>NC_137260.1:60941024-63446024 GCF_053477335.1 Acartia tonsa | reverse complement strand
CTAACCTAACCTAACCTAACCTAACCTAACCTAACCTAACCTAACCTAACCTAACCTAACCTAACCTAACCTAACCTAACCTAACCTAACCTAACCTAACCTAACCTAACCTAACCTAACCTAACCTAACCTAACCTAACCTAACCTAACCTAACCTAACCTAACCTAACCTAACCTAACCTAACCTAACCTAACCTAACCTAACCTAACCTAACCTAACCTAACCTAACCTAACCTAACCTAACCTAACCTAACCTAACCTAACCTAACCTAACCTAACCTAACCTAACCTAACCTAACCTAACCTAACCTAACCTAACCTAACCTAACCTAACCTAACCTAACCTAACCTAACCTAACCTAACCTAACCTAACCTAACCTAACCTAACCTAACCTAACCTAACCTAACCTAACCTAACCTAACCTAACCTAACCTAACCTAACCTAACCTAACCTAACCTAACCTAACCTAACTTAGGATAAGTCCTCTAAAAATGGGGTTTTGAACTCAAGATTTTGAACTCAACTCATTTAGGGTCTGAGTTCTAAGTAGTGAGGTTAGGGTACCTCAACTAAGTAAAAGTGATGTGGTTAGTTGAGGGTACCCTTCTCAACTCAGGTTAACCTTGCAAGTTTTTTTTTGGTCAGTGACATGGGGTGAATACACCCCCCCAAAAACCTAACTTTGGTCCTAACCTTTGTTTATGGAGCGATTTTAAAAATTCTTTCAACATCCCTTAGAGTTCGGGGTGGGGGAGTCTCGACGGGGGGGGGGACCCCCCCCCCACCCCCCCAAAAATTTTTTTTAAAATTTTTTTTTTTTTTAAATTTTAAAAATTCTTGGTGACCACCCCCCCCCCCAAAAACCTAACTTCTTTGTTTATGGACGGATTTCAAAAATTCTTTCAACATCCCTTAGAGTTTGGGGTGGGGGAGTCTCGGCGGGGGGGGGGACCCCCCCCCACCCCCCCCAAAAAAATTTTTAAAAAAATTTTTTTTTTTTTAAATTTCAAAAATTCTCGACGGGGGGGGGGCCCCCCCCCCACCCCCCCAAAAATTTTTTTTTAAAATTTTTTTTTTTTTTTTATTTTAAAAATTCTTGGTGACCACCCCCCCCCCCCAAAACCTAACTTCTTTGTTTATGGACGGATTTCAAAAATTCTTTCAACATCCCTTAGAGTTTGGGGTGGGGGAGTCTCGACGGGGGGGGGGACCCCCCCCCACCCCCCCAAAAAATTTTTTTAAAATTTTTTTTTTTTTTTTAAATTTTAAAAATTCTTGGTGACCACCCCCCCCCCAAAAACCTAACTTCTTTGTTTATGGACGGATTTCAAAAATTCTTTCAACATCCCTTAGAGTTTGGGGTGGGGGAGTCTCGACGGGGGGGGGGACCCCCCACCACCCCCCCTAAAAAATTTTTTTAAAATTTTTTGTTTTTTGAAAATTTTGAAAATTAATTTTTATGATAAATCGATCAAAAATTAAGCAATTTTAATATTTTTTTTTCCTAAAACCATTGTCTTATAATTATCTTTCGATTCATAAAAAGACCTAACCACTGGACCCAATTTGAACCATTTTTTTTTAAAATATATATATCAGCTTTAAATGGATTTTGGTTACTATAAAAAGTTTTGAATTTTGCGGGTTTTTTTACATGGGCTGATGTATATGGACTGCCCCTTGACTATGGTGAAGACTAGATTCCTCTAAGTTGAAAGAATCACGCAACCTTTGCAAAAATAGGAAAAACCTAACGTACTTTTCAAATCGTTATTGCTCGGTCCCCACTGGACCGATTTGGATAAGACCAACGTTGTTGAACGTGTTTTTTTGAGACAATTATTTTGAGTACTTGCACGTCTCTGTAGCTCAAACCTAACTGATTTGAGGTTAAAAAAACTTGCTGAGACGTTTTTTATCGTACAGGGCGATTCCTGGACCGATTTGGCTATTAAAGATGGCAAATCGCATGTATTTTTATAGAGTGTTCTAATGGTTTTGGTTTCAAACCGATTGGTTGAGTGGTTCGCGCGCTACGTTCGTGTAAAGTTTAAAAAAAAAAGAGAAAAAAAAATTTTTTAAAAATTTTTTTTGGGGGGGGTGGGGGGTCCCCCCCCCCCCCGCCGAGACTCCCCCACCCGAAACTCTAAGGGATGTTGAAAGAATTTTTGAAATCGGACCATAAACAAAGAAGTTAGGTTTTTTGGGGTGGGTGTGTTCACCCCAATCTTTTTGAAAAAAAACACAGCCTTCCCCCCCAGAAAACCTAACTTCTTTGTTTATGGAGCGATTTCAAAAATTCTTTCAACATCCCTTAGAGTTTGGGGTGGGGGAGTCTCGACGGGGGGGGGGACCCC
Source organism: Acartia tonsa (assembly GCF_053477335.1). Classification (NCBI taxonomy): domain Eukaryota; kingdom Metazoa; phylum Arthropoda; class Copepoda; order Calanoida; family Acartiidae; genus Acartia; species Acartia tonsa. The sequence goes on along the minus strand of NC_137260.1, from coordinate 63,443,663 downwards.
CCACCACCCCCCCTAAAAAATTTTTTTAAAATTTTTTGTTTTTTGAAATTTTGAAAATTAATTTTTATGATAAATCGATCAAAAATTAAGCAATTTTAATATTTTTTTTTCCTAAAACCATTGTCTTATAATTATCTTTCGATTCATAAAAAGACCTAACCACTGGACCCAATTTTGAACCATTTTTTTTTAAAATATATATATCAGCTTTAAATGGATTTTGGTTACTATAAAAAGTTTTGAATTTTGCAGGTTTTTTTACATGGGCTGATGTATATGGACTGCCCCTTGACTATGGTGAAGACTAGATTCCTCTAAGTTGAAAGAATCACGCAACCTTTGCAAAAATAGGAAAAACCTAACGTACTTTTCAAAACGTTGTAAAATGATGATTCCTTGGACGATTTTTAAGTTTAAGGACAATTTTCGCATGTACTCTTTGAGCTTAGTTCAACTACGTTGGTCTTGTCCAAATCGGACCAGTGGTTACCGAGCTGTGATCGATTGAATATTACAACTTTGAGTAGTTGTAAAATGATGATTCCTTGGACGATTTTTTAGTTTAAGGACAATTTTCGCATGTACTCTTTGAGCTTAGTTCAACTACGTTGGTCTTGTCCAAATCGGACCAGTGGTTACCGAGCTGTGATCGATTGAATATTACAACTTTGAGTAGTTGTAAAATGATGATTCCTTGGACGATTTTTAAGTTTAAGGACAATTTTCGCATGTACTCTTTGAGCTTAGTTCAACTACGTTGGTCTTGTCCAAATCGGACCAGTGGTTACCGAGCTGTGATCGATTGAATTTTTACGTTTTTTAAAGAATTTTAAAAGTCATTTTTCGTGATTTATTGACATAAATTCATGATTTTTTTTTATGCATAGTCAAGGAGCAGTCCATATTTATCAGTGCATGTAAAAAAAACCGCAAAATTCAAAACTTTTTATAGTAGAAAAAAATTACAAGTGTTCAAATCGGTTTTTCGAGGCTGGAGGCCGCCAGAGGCCTCTGGCGAGGTCGATTACATCGGACACTTTTGAAGAGCTTAATGAGACAAACAACTTTGCTTTTCATGACCTAAAGCTCAGACTAATTTTAAGACACGTTTTACAAGGAAAAAGATTAGACGAAAACTTAGGTTAAAAAGGTTTAGTTAGGTTACATAGAACCACTGGACCGATTTGGATGGGACCAACGTGGTTGAATGTGTCTTGGAAAGACAAAATTTTAGAGTACTTACACGTCAATATAGCTCAAAAATTGACTGAATGAGGTCCAATATTAGCTGAGCTAAGGATTTTGAAGAAAAAAATTACAAGTGTTCGAATCGGTTTTTCGAGGCTGGAGGCCGCCAGAGGCCTCTGGCGAGGTCGATTACATCGGACACTTTTGAAGAGCTCTTCGCGCTGATATCCGTAGACACTTTAAATGTTAGAATCGGTCAACTAGAACCGAAGTTACGAATCTTCTTAACCTTGGTAAGATTAAGACATATATTTGTAATTTATATGTTCACTCAAAGTTTTCATGATAAAGTTAGTTTTTTAGGGGTTCGTCAAAACATGCCTCTAGAGGCATCTGAGAGTGATCGGTCAGAGTAACTACCCCCCCTAAAATTGCCGATTTTGGGGGGGTCGTTACTCTGACGTTTCTCAAAAAAACGACTCCTTCACCCCTAAACTTGATGAGTTGGATCTTGAGTTGAGCATGAGTTGACCATCTTGAGTTGAGTTGGGGTTTTTTCGGTGAGGTTATTAACAGGGTTAACAACAACTTTTTTGAGATTTTCTTTTAGATTCTTTCTTGTTGGGCTCTGAACTAACAACTAAGTTGATTAGAATCCCCAAAAAGGGCTTATTAGGTGAGGTTAACCTGACGATTTTTTTGAGTTAGGGTACTTAGCCTAACCTAACCTAACCTAACCTAACCTAACCTAACCTAACCTAACCTAACTTAGGATAAGTCCTCTAAAAATGGGGTTTTGAACTCAAGATTTTGAACTCAACTCATTTAGGGTCTGAGTTCTAAGTAGTGAGGTTAGGGTACCTCAACTAAGTAAAAGTGATGTGGTTAGTTGAGGGTACCCTTCTCAACTCAGGTTAACCTTGCAAGTTTTTTTTTGGTCAGTGACATGGGGTGAATACACCCCCCCAAAAACCTAACTTTGGTCCTAACCTTTGTTTATGGAGCGATTTTAAAAATTCTTTCAACATCCCTTAGAGTTCGGGGTGGGGGAGTCTCGACGGGGGGGGGGACCCCCCCCCCACCCCCCCAAAAATTTTTTTTAAAATTTTTTTTTTTTTTTTAAATTTTAAAAATTCTTGGTGACCACCCCCCCCCCCAAAAACCTAACTTCTTTGTTTATGGACGGATTTCAAAAATTCTTTCAACATCCCTTAGAGTTTGGGGTGGGGGAGTCTCGGCGGGGGGGGGGACCCCCCCCCATCCCCCCCAAAAAAATTTTTAAAAAAATTTTTTTTTTTTTAAATTTCAAAAATTCTCGACGGGGGGGGGGCCCCCCCCCCACCCCCCCAAAAATTTTTTTTTAAAATTTTTTTTTTTTTTTTATTTTAAAAATTCTTGGTGACCACCCCCCCCCCCCAAAACCTAACTTCTTTGTTTATGGACGGATTTCAAAAATTCTTTCAACATCCCTTAGAGTTTGGGGTGGGGGAGTCTCGACGGGGGGGGGGACCCCCCCCCACCCCCCCAAAAAATTTTTTTAAAATTTTTTTTTTTTTTTTAAATTTTAAAAATTCTTGGTGACCACCCCCCCCCCAAAAACCTAACTTCTTTGTTTATGGACGGATTTCAAAAATTCTTTCAACATCCCTTAGAGTTTGGGGTGGGGGAGTCTCGACGGGGGGGGGACCCCCCCCCACCCCCCCAAAAAATTTTTTTAAAATTTTTTTTTTTTTTTAAATTTTAAAAATTCTTGGTTACCACCCCCCCCCCCAAAAAACCTAACTTCTTTGTTTATGGACGGATTTCAAAAATTCTTTCAACATCCCTTAGAGTTTGGGGTGGGGGAGTCTCGACGGGGGGGGGGGACCCCCCCCCACCCCCCAAAAAAATTTTTTAAAATTTTTTTTTTTTTTTAAATTTTAAAAATTCTTGGTGACCACCCCCCCCCCAAAAACCTAACTTCTTTGTTTATGGACGGATTTCAAAAATTCTTTCAACATCCCTTAGAGTTTGGGGTGGGGGAGTCTCGACGGGGGGGGGGACCCCCCCACACCCCCCCAAAAATTTTTTTTAAAATTTTTTTTTTTTTTTTAAATTTTAAAAATTCTTGGTGACCACCCCCCCCCCCCAAAAAACCTAACTTCTTTGTTTATGGACGGATTTCAAAAATTCTTTCAACATCCCTTAGAGTTTGGGGTGGGGGAGTCTCGGAGTCTAAAGATTTTAGACAGAAAACATCTTAACCTACCTCTAGCCTAACTTAAACCAACACCTAGTTCATGTTTTTTGAAAATTTTGAAAACTTATTTTTATGATAAATCGATCAAAAATTAAGCAATTTTAATATTTTTTTTTCCTAAAACCATTGTCTTATAATCAGCGAAACAGTCTATTTTTACATTTCTAGTTTTATCAACTTTTTTTTGATGAAGATTTGATTTGAAACCTACCTGATAACCATAAAAATGGGGCAGTCTCTTCATTATTTTTTTGATAACAAGAAACAGTTGTTTTCCTAACGTACTTTTCAAATCGTTATTGCTCGGTCCCCACTGGACCGATTTGGATAAGACCAACGTTGTTGAACGTGTTTTTTTGAGACAATTATTTTGAGTACTTGCACGTCTCTGTAGCTCAAACCTAACTGATTTGAGGTTAAAAAAACTTGCTGAGACGTTTTTTATCGTACAGGGCGATTCCTGGACCGATTTGGCTATTAAAGATGGCAAATCGCATGTATTTTTATAGAGTGTTCTAATGGTTTTGGTTTCAAACCGATTGGTTGAGTGGTTCGCGCGCTACGTTCGTGTAAAGTTTAAAAAAAAAAGAGAAAAAAAAATTTTTTAAAAATTTTTTTTGGGGGGGGTGGGGGGTCCCCCCCCCCCCCGCCGAGACTCCCCCACCCGAAACTCTAAGGGATGTTGAAAGAATTTTTGAAATCGGACCATAAACAAAGAAGTTAGGTTTTTTGGGGTGGGTGTGTTCACCCCAATCTTTTTGAAAAAAAACACAGCCTTCCCCCCCAGAAAACCTAACTTCTTTGTTTATGGAGCGATTTCAAAAATTCTTTCAACATCCCTTAGAGTTTGGGGTGGGGGAGTCTCGACGGGGGGGGGGACCCCCCACCACCCCCCCTAAAAAATTTTTTTAAAATTTTTTGTTTTTTGAAAATTTTGAAAATTAATTTTTATGATAAATCGATCAAAAATTAAGCAATTTTAATATTTTTTTTTCCTAAAACCATTGTCTTATAATTATCTTTCGATTCATAAAAAGACCTAACCACTGGACCCAATTTTGAACCATTTTTTTTTAAAATATATATATCAGCTTTAAATGGATTTTGGTTACTATTTTTTTTACATGGCTGATGTATATGGACTGCCCCTTGACTATGGTGAAGACTAGATTCCTCTAAGTTGAAAGAATCACGCAACCTTTGCAAAATAGGAAAAACCTAACGTACTTTTTCAAAACGTATAAAATGATATTCCATAGGAGGAAAAAACCAAAAAAACCCCAACAAAAAGCAAACAAACAAAAACAAACAAAAACTACCGAACGATTTTTAAGTTTAAGGACAATTTTCGCATGTACTCTTTGAGCTTAGTTCAACTACGTTGGTCTTGTCCAAATCGGACCAGTGGTTACCGAGCTGTGATCGATTGAATATTACAACTTGAGTATGTTGTAAAATGATGATTCCTTGGACGATTTTTTAGTTTAAGGAACAATTTTCGCATGTACTCTTTGAGCTTAGTTCAACTACGTTGGTCTTGTCCAAATCGGACCAGTGGTTACGAGCTGTGATCGATTGAATATTACAACTTTGAGTAGTGTGTAAAATGATGATTCCTTGGACGATTTTAAGTTTAAGGACAATTTTCGCATGTACTCTTGAGCTTAGTTCAACTACGTTGGTCTTGTCCAATCGGACCAGTGGTTACCGAGCTGTGATCGATTGAATTTTTACGTTTTTTAAAGAATTTTAAAAGTCATTTTTCGTGATTTATTGACATAAATCTTGATTTTTTTTTATGCATAGTCAAGGGGCAGTCCATATTTATCAGTGCATGTAAAAAAAACCGCAAAATTCAAAACTTTTTATAGTAGAAAAAAATTACAAGTGTTCAAATCGGTTTTTTCGAGGCTGGAGGCCGCCAGAGGCCTCTGGCGAGGTCGATTACATCGGACACTTTGAAGAGCTTAATGAGACAAACAACTTTGCTTTTCATGACCTAAAGCTCAGACTAATTTTAAGACACGTTTTACAAGGAAAAAGATTAGACGAAAACTTAGGTTAAAAAGGTTTAGTTAGGTTACATAGAACCACTGGACCGATTTGGATGGGACCAACGTGGTTGAATGTGTCTTGGAAAGACAAAATTTTAGAGTACTTACACGTCAATATAGCTCAAAAATTGACTGAATGAGGTCCAATATTAGCTGAGCTAAGGATTTTGAAGAAAAAAATTACAAGTGTTCGAATCGTTTTTCGAGGCTGGAGGCCGCCAGAGGCCTCTGGCGAGGTCGATTACATCGGACACTTTTGAAGAGCTCTTCGCGCTGATTATCCGTAGACACTTTAAATGTTAGAATCGGTCAACTAGACCGAAGTTACGAATCTTCTTAACCTTGGTAAGATTAAGACATATATTTGTAATTTATATGTTCACTCAAAGTTTTCATGATAAAGTTAGTTTTTTAGGGGTTCGTCAAAACATGCCTCTAGAGGCATCTGAGAGTGATCGTCAGAGTAACTACCCCCCCTAAAATTGCCGATTTTGGGGGGTCGTTACTCTGACGTTTCTCAAAAAACGACTCCTTCACCCCTAAACTTGATGAGTTGGATCTTGAGTTGAGCATGAGTTGACCATCTTGAGTTGAGTTGGGTTTTTTCGGTGAGGTTATTAACAGGGTTAACAACAACTTTTTGAGATTTTCTTTTAGATTCTTTCTTGTTGGGCTCTGAACTAACAACTAAGTTGATTAGAATCCCAAAAAGGGCTTATTAGGTGAGGTTAACCTGACGATTTTTTTGAGTAGGGTACTTAGCTACTACCTAACCTAACCTAACCTAACCTAACCTAACCTAACCTAACCTAACCTAACCTAACCTAACCTAACAACCTAACCTACCTAACCTAACCTACAACCTAACCTAACCTAACCTAACCTAACCTACCTAACCTAACCTAACCTAACCTACTAACCTAACCTAACCTAACCTAACCTAACCTAACCTAACCTAACCTAACCTAACCTAACCTAACCTAACCTAACCTAACCTAACCTAACCTAACTAACCTAACCTAACCTAACCTAACCTACCTAACCTAACCTAACCTAACCTAACCTAACCTAACCTAACCTAACCTAACACCTAACCTAACCTAACGCTAACCTACCTAACCTAACCTAACCTAACCTAACCTAACCTACCTAACCTAACCTAACCTAACCTAACCTAACCTAACCTAACCTAACCTACCTAACCTAACCTAACCTAACTTAGGATAAGTCCTCTAAAAATGGGGTTTTGAACTCAAGATTTTGAACTCAACTCATTTAGGGTCTGAGTTCTAAGTAGTGAGGTTAGGGTACCTCAACTAAGTAAAAGTGATGTGGTTAGTTGAGGGTACCCTTCTCAACTCAGGTTAACCTTGCAAGTTTTTTTTGGTCAGTGACATGGGGTGAATACACCCCCCCAAAAACCTAACTTTGGTCCTAACCTTTGTTTATGGAGCGATTTTAAAAATTCTTTCAACATCCCTTAGAGTTCGGGGTGGGGGAGTCTCGACGGGGGGGGGGACCCCCCCCCCACCCCCCCAAAAATTTTTTTTAAAATTTTTTTTTTTTTTTTAAATTTTAAAAATTCTTGGTGACCACCCCCCCCCCAAAAACCTAACTTCTTTGTTTATGACGGATTTCAAAAATTCTTTCAACATCCCTTAGAGTTTGGGGTGGGGGAGTCTCGGCGGGGGGGGGGACCCCCCCCCCACCCCCCCCAAAAAAATTTTAAAAAAAATTTTTTTTTTTTAAATTTCAAAAATTCTCGACGGGGGGGGGGGCCCTCCCCCCCCACCCCCCAAAAATTTTTTTTTAAAATTTTTTTTTTTTTTTTATTTTAAAAATTCTTGGTGACCACCCCCCCCCCCAAAACCTAACTTCTTTGTTTATGGACGGATTTCAAAAATTCTTTCAACATCCCTTAGAGTTTGGGGTGGGGGAGTCTCGACGGGGGGGGGGACCCCCCCCCACCCCCCCAAAAAATTTTTTTAAAATTTTTTTTTTTTTTTAAATTTTAAAAATTCTTGGTGACCACCCCCCCCCAAAAACCTAACTTCTTTGTTTATGGACGGATTTCAAAAATTCTTTCAACATCCCTTAGAGTTTGGGGTGGGGGAGTCTCGACGGGGGGGGGACCCCCCCCCACCCCCCCAAAAAATTTTTTTAAAATTTTTTTTTTTTTTTAAATTTTAAAAATTCTTGGTTACCACCCCCCCCCCAAAAAACCTAACTTCTTTGTTTATGGACGGATTTCAAAAATTCTTTCAACATCCCTTAGAGTTTGGGGTGGGGGAGTCTCGACGGGGGGGGGGGACCCCCCCCCACCCCCCAAAAAAATTTTTTAAAATTTTTTTTTTTTTTTAAATTTTAAAATTCTTGTGACCACCCCCCCCCAAAAACCTAACTTCTTTGTTTATGGACGGATTTCAAAATTCTTTCAACATCCCTTAGAGTTTGGGGTGGGGGAGTCTCGACGGGGGGGGGGACCCCCCCACACCCCCCCAAAAAATTTTTTTTAAATTTTTTTTTTTTTTAAATTTTAAAAATTCTTGGTGACCACCCCCCCCCCCCCAAAAAACCTAACTTCTTTGTTTATGACGGATTTCAAAATTCTTTCAACATCCCTTAGAGTTTGGGGTGGGGGAGTCTCGGAGTCTAAGATTTTAGACAGAAAACATCTTAACCTACCTCTAGCCTAACTTAAACCAACACCTAGTTCATGTTTTTTGAAAATTTTGAAAACTTATTTTTATGATAAATCGATCAAAAATTAAGCAATTTTAATATTTTTTTTTCCTAAAACCATTGTCTTATAATTATCTTCGATTCATAAAAAGACCTAACCACTGGACCCAATTTGAACCATTTTTTTTAAAATATATATATCAGCTTTAAATGGATTTTGGTTACTATAAAAAGTTTTGAATTTTGCGGGTTTTTTTACATGGGCTGATGTATATGGACTGCCCCTTGACTATGGTGAAGACTAGATTCCTCTAAGTTGAAAGAATCACGCAACCTTTGCAAAAATAGGAAAAACCTAACGTACTTTTCAAATCGTTATTGCTCGGTCCCCACTGGACCGATTTGGATAAGACCAACGTTGTTGAACGTGTTTTTTTGAGACAATTATTTTGAGTACTTGCACGTCTCTGTAGCTCAAACCTAACTGATTTGAGGTTAAAAAAACTTGCTGAGACGTTTTTTATCGTACAGGGCGATTCCTGGACCGATTTGGCTATTAAAGATGGCAAATCGCATGTATTTTTATAGAGTGTTCTAATGGTTTTGGTTTCAAACCGATTGGTTGAGTGGTTCGCGCGCTACGTTCGTGTAAAGTTTAAAAAAAAAAGAGAAAAAAAAATTTTTTAAAAATTTTTTTTGGGGGGGGGTGGGGGGTCCCCCCCCCCCCCGCCGAGACTCCCCCACCCGAAACTCTAAGGGATGTTGAAAGAATTTTTGAAATCGGACCATAAACAAAGAAGTTAGGTTTTTTGGGGTGGGTGTGTTCACCCCAATCTTTTTGAAAAAAAACACAGCCTTCCCCCCCAGAAAACCTAACTTCTTTGTTTATGGAGCGATTTCAAAAATTCTTTCAACATCCCTTAGAGTTTGGGGTGGGGGAGTCTCGACGGGGGGGGGGACCCCCCACCACCCCCCCTAAAAAATTTTTTTAAATTTTTTGTTTTTTGAAAATTTTGAAAATTAATTTTTATGATAAATCGATCAAAAATTAAGCAATTTTAATATTTTTTTTTCCTAAAACCATTGTCTTATAATTATCTTTCGATTCATAAAAAGACCTAACCACTGGACCCAATTTTGAACCATTTTTTTTTAAAATATATATATCAGCTTTAAATGGATTTTGGTTACTATAAAAAGTTTTGAATTTTGCAGGTTTTTTTACATGGGCTGATGTATATGGACTGCCCCTTGACTATGGTGAAGACTAGATTCCTCTAAGTTGAAAGAATCACGCAACCTTTGCAAAAATAGGAAAAACCTAACGTACTTTTCAAAACGTTGTAAAATGATGATTCCTTGGACGATTTTTAAGTTTAAGGACAATTTTCGCATGTACTCTTTGAGCTTAGTTCAACTACGTTGGTCTTGTCCAAATCGGACCAGTGGTTACCGAGCTGTGATCGATTGAATATTACAACTTTGAGTAGTTGTAAAATGATGATTCCTTGGACGATTTTTTAGTTTAAGGACAATTTTCGCATGTACTCTTTGAGCTTAGTTCAACTACGTTGGTCTTGTCCAAATCGGACCAGTGGTTACCGAGCTGTGATCGATTGAATATTACAACTTTGAGTAGTTGTAAAATGATGATTCCTTGGACGATTTTTAAGTTTAAGGACAATTTTCGCATGTACTCTTTGAGCTTAGTTCAACTACGTTGGTCTTGTCCAAATCGGACCAGTGGTTACCGAGCTGTGATCGATTGAATTTTTACGTTTTTTAAAGAATTTTAAAAGTCATTTTTCGTGATTTATTGACATAAATTCATGATTTTTTTTTATGCATAGTCAAGGGGCAGTCCATATTTATCAGTGCATGTAAAAAAAACCGCAAAATTCAAAACTTTTTATAGTAGAAAAAAATTACAAGTGTTCAAATCGGTTTTTCGAGGCTGGAGGCCGCCAGAGGCCTCTGGCGAGGTCGATTACATCGGACACTTTTGAAGAGCTTAATGAGACAAACAACTTTGGTTTTCATGACCTAAAGCTCAGACTAATTTTAAGACACGTTTTACAAGGAAAAAGATTAGACGAAAACTTAGGTTAAAAAGGTTTAGTTAGGTTACATAGAACCACTGGACCGATTTGGATGGGACCAACGTGGTTGAATGTGTCTTGGAAAGACAAAATTTTAGAGTACTTACACGTCAATATAGCTCAAAAATTGACTGAATGAGGTCCAATATTAGCTGAGCTAAGGATTTTGAAGAAAAAAATTACAAGTGTTCGAATCGGTTTTTCGAGGCTGGAGGCCGCCAGAGGCCTCTGGCGAGGTCGATTACATCGGACACTTTTGAAGAGCTCTTCGCGCTGATATCCGTAGACACTTTAAATGTTAGAATCGGTCAACTAGAACCGAAGTTACGAATCTTCTTAACCTTGGTAAGATTAAGACATATATTTGTAATTTATATGTTCACTCAAAGTTTTCATGATAAAGTTAGTTTTTTAGGGGTTCGTCAAAACATGCCTCTAGAGGCATCTGAGAGTGATCGGTCAGAGTAACTACCCCCCCTAAAATTGCCGATTTTGGGGGGGTCGTTACTCTGACGTTTCTCAAAAAAACGACTCCTTCACCCCTAAACTTGATGAGTTGGATCTTGAGTTGAGCATGAGTTGACCATCTTGAGTTGAGTTGGGGTTTTTTCGGTGAGGTTATTAACAGGGTTAACAACAACTTTTTTGAGATTTTCTTTTAGATTCTTTCTTGTTGGGCTCTGAACTAACAACTAAGTTGATTAGAATCCCCAAAAAGGGCTTATTAGGTGAGGTTAACCTGACGATTTTTTTGAGTTAGGGTACTTAGCCTAACCTAACCTAACCTAACCTAACCTAACCTAACCTAACCTAACCTAACCTAACCTAACCTAACCTAACCTAACCTAACCTAACCTAACCTAACCTAACCTAACCTAACCTAACCTAACCTAACCTAACCTAACCTAACCTAACCTAACCTAACCTAACCTAACCTAACCTAACCTAACCTAACCTAACCTAACCTAACCTAACCTAACCTAACCTAACCTAACCTAACCTAACCTAACCTAACCTAACCTAACCTAACCTAACCTAACCTAACCTAACCTAACCTAACCTAACCTAACCTAACCTAACCTAACTTAGGATAAGTCCTCTAAAAATGGGGTTTTGAACTCAAGATTTTGAACTCAACTCATTTAGGGTCTGAGTTCTAAGTAGTGAGGTTAGGGTACCTCAACTAAGTAAAAGTGATGTGGTTAGTTGAGGGTACCCTTCTCAACTCAGGTTAACCTTGCAAGTTTTTTTTTGGTCAGTGACATGGGGTGAATACACCCCCCCAAAAACCTAACTTTGGTCCTAACCTTTGTTTATGGAGCGATTTTAAAAATTCTTTCAACATCCCTTAGAGTTCGGGGTGGGGGAGTCTCGACGGGGGGGGGGACCCCCCCCCCACCCCCCCAAAAATTTTTTTTAAAATTTTTTTTTTTTTTTTAAATTTTAAAAATTCTTGGTGACCACCCCCCCCCCAAAAACCTAACTTCTTTGTTTATGGACGGATTTCAAAAATTCTTTCAACATCCCTTAGAGTTTGGGGTGGGGGAGTCTCGGCGGGGGGGGGGACCCCCCCCCACCCCCCCCAAAAAAATTTTTAAAAAAATTTTTTTTTTTTTAAATTTCAAAAATTCTCGACGGGGGGGGGGCCGCCCCCCCACCCCCCCAAAAATTTTTTTTTAAAATTTTTTTTTTTTTTTTATTTTAAAAATTCTTGGTGACCACCCCCCCCCCCCCAAAACCTAACTTCTTTGTTTATGGACGGATTTCAAAAATTCTTTCAACATCCCTTAGAGTTTGGGGTGGGGGAGTCTCGACGGGGGGGGGGGGACCCCCCCCCACCCCCCCAAAAAATTTTTTTAAAATTTTTTTTTTTTTTTTAAATTTAAAAATTCTTGGTGACCACCCCCCCCCCAAAAACCTAACTTCTTTGTTTATGGACGGATTTCAAAAATTCTTTCAACATCCCTTAGAGTTTGGGGTGGGGGAGTCTCGACGGGGGGGGGGACCCCCCACCACCCCCCCTAAAAAATTTTTTTAAAATTTTTTGTTTTTTGAAAATTTTGAAAATTAATTTTTATGATAAATCGATCAAAAATTAAGCAATTTTAATATTTTTTTTTCCTAAAACCATTGTCTTATAATTATCTTTCGATTCATAAAAAGACCTAACCACTGGACCCAATTTTGAACCATTTTTTTTTAAAATATATATATCAGCTTTAAATGGATTTTGGTTACTATAAAAAGTTTTGAATTTTGCAGGTTTTTTTACATGGGCTGATGTATATGGACTGCCCCTTGACTATGGTGAAGACTAGATTCCTCTAAATTGAAAGAATCACGCAACCTTTGCAAAAATAGGAAAAACCTAACGTACTTTTCAAAACGTTGTAAAATGATGATTCCTTGGACGATTTTTAAGTTTAAGGACAATTTTCGCATGTACTCTTTGAGCTTAGTTCAACTACGTTGGTCTTGTCCAAATCGGACCAGTGGTTACCGAGCTGTGATCGATTGAATATTACAACTTTGAGTAGTTGTAAAATGATGATTCCTTGGACGATTTTTTAGTTTAAGGACAATTTTCGCATGTACTCTTTGAGCTTAGTTCAACTACGTTGGTCTTGTCCAAATCGGACCAGTGGTTACCGAGCTGTGATCGATTGAATATTACAACTTTGAGTAGTTGTAAAATGATGATTCCTTGGACGATTTTTAAGTTTAAGGACAATTTTCGCATGTACTCTTTGAGCTTAGTTCAACTACGTTGGTCTTGTCCAAATCGGACCAGTGGTTACCGAGCTGTGATCGATTGAATTTTTACGTTTTTTAAAGAATTTTAAAAGTCATTTTTCGTGATTTATTGACATAAATTCATGATTTTTTTTTATGCATAGTCAAGGGGCAGTCCATATTTATCAGTGCATGTAAAAAAAACCGCAAAATTCAAAACTTTTTATAGTAGAAAAAAATTACAAGTGTTCAAATCGGTTTTTCGAGGCTGGAGGCCGCCAGAGGCCTCTGGCGAGGTCGATTACATCGGACACTTTTGAAGAGCTTAATGAGACAAACAACTTTGCTTTTCATGACCTAAAGCTCAGACTAATTTTAAGACACGTTTTACAAGGAAAAAGATTAGACGAAAACTTAGGTTAAAAAGGTTTAGTTAGGTTACATAGAACCACTGGACCGATTTGGATGGGACCAACGTGGTTGAATGTGTCTTGGAAAGACAAAATTTTAGAGTACTTACACGTCAATATAGCTCAAAAATTGACTGAATGAGGTCCAATATTAGCTGAGCTAAGGATTTTGAAGAAAAAAATTACAAGTGTTCGAATCGGTTTTTCGAGGCTGGAGGCCGCCAGAGGCCTCTGGCGAGGTCGATTACATCGGACACTTTTGAAGAGCTCTTCGCGCTGATATCCGTAGACACTTTAAATGTTAGAATCGGTCAACTAGAACCGAAGTTACGAATCTTCTTAACCTTGGTAAGATTAAGACATATATTTGTAATTTATATGTTCACTCAAAGTTTTCATGATAAAGTTAGTTTTTTAGGGGTTCGTCAAAACATGCCTCTAGAGGCATCTGAGAGTGATCGGTCAGAGTAACTACCCCCCCTAAAATTGCCGATTTTGGGGGGGTCGTTACTCTGACGTTTCTCAAAAAAACGACTCCTTCACCCCTAAACTTGATGAGTTGGATCTTGAGTTGAGCATGAGTTGACCATCTTGAGTTGAGTTGGGGTTTTTTCGGTGAGGTTATTAACAGGGTTAACAACAACTTTTTTGAGATTTTCTTTTAGATTCTTTCTTGTTGGGCTCTGAACTAACAACTAAGTTGATTAGAATCCCCAAAAAGGGCTTATTAGGTGAGGTTAACCTGACGATTTTTTTGAGTTAGGGTACTTAGCCTAACCTAACCTAACCTAACCTAACCTAACCTAACCTAACCTAACCTAACCTAACCTAACCTAACCTAACCTAACCTAACCTAACCTAACCTAACCTAACCTAACCTAACCTAACCTAACTAAGGCTTCAGTACCCTTTTCTCGCACAGAAGCACACTTGCACACTAAGGTAGGTAAGAATAACGTGCGGGCTAAGTGTGCAGAACAGGGTAGGTTTCAACTTAGTCTTTTTTTATTGGAGTATCAAGGGGGTTCAATGTTTTGGGGCATAACTTCCTTATTTATTGACCGATTTTAACCATCCAGACCTCTATGGAAACGGGGGAAGCTAACCAATACAGCCAGGGTGTTTTAAAAGGGGAGGGGGGTGGGGGGAGGGGAGAAAAAGGGAAGGAAGCTAACCAAAGTTAACTTTTTATCATATATTGTCTGTTTTTAGTGATGAAGTATCCATGGATAGGTGAACTTTGGGGGATTTTTCAAGGGGAAGGGGGGGGGGGGAGGGAGAAGGGAAGGAATCTAACCTAACCATCATAACTTCCTTATTTATTGTCCGATTTTAACCATCCAGGCCTCTATGGAAATGGGGGAAACTGCCCAATACAGCCAGGGTGTTTTTAAAGGGGTGGGGGGTGGGGGGAGGGGAGAAAAAGGGATTGAAGCTAACCAAAGTTAACTTTTTATCATATATTGTATGTTTTTAGTGATGAAGTTATCCATGGATAGGTGAACTTTGGGGGATTTTTCAAGGGCGAGGGGGGGGGGAAGGGATCTAACCTAACCATCATAACTTCCTTATTTATTGTCCGATTTTAACCATCCAGACCTCTATGGAAATGGGGGAAGCTAACCAATACAGCCAGGGCAGTGGGGGGGGGGGTGACCTAACCTAACATTGTTGATTTTTCTAAAATTGTTCAGGGGTGTGGGGGGACCTAAACAAACATTTTTAAGGGGGGGGGGAGACCTAACCTAACATTGTAAATTTTTCTAAAATTGTTCAGGGGTGAGGGGGGACCTAAACAAACATTTTTAAGGGGGGGGGGGATGACCTAACCTAACATTGTAAATTTTTCTAAAACTGTTCAGGGGGGTAGGGGGACCTAAAAAAACATTTTTCAGGAGGGGGGGGGGTGACCTAACCTAACATTGTAAATTTTTCTAAAAATGTTCAGGGGGGTGGGGGGACCTAAAAAAAACATTTTTCAGGGGGGGGGGGGTGACCTAACCTAACATTATAAATTTTTCTAAAAATGTTCAGGGGGGTGGGGGGACCTAAACAAATATTTTTCAGGGGGAGTTGGTGACCTAACCTAACATTGTTAATTTTTCTAAAAATGTTCAGGGGCGTGGAGGAAGACCCCCCCACCCCCCAAAAAAATTTTTTTTTTTAATTTTTTTATTTTTTTTGTCAGGGACATGGTGGTGACCCTTTCGAAATTTTTTTTTAAAATGTTTTTTGTCAGGGACATAGGGGTGACCAAACCCCCCAAAAAACCTAACTTCTTTGTTTATGGACCGATTTTAAAAATTCTTTCAACATCCTGTAGGGTTGTAGGTAAGGGAGTCTCGGCGGGGGGATAGGACCCCCCCACCCCCCCACAAAAATTTTTTTTTTTTTAATTTTTTTTTTTATTTTTTTTGTCAGGGACATTTGGGTGACCCCCTCAAAAATTTTTTTAAAAAATTTTTTTTGTCAGGGACATGGGGGTGACCACACCCCCCCAAAAACGATAACATGTTAAACAGAGTAATATTCAAAGCAGATTCATAGGATGGTTAAGGGAATGGGTTCGATCCCTACTTGTTTTAACACAATAAACAAAGTAATATTCCATGCAGATTCATAGGGTGGTTTAAGGAATGGGTTCAATCTGGGAATGGGTTCGATCCGGGAATGGGTTCGATCCCTACTTGTTTTAACACAATAATGGTTAAGGGAATGGGTTCGATCCCCACTTGTTTTAACACAACAATTGTCTAAAAATGTTCAGGGGGGGGATATTTGGTTAGGTCATCCCCCCCCAAAACATTTTTAAGAAAAATCAACAATATTTGGTTAGGTCACCCCCAACCCCCTGAACATTTTTTTAAAAATCAAATTTTTTGAAACTTTAAACGAGTGTAGCGCGCGAACCCCTTTAGCTAGAGTCCAGCAATTAATTTCATTCAAAAGCTCTCAAAACGTACATGCAATTTGCTGTCTTTAAAAGCCAAATCGTTCAAGGAATCGCCCTGTACGATTAAAAATCTGATTTTGCTTAAAATCGCCCTAGTCTAACCTAAAGTTTCAAATTTTGCACTTTTTTTTACATGCGCTGATAATTATTAACTGCCCCGTGCCTATGATGAAAACTAGAACCCTCTAGGTTGAGTGAATCACGCAACCTTTCCAAAAATATAAAAAACCTAACCTAATTTTCAAATCGTTATTTCTCGGTAACCACTGAACCGAATTGGACAAGACCAACGTGGTTGAACGTGTCTTGACAAGACAATTATTTTGAGTACTTACACGTCATTGTAGCTCAAAAATTGACTGTTTGACAGATGTATTTTTAACATTTTTTAAAAAAAATGTCAAATGATTTTTTGAAACTTTAAATGAATGTAGCGGACGAACCACTGGACCAATCGGTTCAAAATCAAAACTATTCAAAAGCTCTCAAAATGTACATGCAATTTGCCGCCTTTAAAAGCCAAATCGTTCCAGGAATCGCCCTGTACGATTAAAAACCTGATTTTGCTTAAAATCGCCCTAGTCTAACCTAAATTTTCAAATTTTGCAGGTTTTTTTACATGCCCTGATAAATATTAACTGCCTCTTGCCTATGGTGAAAACTAGAACCCTGTAGGTTGAATGAATCACGCAATCTTTCAAAAAATAGGAAAAACATAACCTAATTTTCAAATCGTTATTACTCGGTAACCACTAAACCGAATTGGACAAGACCAACGTGGTTAAACGTGTCTAGATCAGACAATTATTTTGAGTACTTACACGTTTCTATACCTCAAACCTAACTGATTTGAGATAAAAAAAACTAAAAAGACGTTTTTTGATCTCATTTCGGTTAGGTTAGACCTAGAAAGCTGGTTAAGTACTCTAAATACGCGTCTCAATGAGACAAACAACTTCTCTTTCCATGGTCTGGAGCTGAGACTAATTTTAAGACACGTTTTACAAGGTAAAGCGATGAGGCAAAAAATTACGTTTCATAGGTTAAGTTAGGTTACGGTGAACCACTGGACCGATTTGGACATGACCAACGTGGTTGAATTCGTCTTGAAAAGACGAATTTTTAGAGTACTTACACGTCAATATAGCTCAAAAATTGACTGATTGACGTCAATTTTAGAAAATTTTAGGATTTTGAAGAAAAAAATTACAAGTGTCTTTTTTAGTTTTTCGAGGCTGGAGGCCGCCAGAGGCCTCTGGCGAGGTCGATTACATCGGACACTTTTGAAGAGCTCGTCGCGCTGATATCCGTAGACACTTAAAATGTTAGATTCGGTCAACTAGAACCGAAGTTACGAATTTTCTTAATCTGGACAAAAATAGGGATATATATGTAAGTTTCAAAATATGGTCTATTTTCTGGGGTATAGGTTAAAAATCGAACCTAACCCAAGAGGAGTCGATTTTTTCAAAATTTTTTTTTATAGGCATCAAGAACATGCCCATGAAAGCTTAAGTTATAAAAAGCTAGGATTTTTGTTGAAAAATAAGCGCGCTACAGGCCTCGCACACTTTTTTGGCTTTTCGCACAGTTTGCAAGTGTGCGGCACAGAGCTAGGTTTGAGGCCTAACCTAAGCTACTTTTAAGCTACTTTTTAGGTTAGCATTTTTTAGGGAAGCCCTTACTAGTCCCAAACTACCTATTAACAAATTTGCTAACCTAAAAATGTTAATATTTAATAGCTAGGTTTACTGTCTTAACCTAGTTTCTGCACAAAAGGGTGGCCAAGCATAACCTAACCTAACCTAACCTAACCTAACCTAACCTAACCTAACCTAACCTAACCTAACCTAACCTAACCTAACCTAACCTAACCTAACCTAACCTAACCTAACCTAACCTAACCTAACCTAACCTAACCTAACCTAACCTAACCTAACATAGGCTATAACACCCTTTTCTCGCACAGATGCACACTTGCACACCAAGGTAGGCAAGAATAACGTGCGGGCTAAGTGTGCGGAATGAGGTAGGTTTCAACTTAGTCTTTTTTTATTGGAGTATCGAGGGGGTTCAATGTTTTGGGGCATAACTTCCTTATTTATTGACCGATTTTAACCATCCAGACCTCTATGGAAACGGGGGAAGCTAACCAATACAGCCAGGGTGTTTTAAAAGGGGAGGGGGGTGGGGGGAGGGGAGAAAAAGGGAAGGAAGCTAACCAAAGTTAACTTTTTATCATATATTGTCTGTTTTTAGTGATGAAGTATCCATGGATAGGTGAACTTTGGGGGATTTTTCAAGGGGGAGGGGGGGGGGGGGAGGGAGAAGGGAAGGAATCTAACCTAACCATCATAACTTCCTTATTTATTGTCCGATTTTAACCATCCAGGCCTCTATGGAAATGGGGAAAACTGCCCAATACAGCCAGGGTGTTTTTAAAGGGGTGGGGGGTGGGGGGAGGGGAGAAAAAGGGAAGGAAGCTAACCAAAGTTAACTTTTTATCATATATTGTATGTTTTTAGTGATGAAGTTATCCATGGATAGGTGAACTTTGGGGGATTTTTCAAGGGCGAGGGGGGGGGGAAGGGATCTAACCTAACCATCATAACTTCCTTATTTATTGTCCGATTTTAACCATCCAGACCTCTATGGAAATGGGGGAAGCTAACCAATACAGCCAGGGCAGTGGGGGGGGGGGTGACCTAACCTAACATTGTTGATTTTTCTAAAATTGTTCAGGGGAGTGGGGGGACCTAAACAAACATTTTTCAGGGGGGGGGGATGACCTAACCTAACATTGTAAATTTTTCTAAAAATGTTCAGGGGGGTGGGGGGACCTAAAGATACATTTTTTAGGGGGGGGGATGACCTAACCTAACATTGTAAATTTTTCTAAAAATGTTCAGGGGGGTAGGGGGACCTAAAGAAACATTATTTAGGGGGGGGGTGACCTAACCTAACATTGAAAATTTTTTTAAAAATGTTCAGAGAGGTGGGGGGGACCTAAAAAAACATTTTTCAGAGGGTAGGGTGACCTAACCTAACATTGAAAATTTTTTTAAAAATGTTCAGAGAGGTGGGGGGACCTAAAAAAACATTTTTCAGAGGGTGGGGTGACCTAACCTAATATTGTAAATTTTTCTAAAAATGTTCAGGGGGGTGGGGGGACCTAAAAAAACATTTTTCAGGGGGGGGGAGGGTGACCTAACCTAACATTGTTAATTTTTCTTAAAATGTTCACCCACCCCCCCAAAAAAAAATTTTTTTTTTTAATTTTTTTATTTTTTTTGTCAGGGACATGGAGGTGACTCCCTCGAAATTTTTTTTTTAAAATTTTTTTATCAGGGACATAGGGGTGACCAAACCCCCCCAAAAACCTAACTTCTTTGTTTATGGACCGATTTTAAAAATTCTTTCAACATCCCTTAGGGTTGGAGGTGGGGGAGTCTCGGCGGGCGGGAGGGGCCCCCCTACCCCCCCCCAAAAAATTTTTTTTTTTTAATTTTTTTATTATTTTTTTTGTCAGGGACATTGGGGTGACCCCCTCAAAAATTTTTTGAAAAAATTTTTTTTGTCAGGGACATGGGGGTGACCACACCCCCTCAAAAACGATAACACGATAAACAGAGTAATATTCAAAGCAGATTCATGGGATGGTTTAGGGAATGGGTTCGATCCCTACTTGTTTTAACACAATAAACAAAGTAATATTCCATGCAGATTCATAGGGTGGTTTAAGGAATGGGTTCAATCCGGGAATGAGTTCGATCCGGGAATGGGTTCGATCCCCACTTGTTTTAACACAATAATGGTTAAGGGAATGGGTTCGATCCCCACTTGTTTTAACACAACAATGGTCTAAAAATGTTCAGGGGGGGGATGTTTGGTTAGGTCATCCCCCCCCAAAACATTTTTAAGAAAAATCAACAATATTTGGTTAGGTCACCCCCAACCCCCTGAACATTTTTTTTAAAAATCAAATTTTTTGAAACTTTAAACGAGTGTAGCGCGCGAACCCCTTTAGCTAGAGTCCAGCAATTAATTTCATTCAAAAGCTCTCAAAACGTACATGCAATTTGTCGTCTTTAAAAGCCAAATCGTTCCAGGAATCGCCCTGTACGATTAAAAATCTGATTTTGCTTAAAATCGCCCTAGTCTAACCTAAAGTTTCAAATTTTGCACTTTTTTTTACATGCGCTGATAAATATTAACTGCCCCGTGCCTATGATGAAAACTAGAACCCTCTAGGTTGAGTGAATCACGCAACCTTTCCAAAAATATAAAAAACCTAACCTAATTTTCAAATCGTTATTTCTCGGTAACCACTGAACCGAATTGGACAAGACCAACGTGGTTGAACGCGTCTTGACAAGACAATTATTTTGAGTACTTACACGTCATTGTAGCTCAAAAATTGACTGTTTGACAGATGTATTTTTAACATTTTTTTAAAAAAATGTCAAATGATTTTTTGAAACTTTAAATGAATGTAGCGGACGAACCACTGGACCAATCGGTTCAAAATCAAAACCATTTAAAAGCTCTCAAAATGTACATGCAATTTGCCGCCTTTAAAAGCCAAATCGTTCCAGGAATCGCCCTGTACGATTAAAAACCTGATTTTGCTTAAAGTCGCCCTAGTCTAACCTAAATTTTCAAATTTTGCAGGTTTTTTTACATGCCCTGATAAATATTAACTGCCTCTTGCCTATGGTGAAAACTAGAACCCTGTAGGTTGAATGAATCACGCAACCTTTCCAAAAATAGGAAAAACATAACCTAATTTTCAAATCGTTATTACTCGGTAACCACTAAACCGAATTGGACAAGACTAACGTGGTTAAACGTGTCTAGATCAGACAATTATTTTGAGTACTTACACGTTTCTGTACCTCAAACCTAACTGATTTGAGATAAAAAAAACTAAAAAGACGTTTTTTGATCTCATTTCGGTTAGGTTTGACCTAGGAAGCTGGTTAAGTACTCTAAATACGCGTCTCAATGAGACAAACAACTTCTCTTTCCATAGTCTGGAGCTGAGACTAATTTTAAGACACGTTTTACAAGGTAAAGCGATGAGGCAAAAAATTACGTTTCATAGGTTAAGTTAGGTTACGGTGAACCACTGGACCGATTTGGACATGACCAACGTAGTTGAATTCGTCTTGAAAAGACGAATTTTTAGAGTACTTACACGTCAATATAGCTCAAAAATTGACTGATTGACGTCAATTTTAGAAAATTTTAGGATTTTGAAGAAAAAAATTACAAGTGTCTTTTTTAGTTTTTCGAGGCTGGAGGCCGCCAGAGGCCTCTGGCGAGGTCGATTACATCGGACACTTTTGAAGAGCTCGTCGCGCTGATATCCGTAGACACTTAAAATGTTAGATTCGGTCAACTAGAACCGAAGTTACGACTTTTCTTAATCTAGACAAAATTAAGGATTAATATGTAAGTTTCAAAATATGGTCTATTTTCTGGGGTATAGGTTAAAAATCGAACCTAACCAAAGAGGAGTCGATTTTTTATAAATTTTTTTTTACAGACTTCAAGGACATGCCCATGAAAGCTTAAGTTAGAAAAAGCTAGGATTTTTGTTGAAAAATAAGCGCGCTACAGGCCTCGCACACTTTTTTGGCTTTTGGCACAGTTTGCAAGTGTGCGGCACAGAGCTAGGTTTGAGGCCTAACCTAAGCTACTTTTAAGCTACTTTTTAGGTTAGCATTTTTTAGGGAAGCCCTTACTAGTCCCAAACTACCTATTAACAAATTTGCTAACCTAAAAATGTTAATATTTAATAGCTAGGTTTACTGCCTTAACCTAGTTTCTGCACAAAAGGGTGGCCAAGCCTAACCTAACCTAACCTAACCTAACCTAACCTAACCTAACCTAATCTAACCTAACCTAACCTAACCTAACCTAACCTAACCTAACCTAACCTAACCTAACCTAACCTAACCTAACCTAACCTAACCTAACCTAACCTAACCTAACCTAACCTAACCTAACCTAACCTAACCTAACCTAACCTAACCTAACTTAGGCTAAACACAGTAAATCTTGCACAGATGCACACTTGCACACTAAGGTAGGTAAGAATAACGTGCGGGCTAAGTGTGCAGAACAGGGTAGGTTTCAACTTAGTCTTTTTTTATTGGAGTATCAAGGGGGTTCAATGTTTTGGGGCATAACTTCCTTATTTATTGACCGATTTTAACCATCCAGACCTCTATGGAAACGGGGGAAGCTAACCAATACAGCCAGGGTGTTTTAAAAGGGGAGGGGGGTGGGGGGAGGGGAGAAAAAGGGAAGGAAGCTAACCAAAGTTAACTTTTTATCATATATTGTCTGTTTTAGTGATGAAGTATCCATGGATAGGTGAACTTTGGGGGATTTTTCAAGGGGGAGGGGGGGGGGAGGGAGAAGGGAAGGAATCTAACCTAACCATCATAACTTCCTTATTTATTGTCCGATTTTAACCATCCAGGCCTCTATGGAAATGGGGGAAACTGCCCAATACAGCCAGGGTGTTTTTAAAGGGGTGGGGGGTGGGGGGAGGGGAGAAAAAGGGAAGGAAGCTAACCAAAGTTAACTTTTTATCATATATTGTATGTTTTTAGTGATGAAGTTATCCATGGATAGGTGAACTTTGGGGGATTTTTCAAGGGCGAGGGGGGGGGGGGAAGGGATCTAACCTAACCATCATAACTTCCTTATTTATTGTCCGATTTTAACCATCCAGACCTCTATGGAAATGGGGGAAGCTAACCAATACAGCCAGGGCAGTGGGGGGGGGGGTGACCTAACCTAACATTGTTGATTTTTCTAAAAATGTTCAGGGGAGTGGGGGGACCTAAACAAACATTTTTCAGGGGGGGGGGGGGGGGGAGACCTAACCTAACATTGTAAATTTTTCTAAAACTGTTCAGGGGTGTGGGGGAACCTAAAAAAACATTTTTCAGGGGGGGGGGGTGACCTAACCTAACATTGTTAATTTTTCTAAAAATGTTCAGGGGGGTGGGGGGACCTAAAAAAACATTTTTCAGGGGGGGGGGGTGACCTAACCTAACATTATAAATTTTTCTAAATATGTCCAGGGGAATGGGGGGACCTAAAAAAACATTTTTCAGGGGGGGAGGTGACCTAACCTAACATTATAAATTTTTCTAAAAATGGTCCGGGGGTTAAGGGGACCTAAACAAACATTTTTCAGGGGGAGTTGGTGACCTAACCTAACATTGTTAATTTTTCTAAAAATGTTCAGGGGTGACCCCCTTGAAATTTTTTTTTTAAATTTTTTTTGTCAGGGACATAGGGGTGACCAAACCTCCCAAAAAACCTAACTTCTTTGTTTATGGACCGATTTTAAAAATTCTTTCATTATCCCTTAGGGTTGGAGGTGGGGGAGTCTCGGCGGGGGGGAGAGACCCCCCCACCCCCCCAAACAAAAATTTTTTTTTTTTAATTTTTTTTTTTATTTTCTTGTCAGGGACATTGGGGTGACCCCCTAGAAATTTAAAAAAAAAAAATTTTTTTTGTCAGGGACATAGGGGTGACCACACCCCCCCAAAAATGATAACACGATAAACAGAGTAATATTCAAAGCAGATTCATAGGGTGGTTAAGGGAATGGGTTCGATCCCTACTTGTACAATAAACAGAGTAATATTCCATGCCAATTCATAGGATGGTTTAGGGAATGGGTTCAATCCGGGAATGGGTTCGATCCAGGAATGGGTTCGATCCCTACTTGTTTTAACACAATAATGGTTAAGGGAATGGGTTCGATCCCCACTTGTTTTAACACAACAATGGTCTAAAAATGTTCAGGGGGGGGATGTTTGGTTAGGTCAACCCCCTCCCAAACATTTTTAAGAAAAATCAATAATATTTGGTTAGGTCACCCCCACCCCCCTGAACATATTTTTAAAAATCAAATTTTTTGAAACTTTAAACGAGTGTAGCGCGCGAACCCCTTTAGCTAGAGTCCAGCAGTTAAATTCATTCAAAAGCTCTCAAAACGTACATGCGATTTGCCGTGTTTAAAAGCCAAATCGTTCAAGGAATCGCCCTGTACGATTAAAAACCTGATTTTGCTTAAAATTGCCCTAGTCTAACCTAAAGTTTCAAATTTTGCGCTTTTTTTTACATGTGCTGATAAATATTAATTGCCCCTTGCCAATGGTGAAAACTAGAACCCTGTAGGTTGAAGGAATCACGCAACCTTTCAAAAAATAGAAAAAACCTAACCTAATTTTCAAATCGTTATTACTCGGTAACCACTGAACCGATTTGGACAAGACCAACGTGGTTGAACGCGTCTTGACAAGACAATTATTTTGAGTACTTACACGTCATTGTAGCTCAAAAATTGACTGTTTGACAGATGTATTTTTAACATTTTTTAAAAAAAGTTCGATCCCCACTTGTTTTAACACAACAATGGTCTAAAAATGTTCAGGGGGGGGATGTTTGGTTAGGTCAACCCCCCCCCAAACATTTTTAAGAAAAATCAATAATATTTGGTTAGGTCACCCCCAACCCCCTGAACATTTTTTTAAAAATCAAATTTTTGTGAAACTTTAAACAAGTGTAGCGCGCGAACCCCTTTAGCTAGAGTCCAGCAGTTAATTTCATTCAAAAGCTCTTAAAACGTACATGCGATTTGCTGTGTTTAAAAGCCAAATCGTTCAAGGAATCGCCCTGTACGATTAAAAATCTGATTTTGCTAAAAATCGCCCTAGTCTAACCTAAAATTTCGATTTTTGCACTTTTTTTTACATGCGCTGATATATATTTACTGCCCCTTGTTTATGGTGAAAACTAAAACCCTGTAGGTTGAGTGAATCACGCAACCTTTCCAAAAATAGGAAAAACCTAACCTAATTTTCAAATCGGTATTACTCGGTAACCACTGAACCGAATTGGACAAGACCAACGTGGTTGAACGCGTCTTGACAAGACAATTATTTTGAGTACTTACACGTCATTGTAGCTCAAAAATTGACTGTTTGACAGATGTATTTTTAACATTTTTTTGAAAAAATGTCAAATGATTTTTTGAAACTTTAAATGAATGTAGCGGATGAACCACTGGACCAATCGGTTCAAAATTAAAACCATTCAAAAGCTCTCAAAATGTACATGCAATTTGCCGTCTTTAAAAGCCAAATCGTTCCAGGAATCGCCCTGTACGATTAAAAATCTGATTTTGCTTAAAATCGCCCTAGTCTAACCTAAAGTTTCAAATTTTGCACTTTTTTTTACATGCGATGATAAATATTAACTGCCCCGTGCCTATGATGAAAACTAGAACACTCTAGGTTGAGTGAATCACGCAACCTTCACAAAAATAGGAAAAACCTAACCTAATTTTCAAATCGTTATTACTCGGTAACCACTGAACCGAATTGGACAAGACCAACGTGGTTAAACGTGTCTAGATCAGACAATTATTTTGAGTACTTACACGTTTCTGTACCTCAAACCTAACTGATTTGAGATAAAAAAAACTAAAAAGACGTTTTTTGATCTCATTTCGGTTAGGTTAGACCTAGGAAGCTCGTTAAGTACTTTAAAGACGCGTCTCAATGAGACAAACAACTTCTCTTTCCATGGTCTGAAGCTGAGACTAATTTTAAGACACGTTTTACAAGGTAAAGCGATGAGGCCAAAAAATACGTTTCATAGGTTAAGTTAGGTTACGGTGAACCACTAGACCGATTTGGACATGATCAACGTGGTTGAATTCGTCTTGAAAAGACGAATTTTTAGAGTACTTACACGTCAATATAGCTCAAAAATTGACTGATTGGCGTCAATTTTAGAAAATTTTAGGATTTTGAAGAAAAAAATTACAAGTGCTTTTTTTAGTTTTTCGAGGCTGGAGGCCGCCAGAGGCCTCTGGCGAGGTCGATTACATCGGACACTTTTGAAGAGCTCGTCGCGCTGATATCCGTAGACACTTAAAATGTTAGATTCGGTCAACTAGAACCGAAGTTACGACTTTTCTTAATCTAGACAAAATTAAGGATTAATATGTAAGTTTCAAAATATGGTCTATTTTCTGGGGTATAGGTTAAAAATCGAACCTAACCAAAGAGGAGTCGATTTTTTATAAATTTTTTTTTACAGACTTCA
Source organism: Acartia tonsa (assembly GCF_053477335.1). NCBI lineage: Eukaryota > Metazoa > Arthropoda > Copepoda > Calanoida > Acartiidae > Acartia > Acartia tonsa. The sequence continues at coordinate 63,417,162 of NC_137260.1, read as the reverse complement.
AGGACATGCCCATGAAAGCTTAAGTTAGAAAAAGCTAGGATTTTTGTTGAAAAATAAGCGCGCTACAGGCCTCGCACACTTTTTTGGCTTTTGGCACAGTTTGCAAGTGTGCGGCACAGAGCTAGGTTTGAGGCCTAACCTAAGCTACTTTTAAGCTACTTTTTAGGTTAGCATTTTTTAGGGAAGCCCTTACTAGTCCCAAACTACCTATTAACAAATTTGCTAACCTAAAAATGTTAATATTTAATAGCTAGGTTTACTGCCTTAACCTAGTATTTGCACAAAAGGGTGGGCTAGCCTAACCTAACCTAACCTAACCTAACCTAACCTAACCTAACCTAACCTAACCTAACCTAACCTAACCTAACCTAACCTAACCTAACCTAACCTAACCTAACCTAACCTAACCTAACCTAACCTAATCTAACCTAACCTAACCTAACCTAACCTAACCTAACCTAACCTAACCTAACCTAACCTAACATAGTATAAGCTTGGATATTTTGGGTCCGGGTCCACCTAACTTGGGGGCCCAAACTTGAAATTATTCAAGGGTTTACATATGGGACCCAAACTTGGGGTAACTTGGATTTGCATATAAGTTAGGTAATTTCAAGTTAAATTAGGTTTGTGATGTCATCAACTTGGCGTATATAATTTTTCTACCAATAATCTACGACTCCTTCTTTCCCCCAAAACCTAAATTCCCATAACTTCTTTGTTTATGGACCGATTTTAAAACTTCTTTTAACATCCCTTAGAGTTTGGGGTGGGGGAGTCTCGGCAGGGGGGGGAGACCCCCCCTACAAAATTTTTTTTTTTTCAAGTTAGGTTAGCAAGTTAGGTTAACTTGCAAGTTAGGTTAGCAAGTTAGGTTAACTTGCAAGTTAGGTTTGCAAGTCAGGTTAGCAAGTTAGGTTAACTTGCAATTTAGGTTAGTAAGTTAGGTTTGCAAGTTAGGTTAACTTGCAAGTTAGGGTAACTTGCAAGTTAGGTTAGCAAGTTAGGTTAACTTGCAAGTTAGGTTTGCAAGTTAGGTTAGCAAGTTAGGTGAACTTGCAAGTTAGGTTAGCAAGTTAGGTTAACTTGCAAGTTAGGTTTGCAAGTTAGGTTAGCAAGTTAGGTTAGTAAGTTAGGTTAACTTGCAAGTTAGGTTTGCAAGTTAGGTTAACTTGCAAGTTAGGTTAACTTGCAAGTTAGGTTTGCAAGTTAGGTTAGCAAGTTAGGTTAACTTGCAATTTAGCTTAGTAAGTTAGGTTAACTTGCAAGTTAGGTTTGCACGTTAGGTTAGCAAGTTAGGTTAGCAAGTTAGGTTAACTTGCAAGTTAGGTTTGCAAGTTAGGTTAGCAAGTTAGGTTAGTAAGTTAGGTTAACTTGCAAGTTAGGTTAACTTGCAGGTTAGGTTAGCAAGTTAGGTTAGGTAAATTTCAAGTTAAGTTAGGTTTGTGATGTCATCAACTTGGCGTATATAGGGGGGTATTTTTTCTACCAATAATCTACGACTCCTTCTTTCCCTAAAAAACTAAATTCCCATAACTTTTTTGTTTATGGACCAATTTTAAAAATTCTTTCAACAGAGTTAGTGGTGGGGAAGTCTCGGCGGGGGTGAAGGACCCCCCCACCCCCAACCCCAATTTATTTTTTTTTCTAGTTAGGTTAACTTGCAGGTTAGGTTAGCAAGTTAGGTAACTTAACTTGCAAGTTAGGTTAGGTTAATGTCAAGTTAAGTTAGGTTTGTGATGTCATCAACTTAGCGTACATAGGGGGGTAATTTTTCTACCAATATTCTACGACTCCTTCTTTCTCCCAAAACCTAAATTCCCATAACTTCTTTGTTTATGGACCAATTTTAAAAATTCTTTCAACATCCCTTAGAGTTTTTTTTTTAAATTGTTATAAAAGTGTCTACTAAGGTAGTCTATGATGTGATTCTTCCCCTTTAGCATAGTATACAGTGCTTATAAGTAGTCTTTGGTTAGTTGTATCTTGGTTACAGTTAGATCTTTGGTTCTATCTTACAGAGGGCTACTTTAAGGTTACCCTTGTATAGCTGGGTACTAGTTTTGCTGGGTATTACATAATACTTAAGATCTTTTGTTCTAGCTTACAGAGGGTTACCCTTGTAAAACTGGGTACTAGTTTAACAGGTGTTGTACCCAGGTAAACAAAATACAAAACCCAGGAAAACAAAAACCTTAAACATTGATTGATTGATTGAATTTTTTTGGTAATTTTTTGCTACTATTAGCTGGGTACTAGTTTTCCCAGGTAAACAAAATACAAAACCCAGGAAAACAAAATCCTTAAAAATTGATTGATTGATTGAATTTGCTACCAATAGCTGGGTACTAGTTTACCTGGGTAATTAATAAAAAGATTGGATTGGTTGTACCATTGCTACTTTGTTTATAAATTTAAATTTTAAAAAAATGTTAGGCTAGGTTGAGTACAATAAACCCGAATGTAGTGAGGCGTGTGATAGAGAAAGGAAAGGAAATTTTAATTTTTAAAAAATGTTAGGCTAGGTTAAGTATAATAGACCCAAACGTAGTGTGGCGCGTGATAGAGAAAGGAAAGGATTTTTAAATTATTAAAAAATCTTAGGCTAGGTTAAGTATGATAAACCCGAACATAGTAAGGCGCGTAATAGGGAAAGAAAATTTAAATTTTTTAAAAATCTTAAGCTAGGTTAAGTGCAATAAACCCGAACGTAGTGAGGCGTGATAGAGAAAGGAAGGAAGGGGGGGGGAGATTGCCAAGCATGCTATGCCACTTTTCCTGTAAGGCACAATAGCTTGCCTCTTTTGTGTCCATCAGATGACAAGGGAAGGAAATAAAGGAGCATTTTATGCAGCCTAGATTCCCAAGCATGCTATGCCACTTTTCCTGTAAGGCAACATAGCTTGCCTCTTTTGGGTCCATCAGATGACAAGGAAAGGAAATAAAGGAGCATTTTAAGCAGCCTAGATTCCCAAGCATGCTATGCCACTTTTCCTGTAAGGCACCATGGCTTGCCATTTTTGTGTCCATCAGACGACAAGGGAAGGAAATAAATGAGCATTTTATGCTTTGCCACTTTTATTTTATTTTATTTTTTTATCTTATTTTTTATTTTTATTTTTATTCTATTTTATTTTATGCTATGCCACTTTTAATTTATTTTTTTTTATTTTATTTTCTATTTTTATTTATTTTATGCTATGCCACTTTTCCTGTAAGGCAACATAGCTTGCCTCTTTTGGGGCCATCAGATGACAAGGAAAGGAAATAAAGAAGCATTTTATGCTATGCCACTTTTATTTTATTTTATATTTTATTTTTATTTTTATTTTATGCTATGCCACTTTTATTTTATTTTATTTTTTATTTTTTTTTATTTTATTTTTTTATTTTTATTCATTTTATTTTATGCTATGCCACTTTTATTTTATTTTATGCTATGCTATGCCACTTTTCCTGTAAGGCACCATAGCTTGCCTCTTTTGTGTCCATCAGATGACAAGGGAGGGACACCTGTATAAGATGAAGGAGCATTTTATGCAGCCTAGATTCCCAAGCATGCTATGCCACTTTTCCTGTAAGGCAACATAGCTTGCCTCTTTTGTGTCCATCACATGACAAGGGAGGGACACCTGATATAAAAGGAAGGGAAGGAACATTGAGCTGTTTATTAACCCTTTACAGTCGGGCCCCTTGCCGCACCTTAATTGGTCGGGGGGGGGGGGGCGTTCAACGCCCCCCCTAATTCAGTTCCTATTAAAGCTAGAGGGCTAAATTTTTTTGTGCAAGTTCCCTGTTTGATAATGAATTTCCGACCTTTTATAAGTCTAAGTCAATTTTCGCTTCCTTCACCCTTTTTATTCAACAACCTTTGTTTTTAGGTCTTTTTTTATCTAAAAATTTCAAACGGCTGTACTTTTCTTATTTTTGAAGCTAGAAGAAAAATTTTTTCCCAGAAAATGTTTATTTTTATGTAAATTTTACATTAAGAATGTCAAAATATAAATTTCAGCGGCCGCAGCTGTACTTGGCAGCTGCCAGCCGCCGCAGGCGGCGGTCAGCAGAAAAAAACAGCGGCGGATCTTCATGAAATTTTAATACGTTATGTAGACATGTAAGAAAAGCTTAAGTTTAAAATTTGAAGTCTCTAAGTCAAAAATTGCGGCCACAGGAGCCTTTTAAAGATTTCTGGAGACCTGGAGGATCAGGACCTGCAGGATCATACCTGGAACCTGAAAGTGACTTGAACATCTGTATTTCATATAAGGATGTACTACTAGAGGATTTTTTAGTATTTTGGTATGATAAAATGCTTTGTTTTAGTCAAAGAAATATTATTGCTCTTTACCTGGATGACCCTGCCAGGTTTGCTGGCATCCTGTGCCCGCCAGGATGGAGATATTCAAAAAATTCCAACTCTCAGTTATGTGTCATACCCATACTTAAAAAGTCAAGCAGTTTGGGCTCTTTATCTTTCACACACAGAAAATGAGATAGAAAAAAACGGATGGGGGGGCGTTCAACGCCCCCCCCCCCCCCCCCGACCGTTAAGGGTTTAACTTGCCTAAATAAATATGGTCCATTTTATGAGCAGTCTAATCATCTCATAACTCCATTGAGGATGAAGCCCCAGCTATTCCAGGCCAAATTTCAGGCTCTTTATATTAGTAACAAAATCTCCCACTAGGAGTCTCAATTTTTAAACAAAACAAGACACACAACTACAAACTTCCATCAATGTTAGGTAAAAAAATGACATATTCTACACCTCACACATATTAGAAAACAATTTTATTATACAATAAAGTCAGTTTAATACAAAACAACATATGGATAGTGGCAGTTGTCTACCTATACTTCCTTGTCAATACAATATCAAAGTCCATCTAATGCCTACCTCCTGCACAACATTGAAATCCATTAGACCAACACTATATTAGACTGGTCTACTTTTGGTTCCATGGCATTTTTTAAATCTTTTTTGTCCCTAGGTACTTTTTTACCATAGAAATGTTAAGAGTTATAAAACAAAGGATATTATCAACATTCCACCAAACTGAAACTGACCAAGATTCAAAGATTTTTCTATTTTATTTAGAAGATTTAAAAAGAAAATTTAATGCTAAACAAAACAAAATTAAGTTAGAATAAATGAAAAAAACAAAGAATACATAATAATATATATATTTTTTTATCAATATCTACACAACAAGTTATCCTTTCATATCATAACTTTCATTCTTTTACACTCATTTTGGAACAAAAATAAAATAATAAAATTCATATAATGGTCAAATTTAAGTTTGTTTTTTGTGTATGAGGAAAAATTTACCATGTCCCAATGACAGTTTTGGTGTGTAGACTTTTTTTCTAATTTAAACTATCCACATAATGTGTGTGTGTGCCTATCAAAAATACATGTGACAAGTGCTCCATATTTCTTTTCTTGGTGCTATCATGCCTTGAAGGAAAAGAGGCCATGTCACCTAGGCTGCATTTAATCCTCCACAACCGTCCCATTTCACATGATAAACGGAAAAGTGGCCTAAGTCCCAGACTATTTTGGTGCTAAGATGGCTTGAAGGAAAAGTGGCCATGTCACCTAGGCTGCTTTTTATCCTCCACAACCATCCCATGTCATAGGAAGGAGTGAAAAGTGGCATAACTCCCAGACCAGTTTGTTGCTAAGATGGCTTGAAGGAAAAGTGGCCATGTCACCTAGGCTGCCTTTAATCCTCCCCACAACCGTCCCATTTCACATGATGGACTGAAAACTAAGTCCCAGACTATTTTGGTGATAAGATGGCTTGAAGGAAAAGTGGTCTACTTTTGGTTACACAGCATTTTTTAAATCTTTTTTTGTCCCTAAGTACTTTTTTACCATAGAAACGTTAAGAGTTATAAAACAAAGGATATTATCAACATTCCACCAAACTGAAACTGACCAAGATTCAAAGATTTTTCTATTTTATTTAGAAGATTTTTAAAAAAAATTTAATGCTAAACAAAACAAAATTAAGTTAGAATGAATGAAAAAAAAACAAAGAATACATAATAATATATATATTTTGTATCAATATCTACACAACAAGTTATCCCTATTTTGGTGCTAAGATGGCTTGAAGGAAAAGTGGCCATGTCACCTAGGCTGCTTTTAATCCTCCACAACCATCCCATGTCATAGGATGGAGTGAAAAGTGGCATAACTCCCAGACCAGTTTGTTGCTAAGATGGCTTGAAGGAAAAGTGGCCATGTCACCAAGGCTGCCTTTAATCCTCCCCACAACTGTCCCATCAAATTGGCCACAAATCTGTTTTGAATTGATCCTTATCCTGTGGAACTTCTCTGATACCTACCTAACCTAACCTAACCTAACCTAACCTAACCTAACCTAACCTGACTGCAATCTATTTCAGGATGAAACCTTAGTAAACCATTGTAAACTTAATCAGTAACTCGCCCTAATTGTATGCACCTTAGGAAAATAAAATCTTATCTCTTGTAGACAATAAAATGATTATAACTTTCGTTCTATTTAAGATAAATTGATGAAATAAAATGTACATTCAATTTTATGAAGCTGAAAAGTCACTTATTGATTTTAAGAAATAATAAACCCCTTTGAGTGGGGGAGGGGGGGGCGTTGAGAATCGAAATAAGAAACTAATATAAATTTCTTTTCTACGGTGGGTTTTAATGATTCATATAGCAGCCAAACTATTTTAGGCAATGCCCATTTGTCTGTCTGTCTGTCCTTTTGTCTGTCTGACCCACCACTTGTCTGTCTATCTGTCTAACTGCCTCTCTTTTGGATTTCAATGAATCATCTAGCATAGGCTAATTGTAATTTGTTAATGCCTCAAAGACTGTCTGTTACTATTTACCTGTCCCTCTGTCTGTCCGTCTGTCTGTCTGTCCCTCTGTCTGTCTGATCATTCACAGGTTCTCTATTGGATTTTATCTAATTAATTGTCTATTTTAGTAAAACTTTGATAATTCTTCTTGCCCGTCTGTCTGTCTATCTGCTGAGTTTCTACCCTTGGTCTAACAGACTTATTCACTTAATTTATAAAAAATTAGATTTAACTAATAATATGGTGGTATCTTGTACCAAGAGATACACAAATAACCTTGTTTTGAAAAAAACAAATAAAAAATGATTCAATTTCTTCTAAGAAGAAAAGTGTAATACATGTTCCTTTAATCTCTTTGTACATCAAAAATATGTTTCAAATTTATAATATCAGGTTATATTCCATTAATTTATAAACAACTAAATTTTTTGACACCCTACTTATGACTTTTAACAGCCCCCTTTAACTAAAATCAAGGGTGATTTTATTAAGATTTTACCAAAACTACTTTACATAAGAAATTTATTACATTTTAAAATTTTTTTTATAAAAAGAGGATTGGGATATAACTCCCTCCCAACATTAACTTTAAAAAACTATTGTAAAATATATTAAAAGTTATAAACATATATCTATCAAGATCATCAAAGGAATTAACTCAAGTTTAAGGGGGGGGGGGGGGGCTTAATGCAACCATCTTGTAATCAATGCACAAATTGCACTTAGAATTCGAATTTCGTTACAAAACTTGGCATGAGTAATCCTTGGTACATCTATTTTCCTAAAATGGAACAAAAAGTTGGAAAAGTGATGGCTAACAGCTGGCGGCTCAGTCATTTAGCCGTTTTTGGGCTATATTCAGGGCGAAACTATCATTAATTGCATAGGAATCAACTTTTTGAAACATATTTTTGCTTTAAATATCCATTTTTAAAATTTCTTGTACCAGCTGCTAGAACTGGCTGAAAATGGCTGGGAGCAGCTAAGAGTATGAAGAGTATATAGGGCTTGTGACATGTCTAGGGGTAGGTTTTTATTGGTACTGAGCTCAAAAATACTACTAAAAAGTGGGGGTCCATCCATTACACAGACTGTTAAAAACCTACCTAGAGACACGTCACAAGCCTTATCTACTCATTCTACTCTTGGCCGCTCCCAGCTGAGCTGCGGCCATTAGCAAGCTGCCAAATGAATTTTTTGTGGTATTTTTGAGCTCAGCACCAATAAATACCCTATCTACTTATCATACTCTTGGCCACTCCCAGCTGTTTTCAGCCAGTTCTAGCTGGGAAGTGGGTGGTACTGAAAATTAAAATATGGTTATTGGTATAATTTAACATACAATAAAGCAAAAGTATGTTTTTGAAATAACCTACCCTAGACATGTCACATCTTCCAAAGTCAAAATTGTATACATAAATAATACAATATTTGAGGCCATAATTTACTATAAATATGAACACTATCTGTGTAAAAACTTTGAGGGAAACCCCAAATAAAATTAATGGTCTTCTTATCAATAAAGGGGGGTTTGGTGCTGGAAGGTGAGCAAAATTGATATATATTGAGCTAAAATTTTGTAACTGCCTGGTCCAGTAGTTACTGCATCTAAAAGAATAACAAAATTAAAATTTTTTTTTAAGTTAGGTAAGAAAAACTGCAAAAATGGAATTTGACTTTGCAGATTTCTTGCTACACCTTCATATGTTATAATTAAGACTGCTCCATTTTTTTTGTAAATTTCAGGTTTATATTGACATACTAGAATTGAAATTTTGTAAAAATCTTTAAAATTGAGATCACACAAAAGAACTAAAAAAACATTCTTTTTGCCGATTTCAAAAACTTGGAAGTGTTCGTGAGGTCACAATTATTGCATCACAGAAAAAAATATTTAGTATAGGTAATTTCAGATTTCAAAAACTTAGAAGTGCTTCTGAGGTCACAATTATTGCATCACAGAAAAAAATATTTAGCATGGGTCATTTTTTTGCTTAAATCAACCACATTTTTACTAGGGGCAAAAAATTTTTCAAAATTTTTCCATGGCGGGATAATCTACAATAAATACTTTTGGCTGTTGACAGCTGTTCTTGGCCATTTTTGGCAGTTTTCAGCTGTTATGACAGCAAAATCTAGAAATAAGCCATTACCCAGCTGCCACTATTTTTGGTAGTATTTTTCAGCTCAACACCCATTAAAACCTATCCCTAATGGATGATTCCTACGTAATTATTGCTGGATTTGCCCTGAAAATAGCCCAAAAATGGCTAAACAGGTGAGCAAACAGCTATTAGCCATTACTTTTCCAACTTTTTGTTCCATTTTGGGAAAAAAGATCTACTAAGGATTACTCATGCCAAGTTTTGTAATGAAATTCGAATTCTAGGTGCCATTTGTGCATTGATTACGTGATGGTTGCCTTCCCACCCCCCCCCCTTTAAGCTTAACTTTTTGTTAAATTTTGAAAAACAGACCTACTAAGGATTACACTAATACACATGCCAATTTTCATAACAAAATTTGGATTAATTGATTATGGGATGGTTGCATTAACTCCCCCCCCCCTACATATGTATGAGAGTTTCTTCATGTCTCAATTTACTAATTAAAAGTTGTACAGTACAGTTGTACAGAATATTTTAGTAAATTAGTAAATTAGATTTTTTTAGTAAAGTCTGGTAATTAATTTACCTAAAAATAGATAGCATAGAATTATCTGAATCAGTGACTTGTTTTATAGAGGGAATTTATAGAGGGGTGTATCTGAGGGTGTAGGCTCTTGTCAAGAGGGTGGACATGGGTGGACACCTAGGGAGGTGTATCCATCCCCCTTAATTTTACAAGGGTGGTGTAAACAACCCCTATACCAACCTTTTGCATGCCTTTGATCTTAACTATACTTTCACAGTACATAAAGTTGTGAATTCAGTAACTATTCTACAAAAATTATCTTCCTGAATTGATATATGATTTTCAGGGTAATCTCCGGTGGACTAAACATTAAAATTTAATGGAAAAAAAGATATCTTTGGAACATGCATGTCTTGAAATTATCCCCCCTTTGTACTCAATACGCATTATTAATTCTAAGTGCGTCAATTTTGCGTTTAAAGATACCCTTGGTTTAACCCTTAACAGGCGGGGGGGGGGGGGGCGTTGAACGCCCCCCCATCCGTTTTTTTCTATCTCATTTTCTGTGTGTGAAAGATAAAGAGCCCAAACTGCTTGACTTTTTAAGTATGGGTATGACACATAACTGAGAGTTGGAATTTTTTGAATATCTCCATCCTGGCGGGCACAGGATGCCAGCAAACCTGGCAGGGTCATCCAGGTAAAGAGCAAAAATATTTTTTTGACTAAAACAAAGCATTTTATCATACCAAAATACTAAAAAATCCTTTAGTAGTACATCCTTATATTAAATACAGGTGTTCAAGTCACTTTCAGGTTCCAGGTATGATCCTGCAGGTCCTGATCCTCCAGGTCTCCAGAAATCTTTAAAAGGCTCCTGTGGCCGCAATTTTTGACTTAGAGACTTCAAATTTTAAACTTTTCTTACATGTCTACATAACGTATTAAAATTTCATGAAGATTCACCGCCGTTTTCCCGCCGACCGCTGTAATTTTTTTTATTTTTGAAGGTAGAAGAACAATTTTTTTGCAGAAAATGTTTATCTTTGTGTAAATTTTATATTAGAAATATCAAATTATAAATTTCAGTTGCTGCAGCTGTACTTGGCAGCTGCCAGATGCCGCAGTTGGCGGTCGGCAAGAAAACAGCGGCGGATTTTTATGAAATTTAAATACATTATGTAGACATGTAATTAAAGTATTAAATTTGAAGTCTCTAAGTCAAAACTTGTGGCCACAGGAGCCTTTTAAAAGATTTCTGGAGACCTAGAGAATCAGGACCTGCAGGATCATACCTGGAAACTTAAATTGACTTGAACACCTGTATTTCATTTGAGGATGTACTACTAGAGGATATTTTAGTATTTTGGTAAGTTAAAATGCTTTGTTTAAGTCAAAAATATATTTTTGCACTTTACCTGGTTGACCCTGCCAGGTTTGCTGGCATCCTGAACCTGCCAGGATGGAGATATTAAAAAAATTCCAACTCTCAGTTATGTGTCATACCCATACTTAAAAAGTCATGCAGTTTGAGCTCTTTATCTTTTACACCTAGAAAATGATATAGAAAAAACAGAGGGGGGGCATTAAACGGTTAAGGGTTAAATGGCCATAAAATCAAAATAATAGATTTAAATATATTTAACACTTTTTATATCAACTACATATCTGTTTCCCTTGACTCTAGATTATTTTGAGAAACAGTGTATGCAGATTTTTAGGCATTGGCAGTGGCAAACAGCTGTTTTTTAATATTTCAAGTTTTTTTTAAAAACTTTGATAATTGGTAAATGTTATTAAGTATTTTGAAGTGTGCAACTTGTATTGTGTCCCCGCCCCTGTCTGCCCCTGGAATAATAATATCAAATTTGATAGAGTTAAAGATTAACTAAATTTACCTCCAAGAATGTCAAATATTGTTTTCTTTAGGAATCTCTGCAATCTATAATTGAATGCAAAAATAAACTGTTTTTCTCGTATTCATTCAAACCCGGTGGATAGGAACCGGTTCTCATCCATACAAAAAAACTATGTCTAGCATTTTATGATATCCAGCTTTCTATGAATATAAAAATGTACAATCATAAGATTAAAACCAGTTTTTTTAGCCTGTGCCTTCAGCACCTCAGGGCTAAAAAACTGGTTTTAATCTTATAATTGTACATTCTATATCCGTCGAAAGCTGTTTATAATACGATGAAAGAAATAATATCATATCACTTCAATTAATAATTTTAGTAGATCAAATACATACAAACCTTTTCCAATTTAATCTTTCAAAATTTTTGGCAATCTTTGATTCTAAGACAAATTATTCTTATAAATATAGGAACATGTCTATTATTATATTTCATTTGATACAAACCTTCTGTAGTTTCTTCAACTTCCAAATTTGAATAAATTGTGTTTGGCCTAAATACAAAGTCAACCCAGCTTGTTGAGAACTTCAGATATTGTATAAATTCCACCGAAGAAAAGGCCAAACAACAACCAATTATCACCACACAATCTTTAGTAGCTTCACAATCATTATTGATCTGTTATGACAGTCCCACCTTAAGTAAAAATAAATAATACTACAAATTTACCTTAGTAGTAAGTTTAATAATTATGATTGTAAACACATAAAAAGTATAAAGTTATTACCATAAATCTTGTTGAGGAAAAGGCAATAGTTCTTGCTGTAAAACATATTGAAAAAACAAAACCAATCCGATTAGGACCATGGCTTTAAGTTTGTTAATTATTCTTAATCTTCTAATTTCCTTAAATTGCTCAGTATCCATGATTATTTTAGCTTGAGGCAACTGAACAGGAATGAAAATAACAGATCTGTCAGGAAGAAAAGTTTGACTATTTGAAAATTTGGAATAAACAATTTTTAGAAAAGGAATGGCAATTACTAAGTTGCACATGCAAGAACTAGAGATGAGTACACCATATTTCCACCCAAGACTAAAAAGTATAACAGTCATCAGTGTGGCCAATCTAAATAAAAATTAAGCAAGGATTTAAATAATTTTTGTGTTATAAATTAGTTTTTTTATATTATCAGGAATGAAGATAATATGATATATTATTAAAGATTATTTATTATGAGGTACAATTTATTTATTTGACTTCTATGTATATTATGTTTTAAAATGAATTAGGAAGAATATATTTTATATGGTCCTTTTCCAAAATAAAAAAATTAGCAAAACCCCACTAACCTTGCAATAATGTCAACAGAACTTCGAACCATCAACACTAATTTATCAAAAAACTTAGGTTCTTTCTGAGAAACATTTATTTTGTAGCTGCTCAGTCCCCACAAAATAGAAATGAGGGATGTAGTAATGCTGATAATTTCAATTGTATAATCCTTATTTGCCATAAAGTCAAGTGACATTGGTTCACTGCTAAATAGTTGAAACAATAGAACTCCAGCCTGAAGAATTAATTGCATGGTTGATTCAATGCATATTTCATATACCTGCAATATTAGGATAATAATTATAATAAAATTATGACAGTTGACATAATTTGCTTGATTTATCAGTAAAAGTATTATTTGAAATTTAAATGTTGAGTAGAAATAAAAATAATTTTTATAGCTACTTTTCAATTAAATGGCCTAATTTGATAAGGTGTGAATAATATCTAGGGACATTAAGTGAAATATTCTATTTTATATTTGACAATAGTCTTGATTGGAAGTAATGATGTTTAATAGTAATTATTTAATGATTTAAACAAACTTACAAAAAATAAAAAAAATGTTATTAACATTACAACCTGTGAATCATAGGAACATGGTTGTATATATTTTAATTTAAAAAAATTCATTCTTTAGTTCTTTTATTTAAGATTCTAGCTCTAAAGGTTATTTGTGTACATTGCTTTAGTAGATTATGCCAAGAGTTTAAATGAAGACAGGAGAATAAAAGTTTCATTAAAAGATCTTATCTTTAAATTTAAATATATACTTTATTGAAATATTTTTAATACTTTTTGTGTCTGATAATGTCTTCTTTGTCCAAGATCATCTGGATTAATAAAACACATGAAACCCTAAAAAATCATTATCATAATTGCATATTAGAAAGATATAACATTCAGATATGATTTTAAAATTCTGATTGTAAAATTGCATATATTATGAATGATTAAACTTTAGCCCTATTCTGTGGAGGGGTGGAGACAATCAAATTGTGTGAAAAGTACACTAATAAAATTTTCTGAGCTTTCATTTGCACAATTGTACAATTTTTGAAATACATTTATTTAGCTCTCTAGCTTGACTATAAATTGCTCAATTAGGGATGAGGAAAGGTGGGCATTTCCTTCCAAACCCTTACACATAGGGAGATGCACTGAGTTTCTGATTTTTAATAATAAACTATTTTGATTTAAATTTTGTCTTGATAGCTCTTAAAGTTTTCAAGATAGAACAATGAATAAAGGCAATTTAGGTAATGATGTTACTAGATAAACTTTAACCTTTAACAACATTGCAGGCTGATAAGCAAATGCAATTATTAGATCCATTAGGCATGTTTTTCCTTCCATAACAAGATCAAGAATGAGAGACAAACTTGGCAACACCAATATGATAACTGTAAAAATGAAATATTAATTTTGCAAACATGTTAACAATAGGTTCTGTCCTTTCTGCTGGTGTCCTTTTCCATGGAGAATAATGCTATTTTTAAAAAATCCTACTTCCTTTTTATGTCTAATTACTACATTTAAAAGAAAACTGTTAAGGTTTAATTTATACATAAAAACCTGAAGCAATAAATCCCACAGAATACATCTGTTCTTTTTCAAACTTTATATATCTGTTTGTTATATCGAATAAATCCTCTTCATCTTTACAATAACAATACCTTAATTTTACTTAAATATTTATTTAGAAACTAAATATGAAAAGCCTCTAATTTTGTTGTGGTAAACTGGAATACATTTTATTGTACAGGAATACAAGAAATATTTCTTATTAGACATGCAAATTTTGAGGTCATATTATAATTAGAATTCAATAGATAATGATTAGAAAATTATTTAAAAAGGTATTGGGGTTTTTCCTTTTGTTTCCACATGAATATTCTAAAAAAATATAAGAAATAATCAGAGATTGTACTGTTTGTTTATTGTACTGGCTTGAATAGCTAAATTTAAAAAATTCAGTTCATTACAGACTTTTTATAAAGAAATAACATTTTTTAGTATATGTAAATAGAAAAATCTTTACCCAAGAGAAATTTGAGTTAGGCCAATAAACAAATGTAATAACTTTCATATCACTGATAAAATCCCAGGCAGGCAAACAAACATCAAGAAAGAAGAACAAGATGTTAGCAACAGTTAACAATTGACTAAGTTTAGACTTCCTAAAAAATACCAATATATATGAAATTGTAAGAATATAAAATACAATTTAATATTAAATACAAATTAACAATTAATAAAATTCAAAAAGTATTTGAAAAATAAATATCAATATTTACCAGAAACAAGAAGATGCTTTGTGATCCTAAAAATATAATTGTTTTAAAATTTTTTAGAAGAAACTAATTTCCTTATAAAACAATAAAAATTTTACTTTCACCTGATCTATGACATCAATAAACAATCTATTTTCACTATCATTTTCTTGAGGTGGTTTTGATTTCAAAGAAGGTTTTTCTACAAATATCTCTGAAAACTTAATATTTGAATCATCTTCTTGAGTTTTATCTCTAGCATTTAATACACACTGCTGATGTAAAACCTAAATAAGGGTTAGAATTAATTAAAAAGTTACAATTTGGATAATAACTTTTTGCAAAATGTAGCTTATTAAAGTTTATGCCTATTAGTTTTAAATTTATTATTTTGAGTAATTGAGCATTCATCAACTAAACTCATAGAAAACAAATTAACTTTGGGGTAACAAGAGGTTTTAGATAAGAAAAAAACGCTGCAAAATGTTTTATATTAGCTAAAACACTTTTATATTAATCACCCAAAAAAGTATATTAACCTTACTTGCCTGCTCTACTGCTGAATCAGTAACGTCATTCACAAGGATGTTTATAACTTCAAAGGCAGATTCCCCATGGGTAAAATTATTAACAACAATGTCCTAAATATTCATAGAAGATAGAAGACTTTTGACATTCACATTATTAAGGAGCTTAATTAACTATAAAACATTCATAGCAGTCAGACTGGTTTTAAGCAGATTTTTAGCCCTTTTTATTTTTAACAACAAATTTTTCTCTGCTCCTTTAAAAAGTTAAACGGCTGAAACTTCTTGTCAACATTCTCATCAATGTGGAGAATATTTAAAGGATGCCTGCAAGAAATAACACGCTTTAACTACTGAAAGACTGCCACAAGAAGACCCTAAACCCCAAATTTAATGCCTTCAGCTTCAATAACAAAAAAGTTCTAGGCATTTTAAAATAGCATTTTATGTACAATGGAATTTTTGAAAGATTTCCAATGCTCATAAAAGAAAAAATAATATTAAATTACGTCGCCTAGACACAAAATTATAACCTTATCTTTGTCAGAAACTTAGATTGCCTGTAACTGATTACATTTTTACAATAAAAACACCACATTTCATAGTCCAAATCTATGAAAAAAATTCGATTTAAATTGCATTTTTAAACGAAAATCATAGCGGAAACAAAGGGGTAAACTAATACAAGCTTAGCTGTGATTGGTTGTTAAGCTGATTAGGCCTTCTGATTGGATACAGTACATTCGGTACAACGCAAGTAAAACTTAATTTTTTTAATGATTTTGACTATAAAAATGGGTTTTTTTATTGTAAAAATATAATTAGTTACTGGAAACCTAAATTTATGACAAAAATAAGCTTATAATTTTGTTTCTAGGCCACGTAGTTTAATTTCAAAGTTTTAACATGAGCATTGCAATTCTTTCAAAATTTTCATTGTACATAAAATGTCATTTTAAAATGCCTAGAACTTTTTTGTTATAGAAGCTGAAGGCTTCAAATTTGGGGTATTGGGTCTACTTGTGGCAGTCTTTCAGCAGTTAAAGGGTGGTATTTCTTGCAGGCTTCCTTTAAGTATAAAACATCTTCAGTGGTCGAACTACTTTTAAGCAGCATTTTCTTAGCTCTTACAAAAGATAAATAGCTTAAACTTCTTGCCAATATTCCCTTCATTATGCAATATAATTAGGTATAAAAATCTTACTGCTTTTAAGCAACTTTTTAGCAGCTTTTCTTTTTACAACTTTCAAAGACATAACCTTTTTTTAGCTTTTGTGATTTTAAGTTTTATTTTCCCTCTGTCTGATAACAGATAATCTATTTTTTCATTTTAATATCCATGGAAAGCTGATTATAATATGTTGAGATAAATAACGGATACTTTATTGTAAACAGATGAATAAACTGATTATTTTACAATCATGTTTTTGAAACAAGGATTATCCAACATATACCATAGTCTTAAAACTATGAAATATAAGGAGCAATGCAATCAGTATTCAAAAAACTCCATAAAACAAAACAATTTTTTCATTTGAATCTGTCATAAAAATACAGGATGCTGAATACATACATATTTATATTTTGAGACTTGATTGTAGAGACAAAAAACCATTGTGTAATTGTAAAATTGTACTTTTCTCTTACAGGACTCATCATTCAAGTTTAAAAGGCAATTTTCACAGACTTAAATTAACAAAGATCCATTACTTAAGTTTAAACACACGGACAAGATAGTTTTGCAATAATGCCTGCAGCTTTCTGATTATATTGAATTATTGATGGAAGCTTTGCATTAAAAATATATTTCAAAAACTAACTCAAATGTCGTCTTATGTGAAAGAATAATCAGAGAGAATGCAAAAATTTTGTGATTTTTGCAATATCTTCAATTTTTATTTTTATATTCACATTTTATTATTTGTTGGCTTAACAACTTATTAAATTTGATTCATCAAGTTAAGTGTCCAAATGTTTCAACCACTAATAGTAATCTAAAAAAAGTCGTGATTTTGTGTATCATCATTGGTAATGTACATCAATTTATTAACCATTGTCATATCCCTTAAGATCCCTGTTTAGTATTAAATATTTTAATCACTAAACCTTTCTAAAATGTTAAATTGAATTAAATGTATAAAGCAAGTATATTATTGAAAACAAGATGAAATCAGACTTTGGGTACTTTTATTTGATTTGTACGTACAAACTAACAGTGTTTATCTAAGCTTTGCCCTAATTATTCTTCTAAATGGGTAATTTTGTTAATGATAATTGGAAGACTTAACATCAATCTATCATCCATTGTCATATCTGTGAACTTTTATATTTTCATTTTGTAAATTCAGTTATGACAATCTATAAGAATTAATGTTCGTCTTCATTCCGTTTCAGAGCTTTGCTTTTATGGATGCTGTCATCCTTGTTTTCTAATAATATCAGCCGACATGATTTTTGTTATTCCCAATTTAAATTTCAGCTTTAAAAAGAAAAAGTAGATCGAGAAGCTATGTTGTAGAGGAGAACATGTCAGTTCAGTGGTTACTTTTTTATGAGGATATGAATTTTTATTTGATTAATCAAGTCCTATATTCCTGGATATATTGTTAACTTCTAATCACTGGCGTTCTCAGGTTTTTGTCAGGGGGTGGGGGCGTTCATATTGAGAGTTCCTTTGAACAAAAATCGAGGAGGGAGTAACAAAGACATTTAATGGGATGTAAAAAAAACAAATGGAAATTTTCATGAAAATGAAAGATTCTTACGACTCATTTTTTTCTTGTTGTGACAACCTCCTTAATTTTACGGCAGGTTGGAAGGGACAAAAAAGGGTAAGACAATAAACAATAAATAAATAACAATGGCAGATAAATTAAGTAACATTCCCAACTATGGTACACAAAATTACCCCTTCTAAGAGTGGTTGAAACGTTTGGACACTCAACTAATTTAACCAACCAATTAGAATTCAATAAAAGTCCCAAAACTGTTAAGCCATCTAATAAGAAAATGTTATTATAAAACGTTGGGGACTAGTGTAATAAACAACCTAATGTCCTCTCCCCTCCCTGGGATGTTTAAATGTTTGTAACCTAACCCCCTAGAATTGCTAGGAGGGTGGATATGTCATCTGACTACTCGCCTCTTCTGCAAGTCACTGCTTCTAATGTTTGCTTTAAAGATAAAACAAAAATTTTAACACGAAGAACTCAAATTATAATTATAAGCAAAAATAAAAAATGCACGTTTTATTTAATAAGGACAATTATGTCCATACTTAGCTATGAATTAATTTCCGCTGGATTAGAAGTGGTTCTGATCCATACTAAAAAACATGTATCATATCGTATTACAGACATATTTCTTGAAGATTTTGGGCTATAGATAGACATCCTCTTTCTTTTCAAAAGCAAACCTTTCCTACAAGTAGGGTCCATTTGTTACATGCGCACAGTCAGCTCTTTTTGTCAATAAAAACAGGTTAGCATTGTACAATCAATTTTAAACTTTGCATAAAGATTCCTATAACAATTATGTACAATTTAGGAAGCGTAGCAACTCCAAGTCAATTCTATTGAAAAAAGGAGTTACAAAGGTAGTCTAGTCTAGTCCTCCACCAAATAAGGATTTCAACATCCATAAGTAGCGAAGCATAGAAATAATCATGGATAGGAATACGGCTAAGGAGATTTAAAGAGCAAGAATATTTATATAAATGGGGGAAATTAATTAGTAGCTTCGCTGATGGACTGACGGACGGACAGACAGAGTGATGTATAGATGCTTCACTACTAAAAGAAGCCAATATACAAGTATATCAGCGAGATTATTTTTTTCATAAGCTGTTAAACAATGAAATAATATTTCATTTTTAAAAAAACAGCTTCGCCCCTAGAGGCAGTATAGATAATGCGGTTGTCAAACCTGTAATTTTGATATTTACCTTCAGCAAAAGTTTTGATTTTGGATGGGGGGAAGGGCCTATTTTTTGTTTGGGACGTTTCTCTTTGGAGGGTTGTGTTAAAACCTGCTAATAGATATAACATTTTTTCTTCTTCTTAGCTATTAAATAAAACAAGGATGACAATATCCATAAAAGCAAAGGTCTAAAATGGTAGGACAAACGAACACTAACTCATGTAGAGAGCTGAATGATCAGAATATAAATGTATGAATCAGTATCTCAAAAATCAGATTAATCAGATAAATAAATCACAGAAAAATTTGTTGTTAAAAAACTTTGAAAATCAACATGTTTAAAATGGACATTCTTGTAATGATTATAGAGTTACGCTTTCTAAATCGTACCTAACTGCTACAGGAATCACAATGCAAAGGGATATATATGAAATTGATAGGACAATTCTAACATGCCTAAATTAACAAAAGAAAAGATATCCGTTCTGGACAGACGGACCGACCCTAATTATAGAAAAGCTTCGCTTATAAAACTATAAATGGCAAATATGGAATTGACAAATCTTCTTTGTAACTCACTTAGTTTGTAGGTTTGTGTGTGAGTGTGTGTGTGTGTGTGTGTGAGTGTGAGTGTCTGTGTGAGTGTGTGTATGTGTGTGTGTAGGTTTGACTGTATAATGCTGTAAAGCTTGTCAAATTCGGTTTACATGATGATTATATTTTTTAATTTAGTGCTTTTTGCTTGAAAATAAAACAAGGATGACAACATCCAAAAAACAATCTTTTTAAATTCTAAATATTCGAAATGGTTCATGGACATTTGGACTTTTACGTGAAGATTATGAAATTGGAAAAAATTGTCGTCAATTTACTATTTCAATTACTAATATGGATTTAGTTTATTGGTCCCTTCGTTCATTTAGTAGCAGGGAAACTGATGGGTTTAAGGGGGTTGATTGGGGTTATCATTGTTTTAACCAACTGCGAGTATAACTTTATTAGAGTACATGAAAATCTGTGGTGCAACATCCAAGTAATAGTATATCGATTATCAAAGTTCAAATAACTGTAATATTGTTTACTTTTAGTATTGAAACTATTCTATTCATTTACCAAGCTGCTATTAAAAATAGACGGCTTAATTTTGTTATAGATTATAAAAATAAAGTATCTTCTATAGAAATAACTTGGTATGTCAGTCTTTTATGTCTTTTAAACATAAAACATCCATAAAATGAAGAATTTTATCAGCATTTATTACGGATAGACTTTCCAGTATGGCTTCAAAACCAACTCACATCCGCAGGAATAGAACAGGTTCTCTGTAATGAAAAATCATATTAAATTATATACAATTTTCCATGAATATTAAGATAAAAGTCATAATAATGAAATCGGTCTTATTAGGCCATGCCTTTGGCCTCTGGGTGGGGGGGTTTAACAAAACTGGTTTTAATTTTAAATTTTACTTGTATAATCCTTGGAAAGTTGTCTATAATACAATGCGATAAATAACTATTCCAGTATGGCATCAAACCTAAATTATATAATTATGTATTGTATTATATTATACAAATAATTGTTTCAGATTAACAAAATAAAAAAAAATAATGTCAGTTTTGTTGGCCACAAGTGGCCCATATAATATATTGTTTTTATTTGTATGTTTCGCAACTTAAAAGTAATTGATGATACCATTCTTGTTACAATATAATCTCACAAGGAGGGACTAGGGAATGTGATTCAGACAAACAATTCTAAGTCAAAATTTCCCCACAACCCTCTTCCCTCATTTCTTCCTTTCTTACCCACTTCCCTTCTGCTACATCAAGAAACAAATTTTACGACATCTCTACGTCAACAAAATATTTAATTTTGTGAATTTCAAATGGAATTGATTATATAATAAAATATAATTTCCGCATACCTGGTACCTGGGTTGGAGCAGGGCTAACTACCCAGTTCTTTAAAAAGCCACCAGTTACTGAAACAGACACAAACGAACCAACAACAATAAACCAACGGGATCCACGTGAAAGAGCTCCCTCTACTGAGGGAAATATGATGGCTGACTGGCAAACTCCTAGGGGACCAGGCAGGCGGATGATCTTGAACACCAGATCCCACACCTTACTAGGAACCTGGAATGTTAGAACAATGTTCCAGACGGGGAAACCTGAAACTATAGCAGGGGAAATGATAAGATATAATATACAAATCCTTGGACTTTGCGAAACAAGATGGCTAAATTTTGGAGAGGAAAAATACAGAATATCAAGCTAATTTATTCAGGACACACACAAAATGATGCTAGTCATACATATGGAGTAGGCTTAATGATGTCAGAACAAGCACAAAAATCACTGATATCATGGGAACCACATGGCCCCAGACTTCTTGAAGCCTCCTTCAAAACATCAGAAAAAGATATCAAATTAAGTATAATAGTTTGCTATGCTCCTACTGACGCTGCGGAAGATGAGATTAAAGATGAGTTCTATGAAAAACTAGATAGCATCACCAGAAGATCAAACTCCAATAAAGATCTCCTTATTGTGCTTGGAGATCTAAATGCAAAAGTAGGTAGTGATAATACCGGCTATGAAAGAATAATGGGTAAAAATGGCGTTGGAGATAGAAGTGACAATGGTGAAAGATTCCTACAGTATTGTCAAGTTAATAATCTAGTCATAGGGGGCACAATTTTTCCCCACAAAACTTCTCATAAAGTAACCTGGGAATCTCCAGGGAACAGAGTACAAAATCAAATTGACCATATAACTATATCGAGAAGATTTAGAAGATCTCTGCACGATGTAAGAGGAGTTGACTGTTACTCTGATCATCATCTAGTCATTGCAAAGATCAAACTAAAACTTAAAAAAATGCCAAGTGAAAATACATACAGAAAGAAATTTAATGTGAAGCGCCTTAAAGATGCAAATACCAAAGAAACTTTTGAACTTGAAATACAAAACAGATTTGCTATATTAGAAAATGAAGTAAATGTAGACCAAGATGTAAATATGCTCTGGAATGATACCAAGAAAATTTACGAGGAAACTTGTGAGTCAATTCTTGGAACAAACAGAAGACAAGAAGATGCTTGGATATCAGAGCACAGTTTACAAAAAATCAATGAAAGAAGAGCAGCAAAAGAATTACTTTGCAATGATCCTGAAAACCCAGAGCTTAAAAATAGATACAAAATTCTTAATAAACATGTAAAAAAGAGTGTCAAAAAAGATAAGAGAGATGAAATTGAATCCTTAGCAAAACAAGCAGAAGATGCCGCAGCTAGGTTTGATACAAAAGAAGTTTACAATATTACCAAAAAACTTGCTAATAAAAAAGCTTCCTCAGTTGTGCATATAAGGGATTCTCAAGGAAACCTGATAACGTCTAGTGATGAGCAGCAAAAAGGTTGGGAACATTTTCCCAAGTTTTGAATAGACCCAGGCCTCCAGAAACACTCAATATCAATCCTACACCATTCAACTTAGAAATAAATACAGATCCTCCTAGTGTGTCAGAAATTAAAGAACACGTAGCTACACTTAAAAATGGAAAAGCTGCAGGACCTGACAACATACCTCCAGAAGCAATTAAGTCAACAGTAGAAAGTTCAGCAAATGTTCTCCATAAAATCTTAGGTAAAATTTGGGAAACAAATGAAGTACCAAAGGACTGGAAAGATGGACATCTAACTGTCCTCCCTAAGAAAGGAGATCTTACTAAATGTGACAACCACAGAGGAATAATGCTCCTATCTGCCCCAGGCAAAGTTTTGAGCAAAATCTTGCTCAAAAGAATGATGCTATTGACTGCAATCTACGGAAAAACCAGGCTGGTTTCAGATCTGGAAGATCCTGCTCTGATCAGATAGTCACATTAAGAATCATTATTGGACAGTGCCTTGAAATGAAAGTTCCGTGCTATCTAAATTTTATTGACTACCAAAAAGCCTTTGACAGCATTGACAGAACAACTCTTTGGAAAATCTTAGCTTACTATGGAGTACCAGAAAAATTCATAGAAATTATAAAAAGTTTGTATTCTGAACAAGAAGTCAAGATATTATTTAAAGGTAAACTTTCAGAAGCCTTTAAAGTTTTAACTGGAGTGAGACAGGGCTGTATACTCTCTCCATTCTTGTTCCTTCTAGCAATTGACTACATTAAGAGACATTGCAGTAATGGAAACGGATTTACCTGGGGTGATGAAGAACTAGATGACCTAGACTTTGAAGATGACATTGTTCTCATTGCCAACACACCTCAGCAACTTCAGAACAAAACTGATGAAATCCAAGACAAATCGGCAAAAATTGGTCTTTTTATTAATGTTCAGAAGACTAAAACTATGTCCATATATAGCGACCAAAATGCTAATATTAATGTGAGAGGAGAAGATCTAGAAGAGGTAAATAGTTTTACATATCTTGGCAGCAATATGACCAAACAAGGTGGAACTGACTAGGATATAGATGACAGAATAAGGAAAGCCGCAGCCACCTATGGTATCCTTTGGAAAACTAGCAATATTGGCTTAAAAACAAAAATGCAAATTTTTAATTCAAATGTGAAATCTGTGCTTCTCTATGGCTCAGAAAGCTGGAGCTTGACCAAAAAACGGGAGCAAAAAATTCAAGTTTTTGTCAACAAATGTCTGAGGAAAATTCTCAAGATATATTGGCCCCAGAGAATAAGTAATGTGGACCTTTGGACAAGAACTAAACAAAAACAAATAAATATACAAATTAAACAGAGAAGATTCAAATGGATTGGGCACACTTTAAGAAAGCAGAATTTAGAAATACCTAAACAAGCACTTGATTGGGTTTTGGTTGGCACCAGAGGGCGTGGTAGACCAAAACTTACATGGCAGAGACAGTTGGTGGCGGACCTAATAAACATGGATAAGACCTGGGACGAGATCAAAATGTTGGCCCAGAATAGAGTTGGTTGGAGACAGTTTGTGGCTGGCCTGAGTCCCCCGGATGGATGAGAAGGCTGTAAGTAAGTAAGTAATTTCCGCATATTATGCACATAAACATGAAGCACATAAACCTTTATGTAAAAGTAACAGGATGCCTCTGTGTGTGTGTGTATGTTTGTGTGTGTGTGTATGTTTGGGTGTGTGTGTTTGTGTCTGTTTGTGTGAGTGTGTATGTATGTTTGTGTGTGTATGAGTGTCTGTTTGTATGTGTGTGTGTGTGTACGTATGTGTGTGCAGTGTTTGTATTTATATGTGTGTGTGTGTCGGTTTGACTAAAACAGAAATATAATAAGGGGGGAGGGCAACTTTTTTCTCCCCACTATCAGTGCCCCTAGAGGCCTCTAGAGGGCATAGGCGCTAGTCCTTATATAAAGTAAAATTTCAGGGGTTTTATTCTTTTTTAGTGTTTATTTTTTCTTCGAAGGGTAAATCTACCCTCTACCAAAATAGTTATCAATCTTTACAGGATCTACATATGTAAAGAAGAACCATTTCGGTCCAGGTGGTTAGCGAGATCCATTAGTATACAAGACTGTTGCTTTTATATAAGGATTATCCTGTTCTATTGACTTCATAATGTGATACTTGTGTGGTATTGAAGACTCACTACATAAACTATTCAGAGATCATAAGGGATAAGACAATGGCCGAAAAGATGATCTATATCCCCAATGATGATACACTAAATTACCCCTTCTACATAGTATAAATAATTGATGAACCAACCAATCAAAAACCAATAAAACAATCTCCAAAAATGTTGAGCCAACAAATAGGAAAGCATAATTATAGAACTTTGGGGACAAGTGTAATAATTATCCCAATGTCCCCTCCCACCCTGCTATAAACTGTTCAGGGATTAATGAATGGCCAATGAAAGATACTTTTATCTCCATTCCAAAAAGTTAGAGCTATAATTATAACATCTGTATTACTAGCGACTTTGTACCTGGAGGCCACTAGGGGCACTAGGGGATTCTATGTTACATTACAAGCTGACATGCAATTCTCGTGGAAGCTACTCAATCATCCAAGTGCAATATCTATGAGGAGACTTGAACTCTGAATTTACCAACCACAGCGTAGTGCGCTAACCACTACTCTATAGGACACCCTTGTATTTATCATGCCTAATAAAAAAATTTACGTCATATGTACAATACAAATGGCCAATATTCAGCCAGTATAACTATACATTTTACCAGTGGTCAATTATAATGTATACTGGCCTATCAATGGTCATTTGTATTGCATGACGTCGTGTTTTAATTAGGCACTATAAGCTGCTTTTTTATTGAAGCACTAGGAGTTTTTCAGTCAATGGATACTTTAATATAAAATTTAGTATTCATTGTTTACTAAAAATAGTTTATTAATAATTTTTTTAATGCACTGTAATTATCATTTATAAATGTTGATATTAAATGTATATGTTGTTTTGTCCCAAAATATTTTAATTGTTTATTTTTTAACTTTTAATTTCCCTCTCTGTATATCCCTGAAGTTGTAATGTTTACCAGGGAGGGAGGGGAAATTGGGCTCTTCAATATACTGGTCCCCAAAATTTCACAATAACGTTTTTTTGTTCATTGGATAAGGAACTTTGGTGACTTTTATTAAATCTTAATTTGTTAGTTGATTAAGTTGAGTGTTAAAACGTTTCAACCGCTAATATTTATCAACATAAGGGGTAATTTTTATTTAATTTATCCTTTTAGATCCCCAAATGTTTATCTTTAGAGATAAGCTGAAAAATTTAACACAAAAACTTAAATTTTAAGGCAAAATTAAAAAGCAAGAGAGCATAAAAAATATCAGACAATAATATGAAGTAATTAATCAAACAGATTTCAATGATTATAATGAACGTACAATCTTTCTGTATAGGATTATAAAGTTGCTTTGCTTTCTTTTTCAGAAACAAAAGATATTATTACAGTATGCCTCCGAAATCGATTAATATCTGCTAGATTAGAACCGTTTGTAAGCCATGCTGAAAATTCTTGTATTGAATTGTATTACATCCAGTTTTCTACGATTATAAAAATTTACAATCATTATATTAAAACCAGTTTTGTTAGCCCATGACTTCCATCAAAGTTAATCAAAGTAGGACACTTGCTGAACGTCAGAACTTAAATATCAGAAATTAAATGTATACGCCAAAATTAGTTAAATTTGTTGCAAAAACTTCATGAATACATAAGGATACTGTTAAAGGACTTTTAAAAGGGCGAAGCTGCTAGTACATATATAAAATATTAAATGGTGCTAAAAAAACAATCCATCTTTTCGAATATTTGGTTTTAAATTTGAGGCTTGTGCAATGCTGCCAAGCCTTGTATCATATAGTTGCCATCCTGTTTAAATCGTACCTAATTCTTACTGGAATTGTCATGCTTAAGTTTATAATCAATAGGACAATTCTTGCATGACTAACTTAACATAAGATCTATAATATATTATATACACACCTTTCCTTATGTTGATCCTTATATAAAAGTAACAGGATGTCTATGTATATGTGTGTCGTCTGTCTGTCTGTAATGAAAGGTATTGCTGAAACTATATCTTTCTACTTTGAAATGTAGCTTCTAAGGTTACATTTCCAATCCTTTCCTACTTGATAAAAGTACTAACCAATAAATGAGTTTCATATTAGCAAGCAAAATAGTAAATAGATAGCAAATTTTTCTCTGTCAATATATCCATTTATATCTTATGTCCATTGCTACAGGTTCTACAAAACTGCTTAGGTAGGTTGGGGCTTTGACTTGAAGCTATTGCTAGAAAAAAGTAATGCTGATTTTTTAGGCCTCTGTTAGTTTTGCGGCTGAGGGTGGCTTCCAAGTACCCAAAGTTTTTAAGCCAACAAATAGGATAACGTAATTATACAAACCCCACCCGAAGGCTTGTTAGGTTAGAAATAAAAACCTTGAAACGGTTTACACAGGATGTACTGGGACCCTATGGTGAGTTCAGAACATGCTTTCCTTAAATTGAATTAGTACCTTCTCATAGTAGAAAATTTTAAAATTACTTTTGTTGATCAAATTTTACTTTTATTTTTAGACTACCTTCACCTAACCTCCTTTATTGTCCTATTTTTATTTTTTTTATTTTTAATCATGCAAATTTGTTCACATTACAGTTGAATGGTCAGATATTGGAGCTTTCTAAAAATGTCTCTAACATTTTTTTAGCTCTTATACTTTTTGAGCTATCTTATTTCAAATCATCTTTTACACAGCAAAAAGGTGAAACATAAAATTAGATATTTTAGAGAAAATTACAAATATCTTCATATACATCTATCTAATATTGCTACAAATTGTCCAAATTGGACAGTTAAGGTGCCTAAAACTATCTACATGCAATGGACAATCTAAATGCATACTTTTAAAAATTATATAAGCAAATAGGAGCATTCTGAAGTGATTTTTGAAAGCTATAGAAAAAAATAATTCCTGGTTTTTTTAAAATAAATTGAATTGACTTAAGCAAGGATTTTAAGGTAAGTTATAATATATAAAGTTGTCACTTTGTAATGAGAAAGCCTATAAAACACAATTATCTGATATTTTGAACAAATAGAAGCATATCTTAAGAAATATAGACATTGTAAATAACTCAAAAATTGGTTAGAATTTTAAGCATTTCAAGCAGTTTAAAAATGTAATCTACATATTCTAGTAATTTTTTCCAAGAATAGTTGATTGGCCTTTTAAATTTTTTACAAAATTAGTTTTTGCCACCTTAACCCTTAACGGTCGGGGGGGGGGCGTTGAACGCCCCCCCATCCGGTTTTTTCTATCTCATTTTCTGTGTGTGAAAGATAAAGAGCCCAAACTGCTTGACTTTTTAAGTATGGGTATGACACATAACTGAGAGTTGAAATTTTTTGAATTTCTCCATCCTGGCGGGCACAGGATGCCAGCAAACCTGGCAGGGTCATCCAGGTAAAGAGCAAAAATATTTTTTTGACTAAAACAAAGCATTTTATCATACCAAAATACTAAAAAATCCTCTAGTAGTACATCCTTAAATGAAATACAGGTGTTCAAGTCACTTTCAGGTTCCAGGTATGATCCTGCAGGTCCTGATCCTCCAGGTCTCCAGAAATCTTTAAAAGGCTCCTGTGGCCGCAATTTTTGACTTAGAGACTTCAAATTTTAAACTTAAGCTTTTCTTACATGTCTACATAACGTATTAAAATTTCATGAAGATCCGCTGCCGTTTTCCCGCCGACCGCCGACTGCGGCGGCTGGCAGCTGCCAAGTACAACTGCGGCCGCTGAAATTTATATTTTGATATTTCTAATGTAAAATTTACATAAAAATAAACATTTTCTGGAAAAAAAATTTTCTTCTAGCTTCAAAAATAAGAAAATTACAGCCGTTTGAAATTTTTAAGTAAAAAAAGACCTGAAAACAAAGGTTGTTAAATAAAAAGGTGAGGGAAGCGAAAATTTACTTAGACTTATAAAAGGTCGGAAATTCATTATCAAACAGGGGACTTGCACAAAAAAATTTAGCCCTCTAGCTCTAATAGGAACTGAGATAATAGGGGGGGGCGTTGAACGCCCCCCCCCCCCGACTGATTAAGGTGCGGCAAGGGGCCTGACTGTAAAGGGTTAACTAAGAAAACTAATTAAAACACTATCATGGATGATCTCACATATAATAAAAGAAATAATTTATTCTTAGGCAACAATGTTTTTGTTAAAGGGAGTGTGAACGTAAATATTTCTAATCTGATTATCAAATCTTAACATTTTCTAAGCACATTTCACTACACTGATCAACCAAAAACGTCCTATTAGCAAAAATATCCAGGAATAATGCCTTGATTTTGTAGTGTTTTGGGAGGGAAAAAGGAAAAAACAAGGAAAATCTGAATGTTTTTGTTTCTTATAATGTTTGTAGGGATATTTAACTTGTCATAAATAGTTGAAACAATTTACTTACTGGTAAGGATTTATTTTATGATATAAAATTGCCAATTAGTTTTTTTTATAACGTAGTAATTAGGTAATAAAGATCTATTTTAAATTCGTATTATTGACAAAAAAATACCTTACTGTCTACAAAGGGTTGGATCTTAAAGGTTATTTCAAATAATAGTATCCTATTTTATTGTGTTGGACAACAAATAACCCACTTTGGTGAATTAGTTAACACTTTTATCAGACTGTCTATAAAGAAATATTGCACCTTTATTATTTACAAATTTGTTATTAAAGGTGGGCGAGAGATGGGCCATCTGAAGTTACTCAGATACTAATAAAAAACCTGTTTCTAGCTTTGTTATTGTATTTGGTTTTCAATAAAAAATATTGCCTATTATATCAATTTTTAAGTAACTATACATTGGTTTAAAGCAACGATTATTTTAAAAGTCAGCTTAACCGTTAGGAAAAATAGAGAACTATGTCAAAAAGTTTAGTTTTAGCTATAGAAGGGAAAAAAGACAATTAACTGCACATTTATATAGTCCGGAAATTTTTTCCCCAATCTTGGACATAGTAAAAATCGGCTGAAAAATCCGTTTTTTTTTTATAGAAACGAGAGACAGTTTTGCCCTATATGTGAGATTATATGAATGAGATGATGTTAAGGTTTGATGATCTGATAAGAAATTTTCTCGTTCACATTCCCTTTAATATACACCATTAGGTACTCTAAACTAGTACTGAGATTTTAAAAAATATTAAATTATTATCAAATATGAGTTTCTTGTACCTTAAAAACCTTTTACATTTTAAAAATGCCTTAATAGAAGTTTTTAATTAAAATTAAATTACATTTGTTTCTTTGATATTACATTTTAGCATCCTCCTGTTGACTCTCATATTTTTCAAAAGTATGTATTTGGATTGTACATTGAATATAGATAGTTTTAGGCACCTTACATGTCAATTTTGGTCAATTTAGAGCAAAATTAGAGAGATTTTTATGAAGATACTTGTAATTTTCTCAAAAATATCTCTATGTTTCACCTTTTGGCTGTGTAAAAGATGATTTTGCAGCAATACTTTGAAATACGATATCTCAAAAAGTAATAATTTTTTGTGAATACATAAATTTATCCTCAATTAATTTTTCTCCAAGAAAGAACCATGAGTTTATTTATATTATGAATCTATTATAAGAATCTAAGTATGACTATGTTCTAAAGTAACTTAAAAAACAAAATAAAGGTTTCAAGAACAAGACTTATTTTGCACTGATAAATATACCTATTTAAAATGCAGCTGTGCTACTTGCAATAGTTGAGTAAGCACATATAATACTGATAAGCTAAACCTTTTTTCACTAACAAACATATCTATATATATATAGAGTAATGGTGCTACAAATAATCGTGGAGTTAATTATCAATTCTTATAACAGAACTCTCCATGTTCTGACAAATGAACACACATATATATATAGCAGTGCTACAAGCAATAGTGGAGTAACTAGTAGTAATACTCTGACAAATATGTCCATGTAAAGACCATGTAGCACTAACACAGATGTTGAGTAAAAAATTCTGACCAAACTATAATGAATTATTGAAAGCAAAGATAAATATTTTGCACTTCTAGCTAAGCTATTTTAGAAAAAATTGTCTTAGCCAACACAACTCAAAATTAATTTCATGGACATACCACAGAATATAAAGTAGCCAAGCTGAATACATCTATAAAATCATAAAAAAAAATTAAAATGCAAATTATTATATTTTGAAAAAAGATTATTATATTACGAAGAACAATTAATTCACATAACTTAGAAAAATTAATTGTGGCATAAGGCAATCACAAATTCCTTTTCAGTCCAAGTCACAGAATAAAATAATTTTAATTCTAAAACCAAATCTCTAATTATAACTAACATAATCAAAGAGAAAAAAACAGTGGTGGTTGTTGTTGTGGAAGATGCAGTAGTGGTGGTTGTTGGAGAAATAGTTGTTACCAGGGTTTCAAGGGTTTCTAAAATAGAAAGAAACAACTGATTTAGTACCTTATCCTACCAATAATTTAATATTTATTGAAGCTTTAATTCCAAAATTTAAGACATATAATGGAAAATTCAGATAAGTACACAAAACATTTTACTTTTTAATTTAAGGAAATTTGAAAGGAAGTATATTATTTTGACTTAGGGGCATGGGTGAGTAAAGTACCACAATTTTTAAACCTTTGAATAGTAATTATTATAAATTTTTTGTAGGGGCTAGGAGGAGGGGGGAATGAATTTGTCAACGTTACTAAGAATATTTTGCAATAAAGATGGATAAATCCCTCCTTGGAAATGGTCCATCTTAGTTGTTTACATCTTATGGTGTGTATGTCTTCTTAATTGTTTGTGTATACATGTATAAGATTTTTGTATGTTTGTGTATATATTTATTATGCTTGTGTTACTAGGTGCTTTCCCTCAAAATGCCTAGCAAGCACAATAAATCCTTACTACCTTTTTTTAAACAAGGAACTTTTTTTGCAGTGCCTCTAGGTGCAATACCCTTCCCCTGATAGTCTACCCGTTATTCAATATACCTGACCAAAAATGAAAAACATTTGAATAACAATTTTATTTAATAAAAGGGTGATAAGTGGTTTCTGTGCAAGCCAGGAACTTTGAGGGAAAATAGCGACTATGTCCTAGAGGCCTCTAAAAATGTTTTTTTTTATTTTAAATATATAATTTGAGAAATAATTTGTCTATTTTAGGATCAGCTGATTTTATTCATTATTCTATGACACTGCAGAACTATTTCAAAAAGAGAAAAACATCCTGTTAATTTATTATAAGGAATATCTGCTTCTCTATAAATTGTTCAGCCAAGATTTACAACAAATGGGTTTTCTGTTTTTGGCCTTTTCTTGTTAATTTTCATCCTTTTACCAATAGAAATTTTCATTCTTTTTGGAGATTTATTTCTATTTCTATTATTTTTTACCTTGCAATAAGAAGAATCCAGGGCATTTATACACAACCAATCAGTGTTTGGTACATAGGCTAAACAAAAATAACTAATAGTGCAAATTTCAAGTAAGTTGAAAGTATTAGTTAGGTAGCTGAAATTATTCCAGTTCACTCTATTAAACATACAGGGGATTGCAAAAATCGGCCAAAAAGATATCTTTATATATAATGATGAAATGTTAAAGGTCAAATTATTAATAACAGTTCTGCCTTTATAAAAACTGTTTCAACTTCCTAACTGTCTAAATCTGATTTATGTGTGTTGTATTCAATCTTATCCACATAAATTTAACTGTATACACATATTATAAAAATAATCTTTAATCCAAGCCTCAGGCTCCTTGTGCCAACAAATGACAAATTAGAGCAGCATTGTTTTACAGTAACCCCCCTCTTCTTATTTTGAAAAGAATGGAAAAACAGAAAGGGTAGAACTTTTAAAATAATAATTGGGGGGAAGGGGTTGTGATAAATAGGCACTTTAGGGAAACCAACATTAAATGTTTAAGTTTTACTGATGTATCTACGGGCAAAGGCAAGCACTTGGGTATATAGGGCAGTTTCACAATATGTCATTTTGTTCCATCTGATTTTATTTACTTATTATTGGACTATCTACTGCGCTCCTAGCATCTAGGGGCTATATATTCAAAGGGAAATGGCAGATAGATATTTTAACCCTTAACGGTCAGGGGGGGGGGGTCATCCAGGTAAAGAACAAAAATATTTTTTTGACTTAAACAAAGCATTTTATCTTACCAAATTACTAAAATATCCTTTAGTAGTACATCCTCATCTTAAATACAGGTGTTCAAGTCAATTTCAGGTTCCAGGTATGATCCTGCAGGTCCTGATCCTCCAGGTCTCCAGAAATCTTTAAAAGGCTCCTGTGGCCGCAATTTTTGACTTAGAGACTTCAAATTTTAAACTTAAGCTTTTCTTATATGTCTAGATAATGTATTAAACTTTCATAAAGATCCGCCGCCGTTTTCCCGCCGACCGCCAACTGCGGCGGCTGGCAGCTGCCACGTACAGCTGCGGCCGCTGAAATTTATATTTTGATATTTCAAATATAAAATTTACATAAAGATAAACATTTTCTGCAAAAAAATTGTTCTTCTAGCTTTAAAAATAAAAAAATTACAGCCGTTTGAAATTTTTAAGTAAAAAAGGACCTAAAAACAAAGGTTGTTAAATAAAAGGGTGAAGAAAGCGAAAATTGACTTAGACTTATAAAAGGTTGGAAATTCATCATATCACAGGGGACTTGCATAACATTTTTTAGCCCTCTAGCTCTAATAGGAACTGAGATAATAAGGGGGGGGCGTTGAACGCGTTGACCACGTTGGCTCAGTGGTTAGCAAGATCCTTTGCTACAGATAAAAAAAAGCTTACTACTTCATAGTGAAATTTGCTTGGTGTTGATCATTGTGTAGATCATTCTTAGACAACTATGTCTGTCTGACTACATGCTAATAGAAATTGGATATGATGTATAGATAAGGTTTTTAAATAAAAGATTCTAAAAATATATGCCATAATATATTTTAATTAATTTTGTGAGCTTTGCTTTTATGATTGTTTACATTCACTATTAAGCTTAAAAGTGTAATATAATCTAAATAGAATATAAAATGTTACCTTCTCCTTCAGAACAATAATTCTTATCTAATAATATTTTATAATTAGGCAATGTTAAAATTTATTCTTTTAAAGCATTTAATATCACACTTTATATCTTATATAAGTTAAAATACTATAGCTACTACAAAACGTCTAAATAGAATAGTAGAATAACTTGACTAAAACTAAGAATGACTATTCCATACATATATAAAATTGCAGATCAGATAACAATCTTTGGTCAAGCATTATCAAAAATAATTTAGATACATTATTTAATACTAGCGGCTACACCCCTAGAGGCCTCTAGTGGCACTTTAAATGTTTCTTTTTTTATATTTAAAATATGGCTATTTTGCGTTTGACGTTTATTTTTTGTTGAACTCACTTTCTAAAATTGAAAAATTTAAAAACTTTTAAATTTCTCTAGGGAGGGTGGTGGTACCCTCCCTCAAATAGTTATAAACCTTCCCGGGACATATGAGAATCTACCCTGTTAAGGAGAACCCGATGGGTTCAGTGGTTTGTGAGATCCTTTGGTACAAACATACAAACACACAAACACACAGACAAACATCCTGTTACTTTATTATAAGGATTTATGTAACGTGCATGTTTCAGAAAATTGTGAGAAATATATTGTAATGTTTGATACTATTTTAATATTTAATTTACTCCTATTATAGACAGAAAGAAAAATTGATGCTCCACTTACACACACAACCAAAGACACATGCACAAACACACACACACAGGCACACCCACACACACACACACGTACGCACGCACTTTGACACTAAAGTTTGTTGAATGCATAAATTCACACACAGACACATACTCTTAAGCAGGGCTTATAGTACTTGTCTATTTGTAACATAAACTTTTCATATATTTTCTTCATTACATTTTACTGTTCTTTGGGTTGTTATTATTGTTGCTGTGCTACTAATGTATGGAGATAGTTATTGTTATATAATTCATTTAACTAAAATAATGACTTGATTGATTAATCTTACAGGGAAGTGATGTATTAAGATTTGTAAAAGTGGAAAAGATTAGATTTAGAAATAATAACTTACTTATATAAACTTCACCAGCATGACATGCCCAATAACCATGACAATAACCTAAATATAGATAGCAGGTTGTTAGCACTGGAACATAGAATAAATTTTTCTCATTATTTTGCATAATCCTATGAAATAAAGTAATAAGGTTTTTTTGGTTTCTCTTTTAAAATCTTTGTCTGAACCAATAGAGTCGTCATTTTAGGGAAGGTATTAAAGAACCCAATATGTTTTGAGGCAAATCTATAATCATATTTTAGTTTTGGAATGGTTTTAAGCTCTTTTTTTCCACACTTGGATACAGAGAGCACCCTAGATGCTTGGTGCACAGCCAATAGTTTGATATAAAAGAAATATGCCTGTATTATTGGTAACTTGCAAAAAATGAACTTTATCTTGTCATCTTTTATTAGTCTATTGTTTCTTCAGTTTCAGCCATGGTAGTGTGTATTATGTTAAATTTTTCTAGTAAGTAAGGACCATTTAGAAGCTGCAAATTTCATTTGAAAAATGTATTTATATTTTAAAAAGCTTTGTATTGGCAAATTAGCAGGTAGATATTCATTCAATTAATGAGGCATTAAAAACACATTTTGACTTATTATAAACCATAGGACGATGTATTTTACTTTATGATATACTAGTAAATTTGCCCTAGACACTGCACCTAGAGGGGAAGGTGTAGGATAGGATTGTGTTTAAGTTTATCTAGTTTAAGTAACTCACTGCCCCACTTTCTGAAAATTGGGGATTTTTTTTATAGATCCCCTTAAGACTGGTGCGACCCTAGACTCAAATGGCTCTACATAGGGTATGAAAATTGCTTATAACCACCATACATATACATACATGATGCTTTTCTAATCGCTTGACTCATAAGCAGTTATATAGTGTGTTATTTTTTGAGAACTTTTTTGAAAGCAATTTTACCCCACTTATAGTTATCAGAATTTAATGATTAATGGCTTCTTTTCTTCGTTTTTTAATGCAATTAATAAAAACAACAAAAAAATATTACAGTTTTTGTTTAAAAAGTACAGTAAAATGCAAAATTTAAAAC
The DNA here is from genome assembly GCF_053477335.1 of Acartia tonsa. Taxonomy (NCBI): domain Eukaryota; kingdom Metazoa; phylum Arthropoda; class Copepoda; order Calanoida; family Acartiidae; genus Acartia; species Acartia tonsa. The sequence continues at coordinate 63,381,039 of NC_137260.1, read as the reverse complement.
TTAGGTGTCAACATCTAAAAACGGTTTTAGTGCATTTTTCTTATGTTCAAATATTCTACCTTTTGCAAGAATGGCTGTAAAACGCTTTAAAGTTGAGATATAGAGCTAAAAATTGATACAGATATTATTATGTCCTGGAATATATAAAAGTTTAAATGTATATATATATCTCAATCAGGGAGGAAGTACTGGCCCCCCAAAGTCGACTATTGAAAATCCAATTTTTTTCTTGCAAAGGGTAGAAGATTAGAGCATAAGAAAATGCGCTAAAACCATTTTTATATGTTGTCACCTAAATTTTGAATTTTAGATTTACTATACTTTTTAATTTAAAAACTGAAATATTTTTTAATGTTCTATTAATTGCATTAAAAAACGAAGAAAATAAGCCATTAATTAATAAATTCTGATGACTATAAGTGGGGTAAAATTGCTTTCAAAAAAGTTCTCATAAAAAAAACACACTGTAAATGCAAACATCTGACTGACTCAAACCATAGACTATTAGCTTTGCTCTTATCTAATAGGAAATATAAACTAAGAGGTTTTGTTTCTGGAAAATATCCTAAAACCATCTGATGTCAAAACAAAAGTATTTCTTTAAAGTACAACAAAATAACAAACACTTTGTTGCTACACTCTTAACTGCTATAAAAATGGGTTGTAGGGAAAAATGCAACTTATAAAACATTTATAAAGCATTACTGTAAAGCAATTCCTGAGATCTTAAGCTCTATAAAATTTTATACTTCTACTTTATATTAGAGAATACTACCACACAACAAGGAAAAAACAGAAAGTTAAAGTTAAAACTGACAAAACTAAATAAACTCACATGGAAGGGGAAACATATCAGACGCACCATCTGTATACATGGTACAGTTTGCAGTAGTGGGTAATTCACAATTTCCATCTAAACACATGAATATATAATTTGACTGTATCTACTTCCTGAATCAAGAATAATTCAAAACATAACATAGAATATATGTAATGATATCGCAATTCACTTTATAAATAAACAATGATGATAACATCTCTAAAAACTAAGTAAAAAATCTGAAAATAAAACAATTTTGTATCAATTTTGTACCTGACTGTCATAGTAATCATCATGCAAAATTACAAATTGATAGGTTAATTCTAACATGACTATTTTAATAATTATATCATACAAAAAATATCTGATATTTTAAAACTTTACTTTTATTTTATGGATTTTTTATCATGTCTACAACTTTAAAATCATCGTTACACAAAACCACTGGACAGATTTTAGATTGGTCAACGGATTTGAATTTATTAAGGCCAGGACTTATATTTTGCCACCTTGGACGACTAAATCGGCCAAGGAATAGCCGAATACTATATTTTTAAACTTAACATGAAAAAAATGTGGGCCTATTATTTTAATTGGCTGAATCCGGCTGAAATCAGCTGAAATCCGGCCAGCCGATAACAAAAACATCTTGCTATTACTGTTCCAATTTGGTTACACTTTTAAGGGAAGGTTTATAAATGTCTTAGGGTTGGTTTTAGGCTTTGTTCCTGACCTCCATCAGACTCCCCAAGAGGATAAGGATCAAACAACTAGTATTCTATTATTATAGCTTCTAAAATCCTTATTTCTGAACTGATTTTAAAAAAATAAAGGTCTAGCAGCACAGTTATGGAACCTTGAAAACAATTAAAGCAATCCTTATATGCACAGATTGAATAATAACAAAGATATTAAAAACCGCTGGAGATTTAGGGTTCACAGAGTTATAAAATTTTAATCAGATAATTGGCAATTAAAATCCTTATTTGTATCATAAAAGGTAATAGCTGCACTATTATTCCAAATGTTTTATTTATTTTAGAGAATATTGACTGCACTTACTGGATAGGTTAGGTTAGAATATTAGTCATGTTGTGCCATATGAATACCCAATGCATGGTAATTTTTCCATGTAAATTTGTATCAATTCTTTCTATACACTGCCCACTTTGAATTTTGTCTAACTTGATGCAAATTGATGCCAAATAAGAATTAGAAGATTAAATTTAGGGATCTTAAGGGATAAGACAATGAATAATAAATTTATTTACACCCCTAATTATAATCAATTAAAGTCCCACTTTTGTAGATTAAAATAAGTAGCAGAAATATTTTTTAAATGCTACCTAGTAATAGACAATCAAGATTTATTAAGGCTACAAAAGTTCTAATAAGAAAATATGTTTATAAAACTTTAGGGTCCAATGTCCTTATTCTTTGGTGAAAGTAAATATTTTACCTGTTTTACAGATATCCCAGGGAATGTCAGCTACATCCACACACAATCCATATAGATACACATCTAATTAACAAAAAACATATTTAATATTTGAAATGTAAATAATAACTAGGACATTTAAAGTATTAAAAATGATGCTATATCTATTAATGCCTTATGTTTGTATTTTTCAATGAAGATTTGTCTTAAATGTACTAAAATATAAATGTAATTATAGAATTAATTCAGACAAAAAGCACAGTGTGCTTTTTCAGACATCTTTCAAATTATAGAAGAAAGGACATGCTCTAATTGTATAGTAACTTGTAACAAATGTGTAGGGAGAGTTTGACAATTGTATTAGTAAAAGATAGGGGTTACATTTGAATAAGATACAAATTTTTTAAGCAAAGCTTTCCTTTATTATTTTATTCAAGTATGTCTTTTCTCAGGTCTATAATGGTACAGTTCTCATTATCAATATTTATAATTTATAAGAACAGTAAAAAAATCATTATATTTAAAATTATGTTCATACTTTTTGGTATTTTTTTAGAGAAACTTAATCTTTAAGAGTGGAGGTTATTTATACATAACTTATTATAATGCAATGATCGAATTCAATAGGAGTATACAAACAGGCTTAGTGTTACAGAATATTAAATCCTTATTAAATGCTCCATATAGGGGTTAAAAAGTTGTAGATAAAGTATATAAAAATAATGAAAAATAGGATTTAATGATGATAATGTAAGCCAAACAACAACATTGCAGCTTTTATGTTGAAAGATTCTAATGATAAATAATAATATTATAGGAAACAAATCTACAAAATTTTAAGAGTTTAAATATAAGTATAGTATTGACCAATTGTATTATTAGGACACATTCAACAAAAAATCTCCGCCCTCCCCCCATTAATATTTTCTATCTAAGTCCCCCTATCTCACACTCTTCTCTAGGTATAAAAAAGTACATCATATTATATCTATCTATCTATTGCATAATTAATAAATTATGTCTTGATTATATATAGTATAGATGTATAATCCAGACAGCTACCTTTCTCACATCTAAACCAAATTTTGTTGATTTTTTGTAGGGACCCAGCTGTGTTTATTTCCAAAGCTATAAACTGATTTCAAAGACCAAATACAAATTTGGGACAGGGTAGTACATGCACTGTTGGGAGAGTTACATATAGCTTATGCCCCCTCTATTCTTTTACTTTAATGCTTAATATATTAATTATTAATAAACTTTTACCCATACTTACTGTTGATGCCAGATTTTTCTAGATATTAATTTAAGTGAAAATAAAAAAGTTTACATAAGAACTTTCCTGTTGAGAAGTCAATTACCCCTTCCCTCCCCCCACCCCCTGAAAGAAAATTACCTTACTCCCCTCTCCTACCATATCCTAATTTGGAAACCCTTAGTATAGATTTAGACTCCCTATTATTTTGATATATTACAGTAGTAGGAGGGAAGGGTATATTATATTAATAATGGTGGCTTCCCTTTCTCTTTTATAGAATCGTTTTTAAGCCAAAAATATTATCAAAAACTCCTCTAATTAAAGTTACTCTCTAGCACAATTAATCCCAAGTTATATGCTACCACATGGTGTTTTAGGGGTTGCACAACCACCTGTATTTAGTTTTTTTTTTTAAATTGGGGAACACTTTATCTTTTTTGGGGGGTGAGGGTATCCCATTCTCAAAGAAAATATTTCAAAACCAACGCAGGAACAGTAAGTTTAATTCCAGAAAAGTAGAACCAATTAGTTGAGCAGTTGACCAAGATCTTTTATTAGGACAGATGACAGATGGTCAAACAGACATCATTCTACTTTGAATTATAGATAAATATTAACACCAACACAGTTAACTTAAAATTGTGATAAAGATAGCCTGCAAGAAATATTCCACTTTAACCTCTGAAAAACTGCCATAAGTAGACCCAGCAGTTAGATCAGTGTACTTGAAATATCTTACATGTTTCATATCCATCAATATCTGGTTGGCAGTTCCTAGTCTGAAGTTTCCTATCCTCACACCACCAGGTTTTCTGACAATCACCTTTAAATAAAAATGATAAATTATTTAATCATTCAAATATTAGATTTTAAAAGTTAAAAACCCTGGCATTTTTTTTTCTAATTATTAAGGGATCTTGAGGGTTAAGACAACAAATGTTAATTAATACCTTTTGAATTATAAATAAACCAACCAATCAAAATTGAATAAAAAAATTGTTTGAGCCAATGAATAAGATAGAATTTTTACAAATCTTTGTCGACCAGTTTTATTTATAATCCAATGTTCCCTCCCTTAAAGTTAGTAGTAGTATATTGTTAGGTTGATAAAATGTCAGCCATGGCCACTATTTTAAATTTCATAAAATTAATATAGTAAACTATAGCATTTGAAAAAAAAATCATGTTAATAACATGTCAGTCATGGCCATTTTACCATTTTGATTAAATTAATCAAATTTACATCTCAACAGAAAATGAATCTTAATTTGACAGGGCACATCCTGAGTATATACTGTTTGTAGTGTAAGATCTTTCCTTCTGCTGGACCGATGTGGTTCTCTATTACAATGAATCTTTGCAGAGGTCATGCAAATTTTTTGTTTATGTGTGTAGTTTGCAAAATAGTTTTGTTCAAACAGGCTTAAAGTCACACAGACAAACAGATATCAAGACATCCTGTCTCTTTTATATAATAATAAGTATATTTGAAAAAATCCTAACAAATTAGCTTATAACTTAATTAATTTAATTATAATAGTTAATTTATAACTCTTACATGGCCATCTGTTGAAGATTGTATAAACTCCATTGTCTTCAACATTTTGGCAATTAGAATCCGTAGGAGCTTGACAATACTCTGAACCTAAATTGTAAAAATTATGATCATATCTAAAGATTCAAAGATTTCATATTATAAAGAACGTAATTGTATCTGTGCTTTATTTTGATATCCTTCTGCTAGGACTTCCAATTAAGTAATGAGGATTGCTACTCTTGCCCCTCTAAAAAACAACTTAGTTTTAACAAGTCAGATATTTTTTTACTTTAATCTGAGGGGTTTAACCTCCACCTCCAATATTGTTTTACAAATCCCCTTGTTTATGGAAATTTACTTCTCATATGCAATGAAAAAAAATAAAAAAGCTGGTAAATTGATTTAAGAAATGCTTAAATTAAAAGTATATACTTTTTCATATAACTTTAATTTCCTTATTGATAAATGAAATTATTCATTTAAAATTTAGTATCTGAGGTGTATTTTTTTTGTGTGTGAAATTTATCATATTATGAAATTATGCTGAATGAAAATTATTATTCTGCAACACTAACACTAGACCTAGATAATCTTATCTGCTACTATGATCTTTTTTTCACAAATATGAAATAGTTTCTCATGACAATGGAATAATCACTAATTGAAAATAAAATTTTAGAAAACATTCTCTGAAAAAATCTTTAAAAAAAGAGAAACAAACATTTCATAAAACATGAAAAATTTCATCAGATTTTTTTCATAACTAAAAAATATTTAGAAGTTGGTAGTAGAGGTGTTGCCATTCCCCCCCCCCCCCCCCCCTAGTCAAACCAAAGCCCTTGGGCTAATAAAGGTTAAGACTTTTACCTGTTACAAAACTAATTAACAGGAATAGTAGGAAAACCATCTTGAATGGCTAAATAACTACTAACTAGAATTTTCTTAAATATTTTCTTTATCTCTTGTGCATGCTGTTTGTTATAATGATTTTATAACTTATCAAGGACGATAAATTATGTTAAAGCACTTATGTAATTATGTTGGAGAAGTTGGTACAGATCTTAAATGAAAAAAAAAGTTTTGCTCTGAAGAATAATCATTGTTTAAACAAATTATACAACAATTTCTGAAGAATTTAACAAGAACAACATCTTCCCATATGCAGTGAAGCTTATAATCCTAAAAATTAAAGACAAAGGGACAAATTAAAAAGAAACTTTTAGTCAGGGGATATAAGTTATATAAACTTTAAATATAAACATCTATCTTCCAAAGCAGCTGAGTAAATTACAATAACTCCATGATAATTGGATTCTCTTAAATTGCATGTGTATCACAAGCAACATATAAATAAATAAACATATTTTTTATGATTATTTTATGTTAGGATAGGATAGGCAAAGGTTAGAAAATCCCCACAGTTTCGTATGGCTAGGACCCTGTTTCTCATATAAATCAGCCTATAAATGTGTTTTAGGAAAACTTAAAAATAAAGACTGATTATTTTGTAAAACAAATTTTTGCCATTAACAATAATTCTAGCCAACTATCATAAATAGCAGCCAAGAAAATCATATTCATATTTTTTGATGACTTAAACATACAGATATTTATATATCAGAGCAGCTTCATAGCCAGGTAGAATAGGTTTAACGTAAGCATAAGATAAGAAAATTCTTAGAAACTAGAGGAGTTAGAAAATCTCTCCATAAAATTTATCACTCTATTTTTTAAGCATAATGTAGCGCAGCTACTTCATCAATAGGGATTTTCACACTGGATATGGGTTTTAACCAAACAATCAAGATTTAATAAAGCTCCCTAAAGTTTTGAAGCCAACATATGTGAGATTGAGTTAATTAAACTATTAAACTATGGGAATCATTGAAATTTAGTGTCCATTGGCTTTTTTTATGTTTACAATGATTTATCTATGAATTAGAGAATGCATTTAAATGGGTAAAATTTAAGGATTAATCAGGCTGAGGGCGGCTGCAAAGTCTTTTCAAATGTCTTATCTAACCCACAAAAATCTTATGTTATTTCAAATTAAATGTAATTGAATATGGATACATTAACCCTCAAACAAAAGATGATTGTGTCTTGTTAATTGTAGGACCCATATGGCTCTCCTTTACAGTGAAGCTTCTTTAAGGTTAAACTTTTCACAATTTTATTTTTCATTTTATCATCTAAAATGTTTACACACCAGTTCTACCAGTTCTACAGTTTGCCCCCCAACAATTTTGACAACCCCTTTAAACTAAAGTCAGGGAGGGGAGGGGATGTATAACATGCAATAAGAAGGATAATATTAATAGGTTATGGGGCTGGATACACCCTTCTAGAAGACACTCTCCTTCCTTGGCTGTTTTTTTTTTTGGGGGGGGGGATTTGTATCTGGAGCGTTTAGACCCTTGTCAAGAAGGGTAAAGAGGGGTGAACATCTAGAGGTTATATCCACCTGCCTTCTATACTTATCTGCTTTTTCTTTTATGTGAGGATAAGCTATGCTTGGTTTGTATGTTGTCATACTTGTTTCCTTTTTTTTACACAGTTTTTATAATGTTTTCAACTCAACGCTTAATATGAAAGATAACAATATCCAGGTATTCTACCATTCCATATTACTATCCATTCCAGTAGTAGCAAAACTTTAGTATATTATATAAACAAAATTAAAATAAGGAATGAGAGGATGTATTTTTGTATGCCTAACCCCTTCAGGGTTAGCTTATCCTTAGGGTTGCCTCTACCTGTGGTGCCCTAACCTGCAAGGCTACTTAGAAACTAACATAACCTAACCTAACCAAACTTTAAGTAATAAACAAACAAACTAAAAACTACCCCATCCCCTTATTTTCAATTTTTAAAATTGCGATTGATGGTTTCACTGTTTAATAAGATACTTTGTGGGAAAGTGCTGAAGTATGAAAACTGAAAGTTAAATGAAGAAACAAAACAAATTCCCAAAACTCTCAGAGTAGCTAAGCTACTAAATATTTTCCTTTTTATCACATACAATGAATGTACACTTTTAGTTTCATAATAAGTAAACAATCACATAATTTTTATCATTACATACTAGAAATTTCCATTGACGTCATCATGTCAAGCTAAGTCCTGTTTATTCTTACTAGTGGCTGCGCCCCTAGAGGCCTTTACTGACACTTGAGGGAGGGGGGGGGATTGAATCGACCTATCCTACTTTTTATTTTAGTTTTAAAAAATAAAAGTAAATATACATTGTTTTTTGGGGGGAATAATTTTTTTCTAGGGATGTAACCCTCACCAAAAATAATTATAATCCTTCCCACATAAAGCTATACTATAAAATATCGGTTCAGCGGTTTGTGAGATACTTTTGTACACACACACAGATCCTGTTACTTTATTATCAGGATATAAAAGTAAAACAATCTGAGTCTGTCTGTATGTTTGTGTGTCTGTCTGTAAAAAGAATCCCTAATCCTATATGATTCTCCTTACAAACTTTCCAATTTTTTGTTTACAATTGTGAGTGTGGGTTGACAACACCTCCTCCTCTCAATGCCTGCTAGAGCCCTCTAGGGGCGTAGCCGCTAGTATTTAGTAACTGGATAATTATATGTATATATATTGCCACTAATATCTTGTAATTGCTGAAATGATCATTTTACCATTTGTAGGGTAGTTTTTCATTGTTCCAGGGAATATTTAACAGGGTTGGGAAATCTGTCTCACTCTCCTATATATTCAAATTATATTTTCCCTAAAATTTTTCCGACAATTATACAAATGAATTACACAATACACAGGTTAGCTTAAATACTTAAATTAAAGACAGAGCTAGTAGGTAAAGCAAAATAAGTAAAAAAAAACATTGTGCGGGATAATAATTATTTTAAAATACACCACCTTACAGATTCTTTATATTATAGTTTCAGACAGTTGGCCGTGAATAAGAAAATAAAGAAACCTATTTTACGATTTTACCTACAAATAGCGGCTATGCCCTTAAAGGCCGCTAGCGGAATGTATAATGTCTTATCTTGATTTGCATTAAGAGCAGCCGTTTACCAAAAATATTTTCTCGACCGTTAGATGAGGTTGGTTGTGTTTATTTTTTTGCTATTTTTCTTGGGAGGGTGGTGGTACCATTCCCCAAAAAAGTTATAAGCCTTACCAGAACTTTATGGGAAGCTACCCTGTAAAGCAGAACCATATTAGTTTGGCAGTTAGCAGGATCCTAAAATAGACAAATAGACATTCTGTTACTTTATTATAAGGATATCTTTGAGATATTATCATTAAACCTTACGTATTTTTTTCTAACGGAACTAAACTGGTTTCAATCCAGTAGAAATCAAATCTGGAGTTTATTAATTTTTTTTCATATCTCCATAAAAGCAAATTAAATAAGTTTTTAATAGCGAAGCTTCACTATAATTTAATGTAATGTTCATCTGTCACCCTGTCTATTATTTTATTTTCAGCACAGGATTTTGTAACTTCTTTGCACATGTATTTGTCAGACAGGATTTAGGCTAGTTGCGCTGCTTTGCAAATGTGTTATTCTTGTTGTTGAATATGTTATAGAAATTTATGAATTGATTTCTGTGTAAGATAAGATTACTTGTTTAATTACAAACCGCAAGGAATCTACATGTTTAAGTCTGCTTAACCCACCCTATCAAGGGATAGGATGAGTTAAACGGGGTAGGAAGCCCTACCCGCAATTGAGGTTGGGAGCGGAGCTACTCATATACCTGTAGTTTAGATTTTAACCATAATTTGTCCCTAGGTTGTTGACAATTAGTTAATTGTAACACAGAAAAAAATGTTGTGTTATATCCAAATGTTATAATAACTTATGGATAATGTTATCCTTGTTTTTATTCGCAAGAATATTATAAGTGTAAAATAGTTTTCATTCAGGTGTTCTATCTCTATCTTTCTACTTTTGGATTAGTTTTTATCAAATGGATATGCAATCAATGACAGCTGCCAATATTACAGCCGTTTTTAGTTAGAAAGAGAAAGCTATAGCAAAGTCTATTCATGGGACCTTTGAGAAGCTTTCTAAAAAGAAGAATTTACTAATGACTTTTAGCCATATTAATACTTGTTATATTACAGGGTGTTTCAAGAGAAATGTCTTTTTTAAAAACTTAATTTTGGATAGAAAAAAAACAAATATGTAAAATGCTTTAAATATTTGGAAACCCTGTTTTGGTACATTTATGTTTCAAATATTTGAAAAAGAATATTTTTTAAAGCAATTTTTCTTTGCTTAATTATGTTTTTTAAACAAGTTTCAAACAACTGAATAATCAGAATATAAATGTATAAAAGTCAAAACAAAATTGAAAGTAAATTTGTTGAAAAACTGCTTAAATTTAGGATTATGTTTAAGGACATACTCACATTTTTAGGACTTATATAGATTCTTCGATTAAAGCATTATATTTGTTGTTCTAGGAATCAGTATTCCAAAAATCAGATCAATTGGATAATTTGTTGTTAAAAAAGTTAAAACTTAACATGTTTAAAATGGAAGTACGGACTTTCTTGTAACGAATAAATAGTTGCTACGCTTTAAAAATTGTACCTAACTGTTATAAGAATCATCATGAAAAGTTTGAAATAAATAGGACAACATGCCTAAATTACAGAGCTATATGTTAAAGACGGACATACGGACGGACGGACCGACCCTAATTATAAACAAGCTTCACTCTTAAAAAGACATTTCTCTTGAAACACCCTGTAGTATCAGAGAAGGAAAGCTAAAAGCACCAGAGAGAGAGCACGATAGAGAGAGAAGAAAGAGAGAGAAAGAGAGAGAGAGAGAGAGAGAGAGAGAGAGTGAGTGATTGAGAAAGAGAGAGCGATAGAGAGAAGTAGAGCTAATAAGCGCCAGATAGAGAGAGAGGGAGGGAGCGAAAGATAGAGATAAAGAAAGTGACAGGGAGATAATGTGGAAAAAAAGAAAGAAAGAGAAAGAGAGAGAGATAAAAGAAAAAAGAAAGATAAATTTTTCCGCTTGGCATTGTTTTTTTTTTATCTTATGTATACATACAGTAAGATTAAGAATAAAAGCAACCATAGAAGCTAAATATATCAAACAATCCAATGGGACAAACAATCATCAACAATTAGTAGAAACATTAATAGAAATATGATTCTTACAATAAAGTAACAGGATGTCTATCTGTCTGTTTGAACCAAAGGATCTCGCTGAATCGATATTATGCTCTTCTACAGGGTAGCTTCTCATAGGTCATGATGGTTTGTAACTATTTTGGTGGAGGGTATCACCACCCTTTCAGGAGAAATCCCCCAAAATTGAAAAAAATTTACTTTTTAAATCTAAAGTAAAAATTGGGTAGTCAAAATCAACCCCCCTCCCCTCCTCCTTATGTGCCCAAAGAGGCCTCTAGGGGGCGTAGATGCTAGTATCATTATATCTTATTTAAAATCTCTTCAAAAGAAAAAAAACCCCTTTTCTCCCATCTCTTTTTTCTTCCCCCCTTTCCTTTTTCGGGAAAGAAAAATATGATGTAACTGGAGTCTTGTTCCTCAAAATTAATACAAATTCGGGACAGTTTTCTATGTGTCGAATATGTTTATGTCCATGTATATGAAAAAAAACACATTTAATTTCCTTTCTTATTTTGTCTTATCTTAGGAATAACAATCTATATAAAAACTCATGTTAAAAATAACATTTTGTACCAAATTCTTGATGAAAAAAATATTAACTTTAAAATGGCATTTTAGTAAGGTTTTTGAAGTTGCCGCGTTTTTTTTTTAAAGATTGTAACTAAGTGTTACTTGAATTTTTATGTTAGGTTTAAATTAAATCTTTTTACGTCAAATTTAAATAGTTTTTGACCACCTCAGCCCTGTTTAATAATATTTATTAGCTATGCTTCTATGGAATAAATTCAAATTGTCCCCATTAAAGTGAAGCTTTTCTATAATTAGGGTTGGTCCGTCTTTTTTAATCAAGACATGTTAGATTTGTTCTATCAATTTCAAACTTTGCATTATGGGTTCTATATCTGTACAAATTACGAAGCATAGCAACTCTATAACCGTTACCAGAAAATCAATTTAAATGTGCTGATTTTTAACTTTTTTTACAACAATTCTGTATATGATATGAATATCCTATTCATCTGACTTTTGTAATAATGATTCCTATAACTATGAGGTACAATATACTAAGCGCATAATATACTCATCTCTATAATAAAATGAAAGTAGGTCCTTTTACTTTATCCTGTATATACTCAATTTTGCAACAAATTTATGTTCAATCTTTACAGACTTTTTATAGATAAGTTTAAACATTCTACAAGAGTTATTTTTAAATCTTCCTTCTGATTTTAAACCTTCGCTTTTATGGATGTTGTCATCCTTGTTTTAACATTAAATGACCTTCCCTGCCAGTTCTTATCTTTGTTATTTGTAACTAAGCATTTTAAAAAAAGTTGTATTTAGCAAATTTCCATGAAATATATGTATGATAAATGTCACGTTTTTTGCTGGATGCATAATTTTTATCAATATTTTACTTTTCTCCTCATCACTATATAGTGGCTTCGCCAGTATAGGCCTCTAGGAACACTTTAAAAAATATATGAGGAGGGGGAGGGGGGGTAGGAACAAAGAAAGAACAAATCTATAGTATAGATGTATATACTGATAACTACTTTCCCCCCCCCCTTTTTTCAATGACATTTTTCGTCTGCTAGCAATTTGTTTTCTGCTTGTTGACTGTGTTATATTCCCGTTACCATTGGTTGATTTTCAAAGACCCAATTGAGAGTCGATACAAGGTCTTTGCGATAGGGAAATACAGTTATTTAACCCTTTCTCTCTCTAGTGTTTTACTCTAATGTCAATATTGATTCCCTTGCTTTCATGTAGATATTTTTTTTCTAGACGGTGGTATTTTTATTTGTCATTCTAATACTTATAACGATATCAACGTAACCTCGATCCCTCAGTAACACACCAAATAGCCTAAAACCTGCTAATGACAATACCCACAATACCTTAAAAAGCATGGAGTCATTAATCCAGCAGTTTACAAGACTTTACTGGACATACACTCTAAAAGTTAAATCAATATTTTAATATCAAAATCTCTGTGTTTTGTACATTTTAATGAAACTGTACAAAAACGGACCTTGAATTTACCGGTCTCCAACAAATTATTTGTGTGAAAAAGGCCACATTATTACAATTAATATCTAAAATACAAAGCAGAACAATGTCTGTCTGAAGCTTATGATCTTGATAACCGCTGAACCCATCAGGTTCTACTCTTTAGAAATTTAGTATTTGGAAAAAATAGAGGTAAGGGGGAGAAGAGCCGCTAGTCCTATTATATAAAGTAGTAAGTTTTTTTTGTTGTCTGAAGCAAAGGATCTCCCTAACCGCTGAACCAATATGGTACTCCTTCACAGTGTAGCTTGTCATTGGTCATTGGAAGGTTTATAACTATTTTGAGGGAGGGTACCAGATTTCTAAAACGATTGGGCTCTACTCTTCAGGGAATATACCTACTGGTCCTATAATGGTTTTAAGCTATTTTCTTTTTCCCCCTCTCACCTTAATACCTTCTAGGGACGTAGCCGCTAGTTTGTAATACATAATATTAATTAGTTATAAAACATAGATAGAAATCCTAATGAATAAGCCAGGTTATATAAAGATAACAAAAAAGCTTTGCTACGTATCTAAAACATGAATTGATCTATTATTATATGGATGTTGCACCATATTTTCATGTACTCTGATAAGTATTGCTTGCAGGTGTCTAAAATTAATGATACCCCCCATCGACCCTCCTTTACAACATCCCAACCCCCTACTGGATGAACGAACTGACTAATGAATGAAATCCATACCAGCAATCTAAATTGATGAAAAATTTACCCCTGTCAATATATCCATGTATATTATATATCCATTTAAACATTAAAAGTATTTTTTTAAATGTTTACTTATAATATAAAGATAACAAAACTATAAGTTAACATTTTAAGGTCATTTTAATTCTCAAACAAACATCCTATTAAAAAAAGTTTTTTTATTTTATTTCTGCAGCTTAAAATTAATAATGAATTGATTGAGTTCTTCATTTAAGGAAACTTCACATAGGTCCTTGAATAATTTCAGGCTATTTAATTTTAAATTAAAGTCTCTGGATGATTTTAGATAATTTTTATCCCTTTCCTATACATACCCTTTCAAATACAGAGCCCCTAGTAACTGGAGTTGCAGCCGCTAGTCAATTATAAAGTATTCTTTTGTATAACTCACTTTGTCTGTCCATCCATCAGTCAGTCTGTCTGTCCATCCATCAGTCAGTCTGTCTGTCCATCCATCAGTCTGTCTATCTGTCTGATGAATACATCCAATACTTAAAATATTTGTTTGTTTGTATTGAAGGATCTTGCTAATCACTCAAACGATATAGTTCACAGCTTCCCATAGATCCTGGAACGATTTATAACTATTTTGGGGGAGTGTACCACCACCCTGCCAAGAGAAATAGCTTTAGAAAAAAATAACCCCCCCAAAATTTATTATTTATTTTTCTTTTCAAATCTAAAATAAGAAATTTATATATTGTATTCACTCCCCCCCCCCCTTTCCTCAATTGCCCCAATGGCTGCTGGTATAAACTAAAATAATATTAAACTTTTCCAGTATTGCTACCAAACCAATTAATATCGGCTGGATTAGAACTGTATCTATGTCATACTGAAAATTTATTTATTGTATAGTACTATAGCCAGATTCCTATGAATATTAAAGTAAAAATCGTAATATTCATACCAGTTTTATTAGCCCAGGCCCCCCGCAGGTTAAACAATACTAGTTTTTATCTTATAACATAATATCAGCAGACAGCTGTCTATATTATGATACAATAAATAAATATTAAAATGCGATCATTAAAATGCCAAAAGGTGTAGATCACCAATGATGATACACATTATTACCCCTAATGTATAATACAATTATTGGTTGAAACGTTTAGACACTCAACTTAATATGTCAAGTTTTTAAGCCACCTTCTGTTTATAGAACTTTAATATACTAATATAATTTCTAGTCTAATTTGAATTCCCTCCCTGATGAATGTAATTACAGTCAGGATTTTTGAAAATAAGGGTACACTAAAGAAAATCAAGTTTATATTTGTTTTCACATGTTCACATAACAAGATAATAAATCAATTTTAAATTCATGCTAAGCACTAGTCTTGCAAGCACAAAGTGGTGTCACTTCCCCCCTCACCCCCCCCCCCCCAAAAAAAAAAGAAGAATGAAAAACTTGATACAGCAAAGAATTGAATGACTGCAAAGGAAATGATCATGTGTTTTTAGATTTTTTTTAGTGTTTAGGGATAAAGTTTAAATTTCATTGTACAATTTTAACGTGCATATTAAATCAATTTGAGGTATTAGTTATAAACAGGTGGATAGACTTACCTTTATTGAAGAAATGCTTTTTTTTATTCTGAGATACTTTAAAACAAGATAAGGGTGTGATAGTAATATCAGTTTGTAATGAATGATTAGCCCAGGTTAGGTTAAGTTTGGAAGTTTGGTATGGAGTATCCTTTTAAGGGTCAGGCATCAAACAAGCTTTCTAGAGAGACAAGCACTTTTACAAACTTTTTTAGCCTTTCATGAGTTTTTTGTTGGGAGATTTTAAGAGCTCATTTTTTCCATTTCAAATATTTTTTCCGTGTCAAAATTCATAGAAAGCACAGACTAGTTTAGCGATAAATGCATAGATTTTAAACAATAAATACAAATTGCATAATTGAAAGAGATAATTAGGGAGGGTATGATGGAGTTTACAAACTACTAAAATATTTTTGGGGTACCTAAGATGACAGAAGTATACAACAAAAAAATATAACATTCTACCTGCTAGCCAACATTCAGAGAGAGAGGGGACAGATGGCTGTTTAATACACTAGTCCCGAAAGTTTTATTTTACCATTTACTTATTGGTTGGCTTAGAAACAGTATAAAGTGCCTCCCAAAAATGACATCACACAATTAAATGACCAATATGCATTTTGATTGACCATTGGTAAATTCATACTGGCCTCTCATTTGGTCATTTTATTGTTTGGCGTCATTTTTTGGTGGCAATTTTCATTGGCTTAACAACTTCTGGGACTCTCATCGAATAAGCCATTGTCTTATCCCAGACAAAGATTACTTAATTTGTTGTGAAGACAACTTGGTCTGTCAGTATTGCTATTTACACTAGCAGTTTTTGCCCTTGAAGCATCTAGGGGCACTTAAGGTAGAAGGAAGATAGTCAACCTCTTTCCCATTTTCATTTTTAGTTTTAAAAAAGAATAATTTTTAAAAACATTTTTTTGGGAGGGAGGGTCATTTTTTATTGGCAGAGTGGGGATACACTATGGTTTAGCAGTTTGCTATATTGCTACAGACAAAAAAAAAATCCTGCTACTTTATATAATGAGATATTTATTGAGTAAATTTTGTTTACAACATCAAATATATCAAATAATATAGACTGTTGATTATATCTTCATTATTTGGTGAATGAAATTATGGAGGTTTTAGTAGCACAGCTACTCTATAATTATTGTATTTCTGTCCATTTTAAACACTGTAAAAATATGTTAGTATATAAGTTTTTGAGATATCAGCTCCCTATTTTCATTTTATTAGACTACCTTTGTTTCTTTTCCATCCAAGCTGACATTTTTGTCCTTGTTGAAAGTATGTAAAGCTAAATGAAACAACTAAGGACAATTAAATTGAGAGTTCGAGTTCTAGTCCCCATGTGGCAACTCGAATTTCTCAGTTGAATACATTCACGCAACTTCCCCTGGTTGTGTAAGAAGGAGATTATTGAGTAAGTTTGGATACTTAATAGTCACGTACATAATATCAGTACTACCCTTATCCCAAGCTCCTCTGCGAAGAACGTCATTCATTACGGTAACTTAATTTGGGACACCTGCCATACTCGGCGAGGGTGAGGTAATAATGAGTAGCTCTCATGAGATAGCGGGTCAAGTCATGTGCTTGAACGTGGAGCTTGATAGCCCTAGTGGCTATACAAAAGTGTCTCAGCCTACTCCATGACTACTTAGGTCCAAACCCTAAGAGACTATGGCTAATCAATCAATCAATCAATTAAATTGTTTTAAATAGTAGAAAAATATTTCTAGTAATAAAGCTATTCTAGATATAAACTCCAATTTCTGAAATTATCAGTTGCTATGTAAGTTATATATCTGAAATTCTTTGTGAAAAGTACTTCATTAAGCATCTATTCTAAGACTATATTAGTATGTTATTACTGACTTAGTGATAAGTATTATAAATTTATTGTAGTTAAGCCCATGGTCTATATTATGCTTCTATCTGTCATTATATACATCAATATGCAAGGGACAATTTGGAATAAAAACAGAACTAAAATTGTACACAAGAACAGAAATAATTCCAAAGCTGTATTGTAAAATCAATATATTTCTAACCTCAATAGTCTAATTTATAAAACTATTTCAAGAATATATTGGTTTTCCATTCTCTTAATACCTCTTAATATAATTTTATTTTGCTCACAATTCTAGTTGAGAAATAAATAAGAGAGAGGGAGAGAATTAATCTGCATATATTTACAAACTCTTATATGAAAAAATATAAGAATTTAATAAGTAATTATTAATATCTTGTATGTAGTTATTAAATTTTTCAATATCCAAAGTAAAGCAAATATTTCAAAGCTAAAAAATCAATAAAATGTATATAAAAACTTTTAATATTTAAATGGATATATTATATTATTTGCATTTATCAAAACACTATTTGTTATTAATGTACAAAATTTTCCCAACAGGATTAGAAGGACTGATCCTGAGCACTGACTTCAGCTCCATGTTCTAACAAAAACTTTTCTACATCTGTGTGTCTATAAAATGCTGCATACATGAGACTGGTCCATCCTTGATAGAGATATATAATATTTAGAATTAATTGTATAATGTGAACCCTATTTGTTTATACATCAAGAAATATATGATAGTTAGAAAGAAATTATATGCAAAAATCAAGAAATTGCACACTTTTTTAATTAATAAATTTTAAGCCATAGATTTTTAAATGAGATAAAGAACATACCTGATATATTCTTCTCATTCACATTAGCTCCATGTTTGATAAGCAACTTTACAATTGCTTCATGTCCATCACGAACTGCCAACATCAACGGAGTCCAACCTTTAAAAGTTGTGTTGAAGGATTTTAGTGATATTTTAATGTCAACAAAATTGAGGTTAAGGAAACCAAAACTCATTTTATTATTAAATAAATTTTGGATTACTGAATTCTAGGTTTTTGGAAATCTTAATTTTTCAACAAATATTAAATAATGTAAAAATGTGAACAAGTATATTTAATAGTTTATTAAAGTTTAAATAATTAAAAAATGAGCAGGCAGTCTCAAAATTATGTTTTTTTTCTTTAGATTTAGATAGAAAAATGTATATTTACAATATTTTTCTGTTTTTGGAAAATAAAACTAAAACTACTTACCATCTTTATTTTTATTATTCACATCAGCACCATGTAGAATGAGCTCTTGGACAATAATTTCATTTCCATTCTTAGCAGCATGGTGCAATGGAGTGTTTCCTTTACAAGAACTAGTTAATAAATAATATCTACAGTGCTTTTTTTCTTTATAAATATAAATGAGAAAGCTTGATTTCAATTTATATTGAAAATTAATTATTTATAAAATCAAAACATTATTTGTACACTTTTTCATTTCATAAATGTTAAACCATATATTTACATTGGATGAAGAACTTACCCTCCCTATTCTTATCATTCACATTGGCTCCATGGTTGGTGAGGTACTTTACAATTGTTTCATGTTCTTTGCGAGCTGCCATCATCAATGGAGTCCATCCTTTATAAAGTTATGTAGGTGAATTTTTAGTGATTTAATAGTACTATTTTATATCATGTTATACAACTTTTAAAAAAAATAATCTTGTTAGTAAATTTGGTATTACTAATGCTTTTTTTGGAAATGAAGTATAAAAGATAAATAATAATTAATCAAAAAAAAAAAATCTAAAAATTTAAACCTGGATACTTAAAAGCTATGAATAATAAATAAGAAAAAGGTTACAGAAAGATAAGAAGGAAAAAGATTACCATCTTTATTCTTATCATTCACGTCAGCGCCATGTTGTATGAGCTCTCCAATAATATTTTCAGTTCCATTCTTTGCTGCAGTAATAAGAATAGCCACCCCTAAAATGATAGTTTTAAAAGATTTTGGTCAATAATATAAACTTAAAATACATTTACCCAAATACTATGATTTAAAACATTTGCAATTGCAACCTGTAAAATAAAAAAGTCACAAATCTTTGATATTTTTGATAATAGAAAGTTTATGGTTTATTTAAGTTGAAAAAAAATACTGCACAATCTGTTTAAGAAAGAAATATAAAAAGATAGTATTTATATATGTGTCTTACCATCATATTTTGAATTAGCATCAGCTCCATATTCTAATAACATTTTCACGATATCACTTTGTCCATTTTGTGCTGCCCATAAGAGACTGCTATATCCTATGAATAATATATATGGTATTAAAAAAAAATTATGTTTGCAACAAAACTATTCAAATGATAAAAGGTCCCTATCTGATAAATTTTGTTACTTTTATTTTATAAATCTGTTTTCTCAATTAAAACCAGTGAAATATTTCAAGAATTCTATAAAAAAAAAGACTTTTTTCGAGAACAGAATAATAAATTAAATTTTTTTGCAATATTGAAACATGTAAGTTATCATAATACCCAATTATTTTTATTACTTACAAAAGTTGTAAAATTGTCAAGCATGTGTGGCTTTTTTATGATAGTTAAAAAAATTTAGGAAATACAAATGAAATCAATGCAATTAAATCATAAAATTTTAAATTAATATAAAATTTACTACTAATAATAAGATAGAAGCTAAAACTTGTACAAAAGGTAAGCTTTAGACAAAGTTTGTAAATCACAAAGAAAAAAACCATCCACTATCTTCTCTTTATAAGTTATAAATTCTATTTAATTTCATAATGTAAAATATCTTTATATTACCGTTAACAAAAAAAACTCTTTTGGTAATTATGTAAAGCAACTTAAACTACAGTGTTTACATAGAAGCACCTATATAAACAAAGTATTTATTATTTGGATAAAATCTAATCACTACTCCTTACCATCTATAGTTTCTTTGTGTCTTTTCTCTTTTGCAAGCTCAACACTGGCAAATCCTAGATTAAATACATTTTTAGGTGTATGCAAAGATAGATTGATTGAAAAATATAATGTATTATAAATTATGTAGAACATCTTAATAAAATTATAAAGCTAACCAAAAACATCATCAGCACTGACATCAGCTTCATGTTCTAATACAAATTTTACTTCTTTGATGTATTTTTGATATGCTGCATACATAAGTTTGGTCCATCCTTGATAGAGATATATGATATTTTCAAATATTATGATGTAAAATACAGTTATTTATAGAAGGATATGATGAATAAAAAGTAAGTTAATTTTGCATTTATAATTAACCCATAAACAGATTGAAGCATTTTATTGCCCACTTTATATTTTAATTTGTTGAAAATAAGATAAAGAATCTACCTGATACATTCATATAATTTCCATTGGCTTCCTGATTTATGAGCAACTTTACAATTGCTTCATGTCCTTCAAGAGCTGCCAACATTACTGGAGTCCAACCTTAATTCAGTGATTTACTAAGGGTGCTAAATAAAAAGAAAAGAGAAAGAAATAGAATGTTCCATCAATAATATTAGTTAGAAATTCTGTAGGAAAAAAATATAATTGGCCAAAAATTTTAGATATCTATTAGGGTGGGTCCATTTCTCCCTTTTTTAGATTTTACTGTTATCATAAGTTGTGGAAGTCATATATATGTATGATAAGCCCCATTCAAGTGACTTGGCTCTTATGGCTGCTGGCGCGCGGGGGGTAAAGTGCCCACCCCCTTATAAAAATTCAAATTCAAACACAGGCATGTTCCATATCAAAATAAACGCATTGAAATGCTGATTACGAATCTGAAAACCATTTTGAAAAATATTACTCCTAGTTTGAATAAGATCTCATTAAGTACCTACAAACAGATGATTAACCCATTAGTGCCGAGCGCCACTTTTATGGGCCGATCGAGCTGAAATTTCAGGGAAGCTTTATAATTGTCAAAACGGAATTCGTATTTTTTTGTTTTGCTCTAGTGGCGTGCACAGGAAAGTTGCAAAAAAAACCAGTTCGGCTCGGCCATAAATACCAACCAGGCATTATTACCCCTTTTGGGCGGTTTCCGCCGGCGTTAAAACCCGGTTTTGCTGTAAAAACCCGGTTATTTCGACCAAAAATCGAAAAATGTAATTTTTGAATGCCAAAAGTGAGATGAACACTTTTTAGAACTTTGATATGATCTGAAATTGAAAACTACACAACCTCATGTAATCTATAGAGCTACAAGTAATATACAAAGCGATTTTTTTCAAATTTAGTGTTTCGGCTATAGGTGCTGCCGTTTTCGGGTAAAAAAAAACCGTTGCTCGAAGTTTTAAAAGACACACACTACAAAAAAAGAACATATAAAATTCGGGTGTTACATATCAGAAAACGAGAATAAAACTATTGGGTGACACCTATAGAGATTACTAGGGTTATTAGGGTGGCTCAAACCCTTACTAATGACGTAAACTGTTATTTTTATTGGTTGAAAAGTTAAAACCGGGTAATAAAAACCAAAACCGAGCCGGGTTTTAAAACTGTCAGGTATTTATGGCCAAGCCGAACCAGGTCATAATAGGGCGTAAAAAAACGATAAAAAAATCAAAATATAATAATTTGAATAAAACGAATTCACAAATAGATGTACTTGTCAATAAACATTAGATTTCACGAAAAAAATCAGCGACTTTACTATAAAAACAAAAAAGTTAGAAGGGGTATTTTGAATTTTCATGATTTTCAAATTTTGTTTAGCTATACCGGCAAACGGAAGTAAGCTAAAATGGCCTGCTCCAGGGGGAAATGAAAGCCAGGGTAGTAGAGGGGGGATTCATACTGAGAATGATGCAATTATGAAGCCGGAAACAGGTTTTTTTTCCATTTTTCGGAACCGGGTTTTAATGCCCGGTTCGGCACTAATGGGTTAAGTCAAATTGTTCATTTTGGTAGGTTATTTGAAAATCATTTCAGACTGAATCAATATTTTTTTAAACGGTTTTCAGATCTGTAGTCAGCATTATTATGCGATCATTTTGATATGCAAAATGTCTGTGTTTGAAGGAATATCAACTTTTGATTTTATAAGGGGGAGGGCACATTTTATACCCACCATGTGCCTGTTGTTTTTAGATTTAAAAACCTCTTCCAAGTTTCACAGGGTTTTATATTGGCCCAGTTACCCTTGTCAATATCTACTAATGTGATATTCCAAAATCAACCCACCTTAATATATTTTCAGGTATCATGTAAAAAGGTTAATAAGGGTGTAGGTCAATTTCTATATAAGACAAAAATATAGACACAAAAATTCAGCTCATGAGGGGTTAGAAAAGGTGGGCTCTATCACTACCCCTCCCCAGTTTATTAATTATAATCTATTTTAATTCATGACTTCTAAACTAAAAGTTAGTTTATATCCATTAAAACTAAAGTCCAAAAAAATCTACCCTGAATATAAAATAATTTATGAGATAGTTAAGGTTAGGTTCATTTTTAGGGTTTTGTGAAAAAACAACCCCCTCCTCCCCCCTTAAATCCAATAAGCTTTAGTAACATCCCCTTTTTATAATTTTATGTGGCAGAAAGAAGAAAAGGGCAAGCTTACCATTTTTGTTTGTTTCATTAATATACGCTCCATTTTGTATGAGCTCTTCAACAACATCTAAATGTCCATTATGAGCAGCGACAGCCAATGCAGTGTTTCCTAAAAATGGTTCATTTAAAGTTGGTTAAAGAATTCCAGGATCAATGATTAAACTGTCTGTCTGTATAGCAGTGTTAAACTGATAGAAACCTCATCAACTTCCAGGGTTGTCAACTTTTAGTCCCAACCCAAAATTTCTATATAAGACAAAAATATAGACACAAAAATTTCAGCTCATGAGGGGTTAGAAAAAGTGGGCTATATTACTACCCCTCCCCAGTTTATTAAGTTCCAATCTTTTATAATTCACAACTTCTAAACTAAAAGCTTTAGTAACATCAGTGTTTCCTAAAAATGGTTCATTTAAAGTTAGTTAAAGAATTCCAGGATTAATGATTAAATTGTCTGTCTGTATAGCAGTGTTAAACGGATAGATACCTCCTCAACTTCCAGGGTTGTCAACTTTTAGTCCCAACCCAAATATTCTTAAAACCACTATTAAAATGAGGGTAAAATAGAGCAAGTTTGCAAAGGATATAAAGGGTGATGAAAAAATTATCAAATTTAGACACAAATGCGAGAAAACACAATTTCTAAGCACCTGTAGCTATACTGATCAACCAAAACAAGTGGGAGATGCGACAATTAAAGTAATAAGGATAGTGTTAGTATTTAGATGCAATAAAATTTTTCAAAACCAGGCTTAACTAAAATTGGCAGAAAAAGCCATTTTAGGAAAGAAGATATCATTTTGCTCTATCTTTGAGATATCATGCATGAGATAATTTTTAATTTTTTTCACTCTGTCTCTTTACAGTTGAAATTGTTATCTCATTAAATTTAACCTACAATTTTTCAAATATACCTTGGGATTGTTTTCCAAAATTTTTAAAATTAATTTTCTTTCTGAGCCAACCTGTAGATAGATGTAACTCACCATTTCTGTCCTTAGTATTGATGTGAGCTCCATTTTCTAACAGTATCTTCACTACATTAGTGTATCCATTCTTTGCTGCAGTAACAAGAATAGCCTCTCCTAAAATTAAATATAAAGAGATTTATTGCTTTAATTTTTGGCCTACACTGCTTTACTTGTTGAAATATTGGCCTGATATCATAATGTGTAAAAATTTAGGAATGCAATAATTGACATAAATATTTTTTTTATGTATATTATCTAAATTTCTTTGTTATAATATCATATGCTTACAAAGTGTTCTACAATTAGAGCCAGTCTACTTGTATGACCTGTTGAGGTTATTTGAATTATGTGAAACAATAGACTTTTTAAAGTACTTTATTAAAAGTGAGAAGTATGATGGAATTAAAATATCATGTAACTAACCAGCATTATCCTCAACATTGACATCATCTCCATTTTCTAATAGAAACTTCACAACATCAGTGTCTCCATACCTTGCTGCATTTACAAGACTGGGTTCAGAAATTCCTAGACACAAATCTAAAGTTTTTTTCATTAACTTTTTTGATTCCTTGGTTGGGAGAGTATTCTATGAAGTTGTACTTTATTAAAACAATTCTTAATTATTTTCTTATTATATTTAAGCTATATTAAACTAAAAGGACTTGGCAGCTTACATCTGATCGTTTTTATGGAAAAATAAAGAAAAAATTCTCAAATAAAATTTTCAAAAACTGCAAGGAATAAATGAAAAGTAGATATTGACAATTACAATCTGATTTTTTTGTAAGAATATTCCTTTCATTGATTAAAATCTAATATCAATGGACAAATCTTTATTGCCTGTACACTAAAACAAGTTAAATCACCAATAACTTTACCATCTTCATATTCTAATGGAGACTTTATTAAATCTTTGTTTCTCTTCTCTTTTACAGACTGAAAACTTGTAAATCCTAGATTAAATTATATATATCTTAATTAAATTATATATATTATATATATATCTCCTTAAAATAAAGTAACAGGATCTATCTATCTGTCTGTGTGTGTGTGTGTACCAAAGGATCTTGCTAACCACTAAACTGAAATAGTTCTCCTTTACAGGGTAGCTTCTCATAAGTCCTGGGAAAGTTTATAGCTATTTTGGGGGAGAGTACCACTATCCTCCCAAGAGAAATAAAAAAGTACAAAAATATAAATAACCCCATCTAGCAGATTTAAAAATATTTTTTGGTAAACAGCTGATCTTAACATAGATTGAAAAGAAAACTTTTACATAACTCTAAAGTCTTTTAGGGGCATAGCCCCATAATATATATATAAATCAATTAAATGTAATAGATAAATCATTAAAATGATATTATAAAGCTAACCATAAATACCTTGAACACTGCCATCTGCTGCATTTTCTAATAAAAACTGAACTATTTTAGTGTATTTATCATATGCTGCAAACAAATGTCTGGTCTTGCCTAGGAAGAGATATTTTGTATTAGAATATATTGTGTAATGTGAAGTTGTGTTATTGATACATACAGAGGAGGCTATGATAGTAAATAGAAAGTTTAATTTTGATCAATCAAATTCTAGTTAACTATTACAAAATTATGAAATATAAAAATTAATTTTCTTCAAATTTTTGTTATTTATATGATAAATCATAGTTTTTCCACAGAATAAAGAACTTACCAAAGTCATTCTGATCATTTGCATTGGCTATCTGGTTGTTGAGGAACTTTACAAATGTGTCATGTCCTTTTAGAGCTGCTGACAACAATGGAGTAGATTCTTTATAAAAATAGAATTGGCTTAGTGGTAGGTCAACTTATTTTAATTTTTTAGTACATATATTTTTATTAAAAAGAAAATAATTGTCTCTGCAAAGTTTTTTTTTTTAAATGAGACAGAAAACTTACCCAACATTTTCCTATCATTTTCATTGGCTCCCTGTTTGATAAGGATCTTAACAATTGCTTCATGCCCTCCTAAAGCTGCTGCCAGCATTGGAGTCCATCCTTTATAAAGTTATGCTAGAGGTCTTAATATAATTATAAAAATAAGATAAATTCATTTTATTGATCAAAAATAAACAAATGATTTAAAGGTTATTCAACATTTTATGTATGAAAATCCTTTATATAAACTAAGCATATAATTGAAGTACAATATTGTAGAATAACCCTTCTAAAAAATTGTTCTTATAGCTTAAAGTAGCAGTATTTAATTTTAAAAAATTTGCACAACCAGTAAATTTTTAAATAGTCAAAATAATTATTGAAAAATTTTGATTATTCATATATTTGTTTCCTGAGACTTCAAAAATAAATACTCTATTGGCTGGTTCTAATGTCCTTATTCATATCCAGTTGATGTAAAAGAAGAAAGAAGAGAGATCAAAGAAAGTTGTGATCATTTGGACTCCTTAACCTCACTGCTATCTTAATATTAAAGATTTCAAATACCAATCATATGTATTTCATACAGTACAGTTTAAATGTGTTAATGTTGTATTGATTTTCTTAAGGAATTAAAATGATGTGCTTTTTTCTCAGGCAAGAAATAAATTGTAGTAAGATAAAAATGGAAAACTTACCTTTTTCATTCTTAACATTCACATCAGTTCCATTTTGTATGAGCAAATTAACAATATCTTCATGTCCATTCTTGGCAGCAAGAATCAAGGGGTTGTTTCCTAAAATATAAATATTATACAGATTTAGATTAATTCAGAGGGTCTCCTGAAAATCCTTGAAAAATTACACATACATATTATTAGCATTTATACATTGATTATTAGATATTGTGTTAACCTTTATATTGAAATATGAATATTTTTTTCTGGATGGGAGGGGGGAGGGAGGAAGTATTTAAGCCCCCTTCTTTAACTATTTTGCCTCTTATTTTAAATTAGTGAAACATAAAGTTACAAAATTTTCAGATTTTTCAAATAGCATGACTATGTAACTTTTCATATTGTGCTATTTAATTAAAACTGTACTTTACAAATTTCTGGCCCGACCAGAAGAAATACATAAAAATAATTATATGACCTTGTCCTTTTGTCATGAAGTTTTGGAATCATTACTAGTCTTGGTAACCTAGCTATTCAATAACATTGTTACAACTTATAATATTATTTGTATTATTAAAATATTATGTAACTAACCTCCTCTATCCTTTGTGTTGACATCAGCTCCATGCTCCAACAAAAATTTCATAACATCAGCATGTCCCATCTCTGCTGCCCATATAAGACTGGTCTTGTCTAGACATGAATAGATTATGATAACATGTTGTCAAGTTATAAATAGAATTATAGATTCACACAAAAAAATGTATTGTAATGCAAAAATTGGTAAATTAACCATTTACAAGAAAAATAGGAATTTTCAGGGTGCACTCAAAAAACTGTATTTTCTAGTTTTTGGGAGACAAACAGAAGGAGTTTGATAAAAATAATTATAGATCCCTATTCTGGACCTTCTTATGAAAATATTTTATTCACCTTCAGGTTGCTTTTCAAAACAGGAAAATACAGTTTGTTTGGCTTTGACACTGTGTATATATTAATACTTTTAAGTAAGTTAATAAAGGGAGATAGCCATTTCCAATGTTTTTAACCCTTACAGATCGGGGGGGGGGGGGGCTCAAAGAGCCCCCCCCCTCTAGTTTTTTTAATCACATTTTTTTTGTAGGTAAGATGGAGAGCTGTAACTTCATGACTTTTTAAGTTTAGTAATTATACGTCGGCATGAGTTGATTTTATTAGGATATCTGGTCTGTGTCAGTCGTGGTGTCCGGTCAAAGTCGGTTGGGTAGCAAAAAAATTAGCAAAAATTCTAAATAAATCTTAATTTCTACATTATGACTTTTGTGTATAAAATTTTACGTCTTTATCTGTACCAGGAGCAGAGATATCTATTAAGGTGGGAATTGGGGCCCGATCTGTAAGGGTTAAGAAAGAATGTGGCTTCACTAATCAGAGCACAGAAAAGAAGTCACAATTATACCCAAAAAAAAACCCACAAATAGTAGATTGATTTCTTAATTTCTGGATTTATTAAATAATTAGAATGGTTCAATGTTAAATTTCATCTTGTTGATGCCTGTTGTTGTTATATATAATTAGTTGAAATTTAAGGTTTTACTTTTACTGTTATGTGATTCTGATTTTTTTTCAGATCATAAAATTGACTTTTCTTTCTTAGTAACTTACCATTTTCATCCTTAGCATTGATATTAGCACCATGTTCTAACAGCGTCTTTAAAACATCTTTGTATCCATTCTTTGCTGTAGTAAAGATAAGAGAATACCCACTCCTAAAATTAAATAATGTATGTGTTATAAAGGGTGAGCAAAAAAATGCAAAGATTTTTAAAATTCGAATTGCGTGGCTTGTGTTAATGGTAGAAAAAGGTATGCATACCATTAGAACTGCTATGAACTCTAATTTTAGGCAATATAAAAATGATTCATGTACTACGCATAGTTTAGGAGCTACGTGTTAAAATGTCCTAACTGACTTGTGAGTAAATCATTAAAGAT
Organism: Acartia tonsa; assembly: GCF_053477335.1. Classification (NCBI taxonomy): domain Eukaryota; kingdom Metazoa; phylum Arthropoda; class Copepoda; order Calanoida; family Acartiidae; genus Acartia; species Acartia tonsa. Next base: position 63,352,519 of record NC_137260.1, on the reverse strand, counting down.
TAAAGTATTTATTGAAAATGCATACATTTTTAAAATATCATATAGGCAGCTTGTGTTAATAGTAAAAAAATATTATGCATAACATTAGAACTGCTATAAGAGCTAGTTTTTAAAAATATAATAACAATTCCTGAGCTAATTGTAGTTTAGTAGCTACATGGTAAAATGTTCATACTGACTTAAGACTTGACTTGAGGGTAAATCATAAAAGAAAAGGGTGTGCCAAAACTCGTACATTTTGAAATTGAAACTGCGCGGCTTGTGTTTATAGTAGAAAAATGTAATATATCGTTAGAACCATCATAAGCTCTAGTTTTTGTAAATATAACTACCAATTTTTTACTATTTGTTGTTTAGGAGCTATGTTGAAAAATAACAAATGCGAGAAAAGTTGAAAAATGTTTTAAGTCAGTTGGGACATTCTAACACGTAGCTCTTAAATCATACATAGCTTAGAAATGATAATGTTTAGCACAAAAATCATTTTTATATTTCCTAAAACTAGAGTTCATAGCAGTTCTAATGGTATGCATACCTTTTTTCTACCATTAACACAAGCCGCGCAATTCGAATTTTAAAAATCTACGCATTTTTTTTGCTCACCATTTAGATCAATTTTGGTTATTAAGGTGTCTTTCGTCACTTTGAAAGCAACCCAATATATAAATCTAAATTGTGGCTTTGTGATTTCTATTAAATAGATAGATAGACAGCTAAAAAAAGGGTTGGTTAGATACTTACATAAATGGGCAGTTAGTAACAAAGATAGTATTATTATAAAATATGTGACTAACCAACATCTTTTGAATTAGTTTCAGCGCCATGTTTCTTTAATTCCTTAACAACATCACTTGATCCATTTTGTGCTGATATGATACCGGCATCTCATAGATGATATGTGTAGAGCATTTTAGAAAAAAAATTAGCATTTTTCTATGTTAGGTCACAACTAACTTAATAATAGTAGGTCCTGTCATCTGTAATATGCTGCTTAATTTTGTGACTTTTATATAAATTAAACATCTTTTTTTTAAGTACAAACAAAGAGATCAATATGAATATATTACAAACTCATAAAAAAGATCATTTTGAACTGATTTGAAAATATAAGGATTTAAAGGAAGTCTGCAAGAAATACACAGCTTTAATTGCTGAAAGACTGACTCAAAAAGACCCAAAATTTAAAAATGACATTTTAGGTACATGGAAATTGTGAAAGTTTTTCATTGCTTATGATAGAAATTTGTATATTTTGACTAGTCTTATTTTGAGCTTATTTTGGGCAAAAAAATAAAATGCCTGTAACTTATTACATTTTTTAAGAACATCACTTTTTATAGTTAAAATCTCTCAAAAAAATCAATTCAACTTTGTGTTTGTAAGTATAAAATCATAACAGAAAAAATTAAACTAATACAAGTATCTACAGAAGCTCAGCTTTGTTTAAGTAATGAGTGGATTCAGACTTCAAATTGGCTGGAAACTCTAAAAGCTGGAATTAATACACTACAGTACAACACAAAGTTTAACAAATTTTTTTAAAATGATTATGTAAAAGAATAGACACAGAATGATGAAAGCAAAAAAACTAAGCTTTGTGAAGCATAAAACATATGGCTTATTGTCAATTTAAGTTCATAAACTTTTTGTGTCTTTGTTTACAGTGTCTACACAGAAACATAGTATTTATGACCAGGATAAAAACAAATCACCAATCCTTACCATCTCTATATTCTTTGTGTGATTTCTATTTGGCAAGCTGCAAACTGGTGAATCCTAGATTAATTGTATTTGTATGTTAAATATTTTAATTTTATGTATAATATTCTTATAATAAAGTTTGTATGTTTGTCTGTTTGTTTGGATCTTGCCAAAAGCTGAACCAATATGATTCTCCGTTACTGGATAGCTTCTTATAGGTCCAAGCATAGAGAAAATAATAGAGGCCTGTTTTGGGCTATTACCACACTGAATTTCATTAAAATTCCACCACATTAAAAAATAGAAGTATTTTTAAAATAGATGTAATTTCCAGAAAACTATATTGGATGTTTGAAGCATGCATCTGATTTTAAAAGAAGAAATAGAATTGTTTTGAATCATTTTCAATTCTGACAAAACCTTGTGAAAGAATATTAAATTATCATTATGAATTTTTCCTAAGACTTTGCTACTGACACATTAAAGCTAATCACAAACGGTTTATTAGGGACCCCTTAAAAATAAGGGTATCTTTAGCCTTACTTTAGTTTAGGGGAGATAGTCTACCCTTAAATTTAGTAATGTCATGCTTAGGTAAAGATTTTGATAGGAATACTTTAGCCTTACATAAACCTATCATATCAATATAAGGTACTCTAAGTTGTCTTCCTTTGCCAGCCCCCCCTCCACATCTACCCTTTTCAAACGATTCCCCCCCAATGAATAGCCGCCGCCATAACACTCACCATTCCCCTCCCCCCCCCCCCGTCCCTTAGTGTTCTTTCAATTGGGGTTATATAAGAAAAGTTTCATTAGACTTAGAGGCGTTAAAAATTATCATGAGGCTGTATATTCTATTTTAAGTTTTCTACATTTTTTCCCTTAATCTTAATCTTGTTTTTACTAATTAAGAGATTTTTTAGCTGATTAATATAAACTCTTCCTATCTTTTAAGTAAAAGATTTAGGAATCCCTATCATAAACCCCTCTCCCTTTATGATGCCCCAGCCTTATAAATCCTCCCTTTTCATATAATTCTCCACCTAGGTTTACCTAAGGGTGTCGTTAATTTATTAAAAAAAAATAATGAATAAAATTGTTTCTTAGCTTAACAATTTGATATATTTTTTTAACAAAAAATTTTGTGGATTAAATTAAACTTTAATACAATAGAAAAAAATCTTATAGATTCATATAGAGCTAAAAGCATACTCTTTGTAATAAGTTTTAAATATAACTCTTTGTAGAATTTAATTTTCACGTCGCCATAGTTGTTCATTCAATTTAACAAAAAAGGATCAAAGATTCAGCACTTTTTCCATTTCAAATATTTGATTATGAGTCATGTGATTTATCTATATTTCATGTAGTGCCTGTATACCAAGCAAAGAAATCACTCTGTACAAAAAAAAAATTTAAAATCTTTCTTTATAAAACTTACATCTTTAAAGTTTAGAAAAGTAGCTGCAATTATGTATAACAAATATAGGATGTATGTCTGTGTGTGCATGGGAATTAAATAGAAACTTTGAAGCTATTTAAGGCCATAATATTTTTTTTTAATTCAAGCTAAAAGAACGATTTGCTGTTTTTAAAAATAACCAAAAAAATAATAAGGAAGTACAGCAGTACTACAGTATAATTAACCAATAGATATAATAGAACTAGATGGTCAATCGGGATCCATAATTTGTGAGACTTAACCCTTAACAGTTGGGCCCCTTGCCGCACCTTTATCAGTAGTTCAATGCCCCCCCCCCCATTATCTCAGCTCCTATTAAAGCTAGAGGGCTAAAAAAAAATGTGCATGTCCCCTATTTGATAATGAATTTTCGCTTCCTCCACACTTTTATTCAACAACCTTTGTTTTTACATCCTTTTTTACTTAGGGGGGGGGGGGGGATCACAAAAAAAAACATAAAAAAAAACTTTGGACAAAATACAGCTTTTTGGGAGATATATTTTTCATCCCCTCCATTTTATTTTATTTGGGGGAGGGTTTCCTGAACCCCATAAAACATCCCCCCAAACCTGTAGTAGTACATCCTCATCCTTATACTAAAGTAACAGGAAGTTTGTGTGTCTGTCTGTGTATCTGTACCGAAGGATCTCGCTAACCGCTGAACCGATTGGGTTCTCCTTAACAAGGTAGCTTCTCATAAGTCCCGGGAAGGTTTATAACTATTTTCTTGGGGGGTGGGATAACCCCAACGCCCCCAAAGGCTTATCCTAAGAAAGACTATTTATAGCTGATTCATTTTGCGAATGATATGAAAGGATAATTGCTCTTTCTAACCAAATTCTGTTTACTTTCTAACCAATATATGGCAGATTTATCCTCCCCTGTATTCCTATTGGCTGAATTTGGGAGTATGTATCTATATTATACCTTTTAATATTTGTTTTTAAATATGGCTACGGCATATAACTAGGAGTTGAAAAAAACCTTTTGAACTCTACTCTAAGGTTTTTTGAAAAGATTTTTTAATTCTGACCATAAACAAAAAAGTTAGCATTTTGGGAGTTTGTGACCCACCTCCCATTTTCTGTGGGGGGGAGGGGGTGGAAAATATTCCTCCCAAAAAGTTGTATTTTGTCCTAAAATTTTTTTAAAAATTTTTTTTAGCTAAAAGAACAATTAATTTGCTGTTTTTAAAAATAACCAATTAAATTCTATTTGTTTGGCTATAAGATTGCTTTTTTTTATGTAAAGTTGTACTTGTCATGAAAACCGTACATTAATTTGTAAGTACTTCTTGTCAACCCCCCTTCCCCTCTCCTAACATTTCTTCTTTTTGAATTTTTACCTGCTTTCTCTCCATTTAAGAACACTTTAAGTATACCTATTTCTTTATGTAAGCCTTCCTTAAAGTTATACTTACATTAATTTCTAAGTAACCCTTGTCTACCCCCCTTCCTTTCTTTATTGTCTACCTGCTTTCTCTCCAATTAAGAACCCTTTTAGTATACCCTATCTTTTTATGTAAGCCTCTCCTAGCGTTTCTTCATTTTGAATTTTTTTGGTTAAATAATGAAGTTAATTTAGAAAGTTTATGCTGAAGTTTTTTATGCATGGAAACTTTAGGCAGCTTTGAGAACCTGTTTTCCTTGAATTTTTGAAATTTTGAAAATTGTGTATTGCAGTTAAGAAATTTTGTTTTGGCTTATTTATAAAAACGTTTCCTAGTTTTATATGTATGGCTAAGCTTAACTAAAGTGTATGTAGCCTTTCTCAATGTAAAATTTAGGTAAGCCTTATAAAGTAAATTAAAATAAAAATCATAAAATTAATGTTTTATGGACCAAAGATTTTTCAAGTTTACTAAAGTAAAAAAAAATGATTTAAGAAAGATCATGAATTAATAGTATTATACTCATTGTAATAAGTTTTTTTATATGTCTCTTTGTAAAATTTAATCTTAATAATCTTTTTTGTTGTTTATACATTTTAACCAAAAAGGTTTTTTAAATGTTTAGCATCTGCCCATTTGATTATAATTCATGATTCGAACCATGCTAAGCAAATTGCGAATAAAAAAAATTATCCTTTACAAAATATTTTGAAGCAATTCTTATAAATCTACTATCTTTAGAGGGGTTTATGTATCTTTAGAGCCGAAAGATAGAATGTATGTCTGTGTGTGTCTGGACTAAGAACTGCGCATGAAAACAGTTTGTTTTATTTTAAAAAGTTTTTTTAAAGCAAGAATAACAGTTTCCTTTTTTTACAAATATAACAAATATAAGAAGCTTCCATGAAAAGAAACCGATTTATTCCAGAAGCTAGCGAGATATTTTAGACACCCTTTATTATATCTCTTTTTAATGGCCCTTGAATTTTTTACACTTTACTTTATATTAAATTTTGGCCTATATTAAGGAACATCTATGAACATATCTTTCATTTGTAAGTAGAGGAAATCAGGGATCTAAAGGGATAAGACAATAGTAGATAGATTGATATTCCGTCCAAATTGAATTTGGGGATGCCTAGGCAAAATTTTTGCATTTTAATTTTTACACCCCTCCCCCCCCCCCCAACATAAAAAAGCTTGGACGTCATTGTCCTGTACAATTAATTATTGAAACGGTTGGATATTAAGATTAATAAACATACCACTTAAAATTTTGAAAAAAGTCCCAACAGTTATTAAGCTATTAAATAAGAAAACGTTATAATAAAACTTTAGGGACTAGTGTAATATTTTAGAAAGCCCAATGACCCCTCCCTTCCTGGATCGAATGAGAATGTTTACTTGCTTTCTACCTGACTTAACTAGATAAGATACCTTTTATATTTTAAGTATACCTAAGTAATTTTATGTAACCCTAATTAAATAATTAAGAAATAAAATTTAAAAAAATATGAAAGACAAGTCTTAATTAGAGCAAAGTTTTTTTTGTCTACATAAATAGAAAAAAAGAAATATTATAGATAACTAAAAGTGTACTCATTGTAATAAATTTTGAATTATGCCTCTTTAAATGTAGAATGAAATGATCACATATATTTTGTTGTTCATTCGTTTTAACGAAAAAAATAATTTGCAAATGTTTAGGACACCTGCCCATTTCCAATATTTGAATATGATTTGTGTTTTTTATATATATTGGGGGAGGTTAATTTACCATATTTTCTATTAAAAAAATCACCCTATAAAAATATTTTTAAGTAACCATTCTTTATAATTAGAAAAATCAAAAATATCTTTAAAGAGGCCTTAGATGGTTACTTGCTATTATTTATAACACAGATAGGATGTATGTGGCGGAATTTACAAGGAACCGTGCTCAAAAACTTTAAAAAGTTAGGAATATTTTTCCAAAATTTTAGTTAGAAAAACAATTGGCTGTTTTAAGACATAACCCAAAAGGTACTCGTATATCATCAAACCTGCTTTTTCTTGACATAGCTTAATGTAACTAAGAACAAAATAGGAACCCCTAGTAAACTTTATAAGGTACCTTAAACCTTTTCTAAGTCTTACTTGACATTACTACATTTAGGAATACTTAACAATAACTAAGAAACTCCAAAGGTATACTTAACTAAAAGCTTACATAAGCCTGACATAAGAAAATACCATTAGGGACACTTATCTTCGTTTGTGATTCTCACTATAGTTTTTAAGATCTAAATTGCAGTATATTAAAACTTTTTCTTAATAAATAAACGTTTTTACAAATTAATACAAACACTTGATTTTAAATCACAATTATCAGCTTTTCAGTGCTGACCAACCCTGAGGGCTAAATAATCTATAATACAAAGTAGAATGATGTCTGTCCGTCCGTCCGTCCGTCCGTCCGTCTGTCTGTCCGTCTAAAGCTTAAGTTCTCGGTAACCACTGAACCAATCGGATTCTACTCTTCAGGGTATATACCTATTGGTCCTGTGGTGGTTTTAAGCTATTTTCTTGGGGGGTGTGACACCCCCAACCCCCCCAAAAACAAAAAATCCCCCCCCCCATTTTTTTTTTTTTTTTTTTACAAATTTTACGAATTTTACGAATTTTACGAATTTTACGAATTTTACGAATTTTACGAATTTTACGAATTATACGAATTTTACGAAATTTACGAATTTTACGAATTTCGCGAATTTAATCGCAAAATGTTTTCCTGCTGGGTAGGTGCGAAAATTTGTGATCCGTTCTGCTGGGTAAGTAATAGAAGATGTAATTATACCTCTTGGGGCAAAGCCCCTAGAGGCTAGGGGCGAAGCCACTAGTATCATTATAAAATGTCAAAGTATTTCTAAACCCATACATATAATAAAAAATTTATATTATGTTGGAAGCAACGTACATATCATTACATTTTATACAATAATTTAGATTATTTATTTTTGAATATTTTATCTTATAAGTTACTAGCAGCTTCGTCCCTAGCATCTAGGGGCTTCACCCCCAACGTGTATGAAAGTCCAACCCCCTCCCTTTATTGTTGTTTTATGTGTCATTATCAGCATAGTATATAACACCTATTTTTTAGGTGATTTTTTTTTTTTGAGGGGGGGTTCTTGACTAAATCAACTTGTATTTTAATGATTTTCCTTATATGTTTGTTTAAAACCCAATAAATTATAGAATGATAATAATAAGATATATTATATTTTTATTTTTTTACATATATAGAATAGGTTATGATTAAAATGCAAAAAGCCCTTAGCAGTTTATCCTTGTAGCAGACGAATTATTTTTTGTCGGGAAAGTAATGTTTTACAATGAAAAACAGGTGAGTATTCAACATCTTATCCTTTTTTCTGTATGGGTCTAAGGAAGGTTTATAACTATTTTGAAAGAGGGTACCAAACCCTTCCCAAGAGAAATTACCCCAAGAAAAAAATCAACCCCTCTAAAAAATTTTAATTTAAAAAAATTTCCTTTAAAACTAAAACTTAAAAAGTAGCATCCCAATTATATTATTTTAATCTTAACTAAAAAAATGGGTTGTCAAAACCAACCCCCCTCTCCCTAATGTGCCCATACAGGCCTCTAGGAACATAGCTGCTGGACTTAGATTAGTCATTTAGTTTTATAAAGCTCACCATAAACATCCTGAGCAGTGACTTTAGCTCCATGTTCTAATAACCATTTTACTACTTCATTGTGTTGCTGATACGCTGCATACATGAGACTGGTCCATCCTAAATAGGAGTCTATCATATTTAGGTAATATGAATAATTATGTGGAGTACAGTTATGTTTACACATAGAGAAGGGTAAGATAGATTAAAAGAAATATATTTTAGTTATTATATACTATAAAAGGTTCCTTATATGTTATAGTTATAAATAATGAATCAAAAAGGTAATCAGACTATAATCTATCTCTTTCATGTTTCTTTGGTGCTCATGTTCAAATAGGGGTTTTAAAAGGTGGCAATTGTTAACCCCCTCCCTCCTTACTCCCCTCTGATCTATTAGGTAATGGGAAGGAATTTGACCTTATGTGGTTTATAAATGGTAATTTATTAAGTACAGATGGTTTTTTAGTTAACAAAATTTTTGTTGAGAAAAAGAATATCTGTAATATTTTCATGTGGCAGAAAATAAAACAGGAAAGCTCACCTTCTTTATTCCTTTCATTCACATCAACTCCATGGTTTATCGCCTCTTTAACCCCATATACCCTATTATCCCAACTATCCCAACTGTCAATAAACATCCCAGTTATCGCCTCTTTAACCCCATATACCCTATTATCCCAACTATCCCAACTGTCAATAAACATCCCAGTTAATTGTCCATTCTTAGCAGCATGGAACAAACCAGTGTTTCCTATTCAAAGATATAAAAAACAGGTTTAGCTTATGTATTATAAAAATATTGACCATATTCTGAGCTCTTGTAAATTAATGCAAAATTTACATAAATTAGCAGTGGCAATTTAAAGAAATCGTGCATGAGAAATTGTTTGTTTTAATGCAAGGTATATGTCAAAAGTAGTCTTACATGTTAGAAATAAATAGAGAACTGTCAAAAGTTTAGTTTTAGCTATAGAAAGAAAAAATACAATTAAATGCACATTTTTATACTCCAGAATAATTTTTGTTCCAATCTTTGCTTAAGTAAAAATAGGCAAAAGAAAGCTGTTTTGTAAGAACTGAGAGCCAATTTTGCCTTATCTTTGAGATATTATGAATGAGATGATTTGCTAATCAGATGAGAAATTTTATTTGTGCACAGTCCCTTTATAGTCACAAGAGGGTAAAAAGGAAATGCTTACCATCTTCATCAACATTATCAACATAACCTCTCTTATTAACCAATTCTGAACAAATTATGAATCCTTTACATATAATATAAAGTAGTTAGGCTTTTATGAAATATTGTACGGATACTTTAGAAATGTTTGGGATATATTTTGATTCCCTTACTTTTAGGGGGTTTAAAATGTTGAAGGCAGGCATTCAAGATTTAAATTTGAAAGGATATGTTGACACCCTTTTCATCCCTCTACTCCTCACTGCTATTGGTATTGAGGTAAGTGGCACAGCCACTAACCAAGCAAATATATTTAGACAAAAGGATAGAATGTAATTGATCATACATTTAAGTAAACTAGTAGATTTATTGATAGATTAAAAGATTAATTTATGTTCATATAAGAATATTTACCTCTATGATCATACTCTATAATACAATCTCCATTTGAATCATAGTAACAAGCTTCATCTAAATATTTTTAAAAATCAAATTAGTTTAACTTAAGTCTACTTATACCTAATTCCCAAACCTGCAAATGTTCTTTACTTATTCTATAATCCTTTAAAATCGCCCCTACAAACCTGGTCCAAAAAATTGAATAATTTTTTTTTTAAATAAAAAAAATGTGGTTGGGTTGATAGTGTAGCTTATCTTATACATGTTTATAAATATTTTGAGGATTATTACCACCATCTTCCATGAGATTTAGCCCCTAAAGAAAAATTAACCCCTCTAAATAATTATTTGGCTGTTGCTAGTCTATGGAATCAGAAAAATATTTACCTGGTTCTTCATTTTGAAATGGGCTTGATGAGCTGTAACCAAAAAACAATACTAAACAAACCTAAAAAAAAAAATACTTTAAATTTTAAAGTTCTCTGATTGCTAGAAACTGTTATTAACCATTAAAGATTGGGTTCTCAGTGTTTTGTTTATGTACAATTTCAAATAGACTTAAAAATTAATGTTCTGCTTATTATGTTCTGACACACTACAAGAGTTATTGTCTGATTTTATAGTTTTGCTTTTATGGATGTTGTCATCCTTGTTTAATATAGAAGCAAAATAATGAAAGGGGTTTAGGGTTATTAAATAATTGGATTCATATAGATACTTGTAATAAAATATATTCTTTAACTTTAACAAGGATGACAACATCCATAAATAGCAAAGCACATAAAATCATAGATATGAATTTAGGCAAGGAGATTTGAAGAGGATTTGATAAAATCAAGATTATGTAAGAAAAAAATACCAAAGAACTTTTTCAGTATTTTTTATGATGAATGACAAAGCAAAATTACATACTGGATGATCAGAACAATAGGAAATTTGGATCTACTGCAGTTCATGGTAAAATATTGCTGGTAACGAATGCTTCCTGTTTCCTTGCAATATTACAAGATTCCTGGATCTAGCATGACAAGAAATATTTCTGGAGCTACTAATGTTTAGCTTTCCTGATTGCTGGCAATTTATGCATATTCCTGGCCACTGCCATGTTTGAAACATTTAAAGATTGGACCCCAAAAATTCCATATAAATGGGCACGATGTATACATGCACACCAATAATAATTGGAGGGATTGAAGGAAAAGGGGCGTTAGTATAAATATTGCAGAATTTTCTTACTTATAAACAGTATGATTAGAAATTTGCTATTAGTTGGTACACCAAGAAAATGGCCTGGACAAATGTACAATAATAAAAATATGAGAGGCTTTATAGAACATGTATGGCTTCCATTTAGCATGCAAGTGAATATTAAGAATATGGGTAGGCATCCTAGAATATAAAGTACATAGCTTTTTTTGTTTGTAGCAAGGATCTCACTCACCACTGAACCGATATGGTTCTTCTTTAGAGGGAAGCTTCTTATAGGCCCTGAGATTGTTTTAGTCTATTTCATTTTTATAAATAAGCCTGGGCATTGTTTAAAGCTATTTTTCTGCCCTTACATATCCCTTCAAATATAGAGTCCCTAAATGCTAGGGGCGCAGACGCTAGTATTTTAAAATTAGCCAGGAATTGCGCAGAGTGAAGGGATGGGGCAGTATAAATATTAAGAAATCGAAAAACTAATCTTGAGTATGTTAAGTTTTGTAAGTGGGAGGTATGCCACATAAATGGCCATGAAATCCGTATATTAAACATTTTGGAGAGTTGAAACAGTTCGACTAAATGTAATTGATTTTATGGTTGTCTATGTTAAGTTTTAAACTTTTTTCCTGAGAAAGAAACTATCCTAAAACCAAAACTGAAACGCATGACTGCTATTTCATAATATTTTAGATTTAAATCCTGTACTTTATTATACTAATAGAGGCTACGCCCCTAGCATAAGGGGGGTTATTTAGAAGGGATATGGATTGGTAGAAAAATAGCCTAAAATCACACCTAGACTTTTTTTATAGAGATAAAATAGCTTAATAAAACCATCCGATGACCTATAAGAAGCTTCACTGTAAAGGAGGATCATATTGGTCAGCAGTTAGCGAGATCCTTCATTGTAGACAAAAAATTTTACTACTTTATATAATAGGATAGACTAGCGGTTGCGCCAATAGCATCAAGGTGCTTCATATTAAGAATAAATGAAGAGAACAAAAAAGCTTAAAGACATATAAAATCTTTAACATATTAAAAGCTTGCCTAAAATTAAAAATCAATCGATTCAGTGGTTATTGAAAATTATTGAACAAACAAAAAAATATTACAATATATTTTATGGTGTCTAGGTAAATAAACAGTTAAACTTTCCTCTAATGTTCATACAGCCTCAGTATCGAGTGAGATGGGTTGTGAGCATGTGAGGTCACTAGGGGGCTTCAGGTATAGTAAAGAAATTTTGGCGCAAATTAAATTTTATGTATGAAAAGGTTTATTGAATTAAGATTTGAAAACCTAAAATGGGGAGGGTATAGAATAATTTAAAATAAAAATCTCCCGCCATAAGCTAATTACTTACCTACATGGCTTCACTCAAATAAATTTCCTACTAATGAATTTATAAGAGTGAAGCTTTTCTATAATCATGTTCTGTACATCACAGTTAACTCTTTTTGTAAATTTAGACATGTTAGAACTGTTCTATCATTTTCAAACTTTAAATGATGATTCTTGGAAAATTTCCTTCATTGAAAAAGCATAGAAACTATAAAACTGTTACCAAACAGTCCAAGAACGCCCTTTAAACTGAATCCTATATTAATTTACGAAATTTTCAACAAGTTTATACCTACAGAATTCTTTTCATTCTGTTTTTTTAAAAAAAAATAATAGGTTTTAAGTATTAAAATCCTCAGGTGTTGGTTTTACTGTTCAAATTCAGAGCCTCACTTAGAAAAAAGTCAGTTTACTAATACGATTATGATTACAAATATATTTCCCCCATTTTTCAATGTATTATAAAAATATTAAAGTAATATATATAGAGTGATAAATAGCTGTGTAACCCTTTTCCTTTTTCAAGGGCCTTGTACCGTCTTTGGGTTGGGTCTTTGGTTTAGCTGAATCTTTCAAAAATGTAAATATAGCCGGGTGCCGGCAAAAGAACATAAAGCAAATTGTAAACAAATGTGAACTCATGGACGCCCAAGCGTTTTACTTTGAATGGGGGGTTCCATACGTTCAAGAGGGAAATCTAACGTATTTTTAAAAAAACTTTTGGGGTGTAAAATAAGAGGTTTCAAAGTCTAAAGGGGTAAACACCCCTTTACCCCTTTACTTGGACATCTATGTATGAGTTATAACCATTTTTGCATTTTTATCTAGTTAAATCTGTTTTGCATTTTCATTTGTTGAAAAATATTTTTAAAATTATCTATTGACCTCATAAAACTGACAATAACCCAATTACTTAAAATAAGGACATAGTTAATTTGCCACCACCTCAGGGGGAGTTCAACCCTTTACAGAAAAATAATTGAAAACAACGTAAATTCAGGCAAAAATTAAATTTGGGAACATCTGCAATATATTAGTTCTATATTTGTCGCTAGATGTCACTACAAACTTGATAATTATGATTTGCAAGAAAGTATTCACATTATTAGAAAAATTTTTGTTAATCACAAATAACTAGATTTAAAAATGCAGTAGTGTCAATTGGACTCTTTTCAAAAAGAAAAAGAAAGCATGAAACAGCTGAATTTAGAAAGCAAAGTTTAATGCAATTATTTCTCGTCTGCAGAATTTTAGGTTCTTGCCATTGGAAAGCATTTAGTAATCTGTTTATACATCTATTCAATAAATTTAATATAAAAATAAATAAGCGCGCCCAAATTTTGGCATGAAAGTTTATAATAAGATAGAAACAATTAAATTTAAAGGTAAAGTTCCCACTCTCCTAAACCCTTCCCCACCTCTTTTAGGAATGCACATAAAATAATTAAAATGACTGTCCCTTATTAATTATTGCTGTTTACCCCTTAAGAAATTGTGAAAAAGGGTATGGGGTAAAATCTCCTGTAACCAGTAATCTTCTGTCATTGCTGGTAACTTGCTGGTAACAGGAACCTAGGATTTAGGCAAATTACCGTGCTGCTGGATTCTGGAATCTTGTAATATTGCCAGGAACCAGGTTGCATTAGTTAAGATATGTAGACCTATCTAAGCGACCGCTGTATTATACTTAATTATGCTCCATTTTCATGGGAATGTTGACAAGAAGTTTCAGTCAACTATCTTTCATAAGGGCCGAGATAATCAAGTTTCCCCCAATACGTTTCAGATGGACATTTCAAATTATAGATTAGCTTCGCTACTAAAAACTATGTTATTTTTACTAAAACACATAAAAACATAACTTTAGGGATCTAAAGGGATAAGACAATAGCCGATAAATTAATGTACATTCCCAATGAAAATACATAAAATTACCCCTTAGGTGGATTAAAATCAGTGGTTGAAACAATTGAACACTCCTTTTAATAAGCCATCTAATCAAAATTCATGAAAGTCTCCAAAGTTGTTAGGCTAAAATATAAGAAAACATTATTATAAAACTTTGGTGACTAGTGTAATAAACACCCCAGTGTCCCCTCTCTCTCTGCATTATTTTGAAATAGAGTAGTTTAACAAATAGAAAAAATTATATTACTAAGCTCAGCCTGGTGAAGTTAATAAGTTCACAGATTCAGGGAGGTAGGGGGCTATTTATTACACTCGTTCCCAAAGTTTTATAATAACTTTTTTTTATTCGTTGAATTAACAACTTTGAGGACTTTTATTAAATTTTTATTGGTTGTTTCATTAAGCTGAGTGTCCAAACGTTTCAACCATTAATTGTAATCTACAAAAGGTATAATGATATGTATCATCAGTAGTGATTTAATCAATTTAGTAGCCATTGTCTTATCACTTAATCTCCCTGTGAACAATTAAAAAGTTAACTCACTAAGCTAAGCCTGGCCATGTTACCAGTTTCATAGATAATATACTACTGAGTAGTGTGAGGCCTTGTACTTTGTGCAATTTGAAAGTAACAAGGATGACAACATCCATAAAAGCAAAGCTCTGAAATGGAAGGACCAACGAATATTAAAATTTGTAGAGTGTCAGAACTGAATAAGCAGATTATTATTGCATAAGTTAAAACAAAATCCTAAGTAAATTTGTTGCAAAACTTCATAAACACACAATACTTTTTAAGGACATACTTACATTTTTAGGACTTGATGATAGAGATGCTTCGCCTATAATATTGTACCTTGTTGTAATAGGAATCAATATTCTAAAAATCAGATGAATCGGATAATTATAACAAACAAAAAAGTAAAAAATCAACATGTTTAAAATGGACTTACAGACATTTCTGTTAATGACTACAGAATTGCTAAATTGTACCTTACTACTACAGGAATCACCATGCAAAGTTTAAAATCGATAGGATACTTCTAACATGCCTAAATGAATGAAAAGAGCTAACTGTTACAGACTGACTGACGGACCAACATTAATTGTAGAAAAGCTTCGCTTTTAAAACCCAATAAAATCTGTGATTTACAATTTATTTTGATATGTGAAAGTTAACTCCGGGTCATGTGTAGAGTTCTGCTAGCATAATGGATATAGAATATGTGGATATTGTGAAAGATTCTTGCATACCCTGACAAAATATTTCTCCCCAATGATCATAGAGGATCATATTGACCAGTATCTATATTAGCAACCTAAAAAAAAATACAATATCCATGTATACAATATCCATTCAGTCTACGCTCAGTAACACAAATACCCATACACTCACACGCACACCCACACACACCCAAGGACACACACACAAACCCACAAATACACATACATCCTCGCACAAACACCAACTCACACACACACACACACACACACAAATATGGGTTTATGCAAGTCATAGGTTTTGGGCATAGAGAAAAAAATAAAAGAGGTATTTAGAAGACTAAAATAGGCAGTTGGCTCAAAAAAAAATTTAAAATGGGTGAGTATTCATCCTCTTATCCTTTTTCCTTATGATATTTGGTCATATACCAGAGAGAGAGAGGGAACGATAAGTTGTTTATTACACTAGTCTCCAAAGTTTTATAATTTTTATTCGTTGGCCTAACAACATTTGGCACTATGTTGAGTGTTCAAACGTTTCAACCACTAATCTTATGCTACAGAAGAGTTAATTTTATGTACCATTTTTGGGATGTATATTAATTTATCGGCCATTGTCTTTTCCTCTTAGATCCCTGGTCAAATACCCAACAAAAACCGTGAACATAATCCTGTTAAAAAAAGGAACATGGTCTGCATCTGTCTGTTTGTTCCATAGGATCTCTGTAACTGCTGATCCAATATGGTTCTTCTTTACAGTATAGCTTCTCATAGATCCTTGGAAGGTTTACTTTTATTTGGGGGAGGGTACCAGCATCCTACCAAGTGAACTCGTCCATAGAAAAAAACCCAAGCCCCTCTAAAAAACATTTTTTACATTAAAAAAACTTGAATTGAAAGTAGGTGAGGGGGGGGGGGGCAGGGTATATGGTCGATTTTTTCTGCAATCTAAGATTGTGTATTTTTGTGCATCATTATTGGGGATATACATCAATTTATCGGCCATTGTCTTATCCCTTAAGATCCCTGCAATAGAGGTCTATAAGACAGTAGCTGCTAGCAATTTTTTTTAGTAGTGTAGCCACCTTGTATCTATAAAACAAAGTAGCTTGATGTCTGTCCGTCTGTCTGTCCATCCATCCGTCCGTCCCTTAAGATCTCGGTATCCACTGAGCCGATTGGATTCTATCCTTCAGGAAATATACCTAATAGACCTTTGGTGGTTTTTCTTGATATTTAAAGTAATGATTCATAGGACAATAAGATACTACATTTTAAATAAAGTCAGCAAACCATCTTTACAATAAAGTCTTAAAGTATGTCCTTCAACAGAATCCAGTATTTAGATTTAGAAAGTTTTGCAAGAATTATTTAATTTTTACTTTTAAATTAGTATTCTTCTTATTAACATTCTACAACCTGAACCAGCTGAATATCTAAACTTCAGGGAAACCCAAGCTATTTTATTTTTTCAGGGTGTAAAATGAGCGGTTTCAAAATTGTAATCTAATGCATTTATTTTAAATTTTAAAGGGGGAACAGTGAGGGGTTTTGAAATTTGAGAAGGGTAAACACCCCTTGGACGTTTATGCTTCCCATTAAAGGAGGAATTGTTTTTTATAACTTTTTAGAATTAAAAATTTATTTTTTAAATGTACATTTTATATAAATCTTATATTGAGATTATTTTTTTTGCTTGCTTGCTTTTTAACTGGATGAACATGCCAAGTTTTATATTTGAACTCTCAGTTATGTGTAATGCCCACATACCCATACTTAACAAGGATGACAACATTCTTAAAAGCAAGCACTGAAACGGTAGGACAAGCGGACATTAACACTTGTATAGTGTCAGAACTGAATAATCAAAAGATAAATGTATCAGAGTTGAAGCAAAATTGTAAGTAAATTTGTTGAAAAACTGCTTGATACAGAATAATGTTTATGGACATACTTACATTTTTAGGACTTGATTATAGAGTTGCTTCGCTTATAATATTGTTCTTTGTTGTCCCAAGAATCAATATACCAAAAATTAGATCAAAAGGATAAATAGAACACATAAATATTTGTTGTTAAAAAAGTAGAAAAATCAACATGTTTAAATGGACGTACGGACATTTTGGTAATGATTATAGAGTTGCTACGCTTTCTAAATCATACCTAACTACTAATCACCATGTAAAGTTTGAAATCGATAGGACAATTCTAACATGACTAAATTAACAAAAAAAAAAGTTACGGACGGACCGACCCTTATTATAGAAAAGCTTCGCTTTTAAAAACGTGGCAACTCCTTTGTCATTACCAAAATGTCCGTATGTCCATTTTAAGCATGTGGATTTTTTACTTTTTTGACATCAAATTTTTGTATGTTAGAATTATCCGATCTGTCTGATTTTTGGAATACTGATTCCTAGGACAACAAAGTACAATGTTATAAGCGATGCCTCTCTATAATTAAGCCCTAAAAATATAAGTATTTTCTTAAATAGCAATATGTATTTATGCAGTTTTGCAACAAATTTACTTACAATTTTGTTTATAATTATGCAATTATAATCTGCTTATTCAATTCTGACAATCTACAAGTGTTAATGTTGATTTTTCTTAAATTTCAGAGCTTCGCTTTTATGGATGTTGTCCTACTTGTTTAGTAGTGTAGCCACTCTATATTAGTTTATAGACACGACTATTCACAGATCAACTTTAAAACTTTTCGATATTTTCAAACACATCTTTTTTGTTAAATTAAGGGTGGGAGGGAACATTAATAGTAACCAAGCTTTGACCGGCTAACCGTTTCAACTACTAATTTTAATCTAAATAAGGGGAAAGTTTGTGTATCATAATTTTGGATGTGTATCAATTTATCGGCCATTGTCTTATCCCTGAAAAAAAAAATATTTCATTTGTAGCTTTTCTTTCTATAGTAGTTTGCTTTCTTGTCTACAATTGTTGAATTATGATAATATTGTCACTTAATAAATTATATCTATTGTCCAATAATAAGTGGAATATCAAAATGTACGAGCATTATACATGTGTGTACGTATGTAGATTTTAATGGTCAGATTATAATGGACACAATTTAATAAAGAATTCCAGACAATTAGTATAATCAGTCATGTTTCAAGGCATAATTATAATGAAAACCATTATAATGAAAAATGAAATAGGGGAAGAGTAAGTTTTCTACAGAACAGAGGATAACAAATAATTTTAAAAATGTTTATAAAATGTTTAAAGTTCTTAATAGGATCTTAATAAGATTTATAAAAAAAAGATTAAGAAATATAAGAAAATCAAAAAGATAATTGTTTGATAGATTAGGTATGATTAATTTTTTAAGCTTGTAGTATTTTAGGTATTTTATTATATACTATTTGTTTAGTTTGTTTTAGTTTAGATGTGAGAAGTTTAACTCCCCCAAGTGTTATATTCTTAGTTGTTTTTATTTAATTCCTTTAATTCAAACAACTTTAAAATCTATTTAAAACTTAAATTTTTTATTATAACCTATACTAGCAACATCTTTAACATCAAATAAACTGTATTTATTACAGCATTACTTATAGCTAAATGTTCTGAAAAGTAGAGCACAATTGATTTTTTGGTTACCGATATCTAAACCTACTGACAGACAGACATCGCTTTACTTAATGTTTATTGAAAACAATCTCTCTAATATTGAAGGCACTTCTACTCTATAATCCTTTAAGTTATACTAAAATTTAACTGCAACTCCATATCCTCTATCCCTGTAATTAATTTCTATTGCGTCTCTTGGCTTACAATATGATTTTTTATTTTTTGGGGGGTTGGGGGTGTTCCTCCCCCAAAGAAAATAGTCAGAAACCTTCCCGGGACTTATGAGAAGCTACCCTGTTAAGGAGATTGGTTCAGCGGTTAGCGAGATCCTTTGGTACAAACACACAAACATAATGTTACTTTAGTATAAGGATATCTATAATACAAAGTAGAACGATGTCTGTCTGTCCGTCTGTCCGTCTGTCTGTCTGTCTGTCTGTCCCTTAAGATCTCGGTAACCACTGAACCGATTGGATTCTACTCTTCAGGGTATGTACCTATTGGTCCTGTGGTGGTTTTAAGCTATTTTCTTGGGGTGTGGGACACCCCCAACCCCCCAAAAACAAAAAAATCCCCCCCTCATTTTTTTTTCTTTTTTCTAAAGATTTCCTTGGTCCTTTAACGAATTTCGCCTTAATTTTTTTATCACCTCTTGGGGCAAAGCCCCTAGAGGCTAGGGGCGAAGCCGCTAGTAAAATTATATATTATATGTAGACTTTATTATGCTAATTGTGATGTTTTTAGTCATTTGGTAGCTTGCATTCTTTAATGTTTGTTTTACATTCCAGCTGATTCCAGCTATTTTTACTGTGAACTGCACTTGATTCCGACTTTCAATAAAAACCCTCATTAAACCTCAATATATTATTGTAGACACACTTAACAATTAGTTTAGTTAATAGAAGACTACATGAATAAAACTATTAGGACAGAGCAAATCAATATTATTATTATCTGTAATACAAAGTAGAATGATGTCTGTCCGTCCGTCTGTCTGTCTGTCCGTCCCTTAAGATCTCTGTAACTACTGAACTGATTGGATTCTACTCTTCAGGGAATATACCCACTGGTCCTGTGGTGGTTTTAGGCTATTTTCTTAGGGGGTGGGACACCCTCAACCCCTCCAAAAATGAAAAAATCCCCCCCCTTTTTTTATTATTTAAAATTAGTGGTGGAGTGGGGGCTTCTCAACAGGTTCCAAATTTTTTTTTAATTATTTAAAATTTGTTGGAGCATCTCCAGTAATAATTATTTTTTTTCTTTAATTACCTCTTGGGGCAGAGCCCCTAGAAGCTAGGGGCGAAGCCGCTAGTTTAACATGTAGTATTAAAACAATATTTCTTCCCTTTAAATACAGTAAATTCAAGATTCATGCTTTTTAATCTTTGTATAGAGTTTTTTTTGAAGAACATGCAGAACATGTTCTATACAGCTGAAGACTTTTTGACCTAAAAGAAAGATTAGAAAAAGCAAAGCATTTGTTTCTTTTATACAGTTGATATGTATTTATATATTATACAATGCACAATGTTGATCTATACTTGTTATGTATAATATTAGTGTGTATTGGACGGTTATTTGCATTCTTTATGTTACAAACCCTCTAGGTACCCTAAAACAGTTATTTTTTTCCAGAGCTATCAAAATCCAGGGCAATAATGCATATGAAGCAATTAAACAAGTTTCTCAGAATTTTACTCATTATCTTTTTTGTTGGTCTATTTGTTTACCAAACTATGGTTGCTATATGTAAGTAGTTTATAGTAATCATTTTCACTTATGTAGTTTGATATCTTTTCTTTTCATAAAGCTTATAAGTGCTCTATTTTTTATCAGTGGAGATACCAATAGTTTATACAATTTTTAATGATATGAAAAAAAACAATGGGACACCATCTAAATTTTAGTCAGGGAAAGATCCATCCTAGACAGATAAGCATTATTAACTTACAATTCAACTGAAGTTTCTATTTCACTAAAACTTCTTTGACTATTTATTGTCAGGCAACTAATATTTATAATTCTTATTTTATTTTAGTGAAATACTATGAGTCTCCTACAATAGTTTTAACTTCATCCTTTCAGGAATCTGAACAAACTAGACCTAGGTTGGCTAAATGTTTTTGGTAGCATAGCAACTTTATAAGTGTTTGTGTCCTTTTGCCTTTTTCATTTCTTCCCCAAAGAAGATTATCTTCTGTCTTCTTCCCCTTACAATTCTTAAAGTTTGTTATTATGAAATTAAAAAAAAAAATTATTTCATCAAATATGATCTGTATATAAGGTGATTCAATCATGTCATACAATTAGTATTTATAGTTGTTAATGGCAGCTCCTCTTTGAGTATCCAAATTTTCTCCTAAAAATGCCTAATTAAGTACAGTAGGGTTGGAAATTAATTTGATAGGTACCTACTTTGTGTGCTATTGTTTTATCTAGCAGAGTTTATTTTGTATACAGGGTTGCCTCACAGCATAAGAACAGAGAAAAAATACCCCTTATTTTAAAAATGAAGAAGTGTATGCTAGAATCATTGAGGGAAAGAGCCAAGTTTATATGTAGACTTAATCTATGTGATGAATCAATGGATAAAAAAATCTTATTCAATTATAATTCTTTTTAGAATTATTGTCTGCCAGAAAGAGATTGTATTCAGTGATTCTATGGTTGACATGGGATATATGTATCCTCTGAAGGTTCTTCTAGGCCATATTACAGGTAAATTTGAATAAATATTTCAATATAAAAGTTGTCTTGATTAAATTTTATGCAACTTTTAAGTGAAATTATTCATTAAATGAAGCCTGCGGGAAATAAACTTCTGAAAGATCTTATATAAGAAATTTTTACTATTGTAAAAAGATAATTAGTTACTGGGTTAAAATAAGCTTATAATTTTGCTTCTAGATTTTGCAATTTAATATGAAATTTCTGATATGAAGGCTAGAAAATTTCAGATGCCTAAAAGTTATATGTTGCCTAGAGGCAGAATCCAATGCAAACACAAAGTGTTAAAATTTTAGTATGAAGTATATTATCAAATATCAACATTTTGAATATGAACTTTTTTATTAATGATGCTGGAGGCTTGAAAATTGGGATATTTGGTCTACTTTTGGTAGTTTTTCATAGCAGTGTATTTCCTGCAAGCTTCCTTTACCTGCCTAATTCCCTAAGCTTTGAATCTGAATTAGATTTTGTTTTTTTAGGCAATGACAAGATACTTTCTTGGGCAAGTAAATATGACAATGAGACTTGGGTTGAGGTAAAAAGAAAAGTTAAGGATTCTCCTGTTCATGCTTCAGGTTAGTTCACATTTTAAAGTGAGCTATGTTTGACTTTCCCTACAAGGCAAGGACCCTGTCCCAACTTTCTATTGGGTCATATACATCAACAGATTTACACATCTAAATCAAAAAACTAAAATATTCCTCAGACAACAGACCCTTGATTGCATGACCTTTGTCTTTTCTTGTTAATGGGCCAAGAAAATACCCCTTCAAAATTTTACCAATAAAATTTAAATTTTATTGTATACAATATACAAATGTACAAAGTTGTGTTATGCTTTTTAAATAAAACATTTAACAGCAAGGTCAGGTGGTCTGTCTGCGGTTTGCTGTTTGGTAATGTATACAAATCTTTCAGTACAATACTTAAATGGACTAATTCATCAAACTAATCTACTAATATTTATTGTCTTTGTTTTAGTTGACAAATATTTTGACTGGTTGAGGGCAGATATGAAGATGAAAAAGATCAATATTTTTCACAACCAGCTGGAGTGTGGAGAACTACAAGTTGATTTCACAACCAAGAGAATTATTCTGAATACCATGAAAGGATTGTGTTTTTACTTTGTGGATCCTTACAGGTCTATTTTTTTAATTTCTTGATAGTATAAAAAATGAATTATAATTTATAAATTAATTTTAATTTAGATCTTACTGGATGGAAGTCCCTAAAATCTATCAAACTTCTGCAAAATATTAACCTGACTAAAAGACATATAAAAGCCTATTTTTATTAATGTTTGAGCTAATGATCACCAAAAGAATCTTTTTAAAAAAATTGTGTCATTCAAAATCTTTGAGATTCGTCAATTTGATGTGTTCCATATGTTTAGGATGACCCACTACAGAATAAGCAACAATGCAATGAAAGGAGAACAATTCTGCACTGTTAGAAGCAGGGATTTTTTAATCTAACACTTAAGTTATTAAGAGGTGGGGTAGGGGATCTAGGTCTCATGAACATTAGGCATAAAGACATACTAATAGATAAAATGTCATGTGTAATATAAGAGTAGTTATATATTATATATTATAATAAAGGGTTACAAGTCTCGCCTCCTATATAAAATTGTTAGTTCATAATTTGTAAATTTTGTGGGGGAGTTGGGGGTTATTTTTATCACAGGGGCTTCATCAAAGAGTGTGGTGGGGGTTCCTCTAACCAGCCTTTTTTAGATTATAAAAAGATACAGAAATTTTTTTTTGGGGGGGGGAGAGATTCAAAATTATTAGGAAAATAGCCTAAAACCACTGCCTGTATTATCTTTGAAAAGAAGAACCCTATTGGTTCAGCAGTTGCAGAGATCTTAAGCTTCAGACAAACAGACAGACTTCATTCCACTGCCTTATAGATATACAAAAAAAACCTTGTACAGAAGTGGGAAAGGGGGGACATGTAATTAGAATGAAAAATAATAAATTCCAGTCCTTCAATTTGGCTAAATGACTTTTCATTTTATGTAATTGAAGCAAGGTAAGTATATTCAGTTTACATTAAAAAAATTAAAATGTTTCATCCTTGCCTTAAAACTTTTAAAAATTGTGTGGCAACATTTTGATTATATTCATTGATAATTATTTTTTTTTAAATTGTTGTATACATTTTTTTACAACCCATGTTAATAGCATTAATGATATGGCTGATTGCTATTGCATGGTGTCATGTTTTGAGAGTAGGGGGAAAGCCTTTGCCAAAAAAAACAGGCATTAGTCCTAGCCATGCACAGATAGGACTTCAGATACAGGTTGTGCATCAAAGGGTCAGTTATCTGTTAGATATTTCCTAACCTAATATCCTTTATTGGGTGTTAAAGAGGCTATTAATTAGGTTATGAATATATCTGTGTTAATTTTTCATTTTATTTATTGTTTAATTTTTCTTCTGTTTATAAAACTACCTAATAATTCTAAAAACTTTGAAACAAACAGAATTCTAAACTTGAAAAAATAAAAGATTTATTGTCAAATTCAATATAACATTTTATACTTATTTTTATATAAATTATACTTATATTTTACCAATAATATTAATATTTACATCATACCAGAGTAACTATAGTTTAACCCATTAGTGCCGAGCGCCACTTTTATGGGCCGATCGAGCTGTAAGTTTCAGGGAAGCTTTATAATGGTCAAAACGGAATTCGTATTTTTTTGTTTTGCTCTAGTGGCGTGCACAGGAAAGTTGCAAAAAAACCCGGTTCGGCTTGGCCATAAATACCAACCAGGCATTAACACCCGTTTTTGGTGCTTTCCCCCAGTTTTAAAACCCGGTTGACCTGTATAAACCCGGTTATTTTGACCAAAAATCGAAAAATGTAATTTTTGAACGCCAAAAGTGAGATGAACACTTTTTAGAACTTTGATACGATCCATAATTGAAAACTACACAACCTCATGTAATCTAAAGAGCTACAAGTATAATACGAAGCGATTTATTTCAAACTTAGTGTTTCGGCTATAGGTGCCGCCGTTTTCGGGTAAAAAAACCCGTTGCTCGAAGTTTTAAAAGACACACACTACAAAAAAAGAACATATAAAATTTGGGTGTTACATATCAGAAAACGAGCATAAAACTATTGGGTGACACCTATAGAGATTACTAGGGTTATTAGGGTGGCTCAAACCCTTACTAATGACGTAAACTGTTATTTTTATTGGTTGAAAAGTTAAAACCGGGTAATAAAAACCGAAACCGAGCCGGGTTTTAAAATTTTCGGGTATTTATGGCCAAGCCGAACCGGGTCATAATAGGGCGTAAAAAAACGATAAAAAAATCATATAAAAAATTATAATTTGAATAAAACGAATTCACAAATAGATGTACTTGTCAATAAACATTAGATTTCACAAAAAAAAATCAGCGACTTTACTATAAAAACAAAAAAGTTAGAAGGGGTATTTTGAATTTTCATGATTTTCAAATTTTGTTGAGCTATACCAGCAAACGGAAGTAAGCTAAACTGCCTGCTCCAGGGGGAAATGAAAGTCAGGGTAGTAGAGGGGGGATTCATTCTGAGAATGATGCAATTATCAAGCCGGAAACCGGTTTTTTTTCCATTTTTCGGAACCGGGTTTTGATGCCCGGTTCGGCACTAATGGGTTAATGCTTCTATGTCTTAACCAACTAATCTTTTCCTGCTTGGGTCACCACCAAGCCACCACTACTAACAACAACATCACAATTATACCCTTAATATTAACTACTCTTGTCCAGAACCAGCTTTCCTTGTAACAGTTGATAGCTTACATGACTTTTTAGATCCAGGATCTCATAGATCTTACCTATCACGATTATCATGATTTACAATAATGATAACAAATAAAATATACTGTAAATTTTATCTCATGTAACAAAATATTTAAGTATTGTATTTTCTTATAGTATGATAAAAAGAAGATCAGACAAGACTGGATGTGTACATTATAAATTAACAACAGATTATGCAGACTGCATTGAAAAAGTTGTTACTGATAAAATTACAAAAGTTCTAGGTAAAACATTTTAAAGGGAAAGTATACTTTCATATACATTTTACAATTTCAATTTTCCAGAAATCAAATCATATCTAAATAAAAATGTACATAGAATACATGGATTTTGTGTGAGATTGACACATTCATTGTTATGATATTTCCTCCAGCTTGCTAATATGAGTAATTCCTCCCCTCTTACTACTTTACACTATACTCTTCCTTGACCTTGGATGAAAGTATTTATCGATATGAACTGAGGGTATAGCATAAAACCTGCCTATGTGGATATTATTGAACATACAAAGATATTCTATTATAAAAATTTAATACTTAACAGGATGTATACCCCCATGGATGGAAACAAAGCTTGATAGAGACTACAAAATCTGCAAAACTATTGACAGAAATAAAACAAGGTCATTTGTCTTTTTTATTAAATGTATATAAAAGATTTTCTATATTTTGTGTTGGATAAATTTAAATTTAGAAAAATTTAAATTATAGACCTGAAAGGAAAATCTGAAGATATTTTTTTTAGGACTGTGTAATAAATTAACAAACTACTAACCATTTTCTATAGCCCTCTTGCTCCATCAGAAGTTGATTTAATTAAAATCACCTCTCAGGGGCAAGGTTTGGGTTCTAGTCCTCTCCTCACACCGTGATTCATATTAGCAATTTTAGATTGTGATGGAGAGTGTCCATGCGCCTGAGACATATTAGGTTAAAGCAACATCCAAAAGATAACCATCCTTTTAATTGCATAAAATTTATATTAAAGTCTTAAACTGTGCATCTTACTGTGTTGCACCTGTTAATTGGTCCTCATTGGTGCCTGATAATCAACATCTTCTCTACTAAAATAACTCAGTATGGTTGACACTAAAACCTGACACCTCCCTGACAGTGAGCTGACATAAATCACACTAAGCTAATGTGGAGTGCTATATAACACTTATTACACTATCCCCATAACCTTATTCTATACCTGGGATGATCTGATCAGGAAATTATATGACGACACCATGTTTATGGGGAATGTAGAGATAGAAGGAGATACTTGTAAACCCCACTGCACAGAAACATATTTTGAGGTAAGAATTCAAGCAGAATATATCTTCTACAATCATGGATGTTAATCTTTAAAGGGGGATGTTAGAAACATTATTAGATAGAAGAAGGGGAGGAGTAAATCCTCAATTATTTATTAAATCCACCCTTTGTTTCCAAAATATTGTATTATCAAAAGTATTGGTTCCTTTATTACAGACTATATAAAAATTAAATTTTGCTTACAATAACAACAGAGATTTTTAAGTTATTTTTGAAAAAGTGACCGGGCAAAAAGTAAATTTTTAGCAAGATTAAATAAAAAACCTTTTCATTTTTGTTACTTTATGCAAAAAAAATTAGTTTTTAGATTGAAAGCATTTTTACATATCATTTTGAGTCTTTTTAGGTTCATTTTATTTGAAATATTTACTTTTAAGCAATTTTTTTAATATAAAACAAACAAATATATATTTATATCATAGCAAGGAAATTGGTTTTGTTTCATAATCCTAATTCTAGTTAATGATTATTCTATTGTAAGGCATAATAAACTACTTTCCAAATTAATGACATGTCAGAAAATGGGCAGAGCCCCAGTCATCATAATTAGTCCTATTGATTAATTATGATGATAAAAAAGGTAATATCATTCTAATATGAGCAAATAACCAATTTGCCATTAAAATCAATATTTTTTAGTGAAATAAATAAGAAATAATTAGTAAAAAGTTTCTCTTTGTATATTATTCTTCAGTCATCAGAAAGACATTATATTTACATAAGAAAATCAGAGGTTTATAGAAATTTTGGCCTCATCTCACTTTATACATTCTTAAAATTATTTTTTGTCTTTGGTATAGAGAACAAGAACATATGCTTTTGATAAGGAATACAACACTGTATGTAAGTGATTATTATTAGAAAGAAAATAAAGAAAATAATAATGAAATTATATATAAATGTCTTTCTAGAATAAACAACAGACCAACCCAGGATGCTCATTATTTATTGGAACTCAGTATAGGAAATCTTCCCCAAAAACTTAAATTTGTTTAGAATTATAGAGTAGCTTTACTAATACAAAAAATTATTTCATTATCTTTTAGCAAATTACATCACAAATATGTAGAACTTAATTTATTGATTATCATTTAAATATTACATTTACTGAAAGTATAGTAGATTTCTGTAAATAGCAATGTCTTTTATGACTTAATATTCCCTTTTGTATTTAGGTAAAAAAGAGATCTGATGAGAAAGTAAATTCCAGTCATAGCTTTATCCATCTAGAATTCAAGGATAAAGTTCAGTATGAGGAGGAGGTAATATTGCAATTTTTACTAATATGTAATTGGGGTATATCTAAATGTCTGGGGAAAAAAATCACCAGATATTTTACCTTGTGACAGAAGTAGTATTTCAGCCATGTGACTGAACACAACTAAGGCTCCAGACAAAACAGTGTGGCTGCTGAGCCTTGGATTTTAACCACTGCAAAGCTAAAAACAACAACATCCACTAAAAGTGGGTGGAAACAAATGAGACATTTTAATTTGATTGTTGGACATTGCACATGAGACAGAAAATTGTCAAATGTGTCTCAACAATGTTTAAGGTAGAATGTATAAAAATTAAATTCATACTTATTATCACAATTTCATAAATAAAATGAAATTGATAAGACAATTCTTAAATTGGATATCAGTGAGAGAAGATATCAATTAAATACACAAGTATAGGAAAGCTTTGCTTTTTCTTTTTTGAGGCATTTTTATTTTAGGTTAGTTCATATGATGGATTTAGCCTGACTGTTGAGATAGGATCGTCCCTGGGTCTGTGGATTGGACTTTCAGCTCTGGCTATTTACGATTTCTTTATTATTGCTACACTTCAAATTAAATCACTCTACAGACAAAGTTAAAAAATTTTGAAGTTTTTTTTTCTTATATCACATTCATATTAAAATTTTTTTTTTGCTAGACATCAAACCTTATAGATCCTTGTTCTCTGTGAAAAAAAATACAATAAACATATAAAAGATAAAAACATATAAAGATTTTAAAAGGTGCATGTGATGTTTTATTCTGGGTGAATTTTGTGCTTTAAGGTTTAATCAAAATCTTTTTTGTACTTGAAAACAACATTTTAACAACAACAACAAACTATTCTACCAATTACATTTCAAATTCCATGTTTAATAGAAAATAACAATTTTTTAATAATCAATAACTTTCTCTTGTTTTTAGATAAAAAAATATAAAGTAAAACTTGTTTTAATGTTTTAAAAGAGATTTTATTACTCAGAATAAACAAATTACAGTTTTATAATAATGCATCGATAACGTTTTAAAGATGTTTTTAATGTAGACAATTGTTATTTAATAACAAATATACCTATAAAAAAAGATTATTTCTAATTATTTTGACCCCAAATGAAATACATACCAATAAATAAAAAGTTTGGACACTATCAATATAAAACCAAACTCTTTAAATTTAATGAAAGTATAAAGGTTTTTGGGTTGGGGAATGAGATATTGTGGTTATAAAACTTTGGATGCTAGGGTAATCTGCAGTCGAAAGTCCCATCCCTCCTTCATTAAATTAGTTAGAATAAGATGCACCGTTAGGGAAAAAAATTGAACAAAAAGTCATTTAAAAAAGAAAAGACAAATTTTTACCTCACATATATTTTATATATTACAGCAATACTTTGAAATAAGATATCTCAAAAAGTATTAGAGCTAAAAAAATGTTAGAGACCTTTTTATAAAGCTCCAATATCAGACAATTTAACTTTAATATGAACAAATTTGCATGATGAAAATGAAAAACAAAATAGGACAATAAAGGAGGTTTTGTGAAGGTACTCTAAAAATAAAAGTAAAATTTGTTCACCAAAAGTAATTTTAAAATTTTCTACTATGGGAAGATTCCATTTAGGGAAAGCATTTAGGGAAAGCATGTTCTGAACTCACCATCAGCTGTTTTATAATTGCACCATTATAAAAATAATGAATTAAATATTTTCCTAAAATTTAAATAATAAATATTTTTAACAAGGATGTTTATTGTTTACAAACAATAATAGCAAAGCCTATTCGATATAAAAAGTAAATATTGCAACAGACTGTAAGATAGAAATGAATTTATTATTACTTGGATCTTACACCAGATTACCGCGACCGTGGCTCAACACGTAGCGCATCCGCTCGTCGTCGGGAAGGTGTTAGGTTCGAATCTCGGTCCGACACCGCGTCATAACTAAAGACGTTAAAAATGGTTCCCACTGCTACTATGTCAGATGTGCGACGTAAATAGTTAGAATTGGGGGAATGCCTTGGCCCAAAACAGGCGCAACTCGTTACCATGCACAGTTAGGACTTCTCAGACAAAGGTTGTGCATCACAGAGAGTTGGTTGTCTGTAATGTACTGTACCAAGGGTATGAGGTGAAGGACCAAGAGTCTGGCCTTGAGTTGACAAGTTGACTGTTCAGTCCAGGTGCAACTCACCCATACGACATTAGCACATACACCAGATTATCATGTACCCTAAAAAATTAAAACTTGCAGCCGGGTAAAATAACAATACCCCACATCTGCCTTCTTTTCCATCCAATCCCCTCCTACTGAATGAATAAAATGATCAATACATGATGTCCATGACAGAAACTTTATGAGATACATGCAGTGAGAGAAGGTTATTAGAGGAAAAAACGAGAAAAAGAAAGATATAGAAAGAAAAGGAAAAAAAGGAGTAATAGAGAGATAAAGAGATGGAGAGGAAAGGAGAGAGAGAGAAATAAAAATAATCAGAACATTTTTATTAAATCAATTAAAAGTCCAGTAAGTTATAGAGTAGATTCGTTGCTTAAAATACAATAAAAGTGTAATATCAAATATATGTGGTAGGCTAGACGGAAGAAAAGGCATTATAGTGATTCATATACTCCTGTCCTAGGTGTCCTAGGTGCAAGAAGGATTTTTTACTAGTGGGTTGCATGATAAAAATGCACCCATTTTTTGTTAGTAATACACCTTCTTAAAGCTCCCTCCAATTTGGTTCTATGGGGGTGTTTAAATTTTCGGTTGGGCATACCAAACAAGGGTAAAGGAAAGTCTAATTACTATATAGATGTTGTCATTTTTAAAAAAAAGTGACAAAGCCCAAATTGAATTAAAATTGTGTCAAAAATGATCTATGTGACGTAATAAAAATGAGGGATTATCCATATCTTTTTTAGGGGTTTTCTTTCCCACTTCTCCTCTCATCTCCCTCATTTCATTACGTCACGTGGATAATTTTTGACACAATTTTAATTCAATTTGGACTTTGTCGAAAAAAGTTACTCAAATAATCACCAAACCTTAACATTTTATATCCTATTTCCAATATAAATTAGTGAGGCTAACCGCTGAACCGATGTAGGTCTTCTTTAAATTGAAGCTGATTCTAGATCTTGGGAAGGTTTATAACTATTTTATTCAAGGATATTATAACCCTCTAAAGAGAAAGAAGCCCATTAAAAAAATATTATCTCCAATAAAATTTTGTATTAATGAAATTGAAAGTAGAGGGTTTACTTCCCTCCTCTTCCCTCAAGTAAAAGGATCTCTATTTGTGTGTCTGTCTGTCTGTGTTTGCCAAAGGATCTGGCTAACTGCTGAACTAATATGGTTTTCCTTTACAGGGTGCTTCTCATGTCTTGGGAATGTCTATAACTATTTAGGGGGAGAGCACCACCACCCTTCAAGAGAAATCGAACCATAAAAAAACTTTTAAAAACTAAAATAGAGATATTGGTCGACCCCTCCCTCCAAAAAAATCACCCACTGATTATTTATAAAAAGGCTAATAAGCATATATTTATGTTGTGTTTGTGGCGAATTTGTGTATTTGTATTATGGGCCAGTAAGCATGTGTGTGTTGGTGTTTTGTAAGTGTGTGTGTGTGAGACGGGTGTATGTGTTTTTTTTGTGTGTGTGTATATGCGCATGTTGTGTATTTGTATTATGGGCCAGTAAGCATGTGTGTGAATGTGTGTGTTTGTGTATGTTTATATGCGCGTGTTACCAGAGAAATACAACCGAGCTTTTATAACCTAATAAAATCTCCAATTTTTGTAATTTCAATTTACGATATTGGTTACTCTTGTAATAAAGAAGGATGACAACATCCATGAAAGCAAAGCTCTAAAGGACAAACAAACATTCAATCTTGTAGAGTGTTAGAACTGAATAAGCTAAATATAGATTTACATATAGACAAAATTATATGTAAATTTATTGCAAAACTGTTAAATGCTGTTTAAAGGTAGTACTTACATTTCTAGGACTTGATTTTAGTCAAAACAAGGATAACAAGATCCATAAAAGCGAAGCACTGAAACGGACATTAACACTTGTATAGTGTCATAACTGAATAATCAGAATATAAATGTATAAGAGTCGAAGTAAAATTGTAAGGAAATTTTTTGTAAAACTGCTTGATACAGCATAATGAATAAATACTTACATTTTTAGGACTGAATTATAGAGTTACTTCGCTTATAACATTATACTTTGTTGTCCCTGTTATCAATATACCAAAAATCAGATTAATCAGAGAATTAGATTACATAAAAATTTGTTGTTAAAAATAAAAAAAAACATGTTTAAAATGAATGTACGGACATTCTGGTAATGATTATAGAGTTCCTATGCTTTCCAAATCGTACCTTACTACTAAAGGAATCACCATGCAAAGTTTAAAATCGATAGGATACATCTAAAGAAAAGAGTTAACAGTTACCTGACAGAGCGATCCTAATTAATAATTATAGCCAAGCAAAGGTTACATTATCAAGTCTTAACTATTTTGTAATAATCCGCCCGTTTTAATGATGATTATTTAAAAAAAACTTTTCTTTATAACATCATTATTATTTTTTTTCTAAAGCGAAGCTTTTCTATATGTAGGGTCAGATTGTCTGTCTGTCCGTAACGGTTAGCTCTTGATGATGACTCATTTAACAGTTATTAGAAACGTAGCAACTATTTATATATTAATTAGGTACGATTTAGAAAGCGTAGCAACTCTATAATCGCTACCAGAAATTTCATACGTACATTTAAAACATGCAGATTTTTTAAATATTTTGACAAAATGTTGTGTGATGTGATTATCATATCCTTTTTATCTGATTTTTAGAATAATGATTCTTAGGACAACAAGGTAAAGTATTAAAAGCAAGGCAACTCTATAATCAAATTCTAAAAACGAAAGTATGTCCTATTAATGTATCCTATATTTACACAATTTGCAACAAATTTATGTACAATTTTGTTTAAACTTAGAAATTAATGTTCTGCTTATTAAGTTCTAAAAACTCTACAAGAGTTATTGAAAGGTTGACAAAAAAATCTGAGGATTAGCTCTAATAAGAGCTGAGTAAATTAAATAACATTATGGACAAACTGACAAATGGACAGACAAAATTATAGAGTAGCTTCACTGATAAAAGAACAATCTTTTAATTACCTAACATATGATACTCCAAAAGAAAATATTTTTTCTCATGTTAATATGAAATCAATTTTTAACTAATTTTATTTCAACAAATCAACAAGCATAAATATCAATAACATATCATTCAAAACAGAATTCATCATAAAGTACAATTTGCATTATAGAAAAAACTTTAAGAAGAACTACTTTTATAATATCTAGGATGACTATAAATTAGATATTATTTGATTACATAATTTTGGCCTTTTAGAATAGTTTTGCAAAGGCTTATTCAAATATATAATTGTACACAGTGTCAAATAGTTTAGACATGAAACCTAGACTTTCATGAAAGAATCCTATCTGCTGCTCATCATCTCTTCTTTTAACATAATTATCTGGGAAAGAACATTGTTCCCCATATTCTTGTAGGATTCTTAATTGTTCCTCATATGACATTCCTCTCATATCTGCCAGCACTTGTTTCGGATTTGTCTAGAATAATATTTTAAATACTATATTTTGTGTTTCATTTATTTAGTAATTCATTTATTATTTAACCAGCATTTAAAACTTATCCCACCTGATAAAATTGTGTTTTGAACCTTCTCCTGTTTGCATTGCTGTTTGTAGTGTTGCTAGTTAGAGAGCTATTCTGCAGCATTCTACATCTTCTACCACGTAAACATTGTCCAAACCTCAACTTACAAACTTCTGGACATTGTCCTGGTCTGAGTAAAGTTTAAGTTAGTTTCTAAAAAATATTTTTGTTTCCACTAATAGTTATACCTCCCCCCCCCCCCCACCTCTCTTTAATAAACTTCCTATGTGTTTCCTGTAGCCTAACCTAAAGTAAGCATCAAAATTGTGTTTTGTCTAAAATGTTTGGTCAAGATACAACATGATTATTTTTTTATAAAAGTTTGTGGTAAATTTACCTTGACATAGAATACGATCCAAGAAGAAGAGAGGATGCAAGTGTAAATGGTGGTACAAATGTTCCTCCTAGCAACAGATCAAAATAATAATGATAATTTCCAAGCATTCAATAGAATCAATTTAAGAAAACCGAGGACACATCTTTTATACAATTTTTTTTAAAAATTAGGTTAAAAAAATAAGATAACTTTTTATTCACAAGGAAATGCAGTTTAAGAAATTACTTAAAGTAATGGAATTTACTTGTTTAAAAACCTAAAGAAAATATATCTATAAGTTTTGATTGTCTTACAACAATATTGGTAGGTTGTTAGCCACCTAAGATATCTAAGAATTTAATAGAGAAAAAGTTTCACACATTTCATTTGAGTTAAGATATGTTGTTGAAGCTAACAAAAAAAAAATTATTGTTCTTGGATAATTGTACTCCACAAATAAACTACAATTAGCAATTTTGGAAGAATATAGTAATTATGCTTTATCAAGCTAAATCTTAAACTACCTGCAATTGCTACTGCAGTACCAAGAACAAATGGTGCAATAGCAACTTGAACTTCTGTTACTCCTTTACAATCATTACTACAGGTACCAATACTCCCACTTTCTAAATTGTAATTACATTAGATATGTCAAGTATACAAATACAAGGATGACAACATCCATAAGTAGCGAAGCACAAAATTTTGTGGATGGGACTGACGGTCATTGTTGTTTTCTTCAAACGAAGGAAAATTTAATTTTGATATCTTTAACTGAAAAAAAGTTTGAAAATCGGACCATAAACACCAAAGATATGGGGGAAAATGTAAAAAATATAAAAATAGCCAAAAACCTGCAAAAAGGCAGTCTGACCGTCATTGTTGGTTTCTTCAAACGACGGAAAATTTTATTTTGATATATCTAACTGAAAAAATTTTGAAAATCAGACCATAAACACCAAAGATATGAGGAAAAATGTGGAAAATAAAAAAATAGCCTAAAACCTGCTAAAAAGGGTCCGACCGCCATTGATGTTTTATACTTAATTGAGCTCCTTAATGATGAGAATGTTGTCAAAAATTTCAGCTTTCTATCTTTTATAGGAGCTGAGTAAATCCCATTTCCCCCAATAGCGTTACGGACTGACGGACGGACAAAGTGAATTATAGAGTAGCTTTGCTACAATATATTGATTTCAATAATCAAAATTAAGTACTTTCTACCCAGCTTATATATTTTACAATGAAAATCCAAGCTGTGTATGAAAACATATTACCAAAGACAAATAAATGTTATTGGAATATGTACAATAAAT
Organism: Acartia tonsa; assembly: GCF_053477335.1. NCBI lineage: Eukaryota > Metazoa > Arthropoda > Copepoda > Calanoida > Acartiidae > Acartia > Acartia tonsa. The sequence continues at coordinate 63,316,896 of NC_137260.1, read as the reverse complement.
TTCTTTAATTGGACAAATAAATATTAACCTCTTAATTTTTAGTAGCAAAGCTACTCTATAATTCACAATGTCCGTCTGTCCGTCCGTCCGTCTGTCCATCTGTCTGTCCGTCCGTCTGTCCGTCCGTCTGTCCGTAATTAATGAATTGGGGGAAATGTGATTTTCTCGGCTCCTATTCAAGATAGACAACTGAAATTTTTAGTGAAGATTCCCACTATATATGTCCATCTAATATATACATTGTTTGTCCGTCTAATTGTTATTTGGGGTGCTAGATAGATTCCTAGATTTTTAAGTTTTTGTGATTTTCTCAACTCCTATTCAGGATTGACGGTTGAAATTATCAGGGATTGAATATGCTCATGTTCTACATATTTCCATCAAGTTTCATTAAGATTTGTTTATCAATTGCAGTGCTATATAGATTCCTAGATTTTTAAGTTTTCATGATTATAAGGTTGCGTGATTTTAAAGGTGTGATGATTTCCCTATTTTACCAATATTAATATTTATTATATGACACTGCTTTATAGTATTTTTTTTCCTGATAAACAATCCTAATTTTTGAGCTTCGCTACTTATGGATGTTGTCATCTTTGTTATATTATAAATTTAACAATTTGAAGCTAGGTGTCTCTATGTATAAAGACTTATATTAGGTCATTTTAGAGTTGAAAGGTGGTATTTTTTTAAGGAAAATCTTGACACTTGAAAATGCCAATTTGGTACAAAGTATTGGGTTAATGGATCACATTATTTTGCTCCAAATTTGACAATATATTTGGACACTCCAACTGAAAGCTTGTGGAAACGGTTTACACAGGATGTACTGGAGGACCTTATAGTGGGTTCATAACATTGAATTAGTACCTTCCCATAGTATTAAATTTTAAAATTACTTTTGGTGATCAAATTATACACGGTGGTTTAGAAAAAACTGCGTTTTCCGTTTTTCTGACACAACCAAAAGGAATACAGAAAAAACGATTATATGTAAAAAAAGTACATCAAAATTATAACAGGTGTTTTTCATTATCTCTAAAAATACGGCCTCTATGATAGGTACATAGTTTCCAAAAATGCTTTATGTGAAAAATGTTGTGCAAGAAAAATTAAAAAAACTCTTTTATTATGTATAAAAAAATCGTAAAATTTCAATATTAATTTAGAAAAGGGTATAAGAAAAGTACCTTAATGAGTTTTAAATGTGAAATGCTTTTTAGCTCCTCACAAAAGCATTTTAAGAAACTGCAATTTGTCATTTTTTCACATTTCTTGATTGTGATGCATTTGTGTAAAAGAATCTTCTTTAAAAACGTAGGTTATAGTAAAAAGAAAAAAACTCCTTTTTATTTGATAAAAAAACTCTAAAGACACAAAAGTTAATGAAGTTTTGTTTTTTTTATTACAGCATTTAATTACAAACTATGGATAAATTATGAGTTTATATCTTAACCTTTCAATCAAATTAAAGGATTATAGGAATAAATGAGGGGTGGGGATTTACGAACATGAGCAATTTTTTAGGTCATGTTTCTTAGGTATACAAAAAGAAAAACTGAATATTTGTTTTCAGTGAGGGAATTTTAAATGAAATTTTTAATGTAATTGGTAGAAAATTGTATTGGCCGTATTAAGATGTTGTTTTCAAGTGTATATTTTTTTTGAAAACCAACCTTAAGGCACAAAATTCTACCAGAAAAAAGCATCATACGCATCTTTTGAAATATTTATGCTTTAAAATGTGCCGTTATTTTCAGAGATATTAAAAAACACCTGTAACAATTTCGATGCATATTTTTATAGAGAATATTGACATATAATTATTTTTTTTGTACTCCTAATGGTTGTTTCCCAAATTTGGAAAACGCAGTTTTTTTTAAACGCCCAGTACTTTTATTTTTAGAGTACCTTCACCTAACCTCCTTTATTGTCTTATGTCATCATGCAAATTTGTTCACATTACAGTTGAACTGTCAGATATTTGAGCTTTTAAAAAGGCCTCTAGCATTTTTCTAGCTCTAATACTTTTTGAGATATCTTATTTGAAAGTATTGCTGTAAAATCATCTTTACACAGCAAAAAGATGAAACACAAAATTAGATATTTTAGAGAAATTACAAGTATCTTCATATTAATCTCTCTAATATTGCTCCAAGTTGACCAAATAGGACAGTTAAGGTGCCTAATCTATCTACATTCAATGTACAATCCAAACACATACTTTTAAAGACTATATAAGTCTACAGGAGTATGCTGAATTGTAGTATTAAAGAAACAAATGTTATTATATCTGAGCTCATTCATGAAAGTGTTTTGTATATGTTTTAATTAAGTTTTCTGAGTTAAGGTTGCAAAAGGCCAATCAACTATGATTGGAAAAAATTTCTAATTTCAGAAAATCAGATTTTTAAACTGCTTGGAAATGCTTAAAATTCAAGATGTGCTTTTATTTGTTCAAAATATCAGATAATTGTGTTTTATTGGCTTTCTTATTACAAAGTGACAACTTTATACACCATTACTAACCTTAAAATCCTTGTTAAAGTCAATTAAATTTCAAGTTATTTAAAAAAAAACAGGAATTATTTTTTCATATCACATTTTTTCCTATTGCATTATATAGTCTTAATAAAAAGTATGTATTTAGAGTTTTCATTTCATATAGATAGTTTTAGGCACCTTAACTGTCCAAATAGGTCAATGTGGAGCAGTATTAGAGAGATTTTTTGTCTAAAGCTTGGTCAATTTCATTGTAAGATTTTAACTTAGGTAACTTTACCTGTTTCACAATAAAAAGAATGGTCTTTATGTCCTTCTTGGTCATAGGACCAACATTCTTCGTCCAATCCAAAAAATTCCTGAAAGAAAGATTTCACTTTCAATAATGAAATGTAATTGAAACTATTAAAAAGATTTTTAAAGATTATTGCATATAGTATTATTACTAGTTTTTGACTGATAACTTAATATGGTACACTGACAAATGTCCTACTACAACAAACTTCCTAATGCGACAAACATCCTAATCTGACAAACCTCCTAAACGACAAACGTCCTAAGCAACAAACATCCTAAACGACAAACCTCCTAATGCGACATCTCTTAAGTAAAACCTCTTAAAAACTTTTCAAGTGATATTACATTTATTAAGTGTGAGGTAAGGGTTGATTTTATTAATGCAAGGTTGTATCGGGTTTTAAACCATGCCGTTGGGTAGCCAACAATGACTTTGGGAAAACTGTCGGACAGATTTTTAAATTTCATCCTGTGGACAAAGTTATTCAAGAAAGAAATTTCGGTTTTGAATTTCGTCCCTGTGTGTTTTATTGCCATATTGGATTGGATTTTTACATTGTTTCACTGTTAGTAAATAATGTTTGGAAGATTTTTTGTTTAAATTTTGGAATATTTAAGATTTAAATTTTTTAGGAGGTTTTACATAAGATATGTCGCATTATGAGGTTTGTCACATTAGGAGGTTTGTCCCTTTAGGACGTTTGTCGCATTAGGAGGTTTGTCCCTTTAGGAGTTTTAGGACATCTGTCGCATTAGGACGTTTGTCCCTTTAGGAGGTTTGTCGATGTACCCTTAATACTCTTCCTATTTAGCTGCATCTTTTAAGATAAACAATTTGTTTAGCTATGTAAGTGATAAATCTTATTTTTCAGCATACAGCCTTAATGTTTTCACAACTTTGCATAGAATTAACAAATTAAATTTGTCTTACCTCGGATTTTTTAAAATTACATTTTTCCGTGCCATTAATAACAAATGCTTTGCAATTTGCTGGACTAAATAAAAAAAAATAATTCATTTACATGAAAAAAAGTCCACAATCTTGTTTGTTATTTCAATGTTTTTTAAACATTAAATTACACCTACTTTTTTGTCTCACTTCCACTATTGCCTTTTGTATGCATACATGATGCTGGCAATCTAAAGTTGTCTGGCATTTTCATCTTGTATTTTAATGCAATCCATGGCATGAAACACAGGGCATCTATTCATAATTTAAAAGATTTTATTAAAGATGAGGCAATTACTATAGTAAGTATTTCTTATTTATATTATTATTTCTTATTAAAGTGTTTACTTTAGCTCTCAAATTCTCTAATTCATTTATGTATTAGAAGATATATTAAATACCTTGTTAACATCCTATATCAGCAACTATGCCCCTAGAGGCCCTTTAAGAGGGTTGGAAGTGGAACCCACTCTTTAATTTATAGTTGTACTAGCGGCTATGCCCCTAGAGGCCTCTAGGGACACTACATGAATGTGGGGTAGGGTAAGTTGAACCTTCACATTCAATTTTAGTTTTTTGGAGGGAGGGGTTTCAATTTTTCTAGGGTTGATGTTTCTTGGTATCCTTCGCTATAGACATAAAAGCATACTACTTTATATAATAGGATGAAAATTTTTGGAGGGATCATTTTAGTTTTCAGTTCAAGGGGGATGATACTATTATACCCTGACACCCTGTATTAGAGGAAGGGTGTCAGGGGACACTAAAAGAGTTTGACAAATTTTTAAATTTTGCCAGGGGCATGGATTAACAACTCTTTTGCACATCTATGCACTTGAAGTATACATATTTTCTTTTACTGTGCATTCTTCTGCATATTAAAAAAATTTCATATGAATATTTCTAGGAACAAAAGTTTATTTATTTCATATTTTAATGTTATTTTCTATGTACCTGTAAAAAAAGATGGATTGATAGATTTTCTAATATAAAGGTTTGAAAATATATAATCTTCTCTTTTGGAGTCTAGGATTAAAACTTGACATCCCCTGGGTTAATGTATAACTATGAATTTTCAATATAATTTTAATATTTAGGTGATATATATTTAAATATTTTTTTAAAATTTAATTCTTAAATTACCTGTGAAAGCTTAGTGGACCAAAAAAGCTGTGTGTACTCTGAAAAAAATATTAGATAAAAATATTTATGTTTATTTTAAAAACTCAAACTATAATTATTAGAATAATTATAGCCCTTTCTGTGTTCACCCCTACCTCTAGGACACAAACTTTTGGGGAAATTAGGTTTTTGTTTTCAACAATCCATTTACCAACATTACAAAGTCAATATCATATTTTTAAGGAATCATCAACGTATAAACTTACATCATTAATAGGTCTCATAAGTCCAGATCCTGATAATCCAAAATTTGGACAGCTTGTCATGGTTGGGTCTCTATAATTATTTTAATCATTTTATATACTTTCAATAGGTCTTATATTTACAATATATTATCAACATTTAAAATAACTTTGAATACAGTTTTCCTTTACAGTATGATTTCTTTGCATATAAGTATACCTGAAGCATAAACCTTTTGGAGGATAATATGTATTAGACCCCATGCGGGGATGGTCCTCACAATCTTTTATCTGTTCCATTACAGCTTCATTCAAGAAAAATGTTGTTGTTTCAAATTCTTCAAAGGAATATTTTTGGAAGCCACCAATATTTCTGGTTCTAACATCTGGTGAATCCCATCCAGCTATTTTACTTAGGGACCCAGTCCTAAACAATGATAATGATATAATCATATGATTTATTATATATTAGAACTATGCTTAAATACAATGCTTTAACTGCTGAAAGACTGCCACAAGTAGGCCGAATACCACAAATTTGAAGACTACCTAAGCTTGTCTCAAATAATATTAAAGAATGTTTAAATCTTTACTGACTCTATCAATTACTTTTTTTGGGAATGTCAGTTTAAAACAGTCAAATTTGTCTATGCTTTATAAAAACAATTTTATTTATTAATGAAATGGTTACCATGAATTATAAACACTATCACTTTTAGGAAGGCAGATAGGCCAAATATTTCTTGGATTGAAGTATTTATTATCCTGAAACAATTTGAATTCTAAATTTATTTTTTAATTTTCTAGGCCAAGTAGTTACATTTCTGTATATATTTATACTTTTACTATATCATTTGTATATTATACTTTTTTAGGGTCTGAGAAGTCAAAACATTTGAACAAAAATAACTTTGTTCACTTATAACCTGCCCCAAATTTTTTTTCCTGGGCATTTTTTGGAATGCCTCCCTCCCCACTCAAATACAGTTCACTTCTATGGCCTTACACAGTTTTGTACAATTTACATTAAATTCAAAACTTAAGGATTCTTTTTAGATCATATAGTAGCCTAAATAGACTAAAAAGAAAACTAATTAATAGTTACAGAGATAATGATAAATTAGGCAATATATTTTCTAGGATAGAGATTTTAATAAGCCTTTGTTTGTATGTCCCTTTTTTTACTCAATCTTGAAATAGCAATGAAAATTTATATTTTTGTTAAATTTGTGATGATGTGTTTCTTCAAAATCTATTACCCCCTAATGTTTTGTATGCAGTTTTTACGTTTTAAAAACTTTTCTATTTACCTTTTTTAAGAGTTCATCATCTACTATGTAGACACTTATGTCATGACCACTAGTAATTCTAGAAGGATCATAGGAGGGATGGTTGTGATACTCTAACACTTTCATTGCAACCTAATATGAAATAGTTTTATAAATCTTAAACTTTAATATAAAGTTATTTTTTACAGACAAAAAGATATAAGTTTAGCTCTTGAAAAAAATTATAAAAAAAAATTTTAAGCAATAAATTATAGTAAAATTAAAGAAAGAGAATAGAGCGTGCAGGAGCTATATGTAACTATGTCCCAGCCTTTAGGATCCTGTCCTGATTTGTAAATGGTCTTCAAGATTAGTTGATAAAAATAGCTGGTTTAATGGAAAAGAACAAAAAGCAATTTGAAAAATAATTTGAGGGGGGGGGGGGGAGAGGTTAAAATTGTGGGTTTTAATAATTTTAGAAAGTAATATAATGTTTTTTAAAATTTTAAGTAGGGGTGTTGGTTTGAGGGGGTAAACATCCCCATTTTCCCAACCCTTGAACATCTATATATGAGCTATAATGATTTTGTATTTTTTCCCAGTTAAAATCGTTTTTGCACATTAAATTATGTTCATTTGTTTAGAAATATATTGAAGATTATCTATTGATTTTAAATCTGATAATAAGGACAAAATCATATCTCAAAGAAAGCTCTTAGCTCAAAGCACTTTAGTGAAAAACCAGCTGAATCAACAGAAATTTATATTTTGAGAAATTGATAATGGTAATTTTGAATACTTGACAAAAAATTGGACAGAAATGATAATTTTACAAAAAAAAATTGTCCATCTCTTTTTCTAAAGGAACTGTATGCTTGAATTTTTTTTTTAGAAAACAATGTTTAATGAAAATCGTTCTTGTCTACTGGAAAAGGTCTTCAACACTGAAGTCAGGCAGTTGTCTGGAATATATGTCTATACATATACATTTATTATAGAAAGTGATATACTTATGGAAACTGAGTAATGATAAGTTCACCTCATTTTCATCTGAATTAAATTGATTTTCTGTCTCAACACTCACTTCTCCACAAACAATAACAAGGTCTTATGGGTCAGCTTTTACAACTTTTGGATTGTTTCCACATAATATACTGGCTCTAAACATGGATATGTATCATTTTAAAATTAGATTCAAAGAAATAGGGCCTCAAAAATAAATTGTGATAGATTGGTTACTATAATTTTTTTATCTTATATTATCTTTTTACATTTAAAAATTTTTTTGATAAAATTCTTTGGGTAGTTTTAGGGGGTTTTTCAGTCCCTTTAGATACAGAGTTAAGAGCACAGTCACAGTTTTATATTGACAGTAGACATAAATAAAAATACTAGGGAATATATTTTTTTTTGTTTCTTAATTGGTAATGAATTGCAGATGTAAGAACTAAATGGATAATACCTCTCATAAAACTTTTTGGGGTTCCTATGGTTTACAAAGCAAACCTAAGCTACATAGAAATGAGAGGATTAGATCCTAAAAATATAAAATGCAAGGAACATGGGGATCACAAGACACAGTTAAAACAACTCAACCTATCTAAAACAGCTTTATAGCCAACAGCTAATTTTCATTCCTTAGTATATAATAATCTATTTTTATTTATAATTTATCCCAATATTCATCTGGACAAAAACCAGTTGAATTTTTAGTGATTTTTATGGCCTGAAAAAGTAACTCAGAGTCATCTTGATATATAAAACAACTTCTTCCTAAGCTAAATGCCCATCAAAACTTTAGGAATGGCAAAAATCGGCGCCATTAATGGTATTTTTAAACTGTAACATTTTAAAAATTGTATATAATTTATAAAAAAAAACACTCTCTATAGTTTAATATGATTCCTTCCAATTCCTGATTTAATAATGATTAGTGGCCTCTAGGGGCACTTAAGAAGGGGGGAGGTAAATTTTTATTTTAGATTTAAAAAGTAATACAAATTTTTTGAGTGGGGACTTTATAGGATGGGTGGGGGGAGAGATTCAAACTTTTTTTCTTCAGATTTTTTGGGGGGCTTTGGGCTATTTTTTCTTGGAGGGGTTGGTGTTTCTCACCTTTAAAGGGAGTGTGAACGTAAAAATTTCTCATCTGATTATCAAATCTTAACATTTTCTAAGCACATTTCACTACACTGATCAATCAAAAACGTCCTATTAACAAAAATATCCAGGAATAATACCTTGATTTTATGGTATTTTGGGAGGGAAAAAGGAAATAACAGGGAAAATCTGATCTTTTTGTTTCTTATAATGTTTGTAGGGATATTTAACTTGTCATATAGAGTTGAAACAATTTACTTACTGTTAGGATTTATTTTATGATATAAAATTGCCAATTAGTTTTTTTATAACGTAGTAATTAGGTAATAAAGACATATTTTAAATTCATATTATTGAGAAAAAAAATACCTCACTGTCTACAAAGGGTTGAATCTCATAGGCTATTCAAAATAATAATATCCTTTTTTATTGTGTTGGACAATAAATAACCCATTTTGGAGAATTAGTTTACACTTTTATCAGACTGTTTATAAAGAAATATTGCGTCTTCATTATTTACAAATTTGTAATTAAAGGTGGGCGAGAGATGAGCCATCTAAAGTTAATTGGATTCTAATAAAAAACTGTTTCCAGCTTTGTTATTGTATTAGGTTTTCAATAAAAAATATAGCTTATTTTATCAATTTCTAAGTAACTATACATTGGTTTAAAGCAAGGATTATGTTAAAAGTCAGCTTAACCGTTAGGAAAAATCAAGAACTATGTGAAAAAGTTTAATTCTAGCTATAATGGGAGAAAAAGGCAATTTAATGCACATTTTATATAATACGAAAAATTTCTTCCTTTCCCTTTACCTTATAAAAATCGTCAGAAAAGCCATTTTTTAAGCAAACAAAAGCACATTGTGAGATATTATGAATGAGATAATATTAAGATTTGATATTAAGATGAGAAAAATTTACGTTCACAGTCCCTTTAACATAGCAAGTTAGCAGTTGGCAAGATCCTTTGGTACAAACAGACAAATATCCTGTTTCTTTATCTTAAGAGTTACCTGCAATTTATGACATAACCAGGCTTTCCTTCTTGTTTACAACAACAACTCTCTACTATCTTACCCATGCCATGATTATCCTTTATACAAAATAATTTAAAGTCAGGAAGGAAGAGGGGCATTCAAACCCCCCCAGACCCTCTAGACTCGTCTTTAAAATTTTCTGAGTGTAAAAAAAGCACTTTAACACACTTTCACTCCTCATAATTGAATAAAACGAAAATAATGAGGGGGGATTATTTTTTTCATTTCTAAAGTTAGGTAACCTACTTTTTGAAAAAAATTAAAAATCACCAAAATCCTAAAATAATGTGCCTTAAAAAAAAAAGCTTCTCAATTTTGCATTATGAAACCTACAGTTGTAGTCTAAATAAATTACAAAAATTTATAATTGTTTATTCTTATGAAATTGCAACAAAAAATTATACTGCTTACTCAAATTTTTCTTTAATGCTGCTTGACAAACTAAAAACTAATGTAAAAAAAATTGTATTACCTTGCATACAAAATTACAATGAGCAGCTGAAACAAGAATAGTTGGACTATCTTCTGTTTCTTTTTTCGGTCCATTTAACATTGTTACTCCACATCTATGATAACCTCTAAAAAACAAAATAATAAATCATCAATTACCTCATGCAGTCCATGGCACCTTCAACATCAGGTCCAACAACAAGAATACTTTAGAGATAATTAGTAGAGTTAAATATCATCTTTTCTGTCAAAACACCCAGGATATAAGGTTAGGTAAAACCCAACAGACAACCATCTCTTTGTTTGCATGAACTTTGCATGAAAGTCTTAACTTTGGATTTTAAGGGGCAATATGAATTTATAATTATATGAAATGCTATTGCCTTTAGTCATATGTGATGATATAATCAACCAACTTATTATCTCTTCATTGGCCTATTTACTATTCAATAATCTGGCTATCAAAACAATACCCAAGGATCTAGCTTAAAGGCTAGAAATTAAAGACTCATCTGTAAAACAGCTGTTAAATATCACATAGGTTATAAAGGTTCTGAACTTTTTTAAAACTAAATTCTTTGTAATAAAAAATATGATTATATACCAATTTGAATGTTTCCAATGTTAAAAATAATTTTATTTGAACTGTTATGAGATTTTAGTAAAGGCAATTAATGTATAATAAAGTTATCACAAAAAGAGATACATTATTCAATTTAGGTATATATATATATATTAACTTTTGAAAATAAATAATTTGGCCTTAAGAAAATGATCAGTTCAAAATAAAACATTATTTCACCTGTAACCAGAGGTCCTTAGTGAACAAATCCAGGGATACTTTCTGTTTGTATCTCTCACTAAATTCATATTTTAAATCAAAATCTTAATATATAAATTGTCCTTTATAATATTTGTATCCTAGTACTCTCTCATTTATTATTGTACTAGAAACTAAGATGATTTTAGTTGCTCTTAAGGGTAGGGAAGGCGAAACCCCTTTTTATATGGTGTCAAGCTTTTGTGAAATTAGCAAAAAGAAAAAAACTTTCATCTCATTAATTTTATTCGAATACATGACTTTTACCTTTAAAAGGTTGTGGAGATGCTCCCTGAAGCCTGGTTAAACTTGTATATCCTCTTGTGCTATCATGCCTTATGTAAATATAAGGTGAGTTATTTCAAATAAAATATATTACAAATTATTGTAAAAATATACCTTATTTTTAAATTCTTAATACTTCTATTTTTCCTAAAAGATGGGTTTCCTGGTATTTATAGTAATATTATTATGTGATAATATTTGACTGTTTGTCGTTAATACATTGCCTAATAAAGTGAGTTTTTATTAACTTATTTTTTTCAATGACTTGGGAAAAAGTCATAAAGTGATTGCAATCAAAGAATTTGTTTGTCTATGGTAAGATTAGCATTTCTATTCTATAATTAACAGAAAGTCTGAACGTCTGTTGACGCTACAATTAGTTGTTTCTATATCTATATTGGTTTTGCCCATAAAACCTGTTTTTTTTCCTTCCCCTTCCCTTCAAGAATAAAAATTATATATGATTTAATTTAGAGTTACATTTTGCCTGGATTATTCTGAATATAGCATGAGATGGTATTATTCATTAGGGTGGGTTCATATCGTAATTAGACAAAGCGGGGATATGCAACAGATAAAATTAACCTTAAAAACATTTCTGACCGAAAAAGAATTTTAAAAAATTGAGTTTTAGAACACGACCTTTTAAAAATATAATTCATTACTTATTAGTATGCAAAGAGGACATTCAAATTTTTTTTGAATCAGAACTATGGCTTCATGGTGCTCCCTAGAAAGGCCTTGAGGAGCTGAATCAGGAACTTTTGTCCGTTTCAAAATATCTCGTTCCTAGCCTTAGAAATCACTAAAAAACCAAAAAAATTTAAGGTTTATTGAGAATTGTACAATTTGTAGAGGTTTTTTAAATTTTCTCAGGCTAGGAACGAGATTTTTTGAAACGGACAAAAGTTCCTGACTCAGCTCCTCAAGGCATTTCCAGGGAGCACCATGAAGCCATCGTTCTGATTCAATAAATTTTTTGCTCCCATTTACAAATAGCTATACAATTGAATGTCTGGTCGTCAGCGGTTTTAAGACTTAGGATAAATTTTAAATCATCCAGAGGTGTATTATATCTATATAAATTGAGTGCAGATCCCCGCTTTGGCCTCAGAAAAAAAATGTCCAAATTCGACCCACCCTATTATTCATGTATTCTGTAAAATTTGTGTTGGTTATATCAATATTCTTACTTTTAACTCTGACACACTGAAACAAAATAAAATTTACATTTATTATATTTTAATTATATGTGTTTATCCAAATTAAAGAAGAATTGCTTAAATAATTGATAAGATAAAACATTAACCTATTCTATAAAATAAAAGATCTTAAAACAGATAATTCATCATCTTATAATACAAAGTAGTATAGATTTGTTTGTCTGAAGCTTAAGATCTCAGAAACTGCTGTTTCTAATGAATTGTTCTCTTCAGGGAATCTTAAAATTTTTATTAAGCTTTTTTTTGACATATACTGACATAAACTAATGAAATTTATTTTTCCTTAGTCATGCAAACATATTAACATACAGAGAACAAAGTGTGTTATCAAGTAGTTTTGCCATTAAAAAAAGCTATGATTCAAATCAAAAATATAAATTAAAAAATTTTGTTATTTTTTATTCATATGCCACCTGTGTTTTTTCATCTTGCACTTTATCAATTATCTCAGCAGGGCAGGTAAAGTCGTTTTGTGGAAATGTTGGTGGACTTGTTGAATCAGTATATACATCAAAATCTTTGCATGGCATTTCTCCATCACATTGCTTAAAATTCCTAAAAAAAATCTCTATATCAAATCTTTTTTGGGTTAAAGATTTTTTTTTACGTACATTGTAAAATAATTTTGAAAAACTGCAACCAGAGAACGAATGAGAAAATGAACACAAAAGTATAAATTCATGTTTACTGTAAAAAAAACAAGGATAAATCACCTATTAGTAACGAAGTATAAAAATATCAAATTTACAAATATAGCTGCACATAGCATGATTGCTAATAAATCAGTGGAAACATCGTAAATAATTCAAGAAGCAAATATTATGCAATCAAACTACCATCTTTTTTGTATGGACACACTAATACCTTAGAACAACAAGAATAAAAAGTTTTATCAACAGAAGTTGAAAACGTGGGACAAAAAACAAGGATACATGGAAATTGTGAAAATCAAAAAAAGCTACTTGACCTTTCATCTATGTGCATTATTTTACTTATGAATTTTTGTGTGTTTTACATTCATTGTGGATTTTCAGGCCTTTTAATTACATTTTTTATAATATAATTTTTAAACTGCAAAATATGTTTTCTTAAACAAAATGTTCGAAGCCAATGAAAAAAAAAGATTACTATTCATTTAAGACAATGGTAAGTGGGTTGATTTAAGCATTCCATGTTTTCATGAAATAGAAACAAACTGTAGATACAATGCTATTTGGTTAGCAAAATCTCTACAGACAAAATAAGCCTTAAATTTTACCCAAGAGAAATTGTTCCTAAAAAAAAGTAAACAAGCAAATTTGTTTCATTGCAGAAAAATAATAATTTTGCTTACAACTTTTTTAACATTGTGCTTTCAAATTAAGGATATTATTTTATTTAGCTTACAAGTTTTTAAAGTTGCATAGTTTAAATTGTCATTAAAACGTTGCATTGTTAATCAAGTAAAAACTTACTTTATTTCAGTAGCTATGGTATGAAGACAGTTGTTAAAGAAACAGTTCCAATCTTCAGGAATTCTTATTATTCATATGAATAAAAAAATATATGGGGTGATTAAAGAAAGGGCAAGGTTTTGAAAATAACTCTGAAGGGGGTAAACTCATTTGTGTATTTCAAAACAAGACACTTTCTTTACATGACACATATATTATTAAAACCTCAAAATTTTAAGTGTAGATAAAGTTTTTATTATGCAAATAAATTTTCAAAGCTGTGAGTAAACATATTAATCAACTTGTTTTTAGATATCTTTGGGTTCACGTAAAGTTGATCCCTAAGTCCCTAGTTTTAATATACAGGGTGATTCAGAAAAAATTGCAAATTCCGTTTTTCTGATACAACCAGAAGGAAAACAGAAAATTGTTATACATCCTTGTTCTCTGTAAGAAAAATACATTAAACTTAGAAAAGGTCTTTTTTAATATCTCTGAAAATAACTGCACATTTTAGAGCATAAATATTTCAAAAGGTACATATGATGCTTTTTTTCTGGTAGAATTTTGTGCTTTAAGGTTGGTTTTAAAAAAATTCTTAACATGGCCAAAAAAATATTCTACCAATTACAATAAAAATTTTATTTAAAATTCCTTCATTGAAAACAAATATTCAAATTTTCTTTTTGCATACTTAACCCTTACAGATCGGGCCCCAATTCCCACCTTAATAGATCAGGGGGGGGGGGAGACCTCTATCTCGGCTCCTGTTACAGATAAAGACGTAAAAATTTTTTCTGGTGGTTCATGTGTATTTTTAGAGAAAATTACTTCTTCTAGTCACAGCGGTTAGACCGCTCCTTAGCCGCTTTTTAGCGGCCAGCTGCTAAATTTAAAAACAGCTGGGATGACCAAATTTTAGGACGAACTTTTATTTTTCATAACAAAAAAAATTACTTTTTCTGATCATTGCCGAAAAACGGCGAATAACGGAAACTGCCATTTTCAGCGGTTATGGCGGTAAAACAGTGGTTGGCAGCGTCAATAATTATTTTCATCTTTTTATTGTGGCTCAAGGATTTACCAAAAAAAAATTATAGGTCTCTAGCTGTATTAGAAGCCACGATATTCATGATATATGTCTGTAGTAAAAGCCGGACAAAAATCGGTCATAAAGTCGGTCAGGGAGCAGTCAAACGGTCATAACACCACTTTTCTCAGAAGGTCATTGATATCTAAGTATTCACCAAAAAAAATTAGGTTTCTACCTTTTACACAATAGTCATAATGTAGAAATTAAGATTTATTTAGATTTTTTTTCTAATTTTGGTGCTACCCAACCGACTTTCACCGGACACCACAACCGACACAGACCAGATATCATAATAAAATCAACTCTTGCCTACGTATAATTACTAAACTTAAAAAGTCATGAAGTCACAGCTCTCCATCTTACCTACAGAAAAAAATGAGATTGAAAAAACTAGAGGGGGGGGGGCTCTAGGAGCCCCCCCTCTCCCCGATCTGTGGGTGTTAATAAACCTGATTGACAGATTAAGATATAAACTCATAATTTATTTATAATTATTTAAATGCTATTTTATAAAAAATATTTAAACTGGAATAAAATTTTTGTCTTTAGAGATTTTTGTCAAATAAAAAGGTTTTTTTTTATTTGGACTATAAGCTACGTTATTAAAATACTAGTGGCTTTGCCCCTAGTCTTTAGGGGCTTTTTCCTCCCTTAATGGTTGGGGGGGGGGGGCCCAGATATACCACACTTTTCTGGGATCTTGCCAGATCAAGTATCAACTGTGGGGAATACCAAAGGATGACTCCATGCAAAATTTGAGCCGGATCCGGCCAAAACTGGCCAGGATTTTTATAAAAAAAACGGTTTTTTCCAGTTTTTAGGGGGTATCTGTAAATCAAGCCCCCTCCTGGCTACGCCCCAATGATGATTTTTGCTTTAAGGTCTGATCTGAATTCCTCAACACTGGATATGACCCCTAGAGTTGAAAAAATGGTTAAAATCCGGTCTTTTGACCGGTTTCTGGCCATTTCCGGCCCAAAAAAAAAATTTAAAAATCAAAATTTCATCTAAAATTTAAAAAAAATTGCTTTAAGTTACATTTCTCATTAATAATTTTTCAAAACCAAAACCCTTAAGTAATGAAGATAATTTTAGCAACTTAAAATGTGAAAAATGGTTGAAAATTGACAATTGTCAATTTGAAAAATGTTGGTAAATCCTAAAAATTTGACAGATTTATACAAACATTAGAATTTAGGTTGACTATGGTCTTTAAGACACGCCATATCCAATAAAATTGCAATGAGAAGGTCTAAATGTTTTTCTGAACCAAAATTCTACATACCCTGGCGGTTCAAGGGATATATCATTAAGGCCGTACGGCTGGCCAGAAAGCTTTTAACAGGTGGCCGACTAAAAGCCGGATTTGATAGTTATCAACCGTAAAAAGTAGCGATTTTTGTTTTTTTGGCCAAAACTCATGCAGGGAGGAAAATTTTAATACATTATGTAGACATGTAAGATAAGCTTAAGTTTGAAATTTGAAGTCTCTAAGTCAAAAATTGCGGCCACAGGAGCCTTTTAAAGATTTCTGGAGACCTGGAGGATCAGGACCTGCAGGATAATACCTGGAACCTAAAATTGACTTGAACACCTGTATTTATTATGAGGATGTACTACTAGAGGATATTTTAGTATTTTTGTAAGATAAAATGCTTTGTTTAAGTCAAAAAAATATTTTTGCTCTTTACCTGGATGACCCTGCCAGGTTTGCTGGCATCCTGTGCCCGCCAGGATGGAGATATTCAAAAAAGTTCAACTCTCAGTTATGTCCTATACCCACACTTAAAAAGTCAAGCAGTTTGGGCTCTTTATCTTTCACACACAGAAAATGAGATAGAAAAAACCGGATGGGGGGGCGTTAAACGCCCCCCCTAGATATACCACACTTTTCTGGGATCTTGCCAGATCAAGTATCAACTGTGGGGAATACCCGACTGCGGCGGTTGGCAGCTGCCAAGTACAGCTGCGGCCGCTAAAATTATATTTTGATATTTCAAATATAAAATTTACATAAAGATAAACATTTTCTGCTAAAAAATTTTTATTCTAGCTTCAAAAATAAAAAAATTACAGCCGTTTGAAAATTATAAGTAAAAAACAAAAGTTGTTAAATAAAAGGGTGAAGGAAGCGAAAATTGACCTTGACTTACTTAAGGTCGGAAATTCATCATAACACAGGGGACTTGCACAAATTTTTTTAGCCCTCTAGCTCAAATAGGAACTGAGATAATAGGGGGGGGCGTTGAACGCCCCCCCTCCCGACTGATTAAGGTGCGGCAAGGGGCCCCAATGTAAGGGGTTAAGGTTCAGGGGAGTATTTAAAAAAAAATTTACATTTTTTAGATATCTTATGTATTTTATAACTTTTTATAACTCTTTATAACATTTTATAACTCTTTATAACTTGTTATAACTTTTTATATTTATTTATATTAATTTACATTTTCTTAAATCTTCGATTTTTTTCTCTTTTTAAATGTTTTTAAAAATTTCTTTGCCATTAGCCTTTTTGGGGCTTCGCCCCTACAGGAGAGGGAAGGTTTTATAATCTTTTTGAATTTGAAAAAAAAACAAAGTTTAAAAGAAGAAAAGAAATTTAAAAAGAAGAAAAAAATTTAAAAATATAAAAAAGGATAAAAAAATATAAAAAATTATAAGATTTATAAAATTATATAAAAACATAAAAAATATTAAAATTAGAATAAAATATGAAAAAATAATTTTGGGGAGGAAAATTTTAATTTTTGGGGGGGTTGGGTGTGTCCCATCCCCCAAGAAAATAGCTTAAAACCACCACAGGACCAATAGGAACTCTGAAGAGTAGAATCTAATCAGTCCATTGGTTACTAAGATCTTAAGCTTCAGACGGACAGACAGATGGACAGACGGACAGACAGAAAGACGGACAGACATCATTCTACTTTGTATTATAGATATTCTTTTACTGCAAATGCATCACAATTAGGAAATGTGAAAAAATGACAAATTGCAGTTTCTTAAAGATGCTTTTGCGGGTACCTAAAAGGCATTTCACCTTAAAAACTCATTAAGATAATTTTCTTAGACCTTTTTCTTAATTAATATTTAAATTTTAGGATTTTTTTATATACTTAAAAAAAGTGTTATTTTAATTTTTCTTGCATATTATTTTTCACATAAAGCATTTTTGGAAAATATGTATCTATCATAGAGGCCGCATTTTTAGTGATAATGATAAACACCTTCTATAAATTTGTACTTTTTTACAAAGAACAAGAATATATAATAATTTTTTCTGTATTCCTTCTGGTTGTATCAGAAAAACGGAAAACGCAGTTTTTATCTGAATCACCGTGTATATACTAAGTATATTGACAATTTTTGGATTATCATTTGAAAATTTTTATGATCCATTCCTTTGGTGAGTCTGAACAGCAACTATATCTCTTTTTGTGCCAGGTTCATTAGAACAAAATTTTCTTTAAAAATTACTGTAGTACATATTCACATAAATAATAGTTGTATATACCTAATTTTTTATACACACATACAATTTTTTGCATGAAGGAAAACAAAATAAGTTTGAGGTTAAGCTTATGCTAATGCAATCAAATATAGTTAAATCATAAATGTTTTTTGTAGCATTTCATAAAAATATTAGACATGAATATTTTTTTTAGTGGAGGGGGGGTATAATTTCATCTGAATAATAATTGCTTGAGGTAAAAAAGGTTTTAAGGTTTCTCGAACAAGAATACTTTTAGTCTTTTGTGGATGTAATTACTATGATAGTTAAAACCAATCTAATTCAATAAAATTTTGTTTGGGTTAATAAATGTTAAGACTTTATTTTAGGAAATCTTTGTATAAAAGGGGATGATAATTTAATAATATTATTTCTATTTGTGGTTTATTTTTGCTAGTGCATCCTCATTGGTCTGCAAATTAATCTTGTGACATCATTCAATTATTAGTGTCTAAAGTTTATCAAAATCATAAAACAATGACAATCTCTTTAAGCATATACCCAAGGTCTGAGACCACTAGAATATTAAATATTCAATCCAATGTCTCAGCCCTAGAACACTAGATAAAGGAACCTCAATAGGTAAAAAAATATATCATACTTTCTTTAATTATTGTAATTTTAAAAAGATATGTAGATATTAAATAATAAATGTACTACAATACCCTAATAAAACAAACACTGGAAGTGTTGTATTATCATACGTAGAGTTATCAAAAGTTCTATTTATATCCATGAATTTACAAGTTTGCCAGCAATCAGAAACCACGCTGACTCCAGTTGACCTCTCAGTTTCAGTATCTAAACATAATACACTGAAATAATCACATTAGTATAATTTCAAATCTTGCTTAAAATTTTTTTGAAAATCATAATTTATTTTAAATTTTCAGTACCTTGTAAGATATTTCTTTTTATCTCACATACAGCTAATTCTTTTGAACTACAATCTACAGAGCCCCAATTAGAAGACCTTGAAACCTTTAAAAACAGTATGGATAATGTTATATTTATTAAATAATTATATTAGCAACTTTTAAAATTCAAATTGTCTGGCTTGTTTTAATAGTAGAAAATGATACCGTTATAACCATCGTCATAACCTCTAGTTTTTGGATATGTAAAAACTATTCATGTGCTACGTATAGTATAGGAGATACATGGTAAATATTCCAACTTTCAACCTTTCTCACATTTTTCAACATAGCTCCTAAACTACAAATAGCACAAAAATTAGAGTTTATGACGATTCTATTAGTATGCATAACATTTTACTACTATAAACACAAGCCATGCAATGTGAATTTTAAAAATATGCACATTTTATGCACAAACTTAAAAAACATAAATCTTTAGAAATTAGGCCTTTGAAAAAACCAGTTTTTAAGGCATAATTTGTTCAAACAATAACTTTTAATATTTGAAACATAAATGCCCTTTAACAGGTTTCCAAATATATAAAGTATTTTATATAATTGTATTCTTCCTATGTATAATTAAGTTTTTAGTTTTCAGTATGTTGAATAAATAATTTAAAGATGCACACTCAGTATACTTTAACACACAGCAACTGAGTTGATAAACTAGATAGGTGAAGGGCACAAACATAACCCCATTCCCCTCCTCTTTCCGAGACTTATAATTAAATAAGAATTTTTTCTGTCAAAGGAGGTAGAATAAATTCACCACACAGAAAGACAAATATTTCAGCTGACTATTGGATGCTGCCTTACTAAATTCTAAGATATTCCCTCAACCCCCCAATTATAAAAAAAAAACAGTTTAATAAACTCTAATAAACTAATATATTTTAATACAAATATGTTATGTTTGTACATATTTTTAAACTATTTTTGAACATATCTAAAATGTTTAAATTATTACCGTCATACAATTGTTGCTTTGACATTCTCCATTGGGTCCAATATTAGGACATTTATGAAAAGTAACTGAAATAAAATAATACTTCAAATTATACAGTGTACAGCATTTTATTTTAAAGTTTTAAAATGAAGAAATAAAAGAAAATATTTAACTGCTTAATCTGAGAATCCTCAATAAGTTAAAAAATGTTAATTATATAAAGTTTGAGTCAAAAAATTAAGTTACAGCCTCTATGTCGTCCTAACCTTTAAACACCCAATTTAAAAGGAGTGGGGACAAAACACCTAATTTAAAAATGCCTAACTAAAAACACCTAAGTTTAAAAATACCTAATGTTAAAAACACCTACGTTAAAAACACCTAATTTATAAATGCCTAATTTAAAAATGCCTAATTTAAAAACGCCTAACTAAAAATGCCCAACTAAAAATACCTAATTTTAAAAATGTCTAATTTTAAAAACGCCTAATTTAAAAATACCTAATTCTAAACTATCTAAACGCCTAATTTAACAATGCCTAATTCTAAAATATCTATTTTTTCACTAAAATACTTAAAATTTTGATAACATTAATCCAATTGGCTGATTGTTCTTGCTGAAGGATCCAATATGGTTCATCATTACAATGAAGCTTCCCGTAGGTCATGGGAACGTTTATAACGCTTTTGGGGAGGTTACCAACACCTTCCAATGAGAAATCGCCCTTTGAAAAAATCTCAATTTCTTCAATCTTTCTTTATAAAACTAGAACTAAAATGGGGGATGGTCAACTATCACCCCCCAAGAAAGCGATGCTACGCCTAGGGAAGAAATCAATAAAAATTAAAATTAATTTTCTTTGTCCTTCAACCTTTGATTTTACTAATTAATTTTTTCTCATGTGAGGTGCCACATACTAATCATAAAATTTTATTTTTAAAAGCAAAGCTTTTCTATAATTAGGGTCGGTCTGTTCGTACGTCCGTCCAGTTTTCTATTTCAAACTATATTTTGAAATTTTGGAGGGGGTCGTACCCCCCCCCCCTAGATATACCACACTTTTCTGGGATCTTGCTGGGTCAAGTATCAACTGTTGGGAATATCAAAGGATGACTCCATGCAAAATTTGAGCCGGATCCAGCCAAAACCGGCCGTGAATTTTATGAAAAACCGGTTTTTTTTCCGGTTTTTAGGGGGTATCTGTAAATCGATTCAGCTGGAGCAAAACCGGTTGGAGGTACAAAAAATTTTACTTCACATGAAATTTAGCCAATGCAATTGCCTACAAAAATGTACTTTATCATCAACTTGATTGGACAACTCTTTCCCCTCCTAAATGTCCATTAAAACCTCGGAAACGGCAAAAATCGCCAAAAATCACGCCTTCGGCGGCAAATAACGGCTAAACGGTCAGCCGGAGGCGAATGAAACATAAATAAAGAAATGTCTGCCTCAAAAAGTTGTTCAACATCAAAGAGATGCTTGAAGTCTGTAAAACGACTCCTTCCCCTCCTTTAAGAGGAAAAACTGAAAAAACGTGATTTTCAAAAGTATGCCCACTTCGTGGGTGTGGGTGGCACTGAACCCGTCACCCCAGGGTCACCAAATATAAAGTCTAGGCGGCCCACAATGCTGAATTTTTACCAAGTGAAAGTCTTGTGTCATTATCTCTTATGAGAAAAAAGTTATTAATTAATTTAAATTTCAAATTGTGATTTTTTGATGGATTTCTTTGATGAAATGACAGGCTGGTCAATTTTTAGGCCATTTTTTGCTGTTTTCGGCCCGCCACGCCCAAACGGTTTAAGATAATGTCACGGGACCTTTTGCCCGACCTAAGCCTGGTTATTAGTAAGGTCTAAGAAAAAAAAAATCCCGGATTGGATGAAGCACGACGTCGCTGCGCGCCGTCAAAAATCGCTGGTCGGCTCATTTTGCCCCCTCAAACCCTCACCTCGTGCCATTTTTCTGTGTAAAGATTATAATTATAATCTTTTGCGTAAGTCTGTTTTTTTTTCCTAGACCTCACAAATAACCAGACTTAGGTTGGGCAAAAGGTCCCGTGAGATTATCTCAAACCGTTTGGGCGTGACGGCCCAAAAACCGCAAAAAATGGCCTAAAAATTGACCGGCCTGTCATTTCATCAAAGAAATCCATCAAAAAATCACAATTTGAAATTTTAATTAATTAATAACTTTTTTCTCATAAGAGATAATGACACAAGACTTTCACTTGGTGAAAATTCAGCATTGTGGGCCGCCTAGACTTTATATTTGGTGACCCTGGGGTGACGGGTTCAGTGCCACCCACACCCACGAAGTGGGCATACTTTTGAAAATCACGTTTTTTCAGTTTTTCCTCTTAAAGGAGGGGAAGGAGTCGTTTTACAGACTTCAAGCATCTCTTTGATGTTGAACAACTTTTTGAGGCAAACATTTCTTTATTTATGTTTCATTCGCCTCCGGCTGACCGTTTAGCCGTTATTTGCCGCCGAAGGCGTGATTTTTGGCGATTTTTGCCGTTTTCGAGGTTTTAATGGACATTTAGTAGGGGAAAGAGTTGTCCAATCAAGTTGATGATGAAGTACATTTTTGTAGGCAATTGCATTGACTAAATTTCATGTGAAGTAAAATTTTTTGTACCTCCAACCGGTTTTGCTCCAGCTGAATCGATTTACAGATACCCCCTAAAAACCGGAAAAAACCGGTTTTTCATAAAATTCACGGCCGGTTTTGGCCGGATCCGGCTCAAATTTTGCATGGAGTCATCCTTTGATATTCCCAACAGTTGATACTTGACCCAGCAAGATCCCAGAAAAGTGTGGTATATCTACCCCCCCCCCCCCCTGACTAATTGAATTCCCCTCCGCACTGCAATCGCCCCTAGAGCACTCTAGGGGGCATAGCCGCCGGTTTAATATATTCAACAACAGTTTTAAGATATGCTTAAAATTAGGTTTTTTTAAATTAGGTATTTTAAGATTAGGTATTTTCAAACTTAGGTATTTATAGTTAGGTGTTTATAAAATTAGGCATTTTTAAAATTAGGTGTTTTGTCACATTAGGCATTTTTAAAATTAGGTATTTTTAAATTAGACATTTTTAAATTAGGTATTTATAAATTAGGTGTTTTGTCACATTAGACATTTATAAAATTAGGCATTTTTAAATTAGACATTTTTAAATTAGGTGTTTTGTCCCCACTCCATTTAAAATCCTATTTTTTACCTCAATATCCCAAGACTCAAATAGAGGGAAAGAAAAAAGTCTTAAACAATTCTAAAATAATAAGCTTCCCTGAAAAACATAAATTTTGATATACCTGGTGTGCCATCATACCAGTTCCTATCTTTCATTCCAATCCAAAAATTATCATATTCAGTTTCATTTCGATTTATAACATAATCTAGAAAATAATATATATATCAGTTCAGTGCAAATATTATATAATAAAAGCAAATATTTGTTTACATTTCTTAATTAACATATTTATCAGGAAGAAAAATAATAGTTATAACTTTATTGTTAGTATTTGTGTTTAGAAATGAAATCAATTAATCTTATTATTCACAAAATTATTTGCCTTTAATAAAATCATTTTCTTCTTCTGAATCAATAGTTGCTAATTCAGCAAAACTGTCCATTTCTTTACACTTTTTCTCGGATTCTTTCCAGTTATACAAAATCAATGTGCCATTAGGATTTCTTTCCTGTAGGAGGTGGTAACATTTTCCTAAAATTACACTGAAAAGTCATATTTAAATAGATGCAATACATTTTTCAATGAATTTGATAAAAATATTTAAAAATTCAAAAAATCTACCAGATTAAGCAATTTAAGGTATTTATTTTGAGGTACCTGTGGTTTCTTCAATTTTCCAATCTTTTCCACATGTTAATGCTAGAATTATGAATTGATTACAAAGTAATATTACTCTCTTTTTATTTGTATAGGTGAAAAACGTCTTGTTCTATATATACAAGATTGTTGTTTTCTTAAGGAATTTAATAAAGGAATATGTAGATAATACCTGGATTTATTCTCCCACAGTTAGGATAATCTACAAAATATAAAGATATTATGTATTGATAACCCTTAACCATTAAAAGATAAAGCCTTTGGCGAGATTTTAGTAAATGGGGATGGGGGATGTGGTGGGGTGGGGTGGCAAAAATGTCCACCTTCACCAACCCCTATTTTAGCATCTTCTAGTTGAACTAGCCGATTTTTTGCTTCCTTAACCATTTTATTTTGTCCTTATATGTATGTCCTTTTTTATTTAGAAACCTGTATATCAGCTACTGATAGAGATTAGGGCCTGAAGTGGATTCAATTTAAATTATTTAAACCAGTCCCCCCATTCAAAAAATTCCATTCCAGGCCCTCGGAAAATTGTAGGAAAATCTTACCTTTAAGTTCTGGGAGTTTGTAGGAGAACATTTTCAAAAGTTTATCTTCAAAATGTTCAAGCACATCATCAACCACATTGTCCACATCAGTTTGCCAACCAGCTAGAAAAGCATAAAGATTAAATGCTATGAGAACTACAATACTTCACTGTGCCCAAGGAAAAAGGAAAAGCATAGCGAAAAAGCAAAAAATTAAATAATAAATCTAGTCCTAAGATGTTACAAGCATATGAAATAGGCTAAAATTGACTTAGAGGAAACTACTTTTATCAGTTATTAATATCTTTTATATATAAATTTATAATATTATTTAAGATATAAAGCTAAAATTTAAGGAAAAGATTTCTATGGCACTTGTTTAAAATCCTAACCGCACCAATTAAAAAAAAAAATATGTACACTGTGACACTGCACAGTGGGGTAAAGTCAATATTAAAGTATAGTATTGGGGTCGCCTTGAGCTAGAAACTTGACTTTTGGGTTCACTACAGATATAATAAAACTGCCAGTCCTCGTTTTGTTTGCTCCCCCCCGTGAGGGTTTTTAGACCAATTTCTAAACATGCTAAAAATTGGAAAAATATGCTATAAATTTTTTTTTAGATAATGATCTATAATGTTTTGTAAAAACAACACATTAGAAAAGATGTTGCAAAAAAATTAATTTCAATTTCGAATTATAAACACCTTGCATATATTTTCAATTTACAAAAAAAAAGTGATCAAAGAGCTGAAAGTTTTAAAAGCTTTAAAAATGAGTTTTTTTTAGCCAAAATGCCTATAGGATTACCCGTAAACCAACTTAACCTAACCTAACCTATAGCAACATACAAACCACAACAAAAACTATAGCTTTTTATTTTTTTAAATTTATATCAAAATATGGTGTAATTTGCGTGGGGGGTTTTATGTGCTCAACTGTACACTTTGAGTGAAAAATGCAAAGTTTAAAATCAATAGTATGGACATGCTTGAATAAACAATGAAACCTATACTCTCCTGATGTAAAACTTACTTTAATTTTAGAAAGCTAGACTGTCTCTTTAAAAGTTACTAACGGCTAAGGAGTAGGAAAGGATAAGATAAATGGCCTAAAACCAAGACTTAAATCAAAACACAATAATAGTATCTTATGTAAATCTTCCTTAAATAAGGCGAACTTATTGGGTTTAGTAGTTTTAAAATTTTCAGCTTCCAGCCAAAATAAGTGTATATAATAGAATAGGTTATTAAAAAAATATATTGTTTTTATAAGTAGGATCTTAAGTCCTAAAAGTCAAATTCTATCTTTGCATTACATTTATAAATAATTTAGTTTGAATATAAATATAATCCTGTTAATAAGTTCTGACACTCTGCAACTCATTCTGTCTAAGTTTAGAGCTTTGCTTTTATGAATGTTGTCATCCTTTTTTTAACATGATCCAATAATATGGCAACTAGTAGTATTACACTAGGATTTAGGGCTTAGCTGCAGGGAGGGAGGGGACATTGGGCTGTTTATTAAACTGCATGGTCTCTAAAATTAACGTTTTCTTATTGGCTCAACAACTTTGGGAGCTTTTATTGAATTTTGATTGGTTGGTTCATTAAGCTGAGTGTTCAAACGTTTCAACCACTAATTGTAAACTAAAGAAGAGGTAATTTTGTGTATCATCATTAGGTATGAACATAAATTTATCGGATATTGTCTTATCCCTTTAAATAATACTAGCGGCTACGCCCCTAGAGGCCTCTAGGGGCACTTGAGGAGGAGAGAGTCGAATTTAATAATTCAATTTCTTATTTTAGATTTTAAAAGAATAAGTTAAAAAATATTTTACATTTGATGTTTGTTTTTCGTTGAACTCTCTTTCTAAAATTGGGAAATTTTTTTTTAAAAATTTTTCTCTAGGGAGGGTGGTGGTACCCTCCCCCAAAATAGTTATAAACCTTCCTGGGACATATGAGAATCTACCCTGTTAAGGAGAACCCGATCGGTTCAGCGGTTAGCGAGATCCTTCGGTACACACAGACAGACACACAGACATCCTGTTACTTTAGTATAAGGATTATGTCACATTTTCTTTACAATCTCTTATCAACATTCCTTTACAAAAAATCCCGGAATCTTAAGAAATAAGGCAATGGACGATACAACAATTCGACCTTAATGGTGATAAACAAGTTTACACCTTGTGTATATAAAAATGATTGGTTGAAACTTTTGGAAAAAAAACAATCAAATTTAATAACGAAGTTTTTAATCCAACCAGTTATAAAACTTTGGGTACTGTACAATCTCTCATCCCTCACTTCCTTTGTGAAATGCTAGAAATTTAAGCATCGTAAATATTTCAGATTACAGAGAGCCAAAGATTCGACGCTATGAAATGGAATTGATGGAAGAAAAGGTAAATTTATTCTTTTTTTTTTGGGGGGGGGGGTGAAAGTTTTTTTTCGAGGGTATTGAAATTTTATAAATTGGGGCTTTTTTAAAAACACTCAATAATAAGTCAAAATATGTTTTTTATTCCGCATACCAAATTTTATAAATTGGACTTTAAAAAAACAACAATGATAAGTCAAAATATGTTCAGTTCTTTATTCCGCATACCAAGACTTTCACTATTATATATGGATATGTAATGTATAAAATGTTTAAACTTATCTTTAAAACTAGGATGCCAGCATCCATAAAAATCATAAAATAAATACCATTTTTGCTATCCCTGGTCTTCGGTCGCTTGGGGCTAACAAAGCTGGTTTTAATCTTTCATTTTAATATCCGCGGAAAGCTGTCCAACTTACCTTTTGAATCTGAAGATTGAATGTGAATAAGCCATATCCATAATGGTATCAGCCACTTATGTTTCATTTTGTATATATCTAAATAAATATTTATATTAAGAGAGGGGGCAATGGGCTGTTTATTATCCTAGTCCCCAAAGTTTTATAATAAAGTTTTCTTATTTGTTGGCTCAACAACTTTGGCGACTTTAGTGAATATTGATTGGTTGGCTAATTAAGATGAGTGTTCAAATGTTTCAACCACTAATTTTAATCTAAAGAAGGGGTAATTTTTGTATCATCATTGGGGATGTGCATCAGTTCATCAGCTATTGTCTTATCCCTTTAGATCTCTGGGCTATTCTACTAAAACAAGAAGCTTTCAAAATATTTGGATCTTATCTGATGAACTGAAACAATAAACGGTCAAAATACCTAGGATGACACAGTTTAGAAAGTAAAAGAAATTTTTTGAAGAAGACTGTTCAGTTCAGGGATAAGACAATGAATGAAAAAATGATGTATATCCCCAATGATGATTCACAAAATTACTCCGTAGTAATTTTTAGTTCAAACGTTTGGACACTTAACTTAATCAACCAACAAATCAAAATTTGATAAAAGTCCCCAAAGATGTTAAGCCAACGAATAAGGAAATGTTATTCTAAAACTTTGAGGGCTAATGTTATAAACAGCCCAATATTCCCTCCCTCCCTGATTACAGATGCTTATTTTAGGTTTTGTCAGGTCAAGTTAGGGCGATAGTTGCCCGCACGGAGATAGAGATTTGTTTTCCAAAAATTAAAATGATAAGTAATAATGTTCATTTTTTAAATGCGAAGCTTTTCTATAATTGAGGTCCGTCCGTAACGGATAGCTCTTTTGGTTAATTAATGCATGTTAGAATTGTCCTATCGATTTTAAACTTTGCATGGTGATTCCTTTAGTAGTTAGGTACGATTTAGAAAGCGTAGCAACTCTATAATCATTACCAAAATGTCCGTATGTCCATTTTAAACATGTTGATTTTTTTACTTTTTTAACAACAAATTTTTATGTGATCAAATCATCGGATTGATCTGATTTTTTGTATATTGATTCCTGGGACAACAAAGTATAATGTAATAAGCGAAGCAAGCCCTAAAAATGTAAGTATGTTCATAAAAATTATCTTGTATCAAGCAGTTTTACAACAAATTTACTTACAATTTTGCTTTGACTCTTATAAATTTATATTATGATAATTAAGTTCTAACACTATACAAGTGTTAATGTCCGTTTGTCCTACCGTTTCAGTGCTTCGCTTTTATGGATGTTGTCATCCTTGTTTAAATGCGAAGCTTTTCTATAATTGAGGTCCGTCCGTAACGGATAGCTCTTTTTGTTAATTAGGGCATGTTAGAATTGTCCTATCGATTTCAAACTTTGCATGGTGATTCCTGTATTAGTTAGGTACGATTAAGAGAGCGAAGCAACGCTATAATCGTTACCAGAAAGTCCGTTTCATTATACATGCTGATTATTAACTTTTTGAAATAAAAAAAAATTCTTCTGATTTTAAAGCTTCACTTGTTATATATGTTGTCATTCTTATCAAGGTGATACAAATTAAAAACATGGATGACAACATCCATAAAATCGAAGCTCTGAAACGGTTTGACAGACCAACATTATTGCTTGGAGAGTGTTAGAACTGAATATATAAAATATAAGTATATAAATTTTGACAAAATTTTACGTAAATTTGTTGAAAAACTTCTTAAAATCAGAATACTGTTTAAAGACATAATGACATTTTAGGATTATAGAGATGCTATACTTAAAATATTGTACCTTACTGTAAAAGGAATCAGTACTCCAAAAATCTGACCAATTGGATGATTATATCACATAAAAAAATGCTGTTACAAAAGTAAAAATATGTTTAAAATGGACGAACGGACATTCTGATAATGAATATCTTCAGCAAAGTTTGAAATCGATAGGACAATTCTAACGTGCCTAAATTAACGAAAAAAGCTATCCGTTACGGACGGACGGACCGACCCTAATTATAGAAAATCTTCGCTTTTAAAAATAGTTCTAAAATCAAAGTACAAAAATTTAATAAAAAAATACTAATTTAAATACTCAAACAAAATGTTTATAAACTTGCTGCCAAAAAGAGTTAATACAGAATTCTGTTTAAGGGCATACTCGCATTTTTAGAACTTAATTATAGAGACGCCGTGCTTAAAATATTGTACTGTGTTGTCCCTAGAATCATTGTCATAAAAGCGCTAAAAAGGAAACAAAAAAAATGTTGTCAAAAAGTTAAAAATCAATTATGTTTTAATGGGCGAACGGAATTTCTGATTGTAGAGCTACTACGCCTTTTATCTAACTGATACAGGAATCATCATCATAAGTTTTAAATATATTGGAGAATTTAATATGCAAAAATTGAGCTAAATGTTGCGTATGGCACTTATAATCCATATTATAGGAAAGCTTCGCTTTTACAAATATCCTTTACGTATGATATTACTTTTTAAAAATTAATAATAAGGATTATTAAAACATATATAATAAGGAAGCTTTAACATTCAGAAAGACAGACAAACGAACATTAACAAAAATTGTGTAATTACTAATTATGAACTTAATATTCAACATTATTTAGAAGTCTCAACAAAAAATCTAAATACGGGATGCTTAATGAAAAATTTACTTTCATTTGATAATTGAGATGCTTTGCTTTTAAAATTATTCCTTTATAGCCCTAGAACCAAATTTCCATTAATCGGATTGTTATAAAGATGCTAAAATAATTGTATTGTTTAAAGATGCTAAAATAATGTTTGAAACAAACATTCTGGTAGTTATTATAGAGTTGCTGCGCTTTGTAAATTGTACAATACTAAATAAATCCCTTATTCCAGGTTTGAAATGGATAGGACTATTCTAAAATGCCTCAATCAGTCACTAATGCTATCGTGAATGTACGGACAGACCAACCCTAATTATAGAAAAGCATCGTTAAAAATGTTCAAGACTTTTTCGTTGGATTTAAACACAAACATGGCTGACAAAATTCATAAAAGCGAAGCTTAACATATTATTATTAAAAACAGATGAATACTAAAATACATTTTAAATTTGACCTAAGGACGATATTGTAATGATTATTGAGTTGCTATGATTTGTAATAAATAAAAGTAGTTTTTCCAAGTTTGAAATGGCAAGGACAATTCTAACATGTCTTCATAAATGACCAAAACCGCCACGTATGTATGGATGGACGGACCCTAATTATATAATAGAAAACCTTTACTTTTAAAATCTAAAACAGGATAATAATGTTTTGATGGGAATTTAAAAAAAGCTTGAAATAAAATCTTTGGAAGCATTTTGTTGTGCTATTACTTCCAATACATAATAAGTTTTCAAAAAAAAAATTATTGCTACTGCACAAAATAATCTAAAACGTTCCTTTATCTTTGAGGCTACAAAATTGCTATAATGTTTTTGCCATTATGCAACATTTTGCGAATATGATATTATTTGGGGAAAATTATGGCACACAAAAAAGGTTTCTCCATACTATCTGTACTGTTGGAAAATCTAAGATGAACTGAGTACAATGTCTGTATGTCTGACCTAATATGACCTGGTTACTTTGTCCAGGGAGGGTGGGGACATTGGGATGTTTATTACACTAGTCCCCAAAGTTTTATTTTCTTATTCGTTGGTTTAACAACTTTGGGGATTGTTATTGATTGATTGGTTCATGAAGTTAAGTTTGCAAACGATTCAAACAACTAATTATAATCTACAGAAGGATTAATTTTGTTTATCATAATTGGGGATGAGCATCAATTTCTCGGCCATTGTATTATCCCTTTAGAACCCTGGATGGTATGTCAAGAACTCCCCCCCCCCACCTAACCATCCTCAACTACAAACAGACAGCTTTGTAAGATAAGAATAATCACTTTAAAAAAATCTTTTTTCGTTCCCACCCGTGAAAAAAGGAAAATGTAAATCATCTCACAAAATAACATTAATTTCCTATATATTCATATACAATCCTTTTAAGCCAAAGAATAAAATTCGCGGTACTAGTGTATTTTACAATCCAATGTCCCCCCCCCCCCCCCGGCCCCTCTCTTTAAATAACCCAAGTACCCAAAGTTTTTAAGCCAACGAATAAGATAAAGTGGTACCAGTGTTTTTTTACTATCCAATGTCCCCTCCCTCCCCCAGAGTAACTACACATAATATATAGTAAAACTTTAAGGAATATGGATGGGTATTACAAAAAGTAAATATAGCAGGTATGGAGGGGACAATAAGGGTGTTATTATAATACTAGTACTCCAAACTTTTCTTGTAATGTTTTCTTAATCTTTGGCTAAACACTTTGGGGAATCTTGCGAAATTTTTATTGGTTGATTCATTAAGTTAATTGTTCGAACGTTTCAACCCCTAATTTTAATATTCATCAATTTTTCGGCCATTGTCTTATCCATTTAGATCCCTTTACCCAATGTGTTTTTTTAAGGCAACTTTTTTATTTGATTTGATATTTAGTATGCAAGTAACCAAAATTTAGAATTGTAGAATTTTTGAACAAAAAAATGTGACCAACATGATAAGCCAGATACTATGCCAAGGCAACTTAACAGTTTCCCTTTAAATATCAAAAAAAGCGCCTAAACACAACTCTTAATTTTTATAGTAGTGACACTTCTCTATAATTGTTAGTGCCTGTATGTCCTTCTGTCGGTCTTTTGGTAATTGTTGTGCAACTTAAGCCATTAAACATATATACAATTAATAAAAGAAAGATACAGTTATTTAATAAATTTTGCGAAGGCCATATCTGTGTTTTGATGTAAATGAACAATTTTGTTCTACACATTGCCGTTTTGCACAGGATTAGACTTTACAATACAATATCTATAACTGGCGGCTACGCCCACTAGAGGCCTTGGTATTGTGGTGGTACCTTCCAAGGACCTATGCGAAGATACCCTGCAATGGAGAACCATATCGGTTCAGTGGCTAGCGAGATCCTTCTGTACTCACACAGAGACAGAGATCCATTTACTTTATTATAAGGATTCCTTTTAGGGCCTATTTCTTTCAATTAGTTTGAGGGAGAGTGGGAGAGGGGTGGATTGAAATCAATTTGTTTAAGAGGGTGGTTCATTTCTACTATAGGGGAAATTAAAACTTTCTCCTATCACTTACTCAGCTTTCAGAAGATGAGCGCTTTGTAAGTTACAACTTTAAGATAATGGAATATTTCAGGGAAGTAGGGAACAATAGTATATTAAAAACACTAATCCCCAAAGGTTTATAATAAAGTTTTCTTATTCATTGGACTTACAATTTTATTGAACTTTGTTTGGTTGGTTCATTAAGACGAGTGTTAAAACATTTCAACCACTTATTGTAATCTACAAAGGGGAAACTTTGTGTATCCTCATTGAAGATGTACTTCTATTTATCGTTCCTTGTCTTATCCCTTTAGATCCGTGGGCATATTCTCATATATAACAGGGAAAGGTAGTTGTATTTTTGTTGTAAGGGATGTATTTTTTTCTTTGTTCCGGCGACAAAAGGATGGGGTAGTTTATGCTAAATTAATATACTTTTTAATTATCATTTATTTGTCTGTTTTTGCATTAATTAATCTTCTGCAAAATATTAAAACTTAACTGATTAATTGCTGGATATGAACCGGTTCTCAGCCATACTTTTAAAAGATCATGTTTAGCATTGTATTACAGGCATTTTTTAACGATTATTAAAATAAAAATCGGTTTCTGAAGGCTGAAAAACTGGTTTTAATTTTATAATCTTTCATTTCAATGTCCGCGGAAAGCTTTCTATTATAAAATCCGATAAATAAATATTCTCATTTTATGTTTGATATATTTTCTCCAAACTATTTTGAATATAATTTTAATGCATCTGTATATCTGTGGCTAGACGTAGAGCACCCCACAAATGAATATAATATACGTGGATATATTGTCGTCAATTTAGGTTGCTAATATGGACCTTATTCATTGACCAGTTCTTTCATCCAGAAGGGGAAGGAAATTAATTATATGGGGGGGGGGTGTATCGTAATTTCAGCCAGCTGCAAGTATTACTTTATCAGAGTACATAAATATCTGGTGCAAAATCCAAGTAGTTATATATCAATTACCCTGTACGATCCCAACCATGGAATTCTTGCTTAGAATTTACAACCTTATCTGGACTTTTAAAACTTTTATTACCTCGACGCCTTTTAAAGTAATTTTCATGATTTCTAGGTCAGTGAATTTTTAGGTAGGGAAGGGGACAATGTTTATTACACAAGTCCCCAAAGTTTTATATTAAATCTTTTTCTATTCGTTTGCTCAACAACTTTAGGGACTCGTTGGTTTAATAATATTTAATTTATCATCCTTGAGGATGTTACATTTTTTATTATATTTATTATATTATTTATTATTTATATTTATTATTTTTATATTATTTATTATATTTATTACCATTGTCTTATCCCTTTAGATCCCTGGTAAATTTTTTTTTATTACTCGTTTCCTTAAATTGCGTTTTTGTTACTTAATAACCCGGGATTTTTTGCATTTATTTAATCCCAATGAACGTCTGAAAATTTAGTTTGAAAACATTTCAGATGGACAGACAGACGGATATACATACGGATGGATATTTCCAATTGTAGAGTAGTTATGCTGGTAGAAATACTTTGGATAAGAAAGGGAGGGAGAAAGGGGAAATTGGGCTTTATATTACTGTAGTACCAAATGTTTTTTTTTATATTCGTTGGCTTAACAACTTTGATGAATTTTATGGAATTATTTTGGTTGATTGGTTTGTTAATTTGAGTGTCCAACATTTGAACCAATATTTATAATATACAGAGGTGGATTCTTAATCGCTTAGTGGGGCAAAATTGTTTTCGTGAAAAATCCACCAAACTCACATTAAAAATCTACAAAAATTTAACAAAATAATAGAAGGGTTATTAACATAAGATTTTATTTAATTTTTGTAGATTTTTAAAATGATTTTGGAGGATTTTTGACGAAAACAATTTTGCCCCACTAAGCGATTAGTGGGCCAACTTTTTTTAAGAATCCACCTCTGAAGAGTAATCTTGTGTATCATCATTGGGGATATACATCAATTCGTCGTCCATTGTCTTATTCCTTTAGATTCTTGCTCATTATAAGTTAAAATTGGGACTTTTTAAACTGAGATTTGACTTAAAGATTAAAGGGGCAATTGGCATTCAAATCACCAATGGACATCTCCAACTAACACATACCCCTCACACACAGACACACACACACACACACATACACACATACCTAACACACTCACACTCACATACATACACACACACACACACACTCACACAACTCACATTCTATGCTTTCTAAAAGGGTTTAAAATTCTGGTAGCACAATATAATTTACACTTTTTGACAAGCCTAACACTATTTTTATTTTAAAAGTTTTTTAAAAATTTAAGTTTTAAAAAGGATATTCTCATTTGTTGGCGAAAAAAATTGTAGTACTTTTTGAAAAATCAATAATTTGTTGGTTAAAACCTGTAGCGTCCTAACGTTTCAACCAATAATTTCAATTTACAGAAGAGGTAATTTTTTTATATATTTTTTTCCATTAGAGTTGTTCTTTAATCTATTATTTTTTGTCTGTCTTTCCCTTAAGATCTATCTATCTATCTATATATCTATCTATCTATCTATCTATCTATCTATATATCTATCTATCTATCTATCTATCTATCTATCTATCTATCTATATATCTATCTATCTATCAATCTATGTATCTATCTATCTATCTATCTATCCATCTATCTTTCTACCTATCTATTTATATATATATCTATCTATCTATCTGTATGAAGTACATTGACCAT
Organism: Acartia tonsa; assembly: GCF_053477335.1. Classification (NCBI taxonomy): domain Eukaryota; kingdom Metazoa; phylum Arthropoda; class Copepoda; order Calanoida; family Acartiidae; genus Acartia; species Acartia tonsa. The sequence continues at coordinate 63,281,572 of NC_137260.1, read as the reverse complement.
GACTCAGCAATTTTGTTATCTATCTATCTATCTATCTATCTATCTATCTATCTATCTATCTATCTATCTATCTATATATCTATCTATCTATCTATCTATCTATCTATCTATCTATCTATCTATCTATCTATCTATCTATCTATCTATCTATCTATCTATCTATCTATCTATCTATCTATCTATCTATCTATCTATCTATATATCTATCTATCTATTTATCTATCTATCTATCTATCTATCTATCTATCTATCTATCTATCTATCTATCTATCTATCTATCTACCTATCTATCTATCTATCTGTATAAAGTATATTGACCATGACTCAGCAAATTTGTTATAAGATCATTAAGATGTTTTTTTACAAACAATGAATGATTAGCAATAATATTATAACAAAACAAGGATGACCATCCATAAAAGCGAAGCTCTGAACGGTAGGACAAACGGACGTTAATACTTGTAGAGTGTCAGAACTGAATTATCAGAATGTAAATGAATTACAGGAATTATCATGCCAAGTTTGAGTTGAATAACATTACGGATAAGAGCTATCAGTTACGGACGGACGGACCCTAATTATAGAAAAGCTTTGCTATAGAAGTAAAAAATTTAATTGAATCATTCTTCACAAATAACTAATGTATAATAAAATAATTTTTATACCTTCAAATATCTTAAAACACATACATCTAGAGGATCTAAAGGGACAAAACAATGTCCGGTAAATTGATGTACATCCACAATAATGATACACAAAATTAGCCCTTCTGTAGATTATAATTATTGGTTAAAACGCTGGGACACCCAACTTAATGAAACAACTAATCAAAATTCAATAAAAGTCCCAAAAGTTTTTGAGCTAACGACACGAAAACAATAATATGAAACTTAATTTGGGGACTAGTGTAATAAGCAGCACATTATTCCCTCCCTCCATTCATACAAGCTTACTGTTTAAAAGCGAGGCTTATCTGTAATTATCGTCGGTCTGTACCTCCAAAACGGATATTTTTTATCGTAATTTTCGGTTTGTTAGTATTGTCCTATCAAATTTAGAATTGACCATGATGATTTCTGTAACAATAAGTCATTATTTAGAAAGCGTTGCAACTCTATTTATATATATGTTTATCAATTTCTATATTGCTTTTATGGATGTTGTCATCCTTGTTTCTAAAGAAACCCCCATGCGCTAATCATGAACTGCATGATTAGCGAGTTTTCGTATGTTGGTTGCGGCTATTTCATAATCCCCTCTGGCTTGCAAAAATATTTTCGCGCATGATATGCTACTTTTCAGTGAAAGTTGTATCTCTGTATAATTACTAGTGGGTTCGCCCCCTAGAAGCCTCTAGGGGCACAAGTTGGAAAAGGAAAAGTCGAACCCCTCCCAAAATTTCAATTTGAGTTTTAAAAGAAAAAGTTTTAAATTTGTTTAGGGGGAGGTCTTTTAATCTAAGTGGGTGGAAAAATCCTACCCCAAAATAGTGAAAAACCTTCCCCGGACTCATAAGAAGCTTCACTTTAAAGGAGAACCATATTGGTTCAGCGGTTACCGAGATCCTTCACTACAGACAAATAAGATTTACTATTTTATATAACAGGACTAAGAAAAAAAACTAAGTACCTCTGGTGCTGCAACAACCACATTATAAATTAACTGTCTAAAAAAAATTCAGAGGTAATTTTTTGTTTTGTGGGGGGGGGGTTGTAGGTGTCCCGCCCTCCAGGAAAATAGCTTAAAACCATTCCAGGACCAGTAGGTATATTCCCTGAAGAGTAGAGCCCAATCGGTTCAGCAGTTTCTGAGATCTTCAGCTTCAGACGGATAGAAAGACGGACAAACAGAAGGACAGACATCAAGCTACTTTGTATTATAGATAGTATAGCACACAGCTTCCCTATTACTAGGATAGGGTTGTTCATGTCAGGGATTAGGCAATGGCCGATAAATCGCAACTCACTACATCCCCCTCGTTTTATTAAATGTCAAAAATCTATTCTAACATGCCTAAATTAATGATTAATTATACAAGCTATCCGTTATGGACGGACAAATGACACAACACTATTGTAAAAAAGCTTTGCTTTGAAAACGGTAACATAGAAGAAAACCTTAAATTAAACACTTTCCATGATAATCCACTTTTTAATAGGTTCTAATTTTATAGCTATGTGTGTGTGTGTGTATGTGTGCAAATTTACAGTGGATGCATAGAGAAAAAAATAAAAGAGAGGAATCGAAGCAACTAGAAGACGAAAATAGGCAGTGGGCCTAGAGGCCTACTCAGCGCTGTTGCCGCGCTAAAATTTATTGCTATTCCACTACTTTTCAAATGGGAGGATTAAAAATTATTAAAAAAAATATTTTTTTACTTTTTACTATTTCCATATTTAGGGCAAGAATATTAGATTAGATATTTTCGTTTTAATGTTTTAATTAAAAATTACATAGAATTTTATTTTTATTTAAAAAAATTTGTTCATGAAAGATGAATCCTTCGATTTCTAAAAAGGGGGAAATTTTTTTCATAATGAACATTCAGCTGATTCTGACCGCCCACGGCTGTTTGCTAAATATTGCTTTTCTTTTTATTCACATTATTATTTATGATTGACTTACAAAAAGCCCTGGGCGGCTTTTGATTTTCATCTGCTTCTAAATTTCGGGATGGGGAAGTAGTATTTTACCATGAAAAAGGGGTGAGTATTCATCCTCTTATCCTTTTTCCTTATGAGTGGATGTATATGTGTTTAGGCTAGGTAGATGTATATTTGCCATGACCATTTTTGGTAATGTTAGTTGAATTTTTGGGTGTGTGTGTGTGAGTGTATGAAAGTGCAACTATTAATTACAATAACCGCAAGCTATTTTTAAAAAGCGAAGCTTTTCTATAATTATGGTCGGTCCGTCAGTCCGTACGTAACGGATAGCTTTTTATTTAATATAGGCATGTTAGAATTGTCCTATCGATTTCAAACTTTTTCTGATGATTACTGTAGTGGTAAGGCACGATTTGGACGTCCTTGCTTGTAATTTTGCAATAAGAGATATTTATTTAGTTACAATCAAGTTCAGCAAAGATCCTTAAAAAAATTGCACAAAATTTGATTAATAGTTTTTCAAAAAAAAATTTACAACCCTTTAAAACTCAATCGTGGGGTGTAATTCTATGGTCAGGGGGAGTGGGCCTTGTACATTTCTGAAAAATATATGTTTTTTGGTTAGGGGAATACACACAAAAAATTTAGATACACATTCTAAACATCAAGTGCTACTCTTACATTTATGCTGAATTATACAGATTACAGACTGATATATAGTTGTGGGCAAAAAACTAGAGAAATGTTAAAACTTTCTTAAACAAATAAATAGATTGATAAATTGGCACGCAGTGACTTGCATCTAATTTGCACGTCGCTCAGTATACAACTTAGAAATCTAATCAGAGGGGTGCCCTAGCTATGGGTCATAGGTGAGTTCAGAAACCAGCACTTTAAAAATTAAATTCCGTATTCAAAACTAGCCTTTGGGCCCTGGCCTTGGGACTAACAAAATTGGTTTAAATCTTTATACATTTCCATTTTTATATGATAGCCACTGAAAGCTGTCTAATATATGATGGGATAAATATCTAGAATAATATCTGAGGACTATATTAGCAACCTAAATTGATCTCCCTGTTCCAATATCCAAATATTCTATATCCATTTTTGCAACAATTAAAAAGGTAAATTTTAAGGGCTTTATAAGGAGAAATTGTACTTAATACATAGCATTGATCCTGATTATAAGTGTTTGAATGCTAAAGTTCTGTTATATGAAAATATATACAGTTATATAGAAATAATTTAAGTATTGTCTAATTTAACCCACTTACATCTATCACAAATTAATCATTAAAATGTCAAAAAAGATATTTATTGCTTTTCAACAAATTAAACCTTAAAAACTTGTTTCACCAAAGTAGTTGAGACTGTGCAACCAGCCACATTAAAAATGGCACTTTTAATTAGGCTAGCGGTAGTGCCCCTACAACAACCAAAGAAACAGTATGTATATTCCATGAAGAGTAGAACCTTTAGCAATTACCTAAGCTTCAGACGGATAGACAGACAGACGGACATCATTATACTTTGAATTATAGGTAAGATTAAAAAAAACTCTATATAATTTTCTCTTAAAATGAAAGTCTTGTCAGAGGGTTCATGATTTAAATTTCTTTTTGAGTGATGACTAACAGGACCAAACCTATGTAGTTATCATAGTGCCTTCATCAAGTTACACTTTTTGTAGCTGTCTATAGTGCCCTAGCAAAATGGGGATAGATGTCACTGCTTTTGGACTACCTATTCTTTTGACATCAGTAAATACCCTATTCCCCATCTCTTTTCTAGGGACTTTCTTTCCCCCCCTTCCCTTTCTCTTTTCTTTCAATAGATTAGGTAGGCCAAAAGCAGTGACATCTATCCCCATTTTAATAGGGCAATAAACAGAGCTGCACAGCTTTTTGGGTTCCAATATATGTTGCTGAACTCTGACTTGACCAAATCCTGTGGTCACATTACATTTTGCATTCACAATGTGTATAAACTGTATTATAATGACGCATCAAAACTCGCGTCAAAGCCCTACAAGTCTACCACCAGTTTGGCCTGTGAAACTGTCAGACACACAAGTATTTATTTATACAGATTTAGTCCTGCACAATTTTAAATACTCCACAATGTTCGTGAGAAATACATGTTTTTATAAGCGAAGCTTTCTATAATTAGGGTCGGTCCATCCGTACATCTGTCCGGAACGGAAAGCTTTTTTCGTTAATTTAAAAAATTAAATTAAAAATTAAAAGAATTGTCCTATCGATTTTAAACTTTGCATGGTAATTCCTGTAGTAGTTAGGTACAATTTAGAAAGCGTAGCAACTCTATAATCACTTCCAAAATGTCCGTACGTCAATTTAAACATGTTGATTTTTTACTTTTTTAACAACAAATTTTTATTTGATATAATTATCTGAGTGATCTGATTTTTGGTATACTGATTCCTGGAACAATAAAGAACAATATTATAAGTGAAGCAACTATATAATCAAAACCTAAAATGTAAGTATGTCCATAAACATTATCCTGTATCAAGCAGTTTTTTTAACAAATTTACTTACAATTTTGCTTTGACTTATACATTAATATTATGATTTGTCAGTTCTGACACTATACAAGTGTTAATGTTTGTTTGTTGTAAAGTTTTAGAGCTTCGCTTTTATGGATGTTGTCATCCTTGTTTAATTCACCATTGGGACCTTTGTTACTTCGGATTATATATACAACTACGGCCACTTGATCGAGGAGGGAGGAGTTGCATCCCCAAACCCATTTTTTTTAAAGAAGGTGTCCTTTTAAGTTTAAAGGGATCCAGGATACCTTGTTTAATTTATTTTGGGCAAAGTAGACAGATACTTAGTGATCTATTCATGGTTACCCGGGCAGAACTGATTAGGATTGAGGTTGTTTATTGTTATAGTAATTTAAATTGTGTTTTTATATTTTATGACTATGTTTAATTTTTATGCCCAAATAAATATGTTTATGTTTATGTTTTAACTTGTGTGATATTTTATCAAAACAGCTAGTCGGTGCTTTCAGTGATTAGCAGATGTAAAATGATCCATAGAATTTAGATATGCAATCGGTTTTTTTGTAGACCTCTTATTTTTGAAGTAATTTAAGTTTTGAAAAAAAATAAGTTTGTTTTAAGGTAATAAAAGGGTTCCACGACAAACGTAAGAGTCCCAAACGTCAGAGTGGAAAAACATCAGAGTGGACAAACGCAAGAGTCCCAAACGTCAGAGTGGGACAAACGTCAGAGTGGGACAAACGTCAGAGTGGACAAACGCAGGATTTTTGGGACAAACGTCAGAGTGGACATTTTATAAGTAAAACGTATGAGTCTCGATTTTATAATCATTAAAGCGCTGCGGCTAGGTAGGCCAGGGTGCTGAGTGCTGCAGCCAGAGTCATTTTCTTTATGATTAGGTTAGGTTAGGTTATAGGCTAGGGGGCCGAGCGCCCGCGGCTAGGCAGGCTAGGGGGCCGAGCGCTGCGGCTAGGTAGGCCAGGGTGCTGAGTGCTGCAGCCAGAGTCATTTTCTTTATGATTAGGTTAGGTTAGGTTATAGGCTAGGGGGCCGAGCGCCCGCGGCTAGGCAGGCTAGGGGGCCTAACTGTCTATTTTTTGTCATATAATTAAAATAGCATAGACTCTGATGTTTTACTTAAGCAATGTCCACTCTGACGTTTGTCCCACTCTGACGTTTGTCCCACTCTGACGTTTGGGACTCTTGCGTTTGGGACTCTTGCGTTTGGGACTCTTGCGTTTGTCCACTCTGACGTTTGGGACTCTTACGTTTGGGGTAGGACCAATAAAAGGCAACAAAGAAAGTAAAAAAGAAAAAAACTTTAAAAGTTGAAAATCAACATGTTTAAAATGGATGTACGGGTAACAATTATAGAGTTGCTATGCCCTCTCAATCGTACCTAACTACTACAGGAATCAACATGCAAAATCGATAGGACAATTCTAACTTGCTTTAAAAAGATATACGTGTCGGACGGATGGACCAATCCTAATTATAGAAAAACGTTTTCTTTAAAAAGTAATAAATTAGCTATCTAAAGGAGAAATGGCACAAAGGGCGTTTTGTAGGTTGTGCAGTACATCAATATATTGGCCATTGTCTTATTCCTTTAGATATTTGTATTTCATCAGTTTTATCTTAATCAGTAATTCATAATTCTAAATATTGATCTGCACAAGTAGATATTGTTAAAAGCCAAAGTTTTCTATGATTAGGGTCGGTCCGTCCAACCGTAAGTCTGGAACGAATAGATTTTTTCGTTGATTTAGACATGTTAGAATTGTTCTATCGATTTTAAACATGTTGATTTCTAACTTTTTTAACAACAAATTTGTCGATAAAATTATCCGATTGATTTGATTTTTGGAATACTTATTCCTAGGACAACAAAGTACAATATTATAAGCGAAGCATCTCTGTAATCAAGTCCTAAAAACGTAGGTATGTCCTTAAATATTAACCTATAATTAAGCAGTTTTTCAACAAATTTAATCAACATTTATACATTTATGTTCTGATTTTTCAGTTCTGACACACTACCAGTAGTAATGTTCGTTTGTCCTACCGTTTCAGAGCTTCGCTTTTATGAATGTTGTCATCCATGATTTTAGAGTAAAATGATGGCCATAATTAATTTATTCATAATGCTTTTTGTTTTTGAAAGTAAAGGGGAAGCAACTAAAGAAGATTGTTTTAATAACATGGTTGACAAAGGTAAATAATAGTTATTTCTTGCATCGTATTATAAACAACTTTACACGGATATAGAATGTACAATTGTAAGATTAAAACCAGCTTTAGCCCGAGATGCCAAAGGCACAGACTAAAAAAACTTTGCAATTTTTCTTATTTTGGCTAATGTCATAGACTTTGTGGACCAGCGCACCTTAAGCCGTTTAAGTTGTTCCAATCCTATATTTGATGACTAGCGGCTTCGCCCCTAGCCTCTAGGGGCTTTGTCCCAAGGGGTAATTTGAAAAGAAATTAAGTACTACTAGAGCTGCCTCCACTAATTTCAATTATTTTTTTTTAAATTGGGGGGGGGATCATTTCTTTTTCGGGGTGTTGGGGGTGTCCCAAAACAACCACAGGACCAGTAGGTATATTCCCTGAAGAGTAGACTCCGATCTATTCAGTGGTTACTGAGATTTTAAGGGACAGACGGACAGACAGACAGACATCATTCTACTTTGTATTATGGATAATTCTCTACATGCCAGGAATTATTACAAATTTTATGTCACTGAAACAACTTTGATTTGTCATCAATTTAAATTTTATTTCTATTAAACCACAAAATATCTCCATTTTTTAGAATGGGTGATGCCTCCAGATATTGTAAATCCTGGAACAGACTTTATTCATCTTGCTGGAATGTTTCAACTTTCAGGTACACATGAATATTTGACTAAATACACTTGTTTTCGTACTATAAACAGCTTTCTATGGATATAAAAATGTACAATTATAAGATTGCACATTTTTATATTCATAGAAAACTTAATATAATACATGATTATTCAGTATAATTTAGTACGGGTTTCTAATCCAGCGGATATGAATCCGTTTGAAACCAAAACTGGAAAAAGGATTCCAGCCACTGCACTGGAGGAACCTATTCCTTACTTAATCTAACCTTACCTAAGTAGTTTCTTTTTTTAAAATTGTCTCTTCTAAAAAAATAAAAGAAACTGTTGTGCATAGAAATAAGAGTACATGAGCTGCAATAATTGGATGTTAGACTACATGAAACAAAACTTGACTTTTAAACATCCATTTTTAATTAAAAATGTTATCTTAGATTCTCAAGATCGTCATGGTCATGCATCAGATCGTGATGGTATTTCATCAAGAAAAAGGTTAAAAATATTACACTATTTTTTAGTTTTAACCTTATGAATTGAGCTAACCTTTCAATATCAGGCTACAAACAATTTGCAACCAAAGCAAAATAAAAATTAATCCCCGAAAAATATATAGAATAGTATAAAATCATGTTTCAGCCTGTTTAATAATGATGTTTGTCTGTCTATCTGTACCAAAGGATCTCACTAACCGCTGAACTGGGTTCTTCATGTGCCCCTACAGGCCTCTAGGGGCGTAGCCGTTTGTTTTGATAACATCAATACCTGTATATTGAAACCAGAATTTTGAATAAGATAATGGCTAATGATTATTAATCCTCTGCATATTTTTGAATGCCACTGACTTTCTTTAAATGTGAGAAAACTATAATTTGTACTAATTTGATATCATTTTAGTTTAGAAGAAAATTTGCACATGCATTTCTTATCCATCATTACACAAATTAAAGAAACTCCAATTAATTACATTTTATTTGCGGACGAGTCTGGTAAAGTAAGTATTTTCTAAAATTAATAAATACAAATCAACCCAGTTTAGCTTTGTCCAAATCAAATGAGCAAATCTTTTTTTAAAGCTTTGTTTCTAGAAAATAATGGCAATGCATCCAGGGATCTAAAGGGATAAGACAATGGCTAATAAATTGATGTACATTCCCAATGACAATACACAAAATTACCCCCCTGTAGATTACAATTAGTTGCTAAAACGTTTGGACACTCAACTAAATGAATAAACCAATCATAATTCTTTAAAAGTTGCTAAACCAACAAGTAGGAAAACGTTGTTGTAAAACATAATTGTGAAACAAGTGTAATAAACAGCCTAATGTTCAACCCCTCCCTCCTTGCATTGCATCACAGGGTTATAAGATTTATTTCTTAACATACTTGTACATAAGAAATGTACAGTGTAAAGCAGTCCACCAGGGGGAGTGTAAAACAATTACAGGGTGTTAAAGTGGAGTGTTGGCATATCCTCTTTCAAATTTAAAGGAGTAATTGCATAGGGAAGGAGGGCCCTACCACCCCAAGAAAACAGCTTAAAACACTCACTAGTTAGAATCTATAGAAGTGTATTTTTCCTGCCTGTTTTAGAAAATTTTCATGTGTACCTTATTAGTAATTATGCAACTTAATTTAATGTCTATTATAAACAACATTGGTGGATATATTTACTTAGTATTGTAAATCTATATTTAAATTAGGGTTGGGCTGGATATCCGTATTGGCCAGATATCTGGCTGAATACACGGCCATTTTCAATATCTGGCCAGATACCGGATATCTGGGTAAGTTCTAATGCCAGATATCTGGTAATTTGCCGGATATCGAACATTGGCCAGATATCCGGCTGAATACTGCATTGCATATCCAGCATTAGAAATCAGCCGGATATCTGGTATCCAGCCAAAAAAGTATCCGGCCCAACCCTAATTTAAATAACCACTTTATGTTTAGAATACCACAGTTTTGGTGCTTAAAAGTGTTATTGATAACTTACCAATTAACCAAATAGAAAAAAGAATAGAAAACAAGTAAGATTTTTTATTTAGCACATGAAGCTACTCTAGTATTGAAATTCTGTCATTCAGGATGGAAAATTATTATCTATCTTTCGTTTTGAGATAGTCGTCAAATGAAATTTTCTCTGAATATTTTCTTCATAAAATGAGTGGCTAATAAGTCTAATTGTTTGTATAGATTTAAACTGCAGTTTGTTCCAATAAACTACTTTAGCAAGAAATATAGAAATGAATTAGGTAATCTTTACATAAATTCCATTTTGAAAGATTTTGTTGGTTTAACCCTAACCATTTAAAATGCTGTATTCTAAGTTTTTTATTATTAAATTAAAGAAACTGATTAAGTTCTCCTTTATAGAGAAGCTTGACATAGGTCCCACGTTTTTTTTTGCTAATTTAATCTTAGGTTGAATCTTCAGGATGGTTTTAGGCTATTTTTGTCCTATATCTATCCCTTTTATACAGAGCCCTTTAGATGCTAGAGGAATAACTAATAATAATAAATAATTGAGATACACTTATCGTCTAATGTTTAATTTTTAAGAATATGTTCTATTAAGATATGTATATCAAAATCCTTTGTGATCAAAATGGAGACATAATTCCAATTCTCAAGGTGAAAATTTTTCATAAAAATTAATTGCAAAATCCAAAAGACAAATAATTGATTTTATTCAGAATTTTAAAGTGTCTGGTGTTTACTTTGGAGGTTATGAATGTAAGTTTATCTATTTTTACCACAAAAAAAAATATTTTTTTTTATTCTATAACATTATTTTATGTTTAAAAGCTTTAAGTCAGTAGTATAAAGATGATTTTGTGTTAAATAATCGTCCTTGTGTGCACAGGAGGCTTTGGATCATTACAGGAACCTAAAGTTGGCTGTGACACCTTTTTATAATGAAGCTTTACTTTATTGAATACTAGTAAATCATACAGTGACGCTGCATAGCAAGATTTTAGACATATTTTTGGCAATTTCTCTTTGAAGGGTGATAGTAACCTCCATCAAAGTAGCTATAAACCTTCCAAGGACCTAAAAAGCTACATCTTTAAGAGAGCTATATTGGTTCAGCGGTTAGCAATATCCTTTGAAACAGACAGACAGACAGATCCTGTCACTTTTATATAAAGATTTTAGTATTTATTATCTTTAGTTTCATTATTAAACTTTTAAAGTTAAAGTTAGTTTCTTTACTTAAAGAAAATATGACTACTCATATGACCAATGTTTATAAATATCTTACAATGTAACAATTTTGATAATGCGTTAATATCTATCATTGTTCAGATACTGGTTTAGATGACCTCAAATTGATTTGCTTTCATAAGTATACTAAAGTAGGATTTTATTTATTTTATTTTATTTCAAGTTATTTCAATAATTTTTATGTATCATATCTTAACTTTTTACTAATACCTTTTAGGATTTATTTTATATTCAATTTCTACTCCACCAAGAGTTACCAATGTTTATTGACAAGCTTATCATACTGGATGTTGATACTTATTTTTTGTGAGTATGGTTGTAATATATATTTAAATATTAATGATAAAGTTTAATTATACAAATTCTAACCTTTTAACTTAATAACTTTATATTTTGTAGAGATGATGTAAAGTTACTGTTTGATTACTTTGAGTTAATGAATAGGTAGAAATTTCATTTTATTCTTTTATTACCTTTAGTATGATTATCAATCTTTGATGCTTTACTTTCTTAATAGTTTGAAAAATTTTAAGTCTTGCGAGGTAGAGAAAATTAAGTTGAATAATGACATCTTTGATGAAATCTTATAAGTACAGATAATGATTAGTCTCATGACTTGAAATAAGTTCTCAAAATTATTATATTTATCCATTCCTAAATTTGTTCAATCTGCACACATTGATAAGTTAAAAAATAATGAATTTTAAAAACTATTTTCTGTTTGTACATGCAATGCAATGGTTTACTGTATCTGTTAAGACATGAACTTGTTGGATTGATTAAGAATGTTGAAAATAATGAAATAAGAGGATTTGCACAGAAAGACAAAGACCTTCATTCATCAATAGGAGAGCCTGGAACATTTCAGGCATGTGACCTTATTTTTAGTATTAATTTAACTAAAATTGTACATTTACAAATTCTTTTAGCTAAAAAGATATTTTCTAAAAGAATGCTTATCTAGATAGAAAAAACAAAAATACATCTGTTTTAACCCCTTGCCGCACCTTAATCAGTCGGGGGGGGGGGGGGCGTTCAACGCCCCCCCTTATTATCTCAGTTCCTATTAGAGCTAGAGGGCTAAATTTTTTTGTGCAAGTCCCCTGTTTGATAATGAATTTCCGACCTTTTACAAATCTAAGTCAATTTTCGCTTCCTTCGCCCTTTTATTTAACAACCTTTGTTTTTAGGTATTTTTTTACTTAGAAAAATTTTTTTCCAGAAAATGTTTATCTTTATGTAAATTTTACATTAGAAATATCAAAATATAAATTTCAGCGGCCGCAGCTGTACTTGGCAGCTGCCAGCCGCCGCAATCGGCGGTCGGCGGGAAAACGGCGGCGGATCTTCATGAAATGTTAATACGTTATGTAGACATGTAAGAAAAGCTTAAGTTTAAAATTTGAAGTATCTAAGTCAAAAATTGCGGCCACAGGAGCCTTTTAAAGATTTCTGGAGACCTGGAGGATCAGGACCTGCAGGATCATACCTGGAACCTGAAAGTGACTTGAACACCTGTATTTTATATAAGGATGTACTACTAGAGGATTTTTTTGTATTTAAGTATGATAAAATGCTTTGTTTTAGTCAAAAAAAAATTTTTTTGCTCGTTACCTGGATGACCCTGCCAGGTTTGCTGGCATCATGTGCCCGCCAGGATGGAGATATTTAAAAAGTTCCAACTCTCAGTTATGTGTCATACCCATACTTAAAAAGTCAAGCAGTTTGGGCTCTTTATCTTTCACACACAGAAAATGAGATAGAAAAAACCATTAAGGGTTAACATTTAAGAAAAGAAATACCTAAAAACAAAGATTGCATAAAAAACTTAAAAAGTCATGAAGTAACAGCTTTCAATCTTACCAACAAAAAAATGACATTGAAAAAACCATAGGGTCAAGGGTTAAGTATTACTTAAGACTTTTATTATAATAAATAATGTTTAGACACTTAATTCAGCTGTAGTATTGATGAATCTGGTGGAAGTGAGAAAGCGGCCAAATTTATTTTCTCCTCAACACTTTTCTAAATTAAAGACTAAATATGGTTATGCTCCACTTGGGGATCAGGTTCATTTTTATAAATTATGTATACTTGATCCTAGGGAACAATGATATGTGTCAATGATTTTCATATTTTACTAATCTAAATCAAATTTTTAAATATTTAAAAGTTTTATTAATATATCAGGTTAATTAATAATTGTTAAGGATGCATACTTTTTTCTGAGATATGAAGATCCCAAATTGGTAATAATTAACTGATAATTCATTACCTAACTTTAGTTTATGTAAATAATTCAATTTTGCTTTTCAAATTGTGCTTAAATTATTAATAGATTAATTTTGGTGTCCTTTTTCATATGATTATGATTTATTAGGTATTTATGCTACCCTGTGTATTTAATCCACTGGTAAGTAAATTTTCTGTCCTACTGTTTTATTAATTGAAACAATAAAAATACCTGTTGGGTTATAAAATAACTTTTTGCATGTAATGACCCATTATCTAACTTTTTTTCTCAGGTTAAAGAATTCAAGTTGAATGCTGTTAACACTAAGAAATTATCATTGGATATTTGCAAAGGTTTCCTTATTAAATATTTTTATTACAATTGCCATTAACATGTTGATTTAAATTTGGACACTTTAATTATTTGATTAATCTAAAATACAAAGTAGAACAATGTCTGTCTGTCTGTCCCTCTGATCTCGGCAACAACTGAACCGATCGAATTCTGCTCTTCAGGGAAGATACCTACTGGTCATGTGGTGGTTTTAGGCTATTTTCTTGAAGGGTTGGACACCCCCCCCCCCAAAAAAAAAAAAAATTATTAAAAGATTTTAAAAAAGCATTTTGGGGAACATATAAATTTATGGTTCGCAGCACCAAAATATGTTTGAAATAAGTGGTTGCATCTCCAATATTTTTATTTTTATATTACCTCTTGGGGCAAAACCCCTAAAGGCTAGCGGCGAAGCCGCTAGTATGTATATATTTCAAACCCGCGACCGTGGCTCAACACATATCGCATCCGCTCGTCGTCGGGAAGGTGATAGGTTCGAATCTCGGCCTGACACCGCGTCATAACTAAAGACGTTAAAAATGGTTCCCACTGCTACTATGTCAGATGCGCGACGTAAATAGTTAGAGTGGGGGGAATGCCTTGGCCCAAAACAGGCGCAACTCGCTACCATGCACAGTTGGGACTTCTCAGACAAAGGTCGTGCATCTCAGAGAGTTGGTTGTCTGACGGGTGAATGGACGCTTTACACCGCAATCATAAGTATTGTATGTATGTTTCAAGGTGCGTGGAGAGAGGTCTAGTTACCTAGTACCCGAAGCGACACCTAGCCCCCTAGAGTCTTAACTCTTATGTATATATTTCAGGTGAAAGCATGATACGAGAAACATAGTTTACATTAAATGCAAGACTTGAAACTTGTGAGAAAACATCTTCTTACATACATTTTAAACAATACTATTAATTTCAGAGGAAATGAAAACAGTATAAAATTTTATACATTTCTAGTTTATTGAATCAGGAGGAAGAAATATAAGAATTAACCAATACACCTGCAAAATTATTCTCCTTCTTTTCATGTCTGTTATGTAACCATGCTAAATATATAATAGTAAAGTATAATTTGTATATCTATAAGTAAATAAGCATCTACTCTATAACTCACACTGTCTGTATGTCTGTTATGTAACCATGCTAAATTTATAATAGTAAAGCATAATTTGTATATCTATAAGTAAATAAGCATCTACTCTATAACTCACACTGTCTGTATGTCTGTTATGTAACTATGCTAAATTTATAATAGTATAGGATAATTTGTATATCTATTAGTAAATAAGCATCTACTCTATAACTCACACTGTCTGTCTGTCTGTTATGTAACTATGCTAAATTTATAATAGTAAAGTATAATTTGTATATCTATAAGTAAATAAGCATCTACTCTATAACTCACACTGTCTGTCTGTCTGTTATGTAACCATGCTAAATTTATAATAGTAAAGTATAATTTGTATATCTATAAGTAAATAATCATCTACTCTATAACTCACACTGTCTGTCTGTCTATTATGTAACCATGCTAAATTTATAATAGTAAAGTATAATTTGTATATCTATAAGTAAATAATCATCTACTCTATAACTCACACTGTCTGTCTGTCTATTGTGTAACCATGCTAAATATATAATAGTAAAGTATAATTTGTATATCTATAAGTAAATAATCATCTACTCTATAACTCACACTGTCTGTATGTCTGTTGTGTAACCATGCTAAATTTATAATAGTAAAGTATAATTTGTAAATCTATAAGTAAATAATCATCTACTCTATAACTCACACTGTCTGTCTGTCTATTATGTAACCATGCTAAATTTATAATAGTAAAGTATAATTTGTATATATATAAGTAAATAAGCATCTACTCTGTAACTCACACTGTCTGTCTGTCTGTTATGTAACCATGCTAAATTTATAATAGTAAAGTATAATTTGTATATCTATAAGTAAATAAGCATCTACTCTATAACTCACACTGTCTGTATGTCTATTATGTAACTATGCTAAATTTATAATAGTAAAGTATAATTTGTATATCTATAAGTAAATAAGCATCTACTCTATAACTCACACTGTCTGTATGTCTATTATGTAACCATGCTAAATTTATAATAGTAAAGTATAATTTGTATATCTATAAGTAAATAAGCATCTACTCTATAACTCACACTGTCTGTCTGTCTGTCTGTTATGTAACTATGCTAAATTTATAATAGTAAAGCATAATTTGTATATCTATAAGTAAATAAGCATCTACTCTATAACTCACACTGTCTGTCTGTTATGTAACTATGCTAAATTTATAATAGTAAAGTATAATTTGTATATCTATAAGTAAATAAGCATCTACTCTATAACTCACACTGTCTGTATGTCTATTATGTAACTATGCTAAATTTATAATAGTAAAGTATAATTTGTATATCTATAAGTAAATAAGCATCTACTCTATAACTCACACTGTCTGTCTGTCTGTTATGTAACCATGCTAAATTTATAATAGTAAAGTATAATTTGTATATCTATAAGTAAATAAGCATCTACTCTATAACTCACACTGTCTGTCTGTCTGTCTGTTATGTAACTATGCTAAATTTATAATAGTAAAGAGATAATTTGTATATCTATAAGTAAATAAGCATCTACTCTATAACTCACACTGTCTGTCTGTCTATTATGTAACCATGCTAAATTTATAATAGTAAAGTATAATTTGTATATCTATAAGTAAATAAGCATCTACTCTATAACTCACACTGTCTGTCTGTTATGTAACCATGCTAAATTTATAATAGTAAAGTATAATTTGTATATCTATAAGTAAATAAGCATCTACTCTATAACTCACACTGTCTGTCTGTCTGTTATGTAACTATGCTAAATATATAATAGTATAGGATAATTTGTATATCTATAAGTAAATAAGCATCTACTCTATAACTCACACTGTCTGTATGTCTGTTATGTAACTATGCTAAATTTATAATAGTAAAGTATAATTTGTATATCTATAAGTAAATAAGCATCTACTCTATAACTCACACTGTCTGTCTGTTATGTAACTATGCTAAATTTATAATAGTAAAGTATAATTTGTATATCTATAAGTAAATAAGCATCTACTCTATAACTCACACTGTCTGTCTGTCTGTTAAGTAACCATGCTAAATTTATAATAGTAAAGTATAATTTGTATATCTATAAGTAAATAATCATCTACTCTATAACTCACACTGTCTGTCTGTCTATTGTGTAACCATGCTAAATATATAATAGTAAAGTATAATTTGTATATCTATAAGTAAATAATCATCTACTCTATAACTCACACTGTCTGTCTGTCTATTATGTAACCATGCTAAATTTATAATAGTAAAGTATAATTTGTATATCTATAAGTAAATAATCATCTACTCTATAACTCACACTGTCTGTCTGTCTATTGTGTAACCATGCTAAATATATAATAGTAAAGTATAATTTGTATATCTATAAGTAAATAATCATCTACTCTATAACTCACACTGTCTGTATGTCTGTTGTGTAACCATGCTAAATTTATAATAGTAAAGTATAATTTGTATATCTATAAGTAAATAATCATCTACTCTATAACTCACACTGTCTGTCTGTCTATTATGTAACCATGCTAAATTTATAATAGTAAAGTATAATTTGTATATCTATAAGTAAATAATCATCTACTCTATAACTCACACTGTCTGTCTGTCTATTATGTAACCATGCTAAATTTATAATAGTAAAGTATAATTTGTATATATATAAGTAAATAAGCATCTACTCTGTAACTCACACTGTCTGTCTGTCTGTTATGTAACCATGCTAAATTTATAATAGTAAAGTATAATTTGTATATCTATAAGTAAATAAGCATCTACTCTATAACTCTAACTGTCTAACATTTTATAAAGTAAAAGTTAACACGTTAATATAAAAAATGTTTGATTAATATTTTTTTTTCTTCAAAACTGTCTTTATTTTCGTTATTGAGGGGCGTCATTATGATCTGAATATTATATAGTAACATCATGTTAGTTTGTCTGTTTGTTCCAAAGGATCTTGCTTAACCATTGACCGATATGGATCTCCTTTACAAAGAAGCTTCTCAAAGTCAAGAAAAGGTTAATAATCATCACCATCCGAAGAGAAATAGCACCTGGAAACAAATGTATCACCCCCCCCCCCCAAAAAAAAAAATAAATATTTTTTTTCTTTTAAGAGGGGCGTCATTATGATCTTAATATTATGAAGTAATATATTATGTCTGCTTGTATCGAAAGATCTCAAGTACTGTTGGACCGATATAGCTCTCCTTAATATTTCCAGTGAAGGTTTACACAAGTTTTAGAAAAAAATACCTTCTAACACCAACAAATATTAATTAAAAATAAGCTCCCTAGATACTTAAAGTTTCGTAGCCGCTAGAACTGCATATAAATTTGATGCTTAACTGCGCTTGTATATACAGGATTCTGTTTAAGAACATTCTTACATTTTAGGACTTGATTATAGAAATTTTTCGCTTAAGATAATTTACCTTGTTGTATAAAAAGTTGTTATCAGAAAAGTTTAAATCACCATGGTCAAAAATACGGACTTTCTTGTAACGATTATAAAGTTGCTGTGCTTTTGAAATCGTACCTAACTTTTACAGGATTCATTACCTAAAGTTTGGATCGACTGGACAATTCTAAAAGGACTAAATAATGAAAAGAGCCATGACGTGCGTTAGGACGTACAGAACCTAGTTATAGAAAAGCTTTGATAAAAAAAACAAATGTTACTTATTTTTACAATATTTATTGTACATTAAGAAACATGTCGTCAAAATAAAACAAAATATCTGTCATTTCAAATACAAAGAGAGGGGTAGGTTTCTGGTAAAATCCGTAAAGGTTATGTGCTATAAATTAAAAACAGTAGTAGAACAATAAAATTTTATGTTAACTTAATAAAAAAAATTGTCTATAGTTCTTTCAATAAGAAATACACATATTTAGAGAATACTACTATTTTTAAAGCTTAAAACACACACCTTTACAGATTTTACCAGAAACCTACCCCTCTCTTTTATAATATATACACTAATAGGATGTCATTCTTTATGTATGTATACATGGTCAATACTATCTCATAAACGGCTGGATAAAAGGGAAGAGGCAATGCATTTAGTACTATGATAAAGTAGAGATGTTACGGATATTTATTAAATTCGATAATAAATTATGTTGTATGTTAGGATTTTTATATCAGAAAGTACAATGATATTTATAGTTCTGTGATAAAATTATTTACAACACTCTCATTCATTTACATTTCAATAGAGAGAGGATCAATATTGTCAGCGCTCATCTGAATAGAGAGGGTTCTCTTCAGATATTTCTTCCTCTTTAATTTCTTCCTTGATATAAACTTCTTCACATTCAATGAAATTGATTGATACAGAAGTTGGAACAGTATTAATACGTCTTTTTATCATTTTTAAATGTTTAACAGATTTTTTGTGTTTTGATAAATCTGAACTAGAGACATAATGTTTGTCACAAAGTTTACATGAGTATGGTTTCTCTCCAGTATGGATTCTTTCATGGAGAGTCAATTTACCACTAGTTGCAAAGGTCTTTCCACATTGATCACATGAGTATGGCTTCTCACCCGTATGAAATCTTTTGTGAACAGTCAATTGGCTACTTGTTTTAAATGATTTTTCACATTGATCACATGAGTATGGTTTCTCACCTGTATGTATTCTTTTGTGCTGAGTCAAATTACTACTAGTTGTAAATGTCTTTTCACATTGATCACATGAGAATGGTTTCACTCCTGAGTGAGTACTTTTGTGTTCAGTCAATTCACTACTTCTTTTGAATGTCTTTTCACATTGATTACACGAGTATGGTTTCTCTCCAGTGTGGATCCTTTTATGGACCGACAAATCACTATTCCGAAGAAATCTTTTATCACATTGATCACATGAGTATGGTTTCTCACCTGTATGAACCCTTTCATGGAGAGCCAATTCCCAACCAGATTTAAATGTCTTTTCACACTGATCACACGAGTATGGCTTCTCACTAGTATGAATTCTTTTATGTCTGTTCAAGTGACTGCTATTCGTAAATGACTTTTCACATTGATCACATGAGAATGGTTTTTCACCAGTATGAACTCTTTTATGGACAGCCAAATTACCTCTCAGTGTAAAATTCTTGTAACAAATATCACAGGTATTCATGCTGGTTTATCCTCTCTCAATATCCTAAAATATTTTTATGGATCAGTATTAAAACATAAAATATTGTTGTACAGATATTTCTAGGTAAAAAATTATTTACACAAATCGAGAAAAAAAGGTAAAATAAATTGTTCTAAAGTAATGATAAATGGGTGGAGTGGACGACACGTATATGAGTTAGGGCGGTAAATATAAATAATACATTCATATAGAACTGAAGAAAAACATTGATGACAACATCTATAAAAGCCAAGCTCAAAAAAACCAGACTAGCAGAAAAATCCAGGGATATAAAGGGATAAGTTAGTGAATCCCTATGATAATGCACATAATTACCCCTTCTGTAGATTAAATTAGTGGTTGAAACTATTGAACACTCAACTTAATGAATCAACCAATCAAAATTCACTAGTGTCGCCAAAGTTGTTAAGCAAACGAATAAGAAAACGTTACTATAAAACTTTGGGGACCTCCGAGAAAAATCTGCAATATATCTCTGATAAAAGCTGAGGAAAGGCATATTTCTTATTAAAATTTGAAACAGAGCAGTACAGACAGACCAACATATCAAGTGATATATTTATAGGGTAGGTGCTATATTCGAAAATTTACGGAAAATTTTTTTGAAAAACAAGAATGACAACATTCATAAAAGCGAAGCTCTGAAACAAATGACATTACACATTAAGAATTAAAAGAGCAGAATATAAATGTTTATGTCTAGGGAAGATTTAAAGTAAATTTGTTGCAAAGCTGCTTAATTAAGGATGAGAACTTGATAATAGACATGCTTCCTTATAACATTATGCCTTGTTGTAATAGGAATCAGTATTCCAAAAAACAGACGAATAAGATAATTATAACACATAAAAAATTTTTTGTCAGAAAGGTTAAAAATCTACATTTTTAAATAGACGTACATATGTTATGGTAATGATTATACAGTTGCTACGCATTTTAAATTGTACCTAACTGTTATAGGAATCATCATGCAAAGTTTGAAATCGATAAGACAATCCTACCATGTCGAAATTAATGAAATGAGCTGACAGTTACGGATGGGTGGGCCGACCGTAAATATAGAAAATCTTCGCAGTTAAATACATATATAGATACCTTTTGATATGGATTTCCCTCTGTTATTATAATGTATATTAATATAATATATCATCTCCAACAGGATGAGTGTAAACTTAAGAGTTAAGACTCTAGGGGGCTAGGTGTCGCTTTCGGGCACTAGGTAACTAGACCTCTCTCCACGCACCTTGAAACATACATACAATACTTATGATTGCGGTGTAAAGCGTCCATTCACCCATCAGACAACCAACTCTCTGAGATGCACGACCTTTGTCTGAGAAGTCCCAACTGTGCATGGTAGCAAGTTGCGCCTGTTTTGTTCCAAGGCATTCCCCCCACTCTAACTATTTACGTCGCGCATCTGACATAGTAGCAGTGGGAACCATTTTTAACGTCTTTAGTTATGACGCGGTGTCGGGCCGAGATTCGAACCTATCACCTTCCCGACGACGAGCGGATGCGCTACATGTTGAGCCACGGTCGCGGGTTGAGTGTAAACTTAGTGTGAAAACCAATGCAAACAATGAAATTAAAGTACCTTCCATGAGTTTATACCACAATTAAAATTCCTCTGCAGATTTCTCTTTGTTTACTGTGAATGTTCGTTGCTGACATTAATACAATTATCAACCTAAAATACAAATAATATTTTAACTCTTGTTTCTGAATATTTAGCTAAACAAAATCTCCGCCCATTTACTCAACGCGGACTCCGCCTACTAATACATAATCAGAAACTTTTTCTGGCGGGAAATTATTTTTTATCTTTATGAAAATAAACATAGAATAAATAAATACGTTAGGTAGTGTTAAGTAGCCCCTAGGTGAATTAAGAGGGGGTCATAGATACACCAAGTCTTGAAGTTGGCACGGGGGCTTACGGCTTAGCAAAACAATAAGGTGTATAACTCTTGTCTTTTCTTCTACCAAATTTTTATCTTTCGTCTATGTCCCCTTTATTAAAGGTTAAAGATTAAAGGGTTTAATTGCCTATGATTAAAATTTCTAAATCTCATAGAACTTTTTAACAGTGAACAATCGTGAACAAGAACAAGGAGAAAGAGTCATCGCTGCACATACCAGCGGCGCTGGCTCTCCCGGAGGAATCATATTTCTAGAACCAGCCATGTAACTTCTATTAAATTGGACCCCTTAGAGAATAATGTGGAGCCTTAAGTATGAATAAAACTAAATAACCTGTGCATTTAGAAACAATATTGGTAGGAAACTTGTTTTCTTTGTAACATTACTATCTATACTTGGTGCATTTTTATGTATTATAAATATTTATCTGAAAATAATATATTTACATTTGATAAATATTCTATTCACACAGAAACCAATAAATTAATCATTGTATTATGCTTAAAAACAGCAAAATTGTTTACAGAAAATTAAAGTAAAATACATCATTAAAAAAAATAAGTTGTAAGCAAAATAAAGATAGGATTAAACAGCATTGAATAGCATTGGATAAAAAAAAATTGAACAAATTAAATTACTTTTTAACAATAAAAATGAGATTTTTATTTTTATTTCAACTGAGAAATTGGCATTAATCTTGTATCTTTAAATAAACATTTGTTTCCTATGAAAATTAAATGTTTATATTTATATTTTATGATAAACAATATCAATATCATCAATTCTATCTTCATCATAATTCTGTTGACAAGAAAGAGGATCTTCTATTTCACATTTAATATTTTCTTCAATATTGTCAGCTCTCATCTGGATAGAGAGAGGATCTTCATCAAATATTTCTTCTTCTTTAATTTCTTCCTTGATATAAACTTCTTCACATTTAATTAAACTAATAGATACAGAAGTTGAAACTGTATTATTACAGCTTTTCAGCATTTCTAAATGTCCAGGGGATTTATTATGGGTTGATAACTGTGAACTAGAGATGTAATGTTTGTCACAAAGTTCACATGAATATGGCTTCTCACCTGTATGAATCCTTTTGTGGACATTCAAACTACTAATTTGAGAAAATGTCTTTTCACATTGATCACATGAGTATGGCTTTTCACCAGTATGTACCCTTTTCTGCCGAGTCAAATGGCTAATTTGATAAAATGTCTTTCCACATTGATCACATGGGAATGATGATTCTGTTCACAAGAAAGAGAATCTTTATCCTGACTTTCTTCTGCTTCTATTTCCTGTTTTATAGTTTCTTCTACATTCTCAGCCTCTATGTTGATAGACAAAGGATCTTCATCAAGAGTTTCTTCTTCTTTTATTTCTAGCTTAATATCAGCTTCACCACAATCAACAAAACTGATAGAATCTGAATGTGGAACTGTAATTTTAGTAGTTTTTAACTTTTTGAGATGTCCTGCTGTTTTATAATGCGTTGACAGGCATGATTTATCATAAAAAGATTTCTGGCATAATTTACAAGAGTTTGGCCTTTTTTCTGTATGGATCATCTTGTGGACAGTTAATTGACTTTGTCGTGAGAAAGTCTTTTCACACGTATCACAAGGGTATGGCTTCTCTTGTGTATGAATTCTATAATGGACAGTTAACTTATAATTTGTATGGAATGTTTTTTCACATGTATCACATTTGAATGGATTCTCACCTGTTTCTTCAACATTCTGAGCCTCCATGTTGATAGAGATGGGAAACCCATCAAGAGTTTCTTCATCTTTTATTTTCAGTTTTTCAGTAGATTTCAACTTGTTGAGATGTCGATCTGTTCCATTGTGATATGACAGTTTGGATCCTGATGTAAAATATGTTTGGCATAGTTCACAAGAGTATGGCGTATGGATCCTTTTATGGAGAGTTAAATCCCTATTTGTATGGAATGATTGTCCACATGTATTACATTTGAATGCATTATTCAAATACACTATCAAATTACTCTTTGAAGAGAATTCCTTGAAGCAGATATGACACTTGTTCATGATGGATTATTAATTGTCCTTGCACCTGAAATAAAAAAACGTAAAGAATTGCAAAGAATAATTATTTGTGTTAGTACTTTATCAATAATTCCATTGTAATAAAACCTTTAGTATAAAACCTACTCTATATCTGTCCATACGTCTATCAATACGTAGATACAAGTATTCCAGATGTATTTTTAACAATCTATCTCCTTCCATCTATATCTTAATTAGAATAACTACTCTACATGTAGGGTGTGTCCGTCACTATGAAGGAAAAGTATTCCTGAAGTACTGTATGAAAACTATCTGATTACATCCATATCTTATTTAGTATAGCTACTTTTAGTGTAAAATGTGTCCGTCACTATGTAGGTAAAAGTATTACAGATGTAATCTATAAAAAATATATCACCTTATGTCCACATCTTATCTAGTATAGCTACCCTACATAAATGTAGGGTGTATCCGTCACTATGTAGGTTAAAGTTTTACAGATATGGTGTGCTGTTTTATTAAATGTTATGGACATAATTATCCTTGTACTTCGGCTACTGCGAGACAAGCGCTGTTGCTTATAAAGATACCGGCAATGTAACAAAGAGAAATAATGATTCAGCGAAGAAGATATTTTGTTAAAATATCTTAAAATGAAGTGAGTAGCTTACTAATAAAATTAAGATCTAGCTTGTCTCGCATGGGTTAGTTGTAAGGGGAAAATCTAAAAAAAACTCTCATATGATTCCAAATTGTCTGATTTTGTG
The DNA here is from genome assembly GCF_053477335.1 of Acartia tonsa. NCBI lineage: Eukaryota > Metazoa > Arthropoda > Copepoda > Calanoida > Acartiidae > Acartia > Acartia tonsa. The sequence goes on along the minus strand of NC_137260.1, from coordinate 63,256,744 downwards.
AGAAATGATGAAAACAAATTCTGGTACAATTAATCAAAGTAATCACATTTACCTGATTTATCTTAGCTATTTATTCAAAGGAAGGCTGCAAGAATTCTACTTTCATTTCATTGTTATTCGTTTTCTGAAAAAAAAACAAAGGTCAAAAAATGATAAGTTTTAATTTGTAAAATAGAAAAAAAAATATTTTTTACCAAATTATCTTAAATAACCAACAACAGTAGAAAAATCATATATCCAGACTTTATTTGGGAGGGGGAAATTTTGCCTCTTACACTTACTCCGTGATTATCAGGCTAGGTATTAATGTTAAACAATATAACCTAAAGACAAAGTTTTATCCCAAATAACCCATAGTCTAACATTAATATCAAGCCTAATAAGATGGAGTAAGCAAAAATAGCATATTTCAATTTTATGTTCTATGATATCAATACAATCTTTATCCTCAATTTCTTCTTTAATTGTAATTTATGACAAATGAAATTTATGACAAATGTAATTTATGACAAATGTACCTTTATAACAAACGTACCTTTATGACGAATGTTTTTATGACAAGTGTACCTCTTATGACAAATGTTTTTATGACAAGTGTACCTTTATGACAAAAATTACTGAGGCTTAAATATCGACGGGAAATTGTTGTTTATTTTTATGACATAGACATTGCCAATGATGATAAATAACGCCTCTGAATTTTGCTGGATAAGGAGGGGGGGGGGGGAGAACTTTATTTTTATTGTTAAATGTCAAAATTTTGGGAGTGCATCTGCAAGATAAAATAAAATACATTTCCTAATTGTTTTCAGGGAAGGGTAATCAACCTTTTTAATGTTCCTGGGAGTGAGTTGTTACTCTACCTAGGAGATATGACCCTCTTTATTTCCTCTCGGGGTAAAACCTTTTGTAATAAAAAGTGAATAAGTTGTGTGTTTGTAATCAAAATTAGCAAAAAAACTTCTTTCTCATTTAAATTAATATCCTATGCTTATTAATATAGTTACTGACTGACATTGATTCTATTATAAGCCTAAATAATGAATTATAGTTATACTAGCGGCTACATCCCTAGAAGAGTCTAGTGAAACTTTAAATGTTTGGTTAAAAAAATAATACAATACCTTTGACGCTTCTATGATACATACCTATGTTTCGTAGGAGTCTTCATACTTAAAAAAAATTCAATTTTTTAAATATTTCTCTCGGGAGGGTGGGTGAACCCTCCCCCAAAATAGTTATAAACCTTCCCGGGACCTATGAGATGCTACCCTTTTAAAACCCGATCGGTTCAGCGGTTAGCAAGATCCTTTGGTACAGACACCCAGACAAACAAACAAACAAACATCCTGTTACCTTATTATAAGGATTAAAGATAACTAAATCTCCGCCCATTTTCTTAATTTTGTTGCTAAACAAAGCTGATTAGAAGCTTAGTTAGGAAATGTTTCTGTGAAGGGGGATTGTAATAAATAAGTATTCTGGCGGCAATTATTATCAAATTGTAAATCTTTACATTGCTTAGATAAGATCAGATGGAATTATAAGTTATTATTAAAAGGTAGAAAAATATAAATGTACCATGCTTTAAAAAAAGTAATAATAGATCATAGATGAATACTTGAGAATACTTGCAGCAGTCTGTAAAGAATTTGTTTGTATAAGAAAACAGAAAGTGATGGATAGAACCTAGTTGAAGAATGAGTAGCTCACTGCGCTATTAAAAACAAAAACCTTCAATTATTAATTGTAGAAAACCTATTCATCATTGATATCTATACTTTGTTTTCTTGTTAAATAATATTCTGAAAATAAAATATTTTTATTGGACAGATAATTTTATTTACACAAACAAAATAATATAAAGTTATGTACAATAATTAATTAAAGTCATGAAAATAACATGATATAAGTCTAAAAAATGAAAAAAGAATTTTATAATTTAACAAATATGATTTTTACAATTCTATTTTATGATGAACAATATCAATAGTATTAATTCTGTCTTCATCATAATTTTGTTCACAAGAAAGAGGATCATCTATTTCTTGTTTAATATTTTCTTCAATATTGTCAGCTCTCATCTGGATAGAGAGAGGATCTTCATCAAACATTTCTTCTTCTTTAATTTCTTCCTTGATATAAACTTCTTCACATTTAATGAAATCGATTGATACAGAAGTTGGAACTGTATCATTAAAGGTTTTCATCATTTCTAAATGTCCAGTGGTTTTATTGTGTCTGGTCAATTTATCTTTTTGTACAAATGCTTTATCACATAGATCACATGAGTATGGCTTCTCACCATTATGGATCCTTTTGTGGATATTCAAGTTACCACTATTTGCAAAGGTTTTTTCACATTGATCACATGAGTATGGTTTGTCTCCTGTATGGATTCTTTTGTGCTTAGTCAAATGAGTACTAGTTGTAAATGTCTTTTCACATTGATCACATGAGTATGGTTTATCACCTGTATGGATCTTTTTGTGTCTAGTCAAATTACTAATATCTGAGAAAGACTTTTCACATTGAAAACATGAGAATGGTTTCTCCCCTGTATGGATTCTATTGTGCTTAGTCAAATGACTATTTTGAGAAAATGTCTTTTCACATTGATCACATGAGAATGGCTTCTCACCTGTGTGAATCCTTTTGTGGGAAGTCAAGTGACCACTAGTTATAAAGGTCATTTCACATTGATCACAAGAGTATGACTTCTCACCTGTATGTATCCTTTTATGGACAGTCAAACTTTCATTACAAGAAAATGTCTTTTCACATTGACCACATGAGAATGGCTTCTCTCCCGTATGAACCCTCATATGAAAAACCAAGTGAGATTTCCTTATAAAATTCTTGTTACATATATCACAGGTATTCATGATGATATACCCTCTCTCAATCACCTGAAATATTATTTTATTAATTAAAACACAAAATATCGTTTTTCCAATATTGTCAATAAAGCTAAATATTTTTTAATGGACAATTTTACAGATCCTATACTTATTGTAAAAGAAATCGTCAGGAAAATTCTGACATAAAGAGCTACTGTTACAGACAATGTAAAAAAGCTTCGCTTTAAAATTGTAGAAAGAAAGTAATAAACAAGGATGACAACATTAATAAAAGCGAAACTGATAAACATGGAATGACAGCATTTATATTTATGTACATAGGTTGATATGGTTTATCAACACAACCAAACCCCCCCCCCCCTCTCCCCAGATTTAGTTTTCATAATATTTAGCAACTCCTCCTACTTTAATTGTTCCAAATCAATGATAAATGGGCGGAGTTAGAATTTAATATTTGAGGCAGGGGAGTAAAATGAGGGATTTCAAAGTTTGGGGTAAGCACCCCTTTACCCTCATCCCAGGACGTATATGAGTTAGGGCGGTGAATATAAATAATACATTCATATAGAACTGGAAATAAATTGTTATAATAGAAGAAAAACATTGATGACAACATCTATAAAAACAAAGCTCAACAAAACCAGACTAGCTGAAAAATCCAGGGATCTAAAGGGATAAGACAATGGCCAATAAAATTGATGAGCATTCCCTATGATGATACATGATTACATAATTACCCTTTTTGTAGATTAATATTAGTGGTTTAAACGATTGAACACTCAACTTGATCAACCAATCAAAATTCCCTAGTGTTCCCAAAGTTGTTAAGCAAACGAACAAGAAAACGTTGGGGACCTCTGAGAAAAATCTGCAATCTATCTTTGATAAAAGCTGAGGAAAAGCATTTTTTTAAATACAAATTTGCATTAGATCAGTATACAGACCAACACGTCAAGTGATATATAGAAAAGGTGCGATAATCGGAAATGGTCGGCAAATCATTTACAAAATAAGGATGATAACATTCATAACAGCGAAGCTCTAAAATGGTAAGACAAACGAATATTAACACTTTAAGAATATCAAAACTGAATAAGCAGAAGATATTTATATTTGTTGCAAAGCTGCTTAATTACAAGATAAGAACTTGATTATAGAGATGATTCCTTTTAATATTGTACATTGTTGTAATAGCAATCAGTATTCCAAAAGTCAGATAAATAGAAATTGTAGCTAACTACTACAGGAATAACCATACCAAGGATGAAATTAAAAGGATAATTCTAACATGACTAAAATCATGAAAAGATCTTACCATTCCGGAAAGAGATACGGACGGACTAACCTTAATTAGAGACGCTTTTAAACATCAGCATTGAATAGCATGAGAGAATGAGTCTGGAGTAATAACATAAAGCACAAAAATATAAAAATACCTTATAATATAAAGTATATCTGTAATAATGGATTTCCCTCTGTCCACTGTGAATTTTAGTTGCTGACTGACAATGATACAATTATCAACCTAAATCATAAACAATAGTTTTATTCATTAAAATTAAAGCACAACAAAATCTCCACCCATTTACCTTAATATGATACTCAAATAGGACTCCTCTCACTTTTAATAAGAAAATATTTTAGTTAAAGGGTTGTGATGTTATTTCAATAAAAATTTTGGCGGCAAATTGTTATTAATAATTGATTATTACATTATATAAATTTCCATTATGTACAGTGTTTTTTTTTTATGAGAACTTTTTTGAAAGCAATTTTACCCCACTTATAGTTATCAGAATTTAATTATTAATGGCTTATATTCTTCGTTTTTTAATGCAATTAATAGAACATTAAAAAAATATTTCAGTTTTTTATTAAAAAGTACAGTAAAATGTAAAATTCAAAACTTAGGTGACAACATCTAAAAATGGTTTTAGCGCATTTTTCTTATGCTCAAATCATCTACCCTTTGCAAGAAAAAAATTGGATTTTCAGTAGTCGACTTTGGGGGGCCATTACTCCCTCCCTGATTAAGATATGGCCTTCAAACTTTGATATGTTCTAGTACATGTCCCTAATAGTATCAGTATACATTTTTAGCTCTATATCTCAACTTTGAAGCGTTTTGCAGCCATTCTTGCAAAATGAAGAAGATTTGAACATAAGAAAAATGCGCTAACCATTTTTAGAGGTTGACACCTAAGTTTTGAATTTTACATTTTACTGTTCTTTTTAAACAAAAACTGAAATATTTTTTTGTTGTTTTATTAGTTGCATTAAAAAAACGAAGAAAATAAGCCATTAATCATTAAATTCTGATAAATATAAGTGGGGTAAAATTGCTTTCAAAAAGTTCTCATAAAAATAAAACACACTGTATTAATATCAATTTGTTAATAAACAGGACAAAGGGAGTCATTTTTATCGAGTATTTTCCGGAAAGGTGTGTGTTTTTTTTAAGACTTTAAAACAGATGTAGAACTCTAAAATTTTGGCATGACAGTTTATGTGTGTTACAATATAGAACGGCGAAAATCGGTATATCCCACCAATTGTTTTCCTTTTCTTGCTAAATTAGAAAAATTTAGATTATTATTTTCTAATCAAGTTGACCTTTTATTTACTCAGGGCACTTGGAATTTTTTGAATTTGAATATTAAAAACATGTCCCAACTCTACCAAAAAGAAAGTATCAGGAGAAAATAAAGGGGAAATTTTTTTGAAAAAAAAGTTTGTCTCAAAAGATTCAAAATTGTCTAATTTGGCAAGAAAAAATACAGCGGTTTTCGGCGGGAGCGGCCACTGTTTTCCACAAATCCACGTATCCATTAAAGCTACAATTTTAGAGTTGTATCCCTATTTTAAATTCTCAAAACTCAAACCTTTAAGGAATTCTGCGAACGCTACATCCCCCTTTATAATATAAGATTTGCATAATGTAGTGGATCGAACAGGACAAATGTAAAGTAGTTTGTAAAAAAATGGACAACAATATTATAGATTTGCTCCGCACATAAAATATGATAAAAAATTTAGGTACCTAGCATAAGTTTATACCACAATAAAATAAATCCTCTGCGGATTTTAGTTGCTGACTGACAATGATTCAATTATCAACCTAAAAAAATAAATAATGGTTAATCATGTTTATAAATAAATCTAAATGAAATCTCCGCCCATTTTCTCCTCCCACTTTTTATCTGAAACTAGACGGATAAACGTTTTTGCTAAATAAATATTCTGGCGGGAAATATAACTTATTAATGTAACACATCAAACCAAAATAATGGTAAATAGTTATACAGTAATATTTAGGGAAACTTTCACACAGACAGATGGACAAAAAGACATTAGAGTACCTAGCTTTGCATATTAAAAATCAAACACTTTAGAAATACATAGTTATATCCATACAAAGGTTAAATTGTTTACAACTGTGAAATATTTTTACTTATTTAAAACTCCCGAGCCATAGAAGAAAGAGATATTAATGATTAACTTCTATCAGGAGTAATGAGAATATAAATTACTAATTTAGAAGTGTTGCAGAAGGGAGCTGTAGGGGGGTGTTATGGCAAAATTAAGGGTAGTGGATACCCCATACACCCTTTAAAACATTCCAGAGGGGAGTCAATGTAATTTGAAAATAGTTAATAGATCAAATAACATATCTGGAGTAATGACGTAAAGCACAAAAAAACTATAAATACCTTATAATGATATTGTGATTCCCTCTGTTCACTGTAAAAGTTAGTTGCTGACTGACATTAATACAATTATCAACCTAAATATAAACAATATTTAACTCATTTTTAAAAATAAAACTTAACCAAATCTCCGCCCATCTAATTGTTATGATGCCTAATGCGAACTCCTCCCACTAATACCTAATCAGAAACTTATTCTGGCGGGAAATTATTTTTATCTTTGTGAAAAAAGACACAGAATAAATAAAGACCTAATCTATCCTACCTACATACTTAAGTAAAATAAGGTAATGTTAAGTAGCCCCGCAGGGTTAGGGCCTCCAGATTTATGGATGCTGTCATCTTTGAATTTATTCTATATTTAATTTAGGCCTTTTTTAGGATTAGGTCTTTTGCGGCAACAGCATGTTTTAGCAACTTTGCAACAAATACAATTTTGTTAGCACTTATACTAAAAAAATTCTGCTTATTTAGTTCTTACAAGTGTTTATGTTTATTTGTCTAATAATCTGATTTTAGAACTTTGTTTTATGGATGTTTTCAGCCTTGTTATATGATATTTACAATAAAAGAAAGAATATTAAAAAAGATTGTCACATACTAATGTCCATTTATAAAATTACTACAACCAGCCATTTAAATCCTATAAGGTGGAGCCTTAAGTATAAATAATTAATAACCTGTGCTTTTAGAAACCATATTAATAGGAAACTTGTTTTCTTTGTAACATAACAAAAGAAAGAGTCATCGCTGGACGTACCAGCGGCGCTGGCTCTCGAGGAGGAATCATATATCTAGAACCAGCCATGGAAATCCTATAAGTTGGACCCCTTAGAGAATAATGTGGAGCCTTAAGTATGAATAAAAATAAATAACCTGTGTATTTAGAAACAATATTGGTAGGAAACTTGTTTTCTTTGTAACATTGCTATCTATTCTTGGTGCATTATTATGTATTATAAATATTTATCTGAAAATAATATATTTACATTTGATAAATATTCTATTCAAACAGAAACTAATAAATCATGGATTGTCATTATGCTTAAAAACATCAAAATTATTCACAGAAAATTAAAGTAAAAAGTAAAAGTAAGTTGTAAGCAAAATAGGATTAAACAACAACTTTGTATAGCCTTTGATAAAGGAAAAAAATTTAACAAATTAAATAGCTTTTTAACAATTAAAATGAGATTTAGATTTTTATTTGAACTGAGCAATTGGCATTAATCTTGTCTCTTTAAATAAACATTTGTTTCCTATGAAAATTAAATGTTTATATTTATATTTTATGATAAACAATATCAATATTATCAATTCTATCTTCATCATAATTCTGTTGACAAGAAAGAGGATCTTCTATTTCACATTTAATATTTTCTTCAATATTGTCAGCTCTCATCTGGATAGAGAGAGGATCTTCATCAAATATTTCTTCTTCTTTAATTTCTTCCTTGATATAAACTTCTTCACATTTAATTAAACTAATAGATACAGAAGTTGAAACTGTATTATTACAGCTTTTCAGCATTTCTAAATGTCCAGGGGATTTATTATGGGTTGATAACTGTGAACTAGAGATGTAATGTTTGTCACAAAGTTCACATGAATATGGCTTCTCACCTGTATGAATCCTTTTGTGGACATTCAAACTACTAATTTGAGAAAATGTCTTTTCACATTGATCACATGAGTATGGCTTTTCACCAGTATGTACCCTTTTGTGCCGAGTCAAATGGCTAATTTGATAAAATGTCTTTCCACATTGATCACATGGGAATGGTTTCTCTCCTGAATGAATCCTCTTATGAACAACCAAAGAAGATTTGCATGTAAAATTCTTTTTACAAATATCACAGATATACATGCTGGTATATCCTCTCTCAAACTCCTGAAATATTATTTTTTCAAATAAAAACAGAAAATTTAGTTTTTTCAATATTTTCAAATAAACAAAAAAATAAGGAAAAAACTGAAACAAGGATAACAACTTCCATAGAAACAAGGCAAGAAAAAAAACAGACAGCCAATCAAACAAGTGAGAAAAATTTCAAAAGTCATATCCAAGTTGTCAATAACGCTAAATAATTAAAAAAGAACAATTTTACAGATCCTTTAATTATTTATTGTGCCTTATTTTGTTAAAGGAATCATCAGAACAATTCTGACATGCCTAAATTTACGATAAGAGCTACTGTTATAGACATACAGACAGGTTGGTTGGGTTATATAACCTCTCCCCAGATTTAGTTTTTATAATTATTTTTTATAATATTTAGAAACTCCTCCTACTATAATTGTTCTAACTCGTTGATAAATGGGCGGAGTTAGAATTAAATATTTGAGGCAGGGGAGTAAAATGAGGGATTTCAAAGTTTGGGGTACCCCTTTACCCCCATCACAGGACGTATGAGTTTGGGCTGTAAATATAAATAATACATTCACTTAGAACTGGAAATAAATTGTTATTATAGAAGAAAAACATTGATGACAATATCTATAAAAGCCGAGCTCAAATAAACCAGACTAGCAGAAAAATCCAGAGATCTAAAGGGATAAGACAATGGCCAATAAATTGACATGCATTCCCTATGATGATTCACATAATATCATCTATAGATTAAAATTAGTGGTTGAAACGATTGAACACTCATTTTAATGAATCAACTAATCAAAATTGAATAATGTCCCCAAAGTTGTTAAGCAAACGAATAAGAAAACGTTACTATAAAACTTTGGGGACCTCCGAGAAAAATCTGCAATATATCTCTGATAAAAGCTGAGGAAAGGCATATTTCTTATTAAAATTTGCATCAGCGCAGTACAGACAGACCAACATATCAAGTGAGTATCGAGTAGGTGCGATATTTAGAAATGGTCGGCAAATCATTTACAAAATAAGGATGATAACATTCATAACGGCGAAGCTCTGAAACAGTAGGACAAACGAACGTTAACACTTGACGGGTGTCAGAACTGAAAAAGCAGAATAGAAATGTTTATGTCTAAGAAAAATTATAAGTAAATTTGTTGTATACTGTTTATAGGACATACTTACAATTTTAGGACTTGATTATAGTGATGATTCCTTAAAACATTGTACCTTGATGTACTAGGAATCAGTATTCCAGAAATCAGATGAATAGGATAATTATAACACATAAAAAATTAGTTGTTAAAAAGTTAAAAATCAACATGTTTAAAATGAACGATTCTGGGAACGATTATAGAGTTACTAAGCTTTTTAAATTGTACCAAACTGTTATATGAATCATAAAAACCCTATTTCCGCATAATCTTTGCAGTTGAATATAAATACCTTATAATATCAAGTAGATCTGTACAATTTCTTTCTGTTCACTGTGAAAGTTAGTTGCTGACTGACGTGATTCAATTATCAACCTAAATCATAAACAATAGTTTATTCTTGTTTTATATAAAATAAAGAAATCTCCGCCCATTTACTTATATATGATGCTCAATGCGCGGATCCCTTCTACTTTTTATCAGAAACTGAACAAGCAAATATGATATGGTGTTATTTTTAATAAAAATAATGGCGGTAAATTCAGGGAGGGAGGTGACATGGAACTGATTATTACACTAGTCCCCACGGTTTTATAATTACGTTTTCTTTTTCTTTTGACCATAAACTTTGGGGACCATAAATGCCTTCTGATTGGTGGGTCCAAACGTTTTAACCAAAAAAAAACCGCCGCCCTGCAGTTTATTTGAAAATTAGCTTAAAACATAACTAACACTATAAAGCGGCAAAAAAATATTTTTGGTAAACAGCTGATTTTAATGAAGATTGAAAAGAAACAATTTTACGTGTCCCTAGAGGCCTCTAGGGAAGTAGCCGCTAGTAGTTAGACATAATAACAAAGATTTATATTTATATTAGAAAGAGAGAGGTAGGTTGACATTGACAGAGTTGATACAAGAAATCATTTTTACCTGATTTTATATTAGTTATTTGTTTTAGTGAAGGTAGGAAGAATTACACTTTTTTCATATCATTTCATTGTTTTGCTTTATCTGAAAAAAATAGTACAATGTAACAAAAAAAATATTTTTTACAAAACATATCTAGCTTCTTAACAAAATAATCTTAAATTAAAAGTTAAGGTGAAAAAAATATGCATATGGAAATATCTTTGAAAAAAATAAAGTAATCAATATTCACATTAAAAATAAAGAATATTTACAAACTCAGGTTTCATGTTAGAACAAAAGATTAATATTGTTCATCATGTTTCAATTTTGTGTTCCACAATATCAATTGAGTCTTCTCTATCCTCGTTAGAATTCTGTTCACAAGAAAAAAAATCTTTTTCCTGAATTCTTTCTTCTTCTATTTCCTGTTTTATAGTTTCTTCAACATTCTCAGTCTCTATGTTGATAGAGAGAGGATCAAGAGTTTCTTCTTCTTTTATTTCTAGTTTAATATCAGCTTCACCACAATCAACAAAACTGGTAGAAACAGAAGATGGAAATGTATTCTTAGTAGATTCAAACTTCCTAAGATGTCTAGCTGATTTATTATGTTTTGACAGGTTTGAACTGTCATAAAAAGATTTCAGGCACAGTTCACAAGAGTATGGCTTCAGTGTGGATCCTCTTATGTCTTGTCAAATCACCATTTGTACAGAAATATTTTTTACAAGTATCACAAGAGTATGGTCTCTCTCCTGTATGGATCCTCTTTTGGATAGTTAATGTACTTTGTTGTGAGAAAGATTTTTCACAAAAATCACATTTGAATGACTTCTCTCCTGTATGAATTCTCATGTGTGTTGTTAAATCACTGCTTTTTGTAAATGCTTTTCCACATAATTTACATTTAAATGGCTTTTCACCTGTATGTATTCTCATATGTATTTTTAAATAACTCTTTTGAGAGAATTCCCTGCAGCATATATGACACTTGTTCATGGTGGATTCCTTATTGTCCTTACACCTGAAATAAATAATATTGAATGTAATACCTTTGTAGAAATGAAAATAACAATTTTAAATCTTAAAAATTTTAATAATTATTTCAAATCTTATTTAGACTTGTTACTCTATATCTTAGGTGTGCCATACATCTGTTACTATGCAGGTAAAAGCATTACAGATTTACCTTCTATATGAAAACTCTCCTCTTACATCTAATTATAATCCCACTTACTCTTCTATCCACTTACATGTACATGACTATTTTACCCAATCTACTTTTCATGTTTTATCAAATGTCCATCTTCAACTTTGATTTAAAATACATACTATACAGAAAACAACAATCCCAAACCTCAACTGTTTGAATAATATTTTTGTTAGAGAAAAATACTTCACTTTTATTACAGACAGACAGACATCCTACATCTTTAATATTGATATTTTTAATATTTGTATTATGGAAAACTAACTTACTTTGCTTTGTAAACTCAAATCACCCACATTTTCTTTCTTTTCATAATCTCAGAGTCTCAATTCATTTTATATTTAGTCTGAAAATAAATATAATTATAATTTTACATGTAACACAATTCTAATAATAAGATCTAATTAATTGAATATAAGAAAATTAAAAAGATAAAGAAGACATTTTTTTTCACAAAAGAACAGAAAAAATGTAAAAATAGTATCTACCTACATGATTTAGTTAATAAAATTAATTTTACATCAAACTCAAAGTTAGGTAAGAGTAAATTGGGTATGTAAAAGTAGCCCTTTAGGGTTAGGGCAACGCAGATTTATATTCAAACAATAAACAATAAAGGAAACAAAGTTATATTCACTAACAAGGAATTTAGTCTATATTAATATATCTATCTATCTACTTTGCTGGGACATTATTCTCACTATATTCACTAACAAGGAATTTAGTCTATACTAATATATCTATCTATCTATTTTGTAGGGACATTATTCTCAATATACATTCACTAACAAGGAATTTAGTCTATACTAATATATCTATCTATCTACTTTGCTGGGACATCATTCTCAATATACATTTACAAACAACTAACAAGGAATTTTGTCTATACTAAAATAATCATTATCTATCTATCTTACTCATTTTTACAGATAACATTTTTTCAAAGAATTATGATTTTTTCTTTAAAATTGTTTGTGAAGAAGTAATATTATTTACACATATTATCAAACCTTAAAAACAAACATTTCTTTATAACAAAGCACATGTCAAAATAAATTTACAACAAATTTGCAATTTATGTTCATTCTTATATATACATTTTTATTTTTATCTACTTAAACAAATTCTTCACTCTCAATTCCTTCTTCCTCCTTTATTTCCTCTTTTATGATTACTTCCACACTCTCAGCCTCTATCTTTATAGATATAGGATCCTCATCATTATTTTGTTCTTCTTTCATTTCTAGTTTAATATCAGCTTCACCACAATCAACAAAACTGGTAGAAGCAGAAGGCGTGACTATATTCCAACTAGATTTATGGTTTTAATCATTTTGTTGTGATGTCTTTTCACAAGTAAAACAAGTGTATATCTTCCTTTCTGTTTGTCTTCTATACTTGACAAATAACGTATTTGTTGTACGAAAACTTTTTCCACATGTATCACATGAGTATGGTTTCTCTCCAGTATGGGTCCTCTTGTGAACAGTTAACTTAGCATTTCTAACAAAAGTTTTGTTACATGTATCACAAGTGTATGGCTTCTCTCCTGTATGAATACGCTTATGTACAGTTAAATAACTTTTTGTAAGGAAAGCCTTTCTGCATGTATTACAAGAGTATGGCTTCATACCATGAACTGTCTTATGTCTGTTAAAGCTATCACTCTTTGTGAATGTCATATTACATATTTCACATTTGAATGGTTTTTATAAGTCTGGTGAGTATTCATGGTCAGGACAGGTGATTTCACCTAAAACATGAAATATTACAAAATTAAATACAGTTATTTGGGAGGTAATATATCTAAATTAAATATAGATTAAGTTTAATATTAAACTTAGAATATGCACTTTTAAACCTCATAGAGATTGATTATTCTTTACAGAAATTGGAAATAATAAGGAAGATTTTTTCTGTAGCTGCTTTAACTAAATGACTTTCCCACAAAAAAAGGAGATCTAGTAAATATTGAGTCTGATTTTACATTAGTTTTCTCTACCCTCGCATTTCCTGTGCATTCAGGGGTGTATATTCTGCACGAGATTTATTTTTTTCCCCTGCTACAAAATTTTTAATTTCCCCCCCCCCCCCTTATTTTTTCTCACCAAGTAGGGGGGAAAATGGAAAAATATTTAAAGAACTCTATATTTTATTTATTTTATCCCTCCTACCACCCATTTTTTTAGTTTTTTTCACCAAGGAGGGGGGGGGGGGGGGGGGGAATGGAAAAAATGTTTTCAATTTTCAAAATTTTTACATTTTTTTCCCCTCCAACCACTTATTTTTTATCCCCCCCCCCCCTGAGCAGGGGATCCCATGTAGAATATACACCCCTGTGTGCATATCAGAAATTGACTATTTCTCATTGTGTGAGTAAGAGCTTAAGCTGTGCAAACAAAAATTATCTTCCTTTACTTATTCCACTCGATCCAAGATTTCCTCAAATTATGGAGGTACCCGCCGAAAAAAAAAGTTAAAAACATTCCCTATACCTAAAAGTAGCTTGGCTGTAAAGAATACCCATATCTTATCAGTTATTAGCGAGATCCTTCTCTACAGACAAGAAAATCTTATCTATTTATATAGTAGGATTACATCCTAAATACGAACTTTAGTGAAATCTTTCATCTCTAATAACCTATGGCCTCACTACAATAACTATCCAAATACCTGTTTCTATTTGTGAAATTTTTTTATTCCATGTAATCAAATTTCATTTTTATGTTCTGAAAATATAAAAATAATAAAGAAATAATATATGATATGTCAGAAAACAAACAAAAAAATTACAGATTCACACAGAGAGATAACTTTAAAGTCCTTACTTAATCAATTTAAAAATGTGTAAGAAAATTAATAGAGGGGAAAAAGTTCTTGTTTATATAAAAAAGGAAAAATAACTAAGCAGGTAGGTAATATATTGTTTTTTTATTTAAAACATTTTAATTTACTGAAAATATATATCTTTCAAATGAAAGGACATTTTATTTTTGGATAAAATTCTTACTAACATAGTGTAATTAATCATATTTCAATTTTATGTTCAACAATGTTCAATACTATCCTCATCAGAATAATGTTCAAATGTTAATTGAAAAACCTTAAAAAGCTGGCTGGAAAAAGTAAAGATAAAAATGTGGTTGTGAATGTGAACTCCAACTTTTTATACAATTAGTAAAAACCAGGTGCTTCGCCCCTAGCCATTAGTGAATAATGGAGGTGTGTCAGAAAAATAGCTTAAAACCACCCCAAGACATATATAAAGTACAATAAAGGCGTGAAAATTGAACTCAATATATAGTAACAAAATGATTAAGTACCTATTCTCAAACACTAACAATTCATTAATGTTTTAGACTAAAATGGACATTATGCCCTTGGTATTTTTAGTTGGTTAGAGTAGAAACCAGAGGATGTTGACATATAATTTTTAAGATTGAAAAATCTGTTGAGTAAGTATTAAACTTTTTAATCTTTCACACAAACAGCCTGGATTCTTTTTCTTATAATTTTTCGTTAATATAACTAATAAATTTGTAATCATTAGAAAATTAGATTTTTTCTCAAGCATTTTTCTCCTTGTAACTAACGCCTGTGGTGACTCTTCGGCTAATGTAAGACAAGCACAGAAAGGACCAATAAAATCACTACCTAGGTAAAACATAATATTACCAATCTTCACAAGCACTGTTGCTTATTAAGATACCTTTCATGTAAAAAAGAGAGTTACTAAGTCAGCAAAAAGGTATGTTGTTCAAATATTTTAAAATGAAGTGAGTAGCTCACTAATAAAATTTAAAATACAAGGGTTCTTTGTAAGGGGAAAATCTACAAAATAAAATTTTGAATGATTCCAAATTGTCGGATTCTGCGAGAATTATGAAAATAAATTCTGACAAATCAATAAAAGTAATAACATTTACCTGATTTATCTTAGCTATTTATTCAAATGAAGGCTTCAAGAATTATACTTTCATTTCATTGTTATCCGTTATCTGAAAAATAATCATAAGGTAAAAAAATTGACAATTTTTAATTTGCAAAACAGAGAAAAATATTTTTAACCAAATAATCTTAAATAACCAGCAATAGAAGAAAAATAATATATACAGATTTTAGCAAAATTAAGTAAGGAGTAAGCGAAAGTTGCAAAACTCCCCAACCCCCTCCCTTTGATATTTACATTAAAAATAATACAATATTTACAAAATTTGTTATTTCACATAAAAAAATGATTTGTTCATCATATTTCAATTTTATGTTCTATGATATCAATAGAATCTTTAACTTCAATTCCTTCTCCTTCTATTTCCTGTTTTATATTTTCTTCAATATTCTCAGCCTCCATGTTGATAGAGAGAGGATCCTCATCAATAGTTTTTTCTTCTTTTATTTCAAGTTTTACATCAGCTTCACCACAATCAACAAAACTGGTAGAAGCAGAAGATGGAACTGTATTCTTAGTAGATTCTAACTTCTTAGTATGTGCTGCGGTTTTTTTGTGCAGTGACAATTCTGTATTTGATTTAAAAGATTTACTGCAAAATTCACATGAATATGCCATATCCCCTGTATGCATTCTCTTATGTCTTGACAGGTCTGAACTAATGAAATAAGATATCTGGCATAGTTCACAAGAGTATAGCTTCTCTCCTGTATGTATCCTATTATGGATAGTTAACTCACAATTTGTGTAGAAAGCCTTTTCACATGTGTCACAAGAGTATGGCTTCTCTCCTGTATGAATTCTCTTATGGATAGTTAACTCATATCTTGTCCCGAAAGCCTTATCACATGTATCACATTTGAATGGCTTCTCGCCTGTATGAATTATCACATGTACAGTTAAATTGCCTTTTGTAGAGAATTCCTTTTCACAAGAATCACAAAAGTATGGCTTCTCTCCTGTATGGGTCCTCTTGTGGACAGTTAAATTACCACTTGTAAGGAAAGCTTTTTCACAAAAATCACATTTAAATGGCTTCACACCTATATGTATTCTCATATGAACTTTTAAAATACCCTTTGTAGAGAATTTCTTGCAGCAGATATGACACTTGTTCATGATGGATTCTTAATTGTGCTTTCACCTGAAATAAAAAAAAACTTGAAGAATTGTTAAAAATAATTATTTACAATCTATCTCCTTCCATCCATATTTGATTTAGAATAACTACTTTATATGTAGGGTGTGTCCGTCAATATGAAGGAAAACTATTCCGGATGTACTCTATGAAAACTATCTACTTACATCCTTATTATTTAATATATCTACTCTAAATGTAGGGTGTGTCTCGCACTATGTAGGTAAAATTATGCCATATGTACTATATGAAAACTCTCTCCTTACATCCTCCATCAATATGTAAGTAAAAGCATTCTAAATATGCTTTGCTGTTTTATTTAATGTTATGGACAAAATTAGCTTTCTACATGTTAAAAACTAACTTACTTTATTTTCTGAACTGAGACTATGCGTGGTTTGTTTCTCTTTATGTTGACTTCAGTTTCAAGTATTATTTCATTTTATTTTTGTCTGAAAATAGACAAAATTATTATTTCATAAGTAGATATAATTGAATTAAAGAAGGTATACACATTTTTGCATTCAAGAGAAGGACAGAAACATGTATAAACAGAAACAGTATCTACACAATTTAGTTGAAATATTAAATTTTTTTTTTCAATATTATAAGAATAAGTATTTCTCAAACTTAGGTTAGGGTAAATTAGGTATGTAGCCCTGTAAGGTTAGGATTACACAGATGTTTATAAGATAGTACCTATTTACACATTTTTACAATTAACATGTTTTTCAAAGACTTATGATTTTTTCTTTAGAACTGATTTTGGAGAAGTAATATTATTAACAAATTACATCAAATCTTAAATACAAACATAATATAACTCTTGATAAAAGACATTTACAACAAATTTGCAATTTAGGTTCATTCATTTATTAATCATTTTCATTTTTATCTACTTAAACAAATTCTTCACTCTCAATTCCTTCTTCCTCTTTCATTTCCTCTTTTATAATTACTTCCACACTCTCAGCCTCCATCTTTGTAATGAGAGGATCTTCATTAAAAGTTTCTTCTTCTTTTATCTCTAATTTTACTTCAGCTTCACCACAATCAACAAAACTGATAGAATCAGGAGCTTGAACTGTATTCTGATTAGATCCTAACTTCTTGAGATGTCCGGCTGATTTTTTATGTCTTGTCAGGTCTGAACTTAATTTATAAGATTTCTGACATAATTCACAAGAGTATGGCTTCTCTACAGAAGGAGTGACTGTTTTCTTAATAGTTTCTAACTTTTTCAGATGTCCAGCTGATTTGTAATGGTTTGACATGCTAGAACTATTGTAATAAGATTTCTGGCATAATTCACAAGAGTATGGCATCTCACCAGTATGGATCCTCATATGTACAATTAAATGACTTTGTTGTGAGAAAGCCTCTTCACATGTATCACAAGAGTATGGCGTGTTTCCTGTATGGATCCTCTTGTGCACTGTCAATGCACTTGATTGTAAGAAAGACTTTTCACATATATCACATGAGTATGGCTTCTTACCTGTGTGGGTCATCTTATGAACGGTTAATTCACCATTTGTACGAAATTCTTTCTCACATGTATCGCATGAATATGGTTTTTCTCCTGTATGAATCCTCTTATGTTCAGCTAATGCATCTTGTCGCGAGAAAGGCTTTTCACATATATCACAAGAGTATGGCTACTCTCCTGTATGGATCCTCTTGTGGACAGTTAACTTATTATTTGTAAGAAAAGCTTTTTCACATGTGTCACATTTAAATGGCTTCTCTCCTGTATGAATTCTCTTATGTACTGTTAAATTGCTTTTCGTAGAGAATTCCTTAGCACAGATATGACACTTGTTCATGATGAATTATTAATTGTTTATGCACCTGGAATAAATAACATACAAAGTAATACCTGTGTAGAGTTGAAAATAATAATTTTCTGTAAGCTTTTTGATTTTATTTCAATAAACATTTTTTTTAGTAACAGAGCAAGCCTATAAATAAGGTGTGTCAATAATTATGTAGGCCAACGTATTCTAGATTTGCTTTATAAAAAGTACTCATCTCCTTACACCAGGGGTGTATATTCTGCATGGGATCCCCGGCTCAGGGGGGGGGGGGAATGTAAAAATTAAGAAAACTGAAAACATTTTTTCCATTTCGCCCCCCTCCTTGGTTAAAAAAAAAACTTAAAAAATGTGTGGTAGGAGGGATAAAATAAATAAAATATAGAGTTCTTTAAATATTTTTCTATTTCCCCCCCTACTTTTTAAGAAAAATCTAGGGGGGAAAAAAAAATAAAAAATTGTGTAGCAGGGGAAAAAAATTAAATCTTGTGCAGAATATACACCCCTGCCTTACACCGATATCTTATTTTGAATAGCTACTCTATTTGTACGGTGTGTCCGTCACAGTGTAGATAAAATATGAAAACTCTCCTCTTACATCTAATTCTTATTCCACTTTCTCTTCTATCCACTCACATGTACATGACTATAGTATTATTACCCGATCTACTTTTGATGTTTTATAAAATGTCCATCTTTAGATTTTATTTAAAAGACATAATATAGAAAATCCATTCCAAACTACATTATTACAGAAAACAAATTTACTTTTATGACAGGCAGATAGACATCGTACATCTTTAATATTAATATTCTAAAGATTCTGCTACATAATATTTTAATATAGAAATCTAACTTACTTTACTTTGCTAAACTCAAATATCTCGTGTTTTCTTTTACCTTCTTTGTGTTTTCTTACTTTTAATAATCTTAGAGTCTCAATTCATTTTATATTCAGTCTGAAAGTATATATAATACTAATTTTACAAGTTACACATTTCTAAAAATGAGATCGAATTAATTGAATATAAGAAAATAAATTAGGGAACAAAAGTTACATGTACAAGGTAGCCCAGTAGGATTAGAGCAACGCAGATTTATGTTTATACAAGAGAGGAAACAAAGTAATTAAGGTACTAGATACCTATTTACACATTTTTTATACAAACCTTTTTTTGAGAGAATTATGATATTTTCTTTAAAATTATTTTTGGAGAAACAATATTATATACACTTACTATCAAATCTTAAATACAAACATAAATAAAAAATAAAGCACTTGCTAAATGACATTTACAACAAATTCGCAATTAGAAACAATCATTTTTATGTTTATCTTCTTAAACAAATTCTTCACTCTCAATTCGTTCTTCCTCCTTTATTTCCTCTTTTATAATTACTTCCACACTCTCAGCCTCAATCTTTATAGATATAGGATCCTCATCAAGAGTTTCTTCTCCTTTTATCTCAAGTTTAATATCAGCTTCACCACAATCAACAAAACTGGTAGAAACAGGAGCTGGACCTGTATTCTTGGTAGATTCAAACTTCCTAAGATGTTCAGCTGAACTATTATGTCTTGACAGGGATGAACTTAAGTAATAAGATTTCTGACATAATAGACAAGAGTATGGCCTTTCTCCTGTACAGAATTGTGGTGAGAAAGCTTTTTCATCTTTATCACCGGAATTTAGCATATCTCCGGTATGAATCATTTTATGTATTCTTAAATCACTATTTGAGCGGAAAGCTTTCTCACATTTATGACAAGAGTATGACCTATGGGTCCTCTTATGACTAGTTAAAGCACTTTTTTGTGAGAAAGCTTTTTCACATGTATCACAAGAGTATGGCTTCTCTCCTGTATGGATCCTCTTATGTTCAGTTAAACTACCTCGTTGTGTAAAGGTCTTTCCACATGTATCACAGGAATATGGCTTCTCTCCTGTATGGATCTTATTATGTTCAGTTAAATTACCTCGTTGTGTGAAAGTCTTTTTACATTTATCACAAGAGTATGGCTTCTCTCCTGTATGGATCCTCATGTGTAATGTCAAACTACTCTTTCTAGAGAATTCCTTGCTACAGATATGACACTTGTTCATGATGGATTCTTAATTGTTCTTGCACCTTGAATATAAACAATATTTAATGTAATGGTTGAATAGAAATTATTGATTTTTGATCTTATTATTTCATTTTTAAGCTACTCTATAATTAAGATGTCCGTACATCAGTCACTATGTAGGAATAATTATTAGATGTACTCTATATCCCTCTATCTCCTCTCTCTCTAATCATGTGGAAGCGCCCATTTATATGCAATATACATGACGCACACTAAATAGTATCTTAGCAATCCATATAAACTGTGACAACAATCATGCTTTTAAAATGTTTTTGCTTGTTGTGTTTTGTTATGGACAAAATTATCCTTGTACATGTTAAAAACTAACTTACTTTGATTCTGAACTCAAAATTGAAGTTTTATTTCTCTTTTTTTATTGACTTCAGCTTTCTAATCTTCAGTCTATTTATCATTCTGTCTGAAAAAATTATATCATTATTATTTTACAAATAAATAATGAAAGGGGTAGTTGTGAAAATAGTTGAATTTGTTATTCCTATCTGATAGCTAATCTGGAGATTAATAGACCAAGACCCTACCTAAGTAAGAATCCATCCATAGACTAGATATAAGAAGAAACAGATATAATAGACCAAGTAGAGAGGCCTCTTCTTGATGTTGTAATAGACCAAAAAATATATATCTAATGAAAATCATGTTGTCAACCTGGATGAATGATTACAATGTGTTGAGTCATGCTATTTTATTTGTCCTTTCGTTAGTTGCACAAAATTAATTTGAACTTGAATTTAGTAAACCACATTTTTTTTTGTTCAATTAAACTACATTTGAAAGGATTTAAATTTTCTACCCATATTCTACAAAAACATTTAAAAGATTCACTACTTTAAGTAACGCATTAAATGCACTATGTGAAGGAAAGAACTTGTGAAATTTAAAAAAAAAGAATTGAAGATGGTATATTAGGATTGTTTGTCATCAAACTTAGAAATTAAAAGTTTTTCTCAAAAAGTAGTCTTAGTATCAACAAAAATATGATAAGAAAGAGTATTTACAAAAATAGACTTGGTGAACAAAGTCATCTCATACCATTTTCTAAACAGTTAAACTAATTTGTTTTCTCACCAAAATAATACATACCTGATGGTTAAAGTCTTCATTCAAATAATAATTCTTTATTCAAATCATTTCATTTCATTCTTTTATCTGAAAGAAACATTAGGAGAAGTAATATTATTTACACATTACATCAAATCTTAAATACAGACATAATACAGCTCTTGCTAAAAGACGTTTACAATAAATTCGCAATCTAGGTTTATGCATTTATTAAACATTTTCATTTTTATCTAATTAAACAAATTCTTCACTCTCAATTCCTTCTTCCTTCTTTATTTCCTCTTTTATAATTACTTCCACACTCTCAGCCTCTATCTTTATAGATACAGGATCCTCATCAAGAGTTTCTTCTTCTTTTATTTCTAATTTTACATCAGCTTCCCCACAATCAACAAAACTTGTTGCAGCAGTAGGTGAAACTTTATTCTTTAGTTCTAAGTATAGCAGATGTCCAGCTGATTTCTTGTGCTCTGACAGGACTGAGTTTGAGAAATAAGATTTCTTGCATAAATCACATGAGTATGACTTCTCTCCTGTAAGAATCCTCTTATGGACAGTTAACTCACCTTTTGTACGGAATGCCTTTTCACATGTGTCACAAGAGTATGGCTTCTCTCCTGTATGGTTTCTTTTATGGAAAGTTAACTGACCATTCGTTGTAAAAGCCTTATCACATGTATCACATTTGAATGGCTTCTCTCCTGTATGAATTCTCACATGTCTTGTCATGTCGTATCTTCTAGAGAATTTCTTACAGCAGTTATGACACTTATTACACTTGTTCATGGTGGATTATTAATTGTTCTAGCACCTGGAATAATTAATATTTAATGTGTAGAAGTAAAAAAAATAATAACTTTAAGCCAGAATAAATTTAATAATTATTTCAAATACTGATTATAGTGTAAGGTATGTCTGTCCTTATGTAGGTAAACGTATTCCAGATGTACTGTATGAAAACTCTCCTCTTACATCTAATTCTTATCCCACTTTCTCTTCTATCCACTTATATGTATATGACTTATTACCCAATCTACTTTTGATGTTTCATTCAATTCCTATCTTTAGCTTTAATTTGAAATACATATTATAGAAAAAAAACATCCCAAACCCCAACTGTTTTCTTTAAATAATATTTTTTTACAATAATCTAATTCACTTCTATTACGGACAGACAGGCATCCTTTATCTTTAATATTAATTTTCTAAAGATTCTGCTACATTTGTATATTTGTAATATAAAAAACTAACTTACTTTACTTTGCTAAACTCAAACTACTCATATGCTTTTTCTTTTTATAATATTCAGTCTGAAAATAAATATAATAATTATCTTACAAGTAACACAATTCTAATATTGAGATTTAATTAATTGAATATAAGAAAATGAGAAATATTAAAAATTAGAGAAGGTAGACATACCTTGCTCAATAGGATAGAAAAAATGTATAAATAGAAACAATTTCTATACAATTTAGTTGATATTTACTCAATTTTTAAATTTTATATTTATTATTATTCCTCAAACTTAGGTTGGTTTAATTGGATATGCACAAGGTATCCCCAAAGGTTTAGAGCAACTCAGATTTATGTTTAAATAATAAACAATAAAGCTAACATAGTAGGTATATAAGATACTACCTATTTACACATTTATACAAATAACATTTTTTTCAAAGAATTATGATTTTTTCTTTAAAATTGATTTTAGAGAAGCAATATTATTTACACATATTATCAAATCTTAAATATGAACAAATATTTGATAAAGTACTTACTAAAAGACGTTTACAACAAATTCGCAATTCAGGTTCATTACTTTATCAAACATTTTTGTTTTTTTTCTACTTAAACAAATTCTTCACTCTCAATTCCTTCTTCCTCCTTTATTTCCTCTTTTATAATTACTTCCACACTCTCAGCCTCAATCGTTATAGATTCAGGATCCTCATAAAGAGTTTCTTCTTCTTTTATCTCAAGTTTTATATCAGCTTCACCACAATCAACAAAACTGGTAGAAGCAGAAGGTGGAGTTGAGTTTTTAGTAGATTTGCTTTGCTGTGACAATTCTAAACTTGAGTAATAAGGTTTCTGGCATAAAACACTCCTCTTATGGTTAGATAAATAACCTCGTGTAGAGAAAGCCATGTCACATGTATCACAGGAGTATGGCTTCTCTCCTCTATGGATCCTCTTATGTTCAGTTAATTCCGTTTGATATAGGAAAGATTTTTCACATGAATCACAAGAGTATGATTTCTCTCCTGTATGCATCCTTTTATGTAATGTCAACTCTTTACTGTCACGGAAAGTCTTTTCACACGTATCACAAGAGTATCGATTTTCCCCTTTATGGATATTCTTATGCTCAGTTAAATGACCTTGTTGAGAGAAAGTCTTGTCACATGAATCACATTTGAATGGCTTTTCTCCTGTATGGATTCTCTTATGTCTCGTTAAATTACAATTGTCTAAGAATGCATTTTCACAAATATCACATTTAAATGGCTTCTCTCCTGTATGAATTCTCATATGTACTGTTAAATAGTCCTTTCTAGAGAATTTCTTGCAGCAGATATTACACTTGTTCATGATAGTTTATTAATTGTTCTTGCACCTGGAATAAATAATGTTTATGGTAATACTAGAATTAATTTAAAGATGACAATTATTTATCATTATATTTGAAGCATTTCATTTTTATGAATTTAAGATTTAATAAAGATCATGTCTGAAGGCCTTTCAACATGTAGAAAATAGTATTCTATGAAAACTTTCTCCTTATATCAATATCTTAACTAGCATAGCAACTCTATAATCGTTACCAGTACTTCCGTACATCAAAAATTTAAAATATGTTGATTTTTAACTATTTATCTGATTTTTTAAATATTGATGCCTAGGACAACGAGGTAGATTGTTGTAAGCAAAGCATCCTTATTATCAATTCCTAAAAATGTAAGTTTATTTTTAAAACTGTATCATCTATTCAAGAAATTTTGCTTCAAATTTACACACAATTTTGATTAGACGTGTAAGTTTACATTCTGATTAATAAGTTTTCACTCTCAACTGGTGTTAATGTTTTAATGTCCAACAATCTGATATTAAATTGCATTGCTTTTATGGATGTCTTTGAACTTGTTTTTATATATAAAAACTAACTTACTTTGATTTGCTAAACTCAATTTACTTGTCTTCCTTAATCTTTATGTTTCTACTGACTTAAGTTTTATAATCTTGAGTTTTATTTCATTTTACATTCAGTCTGAAAATAAATTAAATGAGTTATTAACCAACACAATCTTTACCATAATTGGATATTTACATCACAAGATATTACATGATCAAGAGATAGATCATCATAAATACCGAGTTCATTTTTTTGGCATGGGTTAAAAGGATCTTAAGCATTAGACAGACATTGTTTTACTTTGTATTTAAGATTAGCTTCCTATTTTCAGAAAATGTGACATAAATAACATTTGAAAAGCTTCACACCTGTATGGATCTGCTTTTTTATTATAATTTAATTGCTACAATCATCAAGAAGTATTTTCAAATAAACCAATTTTGAATTGTTCCACACCTCTAAATATGTATTTACAAAACTCCTTTATATGATAATACCCTCAATTAAAACCAGAGGCTAAACCTGAAGATGTAAAGGCTTGGTCTGCTTATTGAAAATAACAAGCTGACAAATACTGCAGCTGTTCTGTATCCAGAGGTAATTGAAAAAACAAGGTTGCAGAATTACAGTGTCTGCATGTTCAAATAAAATATGACTATTTTTTCATTTTTATGACTAAAAAACGTACCTACCTACAATTTTAGACATTGAATCCAAAGGTAAAAGTCAAAGGAACTCCCTAAATAAAGAGTTACAGCTCTGAGATTATGCAAGGCAGTTTCTTTAAAGAGGTACAATTTAAGAATTGTGTAGTAATAGAACCGCTGCTCCCCCCAAAAACCACCATTTCCAGCCGATTTTTTTTGCCTTTACTCGCAAAATTAGACAATTTTCAATCATCTGGGCTAAACTTTTGTTTGCATAAGAATTTCCCTAATGGTACTTAACACTTGTAATGTTTCAAACATGTCAATATTTGAATATTTACTATTGCAATTATAGAAACTACTTTTAGAAGCTGGCTGGGAAAAGTAGAGATAAAAATGTGTTTGTAAATGTAAAATGCAACTTTTTATATCATTAGAAAAATAAGAAAAAACCATCCTAAGAGAATTATACATATTCATTGAAAAGTACAATCATTTAGACCAGCAATTTCCAAAATATTAAGCTTCAGACAAAAGGCGTTACTAATTTATGTGTGAGGATTTATAAGTAACAGACCAAAACCTATGTTTTATCTAGGCCGACCTCAAATGACCAAGGGAGGGCTCTTCTACCAATCATAAGCATCCAGTGATCCTAGACCAAGAATCTTATTTTATTCAGTCTTAATATAAAAATATATTTGTGTGCATTTTATCTTGTTTATTTGATAATCTTATTATTATGTACCTATGAAAGCTTTTATACATTCCAGAGTGTTTTAGTCTATTCTGGGGTTTTATTTAGTATCCAACTTTGTGAATTTTACAGAAACATGAGATGCTGCTGTCTACCTGGGTAAATGGTTACACATGCTTTATTTTTTAGCAATACGAACAAGGACAACAATGTCAATAGTAGCGAATTTCCATACAATAATAGAGAAAGATTTGAAGAATATGACAGATACCATAACAGACCAAGTAATACATACAATAGACCAAGCGAAGCGCATTATGACAGAAACAGCAACAAGGATAGCAACTTTTATAGTAGCGCTGCAAATAACAGCAGATATAACAGAGAGGACACACCGATGATTATAATAGACCAAGACAAGGATTAAGCATTTATGAAGATATCCTCGACAATTAAGATACATTTATGAGGATAATCCTAGACAAAGACAAGGATTTTTTGAGGATAATAGACAGAGAATGTATGCCAGACCAGATCCATGCAGAGAACAGAGATATGATTATGGAAGAAACACAATGCCAATTCCACCTATACTACTATTTTTAAGCCTTAAAACACACACCTTTACGGATTTTACCAAAAACCCTCCCTCTCTTTGTTTTCATATGCTTTCAGCCTAACAATTCATATTGGCCAAATTACGCAAAATTTGATCTTAACAGAAAGACATATATTCTTTATTACTTTGGCAATGAACACTCAATTTCTTCATTGAATGACTGGTTATCATTTTAGGATGTTTTTTTTTGCAAAATAAAAAAAAATTTATGAGTATGCAGTTTTCAAAATAAAATCGTAGTCACCTTTTTTATCCTAGGGACTTTTTGGTTCAATGAAGATTACAAGAATTCTACTTTTTCAGTTCATTTTTTTTATCTGAAAGATAATAAGAATAATGTAAGACACAATAAGATGAATATATTATGTAAGAATCAAAATAATAAAATAAAGTTGATACAAAGTTAGATTTTACAGAAATTGTACAAGAGCATTATAAAATACAAGAACTCATATAGGTATTTAAATAATTTAAATTCAATAATAAAAAGTAAAAAAAAAAATATTATAAACATGATCGATATACATGATACTGATTCTTAAATTATAAGAAAACCAATTGCTCATAAAATAATTTATGTTCTACGATATTGAGATAAGGACAGAAATAATGTATTAATAGAAACAGTATTTACATCAATATAATTTTTTACAGTATTATATCAATTAGTATTCCTCAAACAATAAGAATATTGTGGAAAACCCAACCACACCCCTGTGATAAAAATCCCCTCCTCCCTAATTTAAAAAAAAAATTACAATGAAATGATTCTATATAGGATGAAAACTTCCCAATACCTCGACTCTTGATAAAATACATTTACAACAAATTCCCAAACTAGGTTTATTCATAGCCATACTTAAACAATTCTTATATTTGATAGGTTCCAACTACATTCCAACAAAAAACATACCTAGTCTTTTATAAAGATTCCTTCAAAAGAGAACTGAATCATTTTAGTCGTAAAAGAAGTCTTTTTTTCTATGGACAGACAGACAAAAAATATATGTAAAACCACCTATTTAAAATGTATATAATTATAAATAACATTTTTTCAAAGTATCATGATTTTTTCTTTAGAATTGATTTTGGAAAAGCATTATTATTTACACATTACTTTAAATCTTAAATACAAACATAGTACAGCTCTTGCTAAAAGACAACAATTTGCAATTTAAGTTCATTCATTTAACAAACATTTTTTTGTATCTACTTAAAAAGATTCTTCACTCTCAATTCCTCCTTTCTCCTTTATTTCCTCTTTTATAATTACTTCCACACTCTCAGCCTCCATCTTTATAGATATAGGATCCTCATCAAGAGTTTCTTCTTCTTTTATCTCTAGTTTTACACCAGATTCACCACAATCAACAAAACTGGTAGAAGCTGTTGGTGGAACTGTTTTCTTAGCAGATTCTACCTTTTTGAGATGTCCAGCTGATTTTTTATGTCTTGTCAGGTCTGAACTTAAATTATAAGATTTCTGACATAATTCACAAGAGTATGGTTTCTCACCTGTGTGGATCCTCTTATGTACAATTAAGTTGCTATGTTTTGAGAAAGCCTTATCACAGGTATCACAAGAGTATGGCTTCTCTCCAGTATGAATCCTTTTATGTTCAGCTAATGCACTTTGTTGTGAGAAAGCCTTATTACAGGTACCACAAGAGAATGGTTTCTCTCCTAAATGGATTCTTTTATGGACATTTAATTGAGAATTTGTACGGAAAGCTTTTTCACATATATAACAAGAGAAAGGTTTCTCACCTGTGTGGGTCATCTTATGAACAGTTAAATCACCATTTATACGGAATTCTTTCTCACATATATCACATGAATATGGTTTTTCTCCTGTATGGATCCTCTTATGTTCAGCTACTGCATCTTGTCGCGAGAAAGACTTTTCACATATATCACAAGAGTATGGCTTCTCTCCTGTATGGATCCTCTTGTGGACAGTTAAACTATTACTTGTTAGGAAAGCTTTATCACATGTATCACATTTGAATGGCTTCTCTCCTGTATGAATTCTCATATGTGCTGTTAAATTGCTTTTTGTAGAGAATTCCTTGCAACAGATATGACAATTGTTCATGATGAATTATTAATTGTTCTTGCACCTGGAATAAATAATATTTAATGTAATACTATTGTAGAATTGGAATGATAATTCCACTTTTATTATTTTTTTTGTATTTGTATGACTTTTTTATTACAGCTTCTCTTTATTTAAGGTTGTTTCGAAGGTCTGTCACTATGTATTTAGTGCTTTATGAAAATTTTCCTCCTAACATCCACTTCTAATCTAGTATAGCTATGTATGTAGTGTGTGTCCGTTAATATGTATATGGTAAAACTATTCCAGATATACTCTATGAAAACTCCCCTTCTAACATCCATATCCTTGTAACTTTTAACTTACTTTAATTTATTAAACAGAGACTAGGCGTGGTTTGTTTCGCTTTCTGTTGACTTCAATTTCAAATCCTATTTCTTTTTATTTTTTGTCTGAAAATAAACAAAATTATTAATTTATAAGTAGTAGAAGTCTAATAATGAGATCTAAATGAATATA
Organism: Acartia tonsa; assembly: GCF_053477335.1. Taxonomy (NCBI): domain Eukaryota; kingdom Metazoa; phylum Arthropoda; class Copepoda; order Calanoida; family Acartiidae; genus Acartia; species Acartia tonsa. The sequence goes on along the minus strand of NC_137260.1, from coordinate 63,227,250 downwards.
AGTTGTGTCACAATGTTCATTATTTACTTCTCTAAAAAATACTAAAGGGGCGTTGTAGCTCAGGTGTAACCCACTGAGTTACGGTGGTGACAGTTTCATGTGGCAACTCGAATTTCTTCTTTTTGAGTGGTTTGGATACTTAATTATCCCAAGCTCCTCTGCTCCGAAATTTTCTAACTTTCATTTGATATAATAAAACATACCTACCTATATTTTTTGTTTTGTTCTATGTTTCAATATTCAGTTTTATAAACAAAACATATAAGATACTACCTATTTACACATTTTTACAAATAGCATTTTTTTTTTAAATCATGAGAAAGATTGTTTATTCTTAACCTTCTCTTCTGTATGAATCCTTATATGTCTTTACAAATGATGTTGTTGTGTGAATGCTTTTTCACAAAAATTACATTTAATTGGCTTCTGTCCTGTATGAATTATAATGTGTCTTGCCATATTTCCCTTTGTAGAAAATGTCTTGTGGCAAACATTACATGTGAAATGTTCTTTTTTCTCAACAGTACCACAATCAACAAAAGCAGAAGCATCAGTCTCAATAGAAATAGGACCTTCAATAAGAGTTTCCGTTTCTACTGTCTCAAGATTTTCAACAGCTTCACCATAAGAAACAAAACTGGTAGGAGTAGAAGGTGGAACTGTATTCTTGGTAGATTCCATATTCTTGAGATGTTTAGCAGCTTTGTTGTGCCTTGAAAATTCTGAAGTTGAGTAATAAGCTTTCTCGTATTCATTCGAATCCGGTGGATAGGAACCGGTTCTCATCCATACGAAAAAACTATGTCTAGCATCGTATTATATCCTCCGGCACCTCGGGGCTAAAAAAAAAAGTTTTAATCTTATAATTGTACACTCTATATCCGCGGAAAGCCGTTTATAATACGATACGAGAAATAACTATTCTGGCATATAACACAAAAGTAAGGCTCCTCTTCTGTGTGAATCCGCTTATGGACATTGAACTCATTAATTGTATGGAAAGCATTTTCACATGTATCCCAAGAATATGGCTTCTCACCTGTATGGATCCTCTTATGACGAATTAAATAATTTTTTTTACAGAAAGCTTTTTCACATGAATCGCAGAAGTATGGCTTTTCTTCCAGATGGGTCCTCTTATGGACAGTTAACTGACCACTTAAGCGGAAAGCTTTCTCACAAGTATCACATTTGAATGGCTTCTCTCCTGTTTGAATTCTTATGTGTCTAGTTAAACTGTTCTTGAAGGAGAATTTCTGGTGGCAAATATCACACGACAACATGATTGTTAACTTTAATCATACCTAAAATAAATATTATAAATCAAAATTTCGGAGTTTTTTCTGGATCAAGAAACTTATATTCAATTTGTGAAATAAGAATAATTAACAAATAAATATTTTGTGCTCATGAAAGATTAATGAACTCTCTATAATATAATTTAATTAATTTTGCTTTAAATTTACACACAATTTAGATTAGACGTATAAATTTATATTCTGCTTATTAAGTTTTGACTCTCTACAAGTGTTAATCTTTGTTTGTACAACAATCTGATCTTAAAGCATTGCCTTTATGGATATTTTCTATCTTGTTTTATATATAAATAGTTAAAACTAACTTACTTTTATATGCTAAACTCAAATTGTTCGTGTTTTCTTCATTTTTATTTTTCTACTGACTTTAGTTTTATAATCTTCAGTCTTATTTCCTTTTACATTAGGTCTGAAAATAAGTAAAATTAGTTATTAACTAACACTATATTTACCATAAATGGATATTTACAATTTTACATCCCAAGATATTACATGAACAAGATATAGATAATAATATCATCGAGAAAATTAACATTTTATCAACAGGGGTTTGAAAAAACATAAGCTTTGTACGGATAGACAGACAGACATCGCTCTAATTTGTATTATAGGCTATTTCCAGAAAATGTCGTTCCACATAAACCACATCGGAAAGGCTTCACACCTGTGTCTTTAATTCTAGCCACTCCAGGGACTGACTAGAATATACCATCATGACAATAGTCTCAGCTGGGCTTTTATAACCTCGGTTGAGTAGTTGTGATGCTTAAGAGGCATGTACAGAACAACTCTTGGACTAAGCTCCTTAGCAGAGAGCGTCATTCATTACACTAATTTAATCTGGGACACCTGCCATAATCAGACAGGTGAGGTAATTATGAAAAGCTCCTGTAAGACAATACATCAAGAACTAATGTGCTTAAACATGGAGCTTGGGCTAGCTAAAAATCAAATCTAAAAATAAATCTTAATGAAAACTATAGTTAACTAAAGTCTTAGGGTTACCTAGGTAGCTAATAATAATATTAAAATTGAGATTTGAGAGGTGTCTATACAAATAATGGTTACCAAGCTAATAATACAGTAAGAATTAAGTTTGAGAGGTGTATAAAAAATAAGGGTACCTAGCTAATAGAATGTTGATGAGAAGGTTTTGGAGGTGTACCATAGTGTAGAGGATAACTCACTGCTTTAATAAATTTGTGTTCAATGAACAATGTACATGAATAAAATATTAATTCATAATTCATAAATAACAGTTTCTTCCAAGCTTCTATGTGATGCATCTAGGTTTTAAAGATGGAGGTTTGCAACTCTATAAATTGAACTCATTAAATCAGGATTTTCCTAATCTCTGTTCTTTATTCTTATGAGCGTGCCCTGCCCTTTAAAATAGTCCAGGCTGATGTAATAATTGAGTAGCTTCCACAAGAATTTTGAGACAGTCTAAAATTTAACATGTAACATCTGTGCATGTGGCTTGCCAAAGTTACTGTGTATCTTAAACCATCATATGAGATTGTGCCATTCGGGTCAGTCTGAAATTTAGCATGTGCTATATAAACCTATAGAAAATCCGATAAAACCACACAATCACCTATATGTCTGTTTTAAACCCCTATTGCTGACTCCCCCCCCCAAAAAAAAAAAATTTAAATTGGCCATTTAACTGATTCCAACAGGGATAATTGTATGAAGTGCATTTAACGAGTTGTGTTAATGTGATAATTTTAGGTTAGCAATAAAGATATTCAAATGAAAAATTTACTTTTACCACACAGTTTTGGAAATGAACTTTAAAAAAAGACTAATTTGTGGTTGTTAAGGTTGTCATTTCAGAAAAAGAATTGCGTGCATAAATCACCAGAATACTGTTATAAATTAGTACTTCATAGGGAAGAAAATAATATAAAAAATAGTGTGCTACTGTAAATTTTGTCTTGCCGTTTTCAGGATAATGTTACATATTTTACAGATGCATATATAATAAAACAATGATTGATTTTGAATTCTTGGTGTTTTAAAAAACAACAAGTAAATTTATATGCCCTATAAACACATAAGAAATGAAAGTAAATACTGGGTTCTCTAATCTCACAATTATTGTAACTGCCCCAACAAGAAAATATTAATCTTATTTTACTTATTTACTTACATTATAGGTAGGTATTATGAATTAAGTATTCTAATGTATTCACAAAATTAATTTCTTATAAAATAACATTATTGTAGAAATATTTTTAAGTGTTTGCAATATATACTAAAGATAAAGTATGCAAGGGTCATGATTCAGCAAATTAATTCCATATGAAATTAATAAAAACTTGTTTTATTTTGTGACTAAAGGGAAGTGGGTAAGAAGGGAGGGGTGGGGGGTAAGACAGTGGGTTGTGAGGAAATTTTCACTTAGCCTGTCAGAATCACTGTCCCAAGTCCCTTATTGTATGTCAAGATCATATTGTAAAAATTAGCAGCATTTTTAAAACTATCACAGGTTCAATGGCTTTAAAATATATATTTCTTTCTCAATGTTTCATATCAGTTCTACATAAAATTTTCCCACTCTTAATTATTAAATCTGTAGACTATCGGGAATGTTTCTGTTTAGTCCCTAAAAGTTTTGTTTGATCTATAAAATTATAATAAATATTTAACAAAATATTAATAAATTATGAAAAATAAACTTTTGTCATGTTAAAAATTTCTAAATAGATATTCCTTCCTGATATAAGTGTATGACAATAAATTATATTTGCTTAGTCACAAAAATAAGCATATTCTACAATTAAATAGTTGTTTTGATATTTTGATTATTTTGAATATGCTCTGTTTATTTACTTTGTACAAATGCCGCACTATTTATATATTACTAAATGTCGTCTTTGAAAAATCGTTTGGTCGGAATATACTAGGACATATTTTCCCACAAAACATGATTTATTTTTTGATAAAAATATTCATATTTTCTATATATATAGGACAGTTAATTTCTTTAACTGTATATAGCTAGTTTCAATACAATTTTAAAATGAAAAAAATAAATTATATTTAGATTTATTATTTTTTTATTCCAAAAATATAAAGGAAATTTTTAACATCGTTTTATGTATAATCAAAGACGACATTTAAGAGTCCGCATAAAGTGCGGGATTTGAGCATTGTTTATAAACATTAACAAATATTTTGAATAAATTTTTTGTAACTGTTATGATAATCATTGTCAAGAATTATCCGAATTTTTTTTAAAGAAAGCATACAATTTGGTCACAAATGGTATAGCAAAGCAACATGTTAAGTTCGTTGCACTGCAACTGCAATCTCAATCATATATAATCCTTATAAAAAAGGTAAGACAGACCTGAATTTAGGGGGGGGGGGGGGAGTGTTGTAAAACATGATTTTTGAAAGCTAATAAATGTTCTAATTTAAAAAGTTTAACCACCTTCAATATGTTCTCAGAAGTTTAATTAGTTAGGTACCTATGCACTTTTTTTATACATATTCATACAGCGAATATTATATATATATATTATCTGTAGCTGGGTAGTCTGAATTAGTACATTATTGCTTTTCTTTTAAGGAAAAATATTATTGAGTGAGTGTGCCATTTTAACCTGTCAATATTTAGGGGGGAGGGGGAGTGCATCCAGTTGTAAAGCAGAGTTTAGGGTAGTGTGGTTGCAGGGGTATGATGACAACATTCGCTGGTTTTCTCCTCCAACCAGTTGAAAATACATAGGTACTTAATCACAAAATATATAGAGTACAGCTAATTCAATATACACGTCTTTATCCTATAACATAAATTGCTGAATATTTTGGAAATTGCTGGTCTCTCAATGATTGTACTTTTCAGTGAAGCTGTAAAATTCTCTTAGGGTAGTTTTTTCCTATTTTTCTGACATTTTTCTAATGGTATAAAAAGTTGCAATTTACATTCACAAACATATTTTTATCTCTACTTTTCCCAGCCAGCTTCTAAAAGTAGTTTCTATAATTGCAATAGTAAATATTCAAATATTGACATGTTTGAAACAAGTGTTAATTGCTATTATGGAAATTCTTATGAAAACAAAAGTTTAGCCCAGATGATTGAATATTGTCTAATTTGGCGAGTAAAGGCAAAAAATTCTGCTGGAAATGACGGTTTTTGGCGGGAGCAGCGGTTCCATTTCTACACAATTCTTAAATTGTACCTCTTTAAGGAAACTGCCTTGCCTAATTTCAGAGCTGTAACTCAATACTTAGTGAGTTCCTTTGTCTTTTACCTTTAGATTCCATTTCTAAAATTGTAGGTAGGTACGTTTCTTAGTCAAAAAAATGAAAAAAAAATAGTCATATTTAGTTATGGAAATCCATCAAATTTTTGTGCCAAATTCGGACTCCATATTCTTAAAGAATCCATCAAAAAAAGTGGCGGATTCCAGATTCTTAATTTTGGCGGATTCCGGATTCGGATTCCGGGTTCTAGCAATATTTTAAAAGGATATTTAAAAAAATTTAGTGCTACATATGTCCTAAAAATCAATGTTCTTGGTGTTCTCTATAATTCACTTCCGAGAATCGAACCAGATTTTAAAAGATATTATATATAATGATGAAAATCTTTGCCTGCAAAGAGGAGGAGTTGAAAGAAAAAACTCAAGACGCTTATTTTAGCCTACCAATTAAGAATCCGGAATCCGCTATTAAAAAACGGATTCCGGATTCGGATTCATAAATGAGCCAAAAATTGGGCGGCTTCCGGCTTCCAGATACAGATTGCCATCCCTAGTCATATTGTATTTGAACATGCAGACACTTGCTTTTTCATTTTTACATTAGGTACCTTTGAATACACAACAGCTGCAGTCTTTGCCAGTTTGTTATTTTCAGGCAGCTAAAGCTTGATAAGCAGACCAAGCCTTTACATCTACTGGTTTAGCCTCTGGTTTTAATCGAGGGTATTATCATATAAAAAAGTTTTGTAAACACATTTGAGAGATGTGAAATTATTCAAATTTGGTTTATTTAAAAATACTTTTTGATGATTGTAGCAATTAAATTTTTTTAAAAGCAGATCCATATAGGTGTTAAGCTATTCAAATTTTATTTATGTTACTTTTTCTGAAAATAGGAAGCTAATCTTTAATACAAAGTATAACAATATCTGTCTAATGCTTAAGATCCTTCTAACCCATGCCGAAAAAATGACCTTGAAATTTATGATGATCTTGTTCATGTAATATCTTGGGATGTAAATATTCATTTATGGTAAAGATTGTGATAGTTAATAACTCATTTCATTTATTTTCAGACTGAATGTAAAATGAAATAAAACTCAAGATTATAAAACTAAAGTCAGAAGAAACATAAAGATAAAGAAAGTAAGTTAGTTTTTTATACAGGGTGAGTCAGAAAAAACTGAGTTTTCCGATTTTCTGATACAACCAATAGGAATATGGAAAAAACAATTATAGGTTCTTGTTCTCTATAAAAATATACATTAAACTTAGAAAAGATGTTTTTGAATATTTCTGAAAACAATGGCGCTTTTTAGAGCATAAAGATTTCAAAAAGTGTGTGTGATGACTTTTTCGTCTATTATTTTGTATTTTTTGAGTAGATTTATTTCTAATAAAATATTTCTGCCATTATAAACAGATGACCACACATATTCTTTATTCATTTAAGTTTTTATTCAACAGATTCTAAATATTTAACATCTTTAAAATACAATTTATTTAAATAAAATTTTCACAGTATAAATCAGATTATCAGATGATGACCTGATTTAATCTTCAAAATCCCCGCCCCCTTTTGACAAATTATGCTTATATTTTATAGTCCGTCACAATAACTTAATAATCAAAATAGGATAAAATTTAAAAAAAAAACATTTTTATAAAAGAAATTCAAACTTAAGAGATTTTTTTGTCAAATAGAAAGGTTTTATTTTCTTTATACTATAAGCTACGTTATCAAAGATTATTCTTTTACTGAAAACGCATCACAATCAAGAAATGTGAAAAAATGACAAATTGCAGTATTCTAAAAATGATTTTGTAAGGAGCCAAAAAGCATTTCACCATTAAAACTCATTTAGGTAATTTTCTTAGACCTTTTTTCTAAATTAATATTGAAATTCTACGATCTTTATTATACAAAATAGATGAGTTATTTTAATTTTTCTTGATTAACATTTTTCACACAAGGCATTTTTTGACACCATACACCTATCATAGAGGCCGCATTTTTAGAGATAATGAAAAACACCTTTTACAAGTTTGATGTGCTTTTGTACAGAAAACAAGGACATATAATTATTTTTTCTGTATTCCTTCTGGTTGTTTCTGAAAATTGGAAAACTCAGTTTTATTTGACTCACTCTGTATATAAAAACAAGTTTTTAAACATCCATAAAAGCTATTCAATTTAATATCAGATTGTTGGACATTAAAACATTAACACCAGTTGAGAGTAAAAACTTATTAAGCAGAATGTAAATTTACACATCTAATGAAAATTGTGTGTAAATTTGAAGCAAAATTTCTTGAATAGATGATACAGTTTACATTTTTAGGTATTGAAAATTGATTGATTGATTAGCCATAGTTTCTTAGGGTTTGGACCTAAGTAGTCATGGAGTAGGCTGAAACACTTTTGTATAGCCACTAGGGCTATCAAGCTCAACGTTCAAGCATATTATGACTTGACCCGCTATCCCATGAGAGCTACTCATTATTACCTCACCTTCTATTTAACAGTACATATAAGAATTCATACAGGAGAGAAGCCTTTTAAATGTGATATTAGTGAAAAGGCATTCTTTGACAAAAGTAATTTAACGAGACATAAGAGAATCCATACAGGAGAAAAGCCATTTAAATGTGATACATGTGACAAGACTTTCTCTCAACAAGGTCATTTAACTGAGCATAAGAATATCCACAAAGGGGAAAATCGATACTCTTGTGATACATGTGGAAAGACTTTCCGTGACAGTAAAGATTTTCCATTACATAAAAGGATGCATACAGGAGAGAAGTCATACTCTTGTGATACATGTGAAAAATCTTTCCTATATCAAACGGAATTAACTGAATATAAGAGGATCCATACAGGAGAGATGTGATACATGTGACATGGCTTTCTCTATACGAGGTTATTTATCTAACCATAAGAGGAGTGTTTTATGCCAGAAACCTTATTACTCAAGTTTAGAGTTGTCACAGCAAAGCAAATCAGCTGGACATCGCAAGAACCTTGAAACTACTAAAAACTCAGTTCCACCTTCTGCTTCTACCAGTTTTGATGATTGTGGGGAAGCTGATATAAAACTTGATATAAAAGAAGAAGAAGATGAGGATCCTGTATCTAAAAATTAATAAACCTAAATTGCGAATTTGTTGTAAACGTCGTTTAGTAAGTACTTTATCAAATATTTGTTCATATTTAAGATTTGATAATATGTGTAAATAATATTGCTTCTCTAAAATCAATTTTAAAGAAAAAATCATAAATCTTTGAAAAAAATGTTATTTGTATTATAGATGTGTAAATAGGTAGTATCTTATATACTATGTTAGCTTTATTGTTTATTATTTAAACATAAATCTGAGTTGCTCTAACCCTTTGGGGATACCTTGTGCATATCCAATTTACCCTAACCTAAGTTTAATGAATACTAATGGTAAAAATGTAAAAAGGGAGGAGTATGTTGCGCTAAAAATCTGTAAAGGTTGTGAGTTTTAATTTAAAAACAGTAGTAAAACGATAAAAACTTAAGTTAACTTAAAAAAAAAAAAATAGCTGTCTGTAGTTCTTTTCAATAAGAAATACACATATTTAGTGAATATTACCTTAAAACTCACACCCTTACGGATTTTCAGCACAACCTACTCCTCCCTTAATTTTATTTCAACTAAATCATATAGATATTGTTTCTTTTTGTATATTTTTCTATCCAATTGAGCAAAAGTATGTCTACCTTCTCTAATTATTATTTTTTCTCATTTTCTTAACTTCAATTTATCAGATCTCATTTTAGAATTGTGTTATTTGTAAAATTGTAATTATATTTAATTTCAGACTAAATATAAAATGAATTGAGACTCTCAGATTATAAAAAGAAAGAAAACACAAGTTATTTGAGTTTAGCAAAGTAAAGTAAGTTAGTTTTTTATATTACAAATATTATGTAGCAGAATCTTTAGAATCTTAATATTAAAGAAAAAGGATGCCTATCTGTCCGTAATAGAAGTGAATTAGTTCATAAGAGGATTCATACAGGAGAGAAGTCATACTCATGTGATTTATGCAAGAAATCTTTACTCAAACTCAGTCCTGTCAGAGCACAAAAAATCAGCTGGACATCTGCTATACTTAGAACTAAAGAATAAAGTTACACCTTCTGCTGCAACCAGTTTTGTTGATTGTGGGGAAGCTGATGTAAAATTAGAGATAAAAGAAGAAGAAACTCTTGATGAGGATCCTGTATCTATAAAGATAGAGGCTGAGAGTGTGGAAGTAATTATAAAAGAGGAAATAAAGAAGAAAGAAGGAATTGAGAGTAAAGAATTTGTTTAAGTAGATAAAAATGAAAATGTTTAATAAATGCATAATCCTAGATTGCGAATTTGTTATAAACGTCTTTTAGCAAGAGCTTTATTATGTCTGTATTTAAGATTTGATGTAATGTGTAAATAATATTACTTCTCCTAATGTTTCTTTCAGTGAAAAGAATGAAATGAAATGATTTGAATAAAGAATTATTATTTGAATGAAGCCTTTATTGAACCATCAGGTATGTATTATTTTGGTGAGAAAACAAATTAATTTAACTGTTTAGAAAATGGTATGAGAAGACTTTGTTCACCAAGTCTATTTTTGTAAATACTCTTTCTTATCATATTTTTGTTGATACTAAGACTACTTTTTGAGAAAACTTTTAATTTCTAAGTTTGATGACAAACAATTCTAATATACCATCTTTAATTCTTTTTTTTAAAATTTCACAAGTTCTTTTCTTCACATAGTGCATTAAATGCGTTACTTATAGTAGTGAATCTTTTAAATGTTTTTGTAGAATATGGGTAGAAAATTTTAATCCTTTCAAATATATATAAATGTAATGTAAACTATTAAACGGGAAAAAATATGTGGTTCACTAAATTCAAATGTAATCATTCATCCAGTTGGACAACATCATTTTCATTAGATATATATTTCTTGGTCTATTACAACATCTAGAAGAGGCCTCTCTACTTGGTCTATTATAACGTTTTCTTCTTATATCTAGTCTATGGATGGATTCTTACTTAGGTAGAATATTGGTCTATTTATCTCCAGATTAGCTACCTAGATGGAAATAACAAATTCAACTATTTTCACAACTACCCCTTTCTTTATTAGACTTGTGTAATTTGTAAAATAATAATGATATAATTTTTTTCAGACAGAATAATAGATAAGACTGAAGATTACAAAGCTGAAGTCAATTGAAAAAAAGAGAAATAAAACTTAAATTTTGAGTTCAGAATCAAAGTAAGTTAGTTTTTAACATGTACAAGGATAATTTTGTCCATAACAAAACCCAACAAGCAAAAACATTTTTAAAAGCATGATTATTATCATAGTTTATATGGATTGCTAAGATATTATTTTGTGTGTGTCATGTATATTGCATATAAATGGGCGCTTCCACATAATTAAAGAGAAAGAGGAGATAGAGGGATATAGAGTACATCTAATAATTATTCCTACATAGTGACTGATGTAAGGACATCCTAATTATAGAGTAGCTTTAAAAATGAAATAATAAGATAAAAAATCAATTATTTCTATTTAGCTATTGCATTAAATATTGTTTATTGCAGGTGCAAGAACAATTAAGGAATCCATCATGAACAAGTGTCATATATGCTGCAAGGAATTCTCTCAAAAGAGCGATTTGACAAGACACATAAGAATTCATACAGGTGAAAAGCCATATAAGTGTAATGTATGTGAAAAGGCATTTACACAAAATGGTGACTTAACAATTCACAAGAGAATTCATACGGGAGAGAAGCCATACTCTTGTAATACATGTAATAAGGCTTTCTCAAAACAAAGTGCTTTAACTAGTCATAAGAGGACCCATAGGTCATACTCTTGTGATAAATGTGAGAAAGCTTTCCGTACAAAAAGTGATTTAAGAATACATAAAATGATTCATACCGGAGAAATGCTACATTCCGGTGATAAAGATGAAAAAGCTTTCTCACCACAATTCTGTACAGGAGAAAGGCCATACTCCTGTCTATTATGTCAGAAATCTTATTACTTAAGTTCATCCCTGTCAAGACATAATAGTTCAGCTGAACATCTTAGGAAGTTTGAATCTACCAAGAATACGGTTCCCTCTGTAGCTTCTACCAGTTTTGTTGATTGTGGTGAAGCTGATATTAAACTTGAGATAAAAGAAGAAAAAACTCTTGATGAGGATCCTATATCTATAAAGATAGAGGCTGAGAGTGTGGAAGTAATTATAAAAGAGGACATAAAGGAGGAAGAAGGAATTGAGAGTGAAGAATTTGTTTAAGTTAGATAAAAATAAAAATGTTTGATAAATGAATGAACCTAGATTGGGAATTTGCTGTAAATGTTTTTTAGCTTTATTATATATTTATATTTGTATTTAAGATTTGATAATGTGTCAGGGTTATATATTCTACATGGGATCCCCTGCTCAGGGGGGGGGGGGGGGGGAATAAAAAATAAGTGGTTGGAGGGAAAAAAAATTTAAAAATTAAGAAAACTGAAAACATTTTTTCCATTTCCCCCCCCTCCTTGGTGAAAAAAACTTTTAAAAATGTGTAGTAGGAGGGATAAAATAAATAAAATATAGAGTTCTTTAAATATTTTTCCATTTTCTCCCTACTTGGAGAGAAAAAACTAGGGGGGAAGAAAAATAAAAAATTTTGTAGCAGGGGAAAAAAAATAAATCTTGTGCAGAATATACACCCCTGTAATGTGTTTAAATAATATTACTTCTCCAAAAAAAAAATTTAAGAAAATTCATACCTAATTCTTTTAGAAAAATGCTATTTGTAAAAATGTTTAAAAAATTAGTATGTCATATATTTGGTCACTTTATTGTTTACATAAATCTGTGTTGCCCTAACCCTAAGGGGCTACTCTTTACATTTCTAATTTACCCTAATCTAAGTTTGACCTTGATGTAAAATTGTAAAAATCAATTATATTATAACTTAATTGTGTAGATACTGTTTATAAATTATTTCTGTCCTCTCTGTAAATGTTTATTTACCTTCTTTAAATTTTTAATTATTTCTCATTTTCTTATTTTAGATTTTCTTTTCAGAATTCTGTTACTTATAAAATAATTTTTATATCTATTTTCAGATTGAATATAAAATGAATTGAGACACAAAATCATGAAACTGAATTTAATAGAAACAGATAGAAAACATAGGTAAGTTTTAATTAAGCAAATCAAAATAAGTTAATATTTGTCTGTTCATATAAAGACACTTTGCTTATCACTGAAAAATGACTGAGTTCTCTTTAAGGAATCTTAATATATAAGTCTAGGTATAGATATTTTTATTTTTGTTGGGTGTAGTAGGAACCTTTAATGGGATAAGACTACTGGAAAAATATACGATTCTTTTTTTTCATTTAAAATAAGAATAGTTTTCATCAAAGTGCCTAGTCAAACTCAGAACCCACTCTTATATGAGGGGGGTAATCTTTCGTATGTTGGTGTTTTATTTAGTTCAGATTAGGTTAGGTTATATAGCATAAGATTAGGGCCACAGGGCTAGTGCACCATGTGTATTGTTTAGTAGTTAAGTAATAAAGAGAAACAAATACTCACAACCCACTGTTTGCAACTTATTTTCTAAAAATAGGAAAATTTTTCTTTCTCTCCAGATAAAGTTAGAATTGTATTATTTGATGAACCCCCCCCCCTCTTTTAAGCACAGTAAAGCAAAGATAAAGTAATAAAGGCAAAGAAATATTATTTTCTTTTCTACTCAGATATAATGTCAAATATTATTAATTTCAGGTGTAAAAACAATTAGGAATCCATCATGAACAAGTGTCATATCTGCTGCAAGGAATTCTCTACTAAGAGTAATTTGACAGTACACATAAGAATTCATACAGGTGAGAAGCCATACTCATGTAATACATGTGAAAAAAATTTCTTTACAATTAGTGATCTGAAAAGACACAAAAGGATCCATACAGGTGAGAAACCATTTAAATGTAATACATGTGTAAAAGCTTTCACACAACATAATCATTTAACTGACCATATGAGGATCCATAAAGGAGAGAAGTCATACTCATGTGATACATGTGAAAAAGCTTTCCGTACAAATACTGAATTAACAGTCCATAAGAGGATTCATACAGGAGAGAAACCATACTCTTGTGATACATGTGAAAAGACTTTCTCACAACTAGGCCAATTAGCTCACCATAAGAGGATTCACACAGGAGAGAAACCATACTCTTGTGATACATGTGAAAAGGCTTTTTCACGACAAAGTCATTTAAATGACCATAAGCGGATCCACACAGAAGAGAAACCATTCAAATGTGATATATGTAAAAAAAACATTTACCGTCAGGAGTTCCTTAACAACACACAGAAGAAACAATAAATGTGAGAAGCCATACTCTTGTGATACATGTGAAAAGGCTTTCTCACAAAAAAGTCATTTAATTGTACATAAGAGGATCCATACTGGTGAGAAGCCATACTCTTGTAAATTATGCCAGAAATCTTATTACAAAAGTTCTAGTATGTCAAACCATAAGAAATCAGCTGGACATCTGAAAAAGTTAGAAACTATTAAGAATATAGTCACACCTTCTACTTCTGCATCTACCAGTTTTGTTGATTGTGGTGAAGCTGATATTAAACTAGAAATAAAAGAAGAAGAAATTCCTTATGAGGATCCTCTCTTTATCAACATGGAGGCTGAGAGTGTGGAAGAAATTGTAAAAGAGGAAATAAAGGAGGAAGAAGGAACTGAGAGTGAAGAATTTGTTTAAGTAGATAAAAAAAAAAATGTTTGATAAATTAGTGAACCCAAATTGCGAATTTGTTGTGAATGTATTTTGACATATGCTTTGTTATAAATTAACGTTTGTATTTAAGATTTGATATTATGTGTAGGTAAGTAATTATACTTCTCCAAAAATAATTTTAAAGAGAAAATCATAATTCTTTGAGAAAATTGTTATTTGTAAAAATATGTAAATAAGAAGTATCTTATATACTGAGTTTGCTTTATTGTTTAAACATAAATCTGCGTTGTCCTCAGGAGAGGTGAGTAGAAATCAAAATTTAATAGTGTTTTCTCATTATCATTGCTTGGGCATGATTTGGGTCATTTTTCGTTAGTTTTTGACCAAAACTGTATGGTTTATATTGAAAAGAGTGAAGCGATTGGTTTTTTTTAAACACCCTTTAATACCTAGCCTAATAATCACCCAGTAAGTGAAAGTGGCAAAACTTGGCCCCCCTCTCCCCACACCCACACCCCCAACCCGTACTTTATTTTTATAAAATCTGTATAAGTATAATATTTTTCTTCTAGTGCTGGTTATTTTAGATTATTTGGTTAAAAACATTTACATTATTGCAAATCAAAACTTATCATTTTTTGTACATTTTGATTTTTTTCAGATAACGTATAACAATGAAATTATAATTTTTCCAGCCTTTATTTGAATAAACAGCTAAGACAAATCAGGTAAATGTGATTACTTTCATTAACCCCTAACAGTCGGACCTCTTGCCTCTCCTTTAACGGTAAGGGGGGGAGATTGGTTGTACCCTCCTTAAAATTAAAATTAGCTATAACCCTTCCCAGGACCTATGACAAGCTACCCTGTAAAGGAGAATCACATCGGTTCAGCGGTTAGCGAGATACTTTGGAACAGACAGACATCCAGTTATTTTATTATAAGGATGTAAGGGTATGTTGTTTTATTTGTATCATGTTTTATATGGAAAGCAAATCTAAAATATTGTTAACTATCAGTTTATACACATTAAATAACCTTTGTATTGTGCTCTTTCTAAACAGACTATTTCATATAATTAAAGAATATTTTCCCCATTTTAAAGTTAGTATATTTTTCTTTCTAATTTCCCGCAGGGATATAAAGGGTTAAGACAATCGCCAATAATTTGATGTACATCCTCAATGTTAATACACAAAATTACCCTTTCTGTAGATATCAGTTTTTCTGTTGAAATGTTTGGACACTCAACTTAATATACCCACCAATCAGAATGCATTTATCGTCCCCAAAGTTGTTGGTCAAACAAATAAGAAAACGTAATTATAAAACGTATAATAATCAGCTCAATGTCTTCTCCCTCCCTAAATTTGCCGCCATTATCTTTATTTAAGATAACAGCATATCATATTTGCTTGTTCAGTTTCTGATTAAAAGTGGGAGGAGTCCGCGCATTGAGCATCATATTTAAGTAAATGGGCGGAGATTTAGTTTTTGTAGATTTAGGTTGATAATTGTATCAATGTCAGTCAGCAACTAACTTTCACAGTGAACAGAGAGAAATCCATTATACAGATCTACTTTATATTTTAAGGTATTTTTGTGTCTTATGTCATTACTGCAGACTCATTCTTTTATGCTATTCAATGCTTATGTTTGAAAGTGAAGCTTTTCTATTGTCATTTCTAATTCAAACTTGGTATGTTTATTCCTGTAGTAATAAGGTACGATTCAGAAAGCGTTGCAACTGTATAATCATTACCAGAAAGTCTGTACGTCCATTTAAAGAATGTTGATTTTTAACCTTTCTGACAGCTAATTTTTTATGTGTTATACTTATCTCTTTCATCTGTTTTTTTTTGAATACTGATTCCTATAATAATAAGGCACAATTGAATAAGGAGGCATCTCTACAATCTAGTTCTTAAAATGTAAGTGTGTCCTGTAATTAAGCAGTTTTGCAACAAATTTACTTTAAATCTACCTTAGACATATACATTTATTTTCTGCTTATTCAGTTCTGACATTCTTAATGTGTTAATGTCATTTATTTTTAATCATCGCTTTTATGAATGTTGTCATTCTTGTTTTACAAAAAAATTGCCGTCAATTTCCGTATATCACACCTGCTCTATATATTACATGATGCGTTGGTCTGTCTGTACTGCATTGTACTGTACTGCATAGGGGTAGGTTTCTGGTAAAATCCGTAAAGGTTATGTGTTATAAGTTAAAGACAGTAGTAGAACGATAAAAATTTATGTTAACTTTAAAAAAAAAATTTGTCTATAGTTCTTTTCAATAAGAAATACACATATTTAGTGAATATTATCGTTCTACTACTATTTTTAAAGCTTAAAACACACACCTTTACGGATTTTACCAGAAACCTACCCCTCTCTTTTTATAAGAAATATGCCCCCAAAGTTTTCTTATTCGTTTGCTTAACAACTTTTGGTACACTAGTGAATTTTGATTGGTTGATTCATTAAGTTCAGTGTTCAATCGTTTCAAGCACTAATTTTAATCTACAGAGGGGGTAATTACGTGCATCATCATAGGGAATGCACATTAAGTGCAGTCAATATCCTCTAAAATTAATAAAACATTTGGAATAATAGTGCAGCAATTACCTTTTATATTACAATTAAGGATTTTAATTGCCATTTATCTGAAAAGTTTATTTCCTTCATAGTAAAAATTTTTGTTTTGTATAACTCTGCGAACCCTAAATCTTCATGCGGTTTTGAATATCTTTGTTATGATTCAATCTACGCATATAGGGATTGCATTAATCGTTTTCCAGGTCCCATAACTGTGCTGCTAGACCTTTATTTTTTTTAAATCGGTTCAGAAATAAGGATTTTAAAAGCTTTAATATTAGAATACTAGTTGTTTGATCCTTATCCTCTTTGGGAGTCTGATGGAGGTCAGGAACAAAGCCTAAAACAAACCCTAAGACATTTATAAACCTTCCCTTAAAAGTGTAACCAAATTGGAACAGTATTAGCAAGTTGTTTTTGTTATCGGCCGGATTCGGCCAATTAAAATAATTGACTCACGTTTTTTTTTCTTGTTAAGTTTAAAAATATCGTATTCGGCTATTCCTTGGCCGATTTAGTCGTCCAAGGTGGCAAAAAATAAGTCCTGGCCATAATGAATTCAAATCAGTTGGCCAATCTAAAATCGGTCCAGTGATTGTCACGTAACAATTATTTTAAAGTTGTAGACATGATAAAAAAGGCATAAAATAAAAGTTTTAAAATATCCTATTCGGCTATTCCTTGGCCGATTTAGTCGTCCTAGGTGGCAAAATATAAGTCCTGGTTGTAATAAATTCAAATCCGTTGACCAATCTAAAACCGGTCCAGTGGTTGTCGCATATTGATGATTTTAAAGTTGTAATAAATAAAATGTCACGTATTTTATAAATATCATAATGTCGTCTTCGAAACGGAATTCTGCCTTATACAAAAAATTGACAGACTTTAAGCGTTTACTAGAGGCTTCTAGTGGCATTTAATTTTTTTTTTTATTTTAAATATCTAATTTGAGAAATAATTTGTCTATGCTAAGATCAGCTGTTAAATTCATGTCTCTACGCAGCCGATACTAACACTAAGCGGCGGGAATATTTCTATTTTTTTCGATTTTATTGTGATTTCTCTTAGGAGTGTGATGGTACCCTCCCCCAAAATAGTTATAAACCTTCCCGGGACCTATGAAAAGCTACCCTGTTAAGGAGAACCTGATCGGTTCAGCGGTTAGCGAGATCCTTTGGTACAAACACACAAACACACAAATAGACAAACAGACATCCTGTTACTTTAGTATAAGGATTATTTATATTTACCGCCCTAACTCATATACGTCCTAGCATGGGGGTAAAGGGGCGCTTACCCTAAACTTTAAAATCCCTCATTTTACTATCTTGCCTCAAACATTATTATTACTCCGCCCATTTATCATTAATTTAGAACGATTTAAGTAGGAGGAGTTGCTAAATATTATAAAAAATAATTATAAAAACTAAATATGGAGGGGGGGGGGGGATGGTTGGGTTATAAAACCATATCAACCTCTGTACACAAATATATATGCTATAATTTCATGTTTGTTAGCTTCGCTTTTATTAATGTTGTTATCCTTGTTTATTACTTTCTTTCTACAATTTTTAAAAGCGAAGACTTCTTACGTCTGTTTGTATATACGTACATAACACTAGCTCTTATCGTAAATTATTAGAGAAAGGTAGTTTGTTCTTTTAAAATTAATTAGCTTTATTGACAACAACTTGGATATGACTTTTACAATTTGTATTGCTTGTCTCACTGCCTGTTTTTTCTTGAAAAGAAAAGGATCTGTAATATTGTTCCGAGAAAGACTATTTGCACTTATAAATATTTACCTAGTTATTAAGAAGAAAACAATTTTTATATAATGTAATCATTGGATTTATATTATTTTATTTTTTTTAGTTTTACTTCCATGAAAGTTGTCATTCTTTATTTTACCTTTTTTTTCTCGATTTTGTGTAAATAATTTTTTACCTAGAAATATCTGTGCAACAATATTTTATGTTCTAATACTGATCCATAAAAATATTTCAGGAGATTAAGAGAGGATAAACCAGCATGAATACCTGTGATATTTGTTACAAGAATTTTACACGGAGAGGTAATTTGGTTGTCCATAAAAGAGTTCATACTGGTGAAAAACCATTCTCATGTGATCAATGTGAAAAGACATTCAGACAAAGTAATGACTTGAACAGACATAAAAGAATTCATACTAGTGAGAAGCCATACTCGTGTGATCAATGTGAAAAGACATTCAGACAAAGTAGTGAATTAACTGTTCACAAAAGAACTCATACAGGTGAGAAGCCATACTCGTGTGATCAATGTGAAAAGACATTTTCTCAAATTAGCCATTTGACTGTCCATAAAAGAATCCATACAGGAGATAAACCATTCTCATGTAAACTTTGTGACAAACATTATACCTTTAGTTCAGATTTATCAAGACATAATAGATCCCCTGGACATTTAGAAATGATGAAAACCTTTAATAATACAGTTCCAACTTCTGTATCTATTAGTTTAATTAAATGTGAAGAAGTTTATGTTAAAGAAGAAATTAAAGAAGAAGAAATATTTGATGAAGATCCTCTCTCTATCCAGATGAGAGCTGACAATATTGATCCTCTCTCTATTGATATGTAAATTAATTAAAATCCGTAAATTCTCTAAATTTTCATATTACAAAATACATCGCCCCTTGCTTAAAGACTTTTTTTCTCAGTTTAATACCAAACTTCTTAAATTAGTGAACTGATTATCCAGCCGTTTATGAGATAGCATTGACCATGCATACATACATAAAGAATGATATCCTATTAGTTTATAATAAAAAAATGTGTACTTAAAATGACAAATATTTTGTTTTTATAATGTAGAATAAATATTGTTGAATTAATTAAACAATTGTTTTTCTTATCAAAGCTTTTCTATAACTAGGGTCGGTACGTCCGTATTTAGGTATGTTAGAATTGTCCTGTCGATTTTAAACTTTGGGTAATGAATCCTGTCACAGTTAGGCACGATTTAGAAAGCATTGCAACGTTATAATCGTTATCAGAATGTCCGTACGTCCATTTTAAACTTGTTGATTTTTAACCTTTTTAAGTGTTAATGTGCGTTTGTCCTACCGTTTCAGAGCTTCGCTTTTATGGATGTTGCCATCCTTGTCTTTTTATCAAAGCTTTTTTATAACTAGGTTCTGTACGTCCCTACGCACGTCACGGTTAGTTTTTTCATTTTTAGGCATGTTAGAATTGTCCTGTCGATTTAATGCTATAAATAATAATTCTCGCGACAGTTAGGTACGATTTAGAAATCGCAGCAACTCTATAATCGTTACAAGAAAGTATCTACGTCCTTTTTAACTTTGCTGATTTAAACCTTTTCTCATAACAACTTTTTATCCAAGAAGGTAAAATATTTTAAGCGAAATATTTCCATAATCAAGTCCTAAAAATGTTAGTGTGTTTATAAACAGAATCCTGTATATAAGCAGTTTTGCATCAAGTTTATATACTATGCCAGTGGCTACGCTACTAGAAGTCATTAGGGAGCTTATTTCATATAATATTTTTGGTGGTACAAGGCTCTTTTTTTTATATACTGAAACTAAAAAACAACCATCTCTGTATAAAGGAAAGCCATATCGTTCCAACAGTTCTTGAGATTTTTGGGTACAAAACCACAAAATATAAAGATCACAATGAAGTCCTTCAACAACGAAAGTAAAGAAACAGTTTGGAAAAAAAAGAATATTAGTAACAACCTGTCGTGGAGGTGTCGGGTTTTAGACTGAACTGCGAAATACTAGAGACATTAAAAATGTTATGTGTAGTACGTGAATGTGATAGCACGAAAACAGACATTACAATGCACAGTTAGGACCTCCAGACAAAGGTGGTAAAATCAAAGTGTTGGTTGTCAAGGAGACAAAATCCTTGAGCAGGAAAAAACAGAAATATAGATCTATCTATCTATTTAGTACCTTTAGTGCCTTTTGTCTGTTTGTATGTCAATCCGTTTGTTTGCCCGTCTAAGTTAAAAAATAGTTAAAAGAATATATGTTAAAGTCTTTATCTAACCGGGCGAAGGACAGTAATCAGTATAGCCATTTACGTGATCTTTATATGCTTACACTTGTCTTAATAACTGCTAATTGATATATATATATATATATATTACTTGGATGTTGCATCATATTTGCACATACTCTCATACAATTGTCATTGTCAGCTGGCTAATATAACAATACTCCTCCACTCCTTTTACCCCATCCCCTCCTTGACTACTAGAATAAAGTAGTGACCAATAAATGAGGAACAAAGTAGCAAATTAAGTTAAGAAAGAAATATCTCATGTCCTAATATCCACACATATTAAATCCATATACCTACTACTATTTGTATTAAAAAGATATACTTTTTTTCAAAAATAATTAAAGAAGAAATTAGTTGAGATAAATAAAACTTTGATCTAAATAGGGTGCTTACACACAAAGTACCCTGGTGAGCTATGATAACCCCCACCCCCTATTCTGAAATAACTTGAGAATAAGGAAGGTGGAATGGGTAGACTCCCCTACTCCTCCATTTTTTTCAATATATGTTTTAAAAAGTGGATGGGGGTTTGTTTGCTCAACAAGGTACTTTATGTGAAATTGCCAAAACTATTGCAAGTTTTTAATTTACATACTGTTCAGACAAGCTGTTAGATATGGTTTTATAGTCAGTTTGCCGCAGATGTTAAAAAAAAAAGGATTTATTTCATAATTTTGTCTATGCTTCTGTGGGCAATTTTACAACAACCCGGTTGCAGAACTGATTCATATCCAGTGGATATGAATCAGTTCCGGAGTAAAAAATTGTAAAATTTCAAATATTTGTTTTCTTCATTTAAGCAAATAAGCAAGGTTTTTTCTTTTAAAGCAGAGCTACTCTATAGGTTCTTATATCCTTCTCTGTCTTTCTACCTCTCTCTCTTCCTGTATTCATCTCTCTCTCTATCTCATTTGTTTTCACTCTCTTTCTTTCTCTTCTGCCTTCTCTCTTTCTTTCACATTGCAAAAAAAACATAACACTCTATATTGTAACAAAACTTTGTTAGCTGCGATTCTTGTGGATATGTTAGACATGTTAGTCATTGCAGTATTTGTTTAAAATAAGGAACATAGATAGTTCTTCAGAAATTTTAATTGATTTAAATCATGTAAACTTTAATCTTAATTAGATTTCCACAAATTAATGTGTATTGACCTTACAACTTACTCTTGTCCGTTCTTTGTCAAAGCTCAATTAACATAATTTCTATTTGGAAATGTTTCTTTAAATTTTAAGATAAAAGACGTAAAAACCCTTTACAGTGTTTCATCCACTCTATACATTATTCTGTCTGTTTGACAGCCAGGTGGTTTCCCTCAGAGGACCTTGTCAAGCACAGCAACCCCCCTCCCCTTTTTCCTTTTTATTTGATTTATATTAAGAATGGTGGGTAGTTGATTTATCTTTTGTTTAAATTCTATCTCCCTTTCCTTAAATAAACTTTTTCAAAAAAAGAGAAGGGAGTATTTATTGCTCAGCAGGCACTTTTATGGTTAGTGTTTACTTTAGATAAAGTCATTCTTGATTTTTCTTTGCAAGTTTGTGTCAGTTTAAAATGTACATTATAGAGACATATACTTTTTTCGCATAGTATTATGAAAGCTTGAGGTAATAGTTATTTATGCATTATATTTTCGCAAATATTAAAATAAAAATTATATTAATAAATCCAAATTAGTTAGTCCCTAGCATTCAAAAACCATGGTTAAATTTTTTTATGATTTTTATTTTAATATTCATGAAAAATTGTCTTTAATGCGATGCTATACATTATTTTTCATAATCTGTTCTAATCTAGCCTATATTAGCAGGCTTGTAACTTGTAACTGTTATAAGCTGTTTTCAATCCCTTAAGGTTGCAGATGCCAGCAGCTGCCAACTTGAATTCGGCCAAAAGGTCAATGAATCAACTTAATTTTGCTGCGGACTAGTCCCCATGGTTTCATGATAACGTTTAATAATTCGTGAGCTTAACAACATTGGAGACTTTTATTGTATTTGATTGGTTGGTGCATTAATTAAATTAATAGTCCAAACGTTTCAATCACTAAATGTAATCCACAGTAGGCCACGTCCTATTAGCTAGAAATTAAACTGAAAGATAAGGAAGGGATTTAGTTTATGAAGTTGTTTCTTTACCGTCGCTGTGATAACAACCAGCGGCAGCAGCGGTTATCTACAATTAATTTTTTTTAATTAAAAGGTAAATATTGCAATGTTTACATAAGTTTAAAACTAATAAACAAAGATGACAACATCCATAAAAACGTATTAACACTTATATTTTAAAATTCATTTCAAGACCCCAACTCTCCCTTTAGATCTTTTAGGGTAAAAATTTGAGATCCGTCAATAAGATATTATTAATGGATGTTTTATCAATTTAGTTATAGAGAAGCTTTGCTCCCAGGGAATAACTTATTTCTTGTTATCTATCGTTATTAGGTAAGCAGTACAATTTCATAAAGTTTTTCTATAACTAAGGACAGTCGGTATGTCTGTACGTCCGTCCCTAACGGTTGGCTCTTTTCGTCAATTTAGACATGTTAGAAGTGTCATATCAATTTGAAACTTTGTATGATGATCCCTGTAGTAGTTATAGGTACAGTTTAGAAAGCATAGCAACTCTATAATCGTAACCAGAATGTTTGTACGTCCATTTTAACATGTTGATTTTAAACTCTTTAACAACAAATTTTTATGTGATATAATCATCCGATTGATCTTATAATAAGGTACAATATTTTAAGCAAAGCATCTCTACAACCAAGTCTAAAAATGTAAGTATGGCCCTATACAGTATCCTGTATTTCAGCAGTTTTACAACAAATTTACTTACAATTTTGTTACAACTTATAAATTGAAATTCTGCTCAATCAGTTCTGACACTCTACAAGTGTTGATGTTCGTTCGCCTACCGTTTCAGAGCTTCGCTTTTAAGAATGTTGTCATCCTTGTTTTATTAATCTCTATACAACATATGTATATGTATGTATATGGAAAATATATATGTAAACTTGAGTTATTAATGTGGTATTTATTTTTCTAGTTATAGAGAAGCTTTGCTCATAAGCATAACTCTGGCCTTAGTCTTATCTTTTGTGTGTGAGTAAGTGTTTAAATTAGTCATTTTTAGTCAGTTTAAAGTAGCGCAGCTATTCTATAATTAGGTTATTTCTATCTTTCCTACAAATAAAATTTGGGTTAAGTTTCTTTTTCCGGGGGGTTTGGGTTTCCCAGTCTCCTAGAAAATAGCTTAAAACCACAGCAGGACCAATAGCTATATTCTCAGAAGAGTAGAGCCTAATCGGTTCAGCGGTTGCTTCAGACAGACACATATCGCTCTACTTTCAATAATAGATAAATAACCGATATTTAAGCTTATATTACTTTTAAAGAAAAATGAATCAAAATTAAAATAAGGATGACAATAATCATAACACGTGAAGCACAACAAAATCATGGATGGGATACGGACAAGGAGATTTAAAGTGCTTTTGTTGAAATCAAGAAAAATGTGAAAAGAAGGTGTCTTAACTTTTTAGGTTTTTATTTAGAATGGCTAGTCGGTGTTTTTAGTAAAGAATGTAAAGAGTGAAAAATTATGCACAAATATGCTTTAGTCTCTTTATAAACTTCAAAACAACACAGTTAAAAATGCATTATTGTTTCTTGTGTTTAAAAAATATCTGCTACATTGCATTGTAATTTAGGATTTGTTCAAGTTAACCCTTTTAAGCCAAAAAATATGATTCTGAAAATAAACTTATATTTTTATTATAGTTGTATTAAACATTTTCAATTTTGCTTAGAATGGATTCGTAAAATTACTATGGATTTACTAACCGACTGGCTATTCTAAATAAAAACCAAAAAAGTTAAGACACCTTCTTTAAAAATAATCAAGAACCTGCTAAAAAGCAGTCCGACTACCATGGATGTTTTTAGTTAATTTAGCCTCTTATTGCTGGGAATGTTCCAAAAAGTTTCAGCCATATTTCTTGAATAGGAGCCGAGAAAATCACGTTTTCCCACTTCATATCTGACTGACAGATATACGGACGTTTGGAATTATAGAGAAGCTTCGCTACTAAAAATAAGAAAGGTATAATATAAAGAAAACATATATATATATATATATATATCCTATATCCTATTATATAAAGTAGTAATCCTTTTTTATCTGTAGCAAAGGATCATGCTGATCACTGAACAATGGTTCTCCTTTACAGTGAAGCTTCTTATAGGTGAAGGAAAGGTTTTTAACTATTTTGGGGAAGGGTATCTCCACCATCCGAAGAGAATAGCCCCTAGAAAAAATACCCCCCTTCAGAAAAAAAACCCTACCCTTTTTTACTTTTTATACCTAAAAATGAAAGTGAAGGGTCTAGAATTACCACTCCCCATTACATAATGTGTCCCTAGAGGCCTCTAGGGGTGTAGCCGCTAGTATATATATAAATAATATACAATTTATTGATTTACGTATTTTATTTTAGTTATAGAGAAGCGTTCAACGACTTTACCTTTGAATCATCTTTGTGTTTAGGTAAGAGTAGAATTACTCATTTTCGTAAGTAGTGCAGCTACTCTATAACTAGCTAATTTCTATCTGCTTCTATAAATACTTCTTTTTTGCCTACAAAAAAATTGGGTTGTTTCATTTTCTTTTTTCGGTAGTTGGGGGTTCCCATTCCCCAAGAAAACAGCTTAAAACTAAGAGCTACTTTCTATGAAGAGTAGAGCCTAAAGGTCTAATGTTATTGACACACAGATATATATTTGATGTAGAATTATTGACTGACGTATTTATTAATATAGTTGTAGAGAACCTTTGCTATCAAGGAATAACATTTCTTGGTCTTATCTTTGGTTTTTAGGTGTGAAGTAAAATTATTCATTTTCGTAAGTAGTGCAGCTACTCGTTGACCAGATTATGACAGTCCTTTCTGTTTTAATCATTTTAAACTTTTTATTGGCCTTTGAATTACTAAATCTATCAACAAATATGTAGGAAAAGTCATAAAATCAAGGCTCGTACAAAAAAAAGAAGATTAGATACATAAAATGTACTTATCAAAAGACTTATTTATTAATTTAGTTGTAGAGAAGCTTTGCTCTTTAGAATAACTTGGCTTTGGTCTTATCTTTTGTGCTTAGGTAGGTGTAAAAATTTTATATTGTCATAAGTAGCGCATCTACTTTGTTATAACATTAGGTTATGTCTTGCCGTTACTCTAAATAGCTTTTTATTTCTCTTTCCTTTAATATTATTGTAAATACTAATATATTGACAACTTGCTGATTTAGATTTTTTTCTTTTAAAATTTGACAACAAATCCAGAGCTGGATCTTTAAATCATTTTAGTGGTAAGCCAGATCGGGGTGAGCCAACTTTACACCAATGAGAGCACAGCATTTTACGAAATGCCGCGCTGTGATTGGCTGAAATTCAGCGTACTTCGATCTGGCTCTCCACTAAATAGATTTAAAATACCAGCTCAGAATAAAATTAAAAATAATAAGAAATATATAACATTTGTAAATATAGGAGGTAGAAATCTTAATGTATTTTATTTTAGTTGTAGAGAAGCTTTGATTCTAAGTATAACTGTATCCTTGGTCTAATCTTCTTGGTCTTAGGTAAGTGTTAAATTATTCATTCTCATAAGGTAGTCTATGGTATGTTTAATATTTTTTCCCTTTTTCCTTATAATATTAGTGGAGGTACTATGCATATATAAAAATCGCGACTACGCCCCTAGAGGCCACTGGATGGCTCTTCCCCCCTCCCCCACTTTCAATTGTAGTTATTGAAAGAAAAAGTTTGTTTTTTTTTGGGGGGGGGGGTGGTACTTTATTTCTAGAGTGCGAAATCTCTTGGAAGGATGGTGGTAACCTACCAAAAAATGATTATAGACCTTCCAGGAACTATAACAATCTAATATGTAATGGTGAACCATATCGGTTCAGTGGTTAGCAAGATCCTTTGGTACACAAAGACAGACAGACAAACACACATTTAGTTCCGCCCCTAACATCCTAGGATTTCTGTATTTAAAGAGGGAGATAGGTAGCAGAAAAAATAGCCTAAAACCATCATGGTGTCTATTTGAAGCTTTTCAAACATTGAGAAATCAATCGGTTGAGAAGTTTGTGAGATTTTAAACTGACACACACATGAACCTTGCTGCTTTATATAAGAGGACTAGTGGCTACGCACCTTGAGGCCTTTAGGGGCATGTAAAATCTTTTATGTTCAATCTATGTTAAGATCAAATGTTTCTCAAAAATAATTTTTCGTCACTAGATAAGGTTAGATATCTTTTTTTGTTTATTTTGCAATTTCTCTTGGGAGGGCTGTGGTACCCTCCCCCAAAATAGCTACAAACTTTCTTACTAGGAACTATGAAAAGCTATACAGTAAGGGAGAACAATATCGTTTTGGTGATTGGCGAGATTCTTTGGTACAGACAGACAGACATCATGTTTCTTTAATTAAAGGATTATCTACTGCTCTCAAAATTTAAGTTGGATTTTTATTTTTAAAAATTTAAATACAAATAAGAAAAAAATAAATAAGAAGATGTTATGATAAAATTAAAAGATGTATTTACTATTTTTTACTTTTTAGTTATAGAGATGCTTTGGTTCTAAAGAATAACTGTGGCCTTGGTCTTATCTTTTGTGCTTAGGTAAGTGTTAAATTATATATTTTCATAAGTAGCACAGCTACTCCATAACTAGGTTATGTTTGTCCTTTCCTCTAAATTCAACCCTACCCCTACAAAAAATAATAAATTTTATTCAAACTATAATTTCCACCAGATAGCTGAATTTCTAAAACTGACATCACACATGAAAGAAGTCATAATTCTAACTAAAGCTCATACAAAAAAAAACCAATTAAGATTAGATACTTAAGATATAATTATTAACAGATGTATCTTTTGTTTAGTTATAGAGAAGCCATGCTCCTAACAAGTAATTGTTATTGGTCTTGGTGTTATTTTCTGTGTGGTGAAGGTAAGAATAGTTATTTCTTGCATTATATTATAAACAGCTTTTTGCGGATATAAAATTTATAATTATAAGATTAAAACCAGTTTTTTCAGCCCCAAGATACCGAAAGCATGGGTTTTAAATCTTATGATTATACATTTTTATATTCGTAGAAAACTGGATATAATACTATGCTAGACAATGTTTTTTTGTATTGATGAGAACTGGTTCTAATCCACCAAATGAATACGATAAATAAAATAATATAGCTCAGATACTCTAAAAGTCATGTATGTTTGTTACGATTTCTATAATTAAATCTTTTCTTGTCAATCAAAATTAATAAATAGTATATGTGTTTTTTTTTTAGTATGGCTTGGATACTGATCAATATCAGCTGGATTATAACCGGTTCTTAGCCATACTAAAACAGCATATATAGCATCGTATTACAAACAATTTTCCACCAATATTAAAATGAAAATCATAAAATTATAATTATTATTATTTGATTCTTTATTTGTCTTAATTATATACATAAAAAGTTTACATCTGAATTATAATAGTTATTATAACAATATTGTATAAAGACTAATCCAAGATATTCTCTTATAAAAAGTGTCAGTTAATTGTATAGCAGAAGTAACAAAGAGAAAGAAAAATTGCTGTTTAACATAAAAACATTTAAATTAGGTCAAGACATAATCTCTTCTCAAAATATGTCCAATTTATCATAAAATTAATACCAGTTTTGTAAGCCCGGGCCTTTGGTCGGTCAGGGCCAATAAAACTGGTTTTCATCTTTCATTTTAATATCTGCGGAAAGCTATTTAAAATACGATGTAAATAATACTAAGTATATAATAGTTATTTCTCGTATCGTATTATAAACGGCTTTCCGCGGATATAGAATGTACAATTATAAGATTAAAACTAGTTTTTTTAGCCCTGAGGTGCCGGAGGCACCGGCTAAAAAAACTGGTTTTAATCTTATGATTGTACATTTCTATATTCGTAGAAAACTGGATATAATACGATGCTAGACATAGTTTTTTCGTATGGATGAGAACTGGTTCCTGTCCACCGGATTCGAATGAATACGAGAAAATATTTTAAAAGTTTATTGTTGCTTTCACATAAAGTTCAATTTTAGCACATATAACCCCCACCCCCTTGTTTAGATAAATTAAAATTGAAAAGCCCAACCCAACCTAACCTGACCCAAAGTAACAAAAAAACAAATGCCGCTTGTACTAACAACAAAATTAATATAAAAAAATCTTAAAACCTTTACGTTGGGGGGGGGGGGGGGGGCGGGGTTGGCAACAGCTATTAAAGTCAGCATATATTAATAGATGTTTTTATCTATTTAGTTTAAGAGAAGCTATGCTTCGCCATGACTCGCATCGATGGAAGCTCATCGATACGAGCTTTTTACACTTTTCAACGAGAAAAGAATCATATAATGTATATATCTGAAAGAAATAATTTAACAGTATGTTAGTTTTGTATAAAGTTAATTTTAAGTACAGATAACCCCACCCCCTCATATGAAAGTAAAGGGGTTGTTTGTATGCCTAACCCCAAAGGGAAGCCAAGTAAAGTACTCAAAATAACCCAACCTAGTCTTACCTACAGAAATAATCAAATAAAAATCTACCCTTCTGTGTTTAAAAGCTAGTAAATATGCACATCAACTAATGGATCCACCTCTAGAGGCCTCTAGAGTTACTTTAAATAAGGGGGGGGGGGGGTTGATTTCTACCCCAATTTTTATTTTAGTAAAAAGAAAATAGGCGGGGTAGGATTTTCCCCAAAAAAAGTTATGAACCTTCCCAGATCCTATGCAAGGCTACACTATAAAATAAAATTATTTTGTTTCAGCAGGTAACAAATTCCTCTTGTACAGACAGCTACTGATCGACTAATCCTATTACATTCATATAAAGATAAATATATTTATTGTTTAGGTACAGAGAAGCTTTGCTCCTAAGAATATAAGCTTGACCTTCATTTTATCTTTTGTGCGTAAGTAAGAGTTAAAATAAAATTATTAGTAGCACTTCTATTCTAAAACTTTGTAACTTACCCCTAAAAAGTTATCAACTTTCCTTAGACCTATAATAAAGTTTGATGAAGCTGTTAGCAAGATCCTTTGCTACAGACAGACACTTAGACATACTTTAAACTAATAAGGAGGGAGGGGGTGGGGGGGAAGAGTTTCTAACCCTGGCCTAAAGTATTTAAAAAGAAACAAAATTTAAAAAAAAAAACATATTGCTCAACTAAGTATATTTTGATAAATTACCAGATAACTTACAGTTTTCATTTATGGAGGCAGGGGGCATTGGACTGTTTATTACATTAGTCCCCAAAGTTTTATTATAAATTTTCTTATTTGTGTCCAAAGTTTCAACTGTATTTTGTAATTTTGTGTTATTATGAGGATGTACATAAATTCATCGGCCCTAATTCCCTCCTGTCATTATAAAAAGATTGTATATTATCTATTTTTATTTTACTCATTTTTAGGTACTGAGAAGCTATGCTACTAACAATTACTTTATACTGTGTATAGCTAAAAGGTAAAATATAATTATTACCTTTCTGTAGACATCTACTTCAAAAGTAGGGTATGTCTGTTTGTCCCTCTTTTTCTTAATCTTTTTTGTTTTTATCTCTATCTCTCTTTTCTTACTTCTTTTACTCTTTTCTTACTCTTAATATTTAATATTTTGAAGTATTAATGATTTGCTGCTCATTAATAGAATTATCCTTGCTGATAGAAGAACAGTCATTCTATGATTCGATAAGATATTAGATGATTTTTGCCCATAAAATCTTTTGTGAAGATATCCAAAAGGCATCTCTACTCTACAACTTCTTTTGTCTGTTTAACTTGGCTCTCTGTGTCCACCCACAATGATATGGAGTCATTTCTAAAAAAGTCGAAATGACCATGAAATTAAACGGAGATACTAAATAATATTGAATGCTGTAATTTCTTGTAAATTTTTACTTTACTATTGTGTTTTTAACATGCAAGCTTTTTGTATCTTTACATTTATTTCAACTTCATAAATATTTTACAATGTCTTTGCTATGAATGTTGTCATCCTATGATTTATATTTTATAATTTGTTTTATCTTCATCATGATAAAATAAACACAATCCTTATAATAAAGTAATAGGATGTTTGTCTGTCTGTCTATTTGTTTGTACCAAAGTATCTGCTAACCGCTTAACTGATCGGGTTCTCCTTAACAGGGGAGCTTGTCATAGGTTCATAACTATTTTGGGGGAGGGTACCACCACCCTCCAAAGGGAAATCACAAAAAAATCGGAATTTTTTTTTTTACGTACAGAGACTAATACGCAACATAGCTAGGTATCGTATCATTTTAAACAAAACCAAACATTTAAAGTGCCACTAGAGGCTTTTATGGGGCGTAGCTGAAGTAAAGAGTAACTATCACTATTTAGGATGAAGCAGTAGTAGCACTTAACCACAGGATTTCTAAAAAGAAATAAAACTAAACTTTACATTTTTATCTATTTTTTACTAAACCTCTTTCAATTTTAGGTAATTTTGTTTACAAAACCAGCGAGAGTGTTGCAAATATAGAAACTGGTAGATCTTAGATTCTCTAGACTCACTAGCTGCCACAACAACAGTTGGGAGTGCTGTTACAGCTAATTTGTAATGAGATAGCTGTATTCTGGGTTTAGGTAAGCTTCGCTAAGGTGTTAAAATTTATATACAGCATGACCCTCGAAAAACTATTTTTAAGCATCTGCAGCCCTTATTTCTCAATGAATTATTAAAAAATGCATATGTCCTTGTTCTCCATAGTATTCCACGTAAGTAGATATAAAAATATTTTTTTTACCTCCATTAACACCGGAGATTTTTAGAGCTAAAGTTTTGAAAAAGTGACTGAGAAAAAGAATTTTTTTTGTTTCTCTTATTTTTTGGATGGTTATATTATGTTTTTTTGGCAACTGAATAATGAGACACAAAGAAAAACAAGTTAACTAAATATTTCTTTTTTATTCCACCAAAAAATATCAATTTTTAATGGCAAAAAATACTACTGAATGAATTGATTATTTGCAAATTTGAGGTTATTTATTAACCCTTATTTATAGAAAAGGATTAATTATGACAGTTGCTCCGCCTACTTTTCTGACATCTCAATTATTTAATAGGGGGTAAATTAAGCTTTTTAGACTAAAAAATCATTATGTTTATTTTTATTTTCTTTATAACTTTTTTGTTATTAAAGTTAGGATTGTGAAACAAAAACAATTTTCCTTCTATATTCATAGAGATTTATTTGGTTTTTTAATCTTAAACAATTTTGCCTAATAAGTAAGTTTTTCAAAATATCATTAAACTAAAAAGACTCAAAAAATATGTGTAAAAAAATGCTTTTTACTCAAAAACTAATTTTTTTATTTCATTTTTGTATAAAGTTTCTGCTAGTAACAAAAATAAAAGGATTTCTAGCTTAATTTTGCTAAAAAAGTCATTTCATGTTAAAAGTTACTTTTTCCTCAGTCACTTTTTCAAAACTTTAGCACTAAAAATCTCCGGTGTTAATGGAGGTAAAAAAAATATTTTTATATCTACTTACGTGGAATACTATAGAGAACAAGGACATATGCATTTTTTAATAATTCATTGAGAAATAAGGGCTGCAGATGCTTAAAAATACTTTTTCGAGGGTCATGCTGTACACTTAGTGAAATTATCATAATCTCTCTAAAGCAAAAGATTTCATTAACAGTTGCAATTTAATTCTTCTTTAAAGTAAAGCTTCAAATATCTGAGTAAACAAATATTAAAATGTAGTTAAAAAAATCTTTGACATAATTCTGGTGATTAAAATTAAATATGATAACAATAAAAATTGTTTATTTCTACTTGATGGAAGAGCTCCAAAAATACTTTTGTCTTTAGTTATATGATCTTTAAACTTTTATTTAGAAATGGAGGAATTATGCAGCGGAACTGAAATGGATGAAAACACAGGTTGTGCAGGTCCTGGTAGTGATACTAAAAAGGTATGTATTCTGTCTTTAGTCATGGAAATTATACAAAGATATCTTATGACTTAAAAAAAATATTGAAAGTTATTAGGCTGAAAGCATATTCGGAATAAGTATCAATCAAAACTTATTATCAATCCTATTCAGAAAAAGTCAAATTCAGTGAAAAGCTGATTCTATTTTTCTGCTGCTTTCTAGCAAAGGCCAAAATCCTACTCTATTAATTTCTACATAGAAAATAATGATTTAAATTTTACATAAATATATTTCACCCAGTTTTTTTTAAAAATGAGTTAGTTATTTGCTTTTATAAAAAAGACCTAAAATTTAAGATTGCTAAATTAAGGGGTTAAGTGGACATGATAGTATTACAGTCAGAAATTATTTGAAAAGGTACCTAAATGATAAGTGTTAACACAGAATATATTTAGAAGCAAGTTGAGATTGAGTCTACAATTCCTTCTACCAATTGTACTTGTGGATTAGAATTTGGAGTTTGCCCTTTATCAACACAAGATTCTCAATCATCAAATTTAGCTGAAGAATTTAGTAACTTGAGTATAAACTTTCATGGCGCTGCAGGAGAAAATACAAAAATTTTAGTTAAAGAAAAAATTGAAGAGATAAAACAGAAAGTAGCTGATTATTATTATGATCCAGAGTGTAAGGTTATAGCTATTCCAAATCATTTCGTAACACCCAAGAAACCCACTGGGTTAGGAAACAAGGGAAGGGAAAAGCAAGATGCTCAGTTTTTGGATAAACATCTTGAAGAACATTTACATCATGAGCTTGTCAATGCAGCAAGAAAATCAAATTTAGAGGCTTTCATATTCAATAGTTTTCAATCGGGTGATTGTATAAAACAATTAGTTGAAAGAGGGAAAGTAAAAAGAGGAAAGGATAAATATGCAGAAATTAATGAGCATGAGAAAAGAGTTATGGAGATCCTTGACATTGAAGATTATTCAGATAAAGAAATTGAGTCTTGTATTGAGGAACATAAGAAGTGGAAGGAAAATCCGTCGGAATTTCAAAACCCACAGAACTGGCTGTTTAAAAAGGAATGTTTTATATTTCATTAGATTACATTTCGGTCCTAATCAATATTTAGCTTTTTTTAAATTTATACTTTTAGGCGATCATCCAGAGGAAGATATTAGAGGAAGGGGAGGGAGGTTATGAAAAAAAGTTTGAAATTTTCTCAAATGTATCAAAGCAATTTACTTGGATACCATATTACTGGAATAGAGGGGAGGGGCAAAAGCATCCACCTCTCTAATTTTATTTTAACAACATACAGACTCAAATCTCTATGACTTTTCAAGTTGGGCAATGTGTGACTTATATTAGTTATAAATTCTGGTTAAGAGTACAAAAAGATTGTAAATATCAATACCAATTTTATATTTGTAGACCCTACACTCTTTGACTTTATGTCTACTTATCTAGATTTTTGTTAAAAGGCAAAAGTAAGATTTTCTTGGCCGCTATTTAAAAAACATCGGATTCATTTTTAGATGTTTCACAATATCTAGTTTTCTTGTCTATCTATCGTAAGTGTTTGGTCTCCTTACATTATTGATAAAGCATAAGTTTCAAATAAAAATTGATTATTTGAAATTTACCACCTTATTTTAAATATTTGTAAATAAGTAGGGAAGCTGGGGGCAAATTACAAACTTCCTTAAATTTGATAGTGATACATTTTAAAGTAATTTGTGGAGCACGGAAATCCTTCCATGTTTTTTTCTGCTAAATTGAAAAAACAAGAGATAGGGTAAATTTTGTTTGTTAGTTTGTTAGGTATGATTTTATTGGGTACTTGGTAGCCATGCAGTGTTTTAAAAAAGAAACAAGTATATATCTTTTATAGTCAGGTCCCCATTTTCTTAAGACATGAAATATTAGCATTGTGAATGTTAGGTGTTGAAAAATCTTGGTTTCAAAAACAATTTAAATCCCAATAAAAAAGTAGTTGGAAACCAACAGTCAGATATACAGAATAGAACTGAAGAACACCCAAATACAGATCAGTGTTCTTCTAGTACAACCCCTGAAAGAAAAAACAAAACTGATCAAACTGACAAAATCAAAAAAGTTCTGTATGATATTCCTGAGGATAAACTTGAAAACTTTTACAAGTATCAGTTTTTTAACATTAGTGTCCAAGAAAACAAAACTGAATGGGACACCATCATGATAATTCCTGAGTATAGTGCTATTGTAAACATAGAGGTCAAACGTGGTTCCAATGATTCTAGTGATAAACTCAAATTACTAAAAGATGCTTCAGATCAAACAAAGCAACACTTTACTTTCTTGCAGAAATTATTTAGAGGTAGGCTATCCAAAGATTGGGTGTTTGTCAGAGCTGCATGTGTTCCATATTTGAAGATCACAAAAGATACAAAAAATCCCTGTGCCAACTGTCAAAAATACATTCTTCTAGAAAAAGAAATTAATGATGTATCACTTTGGTTAAAGCAACTGATAGAACACAAGTTTTTTACTTCTCAGAATAAAAATCATTCTGGGTTGAAAAAGAAAAAGGATAAAATAATTAGGTCTAAGAAACTTCACAAGAAAGCAAATGTAAACACATCTAATAATTATGATAAGACAGAATATGAAGATCTTGTTTCTGAACTGATATATCACATTTCAATTAAAGAATCTAGTAAATTTAATCAATTAATATCTGATCCATTGCCAATTAGTAAAGCAGCAGAGAAGGCATTCACTGGAAAAACTGATGGAATATCAGGAGAGAATGATGTACCTGATTCCATGATAAACTATGAGCAAATAGCATTAACAGGCAAAATTGAAGCATTAGAAAAGAAAGAAAAGCCTGTCTACATGCTTAACTATGAACAACTGCAAGCAGTACACTTACCAGCTAAATTCCTTATCATAGATGGTGACTATGGTACTGGAAAAACTTATGTACTTAAGGAAAGAGCTAAAAAATGTGCAATAGATAATAGTAAAAATGAAGTATTTTACATTGATATGACAGCACTTACACATCATTATGGTATTAATTTTATAAGAGCTGAATCATCTTTTATGAACAATATAGCTGTAGTAGATTTTAACTATTATCCTAATATCAAAGTTATCACTACTAGAAATTTAGGGATTAGTGAATCCCCTGAACAAACTGATATAATCAATGCATTAAATAGTTTTTTAAGAGATAATCGTTGTGATCATTTATTCATTGATGAATTGATAGATGGAGAAATTGTATTTCCTGCCTCTATAGAGACAATTTGTGTTAATTTAAAAGTTAAATTAGCAGGCCTTTTAGATTCAAAAAAAATTGAGAAAGCAAAGTGGTTAGAAACTATGAAAGTGAATTATAATGCTGTACATGTTAATCTCACCAAAAATATGAGAAATAGCCAACACGTTCTTAATCTAGCTAAAGCTTTAGAAGAGGATTCTACTTGTTCTCCAGATACTAATGTCATGGGTAACCATAATTTTTACTACAAAAATATTTATAACATTCCTCCTAGTTCATTAGCTGTTGCTGCTGTAAACAAATATTTCATTCACAAACCCAAAGAAAGTGTTGTTGTGTTATCAAGTACTAAAATGATATCTACTGAATTATATGAATTGTTGCACACACACTTTTCCTCAACTACATCAGTTGTCAGAGATTTTAGAGAATACATGGAAAAACCTGAAGGAATATTGGTAACAAGCTTGGAGGAATTCCAGGGTGCTCAAGCAAGGAACATTATCATGATACCTACCATTCAAAACATGAGTAATATGATACTTAGAACAATGTCCCATGCAATTATTATTTTGGAGAAATATAGCCATAAACTAAATAGTTCTGGAGCAATTGAAGATAAAAACCTACATGAATTTATTTATCCTGAAGAAAAAATTGCATTGTGTCATTACTATCATAATAAATATAAACATGATATTGGTTCCTTAACTATGGCAATAATAGATAAGCACAAACTATTTGACCAGGATGAGTGTATTACAATCATAACATACTCAAGAATTTCCAAAGATATTATTAGAGAGGCAAATACAAAGGAGTTTCTTAGTTTACCTGGAAAAGAGAAAAAGTATCAAATTGGGAAGAAAGTTGATTCAGAAAGCAAAGAATTATATAAAGATGTAAAGAAAAATATTTCTAGAAATTATGCTGATGTATCTTGGAGATACTATGACTCCTATTATGCCATAAGGAAAAAATTAGAAAACAAGCCAAGACATATCAATTATATCAATATGGATGATGTACCAGATTTAAAACATATCAGTGAATTACAGAATATTATTGTATTTGCTGATGAAAATATTGATCATAAACGTGAATTTGCAGCTTGGGGAGATGAATGGTCAATAAAATATGCAACTGATGAGACAAGCATTGTTGTGACGAGTAAGGAGAAAAGAATTACATATGATACAATTTGTAGAGAATCAATAATGTTACATCAACCAAAGTTTGCCATAGTTGTTCATGATGATAATTTTGATATGTCCAGTGGTCCAAAGAGAGCTCTAAACCTTATTGAGGATGATGATCTACATGAATTTATTAATCCTAAAAATATTTATCCTGAAGAAAAAGCTCCATTGTTTTATCAGTATCATAATAAATGTAAACATGATATTAGTGCCTTAACAATGGCAATATTAGAGAAGTACAAACTATTAGATCAGGATGAGAGTATTGCAATCATAACATACAGAAGAATTTCCAAAGATATTATCAGAGAGGCAAAAACAAAGGAGTTTCTTTCAATAGAGAAATGGGATCAAATTGATAAGAAAATTAGCTCAGAGAACCAAGAATTATATAGAGATGTAAAGAGAATCATTTCTATAAATTATGCTGATATATCTTGGAGTTACTATGACATAAACTATAAGACAAAGATAGAGTTAGAAGATCTAGTAAACAAGCCAAGACATATCAATTATATCAATGTGGAGGAAATATGGATGGTGGATGATTTTTATGCACTCAGTGAATTTAAGAATATCATTGTGTTTTGGCCACTAAATTATTATGATGATGAGAACAGTTTTAATGTTGAGCATAGTGAGAAGGAAAGAAATGAATATGATACATTTTGTAGAAATATAATAATGTTATCTCAACCAAAGTTTGCCATAGTTGTACATGATGATGATTTTGAAATGTTCAGCATTCCAAAGAACGCTCTCAACCTAATTAAGGATGATAATCTACATGAACACATACCTGTATTAAACACTGACCTATCAAATCAATAAAAAACACTTAGTGTAGTGTTTCATATTTACTCCTCTGTGTTATTAAGAAAATAATATTATGCCATATTTAAAACAATAATGTGTAAATATATTTAATTTAGTTTAATAGATAATGATTATTTTCAGTTTTTTTATTTCATTTTTTATGCATCTACTCTATAATTTATCTTTCAATTAAGATTTAAGAATAAAGAATTAAGATGGTTTGAGGATATTTTTATTTATATATAAGGCATTGGATGATTTAAGCTATTTTTCAGCCCATTTTTACCCAGTTGAATACAGAGCCCCTAGATGCTAAAGTCGCAGCCGCTAGTCCTCTTAGGCCAGAAATCTTAAAATGGCCATATTCTGGAAGTAGAAAGAGCTAGGATTTTGTTCTCAACTAATTCTAACTACCACTAGGTCCTATTTGAACGCCTAATTGGGACATTCTTTTAATATAATGTTTAACCAATAACAGAGGTTACAACGTAGCAGTTTATTTTTAAACAATAAGATATAAGTTGGAAAGAATTTTAATGTTAAAGGGAGATTTAAAATCTGCAACAAATTTTAATGATTTTTTTTACAAAATTCGTTTTTTGAATAATTCTTTATCTAAAAGCGGAAATACAATTTAAGTTATATAATTTTGACAGCTGTGATTGGTGGATTGAAAACTATCATCAACCATTAAGAGTTTTACAAAAAAAACCTTAAAATCTAAGGCAGAGATTTCAAATCTAAATATAAAATTAAAATTCTTTCTAACTTATATATCTTAATAAACAATACTGAATTAAATATTTACAGATTTTAATAGTTAGGTTAGGTTAAAAAGAGGTTAACAAATGTTCCCTCTCTTTGTTTATTTGGGGGAAAGAATAAACATTAACGCCAGGGATACTTTGTCCATTGTTTTTTCCTTTAAATACCTGATTCTACTATTATGTGAAAAATTCGGAGCAAAGCAGGATAGAATTAAGTGTTTTTTTTTAAATACTTAATTTCTAGATCTCTATAAAATAGTCAACATCCTTTTTTATTTAACTTTGCCTGAAGAATTTGTTTCTAAAACAAGGATGCGACATCCATAAAAGCGAAGCTCTAAAATCAGAAGGACAAAAAAACAATAACTTTTGTAGATTGTCAGAACTTAATAAGCAGAACATTAATTTCTAAGTCTAAATGAAATTGTATAAAAGTTGTTGCAAAATTGCATAAATAAAGGAGGCAGTAAAAGGGGGTTCATTTTTTTTCTTTTCTGAGGGTGGTAATACCCTCCCTAAAATAGTTATAACCTTTCCAGGACCTATGAGAAGCTACTTTGTAATTAAAATACTAATTGGTTAGCAGCAGTTAGCAAGATCCTTCTGTAGACATCTTAGCACCTAGCCTATGGAAAATAGGGGCGGTTCGGAAAATAGACTTAAACCATCCATATACATGTATAAAGAAAACAGAAAAATAGCCTTAAACCTAATAAAATACATTTCACTGAACTAAAATTAAAATGAAGCTTTCCTAACATAAATAACCTAATCAGTTCTCTCTCTCTCTCTCTCTCTCTCTCTCTCTCTCTCTCTCTCTCTCTCTCTCTCTCTCTCTCTCTCTCTCTCTCTCTCTCTCTCCCTTTTTCTCTCTCTCTTTCAAATACTCTCTCTTTCTCTTGTACACTCACGAATAAACTCTCTCTTTCTCTCTCACACAAACACGGACATACTCTATCTCTCTTTCTGTTCTTACAAATATGATAAATATGTAGTTACATATATTGCCGCTAGGTATCTCAAAATAATATTTCAAATACTAATTTACTTTTATATTTTAAATTTTATACTTTTAAAATCCTTTTTAATTAAAAAATGAATAAGTATAATTTAAAAGTACAATATCGATTTTATAAACTTATGAATATAATAATAAAAGTCATTATAGATACATGCTTTAAATTTATATATTAAAATTGAACCATTGCAACATTAATGAGAAAAAGCTGGAAACCATTTTATATTTTTGTAGTTTACTACTTATTATGACCTATTAACATGTCTATAAAACCAAGAGTTGTTTGGTCCTCAGCCGCACTGAAAAACTATTTATAGCATCATATTATAACTAGTTTACAAAGAATATGAAAATATACAATTAATAGATTGAACCAGTATTTTAGGCATCTAGGGGTAACATGACTAGTCGTACTTCACACTGCAGCTGGGAAATAATCCAGTATGGCTTCGAAACCGATTAGAACTGGTTCTCAGCCATACTGAAAATCATGTTATGGCATCGTGTCAAAGATAATTTTCCATGAATGTAAAAATAAAATTCATATGAATATTGTCCATAGAAAGCTGTTTCTGATAAGATGCGATAAATAACTATCAAGAGGTTGTATATCCGAATAAAGAGTGGCTGCATTAGAGAGGGGTGGGGGTAGACTAGGCTACAACAAAGATGACAACATCCATAAAAGCAAAGCCATGAAATGGGAGGACAAACTAACATTTAACTCTTGTAGAGTGTCTGAACTGAATAATCATAATATAAAACATTATAAAAGTCGAAACAAAATTGTATGTAAATTTGTTTAAAAACTGCTTAAATACAGGATATTGTTTAAGGACATACTTAAATTTTAGGACTTGATTATAGAGTTGCTTCACTTATAACATCATTTTTTTTTTTCTAGGAATCATAATATGATTAAAAATCTAAATGTTTATGTCTTTTAAGGCATGACTGAAAGACAGACGAACTAAATGATATATAAACTATAAATGTAAATTTTCCATAAGAATCTTCACTGAAGATTTCAGCTGTCTATCTTCAATAGTAGCCAAAAAATTCACACTTTCCCTTGTTGTTATGGACAAACTGACGGATTCACTTATAAATTAGCTGTGTTACTAAAAGAAATGAGGTTATAGAGTATGGATGCTTATTTTATATGAATAGCTGGAAAATGATTAAAAATTCCAGTATGGCTTCAAAACCGATGAATATCCGGTGGATTAGAACTGGTTCTCAGTCATACTGAAAAACAATGTATATCATCGTTTAAAGGAAAATTTTCCACAAAAATTAAAATAAATATCCTAAAAATTACCATTTTTGTTAGCCATGGCCTTCGGT
This sequence comes from Acartia tonsa, assembly GCF_053477335.1. Classification (NCBI taxonomy): domain Eukaryota; kingdom Metazoa; phylum Arthropoda; class Copepoda; order Calanoida; family Acartiidae; genus Acartia; species Acartia tonsa. Next base: position 63,185,771 of record NC_137260.1, on the reverse strand, counting down.
GTCTTTGGTCCAACAAAACTGGTTTTGATCTTAAATTTTACATTTTAATGTCCGTGGACAGCTGTTTATAATACTATGCGAAAAATAACATCTGCTCTTGTGACTAATGATATGTAACAAAAACCCTTTTTTCTACCACCCCATTCAAAAACTTTTAGACTACACACAGAAAATTTTTGGGTTGAGAAAGATTTATAACTGAATAATTTTATACACAGAAAATTTACTAAAATGTACTGAGTATAAATTCTTTAAGGATTGAGTAATTGACATTACTATAAAAATAATGTATTGGGCTACTTTGATTCAGTTATTAGCTAATATAATTTATAATTAAACCTTATCTGTCTGTCTACAACATGAAATTATCATTTGTTATTTAGTTCTCTCGCTATTGTATTTTTCTCTCTCTATCTCTCTCTCTTTCTTTCTCTCTCTCTCTCTCTCTCTCTCTCTCTCTCTCTCTCTCTCTCTCTCTCTCTTTCTCTTTCTCTCTCTTTTTCTTTCTCTCTTTCTCTCTCTCTCTCTCTCTCTCTCTCTCTCTCACACACACTCTCTGTCACTCTCTCTCTCATTCGGTCACTCACCTCTCTCTGTCTCTCTCTCTTTCTTTCTTTCTCTTTCCTCTTCTCCTATTTTTATTTTTTTTACAGTGCAGTGAATCAAACAATTCCAGTCTAATTACTATACAAATCTCTTTTCCTTATCAAATTATTAAATTTGTCCTATACCTGCTTATTTGTAGATTTTAGTAAAGTTATCCCTATCACCTATAGGGGATCTAAAGCCCATCTGCTTTTTTCTATTAAGCAATGGAGCATGTCAAAAGTTTCCTATAGATATCTAAAGCTATTATGTTACAGCTGAATCTTTCCTTGTATAGAACTCTACTGTGATTTAATTTTAGTATAAAGGTTTGCCTTTAGAAATATCGAATCCATTAAAACCCGAAATCGGTTGAATTTTAATTTTTGTGATGATTTTAGGTTACAAAATTGACGCTAGAGGTTTATATTTTTACCATTAAACTTAAAAATCTCACTAAATTAACAAAATTATTCTATGTTTTTATTTTATTTTTAACTTAAATTTTTAAATGTTTAAAAATTTTGCATGTTTTACATTAAAATTATCCATAAAAGTAAGAGAGCCATGGTAAAATTGTTTAAATATAAAAAATATTGTAAATTGTCATCTTATCCCCAATGTCCTCTGAAGATTAGTCCTAATGAAGATATAATCATAGTTTTTGTGGCATTACTAATGCCTTTTAATATAGCAATCATTGAGTTTTCATTTGACATCTTTGCACCGAAGATTGGAGTTTGCTTCAGCTTTTATTAGCTGTGACTTAAGAAAAAGCTTAAAGTAATGCTTTAAAAAATTACGTATCATAGTCATGCACCATCCCAGTTCACTATTGAAACTAACCCCCCCCCCCATCAGTTTTCCTTCCTAAAACATCAAAAGGGTAGTACTAAGTAGCTGTAGATTTATATTATAATTTTATAAATGATATTGGTTGGGCGGTTACCGTAATCCACGTATTGTTACAGACACAGTAAGATCCTGGTACTTTTTGATTAGAGTAAAACACTAGAGGAAGAAAGGGTTGGATCATGGGAAGGAAACAAAGTTGAGGGTTTTGTCGTATTTTCACAGTTGCTTTTGAAAGGTTATTTTAGGTTAGGTGATTGCCCAGTAGGGTTATGCAATTGGCCCCGCAGGGTCTAGAAATAGGAGAAAAGCTACTGTAAAAATATGGCAAAACCCGCAACTTCGTTTCCTTCACATTACCCAAAGGATTAAATAACTCCCTATCACAATCTCCTTGTGTCGACTCTCAATTGGGTCATTGAAAATTGACCAATGGTGTTCAGAATATTAACACAGCCAAGTAGCAGAGAACCATTTGCTAGCAGATGAATAAGGCCATTGATAAAGGGAGGGAGGTAGTTATCAATATATACATCTGTTTATTTTGTCTGTAGCTTAAGATCTCAATAACTGCTGTTCCGATAAGGTTCTCTACTTTAGGTTCAATAATGGTTGTAGGTTTTTTTTATTTTTTAAGATTTAGGTCTTAAATTTTAAAGATATTTTTTTCTAGTCAATCTCTGCCTCTTCGAATACAAATCCACTAGATGCTAGGGCAAAGCCTCTAGTCCTATTAAATAAAGTAGTATAAAGATTTGTTGTCTGGACCGGAAGCTTAATATAAGTCCCACAGCATGGTTTTAGATTTAAGTCTTAGGATGGTTTTAGGCTTTTTATTCTGTCATTTCTTTACACTTTAAAGACATAGCCGTTTGATGCTAAAGGCGCAAAACTTTAAAAAATATGTATTTAATGAACACAAATTAATGATAGATTACAAAGATGATAACATTAATTAAAGAGTTGCTCAAATAATCTGAAAAACAAACGAACGAACGTTAAATACAAATATTATAAATATTAAATACGTTGTTATTCTTTATTTATTAACTAGCGGCTTCGCCCCTAGCCTCTAGGGGCTTCGCCCTATAAAGTTATGGGAAGTCAACCCTCCTTAATAGAAATATTCAAAAAAAATATTCTTTGTTTAATTACTCTGTGGTAAAATTAAACCCAGGTTGTGCGCTTTATGCACAAAAATTTGATTTTGTACAAAAACATTTCAATTTGTAAAAATTAAACCTAGGTTGTTTGCATACACAAAAAATAAAATTAAAAAAAAAAAATTTTGGGGGGGGGAGGATTCATGGAGGCTTCGCCCCATGTTGCAGTGGGGTTCCCCCACCCCAATTACTGGTTTTTGTTTACAAAAATTTTTAAAGATTAAGAATTTTGGAAGTGGGGATTTTTTTATTTTTGGGGGGGTTGGGGTGTCCCACCCCCCAAGAAAATAGCTTAAAACCACCAGAGGACCAGTAGGTATATTCCCAGAAGGGTAGAGCCCAATTTGATCAGCTGTTACTGAGATTTTACAAAAATGTAAAAAAAAATTTTGGGGGGTGGTTTTTTTTTATTTTTTGAAGAAAATAGCCTAAAACCACCACAGGACCAGTAGGTATATTCCCTGTAGAGTAGAATCCGATCGGTTCAGTGGTTACCGAGATCTTAAGCTTCAGACGGACAGACGGACAGACATCAAGCTACTTTGTATTATAGATGTTCGGTTGTCTCTTCTTCTTCTTCCTGACAAGGTTTATAGCAGCAGTCAGAATCTGATTCATAATCTAAATTTTACAACATTAGTTTTTATCATAACTCTTCAAATAAATAATTGTTATTTATATCACCCTATTATAGACAGCTTTCCGGGGATATTAAGATAAAAATCATAAAATTAAAACTTTTTTTAATTCTATGATTCTTATTTTAATATTCGTGGAAAACTGTCTGTAATGCAATGCTATGCATGATTTTTAAGTATGGATGAAATGGTTTTAATCCAGTTTGAAGCCGTACTAGAAAAACTATTATCTGATACTTTAAACAAAAGTAAAACAAAAAGTTAAATTATTCTATTGAAAGGGCAAAGATAGTCCAACTTTCATATAGAGAGACACGCACACATCTTAATACTTTGTATAATTATACATGCCCTTTTTTTATATGGGAACAAAGTAATGAAGATGATTAAAGTCCCTTAACTTATTATGACGTCATACGATAGAATAGCCAATGAGAGGCCAGTATACACTGTAATTGACCAATGCAATGGTAAAATTTCTATCGTATGACGTCATAATCTGTTGAGGGACTTCCAATCATCTTCCAAAGCCATCCAATAAATAAATCTAGCTAACTGGCCTTATTTACTAGGGTACTGAGCCATATAGAAACACAGACATACGAGCACACATAACTTGTAGAGTAGCTATACTATATCAATATAATTATCAGGGCTCGGCAGCCACCTCTAAGCCTCAGGGAATCAATATTTTACAATTTTAAAAAAATCAGCTGGATGTAATGTCTAAACCTGGCCCAAACAAGTCAAAAGCTCCCAACGTGTTAAAATTTGAGACTAATGCGCTGCTGCTGAGCCTTAAAATGTATAATTACACATAGTGTCACAGTTGTCAGTACCACACATCAGACCAGCTAAAAAATAGAACAATTAGGTATAATTTTAGAAGAAAAACTAGTCTATATATATCATTTTGTCCGTTCGTCCGTCTGTTCAACTAAGGCCTGACAGTCATGCTAACAGTAAATAATTTTGTTGATTAAATAGATTCTGCAATATGTTGTTTTAATTTCAGCAACAAAGCTAATTTACCAGGGATAAGGGATAGGAAACCTGGCCATTAATTAGGTCCCGGCCTAGATTCAAAAGGGATATTGCAACTATTACAAATTCCTATCAAACTGGCGGACGCTCCCAAGTAGCTATCGCTCTAAACCAATAAGAATCGGCCTGTTTTTAACAACCAATCACCAATTGGCGGAAATTTTAGAAGCAGACAATTCTAGAAAAAATAATGATTTCGTCTGCTACTAAAAAATAAATATAAATGGTGTTAGATCACATTAGCTTAATTATTAAATCTGCTTAGAGTTAAACATTAAAAAAGGGCCATATAGAAAAAACAAAAATAATGGGATTATTTTTTGGAAAGAAGGTAGCTACGAATTTTCATTTGGTAGTTTATAAATTAGATGTTGTATTTTGAATTTTAAAAATTTAATACGGAATTGATACAACACTTTAACCCTAATATTTGTACAATACAAAACAGTACAAATCTATCACTACATAATAGTATCCAAAGAACTTGATAGAATGTTACCCAAGTGCATATTAATTTATTTATTTTGAATTGTAATTAGCAATGAAATTTTCAAATAAAATTTTTACTCATTAATATAAATGCAAATAATTCAAACTAAAATCTGTCTGAGGGAAACCCAATGATAGCTTTCTGACAGTTCAAATTACCAAAGTAAAAGATAAAAAAATTTTGGGAGAGAAAAACTTCATTTTAACAAAAGCCATTAATATATAGGTTTTTAAAAAGTTATGTTTTTTACTTTAAACTAGCTACCTGAATTTGATTCTATAATTTATTTACACACACACACACAGCTTTTTCATTAGCGTTTATAACGAACCACTGCGCCATCCCAAAACTGGTTTATTAGGCCTAGGCTTGAAATAGGCCTGAAATAATATTTTCCTACGTTTCCCATCCCTTATCCCTGTAATTTACAAGTCAACTATATCTGTCTGTCTGTCTGTCTTTCTGTCTGTCTGTTTGTCTGTCTGTCTGTCTGTCTGTCTGTCTGTCTGTCTGTCTGTCTGTCTATCTGTCTGTCTGTCTGTCTGTCTGTCTATCTGTCTGTCTGTCTGTCTGTCTGTCTGTCTGTCTGTCTGTCTGTCTGTCTGTCTGTCTGTCTGTCTTTCTGTCTGTATGTATGTATTTCTGTATTTTTGTATGTCTGTACATCTTACTTTATCTTTGTAACAGAAAATTATTATATCCCAGGTTTCCTAAGGGGTAAGACAATATAGGTAAATTAATGTAATTTATTTACACACACACACACAGCTTTTTCATTAGCGTTTATAACGAACCACTGCGCCATCCCAAAACTGGTTTATTAGGCCTAGGCTTGAAATAGGCCTGAAATAATATTTTCCTACGTTTCCCATCCCTTATCCCTGTAATTTACAAGTCAACTATATCTGTCTGTCTGTCTGTCTTTCTGTCTGTCTGTTTGTCTGTCTGTCTGTCTGTCTGTCTGTCTGTCTATCTGTCTGTCTGTCTGTCTGTCTGTCTGTCTGTCTGTCTGACTGTCTGTCTGTCTGTCTGTCTGTCTGTCTGTCTGTCTGTCTGTCTGTCTGTCTTTCTGTCTGTATGTATGTATTTCTGTATTTTTGTATGTCTGTACATCTTACTTTATCTTTGTAACAGAAAATTATTATATCCCAGGTTTCCTAAGGGGTAAGACAATATAGGTAAATTAATGTACATCATTATTGATGATTAACAAAGTTACCACTTTTCTTTAGATTAAGATTTAAGATGTAAAAGTTTTAACTCTGCTAGTTTGAATCAAGTAATCAAGATTTAATTAAGTTACTTAAAGTTTTTAACACTTTGGTTACCAGTACAATTTACAGTCCAATATCCACTCCCCCCATTTGATGATTAATCCATATTGTAGCTGATAAAAAAGTAACCAGAACTGCCCTTTGAACAGGGAGGGGGGAGACATTGGACTGAATTATAATGGTACCCAAAGTTGTATCTCATTTGTTGGGACTTTGTGTACTTTGATTGAGATTTTATTGGTTGTTTCATTCAGTTGAGTGTCCAAATGTTTCAACCACAAATTGTAATCTACAGAAGGGGTAATTTTATGTATCATCATTGAGGACGTACATCAATTTATCAGCCATTGTCTTATCCCTAAAAACCTGCGCAGTATGAATGAGAATCACAGTCTCCGCCAGCAACTCTGCATGGTCGTCCATATATATATATATATATGTACTAGCGGCTTCGTCCCTATCCTCTAGGGGCTATGCTCATAGAGGTTTTATCAACCTATTTTTGTTTTATTTAGATTTAAAAAGAAAAAGTAAAATTAAGATTTTTTGGGGAGAGGGATTTTTTTGGCGGGGGGGGAGGTAGTCGACCCCTCTTTTTAAATTTTAGTTAAATTTTAGTTTAAAAGTTTTTTTGCTGGGTTGGGGGTGTCCCACCCACCCAAAAAAATATCTTAAAGCCATCACAGGAACAGTAGGTATATTCACTGAAGAGTAGAGCCCAATCGGTTCAATGGTTACTGAGATCTTAAGCTTCAGACAGACAGACAGACATACATCGTACTACTTTGTATTATAGATAAATAGTTAGGTAGATAACCTGCACATTGTGAATGAGAATCACAGTCTCCGCCGGCAACCCTGCAGGGTCGATCAGACGTGCAACAGTCACCACTATTATCAAGGCTCATACAATAATCTAAAATAATAGGACAATACATTTTTTACTACATTACTTAGATTCAAATTTTTGTTATTTTAACGCCTATAATGAGCTTCTCTACTTATGGATGCTTTCTTCTTTGATAAAATGAAATCTTTTCTATAATTAGAGTCATTTAGTCAATAAAGCCTATGTGGTTTTTGTAAGTACTATTTCACTTTCAAGATAGACAAAACTGAAATGGTGGTTTACTTTTTAAGATTAAGTTAGTCTTAAAAATGTTAAAATTTTATATATAACTAAAAAAATAATAGTACATACCATTTCTATTATGTCTGTTAAATAAGGAAATTAATGTACGTTGGTATGAATACTGCTTTTTGTTCCTAACCTAACAAATATATATATTATAACTCAAATTTTGTTTATTTTACATACAATTTCTATGGATGTATAAATGCCAGTGTTGGATGGACTATTGACAGTATAAATAATATGTTAGATGTAAGTTTGCCAGTTTGCCATCATTTATACAGTCAGAATTCAGTTTTTCATAAATACATCCATTACACTGGCAAAAATACATCCACTATAAATTTGCTGGATGTGTAAATGGCAGTCCCCCATATAATTATCCTATTTATCTTACTTTTAAAATACTGATTCCTAACACAACAAGGTGCGATACTATAAGAATCTCTATAATCAAATCATAAAATGAAAGAATGTCCTTTTGCAGTATGCTGTATATATGCAAATTTATAAAAAAAAATTAGACTTATTAAGTTCTGACACTCTACAAGTGTTGTATGTTTATTTTTCATTTCTTTTGATTTAAGAGCTTTGCTTTTTAGAGCTTTTTTTCCATCCTTGATATTTATACCTTCAACATCCCAATCTCTCCTAAACAAGATATCATTGAAGTAAGTGGAGGTATTGTAGATATAAATCCTTTCAGAAGGAGTTGTACATCTTAAACCATACAGGTCACAGGTGCCCTGAATGTGAAACAAGGATGACAGCATCCATAAATAGTGAAGCACAAAAAAGTTTAAGAAGGACAAATGTTCCGTTGATAAATATGCAATAATTCATAAATCACAAAACCTTTCTGAAACAATAATAAAAAATATTTTTGATGTTTTTAATTTTATATGCATGTCCAATTATACAGGGAATCTTCAATAGCAGCCAAAACAATATCATTTCCCCCAGAGCGTTACAGAAGAACAAAGTGATTTATAGAGAAGCTTTGCTACTAAAAGTAAAAGTAGTTTGATGTTCGTTTGTGTGAAATAAAAGATCTCAGTGAGGGGTAAAGAACAAAACAGACCAACAAAAACACTATTGATTGTTACATTTAAATTGTCTAATTAGGTTATTTTCAAATGCTAAGCTTTTTCTGGATATTATTATCTTGAGGCAATGACAGAGGGGATATTAGATCGTAAGTATTAGTAGTCCCAAAGTTTTATTAATTGGCTTAAAAATTTTTGGGGTCTTGATACAGTCAACAGGCAGACAAACAGGCAGTGTCCAAACTTTTCCATCAATCATATCAATCTATAGAAGGGGTATTTTGTTTATCATGATTTGAGGGTGAGGGGCGAGGGGTACATCAATTGTCTTATCCCTTAAGATCCCTAAATTATTGTTGCACATGATTAACTATAGATTTTGTGAAATAGATTATGCGCACTGAACATAAATGTAGAAAATGCGTAAAAGTAGGGTAATGTTCAAAATCCTAAACAAGTGGGGCTATTTGATTTGAGCACTAATTAAGAAACAAAGTTCTAAGATACAAACATACAATAGAGAGAGAGAGGACAATGGGCTATTTATTACACTGGTCCCTAATGTTTTATGTTAACGTTTTCTTATTCGTTAGCTTAACAACTTTGGGGACTATAGTGAATTTTAGTTCTTAGGTTTCAGCCACTAATTGTAATCTAGAGAAGGGGTAATTTTGTGCATCATCACTGGGGAATTGTACATCAATTTATCATCCTTTGTCTTATTCCTTTAGATCCCTGTAAACATACCCGTTCCTCCCAGAGTTGAATGCCCACACATTCTTCAAGATTCTGGCATGCCATGACACAATCAGTGAATCCATTTGTTAAGGAATTACTACTCGTGACTTCTACATCAACTAATATGAGAGAGAATTAATGAAAATATGTGCACAGGAGTTATTGATCATAGCTTTGTGTTAACCAGCAACAATGGTTATAAAATATACATGAATTAAATATTATAATAAGGGAAAATTGTCATCACTTATTGGTCATCCAGTAGGAGAAAAGGGAATCGGGTTAAGGGAGTTATTTAGGCAGCTACAAGTTTCCCTTTATTAGAGTATATAAGTTTAAGATTCAAGTAATAATAAATCCATTCCATAAAAAAAAGAGTGGTTTTAAAGAAATGGGCTTTAAACATGTTTTAAATGTCTCTATTATGATGTGATGTGGTCAATACTTGAAACTGACACCTCCCAAACAACAAGCCGAAGGTACTTTGATACAACATACCTTGTAGATTCTTGCGAATATAAGAGTATTCTTGAAGGTAAATGTTTCCTCCGCCTACTGCCACCCATAACAAAATTATTAAACAACTTAGCCTTCTTAAAATCATCCTCTGAAAGACTACTACTTTTTCCCATATGGCTTCTAAATCGATTCATATTCACTGGATTAGAAGCAGTTCTTGGCCTTGCTGAAAAATTATGTAGCATATCATGTTTAGACAATTTTCTATTAACAGTAAAATAAAAATAAAATTATTGAAACAAGTTTTGTTAGCCCAGGCCTTTCGACCCTCAAAGTTAACAAAAAATGTTTAAGAAAATAGGCACTTTTCTCGGCTAATATCAATGGTAGACTGCTGATATTTTGTGACCGCTACTTATATTAATGTGTCTTCACTTAAGTCATTTTTAGCCTTGTTCATGCTGCACTATTATGCAAAACTAGCATTGAATGTCTATGTATTACTAAATATTAAGTTATTAACTATTAAACAAAGGTATAACGAGAACAACTGTGTAGATAGAAAGCGACAAAGATATAAAAAAGATAGAATTTTGTTCATTGATGAAGTTTTTATATTCCATATTATTATGATTGATATCATGGAAGAAATTACAATGTCTGCAATTTCGTATTATTAATGTGGTCGTCGGATTATTCCTACAATATTGACTTTTGTTCCAGTAAAGTAATTGGCTATCAATAATCTTCTATATTTTTTCATGCACTTTAGTTTCGCTCAAATTGAGACAAAATGACAAAAGTTAGGTATAGAGTATTTTCGCTGCTAACATAATAGATTTTTATTTGATTCAACATTACATATTTACATAATATTAAACATTAATGAATTTTAAATTAAAACACAAAGCTAAATTTTTAATTTATAAGTTTATTTTACTTTCAGTATGGCTTAGAAGCCGATTTATATTCAATGGTTAAGAATCGGTTCTCAGCCATGCATCATATTACAGACAATTTTTCAAGAATTTTTTAAAATAATGAGGTTATTACCAGTTTTGTTAGGATGGGCCTTCGGGTCTTACAAGACTGGTTTTAATCTTAAAATTTTTCATCAATGTCTATAATACGATACAACAAATAACTATCATTTGATTCAACATGTTTGCATAATATAAAACATTAATGAATTTTAAATTAAAATGCAAAGCTAATCTTCAATAGAATGAGTAAATTTTTATTTCAAAGTAGCGCAGTAAAAACAATATTTTAGACAAAACCATCTATAATACAAAGTAGAACGATGTATGTCTGTTCGTCTGTCTGAAACTTAAGATCTGAGTAACCACTGAACCGATTGGGCTCTACTCTGGGAATATACCTATTGGTCCTGTGGGATAGTTTTAAGCTATTTTCTTGGTGGGTTGGACACTCCAACCCCCCAAAAAATGAAAAATACCCCTCCCCCCAAATTTGTCTTTACTTCAAATCTAAAATTAGAAAAGTTAGGTTGGTCAAACCTCTTTGGTCACAGCCCCTAGAGGCTAGGGGCGAAGCCGCTAGTGATTGTATATTTCAAATAAAATAGCCCCTTTTTCACTTTATAGAAATAAGGATGACAACATTAATAAGAAGCATAGAACCCAAAACATCATGGATGGAAAAACAGTTTAATAAAGTTTTAGAGCAGATATTAGTTATTAAAACAAAGAAAAAGAATATGATGAAAAAAAAATCGGAAACCTTTAAAAATAAGAGGCATGCTCGATAGACAGACGGACAAAACAAAGTTTAGACAAGAGCACAAAGAAAATTTTGCAGTATATCTTCTATAGCAGCTGAGAAAATCACATTTACCCCATAATTTTCGCAACTAAAAGGATGACAACATCCATAAATGAAAAAGAAGAATAAAGACATGTAAAGTTTTAGAACAGATATTTAGTGAACTTAATGATAGATTTTCTAGATCTCAAGTTACCATTGCATTATTGGTAGAAAACGCACAAACCCTAGTTAGAGAGTAGCTGCGCTAATAGAGTAAAACACTAGAGGGAGAAAAGGGTTAAATAACTGTATCTCCCCATCGCAACCGCCTTGTACAACCTTTCTATTAATTAATTGAAAATCAACCAATGGTGTCACTTTTGAAACTTGAATGGGGCTTATCATACATATATATGACTTCCGCAACTTATGATAACAGTAAAATCTAAAAAAAAAGGGGGAAATGGACCCACCCTAATACATCTATACTATAAATCTGTGACTGAGCTAATAAAACGCACAAACCCAAGTTATAAAGTAGCTGCGCTTATAATAAAAATACAAATATGGAAAGAAATATCATGTATTATAAGAATTTAAAATAAACATCACTAAATTCAGGGAAATAAAAACATATGATTATATGCATTAAATAATTAATTTCATTTTATTGTTTAGTATAGTTAAATTTCATAATATAAAATGACTTAATTAATTATTTAACAATAACATGTAAAATTGAATTACATAAATATTTAATATAAAAAAGAGTGGTAGGGAAGGGTGAAGAAGAAAACTAATTAACTTTGAACAAAGCCCCATTTAAATAAACAAGAGAAACAAGCGGCTGCACCCTGGGTATTTAGAAGCTCTGCATTAAAGGGGTAGGGGACTCAATAATAAAAATAGTCCAAAACCATTCCAATCTAGGTCTAATAACTAAATAGCCCAAACCAATCCCGAGACCTATATATAGCTTCCATAAAATGTTTAACTGACTCAATGGGTTCATTAGTTATCAAATTCTCAAGCTACAGACATAAAATTCTTACTACTTTAAAGGAAAGGAAAATTCTAAGAATTTGGCAAATTTGTTTCATTATTCCGATATATCTGCATAACTTTTATTTCTTGAATCAAATAATATCCATGTATGATTTTTTTCTGAGATTTGATGATATAATTTTCACATGACACTCTTTTTATTTTCCACCTGAAAAAAAATCAAATGTTAGTTCTATCTTGTGTTCATTCAGATCTTTTTCAAGGAGAACCCAATTAGTTATTAATGAGGGAAAAGGGAATGTGATTCTGACAAACAATTCTAAAGGAAAATTTCCCTTCAACCCTCTTACCCTTTTTCTTCCTTTCTTACCCACCCCACTTCAGTTACATCAAAAAAAAAGATATACCCCCACCTTACTTCCAAAGGTTTAGTGATTTTTGTAGAATTGATTGTTAGAATAGCTAGGCCTGGTGATTAATAGTCAGTGAAGATAATTATTAGATCAATAAACAAATAAGATTAAAACATATTTTTGATGCTTTCTGTAGGTTAGGTTAGGTGAAGGAATATTTAGAAGGGCTTCACAAAAAAACAGACACCTAATCCCCAATTAAGGCTTTGTTTTAAGTCACAAATAAAAGAAACGAAGAAAACTCATTAATTTCGATTTATGATATATACAAAATGTGCTAAAAATTATATAAAAAAAAACAAAATTTCGATGAAGGCAAAAATGATTCACTATTTTAAAAAATAAGCAATGAAAATAATTAAATAGACAATACATTAGGCCTATAACAAAATAGTTTAGAATGGGACAAAGTGAATAAAAATTAGCCATGTGACGTCATAAAAATGAGGGATTTTCCATCTCTCTTTTAGAGCTTTTCTTTCCCACTTCCACACTTATCTCCCCTATTTGTATGACGTCACATTGCTTATTTATGAGTCACTTTGTCCCTCTACTCTTAGAACTACAAGTGGACCACAAAAAAACTACCTCCTTTACCTCTGCATAGGTTTTTAACATGCTCTTCATTTGTCAATTTGGCCTTTTTCATATTAGAATGATTGCCATTTGAAGGACCAGCCGTGTCCACAGTATCTTCAATAGCCCTCTTTTGTGCTGTGGTTTTTGAATTCTGAGGCTGCTTTTTCACACTCTAAAAAATGTAAATCTGAGAAATGAATAGAGGGAGAAAAAGTCAGTTAGAAAAATAACAAGTTTGACAATATCCATAGGTAGCTAAAGAGAGAAAGAGAAAGTGAGAGAGAGAGGGAGAGAAAGGGAATATGTCTTTGAAGTGTAAAGAAACGACAGAAAAAAGCCTAAAACCATCCTAAGCCTTAAATCTAAAACCATTGTGGGACTTATATGAAGCATTCAGTCTAGACATAATAATCTTTATACTACTTTATTTAATAGAACTAGTGGCTTCGCCTCTAGCATCTAGGGGCTTTGTTTTCAAAGAGGAAGAGATTTATTAGAAAAATAGCTTTAAACCATTCCAAAATTTAAGACTCAAATCTAAAAATAAAAAAACTTACAACCATTATAGGACCTAAAGTAGAAAACCTAATCGGAACAGTAGTTATTGAGATCTTATGCTACAGACAAAAAAAACATTTCTAATTAGAATAGGATAAACATTTTACAAAAAGTAACAGATCTATAGTATAGATGCATATACTGATAACTACCTCCCTCCCTTTTTTAATACCTTATTCGTCTGCTAGCAAATGGTTTCCTACTACTTGGCTGTGTTAATATTGTGAACACCATTGACATTGTGATGGGGAGTTATTTAACCCTTTGGGTCATGTGAAGGAAACGAAGTTGCGGGTTTCAGTATTTTTACAGTAGCTTTTCTCCTATTTCTAGACCCTGCGGGGCCAATAGCCTAACCTTGCTGGGCAATCACCTAACCTAACCTTAAATAACCTTTTAAAAGCGACTGTGAAAATACGACGAAACCCGCAACTTTGTTTCCTTCACATGACCCAACCAGGGAGTAAGGGAGGGGACAATAGGCAATTAATTCAATTTAAGGGTTTTTGCTGAAAAGCAATGAAAACCAGATTTATCCAGAAAACATGACCAAAAATGTAAGGGAATCATGGTAATATAATTTAAAACAAAATTAGTTCTAAGAAAAAATCATTTACTTGAGAATGAAATTAGCAATACATCACAATGTAGTAAACATTCTGTAATTAATCACTAGAAAAATCTTGTTTAGAACTTCTTCAACCCTTCTCATATATTTTAAACTGCCATTTAAATTCAAGGGGTTCTTAGATTTTTAATACATAAATATCACAGTAGAGTTTCTATACATAAAATGACATTTTCTTGGGGAAAAATATTTGTTAAAACCAGTCATCAATAACAAATTTTTTCTGTCAGCAATATTCAAAATTAACTCAGCTAGTTAGCGGGGCATTGATGCGCAAGTACCCAAAGTCAGTCAGAAACTGCTGAATTCCCTTTACGCCAGTACCCAAAGTCTGAGACTCTTAAAAATTAAATATTTGATCCATTGTCCCCTCCCTTACTCCCTGTGACCCAACCCTTTCTTCCTTTAGTGTTTTATTCTAATCAAAAAGTAACATGATCTTACTGTGTCTGTAACAATACGTGGATCTCGCTAGCCAACAATATTTTTAAATGTCTTTATATTGTAAAATGAATCTACTTAGTACTGCCCCTTTTGATGTTTTAGGATGGAAAAGACAGCTGAGGGAGGGGGGGGGGGGGCGGGTTCAGTTTCAATACTGAACTGGAATGGTGCATGAATATGATATGTAATTTTTTATAGCATTGATTTAATACTTTTCTTAAGTCACATCTATTGAAAGCTTAAGCAATCTCCAATTTTCACTGCATAGATATCAAATGAAAATTCAATGCTTGCAAATTTCAATGGCATTAGTAATGCCAAACAAATTTCGATACCCCCATAGGCTTTGGACTGTATTTACCCACTTATTTGAGATGAGGTGACAATTTATTATATTTCATATTTTAATGTTTTTACCGTGTCTCTCTTAATTTTATACATAATTTAAATGTAAAACATACAAAATTTTTAAGCATTAATAAATTTGACCCAAAAAGCAAAATAAAAACATGTCATAATTCATTTAATTTAGTGAGATTTTAATGTTTAATAGTAAAAATATAAACCTCTAGCGATACTTTTGTAAACTAAAATTGTCTCAACCATGACACTTTGGTTGAGTGTGACTTCCGAATTAGCGGGAAGTTCTAGAGATCTTGTTGACGTACACATAAACCCCCAATACCAGGAACCATCAAGTTTCAACAGCAGGTTTGATTATAGATTTATTGAGGCAACTATTTCAAAGTCCTGAAATTACAAAATCAATTAATACAAAATTCCAGTTTTTATAACCCCGTAATCTTAATTGCTTTTTAAAATCATTTTTCTCTACGGTTAAGAATCTTTGGAAACTTTGGCTTTAAAGGAAAATTATTTGGTTTAATAAATCATTGTTAAATGCAAAAATAAAGCACATAAAAAATTACTAAAACATAATAATTAATCATAATAAAGTTTCATGCTTAGCTGGCTAAAGCCTTTTAAACTAAATATAATCGTCCTATACACCATTCCATTTAAATAAAATTAACAAATTCTACCTGAAGTTCTTATGGTTTCAAGCCCCTGGTATACTAGGGTCGTTCATGCACTATGAGACCAATGATAGGCCCAACTTTGTTCTCCGAAATCTTCACACACTCACATATCATTCAAAAGTAACGAACGTGGACGCATCAAAATATAAACAATCCATGCCGCGTCTCTTTAGAAAAGGAAAGTCAAACAAGACGACATTTGCGCTTAATTTGGGATAATGATAAGGAATTAATTTCGATCTTGATAAACACAAAGCTTCCTCGAAAAGAGGTTAAGACACACCCCCCGTTTGAAAGTCAAATTAACTTCCTTAACGAGATTCAAGGTTTTTTGCGCTGAGCACTAGCAACATTTCTCACTAAACTCAACTCACCATAATCACATGAGAATGGCCACATCCCGAAAAACATGACAATTTTTTGCTCCTAACTAAATGAAACCCCGTGAAATGCATACACAATATTATACTCCTCACTAGGACTCATAATACCTCACATTTTAGGATAGAAGGATGGGGATTGGTTTGTACCATACAATATTCCAGGCACATGACACTCACAAGATCACATACACAAATCCTAAAATGGATAATCCTATTAATCATGATGTTGTAAATATAACAACTTATACTAATTAATAATCATTTCATAATCAATAGGTAATAAATCATTATTAATAAATCAATAAGTACCTACGAAATCAGGTTGAAATGTAAACAAATAATGGTAAATATAAAACGAAATAAATCTTAGACAAGAAAATTAAGATTTATAGGTACTTAAAACTAAATTTGTTAAGCATCAAAAAGAGTAGTAAGAAAAATATTTCAAAATCCTTGGGCAGAAAGTTTTTCAAACTTAATGAATAAGAACTGTAACTATCTTAATCAACAATAAAACTTTCCAATACTTAGATAATAGCAAAATAATAATAATATCTTCGTTAGAATTTTCATCGAAATTATGAAAAAATACCAATTTTTCTTTGTAAAAAAAATATGAGACTTTAAATATGAATTTTCAATCATTCCTTGATCTGAATAAAAATGTTTTACTTGATTGAAATTCATATGTAATTTTTAAAAAATCTGCTAAAAAAATACTTGATTTTTTCTTAGAATAAATATCGAATCACGCAACCTCGACGCATTTATTCTTTTTTGGTAAACTTTTCAGGTAAGTTTTATAATGAATTGTACTTTTGAAAGGAAATTAAACTCAATAAAATTAAATTTGAGCATATGAAATAGAATAAAAATAAATCGCATTTCGGTTGATTCTTATTTTAGGCATAAAAATAGGCATATGAAAATGTGGCTTTCTTTACTAAAAAAAATCTCAGTTTCCATAAAATAAGAATCAATTATTAATCATAATTTTTAATAACTGCCTGACTGATACAGCATGTTCTTCCAGGGGAGATTTATCTGTCAGCCTGAACAAGACTCTTGCAGTCTTTCTCCCATCCTCAATCCTCGTCACACGGCCCATCCGCAGACATCTCATCAGCGGATTTGTACTCGTAACCAGCACTATATCTCCGTCAGCTAGCGGCTCCGCCATTTCATCTTTCCACTTGGACATCCTTAAAATCTTCGGCAAAATCTCCTGGCGGTAGGAAGTCCAAAACTGGGCAGACAAATCTTCTAACAACTTCAACCTGGAGGAAATTTGGTCCTCAGGTTTCATCGCCACATTGCACAACGGCTGGCGGTCAACATTTCCCAGCAGCTGGCCAGGGGTAATCAGCCGCCAATTCTCCACGTCATTCGCAGCTTCTATCGTCAACGGTCTGCTATTCATTAACTTGCTAACCTCTGCCAACAGCACCAGGAGCTCATTAAAATTAACAGAACTATTCACCAACTTCTTGGACAGCAATCTCTTGGTTAATCCCACCATTTTCTCAGCTTGCCCAATAAAATGGTGGGCTCGGGCCGGAATCTGGGACCAAGAAAACTCTACCTGGCTGCCCAACTTCTGTTCTAAAACCTTGCGAGCACTGGATAATTGTGTGCCCATGTCGCTTACTATAATCTTCGGCAGACAATGAACAGCCTCCAACTTGCGCAGGGACAACAGGATACTACTGGTATCATACTTCTCCAAGGCATCCAGCCACAGCGCCCCCGAGAACCTGTAGACTACCACGAACACCCACACTTTCTTCGTTGCTGTCTGACTCCTCGTTTTAGCGGCAGCTCTCCTCGTAACCAGCGGACCCATAAGGTCAACTTGTACAGCTTCAAATGGCCTGCTCGGAACCAACTTGTCAGGTAAAACATCCTTCATGGTAGTACGACATTCCTTGGCCCTCTCAACACTGCAGGGCCAACACTTCTTCACCTCCATGATGGACAACCTCCTTGCCTTCACAATCCAGCACCAACGGCGGCTCTCAGCTAAAGTTCCACGGACACCAGAATGAAGCTCAACATGCGCTTCTCTCATAATGACAGAAGCTAACCAATTACCAGGCTCCAAAATTACTAAACCTGGCATGTCTTCAAATAGCATTTTACGGCCACCAGTAATGGCGTCAATGACGGGCTCGCCACGACCAACCAATTTTAGAATACGCATCTCCCTGGTCACATAATTACCTCCGGGACCAACGACAGGCCAGGTCAATGATACTTGATGCACCAATGGATTCAATGACGAATAATTGCCTTTAGCGTCATTTATCCACTCATCCTGTTGGCTACATGACACAATGAAAAGTTCCGCCGCCGCCATAAAATTGTACAAAGACGGCTTGTACACAGAATCTGCGGCTGCTACATGACTACCAGCGGCTGTAGTCTTGCCTTCTTGTCTGCTCTTTAGCTTCTTCAACCAGGTGTTCGATACTTGCAGGACAGCTGCCATAATACGTTTGGCCTGTCCAAATGATCTCCTGTGCTTAAACCTAAAGACATCTTCAGCGGCTTCTCCGGTAACTTTCATTGAACATAACTTAACCATTTTGGTATTCAACTCCTCCGGTGGTAAATCCTGCTTGACTTGCTCGGCAGTTTTCACAGGCCACGCACTTTCATCCTGGCGCAACCATTCTGGGCCCAATCTGTACCTGGAACCTGGACCTAAATCTGATACCTTGCAGGTGCTTCTGGTGCCCAAATCTGCAACATTGTGTGTCCCAGGGACCCACCTCCAGTCATCCTTGTTGGTTGCAGATTGGATTTCTCCAATGCGATGAGAATTAAATGTGTTCAACATGGCACTGTTGGAAACAATTTGTGATAAAACACACGATGAATCAGTAAAGTACATCACTCTGATAACATCAAAGGGCAGGGCATCTCTGATGGACTTTGACAACCTGGTGGACATCTGGCAACCCATCAATTCAAGGCGTGGAATTGATTCAGTCTTGACCGGCGCAACTCTTGACTTGGTGGCTAGCAGGAACGTTTCAAACCCTTGCCTAGTTGGCCACCTCAAATATGCCATACATGCATAGGCCTCTGATGACCCATCCAAAAACATCATCAAGGATGGAAGGCCAGTTGGTTCCTCCGGGACCACACAACGGTCAAACTCCAATTTAGCGACCTCAGCTCTGTCCTCCAGCGACTTAACAAGTTCATCCCGTAGACTTTTTGGAATGAAATCTTGCCAGCCCAAATTCAGCAAACATGTTTTCCGCAGGACAAGTTTAATTCTCAACAAGATAGGGCTGCAAAGCCCGAGCTGGTCGAAGGTCTGGGCGGCGAACCTGTGGAACATCTTCTTTGTCAGATTCTCGTCCAAGGCGTCCTGAAGGTTGTACAAATCAGCATCCTCTTTCACCTTCTTTCCCTTGACTTTACCATCTTGGTTGACTCTCGTGGCGATGGATAACACATCAGTGGCTGGCTTCCATATCAGCCCAAGAACCTTGGTTGGCTGGCAATCATCACCAGAATAAATGACTTGTTTGAAGGAAAAACTACCTTTGCTGATAATTCTGTCGGCTTCTTTCATCATCTCCTTGGCTTCTGGCACAGATCCTGCCCCCGAAATGACATCATCTATGAAGCTGTGCTTCTCAAGCTTGACTGCAACTGGAATCTGAGGTAACTTGAAATTTTCCTCGGGGTAGGTAGGTATTTCTGGCTCCTTCCATAATTCAGGTTTTGCTACAATAGCACTACCATTTATCTGTCCCTCTCCATACATCTCCTTGACCTCTGCTTCACTCTTTCCGCCAAACAGGCGGGACGTCAACTTCAGGGCTGTAACTGCCAGATTTCCCGCAGCCAACTCGCCAAAATTCACCACTTTAGTCAGGTAAATTTCAAGTGGACCGTCTGGCGTCGGGGAAAATAAAACTCTCTTCATCTGGCTGTCGAACTCTGTGGCCAGGATGGAGTTATAAAACTTGGAAATGTCCGCGGTTAAACCAACCTTATAACCGCGGAAAAGCAACAAATGATAAAAAATCTTCTGCATTGGCGGCAGACCTCCCAGCATTATGTGATTAAAACTGGTACCCTTGAACGTCAGAGAACTATTTGCACACAATCTCATGGGTGTGGAACTTGAATCCTCCTTGAAAGCAACCACAACTTGCCTAGTTGGCCACCTCAAATATGCCATACATGCATAGGCCTCTGATGACCCATCCAAAAACATCATCAAGGATGGAAGGCCAGTTGGTTCCTCCGGGACCACACAACGGTCAAACTCCAATTTAGCGACCTCAGCTCTGTCCTCCAGCGACTTAACAAGTTCATCCCGTAGACTTTTTGGAATGAAATCTTGCCAGCCCAAATTCAGCAAACATGTTTTCCGCAGGACAAGTTTAATTCTCAACAAGATAGGGCTGCAAAGCCCGAGCTGGTCGAAGGTCTGGGCGGCGAACCTGTGGAACATCTTCTTTGTCAGATTCTCGTCCAAGGCGTCCTGAAGGTTGTACAAATCAGCATCCTCTTTCACCTTCTTTCCCTTGACTTTACCATCTTGGTTGACTCTCGTGGCGATGGATAACACATCAGTGGCTGGCTTCCATATCAGCCCAAGAACCTTGGTTGGCTGGCAATCATCACCAGAATAAATGACTTGTTTGAAGGAAAAACTACCTTTGCTGATAATTCTGTCGGCTTCTTTCATCATCTCCTTGGCTTCTGGCACAGATCCTGCCCCCGAAATGACATCATCTATGAAGCTGTGCTTCTCAAGCTTGACTGCAACTGGAATCTGAGGTAACTTGAAATTTTCCTCGGGGTAGGTAGGTATTTCTGGCTCCTTCCATAATTCAGGTTTTGCTACAATAGCACTACCATTTATCTGTCCCTCTCCATACATCTCCTTGACCTCTGCTTCACTCTTTCCGCCAAACAGGCGGGACGTCAACTTCAGGGCTGTAACTGCCAGATTTCCCGCAGCCAACTCGCCAAAATTCACCACTTTAGTCAGGTAAATTTCAAGTGGACCGTCTGGCGTCGGGGAAAATAAAACTCTCTTCATCTGGCTGTCGAACTCTGTGGCCAGGATGGAGTTATAAAACTTGGAAATGTCCGCGGTTAAACCAACCTTATAACCGCGGAAAAGCAACAAATGATAAAAAATCTTCTGCATTGGCGGCAGACCTCCCAGCATTATGTGATTAAAACTGGTACCCTTGAACGTCAGAGAACTATTTGCACACAATCTCATGGGTGTGGAACTTGAATCCTCCTTGAAAGCAACCACTATTGATGAACAAGACTTAGGCCCTTCATACTTCAATTCTTCAGGCGTTGCTTTTTGAAAAACGCCTCTGGATATGGCGTCATTGAATACCTGCACATACATATCATAGGTACCTTCCTTGACCATCCTGGCACGATCCTTTTCAGCAATTTTGCGGGCTAAACTCTCATTGTAGGGCAAAGTGTGAGGATCTTCAATGTAAGCATATTGACCTGTCCACTTGTTGGATTGCAAGTCAAGTGTTAAACCTGCCTCAATTATTCTCTGCCTCTCACGCTGGTCCCAGGTAGTGCCGTCGGCCATAGCCTTGCACTCTTGACAGGCAGTACATCCTGGACAAAGTGCCTGCAGCTGTACGCCAAACGATTCAGACGTCAAAAAATCTGGCAAGGTGCCTCCACTAACACTGACAGCTTTATATGCCGATTTTTGGTCACCAGCTCCACCATCAGCACTTGTACAGATAAAACCACTACCAAAAATGGTTCGCCACAACATAGACTGGCCCACTTTCTGGTAGGTTGATGGAAACACGTCAGGATGTGTATTTCCAATGATGATATCTAAGCCTCCACTAATATATGTAAATCTTTCTGGCGGCATCTTAAATATTTCGGCGGCGGTTTCGGGGTGGACCGAGCACATCTTGTTGGCCCCGCCGAGGGTAGGCATGACAGCTGCCTTAAACTCCCTCAAATTACCGTCCCTATCCTTCAGATAAAACACAACATTGCGGCAGGAAGTCTCACTGCCGTCAGCCACAGAAATAGTTGTATATCTGCTGGTAGATTTCAGCTTCAACTTGTTGGATAACTTCTCAGACACAAGAGGCAAATTTGCACCGGAGTCAAACATGACAGTGGCGTGGCAGGTGCCGCCGCCAGGTGCTACAACAGGAACTAACTGAAGTAAGAAGGTACAGGGGCTGGGTGCAGAACTTGACTTGTAGACTGTATTCACACCAGCACTAGCCTCATGGATCAACCGGCTATGATATCTGTCGCAATTATTGGTGCCACAAACACCAAGCTTATCCAATTTATTACACTTGTCAGCAGCATGGCCATCACACAAGCAGAGTTCACACAACTTCTTCTGCTGGACAACTTTTTTTCGGTCAACCACATCCATCTTCTTAAACGTGAGGCAACAGAAAATCGGATGTTTCTCCTTGCAGCTTTCAACAGGACATGTACTGTTCCACTTGGAAGTCTTGTCCTTTCCAGCCTTTCCATTTTTATTGTCGCTGCGGCCAGATACTTGCGCGGCGGCAGCTCTGTCACGATTTCTCTTGCCGGTGCTAGTGTCATAGGACATATCACCGGCCAACATTGCTCCCCTGGTCCTCTCCAGCAGTTCTACAATCTTCTTGATGTCTGGTTGGTTCATGCTACCTAGCTCCATCATAATTTTCTCTCTCAGGGCATCTGGACATTTGTCTTTGAAAATATGAATAAGAATTAGGTGGTGGTAATCCTTAGCTGCAGAACCAACGATGGCTTCTACTTCCTGCATGGTGCTCTTGAAGGTAGCAATTGCACTAACCACGTCCACAGGTTTATCCACAGGTTTCATCTTGTTCAGCTTAGTTAAAATCTTCATGAACCGGCAGGTGTTTGATAAAAACATCTGATCGAGAAACAACCATTGTTCATTATGATCTCTAATTGCTGACACTTGCTTGCGTAGCTCCGGGTTGGTTATCACCTTCTCCATACACAACATCAGACTTAACCTCTGGTCAGAAAATCCGTAACCAGCGCATAGATCTTTAAAGACCTGTTTAAAGTTGGAGTAATCCGTGTCAGTACCGTCAAAGGACGGCAACAAACTGTTGTCCCAGCGCCCATACTGCGGGTTGGAACTCCGAATATCCACGGCAGACATACTTCTGGAGAGTATGGCAGGTGTTCCACTCTCATCCAAGTTAGATGAACGACGTTCCATCTCTCTAAGCCTTCGGTACATATCACGTACTTCTTGGCGCAACTCCATGGAAATTTTAAGCACTCCCATGTCCATCCTCACCTTCTCAATGACGTCGAGGTTCCTGGCGACAGTGCTTGACCTCGCGTCGTCTGAATCATTGTCAAGCCAGTGCAGAATTTTCGTACACTGCTCCAACGACGCATAAACTTTATCTGCAACAGTTTTCTGTTCACTAGCTTCATCCAAATCACGCTTGAACTCGCGCAACTCACTAGTCTCCACGGCAGGTTTTAGACTTTTTATTAGGTCAGATTGGTCCTTGACCTCACTAAAAATGTCACGAATTGATTTTAAATTCACATTTTCACATGAACTAAAACTTTGGCAGGCTTTTAGATTGTCATAAAACACTTTTAACTGTTCATCAAACACTTCTAGCCTTTCACTGCCAATAGCGATAGCTCGCTCAATTTTCTGCTTTTTGGTTAGTGGCATATTGATTCACTAGGTACTTATTTCACAGAAAAATTGTCACAGTTTATTGCATCAATAATCACTGGATGCTATTGATCTCTTGAAGAATGCTAACGCCTATTCTTCAGATACTTTGAAATTGTCTCAACCATGACACTTTGGTTGAGTGTGACTTCCGAATTAGCGGGAAGTTCTAGAGATCTTGTTGACATACACACAAACCCCCAATACCAGGAACCATCAAGTTTCAACAGCAGGTTTGATTATAGATTTATTGAGGCAACTATTTCAAAGTCCTGAAATTACAAAATCAATTAATACAAAATTCCAGTTTTTATAACCACGTAATCTTAATTGCTTTTTAAAATCATTTTTCTCTACGGTTAAGAATCTTTGGAAACTTTGGCTTTAAAGGAAAATTATTTGGTTTAATAAATCATTGTTAAATGCAAAAATAAAGCACATAAAAAATTACTAAAATATAATAATTAATCATAATAAAGTTTCATGCTTAGCTGGCTAAAGCCTTTTAAACTAAATATAATCGTCCTATACACCATTCCATTTAAATAAAATTAACAAATTCTACCTGAAGTTCTTATGGTTTCAAGCTCCTGGTATACTAGGGTCG
This sequence comes from Acartia tonsa, assembly GCF_053477335.1. Classification (NCBI taxonomy): domain Eukaryota; kingdom Metazoa; phylum Arthropoda; class Copepoda; order Calanoida; family Acartiidae; genus Acartia; species Acartia tonsa. Next base: position 63,161,203 of record NC_137260.1, on the reverse strand, counting down.
TTCACGCACTATGAGACCAATGATAGGCCCAACTTTGTTCTCCGAAATCTTCACACACTCACATATCATTCAAAAGTAACGAACGTGGACGCATCAAAATATAAACAATCCATGCCGCGTCTCTTTAGAAAAGGAAAGTCAAACAAGACGACATTTGCGCTTAATTTGGGATAATGATAAGGAATTAATTTCGATCTTGATAAACACAAAGCTTCCTCGAAAAGAGGTTAAGACAAAAATAATCATAAAATTAAAATTCAATAAATTTAGGGTTTTAATGGATTCGATATTTCCAAAGACAAAGCTTTACAGTAAAATTACATAACAATAGAGTTCTATAGAAGGAAAAATTCTAATGTAACGCAAAAGATTTATATTGCTTTAGGAATTATTTGACATGTTCAATTAATTATTGTAAACAGCGGATGTTTAATTGCATTAGCCAGGGAAAGAGGGGGGGGGTCTGTTTATTACACTAGTGGCCCAGACGTTTAATATTAACAACTTTGGGCGAATTTTTATTGGTTGGTTCATTAAGTTGAATGTCCAAACATTTCAACCACTAATTTTAAACTATAGAAGGGGCAATTTTGTGTATAATACATCAATTTATAGGCCATTGCCCTATCCCTTTAGATTCCTGGGTGTTAGATGTTCATTGGTGTTATTCTGGGAGAGATAAGCAAATGAAGAAAAGGATAATTATAAAAAAAAGACAAAACTTTAATTGTTACAATATAAACAAAATGATAAATTAGTTAAATTATCCTATGATATAAAGTAGCAAGTTTTTTTTGTCAAAAGCTAAAGATCTAGGAAGATGATGATCCAATTTGGTTGTACTTTTCAGGAAAGCTTTATAATTATCTGTGAGTGATTTTAGACTATTTTTTTCTGATTTTATCCTACCTTAGAGGCTAGGGGCAATCAACTTGTACTTAATTTACAATTAAATTTGCATCTTTTCAAGGAAATTATTTAGTTATTTGGTCTACTCATAGCTTCTTAAAGAAGGGCAGGAAGTCAGGAAAATAGTCTAGAAACTCCCCAAGATATTTATAAAACTTTCCTGAAATAGTCAACCAATTCGTACCAGCATTTTTGGGATCTTTAACACTAGACAAAAAAACTTCATAATTGTATGAAAAAGTCATACCTTAGCATTCTTTGACTCTTCCTGGTTGCTAACCTGTGAAGGACTAACAATGCCAATCTTCTCTGTCACAGCAATCTCACGTTGCTGATATGCCTTTCCTTTGCTCTTCAAAAGGATTATCTTTCTGGCCAGAATTAATTGAACCTAAATTATTTTAGCTGTTTTTAAAAACATTAGATAATTTCTTCATTCAAAAATATCTTTGTGGTGTAGTATTTAATTTACAGACTTTAGATAAATTTTAATCATCTAGAGGTAAAATCATGTGCAATTTCCACCTTTGGTCTCAGATGAAAATGTCCAAAATCGACCCAACCTGTTGTATATTTACAAATATAATGAAAAATTTTACTATTCAAATGAATGGGGAATTCCTGTCCAGTTTTTTGTTTAGGTATGCATATTTCTTACCCAAGGGAATAAATGATGGACCGATAGGTCATCATTTATTCACGAGGGTAAGAAATATTCATTCCTAAACAAAAAACTGGACAGGAATATCATTCTCATTTAAACAAAAAACTCATTTTTTTTATGCTAAAATTTTATTTTTCATTTATTTCCCGGCTATGATCATTTATATCCCTGATATCAAGTTTCTTTTAGTAATTAATAAAAATTTTAAAATCTTCCAAAAAAAATAAAAAATCTTCTAAAAATGACTACCTCCGGAAATTAAATAACTACCTCTGGGAAATAAATGGGGTATTCCTAAACAAAAAACTGGACAGGAATATCATTCTCATTTAAACAAAAAAATCATTATTTTATGCTAAAATGTGGTTTAATTTTGGTTTTTAATTTTCATTTATTTCTCAGCTATAATCATTTATAACCCTGATATCAAGTTTCTTTTAATAATTAATAAAAATTCTAAAATCTTCCAAAAAAATTTGAAAATCTTCTAAAAATGACTATACCTCCGGGAAATAAATGACTACCTCCGGGAAATAAATGAATATTTACATCCACTATTTAAGGGGTTGTTTATATGGGAATGAATATTTACATCCACTATTTAAGGGGTTGTTTATATGGGAATGAAAATTTACCTCATTAAGATTTTCAATTTTCTTATTCAGGTTACAAATTTTGGCTTCTTTGTCATCAAGAACTTGTTCCAGAGTTTGGTTTATAGCTAAACCTTCAGCAATCTCTTCTTCAAGAATGGATATTTGTTTTTTGTGATCTTTTACAAGATTTTCATTTTGTATTAGACTTTCTGTTTCAAGAATGTTTTCTTTACTTGATAATTGTTCCTCCAAATCTTTGATCTTAGCCAAGCCATTGTCTCTAATATCATTTGCCTTTGCAAGTTCAAGGTTTAACTTTGTAATGGAATTTTCATGATCATATTGTAATTTCTTTGTGACAATTGTATGTTCATCCTTCAGTTTCTTTAAATTTTCAATATTCTGGATTTTTAAATCTATAATGATTTTAGCAGACTTCTCAGATTCTTCTTGTTTGTCTTTTTTAATCTGCTCTATTGTAATCTTTTCAGCTTCAAGATCTTTAGTTAGAGTTTGAATCTTTAACTGTTCTGCTTTCATTTGTTCCAACCTTTCTTTCAATTGAACTTTTAACTCTTGTATAATCTTGGCTGATTTTTCAGATCCTTCTTCATTGTCCCTTTTGATCTGCTTTATTGTGTCAGTCATATCAGAAAGTTGTTGTTTTACATTTTTTGAACTAATCTTTTCAGCTTCAAGATCTTTAGTTAGAGTTTGATTGTTTAACTGTTCTGCTTTCATTTGGTCAGACCTCTCCTTCAATTGGACTTCTAAATCTAGAATAATCTTGGTTACTTTTTCAGAATCTTCTTGTTTGTCCTTTTTCATCTGTTCTATTGCATCAATTTTATCAGAAAGTTGTAGTTTTACCTTGGTTGAACCAATCTTTTCAGCTTCAAGATCTTTAGTAAGGGTTTGATTCTTTAACTGTTCTGCTTCCAGTTTGTTTCGAATCTCTCTACCTAAACCTCTAAAAGCTTGAATAATCTTGTTAGCTTTTTTAGAGTCTTCTTGCTTTTCTCTTTTTATCTGCTCAATTGTTTCAATCTCATCAGAAAGTTGTTGCTTTATCTTTGTTAAACTAATCTTTTCAGCTTCAAGATCTTTAATTAGATTTTTAATCTTTAACTTTTCAGCTTCCAGTTGTTCTGACTTCTCCTTTAATTGCTCTTTGAATCCATTTATGGCTTTAGAATATTCATCTTTTAATCTCTTTATACTTTCTTCTTTGTCCAACTTTTTTGCTTTTATTTCATCTTTGAGTTTAGGTATTGTATTTCTCTCAAAAAGCAAATTTATTTTTAAGAATTTATTGGCTGTATCAAAATTTGTCTGTAGTAATTTTTTGGTTTCTTCTGCATCATTTAGCTGTCTCTCAAGCGGTTCAACTTTCCCAAGCTGTTTGTTTATACAGCAGTTTGCCTTTTCTAGTTCATTTGTTACCTCTTCTATTTTATCTGTAACCTCTTCTAGTTCATCTGTTGTCTCTTCTATTTCATCTGTTGCCTCTTCTAGTTCATATGGTGCCTCTGATAGTTTCTCTGTTTCTGCCACTTGAACCAACTCTCCACCTCCATTGAGCAATTTCTTGAGGAACTCTGTTGTTTTAGGATAATGACGAAACCTTAACAATTATATACAGTAAGACCCACGAAAAAGTATCTTTTAGGGTGTAGAGCTATTATTTCTTAATGTATCATCAAAAGAAGCATATTTCCTTGTTCTCTGTATATTTTCACACAAATATAAAAATTTTAATTTTACACAGGAGATTTTTGGAGCTAAAGTTTTGAAAAAGTGACTGAGAAAAATGATTTTTTTTTGTTTCTCATAATTTTTGGATGGTTAATTGGTTATATTATATCTCTCTGGTAACTGAAGAATGATATACAAAGAAAAACAAGTTAATTAATTAAAAAAGACTCAAAAATATGTGTAAACAAGGATGACAACATCCATAAAAGCGAAGCACTGAAACGGTAGGACAAACGGACATTAACACTTGTATAATGTCAGAACTGAATAATCATAATATAAATGTATAAGAGTCAAAGCAAAATTGTAAGTAAATTTGTTGAAAAACTGCTTGATTCAGGATAATGTTTATGGACATACTAACATTTTTAGGACTTGATTATAGAGTTGCTTCGCTGATTACATTATACTTTGTTGTCTCAGGAATCAATATACCAAAAATCAGATCAATCGGATGATTAGATCACATAAAAATTTGTTGTTAAAAAAGTAAAAAAATCAACATGTTTAAAATAGACGTACGGACATTTTGGTGATGATTATAGAGTTGCTACGCTTTCTAAATCGTACCTAACTACTAAAGGAATCACCATGCAAAATTTAAAATCGACAGGACAATTCTAACATGCCTAAATTAACGAAAAAAGCTATCCGTTACGGACGTACGGACGGACGTACGGACGTACGGACGGACGGACGGACCGACCCTAATTATAGAAAAGCTTCGCTTTTAAAAATGTATTGTATATAGTTTCTGATAGTAACCAAATAAAAGGATTTCTACCTTAATTTTGCTAAAAAGGTGGTTTCATGTTAAAAGTCACTTTTTTCTTAATCACTTTTTCAAAACTTTGGCTATAAAAAATCTCCGGTGTTAATGGAGGTAAAATTAAAATTTTTATATATGCTTGTGTGAAAATGAACAGAGAACAATGACATGTGCTACTTTTGATGATACATTAAGAAGTAATAGCTCTACACCCTAAAGGATACTTTTTCGTGGGTCTTACTGTATAACAAAAATATATGGGAGATATTCTGGTTATTTTATCGCTAAAAACATTACATTCTTGTGAAAGACTCTTACCTGTAAATTTTACTGTCTTTAAATAATCCAAACTGCTTAACACCATGTAACAAATCAAGCTCTATCTAAAATATTATTTTTTTAGTAGGAACATTAATTTGTAACAACTGTCCATCTTGCTCAGAAAATGAGTATGTTTTATTCTAGCTTCCACGATTTGAAAATTAATGATGTTTTCATCATTCACATAATTATCATAGTTACATTACAATAAAATTGGAAAATATTTCAACAAAACTTTAAAAATCAGATTTAGACAAAGTTTAGCATTTTATGATTACAAAAAAAATCTCTAGTTTCTATCAAATACTCAAAAATCTAAGGTTATAAAATGAGGAATAACCTCTTTCAATAAAATAAAGTAACAATGCACTGTAAAATACAAATTAATTTCCATTTTCCAAACAACCAGAAAGAATAAAGAAAAAAAAAATCTTAATATGTTTACCTTGCTATTGCTTTTATTTTTGTAAGTAAGATGAATAGTAATCTTTTCTGGCATACTAAGGTTACTAACAAAATCCAGGTAGCCAAAGGGAGGAGAAGAGCATTCACGTTCTTTATTCAAACATTTAATTTTACATGAAGTTTGAAAAATGACCTGGAATTAAAAAAGGATGACAACACCAACAAGTAACAAAGCACAAACAAATCATGGATAAGAAATTGGAAAAGGAGATTTAAAATGTATTTGTTGAAATCAATGACAGATTTTTGGAGAAAGAATCACAAAACCTCTCTCAAGCATTTTCATAGATTTTATATATATACTTTGTATCATGGCTGACAAACTAACTGTTGAAGTAAATTACTTTCTAGATGCTCAGAACAACGGGGTATTAGTATCAACAAAAACTTTAAAAATCAGGTCAAGAAATTAATAAATTTGAGAAAATAAATTTAAGAAGTTTCAGCATTCTATACTAAATAACAGCCAAGAAAATCACAATGCCCCCATTGCATTATAGATATACTGACAGACAGACATAGTGAAGTATAGAGTGGCTCCGCTACTAAAAATTGGGAATCCAAGAAGACTGAAATGTAGTAAAATACCTTGTCCAGATATTGTGTGATGTCATTTCCATTGTCACCTTCAACAGATATCTTCACCTTATTACCACTATACTAAACCATGAAAATATAAGCTTTAAAAGTATAAAATTAAAACCTACTCTGATATTTTTTTATATTTGATACTTGTTCACATTTAAAAAAAGAAATTATAATGATGAACCATCCATCCAACCAGCCAATATTTGGCTTTGGTGGAAGGTGCTCCAAATATTCATGACAAAAATAAATCCTTTAATAACATTTTGAATGAGGTGAATAGAAAACTTGATTGTACTTAGTGAGTTGCCAATAATGTCGTCTTCAAAATTTAAGACGAATTTTCATTCATCCTATATTTGAACCCATTGTTCTTATTTTAGCATGACAACACCCAAGTAGATGGAGTAAAAATCCGCCATCTATCTTAGACAGCAGATAAGAAAGTGCCCCCACCCAAAAAAAAATATTTATAATGATTATTTACCATAATATCAGAAATTTCATAAAAAATTTTTATTGCTGTTGCTATCCATATTTTCATATTTTGGTTTGTTGAGGCCATTTTCATCATCTGAAAAGTTAGAATGAAATTATATACTTGATGCTTATTGGTAATATGTAATGACTAGCGGCTATGCACCTAGAGGCCTCTAGGAGCACTTGAGTAGAGGGGGGGGGGGGGGGATTCGAATTTGTTAAACCAATTTCTTATTTTAGATTTTAAAAGAAAAAGTAAATATAAAAAATTTTGGGTGAGGGAATTTTTTTTGGGGGGGTGGGGCAGTGGTGTCACCCCACCATTTTTAATTTTAGTTAATAAATACTTTTTTTTAGGGGGGGGGGGCATTTTTTCTAGGGGCGATTTCCATTCGGAAGGTGGTGGTACCCTCCCCCAAAATAGTTATAAACCTTCCCATGACCAATGAGAAGCTACCCTGTTAAGGAGAACCCAATCAGTTCAGAGATTAGCAAGATCCTTTGGTACAAACAGACAAACATCCTTTTACTTTATTATAAGGACTAGCGGCCATGCCCCTAGAGGCCTCTAGTGGCACTTTAAATGGTTTTTTTTAAATATTACGATACCTTACAATGTTATCTCTATCAATATTCTACGATATCGTACAATGTTACATAGGAGTCTTTATTCGAGAGAAAAAAAATTCGATTTATTTTTGTTTATCTTGGGAGGGTGGTGGTACCCTCCCCCAAAATAGTTATAAACCTTCCCGGGACCATTGAGAGGCTACCATGTTCAGGAGAACCCAATCGGTTCAGCGGTTAGCAAGATCCTTAGGTTCAAACAGAAACACAAACAGACAAACATCCTTTTACTTTATTATAAGAATTACTCTAGAAATCATTCATATATCTTTAATAACAAACGAGATATTTAAATCTTCCCAATACCATTTCATACAGACTGACAGATGCAAATTATTTACATAATAGCTTCGCTGTTAAAAAATAACAACAATCATTTATAATATTGTGTCCAAGCAGCTGCGCCCCTAGTATCTAAGTGCTTTTTGTTCAAAGAAGAAGGAAAAGCAAAAAACAAGGATGATAACGTCCATAAATAGCAGAGCACAAAAAAATAATGGATAAGAACACGGGCAATTAGATTTAAAGAGCATGTATTAAAATAAAGTATCATGGAAAGAAAAGAAAGTTTCCGGTTTCGTCGTTTTTTCACAGTTCTCTTATTTCTAGCCCCTGCGGGGCATATTTATTAACATTTATTTAACATAACCTAACCTAAAATAACTGTTCAAAAGCTACTGTGAAAATACGATGAAACCGGCAACTTCGTTTTCTTTCCATGATCCAAAATAAATGTAAAATTTTTAGAGATAAAAATATAATATAATTTTATTTTGTTTATGTTTTATGTCTGATACACTTTAAAGGTAATTAAATATTGGATGCTCAGTAAAACTAACCATTAACAATTAAGACTTGAATTAATATAACTAAATAGCCCAACAGACAAAAGAACTACTTTCAATAGAATTGTTAACTAAATTATCACTTTGATATTTGTTGTTTATTTTCAGTGAAAGTTTAAAAAGTTGGAATTAAACTGAGTGACTGCAGTGTTCGTGAAACATGCTTTCACCAGACAACTTGCAGCTTTCTCTTCTACCTCCCTCTGTGCAAATTTGACCCTACACACACACACACACACACACACACACACAATCACGCACACATACATGTTTGCAAATACACTATACACACACACACACACACTTACCAAACCAGAAAAAAAACAGGGATCTTAAGAGATAAGACAATGGACAATAAATTTATATGGATACATACACAATGATGATTAACAATTCTAACCCCTTTTGAAAATTAAAATTCTTGGCTGAAATGTTGAGACAATATCATGTCTGTACTAATCAATAAAAAACACAGTTAAGACACCCAAAGTGTTTGAATTCACAAATAAAATAACATCGTTATAAAAATCATATCGATCTTGTATCTACTGTTTCTGTAATTAGCTTTTTAAAAGCGAAGATTTTCTAAAATTAGGGTCGGTCCGTCAGTCCGTCACAGACAGGTGGCTCTTTTTGTTGATTTAAACAGGTTAGAATTGTCCTATCGATTCCATACTTTGCATGGTGATTCCTGTAGCAGTTAGTACGATTTAGAAATCGTAGCAACTCTATAATCGTTACCAGAATGTCTGAAAGTCAATTTTTAAACATTTTGATTTTTAACTATTTTAACAACAAATTTGTATGTGATATAATCATTTAATTATTCTGATTTTTGAAATACTGATTCCTAGGAAAACTAAGCACAATGTCCATTTTTAAACATGTTGATTTTTAACTTTTTTAACAACAAATTTTTTGGTGATAAAATTATTTAATTAAATGTTTTTTTTTAAATACTGATTCCTAGGACAACAAAGTACAATGTTTTAACTAAGCATTTCTATAATCAAGTGCTAAAAAGTATGTCCTAAACAATATCCTGTATTCAAGCAGTTTTTCAACAAATTTTTGTACAATTTGTTTCGATTTATATACATTTTTATTCTGATTATTCAGTACTACTCCGCAAGTGCTAATATCTGTTTGTCCTACCTTTAAGAGCTTCGCCTTTATAAATGTTGTCATTCTTGTTGAACAATATTTGCCCATCCCACCTTCCCTCTTTTCAGTTTGCCTTTTCTACAATATTGTAATAATCTTATTTTCACAAGAATAGGTTTTAGGTTTGCTTCAAATAACAGTTTATACAGAGAACAAGTGTGGTATCCGCCGAGGATAAATGGCAGACACCGGAGTTCAATTAGATTACGGCAGTGTAACAGACGTGGACACCTTACTATAGAGAAGCTACGCTTCTCTAGCATTCACTAGATAATGATCAACATCTATTTCAGTTGTCACTTTATTGAAGGTTTAAAAGATACTGAAGCTATATACAACAAACAATAATTACATGGATAGGAATAAATAATCATAACATAAAAGCATCAATAATACATATACAATGGTCAGTTTGGGCAATAATGATCCCCCATCCCTGAAAAGGGTGAGGGAGAATTAAGAATACAGTTAACCATAATAAACATGACAGATTCAATCATTAATTCTAAGCGTAGGGAGGGGGTCACTAGACCCCTTCCCCAGGACTCGGGGGAGGGCCATTGACCCTCCACCGAACCCCAGATCAGGGGTGCCATAGGCATGGCTCACGGTTGCCGAATACCACAACTCTCCCCTCGGAAGGCTGGGAGGTGGTTTCCCTACCAGACTTCCGACAGTGGTTGAGGCCTTCGGTCCGCTCCTTAGGGCTAAAATATATACAAACGATAATGATTCAATGGAATCCTAGTGGTGAATGTCTTCTTAGGGTTGATGGGCTCCCAATGTGGGGTAGAAGGCAGAGGCTGACTTGGGTTGGACACGTTGGTCAGCGCCGGCAGGTATCAGGTTTGCTGGTGGCACAGTTGTTGCTGGAACAGTCAGCAGTGGGGCCTGCTGGTTGTTGTTGGCAGCGGCTGGAGCGCTGGCTGCCAGGTTGATCGTCTGAGCAGCGGCCTGTCCTCCTGAGGGGCCGCGGGGTCTGCCAGAGGGCAGTCCTGGCCTACCTGGGCGGTCATGCCCGCTGTCAGTTGATTTCATAGACACCATTTCCTCGGCTGCTTCCCTGCCGATGGGAATGGCATCCCAGTCCACTGAAAAGTCCCGGGACTTGGCATGGTTGAGCCTGGCTCTAGCCAGCGCTTTCCTATACAAAGCTGGATGGTACAGGAACACTTGTGATATCGCATTCAGGGCTGCCCGGACTCCTCCCTGTGCTGCTGCCAGGGAAATGATGGTTAGGTCCCCCAGCAGTTTGAGGATCAACAACAGCAAACACAGTATGGCTGCGCCATCTCCCCACTTGTGGATGGCTTGTCTAAATCCAGCCCAGACATCCAGGGCTGCCTCTCCTTCCTCCGCCAGTCGGTCAATGTTGTAGGACACTATCCCATGGTCTCCTGTGGCCGAACAGCTGCCTTGCTGAACGCAGGAGCCATAGGATAGGCCGGTCAGCATGGCACTCTTGTATGCTGGGAACGCCAGCAGTTGTTGCCAGTCGTTCAACTCAGCCTGCGAATACAAGCCACCTGAACTGAAGTCATCTAAGGGTTCGGTCAACAACTGCTTAGGCGTATCCAGCGGGGGTGGCCTTTTCTTGGGAGCGGGGGTTAACTCTATCCAGCCTTCCTCCGCGTGCACAGTCAGGGGGTAGGTGGAGGAGCAGGGAATCTTGGTGACGTGTTCACTATATACCCGCGTCACAGCGTCTACAAAACCTGTGGGCTCTACTGGCACTTTGTCCCAACACTCCTTGTGTTCGCGGACAACGTACTTGTGACGTTGGCAGGTCAGCTGCAGCAGGATGTCTCCCCTCAGTACCGAGAACGTGCTCCCCTGGACACGCACCGGGTGGGCCGGGTCTAGTTGCTGGAGCTTCCAGCAGTTGGCCGCTACTTCTTCTGCTGCGGTGCTTTTCATGCGCGTTTCCAGGGTAAACCCAATATAACCTGCATGTATTTGTGCTTGAAGGGGAACGTCAACATCCCTGGCCGACACTCTGGGCAGCGCAGCCGCGGCTGGGTCAGCTGCCACGAACAATGCGGGATGGTTGGTGGCATGGGCCTCGAAGTCGCAGTTCACAATCGAGGTGGGGTTGGTCATGTTGATGAAAAACTGGGCCTGATGGTCAACCAGATATGCATCCATCACCAGGCTGGGCTGGAGGCTGCGGATCAGCCTCAAGGGGCAATCTCTTCCCAGGTGGTCCCACACGTAGGTTGCTTCCCCAGTGATGCAGGACAGCTCAGAATGGGGACACTCTAGGGTCAGGTGGTCAGACTGGGACTCCACACGTCCATCCTCCACCACATAGGTCTCCTCCTTGACCAGCAGCCGTCGCTCCTGGAGCACTAATTCGTTGCGGTATAGCTGGCCCTCGAAGTGGACGTCCTCCCCCTCACAACCCACCCCCTCGGGGCTGTTGACGAGGGCGCCCACCATATCGATGGTGAAGAACAGGGGATGGTTCAGCTGGAACGTCAGTGGCTGGGTCTTGCCTGGCAACGTGTAGACTCGGTTCCTGGCCAGGTCTCGGCACGCTTCTGGGTCTATCTTGGTTGGCCTCATGAGGGTGGGGACCGAGGTCACCTTGAGGTGACCCCATACTCCACACCTGAATGTCCACTGGGACACGGTGAGCTGACAACTGTACCCGGTGGTTTCCCTCACCTTGACTTGCTGCAGGACGTGCACTTCATGGCCCAGGGGCACCTCCTGGTGTAGGGGCTCCGTGTTACACATCTTTTCTTTATTGTAGGATGTGACATGGGTGGGGTTGGCACAGTCCCATCCCACCAGGACGTAGCTGGTTGTAGGCCACACGGCTGCCAGCAGGAGGCCCCACAGGACCATCCACCAATGGGAGAGGCTTCCAGGCAACCATCTTCCTCGTACACGCGGCTGGGGATCTTCAGCTCTGGTCACGGCTGCTTCTTGGGACTGGACACGGCTGGGCTGCTCCTGGCTAGATACAAGTTTCCATTGAGCGTTATCTATATGCGGCCGAGGCACCCCGATACCCTCCCCAATGACAGACTGGCAAGCGACTGGCACTTGCCTGGGTGTCGGCTCCCCTAGCCCCAAGTGCTCCCTTCCCTTGTCCAAAGCATGCCCAGTGGCATGGGGCTGAAGTGCATGTGGCACAGGCTCGCCCTTACTCACTTCCCTCCCCTGCCCTAGGAACTCAGGTGCATGTGGCACAGGCAAGTCCTTATTTTCCCAAATTTCAATCTCCCCAGCCTCTGGTGCAGGGGGCACAGGCAAGGCTGGGTTTTTACAAGATCTTGGATACAACACATTTAACACATTCAACTTATCCTGATGTTGAGTAGCTGGGTTCCCTTGGCTGGCAGGGGGCTCTGGATGGCATGTAGCTGGGCTCTCCCTGCAGGCTGGTGGCGCTTGCTGACTGGGGGTGACGGGTGTCACCCCTTCCTCTGGGACCGCTGGCTCGTTCCAGGACTCAGGTCTCTCGGTGGCGGCGACGGTTGTCGCCCCAGACATCAGGTTGGAGGCTGGCTCGTTCCAGGATCCAGGTATCTCGGTGGCGGCGACGGTTGTCGCCCCAGGCACCAGGTGGGAGGCGCTGGATAGCACCCCCCCATCATCCCAGGTGGCGACGCCGGGTGGCGTCCCATACATCGATGCAGAGGCGCTGGCTAGCACCTCCTGCCTCTCTCGTTCGGCGGCTGCCAGGGCCTCCCCATACACCGTCTCAGGGACGCTGGGCAGCGCCCCTCCACTCTTGCTGGGTAGGCTCAGTCGGGCAGGTTCCATCATGTTGAGGCTAAAAGGCTGGGGCCTCAGCACCTCTGGCTCGGCTATGTTGTTGGATTGTATCAGCTCTGGCCCCAGATGGTTAAGACTGAAGCCTAGGCCAACCCGGTTGGGTTCAGCCGCGCCGCCCAGTACGTTGATCCTAGCTGGGACGGTCCCAAACTGCGGCATCCCATTGGCTCGGTCCGCAGCTCTGGGGGCGGCTGCTTGCTGTTGTGGTGCTGGGGGCGCGCTCCCTTCCATATGGGCCACTCTGCTGGGCTTCCCTGGAGGGGCACCCTTATCGGCGGTGCGCCTGCGGCTGGCTACCTGGGCCCAGTCAGCTCTACAGTCGGCCGCCGTGTGACCGTCATAGTGGCAACGCTCACACTTGGCAGAACGGTCACGGCGTGGCTGGGTGCGCCTCTCCTCTAGGCTAACTTCCACAGGCGTTGGGCAGTCTCGAGCTCGGTGGCCTCTCCCCTGGCAGCGGAAGCAGCGGCCTGGAACCTTGTCATCTGGAGCGACCTTCCCCATCTGGTGGAGACCCGGAGCCAAGGAGCCAATCTCCATTGGCTCCGACTCGTCATATTGGGGCAACTGGATGCAAGCAGATCCAGTCAGCCCTTCGGTCGAGTCCACTAAGCATACACCTTCCTTCAGTTGCTTAGTAACCATGGTGACGGTGAACATGGCCTTACGAGTGTACTCAGGTACACTCGTAATTTCATGGTTCATCATGAGGCGTTTTACATTGGCGTTACGAATTCCACGATTTAATTCGTCCACCAACAACTCAAGATCCTCATGGTTGTAGGCGTCCCTATACAAGGCGCACTTAGTTGATATGTACGCTTGTATAGGTTCTGTCGAGTGTTGCTTGTAATCCCTAAACGCTTGTTTAAGCGTTTGGGATTCAAAAGCAGGGCGAAATAGCAATTCACACTCGGTCTTGACCTGTTCGTAGGTCAAGGCTTGGCCTGCCTCGCCAAACAGATGGGACGCCATTTCCGCCGCTTGCCCTACCAGTGACAGTAGGAGGGCGTTGCGGCGGTTGAGGGAATCATGAGGTGGCACGCGGTAAGCCGCCCATGACATCTCGAGTCTGCGGATATGTGCCGACCAGGATTGCTTGGGCGGCCCTCTATACTCCGGCAGATTGCTCAGCATCAGCTTGCGGTACTCGGCTGGGGCCGGCTGAGGGTCATCCTGGAGCCATCCTGGGGCTTGGTCACCTCCTGGGGCTTGATGCTGGTCCATTGGGTCGACGGTGCAACGGCGGGCACAAAGTTATACAGTACTAAAATGAATGGTTTGTCACTTGAGGCTTTCTAGCCTAACAGCCAACACTGTTTGTATCACTAGGTTGGTAGTTTAGTTGCAAAGATATAACTTAGCTGTACTTATCACTAGTTAGGTGCTGAGGTTGTAGGGTAGGCTGGTAGGGGTAGATAGGTGTTGAGGGTCTGAACTGCTGTCAGGAACTGATTGGGTTTTCCTTTATCACACTAGAGCTAGAAGGAGAGAAGCTTGTAATTCTTTATTTGCTAAAAATATCCCTGTTAAATGCTATGGAGTAGCTCCGCTCCGGTGTGTGTGTGTGTGTGCGTGAAATCTCCTGTCCTTGCAACGCGCGTCCGCACCGTCAAATCCGCGCACACGGGGAAAACGCGCTCTCACCCCTCAACTCGCTCTCTCATTGGTCCGCTTCGTCCGTTGAATTTATGATATTTTCCGCACTCTGTTGCGCTACCCGTGAATGGCGCTCTGTGTGTCCGATCGCTAGCCCCACACTACAGACGGACTTAGTCTAGTGTGGGTAGGAGGGGGGAAGCGCGTGAGGGGACGGGGGTAACTCCGTCCGTTTCCCCTGTGAGGGAGGGAGGTAACTGTGTGCTGGTGTAATAGTGCCTTTTCTTCTTAATCCTAGGCTTATCTATTATATCACCCTGATTGTATTTGCCTTCAATGGAGAGGGGCTCCTCCCTTTCCCTTGGAATAAGGGGTGTATTGTTGTTGTGCTGTGGGCTTGAGATGTTTTGATTGTATATCAGGGTCTTTATTATATTACATCTAGCTTCTATTTTTGTCCTTATCACAATTGCATAACAGATTTGTTTACCAACTCTGTTCTATTTTTAGCTGTTATCACAATACACAATAAATCCAAGCCTGTTCTATTCTTAGATTTATCACAACACAACAATTTGTTTGCCAAGCTTTGCTCATAAATCTATTGTTTAGCCATCACACCAGGGTGGTAATCCCTGCAATGTAACATAATATCTGATTTTCTAGATGGGTGGCTGCGTTGTAGCCTCTCAGGATACTTGGAGTTGACGTAGTTTTTCTCTGTTCTGGTGCACTACACTCGTATGTTAGCTCGCAGCTTGCAGCTATGTGGCATGTTTCAGCCTATCGGCGGCAGGGAATGTCCCGTCCTGCTAGCGCCGCTGATCCAAATCCGGCTGATGGCGGCAGGGAATGTCCCGTCCTGCTAGCGCCACTGGTTCGGATCCTGCTATTTCTTGCAGTAAAGTTGGCCTATTTCCAGCCGTTTACACTTATTTGGCTTGTTTCAGCCGGTCCGCAGGCCTGTTTCAGCCCTTTTGGCGCTCAATTCTCCGTTAGATATCAGCGCTGCTCGCGGTTATTCGTCAAATTTCGCTGTCTCGCTTCCACAACTGCCGGATGCAGAGTTAAACTTTGCTGTCCAGGGTGGGTAATTCAGGTTGCTTGCGTCAGTTTTGCCAGATTCACTGCTGGGAGTACCTTAGCCTCAGATGCGCGTCTGCTCTACACTTGTGGTTCGCCGTAATCTCACACAGCTGTCACCAAAGTTGTGGTATCCGCCGAGGATAAATGGCAGACACCGGAGTTCAATTAGATTACGGCAGTGTAACAGACGTGGACACCTTACTATAGAGAAGCTACGCTTCTCTAGCATTCACTAGATAATGATCAACATCTATTTCAGTTGTCACTTTATTGAAGGTTTAAAAGATACTGAAGCTATATACAACAAACAATAATTACATGGATAGGAATAAATAATCATAACATAAAAGCATCAATAATACATATACAATGGTCAGTTTGGGCAATAATGATCCCCCATCCCTGAAAAGGGTGGGGGAGAATTAAGAATACAGTTAACCATAATAAACATGACAGATTCAATCATTAATTCTAAGCGTAGGGAGGGGGTCACTAGACCCCTTCCCCAGGACTCGGGGGAGGGCCATTGACCCTCCACCGAACCCCAGATCAGGGGTGCCATAGGCATGGCTCACGGTTGCCGAATACCACACAAGTACTGCGTCTAACCTTTTTTATTTTTATGTTTTTGGTAGGGGGGGGGGGGGGGGGTAAATGAGTGTAATTAAATGTATTTCCAAATATGTTGGAGCCCCATTTTGCAATGAATGCTAAAATTATGTGTTTTTGATATTTAAATATTTGATTATTCAGCAGCTTTTATTAATTCTATGTTTCATAACAAAATTTTTAAACATGTATATATATTTATTTAGAACAGAAATATCACTTTATGTGTAAAAGCGAAGCTTTTCTATAATTAGGGTCAGTAAATCCGTACGTACGTCCGTGCGTCTGTAACGGTTAGCTCTTTTCGTTAAAAAAAAGACAAGTTAGAATTGTCCATCAATATCAAACTTTGCATGATGATTCGTAATACAGATAGGTACGAATTAGAAAGCGTAGGAACTCTATAATCATTACCAAAAGTCCGTACCTCAATTTTAAATATGTGGATACTAGTTTCATTTACAGTTCAATTTCCCCTCCCTCCCTGGTTTAATGTACAAAAACGAATATTGGGGAGTAGCGGTGCAGTGCTACTCTATATTTTTAACTTTGACCCTTTTTATAAAAACTGATTTGATTGAGATTATAACGATAGCAAGTCTTTTTTGTGTAGTTTTGTCTACATTTTTGTTCCTAAAACTCAAATCTTATTAAGTTATTATTATTTTATTTCAATTAAAATCGCGAAACCTTTCTTAATTAAAGTTTTCTTAAATTCTTTGTATAAAAGTAATATGATCTGTGTTTTTTTTCAGTGTATGATAAGGCTAACCGCTGAACCAATATGGTTTTAACTTTTCTTTGGGTGGATTACTTACACTTAAAAGCCTCAAATCATGCTTTTCATTTTCGATAAAATAATATTTCTTACATTTAAAGAAATTCTTTTGATTTTTGAGAGATTTTTGTTTTCTTTCTATACCTGACCCTGCCTGGCGTATATCGCGTTTTACTTACCCTGAGAGGCTAATATGTACTTAACATAACCTAATCTAGCCTGATATAAAGTGGGAAACAAACCCCTCCCATCCTTTTTTAAAATTACTTTTGAGGGCATACATATTATTCCGACAGTTTTCTAGATAAACAGCATCTGATTCTGTGTGCAGTTTAGTAATAATAATTAACATAGACTCAGCTAAATCTACGCAGTCTGGATAGCATTATCTGCGCATTTTGAATCTTTATGATTTAATTTTTTTTAATTAAATGATTTTAATCTCTAATTCTTCTTTGCAAATTTTCGATGTGTTAATAAGTTTGTTTAAATTAACGTTTTTGCTTATAATCATGTAAGTAACTAGCCAAGGATTTTAGAAATTTTATTGATTAATAAATCTCTACACAAGATTTTTTGTTCCTGTTTATTAGCTAATAAGGCAGAATTTAATATGTAAGAATTGAGGGGAAGAATGATTTTTCATCCATTGTCTTATTCCTGAAAATATGTTGTTGAATTTGCTGCTGTACGCTATTTAAGCAATTTTGCATATAATTGTAAATAATTGTGCAGCAGATTTCTAAAAATCAAGGATGGAAACATCCATAAAAGCGAAGCTCTGAAACGGTAGGACAAACAAACATTAACACTTGTAGAGTATCAGAACTAAGTAATCAGAATATAAATGTATAAAAGTCGAAACAAAATTGTAAGTAAATTTAGTAAAAAAATTATTAAATACAGGAAATACTTACATTTTTAGGAATGATTATAGAGATGCATCGTTTATAACATTGTACTTTGTCGTCCTAGGAATTAGTATTCCTAAAATCAGATTAATCGGATAATTTTTTCACATAAAAATTTGTTTAAAAAAAAAACTTAAATGTCAACATTCTGGTAACGATTATAAAGATGCTACGCACTAGTCGCCAGAAGGGAAAAGCAGTTTTTTGAAAGGGGCTATCTGAGATTATTACAGATTCTGATATATACATATATAGACTAATGAAAAATGCAAAAAACGAAATCAAAAGCGTTCCTTCTTGGGAGAAAATCCGGGAAAAAGATTTTAGATATTTTTAACATAAAATTCACATTGGCAAGCCTGCAAAAAATATAAAGACATTTTAAAAATGTCATTGCTCAGCACCTAGAAGTGGTAGAAAAATGCTACGCATACCATTGGAAAGCTCATAACCTTTAGTTTTCATAAATACATATAACATTTTTGTACTATTATTAGTTTTTGAGCTATCCTCTAAAGTATACACAAGTTTTAAAAATGCAGTTTTTTCTTGAATTTTAAGTTTGATACTTGTTACACAAAACTTTTTAAAACTATATTGCTTAGCACCTAGGAGTATTATATATCATTTTATATAGGTATATTTGTATATTTTTGGTACTTTCAATTTAAGCTTTGAAATGTGTATAGTTTTTAGTAAGAACCAAGGAGAGAGGGGGGGGGTTTATACACTAGTAAATGAAATGCAGTATAAAATTTTGCACTGGTTGTTTTTGTTATAGTTATTGACAGGATTCTTTTTGTAAAATCTTTTATATGATTAAATTCACCAGTAAAACTCTAAAAATTTAATTTTGGCACTTTCCTTCTAGGGGCTAGTGGGGTAAAACAGCCCCCAAAACACTAAAATTATAATATATGAGATTATTTTCAAAGACATTAAGTTAATTTTTTTAATGTAAACATTTTTGACATATTTTAGCAAAGTAGTCACTAAAGATTTCATTTTGGCACTTTCATTCTTGGGGCTCCAAAACACTAAAATTTAAAGTTTTGAGCCTATTTTTAAAGATATCAAGATGATTTTTTTAACTTAAAATTTATTGTCATAATTTAAATATGTAGCCATATGTGGCACTTTCCTTCTTGGGGCTTCCCAAAACGTATCAAAATTATAAGTCAGTATCAGATTTTGCCCTAGCTGTTTTGGACTTGTTGTTATAGTTATTTTTTAAAGTTGGTTCTACGATATGATTGGTTATAAGATATGAGATTATTTTTAAAGACATTAAGCTTATTTTTTTAATGTAAACATTTTTCACATAATTGAACTAAGGAGTTATTACAGATTTCATTTTGGCACTTTCCTTCTAGAGTCTAGTGGGGTTAAACACCCTTAAAATACAAAACTTATGAGTTCTGAGCTTATTTTCAAAGATTTCATGTTGAACTTCAATGAAAACTTATTTCACATCATAGAAAATTGAAATCTATAGTGATTATTTAGTTAAGTTATTTGAAGAAAAAAAGTTTTCATTAACAAAATCAGCCCAGTATTTTTAAAAATAAGCCCAGAACTTAAAGTTTTAGTAGTTTTGGGGGAAGTTTTACTCCACTAGCCACTTGAAGGAAAGTGTCAAACTTAATGTTTATTGATTACTAATCATATAAGAGATTTTACAAAAATTATCAGGTTAATAACCATACCAACTAGCCCAAACATCCAGAGCAAAATTTTATACTAAATTTCATTTCCTAAAAGTGTATAAACTCCCCCCCCCCTTCCTTGTATTTTATAACTTAACAATTTTAGGTTGTTTTTTACCCCACTAGCCCCGAGAAAGAAAGTGTTAAAATGAAATCTTAGTTGCAACATAGCTCAATTATGTGATAAAGTTTACATTAAAAAATCAGCTTAATATCTCTAAAAAAAACCTCAAGTCTAAAATTTTAGTGTTTTGGAGGGTGAAATACCCCACTAGCCCCAAGGGGGAAAGTTTCAAAATGAAATCTTTAGTGGCTACCTAGCTAAATTATGCAAAAAAGGTTTACATTAAAAAAATTAGCTTGATATCAATAAAAATAAGCTCAGACATTAGATTTTAGTGTCTTAGGGGCTGTTTTACCCCATTAGCCCCTAGAAGGAAAGTGCCAAAATTCAATTTTCAAAGTTTTACTGGTATATTAATTCATGTAATTTGACGAAAAAAATCAGGTCAATAACTATAACAAAAAGCCCAAAAACATCCAGGGCAAAATTTTATACTGCATTTCCTTTCCTATAAGTGTATAAACTCCGCCCTCCCTCCTTGGTTCTTACTACAAACTATACGCATTTCAAAGACAATTTCTAATTAACCCTTACAGATCAGGCCCCTATTCCCACCTTAATAGATTGGGGGGGGGGGGGTCATATTGACCCCCCCCTCTATCTCAGCTTCTGTTACAGATAAAGATGTAAAAATTTTTTCTGGTGGTTCATGTGTATTTTTAGAGAAAATTACTTTTTCTAGTCATAGCGGTCAGGCCGCTCCTTAGCCGGTTTTTAGCGGCCAGCCGCTAAATTTAAAAACAGCTGTAGAGCAGCCAATTTTGCTGCTAGGATGACCAAATTTTAGGACGAACTTTTATTTTTCATAACAAAAAAATTACTTTTTCTGATCATCGCCAAAAAACGGAAACCGCCATTTTCGGCAGTTAAGGCGGTAAAACGGCGGTTGGCGGCGCCTATTAATAATTTTATCTGTTAATTATTGCTCAAGGATTTACCAAAAAAATTTATAGGTCTCTAGCTGTAATAGAAGCCACGATATTCATGATATATATCTGTAGTAAAAGCCGGACAAAAATCGGTCATAAAGTCGGTCAGGGTGCAGTCAAACGGTCATAACACCACTTTTCTCATAAGGTCATTGATATCTCAGTATTCACCAAAAAATTTTAGGTTTTTACCTTATATACAAAGTCATAATGTAGAAATTAAGATTCATTTAGAATTTTTGTTTGTATCTTACCTACAAAAAAATGACATTGAAAAAATAAGGGTTAAGCTAAAATTGAAATTACCCAAAATACACAAATATACCTATATGAAATAATTATATAACTCCTAAGTGATAAGCAATATAATTTTAAAAAGGTTTGTGTAACTAGTATCAAACTTAAAATTCATGAAAAAACTGCATTTTTAAAACTTGAATATACTTTAGAGGATAGCTCAAAAACTAATAATAGTACAAAAACGTTATATGTATTTATGAAAACTAAAGGTTATGAGCTTTCCAATGGTATGCATAGAACTTTTCTACCACTTCTAGGTGCTGAGCAATGACATGTTTAAAATGTCTTTATATTTTTTGCAGGCTTGCCAATGTGAATTTTAGGTTAAAAATAGCTAAAATCTTTTTCCCGGATTTTCTCCCAAGAAGGAACGCTTTTGATTTCGTTTTTTGCATTTTTCATTAGTCTATATATGTATAAATCAGAATCTGTAATAATCTCAGATAGCCCCTTTCAAAAAACTGCTTTTTCCTTCCGGCGACCAGTGTACGCTTTCTACTACAGGAATCACCGTGCAAAGTTTGGACTCGATAGGACAATTCTAACCTTTCCAAATCAACGAAATAACTGTCAGTGACGTACGGACAGACGACTTACATAATTATAGAAAAGCTTCGCTTTTAAAAAATCTCTCAGTATTACTGTATAATTTTACAGTCGCG
Source organism: Acartia tonsa (assembly GCF_053477335.1). Classification (NCBI taxonomy): domain Eukaryota; kingdom Metazoa; phylum Arthropoda; class Copepoda; order Calanoida; family Acartiidae; genus Acartia; species Acartia tonsa. The sequence continues at coordinate 63,139,533 of NC_137260.1, read as the reverse complement.
ACTCCTACATAAAAAGATAATGTCCGTTTGGCCGTCAATCCAACAGTCACAACAATGTGACATGATTGATCAAAAAGTGTAAGATGATTACTTCACTTAATGTTTTTATGTTACTTTAAACTTTAAACTGCGGTCAGGTTGTGATTCTTTAGTTATACAGACTTTTAAACCGCTTCAGTTTTACAAAGAAATATTCATTGTTATAAATTTATTTTTTAATTATTCGAAAATTTAAAAGGATAATTTTAAATAAATAAGTGGCAAAAAGAAGGGTTAATTTTGTTTATCATTATTTGGTTGCAGGATAATTTTTTGTCCATTGTCTTATCCCTTAACATCTTAGAGTTTGTTTAAATTTTTTTCTCGTATTTATTCGAATCCGGTGGATAGGAACCGGTTCTCATCCATACGAAAAAACTATGTCTAGCATCGTATTATATCCAGCTTTCTACGAATATAAAAATGTACAATCGAAAGATTAAAACCAGTTTTTTTTGCCGGTGCCTCCGGCACCTCGGGGCTAAAAAAAACTAGTTTTAATCTTTTAATTGTACATTCCATATCCGCGGAAAGCCGTTTATAATACGATGCGAGAAATAACTAATCTTTATCAGTCTTTTAGTGCTAAAACTTGTACATAACATAAATGAATAAAAAATTAACACAAATTCTACAATATTATTTATTTGTACATGAATAAGGAGACACGATTTGATGCAAGACATTTTCTATCAAGTAGTTTTCACAAGTCATTATACAGGCAAAACATTAATTCCTATTCAGATTATAACTTATAATAACTCATTACATAAATTTTAATTAATATTCATTCAGTATTCTTAAATTTTTATAAACTGTTGGTTCAAACATATTTTCGTTGGTTCATTAATTATGATAATTTGATTTACAATGCCCAATTAGTTTTGCTATGTCTCTGTTAAAGACATAGAATTGCACAGCTTAGCTTTATGAGAGCATGATTGGGGGAAGGGGAGGGATTATTTTTTACTTGATAACACACAAGAGGAGGCTGTTCTTAACTTGAGAACAAATGAAAGGGGGGATGGATGATCTCGACTAGATTAGTTTCTCACAAATTATAATCCTAATTACAAGAATCAGCTTCCATTGCAAAAGCCTTGCATCTTTTTTTTTCAATATCATTACATTTTAACAGAGTTTTTCCAAAATTATTGTTTTTGATTTTGTCTCTTTCAGCATTCTATGGCAAATTTGAAGAAAAAAATTCTGAAAGTTAAAATGACCCGCTTTTGCGTTTGCTTAAATTTGAATTGAAGTTTGTGTTGGTAACCCTGTTTCAAGTTTTGTTAAAAGGCAATGGCACTCTGATCCTTGTAACATTCATAAAAATGGTTTTTCTGATTTTTTTTTGACAAAATATTTACATACATTATTATTAAGATTTTATTGAATTAAGCATTGGCAGGGAAAGCCAGAGAATTCTGAAGTCTGACAGCTTCATCTAATAATCTCTGCTGGGCCTCAAGATGTCTCAATTCACTTTCAGAAGGAAACTGTGGCTGTCTTTGCTGCTGCTGTTGAAATCCCTGCTGTTGCTGTGGCTGAAACTGCCTGGCAAACTGATCCTGCTGTTGGAATTGCTGTTGTTGAGGCTGCTGGGGGCGGGGAGCGGCAACTGGCTGTCTTCTTCTTGGATCAAACTGTGCCTGGAGCCTGGGATCAGGCCTGGCAGAACCTTGCTGTTGCTGGGCCTCGAAGTTGTTCTGCCTAGGAATGAATCTAGACTGAGATCTGGGGGTCTCCTCGAAGGTGGGGGGAGCTCTCTGCTGGAAGTCTTGCTGGAACTGTTGAAGCTGTTGCTGGAACTGCTGAGGCTGTTGCTGGAACTGTTGTGGTTGTTGCTGGAATTGCTGAGGCTGTTGCTGGAACTGCTGTTGTTGCTGTTGGAAAGCAGGCTGTCTCTGGAAGGATTGCTGCTGGGGGAATCTCTGCTGTTGCTGTTGTTGAGCCTGGAATTGTCTTCTCTGCTCCTCCAGCTGTTGTTGCCTTCTCTGTTCCTCAATCTGTTGCTGTCTAAGCCTCTCAGCCTCCTGTTGTGCCTGGATTTGTCTTTGTCTCTCAGCCTCAGCAGCTCTCTCCTGCTCAAGTTCTCTGGAGATTACCTGCAAAAAATCATCAATTTGACATTTTGTAAAATAAAAAGTTTGAAATCGAGATTAAAGTCATATAAAACACAATTTAAAGTAAATAATACATTTTTTTAGATATCAAACTAATTAAAGTTTCTTATAGATAACAATGGGCTGTAATTAGTGTCTAACATGTTAGCAGAACATTTTTGTTGCTCATCCCAAGAGTAGCTTACAGGGCCTATAAAAAATACGTCATACAATACAAATGGCCAATGCTAGACAAGTATACATTTTAATTGACCAATAGTAAATATATACTGGCATATCTTTGGTCATTTGCATTGTATGACATCAATTTTTTTAGGCATTATAAGCTGCTTCCTCAGCCCATTATATAAAATCACAACATAATTATTATAAAGGTGCAATAATAGTGCAAAAAGAATGCAATACTTTGTTGATATAATAACAGCACAAAATTCTGACAAAATTACCTGGGACAAAGTGTCAGAGTCGAGGGTGATGAACATGTTGAAGGCATGCTCGAGGATGTCATCAGCCAGGTTGTTGAACTGGTTGGCACTGAACCTCTGCAGCTCAGGGCTCAGGGATCTGAACTTCTCGTTGAACTTGGACTGATCCTCTCTACAAATATAATAAGATAAGAAATGGGATAACCCTCATCTATCAAATGGACCACAAACAACCTTTCTTATTCTAAGTTAGGTTAGGTTAAGTAAGGTTTTAGAAAAATCCATAAATCATACTGGTTTTCAAAGTTTTTACAAACACTTCCCTTTATTTTTTGGCTTGAAAACTTTTGTTGATTTTTGATTGGTTGGTATAAACTTGTAGTGTGCACTTATTTTCACACACATTTTTACCTGAGAAATGCAAACTTTTATACTTTTAAATAACTTTGTTAAAACCTTAAACTTTCCTTTGCAAGAAAAGATACTGTGTTTAATTGTGTGTAAACTTCTATTTTGAATTGATAAAGTTTATTTGCAGCTCTAAAATGTAGAAAAAATATAGTTATAAATATATTTAATAGGATTTAAAAATTCAGCTTATGATCTCAAAATCTTTTTAATGGTTGTGTTTAAACTTAAAATGCACTATTGCCTTTGTGTAATATAATATTCTAACATCTTTTGTAAATGCATTTAGTTCATTCAAAAAGCATGGATGGATATCATAATTAAAGAATAAAAAGCTGCCATAATTTAGAATATGTAATAGTTATGAACACTTTCATTAATTTCATTAGAATAATTGCATAGTAACAAAGTTTCAGCTATAATATAGTTGTTGTGTGACACTTGTAGTTCAACACAAAACTTCAAGATTTGCAGCCTCATCTATCAAACAGGGTACCTTATAGGTGAACAGTTAGGACTTACAGACAAAGATCTCACACCAAATGGAAAACTGTAAATCAATGTCCTTCTAATTCATATATTGAGCCATTTAAAGTTAAGATTTATTATATGTATTTCTCTCTCACTGATTGTGCATTCAGCAAGATTTAATCCTATGCATAATTATGTCATGAGTTGCATTTTACAGCACAATATCTGATAGATTCATCAAACAAGTACTATCTTTACAGATGCTGCATTTTTAACCATTCATATGAGGTTACAACCCCTCCCCCTGAAATATATTATGTTTTTTTTGCTCACATGTTTTGAAATATTGAAAGAAATGATTTTGATACATGATGTTCAAATTTCAAACCTTTAATGTACTATACAAGTGTACCTTTCCACCATAATTTTAATCTACAGAGAATTTTATTTATTATAATGATTTGTATCATTATATCATGCAACGTCTTATCCCTTAAGATCCCTGCCTTTCATTGTGTTACAATTGCTAGTGCAGTGGTAAAATTGTCTACCATCAATGGATGGGTAAAATCATAGAAAATCAAAACAGAACCTATTTAACCAATTTTACACCACAGAACAAAAATAATAGAATGTACATTATCAAAAGAAAAGTGTACCTGGATAATCTTTCCCAAGGGGTGGGGTAAGTGAATGGGACAACTCCAGGTATAATAATTACCTAGATAATCTCTCCCAAGGGTTGGAGTCAGTGAATAGTGCAACTCCGATCATAATAATTACCTGGATAATCTCTCCCAAGGGGTGGGGTCGGTGAATGGGGCAACACCCAGCTGTCTGTATTCGAGTTCTTGCTGAACAGCCAATCTTTGTCTAAATTAATTACATAAATTATCATTTCTGAAATCATTAAGATGGTCTCAAAATTAAGTTTGGTATCTGAATAAAATTGATAAACATGCCTAATGTAAAGTGATAGACCTTGTTTAATTCATAGAAAATAATCTTCAGCCTAAGCTTTACAAAGTAAGATTAATTCTCCCATCCCTGCACAATTGTTAAAATCTCACCTGGGAGTGAGAACCAGTTTGTCAACACCATTCAAGTTGAGGTTGGTGAGATGACCGACCAGCGCCTGTCTCTGAACAGCTGACAGTCTCTGTGTGGGGGTGGGACGAGGAGGGGCAGGGCGGGCAGTGGTGACGGGCACGGCGGGGATGGGGGCCAGGGTGGTCAGAACCAGTTCTCTGTCCTCTTCGCCAAGAGCGGGGAACTGTTCAAATGATTTAACCTGGATTAGTTACGCAAGTTTTGGCCTTAATTCTTATTTAAGGGTTCATTTAAAATATTTTTTTAGTGTTAGAATAAAATCTATTATCCCATAAAGCATACAATTTTTTAATTAGTAATTTAAAAAAATGCTGAAGACTAACCTGTTCTACGGGAGCCTCAGTGGCAACCTCCTCCACATCAATTTCATTCTCTTCCACAGGAAGAATTGTGGCAACTACAGCAGCCTGGGTTGTGGCAACAGCAGGGGCCTCAGTAGCAAATACAGTTGTAGATTCCACAATTTGGACGGGTACTGAAAAATTGGATCATTTATAATTAATACTCAAGTAGCAGGATGTCTGACTGTCTGTGTTTATGTATACGTAAAAAGATATTGTAAAAGTGTAAAAGGATATCCTATAAATTTCAGGTAATTTTTACATTGGCAAAGGACAGGTTTTGAGCTATTTTTAATGGGATGAGGGCCAAATATGTTGTAGATTCTAGAATTTTGATGGGTACTGAAAAATTGGATCACAGTAGTAGAATGTCAAATGTACCCTTATTTCAGGTTATTTCTGTATTGGTCAAGGGGCAGGTTTTGGGTATTTTCTAAAGGAGGGGGAAGGGGGGACTTTTATGCTGACCTGCTGTGGTAGTTTCCTTGGCTGGCTGTAAGATCTCTGGAAGAGCTGTGGCGCCGGCAGTTGTAGCAACAACTGAAACAAAAACAAGGATGACACATCCAAAAACAAAATCTTCTTAAAACAACTCTCTGGTGGTGCCAACATCTCCCTGTGGGGCACACAGACAACTACCTAACTATAATAATAATAATAATACCTTCAGGGGCTAGTGTGGTGTTAACATCTCCCTGTGGGGCACACAGACAACTACCTAACTATGATAATAATAATAATACCTTCAGGGGCTAATGTGGTGCCAACATCTCCCTGTGGGGCACACAGACAACTACCTAACTATAATAATAATAATACCTTCAGGGGCTAGTGTGGTGCCAACATCTCCCTGTGGGGCACACAGACAACTACCTAACTATAATAATAATAATACCTTCAGGGGCTAGAGTGGTGCCAACATCTCCCTGTGGGGCACACAGACAACTACCTAACTATAATAATAATAATACCTTCAGGGGCTAGTGTGGTGCCAACATCTCCCTGTGGGGCACACAGACAACTACCTAACTATGATAATAATACCTTCAGGGGCTAGTGTGGTGCCAACATCTCCCTGTGGGGCACACAGACAACTACCTAACTATAATAATAATAATACCTTCAGGGGCTAGTGTGGTGCCAACATCTCCCTGTGGGGCACACAGACAACTACCTAACTATGATAATAATAATACCTTCAGGGGCTAGTGTGGTGCCAACATCTCCCTGTGGGGCACACAGACAACTACCTAACTATGATAATAATAATAATACCTTCAGGGGCTAGTGTGGTGCCAACATCTCCCTGTGGGGCACACAGACAACTACCTAACTATAATAATAATAATACCTTCAGGGGCTAGTGTGGTGACAACATCTCCATGTGGGGCACACAGACAACTACCTAACTATGATAATAATAATAATACCTTCAGGGGCTAGTGTGGTGACAACATCTCCCTGTGGGGCACACAGACAACTACCTAACTATGATAATAATAATAATACCTTCAGGGGCTAGTGTGGTGCCAACATCTCCCTGTGGGGCACACAGACAACTACCTAACTATAATAATAATAATACCTTCAGGGGCTAGTGTGGTGCCAACATCTCCCTGTGGGGCACACAGACAACTACCTAACTATAATAATAATAATACCTTCAGGGGCTAGTGTGGTGCCAACATCTCCCTGTGGGGCACACAGACAACTACCTAACTATGATAATAATAATAATACCTTCAGGGGCTAGTGTGGTGACAACATCTCCCTGTGGGGCACACAGACAACTACCTAACTATGATAATAATACCTTCAGGGGCTAGTGTGGTGCCAACATCTCCCTGTGGGGCACACAGACAACTACCTAACTATGATAATAATAATAATACCTTCAGGGGCTAGTGTGGTGCCAACATCTCCCTGTGGGGCACACAGACAACTACCTAACTATAATAATAATAATAATACCTTCAGGGGCTAGTGTGGTGCCAACATCTCCCTGTGGGGCACACAGACAACTTCCAAGCAACAATAAACCAACGGACTAAAATAAAATATTGAATTATAATTTAATCAATAAAAAAATAGGGGTATAGTCCCTTTTGTGGCAACGCCCCTTAAGGGGCGTTTTTCGTATTTTCACAGTAGCGCTACTCCTATTTCTAGCCCCTGCGGGGGGCTCTAACCCTGCGGGGCAATCACCTAACCTAATATAACCTAACCTAAATAAACATATCAAAAGCAATTTTCAAAATACGACGAATCGCCCCTTAAGTATATTTATAAGTACAGTACTTAATCAGTTGAAAGAAGTTTAATTTTTGATTGAAACTGTAAAAATACCGCTGAAGGGAATTCTAATTCATTTAGTGGAATCATAAATAATGAGTACAAGTAATTGTTTATTATTGCATTTATACATACATAAATGGATAATTGAGAATTTGTAGAGTTTAAATATATATATTTCATATTTCATTGTTTTATTATTCAAAAACAAGTATTAAAACCACTCTAATATTCAGCCCAATCATTCATAAACAAGCCCTTTGATTAAACGACCATTGACTGAAAGTTTTAGATGGTCTGCTATTTTACTTATAGCGTTGTTTAGGTTGGGATTAAAACCTCTAACTCCTCTGTGCAAGTTCAATATCAAGTTTCATCCAATACAACCAAATCTATATATGCATCTAACTCTTAAATGTTGATTATCACAAACAAAAGATATAAATTATATATATTTTTGAAATGATTAATATTGGCATGTGCAAAATTACATGTAGGTAATGCAAAAAAGTGTCTAAAACATCACCCTTGTGACGTCATAAGAATTAGGGATTATCCATTTATTTTTTAGGGGTTTTCTTTCCCACTTCTCATCTCATCTCCCTCAATTTTATGACGTCATAAGGCTGATTTTTGAGACACTTTGTCCGGCTACTTTATCAAATCTTTTCAACCAATAATGTTGATAAAAGAAGGGTAGATTGTGTTTATCATCATTAATTTATCATCCATTGTCTTATCTCTGCTAAATTCTTATGTTGATATATTATGAACGCAATATTTTTGCAGGGGTTGCTAGGCTATCCAATGATAAATAGTACTCAATCTTATTTTTGGCTTGACTCGCTCCCAACTATATAATTCAGAAATTAATCATAAAGTCAAACACACAGAGAGAGGAGAAAAATGTGATATTCATTTAACTAACAAGGATGACAACATTTTAAAAAGCGAATACATGCACAAAAAATTATGAGAAAAGTTTTGATATGATTGATTAAATGTCTTTTAAAAGTGCTTAAAAATATTTATTCTACGCTTAAAACATTGTGCCTGAATCGCCATGGGAATCGGCATTTAAATGTTCATAGCACAATTTTATCAAAAAAAAGTTGTTATTAAAATGGCTAAAAAATAGCATTCCTAAACTGCAATCATGAACTTATTATATTACCTAATTGTAAAAAAAATCTCGATTTAAGGTTTTTAATTGATGGGACAATTCTAAATTGTCTAAATTAAAGAACCAGAGCTATAGAGTAGTAATAATACAATAATCATTAAACAAAAAAGTTTTATTAATGTTTATGATTGATAGATGGTTATAAAACAATTTTTTATTTCTTTTTGCAAAAAATTTTTGCTTCACGAAATTCTGGACAAACAAAAGAAATTTTGTTTCTTTCATTATTAAAAGAGAGACAGAGAGAGAGAGAAAGAAAGAGAGAGACAGTGAAAGAGAGAGAAAAAGGGGTTAATTACATCCATATGTAGCGCAGCAATTAAAAAGATAAAAATTGTTTGATAAAAAAGAACAATAAAAATAACTTTTCAGTAGAAATTAACGATCATTACTTTAAATAAAGATTTTAATTCAAGGTCCTTGTAACTTTACAAAGTGTCTTAACAATCAGCCATGTGACGTCATAAAAATGAGGGAGATGAGAGGAGAAGTGGGAAAGAAAATCCCTAAAAAAGAAATGGATAATCCCACATTTTGATGAAATCAAATGGCTGATTTTTCAGACACTTTGTTAAGTTACAAGTACCTTAGATGAACAGAGACGGACATACCCTAGCCATAGGGTAGCCGCGCTACTTAAAAGCGAGGAAAGGGTGAAGAAATAAAGAGAAAGAGATAGGACAAAGAAATAATAAAATTTTGCTTGTGGGTGGAATTTAACCATGCATGCACTAATATTATGCCAGGGATGTTGGTAAAAGTGTTTTAAATTTTTCCACCAATCAAAAATAACAATATTCATTTGTTTGACTAGTAAAGGCTGAGGCAAAATAGTTTTTTGTTCGATGAATTATGAATTTTTTTACATTATTTTATGTTCTTGTATTTCCTGTTTTTTTTCTTTAACTCTTTTGTAATTTTCATTTAACCATTATAATAATAATAAAAATATGATTTGTCGTTAATTTTCTTTTACATTTAAAAAGACCCTCAATTTTAGAATCTTTAAAAAGCAATATTTAGATTCGAAAATTTCTAGAATATTTGGATTTGAAGCTATGCTTGGAAACTGTTGAAGGTGTGGGTTTATTTATAATCTATTGAAAAAAAAACTGAGAAATGGCTTATTTGTCTTTAAGCAACCAATGTACTGTGCACAATTTAAGTAGCGTAGCTACTCTTTAAATACAAGAAATGTATGTCCATATGAGGATCAATTAATGATAATAAACTAATAAAAAAGTTGGTATTTTGTAATTTCTTCGCTACATATGGATAAAATTATTACATGATTATTGATATAATTCTACACTATATGATTTTTATGTTGTCTGCAATTTTAAATTTTTCATGGAAATTTGCGGTTTCTGATCATTTTAAACAAATAATTGTTATTCAATAGAGCATAGCTACTTAAATTTCCAATACATTAATCCTTTAATTACACAACTTTTGTCTATTAGTCTACACTGTGCAGTGTTAATAACTGTCTATCTTTATAAGTAAAAGCATTCTTTTTAACTCTAACTTCCTTACCTTTGATCAATAACATTGTACTGTAAATTACACTGGTCTCCAAAATTTTTAAAAACACATTATCTCATTTGTTGGCTTAAAAAACTTTGGGAACATTTATCAAATCTTGCATGCTTGCTTCTACACGAATAAATTTACAGAAGGGGTATACTGTAGTTTATCGTAATAAGGGATGCACATAAATTCATCCTTCATTATCTTATCCCTTAAGATCCCAACATAGCACTGTTTTTTTTTATAATAAAACTTTCTTAATGTTTTTCAAATTTATAATTATTTGATTAAAAGTGTATTTTTGAAATAAATAAAAATTATGCTTTGTCTGATAAAATATTAGATTAGCTGGTTAACTATTTTCACATTATTATGACAGTACAGACAATCTTTAATTAAAATTATAAGTAACCCTAGTAGTTTTTAAATCTGACAAGTAGTGACAAAACCTTGTCTAATCTGAGTTTTGACAGGTTTTCCTCAGGTTTTAATCTGCCCGCCCCTCATCAATCAACTCTGACATTTGATTACATTTCATCAGATTGTAATCTGACAAAACCTGTGTTTTTGCGCAAAAAGGTACTAAAACTCAGATTACTCAGGATTTGCCGCCAAATTTTTAATCTGTCAGGGGGGATTTCAGATTATAATCTGACGAATCTGACTCAATGTGAGCAAAGTTCAGGTGATTAAGATCGTAATCTGTGATTAAATTGACCCTCAAAATTTGCCCAGTTAATCCCTTATCTGACATTTGATGACAAACAGTCATACTCTAACCTGACATTTGATGACAAACAGTCATACTCTAATCTGACAATTGATGACAAACAGTCATACTCTAATCTGACATTTGATGACAAACAGTCATACTGTAATCTGACATTTGATGACAAACAGTCATACTGTAATCTGACATTTGATGACAAACAGTCATACTGTAATCTGACATTTGATAACAAACAGTCCTACTCTAATCTGACAATTGATTACAAACAGTCATACTCTAATCTGACATTTGATGACAAACAGTTATACTTTAATCTGACATTTGATGACAAACAGTCATACTCTAATCTGACATTTGATGACAAACAGTCATACTCTAATCTGACATTTGATAACAAATGGTCATACTCCTAACTGACTTTTAGTGACAAACAGTCATACTCTAATCTGACATTTGATGACAAACAGTCATACTCTAATCTGACATTTGATGACAAACAGTCATACTCTAATCTGACAATCGATAACAAACAGTCATACTCTAATCTGACATTTGATGACAAACAGTCATACTTTAATCTGACATTTGATGACAAACAGTCATACTCTAATCTGACATTTGATGACAAACAGTCATACTCTAATCTGACATTTGATAACAAATGGTCATACTCCTAACTGACTTTTAGTGACAAACAGTCATACTCTAATCTGACATTTGATGACAAACAGTCATACTCTAATCTGACATTTGATAACAAATGGTCATACTCCTAACTGACTTTTAGTGACAAACAGTCATACTTTAATCTGACATTTGATGACAAACAGTCATACTCTAATCTGACATTTGATGACAAACAGTCATACTCTTATCTGACAATTGATGACAAACAGTCATACTATAATCTGACATTTGAAGACAAACAGTCATACTTTAATCTGACATTCGATGACAAACAGTCATACTCTAATCTGACATTTGATTACAAACAGTCATACTCTAATCTGACATTTGATGACAAACAGTCATACTCTAATCTGACAATTGATGACAAACAGTCATACTCTAATCTTACATTTGATGACAAACAGTCATACTCTAATCTGACAATTGATGACAAACAGTCATACTCTAATATGACATTTGAAGACAATTAGTCATACTCTAATCTGACATATGATGACAAACAGTCATACTCTAATCTGACAATTGATGACAAACAGTCATACTCTAATCTGACATTTGAAGACAAACAGTCATACTCTAATCTGACAATTGATGACAAACAGTCATACTCTAATCTGACATTTGATGACAAACAGTCATACTCTAATCTGACATTTGATGACAAACAGTCATACTCTAACCTGACTTTTGATGACAAACAGTCATACTCTAATCTGATATTTGATGACAAATAGTCATACTCTAAACTGACTTTTAGTGACAAACAGTCATACTCCATACTGACTTTTAGTGACAAACAGTCATACTCTAAACTGCCTTTTAGTGACAAACAGTCATACTCTAATCTGAATTCAAGTGAAAAATAGTCATACTCTAATCTGACTCTTAATGACAAATAGTCATACTCTTTTTTTAAACAAATAATAATTCTGATATTTTGATTTTAATAGCAATAAATTTTACAAAATTAAAAAATATTTAATTAAAAAATATAAAACTATAAAATTAAATGATGGTACTCTTCAAAAGATTCTGGTTGTTCTAGTTGTGCAAATGGGTCAACAGAAGTAACTATCATAAACGATTTTGTACTTATGTAACAATCTTTTAATTAAGTTATTCTATTGAAAATTTTCTCTTTCTTGGTTTCTCACTTCTTTGTTTGTGTGGTAACTGCATCAAAAACTGTTCATCAACAATTTAAAAATAAGTTATGATGTAGTTTTAAGATTTTCAAAACCACCTCAACACCAGACTAAAAAAAATAACAACCTGACATTGAAGTGATTCTAAAATTTTGTGTTAAATTAATTTTTGACAATAGGTATACTAATTAGAAATGATTACAAATCAACATATAATATCTAAAGGGATAGTTGCATAAAGTGCATTAAAAAAGTTTGATGGCAAACATAAGTTACAAAAATACCATCTAACATATATAATTTTCAAGTCTTGATATTTTTAAAACTACCTGGTAGAAAATTGAAATTATTACAAATGTATGTCCTCTAGATAAACTATTGAACATAAAAAAATATGCAGTTCACTAAATTCAAGTTTAAATGCAATTCTTGCAACTACCCCTTTGATGCAAAAAATAAGGAAAAATTTAATACTATTAATTAGATATCTATGAATATTTAATTTCAACATTCAATTATACAAATTATACATTAAACTAAATAATAATAATATATCAGAAAAAAAAACTAAAGAACACAGAATATGCAACAATATTTTTTGTTTTTGTTAATTTAGCTAAGATCAAGATTTATATTGTGATATATTTTGAAGTAGTTTCTATATTTTTTTAATATCCTCCCCCCCATAAAGTTTTTTTGTCTCTTATTTTGAATGTTAGATTTACAAAATTTCTTTTTAAATTACACAAATATGCAACCTTTACTGTAATTTTTTTACTCCTAGCTATCACCAATTTTTTTGTAACAAAGTAACATTGATTATAATCCTACTAAAACCTTTTTTTAAATGACTCAGTACTTATAATCTAAAGTGTTCTTCTAACTTTTACACAATTTTAATGAAAATTTTTAAAACTTTCAGTCTGTATGTTTGGCATGTAACATCCAATCAATATTTTTAAATAATATTCAAAGATTTTAAGCCAACAAATTAGAGATTATAGAACCAGTATAATTTCCAGTCCAATGTCCACTCCCTCTGTGGTTTATGCAAATAACTTGATTGTTATATAACACAAAAATTTAACCACAAAAACGATTATCTAGAAAAAAAACTAACCGGAAAGGATATCTAAAAAAGATACAACACAAAATATTTTCTCCAACTATTTAAATTTAATATAGTTTTTTTAATATATTTTTTTTCCTTTTAAAACTTAAACTTTACTATCTATCTATTGAAAGTAACAATTCATATATTTGTTTCTCCTTATATAAAAGTAACAGGATGTCTATATGAGAGTGTCAGTTTGTCTGTTAATACAATGGGATCTCTCTAACTGCTGAATCAGTATGGTTATAATTAACAATGTAGCTTCTCATAGGTCCTGAAAAGATGTTTTTTACCTTTTCTTTATAAAACTAAAATTGAATATTAAGGGGAGTTGATTCGTCCCCCCCCCCCCATTAGAGGCTTTTAGGGGTGTAGCCGCTAATTAGAAATAAAATACAGGGAGGGTAAAACCATGGGCATTTTAATACACTATTCCCCAAAGTTTTCTAATAACCTTTCCTTGTTCTTTGTCTCGCCAGCTCTAGGGATATTTATTGTATTTTTATTGATTGGTTCATAAAGTTGAGTGTTCAAACGTTTCAACCACTTATTTCAATCTACAGATGGGTTAATTTTGTGTATTATCATTGGGGATATACAACAACAATTTATCGGCCCTTGCCTTATCCCTTTAGTTCCCTGAAGAAAATAGCAATATGTAATGAAACTCAGGGATAAGACAATGGCAGATAAATGGATGTACATATCAATGGCACACAAAATTACACCTTCTGAAGATTAAAATTAGTGGTTGAAACGTTTGAACACTCAATATAATAAATCAACCAATCATAATTTTATAAAAGTTATTAAACCAACGAATGAGAAAACATTATCATAAAACTTTGTGTACCAGTGTTATAAACAGCCCAATGTAGGGAAAAAGAAAGTACCCCAAGTTTTATCACCACATTGTCCAGAGAGAGAGGGAACAATGAGCTATTTATTACACTGGTCCCCAAAGTTTTTTAATAACGTTTACTCATTCGCTGATTTAACAACTTTAGGGACTTTTACTAAAAAAAATTGTGTAAACAAAAAAGTGGAAAATCAACCCGCCTTAACATACATCTCCAATGATGATGCACAAAATTACCCCTTCTGTAAATTATAATTAGTAGTTAAAACATTTGGAGACTCAAAATGAGTAAAAAGTCCCTAAAGTTGTTGTGCAAATGAATGAAAAAACGTTAAAGATTTAACAGGAATTCAAGAGATAAACCAATGGACAAAACAATTATTCATATCCCAAATGATGATAAACAAGATAATCCTACTGTAGAATAAAATTATTGGTTGAAAAATTTGCACTCTTCTAATGTAGAAAAAAAAAACATTCAAAATTTAATAAGAAAAACCTGTAAGTGTTGTCAACCGAATATAACTTTGGGTGCCAGCGTAATTTAAAGCCCAATGTCACCTCCCTACCTGGTCAAAAAGAGAGGGAGGAGACATTGAACTGTATATTACAATAATACCAAAGTTTTAATTCATTCGCTCTACACTTGGGTACTTTTATTAAATTTGATTAGTCAATTAATATACCAGCAGTGTCCAAACGTTTTAACCAATAATTATAGAATTTAGAAGAGGTATTTTGATGTATCATCCATTGTTTTATCCCTTTTATCACTGACAATGTTATACGTCTCTGAAAAGCAGGTGGATTCTAAGCTGTGAAGGATTAATTGTAGTATTAATTATAGACAGTTGACCAATGATATTGGTCATCTTTTAGCTAGGCTACTTCAAGTAAGAGCATCATCTAAAAATCAGTCTGCTAAAATGAATATCAGGAAATATCTCTCAATTTTATAAATGCACCTCAGCCCCCCCCCCCCCTTATATTAAACTTTCCAAAATTTAACCTAAACATATCAAAGCTTCTCTTTTGACGAGGAAACATACAAAAGCGAAGCTCCAAAGTAGTAAAACCAGGGAAAAGGGATTGGATACTAACAAACAATTCTAAGTGAAAATTTCCCCACAATCTCCTTCCCCTTTTTCTGCAGTTATTACCCACTTCCCTTCATTTACATCAAGAAACAAGTTTTACGCTAACTCTATGCCAACAACATATTTATCAAAAAAAAATAATATTTGTTGATTATCAATAGGATAATTCTAGCTAACCGGACCGACCCCAATTATACAAAGTCGCTTTAAAAAAAACCAGGGATCTAAAGGGATAAGACAATGGCTGATAAATTGATTTACTTCCCCAATGATTATACACAAAATCACCGTTTCTGTAGATTAAAATTATTGGTTGAAACGTTTGAACTTTCAACTTAATGAAACAACAAATCAAAATTAACTAAAGAGCCCAAAGTTGAAAAGCCAATGAATAAGAAAACATTTTTATAATAATTTGAGGACTAGTGTAATAAACAACCCATTGTCCCCTCTTTCTCTGAAAAAAAAACAGTATAGTAGTTGGGGAGGGAGGGGACATTGGGCTCTTTATTACTATAGTCCTCAAAGTCTTATGATAATGTTTTCTTATTCATTGCAAACTTCGTTGAAAACTTTGGGGACTTTCAACCAATAATTGTAATCTACAGAAGGGATAATTTTGTGTACCATCATTGGGGATGTACATCAAATCATCGGCCATTGTCTTATCCCTTTCGATCCCTGAAAAGAAGTTAGCTATGCATAAGTAACAATTGTTAAATGTCCTATAATTCTGGTTGGTCTTTTCATATGTCCGTTCAAAACGCATAGCTCTTTTGAATAATTTAGATATGTCATAATTGTCCTATCAAATTCAAACAGTTAGGTACGATCTAAGAAGCGTAGTATTCAATTCAAGTATTTTATAAAGATGCATGCTTGTCATTCTTGTTCAAGGGCGTGCAAGCATATTTAAATAGGGAGGGGGAAAATAACCAGTTTGTAAATACTAGACTTTGCAACATTAATAACAAGGATGACAATATCCACAAGAAACAAAGCAAAAAGCTTATTATTAGAGAGGATGGTCAGCTGATATAGAAAAGAAAAAAAATATGAAATAAATTTTAGTACCAAATATTTAAGGGGTCAATATTAAATATTAGCATCGCCCACTTAGAGTTACTGACGGACTGATGGACAAAGATAATCATAGAGTAGCTTTGCTACAAAATAGAAGTGGAAAAAAATTTAAATACCAAATATTTAAGCGGTCTATCTTAAACATTAGCATTGCCCACATAGAGTTACGAACAGTCTAAAGGACAAAGATAATTATAGAGTAGCTTTGCTAAAAATAGAAGTGGAAAAAAGTTCAAATTAATATAGTCGTCGACTATATAGCTGTTAAAATGATAGCCTTGGCAGACATATTATCGTCAATCTATTTTTTCAAGTATATTACTTAGAGAATCAATTTGAATATCTTCAGGGAGGAGGGCAAAGTATCCAAAGTTTTAAAATCACGTTGATCTATTCGTTGGATAAAAAAAACTATAATTTTATTAAACTTTACTTATAAAGGGATGGCTACCCCCCCTATCCAAAAAAAAAGCTTGGACGTCCTTGATACCACGAGTTTTTAGGAGGTAATTAAGTTAGGTCTGTACTAGGGTTGGGCCGGATATCCGGCTAACGCCGGATATCCGGCAAATATCCGGTTATCCGGCCAAATTACCGGATATCCGGCCGGATAACCGGCCAAATTACCAGATACTAAAGTAGCAAAAAAAAATTTCTTCAGAAATCTTATATAAATTTACATAAAGTTAAACTTGTTCAGAAAAAATGTTCTTCTAGCTTCAATAATAAGAAAATTATAGCCATTTAAAATTTTAAAAAGCAGATATTTTTGGTGTAAAGTATAAAAAAATTACAGAGCCGGATATCCGGCCGGATAGTTTCAATATCCGGTATCCGGCCGGATATTGAAAATGGCCGGATATCCGGCCGGATATCCGGCCACACCGGATATCCGGCCCAACCCTAGTCTGTACATCCGTAATTAATAAATTCTGTCCCATTGCAATGCATTAGTTTCAAGCTTTGCACGATAAATAGTTGGCTGGTTTTGCTGTGCTACTTATTGTTGAAATTGTACTTGGTTAGAATAAGTATAGCTAGTTTGAAGTGCACTTTTATTTTATAGCTGTTTATTATTAAAATAAGAAACATATATTGCTGCGGTATTTCTTCTATTAGAAATAATTACAGAATGCTATTGTTATGTTAGTATGGATAGGATTTCATAGTTCTTATTAGACATTCTATTTAAAATATTTTGCTTCGCTAATCATGATCATAATTTTCCTTATTTATATAAAATTGTCAGCTAGATTTTCTTCAAGAGACGGAGAGGGAGGGAGGGAGGGAGGGAGGGAGAGAGAGGGAGGGAAGGGGGAGAGAGAGAGAGAGAGGGAGAGAGAGAGAGAGAGAGAGAGAGAGGACAATGAGCTGTTTAAAACACTTGTTCTCAAAGTTTTATATTTACGTTTTCTTATTCGTTGGCCAAACAATATTGAGAAATTTAAATGAAATTAGATTGGTTGGTTATTAAATTGAGTGTCCAAATACTTTTACCAATAATTGTAATCTACAGAAGGGGCAAATTTGTGTTTTAAAATTGGAGATGTACATCAATTTATTAGCCAGTCTCTTATCCATTAAGTTCCCTGACTATTTCAGGACATAAATACTAGGACCTCCAAGCTTTATTTTTTTGGAGGGTGGTTAAAATAAGGCCCTTCGAAGGTCAGAGGGGAGGAAATTGGGGATCAAATGTACTTTCAAAATTTTTTGGGGGGAGGGTATATAATAGTTAGTTCTATATAGCTGCACATCTTATAGACAAAAAAAAACTTCACTACTTAGAGATAAATTGTTCATAAATGTATAAATAGATTTAATTATATCTGCACTACTTGACTTAATTTTTAAAAGCAAACCTTTTCTATTATTAGTGTCAGTTCGTCCGTAGTAACTGATAGCTTTTTCCGTTAATTTAGGCAAGTTATAATTGTCCTATCGATTTCAAACTTTGCATGATTATTCCTGTAGTAGTTAGGTACGATTTAGAAAGCGTAGCAACTCTATAATCGTTACTAGAATGTCCGTAAGTTCATTTTAAACATGTTGATTTTTATCTTTTTTAATAATATAATTTTATTTCATATCCGATTGACTGAAATACTGATTCCTAATAAACAAGGATGACAACATCCATAAAAGCGAAGCACTGAAACGGTAGGACAAACGGACATTAACACTTGTATAGTATCTGAACTGAAAAATCGGAACATAAATGTATAAATGTCGAATCAAAATTGTAGGTAAATTTGTTGAAAAACTGCTTAAAAACAGGATAATGTTTATGGACATACTTACATTTTTGAACTTGATTATAGAGTTGCTTCGCTTATAATATTGTTCTTTGTTGTCCCAGGAATCGATATACAAAAAATCAGATCAAACGGATAATTAGATCACTTAAAAATTTGTTGTTAAAAAAGTAGAAAAATCAACATGTTTAAAATGGACGTATGGACATTCTGGTAATGATTATAGAGTTGCTACGCTTTCTAAATCGTGCCCAACTACTACAGGAATCATCATGCAAAGTTTGAAATCGATAGGACAATTCTAACATGCCTAAATTAACGAATAAAAGCTATCTATCTCGGACGGACGGACGGACGTACGGACGGACGGACGTACGGACGGACGGACCGACCCTAATTATAGAAAAGCTTCGCTTTTAAAAAGGTACAATATTATAAGCGAAGCATCTATATAATCAAGTCAGAATTCTGTATTTAAGAAGTTTTGTTACAACAAGGATGACAACATCCATAAAAGCGAAGAACTGAAACGGTAGGTCAAACGGACATTAACACTTGTATAGTGTCTGAACTGAATAGTCAGAATATAATGTATAAGAGGCAACGCAAAATTGTAAATAAATTTGTTGAAAAACTGCTTGATACAGGATACTGTTTATGGACATTCCTACATTTTTAGGACTTGATTATAGAGTTGCTTCGCTTGAATATTGTTCTTTGTTGTCTTCGGAATCAATATACCAAAAATCACATCAAAAATTTGTTTTCAAAAAAGTAGAAAAATCAATGTTTAAAATGGATGTACGGACATTCTGGTAATGCTTATAGAGTTGCTACTCTTTCTAAATTGTACCTAACTACTACAGGAATCACCATGCAAAGTTTGAAATCGATAGGACAATTCTAACATGCCTAAATTAACGAAAAAAGCTATCTATCTCGGACGGACGGACCGACCCTAATTATAGAAAAGCTTCGCTTTTAAAAATATACATATAATTTTGTCAAAAATTTTATATTTATATTTTGTAAATTCAGTTCTGATACTCTTTAAGAGTTAATGTTCGTCTGTCATACAGTTTCAAGGCTTCGCTTTTATGGATTTTGTCATTCTTGTAACTTCATAAAAATGCATGTTTATCATTCTTGTTAAAAGCAACGCTATTCTTATTATATCAAACAAGGATGACAACATCCATAACAGCGAAGCACTGAAACGGTAGGACAAACGTTAATGTAAACGTTATGGTAATTGCTACGCTTTCTAAATCGTACCTAAATACTACAGGAATCACCATGCAAAGTTTGAAATCGATAGGACAATTCTAACATGCCTAAATTAACGAATAAAAGCTATCTATCTCGGACGGACGGACGGACGGACCGACCCTATTTATAGAAAAGCTTCGCTTTTAAAAAACGTTGTCTGGGAGGTAATGGTGTGCAAGCTTTTTCAAATGGGGAGGGGGCAAATACCCAGATTTAGAATACTAGACTGCGAAATATTAATAACAAGGATGACAACATCCATAAAAGCGAAGCTCTGAAATGGAAGGGCAAACAAACATTAACACTTGTAGATTGTCAGAACTGAATTAGCAGAATATTAATGCATCAATACAAACAATATTGTAAGTAAATTTGTTGCAAAACTGTTTATAGAGATGCTTTGCTTATAACATTGTACCTTGTTGTAATAGGAATCAGTTTTCAAAAAATCAGAAGAATCGGATAATTTTAACATACAAAATTTGTTGTCAAAAAAGTTAAAAATCGACATGTTTCAAATGCAAGTACAGAATTCTGGTATTGATTATAGAGTTGCTACGCTTTCTAAATTGAACCGAACTACTACAGGAATCATCATGCAAAGTTTGAAATCGATAGGACAATTCTAACCTGTTTAAATTAACGAAAAGAGATAACTGTCTGTGACTGACGTACGGACGGACGGTCGTACGGACAGACCAACCCTAATTATAGAAAAGCTTCGCCTTTAACAAGAAAGATAACATCCATAAGAAACAAAGCACAAAACTTATTATTATAGAGAGGATTGTCGGCTGATAAAAAAGAAGAAAATATGAAATAAATTTTAGTACTAAATAATGGGTACAGTCCCTTTCGTGAAAACGCCTCTTAAGGGGCATTTCTTCTTATTTTCACATTAGTTTTTATAATTTATTTTAGGTTAGGTTATTTTAGGTTTAGGTGAATTTCCCGCATGGGCTAGAAATAGGGGAAAAGCTACTGTGAAAATACGACGAAACACCCCTTAAGAGGCATTGCCACGAAAGGGACTATACCCCCAAAAAATAAGCAGTCTGTTAGTTTACAACATTGCATCGCCATCCATAGTGTTACGGACGGACTGATGGACAAAGAGGATTATTGAGAGAATTGTAGAGTTCTACACAACTTATAATTATTACTTTATTTTTATCCAGGGATAATAGGAGATAAGTCAATTGACTATATTTTGATATACGGCCCTAATGCAATGATAATAAATGAAGAAAGTTGAGGAAGGGGAAATTACACTAGAACCCAAAGTTTTAAAATCAAGTTTTTAATCGTAGGATTAAAAACTTTGGGTACTTAAATTAAATTTTTATTTGGTAGTTTTTTTTAAAGCTTTCAACTAATAGTTTTAATTTACAGAAATGGTAATTAATTATGTGTGTCTTATCCTTTAAGATCCCTGACAAAGTTTCCCCTTCTGTAGATTAAAATTATTGACCAAAAATTAAGACAAAGCAATCAAAATTCATGGAAATAAAATAAGATAATGCGGTTATAAAACTTTGGGTACCAAAATGCGGTTATAAAACTTTAGGTACCATTGTAATTTACGGTCAAACGGCCCCTCCTTCAAAAATATAAAAAAAATGAAATAATTATGCCTAACAAACAGCAACCCAATTTCAACTATATCCAATGGCCGAGTTATTGATGTATATCCCTAATGATGATTTACAAAAGAACCCCTTCTGTAGATTACAATTAGTGGTTGAAACGTTTGGACACTCAACTAAATATTACACAAACCAATCAAAATCTAATAAGTCCCCAAAGTTGTTAAGCCAACGAATAAGAAACGTTTTTATAAAATTTTGGGGACTCTAACTTTCGATAAAGGGTTGTGGGAATCTTAACCCTATCTTATATTTTATTTGTTTAGGAAGGGTAATAAATCAGGGATGTTAAGGGATAAGACGATAATACAATGGATAATAAATTGATGTACATACCCAATGATGATAAACAATTACCCCATATATAAATAAAGTTTATCTGCTACCAACCAACCACAATTCAATAAAAGTACTCAAAATATTTGTAGCAAGGAATAAGAATAAGGTGGTAATAAGATTTTAAGTACCAGTGTAATTTACAATTTCTTGACCCCTTCCCTGGATATAAATTGATCATAAATGCTTGATTAAATCCCCCATCTCTTCTTATACTCTATCATTCTTAACCCAAGCTATTTCAACTCCGCCCATTTCCTTATTAGTATTCAAAACGTTTGGGATTTGATAATATACACAAATTTAAAACAAAATGTATTAATCATTTACTAAATTATTGTTCTTACCTCTTGGTTTACTTTTAGATGATCATGTTGACGTTTTTCGTTCTATATATTTTTTTCTCTCTTTGGTTTAAGGTTAAATGAATTATAATTAAACATTGCTAATAAACAGCCAAATTTCAAACCGTTAAATTGCAGCATTTGAATTTAACTGATTAAAGCACTATTTAAATAAACAATATAAATATAATTTGAACTTTGAGTTGGAATTCCTTATTTGAATAGTTATTATTAACTTATTATTAAACAACACTTATTACATTGAATCTTTGCATCAAAACTCATGTAGTATCTTCACACTGTAACCTGTTTTTCACAACTGGCTGACCGAAAGCAAGTGCGCGCGCACACACACACACACACACACACACAAACCCATTCACCCATTCTCTCATGACTAAAGGTTACCTTGCGGTTATTAGAGAGAGAGAGAGAGATTTCAATTCAAGCAATAATTTAAATCTACAGATGGGGTAATTTTGTGCATCACAATTGGGTATATACTTCAATTTATTGGCACTTGTCTTATCTTTTTAGATCCCTGTGCGGTTATACTTATTTAGATTGACGTATCTAACAATTTAGGTTAAGTTGTGTACATTTGAAGTTGTTAAGGTAGCGAATAAGAAAACGTTATTATAAAATTTTGGGAACTAGTGTAATAAACAGCCAATTATTCCCTTCCTTTCTGCAGACTAAACCACTGGGAGGGAGGGGGGGATTGTTTCTCCATTGAAAGTTTGAGAATAAAATGCCTATTCTTTTTCATATTTTCCATTTCACATTTTTTATTTAGTAGAATGCAGGGAGGGAGAAGAGATTGGACTGTTTATTACACTGGCCCCCAAAGTTTTTTAATAACGTTTTCTAATTGGTTGGCATAACAACTTTGGGAACTATTATTGATTTTTTTGGTTGATTAATTAAGGTAACTTTTCAACCACTAATTGCTTTCTACAGAAGGTGTATTTTTGTGTATAAATATTGGAGAATTACATCAATTTATCGGCCACTGTCTTGTCCCTTTAGATCCCTGAGTAGAATTAGATCAATCATGTCCATATCTAGCGAAGCATTTTGTTAGAACATCCAGGGACCTTGGGGGATAAGACAATGGCCTAAAAATCATTGAAATTTCCCCAATAGTGGTTAACAAATTTACCCCTTTTGTAGATAAAAATTATCAGCGGAAAAGTTTGAACACTGCTAGTATATATTGTAGCATTTTAAAAAGCGCATCATTTCTATAATTAAGGCTGTTCCGTCCAAACGTCTATGTATATACGAAACGATAGCTCTTATTGTTAGTTTAGGCATGTTAGTTGTCCTATTGATTTTAAACTTGGCCTAATGATTCTATAACAGTTAGATACAATTTGAAATCGTGGCAACTCTAATAATTACCAGATTCCTGGGACAAAATGATAGCGAAGCATCTCCACAATCAAGTCTAAAAATAAACAGAATTCTGTATTTAAGTAATTTAGAACATATTTTCATACAATTTTGTTCAGACTTATTCATTTAAATTCAGCTTATGAAGTTCTGACACTCTACAATTGTAAATGTTCGTTTGTCTTTTGCTTCTATAGATGTTGTCATCCTTGTTTTTATATAATAGTAATTCTATACTATAAGAACATAATAGCGGCTACGCCCCTGAAAAGCTTTAGGATCGACCTCCCCCCCCCCCCCTATTATTAATTTACGTTTTAAAAAGTAATATTAAAAAAATTGAGGGGGGGGGGGTTTCAAGACAATTTCTTTATTTCTCTTGGGAGGTTGAGTTACCAACACCAAACCCTTCCCTAAACATATAATAAGATTCACTGTAAAGGATAACTATATCGGTTCAGTGGTTAGAGAGATATTTCGCTATGGATAAAAAAAACATACTACTTTTTATTAAGTACATAAAATGCCTTAAAAAAATAAACACTTTAGACCACTCTGTTACTAAAAAATATTTCCAGTATGGCTTTAAAACCGATTAGCATCTGCTAGATTAGAACAGGGTCTCAGTCATACAAAAAAATCATGTAAAGTATCATATTACAGACAATTTTCACAAATTCAATATAAAAATAATAAAATTAATACCAGTTTTGTTAGACCCTTGAGACTAACAAAATTTTTGAATTTTTTTTTTATATCTGCGGAAAGATGTCTATAACTAGATAACTATTCTAACTAGTTAGGGGGGAAGGGGACATTTGGCTGTTTATTACACTAGTCCCTTATTCGTTGGCTTAACAAATTTGGAAACTTTTATTGAATTTTGAATGCTTGGTTTAGAGTAACTACCATGTTCAAACGTTTCAATCACTTATTGCAATCTACAGATGGGGTAATTTTGTGCATCACCATTGAATATACACTTCAATTTATCGGCACTTTTCTTATCCCTTTAGATCCCTGTACGGTTATACTTATTTAGATTAAGATGTATATCTTAAAGAACAGTGTATGCAGTATAAAACATTACATCTCGAAAATTGAAAGATTGGGCTCTGCTTTTTGAGAATATACCCACTGGTCATACCAAGGCTCAGAAAATACACTCAAAACTTTCATCTTTCCATCTGCCTGTTTGTACTTTTATCTTTATGCCTATCCCTCTGTTTGTCAGTCTGTTTGTTTGTTATTCTTTCTGTCTGTTTTCATGTCCGTCTGTCTGTCTTTCTGTATGTCTGTCCATCTGTCCATCTTAAAAGTTTATTCCGTTTTTGCACAGTCTTATTTTTTAGAGTCAACTGAACATCTATAAAATTAACTCTGTCTGTAATTGTATATTTGTCCAGTCCAACCATTTCTTTGTGCTTTGCTACCTATGGGTGTTGTCATCCCTGTGTTTGGAGGCTACAAATGTTTCAATCTTGTAATATGTACTAAAAAACAAGAATAACAAAATATATATTCATAGGCGTCCAAGGGGGGGGGGGGTAATGGGCCATTTGGCACCCCCAAACGATTTTGGGGGTGCCGTAGGCACCCCCAAAATTTTGTGAACAATACCCCCCCCAAAAAAAAATTACCCCCAACGATTTTGGGGGGGGTATTTACCCCCCCCAAACCATTTTGGGGGAAGGTAATTACCCCCCCCAAAATAAATGTTCTTTAAGATTTTTTTTTTGGGGGGGGGGGGTAATTACCCCCCCCAAATTGAATGTTCTTAAAAAAAAAATTTTACTGTCCAACCAGTTAAAACAGTTCTTAACCATGATAACAAAAAATTTAATAGTTTGATCATGTTTTATTTGCTTGGGCCTTTATAAGGGCTAAAACCATCCTGGGGATCTATGATGTAATTGTAAAGCACTGAAGATTCCATAAAATAGATACCTAACTAAATTAAATATTTCATTAAATAATGAAAAAGAATTTCTATAGGCGATTTCTTTTGGGAGGATGTCAGGGTGTCTCAAAACTAGTTATAAAACTTACCAGGACCTATAAGACGCTTCACTTTAAAGTAAAATCATATTGGTTCATTGGTTAGTGAGTTAATTATTGTATTTTTATGTTCTAAAGAATGAGATACTACTATATATTTGAATAGTAGTGGCGCCCTTAGCATCTAAGAACTCGTGTTTTCTAAAGGGTAAAAAGGGAGGAGAAAAATAGCCTAAAACCACTCAAAGGATTGCCCTATAATAGTGTGGAACCATCATGGGATCTATGTGAAGCTTTCCTAAAAAGGAGAACTCAGTATTAAAAGTAATGAAATCTGAAGCTATAGTCAAATAAACCTTACTTACTACTTTATGTTATAAGATAGTACTTATTAACTTAATAGATTAGGTAGGTGCTTTTTTTACATAATTAAATTACCCCCCCCAAAAATTTTACCCACGGGGTAAATTAGTTTGGGGGGGGTAATTACCCCCCCCAACAGATTTGGGGGGAGTATTTACCCCCCCCAACAGACTTTAGGGGGGGTAATTACCCCCCCCCAATCAAATTTTACCCCCGGAATAAAAATTTTGGGGGGGGTAAAAAAAAATTTCGGCGCGCTTCGCGCGCCATTTTACCCCCCCCAAACACGAATTATCCCCCCCCCCCTAAAATTGTTTACCCCCCCCCAAAAAAAAAGCTTGGACGCCCCTGTATATATTAAAAGCGTAACAAAAATTATGGAATGAACTAAGTAAGTTTTAAAGTGGATGTTCAAATGTAGTAACAACAAAAAGAAAGAGAGAAAATATATTTTTAAAAATCATAATTTATAAAAAAAAAATTATATTTTTAAAAGAAAATGACTGATAAAACAATGTATAGACTAGATGTGCATGTGTCATGGATCTCTTCACTATTAATTTCAGCAGTCTATCTTTTATAGCACGAGAGAAAGTTAAATAGCTTTATGGACTGACTTGGAGACTAATCCAACAAAAAAAAGTGTAATTACTTTTCTCGTATTCATTTGAATCCGGTGGATAGGAACCGGTTCTCATGAATATGAAAAAACTATGTCTAGCATCGTATTATATCCAGTTTTCTACGAATATAGAAATGTACAATCATAAGATTAAAACTAGTTTTTTTAGCCGGTGCCTTCGGCACCACGGGGCTAAAAAAACTAGTTTTAATCTGATAAATGTACATTCTATATCCGTGGAAAGCCGTTTATAATACGATACGAGAAATAACTATTCCAGTATAGCTTCAAAACCGATTAAAATCTGCTGGATTAGAAACTGTTCACAGCCATACTGAAAATCATGTATAACATCATATTATAGAAAATTTTCTGCAAATAGTAAATTCATTATTCTTAATACAATTGATACCAGCTCTGTTGGCCCGTGCTTTTGAGCCTCAGGGATAACAAAACTGGAATAATTCTTACAAATTATCATGTTACTATCTACAGCAAGCTGCCTATAAATGATGCAATAAATAACTCTTAACATTTTTGCCAGTTATCCCTTAACAATTTGGCCCCTTCCCCTCAATTATCTCAGCCCTCATTAGAGCTAGAGCTAACATTTTTTGTGCATGTCCCAAAGCTAGTAATAGACTGACTCAGAATATGACGTCAAAAAAATTAACCAATGAGAGGCCAGTATACACTGCAATTGTCCAATGGTAAAATTTAGTGGCCTCTCACTGGTTATTTTTTTGACATAGTCTGAGTCAGCCACTTTTACTTGCTTCCATGTCCTCTGTTTGATAATGAGTTTCCGACTATAAGTGAATCAAAGTCAAATTTTGCTTTCTTCAACCTTTTTTTTAACAACGTTTGTTTTTTACTTACAAATTTCTAACGGCTGTAAATTTTTTTTTTTGAAGCTAGAAATACATCTAAAAAAAAAGTTTTTTATCTTTATATAAATTTTATTAGAAATAAAAAAAAAAAAAAAAACAGCCGCAGCTGTACTAGGCAGTTGCTACCCTCCAAAGTCGGCGGTCAGGGGAGGCTTTAAAAGATTTCTGGAGACCTTAGGGATCAGGACCTGCAGGATCATACCTGGAACCTGAAATTTAATTGAACACCTTAAGTTTAAGTCAAAAAAATATTTTGCTTTTTACCTGGATGACCCTGCCAGGTTTGCTGGAATCCTGTGCCTGCCAGGATGGAGGTATTAAAAAGATTACAACTCTCAGTTATGTTTCATACCCATATTTAAAAAATCACTCATTTTTTTTGTGGGTAAGATGGAGAGCTGGATCTTCATGACTTTTTAAGTTTAGTAATTATACGTCGGCAAGAGTTGATTTTATTAGGATATCTGGTCTGTGTCAGTCGTGGTGTCCGGTCAAAGTCGGTTGATTAGCAAAAAAAATTAGAAAAAATTCTAAATAAATCTTAATTTCTACATTATGACTTTTGTGTATAAGGTAGAAACCTAAAATTTTTTTGGTGAATACTTAGATATCAATGACCTTCTGAGAAAAGTGGTGTTATGACCGTTTGACCGCTTCCTGACCGACTTTATGACCGATTTTTGTCCGGCTTTTACTACAGACATATATCATGAATATCGTAACTTCTATTACAGCTAAAGACCTATATTTTTTTTTGGTAAATCCTTGAGTAATAATAAACAGATAAAAACATTAATTTGCGCCGCCAATCGCCGTTTTACCGCCGTAACCGCCGAAAATAGCGCTTTCCGTTATTAGCCGTTTTTCGGCGATGATCAGAAAAAGTAATTTTTTTGTTATGAAAAATAAAAGTTCGTCCTAAAATTTGGTCATCCTAGCTGCAAAATTGGCCGCTCTACAGCTGTTTTAAAATTTAGTCTTTATCTGTACCAGGAGCCGAGATAGAGGGGGGCTCTTGGAGCCCCCCCCCCCCCTGATCTATTAAGGTGGGAATTGGGGCCTGATCTGTAAGGGTTAAGGGTTAAAGTTAGTTTATTAAATTATATAATTCATTTCATGTTGAGCCTTTTACTTAAACAATGCACTGGGTGTATCTAAACAATGTCTATTCAAAGAAGTAATATTTTTCAAATTATTAAAGGAAGACTGCAAGAAATACCACGCTTAAAGGACGCCTGCAAGAAATACCACGCTTTAACTTCTGAAAGACTGCCACAAGTAGACCCAATACTCCAAATTTAAAGCCTTTAGCTTCAATAACAAAAAAGTTCTAGGTATTTCAAAATAGCATTTTATGTACAATGAAATTTTTGAAAGATTTCCAATGCTCATAAAAGAAAAAACAATATTAAATTACGTTTCCCAGACACAAAATTATAACCTTATCTTTGTCAGAAACTTAGATTACCGGTAACTGAATACATATTTACAATAAAAACACCACATTTCATGTCAAAATCTATGAAAAAAATTCGATTTAAATTGCATTAAAATCAAAACTCCAAATTTGATGCCTTCAGCTTCAATAAATAAAACGTTCTAATCATTTCAAAATTACATTTTATCTACAATGACAATTTTGAAAAATTTTCATTGCTTACAAAAGAAATTACAATATTAAATTACATCGCCTAGACACAAAATTATGACCTTATGTTTGTCAGAAACTTAGATTGCTGGTAACTGATTTCTTTTCTATAATAAAAACACCACTTTTATAGTCAAAATCTCAAAAATTTGGTTTAATATGCGTTTGTAAGCAGAAACAATTGAAACTAAATTAAGCTCAGCTGTGATTGTTCATTGAGCTGATTCAGCCTTCTGATTGGCTGGAAATACTACAGTACTCTAGGTACAACGTAAGTTAAACTTATTTTGTTTAATGATTTTTACTATAAAAATAGGTATTTTTAAAAATAAATATAATTAGTTACTGGCAACCTAAATTTATGCCAAATAAGCTTATAATTATGTCTCTAGGATACGTAGTTTAATTTCAAAGTTTTTAACATGAGTGTTGAAAATCTTTCAAAATTTTCTTTGTACATAAATTGTCATTTTAAAGTGCAAACAACTTTTTTGTTATTAAAGCTGAAGACTTCAAATTTGGGGTATTGGATCTACTTGTAACAGTCATTCAATAGTTAAAGCGTGGTATTTCTTGCAGGCTTCCTTTAAGTAATTTTCTCAACTCTGACTCTATGTCAATACATGTGATATATGAATTCTAGCAACAATGTGTCAGATAAGGTATTTTCCCCAACTTTGACTATGTTGCTAAATGTTATATCTGACTTTTGGTAACAATATGTCAGATTAGGTAATTTTCTCACACTGACTCTATGTCACTAAATTTCATAAATGATTTTTGTTACCAATGTGTCAGATTAGGAAGTTTCCTCAACTCTGACTCTATGTCACTAAATATCATATATGACTTTTGGTAAAAATGTGTCAGATTAGGTAATTTTCTCAACTCTGACTCTATGTCACTAAATGTCATATATGACTTTTGGCAACAATGTGTCATATTAGGTAATTTCCCCAACTCTGACTCTTATGTCACTAAATGTCATATATGACTTTTGATGATATTGTGTCAGATTAGGTAATTTTCTCAACTCTGACTCTATGTCACTAAATGTCATATCTGACTTTTGGCAACAATGTGTCAGATTATGTAACTTCCCCAACTCTGACTCTATGTCACTAAATATCATATATGACTTTTTGTAATAATGTGTCAGATTAGGTAATTTCCCCAACTCTGACTCTATGTCACTAAATATCATATATGACTTTTGGTAACAATGTGTCAGATTAGGTAATTTCCCCAACTCTGACTTTTTGTCACTAAATATCATATATGACTTTTGATGATATTGTGTCAGAATAGGTAATTTTCTCAACTCTGACTCTTTGTCACTAAATGTCGTATATGACTTTTGACGATATTGTGTCAGTTTAGGTAATTTCCCAGACTCTGACTCTATGTCACTAAATGTCATATATGACTTTTGATGATATTGTGTCATATTAGGTAATTTCCCCAACTCTGACTCTATGTCACTAAATGTCATATATGACTTTTGGCAACAATGTGTCATATTAGGTAATTTTCGTAACTATGACTCTATGTCACTAAATGTCATATATGACTTTTGGTGATATTGTGTCAGATTAGGTAATTTTCTCAACTCTGACTCTATGTCACTAAATATCATATATGACTTTTGGTGAAATTGTGTCAGATTAGGTAATTTTCTTAACTCTGACTCTATGTCACTAAATGTCATATCTGACTTTTGGCAACAATGTGTCAGATTAGGTAATCATTATTTACCCCTCCCAACATATTGGAGGGGGAGTAATTAACTCCCCCCCCCCCCCCAAGCAAATTAGGTAATTTCCCCAACTCTGACTCTATTTCACTAAATGTCATATATGACTTTTGGTAACAATGTGTCAGATATGGTGATTGCCCCAACTCTGACTCTATGTCACTAAATGTCATATATGAATTCTGATAACAATGTGTCAGATTAGGTAATTTTTCCAACTCTGACTCTATCTCACTAAATGTCATATATGACTTTTGGTAACAATGTGTCAGATTGTGTAGTTTCTCAACTCTGACTTTATGTCAATACATGTCATACGTGACTTTTGCAAACAATGTGTCAGATTAGGTAGTTTTCTCAAGTCTGACCCTAAATCACTAAATGTCGTATATGACTTTTGATGATATTGTGTCAGTTTAGGTAATTTCCCCAACTCTGACTCTATGTCACTAAATGTCATATATGACTTTAGATGATATTGTGTCATATTAGGTAATTTCCCCAACTCTGACTCTATGTCACTAAATGTCATATATGACTTTTGGCAACAATGTGTCATATTAGGTAATTTTCGTAACTATGACTCTATGTCACTAAATGTCATATATGACTTTTGGTGATATTGTGTCAGATTAGGTAATTTTCTCAACTCTGACTCTATGTCACTAAATATCATATATGACTTTTGGTGAAATTGTGTCAGATTAGGTAATTTTCTTAACTCTGACTCTATGTCACTAAATGTCATATCTGACTTTTGGCAACAATGTGTCAGATTAGGTAATCATTATTTACCCCTCCCAACATATTGGAGGGGGAGTAATTAACTCCCCCCCCCCCCAAGCAAATTAGGTAATTTCCCCAACTCTGACTCTATTTCACTAAATGTCATATATGACTTTTGGTAACAATGTGTCAGATATGGTGATTGCCCCAACTCTGACTCTATGTCACTAAATGTCATATATGAATTCTGATAACAATGTGTCAGATTAGGTAATTTTTCCAACTCTGACTCTATCTCACTAAATGTCATATATGACTTTTGGTAACAATGTGTCAGATTGTGTAGTTTCTCAACTCTGACTTTATGTCAATACATGTCATACATGACTTTTGCAAACAATGTGTCAGGTAAAGTAAATTCCTCAACTATAACTTTTGGTAACAATGTGTCAGATATGGTAATTGCCCCAACTCTGACTCTATGTCACTAAATGTCATATATGATTTATGGTAACAATGTGTCAGATTAGGTAGTTTTCTCAAGTCTGACCCTAAATCACTAAATGTCATATATGACTTTTGGTAAATATGTGTCAGATATGGTAATTTCCCCAACTCTGACTCTATTTCACTAAATGTCATATATGACTTTAGGCAATAATGTGTCAGATTAGGTAATTTCCCCAACTCTGACTCTATGTCACTAAATGTCATATATGACTTTTAGTGTTATTGTGTCAGATTAGGTAATTTCCCCAACTCTGACTCTATGTCACTAAATGTCATATATGACTTTTAGTGATATTGTGTCAGATTAGGTAATTTTCTCAACTCTGACTCTATTTCACTAAATGTCATATATGACTTTTGGCAATAATGTGTCAGATTAGGTAATTTCCCCAACTCTGACTCTATGTCACTAAATGTCATATATGACTTTTAGTGATATTGTGTCAGATTAGGTAATTTCCCCAACTCTGACTCTATGTCACTAAATGTCATATATGACTTTTAGTGATATTGTGTCAGATTAGGTTATTTTTTCAACTCTGACTCTATTTCACTAAATGTCATATATGACTTTTGGCAATAATGTGTCAGATTAGGTAATTTCCTCAACTCTGACTCTATGTCACTAAATGTCATATATGACTTTTAGTGATATTGTGTCAGATTAGGTAATTTCCCCAACTCTGACTCTATTTCACTAAATGTCATATATGACTTTTGGCAATAATGTGTCAGATTAGGTAATTTCCCCAACTCTGACTCTATGTCACTAAATGTCATATATGACTTTTAGTGATATTGTGTCAGATTAGGTAATTTTCTCAACTTTGACTCTATTTCACTAAATGTCATATATGACTTTTGGCAATAATGTGTCAGATTAGGTAATTTCCCCAACTCTGACTCTATGTCACTAAATGTCATATATGACTTTTGGTGATATTGTGTCAGATTTGTTTGCATTGCCAAAAATGAGAAAATAACCTGACATAATGTCACTAAATTTCAGATTGAAATCTGAAATTTGGTCAAATTTTGTCATATCTGAACTTTGGTAACAAAGAGTCATATTGAGACAGATTTAAATCTGAAATCTAGTGACTGTGGATTTCTAATCTGACCGAAAAGGGGTAAAAACTACTAGGGAAAACAAGAAAAAATATGTCCATAAAAAGCGCAGCAATAACAAGATAGAAAAATATATTTAAGGCAGTTATTTACAATTTAATTGAATTTTTAATTTAGGTAAGAAAATTTTTAAACTCCATCAATGAAATTAATTGGTTCGAAACCGATTAATATCCACTGGATTAGAACCGGTTTCCAGTAATATTTAAAAATAATGTTTAGCATTGTTCTAACTTTAAACGAATATTAAAATGAAAAGTAAAAAAATAATACCATTTATGTTCTTTTAATTTAAATTTTTAAAATTAATTAACCATGGAAAGCTGTCTATAATAGGATAAGATAAATAACTATCCATATTTACCTATTTAGATAAACAGACGGACGGACAGACACTTATTATATGATAGCGGAGCAACTAATAAATATATAAATAATTATAACCGCAATGCATTTAAAATTGTACAGTACTTATTTTGTTCTAAAAATGTCTATATAAATAAAAGATCAACGTATAATTACTAATAAAATACTTTTTATTGCAGGTGTCTTATCCTCATAAGAATAGCATAAAACCTCATACAATGTAACTGACAGACAGAAAGACAAAGAGACAAAGTAACGTTAATGAAAATGGTCATCGACATCTTCAAACACAAACTAACTATCAGCTGTCTGTCTTTAATTTCAATCAAGAAAGGCACATTTTATGGCCCTTTATATTGGTAAAGGACAAACTTACATATATGTAAAATTGTAGAGTACACACACTACTCAAAAAGAAAGCTTAAACATAGGTTTAAAAAAACCACCGACTCAGACGATTTTAAATGTTATTGCTAATGCGTGTTTAAGAATCTAGTAATATGACATTAAGCTCTTAATCTCCTGAGAAAGTTAAATATATGCCCTTATAGAAGAGGTATTAAAGTTGTAATACGCAGGGGTCTTAAGGGATAAGACAATGACGATAAATTGATGCACCCCTTAATTAAATTAAACAAAAGTAAATGAAAATAAGCTTTAACCTGAATATAATCCTATGAGTTTTCTATTTCTGGGAAGCTTTACAAAGGCCCTTGTATGGTTTTGGGATATTTTTATTTTAGATTTATGTCTTTGGGATAGTTTTAGGCTATTTTCTCACCCGTTCCCCTTTCGAATACTAGGACCATAGATGCTAGGTGCGCAGCCATTAGTATATAATATTTCCTTACACCAGAGCATAAAAAGAAAATAGGCTCGGTGAACTAAATTTTGAAATGTCTGAACTTAAGATTTGTTATGAGATGAATACCAAATTATTATTTGGTGGCTTATTTAAATTGCAACAGTGTGGCTATAAATTAGCTAAACAAAAAATATCCTATTAAGGATTCAAAATGCATGGACATATATCTGTTTAACTCTTATTTTATACATCTTAATTGGAACTGATGATCTATTTTTATAGAGAAACATATGTATTCCGCCAATAAATAGTTAAAAAATTAAATGTGTTTATACATATAATAATTATTATATAAAGTAGTAAGGTTTCTTTATAGAGGAGCTTTATAAAGTTCAGGGGTTGATTTTAGACTATTTTTTGCCCTTGATGATTTTTGCCCTTAAGTCTTAGAAGCAAAAAAATATTATGTTATAATTTTACAAAAATTAATAGCTTCTTATTGCTGTTTTATGTGAACACTTTTGCAATTTGCAGACAATACCAATATTATAATGTAAATGGTTTAAGCACACTCAGGGAGGGAGAGGACAATTGCATCATCAGCAAATAAAGACTAAATTTAACACAGAAATGGGGAGGGGAAAGGGGTATTTATAATACAAAGTAGCTTGATGTCTATCCGTCTGTCTGTCCGTCCGTCCGTCCCATAAGATCCACTCTATCCCTGGAATCCTGAAAACACTGCACCCTAGTTCTTTTTTTGGCAACATTTTTGCAGTAGAAGAAATATCAATTAAAACAGTCTGGCAAAATTTTATGGTGGTCAATAAATTTTTAAAGAAAATATTAAGCAGCGAAATTTTGGTTTCAAATATGGTGTGAACTGCAAAATAAAGATGCTTCAATATTGTTAATATAGGCCGATTTTAAAAACTTTACCTAATATATATGTAGATTTTAAGAAATAATTAATACTGAAATTGTATAACTATTATTTTCATTATAATACCTGTTCAATCGATTTTATATATATTTACAATTAACTATTAACTAGTTAAGATTTAAATGGCTTTCAAACTTTCTTAATTTATAGACAAAAATAAGATGTAATTATTAAAGAAAACAAATGTAAGACCAAAGAAAACAAGAATTTCTTTGGTTTTAAGAATAATGGAACGAGGGGAAATCCCCAAAACAACTTAATTAATAATCTATTGTCGATTATCTTATCCTTCAATAGCTTAAAAGGTATTTAAAACCTTAAGTATCTTTGTCTGTATTGCCCTGCTAGTCTGTTGGTAAAAACTGCGGGAAACTAATTTATTGTGTGAATTATTACTACAGCGCCGAGATTATATAAAGAGATTATTGTCTAAGAATTTATACACAGAGAGAGAGAGAGAGTGAGAAAAATATTGTAAAACAATTATGATCAAAATTAGTGCAACATAGTTTCTTGAATATGTAAGGATCTCAACGGATGAAAATTACTATTTCTTTTTATTAAATCATTTAGAGGGGGGGGGGGTATGAACGTATGAACGGACCGATCCTAATTATAGAAAAGCTTCGCTTTTAAAAAGCACCATAAATTTGCGTAGCAACAAAAGATAATTTGAACCACACGGCCTTGAGCGTCCTTTGCGGTTATTAGAGCGACACAGTACACACTATTTCAACATTATGCCTTTGGTCATTTTATGTTTTATAGTCAGAAGTATAAGGGATCTTAAGGGATAAGAAAATAAGGGGTAGATGCTCCCTCGTTTTGGAAACAAAATAGCTATTGTGAATTTTGTAAAAAGTTTCAAAAGAAACGTGTTTATTAAACTTTGGGTACCAGTAAAATTTACATTCTAATGTCCCCTCTCTCCGTATATAGACAGTACACACTATTTGAAAAGTATACAACAATACATTTTTGCCTTTGGTCATTTTATGTTTTATAGACTTTAAAAGCATTTAAAAGTATGTTCAAATATAATTTTTTTATAACAAAATTGCTTTGTTAATGCCGTGAAATTTTTAGACATTATTATTATTATTTATCTTGTTTTAAAATTCAAATTTGGTCTCATAATCAAAAGAAATTTAAAAGTCATAAAATTTTTTTACAACATTTTTTCTTTAAAAGACAAAGAAGTAATTTTGATCAGGGATGAAGAGAACAATAATGGTGTAATCAATCTACATACTTTTATTTCCTCCAATAATTTTATCAATGAAAGAACTAAAGCATGATATTTTTGAGTGTAGCATTGTTTTGTTCATTGTCTTATCCCTATATCCATGCGTTTCTTTTAAGGCAGCATTTCATAATTATAAGAATTTCTTTAGACTTAGCTATCTATCCGTAAGAAGCGCAGCAATAACATACTCAAAACATTTTTGAAGTATATTGATTGTTGTACAAAAAATCATTAAAAAAATCATAGTCCCAATTAGTAGGTTACTCCGTTCGTCAAAGTTATAGAATAGCTAATAATTATGGATCTTAAGGAATAAGACAATGAAAAATAAATAAATATAGAACAGCCCCAATTATGTTAAATAATTTAAAGGTTGGAAAGTATGGAAACTACTTGTTTGACAAACCAATTAAAATCTAAATAAAGTACCCAAGATTTTGGCCTACAAATGTGAAAATTATAAAACTTTGGGTGCCAGTGTATTTTGCAACTCAATGTCCCCTCCCTTATTCCCTAACTACAAATATACTTAGTGGTTTGTAAAGAATAATAGTTAATTACTAAAACAAAGAAACTATTTATCATTATTAAAAGTTATTATATCAATCAAAATAAACAAAATAGCTCCCACCATGTGTTGTAGAATAATTAAAGTTAATGTAAATAGTAGTATACCTACTCTAGAAATATATTATGTTCGATTGTCAAACACAAATTATGCTTAAAATTCAAGGATTAAATTGTTAATTATATTAATTGATTTTAAAGTCATGTTTTGAAATATAAACATCGCTTTTATGGTTGTAATCTGAGGCATACACAGTACTTAGAATTGAAACGATTATGGAGTAAAAAAGGGGAACAAAGGCCTTTCCAATTTTAAGTTTAAGTGGGTGTTGACACCCTCTTACCCCCCTACCGCACTCCACTCTTTGTAATTGTCCTATTTTCTTAAGCATAACTCTCATTTTTAATAAAAAGCTAAAGAATATTTTTGAGATTTCATGATAGAATTTATTAAAATGCTTTCACTGCGCGTGAGAAAAAAAGGAAAATTACTTTTTTCATAAAGAATATTTAGATTTAAATTTCAATTTATAAAAGAAAAACAAGTTTTAATTATGACAATAAGAAATGTTATAGATAAAAACCTGCCCAAAACCTACATAATAAAAGTCTTTTGAAATAAAGTATCCAACCAGTACATTAGTGAGTTACATATTAACAGATAAACCTTACTACTTTATTTTATAGGATCTAATATATTTGATTGAAGATGTTCTAAGACTGCACTGTACTGGGAATGTTATTATGTTATCACGAATGAAACAAATAATTTCGCAGAACCTAATCTAGGACAATAAGAGAACAACAAACCATATATTATGTAACTCTAGGATAAATGGAAAGGACAGTATATTATCTTCAAATTTCTGCCTTTGATAACAGATAAATAAATGGGGATATAGAGAATTAGATTAATAAAAATATTTAATCAAATATCCTTTGAAAGATTTTATTCTAATAATGAACGTCCCCCATCTGCAATTTTTCCCCGCCATTTAACCCCCCACAAATGTCAATTAACACACCTTTCTAGATTCTTACCCCCCACCCCCCACAACCCCAGAAAAAAAACTTGGACGTCCTTGATCCGAATCAAGAAATGTTATTTACAAGATCTGTCTTTGATTAAAAAAGATTCGAATACAAATTGAAACTCCATTTAACTATTAAAAAAAAACCTATTTATTCTGTAAACAAAAATCAAAGAAAACAATTTGACCCGTGGGTTAAAAAGTCAATTAGTTGCTTGCAAGTTAAATTACAAATGGAAAAAAGATAATTGAATTCTAATTTATTGTTTTAACATTCAAAGATAGGAAAAATTATTTTAAAATTAAGTGTAAAATGCTGTTATTTTATCAATACAAGTCATTATTAGAATAACATTTGTAGCAGTCATATGTTTCTTTAGGTAAAAAATAATAATGGTCAAAACTTGTTTAAAAAGAAACAGGATGCCCAAGTGTCTCTCTGTCTGTCTATGTGTAATAAAGGAACATATTTCGCTAAACGCTGAACCGATATGGTTCTCCTATACAGTGAAGCTTTGTATAGGTCATGGGGAGTTGTATATAATCTCAACCCTCCCAAGAAAAAAACTAATATTGAATGTGGAGGTTCGACTTCTGCCCAAATATTTCCCTCAACTACCCCTGGAGGCAACTAGGGAACTACACACATAAAAACATAAACCAATAATAAATATGAAAATTTTACTGATCCCTTTATTTTAAAATTTTAATTAAAAGCTTAAAACTTTAATTAACCATCTAACTGTTTTGATCTTTTAATATTGATTGATTGATTTATAAGAAACTATTAAAAATCAATTTTAAATACTATTTAAAAAATGTTTTAAAAGCAATCAATAGGTATACTAATTCTAACAAGTAAGGCATCTAGTTTAAGCACAAAGGTAAACCCATCTTGAAATATTTGTAAATTCATTTTATGTTGTACATGTGAAATGAGCCGATAAACTATCTACAAGTGCAATTTTAGTGCATTGCGTACAAATCAATAAAAGCGTTGCTTAACAAAATGCTTAATTGTTCTAGGAAGCACTGCAGTAATAATGGTTTCTGTGATTTCTAGTTTATACCTTATTGCTATAGTAATAACCTTTACAAAATTATTGATCAAAGATTCTACATCAGACTTGAAAACGATATATAAACAAATACAGTTTGAAGAAAAGCTTTGCTAAAAAAAGAGACGTTTTGTTTCTATTTGATTTTGCAACAAATTAATAACTTATTTGAAATAATTTATAACCACAACCAACATGCCAATTACTGATTATTTTGACTGCAGCTACTCAATAACTGTCTCTGAATTGATAATTATTTGTGGTGAAGATATTCTACAATGATTTTTATCTATACCAAAAATAACATTTATACATTCTCGTTTTTTATTTAACTTTACTCATGTATTATACTTCAATGTTCCTTTTTTTTATTACAAATGACACAATTTTTATGTCTCTGCGCGACCTATAAAAAGGTTGTACCTATAAAAATCCACTTAAACAGTGATTAGTTTCGAACAGACGGACAGACAATAATTAATTGTAGTGAAGCTTCTCTATAATATAAATAACTAGCGGCTTCGCCCCTAGCCTCTAGGGGCGTTTTTCCCTAAAGGTTCAGGGGAGAATTAAATTTTTTTTTTACATTTTTTTAGATATTTTCTGTATTTTATAACTTTTTATAACTCTTTATAACATTTTATAACTCTTTATAACTTGTTATAACTGTTTATATTAATTTGTATTTTCTAAACCCTTCGAATTTTTTCTCTTTTTTCATGTTTTTAAAAATTTCTTTGCCATTAGCCTTTTTGGGGCTTCGCCCCTACAGGAGAAGGAAGGTTTCACAATCTTTTTGAATTTGAAAAAACAAAGTTTAAAAGAAGAAAAGAAATTTAAAAAAAAAGAAAAAAATTAAAAATATAAAAAAGTATAAAAAAATATAAAAAGATATAAAAAGATATAAAAAATTCAAAACATATATAAAATTATATAAAAACTTAAAAAACATTAAAATTAGAAAAAAATACGAAAAATTTTTTTTTAGGGAGAAATTTTCAGTTTTAGGAGGTTTGGGGTGTCCCACCCCCCAAGAAAATAGCTTAAAACCACCACAGGACTGATAGGTATATACCCTGAAGAGTAGAATCCAATCGGTTCAGTGGTTACCGAGATCTTAAGCTTCAGACGGACGGACAGACAGATGGACGGACGGACGGACGGACAGACATCAAGCTACTTTGTATTATAGATAGACTTACCAGACGAAACATCCTGCACTCAGAACTTTTTGTCGAGTCTCAGGATCTGAAAAGTAAAATTAATATTAGTATTGGTCTGTAATGCACACATATTTTATAAAAATCAACTTTTTGGCCAGTCAAAAATATTATATTGTACTTTTGTGTACAAAAAACACAACAATTAAAATTAAGGACGTCCGAGCTTTTTTGGATTTTTTGGACTTTCCTGATCAAAAGTTTAGTTTACTAATAATGATTGTTTACTGGCAGAAAGTTTTATGCTAATAATAATTTGTAGAAATACATATTTACACCATATTTGTGATTTTCTTAAGAAGCATAACGAAATAAATATAGAGTCGAAGCAGATGAAACAAGAAACAACAAAATCTTTAAAGGAGAATATCTCCTATAGTTTCTGAGATATATAAGTACATACGAATTTGTAAGAGCCCCATTCCCCCTCTCTAAATTAAGAACAAATCATAATTTTAAATCAATGGATTAATATGACTTGTTTGTTCAAAATCATTTTAGATTAAACCTGAATTAACACAGTTTTTTTTTGTTAAAAATCATGAAAAACATAACCGCATTTTATCATTGCAAAAATAAATAAAAACAAGAAATGTAATATCCATTGCTAGTTTGTAGCACCCAATGAAGATTTTATGTAGCTTCCAAAATATTAAAACTTGGTTACCATGATCAATTAAAGTGCAATGTCCCCTCCCTCCCATGAAATCATAAAAGACCACAAAATAGAAAATAATATTTGTGGATTTTAATTTTCGAGATTAAAACAATATACATGAATCGGAATACCCAAGTTACAGAAGAGCTTCGCTATAAAAATTCAATATTTGAAGTAATAAAAATTTATTTTTTCCCGCAGAAAAAATTGCAAGTGAGAAAAGAAAAGGAGTGGTTACGGAAAGGGCGACAGGGTGAAAAACAGGAAGGGAGGGGATATTAGAATCTAAATTGTAATAGTCCCCAAATTAACACTTTCTCTATTTGTTTCGCTCCCTTTATGATTGGTCGGTTCAAACAATAGCAAAAATAAATCTCCCAACCAATTACTTAAAAACAGATGGGATAATTTTTTTTTCTCAAACATAAGTTAGTATATATATTAACCCCCCCATTGTCTTATCCCTAAAAATCTCTGGTGAAATAGGAAATTGGATGGGTTTTGAAACATTTTTAAAAGCGCAATTAGGGATGCCATGATAATAATGTAAAAAATCACTTGCTTTTTTTATATTAAACTAGCGGCTTCGCCCCTAGCCTCTAGGGGCTTTGCCCCAAGAGGTGATAAAAAAAAATTATTGCGAAAATCGTAAAGGACCATGGAAATCTCTTTCAAAAAAAAAAAAAAAAAAAAAAAATGGGGGGTGATTTTTTGGTTTTTGGGGGGGTTGGGGGTGTCCCACCCCCCGAGAATATAGCTTAAAACCACCACAGGACCAATAGGTAGATACCCTGAAGAGTAGAATCCGATCGGTTCAGTGGTTACCGAGATCTTAAGGGACAGACAGACAGACGGACAGACGGTCAGACGGACAGACGGACAGACAGACATCGTTCTACTTTGTATTATAGATATGCTAGTTACTTCTGCGATAATTTTTGAATAACTTTATATACTGAGATTATGAAATTATCATTATAAGATGATTTTGTACGATAGATATATCTATGAGTTAAGTTTTTGAGCAAGGACATAAAATATCTTTTATAGATCAGTTGTGTACCATTTTTTTTCGATAGTTCACTGAAGTCTAAGCAATTGATGTATTACTGATTTTAAAATTCGCCAATAAGTAAAAAGTTTAAGTAAATTTTTATCAGTTCAATAAAGTAGGTATCTTTACTATAAAATAGTTATTCATATTATTAGACAATTTAATTTTAGAATACACTTTCCTCTACTAATTAGGTCAGTAATTGATTTTTAGTCTCCCCTCATTGTTTAATAAATCAGCAAGTCATAAATATTTATAACAACGCATGAAAAATAACAAGGATGACAAAGCGAAGCTAATTAAACCAGACGGACTAACGACAAATATTGATTTCAATAATAAGAAACATAATATGATTTGAAAAAAACTATGTCAAAATATCTATAAATTCAACATGTTTATAATGGACTTACGGACTTTTTTGTATGCATTACATAACTGTTTAATTAATCATTATCCCAAGTTTGAAATCTTTAGGACAACTCTAACATACCAAAACAACTATCACAGCTATACTAAAAAGGATTCCTTCATTTTGGTAAAGTATTTAATTTGCATAAAATTTTGCTATAGTTCTAAAACCCGCCCTTAGAATGAATGTGTCAATAATTTTGCACAAAGTATCTACAGTATCTTTTGGGAGATACTGTAAGCTTTTATATTAAGGTTCAATAATGTAAGTAGCGCAACAATAACAATCTTATACGCGTTTTTAAAATGAAAGAACAGTTATAAAGAACAATTTATGGATTTTTTTAGAAAATATTATTTTAAAGACAATTTTGCTTTATGTTTTTGCAAACACTGTGTAATATCATTTGCAAAATACAATACAATTGTTGAATAATAATACTATCAAAAATATGAAATAATAATAAGTTTTTTTTGTGAGTAAGACAAATTTAATAATTTTTTTCCTATAAAATGCTCCTTCATATTCCTAGCCAAAGTGAGGATAATACTTAAGAAATTATAGGGAGTAGTCTCTCTCGAACTAAACTCTACTTTATTTCAATATTACACT
Organism: Acartia tonsa; assembly: GCF_053477335.1. Lineage (NCBI taxonomy): Eukaryota > Metazoa > Arthropoda > Copepoda > Calanoida > Acartiidae > Acartia > Acartia tonsa. The sequence continues at coordinate 63,096,038 of NC_137260.1, read as the reverse complement.
TTTAATTTGTTTTTCATTCAACTTTGCACATTGTGAATATAAAGCAGCTTCTTTGGGTTTCAGTGATTATAATTTGACTACGGAGGGAGAGGAGAACGGAAGATATGATTTATTTATTGACTTAAACAAACTTATTATCAAATCTGAACTTTATTTTTCAATTTTATTGGAAAGAATATTTCTTAAATTTCAAATTATCAAATTTATTACTAATTTTACTAAATGCTTTTAGTCTATTACCCTAGGTTCTTAAATGTTATTAAAACACCATTAAACCAAAATAAATTATCAAATTATGCCTCTTTTTGTAAAAGTACTATAAATTAAATTCTAATTTATGATCTTTTTTTAGATTAATTATAACAATGTCCAAAATTTGTCTAATTATTGGATTAACCAAAAATATGTAAATTGCTTATCTACTTGTAACAAAAACGATTATAAACAAATTTAAAACCCACACAATTTTTTAAAATGCTGGATAATTTTATATTATTTCCCTTTAAAAGAATTAAAAATTACTATCGTTAAAGATTCCATAAATTACTAAAATGTAAAACAATAATAATAAAAGTGTGTTTTTAAATGAATGGTTATAAAATTTCAAACAAATAATTTTTTTATCATAGATTTAATAATATAACTTGAAGCTTTTTTCCCAATCATAAATTGAAGATATTTCAACGCCTGTAACATAAGCACGTGTTAAAAAGAGGATTTGCCATTATCATTGCATTAAGACCTATAGAATAGCTTTGCTCCTATAAGGCTTTAAATAATTATTGATTTCGAATAAGGATAAACAATTTATTACAAATGTCTGAGAGATATCCAAAATAGTATTCATTTAGTAAATACAAAGAAAAAATCATAGAGACCTATTTGAGCTTAGAACAAATTTTTAGAAGCGAAGCTACTCTATACATTTAACATGTTCATGCATGATTGAAAACATTTAAAGTAAATTGCTTGAAATTAAATAAGCTATTTTTAACAAATGATATATGTAATTTTTTACATAAACCAATACCAACTAAAATTTCTTTGTCAATTTTAATATTGTAAGCCTATATTTTCTGCTCTTACTATGGATAAAAGTTATCCTTGCTAAATCAATGAATAAAGTTTGCAATGGTGATTGAGACCATTGATATGCAATCTTTAACAGCATTGACAGCACTGATAAGCAACTATAATCAAACTCAGCAAGGTAGCGAATTTGTTAATTTATAAGACTGTCCTTATAAAACTTACTACGTATTTATTGTCTTTTACATAGCTCCGAGTTTAATTCCTCTCATTTTCTTCCTATTTTTTTACTTTTTCATATTCCTAACCATCAGTCTATATCACTTTTGTGTTTGTATTTCTCGTAAAGATATAAACTTTTTAAAAAATCAACAGCATTAAGTATAAAATCGTAAATATGTTTCAAACATTAATATTAATTCTGTCAAAAATGTGAAAACTAGCTGTTACTATAATAAATTTGCAAAATTTCAAGATTTGCACACGCAAAAAGAGTTAAAAATATATTCCTTATCTGTCCAACACCAAGGGGTCTGATTAGCCACCCCCCCCCCCTCATTCCATCTACCCATCATCATCAAGCAACCCTTAAATTAATAGGCAGAGTGGGTTGCAGCCCCGCCCTTGCTCTGTTCAGAATAGAAAAGACGCCCAAAAATAGTGCAAGAAAAGGCCTAGAATTACCCCCTGCCCAAAAATCACCACCCCAGGCCGCAAAATTGGTGGTTCAATGTTTTGCGAAGATAAAATCTACTACAACCAAGACATTTTTACACAACATCAAATTATTTTGAGAAAAATTTCATAAGTAGAATTATTTATTCAAGAAAAACTCTTTTATCTCTAACTTATTTTGTCTTTAAAAATCTATATAATAGATTTTAAACAACAATTTTTTATTTGCTAATGTTAAATTTTGATAGAATTGTCTGAACATTTAAAGACCACCACTACTAGCTCTGGACTCTGGAAACTAAACCACGTGCATTACCACCACCAACAACTAACTATTGCAATTGGGCTTTATTAACAAGGATAATAAAATCCATGAAAATTAATGCATAACAATAAACGATATTGTAACTATGCCTCATAAAATTAGCGGATGCGCTTCCAACATCTTGGGGTGCCATGTTCAAAAGAATTGGGAAGGGCAGTAAAATGGCCTAAAACCACCCCAAGACTTAAATATAAATTTTGTTAGCCTAAAACCCCCACTAACCTAGTATGATTGTAAGGTACATATAGAGAAGGGAGGGAACATTTGACTTTAAATTACACTGTAATCCAAAAATTAATATTAATCATACCCAGCTTATACCAATACGGAAATTAATTCGGAAAAAAATCATGAAACCTTTACGTGTTTTTCAGCTGTCGTTGGGGGGCAACACATCGTAAAATTGACGACCTCTCCATTTGCCCCCCAAATATTATTTTAGATTTTTTTCGCTTGTTGGTTATACCTTATACCTGAATCATACTCATGTTAGATCTTATTTATTGGCTCAAAAACTTTGGGTACTTTTATTTGATTTTGATAATTCGACTCCAAACTTTTCAACCAATAATTTTAATCTTCAGAAGGGATAATTTTGTTTATCTCATTGGTGATGTATACCAGTTTATCGTTCATTGTCTTATCTCTTATGATCCCTTGTATATGTACTTCAATGGGTGTTAACACTGCAAACAATCAATATTTTGGTCAGAGGATTATATTTTTAATCATTTCAAATTGAAATCAGGAATAAATAGATAAGTAGGTTGATTATCAATATTAGGAGCGTAATATCTCTATAATTGTTCTTGTTAGGAAGTATTTATATTAGGATGATAAAGCTGCATCTTTAAATGGACGTACGAACTCATTACATAGTTGCTTGCCAGACAATACAATATACCTAATGTTACAGAAATCCCAATCAATAATTTAAAAATTATGGAGCAAATCTAACATGCCAAAATTTACGTTTACAGGAAACCAAATTATCTCTACTTAAGCATGTATCTTAAGGGATAGGACAATGTGTAATAATAAACAACCCTAATGATGATAAACATAATTACTTCTTATTTTGATTTTAAAATTTTTTCAAAAGTTATGACACTACAAGTTTTAATTCAATAAATTTTGAAAACTTTGGGAACCAGTGTAATTTACAGTCCAATGTTCCATCTCTCTATTTCTGTAGAATGAGTGACCAAAATAAAAATGATTACCAATAAAAGACAACAGTTAAACAATGACTGAAAAGTGCTTTAAAATGATAAGCAGTAAAAATGTTTATCATCCAAGTTATGATCAAATTGAAAACGCTCATTATTAGTTGTGAAGCTACTCTATAATTCGATTCGTCTGTCTCTCCGTCCATAACGCTAATGGGTTATGGGATTTTCTCGATATTTAGGATAGACTGCCGTTTTTTCTTTGCGAAGTTACACCTTTCCAAAACACATCCAGCAGACAACTTACCTGGTCCGTTGATCTAACAATAATGCTAAAAAGGCTATTTCTCAAAGTTTTTTATTCTCTAATCTTTAACAATCAGATTTTCTCTCGCCCAATTTTTTAATTACTACTGACCATCACCTCTATTACTCAGCCTGTTAGTCCATCCAAAATTTATCCCAAAAATATTGTCATGTTTTTTTTATTGGAATAGAAAAGTTATTAATGGAAATATAAATTTCACACTCTATTCTTTGAATGCGAAAAATACAACGACATTTTGCTTTCTGACTTTTCATGTAGACTAAAAGAAATAATAGTTTAAAATTTTTCCATGCCATCTTTAATTAGTTTCTTTTAATAACGATTTTTAAATGAAAAAATGAAATATTACCTTTTATTTGCAATTCAACTAATAATATTTAACTAAGCAATAATTTAAGGTTCCGCATGAATAAATTTGCGAATATTAAATAATAATCAATTGTCTGTATCATATCAAAATTTGCATGTTATAATCATATTTGTTTAACGTTATTTGCTTCGTTAAATTATACTGTTAAAATATTATTTCAAATATCAGTGGTTGCGTCCCTAGCATCTATGGAGTGAGAGCAGTAATGAAGCCAAAAATCAACCCTTGACCTTGGAGAATTCGATTGCTTTGGGGGTTTGCAGGTTTTAACTATCAAACACAAACTTTACTATATTATATGTATAATTGTATTTTTCTATGGTTTTTCTAAACCAAACTTTATATTTTTATTGTTGAAATTCCTACAATTATGTAGAATAAAAACACTTTGCCTCAACTTTTAATCCTATCAAATAGTAAGGTTTTTTTTTGTCTGTTAACCGCTCAACTGATTGGGTTCTCCACTTTAGGTAGCAACAAATAGATCCCAGTTTTAATTTAAGGCTATTTTATTTTCAAAAAGTCTGTGGTTGGGCCACTAACTGCTATAAGCGCAGTCACAATAAAATGTAACAAAAATTAGACATAAACAATATTTAGTTTTTTTTCAAACAATAAAACGATTTCCTTATATGTAACGTTAAACTCTTCTTAATTTTTTTGCAAAGTGTTTTAAAATACCATTTTTAAGTTGAATTTTAATTTTAAAAATAGCTCAATAAACTTATTATATAATAGTTAAGTATTTTTAACTTCTTCTATGCTAATTCTACACCCATATCGATATAGATATATATACCAAATTTTATAAGTAAATTTCACAAGTGTTCTTTTTTTTTGTAAAATAAACAAACAAGTCATACATTACCAAAATTATACCAGTTAGTTCATATCATCTCATATGTCAAAATTTTTTTCTATCATATCCATAAAGGAGAAAATCACAAAAATGTTGCAAAAATGTATTATAACACGCGAATTTTTAGCGCGCACGTTACCTGTCTAAACAAGGACTGAAGCGCATAACAACCTTCGTCTAGTATTTGTAGACTTTCGGGGGGCCAGGGAATTATTTCAAATCGGCACCGCCCTGTTTTTTTCCCCCATGTGGTCTCATAGGGGTGCGGGGACTTTAAACCGCCCCCTTACCCTTCTGCCCGTCGAAGCTTCTTTAATTCCTATCCTACAGCGGTATGTGTACTGTCAGGAGGGGGGAGGGGTGGTGAAACAACCCTTCTTTTACTGGACGTAGTTTTGTCGTATTTTAGAGCTATCACTATCTTTCTCTCTCCCCTTTTTCTGGTCCGAGTAAGTGCGTAGTACTTTTAATTTGCGCTCATCATCGCATAGTAACTTTGGAACCAAACAAACACACACACAATTACACATACACAGACTAGTACACACACACACACACACACCACATACACACACATACAAACATAGACTGACACACACACACACAGAGACTTACAAAAATTTCAATTCACTACTACACTAAAAAGAAAAATCGGATAAGTTGTTTGTTGGAATTTAAAATACTAGAAAATCTAAAGTAATAATACTGATATCCAAAGTTTTAATAGTCTTCTTTTTTTACTGGCTTAAAAACTTTGGGGACTATAATTCAATCTTGATTGGGGTTTGAGGGTGAAAACTTATCGTCCTTTGTTTTATCTATTGATTTCCTGTATATATAACTATACAACCTATTCGTATAGGAACATTGGTATCATATAAAATTTAGATACTCCTAAATCCATGAATAACAGGGGGGCAAATTGATAACTAGATTAAATCATATTTTACATTATATATGCTGCAGGTTATGCAGCCGCACCTCTGTAGGTTGGATATCTGCGGCTGCAGATAGTTAAATTATTTTGATTCGTGAACAGCTTTGAATTGTTGAGTAAAAGGCTGCCCAGTTTTTAGCTACGAATTATTTAACTTGCAGTTAAAGATAGTTTTAAAATCTATTGAATCATAGACATTATGAAGTGAAAAATGGCATTGGAGCAAACTTAGACTTTGGTGTCGCGGCTGTAAATTACCACAAAACGTTAACACTGTCTTCCGCAACTGCAAGAGTAAATACAGGGTTGTCAGACAAGGAGTACCTCAGGGAGGAGTACTGTCACCACTCCTTTTCAACCTCTACATGAGAACCCTACCAGCACCACCCGGTAACATCAAACTAATATCCTATGCTGATGACTGCCAGGTACTCAACTCGGGGCCGACTATTGACAAAATCTGTCATGAAATCAACCCCTACCTTGACCAACTAGTCAACTGGTTCAAGGAACGCAGTCTGGAAATCTCTCCGGAGAAATCCACGGCAACCATCTTCACAACCTTCAGCAATGAAGTAAGCATGACCCTACCCATCATCATCAAGGGCAAAGATGTGCCGACTGTCAAGCACCCTAAGATCCTTGGAGTCACCTTCGACCCGATGCTCAACTTCGGGCAGCACGCCATCACCACCAAGAAGAACGTGACCCAGCGCAACAACGTGCTGAAGTGCTTGTCAGGGACTGACTGGGGTAAGTCAAAGGAGACGATTGTAAACACTTACAAGGCCATAGGAAGATCAGTTCTAAACTATGGGGCACCGGTTTGGACACCATCTCTGAGCGCAACGAATTGGAGTGAGTTGCAAAGAGCACAGAACAACGCTCTGAGAGTAGCAACTGGTTGCATCAAGCTGACTCAGGTCAGCCACCTTCACCAAGAAACTAATCTTCTCCCGGTGAAGGAACACAATGATATGCTTACCAACCAGTACCTACTCTCCATGCACCGCCCAATTCATCCTAATCATCACCTGCTGCATAAACCATCCATGCCCAGGAACATGAGGAACACCATCATCAACCACCTCCCTCATGTGGAACCCTACCTCAGAGATGGTCCACCGGTCGAACAGAACTACAAGAAGAGACTAAAGAAGATCCATGATGATGCTCACAGAGCCTGCAGAAATAAGTATCCTGTAAATAAAGTTTTAAATTCACGACCCCCTGCAATTAATATTCAGGAAGAAAAAACACTTTCAAGACAGACGAGGAGCACACTAGCCCAATTAAGATCAGGATACAGCACTTTTCTGCAGTCAACAATTTCAAGATTTGACACTTCAAAGAGCATACGATGCCCAGACTGTAACATAGCGGACCACACAACTGAGCATCTTTTTAACTGTACTTTCAAACCCACTATTTTATCACCAATTGACCTCTGGACGCAGCCCAAAAAGAGCGCAGAATTTCTTGGACTATTGTAACTAAATTTATCTGCTTCCTGACCTGGCTACAAACAACAACAACCACAAAACGTCTAGCTAATACAGATTTTTTTATTTTTAGTGTTTTTCTTGTGAGCAAGAAACTGTAGTTGCGGCTTGGTGTTGTCTGAAATATTAGCTGCCAGCTACAATTGTGACTTACCATCAAACTGCAAATAAATGCGGTTGCAAAGCCCTGAGCTACATGTATCGTATATTGTGTACATACATCCAGTGTACATAATTGCCCCAAGGGAGGGCCAGAAAAAAAAGTTGATTTATATTGAAATTTTGTGCCCTTGTAACAATTCTTAAGAATGTCTAGAAAAGAAAAATTAGGCAACATATTCCTTGGCCTAAATCTACAAGCAGGGATACAGGGATAAGACAATGTGGATATTCAATATCATTATTCCCAAAAATTTTTATAAATTAGCAGATGACAACATCCATAAGTGGCGGAGCACAAAAAAAAGCATGGAGGGTCAAACGGACAAAGTAAGTGCATTGAATGCATGACCGACAGACAGACGGACCAAGTATAACATAGACTGCTCATTGGTACAAGATATCAAAATTAGCATCCGAGATAGTTATAGTATTACGAAAGAATGGACAGACAAAGTAAATAAAAGAGTAGTTATGCTACTAAAAAATTGAATAGAAAAAGTGTTGAAGATTAAAATTATAAGCGCTTATCCTCTCCCTCCCTGTAATACAGTACAGACTTTTTTTTTCAATTTTAATGGTTTAATTTTTAATAAAAAAAGGGATAATTACAGGGAGGGAGATTACATTGGACTGTAATTTATACTGGAACACAAAATTTATCTCATTCTTTGTCTTAAATAATTAGGGTACTTAATCTTTAAATTTAGTATAAACTTTTCCATCTATAATCTTAAAATAGAGAAGGGGTGATTTTGTTTATCATCAATGGGGTTGTATATCAAATATTATATAATGTTCTATCCTTCAAGATATCTGGATAATTAGAAGCTGCTTTTTACTAAATTTAAGGTCAACATCTTAATTCTTTAGGTATAGTTAACATTATGATGATAGAATTGTTCAAATTTTATAATTCCTTACAATATTTTTCATGATAAAAATGGGTACTCAGAAGCATTACTAAAGAAATATTTTTTGATTAATTGTTTGAAATTCTTTAATTTTTTATTTTTAAAAAATTCTGGAAATCTTTTATTATTGTAACAATTTTATGACTTTATTATTTACTAGTGGCTGCATCCCTTACATCTAGGATAAGGGGTAGGGAGTGGGCAAAAAATAAACTAACCTAATCCAAGGACCTAAATTCACAATGAACTAGATTAAAACTATCTCGGGACATATGTAACGCTTTCCTAAAATGGATAACTGGTATTATCCTCTTAGAAATATTTTTTTCAATTTTGAAAAAAAATTTTACTCCCCCCCCCCCCCCCCCCCTCCGACAGAACTATGAACTCTGGCCGCGGTTCTCGGCACCCTTGCCTGCCTAGCCGCAACGCTCGGCCTGTCTAGGATAACGCCGGATAACTTAAACAGTATAGTTGTTAGCGAGATCTTAACAGACCATCCATAGAATTACTTTATATAAAGGGAAGATGTTATGAATATTTGAAGTTTGTTTCTAACCAGACTTTAACAGATAAGTAATGCATCAAAGGTTTTGTCTCATCTTTACCAGTAATAGGTATAAAAATTCTCAATGTTTATTTCCAAACAATAAAGTACTTTTCAATAACATAGTTTTCCAGTGTGGCTTCGAAACCGATTGATACCCGCTGGATTAGAATCGGTTCTCAGCGACATTGAAAACTCGTGTATTTCATCGTATTGCAGACAATTCTACACGAATATTGAAATAAAAATCATAAATTAATTCCAGTAAAAGTAGACTTTTTACTTTTATATTTAGTTGAGAAAGATTTCTAACTGAATAGTTTAATACCAGTTTTAATCTAAAAAATTTTCATTTTAATATCCGAGGAAAGCTGCCTAAATAACCATTAGAATATGATTATCAGTGCTGCTACTATGATATGCATCTTACGAAAATTTCATATTGTTCGTTTTATATGTAATACAACCTACAATGGGAAAAAATAAATAACTATTATTTTTCCTAAAAATTGTGTTTAGACTGTCATTTCTGCACAACAATGTACATAATTATAAACTTAATTTCGTAAGTTTAGAAAATATGTTTTACTTTTTCAAGATTTTATTCCATGCCTTGTTTGAATTATATAATTGTTTTTCATGCTTTCTAAATTTTAAGACAGTCATTCTGATCTGGGATTAAAGATTAATAGGAGCACTTTACATTTATTCAATAAATATAAAAAAATATAGATAAGCAATTCCTATAATCTACCAATAGAAACAAGGTGTTGAAATAATCAGACTACGTTATTCGTTAGTAAGTCTGCACATTATAATAGAAAAGGGCTTCTTTTATAGTTATAAACAGTTACATCTTTATATATAACTAGCGGCTTCGCCCCTAGCCTCTAGGGGCTTTGCCCCAAAAGGTTTGATTAAACCAATTTTTCGTATTTTAGATTTAAAAGAAAATTTATTAAAAAAAATTTCCTGGGGGGGGGGAGATTTTTTTTTTTTGGGGTTGGAGTTGTCGACCCAACTATTTTAATTTTAGTTTTAAAAAGAAATTTTTTTTTTTGGGGGGGGGGGTATTTTCATTTCTTGGGGGTGTCCCACCCCCCAAGAAAATAGTTATAAACCTTCCCGGGACCTATGAGAAGCTACCCTGTAAAGGAGAACCCTATCGGTTTAGCGGTTAGCGAGATCCTTCGCTACAAACAAACAGACAAACAAACACACAAACAAACAGATATACATCGTTCTACTTTGTATTATAGATAATCTGCTTAAAGAACTATGTATACTGTTTGAAATTTCGTCGATAAATTTACGGGATAGAATCATATGTCACTGAACAGTGAACATGTGCTTAAAATTACTTTTGAGTTGTACGGATAGACAATCTATGATATTAAATCTATTGTTTATCCATCTTCATTTAGAAGAGATAAGAAAATTTAGTTCCTGCATGACAACTTTGTGGTAAAATCCATCGTACCGTATGTGGACCATAGGACCCCTTTCCCCATTAATAATAATAAAGACGTGTTACTTATCCCTTTGAAGAGCTCCAACAATTGATATACAAAACGTGGTTATGTTGACAGGGGTAAATTTGTCGTCAATTTAGGTTGCTAATATGGACCTTATTAATTAGTCAGTTCGTTCATCAAGTAGGAGGGAAAGGAATGGGGTATTTATTTATAGTTATTTTAGTCCGCTGCAAGTTTTACTTTATTAAGGTACATGAAAATCTGGTGCAACGTCCAAGTAATACTGTATCGATTGCTCTAACCCTTCTTTGGCTCCTCATTTGTTTTCCATTGTTCTATACCTGAATGAATTACCAGGATGGAAATGGTGTCATCAATAAATGTATAGATGTATAATCCTGACAAGTACCTGGCCCAGGTGGTGGAGACCTTTTACGTCTATTAGCAATTTATTTCTGTTCTTTTGTAGGGAATTCGCTGTATTTATATTTCCGATGCTATTATCTGATTTCAAAGACCCAATACAAAGTCGGGACAGGGCCCCTGTCTTGTGGGCAGAGTTATACAGCTCATCCCCTTTTATTCTTTTAATTTAATCTGTTCTTCATCATCAGACCTCATGTTAGTTATTTTGTCTTTTAAATACTTGCAATTTTAGGGAGGCTTCATAAAGGTACTTGGCAGGCTTTTACCTGTTTTATTTCTAATTTGCTGATGCTTCTAGAGGCTAAGGGCGTGACTGGTTATCATAATATGATTCTAAGTTTAACGGCTAAGGTAAAAATGTAGTTTTAAAAACCAAGCATCATGGCACATTTAAAGAAACTTTTAGCCTGGAACCGCCTATTTTTTCAATGAACCAATTGAACCGCCAAAAACTTCTTTTGCAAATTACTTTAAAATAAGGGGAAAATACTTTTCTTGGTGTCGGTTGCTAAATAGCAACATCCCTCTGCAGTGCATAAATCATATGTACTTAAATGTTGCCAAAAGTTGTGCAGAACTTTCTAAGTGGTAAGTAAGCTTATATGCAAACTTGTTTCTCTTTCTCGAGTGTGTTTAAGAATTGCAATGTATAGCAACGCATACAAATATCTTTAGAGTTAGGAAAACCCCTGAATTTTCTATAGATTTGTAAAGGCTTTGGCTTGTCCGTTGGACCGTTAAGATCTCGATAAAAACTGAATAAGATACATTTCTTAGAAAAATTCCCTGATATTTCCCTTCGCATTATAGCCTGGGTTACGAACAGCTTTTAGGTTCCTATGTCTATGTAAGACGATTGAAGATAATAACAATACAATTGAACAATTCTTTAATACGTGAACTTAAAACTTCTAGAAAAAGGTTCTGCATTTGAAGGTTTGTTTTGTTAACTAATTCAAGGAGGTCTTTTAAAAAGATTAATAATCATCAGCATAAGTGTTTAATTGGTACATATTTTTCCTTCTTTAATATTTTAGAGATAAATTTCTTTTAAAGCAATAAACCAAAAATAACAAGACATCTTTAGATTTCTAAAGTGATATAAACATAAGAATAATATTTAAAATCAAGTTTTAAATCAGTGTAAATCATACTGTGATTTTAAAACATAAATTCAACACTAGAAACCACTGGAGATTGTTACTATGGAATCTTTGCAATTTTATGCTTCTGTCATCTAACCATCACTTTCAACCCTATGAAACAAGGATGACAACATCCATAAAAGCGAAGCACTGAAACGGTATGACAAACGGACAATAACACTTGTATAGTGTCTGAACTGAATAATCAGAATATTAAAGTATCGAAAGAGTCGAAGCAAAATTGTAAGTAAATTTGTTGCAAAACTGCTTAATACAGGATAAGGTTTATGGACATACGTACATTTTAAGGACTTTATTATAGAGTTGCTTCGCTTATACTATTGATCTTTGTTGTCCCAGGAATCAATATACCAAAAATCAGATCAAACGGATAATTAGATCACATAAAAATTTGTTGTTAAAAAAGTAGAAAAATCAACATGTTTAAATTGGACGTACGGATATTCTGGTAATGATTATAGAGTTGCTACGCTTTCTAAATCCTACGTAACTACTACAGGAATCATCATGCAAAGTTTGAAATCGATATGACAATTCTAACATGCCTAGATTAACGAAAAAAGCTATCTATCTCGGACGGACGGACGGACCGACCCTAATTATAGAAAAGCTTCGCTTTTAAAAAGTGTAAAAAAAGTAACTATTCTTTTCCCCCCATGTCAACATGATTGGTCAAGATATAAAAACAAAAATAAATGACTTAATGAGTAGAAAAAGTAACAATATTTTCTAATAGAAATATGTAATAGAAGCAAAGAAAATAGTTTTACACATAGATATCACATTACCATTAGCGTTACCGATGGAATATATCTTGAATAAAGTCAAGATATAGAGTAGCTTCACTACTAAAAATTGTTATTTCAATATCATCCAAAAATTCTTTTTTTACCAGGGTATGGATGGCTCCATTACATATTATGCATCTTGAATCTTCTTTATTCAACTATGTCTACATACAATAGATATATTAATATAGATAGACAGTGAATATAAATATTTTAACAGGGTATGGATGGCTCCATTACATATTATGCATCTTGAATCTTCTTTATTCAACTATGTCTACATACAATAGATATATTAATATAGATAGACAGTGAATATAAATATTTTAACATGGTATGGATGGTTCTATTACATATTATGCATCTTGAATCTTCTTTATTCAACTATGTCTACATATAATAGATATATTAATATAGATAGGCAGTGAATCTAAATATTTTAACAGGGTATGGATGGTTCTATTTCATATTATACATCCTATATCTTCTTTATTCAACTATGTCTACATACAATAGATATATTAATATAGATAGACAGTGAATATAAATATTTTAACATGGTATGGATGGTTCTATTACATATTATACATCCTATATCTTCTTTATTCAACTATGTCTACATATAATAGATATATTAATATAGATAGACAGTGAATATAAATATTTTAACATGGTATGGATGGCTCCATTACATATTATGCATCTTGAATCTTCTTTATTCAACTATGTCTACATACAATAGATGTATTAATATAGATAGACAGTGAATATAAATATTTTAACATGGTATGGATGGTTCTATTACATATTATACATCCTATATCTTCTTTATTCAACTATGTCTACATACAATAGATATATTAATATAGATAGACAGTGAATATAAATATTTTAACATGGTATGGATGGTTCTATTACATATTATGCATCTTGAATCTTCTTTATTCAACTATGTCTACATACAATAGATATATTAATATAGATAGACAGTGAATATAAATATTTTAACATGGTATGGATGGTTCTATTACATATTATACATCCTATATCTTCTTTATTCAACTATGTCTACATATAATAGATATATTAATATAGATAGGCAGTGAATCTAAATATTTTAACAGGGTATGGATGGTTCTATTTCATATTATACATCCTATTTCTTCTTTATTCAACTATGTCTACATACAATAGATATATTAATATAGATAGACAGTGAATATAAATATTTTAACATGGTATGGATGGCTCCATTACATATTATGCATCTTGAATCTTCTTTATTCAACTATGTCTACATACAATAGATGTATTAATATAGATAGACAGTGAATATAAATATTTTAACATGGTATGGATGGTTCTATTACATATTATGCATCTTGAATCTTCTTTATTCAACTATGTCTACATATAATAGATATATTAATATAGATAGGCAGTGAATCTAAATATTTTAACAGGGTATGGATGGTTCTATTTCATATTATACATCCTATATCTTCTTTATTCAACTATGTCTACATACAATAGATGTATTAATATAGATAGACAGTGAATATAAATATTTTAACAAGGTATGGATGGTTCTATTACATATTATGCATCTTGAATCTTCTTTATTCAACTATGTCTACATACAATAGATGTATTAATATAGATAGACAGTGAATATAAATATTTTAACATGGTATGGATGGCTCCATTACATATTATGCATCTTGAATCTTCTTTATTCAACTATGTCTACATACAATAGATGTATTAATATAGATAGACAGTGAATATAAATATTTAAACATGGTATGGATGGTTCTATTACATATTATACATCCTATATCTTCTTTATTCAACTATGTCTACATATAATAGATATATTAATATAGATAGACAGTGAATATAAATATTTTAACATGGTATGGATGGTTCTATTTCATATTATGCATCTTGAATCTTCTTTATTCAACTATGTCTACATACAATAGATATATTAATATAGATAGACAGTGAATATAAATATTTTAACATGGTATGGATGGTTCTATTACATATTATGCATCTTGAATCTTCTTTATTCAACTATGTCTACATACAATAGATATATTAATATAGATAGACAGTGAATATAAATATTTTAACATGGTATGGATGGTTCTATTACATATTATGCATCTTGAATCTTCTTTATTCAACTATGTCTACATACAATAGATATATTAATATAGATAGACAGTGAATATAAATATTTTAACAAGGTATGGATGGTTCTATTACATATTATACATCCTATATCTTCTTTATTCAACTATGTCTACATACAATAGATATATTAATATAGATAGACAGTGAATATAAATATTTTAACATGGTATGGATGGTTCTATTACATATTATGCATCTTGAATCTTCTTTATTCAACTATGTCTACATACAATAGATATATTAATATAGATAGACAGTGAATATAAATATTTTAACATGGTATGGATGGTTCTATTACATATTATGCATCTTGAATCTTCTTTATTCAACTATGTCTACATACAATAGATATATTAATATAGATAGACAGTGAATATAAATATTTTAACATAGTATGGATGGTTCTATTACATATTATACATCCTATATCTTCTTTATTCAACTATGTCTACATACAATAGATGTATTAATATAGATAGACAGTGAATATAAATATTTTAACATGGTATGGATGGTTCTATTACATATTATACATCCTATATCTTCTTTATTCAACTATGTCTACATACAATAGATGTATTAATATAGATAGACAGTGAATATAAATATTTTAACATGGTATGGATGGTTCTATTACATATTATGCATCTTGAATCTTCTTTATTCAACTATGTCTACATATAATAGATATATTAATATAGATAGGCAGTGAATCTAAATATTTTAACAGGGTATGGATGGTTCTATTTCATATTATACATCCTATTTCTTCTTTATTCAACTATGTCTACATACAATAGATATATTAATATAGATAGACAGTGAATATAAATATTTTAACATGGTATGGATGGCTCCATTACATATTATGCATCTTGAATCTTCTTTATTCAACTATGTCTACATACAATAGATATATTAATATAGATAGACAGTGAATATAAATATTTTAACATAGTATGGATGGTTCTATTACATATTATACATCCTATATCTTCTTTATTCAACTATGTCTACATACAATAGATGTATTAATATAGATAGACAGTGAATATAAATATTTTAACATGGTATGGATGGTTCTATTACATATTATGCATCTTGAATCTTCTTTATTCAACTATGTCTACATACAATAGATGTATTAATATAGATAGACAGTGAATATAAATATTTAAACATGGTATGGATGGTTCTATTACATATTATACATCCTATATCTTCTTTATTCAACTATGTCTACATACAATAGATATATTAGTATAGATAGACAGTAAATATAAATATTTTAACAGGGTATGGATGGTTCTATTACATATTATGCATCTTGAATCTTCTTTATTCAACTATGTCTACATACAATAGATGTATTAATATAGATAGACAGTGAATATAAATATTTAAACATGGTATGGATGGTTCTATTACATATTATACATCCTATATCTTCTTTATTCAACTATGTCTACATATAATAGATATATTAATATAGATAGACAGTGAATATAAATATTTTAACATGGTATGGATGGTTCTATTTCATATTATGCATCTTGAATCTTCTTTATTCAACTATGTCTACATACAATAGATATATTAATATAGATAGACAGTGAATATAAATATTTTAACATGGTATGGATGGTTCTATTACATATTATGCATCTTGAATCTTCTTTATTCAACTATGTCTACATACAATAGATATATTAATATAGATAGACAGTGAATATAAATATTTTAACATGGTATGGATGGTTCTATTACATATTATGCATCTTGAATCTTCTTTATTCAACTATGTCTACATACAATAGATATATTAATATAGATAGACAGTGAATATAAATATTTTAACATAGTATGGATGGTTCTATTACATATTATACATCCTATATCTTCTTTATTCAACTATGTCTACATACAATAGATGTATTAATATAGATAGACAGTGAATATAAATATTTTAACATGGTATGGATGGTTCTATTACATATTATACATCCTATATCTTCTTTATTCAACTATGTCTACATATAATAGATATATTAATATAGATAGACAGTGAATATAAATATTTTAACATGGTATGGATGGTTCTATTTCATATTATGCATCTTGAATCTTCTTTATTCAACTATGTCTACATACAATAGATATATTAATATAGATAGACAGTGAATATAAATATTTTAACATGGTATGGATGGTTCTATTACATATTATGCATCTTGAATCTTCTTTATTCAACTATGTCTACATACAATAGATATATTAATATAGATAGACAGTGAATATAAATATTTTAACATGGTATGGATGGTTCTATTACATATTATGCATCTTGAATCTTCTTTATTCAACTATGTCTACATACAATAGATATATTAATATAGATAGACAGTGAATATAAATATTTTAACATAGTATGGATGGTTCTATTACATATTATACATCCTATATCTTCTTTATTCAACTATGTCTACATACAATAGATGTATTAATATAGATAGACAGTGAATATAAATATTTTAACATGGTATGGATGGTTCTATTACATATTATACATCCTATATCTTCTTTATTCAACTATGTCTACATACAATAGATGTATTAATATAGATAGACAGTGAATATAAATATTTTAACATGGTATGGATGGTTCTATTACATATTATGCATCTTGAATCTTCTTTATTCAACTATGTCTACATATAATAGATATATTAATATAGATAGGCAGTGAATCTAAATATTTTAACAGGGTATGGATGGTTCTATTTCATATTATACATCCTATTTCTTCTTTATTCAACTATGTCTACATACAATAGATATATTAATATAGATAGACAGTGAATATAAATATTTTAACATGGTATGGATGGC
Source organism: Acartia tonsa (assembly GCF_053477335.1). Classification (NCBI taxonomy): domain Eukaryota; kingdom Metazoa; phylum Arthropoda; class Copepoda; order Calanoida; family Acartiidae; genus Acartia; species Acartia tonsa. Next base: position 63,078,278 of record NC_137260.1, on the reverse strand, counting down.
TCTATTACATATTATGCATCTTGAATCTTCTTTATTCAACTATGTCTACATACAATAGATATATTAATATAGATAGACAGTGAATATAAATATTTTAACATAGTATGGATGGTTCTATTACATATTATACATCCTATATCTTCTTTATTCAACTATGTCTACATACAATAGATGTATTAATATAGATAGACAGTGAATATAAATATTTTAACATGGTATGGATGGTTCTATTACATATTATGCATCTTGAATCTTCTTTATTCAACTATGTCTACATACAATAGATGTATTAATATAGATAGACAGTGAATATAAATATTTAAACATGGTATGGATGGTTCTATTACATATTATACATCCTATATCTTCTTTATTCAACTATGTCTACATACAATAGATATATTAGTATAGATAGACAGTAAATATAAATATTTTAACAGGGTATGGATGGTTCTATTACATATTATGCATCTTGAATCTTCTTTATTCAACTATGTCTACATACAATAGATGTATTAATATAGATAGACAGTGAATATAAATATTTAAACATGGTATGGATGGTTCTATTACATATTATACATCCTATATCTTCTTTATTCAACTATGTCTACATATAATAGATATATTAATATAGATAGACAGTGAATATAAATATTTTAACATGGTATGGATGGTTCTATTTCATATTATGCATCTTGAATCTTCTTTATTCAACTATGTCTACATACAATAGATATATTAATATAGATAGACAGTGAATATAAATATTTTAACATGGTATGGATGGTTCTATTACATATTATGCATCTTGAATCTTCTTTATTCAACTATGTCTACATACAATAGATATATTAATATAGATAGACAGTGAATATAAATATTTTAACATGGTATGGATGGTTCTATTACATATTATGCATCTTGAATCTTCTTTATTCAACTATGTCTACATACAATAGATATATTAATATAGATAGACAGTGAATATAAATATTTTAACAAGGTATGGATGGTTCTATTACATATTATGCATCTTAAATCTTCTTTATTCAACTATACCTACATATAATAGATATATCTTTATAGATAGACAGTGAATATAAATATTTTAACATGGTATGGATGGTTCTATTACATATTATGCATCTTGAATCTTCTTTATTCAACTATGTCTACATACAATAGATATATTAATATAGATAGACAGTAAATATAAATATTTTAACATGGTATGAATGGTTCTATTACATATTATGCATCTTGAATCTTCTTTATTCAACTATGTCTACATACAATAGATATATTAATATAGATAGACAGTGAATATAAATATTTTAACATGGTATGGATGGTTCTATTACATATTATGCATCTTGAATCTTCTTTATTCAACTATGTCTACATACAATAGATATATTAATATAGATAGACAGTGAATATAAATATTTTAACAAGGTATGGATGGTTCTATTACATATTATGCATCTTAAATCTTCTTTATTCAACTATACCTACATATAATAGATATATCTTTATAGATAGACAGTGAATATAAATATTTTAACATGGTATGGATGGCTCCATTTAATTCATATTATAAGTCAGCTACATATAATATAGTTTAATTTCGCAAGATAAATTTTGGGAGATTATATCGTCCTAGGGAGGGAGGGGACATTTGGCTGTTTATCACACCCGTCCCCGAAATTAATTTTTTATTAGGATAAATGATAAGTAAGTTAAGAAAAATATAAAATTACATTTTACCTATTAGGTCTATGTAATTCTTCTTAAATTAAATGAAAACAATTTTTTCAATTTAACAATAATTCTTGTGAAAAGATGATGATTTATCTCTTTACTTATAGTCACTTTTAATCTTTTTAATAAGAGAATATTTACAAAGTATGAATGACATCCATAAAAGCACAGCTTAAAAACAGCCTGACAAAGTAATTTATTTAGACGAAAATAAAGATTTTTTACAATAAATTTACAATCTATAAAAATTATTAACTATTGCAAAAGTAATAAAATTAACATTTATTGATACACACACGGGTATAGATATATATAAATACAATTAACAGTTATTAGAATCTTGACACAAAAATCCACCATATCTATAATACAAAGTAGAATGATGTCTGACCGTCTGTCCGTCCGTCCATTCGTTCGTCCGTCCGTCCGTATGAAGCTTAAGATCTCGGTAACCACTGAACCGATCGGATTCTTCTCTTCAGGGAATATACCTACTGGTCCTGTGGTGGTTTTAGGCTATTTTCTTGAGGGGTGAACACCCCCAACCCCCAAAAAGAACCCTCCCCCATTTTTTTTGCTTAAGATTTTTTTGGTCCTTTTTTTATTTTTTTTATTTTTTGCTTAAGATTTTCTTGGTCCTTTTACGTATTTCGCCTTAATTTTTGTATCACCTCTTGGGGCAAAGCCCCCTAGAGGCTAGGGGCGAAGCCGCTAGTATCAAAATAGTAATTGTTAATATCATATTTCCCACATAAACATAAAATTACTTTAATTATATTACTGGCGACATATGGACTAAACATTTATAGAACAAATGTGCATACAAAATATGAATATTCACCAATTACTCTAAGGGCTCTACCGTCAGACCGGCGGACAAGGCAAAGTATAAAATGAATGAAAAAATGTATCTTCTATCTTAAATCATAGGCGTAGAGTTCACTTTTCCCTTAGTCACACTGAGAGACAAACAAAAAAAGTTTGTTATATATATATGATTCGCTGCTAAATATCATAGAAAGTTAGACAATAAAAGTAATAAAACAAGGATGATAACATCCATAAGAAGCGAAGCTCTTAAATGTAAAAATAAAAACAACAAACCAAATAAAGGAAATAGGTACATTAGTAAATAATGATGTTCAGAGGTCATACGAACCTTCACATACAATTTATCGGTTTCTTAAAGACAGACGAAATAACATTTCGATTTTAGTACCTTCGATTCAAAGAAATTTAACAAGGATGATAACATCCATATACTTAGTGAAGCTAATACAAATCTAATAAGATAGACGGACAATGTGGTTAAAACATTAGATGTCAAATATATTAATCACTAAAACTTTTGCTTAATGGACGGACTTTCTAACAAAGTTACTTGAATACATGATGCTTTTTAGTCAGCGAAATTCTCACAGACAAATCAGCTTTGTATTTCTGTTTTTAAGTAAATAAAAATTCTGATTTTTACCAGACAGTCATACAAAGTTTATGTTAGATTTTATGCTAAAATAGATTTTTTCAAATACCTTGGACCCAAAAGCCGCTTCGTAACTAGTCCCGGTCCGAGTTGAATAGTTGATTCTGCTTTTCGTTAATGCTTTAAATAGTTACTAGCGGCTACGCTCCTAGAGGCCTTTAGTGGCACTTAAAATGTTTGGTGTTTTTAAAAAATAATAAGATACCTTGCAATGTTGCGATGGAGTCTCTATTTAATTGCTACGATACTTTGCAATGTTACGTAGGAGTCTCTATTCGAGGGAGAAATAATTCGATTTATTGCGATTTCTCTCCTCCCCAAAAATAGTTATAAACCTTCCCGGGACCTATGAGAAACTACCCTGTTAAGGAGAACCCGATCGTTTCAGCGAGATCTTTCGGTATAAATACACAGATAGACATTCTGTTACTTTACTATAAGAACACAATGGCAGAACATATATACAACCAATGATAAGTCTGAATCTTAACTGCACAATCAGCCTAAATATAATCACTAAATCGGACGAACATAGCAGCTCAGAATACCTTCATTGCAGAGAAAAATAGCATGTACGACAATATACTTTACTTAAAAACAAATATTCTAGCGGATTATTGTGTACTAATTTCTTTACACTTCGTACGTCAAACCAAGTCTTCAAATTTAACCCTTTTCAGACGACAAAACTATTTCGAATACAAAATATAAAAAAATTTAATTAATTTGGTACAGAAAGAGATCCTGTTACTTTTATGTAAGGCACTGCTTCCCTAGCATCTAGGAGCTCTATATTAAAAAGGGGCAGTTGAAGCCAAACAAAAGTAGCCTTGAACCATACTAAGACTATAAAATAAAAATGTAATAGACTAAAACCATACAAAATCAGCGAAAAAACTTACTATTTTCAAAAGCGAGGCTTTTCCATAATTAAGGTCGGTCCATCCAATTTTTTTCAATAATTTAGGCATGTTAGAATTGTCCTATCGATTTCAAACTTTGCATGGTTATTCCTGTAGTAGGTACGATTCAGAAAGCGTAGCAACTCTATAATCATTACCAGAATGTCCGTACGTTCATGTTAAAATGTTTATTTTTTCTACTTTTTTAACAACAAATAATTATGTGATCTAATTATCCGATTGATTTGGTTTTTGGTAAATTGATTCCCGGGAAAACAAAGTACAATATTAAAAGCGAAGCAACTTTATAATCAAGTCCTTAAATGTAAGTTTGTCAATAAACATTTTCCTGTATCAAGCAGTTTTTCAACAAATTTACTTACAATTTTGCTTTGACTCTTATACATTTATAATCTGATTATTCAGTTCAATTAATTACTTGAATATTCAATACATCAATCATATATAATGTATTTATAGGGATAGGCCAATGAACATTAAATTAATTTGTTTTAATACATGCTGGCCATCAACTTGTTTAAGGCCGTACTAAAAAATCATAATATTTATTATAAAATTGAAATTGAACTTATAATTTTTCATTTACTATCCGCGTAAAGCTGTCAAAAATTCGATGCGATAAATAATTCACTAGTTCTCATTTCTAAAAATAGCTGCTAGGGAAGTGTTTTAATTTAAATAATTTGCATGCTATTGTCCTCTCCCTCCTTGAAATATACCCTTGAGCATTTCAAAACGCATAAACGTATAGCAAAATCAATAATTATAGTATGCATTAAAATAAGGTACTGTCAAGTAGTAAGGGTTCTTGGACATTAAATTATTCTGGCTCCCTAAGTTTTATAAACTTGTTTTCTCATTGGTTGGCTTAAAAACCTTTGAGTGCTTAATTAATGATTTAATCTACATAGTTGTGGCATACAATTTCAACCATTAGTTTTTATTTATAGTAGGGGTAATTTTGTTTCTTAGCATAGGGAAAGTAGATTCATATATAGTTCATTGTCTTATCCCTTAAAATCCCTGGGGTGGTACTAGAGACTGTTTTAGTATCAAAATAAATAGGCCAACACCCCTAAATATTTAAATGCATAAAAAGAGCTATATATTATGAAAACTAAATTGAATATTAAAATACATTGTGACTTCGAGTTAAAACAAGGTTGACAACATTCATAAAAGCGAACCTTAATTAATACGACTGTTGAACAAATGAATACTAACAATTCTAGAGTCACACTTTTTTTTATCAAAGAAGAAAATATAATTTATAATTATAAACAAAAAGTTGATGGTTTATCTGTTACAAAATTGCCTATAAAATGCAGGATGCGTAATATAAAGTACATATATTGAGAAACGTGATTATAGAGATGCCTCGCACAAAACAATAAGTTTAATCAGAGATATAACTATTACAAAACAAAATTGGTATTAAAAAAGCAAAAAAACACATGTTTAATAGACGAAAAGGGTTATGGACTATGGAGTCACTATGCTTTATGCCTTATCGTCAATAGTAATCCTTACTAAAAACGGACAAAATTACTATTCTAATGTATGTTTTTTCTCTCTCTGTCTTTAGAAGATAATTGTAGACTATAAAATAAGCCATAAAACCCAAACAATTTTCCTATAAATCTTCAGTGGAACAATTAAGTGCATCATATAATCATCTTAATCGTCTAGCCTTTGACTTTTAAAATAGCTTTCTAAATTTCAGCTCACTAAAACCCAAAACCTGAATTGATGCAAAAAGAAAATGTGTGTTAGCCTGGCACAAAATTGTATTTTATGCAAGCACGGTTGCTTTTAATAGGATTTATTTGTACGAGAGTTTACGTGTTTACAAAGACCATCCTTCTGTATCTATTTATTCCATCTACAAATATGTACTTATAGACGCCGTTTTCAAGATATTGCTGGACATACACTGAAAAAATTGGGGAGGAGGGTTCGTTTGTGTGGGTTCGGTTAGGTTAGGTTTTTTTTTGGTATTTGTCGGTAGCCTCGCAGTTTTTAGGGCACCTCAGGTGTAAGCCCTGCATGGTTAGTGTTCCCCGCAGGATATAAGCATAGGGAATAAAAATAACACACCCCTCTTAACTTTAATTTGGTAAAAAAATAACAGAGGGTGGATTTTAGTTCTCGATAGGTACTTTGAGGGGAAGCTCCGATGAACCAATATATAAGTTATTTTTGACCAGGCTAGCATGTGCAATTTTCCCCCACCCAAATCTAGTCTGGACACTGACACTATTGCTGTAGCGTGAAATAATACATTCTTCACTTTCAGTGTTAAGGTTGAACTCACTAATATGGATACATATCCTATGATATAAAGTAGTAAGCGTTTTTTGTCTGTCCCGAAGGATCTCGCTAACCGCTGAACCGATTTTGTTCTCCTTTACAGTGAAGCTTCTTTTAGGTCCTGGTAAGGTTATAAACTATTTTTGGAGAGGGTGTCTTCACCCCCTCCCCCACAAAAAAATATTTTTTAACTCTTTTGAAACTCAAATTTAAAATGGGATGAGGACGACTTTTCTCTTTCCTACCAGTGCCCCTAGAGGCTTCTAGGGGCGTGGCCGCTAGTTCTAAAAATAAAGTACTAACTCTTTTCTAAGACCTATAATGTATTTCTTCAATCAATTTTAAGGGGTTTGAATTTCTGTTAAAAAGATAATAGGTTCTTAAGGAATAAGAAAATGGACGATAAACTGATATACATTCCCATTGATTGAATAAGAAAATGTGGTTGAGTACCAGTGTAATCTAAAGTACAATTTCCCCTCTCTTCCTGGTAATTATTTGTTTACCTACTTATATTATTTGTTACTTATTTAAATATGAATCAGGAAATGAATTCTTGGGCTACTGTTTTGAAATAAATTTCTAGACTCTATATCCATGTTTTAGATTTAAAAAGGCTCAGCTAACTCTGGTAAGTTTATCGCATTACAAAAATGTATTTTCATCTTTGCATAACATTTGCTTTAGATTTCCTAGACACGAAAATTACTAAAATTATGTTTCATCACAGTTGCACTCTTGTTTAAGAAAGTGGAAGATATTTAAACAAGGATGGCAACATCCATAAAAACAAAGCTCACAAATCAGACGGTAGGAATAACTAACTTGAACACGTGTAAAGTGTTAGAACTTAATTAGCAGAATAAAAAATTATAATCTTAACAAAATTTATACATGTTTGTTTTTAAATTTTGTTTAAGGTCAAGGCATTCTCCCCCATAATATAATTACTTACGCATCCGACATAGCAGCAGTAAGAACTTTTTCTCACATCTTTGGTTAAGACGCAGTGTTGGGCTGAGATTGGAACAAAAGAGTTCCTTAATAATTAATCTAATGATAGGCAAAACTATTTTGACATATCTTTCATCTCCAAATATTCAATATTGAAATCAATACTCACTCAATATAAGATCAAGGATAAAGTAATAAGTAAAAAAGAATTAGAATACTAATACGTTCCTTTACACAAAGGTTCAGGACTAATACCCCTCCCCTTTTTCATATAAATAGTTTGTAAATAAGGGGAAGTGGTAATCAGTACTCAATTTTAAAAGCGTAAAAATAAAATTAAACAAGTTTTCATTTTACTATTTAAACTTTTTTTAATGCATTAAAATTATATCCAATTTATCCATCCTTTGATCCATGTCAATCTTTTGATATTTTGATGTTGTGTACTGGTCATAAAAAAAGCTTAACACAGAATTTCATCTAAAATAAAAATGATTAGATGCAATGAAACATGTCTATCCATCATTTTTGCAGTCAGAATCCTGGTACGATACAGATGGGATGTCTATGGAATAATCTTGGAACAATGGATAATAAATTAGTTTGCAAAAACGATAAACAAAATGACCCCTTTTCCAGATTTTAATTACTGGAGCTAATATACATGACATTTACGTAATGATACTTAATCAACTAGTTTTTAACCAATTCATCAGACATTTTCATTTTGAGCTACTTGACATGCATCCCCATATGGTGACAAATATTTATTTTATTTTTAGAGAACATCTCTTTAAAAATCAAACTTCTGTCACAGAATATTGTATAATTTTATTGTTGTCCACTGTAATATAAATGTAAATCTAATTAAAATAAAAATAACATTTACATTATTTGCACAATACAAAACAAAAGTCATGCTTATAATTTTGCAATATCACTAAAAAATCAAATTGTATGTTTTAAGAAATTCTTTTTAAGTTGTTGTATTTGTACATTTGTACAAGATAAAAAAATTAAGAATTTTAAGACACCTAGCGTCAAAATTTTAAACTACGTATAATAAATAATATATATTCTTTTTATAAAACTAGTTGCTTTGCCCCTATTATCTAGGCAAGGTTGGAGGATGTGGAATAAAAAAGCCAAAACACAACAAACACGTTAATAAGGCTTCCCTGAAAATTACAGGACTAGCAGCAATGCCCCTCGATTTTTGAGGAGAAAGAGTATTTTTTTCGATTCAAACAGATTAAATATATTGTTTAATTAATAGCACAATTCCTCGTTATAGGTAAGCTTCATTATAACTATTAAATATTTATAAAGTAAGTATCGAAAACCACTGATCCTTTTGAGTTACCTTTTAGCTAAGCTTTACAAAAAGTTTTCAGCAAGCTAATAAGGCATTTAAGTCTTGGGTTGGTTTTAGTCTGTTTTATTACCCTATTGAAGTATTTATAAAGCAATTGAAATGAAATAAAACTCTTGGAACACTGATTTCAGAAGTTAAATTAAACAATGAATACAAGATTTACAACCCATTACTGGTTCAAATGAAGTTGTAAATCAAAATTATGCACATTTAGAAAACTAAAATATATCTCTCTTTTTGACCCAGGCAAAGCAGATTCCCAGTTTTTAACTTATCTTTTATTGTTTTGAATGTTAAGACTGAAAAAAGAACAGCAAAATTTTTTATAACGAGAATGACAACATCCATAAAAGCGAAGCACTGAAACGGTAAGACAAAAACGCACATTAACACTTGTATAGTGTCAGAACTGATTAATCAGAATATAAATGAATAAGAGTCAAAGCAAAATTGTAAGTAAATTTGTTGAAAAACTGCTTGATACATAATGATGTTTATGGACATACTTACATTTTTAGGACTTGATTATAGAGTTGCTTCGACATTTTTAGGACTTGATTATAGAGTTGCTTCGCTTATAATATTGTACTTTGTTGTCCCTGGAATCAGTATACCAAAAATCAGATCAATCAGATTATTAGATCACATAAAAAATTGTTGTTAAAAAAGTAAAAAATCAACATGTTTAAAATGGACGTACGGACATTCTGGTAATGATTATAGAGTTGCTACGCTTTCTACAGTACATAACTACTTCAGGAATCACCATGCAAAGTTTGAAATCAATAGGACAATTATAACATTCCTAAATTAACGAAAAAAGCTATCTGTTACGGACAGACGGACGGACCTACCCTAATTATAGAAAAGCTTCGCTTTTTAAAAAAATCATGGAGGGAGGGGACATTGGACTGTAAACTACACTGGTACCTAAAGTCTATAAACACGATTTCGTTTTCGTTGGCTTTAAAATCTTGATTGGTTGGTTCTAACAAAGTGTCCAAACTTTTCCGCCAATAATTCAAAACATATTTAACTAAAATTGCATGATATTCCCTTTAATTTGCCTTGCATCTATAAGTAGTTACATAATCGTACTCAATATATTGCATTCTGGTTAACTTCTCACAGAGTGAGAGATAATTAGTTTGAAAAACATGTAAATAGTACAAAATTTTATTTTATATGAAATCAACAGCCTTATAGTAAGCGATTTTTTTAGTCGCGAAGCTACTTTATATATTTTATGTCTGTCAGTAACTGAATAGTTAATAAATTCTATTCTATTCTATCCGTAACGCTACATGATTTTCAAGACAGCTATTTAAGATAGACACTTGAATTGTTGTGTAAATATTCTCTGTACCTTGTGCACCTAGTTTATAAAAGCTTTTAAGACTCAACCTCTGTCTGTTTTATCTTATTGTTTTAATGAAATCATTTCTCTGTTCCTTACTAACTGGCCCAAAAAGGAGTGTTTCAAATCCCAATCATTTCAGGGGGGCTCCTTAATTTTAGCTGCAAGCTAAATCATTTCAGAGTAGTAGATAGAGACTCTAATAAAGTATTTTTGTCTGTTGTTTAATATCTCGATAGTTTTAGAACTATTTGACCAAAATATTTTTCCACTTTTAATTTATAAAAAAAAACAATTACCTTAGACCTGTGAGATGCTACACGGAAAAGGAGAACCATATATGTTCAGCTGTTACTAAGATCCTTTGATACACACACACACACAGAAACAGGCAAAAATCATGTTACTACTACATAATCATTCATTTAATAAACTTTAACCCTTTTCTTGATTCCATGTGCTTCTATAAGTTTTAAAATGCAATTTAATAGTCGAAGCTATCTATAATATTTTTCTTTCGCCTTGTTTACATGTTAAAATAATTCCCTTGGACCCCATGAAATATGGTTTTATATGCAAGAAATAGATAAAGAAGTATAATTTGGTGTACCACTAAGAATTTATATATCCTTGTTTTTCTCAGAAACTTATAGCCTTTCCTTATAAGAAAAGACACGAATAAATATTTTTATGAATATCCTAGTCCTTAAATTTATCCATGACTTTTAAAAATTGTTTATTTTATTTTAGAATATTGTAAGTTTAACAAATTTACAACATCAATAAACAAACAGAAAACAAGAATGATATTCAAAAAAGTTTATCTCAACAAATTATGGACCAGCTAATCTTCTCAAAAAATTTCAGAAGCCTATCTTATATAGAAAATGCATGAAATGTATTTCCTTTATAATACAATTCAACCACATAGCATAAAAGATGGACAGACCAAGTTAGCTATAGAGTAAATACTTACTAATCACGGGAATCCTCACAAAATATTTCAGTCGCCTAGGATATATAGTTTCACACGAATGACAGGGATATCTATTGAGTAGCATTCCTACAATAAAAATATAGAATCCAATGACGGCCAAGGGGGGGGGGGTAAAGTGGTGATTACACCCCCCCCCCCCTCCCAATTTAAAATTTAGCCACCCCCCCGCAAACAATTTTCTGGGGGTAAATAGTAAATACCCCCCCCCCCCCAATAAAAAAAAAACTTGGACGCCCCTGATAGAATCTCTACCATTTTTTAATGCAATCTATAAGATCAATTAATTATTTTGTTTTTTTTATTAATTTTATTAAGGGTGTTTCCACCTCAGGGCATTATCTGTTTTTGATTAATCTAAAGAATATTTGATATTTTAAAATTAATTGATTATTTGAATTAATTATTTTGAAATTTAATATTTTATATCACAAGACTAAATATATTTATTAGTATCAATTTTACCTTTTTTATTTTAATATTAGGGGTAAATTATAAGCATGACTTTTCAGTATGGCTGAGAACCGGTTCTTATCAAGCGGATTTTCATCGGTTTCAAAGCCAAACTGGAAAAATATTTTTTAGTTTTTTAATATTGAAAAAGAACTGGAAACTTAATAAGATCTCTCAAGAGGCGGTATCTAAAATAAATCCTTCCTTTCCCAATAGTTTTCAGTCTAAATAATTATCTATTTTTTTTCAAGAAGGAAGGGGACGTGGGCTGTTTTTTACACAAGTCTCCAAAGTTTGAGAATGTTTTCTTATTGGTTGGCAAAAAACTTTGGGGACTTTTATTTATTTTGATTGGTTAGTTCATTAAGTTCATTGTTATGTACAAAAGGGGTGATTTTATTCATCATCATTGGGGATGTACATCAATTTATAAGCTCTTGTCTTGTTCCTTCGATCCCTGATTTTTGCAACTGTATGTACAATTAGAAAAGGTCAAATCCTCATGCAGAAAATATACTGTATATTGTGGTATTTGTGTATATACTACTACTACAATATCAAATGTACATAACTATAGTGTGAATCATATTTGTTAAAGGTCAACATATCCATCCTATTATATAAAGTAGTAAGCGTTTTTTGTCTGTCCTGAAGGATTTCGATAACCGCTGAACCGATATTGTTCTCCTTTACAGTGAAGCTTCCTATAGGTCCTGGGAAGGTTTTAAACTATTTTTGGGGAGGGTGTCTTCACCCCAACCCCCCCCCCAAAAAAAAATTTTTTTTTACTCTTTAAATTTAAAATGGGACGACTTTTCCCCTTCCTACATTGAGTGTCCCTAGAGGCTTCTAGGGGCGTAGCCGCTAGTAGTATATAAACCAGGCCTCCAAATTCTCACACAACTCGCTTATAAGTCAGAAATAAAGAGATAGTTAAATGAGCCAAATATATAAATCTCCGAATAAAATATTTTTATTGCATACTTCACCAACTGAAATATCAATTTAATTTATTTAAAATAAGAGGGGGAGGGGAATAGGGGTGTTCTGTGCTCGATAAGGAACTTTGAGAGAAACTAACTTTAAACTTCAAATTTCTACCTTACACTAATTAGTACCTTTTTTGTCGTGTAGTTTATAGACTAGTCTTAGTTCGAATCGTTGTTAAAAATTTTACTTATAAAAAAATACTTATTTTTATTTATTTTTTTCCATACATCCCTTTACTTTTGTAGCTAAACTGTACTAGGACATAAAAAATACAAGCCACATAGTGTAATACTACAAGTTCATTTGACCTTTTCAAAACAGGGAATTCACAATTTAACATGTTTTCGCCGGGTCAGGATTTAATTTGGATGGGGTTTGAGAGTACAAGAAAGGTCACGTGTGTATGAGTGCATTAAATAGTACTTTAGTACAGGGTTGAAAGTACTCTTCCATAAATACTCACAGTTACCCTGTAGACTAGGATGTGTGCAAGTTTAAAAAGTACAGGGACAAAACTTGAAAAATATAAAGAAAAATTATTGGTTTCATTATTTTATTACAAAATTTACATCAATTATATATCATAGGGGAGATGTTGAAAAGCTTTCTCATTTATAACTTTTATACTTTTTTACAAAAAAGAAATTCATAATAACAAGATACAAAGGAAAAATATCAATATGCAAACAATTAACATGAAGCTATTTTAATATACTATAATCTTTAATTTTTAAGATTCAATAATGAATCAAAACTATTCCTAACCTAACTTGCAACAGCAGATCTGATCTTCTTGATAATGAAGCTGTTGTTGACAAACTGAACAGCCCAGACAACCAGATCATGAAGTCCCAGGACAGACAGTCCCAACCAGAGTCCCAAGCTGCTACCCACATCAATAATATACTTGAACATATCATAGTTGGCCACCTTCTCTGTTACAACTACTCTCTGGTTAAAGAAAATATAAGCTCTGCTCAGAAAATCTTTCTTTGCTCCCATTTTGTTGACAACATATGTTGTTTCTTTGCAGGAATTCTTACAATCCTTCTCAAATTTTGTATTAATTAGCAAGCCCAACTTTTCTATTTCCAGCATGCAGGTCTGTTTAAAGGCTTTTAAAATGGGTTCAAAATAGCTTTGATTACATTGTTTGTTATCTGAGAGCCATGGTGGTGTACATTCAATATTGTTCACCTCAAATTCGTGTTGAATTTTGTCATCAACACATTTTCTAAAATCATTTCCTGTCATCCTCACATCATCATTCTTACAAAGATTTCTCTCAAGAACATGAACATCAATGAATTGCTTAGATTCTGGCTCAATGAATATTTTGCTTCCTTTGTGTGAGGTAATATCCGGCATGAAATAACTTCTGTAATTTCTATTTGTTATCAGAACTCTAGCCCCATCAGGATTGGTATGAACAAGACCTATTTCTTTTGTAACATCAACATATGAAGTTTCTCTGCACAGACCATATCCGGGTATGAACACGGAATTTTTTTCCAACACACCTTCGATCATAGCTAAACTCTGAGCTTTATCGTAATGAAAAATCTGACTTATGAGCTGACCAAAAGTTAGATTCAAATGTGCTCCCCATGATGTGCACCAGGCAGTTGAATTACACTTGGTGTCTCCTGTCAGCAGATAATCAATATCATAGTATTTCAACTCATCAAGCCTGGCGAAGTTTGTCTGATTTGTAGGACACATGGTTATCAAAGGCATGTCATCAGCAGTGATATTTCTTTCATAGGTGATATCTATCATTGCAGGAGTCAGCAAGTTTTGTGTTGCAATGTTCAGCTGATAACAGAACATGGCAAATGAAATGAGAAACACATTATACTTTACAAATTTTACAACATCCATTATTATTTTCCAAAGTCTAATCAAGTACAAATGAATAACCTTACTTTAGGAGGGCTAGAGGATTAATGTAATAACATGTTTAACATTGTGATCATGTCAAAAGTCTCTGGAAACATAATAATTATAAGTTCCCACTAGGGTTGTAGCAGAATATAATAAAACTGTTCTCCTAAATGATCTAATTCTAATTAGCTTTTCAGATTAAGAAAAGTATATTCTTTTAACTTTGATTTAGTCAGGATATAAGAATACATATTGTTCAATCTTTACAACCCTAGAACCTTTTGAATGTGTGAAAATGTATAAAAAGTTTAATAATACTAAATGATAACAAAATTTGTTGAACTAAATGTTAGGATATTGAAAGTAGTAAAAACTTTCTCCCCAATATTATTTGATTTTTATTTACAATTGCCAACTTGCATTTTATGTTTTCGAATAAGTGCTATAACATTTTTGTTTTAGAAAACATGAATTTAAAAATAAGACTAATATGATGGTTATATCTTAAAAATAAAAAAATCAACATGTTAATAGAGGAATCAGGAATCATCAAGCCAAGTTTGAATCTACAGGATAATTCTAAAGTGCCTAATTTAATGAGAAGAGCTTTCAGTTACAGACATACGGATCGACCCTAATTATGTATAAAAAAAAGCCTGGCTATAATAATTTTGAACAACTTTTACAAATACTATTTGATAACCCCAACTGTTTGATATGTTTGTTATTAGGGCGAGGACATTTTAGTCTATTTGAAATAATTAAATTCCATCATGATGACCTTTCATGAAAATATAATTAAGGTTTAAAAGTACTTATTAAACACTTTTATTCAACACTATTAATTTGGTAAATATCTATTGTCATTAATTTATTAAACTCTATGGAAAAGGATGACAAAATTCACCAATGCGAAGCTCTAAAAACAGACGAAAGAACAAACTAACACAGTCTAAAAGCAGAATATAAATGTTAAAGTTGGAACAAAATTGTTGAAAAATTGCTCAAATACAGGATACTGTTCAAGGCCATACTTACATTTTTAGTACCTGCATATAGAGATGCTTTACATATTACATTATACCTTGTTGTCTTAGGAATCGGTATTGTAATGAAATTCAACTTGTGGTTTATGTACTAAGTACTGGCTAAAGGGAGAGGTAGGTTTCTAGTAAAATCCGTAAAGGTTAAGTGTTAAGTTAAAAACAGTAGTAGAACGTTAATAATTTATGTTAACTTTTTTTTTAAATATACATATTTAGTGAATATTATCGTTCTACTACTATTATTAAGCCTTAAAACACACACCTTTACGGATTTTACCAGAAACCTACCTCTCCCTTTAATTCTTTTGTTCAAAGCTATTAATTAAAAAAACATATGCTAATAATTTATTGTAAACTTGCTGTGCTACTTAATTGTCATTATTTATAATGAAATTGTGGTAGTCGGACAGACAGACTGTCACTTCCTAGAGCACGCTTTGCTCTGGGACTGCCGATAACACCCAGATGTTAATCCCCTCCTTATCACATTTCTAGCCAACACATTCTTCCATTGTTAGACCGTCAAAGAAAGCGGTCAAAGTATCACCCGCCGATATGGGGAGGGAGTTGCCCCTCCCCCCTGCATGTTCCAGTAACCTACCCTTTTCCAGGGGACGTCTACCTTACCCCCCTACCGGAGCCTACCCACCTACTACTCACCTGGCTGTGGACCCCCATCTTCTCCACACCCATTTTCTACCTAACCCATTATTGTAATCTGTTTGTATATAAAGCCATTAACTTGTTGTGTATATTCAGTTCAAATAAAACATTCAAACTGTAACTACTTGTAGTTCTTTATTGATAGAATCATTAAGGCTAGGGGCTCTTTTGACCGGACTCGCTCAGTAGGGTTGAACTGCTTCACCCCTACCACAAAATCATTAAATCTATTTTATTTTTTAGCTATCTCGGTTATACGGCTAAATAATTGTCAAGAAAAGATAAAAAGGAATCCTTCCTAAAGTTTACAATGCTGTACCTGTTTCTGATAATATTCAAAAAGTTGGAACGTATCTTAGGTTAAGAATCTTGGGGTATAGTCCCTTCTTCATATTTTTACAGTAGCTTTTCTTTTATTTCTAGCCCATGCGGGGGGCTCTAACCCTGCGAGGCAATTACCTAACTCAATATAACCTAACCTAACCTAAAATAACCTATCAAAAGCCATTTTGTAAATACAACGAATCACCCATGAATAGGCGTTGCCACGAAAGGGACTATACCCAAGAGGTAATTTTAAAAAAATAAAAAAAATTTAGCGCTGCGCCCATAATTTATGGGCAGCAAGAGAAATTTTTTTTTTTGGGGGGGGGAATTTTCATTTTGGGGAGGTTGGGGGTGTCCCACCCCCCAAGAAAATAGCTTAAAACCACCACAGGACCAATAGGTATATACCCTGAATAATCCGATTTGTTCAGTGGTTACCGAGATCTTAAGGGACAGAC
Organism: Acartia tonsa; assembly: GCF_053477335.1. Taxonomy (NCBI): domain Eukaryota; kingdom Metazoa; phylum Arthropoda; class Copepoda; order Calanoida; family Acartiidae; genus Acartia; species Acartia tonsa. The sequence goes on along the minus strand of NC_137260.1, from coordinate 63,061,297 downwards.
GGACAGACATCAAGCTATTTTGTATTATAGACTAGCGGCTACGCCCCTAGAGCAATAGGGGCACTTAAGGTAGGAGGGGGAAAAGTGGACCTCATCCCATTTTAAATTTGAGTTTCAAAAGAGTAAACAAAAATATTTTTTTGGGGGTAAGGGGTGAAGACACGCTCCTCAAAAATAGTTTAATAGGATAATAAAATCCCACCATCAGCAATGTCGTCACCAAAGGGCTAAATTTTTCTCGTCCGCAAAATAAAAATTAGTTAGATTCTTTCCCGCTAGATGTTATCCCAAATTTGAAAAAAACCTAGTTTTTTATAAATTAATTTTTATTCGCTTTAAATAAAGGGTTTTCTTTCAACATTTAAATAAGTTTTATTCATTCTTATTTTTTATTTAATATTGTTTGTAAAAACTTTAAAACATTTTCATTTTCTTCTAGTTTTTAATATAATAATTAAGCCTGTACAAAAACAGTGAAAGATTTACTCAAACCATTAACTATTTGTGGTTGGATTTTTGTGAACCTATTGATTCTATTTGTAAACCCTAAATCCTTGCCCCTTACCCCTTGGGGCGATAGAAAATAGAAGTAAATAAATATGAAACTAACATTATTTTGCGGAGATATTTTATTATGGGAGGTGTGTTAAGTGTCTCACCCCCCCGCCCCAACAAAGTAGCCAAAAACCACCGACAGTCAAGTATTTTTATTCCCCATAGGGTGGTAGAGCAACTTAAAATGTTTAACTCAACATTTCAAATATTTTTTACTTGCCTGTAATACACCGATAAAAATGCGCAAACCTTCTCATTAACCAGTCTTACTATTTGCATCTGAATATGATTTTAAGTGCTTGGAATTGCATGACAATTCTGATTATATCTGTTTTTATATCAGGGATAGGACAATGAATGATAAATATTTTTCCCACAAGATTGTTATCTATAATACAAAGTTGAATACATTTTTTAAAAATATGTTCGAAAATATTGGGTGCATCTACAAAATTTTCTTTTAAAAATATGTTCAAAATAAGTGGTTGCATCTCCAATTTATTTTTTTGTATTACCTCTTGGGGCATATTGAAGTGTGTAAATTAAAATATTATAATTTTGTATATTATTCAGCCATCATTATCCCCTCCCTCCTTGACTTTGATGGACTCTATAATTATTATACAAACACTTTAATAAAGTAAAATTATTTGAAATGTAAAAGCCGTTTATTTTATCAAAAGAATGATGTTTATTTTACAAAAAAAACTTTATCAAGGAAAATCTACAACTTGTATCAAAATTCTCTTAAAATAATTAAAATAAATATGTTCTGTAAAGAAAATCTTTTAAATGGTCGACAAATTAATCGAGAAAAAAAACCATTGGACGGCCTATTGTTCTTTATTCAATTTAGTCAACATGAAACTGATATTAGAAAATAATATACTTTATCCTTTATAACTGCTAAAGAAATCCAAGATAAAATCTAAATAAGACTGAAAGTGTACAACTCTAACAAACCTAATTATAAGATTAAATTCTGGACTATAAAAAATTTAAAAGCAGTTGAACCAAGTAAGTTATAAACTTATCATTATTGAAAATGGGAAGTTGACTATCCACTTTTCATTTTGATTTAAAAGGAAACGTAAAAATGTGAGGGTTTGAATATGTAGTTACCCTCCCTTAAAATTGCTATAAACCTTCTCTGGACCTCTGACAAGCTTCACTGCAAAGGTTACATTTAGTCAGATCTTAAGCTACAGACACACGGACGAAAACAGATAACCATCCTGTTACTTTTATAAAAAGTTTTGTCCATTTTCCTGATTAGCTTGAAGCTTCAATTGGATTACAAATGTTTTCATGATACTTGATTTAGATAGAAAGCATTTAGTGTTTCAACATTACAATATATTTTTTTTTTAAAGTTGCAGCAAAGTGGAAGAAATGTGGATGCAAAGGAAAAGGAAAAGGGAAATAAAGTAAAGTAATAACTAATCGGCATTACTGACAGGCAGAAGGAAAGACAGAGATCCAATAATCAAAAACACAAACAGCAGGACTTCAACGTTAAAATAAATGTAAATTTAAAAGGTAAGTAAGTCTTTCGATCCTTTTCGACAATTTTGATATATCTACAAACCTACTTTATAACCAGACAAAACTTTGTTAATATCATTAGATCATTTTTGTGCTTTTGCAGACACACTCTAAATTTGCAGACTGGTTTTATTTGTGCCAAATTACAAATAGATTAGATATGCAATTTATTTTTGCAGACATACTATCATACTCACTATGAATCAGAGTCCAAACCATCTAATTTCATATAATAAGTGTCATGGTTAAATTAGTGGCGTTAAAATTTTTACACCTCCTTTTAGCTTTTGGTGGGCTTGTTTTAGGCAATGAGAGGGGTGTAATTGCTTAGCAGGAGGTTGGATACACCCCCCCCCCCTAGGTGCACCTCCCTAAATAATCAACTTACGCAACAGTTAAAAAATTTTAATTTAAATAGAACGGAGGACTTTTTCTCTAAGAAAAACAAATTTATATCAATCATTCAAAGTGTGACTCTATATATAATTTAGATATCTTAAACAACATTGTAACAATAGCGAACCTGGCGAAGCATAAAAGCAAAACAGACAGACAGACAAAGTGAGGTATAGAGTTGATTTTACGTGAAAATTTATTTTTAAATTGATGTATATTAAAGACGAACGTTTGCAGTTTTCGACTATCCACACAACTAAAATGTGTGAATGAATTTAAAAGATAAAATTCTAGTAAAAATAAGATACCATGAATTGTCTAATGCAAAAGTCATGTAGAGAAAGAAAGAATTCCTAATTGTTAATTATTCTTATAATAAAGTTAAAGGATGTCTGTCTGTCTGTTTGTACCAAAGGATCTCGCTAACCGTTGAACTGATATGATTCTCATTTACAGGGTAGGTCCTGGGAAGGTTTATAACTATTTTGGGGGAGGGTACCACCACCCTTCCAAGAGAAACCAACCCCTCCCAAAAAAAAGTTCTTACTTTTTCTTTTAAATCTAAAATAAACAATTGGGTAGTCGAAATCAACCCCCCCTCCCTCTCAAGTCCCCCTAGAGGTTTCTAGGGGCGTAGCCGATGGTATTGTAAAAAGTAGTAAGGCTTGTGTTTCTACATTAAGATCTCACTAATACATTAATTGATTGAGCTATTCTTTATAGGGAACCTTTAAATTTTTAGGTCCCAGAAAGACATTAGGCTATTTTATTTTTAAACTTTATTCTCGGGATTGTGTTAGACTATTATCCGCGTTCTTTCTTAGAATACAGAGCCCCTGAATGCTTGGGAGTGAAGATGCTATTTAAGTAAAAAAAATTAAAGGTATAATTTGTATGATGAAACATTATATTTACTTTACCAAAACGCAAGAAAAAGTACAATAGTTAAAAAAAATATCTGACAGTACAAATGTATCAAATATTTGTCAGATTTTAAAATAAATAAATAAATTCAAAACAAAAACGATTGCGTATCTTTCTGTCTGCTTATAATAAATGTCTATTTGTCTGTCTGTCTGTTTACAAAGAACGCGCTAACCCCATGACAGTCCAGGTTAAGGTAGGTTAAGGAAAATTTTTATTTTGATTTAGGATGGGGTGACCTCTATCAACCCAAAATAAATCGCACCCTCTAAAAACGTTTAAATTTAAACTCTAAGGTGATGGGTCGACACTCATCATCCTTCCCCCCATGAAAGTGCTCCTAGAGGCCTCTATATTTTTGACTTGTTCGTCTACAAGATACCAGCCAACAAGGTAAATCAAAGAATATAGTCGCCACAAAAAGAAATAAGTAAGTACATAAAGAAAACTTAAGCTGAAGGGCGTTCAAATCTGTATTGAGAGAAAGCCAGAAAAAAAACATTAAGCTTTAACATAATTGCACCGCTTTTTGTAGCATAGCTGCTCTGTGGTTAACTATATATGTAGTTGTTATTCTTGTGGGTTGGCTACAGGACAGGGATTCTAAAGGATAAGACAATTGACTATAAATTGAAATACATCCCCAATGATAATAACAAAAATATACAATAAATCAGACAAGCGGGTACGCCCCAAGAGACCTCTAGGGGAACTTGAGGGGGAGGGTATTGGAAACCGTCCCCAATTTTTAATTTTAAATTTAAAAAAGAAAAAAAAACATATTATGGGGAGTAATTTTTTCTTGGGGCGATTTCTCTTAAGAGGGCATAGTTATTAGTAACCCTCACCAAAATCAGTTAAAAACTTTTCCTAAACCCTGAACATTATATTATGAAGATCCTTATGAGTTCAACGGTAAGCGAGATCGTTTGCTACAGACCATAAACTTTACTAAACCCCGAACAAACATATTATGCAAATCTGAATTTTCAAAATAGCAGCTTTATTATTCATTTAGAATGATTTTACAATAAATATGAAATGTAGATGCCTCTTTTGGTTACAAAATTCCACTGTTATTTTTTGATTAATCAGCACCAATAAAGCACAAGATCTCAAAAACAGCATTTGGGGGTAATACTGGTGAACAAATATATTATGCAAATCCAAAACAAAGCAACAAAAAAAAGGTTTTTTGGCACTTTTCTCCTCTTTTAAAGATTGATTATGATAAAATGATATTTTTTTAAGCGATTTATGCATTAATTATTATGAAATATAGTATAAGGTAGAAATTAATGATTTTTCTAAATAAGAAATGATTGAAAAAAATAAATTCGATCCCTATCACTTTAGAGGACAGCTGCTGACCCCCAGTCTTATGGATGAACCTAAATACATGTTAAAGATAAAAATTACCCTGAAAAGTATACAAAAATGTTTTTTTATGTGTTAAAAAAATTCATTTTAAAATCTTGATTTTGAGGATGATGACCTTTTAGATGCCCCTATTGGTGGTGATGGTGAGCCAAATGTTATCAAAGTGCATGTCCATGATGACAACTTATATATTAAACTATGATCCAATTTTTGTAGTTATAGCATCCTCCAGCCCAGCATTATTAAATAAGAAAAGAATTGCAATTTTATTTACTTCAGTTCATAAGGTGAATACTGTAGTTTTTAGAAGATGGTTATATTTCTTGTCGGAAGGCTCCATTGGAGGCTGCTATGACTACAAAAAATGGTACATAGGTTAATAGACAAGTTGTTGTAATGGGCATGTACTTAGATAACATTTGGCTCACCATCACCACCAACAGGAGCATCTGAAAGGTCATCATCCTCAAAATCAAGATTTTAAAATGAATTTTTTTAACACATAAAAAAACATTTTTGTATACTTTTCAGGGTAATTTTTATCTTTAACATGTATTTAGGTTCATCCATAAGACTGGGGGTCAGCAGCTGTCCTCTAAAGTGATAGGGATCGAATTTATTTTTTTCAATAATTTCTTATTTAGAAAAATCATTAATTTCTACCTTATACTATATTTCATAGTAATTATTGCATAAATCCCTTAAAAAAATATTATTTTATCAAAATCAATCTTTAAAAGAGGAGAAAAGTGCCAAAAAACCTTTTTTTTGTTGCTTTGTTTTGGATTTGCATAATATATTTGTTCACCAGTATTACCCCCAAATGCTGTTTTTGAGATCTTGTGCTTTATTGGTGCTGATTAATTAAAAAATAACAGTGGATTTTTGTAACCAAAAGAGGCATCTAAATTTCATATTTATTGTAAAATCATCCTAAATGAATAATAAAGCTGCTATTTTGAAAATTCAAATTTGCATAATATGTTTGTTCGGGGTTTACTTTATAAAAATGTTTTTCTTTTAAAGTAACTTTTCTGTGCTACTTAAAATTTATTTGATCTTGTTTAATTTCTTTGTTGATTATTATTGAAGAGATAGACAGATATTCACCTCAATACAACAACTTGCATTATTCCTTACATTTTAATTATTTTCAAAATAAGGACGTGCGAGGAGATTTACCAAAGGGATTACTACTTAGACCCCTCAAAATTCTTTTATCAACAACTTGTTTTTTATTTGTAATGGATGTAGAATATAAGCGGATATCATGACATGGGAAAAATTTTCGTCAATTTAAGTTGCTAACATGTACATCACTTATTGGTTAGTTAATTTATCAAGTAGGAGAGGAGGGGATCGGGACTTAGGAGGTATCTTCATTTTAGCCGTCTACAAGTTTCACTTTTAATCTTGTTAAGATCCAAGTAAAAATAAATCCATTCTTTATATCAATAGTTTAATAGGTATTAAGTTTAATCAATAAAATAGTAGGCCTGGGAAAAAGTCGCTCAAAAGAAAATTCTGACGTCATAAAAATGTGGGATGAGGAGAAGAGGAGAGGGAAAGAAAACTCCTAAAAAAGGGATGGATAATCCCTCATTTTTATGACGTCACATGCTAATTTTTTGAGCGGCTTTCTCCCAGGCCAAAAAAGTATTTTTGTCTGCACCTAAAATAATTTGCATAGAACAACTCCCCCCCCCCCTGAGAACGCCCCTGATTTTATTTATATAAAGGGTAGCAGTTTCATTTAAATAAATAATTTTATCTCTCACAATAATCTTGGCGTTGCTTTTTCAATTATTATATTAAAGAGCCTACAAACAGACCAATATATATTATTTTTATTAGGCTTTCACAGCTTAGATGCTCAAAGGTCGATAAAGTTCTCCTTTATAGTAAAGCTTCTTATACGTCCGGGTTAGGTTTATAACTATTTTAGGTATGGGTACCTCAACACCCTAAAAGTAAATGAAAGAAATCTCAAAAAACGCGCTGCTAGAGCTAACTACACAGTAAGAACACACTTCTTTGTAGAAAATATATTTCGCTTTATTCTGAATTCTAATTTTTTTAAAGTGTTTCTGTACAACTGAATAAAAAAAATGTAAATGAAAAAAAATTGCTCCTTACCACAGTTGTAAAAAATTTTAAGCGGAGGTTCGGCTTTCCATTCGTCAAGTGCCCTAGAAGAGGCCTCTAGGGGCGTAACCGATGGTTTTATACATGTATTTAAGATGTCTTTACGGTTATTTAAGTACACATGTAAAAACTTAAAAGCCATTAACCAACAATAAAACCAAATAAACAATTTTGTTTGTATTGTTTTAATTTTGGTTTTATCAGGGAGGGAGAGGACAATGGCAGTAGTCTACAATCAATTCTACAATCCTTTCATCTTCCCAGCAAAGAAAGGCATTATGATTCCATAATAATTATAGATAAGATTATTTATCAGCTACTGTCTTATCCTTGAGTTTTATAATCGATTAAGATATTAAGTACTGTTTAATTTCATTATACTTTAATATTTAGTTTAGTTCATAAGTACCGCAGTTGACCAAACCTTGTTTAAAATTAAATGTTAAATGCATAACGATTACTCGCCCCCAAAAATATTTTTCGAGGTAAAATTTTTATCTAATTCATTTTAAAAATAGGTGTGGGGGCAATTTGGTGGTCAAGAAACAGGATTCAGGGAAATCCCTCTCAGACTTTTTCCTATGACAAATGAAACGTTACCTTTAAAGCTAGTTTTAATATATCCTGTGGTTAGTGAGATCCTAATGGACAGCAGAACATCGTGTAACTTTAGACATCATGATGTACTTTGAAAGTGTTATTTACAAGGCTATTTGAATTACACAAGACATAGTTAAGATGCACAAGCCTAAAAAAGGATGACATTTTCCATAAATGCTTCTCAATCAGACTGTTGAACAAACGGACATTAAAAGTTGTACAGAGTAACAGCACTTAATAAGTAAAATATTCTTTTTATAAGTTTACAAAATTGTTTAATACAGGATATTGTTAAAAAACAAACTTACATTAATCGATATATTATTACTTGGATGTTGCACCAGATTTTCATGTAAAGTAATACTCGCAGCTGGCTTATATAACGATTCCTCACCCATTTAAACTCTACCCCATTGCCTTCCCTCTTACTGGATTAACAAACTGACCAATAAATGAGGTCCATATTAGCAGCCTAAATTTACGACAAATTTTCCAATATCACTATAGACACGTATATCTTTTATCCAATCTTACACTTTAAGGACTTAACAGTGTACCTTGTTGTCCTTTAAAAATACGTATGAATAGATCGTACTGCTAAGTACACACACACACACACAAACAAATACACCCATAAACACGCACACACACTCACAACACAAACACACACACATACACAGACTGCTTTGTTCAAATTGATCAATAAATTGCTCTAAATCTTTTTGAGGTTTGCAAACAGTATGTAGAGACATGACGGCAATATCCCTTCAAGCACCAAGTGGATCACACTGAAACCCCCCTTCCCCGGACTTTTTCTTAAAAACAAGGATGACAACATTCATTAATGTTTAGAGTGAAGTTTGAAATCAGACAATCAGACAAACGAACAAATGAAGAGGGACATTTTTAATCTAGATTTAATTTAGAAATAAAAATGATGTAAAATAGCCTAAACCCCACACAGGGCTAGTAGGTATGTTCTATGAAAAGCACAACCTAATCAGTTCAGTGGTTAGCTAAATAGACAAGCAGGGGTTAGGGGATTGTGTAGTTCAGTAATGCTTTCATATGACCAACAATAAATTTTTAACATAAGGCACTAGGCTTAGATAGATAGATAATAATAACGCCTAAAATTAGATTGAGAACGATTTTGTTAAGAAGTAGCGAGGAAAAATCCGCCAATAACAAAGAAAATTTCTGTGAAGTAAAAAATAACCTTAGTATAGAGAATCTACGCTTCCCATAAGGACAACTTTGCAAAAATGTTTACAGTTATATTTAAATTTGATTGATGAATTTAATGTAATCAATCTCATGTAAAACTTTTGACCGCTAATATCTTTGTCAGTGTTTTGTACAGTACAGTAAATATACTTTGATTTGTATTTTTGTATCGCTTCATATTATATACAGCTTTCCGCGGATATCAAAATGAAATAAGATTATACCAGTTTTGATAGCAGGCTAACAAAAGTTGTATTATTTTATAATTTTTATATTAATATTAATGGAAAATTGTATACAATTACAATACTATACATGTTTTTTTTCGTATGGCTGAGATCCGGTTTAGATGCAGGGTATATTAATTGGTTTGGAAGCCATACTGAAGGATATCCACCGTGGTTGTATTCTAGTCTTAAAGTTGAAATTTTTGTAAGATGTGATATTAATATATGCAAAAGTGCGGGTAACCGTCCATTTTTCCGCAATTCTGCAAAGCCATCTTTTATTTGTATTGCTTGTGTACAAAATTTGGAAATAACTCGATAAAATCTTTGAACATAATCTGATTTTACAATTTATGTTTTGTTTAAAATTTTCGCCCCCACAATTAAAGAAATCGTTCATATTTCTCCTATTTTGTTCTTTACTTCGTATCCCTTTTTAGTTTATCTATCTATCTATTTAGCTTATCTATCTATCTATCTATCTATCTATCTATCTATCTATCTATCTATCTATCTATCTATCTATCTATCTATCTATCTATCTATCTATCTATCTATCTATCTATCTATCTATCTATCTATCTATCTATCTATCTATCTATCTATCTATCTATCTATATATCTATCTATCTATCTATCTATCTATCTATCTATCTATCTATCTATCTATCTATCTATCTATCTATCTATCTATCTATCTATCTATCTATCTATCTATCTATCTATCTATCTATCTATCTATCTATCTATCTATCTATCTATCTATCTATCTATCTATCTATCTATCTATCTATCTATCTATCTATCTATCTATCTATCTATCTATCTATCTATCTATCTATCTATCTATCTATCTATCTATCTATCTATCTATCTATCTATCTATCTATCTATCTATCTATCTATCTATCTATCTATCTATCTATCTATCTATCTATCTATCTATCTATCTATCTATCTATCTATCTATCTATTTAGCTTATCTATCTATCTATCTATCTATCTACAAATCTATCTAACTATCTATCTATCTATCTATCTATCTATTATCTATCTATCTATCTAATATCTATCTATCTATCTATCTATCTATTATCTATCTATCTATCTATCTATGGTGTCTGTAACTTACTCCAGATGTTTCACGCCTTGTAAACAGAAACCATGGACAAGGGATAGGGCATGCAAGATCAAAAAAACATTCAATTGTAACAAAAATGTATTTTTGATTTTTATGCAATTAAAATAAATAAAAAAGGCTTAAGGCAGAAATGCTTATATACTGATTTCTTTTCTAGTTAAAATTTTACATTAAAGTATTTCTTTAAGTTCCCTATCCCTGGCCCCTGACAAAGATTGTTACATATTTTTTGCATAAGCATTTTAGTGTTTACAATAGTAGACTGGTTTCATAAATGCAGCTACTATTCAGCGCATTTTTTCATTACAATAAAACAATATAATAATCCAATACAATAATGCCATCGAGCATAGAAACTTCCCCCCCCCCCCCCCCTCCCACTTCAAAATCATTTTTGAAATTAATTCTTAAAAAAGGGAAGAAAATTTACTACTTTAAATGCTTTGAGTGTTTTTCATCCTGTTTTTATTTGTAATACGGTGAATCTTTATGATTACTAATTTCTTTTATTTGTTTAAAAACATTGTTGATTTTCATTTTTTTCAAAGATTTCTAAAAGGTATTTGATATCCTATTATATAAAGTAGTAAACTTTTTTGTCTGTAGCGAAGGATCTCACTAACCGCTCAACCAACTCAATTTGAAAATGAGGGATAAGTTGACTTTTCTCCCTTTCACCTTAAGTGCATCTAGAGGCTTTTAGGGGCGTAGCCGCTAGTATTACAATATATTAATAGTGGTTACACACCTAAATGCCTCATGGGGCAATTGAGCGAAGGAAATGGGGAGGGGGTTAAAAAATTAAAACCTTGGACGTCCTTGCCATGAAATATGGGTACATTTTTACTTGATATACAATATGGCTAGCTGGCTAACATTCAGAATTTTGCACCAATTTATTTCTACAGCGGCTTTAGAACTATAACTCTTGGACATACTTAGTAATTGGTGTCATAAAGTAGAATTTTGAAAAGCGATGCTTTTTTATATTTATGGTCTGTATATACGTATGTAACAGATAGCTCAAATAGATAAGAGTTGTCCTATAAATTTAAAGCCATGATTATTGATATAACTATTTAGAAAACGTGACAACTCAATATAAGTATTATTAGAAGGGCATGATTTTTATTAGTATGGATTAGAACCTGTTCTAATCCAGCGGATATTAATCGGTTTTGGAGCAATACTTTCATCGGTTAAAATGTAAAATAAGTCTTCCTTACTTAAGAATACTTAATTGAATCTAAAAAATATAAAAACAAGGATGACAACATCCATAAAAGCGAAGCTCTGAATTGGTATGACAGGCGAACATTAACTTTCGTAGTGTCAGATCTTTTTAAAAAATTAATTGTAAAGTTGCAAAACTTCTAAATACAGAATTATGTTTAAGGACATACTGAATGGTTTCTTACAGAACAAGAATGGGTACTAACTGGACATTTTTAGAAAGTGTTAAAACTCCTGCGCCTCAAGTAATGCTTGAAAACACCAAATTCTTGCAACCTTTCTATGGTAAATATATACAAATGTGAGTAAACAAAATAATCATTGGTTTAAAATATTCTTGTCAAAAAAATGCATTATTTATATAAACTGCTCCTTTTTGTTGTTACTTTTAAATGGTATATTTACTATAAGTGTGAAATGTTATTCCCCCTTTTTCATTCTCCCCCTTCTGCCCTTGGTTGTAAATAATTTACCCCAATTTTATCATACTAATTTCTACATTGACATTTCTTATAAATTGCAAAAACATATTTTGAAACATTACACTATGACTCTTGGTTCAGTTTTATCATTCAAAAAAGGGACAAACATTTTTAATTTAAAGAAAAATTTTAGTTCTTTTTGTAAGATTTCAGGGGATCCTAAATTTAAAAAGGCAAGGAATTAATATTTGAAGAAGTAATTTTAAGTTCCCCACCCCCAGTAAACCAGCCAACATCTGGAAATTCCTTTAGTTTAGACAATGTAAAAGTTATAAGCCAAAATATGAACTCGCTTAATTTAAGTTTAGCCTCTTTAGATAAGGATGGGGGTAAGTTTAAAATGAAAATTAAAATATCAGAATGCATATAATAAGTGGATTAGAGGATAAATGGGTTAGTGCAGGGACAAGGGAAGGCTATTCTGGCAAACAATGCTTTAGAGCTGATTTCATAGATTTCCAGTTAAAACTAGATGATGAGATTATGCAACTTTTGGCAGAATTTGATAAGAATCTCAAGCATTATTTATTAGTTTTTGCTCACTTTACTACAAGCCATGCAAAAATGATAGTCAGAGATTAGTTCCATGTTCAGTTTTGAGATGGACAAGTTGTATAATGCTTTTTACATATTTTATATATTTTATCTAAATCATAGACTACTCGTAAATTATATGTTTAATAGTGAATAAAATTTATTGAAAATCCCAAAGAGTGGATAGCTGTAATATTTTCAAAAATATTTAAGATTGTTTATATATTTATCTCATCTAAAAATTTTACATAAAAAAAGTTTTTACGACACCTATCAATAAAATTCTGAACTACATAACTATTCTTTTCCAAATCCTAAATTTTATAATATATGTTGTGGTTTAATTTGGTATTTCTTGACAACTTCTTGCCTCTAATTGTGAAACAAGTTGGAGGGAAGTGGCGAAATGGGTAATGTAAATTAGAAGCTTCCCTGAAATCATGATTTATTATGTACTGCAATACTAAAATCAACTAATCTTCTCCGAATATTAACATTTACAAACTTTTCACAGAATTTAAAATATGGGGAATTTCCCCCATAGTGCCTTGTAGAGCACAGAATCCCCACTTTCCCGACCATTAATTTAAAACAAATTGTAAACGACCAAAGGGGAGGGAGTCTTGGTATAGCATTAAAGAAACCAAAAGATATAATTCAAATAAGGAGGGGGATCCGTGCTTGATAGGCAACTTTGTGGTAAGGCACCAATATATGTTTTTTATGATTTATATTAAATTAAGTTGATCGTCAAATAGAATTTAGTTCTTTATGTTTCTAGGTCATTTATTTTTTAAAAGCGAAGCTTTTCTATAATTAGGGTCGGTCCGTAAGTCCGTCCGTACGTCCATCCGTTACAGTTAGCTTTTCTCGTTAATCCTTAAAAAGGTTAGGATTGTCCTTTCGATTTCAAACTTTATATGCTAATTCCTATAGCAGTTAGGTACAAATTCGAAAGCGCAGCAACTCTATAATCATTACTAGAAAGTCCGTACGTCTATTTAAAAGAAGCTTTTCTATAATTAGGGTCGGTCCGTAAGTCCGTCCGTACGTCCATCTGTTACAGTTAGCTTTTTTCGTTAATCTAAAAAAGTTAGGATTGTCCTTTCGATTTCAAAATTCACATGCTAATTCCTATAGCAGTTAGGTACAAAATGATAAGCGCAGCAACTCTATAATTATTACTAGAAAGTCTGTACGTCTATTTAAAACAAGCTGATTTTTTACTTTTTTTACAACAAATTTTTATATATTCAAAGTATCCTAGTCATCTGATTTTTTTAATACTGATACCTATTACAACAAGGTATAGTGTTATAAGCGAAGCTTCTCTATAACTAGTCTTAAAAACGTTAGTATGTCCTTAAACAGTAACATGTATTTAAACAAGTTTTGCAACAAATTTACTTACAATTTTGCATAGACATATGTTCAGTTTATTCAGTTCTGTCACTCTATGAGTGTTAATGTTCGATTTCCTTCCAATTCAGAGCTTCGCTTTTATAGATGTTGTCATCCTTGTTTTAATAAGTAATGAGCAAAGGATTTTATTTTTGAGCTTTAAAGTAAGAAGTTTTTAAGTTATTGAATCAATTTGAAACTTTTACTTTAACTTGCTCTAAAGGGTTAATTAGGAAGTGTTTGAAAATGAGCCGAAATAAAAATTTGTCAAAATATTTTGTTTTTCGTCTTTAAACAGTTACTAATTTTATGGGTAGGAAAAATATTTAAAGATTTTATTTTTAGGAAGTATTTAAAAATGTTTTTTAATCTCCCTACTGTGTTATTTTTTTTAAATCGGTCTGCTAATAACATAAATAATCAGGGTTTGGCAGCCGCGCCTCAGCCTCACTTTTAAACCTGCTTGTGAGCAGAAAAAGAAATTTCAGAAAGAAGGATTGTCAGCTAAAGAGCAGTTTTATACATCCAGCTGAATATTATAGTAATAAAATGACGATATCACTGAGGCTTATGTGCGGCTGCCGATCCCTGTTAATAATCTACAAACTTTTGATGAGGTTTAGTGAATTTAGATTAGCGAATTTATACTCAGACATAATTACTACAAGCCCCTTTTAATAATAGTTGAATCATCAATAATATTACACACTCGTAAAGGTTTCGTGATTAGATTGCATGATTTTAATAGACTTTTTGGTCAGAGAAACCTTCCCTTGTCCCTGGGGTTAGTGTTTTGGTTTGTTAGTTTTTCCTTTCCATTAATACATCATTGTTTCTTGGAACTATTTATTGTTATAATATATACTTTTATTTTCAGTTCCAAGCGGATGGTCCAGTTAAAGAAACTGAACAAGATCCACAAGTTTTTAAAATTAAAAGATGCCATTGCCCTCACACACTTTAAACAAAAGCTTAAAACAATTCCGAGTAGTCAAAGAAGACGAATCATGTGAAAGATACTGAAAACGGAATATATGCAAGTGACTTATGTCCTTCCATCTAAGCCAGGAGTGCCTATAAGAAAGGAAGATGGCTCCAGAACATCATGTGCAATGCTGTTAGTTGCTCCTGTTAATAGGGGTCGGCAGCTCCTGGAAGCTGAGGTCAACAACCAAAGGATGTATTGTACCAGCTCTAGATGCTACATGGAATGCTACTTTGCAAGACACTATAGGTTCCAATGTCTTGGAAACAGCGAAGTAGTTTACCCTTCATTGCTTGATCCTTGAGGGTATCCCAGGACACCTCAGGTCATGAAAATAACTTCACTTCACATAAATGCAGCTGCAATCAATGCAACACACGGAAAGGGGTTTTATCTGTCCCACAAACTAAGACCAGGTGTCACATATGCAGTTGAGGCCAAGCATCTGATTTAAATCAACCTGACTATCATTTGGCTAGATGCACATAGGCAAATACGTCCTCTTTTTTGCTTCAATCTTCAAAGGGCACCAACAGAAGTGCTAATTGTCCAAGACCAGTTGATAGGTTTCAACATAATGCAGGCCGAAGAAACAGAATTTCCTGATGTCAGTGATGGCTTTCCTCAGCTCTTCAATGAGTTGGCAACAGGCTCTTACCTGCCGAAATGTGCAAGGGAAGTTGTTACTGATATTAGGAGAAATGAGCTGACTGGGCAACTATATCCAAGACTGGAACAATTCCATGCTTTAATGAACCAGCCTCCAAGATATGTGCAAGGGTATGTTTACAGAGCGACTGATGAAATGCCTGAGGGATACGAAGAAATTTTGAATGTTCTGGATACTGAAATACCTATCCCACCATGGGCACCAAACCAGAATATTTTGATAGTGCCAGGCATTCTTAGCAGAATGAAAATCAGAAAGAGTAGGAGAATAATCACAATCGCCCACCCAAAAAGAGACACTCATAGGAGAAACATCACAAACCCTCTGAAGTACAAATCAAGACAGCTGCATAAATTTACAATGTGGATATGTGGCCCCAGAGGAACACAAGAAAATTCCTGTCCACTTGGGCAAGGACGAACTGTCCAGACACTCATGTTGGAGCAGGAATTTTAATAGCTGGTGTTCTCAGTTACAATCCAGACCTTCACAATAGCACTCACAGGAAAGCAAACTTTCTGGATGCAGGTAATGTGTTACCAGTTGGAGATCATGAAGGGATGGATTAATGGATAAGACTACACAATGTTCCTCAAATCTTTTTTTTAAGGCCTTCAGTCAATTCTAGTTTAAGCTATTTTGTAATCAATCTTTTTGTGTAATTTTTCTATGTAATGATTGATTATGATTATATATTTACACCCTGTAATAATCCCTGGAAATAATTCATCGATACATTTTAAGAAAATAATATATACATAGAGACTCAGTCAGTGAGGATATAACACCATAAGATTGTTTATAAACATATGATCTGACATATTTAAAAATGGTCTCACAACAGGTGTGTTTTTAAAGATTTATTTTTTCAATAACTCCTCAAACTCAACAATATTTACTAAAGTCTTTGAGTGCGTTTTTATTTGTATTACTCCATTAAGTTTAGTTAAAATATGATAATATAGAAGTAACCAAATTGTGTTATCGCTTAACTATTTTGTTTGATGAAATGAAAATCTTAACAAATGTCATACATGGTGTTCTGAATATTTTTTTGATTTTTTTAAAAGTAATAGTAAACTTCTTAAAACCTGAGACTTTTTGAAACTTTTTAATTAAAGTATACTTACATAAAAAAATCAAAATATTTAACCTTGTTTTTCGTTTAAAAACAAATTTTTTTACTATAATCGTTTGCTTGTGTAAATGTCCATTTGTCCCATGCAAATCATATCTTATTGTTACATTTCTCTCATGTGTTGAGAAAACGGAACAGTTAACACACTTAAAAACTTGCTTATTCGCCCTAAACAGGCTGAAGTGAAACAATTTCTTATGTTTTATTTACATAATCAAAATGTGCAAAGCAAATTATTTCAAGACTTTTTCCTCGTTTGTGTGTTCATTATCATAAGGGTTAATTATTTATGTAATATTTCTAAGAGAATAAAATTTTTACCAGAGGCTGTAAATGAAGAAAATGTGATGATTTGTAATTTGTGCTATATTTTAGACTGTGCTGTGATGATTTAATTGAACATTTCAGAAAATAATCATCCAGTTATTCCTACTATACATATATTAGTTAATCTCCTTGCACTTTTAAAAACAACAGATGATTAAATTTTCGTTGAAATTTAAACAAAACAGCTAATTTCATTGTGTAAAACCCAAGGGTAAAACCTGTGCTTTATACAACTTGACAATTTTAGAACTTGATTATAGAGTTGCTTCGCTTATAATATTGTACTTTGTTGTCCCAGGAATCAGTATACAAAAAATCAGATCAATCGGATGATTATATCACATACGATTATAGAGTTGCTACGCTTTCTAAATCGTTCCTAACTACTACAGTAATCACCATGCAAAGTTTGGAATTGATAGGACATTTCTAACATGCCTTAAATAACGAAAAAAAGCTATCCGCTCCAGACGGACGGACGGACCAACCCTAATTATAGAAAAGCTTCGCTTTAAAAAAAACTTAAGTTAATCTAAAAAATGTAAAATAGGATGATTCTTACTATGACTGTCAAGATTAAATTTAAATGTATTATGTTTATTTAATTGAAATTTTACTTTGCTTGCCTGTAAGGGCGCAGTTTGAAAGTTTTAGTCAGAAGGGGGGAGGGATTAATTAATTGAAAATATACAGTTAAGTATTTTGACTCTAAATCATACTGATATCCAATTTTTCATAAACAATCTCTCTCATTTGTTAGCTAAAACTTTGGGTACTTTAATCAAATTGATTATTAAACTTGCATGGCAGTGTCAGAACATTATAACTAATAATTTTTAGTTTCATTTAGGAGTAATTTCGTTTATTATCAATTTATCGTCCATTGTCTTGTCCCTAATTAAGATCCCTTTAAATCCATTCATTAAAGTGACTTTCTGAAATTTCTAAGCAGTATAGCGTGCACAGTGATTCAGCTAGGGCAGTCCTTAACAATATCAGTTTAAAGGGGGGTGTAGACACCCCCTACACCCCTCTAACGCACGCCAATGCTTCTAAGTCATGCTTTGATACAAATTTGTTACGTAATTATATACAATTTCACTAAGTAATCAATATAGTAAATAAATTCTTTAATTTTGTACTTTTAAATTGTACTAGTAGCTACGCCCCCTAGAAGCCTCTAGGGGCACTTAATGTGTGAGATATCCTCCCTCCAAAATAGTTTAAAACATTTCCTGGACCTATAAGAAGCTTGATTGTAAAGGAGAACTATATCGGTTCAGCGGTTAGTAAGATCCTTTGCTAAAGACAAAACAAACTTACTACTTTATATAGTAGGATTAATTAATACTTTAGCAGCTACTACTATAGAAAAGTAAATTAGTCAAAAGTTGCAACGATTTATTAATTGTGCTTATCTGTAACAGAATTTATCATGCAATGTTTGAAATTGATGGTACTATTCATTTCTATTCTTACAATAATACAAGTTATCCGTTACGTACATACTCACCCAAATAATAGAAAAGTTTTTTTTAAGTACATATAAAGAACCATGTCGCTTCTAAAATTGGTTTTTCTTGATATTTTAGTTATTAAAATTGCCGCTAGGTGTTTTAAATGTATAAGTTTTATATATAAACAATAACCATATAGAAAATGTAAATAATTAAGAATATAAAAAAGAATAAAAATTAAATATCTACAATGTTGTTACATAATTAAAAAGCAAAAACATTTTTTATTATTTTAAAGAACTTTTTAAAGTTTTGAACATATTATAAATAAAAAAAATTACAGCAATGATCAAGAGGGTTTGAATCACTTCCATAATTTGTTGGCAAATAATATTTGAAGACCTATGGTCTCTCTATGTTTAAGAATTCTTTGCTGAACAACAGTAATCATACATCTTCATACGATTTTCATAACTTTTCTAATCAAAGTTCATGAATATCATTTCCTTTTTTTACACAGTCGTTACGAACATCTTTGCTCCAAAATTGCCAGAAATTTCTTATACGTAAGCTTACTGATTGTTTACTCCTTTTTGTGTGAAGGGAAAAATCACAAAAAGTTCATCATTAGACTGGTGATTTCTAGAACGACTTGGAATATTATAGAAGCAAATAATCCTTTTTATTATGTTTCTTGATGTAAAATTATTTAGGCTTGTAGCTTCTGTGCTGATAAAATTGGGGGGGGGGGGGGGGGGTTGGTTAACGGGATTTTTAGGGATAAGACAATGAACAATAAATTGATATTCAACTCCAGTGATGGTAAATAAGTTTATGTAGATTAAATTTGCACCAATTTAGTGTTTAATTGAAAATTTAATTTAGTTGGTTGAAAAGTTCTAAACTACTAGTTTGGAACCAATCAATCAAAATTCAAAATTTTAACTGAAAAATAGGATAACTTTGTTATAAACATTGAGTAACAAGTAATTAGAAGTCCAATGTCTCTTCCCTTCCAGCTAATAATATACTTTTAAAATACAACAAAATTATTGAATACAGCGTATTGATTTATGTTCTACTAGCGGCTACGCCCCTAGAGGCCTCTAGGGGCACTTGAGGAGGAGAGAATCGAATTTAACAATTCAATTTCTTATTTAAGATTTTAAAAGAAAAAGTGAAAAAAAAATTTGGGGGGGGCGAAAAAATCATTTTTTTTATTTTAAGTTAAAAAAAATTTAAAATTTAGCGGTTTAGTGGTTAGCGAGATCCTTCGGTACAAACACACATACACACAAACACACAAACATCCTGTTACTTTATTATAAGGATTATTAATTTTGGTAATACACTTGCATTGAGTGAAACCAATGGTCTCATATTTTAGTTATGACAATATTCGCTAGGTTTCACTAAGGTTTTATTTTAATAATCAACACATTCAAGTGGGAAATAATGTTAAATACAATAATTATAATTAAATAATTTAAGACTATAATAAAACAATTAACAAAATTTATCATAATTGCAAATTAGTATATAATCCTTGTTTTTCTTTAAAATCAAGTTTCTGAATAATAATAATACATTGATAACACAGGGAGAGTTGTAGGAAAACACGGTGGAGGTTAAAACTATTTAGAGACTTTGACAGTCTTTTCATCGCTCATGATTAACGTAATTATCTACAATCTATAAACCGTCTCGGCCTATATACTAAAGGTCCATTGTTAAGTACAACCTCCCTATAATATTTTAAAATTGAATGAACTTATGAGAGGGTTTTAAAATTTTTATTTATAAATGAATTGTGGGGATGGGGTGGCAAGTAACAGTTAGATTAGAAAGTAATCTATTAAAAATTCAATACTGAAGAATATTAATCAAACTAAAATTCAAATAAATCTTACTTTTGTCTTGAAGCCTAACTATTAATCAATACTTATTGTTGAATTTTAGTAGTAGCATAGCTACTCTAGAATTTTAGTCTGTTGTTTCAACTGTCCGTCAGAAAGAGTGTCGTGGTAGAATTGTCTTCCTATATGTATAGAGAAAAACAAAATAAAATATAAAAATGATTATTTTTATATTTATTCATTTTTATGCTAGCAGCATCGCTACGAGCATCTCTGGGGTCTGAATTTGAATAGTGGGTCTTGAATTTAAAGAAATGAAATAGCCTAAAACTAACATAAGACCTATATGAAAAACTCAATCAGTTCAGTGGTTAGCAAGATCTTACCATACAAATACATAGTATGTTTGTTTTGAGAATTTGTAGTGACTACTTTTGCACATAATTGTTCTTGTTAAATGATAGATTTGCTAGTATGGAAATTTGCGATTGCAAACTCATGACTTTACACTTTTGTATGCTATCATACTATCATAAATGTTTCCATAATGTTTATCTTCATATGAATCACCTTCCCAATTTCATAATAATATTAGCTTGATATTTTGTTTCAACATTGTGTCAAATGTTTCAGACATCTTAAGTAACACGGTAAAATCTAACATAACAAATAAATGCGTGTAACCTAAAGGTTACTGTAATTTATAGATCTTCGCAACTGATTTTTAAAAAGCCACCTTTATTATCAGCTGCGTCTTCGGTTATTTATTTCTATGAACGATCTTTTTGGAGGTACCTTCCCCCATACTATTTATAAACCTTCCCTGGACCTATAAAAAGCTTCACTCTAAAGGAGAATCATATCTGTTCGAACGGTGAGTGAGATCTTTCGCTACTACAAACAGACAGACATCCTGTTACTCTGTAATTATCAGTAAATTTTGTATGTTGCAACAAAATTGTAATTTTTTTCGAAGAATTCAATGAAACAATATACCTTGAAATAATGTTCATTTGGTCTAGAAAGACAATACAATTATTACCACACTGTTAAAAACACCCAATGTGGCAAACAAGGGACGTCCAAGCTTATCAACTTGAGGGTTTGAAAGGTTTGTTTGAGGGTTTGAAAGTTTTAGGGCGGTAAACATCCCTTTAACCCCATCTCTGGACGTTTACAGTGGTATAGTTTTAATAAGATGAAAAGTAAAGGATTATGCAGTAAGAATACAGAACAGAATAAAGCTTGACTAGATAAATTAAGAAGTGCAATTTAGTTTTAATTTTTTTAAAATGCAACAAGAAAAGGATAAAAGTATATTTGGATGAGTTGTAATTCCAATTTGATTAAAAAACAAAAATTTACAGAAAAACTGAAGAAATTATAATTTATGATGCATGAAATGTAAATACTTATGTGTTTATTTGTCTTTGATTTTTTGGCTTAAAAAAGTATAAATATTCTAAATATACTGCCGTTTAAAAAATACATCTTTCTTTTTAAAAAATGATAAATTCTAGGGATTTTTTAAGAATAACATAATGGGGGTTGTAGATTAACTTAAGTGGAATAAAATGCAATCATAGCAATAACATTTAATGTTTTAAATTTAAGTAATAGCCTGCCAACTTTCTCTAGTGTCTAATAAAGAACCCGCTAAATGGGGCGCAGCCACATGTAAGTCTGTATTCATAATTTATGATGAACAAAAAACTGATTTAATAATTTTTTTTACAATTTGTCAACAAGATGACTGATAGAGACTATATCACTAAAATGAAATCGCATCCGTAATACTTTTATTTTAAATTTAAGTATTAGAATAGTTTTAGGCTATATTTCTGCCCACTTTCTCGAGTGTCTAATGAAGAGCCCACTAGATTCTCTATAGGGCGCAGACGCTAGTAAGTCTTTAAATTCAAGCTATCTGTTGCAAAATGATATAAAAGAGTCATCCTTTGATACAATAATAACATTATCTGTCTGGTTCAAAACATTAACACAACAAACAAGAATGATAATGTTTTTAGTAATAGCATTTCTAGTATTGCTTCGAAACCCATTCACATCTGCTGGTTCTCAGCCTTTCTGAAAAATTATGTATAGCATCGTACTGCAGACAATTTTCAATTAATTTTAAATAAAACAATAACAGTTTTGTTAGCCTGGGCCTTTGGTCCCTGAACATTTTCCTGTGGGAGACATTTGACTGTAAATTAAATTGGTACCCAAAGTGTTAAAACTCTTTTTCTCGGTTATTTTGTTTATCATAATTGGGGATGTACATCAATTAGTCGTCAATTGTTTGATAAATAAAGAGCATCTGCACTACTTTAAATTGATCACGTACATTTTGCCCTTGAATTAATTCTTCAAGCTCATTTATTTGGGTAAGAAAGAAATAGATAGATAAATACAC
Organism: Acartia tonsa; assembly: GCF_053477335.1. NCBI lineage: Eukaryota > Metazoa > Arthropoda > Copepoda > Calanoida > Acartiidae > Acartia > Acartia tonsa. Next base: position 63,038,655 of record NC_137260.1, on the reverse strand, counting down.
AGGGAGAGAGAGAGAGAGACAGAGAGAGATAGTGAGATACAAAATAAAAGACCTAGAAGGAGGTGTTAAAAAAAAGATGAACGAGAAAAAAAACATTATCCTTTTGATTTTTTAACCCCATCCCCCACCCCTCATCTCTATATGTATCCTTACATAAAGGTTACAGGATGTCTTGTGTGAGTGTCTGTATGTGTGTGCCAAGGAATCAGATAACTGCTAAACGAATATATTTCTCATTTAAAGTGTAGCTCCTCATTGGTACTAAGAAGGTTTATAACCAACACCCTTCCAAGAGAAACCGACCTAAAAGAAAATGACCCACAGAGAAAATAATTCCTTTTTTTCAAAACTAAAATTAAAAGGAGGGATTTTTAAGGATTGTATTAAACACATAAAAAACTGATGGGGAAAATGACTTTGCCATTACAAATTTAGCTGGCCAATGCGTGTAGACCAGGGATCTGAAGGGAGAAGACAATGGATTACAAATTAATGTACATCACAAATAGGTTTGGGGACTACTTGTTTTGTACAAACCATTTAAGATTTAATAAAAGTACCCAACATTTTTAACCCGACAAATAAAAAAGCACGTTATTATAAAACTTTGGGTACCGATATAATTTACTGTTCAATGTCTCCTCCCTCCCTGGTGTAGAAAGACAGACAGGTATCCAAAATTAGTTCTGTCATTTTTAACACTACAATACAATACATAAATACGCTTTGTCTACAAATTAGTTTGGACAAGGTTGGCAACAGAAAAAGTAAGTTAACTATTTTTTAACCATCCCAAACTGGAGGTACCTATGTGAAGATTCAATAAAATGGAGAACTCAATCGGTTCATTAGTTAATCAATCAAAAAACATCAATACTTTTTATAATACTTGTTTCTTGACCACTAGCCAATAGTCTCTAGTGGTGGTAAAAAATAGCCTAATAACAACCCAAAGCATAATAAAGCTTCCCTAAAAAGTTTGCCCAAAATCTTTTGCTTCAGACGAAGAAAAACTTATTATATAATAGAATGATAGCTGTCTTCAAGTAGCTTACTCCAACTGATTTATGATATCTATGATGGTTCGTCTGTATGAATTTTACTGTCCTTGTCTTACTTTAATACTTACTAGCGGCTACGCCCCTAGAGGCCTCTAGGGGTACTTGAGGAGGGAAGAGTCGAAGTTGATAACCCAATCTATCATTTTAATTTTAGTTAAAAAAGTGTTTAAAATTTTTTTTTTTGGGGGGGGTAATTTTTTCTAGAGGCGATTTTCCTTTGGAGGGTGGTGGAACCCTCCCCCAAAATAGTTATAAACCTTCCCAGGACCTATGAGAAGCTACCCTGTTAAGGAGAACCCGATCGGTTCAGCGGTTAGCGAGAACCTTGGGTACACACAAACAAACAGACATCCTGTTACTTTATTATAAGGATAATTACTTATCCCTTGATCCCTGCCAGCTCAAACCAATAACGAAATTAATTCGGAAGAAAATCACGAAACCTATACGTGTTTTTCAGCTGTCGTTGGGGGGCAACACATCGTAAAATTGACGACCTCTCCATTTGCCCCCCAAATATTATTTTAGATTTATTTTGCTTGTTGGTTATACCTTATTCCTGGATCCCTGCAGAGGGGTGGAGTTTTTAAACTGATGGTGGATTTGTTCAGATAATGTGTTAACAAAAAGATGATGGGTCATTTTTTTACCACGAATAAAAGTTATAGTAAAAATAATTTGTTTTTAAATTTTCATAAAATAATGTATTAAAAAGGAACATTTAACAATTACATATATCAAGAATTAATATAAGCAAATTAGGCAATAAACTATTTTTTTTACATGATCGATATCAAAATTGCTTGTTTGATAAAAATAATATTATTTTAACTTTCCACAATCCATTTTAATCCCTGCGTTTTTTTGTGCTAGTGTTTATTTCAACGCAGGGCGGCCCAAACAAAATTAGATAATTAAAAAATCAACTCATCATTCAATTTTTAAACACGTTATGACCATTTTATCCAGGGATCCAAAGGGATACGACAATGGCCGATAAATTGATGTACATCCCCAATGATAATGCACAGAATTACCTTTTCTGTAGATTAAAACCAGTGCCTGAAACATTTGGACACTTAACTTAATGAACCAACTAATTAATATTCAATAAAGTTCCCCAAAGTTGTTAAGCAAACGAGTAATAAAACATTATTATAAACCTTTGGGGACCAGTGTAATAAACAGCCTAATGCTCTCTGTTAAAATGTTTTGAAATATGTCTGATATCCTATAATATAAAGTAATGAGGATTTTTTTGTCTGAAGCTTAAGATCTAATTAACGAAAGAACCAATTGGGTTCTTTATTTTCGGTAAACTTCACATAGATCCTGTGATAGATTTAGGTTATTCAGGTTTAAGTCTTGGAAAGGTTTAAAGCTATTTTCTAGTTCTTTATAAAAGAAATAAACAGCGAATACCCCCCCCCCTTTCCGTATTTTTCAAAATAAAATGGGGGTCAGTATTATATACGCACCCAAATTTTACTTTGAAGATAAATATACATTACTTATGCATCGCTTATTTTAAAGTATGTTGTCATCCTTGTTTACAATGATTGATATATTACTTTATATTTTGTAAAGTAATTGGCTATTACAATTATAATCATTTCTTTATACAAATTTTTTATGTGTGTAACTTCTCAATAACTTGAAAGAAAGAGAAAGAAAGAGAAAGAAAGAGAAAGAAAGAGAAAGAAAGACAAAGAAAGAGAAAGAAAGAGAAAGAAAAAGAAAGAAAGAGAAAGAAAGAGAAAGAAAGAGAAAAAAAAAGAGAAAGAAAGAAAAAGAAAGAGAAAGAAAAAGAAAAGAGAGAAAGAGTAGCAACGCTTCTAAATATACATACGGTGCATTATTTGCCAAGTGTACCACTTTTCTGCACTACCTCTCCGATTTTGTTAATACTCTATATTTTGGTCCGTTGGGTGATTCAAGGATGCTGGATGGTCAAAAAAAAGTTTCAGAGTCCCTGGATGTCTAGATATCTAGCTATCTATGAAAGTAGGTAACAAAAATTTAAAAAAACACCCATTTTTTCACAATTTTGAAAATGAATTTTTTCATCAATCTTACATCCAACCTATACATTTTATACACCAAAATGATCGTTTATTCATGTAAAAAGCGCACATAATGCTATTTTGGCCAAAACTCTAATTTTACAGGGTGTCCAACAAAAAGTGTATTTTAGATATCTAGCATAATACCCAAAATACTTGTCCAAAAAAATCATTTTTTTGGCTTAAATCCTGTGTTTTATCTGTGGTTATATGTGGTATATAACGGTTCAGATGACCCGGGACTATAAGGTTGTCAAATTTCACTTTGGGACACCCTGTAAATGCGATTTTTGTGTCTGTAGAGCTAAAACTTGGTCCAAATTGGCTAAAATTAGAGTTTTGGCCAAAATAGCATTCTGTGCGCTTTTTACATGAATAAACGATAATTTTGGTGTATAAAATGTATAGGTTGGATGTAAGTTTGATGAAAAAATTCATTTTTAAAATTGTGAAAAAATGGGTGTTTTTTAAATTTTTGTTACCTACCTTCATAGTTAGATAGATATCTAGACATCCAGGGACTCTGAAACTATTTTTTGACCATCCAGCATCCTTGAATCACCCAACGGACCAAAATATAGAGTATTAACAAAATCGGAGAGGTAGTGCAGAAAAGTGGTACACTTGGCAAATAATGCACCATACATATAAGTAAGAAAATCATAATCAAATTCATATTTTTACATAGTTTTTGATGTTGTCGTCCTTGTTGCAGAGAAATAAAACTCTGCATGGTATAATTGTAAGTACCGTTTAGGTAGTTGATTAAGCCATATTCATTTCTTTATATGGTTAGCTAGTCTTACCATATTATAGTAACTATTTATACACAAAGAGTTAGTAATAAGTACAACATGTAAAATAATGCTTATTTATTAATTGAAAAAAGGATGACAACATCCATAAAAGCGAAGCTCTAAAACAGTAGGACTAACGAACATTAACACTTGTAGAGTGTCAAAACTGAAAAATCAGAATATGAATGAACAAAAGAAAATTTTTTTTTTAGTAAATTTGGTCAAAAACTGCATAATTACAGGAAAAGTTTTTAGGACATACTAACACTTTTCTGACTTTATTATAGAGATGCTTCGCCTATAACATTGTACTTTGTTGTCCCAGGAATAATTTAATTCAAAAATCAGAAAAATTGGATGATTTTATCACATAAAAAGCTGTTGTTAAAAAAGTTAAAAATCAACATGTTTAAAATGGACGTACGGATATTCTGGTAACTATTATAGAGTTGCTGCGCTTTAAAAATCATACCTAACTACTACAGTAATCTTCATGCAAAGTTTGAAATCGATAGGACAATTCTAACGTGGCTAAATTAACAAACAGACCCTAGTTATAGAAAAGCTTCGCTTTTTTCTTTATGTTACTCCTGCGGGTTTTTCTAACCCAACACATACACACGAATGTATTTCAAAATAAGGGTAGATGATGAAGGGATTAGGCACTTTACAGGAAACTGCCAAAACTTTAGATTTCAAAAAGGACATAAAAAGGAAGAATTAGTTAAACATTTATTCGCGAATTCTACCATTTGGTAACTTTAAGTTATAATAAGTAAAGTCTTGATTGAGCCATCTTTAACAATAACCTATAATAATGTTTTGTTTACAATCGTTATTTATTGCATAACCAACTTGTAATAATGAGAGTAAAGCTTCGGGTTCACTCACTTTTTACTCTTGAACACTGAGCGTCAAATATATTTGCAAGGATTTGCAAAAATCGGTGATCTTATGGAATGGATAATGGATGATAAATCGGTTTACACCCCAAAATTATGATCAACAAAATTAGTTTTTTTTTGTAGAATTATTTTATGTTTGTACCATGCCAACCAACCATGATTTAAGAATAAAAGTACCCAAAGTTTTCAGGAAATTGAATGAGAGAAATGAACCCTACTTTCCTGGGGTCATTACATTGTAAATTATACTGGTGATACCCAACGTTTTAGAAACACATTCTCTTATTTGTCAGCTTAAAAACTATGTGTACTTGCAACATATCTCTAAATAATCAACGTACGTGAAAATTATATCTTTAATAATAGTAAGATTCTAACTAAGTCATTTTTAGTAGAGAAGCTACTCTATTATTTAAAATGTCCGCCTGTATGTCTGTATGTCTGAAACGTTTTGGGGGAAACGTGATTTACTCGGCTCCTATAAAAGATAGACAGCTGAAGTTTTTAGGGATTAAATAAGTTAACATTATTCATATTTTCACCAAGTTTCGTTAAGATATGGGTGCTAGATCGATTCCTAAATTTTTAAGATTTCATGATTTTCTCGATTCCTATTAAAGATAAAAGTCTAAAATTTTCAAGGATCAAATAAATTCAAATTCTGCACAAACCTATAAAGTTTCATTGAGATTTGCTTATTGGTTCATCCATAATTTTTAAGGCTCGCTACTTAATGGATGTTGTCATCCTTGCTTCTTTATGAGTTTTATCCTGTGAAATAATGAAATGAGGGTCAATTTATAACAAGCTGTTAATTTGAAAATATAATGCAAGAATGAAAACAAAGGCAATTAGAACTAGATAATCATTATTAAACCCAACCTATTTATGTACAAAAGAAGGATTAATTACCCTTTCTATTAAGTTGGACTATTAATTACATTTGATCCTTGTTATTATTATAGTTTGTAAGTAGTTAGATGCTTGATTGTATGTATTTTTGTATCTATAATGCAAAGTAGAACAATATCTTCATATAAGTTTTTACGTCTCTATGTCCATTGGTCGGTATCATCCACTGCAGAACTTTGACGCTATAAAGTCGACACAAAACCCCTTTCCTTTTCTCTACTTTGTATTATTAAAAGCGAAGCTTTTCTATAATTAGAGTCGGTCCATCCGTAACTGTTATATATTTTAGTTTATTTAGAGTTTTCCTATTTATTCAAATTTAGCTAAAAATTTAAGTATTCCATTTACTGTATTCTACAGGGTCATTCAAGAGAAATTATTTTTTTAAAAACTTAATTATGCATAGAAAATAAACAATAATTTAAAATCCTTTAGATATTTGGAAAACCTATTATGAGACATTTATGTTTCAAATATTTGAAAATGATTATTTCAACAAATTATGCCCTAAAAACCGGTTTTTCCAAAGGCCTTTTTTTCGAAGATTTATTGATTTTAGAGTTGTAAAAAAATGCGCACCTTTTTGAAATTTTAATTGCGCAGCTTGTATTAATTGTAGAAAAATGTTATGCATATCGTTAGAATCGTCATAATCTCTAGTTTTTTAATATATAAAAACCATTCCTGTGCTACGTATAGTAAAAGAGCTACGAGGTAAAATGTTCCAATTACTTAAAACTTTTCAACCTTTTTCTCACATTTTTCAATGTAGCTCCTAAACTACAAATAGCACAAAAACGGGTCTTATATTTTCAAAAACTAAAACTTATGACGATTCCAATGGTATGCGCAACATTTTTCTACTATTAACATAAGTCACGCAATTTGAAATTTAAAAATGTGTGTATTTTTTGCACACCCTTTAAATCCATAAATCTTCGAAAAAAAAGGTCTTTGGAAAAACCGGTTTTTTGGGCATAATTTGTTGAAATAATAATTTTTAAATTTTCTATGCATAATTCAGTTTTTTAAAAAATCATTTCTCTTGAATGACCCTGTATATTTATTATTTACGCATTTTAACAACAAATGTACGTATCACTTATTTAGACTTGCAAATTAATGTTCTGCTTTTAAAGTTCTGACACTTTACAATAGTTAATGTTCGTTTGTCCCTCATTCTGATTTTAGAGATTCGTTTTTATGGATGTTGTCATCGTTTTTTTAAACATTTACTAATCATTTTCGGATAGCAACTGTATAACAAAGAAAACTGACAATTTCTTTGCTAATTAACCATTAAATATTAAAACTTTTGCAGTAAGAAAGTAATACAAAATTTGCTGTACTTTCTCTCTAAATTTCTTATGGTCAAAGAAAACCAGTCCTTCCTGCATTTAAAAAAAAGGAAAATAAGATAATTTTTCTTTTACTTTACCCTTTCAAGGGAGGCATTTAACCAACTGCTGTGCTATAACCCTGTGAGACTACCCTTTACCCAATATAATATAATTTAACTTACCTAACTTAGCAAAAGTAACAAGGTAACACCAGAAAAAAATAACCCATCCTTATTATTCAAAATAAGAATGAAGAGTTTTCTGTAATCGACTAGGTACTAAAAAAACTGCCAACTTACTTATCCAAAAAATCCATTAAATTCTGCCTGTCTGTGGTCAGTAAAAAACAAGGATGACAACATCCATAAAAGCGAAGCTCTGAAACGATATGACAGACGAACATTAACTTTTGTTGAGTGTCAGAATTGAATATACAAAATATGAAAATATAAGGTTTGGCAAAATTATACGTAAATTTGTTGCAAAACTTCTTAAATACAGAATTCTGTTTAAGGACATACTGACATTTTTAATACTTTATTATAGAGATGCTTCGCTCATAATATTGTACCTTATTGTAATAGGAATCAGTATTCAAAAAATCAGATCTATCGGATGAATTTATCACATTAAAAAAGTAAAAAAATCAACATGTTTAAAATGGACGTACGGACATTCTGGTAACGATTATAGAGTGCTACGCTTTCTAAATCGTACCTACTACAGGAATCACCATGCAAAGTTTGAAATCAATAGGACAATTCTAACATGCTTAAATTAACGAATAAAATCTAACTATCTCGGACGGACGGACGGACGTACGGACCGACCCTAATTATAGAAAAGCTTCGCTTTTAATAATGAAAAACTAAAGTAGAAGACAAAGGAAATAAAATTTATAGTTAAAGAAATTACAAAATTTATACAGTACAAAGTTTTTTCTTTTTAAAAATTGGTCATTGCAAATAAGAAATTAGAAGCAAATCTTTTTTTTTTTAATTTTGTTTTACGTTTCATGTAATATTTTTGGATATAGGTTTTTTTTCTCAGTGTATAATTTTGGATAACATGTTAAAAATATAAGCACAATAACAGTTGCACCCCTAGCATCTAGCTGAGGAAGGAAAGTAAAATAGTCTAAAACCTTCCCAAGTCTGTAATCTCAAATTAAATAGCCTAAATACATCATAAAGCAACTATGTGAAGCTTCTTTATAATGGAGAACTCAATCAGTTTAGTGGTTAGCGAGATCTTAACTGACAAACAAACAAAAAGCAGTACTGCTTCCTAATAATTATAACCTATTGGCATGTTTCTATATACCCTATACCCTTACTAGAAGTTGGAGTGATGTTTCAGAAAGATTATTTACTAAGTATATTTGCGATAACTTTTATTTAATGAAATCTTCCAATTTTTAACATGTACAAAACGGCCTGCTTAATTGCTTCAAGATCCATGTTAGATCTATATAAGAAATAAATGTCTATAAACGAGCTCAAATTTTCCAAGGAATATTTGTTTAAAACTCATAGTGCTCCAATAATCCATAATAAATTCTCATTGCCCAGAACGATAAGACCCATTATTTTACTTTATTAAAAATAAATTCCTTTTTTAATTTCATGTTGCTATTTACCTTATATTGATGTGTTTAATTTCTAATAATAAAAAAGAAAATTTTAACTTATAATATAATAAATTTAAGAAAACTCTGTTTTAAAAGAATTCGATTGTGGCGACATTTTGTGTGTTCAAATATTAAACTAAAATTGTAATCATCATTATTAACCCTTTGGTGATGGTAATGTAAAGAAAAAAATATAATTTAAAAAATCTTTTTAAAATCATTTAAATTATTAAATATTTACTTTCTTTTAGATAGTAATGCCGGGTGAGGAAAATAGATTTATTGAGAAATAGATATGCATATAGATAACTAGCAAATAGGGAGATAATTATATCGAGCCAACTCTAGTTTTAATTATAGGATAGGTAAAATTGCTATAAAATATCATTATACTCTTTAGCAAAAAAATCTTAAAAGCAATATTTTAGTGGTTATTTGTCTTTGCATAAAAAAATAAAATGTTTTCTTATTATAATTAACTCCTTATATCCTCACTTTTAATACACTTGATGCTACACCGCTAGTATCAATAGGTTCTATATTCGTAGTGAGTAGAAGACAAAAAATAGCCTAAAACCATCCCAAGACCTATTTGATGCATCCCTAAAGAGAGGAACTCAATCTATTCAATGGTTAAACAAAAAAGACCAACTATTTATATTATATGATTACCAAAACAAAAACTTTTATGGATTATTTCTCAGTTTTTATTATCACTTAAGCCATTGATAAGTTTTACAGTAGCTAATGATGCTTATAGCCAATTATATTTAGTAAGTATAAAAGTTAATGTTTAGCTATAAATTTTATGCACTATGCACACGACAACGACCTCTTTATTAATCCTTTTATAAGAGTAATATGATGACTGTTTGTTTGTCTGACTGTAGCAAAGAATATCTCTGAATTGATATGGTTCTCCTTAAGTTAAGCTTCTTATTGTTCAGGGAAGGTTTGTAACTATTATTGGCCTGTGTAGCTCAAGCCTCCAAAGAGTAATCAGCTATAAAAAAATTAATCCCAATTCCAAACAAAATCTCTTTTTCTTTATTAAAACTAAGATTAAACGTGGAGGATCGACTCACCATCCAATGTTCCCTATATTAGTGATGAAACCTCTATTATTGAATAAATAAACTAATTAAATTATAAAAATGTAAAAGGGGTAAATTAAGTCTAAAACCAGGATTCGGCAGCCGCGCGTCAGCGGCCTCTAAGAGTCAGGGAAATCAGCTGGAAGTCTATAACCGACCCAGAAATTCAATCCACCTTTATCAAAAAATATTTTCAATGCATTTGAACGGGTTTAAATTTGTACCATAGTCGTGTCTTACGCAAGGCTGCCGAGCCCTGCCACAAACAGTGAAATTGCATAATAAAGACTCGGCCTTGCCCGAGGGTATATTTTCTTACTAGGCCTTTCTTTCTCAGATTTCATGCTGATTATACCATGCAACTTCATGCATAAAGGAACACTCTTTTTAGTACTGCAGCTGTTTCATGATTAACTTTGTATGTCCTTACATTCATATCATTATTTATTCATGACCACTGAACTTCTGCTTCATAACTTACTTTGTCCATTTGTCATTCTTGTTTCTTGGGCTGTTTATTACATTGGCCCACCATGTTTTTTCAATTATTCGTTGGCTTAACAACTTTGGGGATTTTACTGAATTTTGATAGGTTAGTTTATTCAGTTTAGAATTGGTTATTTTGTGTGTCATCATTAAGGATGTACCTTATTTTATCGGCCATTTTCTTATCCTTTTAGATCCATATTATTTCAAAGGAAATGGTATTGTTTATTCTTATTGTAGACTAGTCAAAATAAATCAATCTTTTAGTTACAAATATATGTTAATCATTAGTATCATTATTCTACTTAATTAAATTATCCATTTCTTCCTGAATCTTAAAACATTGTTATAGCCGCAAGGAAATTTTAATTTTTAATGCAATTTATACTGTTTCAACAATTATAACAAAATTTAAATAGTCAATTATATATTAGTATTTTAATAAGCAATTAATATATTTTTCTGCCAGTTTGCTACTTAAAAATTGCTATATCTAAATTTATAGTGCTTAAAAAATGAAAGTCCTTTTTACATAACAAAAACATTTCTAGAAAAGTTACAGGATGTGTAATTACTTTTTTAGTAGGCTCGTTGGGGCTTTGGTCCACCTTCCCTAATCCTAAAAGACCATCAATGACCAAAAATCTAAAATTTTCATCAAAAATAATGATTTTTTTAGGGGACGGGGGGCAAGCAGTTTTACCTTACAGGGCGAATCCAATTGGATTAAAAATAGCTTTACATACAACGACAAGATAAAAAGTAAACAAATTTTTGCACTTTTTCTTTTGAACTGGAAGTATTTAGTTTTTTTCTCATGGTTCTAAAATGCAAGATGGTTAGCTGTCATCATGATTTCTTAACTATTTAGAATCAACAATAGTGTGTACTAATTAATGGTACATTTCCTCTTTTGCAATGAGTTATCAATTATTCATAATGTCCAATAGTGTGTACTAATTTGTTGTACATTTTTCATGTTTGAAATGATTTCTTAACTATTTAGAATCACAAATAGTGTGCACTAATTTGTTGTATATTTTCTCTATTTCTCATGAGTTGATTGTTTTAGAATGTCCAATATTGTGCACAAATATGTTATACAGTTTCTCTTTTAAGCTATGAGTGGTTTATTATCTAACAAGGATGACAACATCCATAAAAGCGAAGCTCTGAAACGGTAGGACAAACGGACATTAACACTTGTATAATGTCAGAACTGAATAATCAGAATGCGAATGTATAAGAGTCAAAGCAAAATTGTAAGTAAATTTGTTGAAAAACTGCTTGATACAGGATAATGATTATGGACATACTTACATTTTTAGGACTTGATTATAGAGCTGCTTCGCTTATAACATTGTACTTTGTTGTCCCAGGAATCAGTATACCAAAAATCAGACTAATCGGATAAATAGGTCACTTACAAATTTGTTGTTAAAAATGAAAAAAAATCAACATGTTTAAAATGGACGTACGGACATTCTGGTAATGATTATAGAGTTGCTACGCTTTCTAACTTGTACCTAACTATTACAGGAATCACCATGCAAAATTTGAAATCGATAGGACAATTCTAACATGCCTAAATTAACGAAAAAAGCTATTTAAAAAAGTAAAAAAAATCAACATGTTTAAAATGGACGTACGGACATTTTGGTAATGATTATAGAGTTGCTACGCTTTCTAAATCGTACCTAACTACTAAAGGAATCAGCATGCAAAATTTGAAATCGATAGGACAATTCTAACATGTCTAAATTAACGAAAAAAGCTATCCGTTACGGACGGACGGACGGACGGACGTACGGACGGACCGACCCTAATTATAGAAAAGCTTCGCTTTTAAAAAGACCAATATTGTGTATTGATTTGTAAAATTAAATATAATTTCTTGATTCAATATATAGATAGACAACAAGAATAAAAAACGTCACATAGGAAGTTAGAATAAAATGTACATCCAACTATTTCTTTTTGATCATCATCTGCTTTTTATATGTAAAATATTAAGTCATATTGTGACTTCAACTTTTAATAGTTTTATGAACAAGGGTGCTGGGTCTCCGTTGTAGAGAAATGTAGAGGAGCTTCGCTTCTGATTACTTTTTTTCTAAACTGAAATAACAGATGGGGGGGAGTCAGCCCCTACAACTTCAAGTACCTCTATAGGTCTCTAGGGGCGTAGCCGCTGGTTTATTATAAAGAGGCTTTTAGTTATTGTTTCTCTAATTAGATAAATAGATGGTTATTTAAACAATGCAAAAGTCCTGTGAAAAGTTTATAAATCATTTTTCAACATTTCTTGCAATTTTCAATTTTAATTAACAATGCATTTTTGTAGGAAATGTGCAGTGGTTTTTAAATTATTCTACATCCCATTCCTCCCCCCAATATTAAAAGCAGAGTTTTCACATGGAAATTTATGGTAAGGTTATTTTTACGTTGTTGTCTTATAATAACTTGTAAAACTTTTTTTTTGTCTTGCACTTTTAAACACATTTAACCAAATAATAAATTCTAATAAAATCAAAAACAACTTCCTTGTTTATTATTGACTTTATAAAATTTTAAACTTTAATTCTAGATGTATTTATAACAAAAAATAAATTTGTGTGTGAAATTTACATTTATTATTTTTAAGAAGATAACTTAAAAAGATAACTTGAGCTTTTTTATTGTTTGTATTTCTTTTAACAATGAGCAAATAGCCTATTTAAGTTTAAAGAGTTCTATCAACAATATTTTAAGTGCCTCACTTGTAAATAGGGAATATTATTAAAAGAATAAGATTTGTGGTGACAATTTAAGTAATTTATATCGACAATTATCGTTTTAGAAAGTTACAAGGACGTCTAAGCTTTTTGTTTATATTTTTTTTGGGGGTGGGGGAGTGTTAACAAAATGGTTTAATACATAATAGGGGTAGTTCATGTTTTTTTCTGCTTAATCTAATTTTTTCCTCGGAGATATATTTTACATAAGGGGGGGGGGGGGTAAGTAGAGTATAGATTAACACTTTATGGAAATAAATGTGACAAATTAACCCGATTTGTTAAAGTTAAGGCTTTTAAACATAGAACGAAGGTTCGATAATTAGAGGATAATTTTAAAAAGTGAAGAATTATATGGCCATACTATGATTTTAATAACAATCATCCGTGTTCTTGACTTTGCACACTGACTTTAAATATTGGGTTTTGGGGAGTGAAGGGGGAGAGAATGGCCTAAAAATTGTCAGTTGGGTGGTTAAGAGATTTCAAAGCGGATGGCCCTAAAAAATGGTCAGAGGGTTTAGCATCAGGGTGGCTTCACAAGGGCGTGGTGACAAGTTTTACAAATATTTTTAAAAAATACTTCATCAAAGCAATATTCCAAGGATGAAGGGGTGGGGACAATGAACGAAAAATTAATAATTACCCAAGTTCATATGTGGTGTAGCACGGTGAAAAAAAGTAGTGTATACACATTTTGAATGTTATTTTTCCCCCTAAGTCAAAAAAGTGTAAATTATTAGTTAACGAAGATTTTAGGCACCAAAAGTCAGTGAGAAATGGATTAAAAGTCTCGAAAAAAATTAAGAACAAATATTTCATCAACAAAAATATTTTGAGGGCATTTTAGGAAATTAAAGGGATAAAACAAATAGACATAAATTTATTTACAGTACACCCCCAATTATATTCAGCAAAATTAGATTAAAATTAATCCTGGGAAGTTTGTACAATCCAATCAAGTTTTAATAAAAGCTTCTCTCCTTCTAAAAACAAATGAATGATCTAGAATGTGTTTTTAATTTAGGGAACTTGTATAATTTGTATTTTATATTTAAAAAGTAAAAATTCTATATGGATAATACGATACATGATTTTTCGATATGGCTGAGAACTGGTGATTAATAGGGAGAATTTGACCGTATTTTAAAGCATACTGGAAATAATAGTATGAATAATACCTTATTTTTAGCAAACTTATTATTTTCTATGTTGATCGATGGATATCATGAAATGAGAGTCTTTAAAAAGCAGCTTTAATAAGGGTGGAGTAAAAATGTGTTTGTGTGTGTACGTGTTTTGATACAGTGCCCTAAAAGCAGGGCTAAAGTAACATGAAATAAACCAGCGACTATCATCCGATTAAATAAAGAAATTGGGTTTGTATGTCTGGGTCTTAAGATTTCGAAAACTATTGAAATTTCACATAGGATTTGGGATGGTTTAAGGCTATTTTATTTTTAGATTTAAGACTTCAAATGGCTTAGACTATTTTCTGCATCCCTATCCTTTCGAATACAGAGCTTCTATAGGATACTAGGAGCACAACAGCTCGCTTTCTATAAAGTAGTGAGTTGTTGTGTGTATGTAACGAAAGATCTTATAAATGCTATATCTGATTATACAATAATCTTCAGGTTCTGAATAGCCTAGAAATGATTTAAAACTATTTGGTGGGATGGGTATAAATGTAATTAATGTTCAGAGGATGGGGTGACTTCCCACTGTCTCTTAGGCTAGGGGAAATGTCATAATTTATTGATTCCTTTAACCCTGTTGTTGTATTGGCCTAGTGCCCTAAATTACTGATACCCATCATTCTCAGGCGAGTTCCTTAGTTATCTAAATCATCTAAATTCACCGCATAATAACAGTTTATTATTTGCCTTAAACGTTCTGTAAATGTATGAGATATTAATCTTAGAACCGACTTTATATCTTGATATAACACGCTTCATAAGTAACAAATTCATTTGGGGTTTGGTCTTTTTGTTCAGCCCTTCAGGACTTAAATTTTTATAATCTCAGCTTTTATATTATTAACATTTAGAGGTAAATACGTACTCAATTCGCCATAAGTATTATTAGAAATTTGTTTAATGATAGATTCCTGGTGAAACCATAGCATGGTAAAAATATTTGTTCCAAAGTCTTCGATAAAAATAATGTTAAAATTATCATTCTAGTGAATATGATTGCCTTTCTTTTGATTATCAAAAAAAATATTCTGAAAACAAAATGATATAAGAAAACTAGTGATATTAACGAAAAATAGAGGGGTCTCGTAAAAAATAAAGCTACTCTGAAAAAAATTAAAATATTAACCATTATTATTTGGGGGAAAGGGTTGTACCAACAATTAATATTTTAACAACACAACCTAATTGGTTTAGTGGTGGTGATAGCTTACTGACGAACAGTATTTGCAAGGAATAAGAAAATTTATGATATATTAATGTACATCCTTAATGATTTAAGACACTAAGTTTTTAAGCTAACCAGTGAGAGAATGATAATGTTTGTGTTTGTCTATGAATATAATGACCCAGTTATAGAGAAAATCAAAGTACTATCCAAATTTTCAAAATTCATTAACCAAAAATCACCAAGACAGTAATTAGTGAAAAAAAATCATTGAAAATCAAATTTCTTTGTCTTCCTTTATTGCAAAAAAAATGTGTAAGTTGTGGTTACGGTATGCAAGGAATGCGATAAATTATGCGTTTTACCAATTGTGCGTTTCCGCTCATTTGACGTCGCATTTTTAGAACAAAGCTCTTCTGTAAAAGACCGTCTCAGTATTCTCTCTAGATCATTTTCTATCTACTGTACTAGCGAATATACTCTAAAAAGTCATCTATCCGCAATCTTATGGTTTTGGGGGGAGGGGGGTGATAGGCAGCTGATTTTTGTTCAAGATTTCCTTTTCCAATGAGCATTCATTATTTAATTTACTTATTTTATTAATGCTCATGAATTTTCTAATGATTTTTTTCTTTTTTGACAATTTGTTCATTCATCATTTGCTTCCCCAGTTATGAATATTGACATATTGACATCCTTGTTTTCTGGAAAATTCTACTTTGAAGAATTCTTAAGTTATTTTTGGTTATTTAATAAAATACCAAATTAATTTGGTTATTAATCAAGGGAAAGTAGAGAAAATTCCAGTATGGCTTCGAAACCGATTATTATCTGCTGAATTAAAACAGATTTTCAGCCATGATAAATATTCATGTATAGCATCGTATTGCAGACAATTTTCCACGAAGTAAATCAAATTAAAATCATAAGATTATTAAGTTTTTTAGCCCGGGCCTTTGGCCCCTCGGGGCTAACAAAAGTGGTTTTAATCTGACATTTTTTATTTTGATATTCGCGGAAAGCATTTTGATTGGATGTTTCAAAACTATCATTTTACCCAAAGAGGGGATATTCTTGTTTATCATTATTGGCGATAATTGTCTTATCCCTCTAGATCGCTGGGAAATAACAGTACTATTGCTATTTGTAAATCATATCAATCATGTATGAAAACTAAACACATATGTTTTGTAAAACATAAAAAAATGTGAAAAATTGCTACCGTAATCTTTGACTTCATTCATCATTGTTTACTTTTATATTTACAAATTTTATAATTTATAGACTAATCATAAATATATTTCATCTAGTTATACAAAGTAGTAAGGAATTTTTGATTAGGTATTTATGATCAATAGTAATGGTTTAAGGTTGTTTCATTTCAAATACATGTCTTGGACTAGTGTAATCCTATTTTGGTTTCCTTCTAATATAATTCGTTTTTATGATTTTTTGGGTCATGTGAAGGAATCGAAGTTGCAGGTTTCGTCGTATTTTCACAGTAGCTTTTAAAAGGGTACTTTAGGTTAAGTTAGATTAGGTGATTGCCCCGCAGAGTTAGGCAATTGGCCTTGCAGGGTTAGAGCCCCCCGCAAAGCGCTAGAAATGGAAGAAAAGTTACTGTAAAAATATAACGAAAAAATATTCATTATCCTAAAATCAAAAGTTTAAATAGGTCAATCTATTTTAACTCAATTATTTGTGTGTTTTAGTTTAGCCGCCTAGTAGTTGTAAGTCGTGCAAGTTAATGTATCCATAACCAATATTTTGTCCCATTTATAAAAATAAAGCTTTTCGGAGGTTTCGCTCAAAGTCAGGGACGTCTAAGCTTTTTATTTGAGGGGGGGGGGAGTCAAATGAGGGGTTTTAAAGGAATGGCATTTGAGGGGGGTAATCTAATGTATTTTTTTAATTGTGGGGATTAACTATAAGGGGATTCAATGTTAAAGCGGGGTAAACACCCCTTTACCCCCAACCTTGGACGTCTATGCTCAAAGTGCCTAGGCAAGATAGAAACTACACTCCCTCAATTCTTGAAACAAATTAAAAATGTGTGCAGGTTAGTTTTTTGTGTGTCAAAATACCCCTTTTGTGGATTTTAAATTATAGGTTTAAAAGTTTGAACATTGATGATTTGATTGATCCTCCAATATTTAATAAAAGTACCCAAAGTTTTCCAAAGAAGTACAGACAAATATTTAGAATATTAAAAAGCTTGGTAACCAAAACGTTACAAAATCTAAACAAAATATAAATCCATTAAAAATCCAACTTGTAACACGTGCCAGATAAATTAAAATTTGATATAGATAGTAAAATTTAAGCTTAGATAGCCTGATATCTAGTTGCCGAAAGTGTACGCAGTTTCCTGAGTGTTTCCTCATCCTAGCTCAATATTTACTACTAGCTAAAAAAGCTTCAAACTTCAAAAAAAAATCAAAAGTTAAAAAATTCAAATGTATAATGTATAAATCGTTTATACATTCAAATTTTGATTTTTTTAAGGGAAGTTTGAAGATTTGTAGCTAGTAGTAAATATTGAGCTAGGATGAGGAAACACCCAGGAAACTGCGTACACTTTCGGCAACTAGATATCAGGCTATCTAAGCGATAGCCTGATATCTAGTAGCCTCATCTTGTTCTTTATACATGAGATACAGTTAATTACAGTACATTTACAAGCTTTTCAAGATATGCCATAGCAGTTATTTAAAGCTGTAAGCAATTTTAGAACTAAATTTTGATCCCCACCCTTAAAATATATTTTTATGTAAAATCATAAATATTTATGCACCTTTTAAGGACATTTTATATCAGTAATTTACAGAATTTATCATTTATTTCTAGAATTTTTGTTAGAAATCTTTTAGTATTTTAAGTTATAGGATTTAGTTTTTTAAAAGATTGCTTTTAATGTTTAATTTTGCAAAAAGGTAGGTTGTGGTAAAATTCCGTAATGGTGTGAGTTTTAAGACCTAAAAACAGTAGTACAACGATAATATTCACTAATTTTCTTTTTCACCAATATTTTTGTCTATAGTTCTATTCAATAAGCACAACCTACCTCCCCCTTATTAGATTAAAATTATATGAAAACTTAAAATCCTGGGAGGGAAGGGACAAAGGACTGTTAATTACTACACTAGTACCCAAAGTTTTATAATCGTGTTTTCTTATTCGTTGGCTTTGAAACTTTAGAAACTTTTATAAGATTTTTGTTAGTTGTTTACTAAAGTTAAGTGTACTAACGTTTGAATAGTTTCAATCTGCAGAAGGTTTAATTTAGTGTATCATCAATGGGGATGTAATGAATTTATCATCCATTGTCTTGTCCTTTAAGATCTCTGAAAATATGTAACCTTTTCTTTTGCGTGTTTAAATGTGTTTTCTAAGTTTCTAAAGATACCCAAACAAATAAATGTATATCCTAAAGTCGCAGAGCCATAATTAAAAACAACAGTAAACTGTAATATGATAGATCTAAGAGGAGAGACAATGTAAATACTTTGGAGAATAGACCCTATAAGTACGGAATCTATGATCGAGGGACGTACGGACATAGACAAGTTATAGAGTAGCTACGCTTGCAAAAAATGCCCACTCAAAAAATTTGAATACAGAAGTAACAAAGGGAAGAAAAGAGGAAAGATAAAAAAAGATTGCAAATCTTTTTCATGCACAGGAACTAGTATTATGAATAACTAGTGGCAAAAATGGGAACCAAATATAGCCTAAAACCTATCCTGTGGAATGTTAAATTTGTTTAAAAATTATATAACAATCGGTCCACCCATTTACGATATCTTACAAACAATTTAACAGACTTTTAGGAAGACATACACATTCAGTATTTAGAATAGACTACCCAAGTTAACAACCAGAGTTAAAAACCTTATTCCTTTTTCTTTGAATATTATCTCTGTTCCTTAACTTATCTTGGATCTTTTAACTTAATCAAAAGAAAAATGGTTATAAATTGGCCCGGTAGTTAAATTGCAATTTAAGATTTGAGCACAAATTTCCCTAATGTTTCATGTGGGTGTTATTCCCCCCACCCATTTCTATACATTTATATTTTAGATTAATTTTATTATTAAAGCAGACATGGTATATGATTATACCTGTGGCGATTTCCCCCTAAATTGTCTAGCGAGCATACAAATCCCCTCCTTTTTATTTTAAATGGATTGAGAATAGGAGTTCGCACGGGGGTAATTTTTTACTTTAAGTTAGGTTACATTGGTTACATGGTAGCAGGTTTAGAGCCCTAAAATGGGGTGAGGCATAAAGAAAAAAAAACTACATTTGTTTTAAATAGGAATGACGAAAATTGTATAAGAAATTGAGAGCTCTTTTATCCTCAAGGATTTGTTGAGCCTGAATTAAAATAGTCAAAGAATGAAATAACAGAAGAATAAAAGGATTACAATATCAGGCAATTTCAGGAAAAAAGTAATAGGTAGTTTTACAACAAAAAACAAGAAAAATTACTCTCTAGATTAATTTGAAACAAACCAAATCAAAATTAAACACAAGGTCCAAAAGTTTTTTGAGCTAACGAATAAGAAAACGTTGCCATACTATTGTTTGTTGGTGTATATTACATTCCTATATCCCCTTGATATTTTGATAAAACAAGGATGACAACATCCATAAAAGCGAAGCGCTGAAACAGTGGGACAAACAGACATTAACACTTGTATAGTTGTTTCGGAACGCAATCCTAGCCGTTCTCGAAATCTTAATCTCAAGCCCTCGGAATGACCAACATGTGAAGTTTACAAATGTGTATTTATTACCATGAAAACAGTGAGTCTAAAACAAAAATATAAGAATTAATATCATAAAATTAATGATTATTATTTTTGTAAGATCGAGGTTGCGTGATTTCAATTTAATTAAAAATATGAAATTTATAAAAAACTTTAAATTGGCACGAATCATATTAAATAGCATCAGAAATTGATAATTTTAGAATAAAATGATCAATAATATAAAGGAAAATATTCGTATGTCAAAACTTAGCAGTTAAATGGTCTATTTATTGAAAAATTAATGTTTTAAATTTCCTCATAAAATTATACCATTCTACACTTATTTTTAAGAATTAAAGATAAATTCTTACCACATATGATGTCAAACTAAGCAGGAAGGCTTATTTGAGATATTCCACACATCAGAACGCATGTATATTCAAGCAATACATTATTTTCAATCACGTAGCTCCTCATGTGGGACTAATCAAAGGAAAAGTGCGCGTTTCTTTTGTCCGTTTACAAGCCACGCGCCGCGCGGAGATAGTTAGGAATGCCGCGTAACACACTCATTCTCTAGGAAATTTGGTGTAAGGAAACAGGGATTAATGGGTTCGAACTTGCCAGGGAATACAAGAAATACATACCGAAACACACCCGTCTATTCACTGGGAATCGAACACAATACCTCATCTTTGCAATATGCATGCAGACAGTGTCCACGAAATCACAATCTCACAACACATAAACCACAAGAGTTTAAAATGTCATGGCCATAAGGCCTAAAATTAATTATGGTAACTTCACGAATACCACAATAACTCAAACCGACTCCACTACCACATAAGGATAGGAATAAGGAATGGGAAAAGCATTCAATATACATGAATTGCACATTTACCACTCACACATCTCATTATATCATGGCCTCATAATCTCAATAAAATTAGAATTACAGACCATGTAATTGCGAATACATGAATTAATAATCAATAGTACCTAAACTTCAATTAGGCACCTACATAATAAAATAGGTAAATGATTTTTATACTAAAAATCGCATCAATAATTAAATAATCAACTCAAACTTTTTTCATCAAAAGAAAGAAAGATTAAATAATGACATTTTTTCTACTAAATCTTTTTGCTAGAAAAGAAAAGTAAAATTGCATAAAAAACTTCTCAATAATTAGAATTTTTCTCCAGCGGAAAAATACTCGTGCTTACATCTAAACATTTCCAGATAAGATAAGTAAGATCCTTAAATCTAAACATGTTTTAATAAAATAGATACTTAAATCTAAATAAAATATGACTGTAAAAAATCATCAACTTCGGAAAATTAAAATTTCATAATTTTAAATCTTCGTGAATCAAAACTGCGTAAAATTAAAATTGCAATTGAAATATGCAAATTAAATTTACCAAAATAAAACAAAAGCTCAATATAAGAAAAGAACTTCTCTAAATGCTGAATTTGCAATTTCTCTCTGTTTTAAGAAGAAAGCAACTTATACATATTCAAACAGTCATAATTAAGGCAATTTGGGGCCTCAGTCAGAATGAATCCCTCAAGATACAAACTAACAAATCCATCAAATATTAATAATTGCCATGTTCCAGCTATCCTGTCGGACGTTATGTCTTTCCATCACAATTTTTGATACTGCATAATTTCCAACAGGATTTCTGGCGCAGGGCTACATCAACTGAAAATAAACATAATTAGTGATGTTTAAATCAAATTAAAATAAAAAGAATCATGAAATAATTCAAAGAAACTTTTAAATCATCAATCAAAGCAATCGAAATTAAAATAAATTATCTTATGCTTTAATTTTGCCGTTCTGCGGTATGTCTGGCCGAGGAAACAGAGCTAAGATACACCGTAGAGCGGTCTTATTAAGCTTAAATCTTCGAAACTCAAAGAATCTACTTAATTCAAGGCGAAAAAAATCTGCATTTTTTCTTTAGGTACATCGGTTAAAAGGTAAATAGTAATAATTTTAATATGCATGTAATATTAAATTATTTATGTGATTATAATAAATCATAAAGAAATATTTAAATGATGTAAAACTCTCATTTGTTAATTTCTTATCATATTAAGTTTCAATCCAACAAGGATAAAATTGTTTATATCTGCGCAGGTACCTAGGAAATTTTCCGCGAAAAAATCCCTGGTCCCGGAAAGACTTAAATCATTGCATCGATTTGAAAGTTTTAAACGAAATTGTATCAAAATTTGCGTTACTTATAAATCTTAAGAAATGGTTAATTTCTTTTTACAAAAAAAATACATTGAAGCAGTATTTTAATATATGCGATAAAAATGAAGGTAGAGTTAATTTAAAATATGCATAGTTTATCTTAAATTAATTCTGTGGCATTCAGATAAAATAATAATCAATATTTTAATAATACCATACATCGTGTTCATTATTATAAATGCTTAAACATGAACGAAAAATATATATACCTAGGAAAATAATTGCTAAAGTATTTTCTCAAGGTTTAAAATTGTCCGAAATCGCTAGGTACGTATATTACTACGAATCTCTGCTCTCGGAATGAAGAAAAAAAATCTTTACGCGTGGATTAATAGGAATCCCAGCTCCCGGAGTGAACAAAAAAAACTTTGTACATGAATTGTTAAGAATCTCTGCCTCCGGAATGAAAGAAAATCTTTGATTTGCTTACAAATTTAAACAAATATCTTGATTTTTTGCGATAATCTTTTAAAATAATAACGACGAATATTTTAAACATTATCATAATAATATTACATGTTGTTTTCTTTACTTTAATGCATTATTTCATATGAGAATCTGAGAAATAACATTTTTTAAGTAATCGTGAACCATAAAAAAAACTAGAAAAATAATTTGTAAAAAATCTATTTTTCTCAATTTAAATCTGCAAATCATTTGGTATTTAATACACACAAACTTTTGCTTTTCAAAATCATACTTAAAGAAACAAAATCTTTTTAAAATCTGCTTTAAAAGTCTAAACAGTTTTGTAGAATTTTTGTGCTTAGGTATGAACAATAAAATTAGTTGAATAATGAATACTTATTCTTTACAGAACCCATTTGGTTCCCTTCACAAGCCTAATATATAACTTGTGATATTTTTTTCTTTAAAGATCATTTTCACATAAATAGTTTTATGTTGTAGATTAGATATGTGTGGTTTGAAAATTTTCAATGACTTTCTGGCAGCAACACCCGCCATATTTCTACCCGCCAATGCAGGCCTCTTGCCCTGTATCAGGCGGCAAGCTTGGCAGCAACCAAGTCGATTCTTGATTCATAACACCACCAGGGCAAGTAATAAAAGTGTGGCTGTCATAAAACTTAGAATCATCTACCGGCTTTTGTCCGGCCGGAACCGAAACTCCCGTCGGCTCTTGTCCGGCCGAGACCGAATATCTTATCGGCTCTTGCCCAGCTGGAACCGAAACTCCCGTCGGCTCTTGTCCAGCTGGAACTGAAAATCTGATCGGCTCTTGTCCAGCCGGAACCGAAACTCCCGTCGGCTCTTGTCCGGCTGGAACCGAATCATTCAGCGGCTCAACACCCGCCGTAACAATGTTATCAACGGCGACAGTATCGTCACCAATATCATCAGGAATAATTGTAGCACAACTAACATCATTATCAGTAATAACCACAGCAACACCCGCCGTAGCCAGGTTGTCAACGGCTGCAGCACTAGCAGAACCAAAAGGTGCATCAGCAGCGTTACAAGCAGAACCAACAGGTTCAATAATAGCATCACAAGCAGCACCAACAGTCGGCTGCGGCTGAACATCTGAGCTTTCTGGTTTTAAAAACCCTATAGCTTCACTTTCCAACTCGAAATCTGAGCAGACAACATACCTACTCTTTGCTAAACCATTAGCACTAACAGCAAAATATCCAGATCCAAACAGGCTGGAGTAAAGCATGGTTTCTCCTACTGAACGTTCAGAGTAGGGAAACATCGATGGATGCAGGTGCCCTACGAGCAAATCAACCTGCCCATTAACCAAAGTAAAATCTTCAGGTTTCATATCAAACAAAACAGCTGCCTCCACAGGATTTATGGAGCAGATCGCCTCTTCAGGACCAATGAGAGGCACTACCACAGGTTCTAACATGTGATAATTCTTGTGTCGATCAACTAAACATAGCTTGACCGTCGGGAAACATTTAACTTCACCGTCAGCTAGAGAAATTCTTGCTAAACGTCCAGTAAAAGGTAACTGAAGTTTATTAACAAGTGACTGGGTTACCATTGAAGTAGTTAAACCAGTGTCCCACATGGCGTTCACTGGGACCTTCTGGCGATTAATGTCAACGACGTCCAATTGTTGTAACATTAACATTAGGTTCGCCTCAGGGGAAGTATGTACTTCATAGACGGCGGCAGCCATATCAACACTCTCATGCAAAAGGTTGTTATGGGCCTGACCACAATTGTCCACTTTGCAGCCGCCTATTACATCTGCCTTCGGGCAATCCACAGATTTATGCCCTTTCTGCAAACAAGTCCAACAGCATCCAGCACTCTCCACAATACTCTTCCTGTCTGACACTGACAGGTCATGAAATTTTGGGCACTTGTAAAGTAAGTGCATCTCACTACAGCCATTAACAAAACATGACTGCTTCATCTTAGATTTACCAGGTTTACCTACGGCGGTAGCGGCTGTCGCAGGGTTACCTTTCTTCTTAGAGGGGGTGTCCATATCAGTCGAACACCTCATTAAAATGGCGCCACGCTGTTCTTCAATAATCTTTAACAGCTTTGGAACGTTTGGGACATCCATCGAGCCCAATGATAAATTGAGCTTATCTTGAAAATCACGTGGCAACTTCTTGGATAACATCTCAAGAAGTATCACGGTCAACCACTGGCTGGTGGTGACCTCATCATCTTCATCATCTTTAGTCAACTGCTCCAGCTGGCTAACTGCACCACCAAACTCTGCTAAGACTGTCACAATCTGGTTGGAGTCCGACGGTTTAGACTTCTTCTCCCATTGGTTGAAAAGGCAGAGCATCTGACGTGTTTTGGACTTAAAACGTGCGTCAAGGTAGGCCCACTGAGATTCATGCGATTGAATCTGAATTAACTGGAGTCTAAGCTCTTTATTTTTACAGACCTTTTCACTGCTCAACAATAACTGTAAATACGACGGGTCTTGTCCTACAGTAAGCTTTTTAAAAGTGTCTTTAAAACTTACATAGGAAGCTTCCAGGCCGTCGAAAGATGGAAGAAGACGTTCATCGACACGATTCATATATCCTGGCGTGAACATAGAACCGGCGGCGAACTGTGATGTGTCAAACGGTGACACAAATGGCGATGCTGTCGTGGCACCCGCCGTCGTTGTGGGTGGCTTCACAGGTTCAAGCTTAACCTCAGCCAATTTTTTCATCAATGCAGACAAAGTGTTTATAATTGCATCAGGTAAGGGAAAATATGGCCCTTTAATAACTTTCACAATCTTCAAACATCGATCATAAAGTTCAGCCTGATGGTTAGGCAAATTATCACCAACAACATCAACAACACTTTGAATGTCACTAAGCTCTTCTATAGCATCAAGAGCATCTTTCAAGGAACTATAGTCTTTTTGTACAGTAACTATATCAGAATAAATGTCACTAAACTCATCAAGCTCTTGGATTCTCAAACCAAGCTTGCTAAAACCGCCCATGATGCTGTCGAACGTTTCGAACTTGTCGTGGACAAGGATTGACTCCTTAGTGAGATGTCTAACATTAAGTTCTGAAGTATCACTGACCAACTTCATCACTCTATTTAGCTCACTGGTTAGGGCATCAACGGCTGGACGCAGCCGCTTACTCAATTGTTCACCTTTATTCTTTTTAGGACCCATGACTGTCACTAAAGTTAACTGTACTGATTACGACTATAATAATGTGTGTTAAGGTATCACAACCAACACATTCAAAACTTCACAGATTCTTCTTAGCAACATCTGTTCTGTCTTGTTTTCATTGTTTCGGAACGCAATCCTAGCCGTTCTCGAAATCTTAATCTCAAGCCCTCCGAATGACCAACATGTGAAGTTTACAAATGTGTATTTATTACCATGAAAACAGTGAGTCTAAAACAAAAATATAAGAATTAATATCATAAAATTAATGATTATTATTTTTGTAAGATCGAGGTTGCGTGATTTCAATTTAATTAAAAATATGAAATTTATAAAAAACTTTAAATTGGCACGAATCATATTAAATAGCATCAGAAATTGATAATTTTAGAATAAAATGATCAATAATATAA
Organism: Acartia tonsa; assembly: GCF_053477335.1. Classification (NCBI taxonomy): domain Eukaryota; kingdom Metazoa; phylum Arthropoda; class Copepoda; order Calanoida; family Acartiidae; genus Acartia; species Acartia tonsa. The sequence goes on along the minus strand of NC_137260.1, from coordinate 63,012,170 downwards.
AGGAAAATATTCGTATGTCAAAACTTAGCAGTTAAATGGTCTATTTATTGAAAAATTAATGTTTTAAATTTCCTCATAAAATTATACCATTCTACACTTATTTTTAAGAATTAAAGATAAATTCTTACCACATATGATGTCAAACTAAGCAGGAAGGCTTATTTGAGATATTCCACACATCAGAACGCATGTATATTCAAGCAATACATTATTTTCAATCACGTAGCTCCTCATGTGGGACTAATCAAAGGAAAAGTGCGCGTTTCTTTTGTCCGTTTACAAGCCACGCGCCGCGCGGAGATAGTTAGGAATGCCGCGTAACACACTCATTCTCTAGGAAATTTGGTGTAAGGAAACAGGGATTAATGGGTTCGAACTTGCCAGGGAATACAAGAAATACATACCGAAACAATAGTGTTAGAACTGAATAATCAAAATATAAATGTATAAGAGTCGATGCAAAATTGTATGTAAATTTGTTGAAAACTGCTTGATACAGGATAATGTTTATGGGCATACTTACATTTTTAGGACTTAATTATAGAGTTGCTTTGCTTATAATATTGTACTTTATTGTCCCAGAAATCAGAATACTAAAAATCAGATCAATCGGATAATTAGATTACATAAAAATTTGTTGTTAAAAAAGTAAAAAAAATCAACATGTTTAAAATGGACATACGGACACTTTGGTGATGATTATAGAGTTGCTACGCTTTCTAAATCGTACCTAACTACTAGAGGAATCACCATGCAAAATTTGAAATCGATAGGACAATTCTAACATGTCTAAATTAACGAAAAAAGCTATCCGTTACGGACGGACGGACCGACCCTAATTATAGAAAAGCTTCGCTTTAAAAAAAAAAAATATATTTTTGAACTCTTACCTGAATTAAGACATATTTAAAAAGTTTGTTTGTGGTTCACATTCAATATGACACGCACTAAAAGGTTATTAGAATAAGCAGCGACGACAGATGGATGGACTACTTCAGAGTAGCTTCGCACATTTTTTTTTGACTATTTGCTTATTTCTTTTCCCATGTTCAATCATTAGATCTAAATTACAAAATATTTCAATAGTTAAACAGCCGTTTATTTTCGGCTTACAATTGTGCCTTAAGAATTTATAGGTAAAAGTAAATTATGAAAATTATATAAAGACTATAAATGTATGTTATACCTATAACATCTACAAAGAAAAATTAACATAATTTTTAACATATTTATTTATTGCATCGTATTACATACAATTTAACGAAAAAAAAGGTATCTGTATTCAAAGAAGGTGGTATAGAGAAGACAAAATCAGAAATACATCAAAATTTAAAACTAAATCATCTCAGAATCTATGCGAAACTTTCTTAATTTGCTTAAATATAGTGCAAAGGAATTTTTTTATCTTTTTCCAATTACCAATCCCTAAACCCCATGCTAATTACCTAAGAAGCAAGGATAACAAAAAGAAAATGGTAGTTAAAGTTGTCAGAAAATTTGGAAATGGACAAGCATTCTTCAAAACAAAAATTATATAACTGGAAATTATCGTCAGAATCATTGTTTTTACAGACAATTTTATTATATTATGTTAACGTAAAGAATATAATTTCTTTTGCATGATTAATCATCCTAATAATTTATTAGGTGATTCCAGTGATAATTAGGAATAAGGTATCAGTATATCATCTGTATATAAATATAAGTAGGCATTTTAATATTGGTTTGATTTTGGTTTTAGCTTTGAAAAAAAATATGATTTTGATAATTTTATAAATTATGTTGCTTTTTCTTGAAGCAGTTAAATAACTATTCCTTATTCAATTTTGGAAAAGCTTGTCCCTGTCCAAAGACTGATATCCATGATATATAGCATATTGTAATCTACCAACAATAGAATAATAAAATTTAACACTGTGAGCTATTTATACGAATATCATTATTCAAATCATATCTAAATTATTTATCATAAATCATAGAAATTCTTAAAATATAATATTAAATATATGTTTAATTTATCAGGGAAATAAAAGGATAAATTGATGTGCGACCCTATCATAATATACAAAATTACCCCATCTGTAGAGTACAATTACTGGTTAAAACGTTTGGACTCTAAGTAACCTACTAATAAAAATTTAATAAAAGTCCCCAAAATTGTTACGTTATTAAAAAAAAACTTTGGGGGCTAGTGTATTAAACATCTGTTATTTTATACACAATTCTTGTAAAACAAACTAGATCCTGCAAAAGTTATTTAAGACCGATCGTATCACTTTATAATCATTCTTAGTATGTTTCAGGCTATTTGTCAGAAAGCTGCGTACGGAAAAAAAATCTTTTTAAAAATAAGGGATAAGAGTTTACCCCCTACCTCTTGGAGCAAAACAGCGATAGTCTAAGGGCAAAGCCACTAATAAGCCTTATATAAAAGTAACATGATGTCTGTCTGTACCGAAAGATCTTGCTAACCGCTTGACCGATATTTTTCTATTATAATGTAGCTTTTTATTGGTACATGAAAGTTTTATAACTTTTTTGTGGGAGGAAACCACCACCCTCAAAATAGATCGGCCTTATAAAAAAATATGCCACTAGTATAATAGAAAGGAGCAACAGATAGTTCCTTTTTATATGCTAAAATATTTCTTTTATTTTTATCTTTAGCCACTAGAGTTTTTACTGTAATTAACTTTTTAATGAATTGAAATAGCTTGAAGAGTAAACTCAATTTGAACTTGCTCTTTTTTGGTGTAATAGAAACATTTTGAAGAAAACTTTTGAAAAAACTCAATAAAGAATAGAATAGAATAATTAGATTTTAAGGAAACCTTAAATCCTTGGCTAGCCTGAGAAGTTTATAGGACTTTAACTTTCCTTTAATTCATTGAAATCAACTTTATTCACACAACAGCCCATTCAATTGAATAAACAATATGTGAAAAATAGTCCTCATTCCACAAATGAAATGTTTGTGCACAAGAAATGGGTCTGAAATGGGTCTTATCACTTTTGCACGATTGAGCAGACTTACTTTCAATACATGTACATCATCATTAATATTATAGATTTTAGTGATATCTATCTGTTTGTAAGATAATGTTATTTGTACTGCTTTTCAATGAAGTTTCCTTCTAATTCTATTATTGTTTAACGTACTTTTCGGAAGGAAAATGAAAGGAAAAAATCCACAAAGAAATAAATAAGTAATCTTTCAAACATCCTACTATATAAAGGTTTTTTTGTCACTCCGTTAGTATATCGCTTAAATCATTATATCAATTAGTTCTACCTATATTATTGGGAAGCTTTGCGTAGCCTTCGGACTGGCTTGATGTTTTTTTTCTGGATCATTCATTACTTAAGTGGAGCCCCAAAATACTAACCAAAAGAACATTATAAAACATATTTTGTAAATAAATATTGGCATACAAAATAAACAAAGATAGCGCAGGCATGATTGTTGACAAATCAGGAGGTCTAGCCACAAACACAGACCGATATTCTGCAAGTATAATTGTTGAACAGGGTAGATGTTAAAGAAAGTTATTTAGGCTTATTGAATATTATTATATAACCAATCTACCATGCAAAACATGTAATAATATGTAAACAAGAATAACAACATTCATAACAACATCAACAAATTAGAACAATATGCAATTGGGACCTACAGACAAATGTCGTAAATTATTTGTTTTAAGAATAAATGACTATGTTTGTAGACAGTTGAAAAATGATGGGGGCTGTGCAAGGATCTAAGAGATCAGACAATATGGATGATATATTGATATACGTACTCAATAATATTAGACTAAAGGACCCCTTTTGTAGATTTAAATTATTAACTGAAAGTTTATACATTACTAAATAGTTTGGAGATACGCGAATCAAACATTCAATAATAGTTATTTCTCGCATCGTATTATAAACAGCTTTCCGCGGATATTTGTAGAATGTATAATTATAAGAATAAAACTATTTTTTTAGCCCCGAGGTGCCAAAGGCACGGGCTAAAAAAACTGGCTTTTATCTTATGATTGTACATTTTTATATAAGTAGAAAGCTGGATATAATACGATGTTAGACATAGTTTTTCGTATGGATGAGAACTGGTTCTTATCCACCGGATTCGAATGAATACAAGAAAAATACGCAAAATTTTTAGAATCAACGAACAAGAAAATTGGGTTATAAAACTTTGGGTACCCTAATAATATTTAATGTAATGTTCCCTCCCTTCCTGGATCTGTGAGATGAATGGACCCAGACCAAAACTAAATCTGTGGTTACAAGAAATTTATGTAATTGCTCTTTTAGATAACAAAAAAATGGCTGCACCACTAGCATCTAAACAAGTATAAAATCTGTGAAATGTATACAATAAAAATATTAATGGGTGTAAACGAGTTATTATTAGGTGCTGTAGAGATAATTTATCCCATTATTAATAATCATTTATCGCTTTGTATTCTAGACAGCTTTCCGCGAAAATTAAGATGGAAAATTATAAGATTAAAATCTGTTTGATAGCTCCGAGGAGCGAATAACACGATATAACAAAGAGTGTTATTAATTTTGGGATTTTTATTTTAATACTTATGGAAAATTGTCTCTAATACGATGTTATATTATGCATAATTTCTCAGTATTTCTGAGAACTGGTTTTAATCCAGCTGATATTAATCGATTTTAAAACCTTAATGGAATAAATATTATATTGTACGAGGACCTCTTTGGCTTTAAGTAGTCATCTAAAGACCCTAACCATTAAATGGGTAATGATATCAAGTATATATTTTATTTAGATCTTATAGATTGTATTTTATATAATTTTAAACATTGAATGCATGGCAAAAAAAATTTCTATTCATTAAAAAGATATTAAGATCAATATGAAACAAGAATTAGCTTACTTTTTTTTACTTTATTGCCAACCCTAAATTGGAGCAAATATTGATATAAATAGCACAATTGGCCCCGCGCACTAATGGGTGCTAGCTACCAATAACTTGCAGAAAAAAACAAGATCCCAAGACCATAAAATATAGTTTTAACACCACAATTTTTGCTCCAACTAGTCAAATAATAGGCTGTGATTATCATTTACAACGTGACGTAAAAACTAGCATGAAACCACGCCTTGCAATTTATGTGTATCTCCTTTGGTTAAAGCAGGGATTAAGGGATGGGACAATGAATTATATACAATCTTCCAAAATCTTATGTACGCAATTCTGCCTGGTTAGATTATAAATTTGAAGTGAATCAATAGATATTAAATTACTTATTTAACATTTCAACGAATAAATCTAATATACAGAAGGGGTAGTTTTGTTAATTATTTTCATTAGATTCTTTTCATTTTATTAGTTATATCCAGCGTTGCGGAGCCGTTTGATTTTGGTGCGGCTCCGGTTCTGGATTCGCGGAGCCGTCTGTGATGATGGCGGCTCCTGCTCCTGCTCCAGCTCCAACCTAAAACCAAGAAAAACTCGACATATTTTTTCCCCACGTCTATTTTTGACTTTTGAAAGTTATCAAAGTTCAATTTTTGATAAAAATGGACTTCAAAACTTAAAAGGTGCATTTGCACATGACAAAACAAAGTTACCAAATCATAATTTATAAAAAAATCTCTTTTTTTATCTAGTCCGGAGCCGGAGCCGTTTTTTATCGAAAATTACGGCTCCAGCTCCGGCTCCGGCTCCAGCAAAATATGGCTGCTCCACGGCTCCTGGCTCTGGCTCCGCAACACTGTTTATATCAATTTATCGATCATAGTCTCGTCACTTAAATCTCGATTATTTAAAACACAACACTATAACCTAATATTTTTCTCCTTTTTTCCCTGAGAAAGGGATTAGGTAAAAAAGGAGAAGGTGGAGTTTATTTTAAGATGCTACAGTAATAACAATTTTTAGATTATTTTTGGGGTAACTCCAGGAAAATTTGGATACAAACTTTTTTTGAAGAAAAATAACGAATGTCTATAATTAAAGGTTATATAAAGTAGTAAGTTTCTTTTTGTCTGTTACTTAAAATACCTAATGAATCGATTTAATTATTCATTTAAAGGAAGCTTCACATTGGAAGCTAGTAAAAGTGGCGGCACAGATTATGACGCCAAAAAAAAATTAACCAATGAGAGGCCACTATAAATTTTACCATTGGTCAATTACTGTGTATACTGGCCTCTCATTGGTTGATTTTTTTTAACGTCATAATCTGTGCCGCCACTTTTACTAGCTTCTTCACACCCAGGATCTAAATAATACCAGAAAAAAACCTAGTTTTTACCACTTTTACGGTATAATTTTACCAGCCTTTACGTTATAAAAAGTGGTAAAAAACTTGGTAAATCTGACCGAAAAGTGGTAAAAACATTTTTTCTGGTACTTTCTCACGGTTTTTACCACCCGTTTTTACCACAATTTTCGGTCAAATTTTACCAGATTTCCGGTAAAATATTACCATTTTAGGACGCAAATTTATACCAGATTTCGACCAATTTTACCACTTTTTTGGTAAAATCTTACCGCAAATTTCTGTAAGATTTTACCGAAAAAGTGGTAAAACTGGTCAACACCTGGTAATATTTTCGTCCTAAATTGGTAAAATTTTACCGGAAATCTGGTAAAATTTGACTGAAAATTGCGGTAAAATCGGGTGGTAAAAATCGTGAGAAAGTGGTAAAAAACGACCGACCCTAATTATAGAGAAACTTCGCTTTTAAAAATCGCAAAAATTATAAAATTTTTTGTTGTATTTTTATATTTATTTAACTTGAACATATAATAATAATTAACAGCAGCCGTTCTCAATGTCGCGCAGCTGAGGACCCTTGGGTGTGCCGCCAAACACACAAGTCTTCTTGATTCTACTGCTCTGGCCGAACTGTTGCGCAACCTCCTGGATTTGCTGGGCCAACTCTCTAAAATAGAAGTTATTTTAAAGAAAACTTTAGCAAGGTGATAAACGCATGAACCTCGGGGTTAAAAAACTGGTTTTAATCTTTTTAATAATTGTACATTCTATATCCGCGGAAAGCCGTTTATAATACAAAGAAAGAAATAACTATTGGACCAATGGTAAAAATACATTATTGGTGCCCAGGTAAACTAACAACTAATTTTAATTTACAAAAGGGGTATTTTGTGTATCATCAATTTATCCACCATTATCTTATCCCTTATATTTCAACTTTAAAAAAGCGAAGTAGTGGGTTTCATTATATTTTCACAGTAGCTTTTCTTTTATTTCTAGCCCCTGCGGTGGTCTCTAAACCTACGTGGCAATCATTAACATTTACCTAACCTATCAAAAGCTACTGTGAAAATACGATGAAGCCCGCTAGTTCTTTTTTTCCATGATCAACACATTTTACTTGAACTAGGTATATATCCTACTGGCTGACGTTTGGATAAAATTCAACCAATAATTCGAGCTTGATACCTCCTCATCCAACTCAGATCGTACGAGTTAGATACATACCCAGGGAGGTAGGAGACATTGGACTGTGAATTATACTGATACCCAAGGTTTAATATACACCTTCAAAACTTTGGGAACTTACAATCTAGCAGTGTTCATATTTCTCAGTGTCCAATAATTCTAATCTACTGAAGGGGTATAGTTTTGTTTATCATAATTGTGAATGTACACATACCTGAGTTGGTTGTCTGACCCACTGCCATCCGTTTCTGAATGCTGATATGTCAGGCACCACACACAACATACTCTCTTGGCATCTATAATAAGAATTAAGTTAGGTTAGGTTAAGTAAGATAGCCCCGCAGGGATTAGGTTTTAGGTAAAAAAGGGAAAAATATACATAGTTTTCTTTAAAGTTTATGTCAGAAAATGGTAAAGTTGTCAAGTAAGGTTTTTGTTTGTTCGTTAAGATCTCGCTAACCACTATTTTAGGGAAACTTCATATAGGTCCTTTTAAAGTGAAGTCTTTAGATAGTTTAAAGCTATTTTTATGCCTCCCCCATAAAAAAAAATCAATCACGTACCTATACATTGTCTCGCTCTCCACATCTCTGAACCACACCTTGAGGTTGGGGGTGAAACACTCCCCGGTCAGCTAGAACATGGCCACGTCCCCACCCCCATTCAGGTGCAGGGAGTGGACCACGGGCACGGGGGTGACGGGGGCGCGCACCGGCCCCATTCCCTCGTAGAACTGATTTTCAACCTGGAATAAAATTGCTCATTAGTTAATTAGATAATTACAGGGATATAAAGGGATAAGACAATGGCTGATAAATTGATGTTCATCTCTAATGATGATACACATCGTTACCCCTTCTGTAGATTACAATAAGTGATTGAAATGTTAGGACACTCAACTTAATGAACCAACCAATAAAAAATCAATAAAAGTACCCAAGGTTGTTAGGCCAAAGAATAAGAAAATGTTATTTTAAAACTTTGGGGGCTAGTGTAATTTACAGCCCAATGTCCCATCCCTCCCTAGTAAATATCTAATCTATAATACAAAGTAGAACGATGTCTGTCTGTCCGTCCGTCTGTCTGTCTGTCTGTCTGTCTGTCTGTCCGTCCGTCCGTCCGTCCGTCCGTCCGTCCGTCCGTCCGTCCGTCCGTCCGTCCGTCCGTCCGTCCCTTAAGATCTCGGTAACCACTGAACCGATCAGATTCTACTCTTCAGGGAATTTACCTACTTTATCACCTCTTGGGGCAAAGCCCCTAGAGGCTAGGGGCGAAGCCGCTAGTTAAAAACAATAGGATCACAGTCGCCTTCAGATATATATTTTGGGTTAACAAAACTGGTTTTAATTTTAGAATTTTTTATTTTAATGGAAAATTGTCTGTAAAAAACCAGATTTTTTAGTATGCCTGATAACCGTTTCTAATCCAGCGGTTATTAACCGGTTTCGAAGCCATACTGGAATAACAAGTACAATTCTATTACCTTGTCAGTGGAGATAATTGTCCAGTTAGCGCCGTCATTCAGCATCTCCTTGTTGGGCTCTTTGGGACATGGGGTAGCCTAAAATAAATAAATCAATTAATTAATTAATCATCAAAATTCAAGTATTTGAATGTGATATGATTCGTTCATCCTGTAGAAGGGGAGGGGATGGGGTAAAGGGGGTATCATTACTTTAGCCAGCTGCAAGTTTCAATTTACATTCAATTTGTATCCATTTATACATCGTCGTTAAATCTATTGAATAACTTAAAATCCTTCATGTAGAAGGCACATTTGTATCTATCTATCTATATAATCTATTAATACCTGGAACTGAATAATCCTCTCCTGAGACAGACAGAGGTACATCCTGTCAGTATCCTTCATGTAGAAGGCACACTTGTGTATATCTATCTATCTATTAATACCTGGAACTGAATGATCCTCTCCTGAGACAGACAGAGGTACATCCTGTCAGTATCCTTCATGTAGAAGGCACACTTGTGGAGCTGGCTTACAGGGTCCTCAGCGTCAAGGATGGCCATCTGTTTGTCAACCTAGATAGAAATAATCCTGTTAATGGTGGAGTATTTAAATGACACATACTTATTAGATCAATAAATATAGATTTTACAAGGAATGAAAATTGGACTGTAATTTACACTGGTACCCAAAGTTTTATATTCAAGTTCTCTCATATATCGACTTAAAACTTTATAAAATCTTCATTGTTAGGTTCAAATAAGCAGTATCAAACTATCAGGGTGATAATGCTTATCATCATTGGATATTAACAACAATTTATTGTCCATTGTCTTATTCCTTAAGATCCTTAGATTTTAATATACTACGCTACTGCAAGGGTATCTTTGCCTTTGATGCTACAGAAAATCAAGTACTCAAAGTTTAGTGAATCAAGTTCTTTCATTCATTGGCTAAAAAACCTTTGGGTACTTTTATTCAATCATGATTGTTTGGATCAAATTAGCAATGTACAAACTTTTCAACCAATAATAATACCCTTACCTTTCTAATGATAAGCCTAGGCAGAGCCATGCCGGTGATACTACAGACCAGTTTGACAGACGAACCGTAGTGTATGTAGCCGTCCCGGACGGTAAACTCTTCGCTCTCACTCTCGTTATCATCCACTAAAATAAAATTTTATTATCTATGGGCTGTTTATTACAGTAGTACCCAAAATTTTATAATAACGTTTTCTTATACGTTGGCTTGACAACTTTTGGGACTTGGATGAATTTTAATTATTTTTAAAATTACAACTTCTTTAGATTATAATTAGACATAATGCTAGATAAATTTTCAAAAGAAAGAAAAAGAACATAAGAAAAAAAGAATACTTTAATAGTTAAATTTCTTGCATCGTATTATAAACAACTTTCCGCGGATATAGAATGTACAATTATAAGGTTAAAACAATTTAAACTAGTTTTAATCTTATGTACTTTTTAATCTTTGTACTTTTTTATATTCGTAGAAAGCTGGATATAATTCGATGCTAGACATAGTTTTTTCGTATTGATGAGAACCGGTTCCTATCTACCGGATTACTCTTTATTACATTTAGCAACTTTTACCTTTTGGGCATGCTGTAATAAAATCAATACGTCAATACGATCCGTCGCCCCCAAGGATAATATCCCCACTTAACTCATTGCTCAAGCGTGCGTGGTTTAAACAGAACTGAAGCCACTAACTTACTAAGCAACTCCAGAAGTACAGGGTTACGAAAGTTTAAATTGATGTTATCTTTTTTTAATGTTAATATTGAATGTAGTATAGTTTTGTAATGACATATAAAATATATTCGATAGAATATAAAAAAAATATAGTGCATTCAATATTAAAAAAAATATTTAAATATATATAGTTGTTAACCTTTGCGTATGCATGTACTTCCGGAGATGGGTTCTTAAAAGATAATGCCGCGTTTTTTCGACATTTTTTACGCTATGAATAACAAGCGCGACATTCGCGAAATCTAAAAGAGTATACAATGATTTATTTAATTATTTCGCTTTTGATGGTACGGCCTTCATAGAAGAAAAAAAGATTACCTTCAATCCATTTTTGCTGCATATTAATTAATGCATCTTTTTAGAGCTGTGTTAGACATTAGAAAAATTGCTGAAAAAATAATTTAAAATTCAGTATTTTTAAGTTATATACTCTGTTTGAAATTCTATCGTCAACGTTCAATCAATCAATGTCTAAAAACGCCGAAAAAATGTGGCATTCATCTTTTAAAAACCCATCTCGGTGGTATTTCCGGTTGGCAGAGACAACATAAATATAGAAATCATGAAACATATTGTTTATTCCACAATTTTGCCACATTTTTAAACATCTTGCTTAAAAAAATCTTCCAAACAAATTGTAAATTCTATAAATTTAAATATTTAGAGAAAATTGAGTAGTAATTTACTTCTTGATTCAAAATATTTGATTAAATTGAATCAAAACTAATAATTATTTTTGGCACTCTATATTCAAATAATCATAAGCTTATCAATAGTGCGCATATGTGCACAGAGGTGCCATAAATTTCAAAACTTAAAAATATAAGTTTTGTAGCGAAATTACTCTATAATTCGAAATCTCTGTCTTTCTTTTAGAAACATTCAGGGGAATATACGAAAGCTTATATTTATATTAAAGATGAAAAATCGATAAATTCAAATGCACACGGCACATCTGCACACACCTGGATTTTTTTTCTTTTAATTTTAATTCGTCATGAAGCTAGCTCTAATAAGTAAATATTAAATTTGATATATTTTTGACTATGCGGGAGGATGTTTTAAAAGAAATTTTCAAGGTTTTAAAAAAAAAAGTTAGCTTCTTTTATGCGAAAAAATTCAATAAAAAGTAAAAATTGACCCGATTTTTGGTAAAAATTAACCAAGTTGGGTTTTTTTGCCAAAGTCCGAAAATCTGTACTTAGCCTCAAAAATTACCTTGTCAATTTTTACCAAAAAGTTGGTCAAATTTTACCAAGTTGATTTTTTTTGTCAAAGTCCGAAAATCTGTACTTAGCCTCAAAAATTACCTTGTCAATTTTTACCAAAAAGTTGGTCAAATTTTACCAAGTTGATTTTTTTTGTCAAAGTCCGAAAATCTGGACTTAGCCTCAAAAATTACCTTGTAAAATTTGACCAACTTTTTGGTAAAAATTGACCAAATTGCGTTTTTTGTCTAAGTCCGAAAATTCAGACTTAACCTGAAAAATAAAGTAGTAAAATTGACCACATTTTTGGTAAAACTTCCAAATGTGGTAAAATTCCAAAAAAAAAAAAATCTGAAATTTAGGCTTCATTGTATAGAAATCATTATTTTAAAGTACTACAATTGATTTTGAAGAGCTTACATTAATTTAAAACACAAAAAACGGGGTTTTATGTTTCGTCAAATTTTACAAAAAAAATGGTAAGATTTTACTAATTTCTTGGCTAACATTTTTGCTGGTAAAATTTTATGACGAAACCGGTTAGATCTTACCATTTGACCAGCATTACCACTTTTCCGGTAAAAAGGGTGAAATTTTCTGGTACTTCGTAGAACCTGGGCATTATTCCCGGGAGAGTTTCAGGCTATTCTAATTTTACATTTAGATCTTGGGATGGTATAAGCGATTTTTCCCCTTACCTATCAATGGAATTAGAAGCTCATAAGTACTAGGGGCGCAAAAAAGGAATTTTATACTAAGCCTCAAAATATTTGTTTAAACTAATTATTACTTTATGCTTGATTTAATTTTCACTTTTCATACCATGAGAGACAATTTTAATGGCAGGTGAGAAAATATTTTTGCCATTGCCAAAATTCTTTTAGTCAAAATTTGCACAAGTTATAGTAAATTTGCATGTTAAAGGAAATTAAGGCGTTGGTTTTGGGCTAAAAATACATGTTTTATTTAAAGTAAAATAATGCGTTTTCTTTTTTCATATTTTTTATTTCACAAAAAAAATCTTCCCCATCAAAGAAGTAAGTTATTCGTTTGTGTATGTGTCAAGTATGATCTATAAAACGGCTCCAAAATTATGGATCCAATGGGTCAAATTCTAAAATAATCTCAGGTTTGCCTAAAAGTTATGGTTTAAAACTCCGTCTCTATTTTGGCTAGTAGGAGAAATTTTATATGCCAGATTGGCTCATATAAAGAAGAAAAAGAAGTCGTATGTTTTTGTTGTATTTAGTTGTAATTTAATTTGATAACACACCTTTGCGGCCCCCCCCCCCTCAAAAAAAACATACTTTAAAACCATAATTGAAGTATAATGAATAAATAAACTTTCAGAAAAGTTTTGCTCCTAAATCTTTAAAGATCACTTGTTTATGCAGCGGCGGCTTTTTGTCACATTTTAATCAGATCAGATAAGTGACGGTTTCTATAATAATAACATACCATATTATCACAGTAAAGTTAGAATTAAGCTAGTTAGCCGTTGAATGTTATTTGGCTCTATATTGGACGTTTACAATCATCTAAAAACAATTAACAATATCAATTAAAATCAGTTTTTAATTAAGGGCTCGGCAGCCGCGTGTCAGCCACAAGTAAGGTTCAAAATCAAACCCGTTTGGATACTTTGAAACTTTTGTTGAAAAGAGGGAATGCCATATGGTTAGGACTTCCAGCTGATTTTAAAAATTGTATACGGTTGATTTCCCTTAGGCTTACAGGCGGCTGACGCACGGCTGCCGAGCCCTGGTTGTTTTTTAATCATATGATTAGATTTTATAAAAATATTGCTTTCAATCATTGATTCCTAGGACAATCTCTGCAATTAAGTCTTAAAATATAGGTATGACCATATTAAGCATCATATAATAGACTAGCGGCTACGCCCCTAGCATCCAGGGGCTGGGAAAATAGTCTAAAACCATCACAGGACCTATGTGAAGCTTGTCTAAGAAAGATAACCCAAGCGGTTAAGTGATTAGTGAGATCCTTCGCTACAGACAAAAAAAAACTTACAACTTTATATAATAGGATGTATACTTTGTGGAGCTTCACTTTTATGTATGTTGTCATCCTTGTTATACAAATAAAGAAATAGGAAGAAAGTGAAGTGCACTTCTAGACCACAAATAGAAAAACAATTTAGATTAATAAAGTTTTTTTTTAAAATCATGATTTAGCTGCTTTATAAATGTGAGATTATGTTAGACAACAGGCCAATTAATTGCAACGATATAAAGCTAAAGTTGAATACATAAATGCATAACGACAGTGTGAGGGAAGCTAAATATATTACAATTTATTAAATCGTAAGTAAAAGAAAAATCTTAATCATATAATTACTTTCGGATATGATAATGAATTTGTAACAAATTAGACAAAGAAAATATTTTAGTAAGCAAAAAATAAAATTTGTCCATAAAAATATATTAATACATCAAGGATGACAACATCCATTAAGGCGAAGATATGCCAATCGAAACAAAATATGAGTTAGTTCACTATTTTGACAGTGTTTGTATAAAAATATAGAGGCGTAAAATGGACAAACAGACACTTCAGGCGTTAATTAAAGAGCATCCTTGCTATATGAATAAACATATGAACAGACATACCTAGAAAGCTATTTCTTCCCCTAGCATACGATACGTACTGGCCCTTATTATAGAGAAGCTTTGCTTTTATCGGAATGTTTATTTAACCACAAAATTACTTCTTAAAATATCTAGACCAAATAATTTCCTAATGTAAAAAAATGTAACAATAACAATTATGACCATAAGTAGCACAGCGATAACATTATTTTGAATAGAATTTTTGGCAGTTTTTGTAGAGTTTTGAACCTTCCCCCCATTGGTATATGATTAAAAATAAGGAAAGGGGAGGGGGGTAGTAGTTTTTTTGTTTGTTTAATACTTCATGTTAGGTTAGGTTGTATTGGATAGCGCCGAAGGATTAGAAACACCGCAGGTATAGGCACATCAAGGTAAGGGATTATATCAAACTTCTCCCCTTCATATGAAAAATTGGTAGCGCCGCAGGGTTAGGAACACCAAAGAAAAGGCCAAACAAGGATAGGGTCCTTTACAAAGATTAAACTAAAATTAGAAATGAGGGATTATCCATCTCTTTTTAGGGGTTTTCTCCCTCATTTTTATGACGATACATGGCTGATTTTTTAGACACTTTGTACCACTCCTTCAAAAGTAATGAGGGTATGGAATCAGTGCTCGATATCAAAAAGCTTATCTGTACAACAAATAATGCAATCACCGAAGATGCTTCACCCAAAAACAAAAGAATAATAATCAATTATCAGGCACCTCAGGGAGGAAGGGGACAATGAGCTGTTTAATAATCTAGTCCTCAATGTTTTATAGTAATGCTTTCTTATTCGTTGACTTAAAAACTTTCGGGACTTTTATTGAATTGTAACAACTCATTGTAATTTACTGAGGGGGTAAATGTATGAATCATCATTGGGTACGTAAATCAATTTATCGACCTTTGCCTTATCCCTTTAGATCCCTGATAGCCCTGTATAAAAATAGACATTGTATTGCTTCACTTTTTCTCAGGGAAGCAGAGATAGGACAACGAAGGATAAAATAATTTTTAATGCTATGAAAATGCAATTTGCAACTGTTAGGTGAAAGAAAGAGTTGTAGATTAATCTTCTTATCACCATCTACTTTCTCCCTGAGTGTTTCTTCACTATAAATCATTTCTGGGCTTAATTGGTTTGGTCATTAAACTGCCGTTATTGCTAGGGTTAAAGGAATCGATATAATATATTACTTGGATGTTGCACCAGATTTTATTTACTCAAATAACGTAATACTCGCAGTTGACTAAAATACTGATACATTCCATACACCCCCTTTACCCCCATCCACTTCCCTCCTACTGAATGTACGAACTGACCAATAAATGAGGTCCAAGTTAGCAACCTAATTTGACGACAAATTTTCCACTGACAATAAATAACCACGTATATTCTATATCTAAGGATGTTAAAGAAATAGCTAAACAAAATGCACTCTCTCTGATCAAACTTGAATCAGGGCCCTTACATTTTGTGTACAATATATCCTTATATAAAAGTAACAAGATGTCCTTCTGTCTGTGTTTACCGAAGAATCTCGCTAACGGCTACACCGTGGCGATTCTCTTTTCAAAGTTTAGCTTCTCATAGCTTCCTAGTAAGGTTTATAACTATTTCGGGGGGAATTTTTATTCTATTTATCCATTCCTAAATCTTAACCAACCCAGGGGCTGAATAAAATGCGTTTTATTGCGTATGAGGGGTGTGTTTAATAGTCTATGTCTTAAAAATGATACTCTACTCTACAAGCAATGCTTTATGTTCCCTGGCAATTGATCTTTTAATAGATGTTTCTAGAGTTTATAGACATGAGTTGCGCGATGGTTTCCCTCAAAGTTCCTAGTCGAGAACAGAAGAAATCCCCCTCCTTTTATTGAGAAACATTTATAATGCGAGAGGTAATTTTCCGTGTGATTTTTTCCACTTTAGATACGGGGCGTACGGGGTTAGTCATGGTAGAAGTTATAACTTTTTTAAAAATCATAATAAATCTTTTTATTATGAAGTTACCCTACCCTAAGAATAGTTCAAAACTTAACTAGACCTTCAAATAGTTTAACTGTATCGGTTCAGTGGTTAGCAAAACCCTAAGCTACAGACACACATTCTGTTACTTTTATAAAGAATTACAGAAAATTTGTATTAATAAGGTTTCGTGATATTTTTTTATTAAAAATAACCTCTTTTAACATTTGTAAGGTAAGATTTCACTAAATTAAAGTCAGGAACAAAAATGCAGATAAACTCAATTATATGCTTAGTAACCCAGTTATACTGTGGCTATTTCCATAAGAAGCATATCATTCGAACACTGCTTGGTTAGAAAACAACCGTAAACTTTTAATTTTAAAAAGTTGGTAAGATTAAGTAATATTGAAGATTTTTTAAAAATCTAAATGAACTTTTAAAATCCTTGAAAATATAACATTGTGACGGAGAAACATGCATACGGACGGACGTACATCTATATTCTATTTACAAAGTTGCTACGCTCCAAAAATACAGTACCCAAATTATTAAAAGAACAAGGATGAAAAAAGCGAAGCACTAATACGGTAGGACAAACAGACATTAACACTAGTGTCAGAACTGAATAATCAGAATATAAATGTATAAGAGTCAAAGCGAAATTGTAATTAAGTTTGTTGAAACACTGTTTGATACAAGATAATGTTTATGGACATACTTACATTTGAAGGACTTGATTATAGAGTTGCTTCGCTTATATATTGTACTTTGTTGTCCCAGAAATTAACATGCCAAAATTTAGATTAATTGGATAATTCGATTACATAAAAATTTGTTGTTAAAAAAGTAGAAATATCAACATGTTTAAAATGGACGTACGGACATTCTGGTAATGATTATAGAGTTGCTACGCTTTCTAAATCGTACCTAACTACTACAGGAATCACTATGCAAAGTTTGAAATCGACAATTCTAACATGCCTAAATGAACGAAAAAAGCTATCCATTTTGGATGGACGGACCGACCCTAACTATAGGAAAGCTTCGCTTTTAAGAAGTATGCGGATATCTATAATAATAAGTAAAAAATCCGGGACCCAAAATGCAAAATAGAATAGTAATAAAAAGAACAATTATTATGACGTAGCATAATAATTATATAACAATAAAAACTTAGATAATTATTGTGTTACCAGCTAACCAATAATTAAATAATAATTACGGAACAATTAAAAAGAAATAATTGATAGAAATTTTATTTACAAAATTTTACATTGTAATTATTTACAAAATTAAAACAATTGCACATTTGAGATCTTTGTTGTTGAAATAAAATAAATAATAAATTTGTAAATGCAGTATTTTTCTTTTTATATTTCAAATCTTGTATGATATTCTTAAAACTTTTTGATTATTTGCATTTAGTCGTCGTTGTAAAAGTAAACTTTTTTAGAATTTTATTTACAATAATATGGTATAGTCCTCTTAAGGGGCGTTTCGTCGGATTTCCACAGTAGCTTTTCCCCTATTTCCAGCACCTGCGGGGGGCTCTAACCCTTTGGGCCAATTGTCTAACCTTACCTAACCCATAACCTATCAAAAGTTAGTGTGAAAATATGACGAAACGCCCCTTAAGGCGTTGCCATGAAAGGGACTATACCCCAATAATTTTATAACAATTAAACAAGGATGACAACACTCATAAGTAGCGAAGTGATATGTGAACAATCGAAAATAAAGCTACTTATCCTTTCATTTATAATAATTTTGACAAAAAAATAAATTTACAGCTTTTATAGCAGCTGAGTAAATCGCATTAAAAATGAACTGACGGAAGGACAGAAAAAGTTTTGTATAGAACAGCTTTGCTACTAAAAAAGTAAAAAGATGCATAAATTTTAGAGATATTGTGTTCTAAGCTCGAATAGTAGAACCAAGAGATGAAATTGAGGTTTCCTAAAAGTAAAATTATGATCATGTACTAGATATCCTATATAATAACAAATAATAAGGTTATTTGTCTAAAGTATATGATCTCTAAAACTACTAAACTCATTGGGTTTTCTATTTAGAGTTAGCCTCGCATTGGTCCTGTGATCGTTTTTGGCTGTCAGCTATTTCCAGATTTAAGTCTTGGGATGGTTTTAAGCCCACTTTAATTTTTTTAGAATCTCACTGCCGCTTTGAATACAGGGGCCTAGATGCTAACGGCGAGCCACGAATGTACTATAATGGACTAGAAAAATACCAAGTACTATAGGTATACTTACTTGGTAATCAGGAGGATAATCAGAAAATGGATTCAGAGGTGTACTATCATGTAATAACTATGTACTATCATGTACTAACTATGTTCTATCATGTACTAGAGGAGTACATAGGTATACTTACTTGATAATCAGGAGGATAATCAGAAAATGGATTTAGAGGTGTACTATCATGAACAGCCAAAGGAATGCCTATAAATGTTTAAGGATTTTTAACAAACTTAAGTAAAATGTATTGTTGTTAAGCATTTTCCAAAAAATGTATTTTAAATAATTGTTTATCTATAACTACTTATTTAACTATTAACATGGGAGTAAGAAACATATACAGATCATTGGGAGGGGGAGGGGGGGGGGGGGCAATTCCGTATCATCTCAACCAAGTAAAGCTACTTAATGTTAATAGCTTTTTTCCGATGGATTTAGTTTACCTTGTCCAGTTTCAATTCTACTTAGAGCCAAGAACTTCTGTCTCAATCTAAAAACAATAACAAGGATGATAATATCCATGACAGTAATAAACAATTACAGCTTCTCGTTATAAATTACATTTCTTATGTTTTTAGAAGATTCGACTTTTCTCTACAGTTAGTCTTTTTATAGATCCCTTAATCGGGGATTATACCTCATAAGAGAAATTATTTTTTTGCCCCTATATCTTCAAAGGGTGCAGCCGCTAGTACCTGTATATACCAAGACCTAGTACTGTAAAAACTGCCAGAAACACCATTGTAGCTCCAGTTATACTAAATATAATATCAATATACCTGTATATACCAAGACCTAATACAGTAAAAACAGCCAGAAGTGGCTCCAGCTATACTAAATATAATATTATTATACCTGTATATACCTAGACCTAGTACTGTAAAAACTGCCAGAAACACCACAGTAGCTCCAGCTATACCGAAGCTTATTCCAATCAACTTGCCTGTATCTAAAATAAAAGAAAAATAAATCAAGATGTTTTTCCAACAATTAATGAGAGTTTTATTTTTAAAATTCAAACAGACACACAGAAGAAAGCTATTTATCCTTAAAATCATAAAAGTTGAAAAGTTGCTTTCAAATGTTATTTGTACATATGTAGAGTCGTCAATTTTGACATGGGACTGTAAATTTGGACATTCAACTGATACCCAATGTTGTATAACATGTTTTCTCATTTTAAGTTAAAAACTTTGGGTACTTTATTGGTTTAAATTTGCAGTGCCCAAACTTTTCAACTAATAAATTGAATTTGAATCTAGATGCAAGTGATAATCTTGTTTTTACAATTGTGTATGTACATCAATTTATCATCCATTGACTTATCCATTAAACTTCTTGGCAAATAGTAGCTGCACTACTTACAATATTGCCTTCGCTATCCAATGTAAAAATGTTACCTAAGCCTCCAGGACAATTGGGCTGAACTTGCAACATGTTACTCCACTCAGAATATAAATACCTTAACAAAATTCCATAAATATAGAGTTAAATATCGTAATACAAATTTTTAATCAGAAAATAACAAATCCTATGACAACAATATACAGTAATTATAAGTAAAGCATCTCTATAATCAATTCTTAAAAAGGATAGTATGTCTTTTTATAGTATCCTGTAATTTTTCAACAACTTTATGTACAATTTTGTTTAGATTCACATTAAAACTTTAGAAGTTTTTTTCTATTGATGTTTTAGGATAAAGAACAAACTAATTTTCTTAATTTCAAATTAAATAATGGTAAAAAGAAATATTTTTGTTTGTTTGTTTTAAATACATCGACAGGTTTGCCCGGCAGACAGACAGTAAAAATGGATCAAACCTGACATTGTCATCATAAATGACATAGTTGTAGCATCTGATTGAAACATTCAGGTGTAAACAATTATTCTCATGTACAAGTCCATACTCTAATTCAGAAGATCTAAAATTAAATGATATAATTATAGCATCTGATTGAAATATTCAGGTGTATACAATTATTCTCATGTACAAGTCCATACTCTAATTCAGAAGATCTAAAATTAAATGATATAATTGTAGCATCTGATTGAAATATTCAGGTGTATACAATTATTCTCATGTACAAGTCCATACTCTAATTCAGAAGATCTAAGATTAAATGATATAATTGTAGCATCTGATTGAAATATTCAGGTGTATACAATTATTCTCATGTACAAGTCCATACTCTAATTCAGAAGATCTAAAATTAAATGATATAATTGTAGCATCTGATTGAAATATTCAGGTGTATACAATTATTCTCATGTACAAGTCCATACTCTAATTCAGAAGATCTAAAATTAAATGATATAATTGTAGCATCTGATTGAAATATTCAGGTGTAAACAATTATTCTCATGTACAAGTCCATACTCTAATTCAGAAGATCTAAAATTAAATGATATAATTGTAGCATCTGATTGAAATATTCAGATGTATACAATTATTCTCATGTACAAGTCCATACTCTAATTCAGAAGATCTAAAATTAAATGATATAATTGTAGCATCTGATTGAAATATTCAGGTGTATACAATTATTCTCATGTACAAGTCCATACTCTAATTCAGAAGATCTAAAATTAAATGATATAATTGTAGCATCTGATTGAAATATTCAGGTGTATACAATTATTCTCATGTACAAGTCCATACTCTAATTCAGAAGATCTAAGATTAAATGATATAGTTGTAGCATCTGATTGAAATATTCAGGTGTATACAATTATTCTCATGTACAAGTCCATACTCTAATTCAGAAGATCTAAAATTAAATGATATAATTGTAGCATCTGATTGAAATATTCAGGTGTATACAATTATTCTCATGTACAAGTCCATACTCTAATTCAGAAGATCTAAAATTAAATGATATAATTGTAGCATCTGATTGAAATATTCAGGTGTATACAATTATTCTCATGTACACGTCCATACTCTAATTCAGAAGATCTAAAATTAAATGATATAGTTGTAGCATCTGATTGAAACATTCAGGTGTATACAATTATTCTCATGTACAAGTCCATACTCTAATTCAGAAGATCTAAGATTAAATGATATAATTGTATCCATCTGATTGAAATATTCAGGTGTATACAATTATTCTCATGTACAAGTCCATACTCTAATTCAGAAGATCTAAAATTAAATGATATAATTGTAGCATCTGATTGAAACATTCAGGTGTATACAATTATTCTCATGTACAAGTCCATACTCTAATTCAGAAGATCTAAAATTAAATGATATAATTGTAGCATCTGATTGAAATATTCAGGTGTATACAATTATTCTCATGTACAAGTCCATACTCTAATTCAGAAGATCTAAAATTAAATGATATAATTGTAGCATCTGATTGAAATATTCAGGTGTATACAATTATTCTCATGTACAAGTCCATACTCTAATTCAGAAGATCTAAAATTAAATGATATAATTGTAGCATCTGATTGAAATATTCAGGTGTATACAATTATTCTCATGTACAAGTCCATACTCTAATTCAGAAGATCTAAAATTAAATGATATAATTATAGCATCTGATTGAAATATTCAGATAAATACAATTATTCTCATGTACAAGTCCTAACTCTAATTCAGAAGATCTAAAATTAAATGATATAATTGTAGCATCTGATTGAAACATTCAGGTGTATACAATTATTCTCATGTACAAGTCCATACTCTAATTCAGAAGATCTAAAATTAAATGATATAATTGTAGCATCTGATTGAAACATTCAGGTGTATACAATTATTCTCATGTACAAGTCCATACTCTAATTCAGAAGATCTAAAATTAAATGATATAATTGTAGCATCTGATTGAAATATTCAGGTGTATACAATTATTCTCATGTACAAGTCCATACTCTAATTCAGAAGATCTAAGATTAAATGATATAATTGTAGCATCTGATTGAAACATTCAGGTGTATACAATTATTCTCATGTACAAGTCCATACTCTAATTCAGAAGATCTAAAATTAAATGATATAATTGTAGCATCTGATTGAAATATTCAGGTGTATACAATTATTCTCATGTACAAGTCCATACTCTAATTCAGAAGATCTAAAATTAAATGATATAATTGTAGCATCTGATTGAAATATTCAGGTGTATACAATTATTCTCATGTACAAGTCCATACTCTAATTCAGAAGATCTAAGATTAAATGATATAATTGTAGCATCTGATTGAAACATTCAGGTGTATACAATTATTCTCATGTACAAGTCCATACTCTAATTCAGAAGATCTAAAATTAAATGATATAATTGTAGCATCTGATTGAAATATTCAGGTGTATACAATTATTCTCATGTACAAGTCCATACTCTAATTCAGAAGATCTAAGATTAAATGATATAGTTGTAGCATCTGATTGAAATATTCAGGTGTATACAATTATTCTCATGTACACGTCCATACTCTAATTCAGAAGATCTAAAATTAAATGATATAATTGTAGCATCTGATTGAAACATTCAGGTGTATACAATTATTCTCATGTACAAGTCCATACTCTAATTCAGAAGATCTAAAATTAAATGATATAATTGTAGCATCTGATTGAAATATTCAGGTGTATACAATTATTCTCATGTACAAGTCCATACTCTAATTCAGAAGATCTAAGATTAAATGATATAATTGTAGCATCTGATAGAAATATTCAGGTGTATACAATTATTCTCATGTACAAGTCCATACTCTAATTCAGAAGATCTAAAATTAAATGATATAATTGTAGCATCTGATTGAAACATTCAGGTGTATACAATTATTCTCATGTACAAGTCCATACTCTAATTCAGAAGATCTAAAATTAAATGATATAATTGTAGCATCTGATTGAAATATTCAGGTGTAAACAATTATTCTCATGTACAAGTCCATACTCTAATTCAGAAGATCTAAAATTAAATGATATAATTATAGCATCTGATTGAAATATTCAGATAAATACAATTATTCTCATGTACAAGTCCATACTCTAATTCAGAAGATCTAAGATTAAATGATATAGTTGTAGCATCTGATTGAAATATTCAGGTGTATACAATTATTCTCATGTACAAGTCCATACTCTAATTCAGAAGATCTAAAATTAAATGATATAGTTGTAGTATCTGATTGAAACATTCAGGTGTAAACAATTATTCTCATGTACAAGTCCATACTCTAATTCAGAAGATCTAAAATTAAATGATATAATTATAGCATCTGATTGAAATATTCAGATAAATACAATTATTCTCATGTACAAGTCCTAACTCTAATTCAGAAGATCTAAAATTAAATGATATAATTGTAGTATCTGATTGAAACATTCAGATGCTACAATTATTCTCATGAACAAGTCCATACTCTCATTCAGAAGACCTAGAATTAAAGATATTTTATTATAAAGCTATAAATCTTCCCTGTGCTATAAGAAGCTTCACTGTAATGGATCATCAGTTTGGGAGATTTATATAAGGCAAATGTCAAATAAGAAAGACAAGAAAATCATTTTTATTTTCTGTATATCCCCAATGACTATAAATAAAATTAGCCCTTCTGTATAGATGAAAATTATTGATTGAAAAGTTTGGAACTAACCTATCAAAATTCAATAAGAGTACTCAAAGTTTTTGAGCCAACGAATAAAATATAAAACTTTGGGTACCAATGTAATTTACAGTCCAATGTCCCCTTTCTCCCTGATAATTTGTGATACTTACGTAGTAATATTAGTATCCGCACAACAGTTTGTTAAATTGTCGTCTTCACAGGAAGGTTCTTGCAATTTTAATCTGACATGCTCTCTAAACAAATAAAGGGGCGTTTTGTCATATTTTCGCAATGGCTTTTGATAGGTTATTTTAGGTTAAGTTATGTGATTGCCCCGCAGGGTTACAGCTTCCCGCAGAGCCTAAAGATAGGAGAAAATCTACTGAGAAAATACGAAGAAACGCCCCTTAAAAGACATTGTCAAGAAAGGGACTATACCAGTAATTTTTACACAAATAAACAAAGTTAATAATTATATATTTATTGTTATTATAATTAGGGGTAGAGAAGTTTGGAGGGAAATTTTTTACCTTTAAATACAGAATACAAGAATCGATATTTCTCGCATAAAAGAAGGCCAACAAATAATCTGAAATAGCTATTACTCAATAATGCACAGTTATCTCGCAACGCACATTAATGCACAAAAAATAAAAATATATTTTTGATACTTACAATAGTTTGTTATCAAAGACTTTAGCCTCACACTGGTCTGCCAAGCCAGACTCAAAATTTAGATACACCTAAAATATAATAAAACCATATATCAAAACACATACCCAATGATGATAATCAAAATTACACCTTCTATAGATTGATTAAAAAGGTTGGACAATACTAGTTTGGAACCAACCAATCAATATTCAATAAATGTACCAAAACTTTTTAAACTAAAGAATAAGAATTTAAAACTCTGTGAACAAGTGTAATTTACAATGTTCCCTTTCTCCCCGCTTAAAAGCTTACAAAACAAGGATGACAACATCCATAACAGCGAAGCTCTGAAACGATAGGACAAACGGACATTAACACTTTTATAGTGTCAGAAATGAATAATCAGAATATAAATGAATAAGAGTCAAAGCAAAATTGTGAGTCAATTTGTTGAAAAACTTCTTGATACAGAATAATGTTTAAATGGGCATATCTTCATTTTTAGGACTTGATTATATAGTTGCTTTGCTTATAATATTGTACTTTGTTGTCCCAGAAATCATTATACCAAAAATATGAACAATTGGATAATTAAATCAAATAAAAATTTCCTGTTAAAAAAATAAAAAAATAAACATGTTTAAAATGGACGTAAGGTCATTCTGGTAATGGTTATAGAGTTGCTACGCTTTCTAAATCGTACCTAACTACTACAGCAATCACCATGTAAAGTTTTAAATTGATAGGACAATTCTAACATGCTTAAATTAACGAAAAAAGGACCGACCCTAATTATAGAAAAGCTTCGCTTTTAAAAATCAATTATGAACGTTTTTCAGTGCTACAATCATAAAGTTGTTTTTTTTTCCATTTATTTCTTTACTAACAAAAGTTAGCATTTTGAACCAACTCACCAGTAATCAGTAAGGCCTATTAAAGAAGCTAAAATAAAATGTTTACCTCCCCATTATCTTTAGTATTAGCAGATAGTAGAACTGGGTAGAACGGCTGTTCTTTAATATAACTTGGTTTATATAATATTATTCTATACCTTCCCATTATCTTTAGTATTAGCAGATAGTAGAACTGGGTAGAACAGTTGTTCTTTGATATAACTTTTTTATTTAATATTATTCTATACCTTCCCATTATCTTTAGTATTAGCAGATAGTAGAACTGGATAGAACGGCTGTTCTTTAATATAACTTGGTTTTGACCAGGCAGTACAGTCATAAAATTTACACATTCTCATTCGTAACCTTAAAAAAATTATCAAAGAAATATTGAAAATCTAAACTTTATCAAGAAATTTTAATAGATATGTTCCTTTAACAAAAATACATGAAGCTTTATGATACACTTGCGGCAACGCTCTGAGCAATGAGCATCTAGGAGCTCTATATTTGAAGGACTATGGAAAATAGTCTAAAACCAAACTTTAACAGAAAATTTAAATAGCCTAAAACAATCCAGTTACCTATTAGAAGCTTCCACGAATCGGAGAACTTAATCGGTTCAATAGTTATCAAAATCTTAAGCTACAGACCAAAAAACATACTCTTTTATATAATAGAATACACTTTTAAACTTTTAATTCTATAAGAATAGTCACTTAAGACTGCAAATAAATGTTCTTGCAAAGACGTTACTTGATATTTATATGTATGAATCCGATCTACAATTTAATTGAAACAGTTAAATTAAAATCTTACTTTGGACATGGACTTAAAACATGTAGAGATGTCCAATCCAGTGAG
The DNA here is from genome assembly GCF_053477335.1 of Acartia tonsa. Taxonomy (NCBI): domain Eukaryota; kingdom Metazoa; phylum Arthropoda; class Copepoda; order Calanoida; family Acartiidae; genus Acartia; species Acartia tonsa. The sequence goes on along the minus strand of NC_137260.1, from coordinate 62,985,436 downwards.
AGATATGAACTGCAGGATCTAAAAAGTAAATATTAAGTTAGAAATACAAGGATAGAAAAAAAATCTAGACATGAAAACTTTTGCAATTTAAAACAGCTTTATTTCAACAAAGCATTTGAAACTTGTCAAACTAAATTGACAGAAATATAGATTTTCTTAATTTTTGGCAGCAACTCTATAAACAAAATATTTCTTTGTTCTTTATGTAGTAACAGAAAGTTTACTACAAAGATATTCATTATTGGAAAACCTATGAATTTTCTACTGCTTAAAACTTTTTATTAGATTCTTATTTATGTTCTTCTTTTGGAAATAATTTTCCTTAGTTTAACTTTAAAGATATATTTTCACAATTGCTTTAGTTTCAGACTGTTCTGTTTAAAATAACCTGTTTTGGATAGAAGAAGAAATATCGAGCTGGCACATTGTATGTTCATCTAGCTTTTCATCTTCCAAATTTGATCTCACACTAAAGATTTTAATTTGTAGTGCAACAAAATGTCTCAAAAAACGTCATGCGACGTCATAAAAATGAGGGAGATGAGAGAAGAAGTAGTAAAGAAAACCCTTAAAAAATATATGGATAATCCCTTTTTTTATGACGTCACATGACTGATTTTTGAGTCACTTTGTCCCACTACTTTAATTTTCTATTTAGTAAAGTTAAATTAAATCCAAGTGTTATTAAAAAGTAATTCATTGCAAAAATTGTCAGTTAATAAAAAATTACAAATATGTCAAAGAAAACATTTCTTTTTCGGATAAACATAAATTTGAAATAGGTTGACCTTTCCTCAACTAAACATTTAAATTTAAAATTTGAGAAAATTATCTATGACGATTCTTTTGTCTAAAAGAAAAGAAGTTTATATTTGGCACATCTTATATAATTTTTTACTTAAACACTCTTGTATTTTAGTTGGTCCTTCCGACAGTAATGCTATATAGTTATGTTCTATTTTCAGGGATAGGGAGGGGGGGAGGGGGGGGTGGAGAGACTTAAGACCGTAAATTAAACTAGTACCCAAAGTTTTATCACATTGTTATTTTATTTGATGATTTCTAAAACTTTGGGTACTGATATTGAATTGTAAATGGTTAGATTAGAGTAAAACACTAGAGGGAGAAGGGGTTAAATAACTGTATCTCCCCATCGAAACCGCCTTGTGCAACCTTTCTATTGGGTCATTGGAAATCAACCAGTGGTGTCGCTTATATAAAAACAGCCAAGTAGCAGAAAATAATTTAGAAGCAGACAAAAGAGGTCTTTGAAAAAGGAAGGGGGGAGTTTTCTGTGTATACATCTATACTATAGATCTGTTAGTTAGTTCAAAACTAGGGATGTAACCAATAATCTTATCCACTTTCTTATATTTATCTCTTGGGATCAATATCAATTTATCGTCCATTGTCTTATCCTTTAAGATACATATTTTAAAAGTCTTCATACTGACTTATTTATGTATATGTTCGATCATAACATTATATGTATTTAGCCATAAATGTGTCAAAAATGCTTTAAAACAGACCTTTTTGACCTAAAACTGATAAAACTTGGGCTTGTAAATACACTGTTTCAGTAACTTGGGTTTGTTTTGTAAGCATTTTTGACAAGTTATAGCAAAAAACATATATGAAAATAAATTTATGAATGCTTACCTGAGATGTCCATTTACAATGTAGGCAGCCTTAATCATAACAGGCCTTTGTGGAAGCGTACACCATCTAAATTAAAGTTCTACTAACTTATAGTTGTTTTTGTAAAGTATATAATTTTTTTCTTGTAAGAGTTTTTGCTTTTAGTGGTGTGGATCTATCCCCCCACGGAATTGGATATAACAAAAATTCTCTAAAGTAAACAGATAAAGAAGCTTTATTTTGGTTTAGCGGTTACCGAGTTCTTTTGTCATACAGACAGACAAACAGAAATGCCGCTTATTTTACATAAGGAGGATCAAAATATCAGACCAAATCCATCGAGTTTTGTGTAGCCTATAATAGGAGTTACCATTACATTAAACTTAAATATAAATGACTCTTTAGGGCTTTGGAAACCTTAAATCCTATGCCATTCTAAGCTAGATTTTGCCTAATATTAAATCCTTCGATACGAGAGAGAAATTCATTTTTACAGCTGTAACATATTTTACCTTTGTTTTTGAGTGTAAATACTAGAATTGGTAATCAGGTGGACACCTCCCCATAATAGATAGCAGGTACTTTCTTGTAATTCGCTACACATAACAAAAATATTCTTGATTGATTTTAATTAGTTATGGTTACTCCATAGCTAGTTTATGTCTTCCAGTCTATAACTTTCATATGTCCGTTTGTCCATCAACTCTACATACACACAACAAAATTATTCTTGTTTAATTTTAATTAGTTGTGGCTACTCAATAGTTAGTTTATGTTTGTCTGTCTGACTCTTAACTTAAATGAATAGCAGGTACTTTCTTGTAATTCGCTACACACGAAAAAAATCATTCTTGTTTTACTTTAATTAGTTCTATAACTGTCCAAAAACCTGGAGATGCGATCCTCAATTTTCAAATTCTTTGAACGTACATATAAGACTTTTATAGAAATGCTTCGCATCCAAAACTATCTCTCTATGCTTGATATAAAGTCAACACTTTATAGAGCAGATTATGAATATTTGATTGACGTGTGCCCCGCAATTATCCAGTAGCAATCAGGCGCAAGACACAATTACTTTAGCTAGGCCCACGGCATTATTTGTATCCTTTTATGCATTCATAGGCCTATCTCTACCTATATGACACCATATATGGGTAACGCTAGCCTATTCATGGTAATTTGTATGTGATTTGCTAATAGTATATGTTTATTAAAGACATTATGTTTATTGTTAAAGTAACCATGTAAACAATCAGTACAAATATGTATGCCTACAACCATGCCTGATTTACGTCACATATTAACATACAGACATTTAATTGCACAGACAAACACTAAGATCCTGGTCCAAAGCTAATGTTATAGCATGTACCTCTTAAATTTATTTAGTTATTTATTGACTCTCCTACCATCAACTTCTCTTTCTGGCTTTAAAAGGTAATGACTTAGTTGTTTGGCATGCATTGTAGTTTAAATTTAGGCCCCTTGGTACTTAGCATGAATTGAGCTTAGGCCTTATGTTAGAATTCTAACACTTAGCACAATTCACTGCTTGGGACTTAGGGCACATTTCTGTCCTACTCTACTTATAACTTTAACACTTATCCTGTAAATATCTTCATACTTAACTTATGCACTTGTAATATAAATACACTTTATAAAAACATTTTCCTTCCTTAATGCTTAATATACTTATATAATTCTGATCGAATATCAAAACCAACCATTTATTCTTAGATTAAAGCAACATAATACTTCGCGTGGGTCTTTTGTTGAGCTTCCACCAGCTCAACCAAATTCGTATTATACTTGTGGGAATAGAGGGTTAAGCATTCTAAACAAATGAACCGACGATGAGAATGTCTATGTGTATTGCAGTAAAAGTAGGTTTTTAGTAGTACTCATAGAAGAGCGGTCTCCATACCTAAATTTGGACAAACGCCCCATTCGCACACACAAACCTAATCTATAATAAAATGTAGAACGATGTCAGTCTGTCTGTCTGCCCTTCAGAAGCTTAAGATAACTATATAACCAATACCTCCCTATAAGGGATAGCAGGTACTTTCTTGTAATTCGCTACACATAACAAAATTATTCTTGTTTGATTTTAATTAGTGTAGCTACTCTATTTCTAGTATATGTTTGTCTGTCTGTCTGTCTGACTCCTCACTAAAATGAATAGCATATACTTTCTTGTAATTCGCTACACACACCAAAATCATTCTTGTTTTACTTTAATTAGTTCTATTTCTGTCCAAAAACCTAATCTATAATACAAAGTAGATTGATGTCTGTCTGTCTGTCTGTCCTTCTGAAGCTTAAGATAACTATGTCAGTCTTTCCATTACCTCCTAATAATAAATAGCATGTATTTTCTTGTAATTTGCTACACACAACAAAATTAATCTTGATTAACTTTATTTTGCTGTAGCTATTCAATAACTTGTATACATATGTCTGGCTGTCTGACACCTAACTAAAAAGATCAGCAGTTATTTTCTTTTATCTTCGAGAAAAAAAATCATTCTTTTTAATTTTAATATATTGTAGCTATTCTGTAACTAGATTTATAACCTTCTTGAAATTTTCTGTACTTACAGTGAAACCATTCTTGCGCAATTTATATACAAATGTGAAATGAAACCGACAGACTGGGCCAAAGTAGAAAATAGCTGCCTTACAAACAACTATTTTTTAATGTTTTTTCCAATATAGGCCTATCTCAACATACTAGGATTTATACTTTTTTTGTCGTTAGCTTGAAATTGCAATACTATATTTGGACTACCCTTAGTAATTTTGAATAGATCAAGAATAAAATGATTTCCTCAGATATAGTCTAGTTGATTGTGAATATAATTTCTCTGTTGTTCCCACTACACAACTCTGTTTACTTCTAATTTCAAGTGATTTTTAATAAACAGACTACCTTAAATTGAAAATATGTTGATTTTTTTACTTTTTTAAGAACAGATTTTTATGTGATCTAATCATTCGATTTATCTAAATTTTGGTATATTGATTCCTGGGACAACAAAGTATAATGTTATAAGCGAAGCAACTGTATAATCAAGTCCTTAGAATGTAAGTATGTCCTGAAACATTATCCTGTATCAAGCAGTTTTTCAACAAATTTACTTACAATTTTGCTTTGACTCTTCTACATTTATATTCTGATTATTCAGTTCTGACACTATAAAAGTGTTAATGTCCGTTTGTCCTACCGTTTCAGTGCTTCGCTGTTATGGATGTTGTCATCCTTGTTTAAATGTCAACCCTCTAACTTTATTAGCTGGTTAAAAGTTAAAATTCTCTATAAAAGTGAAAATTTGGGTACCAGTGTAATTTACAGTCCAATGTCCCCTTCCTCTCCCTGTATATTTTAGACAAAAATCGTCTGACAAGGAGTTGATTGTCTTTTTGTCTATTCAGGGCTTTTGTAAAAGAAACATGATCTGTGTCTGTGTATCTGTCTGTCTGTGCTAAAGGATCTTAGTAACCGTTGAACCGATTTACATTTTCTTCTTAAAAATATAATTGAAAGTAGGAAGGGTTGACTCACCCATCCCACCACCCTAGAGGTCTCTAGGGGCGTATCCTCTAGTATCTAAATAGTTCTATTAAAAATCACTTTCCTTTCTTTACAATAATATAGAGTTTGACTAATTAAAAGTGAATGAATTTTTGAAGTTTCAGGTTGAACTGTAATGTCACAAAATGTAGTTTTTAAATGCAGCCTGACATAATTTGTAACAGCATTTTCAACAGTTAGATCAGGTACTACTTTTTCCTCGATATTTTCTAAAATAAACAAAAATTTTATGACTGTCCAAATATAAATCAAATAGTGGCTTTGCAACTAGCATTCAGAAGACATTTTTATTTTGAAAATAGCTCAAAACATTCACAGAACCAGTAGGTTTATGCCTTAGGAAGTGCAACCTAAGTGGTTCATCGGTTAGTGAAACCTTAAACTTCAGACGGACTGACATCGTTTTATTTTTATGTATTATTGATATATGATAATATATTTATGTCAGTCCGCTTAGATTTCGATAACCATTGGGCCATTTGAGTATTTTTTTAGGGGAAGCTTCTTATAGTTCCTGGGTAGGTTATTATTATTCCTTGTGGGGAAATAAATGCTGAACCATTCTAAGGAAAATTTCACATGAAAATTTTAGTATTTTAATTAATTAATTTTTATTTTTTTTCTAAATAAAAAGCAGGTTTCTGAAATCTTAAATAAAAAAACATGCAAGGGAAAAACAATTAATCAATAATTATGTCAAAAATGTTTTGATTAAAACTAATATTTTTCAGTTTTCCTGTATTATAAATATTTTTTGTTGTTTCTTTCACTATTTTTTTCTTATAAATAGATTAATGATAATTGTACAATCCCAAAATCTTCCTTTCCTTCATTCCTTATACAGAAAGATAGCTTTGATAATTTTGTTTTATATAACAGGGAGGAAGGGGACACTGGAATGTAAATTTTACTGGTACATTAAGCATTATGAACACGTTCTATCATTTGTTGGCTTAAAAACTTTAGTTCTTCATAAAATTTTGAATGAAAAAAATCATAAAATCTTGGTTTAAACTATAGGAATTTTGTTCCTTTTTAAACAAATAATTTTAACCTACTGAAGGGTTTATTTTGTTTATCAACAATTTATCGTCCATTGACATAATATGGACAGACAGGTTTAACCAACAAACAAACTTGTATAGCAGCTTTGCTTCAATCAATAAATATTTATAATAAGGTACAAAATTTTTGTTATTACTATCTTCCTAAAGATTGCAAAAGCATGAAACATTAAGTTAAATTTAAATAAAAACATTATTTAAATGTATTAATTATAGTATTCACCTTTATTTAATTTGCAGGTCACAGGAATAAAACCCTTTACAAAACATTCTATTGGATTTGATTTATCTCAGATGCATAAAAAAATACATGGGGCCAAATTCTCTTTCAATTTAAAGTGATCATATAGAGAAGTCAGAGCATCTTCCGCTTGCTATGGGATGCGATACTCTACCTCCAACTGATACTAGTTTAAGAAGCATCCAACAGACAACTAACCCTTTGATTGCACGAACTTTGTCTGGTTGCGCCTGCTTATGGTACAAGGCATTCCCCCTACTCTCACTATAGACATATCAGCAGTAGATACATTTTTAACTTTCTAGTATGACGTAATGTGGGCCAGATTCGAACCTGACAGCAAACAGACACTCTATCATTTACGCTATTGCCACGTATAGAGGGGGAGAATATAAGATAATTAAGAGACAAAAGATTTAAAGATTAAATTTTGCAATTGATTGTAATTTTAAAAAATTAAATTGAAATAATTTCGATGTCAATCATACAATAGAATTCCTGGACAAATTGAGTTGCAACAAAAATAAAATCTGTTGGAACATCTGTAATTATTTCTCTGATGTTCTTCCATTCTATGCCATTCTAAAATATAAATAATTTTGTAATCAACTTTACATTTCATTGAAATTTTCGGTATCAAATAAATTTAATGAAAAGTAGCCTTTAAAAAGGGTAATTATGTCTATAATCAGTGCAGCAAAAACAAGCTAAATACATATCTGAACTCAATTTAGAATTTTGTTATTTAATTAATACCTATATTTGCGACAACTTTTGTTTATTCTTCCAATTTTTAACAACCACAAAAACCCCGCCCCTCTCGGAGAGAATCGAACCCGGTACTAACAGATAAGGAAACCAACATTCTATAAATGACCTATGAAGGAGACCAATTATCTGTGATGAAAAAAGACAAGGTACACAAAAGCTTAAATCTTATAGTATACTATAAAATTTCACACGTCTTCTTGTTAAGTAATGAAAGCAACAAATTGTCTCTATGTATGTATGAAGGAATGGAATTACCAATGATAGCTTTAGTTAGCTTTTAGTTAGCAAAATAACCATAAGAATTTAAGCGTTCTTAATAACAGTTATGTATATTGCAATTCTACTCTTTATATTGCAATGTCTCTCAGAGGATTTTATAGACCATCAGACCTTGTAAATTTGGAATCTCCCCCTCCTTAAAAATGAGTAGTCTATTTAAGAAAATGATTGAGTAAATTCAATATCCCCCATAGTGTTACGGACGGACGGCCAAAACAAGATAAAGATTAGCTTTGCTACTAAAAAGTTTACTTGGCAGGTAGGATTCTTACACCAGAAAACTGTTTTTAACTCTCCTTTTCTGAGGTTTTTTTAAACATTTTTTTTATTATTTTCAAAACAAAGCAGAAAATCCATTTAATAACATACTGATTTTATACCTCTCCAAAGATCAAGATATTCAAATAGTGATTCCTGTATCAATTAGGCACAATGCCATATCTATAATTACGACAAAAATGTAAGTATGTCCAATTTAAGCAACATGGATTTAGAGAAATACTAAGAAAGATTTTTCTCGTATTTATTCGAATCCGGTGGTTAGGAACCGGTTCTCATCCATACGAAAAAACTATGTCTAGCATCGTATTATATCCAGTTTTCTACGAATATAGAAATGTACAATCATAAGATTAAAACCAGTTTTAATCTTATAATTGTACATTCTATATCCGCGGAAAGCCGTTTATAATACGATACGAGAAATAACTATTCCAGTATTGCTTCAAAAACGATTAATATCCACTGAATTAGAACTGGTCCCCTGTCATCTGAAAAATCATCCTTAGCATAGTATTACAAGCAGTTTTCCAAAAATAAAAAAATACCGATCATAAAATTAGTACTAGTTTTGTCAGCCCAGGCCTTCAGTTTGAATCTTAAAGTTTTTCATTTTTATTATCCACAGAAAGCTGTCTATAATACAATACAATAAATAACTTTCCTGTTTTAATTGATAAAAGCACAATCACATTTTATTTTTGATGTCTGCCTGATTTTTTTTGGTTGTTGTTATCCTTGTTATATTTTTGTATTTGAAACTAGGGATATAATGGGATAAGACATTGAGAGATAGATTTGTGGACAACCTGAATGAGAATAAACAAAATTACCCTCTCTGAAATTAGAACTATAGATTGAAACATTGAAACTTTGAGTACCAGTGAAATTAACAGTTCAATGTCCCCTCCCCCCCTGATTTATAACTAAGATATCCTTGAAAATATGATTAATTTTGAATATATTATCAAGATATTACTTTAAAATGGAAAGTTGAAGATTATAAAATATGAGATTAAGTAATTAATATTTATGGGTGATGTGCTTTTTATATCTTTACCCTAATCAGAATATATTGTTCATCTTTAATGGAGGGGACATTGGGCTATAAATAAAATTTCTATAATAATTAAGTTTTTTTTCGTTGGCCTAATAACTTTATAGACATTTATTGAATTTTGTTGATTGGTTAATTAAGTTGAGTGTCCAAACGATTCAATCACTATGCAATCTACAGAAGGGATGTTTTTGTCCATCATCATCAGGGATTTACATCAATTTATTGGCCATTATCTTATACCTTTAGATCCCTGGATAAACTATCTACTTTCTGGATAAAAGGACAAGTAAGTATGTTTTAAAAGAGTATTTGAGACTTTGGTTCCATAATGATTGTTAGCAGAAGCGTGAAGAAGGGTAATGTCTCCATTTACTGGCAAAATATAGGGGGGTGGTGGATACCACCCCCAAAACCCCATTACAATCCGCTTGAAAGGGGTCTTTATGACCTTATACAACCTCTAGAAGAGCCAGGATATTTTAAAAAGTCACACATTCCCTTAAATTTAAGGAGGCTTGTTTGTAGTTGGTGTGACGTTTATAGGGGTGTATACAATAAAATAACACCACTCTTGTTGTCTGTATTACACCCCCGTCAATTTTGGGTTAATAAAGGTGTCAACACGCCCCTGCAAACCCTGTGCACTGATATTTGTTAGGTTCAACTGCATAAACATATTAGTAGTGAAGATAACTATCATTTTCCAAACATTTCCAACAATAACTTTAATGTCGAGAATGGGTAATTTTGTTTATCTTGATTGGGGATGCACATCAATTACTATTTATCCCTTTAGATCTTTGGTTCTATTTATTTAGCATTACCCATATTACATCACTATAAATATATTATTCATTATCAAATGTCTATTCCTGCATATGAGAATATTTTTCTTATCTTCCAAAACTACCACGCAATCTGTACTTTCTTCTAGGTCTGATCTGTATTCTGGTATCCATAAACTCCTTAAATATAGATAATTATATCCATAGTAGTGTAGTAATAAAACTTATATAGAGTCTGTACTTCCACCCAGGTCTGATCTATATTGTGGTATCCATATACTCCTTAAATATAGATAATTATATCAATAAGTAGTGTAGTAATAACTCTTATATAGAGTCTGTACTTCCTTCTAGGTCTAATCTGTATTCTGGTATCCATATACTCCTTAAATATAGATAATTATATCAATAAGTAGTGTAGTAATAACTCTTATATAGAGTCTGTACTTCCTTCTAGGTCTAATCTGTATTCTGGTATCCATATACTCCTTAAATATAGATAATTATATCAATAAGTAGTGTTGTAATAACTCTTATATAGAGTCTGTACTTCCTTCTAGGTCTAATCTGTATTCTGGTATCCATATACTCCTTAAATATAGATAATTATATCCATAAGTAGTGAAGTAATAACTCTTATATAGAGTCTGTACTTCCTTCTAGGTCTGATCTGTATTCTGGTATCCATATACTCCTTAAATATAGATAATTATATCCATAAGTAGTTAGAGAGTAGCGGGACAAAGTGTCTAAAAAATCAGTCATGTGACGTCATAAAAATGAAGGATTATCTATCTATCTTTTTTATGGATTTTCTTTCCCACTTCTCCTCTCATTTTCCTCATTTTTATGACGTCACATGGCTGATTTTTATGACAATTTTATGACCGCTACAGCCACAAGCATTCAATAAATAAAAGGAATAATTAGATTAATCTAAGAAATTCAACAGCTTACTTATTATATGAATGAAGGAAAAAAGAAACGACAACTTCATATTAATGTTTGTACACTTTCTAAACTAATAAAATGGTCAGATTGTTCCTATGCTGCTTTTCAATTGGTCCAATTGTGTTATTGGGGATCTAGACTTTCTATATTTATTATTTATTCTCAAAAGAATATTCTTTTTAAAACTATATTAAATAGTTTATGGAAAGAAACCAATATATAATAAAATGCTTTGTGTATTCTATAATGATTATTATCCTTTAAAAAATGTAATTTATCTCATCGTATTATGGACAGCTCTCCTCGGATATTAAAATGAAAAATCATAAGATTACGACCAGTTTTGTTAGCCCCGAGGGACCTGCAGTTTCAGCCTGACTTATCTGGTATTAATTTTATTATTCATGGAAAATTGTCTGTAATACTATGCTATGCATGATTTTTCAGTATGGTTGAAAACCACTTATGTCGTTATTGAGCATTCAGGCAGTTTTATGATAGATTTAGTGTTAATATTCGTTTGTCCTTCTGTCTGATTTGTTGAAAATGGATATTGATATCCTTGTTAAATCCAATATATAAAGCAGTAAACGTTTTTTGTTTGTCCCAAAGGATCTCGCTAACCGCTGAACCGATATTGTTCTCCTTTACAGTGAAGCTTTTTATTGGTCCTGGGAAGGTTTTTACCTATCTTTGGGAGGGTTCTACACCCCCCTCCCACCCAAAAAAAATATTTTTTTATCTATTTTGAAACTCAAATTCAAAATGGGAAAATGTCAACTTTTCCCTCTCCTACCAGTGCCCCTGGAGGCTTCTAGGGGCGTAGCCGCTAATATAAATATACAGATAAATGCCAAAAATGTAGCAAACATGTTTCTATGTTTATCTAAGAAGGAGTAATAATAATTAAATTCTATGAATCTCAGTATGCCATACCATACATAAATAATCAATTATTATTAAAAGTTGTTAGTAGCGAAGCTACTCTATAACTAGCGGATAAATTGGGGGGTATCGTTATTTTAGACATCTGCGAGTATCACTTTATTAGATCAGTACATGAAAATCTAGTGCAACATCCAAGTAATAATATGTCGATGTAAAAAAACGAACAAACGAAACCTCTTACCTTATCGTTAACTAGCGGCTAGAGACCTCTAAGGAGGGGAGAATCTAATTTCATAACCCAATTTCTTATTTTTTTGGGGGGGTGCATCCCCCCCCCCCTCTCATTTTTAATTTTAGTTAAAAAAAATTGAAATTTGAGAGGGTTGGGGGTGTCCCACTCACCAAGAAAATAGTTATAAACCTTCCCGGGACCTATGAGAAGCTACCCTGTTAAGGAGAACCCGATCGGTTCAGCGGTTAGCGAGATCCTTCGGAACAGACACACAGACAAACATCCTGTTACTTTAGTATAAGGATTTAGAAGAAGGGGGATTAGTTCAATGCTCAACTAGGCACTTTGAGGAAAACCTTCCAATTTAAAGAAAAATTCAAACTATTGAAATGGTAAATAATTACCTGGATTCAGATGAATTATAGAATTTGTTAGAGCCAAATATTTTTATTTCTTTTGGAAGATCCTTTTTCTGTGCTGTTAGGGTGTAGCTCTCCTGAAAAGAAAATTCGCAAAATTAGTATGATTTATGAATATCATTATTTCCTGATATTTTATGTTGTTTCTTCAACAACTTTTGCCAATACAAAACTCTCTATACAATTCTTATGATAAAGTAACAGGATGTGTGTTTTTCTGTCTGTCTGTTTGTTTGTTTATACCGAAGGATCTCGCTAACCGCTGAACCTTAACAGGGTAGCTTCTTATAGGTCCCGGGAAGGTTTATAACAATTTTGGGGGAGGGTACCACCACCTTCTCAAGATAAGTCGCCCCTAGAAAAAAATTATTCCTCCCCCAAAAAAAATTTTTACCTTTTCTTTTAGAATCTAAAATAATAAATTGGGTTATCAAATTCGACTCTCCCCTACTCAAGTGCCCCTAGAGGACTCTAGCGGCGTAACCGCTATTATAGGATAAGAAAATCTATGCAAAATAAATTCTTGCCCTATTAATTCTTTCATATTCTAAGATTATGTGTAGCGTAAGGGAGGAGAGGAGGTTATAGGTTCGAATCTTGACTAAAACCAAGTCATAACCAAAGACGTTAAAAGTTATACCTACTGCTGCAATGCCAATTGCGCAACATTAATAGTTAGGACTTCATGACAAAGGCCATGCAATCAAAGTTAGTGTTCTATACAATATTTTGTATGTTTGTCCTTTTGAACCTATTGTACTAAAATTTACCAGGAATCTAAGGTATAAGATAATGACCGATTAATATTTCCAATGTTGATACATAAAAATACCCCTTCTGTATATTACAGGTTTAAACACTTAACTTAATGATCCAATCGATCAAAATTGACTGGTCCCAATAAAAAAACGAATAAGAAAATGTTATTATAAAACTTTGGGGATCAGTGTAATAAACAACAAAATGTCCGTTTCCTTCCTGTGATGTTTCACTACTTGAGAATAAAACTGCACTTGTTATTTTATCATTTTTATACCTGAGAAATTGTGTAGAGTTTATCATCATTCAGCACTATTAATCATATCAAATTAATATTAAGTAGCATGGTTTTGTTTTCCGTTAATATCTCGCTCAGTGGATTGAGTTCTCTATTTCAGGGATGGTGTTAGGCTTTAATCCTTTTATTTAACCTTGATGCTAAGGGAGTAGGCTGTAATCTATAATGGAATCATTTAAATTTTTCATATCTAAGATGTCTATCAATTAAGTGTTTGTTTTAGGGACAAAGCCCATATTATCCTGTTGTGACGTCATAAATTTCGGGACAGGGAAAGGAGAACCCTATTTCTTCCATCTCCTTTGAAGCTTTTATTCATTGTTTATAAGAATTGTTGTATTTATCAGAAATATTGTAACATTTTAACACTATGACTTTTAGGAAAAGGATGTACAATTAAAGAGGCAATTGTCTGTATTTCTCTTAATCAGGACAAAAGAAATACTTACTAAAAAAATTTAAATTTAACAATAGATATCTATTTATTTGATATAATTTCCTAGATAAGAAAAGTCAGGACCATTCTTTTGTTCTACTTCTTTCCAGTAAACTGTGACCTTTAAAAATGCAGAAAGATTTAATTAACCATTAACGGTCGGGGGGGGGGGGGGGGGGGTTCATTGAACATAACTGAGAGTTGGAATTTTTGTAATATCTTCATCCTAGCGGGCACAGGATGCCAGCAAACCTGGCAGGGTCATCCAGGTAAAGAGTAAAAATATTCTTTGATTTAAACAAAGCAATTTATTCAACCAAAATCCAAAACCAAGATCCGCCTCCTTTTTACCACCGACCGCCGTCTGCGGCGGCTGGCAGCTGCCAAGTACAGCTGCGGCCGCTGAAATTTATGTTTTGATATTTCAAATATAAAAGTTACATAAAGATAAACATTTTCTGCAAATACATTGTTCTTCTAGCTTCAAAAATAAGAAAATTATATCAGTTTGATATTTTTAAGTAAAAAAGGAATTAAAAACAAAGGTTGTTGAATAAAAGGGTGAAGTAGGCAAAAATTTACTTCGACTCACTTAAAGTCAGAAATTCATTATCAAACAGTGGACTGCACAAAACATTTTAGCCCTTTAGCTTGCATAGGAATCGAGATAATAGGGGGGGGGGCGTTGAATTCCCCCCCAAAAAAAAAGAGAAGTGAGGACTATTTATAGTTTTGAGAGAAAACACTAAAATTTCACTACATAGACTTTTTACTATTTTTTTGACAATGGCAGATAAAATAATCTTCAACTCTTTCATCCCCCCAATATTCATAGAATGGATAGTCTTACCTTAACATCTGAATCATTAACAGACTGTATTTCAAAACTATCCGGATGTATTTCTGGTGGCAATGGTTCTAAAAAATTAATTAACCACTAAATTATTTTTATTACAAAAAAGGAAGACAACATCCATAAAAGCAAATCTCTGAAACGGTAGGACAAACGAACATTAGCACTTGAAGAGTGTTATAACTGAATAAACAAATATGTAAAAAATTATTTTTAAGAGGTTAAATGTCTTAAATGGACGCATGGACTTTCTGTTAACGATTATATAGTTGCTACGCTTCCTCAGTCATACCTAACTGTTACAGGAATCATCATGCAACGTTTAAAATATTCTAACATGTCTTAGTTTAAGAAAACGTACGTACGGACAGACCAACCCTACTAATAAACTTTTTTAATAATATTCTATTAAAAGGGTGGTAAAACAATTATTCTAAGCGGGAATGTTTTGGTAATGAACAGGTACATATATCACGACCCAAAAAACTAGCTTGAAGGGTTTACAGCCGTTATTTATTTATCATTTATAAATATCAATTTAGGTAAAAATCTTATTTTTATATATTCTGATGTGGAAATGTATAGAGAACAAGGCCATATGATACGTTTGCTAATAAACCAAGAAATCAAACACTTAAAACTACTTTTTTATGGGTCATGCTGTACATAGAAATATTCCATAGACAAATTTCTTGTGATATAAGTGTCTTATTTATATTTACCTGAAGCTTTTGTTGTAGCATTAATCCACATAATATCAGATTCTAACATAGTAGAGTTACTGTCACACAGTTTTAAATTCAAACCTGAAAATATTAAAACATGGATGAATTTTTCTATAAATGGCGTAGTACAGATTAGAAAGAAGTAAAGGCGGAAAGCATGTAAAAGTGCCTCGTAAAATAATCGAAAAACAAAATAAAAACTTGACGTCATATTCCCTTGTAATATGAAATTGGAATAGTAAGGATTTGAAATTTTTCTTCTTTTTCTCACTAAATATTTTTACCAGCTTTACAAGTGGATTTATATAGGTTACGTCCTGATAAAATGCTTAGGCTTAGGCCTAGAAGAAGGTTTCTTTACCTCTAAGTAAGGCTGAGGATACCTTATATCCCAGGCTTACCAACTAATTTTGGGAAATTTTAAATAAAATTGTAAAAAAAATTAAATTCTACCTATTTGATAATTAGAGTAAGGCATTAAATCATCAATTATAACTTCTGTTTCAAGATGCCTCCATTTTGTGATTGTTTCTTTCTAAAACAGGAACATTTTGGTAAATAGTGGGAGGGAGGTGATATTGCACCGTAAATTATGCTGGTCTCATAAATTTAGTTTACACCTTTATAAAAACTTAAATGGGTAGTACAGGTTCTTGTAAATAATTTTCATTTGCATTCTTAATTGTTATCTTTCATTGGCTTATAACTTAGGGTCCAAGTAGCAAAGCTCAAAAATCACGAAAACTTGAAAATCTAGGATTCGATCTAGCACCCCAAATAACAGACAGATGGACAAAACAATGTATAGGTTAGATGATCATATGTCATCTTCACTAAAAATTTCAGCTGTTGAGAAAATCACGTTTCCACCATAGCATTACGGACTGACGGACATACAAAGTGAATTATAGAGTAGCTTCGCTACTAAAAAACTTTTATACATTTAAACATTAAAGGTCTGTCTGTCTTTTTACTTGGTATCTAAATATCAACGTAAAAGAATACATGTTAAAATAGTCACAACAATTTCAAACTATCCCCTGTAAGCAAACATAAATATAAAAATATTAGCGATCCGTTTTAGAAATCTTATTTAGTACAAACAAATAAAAATTCATCTGACCTTTTTTAAAAAGGATTTGATCACATGGAGAGTTTGTATGTGATGAACGTACACGTGGTAAGATTATTAAATCATTAATGTATTTATCTAAAGAATGGGTAATTTCTCTCAGAGTATTTCGTGATCACAGAACCCCCCCACCCTCCCCCCCCCCCCCCCCATTTTTATTTTTTAAATTAATTAAATATTCCATTATAACCTAACCTAAGGTAAACACTAACATTGGAAAACTTACCCCCCCCCCCCCTCTATTTTTACATCGTTTTAATGAGGTGGGAGTCTCTGGCTCGCTAGGAATTTTGAGGAAAATCACTGATGAATGTTTTGGCAGACAAGAATATTTCACTTTATTTTTTTGTCAAATATCTTAAATGCCAAGATGTTTTTTTCTACTTATTTTAAATAGTCATTTATGTACGTGAATAATAGAGGCTTCGTCACTAGCCCACAGTGCCTTCGAAGGTGCTTTGACTTTAGTGTCAGAACCTAAATTGGGACATAGTGCAAGTTGTTTAAAATTTTAAATAAATAATCTTTGCTTTTCTTGTCATGATTATGCGGTAACTCCTAGTGGGTGAAAATTGAACTTGAAATTTTTAAATCTAATTTTCTCAAAAACCGCTGCATTTTAGATTTTATTGAAAAGTGAAATGAAGTTACCTAACCTAGGGTAATGAAATGCACTATGTCCCAATTTAGGTTCTGACACTAAAGTCAAAGCATCATCGAAGGCACTGTGAGCCTCTAAGTAGTATTCCCTTCCCTCAAGATATGATTTTAAAAAACCTAAAAAAATGCTCATTATTGGATAGCTTCGCAGCTAAATCTGACTTTAAGTCAGTTACTTTTAACAATATTGAGTCTATTTGACAAACATTCTGATAGAGATAAAATTAAACTTTTCTAATAAATGATTTTGGATCTTTTCACATCTATACGCATCGTACTATAGACAGCTTCCGCGAATATTAAAATAAAATATTTTAGAATCAACTATTTTTGTTAGCCCCGAAATGCCGATGGTGGAAAATTGTCTGTAATACGATGCTTTACATGATTTTTAAGTATGGCTGAGAACCGGTTCGAAGCCATACTGAAAAAAATTTCATTATTCTTTTTATTTATTTATAAACATAATTATCCGGGTTTGATTTGAATGAATTTACACATTTTATATTCTATGTATCTTTATTATTTTGATGTAGGGTAATTATAAATTACAAGGATGACAACATCCATAAAAGCAAAGCTCAAAATGGTAGGACAAACGAACATTAACACTTGTATAGTGTCAGAACTGAATAATCATAATATATGTGTATAAAAGTCGAACGAAACAAAATTGTAAATCTGCTGAAAAACTGCTTAAGTACAGGATATTGTTTAAGGACACACTTACATGTTTAGGACTTAGTTATAGAGATGCTTTGCTTTGTTGTTCCAGGAATCAGTATTCCAAAAATCAGATCAATCGGATAATTTTATCACATAAAAATTTTATGTTAAAAAGTTAAAAAGCAACATGTTTAAAATGGACGTACGGGTTTTCTGGTAATGATTATAGAGTTGCTTCTCTTTCTAACTCGTACCTAACTCCTGTAAATCATCATGCAAAGTTTAAAATCGATAGGACAATTTCAACATGCCTAAATTAACGAAAAAAGCTATCCGTTACGTACAGACGGACGGAAGTACGATCGACCCTAATTATAGAAAATCCTCGCTTTTTATTATCACAGTCATTTCAAAATATTATCTTAACTCACCTCAATTTTTGTAGAATTTGTCGTCCAGTAAATACTCTGAAATAGCATTTGATTATTAGAATTTTATAAATGGTTTTATGATGTGTCTAATTAGTTAAATAAAGTCAATTGAAGAAAATCCAACTTATGAATTTATGTAAACTACATACACTTTGAAATTTATTAAATTTTTCTTTTAAATCTTAAATGTCACTGCTCTTATATTCTGACTTTACATTTAAAGTTTTAGATGAATGTGCTTTTCAAAATAATTAAGCTAAAGCTCAAATTAATTGTCCACTTTACTATCCCTACATGTATAACCTCTAGAGAACGGGATACATAATTTAGGTTTATTTAAATGTATCTCTGAACCCACCCTTTGATTGCACTACCTTTGTCTGATAAGTCCTAACAGTGCATGGTAATGAGTTGCGCCTGTTTTGGGCCAGGGCATTTACCCTATTCTAACTATTTATGTCGCGCTACTGACATAGCAGCAATAGGAAACATTTTTAACCTTTGACGAGGTTTCAGGCCGAGATTCGAACCTCTCACCTTCCCGACAACAAGCTGATGCGCTACTTGCTACGCCACAGTTTATTAAATTGTGAACACAGTAATAGTGTCTGACTGATTATGACGTAACAAAAAAAACTTAGCCAATGAGAGGCCGTTATTGACCAAGGGTAAAATTTATAGTGGCCTCTCATTGCACATATCATTTTTGGAAAGTAAATACTTTCTTGAAGCCAATCTTAACGAGGAAGGTATTTTTGGAAAGGGGAAAATGTGCAGAAAACACCTATGTAAATTAGAAAATCCGCAGAAACCATTTTCAAAAGTTATTTGCAAACATTTGCAATGTTAATTTGCAAAATTAATTTCATGCCTTAAATGACATATTTTGAAATAAATGTTCTTATGAAAGTTTTTATCTATGAGTTTAGGACATGTTCAAGACATACATTTTATTTTCAGTGTTAGTTTTTTCGCCCTACGTGTGAAAAAAGGCATTTCTCACATTTTATTATAGAAAATTGCATATAAACACAAAAATAATTTTTTTCTGCAGTAAACATAATAATTGGTATAAAATCTATCATTTTAAATGCAAAAGTCAGATTCTGAATCCTTTTTAGAGCGAATATATTGCAAAAAGTAACCAGGCCATTTTAGCAAAGTATGAATATTTAAAGAAATAAATACTTTTTATTTTTAATATACATATTATATAAATGAATAAAAAGAGAGAGAAAAAAAACTATAAAACAAGGTATATGTTTTTTTCACTCTATCATTGAATAAAATGCACTTTTAGGTTTGATTATAAGCAACGCATCACATAAAACTCATTTTTTACAGTTATTAAACAAAATCAATGCAATTTTACAATCAAGGTAGTTTTATAAAGCAGTAATTCTTTTTGTAGCTATATTTTTTGCCAAATTTATTCTTTATTTTTATAAATAAACTTAATTAAAATCTAATGATTTGAGATTTCGTAATAAAGAACTTCATATTTTTACTGTTTAGACATATAAATTTCAAAGAAAAAGATTAAATCCTTTAAGTTTGAATAAAACTTTATTCATTTACATAATAAAAACGTTAAAATCATTAAAGAATCTAAAAAAAGAAAAAAATAAGTAATTTTTATAAATGTTTTTGTGTCGTCTTTATAAACTCTTTCCGCTTTTATTATTAGACTGATAGAATTTAAAATTATAAATAACACTTGTTGGGCCTATCCTATTATATAAACTTAGTAAGATATTTTGTCAGTATCTTAAGGTTTGATACTGCTAAACTGATTGAGTTCTCCATTTTAGGGAAACTTTACATTGGTCCCGGTATGGGTTTAAGCTAATGGGTTAAGCAATACTTTTGTCCTATTAAAAAAAACACCCTGTATGATATAAGATAAGATTATTTATCAAAACAGATATTTTTATGGTGCAAGCTAACTGTATTTCGTTTTTTAAAAATAATTTAGACAAGCCTACTTCTTTTTGTCTTAGAATATAATTTGTTTAGAAACACCTAAAAATATTATTAATGTCTTGATTCAGACATTGTTTGGACAAACCCAATGCATTGTTTACTTTTAAGGCCATATGATCCAACAAACTATTACATTGTTTTTATCAGGTGGAACTATATTGTATTCAGAGCCATGATCATGGACATCAAAGCTTTTTTATTTGGGTGGGGGAGATAAAAAGACGAAATTCTTTAAAATCAAATTTTATTTGGGGAAGGGAAAGTAAATACTTCCACCAAAATGGTTGTTGGTAAATTTTTTGGTTGGGGGGGGGGGGATGAGTAAAATAACATTTTTTTCTTCTTAAATATACATGGTGCCTATGACATCCCCAAATGCGTTTTGGGTGTGTGTATGTGGGGAGGGGGGTAAACAATAAACACACCCTTGGACATACCTGACAAAACAAAGTATTTTCATTTTTAACCTTTTTAGGGTGTCCCAAAGTGAAAAAAATTATGCATAAATAAGACGCAGTTTTAATCAGTAATTAAAGGCCTGTCACTTGGAAACAAAGTAATCAAAAATTAAAAATTCTCAGTACAGAAAAAAAGTTTATCTAACAAGATTTAATACCAAAAAGAAGAAATGGAGAGAGCTAATAAACATACAGACATAGTATACAGTATTGGAGCCATTACAAATAAGCTGCTGAAAAAATTAAAGGCATTTAATTTTCATAACAATGCTTCGCTACAAAATGAATGACTGTCCCACAAAAAAAACATATTTAATTATTTGGGAATCGTCCCTTTCGTAACATGGCCCCATAAGGGGTGATTCGTCGTATTTTTAAAATGGCTTTTTATAGGTTATTTTAGGTTAGGTTATATTTGGTTAGGTGATTGCCCCACAGGGTTAGGTAATTGGCTCCGCAGGGTTAGAGCCCCTCTGCAAGGGCTAGAAATAGGAGATAAGCTACTGTTTTAAATACAAAGAATCGCCCCATAAGGTGCGATGTTACGAAAAGGACTACACCCGATTATTTTTATATTACTATGTCACCTCACTTTTTAATAATTCACTATATTTTTCAAAAACCTTTTTTTCACCCTTATAATTAAAAATTTCTTTTACCCACAGGGAGAAAATATTCTTTTTTTTCTTTCTAGGTATATCAAATGGCTGGATTTTATTATTCATTACGACATGCATGTTTAAATATAAAATAGAGACAATGCGGGTTTTTTTAATGTACAAAAGTAATATTATTACAAGAAAAAAAGAGTATCTTTCATTAGAACTAAAAGTAGCTTTTTGTTCATGTTAAAAATCCTTTTTATGTTTCTCAGAAAAGAATATTATAAAATATATGCATGCCTGAAAATTAGTTTAAAAAATTCGTATTAAACAGGAAAAAGAAACTAAGTCGTCGTTATATTTATTGTTTGTTCTTTTTGGTGTAAGTTTTTTTTTAATGAAACTTTTTTGGATCTCGTTAATTCGATTTCTGCGGATTTTCTGGTTGCCAGAAATGAAATCTATGCATCTTTTTTAGCTAGATGGCATTTGTCTGGTTAAGATTGGATAAAAAATTCTTTGGTTGGTTAAATTTAATAAGTGTGATTGGCTAATTTTTTTTGTTACGTCATAATCAGTCAGACACTATTACTGTGTTCTTAAATTGTAAACTAACCTTTATTATTGAGCAGAACTTTTTAAAGCACAGACTTTGTGACTTGAGCACAACTTTTATTTGATTCTCATAACCTTCAATGTATTTCACGTCCAAGTTTGCTGGCTTCACTAAAATAAAGTAGAAAATTTGGTTATAGTCCCTTTCGTGGCAACGCCTCTTAAGGGGCGTTTCGTCGTATTTTCACACAGTAGCTTTTGATAGGTTATTTTAGGGTTAGGTTAGGTTAGGTGATTGCCCCGCAGGGTTAGAGCCTTCCGCAGGGGCTAGAAATAGGGGAAAAGCTACTGTAAAAATACGACGAAACGCCCCTTAAGAGGCGTTGCCACGAAAGGGACTATACCCGAAAATTTTATAACCATCTTGTTCATTTAGTTGAGTGTCCAAACGTTTCAACCACTAATTGAGTTAATTGTGTGTATCATCATTGGAAATATAGATCAATTTGTCGGCCATTGTCTTATCCACGGAAAAAGCAGTCTTTTTTTCTTATATATAGTTAATGAAAAAGAATATACTTTAAAAAAACTTTAATTCAAAATAAGCATGTGAAAATAATAAAGATTGGGATAGGGAATAATTACTTCTAACATCTTATTATAAACGTCTTTTCGCGGAAATAGAATGTACAGTTATGAGATTAAAACTAGTTTATTTAGCCCCGAGGTGCCGAAGGCACCGGCTAAAAAAACTGGTTTTAATCTTATGATTGAACATTTTCATATTCGTAGAAAGCTGGATATAATACGATGCTACACATAGTTTTTTCGTATGGATGAGAACCGGTTCCTATCCACCAGATTCGAATGAATACGAGAAAAAAGTTTAATAGATGGGTGTAAAAGAGTAGCTACTCTATATCTCGAAATGTCCGTCCGTCCGATTGTCCGTCTGTCTGTCCATCCGTCTGTCCGTCTGAGACAGAAAGGGGGAAACATGATTTTCTCGGCTCCTATAAAAGATAGAGAGCTGAATTTCAGGGATTAATTATGTTAACAGTCTTCAAAGTTTCACCAAGTTTCATTAAGATTCGTCAGTTGGTTGGGGTGCTGGATCGATTCCTACATTTTCATGATTATCTCAACTCCTATTCAACTGAAATTTTCAGGAATTGAATACTTTCATATTCTGCATACTTTTATTAAGTTTTATTGAGATTTGCTTATTGGTTGGGGTGCTAGTTCGATTTCTAGATTTTAATGTTTTCTTGATTTTCTTTACTCCTATCTGAGATAGACGGCTGATATTTTTAAGGATTAAATAAGTTCACAATTTACTTATCCCCACAAAGTTTCATTAAGATTTGCTAATTTGCTGAGGTGCTAGATCCATTCCTAGATTTTCACGTTATTGTACAAAGTTTCGTGATTTTTTGTTTAATGTTTTTTTATAAAACTGCAATAAAGTTAATTTTTTTCGGGATATCCATCCATAATTTTTAGGCTTCGCTACTTATGGATATCGTCATCCTTGTTTTATTCGCAGGGATCTTTAGACAATAAGACAATGGACGATAAGTTGATATATATTCCTTATATACAAAAATAAAAAATATCACAATTCTGTAGATTAAAGCTTTTGGTGGAAAAATTTGGACATTGCCTGATTGTACAACCCATTCAAGAATTAATAATAGAACGGGTTTTTAAAACTTTGGGAACCAGTATAATTTTATTCTCCTGTTTATTCTCATAGTCAAATCGACATAATAAAATCAGTCCCGATTTTGTATTACTTTTGAGGAACATGATTGCAGCAGGGATAAGGGATGGGAAACCTGACCGAAAATTAGGTCTCAGCCTCCTTTTAAAAGTGATGGGGCAACTTTTCTTTTTTGCCTATAAAATCAACTCATTTCCCCCAGTTCCTCATTGGCTGTAGGCCAATATCCAATAGCCTGAAACTTGCTTTTAGCATTAACCAATTAATTAATAACAAACGCGTCCCCCAGTTCATTATTGGCTAAATTAATTCAACCAAACATAAATTTCTTTGAAAAGTTTTTATTATATTTTATGATAGGTGAAATCAACTACCTGAATTCTATTCTATACTTTTTTTCTTTGCATTCATATAATAGCTATTTCATCATTGTTCATAGTTTTCAAATCTAACTACTGCGTCATCCCGAAACTAGTTTTTTAGGCCTAGTTGGAAAATAGGCCTGGAATAATATTTTCTTACGTTTCCCATCCCTTATCCCTGGATTGCAGTTACGTCATATTTTTCTTTCCCGAAAAAGGGAAGGGGGAAAGAAAAAAAAGGGGGGGAAGAAAAAAGAGATGGAAGAAAATGGGGTTTTCCCCATCTCTTTTGAAGAGATTTTCTTCCCCCCTTCCCCTTTTCGGGAAAGAAAAATATGACGTAACTGCAATCATGTTCCTCAAAAGTAATACAAAAACGGGACAGATTGTATTGTGTCAGTCAAATCAACTTTGAATATACTTTATATAATTGATTTGTTTATTATAAAAGTTTCATGCTGAGATTAAAAAGTTTCTTTTAAAAAAAACTCAGCATTTTACTTTACTAACAAATTAATTAGAAATTCTATCATAAGATATTAAATAATTTATATTCTTTTGAGAGTACTATAATAAATTTTTGTTTTTTCTCTGATTTGTTGAGTTCTCCATTTTATAAAAGCTTCCTATAGGTTTCTGGATGGTATCAGGCTATTTAATTTTTATATCTAAGTTTGGTTTTAGACTATTTTCCTACTTTCCTTTGAATACAGAGCTCCTAGATATATGTAAGTAAATGAACATTACAAGTTAACAAAAAATAGAAGTTACTGTAAGCGTATGTTCGTTAACAAATCTAAATAGGTTTGATTTAACATAGGTGACAAAACAAGAGTGTTATTGATACTATATGGAGTACCATACTTTATAAACAAACTAGCGGCTACTTCCCCCTAGAGGCCCCTAGGGGCACTTGAGGAGAGGAGAGTCAAATTTTATAACCCAATTTATTATTTTAGATTTTAAAAGAAAAAGGGAAAAAATTTGGTGGGGTGGGGGGTTTTATTTTAGCTAAAAAAAAAATTTTAAGTGGGGAGGGGTAATTTTTTTCTAGGGGTGATTTCTCTTATGAGGGTGGTGGTACCCTCCCCCAAAATAGTTATAAACCTTCTTGGGACCTTTAAGAAGCTACCCTGTTAAGGAGAACCCGATCGGTTCAGCGGTTAGCGAGATCCTTTGGTACAAACACACAGACACACTAACATACAAACAGACATCCTGTTACTTTAGTATAAGGATATAAGGATAAGTTATCATACCGACTTCAGAGGCCATAAGAAAACCATGAACATCCTCACAATTTTGTCTTCTGAAAATAAAGAAGAGAGGTTATTTTAAAACGCTGACATGTCTGTTTGTAATGCTTAAGTCAAGTTTTAAGTTTTGTTGTTGTTACTAACCTAAGTCGGAAAGACAGCTGTATTGATAATAGCTGCCGAGCCCTGGGTTAAATTGCTGCAGTTATGACTAAAATTTTTGAAATTATTCTGGATGATCAATTAGACACAATCCTTATAATAAAGTAAAAGGATGTTTGTTTGTCTGTATGTTTGTACCGAAGGATCTCGCTAACCGCTGAACCGATCGGGTTCCCCTTAACAGTGTAGCTTCTCATAGGTTATAATTATTTTGGGAGAGGGTACCACCACCCTCTCAAGAGAAATCGTAGTAATAAAAATTAGGTTTTGGGATTCAACTCCTCCCATCCTCAAGTGCCCCTAGAGATCTGTAGGAGCGTAGCCACTAGTAATCAGTTAAATTAATTAAAAGAATTTGCAGAAGAAAAAAGGTTTTTTATTTGCATTTTATCGTTAAACACTTTGTAACTATTAATGTGGTTAGATTGTTATATGTTCCTACCACACTGTGTTCCTATTGGTCCAATAAAAGGATTGTAGATCTAGAATAGTTACTTATCGCATCATATTTTAGACAGCTTTCCGCGGATGTTAAAATGAAAAATTATAACTATATTCTAATATTCGTGGAAAATTGTCAGTAATACGATGTTTTTAGGGTTGTGGGGAATATGGTGGGTCCACGCATTCCGTGCATGATCAAATATCTCATGATTTATCGTTCTTAATTACTGACTACTTTTATACAGTGGGAGGCGTAGTGAAACAAATTAGTTGGGGGGGAAAAGACCAATTCAACGGTGTGCGGTCATTTCCGCATATTATCACATACGCATATTGTTTTATCAATACACAAAAGCAAATTAAATTAGAAGGGGTATACAGTAGTGAGTGTAATGGATCTAAAGGGATAAGACAATGGCTGATAAATTAATATACATCCCCGATGATGATACTTAGAATAACCCCTTATGTAGATTAAAATTTGTGGTTAAAAAGTGTGAACACTCAACCTATTGATGCAACCAATTCAAATTGACTCAATCCCCAAAATTGTTAAGCCAACTAATAAGAAAACGTTATTTAAAACTTTGGGGACTATTGTCATTGCCCACTCTTTCTCTGCTGTACAAAGTTTATACTGTATTAACAAGGACAAAAGGGATGAAAAGTAGAAAATGTTTTTTTCATGAAGTAAAAGAAATATATTTTTTTCATTAAATAAAAAAAATATATTTTGTATCATGTATATCAAAATATTGTAGATCCTAAATAAATTTAGCTGAGTAATTTACCACATCGTATTATAGACATCTTTCCATGGATAATAAGTGAAAACAAGGTTCCAAATGCCTGAGGTAACAAAACTGGTGCTAATATTATGATATTTACTTACTACTCATTTAACATTTCTGTAATATTAATAGTAATAGAGTAGCCCCGCTACTATGAATTATTTTGTTTTATACCAACTGGGAACTAACGGCAAATTTTCAGATATTTAAATAAATTTTTTTTAAAAAGAATTAATTAATGATTATTAAAATCTCAAAAGCTTCTTTCCTAAGTTTGTTTCAAAAATTAATTTAAATACTATGAAGAAAAAAAAATACTTTATTGATGTACTTAATAGCTTAATGTACTTTTCTTCAATTTATACATGGAAACGTTTTATGGGGGCGTTGTTCAAAAAAGTGGTTTAAACACCACCAATAATTAAAATTTAAACAAAAATAAAAATCTGTATATTAATGTATTTTATATACATAGATATATTTAAATCTTTTATTACAAGCGACTTGGATGAAAATAACACATCATTATTCTAAAAAGACTGACATTCAACCAAGTGAATTGTTATTGATCTACACATACTCCAATTATAAACTTCAAACAACTGTAGAGGATTTGTATTCTCGCTCATGATTGGTATATAGATAATAGTTATGTAGATACTGCCGATACTCTAAATTATTTGCTCTATTATTTGTTATACAATATTTTAAATCACACACACACACACTCAGGCGAGCGCCGCTTCACATACTCACATTACGCTTACACTTACACTTTTTTTACTCACACGCGCAAGCACGCACACACACATACACTTCCTCTTTCCTTTACTCACATGCACACAAATACATTTTCATTTTTATACATATACCCACACTTAAATTTTTCTTTATTTATGATTTTTTTAATTACAATTTACAATGTTTTGTCAATTTCTAAAGTTTTTTTCATTGTCAAACCGCTTATATTCTACTTTTTGTTTTATCAATCCTTAATGTTTATATATATATTTCAAACATATAATCTACTTAATGATTTTATTTATTCTCATAAGTATAATTTTCTTTTTCTTAACTCCTATTTTAAACTAAATTTTTTTTATATCATCTGCCTGAAATGTTTTTTAAATGGAGCAAAATAGGATTCTGAATTTTGAATTAAACAGTAATTTTTTCTCAATTTTAAATAATGAAACGATAAATGAAGATTTATTGTTTAATCCATATGAAAATATTGATATAAAATGCCAATACTTTGATATTTGTAAAGTTATAAACCACTTAAAATCAAAGAAAGGTCTAAAAATTATAGGTTTAAATATTCAAAGCCTTCAATCTAAATTTATTGATTTTCAAGAATTTGTTGATGAACTCTTGAGGCAAGGTTGTTATCTTGACATTATATGCTTAGGGGAAATCTGGAATATAAAAAATGATGATTATGTTAATTTAAAAGGGTATGATTTTATATACAAATGTCGATCTCAATCTAATGGGGGTGGGGTTGGTATATATATAAAAAAAGGTATTGCATTCAAGGAAATAAAAGCTTTATCTAGATTTGAGGAAAAAATAATTGAAAGTTTAACTTTAGGTATTGGGAAAAATGATAAAATATTTCTAACAAACGTCTATAGATCAAATTGTAAACATCCTAATCTAACAGAAAGTGAGCAGTTAGACAGGTTTATCAACTTGTTCTCTGACTTACAAGCAGATCTAAATAGCCGCAAATACCCTTCCTATATTATTGGGGATTTAAATTTTGATCTATTAAAATTTGAGCAACATGATAAAACTAGATCACTACTTGAAAATAGCTTTGCAAATGGTTTCTTAGAATTAATCTCATTGCCAACTAGGATCACTCATACCAGTGCTACTCTCATAGATCATATTTATACCAATGATAATAAAAATAAGTTTGAGTCATTTATTATTACAGCAGATATTTCTGATCATTTCCCTACTTGCACTATTATTCTTGACAAAGTTAAAGAGTCTGGTCCTGTTTTTGTTCAAACTCAAAATTTTAGTGAGGAAAATATTTCCTCTTTTAAACACGATATGTTAAATGCTGATTGGAGTTCAGTGTCTAATAATTACAGTGCTCAAGATGCATATAATAAATTTTATAGTATTTTTAATGAGTCATACTCAAGACATTTCCCATTTAAAAAAGTTAAACTAAATAAAAATATTCATAAAGTTGAACCTTTTATGACAAATGCTTTGCTTAAATCTAGAAAGACAAAATTTGAGTTATATGACATTAAACTTAGAGAACCAACTCAAGATAACATTTCTAAATACAATGAATATAGAAAATGCTATAACAAAGCAATTAAAACAGGGAAAAAATTGTATTTTCAAAAATCTTTTGAAGAAAATAGGAATTATTTGAGAAAAACATGGTCAATATTAAGGGAAGCAATAAGGAAGCACAATGACAAAAGTTCAGTCATAACTGAAATTTTTAGTGATGGGGTTTGCTATAAGGAGGGGAAAGATATTTCTAACAAATTTAATGAATTCTTTACAACCATTGCAGATGATATAACAACTAAAATAAATCCATCAGATAGAGACTGCACTTATTATACCACTGCATCTGACTCCATATTTTCATTTACTCATATTCAGCCTAAAGATATAGTAACAATTGTAAATGGTCTAGAGTCTAAATCAAGCCAAGACATGCTAGGTGTTTCTAATAAACTTATGAAAAAAATCATTGAAAATATTGCTATTCCTCTTACTCACATTATAAATTTATCCTTACAGTCAGGCAACATTCCAAATGAGCTCAAAATAGCCAAAGTTTTGCCAATTTTCAAACTTAAAACAAAAGAATCTGATCTATTAAGTAACATGTCTAATTATAGACCAATAAGTCTTTTGCCAATCTTTTCAAAAATCCTTGAAAAAATAGTTGCAAATAAACTTACTGCATATCTTGATGAAAATAACCTTATTTACAAACATCAATATGGTTTCCAGAAAAAAAAGTCAACCATACAGCCCATTTTTCATCTAATAAATGAAATTGTAAAGAATAGTAATGATAAAAAGTATACAGTTGGAGTTTTTTGTGATTTACAAAAAGCTTTTGATTGCTGTTCTCATAGAATCTTGCTGGACAAACTTTCTAAGCTTGGAATCAATGGTACAGAATTGACATGGTTTAAAAATTACTTAGCAAATAGACAACAATTTGTTTACATCAACAATGAAAAGTCTGATATGAAATATATTAACAAAGGTGTACCTCAAGGATCTATTTTAGGACCCTTACTATTTTTAATTTATATCAATGACTTAGCTAAATGTACTACTCTATTTACATTACTTTTTGCTGATGATACCAGTTTTTTAATTTCGGGTAAAAACCTTCATGATATTATTGATATTCTTAATATTGAATTAAGAAAAATAACTTATTGGTTTAGAACAAATGAGTTAAACCTACATCCATCAAAAACTAAATTTATGATATTTACAAAAGATGAATCAACAATTGACTTTGATAGCATTAGTATTAATCTTGATCACAATAATGATAACCAAAATGATCCAAATTTGGTACACAAACTTTCATATGTCAACTCAAGGAGTGAAACTCCTGCAATTAAATTTCTAGGTGTTTATATAGATCCTAAATTAAACTTTAAATATCATATTGATATGATAAATAAAAAGATTTCACGCTCATTATTTGCTGTAAATGCTGCAAAACATATTATTGGTGGAAAAGCATTGCAAACTCTATACAATTCACTTGTCCATAGTCATCTTACATATTGTGCCCCTATTTGGGGAAGTGCAGCAGCATCAACTCTTGATAAAATTGTAAAACAGCAAAAAAAAGCACTGAGAATAATTACCAACTCAAAATATAATGCACATACTACAATTTTATTTAAAAATTTAGAAATTCTTCCTGTAACTCAACAAATTGTCTATTCTAAATTACAATTTATGTTTGATTACGTTAATCATAGGCTTCCATGTTCTTTTGATAACTTATGGATTAAAAATAGCACAAGAACAACAAGAGTTCTTAGAAATAATCAACAGTACAATGTTCCATTTGTTAGACTTGAGACATTTAAAAAATTCCCTTACTCTGATCTACCAAAGTTACGGAATGAAATCATTATTCCTAATACTAATCCTAATCCTGAAAATGATAATAATAATGACGAGGTTATGTATACTTTTAGCACAGTTATGTCAAGAAAACAGTTTTGTATGAAACTTAAAGATTTTTTGTTGGAAAAACTTAATTTTATTTGTAATAGAGAAAACTGTTCTGAATGCATAAACAGATCTTAAAAATTGATTTCATAAAAAACCTAGTGATTTTTTTAAGGAGGGGGGGGGGAGTTGTTTTTTTTTTGTTGGGAGGGGAGTGTTGTTGTTTGTTTTTTTTTTGGCGGGGAGGGGAGGGTTGAATACAGGGCAAAGATCAAAGTGGCATTCTTTAAAAAGATATTATTTTGAATTGAGAAATTTCTGTTTTTTGAAAAATAATAAAATAATAGAATGACAAAGTCTTGAAGTATTGCTTTTTTTTCCTTTTTATGTGTTTTTTTCTTTCTCCTTTCTTTTTAAATAAAAACTTTACTTATTAATCTTCAATGAAATTTTAAAACTTAAAATATGGTATTAAAATTATGATCTATCTTATAATTTTTCCTTTTATACTCTCTTTGCTTTCATAATTGATTTATTTTGTTTAATTTTCTCTAAAATCTTTAATCTATTTTTTTCATCCTTCTTATTATTTACTGATTTCTCTAACATAATATAAATGTTTATTTGTGTTTTTCTTTTTTTTACCATCCTCACAACTCAATTTAACTAAATTAAAGTTTCGATTTTCCCTTTAACATTTAATTTTTTATGTTCTTTTTTTCTTTTTGTCTTCCTTAAAAAGGGGCTTCAGGAATCAAATACACTATCCCCATTTTGGTCAAGATAGTACTTCTGTAGCTCCTGGTGCATATCCTGAAAATTTTCCTTTTATTCCACCAATTTATATTTAGTTAATAATTAAACTCTTAGTATATATTATTTTATTTTTGTATGAGACTAAACATCATAATGTAAACTCTAAATTGTTGATAGATAGCAGCAATTTAGAGTATTGTATGTGCTATCTCCTAAGCTAGGGGGTACCTAGCAGCACCAAATAAACATTATTATTATTATTATTATTATTATTAAAGTATTAATTAATTCGCATGCGTTGCATGTGTTTGAATGTATTCGCATCAATGTAAATTATGTTTGCAGGGATAAATGGAGTTGAAATATGGATCTTGAAATTGTTGGCAAACTTTATCTATAATTTAGATGTCTGTCAGTCTGTTAATGTAACTTTTTTTAGTACATTTATTTTTAATTTTATATATTGTTTAGGTATTTTCTTTATAGGATTTCAGAGTGACAGATTAACAGGGAGAAAAAACAAAGTTAGTTGCAGTGTAGATGTGCTTATAAAATTAATTTATTTGCCAACATTTTCCTGCTGAGTGCCATTCAACTTTCTCCTCACCGTCAAAGGGTTAAAGATTAAAAAATAAAACAAATATATTCTGTTCAAGTGTACTCTGGTTGCAAAAAAATATTGGAAAATTAATCAGTATTATTCTGTTAGTGAGTAAATTCATATCAGCTTTTTAAAAGCAAAGCTTTTATATAATTAAAGTCTGTCTGTCTGTATTTAAGTTTATTATTCTGGCAGAGTTAGCTCTTCTGGTTAATTTAAACAGGTTAGAATTGTCCTATTAATTTCAAACTTTGTATAATGATTCCTATAATAATTAGGTATGGTTTTTGAATTGTAGCAACTTTATAATTGTTACTAGAAAGTACATCTAAAACATGATGATTTTTTATTTATTCTGCTAATTTTTGGGATTCTGATTCCTATTACAACAAGGTACATTGTTATAAGCAAATCATCTCTATAAATAAGTTGAAAATGTAAGTATGTCCTTAAAAATTCTCCTGTATTAAAGAAGATTGCAACAAATTTACTAAATTTACTTCAAATTTTTTTAGACCTGTGTTTAGTATTCTTCTTATTAAGTTCTGATACACTACAAGTGTTTATGTTTGTTTGTCCTACATTTCAGAGGTTTTCTTATATGGATGAGGCCAAATGAGGAAGTCAATTGTTAATTTTATTATAATTCATGTATAATCATATCCATATTCCATAAACAAATTTAAGGTGGGAGTTTGTACACTTACAGATTTCATCCTGGGACTTTCCCTCTGGGGGCTAGTGGAGTAAAACAGCTCTAGACCAGCCAATTTTGTATGTAGTCTAATACTGTAATCATAAACATATAAAAAACTTAATTGGCGTCAGCAACCGCCGTAAACGCCGAAAATGGCGGTTTCCGTTATTTGCCGTTTTTTGGCGATGGTCAGAAAAATATTTTTTTGTTTATGTAAACTAAGAGTTCGTCCTAAAATTTGGTTATCATAGCTTTAGAATTGGCCGCACTACAGCTGTTTTAATATTTAACGGCTGGCAAAAAAATGAAATAAGGGGGGAGGGTGGAAGTTAGTAAACTTATAGGAAATGAAATTCAATACCAAATTTTGCCCTGGCTTGTTTTTCTAGTTATCAACCTAATTCTTTTTGTAAGCTCTCTTACATACCCATAAAACCTTAAAAATTTAATTTTGTGACTTTCCCTCTAGGGGCTAGTGGGGCAAAAGAACCCCCCAAACACTAAAAATTTAGGTTCTGAGCTTATTTTTAGAGATATTGAGATGATTTTTTTTTCAGAAAACTTTTTAAACATAACCAAACTAAGTAAACATTACAGATTTCATTTTGAGACTTTCCCTCTAGGGGCTAGTGGAGCAAAAGACCCCCAAACACTAGAAATTTAAGTTGTAAGCTTATTTTTAAAGATATTGAGATGATTTTTATTTCAGAAAACGTTTTTAACATAATCAAACTAAGTAATCATTACAGATTTCATTTTGGAACTTTCCCTCTAGGGGCTATTGGAGCAAAAGACCCCCCAAACACTAACATTTTAAATCTTAAGCTTATTTTTAAAGATATTGAGATGATTTTTTTTGTAGTAAACCTTTTAAAATAACCGTACTAAGTAATCATTATAGATTTCATTTTGGAACTTTCCCTCTAGGGGCTATTGGAGCAAAAGACCCCCCAAAAACTAACATTTTAAATCTGAGCTTATTTTTAGAGATATTGAGATGATTTTTTTCCAGAAAACTTTCTTAACATAACCAAACTAAGTAATCATTACAGATTTCATTTTGGGACTTTCCTTCTAGGGGATAGTGGAGCATAAGACCCCCAAACACTAAAAATTTAAGTTCTGAGCTTATTTTTAGAGATATTGAGATGATTTTTTTCCAGAAAACTTCCTTAACATAACCAAACTAAGTAATCAATACAGAATTCATATTGGGAATTTCCTTTTAGGAGCTAGTTGAGCAAAAGACCCCACAAACACTAAAAATTTAGGCTATGAGCTTAATTTTAGAGATATTGAGATGTCTCTCCATCTATCTGTCAGTCTGTCCATCAGTCTGTCAGTCAATAATACTTTTGGAAAAATGTGATTTTCTAAGCTGCCATTTAAGATAGAAGGCTAAAAATTCTTAGTCAACATATAAATCATTATGGAGCATAATTAACTTAAAACTTCATAGGAACAGAGAGTAAATTGTATTTTAATTTTAGGGATGCTGGAATTTTGTATAATTAGAGTGGTCCATCTAGCAAAGAGGAGAGTGAAAGTAAGAGAAGGTTATTTCCAGTTTTTAGAGGGTATCTGTAAATCGATTCAGCTGGAGCAAAACCGGTTGGAGGTACAAAAAATTTTACTTCACATGAAATTGCCTACAAAAATGTACTTCACCATCAACTTGATTGGACAACTCTTTCCCCTCCTAAATGTCCATTAAAACCTCGGAAACGGCAAAAATCGCCAAAAATCATGCCTTCGGCAGCGAATAACGGCTAAACGGTCAGCCTCTAAAAGTTGTTCATCATCAACGAGATGCTTGAAGTCTCTAAAACGACTCCTTCCCCTCCTCTTAAAAATTTAAGTTCTGAGCTTATTTTTAGAGATATTGAGTTGATTTTTTTCAGAAAACTTTTTTAACATAACCAAACTAAGTAATCATCATAGATTTCATTTTGGGACATTCCATCTAGGGGCTAGTGGAGCATAAGACCCCCACACACTAAAAATAAAAATTCTGAGCTTATGATATGAACCTGTTTTTTTTAAAGTAAACTTTTTCAACATAAATTTCAATAAAGCTGTAAAGGAAAATTTTTAAAAAAGGTAAAAGTAACAGGATGTTTGTCGTGTGTTTGAATGTTTGTTGGTTTTTGCCAAAGTATGTAAATTTCATATTAGAAACCTTAAAACATAAATTTTGAGAGCAGCAGCTGCCTCAGTCTGCAGATAAACCACGGCAGATTTTCAGGAAATATTAATATGTCATCCAGTTATCCTTACACTAAAGTAACAGGATGTCTATTTGTGTGTCTGTGTGTTTGTTCTGAAGGATCTCGCTAACTGCTGAACCAATCGGGTTCTCCTGAACAGGGTAGCTTCTCATAGGTCCAGTGAAGGTTTATGACTATTTTGGGTGATGGTACCACCACCCTTCCAAGAGATATAAAAAAAGTCGACAAAAATTTAAATATTTGAGAGACATAAAGAGGTATTGTAGAATTTTAAAGCAATAAAGAGGTATCATATAGATTTGAACAAAAAAATACATTTAAAGCGCCACTAGAGGCCTCTAGAGGCGTAGCTGCTAGTGTTTTTAAAAGTATTAAGTATAAAATTTTAATTCTATATGTCAAACATTGTGGTAACAGGAGCAATTTAAATACTGTTAAAGGTTAAGATTAAGTAAAAAACCATCTCGCATATTTCCGTTAATCGTCGGATACAGTGACCAGCATCTGCAAAGATTTACCACTGCTTCAAAAAAATGTGTTTTGAAAAATATTTCCTTAATAGATTGTTCTTCTACCTTAAAACAAGGATGACAACATCCATAAAAGCGAAGCACTGAAACGGTAGGACAAACGGACATTAACACTTATATAGTGTTAGAACTGAATAATCAGAATATAAATGTATAAGAGTCAAAGCAAAATTGTAAGTAAATTTGTTGAAAAACTGCTTAATACAGGATAATGTTTATGGACATACTTACATTTTTAGGACTTGATTATAGAGTTGCTTTACTTATAACATTATAGTTTGTTGTCCCAGAAATCAATACACAAAAAATCAGATCAATCTGATGATTAGATCACAAAAATTTGTTGTTAAAAAAGTAAAAAAATCAACATGTTTAAAATGGACGTACGGACATTTTGGTAATGATTATAGAGTTGCTACGCTTTCTAAATCGTACCTAACTATTAAAGGAATCACCATTCTAAATTTGAAATCGATAGGACAATTCTAACATGCCTAAATTAACGAAAAAAGCTATCCATTACGGTCGGACGGACCGACCCTAATTATAGAAAAGCTTCGCTTTTAAAAAAAATATTTAGCAATCCTCATAAGAAAATAACAGGATGTTTGTTTAATAGGGGGGAACTTCAACGCCCCCCCCCCCCCCCCCAAACCTATTAAGGTCCAGAAAGGGTACCGACCGTTTAGGGTTAAACATAGAGTAAATTCGCTACTAAAACTTAAACTCTAAAGTCATCCTAGATGTAACACAAATTTTATTTAGTTTCTTGCAAAGTTGTCTCCGATACCATTGCTAATTTTTAAAATCAAATTAATGTTTTTGATATACAAAATAATAATCCTTTAATAATTCTTAGAGCATTTTAATATGGAATGTAAATATTCTAAATAGAAAAAAATAATTTCTATCTAGGCATTGCAAAGTTTTAAGTTCGCCAAATTTGAGATATGCCAGAAAGCCGGACCCACCTTTTTCCCCACAACCGTTTTTAGTATATCTAGTAACCAGTTATAATCCAGCGGATATTAATTGGTCTCGAAGCCAATTCGATATTTATGCTTTTGACTCTTGAATTATTAAATTTACTAAATGTTAAGATATTCATTAGATTTACAAATTATAGAGTACAATAGAAAATGATTAGGTTATTTCCTCATATTCTTACTCATGTAAGAATTATTTATGCTTTAAAATTACTTTCTAAATTCTTAGAATTTCCAAGAAAGGGATAAAGATAAAGCAAATAAGGTTTAATGTTTTTATCAGCAAAGCCTTTCTATAATTCGAAATGTCCGTCTGTACTATTTAATGCTTTCTTGATAGTTTCTACTTATTTGGTCCGAAGGTCTGCCGATCCTGGTACAAAAGTCTGTATTTCATTCTTTTTGTTATTCGCTACTTCTGGATGTTGAACTTGAAAATTTTGATAGATTTCTTTTGTATTCAATCTCTGCCAAAATTACTTTCAAGGGGGGTGTGAAAAAAATTCACACTTCTTTGACTTCTATGTTGGTAAAATGTTAGTTATGTATTTACCCCCCATGACAATGAAAAACATACCTAAAAAAAACTTTGCACGCCACTGAATGAGATATTATTATTATATTTTATTTTTTAAGATATTTATCTAAACTCTCTAAAGTAAAGGATATGAAAAAGATTTCTAGATTATTAAATAGTTCGTTTAACAATTTACAAAACTGTTTGAAATGAACAAATTTCTGTATAACTATTTAGCAAATTCATGATAAAAATATGGTTTAAATAAATATATACTTTCAAGGAAATTTAAGTCACTAAATACGTACATTAACAAGGATGACAACATCTATAAAAGCGATGCTCTGAAAAGATAAGACAAACGAGCATTACTAATTGAAGAGTATCAGAACTGAGTAATCAGAATATAAATGTATGTATAAAAGTAGAAACAAAATTGTAAGTACATTTGTTGAAAACCTACTTAGATACAGGATATTGTTTAAGGACATACTTACATTTTGAGGACATGATTACAGAGATGCTTCGCTTATAACATTGTACCTTGTTGTAATAGGAATCAGTACTCTAAAAATCAGATCAATCGGATAATTTTATCACATAATTATTTGTTGTTAAAAAGTTAAAATCAACATGTTTAAAATGGACATTCTGGTAATGATTATAGAGTTGCTAAGCTTTCTAAATCGTAACTAACTACTACAGGAATCATCATGAAATCGGTAGAACAATTTTAACATGCTTAAATGAAAGAAAAAAGCTATCCGTTCCGGACGGACTGACACACCCTAATTATAGAAAATTTAAATAAAATAAAATAAAAATTGGTTTAAATAAATAAATACTTTCAAATAGTTTGAAGAAATTTGAGTCACTAAATACGTACACAATAATAATAATACGAGGAAAAGCAGTATAATAGGGATCTTAAGGGATAATACAATAGACGATAAATTGATGTATATCGCCAATTATGGTAAACAAAATTACCTCATCTGTAGATTAAACCTATTGGTGAAAAAGTTTGGAGACTCCAAGTTTAAACAAAACAATTTTTTTCATAGCATTGAGAGAAAGTAATTTTAATACTTTGGGTACCAGACATAGAGAAAAAAATAAAAGAGAAGAATCGAAGCAACTAGAAGACGAAAATAGGCAGTGGGCCTAGGGGCCTGATCAGCGCTGTTGCCGCGCTAAATTTTATTGCTATTTCAAATGGGAGGATTGCAAAATTAATATGTAAAGTTTTAATAATTAGAATATAATAATTGAATCAAAAATAAAATTTTGTTATTAAATATAAATATGTAATATTTTAATTAAAAATTACATATAATCTAATTTTTATTAAAAAAAATTTGTGCATAAAATTCAATTTCTAAAAAGAGGGGAACTTTTATTGTAAATCAAATTCAGCTGATTCTTGCATCTACCGGCTGTTTGTTAAATATCGCTTTTCATTTTATTCACATTATTATTTATGATTGACATACAAAAAGCCAGTTGATGTTTTACCCTTTCGTCTGCCAGATTTTCTTCAAAAATTTAGGGATGGGGAAGTAGTATTTTACCATGAAAAGGGGAAGGGCATTCATGCTCTTATCCTTTTCCCTTATGGTACCAGAATAATTTGAAATTCAATGATCCCTCCCTCCCTGGCTATTTAGCTACACAGTGATAGGACAATGAATGATTCTTGATTCTAACGTGTTGATTTCTGTCCTATGTAACTAACTATTCATTATAAAAATAAAGGGTATAGTCCCTTTCCTGGCAACGCCCCTTAAGGGATGATTCGTTGTATTTTCAAAATGTCTTTTGATAGGTTATTTAGGTTAGGTTATGTTATATTCGGTTAAGTGATTGTCCCACAGGGTTAGAGCCTCCCGCAGGGGCTAGAAATAACAGAAAAGCTACTGTGAAAATACGAAGAAATGTTGCCACGAAAGGGACAATACCCAAAATAAAATATGTTGGGGGAAGAAATGGTTGTAGATTAAATTTAGCGCAAACTAAGATAAAATGGAAGTAAAATTGTATGGAATGTATTAAGAGAAAGAGTGGACATTGAACGGTAAATTTTAATAGTACCCAAATTTTTATAACTAACTTTCTCTTATTCATTGGCTTAAAAACTTGGGTACTTTTATTGATTTGTGATTGCTTAGTATCCAAACATTTAAACCCATTATTTTGATCTACAGAAGGGGTAATTTTGTTTATCAAGATAATGGATGTACATCAATTTATCATTCATTGTCTTACCCCTTAAAATCTCTGGCATTTATTTTAAAGTTTTATTTTTACCTGACAGTATATTGAAATTCAGTTTCACAATGATAAAAATTGTCTATTTCATGGGAGATGAATTTGTCCAAGTCAGAAGCATATCTGAAAATAGAAATAACATATAAAGATAGAAACTAAGATACAGAGAATACAAGAAGAATATGTCCGTAAGTAGCGCAGCAATAACAAGCTTTTAAGGGAAGAAAATGTCTATTTCAAGGGAGATGAATTTGTCAGAAGCATTTCTAAAAATTATTAAGATCTTTCTAACCCTTAAAACATCTGTTTCTAGAAGGTTTTATAAATCAAATGACAAATAAAAAAATAGATGATCGAAGTCTTTTTTAAGGTTTAGTTCCCATTAGGTCTTTTGTACCAATAGGTCTTATATATTTTAAGTCTTTTTTACCAACGCTATGAAGTGCGCAAAAATAACAAGATGAAATTAGAAATTTCCTTTTAAGTAGATGTTAATATAATAACGTATAATCAAGCTTATTCCCAGTGGTGGGGACCTTTTTTTTGTCTCCTTACAAATTGCTTTCTACTCTTTTTTTGCGATTCAGCTATTGGCTTATAATTAAAGACCCTATCATTATATTATAAGTCAGCACAGGGTCCCCACCTCAAGGGTAGAGTTACATATAGCTCGAGCCCCCTCTATTCTTTTACTTTAATAAGCGTAAATAGACAAAGGTTATAAAAAAAAAGATTCTTGCTGTTCTGTGGAAATTTTTTATACTAATCTCTATACTTATCCAGGAAGATGTATATTTATCAATGTATTGTATATTTGTAACCAACCCGGTTTTGTTACAAAAAAGGTTCAAAGTTTTTTTTATCAACTTACGCAAGTAAAAGAAATGGAACATTTGTCAGCTGTATTTCTATATTTATTTTTGAATATTTTTTCTGAAAATTATGTTTCTTCTTTTTATAAAAAGTACACTTAAATAACGTAAAAATAGTGTAACTAGAACAGTATCGAGTTTCTTCGGGGAGGTGTCGGGTTCGAGCCTGAACCACAACGCTTCATACTAGAGACTTTATAAAGGTTCCTACTGCTGCTATGTCAAACATTCAAAATTAACAGTAAGTGAAGGGGTAATGCTTTGGTCCAAATACAGGTGCAAAATATTTACATGCAAAGTTAGAACTTCCAGCAAATAACGTGCAATTAAAGGGTTGGTTGTCTGTTTGGTTACCCAATACCCAGTTGGTTCATGAGCGCGTTACACTGCAAGCCAAGGATTTGGTGAAGGTGAAGTCCTTGTTTACAGAAAGAATGGATGTAGAATACGTGAATATATTGTCAGGAGAAAAATTTTCATCTATTTAGGTTGTTAATATTGACCTCATTGATTGGCCAGTTTATTCACCCATTAGTAAAGAGGGTGGGTGGAGGGTATAGTTATTTTAGCCAGCTGCGAGGATTACTGGAAATCTGGTGCTACATCCAAAAATTAATATGTTGATTACTGAAAGAAAGAAAGCGAAGTCAAATCATAACATAAAGAATATACCTTAGTTGAATCTGATTAATCCATACTTGTGTTGTTTGTCCGTTTATACTGTGTACATTTGTACTATTTCTTCTCTGACCATATGTACTAATTGTACTGTAATCATTTGTACTCTGACCATTTGTACTATTTGTACTGAGAGTACATTCCAAATTCTTCCAGTTGTCAGAAAAACAGTTAAACTCTAAAAAATGTTGTGAAATAAAAACATAATTTTCTTGCCTTAGCTGTACAAATTTAACAAAAAAGTCAACTGTTCTGCTTATGTCAAAGATGAGTTTTTAACAATTAAATTCGCGGTTTTCCTATAAGCTAATGCACCTTCCTCTATTTTTTTCTTTTTTATGGTTTTTCAAATGCCTAGGGGAGTCTAGGGGCGAAGTAACTTTGGAACTAAAAAGGGCTTATTACACTTAATAACTATTAACTAGGCCTAGGTAACCTTAACCAACCAACCATTTTTGGTGGTTGAAATCTTGAAATCTCGTATGAGTGCATCTAAGGATTACAGATACCAAGTTTATCAAGAATGTATACAAGTTTAATGAACAAATGACCACTAAAATACTACTTCTTAAGATTGAAATTATATGAATTGTATAATTACATTTAACTAAAAAGCAGTTGTCAGAAAAACAGCTAAACTCTAAAAATGTTTGTGAAATAATTATATTTATTCATCTCATCTTATTATAGACAGCATTTCGAGAATATTAAAATTAAACATTTCAAGATTAAAACATTGATAGCCCCAGAGCAAAGGCCTAGGTTAACAAAATTTAATTTCAGGTTTAATTTTAATATTTGTGGAAAATTGTAATACGATGCATACATGTTTTTGATGTGGCTTAAAAATAGTTCTAATCAGTGTATATTAATCAGTTTCGAAGCCATACTGCACTGGGAAAAAAATATCTTGTTGTAATTGTACAAAAATAATCTAAAGAAGTGGTAATTTTGTTTATCATCATTTGGGATAATATGTACTTCAAGTAAGATCTATTAAAGCTAAATCTGGCTTATCTCACCTAATTATAGTAACTCTTAATTAACAAAACGTGCCCTTACTCATATCAATGGATATAGAACATACGTGGATATATTGACGGGGGAAAAATTGTCGTCAATTTACATAGGTTGTTAACATAGACACCATTTATTGGTCAGTTCGTTCATCCAGTAGGAGAGGGGTGTGATAAATGGGAAAATAAGGGGTATCGTTATTATAAAGCCAGCTGCGAGCATTTACTTATCATAAAACACATAAAAAATCTGGTGCAATATCCAAGTAATAATATATCGATTCTTATACCTGGATTTACACAATTATCAGTCCCAAAATCATCTCCCAATAGAAAACTTGGACAGTATAGAATTAATAATAACAAAATGATCACATTTTTAGACATTTTTTATCATTCACATTTAACCCATTTCAAACTTAGTATCTTTTAACTTGCATTACAACAATTTTAAATATCATTTTAGAATAATAAGTTTATTTTGTAGGAAATGATAAGCAGTTATTGAAAACAGGTGTATGTATGCGTAGAAATTTTGTATTTATGTTTTTATCTGTGTATTTGTATTAACTAAATACTTTCAAATAAGCCTCAACGTAGATCAACTGAAAATTGATTACCTATTTCTTCCCTAATTTCCAAAGTTGTACAGCAGATAGCCCTAATATTGCAAAACCTATTTTCAGCTACTCAAGTCAAAGGGAAAAGCAATAAATGTATAAACGATAACATTATACATTAAAAAAAAATTTTAAGTTTGAAGTTTTTTTTTAGCTAATAGTAAATATTGATATAGGATGAGGAAACTATGTACACAATCGGAAACTCAAATTCAGCTGGCTTCAACGTAGTATCAAACCCCAGGGAGGGAGGGGATAGTGGCAGTAAAATTAATATACAACCCTTTATTCCACCCCTATTATCTAGGTACTAAAAGCATAATTTGCAAACAAGAATTGGGGAGGGGGTCTATTTCTATCCCCATTGAACTATTCCTCTGTCCCAGAACTAAGGGCCCATAATAATGTAAACGCGCTTATCTCTCTCTGACATAGAGAAAAATAGATAAGAGGGTAAATTGATCAAAATTTTGAAAATACTTGATTTTGATATTTTGTCTTTTTGTTTTATTGGAAAAAGAAAGGGGTGTAGATTAATTTAACGACTCATTACAAGTTTGCTTTGTTATATGTCTCGATTTCTTTATTTACTTTTCATTAAAATTTTTATTTGTCATTAGAAATGGTTCTTAAATTTACTACAAAGTAACATTTATGTCCGTTTGAAAGTCCCCTAAGATTTGGTAAACAGCTGGTTAAATTTATTTTTCAGGCAAGCCAAGTTTTGGTTAAGGCCAGGTTTTACACAATATAGAGGTCGGAGTGAAGATTTTAGAGGTAACATAGGGAGTGGGTCTTGTATAAATATATGGCCTTCAGAAAAAAATCTCCCGATAAAAAGTATACAAAAAAATATGGGGGTTATACTAGCCCTATCTTGGGTTAGTCGCTATTTAGAAGAGTTTTTTTTTCTTATCCCCCCCCCCCAAAAAAAAAAAAATAATAATAGTATTTTTTAAACTCTCTACTTTTAGTATTCTTTGAGAAAATGTCCAAAAAAATTTTTAGCAAGTAGGTGTTATCATTTTTGAAGAGAGAAAGAGAGAGAGAGAGAGAGAGAGAGAGAGAGAGAGAGAGAGAGAGAGAGAGAGAGAGAGAGAGAGAGAGAGAGAGAGAGAGAGAGAGAGAGAGAGAGAGAGAGAGAGAGAGAGAAAGAGAGAGAGGGAGAGAGAGAGAGGGAGATAGAATAAAGAGACAAATGAGAGATAAACAGAGAAAGCGAAACAGAGATAAAGAAGTTAGAGAGAGATAAAATTATAAGAAAAAAATATGTTCTATTTACTTAATTCTTTGCAAAAAAGGGAAAGAAAAATATTTGATTTAAAACAAATTGATTGATTTCAAATATCTTTTTTATCTATAATACAAAGTAGAACGATGTCTGTCTGTCTGTCCGTCCGTCGGTCCGTCAATCGGTCCTCCGTTCGTCTGTCCCTTAAGATCTCGGTAACTTCAGGGAATATACCTACTGGTCCTGTGGTGGTTTTAGGTTATTTTCTTTGGGAGTGAGACAACCCCCCCCCCCCCCCAAAGAAAACAAAAAATCCCTCTTATTTTTTTAATCAGTTCGAAACTAGTGGTTGCAGCTCCAATTTTATATTTTTTTTAAATTTTTTTTTTTAAACCTATCTTGGACCAATACAAAGCTTCTTAAAATTTTGTAGAACTAACATTCCAAATGTTTTTGAGTTTAACAGGAGACACAGTTATAAATTATAAATATCTAGTTATTTTGGGTATAGTCCCTTTCGTGGCAAAGCCTCTTAAGGGGCGTTTCGTCGTATTTTCACAGTAGCTTTTACGCTATTTTTTGCCCTGCGGGCCAATCACTTAACCTAAAATAACATATCAAATGCTACTTTGAAAATACGACGTAACGCCTCTAAAGAGGCCTTGCCACGAAAGGGACTATACCCGATATTTTAAATAGAAAAGGAATCAATCAGAAATCAACAAGTAGGGAATTAATCTTATATATTTCAGATGTCTAAGAAACTCTATATGCCAGAGGGCAGTTAGATAGTAAATTGTAAACATTATAAATCAGGAATATTTGATAGATACAAACATTTAAATTTCTTGATCATTAAAAAAAATAAACCCAAATATAAGCCAAATCACCGGGGTTCTTAACCTATCACAGTTAGGGAGTTGAATCCATTTTTATAGAAGCAGAAATATAATTTATGATTATGGTTTGGACCCTCTAAAACTGTAATCTATCTTTCCACTTTCCCCTCTCTTGGTGAAGATATCTTCAACGGCGATACGATTTTTGAAATGTAAGATTCTACTTTCCCTTCTCTTGGTGAAGATATCTTCAACGCCGATACGATTTTTGAAATGTAAGATTCCACTTTCCCCTTTCTT
Source organism: Acartia tonsa (assembly GCF_053477335.1). Classification (NCBI taxonomy): domain Eukaryota; kingdom Metazoa; phylum Arthropoda; class Copepoda; order Calanoida; family Acartiidae; genus Acartia; species Acartia tonsa. The sequence goes on along the minus strand of NC_137260.1, from coordinate 62,940,599 downwards.
AGTGAAGATATCTTCAACGCCGATACGATTTTTGAAATTTAAGATTCCACTTTTGCCTTTCTTGGTGAAGATATCTTCAACAAGAGAGACAAAAGTGGAATCTTATATTTCAAAAATCGTATCGGCGTTGAAGATATCTTCACCAAGAGAGGGGAAAGTGGAAGGGTAGATTACAGTTTTAGAGGGTCCAAACCATAATCATAGATTATATTTCTGCTTCTATAAAAATGGGTTCAACTCCCTAACTGTATCATGGCTCAACTTGACCCAAAATATAAAAATCCATGATCATAAAATTTACAATTAATGGGGTTTAGTTATTATTGCCTAAATAAGAATTTATAGAATAAAATTAGTTTTATTTAACTTTTTATCATTACTGACTAATATTTATATTTATCTCAAAGCTAACAGAAATGCACAAAAAAAACTTATGTTCTGTTTGTCCTTGTTATTTGTATATTTGACTATTTATTATTTCATTTGAAGGCTTTATTTTCAATAATTGTTATTTCTCGAATCGTATTATAAACAGCTTTCCGCGGATGATTGTACATTTTTATATACGATGAAAGCTGGATATAATACGATGCTAGACATAGTTTTTTCGTATGGATGAGAACCGGTTCCTATTCACCGGATTCGAATGAATACAAAAAAATATATTAGCATACAATTATAATCTAAATATGATCAGGGATCTGAAGGGATAAGACAATCAATTATAGATTATTGTACATGCCCAATGTTGAAAGACAAAATAACCCCTTCTTTAAACTAAGACTAAAACCAATCAATTAAAGTTAATGAAAAGTACCCAAAAGTTTTGAGCCAACCAAAAAGATAACGTATGTATAAAACCTAGGGTACCAATTTAACTTACAATCCAATGTCCCCTCCCTGTCTGATAAATAACAATAGATGTACTTCCTGTAAACTGTACAGACACAGATACAATATAAATACAAAGGCAGAAATGTGTACACTGTACACTCTCGATCTGGCGAAAGTTTATTCAGGCGCATCCCCTTTGCTTCATTTATATTTAATTAACAAATTTTTAATTACTGGCTCTGTATTCGAAGGGGTAGATAATATTAAATTCATCCTTAAATCTAAAAAGAATAACTTAGCTTAAAACCATCACGAGACCTGTGTGAAGCCTCTCTCAATTGAAGATCTCACTCGGTTTAGTAGTTAGTAAAATCATAAGCAACAGACAAAAAAACCTAGCCACTTTTTATTAAAGGATTAAGCCAACTAAAAATAAAACAGTATAATTTACATTCCACTGATCACTTTAAACAATTTTACAAATCCAAACTAAATTATGATTAATAGTACAAATCTTCAGACCTAGCTAAAACACTTTAATGGATTTTTTCCATTTAAAATATTACATTGAACTTTAAAAATTATCAACTTAACCTGAAGAGAGTAAACCTTTATGTATATTTATGTCATTTTTAGCTTAAAGGAGATCGATTCTCGTGGCTAAAAAAACTGTTTTTAATCTTATAATTGTACATTTTCTATTCGCGTAAAGCTGTTTATAATACGACGCAAGAAATAACTATTATAAACTGAGAGCTTTACTATTATTGGGAATCTTTAAAAATCAGTCGTCAACCATGTTTCCTCAAAAATCATTCAGACAGACGGACAGGCGGACTTTTATTATAGTTAAAGAGTGTGCTTATGGACACTATGATCCTTGTTGACGAAGCCCAATCTGTACCACTTTTGCACCACTTTTGATTCCTGTGACGTCATATTCTCTATCTCTTTTTAGTGGTTTTCTTTCCCACTTTTCCTCTCATCTCCCTCATTTTATGACGTCACAGGAATTAAAAGTGGTGCAAAAGTGGTACAGATTGGGCTGCGTCATCCTTGTTTATCCCGCAACGGATGGCCCGCGGATATTATCTTATAAAAGTGGATAATATTATTTTATTCTGTTTACTGTAGGACTTATTCCGAAACCTTTATATCAAATTTCAAACCATGGGTTTTATTTCAAATATTCATCTCCTTTCAAATATAATATAACGCGAATAGAGATATACATTTAGAAGAAAAAAACAAGAATTTCACGGCCATAACACGAAAATAGATAAAACCATATGCAGTATACAATTATTAGACTGGAGGGGTGAGGGAAAATTTGAAAATTAAGTAAAAGGCATTGGAAGGGAACCAAAGCTCTTCATGCGTCTGATGTTGCATTTGCTGATCGAATCATTTTTGTCCGTAATGTGTGTTTTTCTTCAGATCTCGACGAAGCTCAATCTGTTCTACTTTTGATTTCTGTGACGTCATAAAAATGAGGAATTATCCATCTCTTTTTTAGGGGTTTTCTTTCCCACTCCTCCTCAGCTCATCTCCCTCATTTTTATGACGTCACAGGAATCAAAAGTAGGATAGTTTGGGCTTCGTCCAGATCTCTACACCCTATCCTTGCAGAACCTAGTATACATTTAATTTATAATTCTTGGAACATTTTACGAAGACGAAGAAAGTCCCTCATGGACGCCATAAAAATGAGGGATGAGGAGAGGAGGAGTGGGAAAGAAAACCCATACAAAAGAGATGGATAATCCCTCGTTTTTATGATTTTTTAAGGGACTTTCTTCGTCTTCACATTTTACAGACCTATAAGTAGGTATCATTCTTATTATAGTTTATTTTTAGCGATGAAATTTTTTGGATTTGAAGCTAAATTTGTCTTTTAATCCATCAATACTTTTTTGTCTAAATCTTATGATCTCATTTTTTTCTATTTCAGGTAAGCTTCACCTACGGTTTTGTGATGGTTTTAGGATATTTCATTTTGAGATTTAAATCTTGAAATATTTTTAAGCTATCTTTCTAGCTACTTAAAATGCATCAACCCCTAGATGCTAAGGGCATATCCGCTAGTAACATTATGCATTTTATAGTTCTCCCTAACCAACAAATTAACCTATATTCACTCTCTTTTTCCTTCAATGTGGCCGTAAGTTTTTCTGTCAGTCCGTCAATAAATCCATAAGAAAAACGAAAATAATTAATTGATGATGTCATTAGTTTATTTTTTATTAAAACGTAAAACAATTCATACTTTCCCAAGGTTAACAGGTTCTACCTACTTTTTTTTAGAGGCAAGGTTGAAAACATCCATTAAAGCGAAGATCAACAAATCAGACAAATGGGCAATTAGGAACCTAGTAATAGTGTCGGACTGATTGTGACGTAAGAAAAAAAATTAGCCAATGAGAGGCCATTATTGACCAATGGTAAAATTTATAGTGGCCTCTCATTGGCTAATTTTTTTTCTTACGTCATAATCAGTCCGACACTATTACTAGGTTCGGCAATTAGACATCAATAATTGATATAATTTAGAAAAAAAATTATGGAGACGAAGAAAGTCCCTCAATGACGTCATAAAAATGAGGGATAATGAGAGGAAAAGAAAACCCATAAAAAAGAGATGGATGATCCCTCGTTTTTATGACGTAACATGCTGATTTTTCGAGGGACTTTCTTCGTCTTCAAAATTTATGCGTGAATTTAAATAAACTATGTCTAATCGTTTTAGAACCCCAATTGCAAAAATAATCTATCAAATAATTCTATCAAAGGCATCCAATAGAGGGGGTGTAAAGTGTGATTACCCCCCCCCCCCCTCCCCCCAAAAAATTGAATATTTATCCCCAACCCCAAAATGAAAAAGCTTGGACGCCCTTGCATGTTAAATCTTGCATGCTCCTGTTTATTTTGCCTTATCAATATGTGAGTCGTTATTGAATATAGAAAAGCTTCACTTTTAAATCATAATTTAGCATGTTAATATTTATTTATGTTTTTTATGACATGTAATGTTATTCAATTAAATTAAACCAATTATTTGAAGTATTATATCTAGTATTTATTTTAGTTCAATTAAATAAAAGTTTTGTTTTAGTTGAGTGTTTGTTAATAATGTGTACCTATTATTTCTATAATTATATCATAACAATTATTTTAATGTCCATAGGTTGCAAAGCTAAACTGTTACTGGTGATTTTAGGTCTGTCTGTCTATATGTTCACCAGTCTGTAATGATATGGGGGATATGTGATTTTCTATTCAGCTATCAAGTTTGGTGGCTGTATTATTTTTTTTGTGAAATTCCCAAAGGAACATTCAGCATATAATTTACATGGTCCAGCATACAATGCTTCAAAAATATAAATATCCGTATAATAAAGTCACAGGATGTCTGTCTGTTTGTCTGAGTGTTTGTGAATATGTTTGTACCGAAGGATCTCGCTATCCGCTAAACCGATCGGGTTCTTCTTAACAGGGTTGCTTCTCATAGGTCCCGGGACGGTTTATAACAATTTTTTTATTAGATAGAACTTCAAACTAATATTTTGAAAACTTTTCAATTAACGATTTTAATCTATAGAAGGAGTAATTTTGTTTATCATCATTGGGGATGTTCATGAATTTATCATTAATCGTCTTATACCTTTAGATCCCTTCATAGAATCACAAAAAACGCTTCGCTGATAGTAATTAATATTAGAATCTAACCTTTATAGAATACTAATGAAACTGCATGCCTGTAAAAAAATCTATAGTTAAGTAAGTGTTTAGTTTATATACTTTTTATCATAAGTATGTATAGATAAACGTCATATATTTTGTTCTAATTCTGAATGCAATGTATTATGTAACTATATGTTTTTAGTATTCTTCTTAAATGTAATTTGTCCTCCGATACATAAACTAAAAGGTAATAATCCAGCATTAAACTTTTAGTATCTGTGAAATATTTTCTATTAAACTAAGAAATACAAGAACTTTTTAGAAAGGGGGTTATTATTTTCTGGGTCGAATTCTCTTGAAAAAAAAAATCTCTTCCCCGAAAATAGTTATAAAAACTTTTCTAGGACCAATGAGAAGCTATGTTGTAAATGTAAATGTACCTGTTAAGGAGAACCCGATCGGTTCAGCGTTTAGCGAGATCCTTCATTACAAACAAACAAACAGACAGACATCGTTCTATTTTGTAGTATAGATAATGTATTACTAAACTAGATGCTTCGCTCTTAGCATGAAGGGTATAATGAAATAGTTAATGAGCCCAAAACAATTCCAAGACCTTATTTAAAAGATAAAATAGCCTAAAAGCATCCCAGGACCTTTGTAAAGTTGAAAACCTAGATCGTTTCGAGATCTTAACAGACAAACAATAACCTTGCTACTTATAAAATATTAAATAAATTTTACTAGTTAGACAAACTTTTAGACGTGGATATAGAAAATTCTTTAAACCAATTAAAAGGACCTTCCAAGATATTCCTAAATTAGAGTTTTAACCCATGAATAGGATCAAAAAAGACGAATAAAACTAAAGCTTTGATTTTTATGCTTTTACACATATTATCAATAAAACAAAAACAATGATGACACCATCCATAAAAGCAAAGCTCTGAAACGGTAGGACAGACTAACATTAATTCTTGTATAGTGTTAGAAATGAATAATCAGAATATAAATGTATAAGAGTCGAAGCAAAATTGTAAGTAAATTTGTTGAAAAACTGCTTGATATAGGACAATGTTTATGGACATGCTTACATTTTTAAAACTTGATCATAGAGTTGCTTTGCTTCTAATATTGTACTTTGTTGTCCCAGGAATCAGTATACCAAAAATCAGATCAATAGGATAATTAAATCACACAAAAATTTGTAATTCAAAAAGTAAAAAAATCTACATTTTTTAAATGGACGTACGGACATTCTGGTAACAATTATAAGGTTGCAACGCTTTTCAAGTCGTACCTAACTACTACAGGAATCATCATGCAAAGTTTGAAATCGATAGGACAATTCTAACATGCCTAAATTAACGAAAAAAGCTATCTGTAACGACGGACGTACGGACCGACCCTAATTATAGAAAAGCCTCGCTTTTAAAAACATTCATTAGTAGCGAGCATCACAAATATACAAGTAAGAAGAACCAGAAGAAGGACAGCCAAAGTATAGAAGGAAAAGGCGAGCATAATAGACATATTAACGTTTAATAAAATGATTTATAGAATGTTCATCAGAACCTTGGGCTCAATACCAGCTGAGTATCCACGAATTCCCTAATAGTAGCTGAGTATATCCACGCAGATCTAAGTTTCATTTCAGCCGTTAAAAACACATATTTCTGTACAAGAAACATTCTAAAACAGTACCGATGAACCCATATTCGTCTATTTCAAATAACAAATCACAAAAGTTGAAATACTGTAGTGGGATAAAATTTCTATAAAAAAATCAGCCATGTGACGTCATAAAATTACGAGGGAGATGAGAGGAGAAGCGGGTAAGAAAACCCCTACAAAGATAATTCCTCATTGTATGACGTCACATGGCTGACACTTTGTTCCACTACGAAATATTTAAAGATCAAATTTTAAGACTTTCCTTTTCAGGATTGACAAGACGGTTTTAAGATGACGCATTATGTGTCCTTTTTATGGAGTTAGGGATCATTTAATTTAACATTAGATAGAAGGTTAACGTCTTCATTATTCCTTTTTTCATGGATAAATGGGGAGGTAGGTTGTGCTAAAATTCCGTAAAAGTTTGAGTTTTAAGGCTTAAAAACAGTAGTAGAACGATAATATTCACTAAATATGTGTATTACTTATTGAATAGAACCATAGACAAATAATTTTATATATTTATCGTTCTACTACTGCTTTGAAGCCTTAAAACTCACACTTTTACGGAATTTTAGCACAATCTACCTCACACTTTAACAAATATATTTTATTATATACTGTTTTAAAAGTCTCTATGATTTTGCTAGGTTCGGTTAGGTTATATTGGATGCAGCGTAGTGCCCACAGGGTTAGAGTTCTATATTTGTTAGCAACTTTGAGAAAAAAATCATATTCATCCCTATCAATTAGAAATATGCATAAAATATTTTTTCTCAATTATTTCAGAAGGTAGGATAAATTTAGCGTCATTGTTACAGGAATCATCATGCATTTTAAAAATTTAAATATTCAAACCTATTTACCTCTTGCTTTCTACCTGTATGTATACATATGCAGGATTGAATTAACCTATTTTGGTTCCTGCTCTTGTATTAATTAAAACAGACTATACTACTCAACAAGAATAAACCAATGTTTTTTTTTAAATCTCAAGTCTTAAGGATATTATTAGATTTGAATAGTAAATAAGAAAGTTTATTTTAGATTGGTTAGACTCAAGCTGTGACTTTTTATGCTTTTGCCATTACAAAAGCTTGTATAGGTGAATTTGCATGGTGGCCGGGTTAAAAAGTGTTTATCCTATTATTTAATGTAGTAAGCTTTTTTTGTCTGTGATAAAGGTTCTCTATAATCACTGAACCTATATGGTTCCCCTTTACAGTGAAGTTTCCTATAGGTCCAGCAAAATTTTTAACTATTAAACTAGCCCTCCCCCCCCCCCAAGAAAAAAATTTATTTTTCTACTTATTCTTTTAAAACTCAAATTGAAAATGGGGGGGAGAGATGTCGACTTTTCCACTCCCACCGTAAGTGCCCTTAGAGGCTTCTTAGGTGCGAATCCGCCAGTTTAGATATATTTTACTGTAGTAGTGACGCTCAACATTATATTGGGCATAATGTCGAGATTAACATATATATCAGGCTAAATATTATTTTAAACTATAGGGCAGACGCAATTTACATGTAGATATGCTTCGCTCTTTCAGAATGGTAGTTTTAGTTTTGAGAAGATAATGGAGTGCTTGGATCCCGCAAAGTGCTTTTCGAACACTCCATCTCTTATTTTTGAAATAAATTGAAAATAGGGGGGGGGGGTAGAGTTAAGGGCACCCCCTTCTTATAGTAATTTTATTTTTTAGAAAAGAATGATGGTTTTCTGTGTTCGACTAGGCACTTGGAAGGAAACCGCCGATTTTATGTAGGGGCTAAAACTATTATATCCATTTTTCTTTAAAATGAATACCCAATAAAAAAACTAAAAAAAATTTCTGCCTCAAACTAAATCGTAGAAAAGTTTGAGTCAATTCATGATGTGAATCATATTCTATTTCTATACTTCTTTCAGAGACATTGACTAGCAATCTAGAATCACACATCCTACCATATAAGTAGTAAGCTTTTTTTGTCTGTAGCGAAGGATCTAAATAACTGCATGACCAATATTTGACACAACCCAATCTTTCCCGATTTTGTATAATTTTTACGGAACACGATTCCAGTGACGTCATATTTTTCTTTCCCGAAAAAGGGAAGGGAGGAAGAAAAAAAGAGATGAGAGAAAAGAGGGGTTTCCCCATCTCTTTTGAAGAGATTTTCTTCCCCCCTTCCCTTTTTCGGGAAAGAAAAATATGACGTCACTGGAATCGTGTTCCGTAAAAATTATACAAAATTGGGAAAGATTGGGTTGTGTCCCAATATGGTTCTCCTTTACATTTAAGTTTCTCAAAGGTCCTGAGATGGTTTTAGGCTATTTAGTTTTATAAATAAGTCTGGGTGTTGTTTTAGGCTTTTTTCTGCCCTTCCATATATATCCCATCGAATGTAGGGCCCCTAGATGCAAGGGGCACAAATGCTAGTAAAAAAATAAATCATTAAAGACTTACGAATGGACAGTGTTACAGAGTAATTAAATTTTATGGAATTCAGTATACTCAACATAAGCTTTACAAAAAGACAGATATAATAAAATTGGTTGGACCAACTAAAAGTGTTCAAACTTTTTTACTGATAATTTTAAGCTTCTAAAGGGGCAATTTTGTTTATCATCATTGGTGTACTTTAATTAATCGTTTGAATATCCAAAAATAGTTTTAATCTTCTGAAGGGGTAATTTTGTTTATAATTATCGTCTATTGTCTTATCCCTTGAGAACCTATGATTAATATTCTAAAGCTTTGACTGATAAAATCTTTTTTTCATTGGAGTAAAACACTAGAGAGAGAAAGGGTTAAATAACTGTATCTTCCCATCGCAACCGCCTTGTGCAACCTTTCTATTGGGTCATTGAAAATCAACCAATGGTATCGCTTGTATTAACACAGCCAAGTAGCAGAAAATAATTTAAAAGCAGACGAAAGAGGTCTTTCAAAAAGGAGGGGAGGTAGTTGTCTGTATGTACATCTATACTATAGATCTGTTTTATTTTCATAATACATATTCTATACTCCTGTTTATTTTATTCTCCGTCAAAATGGTTTCTTGTAATGGTTTTACATTTGAACGGAGCAACAGGCTTTGTAACTCTCGGAGGTTTACGTTTCAACGGAGATACAATGAAAAGAGAGAGTGATAGACAGAGAGAGAGAGAGAGAGAGAGAGAGAGAGAGAGAGAGAGAGAGAGAGAGAGAGAAATCAAAAATTAGTGGGATTCTTTCTCTCTTTCTCTCTCTCTCAATTTCTCTCTCTCTCTCTCTCTCTCTCTCTCTCTCACTCAATACTGTATTGAAAAAGAATATATACTGTAATGCTTGACTAGAAAAGGGTTAGTAAGAAACTTGCTTTCGTACAGACACAAAAAAGGCAGCACAAAAATTTCAGGTATTGTTCGAAATTTTAAGATATTAAAAAATATTATACTTTAAGAACAAGAATGGTAATGAACTCACTTTAATTTTGATTTTCTAAGCACCTAGGTGCTAAAGGAATCCTCATTTGAAATATCAAAGCAATAGAAGTTTTTAATTTTTTCATGCGAATTATCTATGTCAAAATTTCCATGTGAACTGACATACCTTGAACAAAAAATTAGATTATTTTATTTAGATTTATTTTAGGTAATTTAAAAAAAAAATAAGCATTTCTGGTGCTGCCATTTATTTTAAAATAACTGCATAAATAAAATGACTGATGTTTTTTGAGGGGATGTGGGTGTCCCACCCCCAAGAAAATGGCCTAAAACCACCACAGGACCATAAAGTATATTCCCTAAAGAGTAGAATCCAATCGGTTCAGTGGTTACAGAGATTTTAAGGGACGTACGGACAGACATCATTCTACTTTGTATTATAGATAAAAATTTCATTGTCTTTGTAATTTGAAAGATTTGATATAAAAAAGTTTTTAAGCCAACGAATGGAACTTTGTGGGTCAGTTTAATTTACACTTTTGTATTCTCTCTTACTTTCCTCCCTATTTTTTTTCTATAATTAGGGTCGGTCCGTACGTCCATTTAGGCATGTTAGAATTGTCCTTTCGGTTTCACACTTTGCATGATGATACGATTTAGAAAGCGTAGCAATTCTATAATCGTTAACAGAATATCCATATGTCCATTTTAAACATATTGATTTTTTCATCTTTTAACAACATTTTTTTATGTGATATAATCATCCGATTGATCTGATTTTTGGAGTACTGATGCCTAGTACAATAAGGTACAATATTATAAGCGAAGCATCTCTATAACCAAGTCCTAAAAATATCAGTATGTCCTTAAGCAGAATTCTGTATTCAAGAAGTTTTGCAACAAGTTTACGTATATTTTGTCAAAACTTATAACTTTATATTTTGTATATTCAGTTCTTACACTGTACAAGAGTTAATGTTCGTCTGTCCTACTGTTTCCGAGCTTCGCTTTATGGATGTTGTCAATCTTGTTTTAGTAGGTTTTATCAAAACCTTTGATTGAGAAAATAGGCAATAATCGATTTGTCAAATGGGATTTTAAGATTTAAGTATGACGGAGATATGCCAGTTTTCGGTGCTATAACAAATATGCTATAATGAATTAGCATTTTTAATATTTTGATATTTTTGTCTGCTCTTTTGTACAATTTTTAAAAACGAAGCTTTTCTATAACTATAGTCGGCTTACATCCGTCCGTACGTCCGTAACGGATTGCAATTTTAGTTGATTTAGACATGTTTTAAACATGTTGATTTTTAACAATAAATTTTCATGTGATAAAATTATCCGATTAGTCTGATTTTCGGAATACTGATTCCTAGGCCAACAAAGTACATTTTTATAGGCGAAGCATCTCCATATCAAGTTTTAAAATGTATGTATGCCTTAAACAATTAAACAAGTGAAATGGTCAAACTTTTAGCTCAGACGTTCGACTAATTGTATAGCAGCTGAAATAAAAATATGATTAATAGTTAAAACAACTTAGAAATAAAAGCTTGATATAGTCCCTAGCTACTAAGCTATAAAAATTGGAAAGAATTTTAATGAATATAATAGATTTGAAATCTGCATAAAATTTTAAGGATTTTTTATAAAATTCGTTTTTTATATAATTCATTATTTAAAAGCGCAAATCCAATTTTAGTTAATTAATTTTGACCAATAGGATAGGTGGATTGGAAACTACCTGCGCTCTAATTGGTTAAATGATGTACGTCACTTAAGCTTCTCCAATCAGGGCGCAGATAGTTTTCAATCCACCAATCACAGATGTCAAAATTATTTAACTTAATTTGTATTTGCGCTAATAGATAAAGAATTATACAAAAAACGAATTTTATAAAAATTCCTTAAAATTTTATACAGATTTCAAATCTATTATATTCATTAAAATTCTTTCCAATTTTTATAGCTTAATAGCTACACCTGAGACTCTGCAAAGTTTCAACAAAAAAAATGAGCCGTGTGACGTCATAAAAGGGATAGGTGAGAGGAGAAGTGGGAAAGGAAATTCCTTTAAAAGAGATGGATCTATTGACGTCACACGGCTCATTTTTTCGGACACTTTGTAGAGTCTGCTACACCTCTACTGTTAAATAGTAATAAAGAATTCATACTTCAAGATTGTAGAAGTACATTTAACCAGGGAGGGATGGATGGGACATTGGATTGTAAATGATACGATACCAGTACCCATGGTTTGATAAACATGCTTCCTCAATCTTGATAGGTTGGTACAATCTAGTAGTGTCCAAACTTTTTAACCAATAATCTTAATCTACAAAGGGGGAAATTTTGTTCATCAACATTGGAGATGTAAACTAATTTTTCTTCAATTGTCTTATCCCCTAAGATCCCTGAAACTTCACTAACACACAAACACTCTTTCAAATTTTGAAAATTCTTTTATTTTCATGAAGAATAGTTTTGTCACGGATTTTTAGGAAGGGTGAAACAAAATAATAAAAGGAATCAATCAAGTTTGACAAAATCTATTAAAGCAAAGCTCTAAAATGGTAGGACAAACTAACATTAACACTTGAAGAGTGTCAAAACTGAATAAGCATAATATAAATGTTTAAGTCTAATTGGTATAGGAATAATCAGGCAAGTTTGAAATCGTGAGGATAATTTTAGCATGTCAAAATTAACGAAAAGAGAATCTTTTTTAAAAACATTTTAGAATCAACATAACAAGAAAATGATACACAGAAAATCACACTAGAAATAATAATCCTAATTAAATAGATCATTAAAAAGGCCAATTATACTGAAATACAATTTAAATGATTTAGTATTTACTGATACATATAAGTAATGTACTTTGTAATCAAATTAAAATAAAACAAATTTTATTAAAAATTGATAATCTTTTTAATTTCTGAAATCATCTTAGACTTCAAATTCAAACCTTTTCCATAAGATTGATTTTAGTCAAGTTTCTTATTCATATAGAAATTCATTCATCCTCATTTCTGGTGTTTTCTTTAAAATTATGTGTTGAGAACTGAAAACCCTGCGGGGGGGGGGGGTGGAAGCTCATACCTACCCCTGCACGCCTGCGGGGCAAGTTAATACAAACAAACTGAGAAATACACTAATAAGTTTGAAATCGCTAGGATAATTTTAGCATGTCAAAATTAATAAAATTTTATCTTTTTTAAAAAATATTTTAGAATCAAAATAACAAGAAAATGATACACAGAAAATCACACTAGAAATAATAATCCTATTTGAATAGATAACATTAAAAAGGACAATGATACTGAAAGACAATTTAAATGATTTAGTTTTTACTGATACATATAAGTAATGTACTTTGTAATCAAAGTAAAAATGAAAATAATTTTATTTAAAATTGATAATCTTTTTAATTTCTGAAATCATCTTAGACTTCAAATTCAAACCTTTTCCATAAGATTGATTTTAATCAAGTTTCTTATTCATATAGCAATTCATTTATCCTCATTTCTGGTGTTTTCTCTAAAATTGCGCGTTGAGCAATGAAAACCCTGTGGTTGGGGTAAGCTCATACCTAACCCTGCAGGGGCAAGTTTAAAAAAAAATGAGAAATACGCCTAACCCCCCCCCCCCCCCCTCCTTTTATTCTTAATTTATTTTAAAAACATGAATTTAAGCGAGACAGCGTAAAGAGGCACCAAAAAAATTACGTCATACAATAAAGTTGACCAATGAGAGGCCAGTATACAATGTAATTGACCAATGGTAAAATTATACTGCCCCCTCATTGGTTATTTTATCGCATGACGTCATATTTTTTGGTGCCACTTTACGCTGTCTCATTCAAGCTGAAAAAGATACACAATTGTAAAGATTTATTTTCTCAGATTTAGAAAAGGCATTTGATACATAACTCTCATAATTTTCATTCATAAAATGAACTAAAAGGAAAAGATGGAACTTCTTAAAGTAGTCAAAATTAAAGTAGTCATTATTAGATTAGATTTTTTTCTTCGGTTTACATACATAGAAAAAAACAACAATAATAAATCAATTAAATGAATATTATATACATTTATATATACAGTCAAATGTTATTGATATGGTTAATTTATAAGAAAATTTTCTTCCGATATGGCAGTTTCCTAAAAAATAGGAAGTATAAAGTAATGTGTATTCACACATTGTTTTCATACAGGCCATCATTATATCAACATAACAAAAGTCGTAATGTAGTTATAAGTTTCTAGCATTTATTCTCAATGTGTATCTAAATTATGACTTAGTGTCGATATGAATCATATAAATATTATGTCACTATAAGCCACCATATTCAACAAAAACAATGATGACAACATCCATAAGTAGAAAATCACAAAAAATCACGGATATACAAACCGTAAAAGGGAGTTATAAAGCAGATATTCAGTAGTCATAAAAATATATATAAAGTAAAAAATCTCGAAACCTTATTAAATAAAATATTCATAATAGATGTTTTAAAACATAAATACAACCTAAGGACTTAGTACTATCTACTGAAAGCTCGTTGGTTACTAGGAAACTTTTTTTTTAAATCAGCCTTTTATCTTTTAAAAAAGTCGAGATTATCTATCTCGTAACTTAGGGACAGACAAATGTATTATAGAGTAGCCATGCTACTAATAAACTATTTTACATAAAACAAGATAAAATTATTTTATTGAATAATTTTACCATAAATAATAAAATTTTAACCTTTTTTGGTTTTCAGGGAAGGAGGAACCTTGTAATTTTAGTTTAGGGATCTTAAGGGATAAGACAATTGATAATATACCAACAACAATGATAAATAAATTACCTCTACTAATTCTAAGATTAAAATTATGGGTATAGATCCTTTTGAAGAAACTCCTCTTAAGGGGCGTTTGTTGTATTTTTAATGTAGCCTTTTCCCTATTTCTAGCCACACTGCGGGGGGCTCTAACTCTGCGGGGCAATCACCTAACTTAACTTAACCTAACCTAACCTAAAATAACCTATCAAAAGCTGCTGTGAAAATACGACAAAAGGCCCCTTAAGAGGCGTTGCTACGAAAGGGACTATTCCCAAAAATTTATATGATTACCCAAAGTTTTTGACAATTTGGGAAAGGAGGTTTTATTTACACTCCATTGTTCAATCCCTTAATCCATAGTTTTTACATACTACAAAAGTTTTTAGAAATTTCAAATGAATTCCTTAAATTTTATCCCAACTTTTTTGATTATTTGATTTAAAGTTTTTTTATTAAATCATTTGAGGTTTACGGTCTAATTATTGATTATAATCAGACAAATATTTCAAAGTTTGGGTAATTATAATTTTCTTGTGCAATCGAAATAAATCTAAAAAAACAGGGATCTAAAGGGATCAAACAATGGCTTATAAATTAATGTTCATCCCCAATTATGATACACTGTAGATTAGAATTAGTGGTTGAAACGTTTAAACACTCAACCAATTAAGATTCACTAAAGTCCCAAAGTTGTTGAGCCAACGAAAAAGTTAACATTATTTTACAACTTTGGGGACTAGTATTATAGACAACCAATTGTCCCCTCTCTCTGTAAAAAAAAACAATACTACTTTTGCTTTTTTTAAGTAGAGCATTTTATTTGTAAAACAACATCCATAAAAGCGACGCTTAACAAATCAGACAGACAAATAAACATTAAAATATATAAAGTACTAAGTTGTGTCTTAGTATTACAGGAATCATCATGTGCAGTTTGAAATTTGTAGGAGACTCGATAATGTGGATGAAAAAATGAGCCGTGTGACGTCGTAAAAGAGAGAGATGAGAGGAGAAGTGGGAAAGAAGACCCCTTAAACTGACCAAGCTTACTTTGCTTGATTTACTTCACTAAGAGATGCGATTGATAATGAAGATTTTTTTCTTTGAAATATATTTCGTTATGAAGCAGCAGTAGTTACTAATTTATAAATGTTATAGTTAAGATAGATTTATAACTGTTAAAAGCCCTTAAAAATAGATGGATCTATTGACGTCACACGGCTCATTTTTTCAGCCACTTTGTCGAGTCTCAATTTGTAGAAAAATGTCTAAATAAACAGCTATCCGGACCGACGTACAGACTAAATCTTATTCAAGTAAGACTTCACTGATTCAAAAAGCTCTAAAATTTGACCTGAAATCTCAACTTTTATATTCATTATGAAAATTTAAAAGTCTGAAAGTTTGAAACTTTTAAAGAAGTTCAATATTGTCAAATATCTGTTAATATTTTATCCTCTAACATATTAACATATTAGACAGGCCTTCAAAACAGATCTATAGTATAGATGTATATACAGATATATGGCTTTATTCGTCTGCTACCAAATTATTTCCTGCTACTAGGCTGTGTTAATACACACCACACCACACCATATTGGTTGATTTTCAATGACCCAATTGAAAAAGGGCACAAGGACAGTGCCATGGAGAGATACAGTTATTTAACCCTATCACTCTTACTCTAACTTCACAATATTAATTTTAAGTGGGATGTTGACACCTCCCACATTTCACTACCGCCACTGGTTTAACTGAAAATAAAGGCCTTTCAAATTGAAATTAAATATTTGAGTTTCCTCAACTTTTGAGCAAAAGATAGGGGCTTAGTCGCTTGTACATTATGTAAGACATATTTATGATGTTTACCAAATATATATATATTAATTATTCAAGCATGTACTGTACTAAAAAATATCAACATTATGCATCCATGATAACCTATTTATGCTTTATCAGATCGAACAAAAATATACCTATTTAGTAGCAAAGCTACTCTGAAAGACTGTTTTTATGTCAAAATAGTTATTTATCAAACCGTATTATGGATAGCTTTCCGCGGATTTTAAAATGAAAAATTATGATATTAAAACTGGCATTAATCTTATGATTTATATTTTGTTATTCGTGGAAAGCTGTCTATAATACGATGCTATACATGATTGTTCAGTATGGCTGAGAACAGGTTCTAATTCAGCGGATATGAATCGGCTTGGGAGCAATACTGATATGTTTTATTCTGTACATAATATTAATGGTGTTATTATCCTTAAAGCGTTGAAGGTTCATAATTGCACTGATGAAACATAAATAATAAGTGAATAAATTACTACTTTTATACCTAATCGTCATATTATCTTATTTCAGGAAAACCACTTGGTATAAAATTGGGTATGCATGTTCACCTTCTGTCATTTCTACTCATTATAGGTAAGCCTTTAATAGTAGCTTCGCATCTAGCAACGTGGGGGGGTCTTTAAAATAGTGTAAAACCACACCAAGATATTTAAAGAGCTTTCCTGTCATGTACAATCTATTAACAATTTCGAGATACTTCAAACAAAAAACATACTACTTTATATTGTAGCGACTGCAAAACTATATCGGGACCTATCTAAAGCTTGTCTAAATTGGAGAAATCAATCGGTTTAGTAGCTTTTTAAGATTTAGACAAAATAATTCAATACTAACATACTAGTGGCTACGTCACAAGAGGCCTCTAGGAACACTTGAATCAAGAATAGCTAAGTTAAATTTAGTTATAGAAACAAAAAGTAAAAAAAAAGTTTTTTGCATGGGTCATTTTTTCTAGTGCGATTTTTCTTGGGAGGTTGGTGATACCCCCCTTTAAAATAGTTAAAAACCTGCCCCGGACCTATCAGAACCTCCACTTTAAAAGAGAATCATAACGATTTAGTGGTTGGCGAGGTACTTTGCGATACAGAGAAAGCCAGGCATCCTGGTACTTTTAATAAGGATTATTGTTGAGTCATTTTATGCTTTTTTCCTGTATGAATATGTTTGTTTATTTGTTGACATAAAAAAAAGTGGGTTTCTGCCTTTTTTAAACAAATTATCAATAGATATTAATATACAAAAATTATCTATTGTTTCCTTAAATACAGGGTAAGGTAACTTGGCGAGAAAAAATAAAATGATATAATTTTTCAATATTACAAAATGTAAAGACAATTGTTGGATATTTAATTTGTATATCATCAGTAAGATTCTCATTGTATAAAATATGTATTATTACTTATGTTATTTTATCATGCAATTAAGTAACATTAATGAATATAATTTAGGTTTTTCCTTTTTTCAATTTATTTTTTTTGTAATTATTATAATTGTGAAATTGATTATTTTATACCCAGTTTAAATGGTTTGCTGATTCAACTTAAAACTGTCTTCCTAAGTTTTATAAACACGTCCTCTTTTATTCGTTGGGTTTAAAACTTTAGGGCAACTAGCAGTTTCAAAAATATTTTCTAAATAACTCTAATCTTTAAAGGAGAAATTTAGTTTATCGTAATTGGGGTGTACATCAATCTATCATCCATTGTCTTATTCCTTAAAATCCCTTAATTTTGGAATTCATATTTAATCTAAAGAACGATATTTTTCTACAGCTTTTCTGGCAGTGATTTATCTGCCTGATAGGGGACAATATTCTGCTGTTTTTAATTTCATCATTAGAGAAAAATTTTATATTATCTTAAGAAACAGTTATCTTTAAGTATTTTCAAATTTGCAAGTTATTTTTTTTTTCATTACGGAACAAGTGTTGTTGTAGTTATTGATCAAATGAAAATCAAATTTCAATAACATAACAATGCATACGAGAAATAAAAGTTAAAATATTTTAATGGTTTCCCATTCAGTAAGATTTCAATAAAAATGAAAGTAAAAAGTCATTAACTTTCATACATTATATAAAGCTAAGCTTAACTATTAAATGGAACCTCTAGATATGTTATTATCATTACCAAATGATAATATTAATCCAATATTTAATATGTAATCCTTTTTCCGGTATGGCTTCGAAACTGATTAATATCCGCTGGATTAGAACTGTTTCTGAGGCAAACTTAATAATTTATATTGTATGGTATTATAGACAATTTTCTATTAAATAGTAGAATAAAAAATCATAATATTAAACTGAAAATTCATTTTGTATTTTTTCATTTTACTATCCGCGGAAAGCTGTTTATAACACGATCCGATAAATAACAATTCTTTTCTGTTTTTAAATAGTACAAAAAATATAATTTACTCCCTTTCAATTCCAATTATAATTTTCTAAAAATAATCACAGACAATTCATTGTGACGTAACTCATAAAGTTTTTGCCAAAAACAATTAACAAGTTTTTTTTTAAATAAATTTATTTATAACAAGTAACTACATTCTTTTAAAGGGTATTTTCAATAAATTCTTCTATGATATGTTTACTTTAAATGTCTTATTTTTATAAGACTTTTGACGAAGCTCAATCTGTCCTACTTTTGATTACTGTGACGTCATAAAAATTAGTGCTTATCCATATCTTTTTTAGGGTTTTTCTTTCCCACTTCTCCTCTCATCTCCCTCCTTTTTATGACGTCACAGGAATCAAAAGTAGGACAGATTGGGCTTCGTCAAACTTTTAGTTTAAACACTACGAAGGACTGACGGACGGACGGACATACACAAGTGAATTATAGAGTAGCTACGCTACTAAAAATTAGTTGTATTATGAAAGTATGACTAGTAGTAAGTTTTCAAAGCATAATTATTTTCTTGCTCCCATGAGATTTGTTTTCTAAGGAAAAATTTCAGGGATACAGAGATATGGCAATGGTTGACAAAGTAGTATATCCCAGGCATCCAAACGGATAAGACAATTGCCAATGAATTGATTTTCATCCCCAATGATAATACACAAAATTACCCCTTCTATAGATTACAATTAGTGGTTGAAACGTTGAACACTCAATATAATGAACCAACCAATCAAAATTAAAAGTCTCCAAAATTGTTGAGCCAATGAATAAGAAAGCTTTATTATAAAACTGGTGTGATAAACAGTCCAATGTCCCCTCCCTTGCTTAATAATACCTCTACTTTTTATTATAGAATTTTATAAATTATAAAGGAAAAGAGTTGTTTATAAATTTAGCCATGAATGTCCTCTCCCTCCCTGGCAAATATCTACTGACAGTCTTATATATTAGTGGTTAAAACTAATTTAAACTTTTCTATTAAAAATTCTATTTTTTTTGCTTGGAAATTTGGGATAGTGCAGAAAGAGGAATTTACTAGATATTTTCTGTATCAAAAAATTCACAAAGAAATCAATAGTCCATTCTTCACAAAAATTAAGTATGAAACTGGCAAAACGTATTTTATGTTTTATTAATAACTAGCGGCTACGCCCCTAGAAGCCTCTAGCGGAGTTGAATCCCGAAACCTATTTTTTTTTTAAAGTAAAAAAAAATTTTTGTGAGAGGGAAGGTTACTCTGTCCCCATTTTTTATTTTAGTTTTAAAAAAAATTAATTAAATTAATTTTTTCTAGGGGCGATTTCTCTTGGGAGGGTGGTGATACCCTCCCCAAAATTAGTTAAAAACCTTCCCGGGACCTATGAGAAGCTACCCTTTAAAGGAGAAGTTAGATTTATCTAAAGCATACCCAAACTATGTAAATCTTTTATATCAAAATTTTTGATATCTAGATTATTGCTAAGTCTTTTTAATTAAATGCTTCATAAAAGTCAAAGTGTCTAAAATATTACAATTTTAATAACAATGGTAGCAACTTCGTCAAAAGTCCGACAAATCAGATTGAGCTTTTGTTATACATCTTACATGATAACAGGAATCATTATACTTTAATTTCACTATGATGATTCTAACATATTTAAGTAAGAAATACATACTTCTAGTATTAAAATCTAAATTTAAATGTGAATAATCTTATAAAATTCATGAGTGTGAGATATTAAGCATATTCTTTTCATTTTCCAAGACAGACAATCTTATCCGTACGTACATGTGTATTAATTTCATGATTCAAATTAATGTTTTATAAATACAGAATGTACTTCAAGCTTTTCTATAATTGGGTTGGTTCATCCGTCCGTTCGTCAATAACTGATAGCTCCTTTTTTAATTTAGGAATATTGGAAATTTCTATTAATTTCAATATTGTTTTAACACTTTAGGTATGATTTAGATAATGTAGCTACTCTCTAACCGTTACCAAAAAGTTCTTACGTTTGAGGTCGATAGACTTGTCCTGTAAATTCAAAACCATGCAATTTTAAAGCAACTTTATTCTCAAAACACAGTATTTTATTTTTACGGTTGAAAAATAAGGAGCAATTTTACCTTTTATATTTGTTTCTTAAGTATGAAATACAACTTTTTTACAGTATTATTATGCACTGAGGATGTGCCATTGGACTGTTTATTACACTAGTCCCCAAAGTTTTATAATAAGTTGGTTAACAACTTTGGCCACTTTTAATTGGTTGGTTCATTTAGTTGAGTGTGCTAACGTCTCAATCACTAATTGTAATGTACAGTAGGGGTAACTTTGTGTATCATCATTGGGGAAGTACATCAATTTATCAGTCATTTTCTTATCCCTAATCATTGTGACCAATGAAAGTATAGAAACTTTTATTTGTGCGAAAAGTTATTCTGATAATTTGGTAAATTGTTTAGCAAAGTCAATATTGCATGATTTTGTAGGATTAGTACGAATATTCTGGTTTTTAGAGTTTATCTCATAGTTAATGTAGACATTTTAGAGTTGTCCTATCGATTTGAAACAGTTAGGTACAATTTAGAAAGCGTAGTAACTATACCAGAAAGTCAGTGGCGTGCAAAGCACTTTGTCTAGGGGGGGGGGCATTTTGAAGATTTTGTAAAATTTTGCCCCCCCCCCCTAAATCAAAGTGCCCCGGGGGGGCACTTTGCTTTAGGGGGGGGCATTTTGATTATATATACTAATTTTAAATAAGGGCGTTTTAAGGGGTGGGATTATTTGACTATGGGCCTCCTAGTCCTTATCCCTTCTTCCCCATCCCTATTTCCCATTTATATCCTCCACCTCTTCCCCCCCCCCCAACTCTTCTCCCCCATCCCTTCTCCCCACCCTGCAATGACCGAAGGGAAGGGAGCTAGAAAGCATCTTCGAAAAAATAGTACAGAAGATAAATTCACCTTTCCCCCCCCCCCCTCCACCACAAAACATTTTAAATGGGTGGAAGGGGATGTTATAAAATCTCAGCAGGAAGGATGAATAACCCCATTAAAAAAAATTGGGGGGGGGGGGAGATAAAAACAATCATTTTGGAAATAATTTACCAAAAATTAACCTAATATGAAAAAATGATATTAAATATTTCTTTATTGTTTGACAACATCTTTAAGAATCAAAGCACAAAAAATCATTAATAAGAATACAGACAAGAAGATTTAAAGAGCATCTGTTGAAATAAATATATATTTTAGGTAGAAAAAGTCACAAATCCTTTTTCCTGTATGTTGTGTGATGACAGTCAAAGTAAATTACATACTGGATGCTCAAAACAGCAAGAAATTTTATTTTTTTTAATATTATAATCCACAAAAAAATTTATCGTACCATAAAAACCAAAGATATAATGAACTGTGTAAAAAATAAAAAAAAATTACTTTCATTGTGATAAAAAGCAGAAACCATTTGGAAGGGCGCAAAGCGCAAATTTTTTAATTCAAATATGCAGGGAGGGAGGGGTTTTTGGGCTATTTATTACACTAGTCCCCAATATTTCATAGCAGAAACCATTTGGAAGGGCGTGAAGCGCAAATTTTTTTCTTCAAATATGCAGGGAGGGAGGGGTTTTTGGGCTATTTATTAAACTAGTCCCAAATATTTCATAGCAGAAACCATTTGGAAGGGCGCAAAGCGCAAATTTTTTTCTTCAAATATGCAGGGAGGGAGGATTTATTACACTAGTCCCCAATCTTTCATAGCAGAAACCATTTGGAAGGGCGCGAAGCGCAAATTTTTTTCTTCAAATATGCAGGGAGGGAGGGGTTTTTGGGCTATTTATTACACTAGTCCCCAATATTTCATATAAAATTTTCTTATTCGTTGGCTCAACAACTTTGGGGACTTTAATGGAATTTTGATTGGTTGGTTAATTAAGTCGAGTTTCCATACATTTCATCCACTAATTGTAATCTATATAAGGGGTAATTTTGTGTATCATCATTGGGGATGTACAAAATTTCTTTGGTAAAAAGTTTATATTATACAAAATAAAATACTTCCTATAACCTGGTTTGTTATGTTCAGTGAAAAAAGATTATAACCTAATTTCTACACTAATAAAAAAATTTGGTAAGGTTAAATGAATAGTAACTGTCTGTTTGGCGCAAAGCGCCAAATTTTTTTTTTTGAGTATTTCTTGATCTTTTTTTTGGAAACTGGGATAGTTTTGCTTTTGTAGGATAGGGGGCAAAAAGGGGCATTTTTGTTGACCAGGGGGGGGGCCAAATGGGGCATTTTTTAACATTTAGGGGGGGGCAGGGGGGGCGGTTGCTAGGGGGGGGCAGGGGGGGGCGTTTTGGTCGCTAGGGGGGGGGGGGCGATTGCCCCAAATGCCCCCTTCGGTTCGCACGCCACTGCAGAAAGTCCGTATGTCCAATTAAAAACAAAGATTGGCCTTTTTAAATGTATCCTATATTTACTCAATTTTGCAACAAATTTATGCACAATTTCGTTTAGACTTGCAATTAATTTTCTGCTTTTTAAGTTCTGACACTCTAAAAAAGTTATTGTTAGTTTATCATTTCCTCTGATTTTAGAGCTGCGCTTTTATGGATGTTGTCATCCTTCTTAGATAGCTTTTATTTCCTTATTTGAACAAATAAAACAAAAATCAGTCCAAACCTAAAAGTACGCATTTGTATGTTGCGTGATTGACCTTAGTTTCAGCAAGTAATCTACTTATTTAAACACAAGCACTTTACCAATTACAAAACCTTTACTTATTTTTCCTTGCATTAGGCTTATAAATCAACAAGGATGATAACATCCATAAAAGCGAAGCTCTGAAATGGTAGGACAAACGAACATTAACACTTGTTGAGTGTCAGAACTGAATAAACTGGTTATTAATTATACAAAATTATAAGTAAATTTGTTGCAAAACTGATTAAATACATATTACTGTTTAAAGACATACTGACGTTTTTAGGGCTTGATTTTAGAGATGCTTCGCTTATAACACTATACCTTGTTGTAATAGGAATCAGTAAACCAAAAATCAGATAAATCGGATAATTTTAACATACAAAATTTTGTTGTCAAAAAAGTACAAAATCAGCATGTTTTAAATGGACGTACGGACTTTCTGGTAACGATTATAGAGTTACTGCGCTTTCTAAGTCGTACCTAACTGTCAAAGGAATCGCCATGCAAAGTTTGAAATCGATAGGACAATTCTAACCTGTTTAAATTAACGAAAAAAGCTAACTGTAATGGACGGACGGACGTACGGACCGACTGACCATTATTATAGAAAAGCTTCGCTTTTGCAGCCTAATCCTTAATTAAGTTGAAAGCAATAAGATGTCTCTCTGCTTGTAGTGAAGGATCTCACAAACCACTCAGATTTAGTTATAGAGATAAATTTTAGCAATTTATTGATATTCTTTTACTGTTTAAAGACTCTTAACTTTTTTTTGGATAAACAAGGTTATTCTAGGTCTTACAAATTCCTTTTATAACTGCAAGTAAGGCTAGATAATTTTATGGGATTTGAAAGACTTTTTCAGCGTGGATTTGAAACCGATTAATATCTGCTGGACTAGAACTGGTCCTCCGTTATAGTGAAAAATCATGTATAGCATCGTATAAAAAAAAATTTCTAGGAATATTAATAAAATTAATAACAGTTTTTGTTAGCCCAGGCCTTCTGGTTTTAATCTTATGATATTTCATTTTGATATCCGCCTGAAGAAAGCTGTCTATAATACGATACGATAAATAACTACATACTAATAACTTCGTTATTTAAACAAAGAAGTAAAGTTTTTTGATGATAACCATATTATTTCCCTCTGATTAATTTTGTAACATTAGCCGACCATATTTATGATATTTATCAAAGCTTTATAAGTATTTATCATTACATTTGTCAAGTAAATGGATAAACAAGGATGACAACATCCATTAAGGCGAAGCTCTGAAAATGTAGGACAGACGAACATTAACTCTTGAAGAGTGTCAGAACTGAACCAGCAAAATATAAATATAAATACAAAATTATACGTAAATTTATTGCAAAACTTCTTAAATTCAGAATACTGTTTAAGGATATACTTAAAATTTTAAGACTTGATTATAGAGATGCTTCGCTTACAATATTGTACCTTGTTGTAATAGGAATCAGTACTTTAAAAATCAGACCAATCAGAATATTATATCACATAAAAATATACTCGGATATTATGACAGGAGAAAAAGTGTTGTCAATTTAGGTTGCTAACATGGAACTTGTTTATTGGACTGTTGGTTCATTCAGTAGGAGGGGATGGGATGGGGTGAGGGGTATGAGGGTGAATTAGGGGTATCGTTATTTTTTTAGACCGTTGCTAATTTCTCTTTTTTAGAGAACATAAAAATCTGGTGTAATATCCATGTAATATTATATCTATTGTCAAGTAACCTTATAATTTACCACTTTTTGTTTTCTTTAAAGCAATACTTTTCCAGTAATAAATGTAAAGTATTTTAACTCCAAAATTCTTTTGTATCTTTTAGTATCCTCAGGTAGATTTAAAAATCGCACACCTAATATAAACTATGATAGGCAATTTAATGTAAATGTCTTTTTTGTGATTTCTTGACAAGGTCGAGATGTTTTACCTTAAAAAAAAAAACCTTTGACGTCCTTCTCCCCATTCTATACCAAATAGCTGTCTATGAGATCTAAATGGACATACAACAAACAAATAAATAGAAAAAGAATAGTCGCTTGCATTGCTGTTTACCACTAAATCTAAATTACATTGATTTAACAAATTAGTAAATTAGATTTATTCATTGATCCTGACGTCTGTCTGAATTCATTCACTTTTATTCATTGATGCTTAGTATCGCAGCCTCTATATACGTCTGTTTTGTCTGTCAATTAAGATCTCGTTAACCACTGAATTGATTGATCAGCTTAGGTAAACTTCACATAGGTTCCAGGTTGGTTTAAGGCTCTTTTATTTGTAAATTTATGTTATCAGAAGGTTTTAGGCTATTTTTCTGCCATACATACCCGTACATACTCTTAAATTAAGGAATGTGCATCTTTATATTCACATTGAAAAAGTACTTTAGCTTAGTTTTTTAAGTGTTTAGTTTTAGTGATTTTTTAGTAATTTTATTCACAGTTTAGCTGCTTCTACTATATTTTATTAAGGTAGCAGCAATCCTCTATGTTATCTAAGTCTAAGATATGGATCATGAGCAACATTGGGATGTAGAGTTCATGATCTAGAACTTTCTTATTGCTGTGCTACTTATCTATCTATCTATATTATTAAGGAACAAATCTAAGATATGGATCATGTACAACATGGGGAAGAAGAGTTCAAGACCTGGAGCCCCTGGTGAAAAGGGGATATGTTCTGCATAATATGAATAATGGTTATCCAAGGTCAGATTTTGAGCATTTTAATCCAAAAATCGAAATCAATAGGATGATTTGTAATTTAAAATATTTTTTATATACAAATAATTTCATATCCTTAATGGACATATGGACTATTTGATATTGATTATAAAGTTGCTACGCTAAAAAAACAATGAAAAATGGTTAATTCTGGTGCTAAAACACATAGGCAAAAAATAAGCATGTGCAGTCTTAATTTTATGTACGGGCAAACCCTATTTTTAAAGTAGTATAAAGGAACGTTTTTACGGTTTATTAATGTAAATTAAACTATATAAAAGGTTTGATCGGATACAACGACTTTTATGCGGTATTTTTTATCGATAGTCATCTATTCTTAAATTTTTACTTTTCAAAGTTAGATATTATATATATTAAACACTACAAGATTCAAATAGATTAAAATAACCAAATAAATATCCCTTTCCAAGTACTTAATTGGATCTAAAAGCATTGCATTTCATATTTATATCAAAAGGAATAAATCATAAAAACATAAAAAGCTAGACTTTAATTATATGTATACTTTTATATAACCCTTTTTTGCTTTTTTAGAAGTTACAATTGTAAAATTTAACTATTTTATTTTCTCAAATCACAGGTTTTCTATTCTTAAAATCGTATATTAATGATCAAAAATATTGTTCTTATGGACGCGCTCATTCTTGTTTAGCCTAAAACTATTATTCAGTTTTTAGTAGCGAAGCTATTCTAATCTACGTCTTTGTCTGTTCGTCTTGTAGGTAAGGCTAGAGGATCAGTAATATTTGACATAATATCATTTAACATAAATTCATTTCACATAAAACATTTGACATAAAATCACTTCACATAAAGGTACATTTGACATAAAAACATTTGCCATAAAGGTACACTTCACATAAAAACGTTTCACATAAAGATACATTTGACATAAAGGTACATATGATATAAAGGTACATTTGACATAAAGGTACGTTTGACATAAAGGTACACTTGGCATAAAGGTACATTTGACATAAAGGTACACCTGGCATAAAACGTTTCACATAAACATACATTTCAAAGTCTACCCGAGGTTGTCATTTTTTTCCCCGAGCATGGCAACCGGTGAACAGAATCTCAGTTCTGCACCACAAGCCTCGCACGACTGAAGTTCCCATGTCTATACAGTCATATTTATATGAAAATATATTTAGAAGATTTTTGAATTTTTTTTTGAAGATTATCTATTTTTTTAAAAAGATTTTAGAAATTTTTATTTATTATTAAAAGAAAATCTTCCAAAAAAATTCAAAAATCTTCTAAAAATAATTTCATATAAATATGACTGTATAGACATGGGAACTTCAGTCGTGCGAGGCTTGTGGTGCAGAACTGAGATTCTGTTCACCGGTTGCCATGCTCGGGGTACCTTTATGTGAAATGTACCTTTATGTCAAATGTACCTTTATGTGAAATGTACCTTTATGTCAAGTATACCTTTATATGAAATGTATCTTTATGCCAAATGTACCTTTATGCCAAATGAGTTTATGTGAAACGTTTTTATGTCAAATGTACCTTTATGTCAAATGAGTTTATGTCAAATGATACTTTATATCAAATGTTTTATGTGAAATGAATTTATGTGAAGTGATTTTATGTCAAATATTACTGATCCAGGCTAGATATATTAGACTGCTTTATTATATAGACAACAGATCTATAGTTTAGATGTATATACAGAAAACTACCTCCCTAACTTATTCAATGACCTTTTTTGTCTGCTGCTAAATTGTTTTCTGTTACTTGGCTGTGTTAATATTAACAACACTATTGGTTGATTTTCAATGACTCAATTGAGAGTCGGCACAAGGACACTGCGATGGGGAGATACAGTTGTTTAACCTTTTCTCCCACTAGTGTTTTACTTTAATATATAGACTACTGAAATTTAATTTAAGATTTTAATTTTAAGAACTTGGCTTTGGTTATTTTACTCATAAATGTTGTCATCCTTGTTCTAAACTAAATCTATTTCCAATAAAGCAAACAACTTTAGAAAATTTAAAGGAGGAATAGAAGTATTCTAAGGAATAAAGTTTAATACTTAAATAGATTTTTACTTGTAAATTTTACTTTTTAAATTTCATTACTAGATATCATCTATAATTGCCTAAATATACAACTGGAATCTGATTTAAACAAGGATGGCAAAATCCATAAAATCGAGAGTTTGAAACGGTAGGACAAACGAACATTAACACTTCTAGATTGTAAGAACTTAAAAAGCAGAATATAAACATATAAGTATAAACAAAATTGTAGTTAAATTTGTTGCTAAAATGGGTGATTAGTATGAGGGTAGATGGACAAAAAATCAGCAATGTGACGTCATAAGGTATTTTCTTTTTTTTTAGGGGTTTTCTTTCACACTTCTTCTCATCTCCCTCATTTTTAAAACCTCACATAGCTGATTTTTAAAATATTTTGTCCAGCTACAAGTATTGCGATTTATCAGACTTCTGAATAGGTTGAAATATCTACATATCTTGGTTCGATTTATGGTTGTGTTCTGTGTACGTATTGTACAAAATTACGCGACAAAAGAATTTTCTTTTAGATACACTGCTCTTGTACGGAGAAACTTTATCAGATTTGGGAAGCGCAGCGGTGGAGGGGCTATGGCCGCCCCCCTAGCCGTTATGGGACGCAACATGTTGACACCCAAACTTATTTCTGCTGGTGGGGAGACAATGCCCTACCCCCCACCCCCGGCGGCAGCTAGTTTTGAAAATGGCGACCTCCCAGAGGCAGCTGGTGACGTTAACGAGATGGAATCTTCGGACGAAGAATATCAGGATCCTAGGCCGTTTCAGCAGGTAATAAAATCAAAGTTCTGTAAGAAAATTAAAGTAGCTAGGCAAAGTGTCCTAAAAATCAGCAATGTAATGTCATAAAAAAAATGAAGGAGATGAGAGAAGTGGGGAAAAAAACCTAAAAAAGAGATGGATAATCCCTTATGACGTCACAAGGCTTATTTCTTTAGAGACTTTTCCAGCTTAAAAGTGATTATTCCGATCTTTTCCTAAAGGTGCTCAGCGAGCAAAGAAACCCCCTCAATTTTAAAGATAAACTTTAAACAAGAAGGGTGGGTGGGGGAGAGGGGGATGTAGTCTGTAGTGCGATAGGCCTGAGATTGTAGCCACAATGTCAATGAAGATTATTAAATTTAACATTCGTGGAAATTTGTCTAAAACTCGTTACTATACACGATTTTCCAGTATGGCTGAGAACAGGTTCTAATACACAGAATATAAATCGAATTTGAAGCCATACTGGAATATATATGTTATATTTGCTATTGGACATTGTTTAAAATAAATTGTACAATTCTATCAAATAAAAATAAAAATATTACGCAGTTTATTTAAACTCTTAGGCTGCAGTTCATAAATTGCTGGAATATATATGTTATATTTGCTATTGGACATTGTTTAAAATAAATTGTACAATTCTATCAAATAAAAATAAAAAATATTACGCAGTTTATTTAAACTCTTAGGCTGCAGTTCATAAATTGCTAACGGCAGCGACACTTTTACCAATTAAAACTTAAAAGTTGTTTACGCAAACACTTTATATTTTGTCGAACAGATTAAGTAATGCCAAAGTTCACTCAGCCGATTTAAATACTTATTAACAGCAAACAAAAAATTTTCTCTTCTTTTTTTCAAACGAACAAGTTTAATTATAGAGCAGCTTTGGATCTATCTATCCAACAAGTTAAGTTTATTTAAACTCTTAGGCTGCAGTTCATAAATTGCTAACGGCAGCGACACTTTTACCAATTAAAACTTAAAAGTTGTTTACGCAAACACTTCATATTTTGTCGAACAGATTAAGTAATGCCAAAGTCCACTCAGCCGATTTAAATACTTATTAACAGCAAACAAAAATTTTCTCTTCTTTTTTTTCAAACGAACAAGTTTAATTATAGAGCAGCTTCGGATCTATCTATCCAACAAGTTAAGTTCAACAATTTCATTTAGTCGCAGACATAAACAATCTATAATTTAATAATTATTAAATCGAATCTTCCATGGTGCTAAAACACTTAATAAAAGTGGACTAAGTATAATTATAGAATAGCTTTGGATCTATCTAACCAAAAAAGATAAATATTTTGGAATGACTAGTTTTTAGCCGAATGAGTCTTTATTAATATCATTGTTTGTTTTATTATTCATATAGGAGTATTCAAATTAGTTTAATCATTCTTGTACATAATAGGATGGTGAATATATATATTTATTTGTTTTAATATGTTAAATAAACTAATCCAGAATTTCGACGCTTGGCTCGCGTCGCTCCTCGTGTTCTGACTCGGAATCCTCTTCGAAGGTGGGGCCGTCGGAGTTCTCGGATTCAGCACGGGAGGCGGCGTCGTCTCCAGCGGCATCGTCTCCAGCTTCGCCAACATCGGACCTAGCTCCGGCGGATCCAGCCCCTGACTCGGAATCCATGGACCAGTCATCATACTGGCCATCTAGGCCGGGCTCGCTGTCACTGATCTCAATGGTCGACTCGAGGTCCAGCACAATATCATACGCAGAGGTAGCCATTAAGACTGCCTCCTTGTAATCATTGCACTGAGCCTCGAGGACCGACAACTCATGTATGTTGTCCTCACGCGAGCGGTCGACAGTAGGCATTGCATCGCCTAACAAGCGGTGCAGCCGAATGCCTTCGTCGACAAGTCTGAGCGACTCGCGGTTGGGAATCTCTTGCAGACCTGCGCGAAAAGCTAACCGACACGCATCGCGGAAGCTAGTGCGCAGGCCCTTCCCAAAATAATACCAGTCAGCAATTTCACTCGAGTAAACTATCGGCGGAGCTGGCAGAGGATCTGGAACCGCAAAGGGAACGGGGCCGCCAACCTCGGGTTCGGGAGAGGGAGCCAAGACCTCCTCTACAGCGTCGATCAACAGTCTCAGGTTGCTATGATCAACCATGACAGAAAAACTTATTATTTAACTTATCGGCAGACTTAAAAGTAAACGTAACTTGATGGTAATCGTATGAACACCGGAAGAGCAATGATTAGTTAACAAGAAAGTCGCAATTAAATAGAATTAATCATGTCACGTGACATGTCCCGGCAAGCCTTTACAAATAGGTCTAATTTACCCCCATTTTTCATATTAAATAATAATAAACAAAGACAAAAACCGGCCGGGTCAAAAATCAAAAATCAAATTGCGCAAAGGCAGCTTCCTCCCCCAATGTCAGTCTTTTTTCTCCACCCCCTTTTATTATTACCACCCGGGTCAACCATTTTTCAAGACGACACTTTCGGCTTCTTTGACCTCACTGACACCTCTAGTGAATATTTAGTCTTGTTGTCAAGGGATAAAGGGGAAGGGATGCTAGGGACGGATTTCCCGGGAACCTAGCAACAACAACAACGCATGCCTATAACATATGGGTCGTATGCTCGTCAAATACATTGTTGTATGAAAAACGAATGCGTGTGTTTATGTTTATGTGTATGTTTTTGTGTTTGTGCGTAGACAATAGCCTCACTGGCCACCCAAAGCTCCTTAGCCTCCCCAATTTGCACGTTTCCTGCTCTACCCCAATATTAATATTAATATCATCATACTACCCAAAATATTCTAAATTCCTGGAAATGTTAAAGGTTAAATTGAAATTCAACGAATTTTTCTACACATATTTTCCAATTTTTAAATATGTTTTACAAAAAATCTAGCCCAAGGTCAATTTTTTCTTCACTCTTTGCTTTAGTCTCCACAAAAACTTCAATATTCTAATAATTTTAAAAATGTCTTAACGATGCCTTGAATTTAGAGATCGAATCACCACTACACAATTTACAATTTTAATTAAATTAATTTTTAGTTGACACTGTGGGTCATGACTCGGTCACTTCTACATGACCGAGCCAAATAGAACCAACGATTTCACTAGGAACCCCACCTCCAAACCCCCCCCCCCCCCCGTCAACCCACCAATGGGAAACCAACGGTCATATGGTCACACCGTGTTCTTTGACGCTTGGATCTGGTGCACGTCGCCTTTTTCAGGATAAGGACAGCACGGTGTGTGGACTAACCAAATGGCATGTCGGTCCTAGGGACCATAATCACAGCAGTGATTGGTGTGATATTGACATATTATCACAACCACGACATCCCCTATAGGCAACCAGTAGATGCATGATATATGGATGCAATTATACTTTAAATATAACTTATAAACTTAACTGTAAATTGTAATAGTACTTTTGTAAACGGATGGACTAACAACACGCACAGTGTTTTTACTCTATCCGTATAGCCACACGGCTATTTTCCATTGTAATCATTGTATTCTTCTGTTTTTCCGAAATAAATTATTATTATTATTATTATAAATGAATGAAGTTATTACGTAAAGTTTAACAAAAACCAAATAATATTATTTGACCAGTATTTTAAGTTCTACGAAAAAAATAACAATATATTTCTAGTGAATATATTTTTTGTAATGTTCATTTTTTTTATAAATCCGGGAATTAAATTTCTAGTATGGCTTCGAAACCAATTTACATCCGATGGATTAGAACTATTTCTCATCCGTATAGCATCGTATTACAGAAAATTTTCTACGAATGATAAAATAAAAATCACAAAATCATTTTTAGCCCTTCGTTAGAACCTTCGACCTAATTACTTCTGTATTCTGTTACTAGCGGCTTCGCCCCTAGCCTCTAGGGGCTTTGCCCCAAGAGGTAATTTTTAAAAAATGGGGATTTTTTGGGGGGAGGGGTGGAGGTGTCCCACCCCCAAGAAAATAGCATAAAACCACCACAATACCAGTAGATATATTTCCTGAAGAGTAGAATCAGTTCAGTGGTTACCGAGATCTTAAGGGACAGACGAACGGACGGACAGACAGACTGACAGACAGACAAACAGACGGAGAGACGGACAGACATCATTCTATTTTGTATTACAGATATAAAGAAGTAAGGTTTTTGGCTCTCGCAGACCACTTAACCATTTTCTCCATTTTTCGTAAGCTTTACATAGAACCCAGCATGGTTTTAGACTATTTTATCTCTAATTTGAAGTCTAATAGGATGGTTTAAAGCTATTTTCTTCCAAAGTCGCATATAAAAAAAAAACTTTAATATATTATTCAGGAGAAACGAATGAAAAGCTTCATTAGATTTGGAAAGCGCGGCCCAAGGAGTTCAAATTTCATCAGATTCGGCAGAGCAATGGGACCCATCCACATTTCAAGGTAATAGTTCCCCCAATGGTTATTTCTTAGACGATTAGACACGTTAAAAGAGTAGAATTTCGTCTACTGCAAGCATCTTGCATTTTGGTTAATTACATTGAGAACTAAAACTTCTAGTATATCTGATGCTATAGCCTTGCTTTTAAAAATATTTTCATCCTTGTTTATATATCTTGCCCTACTGACGATTTCTTAGACAATTATAAAAGTAGAATTACCTCTTACTTATACTACAAGCATCTTGCATATTGAGTAATTATATTGAGAACTAAAACTTCTATAATATTTGATGCTATAGCCTTGCTTTTAAACATTTGTTATCCTAGTTTTTTATTATTATTAAAAAGAAATAAAGGTTAATATAAATCCTTTGATGTCATACAAATATTAGGAACGGATTTTATAAATTTGATTATACTGTAATGTTCCTTTTTTCTCAAGTGCCCCCCCCCCCTCTCCCATGAAAATATTAAATTTTATAATTTTTTTGACGTTTTTTAAAAAAATACAATGCTAATTTTTCGACCTTTATTAGCTGTATTATCGTACAATTCAAATAAAGAGATATTGTAGGTAATTATACTTTTGTAAAATTAAAAAATTATGAAAGTATAATTTTTATTTCATGTCTTGAATTATAAATCTAAACTTACTACTTTTTACATGACGTAATTATAATATCATAACGTCATTGTTGGCATTCGACATATTTTTACATGAATGTTGTACAAGATTTTCATGTACTCAATAAAGT
Source organism: Acartia tonsa (assembly GCF_053477335.1). Lineage (NCBI taxonomy): Eukaryota > Metazoa > Arthropoda > Copepoda > Calanoida > Acartiidae > Acartia > Acartia tonsa. The sequence goes on along the minus strand of NC_137260.1, from coordinate 62,906,434 downwards.
AATACTTGCAGCTGGCTAAAATATCAATACCTCCATTCTCCCTCTGTACCCAATCCCCTCCCCTCCTACTGGATAAACGAACTGACCAATATTAACTAAATAAGTAATTAACGCATGTTTGACTTTAACAAAATAGTTGATATATTTATTAGACCATTTTATTGACACAATAAAAACTGTCCCGAATTTGTATTAATTTTGAGGAACACGACTCCAGTTACGTCATATTTTTCTTTCCCGAAAAAGGGAAGGGGGAAAGAAAAAAAAGGGAAGGGGGGGAAGAAAAAAGAGATGGGAGAAAAGGGGGTTTTCCCCATCTCTTTTGAAGAGATTTTCTTCCCCCCTTCCCTTTTTCGGGAAAGAAAAATATGACGTAACTGGAGTCGTGTTCCTCAATATTAATACAAATTCGGGACAGTTTTTATTGTGTCCATTTTATTTGCAGGGCTTTTACCTAAAGTAATAAACAAACTAACAAAACTTCCCTTACCCCCTTTTATTATTAATCTTTAAAAAAAATATGGGTTACTTTGTGTGAAAGCGCTCAAACACCTATGTTTGGATATTGTTATTCTTGTTTTTGTTAACTTATAGTTGCTGCGCAGATGTGTATATAATAGCGGCTACGTCCTTACTGGCCTCTAGGGGTTATTAAGTGGGGGGGGGGGGAGTCGACTTTTTTTCTTTACTTTTTAGTTTTAAAATTCAAAAAAAAATGGTGTGGGGGAGGGCACTTTCTCTAGGGCGATTTCTTGGCACCCTTCCCCATATTAATAAACACATAAAGGAGAACAATATCAGTTCAGCGGTTAGCGAGATCCTTTGGTACAGACACACACAAATCATGTTACTTTAATATAAGTGTTGTCCTTGTTTTTAGTGAGGACGAGATAGATAGGGATAGCGAAGATAATGAGAGCATCGAGGAACACTTTACATGTATTTGTACATAATTGTACTTGTTTTTAGTGAGGACGAGATAGACAGAGATAGCGAAGATAATGAGAGCCTGGAGGAACACTTTAACATGCATTTGTACATAATTGTTCTTGTTTATAGTGAGGACGAGATAGATAGAGATAGCGAGGATAATGAAAGCCTGGAGGAACACTTTAACACGCATTTCAATCAGGTAAGCGTATTTTTATTTTTGTAAATAATTTGTCATAGTATAAAGAAAAATAGAGCAAGCTTTTTCATTACAGCTAAAACCTTTTTTTTTATTTTTGGCGGATTTATAATTTCTGTATATTTTGCAATACATACAAAAATAGTTTACTTTTTTTCAACAAATTGTTATTAACTTTTTATTGCTGTGCTTCTTTTACTTATAGAAAGGGAATACTGATACGTTCTTATTTTAGATTTGCTTGGCTATTTAAAACAGGGACGTCCAAGCTTTTTAGTTTGAGGGGGTAAAATTAGTGGTTTTAAAAGTTCTAGGCGGGTAATCGAAAGTATTTTTTTTTAATTTTGAGGGAAGTAAAATGAGTGGTTTCAAAGTTTAAGGGGGTAAACGCACCTTTACCCCCACCATTGGACGTCCATGATTAAATATATGTACTATTTTTTTCAGAACGGCGCAATGGCCCCACACTTTGTTTACCAGCGATGATTTCATGATACACAACCCAAAAAGTATTATATATACAGGGATGGGATAATGGATGATAAATTAATTTTTCCCTGAAAACTGCTATTAATGGGGGAAGTAAGTGGTGTAGATTAATTTATTACCCATTGTCCATACCCTCCCTGGTGACAATGCCTCTAATGTACAATATTTGTACCGTAAACAAGTACACAAAAAATAACAAGATACTATAATACAGAAAAATAATTTTGATTTCAAACCATACTTTTTGTTTAGTTTTAAAACAAACATTTATTACTATTTAAAATTTAAAGCAATTTGAATTTAGTATATTTTTAGAACTCTACTCAAATATGAATAAGCATGTTCTTGATCAAAAATAAGAAATCTTTTAATATTGTTGAATTTCTTGATTAGGAGGATCAAGAGAATTTTCAACAATATTTTTTAAAAATTGAAGTAGCTGGACAAAGTACCTCAAAAATCAGCAATGTGACGTCATAAAAATGAGGGAGATGAGAGGAGAAAAAACCCTAAAAAAAAGATGGATAATCACTCATTTTTATGAAGTCATAAGGCTGATTTTTTTTGACACTTTGACCAGCTACAAATTGGTATTATATCTTTTTATTATTCAAACCTATGAATATGTATATAAAAGCAATGTATATCGACAATCCTACAATTTTTAAACTTTTTAATTTTAATTTTTAAGTTAATACATTATATAGAAACATTAAAACCTTAGTTACTCTAATTTAAAAATAATAAAATTAAGGTTATTTATGAGCAATATGAATCAACTTAACATTTATTTGGAACTTTACTTAATTCTTTGTCTGTTCTGTTCATATGAGTAGAGATCATTGGACTGTAAATTACACTGGTACCCAAAGTTTTCTAACAAATGTGATGATATTATGAAAGCCGCAACCATTTTTTCATTAATAAGAACATAACCATAATTGTATATGCCAAGAATGCCAATAGTTTTGAAAGGGATTATACCCCCCCCCCCCCCATTCCAAAACTAAAATCATTCATATATTAAGGTTTAGATTTAGAAATAAGAACGATAATATCCCTTCAATCGATTGTTGAACCAAACAAAACCCCCTCTACTTCTTCCCCCCCCCCCCCTCAAATTAGAATTATAGTGTCAAACTCTACAGATCTATAGTATAGATGTATATACAGACAACTACCTCCCTTCTTTTTTCAAATAACTCTTTCGTCTACTTCTAAATTATTTTCTGCTACTTGGCTGTGTCAATATAAGCGATACCATTGGTTGATTTCAATGACCCAAAACAAAAAGGTTGCACAAGGCGGTTGCAATGAGGAGATACAGTTATTTAACCCTTTCTCCCTTTAGTGTTTTACTCTAATATAGGGTCGATAAAAATATAATTGGTTTATTTTTGTCTTGATATTTGTCGACTATATGGTGTCTAACAAAAGTGGCCATGGTTGACATTAAACCGCTATGACGATATTCTAATTACTACATAACACTAACTTTGGGATAGAAAATATATGTTTTTTCAAGAAATAGAAAAGGGGGTGTTCGAATGCTCAAATGGCCATTTGCGGGATATTAAGGACGTAAGAACTTTATATTTCTAACAGAAAACAGATAATAAATGATAGAAACCGAAAAATATCTTCATATTAACCTTTTCAATCTTCATTTGGATTTAAGAGGAAGAAAATATAGGAATCAATTTTATTTTATTAGAAAATAAAGATGACTAAAATATGTATCTAGAATATATTTTTTTGTCCTTTTTATAAACATTTTAGGCATTTGGCAGGTTATTTAAAATGTCCCCGGAAACGTGAATAAAAAGCAGAGAATTATCCATTATTATTTGGTAGGGTTGGGCCGGGTACCGGATATCAGGCTGATTTTTAATGCCGGATATCCGGCTCTGGCCAACGTTTGATATCCGGCAAATTACCGGATATCCGGCTCAACCCTAGTTATTAGCCCCTGGGTGCTAAAGGCCCAACAGAAAGGAATTGATCCCATGATTTTTTTTATATAACAGAACAGATAGAGAATTAAATACAGTCAATTAAACGTTAAATTGAAATAAAATAAAACAGAAGTAATATTTTACTTGTTAAAAATTATTTAGGATAAGAATATCACTTATGCTATGCAGATTTGAGATTTATTTATTTTATTTTAAAAATTATATTACCCTAGAACCGAAAAATGGACCACTAAAACTCCACTTTTATTTTCAATTATTAAACCCTCCCCCAAAAAATGTCCACAATCGGTTGAGGTGGAATTTCCGAGAATTATTTTACCTCGATGTCTTTCTAGCTATGGAAGAATGTATATTTTTTAGTGTGGCTTTGAAACCTATTATTATCCGCTGGATTAGAACCGGTTCTGAGCACATAATGAAAAATCATGTATCGTATCATAGTCAATTTTCCACGAATAATAAAATAAAAATCACAAAATCAATATCTATTTAGTTGGAACTAAACTAGAAATTATTTTATTATACGCGGAAACCAGTCTATAATACGATGCGATAAATAACTATTATATTTATTATATATAAAAAAAATTAATTATATTATTATTGATAAAACAAAATGTAAATAAATGTAATTATAAATTATAATTGTGATTTTCCTATTAATTATTATTACTTATTTATTGAGGCTGGAGTATTTTTAAAATAAATATAAAATTATATTATATTAAATAACAAAATAGGTAAATTTTTTCTTTAAAAAATAATATATTTTTTCATGGATTTTACACCAGATTTTCATGTTTTCTAATAAAGTGAAACAATCAGCATTCTAAAATGACGATAACCTCCATCCCCTCCTATTGGATAAAGGAACTGACCAATAAGAGAGTTCTATGTTAGCAACCTAAAGTGACGACAATTTTTCCCATAAACATTATATCCACGTATATTCTACATCCATTTCTAAAAATATCATCTTAAACAGAATTATTACCATAGATGACCCATCACACAAAGAATAGTTGAAACTTAAAAGGAACTTAGACGAAGATTTAGGATTAAATGAATCATAATTAGACAGACGATTTTTTAAATATGTACGCTTTCTAACTACTAATATGGTAGGATCGTTCCTGCGCTGTATTGATGTTGGTCTTTTTAAGGATTTATCATCAAGCTAACTTTTGTTTAACAACCTTATAAGAAATAACACTTTGTTTGTGCGACCATTTTCTGTAAGTCCTTAGAATTGTAACGATTATCGCCTGTTTACAGGTCAAGAAAATTGTACGTTTGACAAGTGCCTGACATAGCAGCAGTAGAAGCCATTATAGTCTTTTATTTATGTATGACACGTTGTAATATCTTAGTCATAAATCCAGTTTCTAGGTACAAGATAATGGACTAAGAAATTATGGAAACAATTATAGTTATTTCTTTCATCGTATTATAAACGGCTTTCCGCGGATATAGAATGTACAATTATAAGATTAAAGCCAGTTTTTTTTAGCCCCGAAAGCTGGATATAATACGATGCTAGACATAGTTTTTTCGTATGGATGAGAACCGGTTCCTATCCACCAGATTCGAATGAATACGAGAAACAAAATTACCCTTCTGTATATTAGAATTCTAGGTGGAAATTCTTGAACATTGTTAGTTAGCATAACCCAATCAATTCTGAATTAGTCTCTTAAGTTTGTAAGACAACGAATGAGAAAACGAAAATTTTGGGAAAAGTATATTATTAGTCCAATGGCACCTCCCTCCCCCTGTTCACTTCTGATTTTTAATGAACACTTAAAAGGTAAAACAAACTTTGTTTTGCCTATCTTTTAATTAAGAATACATTTACATAATGCATAAAAATGGTATGTCCGATAATTTAATTTCCTTATAATACGAATCTCCAGGGATCTAAAGGGATAACACAATGCCTGAAAAAATTGATGTACATCCCCAATAATGATACACAAAATTACCCCTATTGTAGATTACAATTAGGGGGTTAGTACGTTTGGACACTCTACTTTATTTTTATAAACCAATCAAAATTCAAGTAGTCCCCAAAGAACACGTTATTATAAAACCTTGGGGTCTACTTAAGTAATAATTTTGTTCATATTGAGAGGTAAACATCAATTTATCGTCCATTGTCTCATCCCCAGAGATTTTAGGATTTACAACTGCGCTTTTAAAAGAATTAGTAGCATCCCTTATCCTATCTATAATACAAAGTAGAACGATGTCTGTCTGTCTGTACCGAAGGATCTCGTTCAACGCCATTTGGCCACTTGGGGCTAATACAACTGTTTTTAATTGTATGATTTTTGTTTTAAAATTCGCGGAAAATTATTTGTAATTCGCTGCTACACGTGATTTTTCAACTGATTCTAATCCAGTGCGCGTATAATAAACGGTTTCGAAGCCATACTGGAATAGTTATTTCTCGCATCGTATTATAAACAGCTTTCCGCGGATAAAGAATGTGCTGAAAGCACCGGCTAAAATAACTGGTTTTAATCTTATGATTGTACATTTTTATATTCGTAGAAAGCTGGATATAATACGATGTTAGACAAAGTTGTTTCGTATTGATGAGAACCGGTTCCTATCCACCGGATTTGAATGAATACGAGAATAGTTATTTCTCGCATCGTATTAAAGACGGCTTTCCGCGGATAAAGAATGTACAATTATAAGATTAAAACCAGTTTTTTTTTAGCCTTGAGTTGCCGAAGTCGTACAGATAATCGTGTCACACAACAATAAATCCTCGACTAACAGACAATTCGAAAACTAAAAAAGCAGCTTCCCCCCCCCCCCCCATAAAAAAAAACAATCTGCACGTTCAATTTACACTTATTTCTAAATAAAGATTGGCACATGGGAAAAAATTCATTGAAAAATAATAACAATATTCTAATAATCACATATATACATAAATTATGAAAAAATAACCTAAATAAAAATTAACCGGTCATAATAAAAATTTTCACAATTATTTAAAGCATATTTATTTTATTTTTGCATATCTTTTTATCCACAAAGTGTATTTTTTAAACCTTTTAATATTTTTTAGTGCAGCTTATCTATAAATATTGCAGCAAATATTTTCAATAATTAAGTCCATCCGTAACTGTTAGCTTTATCGTTAATTTAGACATGTTAGAATTGTCCTATCGATTTCAAACTTTGCTTGGTGAAAGCTTAGCAACTCTATAACCGTTACAAGAAAGTCCGTACGTCCATTTAAACATGGCTTATTTGTAACTTTTTGTATTATATAATTATACTTTTCATATAATTCCTAGGACTATAAGGTAAAATATCAAAAGAGAATTCATAATCAAGACCTTAACTGTCCTTAGCTGGATCTTTAAATCATTTTAGTGGTGAGCCAGTTTGTGGTGCGCCGAATTTACGCCAATCACAGCGCGGCATTTCATTGGTGGAAAGTTTGCTTACCCCGATCTGGCTCATCACTAAAATGATTTAAAGATCCAGCTCTTGTGTCTGATTTTAAAGCTATCCTCTATGGATGTTAGCTTGTTATTGCTGCGCCACGTATGAATGTATTTGTCCTTGTTAAACATATATTAATGAGTATTTAGCAAAAATAATAAATAAATATTATTAGGCCAAAAATATTTTTGATGTGTGCAATTGACGTAAAGGGAAGACTAGAAATATACAGAGATACAATACAAAGACTTTACTAATTTGTACGTTAGACTGTACGTTATAATATATTGGTTTGCTATATAGGCGGAGCTAAACCATTTCTTACTAAAAATAGTAAAATAGTTTTCACCTATTAGATAGCTTAAAACCTTCCCATGATCAATAAAAAACTTAAATTAAAAATTTAAAAGCAACCTATAATTCACATATCACATTCACCACTGAATATATTAAATTTTTTCCTTTTATGAAAGCTTGATATAGCCAGCGGGATGGTTTTAGGCGTCTTTATTCAATTCAATGTATGGTTTTAGTCTATTATACTGCATTCTCTACCGATGGTATCGTACAAATTAGTGTATTCTTTATGGTATTACAATTTACTAAGCTCATTACAACAAGAATGTTTACTTACAAAATACAAGGATCTAAAGGTAAAAGACAAAGGCTGAAAAATTTTAATACACAAAATTACCCCTTGTATAGATTACAATTAGTCGTTAAAACATATAGCCATTAAACTAAATGAACCAAAGAATCAAAATACAATTAAAGTTCTCAAAGCTGTTAATCCAACGAATTAGAAAACGTTATCATAACACTTTGGGGACAAAATACACCGCCCATTGTCCTATACCACCCTGTACAAAATAGCAGAGCTTAAACTTACTACTTTAAGAGATACTCAAATTAATAATAAATAAAATAGAAAAATGAAATATTAGATAAATGAAAATGCTTTAAAGTAAAAGATGTAAATTTGTACTATGAATAAATGCCATTTGATAATTTTGATAGTTTTCGATTTTTGTATTTGGTGGGAAAGACGGTAGGGATTGGTTTATGTTGTACTATTTGGAATGACATTTTCCAGTTTGGCTTTGAAACTGATCAATATCCGCTGGATTAAAACCGGTTCTTTGCCATACTAAAAAATCATGTATAGCATCGTATTAAAAACAGTTTTCCACGAATGATGACAGTTTTGTTAGCCCGATCATAAATAGAAGTTACCAAAACTGGTTTTAATCTTAAACTTTTCATTTTAGTATCCGCGGAAAGCTGTCTATAATACGATGTTTTAAATAACTATTCTATTATAGTCTATACTTATTAGTTAATTACTAAGGGGTCGGAAAGACTTATTTCAAGATTTGTAAAGCTTCTTAAATGTACTACTGACTTATAATTGTTTAGCTAATCAAACACAAAGTGCACGAATTTCACATTGTTTTTGAAAGATTAAAATCTAATTTTTTTTAAATATAGAATTTCAAGTTAAAGTTCGACTATTGCTCAATAATTCATTGAAAAGTCTTTTAAAAACATGTATCTTGTTTAGTTAAGTGTACAATATACATATTAATTGCTGTACAAATCCGCAAAATGAACCTAACCGATCAATTACCATTGTATACTGCATGATAACAAATCTTTTAATATGATTAACACTTATTTTTAATATCTTGCACAAGCGTACATTCTTTTCAAATATTTTTAATATCTTCATTTTAGTTTAGGGGTAGGTCTTTAAATATAATAATTAAATGTAAGCATTAATCACAGGAGTTTAATTTTGATATTTTGAAAACTATATGGTAGAAAAGGGAACTTCATTTGTGAGATTTTAATTCAAATCTATGATTTAGATATTGTTAAACATTCATATTGTTATTTGAAATTGTTTCTAAGAGATCACTAAATGTTATACTTATCAGGCAAAGGTTTTTTTAATAAGCTCTATTTATATGAGTTATGATTATTTGAAATAATATTAATAATCTATCATTCTTTATCTAACATCAAAATATATCTAAAATTACAAATTTAGATTTACCTATCTAAGCTCAGGTTTACTCATATTCTACCATATATGTATGCAGGGTTTCAAAGGGATAAGATAATTTACAATAAAAATGATAAACACACCCCATTGATGATAAAAAAATGACCCCCCTGGAGATTAGAATTGATGAAAAAAAAATGAAAACTTCTAGATTGTATTACCATTAACAAATTATGACTCAATAAAAGTCCTCAAAATTTTCAAGACATGCTTATAAAAACATAATAATGTATAGTCCAATGTCCACTCCCTCCCTGCGCATAGGTAATAAAAAGATAGATAGGTATACCTACATTTTAAGTAATTTCAAGCTTTTTTATTTAGACTAGTTACATTTGAATGGTCCTATTTGATATTTTTGAAAGGTCTAAATTGTTTCTATTAATTGGCACATCTATACTATACATATTTTCATACATTCACTAAATGTTACAACAATAATACTATTCTATTAGAAAAATTTAAATTTTGATAATGTTTCTATTTCTAAATTGGACAGGGGTGTATATTGTGCACATAATTCATTTTTTCCCCTGCTGAAATTTTTTCTTTTTTTTTCCCTCCTAGTTATTTTTTAGCAAGGAAGGGGGAAAATATTTTCAGAACTCTTATTCATATTATTCCACCCTCCCATATATTCTTTGTTTTTTTCACCAAGGAGGGGAGAAAAATGAAAAAAAGTTTTTAGTGTAACGTTTTAATCTTAATTTTCTCTTATTTTTTTTACATTTTTTTCCCCCAAACAACATATTATTATATTTTTTTTTTTTCTCCCAACCCCCCCCCTCCCCCCACCCTAGCAGGGTCAAATTTGCAGAATTTACACCACTGAAATTGGATGTTATAAGAAGTATAAAAAAGTAAGATATATATTCATTACATTAATAAAAGGGGATGTTCCACGATTGTATTGTGTTAATAATTCACACAGGACACTTCGTAGAATCTCCCCTTTTTCAGACAACCCTAGATTTGTTTGATGGTTAAAAAAAGATAATACCTACTTTTTGTTGAATTTCTTTTTTTACTGTTGTTTTGTTGACTATAGAGTTGTCATGTAAAGCGATGAGATACATGTTGTTTACTTGATGAACTTGAGAAACATGTTGTTTACTTGATGAACTTGAGAAACATGTTGTTTACTTGATGAACTTGAGATACGTGTTGTTTACTTGATGAATTGGAAATACATGTTGTTTACTTGATAAACTGGAGATAAGCTGTGTGATTATAGTTGATACCTCCAACAAACCTCCATCCACCCTGTTGTTTACTTGATCAACTGGAGATACATGTTGTTTACTTGATGAACTGGAGAAACATGTTGTTTACTTGATGAACTGGAGATATGCTGTGTGATTGTAGTTGATACCTCCAACAAACCTCCATCCACCCTGCTGGGCCAACTCCTACAATTAAAAATGAAGTACATGGGTCAAGTTTTATATAAGATTATTAGTCAGGGATCTAGAGGGATAAGACAAATGCCGATCAATTCATGTACACCCCCAATGGTTATTATTACTTCTGTAGATTACAATTAATGGTTGAGACGTTTAGACACTCAACTTAATGAACCAACCAATCAAAATTAATAAAAAAGTCGCCGAAGTCAAGCAAACGAGTAAGAAAACGTTACAATAAAACTTTGGGGACTTGCGTAATAGCAAGCCTAATGTCCCCTCCCTCCTTGCTAATTAGTACTGTGATTACTCCTACCTTGATACAGAAAATCAGCATTGATTTTGCACTCTCCAAGTCATGATGCCTGGGAGCAGGAAGTTTGACCAGCCTGGCCATCCTGCTGGCTGTCCGGTCAACCAGTTTGGCCCCGTATGAGATGCGCCACGGGTACCGCTTAACTCGCCATTCCCAATCCTTAAACAATAAATTGGTATTCTACCATAATAAATTTAAGAATTTGATTTTATCTCTATTTTTCTATTTTCTTGCTTAAGAAATATTACCTAAATTTTTTGTTCATAGAATATGTATGTACGCGTAGTCAATTTAGCTTGCTAATATACACCTCATTTATTTGTCAAGGGGTTTGATGGGGGGAATCGTTGATTTAGCCAGCTGCGAGTACTACTATATCAAAATACATGAAAATCTAGAGCTATTCAAGAAAAGTGTCATATTTAGCGATTTGATGACAATATTTTTCAAACATTTTTTCATATTATTTATAATTATTGATATTAACTTGTATTTAAACAATCCTATGAAAAAAGAATTTCTATTTCTATTGATAATCACAGATCAAAAATTACCATAATTTGATTATCATCCAGATCCTCTTTGAGATCAATCTCGACAGTTTGTTCATCCACGGCTCCTTTCTCATCAGCCGTTTCAACATCAGCAGCTTTAGCTTTGTCCACAGATGTGTCAACATCTCCAGATGGTGAGTTTATCCTATGGTCATCCTGGATGGGGTACGGCCACCGACAACTTATTACATCCCTGAAAAATTTAGATAATTAGGAGTTTTGGGTGCTTGCTTACATGTGAAGACCGGAGCACCGAAAACCCCCCCCCCCCCGCTTAGTTTTGACAAAAATCAAAAATAAGGGGGGGGTAGTTTTTTAACCCCCCGCTTAGTTTTGACAAAAATCAAAAATAAGGGGGGGGTAGTTTTTAACCCCCCCCCTTAATTTTGAAGAAAATCAAAAATAAGGGGGGGGTAGTTTTTTCACTGTAAAACACGCCAGAAAGTTGAGTGAGGTAAATCAAGTAAATCCAGTATACCAGAGGGGAAACCTTATTACAGGGATATTCATGTTTTTGCGCAAAATTAAAACCTTTTACTGGCCCCCCTCCTCCTTATTTTCATTTTCTGTTCAGGGATACATCAATTACTAAAATCAGTCAATAAATAAGGAAATTATGCCCCAAAACATGAATGTCCCTGTAATAAGGTTTCCCCTCTGGTATACTGGATTTTCTTGATTTACCTCACTCAACTTTCTGGCGTGTTGTACAGTGAAAAAACTACCCCCCCCTTATTTTTGATTTTCTTCAAAATTAAGGGGGGGGTTAAGTCTTTGCCTTGCTGAGCTTTTTTCCTCCTTGCCGTTTTCCAGACATTAAAAAACTACCCCCCCCTTATTTTTGATTTTTGTCAAAACTAAGCGGGGGGGGGGGGTGGTTTTCGGTGCTCCAGTCTACTACATGTAAGCAAGTACCTCTTTACCGAGTTTTGATTTTCAAAATCTAAGCTTAAAAGGCTAGATACATTAATGGATTAGGAACCCAGGAATTTTTGCCAGGGCTTAAGGGATTAGACAATGGACGAGTATTTGATGTACATCCCAAATGATGATATACAAAATTACCCTTCTGTAAAATAAAATTATATAAAAAATTTGGAACCAACCAATTCAAATAATATAAAAGTACCCAAGGTTTGTAAGCCAGCAAATGAGATAACGTTGTTTTATATATAATCTTGAATACCAGTGTAATTTAAAGTACAATGTCCCACAGGGATGGGAAAAACCCGGTTTTTTTTTAAAAAGAACAAACCAGTTTGTTTGTTTTTGGTTTAAACCGGTTTTTATTGGTTTTTATTAATAAAAACCAGTTTTTTTTGGTTTTTTTTAATAATATCCAAATTATAGTATTCTAATTTTGTATAAAGGGGTTAGAATAAAGATTTAAACTATTAAAAGAATTTTGAATCAGGTATTTATGTTTTTGACTGTATTTTTTACATTATAAAAAGACTAGGGGCACTTGAGGAGGAGAGAGTCGAATTTAATAATCAAATTTTTTATTTTATATTTTAAAAGAAAAAATAAAAAAAAATTTGGGGGGGGCAAAATTTTTTTTTTTTTTTTGCGGGGGGGTTTTGCCCCCCCTCCTCATTTTTAATTTTAGTTAAAAAAATTTTTTTTTGGAGGGGGGGATTTTTCATTTTTTGGGGGGGTTGGGGGTGTCCCACCCCCAAAGAAAATAGTTATAAACCTTCCCGGGACCTATGAGAAGCTACCCTGTTAAGGAGAACCCAATCGGTTCAGCGGTTAGCGAGATCCTTCGGTACAAACATACAAACACACAAACAAACATAAGGATACTAGCGGCTACGCCCCTAGAGGCCTCTAGTGGCACTTTAAATGTTGTTGTTTGTTAAAGTTAATTTTTAATGTACAATACCACCTTATTTGACGTTGAAGTCTCCCCTAAATTTAAATTTTTTTTGATTTTTTTGTCATTTCTCTTGGGAGGGTGGTGGTACCCTCCCCCAAAATAGTTATAACCTTCCCGGGACTTATGAGAAGCTACCCTGTTAAGGAGAACCCGATCGGTTCAGCGGTTAGCGAGATCCTTCGGTACACACAGACAGACAGACAGACACACAGACAGACAAACATCCTGTTACTTTAGTATAAGGATAACTGGAAAGACAGGCCTTTGTATAAATATTTTAAAAAAAACATTTAAACCATCCCACCTTGGTTTTTTGTTTTTTTTAGTTTTTTTTTGTTTTTTTTTAGCTTTTTTATTTTGATTTAAACCACTTGATTAAAACCACGTGGTTTTTTTTATGCCATCTCTGATGTCCCATCTCTCCCTGGATTTTTGTGGACTCAATTACACTCAATTCATTTATAAAATGAACACACAAAATAACGCATTTCAGAGGCCCCAAACTGTGAAGTACTAATAAAAACTTGGGGTATAGTCCCTTTCGTGGCAACGCACTTAACGACGTATTTTCAAAATGGCTTTTGATAGGTTAGGATTAAGTGATTGCCCCGCAGAGTTAGAGCCCCCCGCAGGGGCTAGAAATAGGAGAAATGCTACTGTGAAACTAAGAAGAAACGCCCCTTATGGAGCGTTGCCACTAAAGGGACTATAACCCAAACTTGTAACAAACTAAAACCAGAAAAAAAGTTAAAATCCTTTCCTTTTTTTTGTGTGTGAAAAAATGTAATCCTTAGTTTTCTCCTCTAATCTTAATTTTGTTCATTACATTCTTATACATTTGATGTTATTAGATTAGAAAGCTTGTTCCATATCTAATTAATTAAAAGAAACAAAATTAACCCTTCTGTAGATTCAAATTGTTAGTGGCAAAGTTTGGACACCGCTATTTTGTTCTAACCAATCAATATTTTATAAAAATACCCAAGTTTAAATTGACGACTGAAAGACAGTGTTTTTAAATCTTTGGGTACTACTTATTACTTATGACCCGCGATCGTGGGTCAACACGTAGCGCACCCGCTCGTCGTCGGGAAGGTGATAGGTTCGAATCTCGGTCCGACGGTTCCTACTGCTGCTATGTCAGGTGCGCGACATAAATAGTCAGAGTAGGGGAAATGCCTTGGCCCAAAAACAGGCCACATTGTTACAGAAACACTGACAAATTGTCATCGGCCTATTCTCCCCCTGTGGAGTGAAAACGACTTGTTACTGTTACTGTTAATATAATTTACAGTCCAATGTATTCAGGAAAACTTTAGGAGGGAGGGAGGAAACATTGGACTGTTAATTACACTGGTACCCAAAGTTTTATAACCATACATCGTACTTAAAACTTTCGGTACAATTATAGTAGTGTACAAACTTTTAATCTACATAAGGGTTAATTTTGTTTATTATCATTAATTTTAATTTGTATTCCATTGTCTTAAATGTAAAGATCCTTAATAAAATTAAATTGTAGTAATTTTACTGACAAGGACATATACTCTAGTTATGAGTAGCTGCGCTAATAATAACAACAATCTTCAAATAAATAAAAGTTAAAAATGCCGTTGCAGTTTGATTAATGATTGATAAGTGGTAATAACTACGAAATCAAGCTTTGACTTAATTAAATTAGGACATGCAATTCATGACACAATAAAGTCACGGTGTTCCAGGGAAATAGTTTCTAAAATAGTTTTCATAAATAATGGAAGAAATGAAATCTAAAATAGGGTAAAACAGGTAGTAATTGTAACCTTGAATTCTAAACAAGGGTTGGGCCGGATACTTTTTTGGCCGGATACCGGATATCCGGTTGATTTCTAATGCCGGATATTCAGTTCCGGCCGGTATCTTGACAACTTTCGATATCTGGCAAATTACTGGATATCCGGCCGGATAACCGAATATCTGGCATTAAAATCAGCCAGGTATCCGGTATCCGGATAGTTTCAATATCCGGCCGTATATTAAAAATGGCCGGATATCCGGCCCAACCTTATTTTAAACACTTGTACTTAAGAGTCCCCCCAACAAAAAATATAAAAAAAAAACATTTTAGAGATTTTATCTCACAAACATAGAACAAAGGAGAATTCTAGATACTATAGAGAATGATAAAACTATCCGTTTATCCTGTTCTACCTTTTTTTTATAATAATACTCCCTTGCCTTCAGTTTCCGACAAAATATACTGTTTGTACTTTCATTGAAATTAACTATTTTGATTTATTGGTATAATACAGTGTTATACTTTTTGCTTTTGGATTAAAGATAATAAACAATTGATGTAACATATATAAGTGTATCACATTCACAACACCTATACATTTATTTGTAGCTTATTCCTATTAAATTCAATATCATATGGCAAACTAAGTATAATAATGATAATCTGACCTTATGGTTTGAATTTCCGACTGATTAGCATCCAGCATCCTAATAATATTTCCTCTGAGTAGATGAAGGGTGAGGCCTCTGCTCTGGTCCAGGTTGTTACTTCGGAACATGCACACAAACCCATTCTTAATCTAAAAATTGAAGATTTATCAATCGATATTTTTACTTAAATGTTGCACTGGATTTTCATGTACTCTAATGAATTGATACTCACAGCTGGCTAAAACAATAACACCATCCAACCACCCCCTTACTCCATCCCCTCGCCTCTCCTCCTACTAGATGAACTGAATAACCAATAAATAAGTCCCATATTAGCAACCTAAGTTGTCAACAAATTTCCCCCTATCAATATATCCACGCATTCTATATCAATTGTTTTATCCTACTTTACAAATTAAGAAATGTGACTTGTTGTACTTTAAGATCTCCGATTGAGTTCTCCGGGAGGGTTTTAAGCAGGGACCAAGGAATAGGACAATTCCCATTGATGATGAACAAAATAGTTCCTTCTGTAGATTAAAATTATTGGTTGAAAAGTTTTACCACTAATAGTTATTCAACTAATCAATATAGCACCCAAAGTTTTTGAGCAAACTAATAAGATACTGTTATTATGAAACTTTGGGTACAAGTGTAATTTACAGTCTAATTTCAGCTCATTACATGGTTTTAAGCTATTTTTTACTGTTATACAAGCTATTTAAGGAATCGTTCTTGTTTTCGTAGAAACTGAAGCTGCATGATTGTTCAGAAGAATTAAATAACTATTTTTATATTTCTTAAGAAGAAGCAACTTTAGTTGGGTTGATCATTTGAAAATGAAAAATCATCATTTTTTATTTACTTACACATAGTACAGTAAAACTTTCGGGTATAGTCCCTTTCGTGACAACGCACCTTAAGGGGCGATTCTACGTATTTTTCACAGTAGCTTTTCTCCTATTTCTAGCCACTGCGGGGGGCTCTAACCCTGCGGGGCAAATTGCCTAGCCCTGTGGGGCAATCACCCAACCGAACAAAACCTAAAATTCCCTATAAAAAGCCACTTTAAAAATACGACGAATCGCCCCTTAAGTTGCCACGAAAGGGACTACTCCTAAACTTTCTAAAAAGTAAAGGAATCCCATTAGAAATATAACAATTGTGCCTTAACTCCTCAATTTAACCAATGGTTGGTAAATTTGAAGGTTTCCCTCGAAGTGTTTTCTCGAGCAAAGAAACACTCTCCAACCTTATGATATTTTTTGTTTAGGTTAGGTTGGTTCTATTAGGCACTGGCAGCCCCCTTACGTTAATAAATAGGACCCGCAGGGTTGGGACCCGTAGCGGGGGCTAGATTTGGGGGGAAGGGAGAATTATCTATCATTTCCATACCCCTGACTCTTACCTCAACATTTCTGTACCAGCTGAATGATTGTTGAGACATTGTAAATACAAGTTTGGGGGGGGGGGGGGATAGAATTATCTATCATTTCCATATCCCTCACTCTTACCTCTACACTTCTGTACCAGCTGAATGATTGTTGAGACATTGTAAATACAAGTTTGGGGGGGGGGGGGATAGAATTATCTATCATTTCCATATCCCTCACTCTTACCTCAACACTTCTGTACCAGCTGAATGATTGTTGAGACATTGTGAATACAAGTTTTTGGGGGGGGGGGGGGAGAATTATCTATTATTTCCATATCTCTGACTCTTACCTCAACACTTCTGTAACAGCTGAATGATTGTTGAGACATTATGAATACAAGTTTGGGGGGTGGGGGGGAGAATTATCTATCATTTCCATATCCCTCACTCTTACCTCAACACTTCTGTACCAGCTGAATGATTGTTGGGACATTGTGAATACAAGTTTGGGGGGGGGGGGAGAATTATCTATCATTTCCATATCCCTGACTCTTACCTCTACACTTCTGTACCAACTGAATGATTGTTGAGACATTGTGAATGCAAGTTTGGGGGGGGGGGGAGAATTATCTATCATTTCCATATCCCTAACTCTTACCTCTACACTTCTGTACCAACTGAATGATTGTTGAGACATTGTGAATACAAGTTTGGGGGGGGGGGAGAATTATCTATCATTTCCATATCCCTGACTCTTACCTCTACACTTCTGTACCAGCTAAATGATTGTTGAGACATTGTGAATACAAGTTTGGGGGGGGGGGGGAGAATTATCTATCATTTCCATATCTCTGACTCTTACCTCAACACTTCTGTACCAGCTGAATGATTGTTGGGACATTGTGAATACAAGTTTGGGGGGGGGGGGGGGGGGGAGAATTATCTATCATTTCCATATCTCTCACTCTTACCTCAACACTTCTGTACCAGCTGAATGATTGTTGAGACATTGTGAATGCAAGTTTGCTCACAAACCAATCTGTGTCTGAAATATTGAATTCATCTTAATAATGCAATTTAAAAAGCAAGCTGACTAAATGTCTCTAAAAAGAACAGCAAAGTGTATGTTCTTAGTGAAGATGGTGTAATCTAGTACAAAATCTTTATTAACAGGTTTTTTATTCAATTGCTTATTATATTCTTTAAAATTAGTTTTATTTAGTTTATACAACAATTAAAGTAATACAATCAAAGCTGATAATGTCGAAAATTTTCGGACAAACGGACAATATATTCAAAAAGATTAACTGCGCTCATAAAAATAAATTACCTTCGGGCACATAAATCCCCTCCTTGCCTTCAACCTTTTTGAGTCGCAGCTTTTCACACAGTGCCTCTACAACACTGTCCTCCATATTGACCAGCTTGACCCCCTGATTCTGGTGGGCACACACGCCAGCCAGGGCCTGCTGGCCTATACCTGGCAGGATTCTGGAGTCGTGCGCGAATAGCAGCAATGTTTCACCACTCTTCTCAAATCTAGGACATAATTATTTGATTTGAATATTTGTTTGGTTTATGTCTAAATATACATGTGTGTAATGAAATTCTTATAAAAATCATCTTTTGTGCTCTATTTAATATTTAATAATTGTACTTACAAGCAGTGATGTCCTAAAAGGCAAGTTATTCAATTTGACATAATTAAAACCACAGATAAACAATTAAGCCTCACATTAAAAACCTTTTACATATTACATCTTCAATGTTTGCTTTTTTATAAAATTCTACATTTTTGGGGTCATGCTTACAAAAATCAATTAACTTGGAATTATTGGGAAAAGAACTGTAGTGCTTGCATGTGACGTAGGACTAATTGTTGTTTACCTTAAAGTGCCTAGCGAACAAGAACCCCCCCACTATTTTTTTTAGTTAAAAATAAATACGGTAGTTTGTTTTTCTTCTTTCTTATACCTTTTTTTTAACCCTGGCGGGAATATAACTGCGGGTCTACATTTCCAATAAAATCTAACTTTAAACTATCTGAGATAAGCATGAATAATTAACATCCCTTATTTTCAATTTATTTCAAAACAGAGGGGAAGGGGGTGTCTGTTCTTGAATAGAAACTTAGAGGGAAACCGTGGAGTAATAATATATATGCAGCCACTTTTAATTATCATACTTGGACAAAAATTATATATTACAGTATTTGCTAAGTTTTATGAATGCAAAAAATGTCAAAAAGATATTGTTAAGCTTTTAAAATGAAGAATAAGATGGTTTTATTTAAAATAGAATATATTATTGATTGGATATTGTTATTTGATTTCTGTTGAAATAATAGGATAAACTTTTTACAAAGTTTGAGGTAAATAGTATTTATTTTCTATGAGGGACAAGGGATAAAAAAAATTATAACTTCTAATTAAAATTGGAAAATATTCAGTATTTGTATTATATTGTTGGTGGAAACGTTTGGACACTATTAATTTATAGCGCTAGGCCTGCGAATGGCAGAACGTGTAAACAAACGTTGAGAGTTACCGAGGAATCTAAAGAGATAAGACCTTGGCTGATAAATTGATGTACAATACATAATTGTAGAATTACATCCCCAATGATCATACAAAAAATTACCCCTTCTGTAGATTGAAGTCCCCAAAGTTGTGAAGCCAACGAATAAGAAAACGTTATTATGAAACTTTGTGGACTAGTGTAATAAATAGCCCAATGTCCCCTTCCTCCCTGATTCCTACCTGGTAGTCGAAGCAAGCTTCCATTGTCTAGAAAACATTCTGTAGGCCAAATCAATCAAAATCAAATCCATCGCTTCGGCGGATCTAAACTCGTTCGGGCAGCTCGGGTCGTCTTGGGACTCCCGGAAAGACGTTGGGGTGGGGGTTCTTTTGGAGTGGACACCCCCCTGTATGCCGCCCCCACCGCCTCCAGGGTTAAACAGCTTTTCAATTAGTACCTTTTTTCAAGGAATAATAAGTTTATCTTAGAATAAGACTAGAAATAATTTGAAATCATATTATTTTTATCTTGAAGCGATAAAATGTTATACTTAATTGTTAATTACTGTTTCGGTACAACGGCATTTGGCTGGCCGTTTACCAGATCTTTGCGTACAGACGTACGAAACCTGCTACTCCCCACAAGAGACAAAACCAGCATAGTTACTAATACAATTTATTGTATGAAAACGGTCATGCTGAAATAGAAAATAACAAAATTAATAATCAAATATTAAAATGTTAAATACATGATAAAATAAATCTTGTAAGAGAGAATAAATCTTTTCTTATTTGGAACAATCGTCTTTTTAATAAAGTAAATATTCATTATGAGAGGTTGCGTGCATTCGAAATTATGTTTAAATATATAAAATACTAGGGTTACTTTTTTGCTTAAAATTAATCAAAAATTAAATACGAGTTTGAAATTCATAAACAAAATCATTATAGACTACGATTAAAATATTCTGATACAAAAATAAATTAATTACTTGGTCTAATTTAAGTAAAAATGAAAGATTAATTTGCCGTCTTTTAAAATTCACTCCATTCCATTAAAAATGCTTAAAGAAAGAATTCTTACCGAAGTTTTTGTTCCTGTAAAGCCGGGAAGCAATCAAAGGTATTTTTCAGTACGGACAACACCACAATTCTGACAATACATGGTTTTTTATCACGCAGATAATCCGCACATTTTGAAAGAAAGATCAAAGATGGCTATGCTCGCTTTGTTTATGGTCCATGCGCAAGCATTGTTTTTGAATGCCGCGTCCAATTATGAACATTTGAATTTCACCGCTTTCCAAACTGACATTAATGATAAGGAAAACAAAAGGATAAAGGTTCGAGTTCACAAACGCATCACACTATTATACTTCCAATACACACCCGCCTGAAAGTGGGGAATCGAACACCACACTATTCAAATTTTTTCAACTTTGTGTGCAGACAATGTCCACAAAAGTCACAATTCAAAACCACATAAATTACAAGAGTTTTAAATTTTGGCCCTTTGGCCTCAAATTTGCTAGTAGTAATATTCACGAATACTCGCACTAACACAAATGACACAATTCCACAAAAATGTAGGAATAAAGGAATAGGAAATAAACATTCTTCATTGAAAGCTTACACATTCACTACTCACTCATAACACTTATTCTCATGGCCTCACAATTTTTTCGAAATAAACAAATGGTTATTTGAAATTGTTAGACCATGTAATGCAATACATAATAATAATTTAAATAAGTACCCAAACTTTAATTAGGTACCTAATCAATAATAATGATAATAATAATATTCTTAATATTAAAATAAACTTAATGCTAAACATAATCTGCATTAATCATCAAATAATTCATTCAAACTTTTTAATAAAAGAAGAATAATTACTTAAAAAACTTCTTTTCAAACAAATATCTTTGCTAAAGAAAAGTGAAAATGCATACGTAAATCTTTCTTCGATCAAATCTTTATGTAAAAGATAGATAAGAAACAATCCTTAAATCTAGATAAACAGAATAATCAAATAAAGTAAAATTATCCTTAATCTAAACATATCATCAAAATATAATATCCTTATATCTAAGAACATATAAAAGAACTGTATTAATTCATCAATAAAACATCAAATGAAAGTAAAATTGCATTTTTGCATATGCGAATTTTAAATTAAGCTCAAAGTAAAAGAAAAGTCTCAAAAAGTGTTTATTTGGCAATTTCTCTTTGGCTGAATAGATAATAAGCTTTTCCGTGTACTTATTTATACAGTCTTCTTATATTTTAAAGTTAGTATGTTTTTCAACCTATTTTAAAAAAATTTACACTATTCTAAGACATGAAGATATATTTCGATTTTAGCAATCATTTTCAATTCATTTTGTCTAAAAAAATATAGGCATGAGACATTAGATAACAGCAAATATGATCAAAGATATTAAACATACATTTATATAGAACAATGTCACAAATTATTTTGAATCTTAGGTATCACCATAGAATACAGATGACTACTGAAAAAGTTTGAAATACAAGATTAAAACATTAGTTTTTTAAAAAGGAGGAGTAGGGAATAATTCTTGGCCTTGTTTGAGTTATGGGGCGGGGCATAGTTTTAATTAAAGGAATTTTTTTGATGGTTAGAAAATAGGCGGAGTTTTGGATGGTGAGTTTGGTTGAAGGCGGAGACAGAAAAAAAAACTGGGAGGAGACAAAAAAGTGGGAGGAGTGGGGGGGGTTATGAAAAGGTTATGAATTTATCTTTGTCCTTGGTTGTTTATGGGCGGCGATTTGGATTTTGAAATCTGTTAAAAAAATGGGTGGAGTTATTCCTGAGATGGGAAAAATTTTTAATCTTTATGATATCCTGCTTTGTTTAGGTTTTAGGATGGAGGAAGAATTGGTGTTCTTTTGAATTAACCAAAAAAGTGAAAAAATGTGTACATTTTTTTGATGAAACATGAAATGAAAACTACATGGTATAAAATGTTGACTTATTTGAGAATTTTGGAAGTATAATTTGATGATGCAAACAATTGATTTGAGTTAAAAGATAACCTGAATATCAAAGAAGCTTAATCCTTTGAAATGTTAACTGTGTTTTAAAAGTTTTTTTTATAAAAATTTGCAAATGCACACAGTTAATTTGAGTTTAAAGAAATGTTCAGAAATAAAATATTTTTACAAACTAAATGATGAGGGTTTTTTAGTAGATCTCTGAAAATGCAAACAAATGTTATGTGTTGAAAAAGAAATTTGTTGGAAAGATGGGTCTTGTTTGAGAAAGGATTTTTTTGTTTAATTGATGATTAAATGTTTGTTGGGTGAAGCAAATTACACAATTTTATTGAGAGCAGAATCAAAAGACCTAATCAAAAGTTTTTCCCTAGCTAGGCGTATCCAGGGGTCTGTGCTTCGTATTTTCTCTATTGGGACAATTTCCAAGTCCTGTAGATTGTGTCCTTGGGCCTTGAAATGACTTCCAACTGTAGTTAATCCAGTGCTGATTGAGTGGCTGTGCTCGTTAAAACGGCTGGAGATCATTCTACTTGTTTGGCCCACATACTGAGGTCTCCTAACTGCACAGGATCCACTGTTTTTCCTACAAGTAATAAGATATATAACGTTTTTACTAGTACAGTCTAGAGTGCTTAAAATAGGGAAGATTTCATTGGTTTTAGTGTTTATGACACTTTTACAAAACCGGGGGGAATTGTGACACATTTTACAATTTCTACCACAGTGGGAAAATCCATTTTTAACCCTGCTTGACCTTCTCTCTGTAATTACTGGTGGGAGTTGTGCCTTAATTAAAAAATCCCTTAGATTTTTTGGTCTGGACCAGCAAATCATTGGAGGATTAACAGTCTTCTTAAAATTAAGAGCAATTGGGGCCTCAGTTCAACCTGAACCTCGAAGGCTTGCAGATCAAACCGACGCACTACAATTATAATAATGCCACGTGCGACGAGTCCTGTTTATGGTTATGTTTTGTTTCTTTTTTGTGTAACCGTGAACAGGATTCCTGGCGCGGGGCTCAATTCACGAACATTTCTGAAAAAGATAGAATGAAAAATGTTCCAAAGTTAAAATCTTCAAATAAAGAAGGAATCAAAGAAATTATGAAAGAATCTTTTCAAAATTATCAGATATTTCTTAAGCTTTAGTTTTGCTGTTATGCAGTGTCTTCGGCCGAGGAAACAGAGCTGGAAGGCTTTGTATAGCAGTTTCATTAGGCTATACTCATCGAATAAAATCAAACAAATCAAAGTAAATCTGCTGTGTTCATAAAATTACTGCTTTTTTGTTTTTAGGTAATCTTCAGAATGAGATAAAATATAATAATCTTAATATATAGTTGATATTAAATTATTTATAATGCTTGTAATACAAAAGATATTTTTTAAAATGATCAAATGTGTTTCATTTCTATTCTTATCTGTATATATCATATTTCACGTCTGTTAAACAAGAAACGACAATAATGCTTCGCATCCAAAATTAAAAAAATACGTACCTAAGATTTTTAACGCAAAAAAATCCCAGGTCCCGATCAAATAAATCCGTAAAGAAAACTTATGTATTCGAATAGAAAACTTTAGTTTTATGCGTTGGAAATAAAATTTTGAGCTCATTTATAATTTTAAACAAATTTGTAAGGAAATTTGCGTCAATTATAAATTTTAAGAAATGGGTAATTTCTTTAACAAAATACTGCTTCAATTTTAATATATGCGATAAAAATGAAGGTAAAGTTAATTTAAAATATGCATAGTTTATCTTAAATTAATTCTGTGACATTCACATAAAATAATAATCAATATTTTAATAATACCATACATCGTGTTCATTATTATAAATGCTTAAACATGAACGAAAAATATATGTACCTAGGAAAATAATTGCTAAAAAGTATTTTCTCAAGGTTTAAAATTGTCCGAAATCGCTAGGTACGTATATTACTACGAATCTCTGCTCTCGGAATGTAAAAAAAATCTTTACGCGTGGATTAATAGGAATCCCAGCTTCCGGAGTGAAAGAAAACTTTTGTACATGAATTGTTAGAAATCTCTGCCTCCGGAATGAAAGAAAATCTTTGATTTGCTTACAATATTTAAACAAATATCTTGATTTTTTGCGATAATCTTTTAAAATAATAATGAGGAATATTTTAAACATTATCATAATAATATTACATGTTGTGTTCTTTACTTTAATGCATTATTTCATATGAGAATCTGAGAAATAACATTTTTTAAGTAAACGTGAACCATGAAAAAAAAATACCTCGAAAAATAATTTGTAAAAATCTATTTTTCTCGATTTAAAAATCTGCAAAAATCATTTGGTAGTTAATACACACGAACTTTTGCTTTTAAAATCTGCTTTAAAAGTCTAAACAGTTTTGTAGAATTTTTTGTGCTTAGATATGAACAATAAAATTAGTTGAATAATGAATACTTATTCTTTACAGAACCCATTTAGGTTCCTTTCACAAGCTCAACATATAACTTGTAATATTTTCTCTTTAAAAGATCATTTTCACACATAAATAGTTTATGTTGTAGATTAGATATGTGTGGTTTGAAAATTTTCAATGACTTTCTGGCGGCAACACCCGCCATATTTCCACCCGCCATATTGCAGGCCTCTTACCCTGTGTCGGGCGGCAAGCTTGGCAGCAACCAAGTCGATTCTTGATTCACAACAGCACCAACCTTATTATCAGAAACGGCTGGAACACAAACAAATTTAACAACATCATTGTGAACGACGACGGCAGCACCCGCCGTAACAATGTTATCAACGGCTACAGCATCATCACCAATATCATCAGGATTAACTGTAGCACAACTAACATCATTATCAGTAATAGCCACGGCAACACCCGCCGTAGCTATGTTGTCAACGGCTGCAGCACTAGCAGAACCAACAGGTTCATCAGCAGCGTTACAAGCAGAACCAACAAGTTCATTAACAGCGTTACAAGCAGAACCAACAGGTTCATCAATAGCGTCACAAGCAGCACCAACAGTCGGCTGCGGCTGAACATCTGAGCTTTCTGGTTTTAAAAACCCTATAGCTTCACTTTCCAACTCGAAATCTGAGCAGACAACATACCTACTCTTTGCTAATCCATTAGCACTCACAGCAAAATATCCAGATCCAAACAAGCTGGAGTAAAGCATGGTTTCTCCTACTGAGCGTTCAGAGTAGGGAAACATCGACGGGCGCAGGTGCCCAATGAGCAAATCCACCTGCCCATTAACCAAAGTAAAATCTTCATGTTTCATATCAAATAAAACAGCTGCCTCCACAGGATTCATGGAGCACATCGCCTCTTTAGGACCAATGAGAGGCACTACTACAGGTTCTAACATGTGATAATTCTTGCGTCGATCAACTAAACATAGCTTGACCGTCGGGAGACATTTAACTTCACCATCAGCTAGAGAAATTCTTGCTGAACGTCCAGTAAAAGGTAACTGAAGTTTATTAACAAGTGACTGGGTTACCATTGGGATAGTTGAACCAGTGTCCCACATGGCGGACACTGGGACCTTCTGGCGATTAATATCAACGACGTCTAATTGTTGTAACATTAACATTAGGTTCGCCTCAGGGGAAGTATGTGCTTCATAGACGGCGGCAGCCATATCAACACTCTCATGGAGAAGGTTGTTATGGGTCTGACCACAATTGTTCACTTTGCATCCGCCTATTACATCTGCCTTCGGGCAATCCACAGATTTATGCCCTTTCTGCAAACAAAGCCAACAGCATCCAGCACTCTCCACAAAACTCTTCCTGTCTGGCACTGACAGGTCATGAAATTTTGGGCACTTGTAAAGTAAGTGCATATCATTACAGCCATTAAAAAAACATGACTGCTTCATCTTAGATTTACCAGGTTTACCTACGGCGGCCGCAGCTGCGGCAGGATTACCCTTCTTCTTGGATGGCGTGTCCAAGCCATGACTGGTGCGCATTAAAAGAGCGCCCCTCTGTTGTTCCAATATATCCAGCAACTTAGGCACATTTGGAACATCCATTGACCCTAATGCAAGGTCAAGCCTGTCTGAAAACTCTTTCGGCAGTTTCTTAGACAGCATCTCCAACAATAAAACTGTGAGCCATTGGCTTGTAGAAACTGCGTCCTTACCATCAGCCTTGGTCATTTGCTCGAGCTGGTTGATGGCACCTGAGAACTCAGCAAGAGCGCTAACAATTTGGCCGCTCTCGGACAATTTACCTTTCTTGTCCCAGTTGTTGAAAATACACAACATCTGTCTGGTTCTAGATTTGAACAATTGGTCCAAATACGTCCATTGCGCTGCATGCGTGGCAATCTGTTGCAACTGCAGCCTCAACGGTTTATCCTTCATTACTCGTTCACAACTTAACACCATCTGCAGGTAGCTGGGCTCATATCCAGTAGTAAGCTTCTGGAAATTCTCCTTAAATTGCGCATAAGAAGATTCTTGCCCATCAAAGCTGGGAAGGAGTTTCTCGTCTAGGCGTGGCATGTACCCATGAGACGAGAACATCGGACTGGCAGCAAACGATTGGGCGCCAAATGATGGCAGCATAGAATCTACCAAGGCACCCGAGACTGGCGTAACAGGCTCTTGCTTAGCCTTTGCCAGCGTCTCCATCAGTTTAGTCATATCACTGATAATTTTAGTTGGTAGAGGTATGTAATCACCTCTAATAACTTTCACTATTTGCATACAACGTTGTTGCAAACTGTTTTTGTGAGCTGCAAGATCATCACCAAGAACTAAAACCTCATTGTTTATCGCTCTTAGCTCATCTATGGCACTTAATGTAAGTTTCAACTCGCTATAGTTCTTTCGTGCCGTGATAATGTCACTATAAAAATCCTTTAGGTTAATATCATCTTGGATTAACACATCCAGCTGTTGAAGACCGCTCATGGTACGTTCCAGATTTAGGTTCGCATCATGGACAAGGATGCATTCCTTGGCGAGATTAACATTGATGTCTGCGGTGTCTGAAACTACCTGCATCACTCTGTCTAACTCTTCGGTTATCACTTCAACTGCCATAGGCAATCTGCCCGACAATAATTCATACCTAGTCTTTTTAGGTGCCATTTTCACTTTTGTTAACACTAATTACAACTATAGTCACGTGTAGAATTTTATTCACATTCAACACATACGGTAACTGTCACTGGCTCTGACTGGCTGACTGGACTTCATACCGTTTTCATTGTTTCGGTACAACGGCATTTGGCTGGCCGTTTACCAGATCTTTGCGTACAGACGTACGAAACCTGCTACTCCCCACAAGAGACAAAACCAGCATAGTTACTAATACAATTTATTGTATGAAAACGGTCATGCTGAAATAGAAAATAACAAAATTAATAATCAAATATTAAAATGTTAAATACATGATAAAATAAATCTTGTAAGAGAGAATAAATCTTTTCTTATTTGGAACAATCGTCTTTTTAATAAAGTAAATATTCATTATGAGAGGTTGCGTGCATTCGAAATTATGTTTAAATATATAAAATACTAGGGTTACTTTTTTGCTTAAAATTAATCAAAAATTAAATACGAGTTTGAAATTCATAAACAAAATCATTATAGACTACGATTAAAATATTCTGATACAAAAATAAATTAATTACTTGGTCTAATTTAAGTAAAAATGAAAGATTAATTTGCCGTCTTTTAAAATTCACTCCATTCCATTAAAAATGCTTAAAGAAAGAATTCTTACCGAAGTTTTTGTTCCTGTAAAGCCGGGAAGCAATCAAAGGTATTTTTCAGTACGGACAACACCACAATTCTGACAATACATGGTTTTTTATCACGCAGATAATCCGCACATTTTGAAAGAAAGATCAAAGATGGCTATGCTCGCTTTGTTTATGGTCCATGCGCAAGCATTGTTTTTGAATGCCGCGTCCAATTATGAACATTTGAATTTCACCGCTTTCCAAACTGACATTAATGATAAGGAAAACAAAAGGATAAAGGTTCGAGTTCACAAACGCATCACACTATTATACTTCCAATACAATTACGAATTGTAATAGTAATACTAGTTTTGATAGCCAGGCCCTTCGGTCCTTCAGGACTATAAAAACTTGTTTTTAATCTTGTAATTTTTCATTTAATATCCGCGGAAAGCTGTCTATAAAACGGTGCGATGACTAACTAATCTTCAAATTTAAATTTAATGTAAACTTTTATTCTGAAACCTTTTTCCGTAGTACAACTCCTTCTTCAATTTTGGGAGATTCTTTTTTATCATTGGCGTCAGTTGTACTTTCTTTGGTGACAGTAGTCTCATCATTCTTAAACAAATCTTTGGGTTTGTCTTCAGTTTCAATTGTTACTTCAGTGGTAGTTGTTGGTTCAGATTGTGCAGTTTCATTTTTATCATTGTCCTAATCATTTAGATTGATAAGTAATATGGAATGGAAATACAGACAAAGAAATTTGGAGAGCAGATGTTCAGTGGTTATAATTCAAGAATAAAGAGGAGTATGCACGAACGAGAGCAAGCAAGTAGCTTCGGACAAAGTAGCTTTGGACAAAATAGCTTCAAGACAAAGTAGCTTCAGGACAAAGTAGCTTCAGGAAGGACATTTACTTAAGAAAAGTAGCTTCCTAAGAAAAATAGTCTCCAATATGGCCCCCTTGCCTATAACCTAACCTAACCTAACCTATGTTAGCCTCAGAACATTTATTTAAAAATATCATCAACTGATAATACATAGGTCGTGGTTTAGAATTTCATGGATTTTGCAAAAAGTAGTTGATAGATTTTTTACAATTTTTAATATTGTTTTTACAAGTTTTAATAATGTTTTTAAAATTTTTTGGTTAGGTTAGGTTAGTCTATAGGCTAGGGAGCCGAGCGCCCGCGGCTAGGCAGGCCAGGGGGCTGAGCGCTGCGGCCATGACCTTTATTAACAGTGGAGGCTACTTTCCTTAGGAGGCTACTTTGTCCTGAAGCTACTTTGTCTCAAGCTACTTTGTCCAAGATCCATATACTAGGGTTGTGTTTAATATCGTTATGTCAATTTTTAAAAAGTTTTCACTATCGTTATATATGAATTTTTTTTGACATTTTAGGCATTTTTAAATATAACTCATCAAATGTTTTGTTGGGTTCTAACTGCAGTGACACAAATGTACCTAAAGTTTTTTGATGAAAAATGTTAATTTAGAAAAAGGTATGGTAACTTGTAATATTGTAAACAGTTTTACTAGTATACTTACTTAATTTACAGCAGTTGATTATATATTGGCGTGTTATTTTATTTGAACCTTTGTACTCAACAAAATATTTAATGATAATTTTCAAAAAATGCTTAACATTTCAAAGTTTTATTCATAGAAAACCATAGTGAAACTAACTTTTTAAAATTAATATAACGATGTTTAACATAACCCTAGTATATTTACTAAAATCACATTTAGAATGGAAGGTGTTGAGAATCGCTTGCTCACGTTCGTACATAGTCCCATTTTAAAAACACACGAAACCATTCATATATGTTGTTTATATGTTTTAATAATTTATTTTTATTACTATAAATCTGTACCTTTTCTGTGTCATTCTGATCATTTGTACATTTTTCATCATCAACTTGTGCATTGATATCATCAGCGGCAGTGGCAGTAGCAATTGAATCCTCGCTCTTCTTGTCCTCCTCGGATATGTAGCCACTCTCATTGCTTTTCTTTACTTTACCATTGTCTCCTTCAGTCAAGAGATAATGAATAAGAGTTTTTTTTTGTTTAGTGAGATTATAAGCAAGAATACCCCTTTTATAGATAACAATTAATGGTTGAAACGTTTGGACACTAAACTTAAAGAAACCAACCAATCAAAATTCAACCAAAGTCCCCACAGTTGTTAAGCCAGCGAAAAAGTAAACGTTATTATAAAACTTTGGGGAATGGTTAAATGTACAACCCAATGTCCCCTCCCTCCCTGAATTAAAAAATATTTGGTTATAGTTCTGTCAAATGCTCTATTAAATCTAAATTCATCATTAGAAACAAACATTTAAAAACAGGAAAGATTATATTACTATTTAATATACCTACTATTTCTATGGCCTGAAATTGCCAATACTCCACCTATTATCATTAAAGATTTTTTTAAGGAAAATATTCAGTTTAAGATTCAAATTGTACTTCACAGAAATTAAATTGCCATTATAAAAAAACATTTTATCCATTTCGTCCTTGCCTTTGCTATTTAATTCATCATCCGATGAATTTGAGGTTTTTATTGGTTTGTTTTTATTGTTTGCATGGTCCAGACTAGACTTGAGAATATTGTTCACTTCAAAATTGTTTTTGCCACCTGAAATTTAAAATTAAACGGGGTGAAATTTGAATATGAGTGAAACGAAATATGTAATATTTTACCAAGTTAGCCGCATGAAGTTCAAGGAAAAAAAAAAATTTTGTAAGGGGGGTCAAAAATGGGGGGTCCGCAGTCTCACCACCCCCCGCAGGGGGGCGGCCGGAGGCCGATTTTAAAAAGGAAAATTGCTATGGATTCTTGAATGCCAGGAGGACCTAGGACAATTGGAATTTCCAAAATCGGAGCAAAAACGCGCGCGCAGCGCGCGCGCAAAGTTGAAAATTGCGGAAAAAAAGTCTCCATTTCACGTTTCGTTCAAATTATCCTCTCGTTTTTTGATTGTTAATAACGCGCAGGTTTTTCAAGTTACAGTAATTTCCTTGAAAACCCTGAAAATATGGCCCGATGGGGTCGCGAAAAATCATGCCCCAACATTTTCCCCCCATTGGCGGAAAAGTTAGAGCACTTCAAAACAAATTTTTACCAGGCCTGCCGTATTGGCCACTGTGGGCCTCCCGGAGGGGCTACAAAAAATCTAAAGGTACCTACAGAACCACAATGGCCGGCTCTAACTATCATTTAGTGTTGCCGGAGGCAATTGCCGGCTGTCTTCCGGCCTTTAAATGGCGGCAAAGTTAGCGCACCCAAAAAATGGCCATTTTTGCCGTGTTTTTCGCGCGTAGCGCGGCGTGTGTGCGTGGCGCAGCCACGTGTATTCCAGGTTTTTTGTAGTCCATCCCAAGCCG
Source organism: Acartia tonsa (assembly GCF_053477335.1). NCBI lineage: Eukaryota > Metazoa > Arthropoda > Copepoda > Calanoida > Acartiidae > Acartia > Acartia tonsa. Next base: position 62,874,724 of record NC_137260.1, on the reverse strand, counting down.
GTTCAGCAGATGTGCGGCCGGAGGCGGTCGGCCCAGCCGTTTGGCCGGCAGCGGCCGTCAAAGGTCGCGAAAATCGTCAAAAATCGCTGTTTTTGCGGATTTTCGGCGGGCCGGTGCGGCCAGACCGTGCGGCCGACCGGCTTGGGACACATATCCCTGGATTCTATGGGCCATTGGCCTTCATTGCTATTTTGCACAATTTTTTTCCCCCAATTACCCTGGCCGGGACGGCCGTCCAAAGTGGCCTGGGTCAAAATCGGCAAAAAACCGTCAAAAAACACCGTTTTTGCCGTACTTTTTGCGGCCGACCACGGCCGAACCAGCTGGCCGACAGGCCTGACCGGGATTTCTCTGAAACCGGCTGGTAATGCCGGTTTTGGGGATGTAAAAACATTGCTCCCCTCTGATGTGATTTTTTTCGGCAACAGCCCCTTAAAGTGGGGTGGGGTTCTAAGAAATTATAAATTTTTTCTGTAAATTATAACAACTACTATTATTACACCACCCCCTGAAATGTATTTACCCCCCGCAAGAAACAAGTTTGGATGAAATAATTTTTTAAGCCGAAGGCTCCAAAAAAATTATTTCATCCAAACTTGTTTCTTGCAGGGGGGTATTTAGGATCAGAGGTAACTTCAGTTTTAGTACACTCTCTACCTTTCCATCTCTGGTAACAGGTATAATAACTACAGTTATCAATTATATTATCTAACCAATTAGTAATCCACCAACTACAACTCAAAATCAATTGCTAATTATTACCATTATCTGTTTATTAATTTAATTAAATAACCAAATACTTATTATTACCTAATTATCATTATATAGTCATCACTATCATTTGTAATTTACAATATTATAATTATCCATCATTTTATCTTACCTGTTACAAATCAATTACTAAATATTATTACATTTTAATTATTATTATAATACCTAACTTTTATAGTTTGATTATAATTATCTTATTTTTTTGCAATACAATAGATATCAATGATACATTTCAATCATAATGCTATAATCAACAATCACATTATATTACCCTTTACAAATCAATCGATTATCTTATAAGTTTCTATAATTAGCAATTATAATATTATTATAGTTATCTATGATATTATTTTGATTATTTTATTATTTAATAATTATATTATTAATATATTTAGCAATTTTATATCATAATTATGATACTATACTATAATTTTCAATTATAATATATAATAAATAATAATAATTATTTTAATATGATATTTTAATAATTTTATATTTTATTGATTACATTAATTATATAATTAGCACTAATAATATTATTAAAATTATTCTATAATCTAATTATCATACAATATTATAATAAATATTTATTATGGTATTTCAATTATTCTAATTATTTTATAACTTAATATTCATATAAATAATAATATTTATATTATAAATTATCATATCATTTACAATATTAGATTACAAAAATAATTATCTTATTACTTTCAATATCATAATTAGCAATTATTATGTTAATAGTAATGTTTGTAATATAATTATCATACAATAACATAATTTTCATAATAATATTATAATTGTAATTACATTTAATTCAATTAAAGGTAGGTTCTTTTTAAACTATTTTCCTCTGATATACCTGTTATTATATTTAACTTTAATTAGCAATTATAATATTATTAAAATTATTAATAATGTTATTTTAATTATTTTCTATTTTAATATTCATAAAAATAATATTATTAATTTTTTGAATTACCATATCATTTACAATATTAATATGAGATTACAAAAATAATTATCTTTTTACTTTCAATATTATAAATAGCAATTTTGATATTATTATAATTATTTATAATGTTGTTTCATTTATTTTATGATTATATTAATAATATAATTAGCAATTATAATGTTACATTAATTATTTTATAATATGAATATTATACAATATTATGATTTGCAATCATATTATTATAATAATTATTTAATAATATAAATATCATACAATATTATAATTACCTTATTATATTCAATATTAGAATTAGCAAACATATTATTATAATTGTTTTGTAATATAATTAGTACTCAATAACTTTAAATTTATTAAAATAATATTATATTTATTATTTTAATTATTTTATTAATTACCTTATTATTATTAGATTGAAATAATCATTATCTTATTATATTTAATATTATTATTATGGTATAATAAAATTATTATCTTAATTATAATAATAATTTGTTAATGCTTTCTATACTCATATATTTTTACAATTCGCTGACGCTTGCTTCACGCGGTCCCATACCAAATTTCACCGTGGGGGTCCCAATCGAAAGGGACCGCGTCAGCCTGTTCTAGATGTTGATTATTTTTCCTCTATGTAGGTATGAAAATTAACTTCATTCGGTTGTGATCCGTGAAGAAATAACATGTCTACTGAGGTACTATTAACTTTCTGCATTTGCAACATAATACTTAAAATAAATACTAGTGGCTTCACCCTTAGCCTCCTAGTATCGGGAGTAGTGAAGTGTGGTGCCCTTTTATTTTTGTCTTTATTTTGTCAGAAAAATTTTTTTAAAATAGAGATAGTAAATTTTTTTGGTGGGGTTAGGGGCAAAGTTTTCCCCACATTTAATTTTTATCATTAATCAAATTTCTGGAGGCGGGGAGGGAAAAGGTTTACTCCCTTAAAACAGATTAAAAAACCCTCTTTCCTAAAAAGAAGAGACATATCGTACCAAAATCATTTTATTTAGGATTTAAGAAAACTTTCCAAGCACAAATAAAAGTTTGATTTTGCCGGTAAATGAATTTAGTTAAGCTTATAATATTTTGTCTAAATTCTGACCTGGAGCAAATACTCTGTAAACAGCTGATTCTTCAATATCATCATTCTGGTCAGCTTCAGATGTGTCCTTTACACAAGGAGGGAAAAGTAAATGAAAAGATCAATGATTGAAATGTTTAAAACAAGGAATATTATATCTATCAGAAATTTAGATATAACAGAGATTTGGCGTTTAAATATCATTACTAGTTAAATCGCATCGTATTTTAGACAACTTTCCACAGATATTAAAATGAAAAATTATAAGATTAAAACCAGATTTGTTAGTCCCGAGGGGCAAATCATGATTTTTATTTCAATATTCAAGGAAAATTGTCTCTAATACGATGCTATACATGATTTTTTCAGTATGGCTGAAAACAGGTTTTAATCCAGAGGATATTAATCGGTTTCGAAGCCATATGGGAAAATATATTGTTAAATTTTTTTTAATTTTAATGAGTTTAACCCTTGCCTTGTCAGTATCGGTTATCCTAATGGCAATAGTGTCGATGCCAGGTACAGGAACACTTTGTTTCTTCAGGATCCAGGTCAGGGCCTCCTGCAGGTCCCCAGAAGCACAACAAAGATCACCTGATAATTAAGTCAATCCTTAAACTAAATTTGACTTTTAATATTGCAAACAGATTAATTAATGTATTTTTGTAATTTACAGCATTTCATGATTTTTTGACATGTTATTTCATGAAGTCCTTTGAACTCAACAAAACATTTTATGTTATTGCGCAAATAAATGCTGAAAATTGCAAAGATTATTTCAAATAAAACTATGGTGAAACTTAATATTTTTAGTTGATGTAACTATAGGTATATAAACCTAATATATTGACTACAAAAATACTAAGGTTCGATGTTGGAAGGTGCTTAAAATCACATGCTCCCGTTCGTTTGTGTTAACTGAGAATTGCTAAATTGGTTTTAAAACTCTTGATAAATGTTAACACAGATTATTAGAAAAATTTTAAGGATCCATCCCTGATTTCGGAGATTTCGCGCCATTTCCATTGACACGTGATAAATCAGCTGATTGGGTTAGATTGCTGGAGCATATTATCTCCCAGGAAATGGTTGAGAGGCCGGTAAATAGGTCCAGGATAAATTGGGCCCTGTTCAATATATCAATATAAAAGTGTCAAGAATATTATAAGTGGAACATATAGGTTATATAAGGTAGTAAACTCTTTTTGTCTGTAGCGAAAGATCCCTTTAACCACAGAACCGATATGGTTCTCCTTTATAGGGTAACCTCTCATAGGTCCTCTCCCCTGAAAAATTTAAAATGAAGGTGTTCCATCTCAAGCAAATAGCCGCTTGTTATAGCATAAGCTTTAAAAAAAATGTTAGCAACGATTTTAAACATAATCTATGCATGGTTTGGTAGTTTTATAACTTGAGTTGGCCGTTGCAAAAGCTGAAAATAATAATGATATATTCCTAGTAAAAGGGTCATGTGGTCGAGTGGTTGACTCCAGATACATGTACGGACATAGACTAGTTATAGAGTAGCTGTGCTACTAATAATTATAAAATATAAATTAAATTCCTTGTATCAGGGTCATGTATAGAAGGTCCAGTGGATTGACTCCAGAAACAACAATTCTCTCCAACATCTCCCCCCTCCTCCTACAGTTAGGCAGATGAAAAATAAACCTTTCATATCAAGCAAATAAAAATTTGGATCTGTCAGACTCTAGCTAAAATTTCAATATAAACTTTCTAGAAAGGTCTAAGAAAGATTAATTGAAATCTATAATGATAACATGAAACTTATTATTTTTTCCCCATTTTGGATTTTAAAGTTAGAAATGATTCGAGATATCTATGAAAATCCCCTCCCCCTCCGTAATTAAAGATAGGGTTACGAAAGGGTAAATAGGTAATATGGAGGATGGGGGGTATCGTGTATCGCTATGTTTTTTTTGTCTGCTAAACTTTCCTGTTCCTTCTCTTCTCCACCTCCTTTGCTCTCCTCTTTCAACTCAGGCCAGAATTTATCTATTTTTCATCTTGTGTTTTATATTATGCAGGGAGGGAGGGTTGTGATATTGGACTGTAAGTTATACTTGTACTCAGAGTTTTATAAATCACTCTCTCATACGTTTACTTCGAAACTTTGGAAACGATTAAGAATATGATAACTTAATCGATCTGTTGTCCTGTTTGAGGGCTAAAATTATACAACTTTTTTGCCACATGACATATCCCTTTTAAACCCTGAAGACTTACTTTTGTTTATGATTTGTTGTGTTGAGGTGTGAGGAACAAAATAATAAATCAGAATGAACATGATATATATAAACAGGGATCTTAAGGTGTAAGACTATGGATGATAATTTCATGTACATCCCCAATAAATTGCTTTTTTTGTATATTAAAATTATTGTGAAAAAAATATGTTGCTGCTATCAGCCAATAAATATTTAATATCATTCTCCAAAGCTTTCATGCTAACAAATGAAGGAACGTGATTTAATTTACAGTCCAATGTCCCCTCCCTTTCTCCCTGAGATATAACAAATGATGTCAAAATTTAAGTGAATCATGTTTTTCAAAACACTTTAAAACATTTAAAAATAGTCTATTCATCACAAAGATGAACTTTAATGAAAAATACTCATTTTCAGGGATCTAAAGGGATAAGATAAATTGCCGATAAATTGATGTACATCCCCAATAATGATACACAATTCAAGGACGTCCAAGGGGGGGGGTAAAGTGGGGATTACCCCCCTCCCTCATTTCAAATTTACCCCTACCTTGGGGATTTAGGAGGGGGTATTTACTCCCCCAAAACAATTTTTGGGGGGTAAATACACCCCCCCCCCAAAAAAAAAAATCCCTAACAAAATAAATTTTGGCGCGCTTCGCGCGCATTTTTACTACTAAATATTTAATAGTATTTAAATTACCCTCACCAAAAATTTTATCCCTCCCCCCCCCCCCCCCAATAAAAAAGCTTGGACGCCCCTGACACAAATAAATTAAAATTAGTAGTTAAAACGTATGGACACTAACAAATCAAATTTCATTAAAAGTCCCTAAATTTGTGAAGACAACGAATAAGAAAACTTTGTTGTAAAACTTTGAGGACTATTGTAATAAACACCCCAATGTTCCCTGCCTCCCTGTAAAAGTTTAGATATTATGTGGAACACAAGAACATCCCTATAGAAGATTGAACAATGCTCTGTATATCTCTGTTGGCATGCACCAGTCTGATCTCTCCATCTCCTGTGGTGGGGCCAGCCGTGCATTCAGAGTCGGCATTCTCACTTGACCGTTTCCGAGATTTATGTGTGTATAACCTGAACATACAAGTGTAGTTAAATCAAGGAACTCTTGAGGATTCAAAAAGGGAAAAATTATTAAAAATTAAAATTCTTCCCGACATCTATTAATTAATAGTTATTTATCGCATCGTATTATAGACAGCTTTCCGTGGATAATAAAATGAAAACTGGTAGGTATTAGTTTTATGATTTTTATTTAAATATTCGTGAAAAATTGTTTGTAATGTGATGATATACATAAATTTTCAGCATGGCGGAGATTCAGTTCTAATACAGCGGACAATACTGGAAAAGACCTATTACACTGAAAATAAATATTAGGCCTATTCTATTCCATCAAAATGTATATGCTGTGCCCTTGTAAGATATTTCCGAGTATGGCTTTGAAACCGATTTATATCCGGTGGATAAGAACCGGCTCTCAACCATACTGAAAAATCACAAATATAGCATCAAATTACAATTTTACTATGACAATATTCTACGAATATTAAAATAAAAAATAATACCAATTGCGGACCCTTGGATCTAACAAAGCTGGTTTTAATGCTATTAATTTTCATCTCAATATCCACGGAAAACTGTCTATAATACGATTCGACATGTAACTATAATCCCTTCTTAAAAATGTAGGTAAATGTAAACTAAGTTCTAACAAAATTGTGTACATATTGTATAAAAGATATATTTTACTTGAGTATGTTTGCTTTGTACGGGTAACGGTTTTAAACATTTTCAATTATAGTTTGTATTTTTTAGTATAACAGCCAAAGGGACATCATGAAAAAACCTTATCTAGTTTACATCTTCAATACTATTTGGCTGATATACTTACTAGTCTTTATTTCAAAATATCCCTTTTTCCATGAAAATCTATACTACCTTCGATTTGAACGAGGTTTAAATCTTAAAGATGTTAAACAAAACCTTAAGCTGCAACAAATATGTTCTTTTATTCTAATATATAAAGTAGTAAGCTTTTTTTGTCTGTAGCGAAGGATCTCGCTAACCGAAACTACTTTACAGCGAAGCTACTTATAGGTCTCGGGATGGTTTTAGGGTATTCTATTTCTATAAAAAGTCTGGGTAGGTATGGTTTAAGGCTATTTTTCTGCCCTTCCACATTCCTTGGAATATATATATATAGCCCCTAGATGCTAGGGGCACAGCCGCTAGTTCAAATATAAGTTACGTTAATGAATTGTTTTTATTATAGATTTTTCAATTTATCAACAAACAAACTAATAACATTACCTATAAAGTGTATTATACTTATAAAAGTACCCATTCTTTATATAAAATAAAGAAAATATAGTTTCTAACATATAGTTTTCAATTTATGCAGAGTAATCCTAAAGTTTAAATCTTACCGTAATGTTAACGAGGCCAGGCCAGGATCATAGCTTGGAGTTGGAACTGATAAACTATGAAAACTATAAGAAACTGGAACCTAAAAAAAACATTCATAACGTATCATGGAAAAAAGATTCATGTCCTAACGGGTGCAGACATTCAAACCCATCAGAAGAATGTCTAGAAATTATTTTACAGTATAGCTTTGAAACCAATTAATATCCACTGGATAAGAACCGGTTCTAAGCCATACTGAAAAATCATGTATTGCATCTTATTACAGACAATTTTCCCCGAACATTGAAATAAAAATCATCAGTTTTGTTTAACCACGCCTTCAGCACCTCGAGGCTAATAAAAATAGTTTTTAAACTTTTTTCATTTAATATCCGCGAAAAGCTGTCTTTAATACAATGCGATAAATAACTTATATTACTTTTGCTCAAATCAAATTATCAAATGAAAAATACCTATTATAAACCAAATTAAATAATTCACATGCTCTACATATGTAAGTTGTTATGCAAACAATGATTTCTCTTTAATTATAAATTAATTAGTATTGCATGATTAATATATAATTAAAGATAGAAAAAAGAAAGGTTGACCTTTTAGTCCACATTTTAAATGGTTTACTATTAAATTAAGTCTACGTAAATAGATAAAAAAAACAGCGTTGTGGAGCCGAAGCCGCCATAGTTTTCTGGAGCCGGAGCTGGAGCCGTTATTTTCGTTAAAAAACGGCTCCGACAAGAGATTTTTTATTAATTATAATTTTGTAACTCTGGTGTGTCGTGTGCAAATAACCCTTTAAGCTTTTCAAGTCCACTTTTATCAAAAAGGGATAGTTTCATGAAGTGCATTTAAAAAAAAAATAGTGAACTGTAAGTTTTTTCTATTTTAAATAACGTATTAGTGCATGATATAAAGTTATTGATTAAAATTAAAAGATTTGACCAGGGATTTTCCTTAAAAAAGTTTTTCATTTTTATTTTCAACTTCGTTACATGTTATATATGGCAAAAACTTTTTTGTCATAAATACAACTTTAGATAGCATTTACTAGTTAATAGAACTTCAAACTTTTTATACAACAAAATATACATAACAACAAAGAATGACCAATAAAATATTTAGTATAGTACTTAGAGTAGTGATCTTTTTATATGTCTTAGTAGAATATATTAGGCATTGGATAGATATAATTGTGATAAAAGAATTTTAATATTGACCTGACCGAACTTTTTTTATTTGACAATATCTAAAAAAGTTAGTGATTTGCAACATAAATTACATGAGAATGGTCTTTTATATATATATATATATATATATAACTTGTCCCAAGGGGAACCCCTGTTCAATTTTTTTATAACTCTTGTGAAATATGTGGAAAAAGATTCTCTCATATTGGTGTTTTAGCTATACATATTTGGAAAAAAATAGACCATTCTCATGTAATTTATGTGGCAAATCACATTAACTTTTTTAGATATTGTTAAATAAAAAAAGTTTGGTCTGGTCAATGTTAAAAATTCTTTAACATATAATCATATCTATCCAATGCCTAATATATTCTACTAAGACATATAAAAGTTCACTACTCTAAGTACCTTAACTCTTTAAATACACTTCGTATAACTATCCCTTTAACTTTTAAAACCTTCAAAAGTCAAAAATATAACATGGCAAAAAAAATATGTTGAGTTTTTCTTGATTTTAGGTCGGAGCCGAAGCCGTAGTTGGAGCCGGAGCCTTTGTTTTCACAGGCGGCTCCGCGGAGCCGGAGCTGCACCAAAATCAAACGGCTCTGCAACGCTGAAAAAACTAACCTTATTATTAACACAAGACAAAAAATCGAATCCAGCCATTTTATTAATTCACATGTCTAACTGACTTCTAATTTGTTTTAAGTTTTCTTTTTACATCTGAAAGTAGATACCTAATATTATTTTTTTTTTATTCAGAAATTCTTGAAACATCTTAAATATAAAAATTATGTTATAACCAAGAATATTAAAATATATTAATTCGAGCATAAAGGTTTAAAAAAATTTGTACTGAGTTCCTTATAAAGTACTAAAATGCAGGGATCTTAAGGAATAAGACAATGGCTGATAAATTGATGTACATCCCCAATGATGATACACAAAATTATCCCATCTATAGATTACAATTAGTAGTTGAAACGTTTTGACACTTATTTAACTAAATGAACAACCAATCAAAATTCAATTAAAGTCTCCAAGGTTGTTTAGCCAACGACCAAGGAAACGTTTTTATAAGACTTTGGGGACTATTGTAATAAACAGCCCAATGTCCCCTTCCTCCCTGGACGTTTGTGATCTGCTTTTCATGGAAGCCACTAGTACATTAAACTAAGGATATCACTTAAAATATTCTGATCTTCAGGGATCTTAAGAAATAAGACAATTAACGATGAATTGATGTATATACTCCACAATTAACCTTTCTAAATAATTAAATTATTTGTTGAAATGTTTGTACACTTATTGTTTAAACGAAACCGATAAGAAAGTACCCAGCCTTTTTTGGCCAATCAATGAGAAAATGTGTTTGTAAAATTTTGGGTACCGGTAATTTTGGGTCAAAAGTCTTCTCCGACCATGTTGATGTTTCAGTTTTAACCCAGAAAAAAAAATGAATAAAAATATGACTCATTCTTTATGAAGAATAAATATGAAATGTCAGGGAGGAAGGGGACATTGGACTTTAAATTATACTGGTACCCAAAGTTTTATACAACGATATCTCAAAAATCTGTTGGTACTTTTAATGAATTTAAATTGGTTGGTTACAAACTTTTAGTATCAAAATTTTAACCAATAATTTTAATCTACAAAAGGGTTAACTTTATTTTTCATCACTTGGGATGTACATCAATTTATCCTTCATTGTCCTATCCCTTTAGATCCCTAAAAAAAATATAGAAATATAACTGTGCTCGTGTTTCCTGATGCGTAATGGCTAATGTGAGTGTTATGTTAATGATTTTCTTATTATCATACACACTTCACATGTGGATAATGTCAGGGATCTCAAGGGATAAGACAATGGCCGATAAATTGATGTACATCCCCAATAATGTCAAACAAAATTAACCCTTTCTGTATAATATTACAATTGGTGGTTGAAACGTTTAGACACTCATATTTATTGACCAACAAATTATAATTTAATAAAAGTTCCCAAAGTTGTTGAGCAAACGAATAAGGAAAACGTTATTATAAAACTTTTGGGACCAGTGTAATAAACAGCTTAATATCCCCTCCCATCCTGGGATAAAATAAAGTGTTAAATAGAAATTTTTACAAACAAATTCAAATACAAATGGCACCTTTTACATTTTACGAGATTCAACTCACATACTTAAGCAGTTAAGCAATGATACCCCCCCCCCCCCCCCCATCTTATTTTCAAATAAATCGAAAATAAGGACGGAGGGGGTTACTTTTTTCATTACCTAACCCCTAAAGGTAACCTATTAGGTTAATCCTATTGGGCTACACAGTACCAAAAATAACGGTCCTACGACAAACGCAGGAGTCCCAAACGTCAGAGTTGACACTTAACCTAACCTAACCTATTTTATACCATCTTATAGGTTTTTTAAATGCCTAACCCCTGCTGAGGGCTTATTTGTTAATTCATATCTTAACCTAACCTAATCTGTATAGAAATACCTAATAAAATTAATATTTTAAAACTCCTTCGTTTGTCTACTCCGACGTTTGGGACTCCTGGGTTTGTCCTGGAACCAAAATAACCTTAAACTAAAATCTATCCTCCCCTTTATTTTTAACTTATTTAAAAAGTAAGGAGGGGGTTAGGAGGGTTCAGTACTAAATAAGATCCTTTCTGTAAAATTGGTATTTCAAGTATATTGAAATGAATGGAAATTCTCTCTAATGTTTTGCAATGAACATGTTATTTGTAACTTGTAATTTTATATTTTTACCTTAGTTTTATCTAAAATTCATCTTTTTATTATTTTTAATCTAAACAATATAACACCCAAATTTATATGAACCCTTACATGTATAAGTAACATGATCTCTGTGTGTCTGTCTGTACAGAAGGATTTCACTAACTAAATACTATCACACCATAGTTGTATGAACCCTTATATGTATAAGTAACATGATATCTGTGTGTCTGTCTGTACAGAAGGATTTCACTAACTAAATACTATCACACCTAAAGTTGTATGAACCCTTATATGTATAAGTAACAGGATGTCTGTGTGTCTGTACAGAAGGATTTCACTAACTAAATACTATAACACCCATAGTTGTTTGAACCCTTATATGTATAAGTAACATGATCTCTGTGTGTCTGTCTGTACAGAAGGATTTCACTAACTAAATACTATCACACCTAAAGTTGTTTGAACCCTTATATGTATAAGTAACATGATCTCTGTGTGTCTATCTGTACAGAAGGATTTCACTAACTAAATACTATCACACCTATAGTTGTATGAACCCTTATATGTATAAGTAACAGGATCTCTGTGTGTCTGTACAGAAGGATTTCACTAACTAAATACTATCACACCCATAGTTGTATGAACCCTTATATGTATAAGTAACAGGATCTCTGTGTGTCTATCTGTACCGAAGGATTTCACTAACTAAATACTATCACACCATAGTTGTATGAACCTTATATGTATAAGTAACAGGATCTCTGTGTGTCTATCTGTACAGAAGGATTTCCCTAACTAAATACTATCACACCCATAGTTGTATGAACCCTTATATGTATAAGTAACATGATCTCTGTGTGTCTGTCTGTACAGAAGGATTTCACTAACTAAATACTATCACACCCAAAGTTGTATGAACCCTTATATGTATAAGTAACATGATCTCTGTGTGTCTGTCTGTACAGAAGGATTTCACTAACTAAATACTATCACACCCAAAGTTGTATGAACCCTTATATGTATAAGTAACATGATCTCTGTGTGTCTGTCTGTACAGAAGGATTTCACTAACTAAATACTATCACACCCAAAGTTGTATGAACCCTTATATGTATAAGTAACATGATCTCTGTGTGTCTGTCTGTACAGAAGGATTTCACTAACTAAATACTATCACACCCATAGTTGTATGAACCCTTATATGTATAAGTAACATGATCTCTGTGTGTCTGTCTGTACAGAAGGATTTCACTAACTAAATACTATCACACCCATAGTTGTATGAACCCTTACATGTATAAGTAACATGATCTCTGTCTGTCTGTACAGAAGGATTTCACTAACTAAATACTATCACACCCATAGTTGTATGAACCCTTATATGTATAAGTAACATGATATCTGTGTGTCTGTCTGTACAGAAGGATTTCACTAACTAAATACTATCACACCCATAGTTGTATGAACCTTTATATGTATAAGTAACAGGATGTCTGTGTGTCTGTACAAAAGGATTTCACTAACTAAATACTATCACACCTATAGTTGTATGAACCCTTATATGTATAAGTAACATGATCTCTGTGTGTCTGTACAGAAGGATTTCACTAACTAAATACTATAACACCCATAGTTGTATGAACCCTTATATGTATAAGTAACATGATCTCTGTGTGTCTGTCTGTACAGAAGGATTTCACTAACTAAATACTATAACACCCATAGTTGTATGAACCCTTATATGTATAAGTAACAGGATGTCTGTGTGTCTGTCTGTACCGAAGGATTTCACTAACTAAATACTATCACACCTATAGTTGTATGAACCCTTATATGTATAAGTAACATGATCTCTGTGTGTCTGTACAGAAGGATTTCACTAACTAAATACTATAACACCCATAGTTGTATGAACCCTTATATGTATAAGTAACATGATCTCTGTGTGTCTGTACAGAAGGATTTCACTAACTAAATACTATCACACCCATAGTTGCATGAATGAAGATTAAAACAAATGCACATGTGTTGAGAGAAGGGTAAAAACTGAATCACATCCAATGCAAATTAAATTATCTGTGTCTCAATAGTTTTTGTGGCGGCTTAGACAACTTTTAGGCGACAGAATTCATGATTTTTAATTAATTTTAAAAATATTTGTATTGAATTAAGATATAAAATGAATATTTTTTTTGGTGCCTATAGAGTTGTGCTTTTAAAGGAAGGCTTCTTTGTACTTGGATATTTTAAGGCTTTTTTATACTTTTATTCTCCTGCTGAAAGGTTCCCAAATCCTAAAGTTTATTCAAAGATGTTTCCTTTGTAAGAAAAAAATCTCTGATAAAGTAGGACTGAGAAATCTGTGCTTTTAGGGGAGCTTGTAATATGTAAGATTTGTTTGGCGCCTGGAGAATATGCTACCTAATCTAATGAGTGCATCTTTGGAGTAATAATATAAAGAATTACGGTTTTAGTTGCTTAAGTTTGTAGCTGAACAAAAATGCAGTACTTCTCAGCTTGTCAGTTGCGCTAGGTGGCCCATCTCCTCCTCTTAGGGGGTGGCCCCTCCTTTTTATAGGTTGGCCCTTTATAAGGAGGACAAAAATTGAGTTTTACTTGGATTGCGCTTCATTAAGAGGACAAAAGTTGGGTCTCATTTGGGTTGCAAAAACCCAACTAATGCATGTATGCTAATGAACTGATTGAGTTCTTTATTTTAGGGAAAATTAACATAGGTCCTAGAATTTCATACAGTGTTAAAATAAATTACTAAAATACAAAGGTCCCTGAAAAAATGCACAAAACTTAAATTTATCAATTAGACAGAAAAGTGCATTTTTGACACACTTAACCCCATCTAGTTTTTATTGAAAATGAAGGCTAGACTAAAATAGCTAAGATTTATCTTCAAATATAATTAAGATCAAATAAGAAAACATTTGGGCGCAATCTTGTAACGTTCCATATCCTCTTCCTTCTATAGAATATATTTTTAGGTTAAAAAGTTTGGACACTTATAGTTCAGAACCAATCAATCAAAGTTCAATAGAAGTACAATAAAGTTTGAGCCAACAAATAAAACATCAGAACCTTCACATTTTATAATCAAAATTTGAGAAAAAAAAGTATGCGTTATTATAAAAAGATGGTGGTGTAGTACAAAACATATAATTTTTAATATTCTTGGTTAAATATTTAATAGTTATACAAATACATATTCACAGCGCTTTTACATTTACACAATTATACAAATGGTTTTATATGGTTTTTAAGAATCAATAAATAACATTAGAAAGTGACATTTTAGTAGTGTTATGTCTGTATTTAAGGTAGGGTCAACAAAAAAAATTAAATATGTTTGGACACTTAAAACATTGATCTATGAAGTAAATTAACCCTTAACGGTCGTGGGGGGGGGGGGGCGTTGAACGCCCCCCCATCCGGTTTTTTCTATCTCATTTTTTGTGTGTGAAAGATAAAGAGCCCAAACTGCGTGACTTTTTAAGTTTGGGTATGACACATAACTGAGAGTTGGAATTTTTTGAATATCTCCATCCTGGCGGGCACAGGATGCCAGCAAACCTGGCAGGGTCATCCAGGTAAAGAGCAAAAATATTTTTTGACTTAAACAAAGCATTTTATCTTACCAAAATACTAAAATATCCTCTAGTAGTACATCCTTATATAAAATACAGGTGTTCAAGTCAATTTCAGGTTCCAGGTATGATCCTGCAGGTCCTGATCCTCCAGGTCTCCAGAAATCTTTAAAAGGCTCCTGTGGCCTCAATTTTTGACTTAGAGACTTCAAATTTTAAACTTAAGCTTTTCTTACATGTCTACATAACGTATTAAAATTTCATAAAGATCCGCCGCCGTTTTCCCGCCGACCGCCGACTGCGGCGGCTGGCAGCTGCCAAGTACAGCTGCGGCCGCTGAAATTTATATTTTGACATTTCAAATATAAAATTTACATAAAGATAAACATTTTCTGCAAAAAAATTGTTCTTCTAGCTTCAAAAATAAGAAAATTACAGCCGTTTGAAATTTTTAAGTAAAAAAGGACCTAAAAACAAAGATTGTTAAATAAAAGGGTGAAGGAAGCGAAAATTGACTTTGACTTACTTAAGGTCGGAAATTCATCATAACACAGGTGACTTGTACAAAAAAATTTAGCCCTCTAGCTCTAATAGGAACTGAGATAATATGGGGGGGCGTTGAACGCCCCCCCCCCCCCCGACTGATTAAGGTGCGGCAAGGGGCCCGACTGTTAAGGGTTAAAAGAAAGGTTTATTGAATAACTTCAAAGCACACTCCCCCAAAAGACATAATAACAATTACACTGAAAAGTTCTCTATAAAAATTATGTTTAAATGTTACATGTAAATATAAATACAAAAATGATTCTAACTAAAAATAATCACAATACAAGATGATAATAATGCACTAATAATAATGTTTACTTTCCCTTTGATTTTCCCTTGTCCTTGTTGGGTGGCCGCCCCTGCGGTTTCTTGGCATTCTTGTCTTTGGATCCGTTCTTGGCCAACATGGGATGCACCTAAACAAATATTGTTGTAGAGAAGCTACTCTATATGTTTGTCTGTCTGTCTGTTATTTACCCGTCTGCAATTATGCTTATAAATAAGCTAGAAAATCCGTAAAAGTAGTGTGAGTAAAGCGAATTATCTAGCTTAACCGATATGGTTCTCCTTTGCAATTAAGCTTACTATAGGTCTAGGAAAGGTTTATAACCATTTTTTTGGGAAGGGCTCGTTCGAACTTGTACAAGAAATGTGATAGCATATTGCGAAAGCGTTGATAAGAGAAGACGGTTGGACATACAAACAGACATTCCATTCACTACTTAAACAATTTCCTATAATCTAATCAAATTTTTCTTGGTTTCATAATTTCATTTCTACCTAATAATTTTTATCGTTTTTGTTTATAAATACCCATTTGCCTTTCAACATTTAAAAAGGAAAAATATCAGAACAAAAGATGAATAAAAACTTTTATCGGATAAACATGAATCATACAAACATCAATGTCTGAGAAATATACAGAATTATAACTTCTTTTTTGACATGAAAGAAAAAACTAGGGCAAAAGTTTTTTTAGAATAAATATTGTACATTTCCAATTTACATTTTTTTTAACAATCAATTTTCATTCTCTAGACTTGCATTGAAAGTGACGATACACTTAAATATAAGAACGTTTACTGAAATATGAGATACTAGTGACTAGGCCCCAAAAGGCCTCTAGGGACTCTCGAGTTTGGGGAGGGGGAAGGGGGGGTGTTAGAGGCGACCCCCATCCCATAACTTACAATTTTAGTTTTATCAAGACAAAAAAAAAATTTCGGGGGTTGGTAGGGTGGTGGACCTGGTACCAAAAATAGTTTTTTAAAAATCTTTCCAGGACCTTTAATATTAATCTATAGGTATCCTATATATCGGAAGGACAATTAGTATTACTATTTATATTAAATAAGATCCCAAAAACTGCTTAGAAAGACATACCTCATCTGTGGGAGCATTTTCCAGGTTGATATCTGTAGTTTTGGTTCTCTTCTTTTTGGGTGATGAATTTTCTTTATGTTGCGATGATGAACTCCTGGTAGTCACGGATTAATAAATATGTAAGGAGGGGGGGGGGGGGGAGTCTGTACACTTAAAGGAAATGAAATTCAGTAACAAATTTTGCCCTGGATTTTTGGGCTTGTTTTTATAGTTATCAACCTAATTCTTTTTGTAAGCTCTCTTATATCATGATTGGATGTTCATTCTAGGGGCTAGTTCCCAAAACTTTTGATGGGGTAATTTTGTTTATTCTCATTTAGAATGTACATTAACTTAAAACTGAATATTGCTGGTATATACTTTAAATGCAATTTCTTTTCACAAAAGTTAGACTTTTGGAACTGCAACTTATTAGAGACTTTAAAAATCCTTGTTGCTTCTTAATTCTCCCTAATAACATATTTATTAATTCATGCCTTTTATTAGATTCTTCAGATTCCTGGGCAGGTACATACCCCTCCTCTGGCTCTTCAACCTAAAGTAGTAGTCGTAGTTGTAGCGTTATAAATCCAATATTTTTTCAATGGTGAAGATTGGGCAACAATTTTGTTAAAGCATGAATAACCCTATTATAATTTTCTATACTTTCAAATTTACTGTTTATTTTCTGTCAGTCTGTCAATTAGTTTAGCTACATGTCTTTCCTAAACTGTATGGCTAGTCCTTTGTCATTCTGTCTGTATAAATATATATCATTCTCTGTATGCTTTACATCATTACTACATATCTATCTATCTATTTACCTACCTCAGGAGCTATAGGTAGATAAACTAGAGCAGACTTGTCATCAGATTCTTCATCACTACTACATATCTATCTATCTATCTATCCATCAATCTATCTATCTATCTATCCATCAATCTATCTATCTATCTCACTATCTATCTTACTATCTATCTGACTACCTCAGGAGCTATAGGCAGATAAACTAGAGCAGACTTGTCATCAGATTCTTCATCACTACTACATATCTATCTATCTATCTACATATCTATCTATCTATCTACCTCAGGAGCTATAGGTAGATAAACTAAAGCAGACTTGTCATCAGATTCTTCATCACTACTACATATCTATCTATCTACATATCTATCTATCTATCTACCTCAGGAGCTATAGGTAGATAAACTAGAGCAGACTTGTCATCAGATTCTTCATCATTACTACATATCTATCTATCTATCTATCTGTCTATCTACATATCTATATATCTACCTACCTCAGGAGCTATAGGTAGATAAACTAGAGCAGACTTGTCATCAGATTCTTCATCACTACTACATAAAGCTGGAATTGGCACCTGCAACAATTTAAATCTCAATAAAAGTCCAATATTTTCCTTTGTCTACCTATGCTTTAGCTTAAGATTACATTCATTTTTGATTTTAGATTGAGTAAACCCTTAGAATTTTCTTAAGAAAGTGTTAATCTAATAAGGGTAAGGAATATAGACAATGCAGAAGACAGTATGTTGCTAATCAAACATCATGGAGTGCAGCTGCTACAAAACAAAGCATATAATACCTTCACATTTAGTTCAAAAGTTTGGGAAACAATAAAATAGGTACTAAAATTATTGATGAAAAATAATTTACCTTTGTTGAAACATCAACTTCAAAATCAATATCTAGTTGTTCCTCGTCTTCTTTTACACTTCTATCTTCATCCTAAATGGCAAATCAATTTGGTTGGCTGAATAAATGAATAACTTAAGTATGGATGTATAATCCCAGGAAATCTACCTGGTCTAAGTAGTTGAGACCCTTTTCGTCTGCTAGCAAATTACTTTCTGTTTTTTTTGTAGGGACTCTACTGTGTTTATATTCTCGACGCTATTGGCTGATTTTATACCCAATACAAAATTAGGACAGAGATACATAAAGCTCATATCCCCCTCTATTCTTTCCCTTGCTTGGCTGTTGAACTTTTAACGAAAATGTTGCTAATAAGTTTATTTATTCTGACTTCAAGATGCTACTATACTTTAAAACTTCAAAGATAGATTATCCTATTATATAAAGTATCAAGGTAATTTTGTCGTTAGCTTATGATTTCAAAAACTACTGAACCGATTGAGTTCTCCCCTTAAAGGTAGCTTCACCTGGGATCTTTGATGGTTTTAACTTTTATATTTTGATATTCAATTCATTGAATGGATTTAGGCTGTTTTTCATCCCTTTTATAACACCATAAAATACAGATCCCCTAGATGCTACGGTATACGGTGGGAAGGCTAGGTCTAATAGTCGCATTGAGTTTAAGAAATAATTTTACCTCAATGTCAAATTCCGACTCTCTTTCTGCATATTCAACATTTTCGTCCAGCTCTTTGAAATCTGGCGCGAAAGCTGACCAATTTTCTACTTGTTGCTGGGCCCAAACACTGATTACCCCACTTGATATACTTGCAACTAAACATAAAAGATATTAAGGTATTGCTGGGCCCAAACACTGATTACTCTACTTGATATACTTGCAGCTAAACATAAAGGATATTAAGGTATTGCTGGGCTCAAACACTGATTACCCCACTTGATATACTTGCAACTAAACATAAAATATATTAAGGTATTGCTGGGCTCAAACACTGATTACCCCACTTGATATACTTGCAACTAAACATAAAATATATTAAGGTATTGCTGGGCCCAAACACTGATTACCCCACTTGATATACTTGCAACTAAACATAAAATATATTAAGGTATTGCTGGGCTCAAACACTGATTACCCCACTTGATATACTTGCAACTAAACATAAAGGACAGTAAGGTATTGCTGGGCCCAAACACTGATTAAACTACTTGATATACTTGCAACTAAACATGGAAGGATATTAAGGTATTGCTGGGCCCAAACACTGATTACCCCACTTGATATACTTGCAACTAAAAATCAAGGATATTAAGGTATTGCTGGGCCCAAACACTGATTACCCCACTTGATATACTTGCAACTAAACATAAAGGATATTAAGGTATTGCTGGGCCCAAATCTGACCATTTGTTTACTTATTGCTGGGCCCAAAAGTAAAACAGAAAGTAACCTGTTTTTCATACATTACACAAAAAACTCTATATCAAAAAGCATGAAATTTGCCTTACTCTATGACACCCCTCCCCCTCTCCAAACTTACAATCAATTTGCTTACCTATAGGTCTAACAGGATGCCAGACAACATCTAGTAGCATCTCCCCCTTGGTTCCATGTAGAATTTTGACCAAGTTGCCCACGGATTTTTCCCAAATATAGAGGGCATGCTGCCGGGCGGAACCTGCACACACATATTCACCATCTCCTACAATCAAAGATTAAAGCATTAGGTTTTATAGAAGGAGTGAATACTGGTCGGGTACCCATAGTTTATTAACTCGTTGGCTCAAAAACTTTGGGTACTTCTATAGAATTTTGTTTGGTTGGTTCCATCATTGGGTAATGAGATTTTCATCAATTTATCGTCCATTGTCTTGTACCTTAAGGTACCTTCTTGAATATTTATAATTTAGGTGTTATTTTTAACATTGATCTTCAGGTATAAGACTATGGAAAATAAATTAATGTATACCTCTAATTATGATAAACAACATTACCCCTTATGTGCATTAAAGTTATTGGTTGAAAAGTTTAGACAGTTAAATGCTGATTTGTACGACCGAATCAACAATTAATAATAAAAGTCCTCTAAGAATATAAGCCAAACAAATTAGAAAACGTGATTATAAAACTTTGGGGACCAGAATAATTAACAGTCCAATGTCCCTTGCCTCCCTGGTTTTTAAGCAATATCAATAAACTAAGTCTTAAAGAAATTGCCACATTATCTTTCACTAGCGGCTACGCCCCTAGAGGCCTCTAGTGGCATTTAAATGTTTTTTTTTCATTTCAAATATCTACTTTGAGAAATAATTTGTCTATGGTCAATCAGCTGTTAAATTCATGTCTTTACGCAGCGTCAAAACGCTAGCGACACTTTGCGGCGAGAATATTTCAATATTTTTCGATTTTATTGTGATTTCTCTTGGGAGGGTGGTGGTACCCTCCCCCAAAATAGTTATAAACCTTCCCGGGACCTATGAGAAGCTACCCTGTTAAGGCGAACCCGATCGGTTCAACGGTTAGCGAGATCCTTCGGTACAGACACACAACCATCCTGTTACTTTAGTATTAGGATTGCTGAGCTAGCTAAGGACATTAAATCAACTAATAAAGCACCTGAGAAGCAACATTTTTTCCACATAGTTTTGTTGACTAAATCTTGAAGTTTTTGCAGAGGCTCTGGATCTTTCCCAGGCGACAATCCTATCACATCCTGAACAAAAAGAAACCAATAGAAGCAAGCTTTATAAAGGTATTAAATGAAGACTAATAACAAGCGGCCGTAAAATCAAGGTTTAAGAAATTAAGACATCCTATTACTTTCATTTAAGGTTATTAATTAGGTATTAACAAAAAAAGAAAAACAATAATTACCTAAACTTTAAGATGATTACTTAACTATTATACAAGTTATTAGCTTATGCTATATTTATCTTATTTATTTCATTTTTGGAACAATGATTTCTAAGACTACAAGGTTCAATATTAGAACTATCACTATTATCAAGTCCTACATATGTAAGTAAGTCCTTAAACAGTATCCTATATCTAAGCAATTTTGCAACTTTTTTTAAATAGACTTACAAACACCTAGATATTCTTCTTATTAATTTCTGACACTCTAAGAGTGTTCATGTACGTTTGTCCTACCGTCTCATTTTAGAGCTTCGCTTTTATGGATATTGTCATCCTTTTTTAAAATGATAATGACGTTAGACAAAAAAAAGACTAACCTTTAAATTATAAACTCTGATAACTCTGTCTGATGTATTAACTAAAAAGCTTTCTGTTCGTCGGGCAAACTCAATTCCCTAAAAAAATATTTGTTAAAAAATCATAACAATGATGACATATCATATACCTAGCAATACCTTTTGGGTATAGTTCTTTTCGTGACAACGCCTCTTAGGGGCGTTTCGTCGTATTTTCATTTCACAGTTGCTTTTGATAGGTTATTATAGGTTATGTTAGGTTAGGTGATTGCCCCGCAGGGTTAGAGCCACACACAGGGGCTAGAAATAGGGGGAAAGCTACTGTGAAAATACGACGAAACGCCTCTTAAGAGGCGTTGCCACGAAAGGGACTATGCCCACTTTTTTTATATTGAAATAAAAAGCCAAAAATGAAATGACAAAAGTTAAATATTAAGACCTTAAAATTCTTTCTCATAAACTTCTCAAAATAGACTTTAAAATGGAGTTAGATTAATTTATCATGCTCTTATACCTACATACTGTATCCCTGTTCTAAAATGCATTTCTGAATAAGGAAGTTAAATGGAGAAGTACAATTCAATTTTCCCATAAATCCCCCAAAACTTTTCTTGTTAGATGCCATTTTTAAATAACTTTTTTTTGTTGTTGAAATATGAACAAGGGCCGATTGGTCCAAATTCAATAATAAAACATTTACATTATAGACAGACGGACAAAGTTAGTTATAAACTAATAAAATTCTAAATTGTCAGAGAAATCACCACAAAAAAAATCAGCCAAGAAATTCTTGTTTTACAAACGGTCTTTGACTTAAACAAACTGGTTGGTCCAAACCAGCTGTACCCAAACTTTTCAACTGTATCGGAAGTATAATAGTGTGATGCGTTTGTGAACTCGAACCTTTATCCTTTTGTTTTCCTTATCATTAATGTCAGTTTGGAAAGCGCTGAGATTCAAATTGAAAGTTCATAATTGGACGCGGCAATCAAAACAATGCTTGCGCATGGACCATAAACAAAGCGAGCGTGGCCATCTTTAATCTTTCTTTCAAAATGTGCGGATTATCTGCGTGATAAAAAACCATGTATAGTCAGAATTGTGGTGTTGTCCGTACTGAAAAATACCTTTGAGTGCTTCCCGGCTTTACAGGAACAAAAACTTCGGTAAGAATTCTTTCTTTAAGCATTTTTAATGGAATGGAGTGATTTTTTAAGACGGCAAATTAATCTTTCATTTTTACTTAAATTAGACCAAGTAATTAATTTATTTTTGTATCAGAATATTTTAATCGTAGTCTATAATGGTTTTGTTTATGAATTTCAAACTCGTATTTAATTTTGATTAATTTTAAGCAAAAAGTAACCCTAGCATTTTTATATATTTTAAAATGTAATTTCGAAGTCACGCAACCTCTCATAATGGATATTTACTTTATTAAAAAAGACGATTGTTCCAAATAAGAAAAACATTTATTCTCTTTTACAAGATTTATTTTATCATGTATTTAACATTTTAATATTTGATTATTAATTTTGTTATTTTCTATTTCAGCATGACCGTTTTCATACAATAAATTGTATTAGTAACTATGCTGGTTTTGTCTCTTGTGGGAAGTAGCAGGTTTCGTACGTCTGTACGTAAAGATCTGGTAAACGGCCAGCCAAATGCCATTGTACCGAAACAATGAAATGGTAAGAAGTCCAGTCAGCCAGTCAAAGCCAGTGACAGTTACCGTATGTGTTGAATGTGAATAAAATTCTACACGTGACTATAGTTGTAATCAGTGCTAAGAAAAGTGAAAATGCCACCTAAAAAGAATAGGTATGCACTATTGTCGGACAGATTGCCTAGGGCAGTTGAAGTGATAACCGAAGAGTTAGACAGAGTGATGCAGGTAGTTTCGGATTCCGCAGACATCAATGTTAATCTCACCAAGGAATGCATCCTTGTTCATGATGCGAACTTAAATCTTGAACGTACCATGAACGGTCTTCAACAGCTGGACGTGTTAATCCAGGATGATGATAACTTAAAAGATTTTTATAGTGACATTATCACGGCGCAAAAGAACTATAGCGAGTTAAAACTTACATTAAGTGCCATAGATGAGCTAAGAGCGATAAACAATGAGGTCTTAGTCCTTGGTGATTAGATTAGATTAGATTAGATATTTATTTTATGACACACATAACAAATAATAATAATGACAGTATTATAATACAGGTATTAAATATTCATATACAAACAATAAAATTGAATATGAATAAAAATTAAGGACAGATCAATCAGATAGTAATTATGTACAGTGTCAAAGGACTAAACAATCTCGTGAGAGGTAATATTGGATAGCCTTTGAAATAGATAATATACAAGTTTAAAGAAAAAAGATTAGGAATATGAAACAACAGAAATTTACTAAAATGGTTAAATTTCATTCCAGTGTGAAAATGAGGGAGTGAGGAAGGGTGTATGTGAGAAGACTAGAACATTAGATATTAGATTTAGAAAAATAAAATTGATTATAGATGAAGTATGGAGTTAAAGCTATTACTTAATTTAAATTTCTCAAAAGACATGAGCGGCATAAAATTCTATTACATGTGGTTACAATTCTATTTAGTAGGCACTTTTTAAGCTTGCTTATAAATTGCTTTTTAGTCAAACTATTTCTTATATTGTCAATATCATTAAAATTATTCCATAGAGTTGGTAAGGAACAGTAAGGTAGTCTTTCAACTAGAGAAATACGAGAAGCAGGTATAGTCAGATTATCATCATTTCTAAGGTTATAATTGGCAACTAAATCACCCCTACGGGGCCACATGTTGTTAAAAGACCTAGGCAATAGATCGTTTTTATATTCATACATAAGCTTAAGTTTAAAAAAGATACACAAAGAGTCAAAAGGTAGAATTTGAAGTTTTTTAAAGATCGGACCAGAGTGACTATAATATGTTGCTTGTTTTATGCACCTTACAGCCATTTTTTGCTTTATTTTGATGCCATTAAGAATTGAAGGGGATGCACAGGAATATATATGAATTCCATAAACCAAGTGGCAGTGAAAAATAGAAAAATACAAAGATTTCATAGCACTTTCTGTTAAAAGGCTTTGACATTTCCTTAAGCAAAATAGAGATTTAGATAGTTTTTTGTTCAATTCTTTTATATGAAACTTAAAATTTAGGGCTGGATCTAGGTAAATGCCCAAAAACTTGATTGCAGGGATTTCACTTTCATGGTTTACAAAGTCAATTTTATGTTTCAGTAATGGATTTGGATTCAGTGTATTGGGATCATTTTCATCAAAGTAAAGGTTAATTTCATTCCAAGGTATAAGGGATGGGGAAAATATTGTAAATTTGGTTTTGTTGGGATGTAAACACATCTGATTGGCTCTGAACCATTGAGAAATACTTTGAAGTTCAGTGTTAACAAACGAAATAAGATCATTAAGGTTTTTTCCCGAGGCTAAGATTGTTGTGTCATCACAAAAAAGGAGAAGTTTAAGTAATGTTGACTTTGGAAGATCATTAAAAAATATCAAGAACAAGATTGGTCCTAAAATGCTACCTTGAGGCACACCACTATCTACTTCTAATGGTTCAGAGTCAAATAGCCCAAGCCTTACAAATTGAGTTCGATTGGAAAGATAGGACTCAAACCAACTAAGCATATTACCATGAATACCAAATTAACGAAGTTTCATTAAAAGTGTCTGTTTAGGCACGCAATCAAATGCTTTTCTAATGTCACAAAATATGCCAATTGTGTATTCTTTTTTATTCATAGCTTTACTCACATGATTTAGTAAATGTATCATAGGATGAAAAGTAGAATTTTTAGCTTGAAAGCCAAACTGAAGTTCATTTATCAAATTATTTTCAGACAAATAATCTTGCAAGTGGTTAGCAATGTATTTTTCTAATATTTTAGAAAAGATTAAAAGAAGTGAAATTGGCCTATAGTCATTTAAATTAAAAGGATCACCGCCTTTTTTAAATACAGCAGTTATTTTTGCCATTTTAAATTGTTCTGGTACATTTCCAGATTCTAAAGATTGATTAAAAATAAAACACAATGGATCTAGAATTGGTGTAATAATTTGTTTTAACAAGAAGGAGGATACTCCAAAATAATCAACAGACTTTTTACTTTCAAAATTATTGACAATTTCAATAATGTTAGCTGGTGTAATACGTGGAATGTTAAATAAAAATTCAGATTCTTCCAGATAACTATCAGGTGGCCTGTCAGTAGGATTGATAGTTTGCCTATCTTGCAGCTCACAAAAACAGTTTGCAACAACGTTGTATGCAAATAGTGAAAGTTATTAAAGGTAATTATATACCTTTACCAACTAAAATTATCAGTGATATGACTAAACTGATGGAGACGCTGGCAAAGGCTAAACAAGAGCCTGTTACGCCAGTCTCGGGTGCCTCGGTAGATCCTATGCTGCCGTCATTTGGCGCCCAATCGTTTGCTGCCAGTCCGATGTTTTCGTCTCATGGGTACATGCCACGCCTAGACGAAAAACTCCTTCCCAGCTTTGATGGGCAAGAATCTTCTTATGCGCAATTTAAGGAGAATTTCCAGAAGCTTACTACTGGATATGAGCCCAGCTACCTGCAGATGGTGTTAAGTTGTGAACGAGTAATGAAGGATAAACCGTTGAGGCTGCAGTTGCAACAGATTGCCACGCATGCAGCGCAATGGACATATTTGGACCAACTGTTCAAATCCAGAACCAGACAGATGTTGTGTATATTCAACAGCTGGGACAAGAAAGGTAAATTGTCCGAGAGCGGCCAGATTGTTAGCGCTCTTGCCGAGTTCTCAGGTGCCATCAACCAGCTCGAGCAGATGACCAAGGCTGATGGTAAGGACGCAGTTTCTACAAGCCAATGGCTCACAGTTTTATTGTTGGAGATGTTATCTAAGAAACTGCCAAAAGAGTTTCAGGATAAGCTCGACCTTGCACTCGGGAGCATGGACGTTCCCAACGTGCCTAAGCTGTTGGATATACTAGAACAGCAGCATGGCGCATTATTGATGCGCAGCAGCCACGGCTTGGACACGCCGTCCAAGAAGAAAGGTAATCCTGCTGCAGCTGCGGCCGCCGTAGGCAAACCTGGTACACCTAACAAGTTCAAGAAGAAGCAGTCCTGTCCGTCAGACGGCTGCAGTGGAGATCATTTTTTGTTTAAATGTTCGAAGTTTACAACCATGTCTGTTCCAGAACGGAAAGATTTTGTGATGAAAATCGGCGGGTGCCTCTTATGTCTTAATAAGGGGCACCGCGCCTCAGAGTGTCCGCGTGCTGAGAAGCTTGGAGGCTGCAGGATCAACAATTGTGGACAGAAACACAACTCCCTCCTCCATGAGTCCGTCGCCCAGGTTTCAGCTGTGTATGAAGCGCTATTTTTGGGTGAGAATAATTACATGTTGATGCTCCAGAAGTTGGACGCCCTGGATGTCTACAAGAGGAAGGTGCCTGTGTCTGGGATGTGGGACACAGGTGCCAACCTCACCATGGTTACACAGTCTATTGCCAAGAAGTTGCAGTTGCCCTCTACTGGACGTGTAGCTACCATTTCAATGGCTGATGGCAAAGTTCAGTCATGCCCAACAGTTAAACTCTGCCTGGTTGACCGTAACAAGAACAAGCATGTTATGGAAGCAGCTGTTGTGCACACAATTGGACATACAGATGGGCTGCGCAGCATGGACCCAGTCGCCGCAGCTGCTCTGTTTGATATGAGGCCACAAGATTTTTCATTGGTCAATGGACCACTTGATATTCTCCTAGGGCATGTCACGCCCACGACGTTCCCAGCAGCGGATAAACTCATCGGCGAGTCAAGATTATACCGCAGCATTTTTGGCACAGGTTTCCTTGTTGTTTCAGCCGATGGAAAGCCTGTTAGCAAGCCAGTTGTTTGTAAAGTTACCAAGTTGGAAGTTGCAGCTATGGACTTCCTATCGTCGGAGGCGTTAGGCGTGCAGCCGCCGCGGCTGTGCAGTGGATGCACGGGCTGCAGGCATTGCCTGGCATTTGCGTCAGGCAAGTCAGCCGTTGATCAGCGAAAACAGGATCTGATAAAAGAAGGTTTAACATTGGATCTTGTGAAGAAAGAGTGGACGGCAGCTTATCCATATCGGCTGCCAACACATACGCTGCCGAACAATTCGCGGCAGGCGTATAACATTGCGCTTCGTGATCGCCGGCGCATGATAAAAAACGGCGAATATGACGTGTTCGTGAAGGTGTTCAAGGAGGCGGTGTCCCGTGGGGTGTACGTCAAAGCCACGCCACAAGACTTAGCATTTGAAGGTCCAGTTTATTTTAATTCATTAGTGACGGCCTTCAAGGATAGTATTTCTACCCCCTTGAGAATCTGCGCAAATTCTAGCTTGACCTGCAATGGAACAAGTTTAAACCATATTATGATGGACGGCCCACCACCTACCTACACTTTGTTTCACAATCTCATTCGGTTCAGAAGTTACAAGTGTGCCTGTGTGTGTGATGTCTGTAAATTTTACAATTCTTTGGCGGCCACATATGAAGATTCGCAGCTGAAGAGAGTGTGGTTTGCAGAGGATGAACATGCCAACCCCGAAGTTTACTTGACCAAAAAAGTTAACTTCGGGGAGAAATTGGCAGGCGATTTCGCCGTCACAGCCCTGAGATTGACAGCACAGATTTTTGGAGGGCGCAGCCGCCAAGATGTTCATGATGTTTATGGATCTGAATACGTCAAGGGAGCAGAGGTAGTTGCAAAGCAGGACCTGTGGAGAAGTGAGCAACAACCTACCGGTTCCAAGTTTGTACTGCATCAGGATGCTCCAGCTATCAAGCTGGAGCAGTGTACCTACATTGATGACCATACTGGCGGCCATAATAGCAAGCCAGAAGCCGTCAAAATGGTCGAAGAGTTGAAGGAAATGATTGAACCTGGCAACTTCAGCTTTAAATCAGTTATTTATTCTGGAGATGATGTTGATCCTGTTAAGGTACTGGGCATTCAATGGGCCCCCAGAGAAGATGTTCTTACTTTACCTGCTCGGGTGAATCATGGCGCCAAGATAAAGGGCCGAAAATTGCTGGAGGACCTTGATCTGTTAGATTTATGGAGAGCCATGCCAGAATGTGTAACGAAGAGAGAGACTTGGCGGGTCGTACAGCAATTATATGACCCTCTTGGCCTTATGTGCCCACTACTCCTGAAGTCCAAGCTTATACTTCGGGAGGTTTGCATTAGTGGCGTATCATGGGATGAGCATGTTCCTGCCAAGCTGAGAGATGATTTTGTTGACAGTTTGGCCGACAGGGCTAAGCTTGGAGAAGTGCCATTTCAACGTTCTTTAGTTCCTGATGAGCCACTGGGGCTCCCAACCATCATTGGTTTTTCTGATGCTTCAAGTTCAGCCTACGCAGCCATCATTTACCTACGTTGGCCAACGGCCAGAGGCTTCGAAGTGATTTTATGCAGTGGCAAGAGTCGTGTGGCTCCTGTTAAGATTGAGTCTATTCCAAGACTTGAGTTGTTGTCATGTTTATTAATGGCAAGATTGGCGGACGCAATTGTCCCAGCCCTGCCCTTTGCAGTAGCAGGCAAGATGTTTTTTAGCGACAGCACTTGCGCTATATCGCAAATCGTGTCTGAATCAGTGATGTTAAACATATTTAACAGTCATCGTGTGAGTGAGATCCAACAGCTGACCAGCCCAGAGGATTGGCGCTGGCTTCTTACAGATCAGAACATTGCAGATCTTGCCACCAGAGGTGCCTGTACCATTCAAGATGTTTCACCAGGATCCAGGTATCAGGATGGGCCTGAATGGCTGCGCCTGGAGCAGGACCAGTGGCCTGTAAAGACGGCGGGTGAAGTAAATCACCCCATCCCAGAGGCTGAGATGAATCAGCGCATGGTCCGATTGAAGTGTATGGCCGTCCAGGTAGTTGATACTGATTTCTGGAGAACTTTAGCACGACGTACCTACAGGCAGGCACGTAAAACTATGCAGGCGGTGATCAGAGCTGCCAACTGTTTTAAGTTGTTGCTTGTTAAGAAACGAGTTCCGGCCAGGCAAGAGCCGATGAATGATTCGGTTCCAGCCGGACAAGAGCCGACGGGAGTTTCGGTTCCGGCTGGACAAGAGCCGATCAGTGTTGCGGTTCCAGCTGGACAAGAGCCGACGGGAGTTTCGGTTCCAGCTGGACAAGAGCCGCTAGTTGATTCCAAGTTTTATGGCAATCACACTTTTTCAATTACCTACCTAGATGTGGTGTGTGATTTATTCCTGGCATCATACAACCAGGAGAAGGA
Organism: Acartia tonsa; assembly: GCF_053477335.1. Taxonomy (NCBI): domain Eukaryota; kingdom Metazoa; phylum Arthropoda; class Copepoda; order Calanoida; family Acartiidae; genus Acartia; species Acartia tonsa. Next base: position 62,844,551 of record NC_137260.1, on the reverse strand, counting down.
GATGGTTATGGAGGCTGAAGGTAAATATGATAGTCTTCAACCGTATTATCACGAGACTGAGGTGTACTGGCCTATCGTTGGTAATAATGGCTATTATCCTGTTCGTAAATTCAGAGTCCTCAAGATGCGTTCCCGTGGGGATGAGGCCTTGGAGGCAGCAGCCGAGGGGAAGAGAAAGCTGTTCAAGGATTCCCCTGGCCTTATTTTGATTGATCGTCACAATAACTTGGCCAGACTGTTCCTACAGCAGGCCCACGATGAACTTGGCCATGCCGGACATAGAAAAACTTTGGTACAGAGTCGCAGGTATGCTTGGATATCACGTGGCCGCCAGGAAGCTATGAAGGTTGTCAAGTCATGTTCCAGTTGTTGTCTAGAGTATGCACGTCGTTCAGCCCCAACTATGGCAGACGTCCTGCCCGACAGGTTAGAATCTTCAGTTCCATTCTTCCATGTTCACCTTGACCTTGCTGGCCCGATGGAAGTTACAAGGCCTGGAGTCCGCACCAGGAAGAACCCAGCCAAGTACAAGGTTTGGTTGCTAATTGTTTGTTGTCGTTTTACACAAGCAGTGTTTATTGATGTTCTGCTGGATTACAGTACTGAGGCTGTCATTATTGGCCTCAGAAAGCTCCAAGCATTCTACAACATGCCCAGAGTCGTGACTACTGATCGCGGCACCAATTTTCTTGGCTCGAAAAGAATACTTGATGAAGTTATGAAGAAATCTGATGTGAGTTTTGAGTGGCACCTTGTACCGACTGGCGCTCATTCACATGTAGGAAGTGTTGAGCGCCAGGTCGCCATGGTCAAGCGTGTCCTCAATAAGAAGTTGTGTGGAGCTGTTGTCAATCACAACGAGTTGTTGCTGCTGACTGCTGAAACTGCTAGAGTTTTAAACTCTAAACCCTTGAGCTATGCTACACAAGGGAATGATGTTAATACATGGAGAATCATTTCTCCTGCTGATTTGTTGGGTGGCAGAGCTAATGACGGGATTTGCTCGTTCGAGACCGGTTCCAGAGATCGAATTACACGCCGTTTAAGCCATCTGGAGGAGCTGACTAGACAGTTCCATGAAGTCTACAAGCAGCAGCTGCTGCCTGAGCTATTGCGCACGGTAAAGTGGAGGCGCAATCAAGTTCCGCTGAGCGTTGGAGATGTGTTCTTGTTGACGGGTGCACCAACTTGGTTAAGAAGTATCGCCTCGGCAGAGTTCAAGACGTACGAGGCGGTGGCCGTACAGTTGTAGCCCGTTTCAAATTGTCCGATGATGTTGAAGCCACGGATAACGAGATTTCTTCAAGACGATTGTTGAAAGTAAACCTACCCCAAGATGATTCCCAAGACGATTAAGTATTTTTATTAGTATCGTTCTTATCGCGTATTTTTTTAACTTTCAACAATTGCATATTTTTTTTAATTTATAATTGACGCAAATTTCCTTACAAATTCGTTTAAAATTATAAATGAGCTCAAAATTTTATTTCCAACGCATAAAACTAAAGTTTTCTATTCGAATACATAAGTTTTCTTTACGGATTTATTTGATCGGGACCTGGGATTTTTTCGCGTAAAAAATCTTAGGTACGTATTTTTTTAAATTTGGATGCGAAGCATTATTGTCGTTTCTTGTTTAACAGACGTGAAATATGATATATACAGATAAGAACATAAATGAAACACATTTGATCATTTTAAAAATATCTTTTTATATTACAAGCATTATAAATAATTTAATATTAACTATATATTAAGATTATTACATTTTAATTTCATTCTGAAGATTACCTAAAACAAAAAAGCAGTAATTTTATGAACACAGCAGATTTACTTTGATTTGTTTGATTCTATTTCGATGAGTATAGCCTAATGAAACTGCTATACAAAGCGTTCCAGCTCTGTTTCCTCGGCCGAATGCCTTGCATAACAGCAAAACTAAAGCTTAAGAAATATCTGATAATTCATAAAGATTCTTTTTAGTTTCTTTGATTCCTTCTTTCTTTGAAGATTTTAACTTTGGAACATTTTTCATTCTATCTTTTTCAGAAATGTTCATGAATTGAGCCAGGAATCCTGTTCACGGTTACACAAAAAAGAAACAAAACATAACCATAAACAGGACTCGTCGCACGTGGCATTATTATAAATGTAGTGCGTCGGTTTGATCTGCAAGCTTTCGAGGTTCAGGTTGAACTGAAGCCCCAATTGCTCTTAATTTTAAAAGACTGTATAAATAAGTACACGAGAAAGCTTATTATCTATTCAGCCAAAGAGAAATTGCCAAATAAACACTTTTTGAGACTTTTCTTTTACTTTGAGCTTAATTTAAAAATTCGCATATGCAAAAATGCAATTTTACTTTCATTTTGATGTTTTATTGATGAATTAATACAGTTCCTTTATATGTTCTTAGATATAAGGATATTTTATTTTGATGATATGTTTAGATTAAGGATAATTTTACTTTATTTGATTATTCTGTTTATCTAGATTTAAGGATTGTTTCTTATCTATCTTTTACATAAAGATTTGATCGAAGAAAGATTTACGTATGCATTTTCACTTTTCTTTAGCAAAAATATTTGTTTGAAAAGAATTTTTTTAAAGTAATTATTCTTCTTTTATTAAAAGATTTGAATGAATTATTTGATGATTAATGCAGATTATGTTTAGCATTAAGTTTATTTTAATATTAAGAATATTATTATTATCATTATTATTGATTAGGTACCTAATTAAAGTTTGGGTACTTATTTTAAATTATTATTATGTATTGCATTACATGGTCTAACAAATTCAAATAACCATTTGTTTATTTCGAAAAATTGTGAGGCCATAAGAATAAGTGTTATGAGTGAGTAGTGAATGTGTAAGCTTTCAATGAAGAATGTTTTATTTCCTATTCCTTTATTCCTACATTTTGTGGAATTGTGTCATTTTGTGTTAGTGCGAGTATTCGTGAATATTACTACTAGCAAATTTGAGGCCAAAAGGCCAAAATTTAAAACTCTTGTAATTTATGTGGTTTTGAATTGTGACTTTTGTGGACATTGTCTGCACACAAAGTTGAAAATTTGAATAGTGTGGTGTTCGATTCCCCACTTTCAGGCGGGTGTGTATCGGAAGTATAATAGTGTGATGCGTTTGTGAACTCGAACCTTTATCCTTTTGTTTTCCTTATCATTAATGTCAGTTTGGAAAGCGCTGAGATTCAAATTGAAAGTTCATAATTGGACGCGGCAATCAAAACAATGCTTGCGCATGGACCATAAACAAAGCGAGCGTGGCCATCTTTAATCTTTCTTTCAAAATGTGCGGATTATCTGCGTGATAAAAAACCATGTATAGTCAGAATTGTGGTGTTGTCCGTACTGAAAAATACCTTTGAGTGCTTCCCAGCTTTACAGGAACAAAAACTTTGGTAAGAATTCTTTCTTTAAGCATTTTTAATGGAATGGAGTGATTTTTTAAGACGGCAAATTAATCTTTCATTTTTACTTAAATTAGACCAAGTAATTAATTTATTTTTGTATCAGAATATTTTAATCGTAGTCTATAATGGTTTTGTTTATGAATTTCAAACTCGTATTTAATTTTGATTAATTTTAAGCAAAAAGTAACCCTAGCATTTTTATATATTTTAAAATGTAATTTCGAAGTCACACAACCTCTCATAATGGATATTTACTTTATTAAAAAAGACGATTGTTCCAAATAAGAAAAAGATTTATTCTCTTTTACAAGATTTATTTTATCATGTATTTAACATTTTAATATTTGATTATTAATTTTGTTATTTTCTATTTCAGCATGACCGTTTTCATACAATAAATTGTATTAGTAACTATGCTGGTTTTGTCTCTTGTGGGAAGTAGCAGGTTTCGTACGTCTGTACGTAAAGATCTGGTAAACGGCCAGCCAAATGCCGTTGTACCGAAACATCAACCAATATTTTGCAAATACAATCTGTTGAAGGAGTAATTATTTTTATAATCATTATAGAGGTACAAAAATTTCTTTCTCTTTTTTTTGACTTTTGCTTTACAATGAACTTACACTTTTTATAAGAGAATATCTTGGATTAGTCTTTATTTAATATTGTTATAATAACTCTTATAATTCAGATGTTAACTTTTTATGTATATAATTAAGACAAATAAAGAATCAAATAATAATAATAAGATTTAATTTATTGTCTTATCCCTTAAGATCACTGCGTTTTCCCCAATAACTTACGTCCAAGCTCAAATAAAACTTATTGAATAGCAACACTGAAAAAAAAAACTTACCTTTACTGCAATATTGATTAATTTTGTTTATAAACATTGGGGAGCTGCGTCGATTGTCATACCAGCACCAATAAAACTTATAGAATAGCGCCGCTCAAAAAAAACAGCTCACCTTTACAGCATTATTGACTGCCGCCGTCTGGGTAACTCTAAAACAAGCTTTCTGTGCCAGGCTAGCGGAATCAACAACCAGTATTTTCCCCTTTGAGCAAAGAGAGGATAAAGTATAGAATTGAAAATCTCAAATATTTCTTGGAAAATTGGAGAAAAGTCGCGCTTGCGCAATATAAAAACTTATACCTAACCAACTTGAATGTGTGATTGTCCAGTTTGGCCAAACTGAAATAATGCTTTTAAAAAAGAAAATATATTCACGTTTAAATTCAATTTTGTACATGGTTTTGCACATTATATAAAGGTTGAATACATTGTGAATGGCCGAATGATAGTCGGTCTGGCTTTCATTATGAAAAAAGGCATTAAGTTTAATAATATATCTTGATAATCTCTGAAATCATGCGATTTTACTAAAAAAAACCAAAATGACTTGCAAAAGTTCGAATTTTATATCAGGCTAGCCAGGTAGAATCGTCTACCTGGATTCTATTCTATACTTTATCTTCTTTGCCTTAGAGTTGCCAGAGAATATGTACTTGCCTCGTCTGTACACACATCATAGTATCAGTATTTATAATCCTTTCATTCGAAACCGATCAGTATCCGGTGGATTAGAACCGGTTCTCATTCATACGAAAAAAACTATGTCTAGCATCGTATTATATCCAATATTATAATCCCTTCATTTCATGATTCTTAAGATAACAATGATAGGAGGAAATATTTGCGGAAAAAAAACCATTTATAAACAAAAATTTTGATATTTATGATATTTCAGTTAGGGAGGGGAAATTGGACTGTAAATTTTATTATGCTGGTACCCAAAGTTTACCAACCACGTAATCTTAATCGTTGGTTCAAAAAAAATGGGTACTATAGTTAAATCTTGATTGATTTGTTCCAGTTTCAACCCATTATTTCCATATTAAAATTAGAGTAAATATTGATATAGTTGCCAATATATTTGTATTATTTAACTAGTTTTGTTATCTCTACCAGAAGTTTCTTTTTGATAATATAGTTTCCTATTCTAATGCTTAAGACCGTAATATTATAACTTCCTTACATTTTACCTACTGAAAAAAAAGATTAACATAAAACAGAATGTATTTTTTTTTACATCTACAAATATGCTGTTTTCCTAATTTTGATTCAATTCTGTCAGGTCAACCCAACCCATCCGACAAAGCTTTATATTTCGAACAGGAAGGGAGAGGATAATGGCACTTAAGTCAATCTAAATAACCAAAATGAAGAATGCATTGCACAGTGCACAATATAAGAATTTAAAAGAAGATTAAAATATCATTCAATGTTCTATCTATGTATCCCTGATTACTATTAGTGCTTACAGAAAAACTCATAGGGCGGTTTATTACACTTGTCCCCAAATTTTTAATAATGCTTTCTTATTCGTCTTATTCTTGGTTCAGAATTGGTAATTTTGTACATCATCAATGGAAATATACATCGATTCATCGAATATATTGGCTTATCCATTTAGATTCCTGGTAAAACTAGATTATTAATAGCAATATTCCTGTCATAGCAAGCAAAAATATTGAGATCATTTTCATCCTCTACAGGAACCAGTTTGTGGCCACCCTCCAGACTAGAAGCAGTGTCAGTATCAGATCATTTTTTTGTTTGTAGCGAAGGATCTTGCTAACCGCTCAACCGATATAGTTCTCCTTTACGGTAAATCTTATTATATGCCATGAGAAGGTTTATGACTATTTTGGGGGATGGTATTAGCCCTGGGAATTTTTTTTTACTTTTCAGTTTTTTACAGTTGAAAAAAGTAGGACGGGTTCACTTCTGATATCTGATATTTGATTATCTGATCTGATATTGAACCTGACAATAACCGCGGCATGGCGCATAGGAACTACGAGCAGTTCTCCACTGTTCCGGGGATTAAACTGGACACGTAACACTGGACTTGGGAACCGAAACCTAAAATATATGCTACTAGAACCCAAGGTTTTTATTTTAGTTGCACCTTTCACTTACTCCGAACCCAAGGTTTTTGTTTTAGTGTCACCTTTCACTTACTCCGAAAATGTCAAACGAAAAACATCCACTAAATAACCTCAGAAGAGAGGGGATCGTGTTACCCCAAGTTTTATTAGCACGTTCTCTATTTCTAAAAGGGTAAGTTATGTTTATCATAATTTGTGTACATAAAATTGTCCATTGATTTATTCCATAAGACTCATGCAGAAAACTAAAACTTTGATAGCCTAAGTGAAGTAGTTCCGGATGATATAACAATAGGCATTAATGTTTTTTAGAAAAGCTCATTATAACTTAAAAAAGGTTATTGTAAAAACTAAAAACAATTGTAGAATTATAATACGGTTTGTGTCAATGATGATAATTTAAAAACTTTTAACATAATAGTTTTTCTTAGTGTGCCACTTTAAGTTTATGAAATCATATGAATGTTCACAAAAAAATAAAAAAGAACAATTTGCTACATAACTCAACAATAAAAATGATACAATGGCAAATATTCCGTTGACTCTGCAAAATCCAGGAACACAGGGATTAGCCAATAGACAATAAATTATCATTCTAAAAATTTTGATTGTAATTATGCCTCTAATAGCTAATAGATATTGGTAAAACTAAGGCTTATTAAATCGTCATTTATTGTTCTAATGTTCTCTCCCTCCATGGCAAAATTTAATGCTAAGCTTGCTAAGTATTTGCCAGCAAGCAATACTTTTATTGAATAAATTAAAATAGAAATATTCAAGTGTTTATAAGTATGGAATATGTATTATGTATCTATTGTATACACATTATGCTTATAAAACATGCATGAATTGATTGTGAAAGATAAAATGTTTTTAAAACCCTCTAGAAGAAATACTGTCTATTTGTTTTTTAAATAAAATCTTGCAAAGAGGTGCTATGGAAACCAATCCTTTGATGGAACAAAAACATGTCTGAAAGTCCTGTGCATGGTAACAAGATGTTCCTTTTATAGTCAAAGGCATTTCCCTACTTCAAAACTAATTTCGTGAATTTATATTTTTTATATCTTTATTTTTGACATGGTTCTAGGATAAGATTCGAACCCATTAACTTGCTAAAAACGTTTTCTTATTCGCTGCCATAACAACTTTAAGGACTTCTATTGAATTATGATAAGTTGTTTCATTAAGTAAAGTGTCCAAACGTTCCAACGGTCCTACCCCAAACGTAAGAGTCCCAAACGTCAGAGTGGACAAACGCAAGAGTCCCAAACGCAAGAGTCCCAAACGTCAGAGTGGACAAACGTCAGAGTGGGACAAACGTCGGAGTGGACAAACGTCAGAGTGGACATTGCTTAAGTAAAACATCAGAGTCTATGCTATTTTAATTATATGACAAAAAATCTTCTAAATCTTCTTAAGAAAATGACTCTGGCTGCAGCACTCAGCACCCTGGCCTACCTAGCCGCAGCGCTCGGCCCCCTAGCCTGCCTAGCCGCGGGCGCTCGGCCCCCTAGCCTATAACCTAACCTAACCTAATTATAAAGAAAATATTGTGCTTGTGCTTTTTTTTATATGGTAATGATTATAAAATCGAGACTCATACGTTTTACTTATAAAATGTCCACTCTGACGTTTGTCCCAAAAATCCTGCGTTTGTCCACTCTGACGTTTGTCCCACTCTGACGTTTGTCCCACTCTGACGTTTGGGACTCTTGCGTTTGTCCACTCTGATGTTTTTCCACTCTGACGTTTGGGACTCTTACGTTTGTCGTGGAACCGTTCCAACCACTAATTGTTATTTACAGAAAGGGTAAATTTTTTTTATCATTACTGTGGATGAGAATTAATTGATAAGCCATCGTCTTATTCCTTTAGATCCCTGCAAAAGAGTAGCTACTCTATAAACAATAACGCCTACCTGTGTTCACATTTCCCCGTTAGTATGTCCCAACCTGAAACTGTATTGTCAGTTGAGGCTGAGGAAAGTTTAGTGTTTTTCCTACGCCAATTTATTGAGTTGCGTCTGTTTTGAGCCAAGGCATTTTTCCTATACAATCTTTCAATGTCGCGAATCTAACTTAAAAGCAGTAGGTACAATATTTAACGTCTTTTGTCAAGATTCGAACCTCTTACCTCCCTGACCACGTTACACAACATAGAGTAGCTACTCTATAAACAATGGCACCTAACTGTGTTCACATTCTCCCGTTAGTACGTCCCACACTGAAACTGTATTGTCAGTTGAGGCTGAGGAAAGTTTAGTGTATTTCCTACGCTAATTTATTGAGTTGCGCCTGTTTTGAGCCAAGGCATTTTTCCTATACAATCTTTCAATGTCGCGAATCTGACTTAAAAGCAGTAGGTACAATATTTAACGTATTTTGCCAAGATTCGAACCTGTTACCTACCCGACAACGCTACACAAATAGCTGCTACTCTATAAACAATGGCACGTACCTGTGTTATCATTCCCCCGTTAGTACGTCCCACACTGAAACTGTATTGTTAGTTGAGGCTGAGGAAAGTTTAGTGTTTTTCCTACGCCAATTTATTGAGTTGCGCCTGTTTTTCCTATACAATCTTTCAATGTCGCGAATCTAACTTAAAAGCAGTAGGTACAATATTTAACGTCTTTTGTCAAGATTCGAACCTCTTACCTCCCTGACCACGTTACACAACATAGAGTAGCTACTCTATAAACAACGGCACCTACCTGTGTTCACATTCTCCCGTCAGTACGTCCCACACGGAAACTGTATTATCTGTAGAAGCTGAGGAGAGCTTCGTCCCGTTTCTACACCAACTTATAGAACACACTGGATGTACGTGTGCTGAAAAATGATGTGTTTAATAAATGAAATCAAGATATTCTAAAAGTTTGGATCGTGGAAAGAAAACAAAGTTTCGGGTTTCCAATATAGCTATGAAACCGATTAATATCCGCTTGATTATAACGGGTTTTCAGTCATACTGAAAAATCTTGCATTGCATTGTGTAATACCTATACAATTTTCCACGAATATTAAAATAAAAATTTTTAAAATTAACACCAGTTTTGTTAGACGGGGTCTTCAGCACTTCGGGTCTAACAAAACTAGTTTTAATATTATAATTTTTCATTTTAATATACGCGGAAAGCTGTATACAATGCGATAAATAACTATTAAAACCATTTCGTATTCCTTTTATCAAGCTACACTTAATTTTTAACATAAACATATTTCATATCTTATCTTAAGTATCTTATGTATTCTTTTATTTTTTTTGTTCTTAAAAAAAAACACCCTGTATAACAAGTTTGTCTACAACCATAAGTAGCGAAGGACAAAAAAATCATGGATGGACAAACGGACAGTGATTCTTAAAGCAAATGTTCATCAGAGGTCATAAAAAGAGAGGATGAAAAAAATATATAAAGGATAGGTATAAAAATATGAGATGAAGAATGGTAGGAAAAGAGACGGACTGAATAACAGAATATATTCGCTACTAAATAAAATGAAATACCTGAAATAATTTTAGCAATGCCTCTTGTAAGAAAATCCCAAATAACAATTCTACCGTCGTTACAACCAACAGCAAATAAAGTTCCAAATCTTAAATAAAACAAAAAATGATAATATTGCGAAAAATTCTCTTAAACATTTAATCAAAGTCTATAAAAATCTATAGTTTTCCTTAATTCACATTTAATAATTATCAGACTGTTTTTAATCAAAAGTCACTTTAGCCCAAGATTCAGAGGCGGGTTTGAAAAGATAGGGGACCACCCTGAAAATATTCTTAATTTAGAAGGATAAAGTAAAAATTACCTAGTTTAATAGCCCATCAAGACTACAATGAAGCTTATTGAAAGTTTCTTAGATCTTACAAGACACACGGACATTCAGCTACTTTGGTATATCACTAGAGGCTTCATACTTACAGGCCTGTAAGGAAAGGTTCAGGGGTGGTCGACCATCCACTTCCAATTTTAGTTTTAAAAGAATATTTTAATTTTTCATTTTTAGACAGACATCCTGTTACTTCAATATATAGAGATTAGATTAGCTGGTAATTTACCTGTTAAATTGGCATGTTACAGCCATAGAAATACAATCCAAGGATCCATCAAATTCCTCCGGATAATTCTGTCCAAAACTCTCCAATAATTCCAAATTCATTGTGATTTGTTTGAGTCTCTGAAAATGCCAAACTATTGTTGAGTTCTTGTCTCGTGGTGGTTATTCACAAGTTATATCTTACATAAATATTTTTACAATGATGTAGAGAAAATTTGGGATCTAAATCAGAAATACAAAATATTTCGTTTACATTCTTGTTATAAACAGGTTTACAGATTACTTGAAATAAACGGCTGGCCCAAAAAATTGTAAATATCTACTACCCGAGAACGAACTCGCATAGGAAGCACAAAAAGCTGGAGAAAATGCGCAAAAATCCATTTTTTGGCGCGTTTTCGTTGTATTAATTGGGAGACTGTTTGGTAAACCGCTTGTCATTCAACAACCTTTATAAATAGGTATTTGAAAATGAAGCATATTTGAAGCGATACTTTATAATTACTGACTTATTCCAAATATTGTATTTCAAAAATTATGTAAAAGTAAAAAAATGTTACCTACAATTTTAACACAGTAAAAAAACTCAATTAAAAAACTAAACAAAACAAAGACTAAAGTAAAATTAAACAATGGACTAAAAGAATTCAATAAAATAGAATTCTTTTCATTTAATTTTACTTATATTTACAAATGTTTAAGCTCAAAACAAATCACAAAACGAGTAGAGAAAAAAAGATTAAAAGACACACACACAAAAAAAAACATTTGTTTCGTCCTAAAAAATATGAAATTAAATCCTAATCAAGATTAGATTTATCACAAAATATTTTTTTTTTACTTTGAGCTGAATAGAGCCAGGGATTTAAGGGATATGTTTCTGTCTGAGAAAAATATATTTTTACATGGATGTCATTATCCAGGAATCTTCAGGGATAAGACAATGGACGTTAAATAAATGTATATACCCAAGGATGCAAAACCAAATTTAAATACCCCTTCTGTAGATTCAAATTATTGATTGAAAAGTTTAGACACTGTAGTTTGAACCAACCAATCAATAAGTTATAAAAAGAATCCACTTTTGAGCTAACCAATTAGAAAGCGTGTTTTTAAAACTTTGGGTACTACTAGTATATTTTTCTGTCCAATGTATACTCCCTCCCTAAAAATGATCAGACAATTAAAATTAAAAAATCGACATGAGCAACAAAACAAAATTATTAAAATTCTGCATCTAAATGGGAAGCTGACTACTCCCTCAAATCCCTGATATCAAAATACTAATAAATAATACAAATAAATAAAAAAAGATCCTATGTTTAAATACTGAGTAATTTTGGTTTAATTTCCGGAAAGTTGAGAATTTTAATAATCCAATTAAGTAATACGATCTTGGTATAACTATAAGTATATCAGATATTTTATTAGTTGGGCGGATGAGAAGATTTGCATTTACTTGACTCAATAATTCATCGAACCACATCTTCATTTTAGAAATAAACTGAATATACCCGCGGTGTCATAGCCCTGCTGGGCTACCCAGTAACCTAACCTAACTTAGGTAATAAACAAACGAAAAACTATCTCAGAGTTTGGTGTCTCTAACTAAGAATCATAAACTAAAGCAAAAAAAATTGAACTCAACCACCCACCTCTGTATATGGCAGCTAGTTTTATCAAGAAATATAGTACAATTTTTCAATATAGTAATTTGAGACTTAATATTGCTTTTGTGACAAACATTTACAGTATGAATATGAGGTTTTCTTTTTTACAATGTTAAGTTACAATTTTTTTTGTACAGGTTAATGCCTAGAAGTATTTATCACTAAAAGTTGTCAGTAGTATAACAGTTATTTTTGTGCTTAAGTAGTTTGAATAGGTACCTTTTTTGTAATTAATTGACTTGGGTTTTAATAGGTACCTTTTTGTAGACTTTAGTAAATCTATGTAGTCTTTTAACGTTTAAATAAAGGTTTTTAAAACCTGAGAAAAATTGGATAGAAAATGTGTTTAATCATTGAAAGCTTTCTTCCACAAAGGGTTAATTCTAGATTTGTCATCAAACAAACTTCGTATCAACAAAACCTAAAATAAAATTACAATCAGAAAATGTTTTTTCTTTAAAGAAATTTTGAAATATGTAGATTCAAGTAATTAAGGAAAAAATTTTCACGACAAAATGTGTGACAAAAACTGACGGAGATGTGGTGTAATAAAGAAATCAGGGAATCTTTACAAAAATTTTAAAACCTTCATCAGTTTTAGAAGCTAAGTTACAGTATACATCAATTTTACTTTCGCGTTACATACAACAGGTCAGACAGGAAGACAAATGGAGCTGGTTAGGGGAGGCTTAAATAATTGAAATAGTAGTGCTAATAAACTAACCTGTAATAGGCCGGAGCAAATGAGAACAATCATATAGAAACAGGACATAAAGTTGATACTACTAAATACATATATCTACTAACCTGTAATAGGCCGGAGCAAATGAGAACAATCATATAGAAACAGGACATAAAGTTGCCACGTTCAAAATTATGTTCTTAGATACTACTAAATACATATATCTACTAACCTGTAATAGACCGGAGCAAATGAGAACAATCATATAGAAACAGGACATAAAGTTGACACGCTCAAAATTATGTTCTGCTACTACTAAATACATATATCTACTAACCTGTAATAGGCCGGAGCAAATGAGAACAATCATATAGAAACAGGACATAAAGTTGACACGCTCAAAATTATGTTCTGCCACAGTTCTGTCTTTGGTATCTGTTACTCGGATCAAATCCTAAAGAATATAAGAATAGAAATAAATTATAATCAATTCCTTTATTACGGGGGTGGGGGAGGAATTGATCTGTAAATTATACTGGTCCGCAAACTTTTATATACAGGTTCTCTCATGTTTTGACTTAAAAATTACAAAAAAAGGTTTCCCCAAATTCAAGCCCTACTATAATGTTAAAACCATTTTAAATTGTCAATATCTACCTAACAAATAAATATGATCTTAACTTTTAAAAGGATTTAAATCATCTAGGTAAAATATGGATACAAACACGCAAAATTACTTACAGAGAAAATGAACTGAGCAGAAAATGAATTAATACCTGTAAATGTCGAGATTTTTCTACTCCTTCTTTGATTTTCTTTAATCTGGACTGAAATAATAAAAGCTAGGTATTGTAGGTGTGTTTTTTGGCCCACCATTCATCTTTTTTGAGAGGAAAGAGGGCGATATAATTCAAGGAAGAAACATGCATCCATTTGCTTCAAGATATGGGATAAAAACAGGGATTTAAAGGGATAAGAAAATGGTCGATAAATTTATTTTCATCATTTATGATGAAACCCCCCCCCCCCCTTCTTGGAGATTACAATTAGTGGTTGAAACGTTTGGCCATTCAACTAAATGAAACAACCAATCAAAATTCAATAAAATTTTCCAACGTTGTAAAACCAACTAATAAGAAAGTGTTATAAAACTTTGATGAATTTAATAAACAGCCCAATATTCCCTCCCTCCCTGGGGATAAATTCTACCTCAATATCTGCTACGCTCAGCTCAAACACTTCCAATCCTTCATCTTTATAATCAGGAAATATGTTGGCAAGGTCATCATAATCCAACTCTTCCTCGTTTTCATTCACTATCTCAAAGTAGACAGTCTTGCTGGACACGTAGGAGAAGGTGTTGTCAAAACAGATCTTGAAATCTCCAAACTCCTAAACAAGGTCAGTTAACATTAAAAAAAAAGGGAGATTGGGTCCCACTAGTCCCCAAAGTTTTCGAAATAACAATTTCTTATTTGTTGTCCTAATAACTTTGGGGATTTTTGTTAAATTTTGAATGGTTGGTCATTAAGTTGAGTGTCCAAACGTTTCAGCCACTTACTGTAATCTACAGAATGGGTAACTTTGTGTATCATCATTGGGGATGTACATCAATTTGTCGTCCATTGTCTTATCCCTTTAAATCTCTGAGAAGGTTTTTTTTTAGAAATAAAAATAAAACAAAAACTTACATTCATTTTCTGATTGAAGGATCCATCCTGTTTTTTAAAGGTGGCCACAATTGGATGTCCTCTAGGGTCCATTACTCTAAAATAAATCAGGTTAATCAAACAAAGAACAAAGAAAGAAAGAAATCGTTTGATCAAACAATAGATAGCAGACATATCTAATTCTGTTTAGTATCCATGGTATTAGGAACTGTCTTTGTCCAGTCTATACATTCGACTGTTTTGTTTTTTAAGACTTAAGTGAGTTCTTCATTTTATGAAAGTTTAACATAGGTTTCGGGATAGTTTTAGGCTACTTTTCTGCCCTATTCCTATTAGGGAATTAATACTTTTTCTTAAAAATTATTAGGTATCTTTTTTTTGGATTTTTTGGAAAAATATTTTTTTCTGTTTTAATCCCTACGAAAACTAGGAAAAAAAGAATGAAAAAATGTACCTACCTAAAATTAATATCAAGCTCTGCATATTGACCGGATCCTGCATCAATCACCTGATAAAGTCAAATGTTAGGTATGTAAAGTGGCGTGCACAAATTTTCACCAGTGGGTGGGAAACCAATAAAAAATGAAAAAGATGGTCTTCTCACTTTTAATTTTAGGGGGTATTGACACCATCTACATCCCTCAACCGCAAACCACTGGTTATATTATATTTCTTCCAATAAACAAGAACAACAACCGATAAGGGTGTACTGTTTAGGGTATATGCATGCAGACTGGTCCTTCGACGGTTTTAAGCTATATCCTTTGGGAATGGGAAACTTGTAAGCCGCTAGTTTAATATATAGAAAAGCTCATTATTAAACTAATATTACCTGATATTCAACACCAAGTGTGAAACCCTGTTTAACAGATTCAAAGAAACATTCCTCCTTGCCAGGACCTACTTCTACTGTCATTTCCTTAACAATAATCATAAGGTAATATTGTTGCATTACAATTTCTCACGTATCACAAAACCCTAATATATGTTAGATGAAAAGGAATTTTTAAGATTTTAGTAAATAATAAAAAACGTTTGTGAGAAATCTTTCTTTAGTATTTGGAACTTATGATTTATTTGCAATTTTTACCCGTTTTATAAACTACTAAAGCCATACAAATTTGTATTTCTTAACCATTCATTAATTTTGGAAGCAAAGCAATATATATTTAAGGTGTACCTGGCCCTTCGAAACAAATATCTCTGATGTTAGAAACATCCTATCGATTTAAAATCAACAATAGGCGCAGTTAGAAGTTATGATCTGAATTTAGGGGCGTCAATATTGTTTTACTTTTTATAAATTTGATTTTTACAAAAGGGATTCATATGACAACCAAGCAGGATTTTATTATCATAGCATCACTAAAATTGTATTGTATAGTATGATTAAATTCTTATTGGTTTTGATACTTATAACAAAGCGTAGCAACTCTACAATAATAAACCAACCTGTTCTTTAGCCCCCGAGTATTGTAGATCCAACACAAGCACCAACAACAAAATCAACAATCCTGACATTTTAAAAAACAGCAGCGCAGCTCCTCTATAACCAACTAAATACGACAAGCGTCACCGCATCTATCTGCACGTCCTTCCAAGAGAATCTGAAACTTGCAAGCCAACTACGTAATTTCAACTGCATACTAAGTTTTATCTTATATTCATAAAGACTAATTTATCCACAAAAATTTAAGTTTATTTTAAAGTTATTTTCTTTTGTGTTTCCAAACTAAAAAATAAAAGCAGGAGATTTTTAATCTAATAATTTACAAAGATTAGATAAGATTTAATCTTAAGTTTTTAATTTGTTCTTCTTTCTTCAAAAATCGATAAAAATTTCATTTCAAACTTAATAAATCTATATCTCAATCTTTATATAATTAAACCTACGATAATGAAAATTACAATGAATATTTCTAACATAGACCGGATGTACAAACAAGAAATAAACATAGTTGAAAAACTCAAAAAATGCCAACCCTAAAAAAGGCGCCCTATGTGTACTAAAAATCAATGCACGCCATGTTGTAAGGTTGCCAATTTTAAGATAGGCATATTTTAAGTAAGATACTTAATTAAATAATTAAACAAGCAGCAGTTGGAGCAAAGCAGCGTGTTTTGTTTACTGTAAATTTTATATTTAGTGGCTTATATATCCACAAATAATATTACAACGTCTTGAAGTCTTGTTCAAAAAATATAAAGAGATTTTAAAAATGTCTTGATTTTATAATAATTAAAGTTCATAACTATATTAATGTTATATTAATTGAAACACTTAGAATTATTTTTTTGATATTTTGCTATGATGATAATAGTACAATAAAAGATAAATGCATTGAATAACAAAATGCTGAACAATATTAATATTTGTATTTTGTATTAACAAAGGCTGTTTCCTGGATTTTTTAAAATTATTAGAAGATTTTTCAGTTCAGATTTTAAAAATATTTTAAACATTTAGTTACTATTAAAATAAAATGCCTTTTTTTATACAAATACGCATTAATAATGTCGATAAATGGTACATTAATGTAAATTGTGACAGAATAACGTTAAGAAAATATATCAAACTGACAAAGAGTACAATATTTTGTCAGTATTTTTCACAAAGATTTTGCCTCCACCAAATTGCATATTTTTGACAATTCTTCTATTCATACGGGGGTGAATATTTTCTGATAAATATCCCTTAAATTGCAAGGATGAAGAAAAAATATACACCCCTGAATTAAGAAGCATATTTATGTCAAAATAAAGACCAACAGTTAAGGATTAAGTTAGGGGGAGGTAGGGAGATTTATAAAATATTTGGCTGAAATATCAATGAACAATAATTATGAAAATATATTGCAAAGAGATTTAAAGATGGATAGGAAAGGTTGTTTGTTTGTCACGACTGCAAATTCCATCAAAATTCTACCATATATATGATTTATGTACAAGTTTAAAGCTTTCGGGGAATATAGAAAATAAAACAAGCATATAATAGAGGACAGAATTTTTCAAAATAAAAAATAACATAATAAGAAAGGACTTAAAACTTATATTGTGCTTGTAAATTGTAATAAAAACGTATAAATTCGGTGTCATAGCAGTTTTAGCAAAAACATGCTTGGCAGTTTTCTACACATAAATCAATGAAAATAAAATCAGTCCCAAAATAAAAACCATAGGCAATAAAAAACTAAACATCATAACTTAATTTCAACTACTCAACTAGCTACCATACACAAATAGCACTTGATTTCCATCTTGTTTTAAGATTGATTGCTAAAAGCAGAAAAAGCAAAAAATAAATAAGATTAATATGGCACATAGCATTAATATTTTGGGTGCCAGGTGCCGATTCTTAAGAAAATTTGAGGGGGGTAAAAAAGAGATTTTTATTTTGAGGGGGGTAAATTGAGGGGATTTAAAGGTATGAGAGGGGTAAACACACCTCTTAATCCCACCCTTGAACGTCTATGGGGGTAAATCTTTTCTTTGTTTTAATATGGAATAAAAGTGCTATGTGTTAATCTAGGAAAAAACTTGAATCAATATGTTATACAATATTAAAATAATAATAATAATTAACAATAGAAAATATATCGGATGTATCAAGATTAATTAAATTATTACCAACATTAAAAACTATAAACTACACACACATCATGCAGCAAAGAAAACTAACTTCACACAAATGTACTTAATGTATTAATCAAAAGTACATTATTGTTTTGTACAGTACATCATACACATTGTTCAAAAATGCATCCCAATTGAGATTTCAATTTTCTTACTTCTTTTCATGGAAGAAAAATATTTGCTTTAAATTTTTTTTGATTTTTTACTTGGCAGTTTGAATGTGATGGGTATGTGAAAATTTAAAAATATATATTTTTTTTAATTTTATGAAAATGTAACAAATTACTTTAGTATTTTAATAGGTTGTTAATATGTTATTTTGTAAACAAAAAACTATTTAAGCTAATAAAAATCCCATCATAAGCCTAATATCTAAATGGAAAAGCAAACCAATTAAGTAAATGTTTGAAGAAAAAAGTTTGATTTCATCATAATTCATAGAAGTACAAACATTTAAATGCTATTTGAATTTTCATATTTGAATATTTCATTTACTTTATTATAAGCTGCTTTTTTATTGTACAATAAAAGCTTAAAGCATTCACACAATTTATCTTATTTGAAAAGTGAAGAATTTTACAAGGAATAAGCTAATTTTCCTTGAAAGTTTTCTAAAAATAATTTAGAGCCAAAAAGGTCATTTGGTATTGTAGGTAGTAATGCTAGTATATAAAAGATCATTTTAATCATTAATAAAAGTATAAAGATCTAAATGCGAGAAAATGCAAAAAAAAATGAAGTTGGTTTTTAAATTTTAAAAGCAGTGTTATTATATCAAGAATCTGACTACAATATTTTATAAAGTACACAGAAAAATGCGCAAAAATGCTTAATATTTATTTTGGGGGATTTTTTTCTTAATAAATCCCTTAATGAGGTGGTGTTAAAGTGTGTGTGTGGAGAAAGGGGAAAGAGGTGATAGGACGTGGTGGCAGAGAGTTTTATTCAACTGGTAGTAATTCTAATTCAGCATTTTTAAAAATACAGGAAAATATATTTTTATAAATATGATCATATCAAAACTTATGATTTTTTTGGGGTGGTATCATCTGAAATATTTCTCCTGTATTTGCAAAAAGTACACTTTGTATGTATATCTGATGTTAGTTGATTTACTGGCCAGCATTTGACAGCTTGTGAGCTACCCGTTTCAATCTAAAACAAAAAGTAATGATTATTATGTTATTTAATAATACCTATATAACAAGAATTTTTTATATAGGTAGTATTTTTTATAGATTTATTTCAGTTTAACAAGGACAATTTTGTTCTTAAACACCGTCAATGAAATAGAATTTTTTGCAAATAAAACTCAGGTAAAGAATAAGACAATAGGCGATAAAATTATGTTAATTCCCCAAAATGTTAAACAAAATTAGATCTTTAGATCAAATTTGAACTGCTAGGCAAAAGACAAAACTTGTAATACAAATCGTGTCTTTTTGCATTTTGGCCTTTACAAATCGTGTCTTTTGTCAATAGGTAGTTTAAACCATCTAATTAAGATTTTCAAAAGTTTTTAAGCCAAAGAATGAAAGAACAAGATTATAAAACTTTGGGGACCATTATATTTTACATTCCATAGACCACCCATCCCTCCCTAATTCAACTGATGTAAAAATTTACCTGAGTCTGTCCAAATTTTTCTGCAGCTGGACAGCCACTCTGTTTCTGCAGTCACCAAACTGGAAGTGGAGTCCAACCTTCAGGATCACCTTGTTGGCCTCGATGGCCCGGGTGATGGACGTCTCCACCTTGTTGCCCAGGAACTGGGCCTGCTGGTTGGCCCCCTTGAAGTCAATGACGGCCTGGTGCACGTTGATAGCCTCGAATATCTTGGCCATGGTCTGCGGAGAGATGTTGTTCGATTCAACGTTCAACTTTGTCAAGTTGCTGTTAGCCTAAAAAAATACATGTTTATAAGCTTTACTTTCAATATTCAAATGATTGCTTTTAAAGAAGTTGATAAAAATATGGCAATAATACCTAATCTATTATTTCTGACCTAAATCTAAAATTTATTATAAACAAGGGGCCTATATTTTTCATAATTCCCGTGGTTATGAATAGATATAGAATATATGTGGATATTATGACTGGAAAAAGTGTCGTCAATTTAGCTTGCTATCATTGACATCGTTTTTGGCCAGTCCGATTATCCAGTGGAGTTGAGGGGAATTATTATCTTAGACAGCTACAAGATTAACTTTATTAGAGTCCTACATGATAATCTTGTATAAGATCCAACTAATAATAAATTCAATACTGGATTTAATCGTCTTTGATTTAACTGAAAATTAGTTTACCTGGATGGCTGAGACTAGGATGCAAGCGGCTGTATCAGTCATACCACAATTAGCCGCGTTAAATTCCTGTAAAATAATTCAGTTAGCATTTGTCAAATAAATACCACTTTAAAAATATGTCTGTATAAAATAACGTTTTAGTTTACCCTATACTTTACAATAAAGGTAAGTCTATACCTAGGTTATTTTAGAAAAGGCAACGTGTTTATCTCCACATTTATATATGGTGTCATCCTTATTTTAAATATAAATTTTTTTTTAACACGAATGGTAACAAAAAAACAACCTTAAGATTTGTATTCGTCTCCATGGCGTTGAACATCTCAATAAACACATTCTCTGACACATAAACATTATTCAGATTCACGCTGGTCAGGGCCGGGTCATTCGCTTTGATCTGCTCGCACACGTCATCCGGGTTGGTGCGGTTCGGCTCCTCGGGGGGGAATTCTTTCAGCGGCGTCGCCTTGGTCACCCCGTTCCAGCCAATTGTTGGGTCGGGTTTGGGCGCTTTTTCAGATTGGGAAGCGTGGTATTGGTCCTGTTTTATTGATTGTTTGATATTGAATTTAAATAAATGTACTTATTGAAAAGGTTGTTTTACCAAGTTGTATGTGAAGTAGAAACCACACATTTATTTTAAAATTCAAATGAAAAAAAATGGCTAAGATATGTAAAATTTCTAATAACTAGGAGTGTTAGGTAGGAGACAAACAAACAGAAAAAAAACGAAAGCTAGTTAAAAACAAAGAAATAAATAAAACTAGAAAACAAGAATCTTTTTCAGGGTTCTAATATTTGTTCATAATAATAATACTTTAAACAGTTGTTTACAAACACTTGAACATCAATAAAAATTTCAGTTTTCTGTTCTTTAATAGTTTGAAATTATATTCTTTCCAACAGCTTTTCATATAAACACAATTGTATTTATTAAGAATGTTCCTCTCTTTTATTGTTTTGCAAATGTTTGTCCTTATTTTGCATTAAAATAAAGTGCAACACTTGAAATATGATAACTCCTCTTATATCATTCATAAACATTATGAAAATACTTTATGTAATGGAAAATCTTTAATGTATATGTGCGACAATTCTTTTACATACGTGACAGAATGTATATTTGTCTGTCACAACACTGAAAATGACCGATGGATCGCCATGAATCTCCTTTAAAGTAGAGCTCATTCTAGATTCCGAGAAGGTTTTTGCCTGTTTGGGGGTTTTATCCTTTAGTTCCATTAATATAATAATACAAATCCATTCATTAGTATGTTACTTGAAGGTATGTTAAAGCAGGATAGATTTTGTCACGTTTAAAAGCGACCATTGTAAACCCTTTTGTAACTCGTAGATTAATTTTCTTCGATAGTTCACTTAAAGATAGTCAAAATTCGTTTTTAATTTGTAAACTAAAAAAAGGACAGGCAATAGACCTTGTTTGTCTAATCTACCTTTTATCAAAATAACTTTAGACAAAACCTCTTAGATGGAAAATTAATAACCTAAAAAATCAAACAATCCTGGTTCATGATAGAATGTAGGCCCATGATACCCGCCAAGTCGACAATCTCGTCTGTGGTGGCCGACGACAGAGCCAGCTCAACATCCTCCCCGAGGTCAAGTGCGATTTCTATGTTGTCATTTGGGTTAGGCTTGGACTTGGCCGGTGGGTTGTACCGCTTCCCCCGCAGGGTTCCCGGCACGTGGGGTACTACCTCGGGGATGTCAGGAGTGTTGAGGGCTTGCTCGGTTATAAAGTCTGAAAACAATATATTTCAATTGCAATATTTTAATATACTAAAGTGATTAATTTATGGATCTTTGTATTTTAATATATTGTAATTCTTGTAATAGTGATAGCTACTCCATAACTAAGTACGTCCGTTCGTCCTACCATTACTAAAAGATCGTTAGGAATATAGTCTATGTGCAGTAGACAATACTCTCTTTATGATAATATTCTATAATATTATTACTGTATTACTTTTTCAATTGTTGTGCTACGCTTCTCATTAAATAAACCTTGATTTAAATAGTTTGTTTAAAAAACTATAAATGCTTACCAAGAAGAGCTTTTTTATTGAATGGCCCTGTGTCTACTTTTTCACATTTGTAGTTACATCTAGATAAAAAAAAATACATTAAAATGAGTTTAGACAAAGAAAGTACGAGTAACTTTATTAATACTGTAATATTTTTCTTTAGGTATTACCTATAAAAGAATTTTTTATAAACGAGGAAATTTTACGCACACATCGAATTGTGAAGTTGTTTTTAAATCGGCAATTAAAGCAATTTCAATATTTCTCTTATTTTGTTGTTATGGCTTATTATCACAAATTAATAATCAATGTCCAAAATTTTCCACAACTAAAATTAGTCTTTAGACAGATAATTTGGTTCATCATAATTAGAGGGATCAATTGCGTACTAATATATTGTCCATTGTCTTTTCCCTTAAGATCCCTGGAAATCATCCCCTTACAAAACTTGGCAAGAAATGCACCAAACCCAAAGCTTGTTATTTACCTTAATGCTGGAGGAATCTCTGAGTCATCGGGGTCACAATCGTCCAGAAATTTTTGGATCTCTCCTGAAACAAGAATTTAATAATGTCAAGAGGATGTTTAGTTTTAAGTTGCTACGCTTTTTAAATTGAACTTATCTATTACATTATCATCAATGCTTTTTTTTATAACTGATAGGAAAGTTCTAACATGCAAAAATAATAAAAAGAGCTAGGTATTAATATCAGTTTCAATCAAGGGACAGGAATGGGTTATTAAACAAACTAGCTGTAAGTTACTATATTTGTAGTGTACCCAAACTTAATTTTATGAACACGCACCTCATGCATTAATTGACTTAAATACTTTAAAATCACACACTAATTAATTCTTGAATACTTGGTTTAATCTAACAGTATCCAAACTATTCTATCAAAAATATTTTAGTCAAAGAATCTATATAGGTGTAATTTGTTAAAGAATTTATTGTGAATTTACATTTTTGATTATCCTTCGATTGTCATATCTTGAGATCGAAGTAGATTATCACACATGTTATGTCGACATACCTGGCGTCAATTTATCGACAAGTTCGTCAATGTCCAAATCTGAATAGTCCTGATGTCGGCTTGTTATTATGCTTGACATTTTTCTGTCTAAAAAAAATATAAAAATGTATAATTTATATTACAAAAATGCTATTATATCACTAAGAAAACACTAAAATATAATAAAAGTATTACAATTTTCACTTAAGATAAAATTTACTAACGAAAAATAACATTTTATAACACAAAAACACTTTTAAAACTTTAATATTTTGTTTTTGAAGTAAAAGTGGAAATAACTCACCTTTATTTGTATGAGGGAATCTTCTATGAAGTGTGTTTGATGAAGTATCTTGAATCTAAAACTTAATGAACTGGTTTTGGTATTTATACTTTATTCTTATATTTAAAGGAAGAATTTCAAATAAGGCTAGTACAGATTTATTTAAAATTACTTAATTATTAAATTTGGCTGAAAAGCCTAAAATCAAATATTATTAAACTTAACTTAAAATCGAATACTAGCCTTTTAATTAAAGAAAACAAGGGGGGGAGGTGTGGGTTGCTTTTATGATGGAAAAAAGAATTTAAAATTAAATCTGAAAAATAAAATAAAATATATAATATAAAAGAACCATCTAGGCATTGAATACAATTATAGAAAATAAATGCAAAGGCTTCACTTAAGAATAATATGACCTATATGTAGCACCCTATAATTTGAAATGACAAAAATATTACATACAAAGTTTATGATCGTTCTTTCCATTTAGTTTCAAGAATTGAAACACGAGGAGGAAATAACTCACCTTTATTTGTATGAGGGAATCTTCTATGAAGTGTGTTTGATGAAGTATCTTGAATCTAAAACTTAATGAACTGGTTTTGGTATTTATACTTTATTCTTATATTTAAAGGAAGAATTTCAAATAAGGCTAGTACAGATTTATTTAAAATTACTTAATTATTAAATTTGGCTGAAAAGCCTAAAATCAAATATTATTAAACTTAACTTAAAATCGAATACTAGCCTTTTAATTAAAGAAAACACCATAAGAAGTAAGAAAAAGTAAAATAAAAAACCCAAAACCAGTCAAACCTTATAAACGTTGGCGACAATCATTCAAAATTTTAGAAGGTAAAGACCAGTCAAGAACAGGATTACTGAACCAATCAGATAAAGCCGGTGACCAGTCCGAACAGATAGGAAGGGAAACGTTATCAACCAATGATCTTCCTTTGTTATCAGTTCGAGACAGTGTGTCAGCTAATAAGGCAGGTAAGGTTGAGACCCTTGGTAAATGTTCCACATACAATTTGAAAGGAGTTGAACAAGCTATATGATTTAAAACTGAAATCATCAAGGAAGTGTAAGGATCAGTTCTTGATTTTCCATTTTGATATGCCCAAACAACAGCTACATTGTCGACTTTACAGACAACATGTTTATTTTGAATGATTGAATAATTGTGCACAATAGCGACAATCAAACCAATGGTTTCAAGTAAAGTAGATTTGTTACCGAAAGACTTCTCATTTACATCATGAAACTTTGTAATAAAATCAGAAGGCCATAAGCATTGACCGATGTAAAAAATATCACAAAACTCTTCATGGTTATAAAGGTGACCTACAGCACCAACTCCTATTTTATGATCTTGTATAGTAGGATCAGAACAACCTGCAGCATCAGAAACAAATACTAAAGCTTTGGCAGGAGGAGAAGTAGAGAAGTCGGGAATAGGAAACCCCATTTTTAAATCATTAAGAATAAATAGCCATCTGTGAAGGAACATCACAGAGTCAGAGGACAAAAAAATAGGCTCCGGTTCGACTTGTAAACATCTTCTTAGATCATCAATTATCACAGATTTAAAAAATTTTAAAGGTGGACAAAGTTGTATCACAGTATTTATCATACCCAAAAGTTTTTGTATATCATTTGTCATTACTTTGCGATTCACTAAAAGTTCAGAAATAAATGAAGAGTATTTAATATTTTTGTCTGAGGGTAAAGTCCATGTTAAATCTGTTGTATCAAAGGAAATGCCAAGAATTGTTCCTTTTTGTTGATAAAGAAAAGCTTTATCTGGCTTATCATAAGGAGCTAAAGGTAGATTTATTTTATTAGCCAAATTTATATAGGTTTCCACAAATTTTTTATTTTCCTCTAAAGTGCTAGTCATCACAATTTGATCATCTAATTGTCGCTCCAAGAAGCAATCAGGAGTGCCAGATTTTATTTTTATAATTCCAGAAAAACAATTATGAAATCTGTCATAATTTGGGACAGAAGATCTGGCACCAAAAATTTGTGAGGTTTCAATAAATAATCTACCTAACCAACGAAATCCTTGCAGCCATAAATCCTCATAATTTGTCGGAATTAGCTTATATGCGCTTTGGTGATCAATTTTTGATAATATGGCACCCTGACCAATTGCATATAATTTTTTAGCCACTTGAACAGGACTTGACATGACTGTTTTACCCATCCTTTCATCCGAAACTGCTTCATTAAAGCTATTGCCTTCCGGTGCACTAAGATTTAGGATTGGTCTATATTTATCACCCTGTTCAATGGCAAACAAACTATTCACTCTTAAACTTTCAATAGGTGATTCTATGAAAGGGCCTGAAATGAATTTCTTTTTCAATAATGTAACAAGTTGATCTGTATAAAATGAACCAATTTTTTGTTTGCCCATGTTTGAAGAATTAGAATCATCCAAATTTGTTATCATTGATTTATCCACTAAAGAATCCGCACCATATCTAATATCATTGATGCATTGTAACGCAGAAATTCTTTGCGGAATTGATAGTTTATCATGCAAAAACAAAATTTCATTTTCAAATTCATCAACTAAAAGGGGAGTGTTAGGTTTATTTTTGGTGGGTAGTGGATTAAATGGAAATTTTAACCAAAAATCTTCATGGGGAATGTTTGAATAATCTTCTAATATTGGAATTTCAGGATTTTTTAAAGCTTTCTCTGATTTATGAATAATAGGAATTTCAAATTTGAATTTTTTATTGGAAACCCAAGATTCTAAAATGTCTGCAGGAAGGCCCAATCTACGGAACGTTACACCTCCTAAACAATAAGGCTATAATAATTTTTTTAGAAGGGAAACAACAACTACAACTAAAATAATATTTTAAGAAGGGAAACAATAAAATAACTAATGTAAGAGCAGAACTGAAGAACTTTACTCGAAAACGAAAAGTTAAACCTTGTAACCGATAAATATTATACACTTAGATATTTATTGGAAAAGAAACAACCAAATTAAGAGCGGAACTAAAGAACTTCTCATAAAAACTATAATCCAATATCAATCGAGTAACATAAAAAAAAAACTCGTCATTTTTTTTAAATCATTTTTTTTAAGGACTCAACCTTAATCTGAAAATATAAAAACAGTTTTTAAAAATCAGTAAATAACAAAATTTGTTTTTTTTTTTAAATAAAATTTATAAAATCTAAACATAATTAAACATAAAAATGAAACTTATAACAATATTATAAAAATCTTTAATAAATGCATAAGAAATAAAATATCAACAAAACCAATTGTTGGTAAACATTTAATGAAAAAGAATTTCCAGGTACAAAAATTGAAAGAAGCGAGTTACAGGTACTAGAAGGAATTTCTTTGGTTAATAAAACAAAATAATCGAATAAGATCAAAATTAATCTTTAAGTATATAACTCAAGATAAAATAAAATTTAAATAAATAAACTTTTAAGATAATATATATAAACAATATTTAAAAAGATTCCATATAACATAATTCAGGAACTAGATGAATTAATAAAAAATTCAACTAGAAAAAAACAAAAATTAAATTTTAAAAGAATTTTTAGTAACTCAATAAATGAGAAAATTAAAAAGAATAATTTAAGATAAATTCTATGGCTAAAATAAACTTAAAAGAAATAACCAACTCAATTAAACAAAATTGCGATTTTAAAGTTTAAGAATGATTATTTTTTGAATGTAATTGTCCACAAGGACGCCCACTTTCCAACTTTACATTGCAAATATGTAGAAAAGAATTATTAGATTTCGGATCTTTACACTTTTTGGTGATATTATCAAACTTGTTGTTACAGCCATTAGCACTGTTATAACGCATACAAATAGTTTTTATAGGAATGAAAGTAGAACCAGGGGCTGCGCTTTGAAACTTCTTTGGTTTCTCATTATTTGTATGGTTTCTAACCACATTAGTGTTACCATTGTCTCTGTTGCCGTTGGCTATCGGCACCATTTGAACAATAGAACAACTAGAATTTGAAATGCAATAACTTTTAAATTCTGAGTCAATTTCTGATAAAGATAAGTGATAAGATTTGTGCAAAAATCGGTCTGCATTACAATGTAAAATTCTATCAACAAAGTTTGCAAGAAATAGACCTTGATCTATGTCACGATAGAAACCAAAACTGTTAGGATTGTCCTGAAAATATCTATGAGTTATAAAAAACTTCCATAGTGGTTCAAGGGACTTATCCCAAGGAGTAGCTCTACTCTTAAAAATGAATAGATTGAAAAAAGCATCTTGAAATTGAGTGAAATTACCAATATCACTTAAATGTTGAGATGATAAAACTGTAGGATTTCCAAATTCATTGTGAATAATGTTCATTTCAGCAATGCCCCCTGTACTCCTTCTAAAGTTTTCACGTGAAAACATTCTAATTGAAATCTCGCGTGAAAATGGTTTGTGAGCTTCTTCCACACCTTTTGACGTAATTACATTTGTCATTTCAACAGAGGATAAATCATAAGAGTTTGTGGCAAGTAAATCTTTATCAGCATAAAACTCGGCAGCCGTAACAAAAAGTCTTTGAGAATTTGTCAAAGGAAAACGATCAAATCTTATATTGTGTAAAATGTCCTTACAATCATCCATTTGGGCATCCCAAATAATACTTTTTGTGATGTTCCTATCATTATCCTTCATCCGACCTTCATAAGACAAAGCTTTTTTGTCAGGTCTAAAGTTTTTTAAATTTGCACGACAAAGTTCTGCAATAGTTAAATAAAGGTAACATTCACAAATGGAACCATCAGGGTTTAAATCCAAATATGCAAACATTGATTTAAATTCACTTGGAGACATGTTAATATCCGCTACAATTTGGTCCCTTTGATATTTAATTTTTGTGGATGTAGAAGGTTGAAGAGAACCATTACCATTACCAAATGAAGACTAAAAATAATAAAACATTTTTTGAAGGAAAATAAAACTAAAACGACCAAAAGAAAAACATAATAAATCAATAATTAAAGTAAAATAAAAGTAACTTTAAAGTAAAAAACTAAAATTAAAAAGTATAACACTAAAAAATTTTAAAAATAAAAATATTTGTCAATTAAAAAACATTATTAAATCAAAAATTTTAAGTCCCAAAGAAAAACCTTATTCAAATAAAAACTAAACTTAAAAAACTAAAATTTTAAATAAAAATGTATCAACAGAATTATAACACTAAAAATGTTATAAAATAAAAATCTGTCAAATAATGTAATAAAAAAACTTTAGTTAATACCTGCGGTAAATTATCAAAATAAACATTAGCTGGAGTAGAAGCCGCATCAAAAGGTGGATTTATAGGTGTTGGCCGTCTTGAATTACTAGATGAAACTCTTTGGTTTAAAGATCCTTGCTGTGAATTTTGAATTAAATTTTGAGCAATTGAGGGAGCTACTTGAGCACTTTGACTAGAAATAGTATGTGAAACTTGAGCTTGATTTGTACGACCAGCATCATTTACCAGTTGGCAAAATTCATCATTATCCAATGGCTTTACCAACGCTCTTGTGTCTAAAAATAAAATAATAAAAATTTTATTTATCAAAAATAAAATTATAAAATGTGCTTAAACTAAATGAAAATGTTTCCATAATCTTTTTAAAAACTTAAAAAGTAAAATAAACTTTAAAAATTAACAAAATTCACTTGAACAAATGTGAATATTTCTCACCTTATCAAATTGACAAAATTAAGAATAAAACTCAATTTAACAAATGTCAAATTAAAAATTAAATTTTTGAACATAATAAAATTGTTCTTGTTAGAATAAAACTAAACTTAAACACTAAAAAATGAACTAAAAGTATAAATTAAACCTCAAAATTTTAAAAACACTAACAACTTGGAATTAAAAAATTAAAATTGACATTTAAACTAAAATGTCGCCAACCGAACAAATTTTAAAATTTAATTATTTCTAAAAAACAAAAAGAAATAATAAACAATTACCAAATGCAACACCAAACACAATTTAAAAACCAATCATAAAAAGAACAACCTGCAAATAATTATCAAGCTTTGCAAACATTGATTCTTGAGCAATTCCGTGGATCCTCTGATATCTCCTTACTGTAGCTGAGGCCCATCTTCCACTCAACTTTGCATCCTCTTCTGTGAAAATTTCAGGATGAGTTGCCATATGGCTGGGAAGAGCAGCTCTGAAACTATGAGTTGTGAACTTCATTCCAGGAAAAATGGGTATCAAAAAGGATTTCAGCAAATTGTTTATGAACCGTGGCGTTAGTAAAGTTCCAGATAACAATTTAAAAACAGGTTGATCAAGGTGCAGCATGTTTTTGGTTTTAACCATCAATAAAAGTCTGTTCAAATTTGAGATTGGACATAAATTTTCACTGCCAGAGTATTTAAAAATATCCACTACAAAACCTAACGGTTTCTCAGAAACTTTGGGTATTAGAATATCCACTAAATAATGATCTGGACTTGATTCTCTAATCTTTGACCAAGATATCGCTCTAAATGGATCAAAGCTATTTTGTTCTGTGGATAATAATTCACCCATTCTAAAAGCACCAAAAAATGCTAATAAAAACAGAGTCCAAACAACCTGTCGATCATGGTCCACCAAAACAGGCGACTTTGCTAAACAATGACTTAAAATCCTCAATATAGACCAGGTTATAACACCTCTGTAATTTGGTTTTGAACGTAACACCAGACATTCATTCTTGATACCATCAAAAACCACTCTAAGCCTAGGATTTAAAAAGTTTTTAATATCCACGTTGTTAATAATGTGTAAAAACTTGAGAGCAGAAAAATATGACTTAATAGTTTGATACTGCAACTCCTTTTCATCCATCAAATAATCAGCATAACACTCTAACCAATCTAATTCCACAGGAATGTACGGTTTTCTACCATAAATTAAACAAAAATTTGTAAAGCACCGCCAAGCACACATATAACTGTCCCAAGTAGAATTAGCCCGAGAAATACATAACCTTCTCTTCATTGATTCAGGTATTGCAGCAATATAATGGAAAATATTTTTCTTTGTACCAAATTTTGACAAAGTATAGGTACCTGTAGCATTATGAAATTCCATAGAAACATCAGTTGGAGAGATTTTCCTCTTGAGTGGAAAACGTTTCCCATTACCAGTGTTGGCAATTGGTTTTTTGACGTACTCCTTAACTTGGTCCCAGGAATTGTCAGCGGCTACTCTCATCAAATATAAAATTGAAGGAAGACCATCAGCTACCATGGCAACATAATCGTTATCATCAATATCCCTATCAGTAAACACTGTTGGAGCAAAGGGAAAACTTATATTTAAAATCTCCGCAATACTTGGAGGGAAAGAAGAACCTTGTACTGAGACTCCGCCACCAGGAACAGATTTAACATCTCCTAGTTGCAACAGAGTATGGCCTTTAACAATAGATTTTGTAGTTGGCAAAATACGGATTCCAAAATACATCTTTGAGCCAGAAGGAGGAGAAAAACATTCAATCCTAAAATTGAACTCTAAATTATCATAAAGACTAAATAAATTTAACACAAAAAATGTCTTAAAATTCAAAATAAAACTTAAAATATAAATATTATGTAAAACTACACAAAAGAATTAATATTCATAGAATAAAACTAACCTAAACATCATAGCTAGCTCCTTGTTGGCAAATGGGGCTCTCATTCTCTTCAAAAAATCATTAAACGGTTCCTCAGTGACACCTTCTTTGGTGAAAGACATATTACCAGCATTGATTTCGTCCTGTAGAGAATACCAACAAGTGTGCCATCTATTATCAATGAATTTAA
The DNA here is from genome assembly GCF_053477335.1 of Acartia tonsa. Classification (NCBI taxonomy): domain Eukaryota; kingdom Metazoa; phylum Arthropoda; class Copepoda; order Calanoida; family Acartiidae; genus Acartia; species Acartia tonsa. Next base: position 62,812,965 of record NC_137260.1, on the reverse strand, counting down.
GATCTTGTAACAATTTAGGCCAGGACATCTTGCAACCGGGAATTGGATTTGTTTCTCCAAAAATGCTTGACAAATTAAACACAAAATCAATAGGTTCTGTAGAAAAAGCCGAAATCTTGAATTCTCCATTTAAAGAATCGCCTCTTGAATTTGCTCTAGCACATGCTGTAAAAACTGCCCCATTTTTAACAATTTCTTTGGAGAAAACCTGTGGAATGAACTTCCCATAACTACTAGCAGATTGAATCAATCTAAATAAAATTAGAATAAAATCTTTTAAAATTTTTACATATTAAAATATTAAAACCGAATTTACCTCAAAAAAAAACGTTTTCAAAATAAAACAATCATTAAAACTTTCCAATTCTTTTGACAAATCTTTAATTTTTAAGTATTTAATGAATTATAATTTAACACGTTAATAAAAATTAATCCTATCATTAACCTTACAAGTTTTTATATAAAAATAAGAATTTAAATCTTCCGTTTGTCCTAGATTTTTAAAAATACAATATAATAATCAAAATAACTTACCCAGATTCTCGCGCCTGCATTTTCTTCTTCTCAAAATTGCTTTTATGATGGAAAAAAGAATTTAAAATTAAATCTGAAAAATAAAATAAAATATATAATATAAAAGAACCATCTAGGCATTGAATACAATTATAGAAAATAAATGCAAAGGCTTCACTTAAGAATAATATGACCTATATGTAGCACCCTATAATTTGAAATGACAAAAATATTACATACAAAGTTTATGATCGTTCTTTCCATTTAGTTTCAAGAATTGAAACACGAGGAAAACAATACGCGCAGGATTGTTTATAATGCCGCGGAATATTTTAAAACTAGCCTACTCTTTGCAGGGATATGAGGGATAAGGCAATATGGATGAACAATTTTATATATATCATCGATAATGATAAAGAAATTTAAGGCTCTTTTTAGATTGAAATTATTGGTTGAAAAATTTAAGCCGTAAAATTACAAATTAAAGGTATATCCTTTAATTCCTGATTTTTTGATAGAATAATAGGATACATCGATTTACAAAAAAAAATTCTGAATGTACTTTTTAATTTACTTTGGAACCTACTAAAATTGTAATTTTTAGATAAAAAAAAATGTATTTTAGAATGGTCAACTGATGCTTTGTTCATTTGTAACAGTTTTTCTTTTTATAGCAGTACAGAGCTAAATTTTGTTTGCTTTGAAAAAAATAAATCGACTTCATCTAAAAGTCAAGTTAAAAACTACAATTCAAGGCTAATTGTTGTTGTAAGTAATTGGTAAAAACTGTGGGTTGGGTTGAGTGGGGGAATATATAACCTTTGTTTTACATTTGAATGTACGACAAAGCTTTGCAATTGGCACGTATTTATTACTCTTTTTAATTGTATTTTAAATTTGACATTTAATTTGTCATTAAAAAAAACATTATAAGGACTTGTATTCAAAAAAAAATAATTAGTATTTTTAATGCAAATCAACGATTGACAATTTCGGCAGCATCCTAGTTTAGGAGTGGAGATACCCGGTATCATGAAAATTAAACCCCCCCCCGGGGGTATGCATCTATTTTGACACCCGGTATGCATCAATTTTGACCCGGTATATATTAATTTGGTCACCCCAATTTTTTTTGCTTAAAACAGACAAATGGGTAATGAACAATACATAGTGGGTCAAAAATAAAGCATACGGGGTACAAAATTAAAGATAGGGGGTAAAACGATAAAGGGTCAAACATTTACCCCCCCCCCCCCCCCCTCGGTATGCAACAATTTGGACACCCCGTATGCATCAATATGGACACCAACAAAATTAAAATAGATGGTCAAACATTTACCCCCCCCCCCCTTAAACAGACAAATGGGTAATGAACAAAGGATAGTGGGTCAAAATTAAAGCATACAGGGTATAATATAAAAGATATGGGGTTAATAGATAAAGGGTCAAACATACAGCCCCCCCCCCCCCCCCCCGGTATGCAACATTTTGGACACCCGGTAAGTGTCAAAATGGATACCCCCCCCTCTTATAATCCTAGTGTCCATCGAGGTCGTTCCTCGCGCGAATTTCCTCTGAACTGAAATTCATCTTTAACCCCAATACTATTTCAAAGAGGGGAAAGGGTTGAGTAATATAGTGATATTCTATTCATAAGGAGGTATATAGTTAGACAACTGCTACTATCCATATGTTGTTTTGTATTAAACTGACTTTATTGTATAATAAAATTGTTTTCTAATATGTGTGTAGTGTAGAATATGTCATTTTTTTTACCTAACATTGATGAAAGTTTGTAGGTTTGTGCCTTGTTTTATTTAGAAATTGAGACTCCTAGTGGGAGATTTTGTTACTAATATATAGGGCCTGAAATTTGGCCTGGAATAGCTGAGGCTTCATCCTCAATGGAGTTATGAGATGATTAGACTGCTCAATAAAATGGACCATCTCCTTCCCTTGTCATGTGATGGACACAAAAGAGGCAAGCTATTTGCAATAAAGCAAAAAAATTGGGGTGACCAAATTGATACATACCAGGTCCAAATTGATGCATACAGGGTGTCAAAATAGATGCATACCGGGGGGGGGGGGGGGGTAAATGTTTGACCATCTATCTTAATTTTGTTGGTGTCATAGGAAAATGTTATTATAAAACTTTGGGGACTAGTGTAATACACAGCCAATTGTCCCTCTCTCTCTATTTCTACTGGTGCAATTAATTCTTATATTAAAGTAACAGGATGTCTGTCTTTCTTTTTCTCAGAGAGAGATGAGACAACGGATTGTTTATTACACTTGTCCCCAAAGTTTTTTTTTAATAATGTTTTTAAGAATTTTGGGGACCTGAGAGAATTTTGTTTGGTTGGTTTATATTAAGTTGAGTTTTCAAAGTTTAAACCACTAATCGTAATCTAAAGAAGGGTTAATTTTGTGAATCATGTACATTAATTTATTTTACATTGTCTTATCCCTTTATATACCTACTTTTTTTCTATGCAAGGATCAGCGGACCAATTAGGTTTCTTTAATTCATTGAAGCTTTGGGTTGGTTTTGAGTATTTTTAAAAGCGAAGCTTTTCTATAATTAGGGTCGGTCCGTCCGTCCGTCCGTCCGTCCGTCACGGATAGCTTTTTTCGTTAATTTAGACATGTTAGAATTGTCCTATCGATTTCAAATTTTGCATGGTGATTCCTTGAGTAGTTAGGTATGATTTAAAAGCGTAGCAACTCTATAATCATTACCAAAATGTCCGTACGTCCATTTTAAACATGTTGATTTTTTTTACTTTTTTAAATATCCTTTTCCGTTAATTTAGGCATGTTAGAATTGTCCTATCGATTTCAAATTTTGCATGGTGATTCCTGTAATAGTTAGGTACTAGTTAGAAAGCGTAGCAACTCTATAATCATTACCAGAATGTCCGTACGTCCATTTTAAACATGTTAATTTTTTTACATTTTTAACAACAAATTTGTATGTGACCTAATTATCCGATTGGTCTGATTTTTGGTATACTGATTCCTGGAACAACAAAGTACAATATTATAAGCGAAGCAACTCTATAATCAAGTCCTAAAAATGTAAGTATGTCCATAATCATTATCCTGTATCAAGCAGTTTTTCAACAAATTTACTAACAATTTTGCTTTGACTCTTATACATTCGCATTCTGATTATTCAGTTCTGACATTATACAATTGTTAATGTCCGTTTGTCCTACCGTTTCAGAGCTTCGCTTTTATGGATGTTGTCATCCTTGTTTAAAAACAATTTCTATAAAAGTACCAAAAGTTTTTGATTACAAAAATAAGGGAGTATGTATTTAAAACTTTGGGCACTAGTATAATTAACAGTCCAATATCCCCTCCCTCCCTGTTTATAATACTGATAACCAGCCAGTGGACCTATTGGGTTTTTTATTCAATAAAGATTTTTCTCGTATTCATTTGAATCCGGTGGATATGAACTGGTTCTCATGAAAACGAAAAAACTATGTCTAGCATCGTATTATATCCAGTTTTCTACGAATATAGAAATGTACAATCATAAGATTAAAACTAGTTTTTTTAGTTAAAACCAGTTTTTTTAGCCGGTGCCTTCGGCACCACGTGGCTAAAAAAACTAGTTTTAATTTTATAATTGTACATTCTATATCCGCGGAAAGCCGTTTATAATACAATACGAGAAATAACTATGAACAGTTTTTTCTTAATTAACAAATCTTTATATAAAAGTAACATAATCAGTGTATATCTGTCTTTGTGTACCGAAGGATCTTGATAACCGCTGAACCGATATCCTTCTCCTTTACAGTGTAGCTTCTCATAGGTCCAGGGAAGGTCCATAACAAAACATAACATAATAACATAAGACATACACAAATCCTTACTTTTATATAAATAAGAAATGATTATCTAAATTCTTTAATTTAATAAAACAAATTGGTCCACCGGTTATCATGATTTTGTATATCCGTATCATAAACAGGGAGGGGGGGGGACATTGGACTGTAAATTAAACTGGTGCCCAAAGTTTTAGATACATACTCCTTTATTTATGTGCTCAAAAAACTTTTATTAGACGAAGCCCAATCTTTCCTACTTTCGATTCCTATGACGTCATAAAAATGAGGGAGATGAGAGGAGAAGTGGGAAAGAAAACCCTTTAAAAGAGGTGGATAATCTCTCATTTTTATGACGTCACAGGAATCAAAAGTAGGACAGATTGGGCTTTGTCCTTTTATTATATTCTAATTGGTTGGTTAGCAGTAATGAAACACATATTTCAACCAAAAGGGATCATTTTGTTTATTATTATAAGGGATGTACATTAATTTATCTTATACTAGCGGCCACGCCCCAAGAGTCCTCTCCCCCAAAATAGTTAAAAACCTTCCCGGGACCTATGAGTAGCGGCCCTGTTAAGGAGAACCCGATCGGTTCAGCGAGATCCTTTGGTACAGACAGACAAACAAACAAACAGACATCTTCTTTATGATAAGGTTTATCTAATCCCTTTAAATAAAAGTAAAATAATTTTATTTCAATAGGACTATTCAATCATCAAATATCGGGACTTTGGTACCCAAAATTATATAACAAGGTTAGTAAAAAACTTTGGGTACTCTTGTTAAATTTTCATTGGTTGATTCTTTTAAGTATCTGATATTAGTGTCTAAACTAACCAACCAATAATTTACATCTACAGAAGATATTATTTTTGTCTATCATCAATGGGTACGTACATCAATTTACTGTCCAAAGTTTTAAATCCCGGACTTTGGACTCTAAATTATACTGGTACCCAAAATTATATAACAACAAAAAACTTTGAGTACTCTTAAATTATTAATGGTTATCCAAATTTTTCACCCAATAATTTTCATCTACACAAGGGGTAATTTTGTCTTTCATCAATGGGTACGAAAATCAATTAAACGGCCATTGTCTTATCCCTTTAGATCCATTAGTAAATCTTTATCATATACACACACACACACGCACACTCACACACACACACAAAAACACACACACACACACAAACAATCTTTATCAAATATCTTTATTGGATAAACAAAATTAAGAACAAGGATGACAACATCCATAAGTAACGAAGCAAAAAAATCTTTTTTTTGACGGGTGGTGATGTAAAAAATCAGGATAGGGAGGGGGGGATACCGGGTATGTCCACTCCTAAACTAGGATTATCCCTTTCTTTTTTTTACAAGTTTAAATACAATTCTTTTAACTTTTTTATAGGAAACTTTTATATATTTCTTTAAAATCCAGTATTTAGAGTAAGTCCTGTATGAGACTAGGTGTAAAGATATCAGTTATAAAACTTTGGGTACCAGGTGTAGTTTACAGTGAAATGTTTACTAATGGTTATAAAACTTTGGGTACCAAGTGTAATATACAGTCCAATGTTTACAAATTGTTATAATACTTTGGGTACCCAATGTAATTTAAAGTTCAATGTTTACTAATGGTTATAAAACTTTGGGTACCAAATATAACTTACAGTCCAATGGTTACTAATGGTTATAAAAGTTTGGGTACCAATTAGTCCTGTTAATATAATTAGCCTTATTCATTGCAGGTTTATTAATTGAGAGAAAATTGTCTGTAATATGATGCATTTCAGTAGGCTGAGAACCGATTCTAATCTAGCGGATATTTATCAGTTGCGAAGCCATTTTTAACGTTAACTTTTCTTGCAAAAAAAACACTTAAAATAAAGATAGGAGTCTGAAAATTTTTGTGTAGATTCCTTAAACAAATTAGAATCGCCGCTCTTTTATGCTTCGTGCTCGATTTTTAACTTTAAAACCCTTTAATTATGCGATGTTTGTCCGTAGGTTATTTACGTTTAAATTTCGTATCAATTAAATTTCAACAAAATTAACGTTAACTTTTTTTGCAAAAAAACCCACTTAAAATAAAGATAGGAGTCTGAAAATTTTTGTGTAGATTTCTCAAACAAATGAGAATCGCCGCTATGTTATGCTTTGTGCTCGATTTTTAACTTTAAAATCCTTTAATTATGCGATGTTTGTCCATAGGTACTAAATGACACTAAAAATATCTCCTCAAATCACGATCCCCCTTTGAATTACCCTAACTCGGTAGTTTTTCATCGTAAATCAATGAAATTTTAAACATAGTTAGTTTAAGTAGTTTCTAGTACACACAAAAAATTTTATTAATATCAAAGCAATACGAAAAAAGTTATCGCTTTCGTAAAAAAGGCACTAAAAACGATAAGAAAACAGCATTATAAACTCTCTCAAAACTGGTTTTTATCTGTACCTATTAAATTAGCTTAAAAATAGCATTAAATTTGACGATTTTAACGTTAAAACAACGTTGAAAACCGCAAAAAAGGCCGTTATTCTATAGCCATTACATTACTTTAAAAGTATAGTCAAAAAAATGTTAAAAATCACGTTTTTTTTATTCACCTATTAGTCTGTATTAATTCTCTATCTAGGGACTTACAACTATTGGGAGTAAAATCAAGAAAAAGTTAAAATATTTGTTTAGTTTAAAAATTCACACATAGATGTCTCCAAGTTTTAAGGAAACTTAGACTTGCCAAATTACAATATGACCATACAGGCATTAAAAACACATAACAAACACTTATAAACAAAGGCCAAACTATTTTATCCTATACTTTTATCATTTTAATCATCTTTTATATGTGATCAGAGCCTCCTGCTACTTCTATCTAGTCCTTAACAAGGTATTAACCACTCCTAACCATCCCTTTCCCCTCTTTGAAATAGAATTGGGGTCAAAGATGATTATTAGTCTAGAGGAAATATGCGCGAGAAATGACCTCAATAGACTTGACCCCCCCCCCTGTATCTATCGGTTTTGACACCCGGTATACGTCTAAATGGACACCCCCCTACATATTGATATATAGGGGGGTGTCCATTTTGACATTTACCGGGGGTCAAAAATAACGCATACGGGGGTATCCATTTTGATACACACCGGGTGTCAAAATAGATACATACCCCCGGGGGGGGGTTTAATGTTCATGATACCGGGTATGTCCACTCCTAAACTAGGATTATCCCGACAATTTCTTTATCAACTACCTAACATTTTTGTTTTAAGAATATTCTAGAAATTTTAAATTATAATAAATTATTTTGAAAATAATTTGAAAAAGAATACGACATTTAAAACTTTCCTTACATTCCAATATTCCTAAGACTGTATTGCCAGAACAATTTTTTGCCGGCCATTTGAACAGAATACATTCGCCTTACAATATATTAATCTAAAAGGAATAAAAAGCTTTTATTTTACCGTTAAAAATAGTCAAAAATGTACATTAATTTGATAAACCATATGACGTTAATTTAGTCAAAAGATATAAGTTTAAATGGAAAATTGGCCCATGTTTAATTGAACGTATGGCAATGCATTATGGAAACAAGTTGCATTAAGTAATGGAGCTTAGAATACGCATGCGCTGTAGTGGTCTTTTCTGGCGCATACGCACAATAGATTAACAAGGTTGCCATGTTTAATACAAATTTATTCAAATCCGGTTTTGAACGGTTTCAACTTAAAAAATATAAATGTGAAAAAATGAAATGTCGGCCTTGAAAAGATTTAAACTAAACAATAAAACGTTTTTTGATTAAAAAATATATTTTTAAGTTAAAAAATAAACGTTTTTGAATATGAGGGCCGCTGGTGACGGCAACCCTATTGAACAGTAGTTGAATGATAATGGCTGACACACTGTGTGCTTGCACATAGCTCTTACAGCTGGATTTTAAACAAATTGCGTTTCCAATTATGTCCAGCATGAAAAGTGGTAACAACATGTACGTTTTACGGCTTTAAACGCCTTTTTTGCCCAGTGATATGTTTATAGTGTTAGAATTTATGAAAATAAGTGTTTTAATGGTAAAATTGATGGGCAAAATTTAAAGCGCCATGCGTTTTTTCTCTAATATACAGTGAAAATTTGAAAGTACATTCATTTTGTTTCTTTAAATAACAATAAAAGTGCTTTACATTCATTATTAGAATAGTGAAAAATATATTTTTGAATGAAACAAGTGATTAATTATGATATATCATCGTACTTTTAATGTTTTATTAAGTAAAAGTATGATTTTTAAGTGAAAAATTAGATTTTTTATGAACATGTTTATTACGTGATCAAATTTTCTCAGCTGATATTTCGGCAGTTTTCATTATTATTTGATTTATTTTTATACTTTTAGTTGATTTGTCAGTTAATATATCAAAAAATTCGTTAGATTAAGAATAAGTTTAAAATTGCTTCTATTAAATTAATTTAAATTGCATAAAATAGGCTTTAAAAATTTCATAATTTGAGTCCTTAAAGGCGTTAAAAAGCCATAGTCTCCCGTTAAGCATACTTTTAATACTTTGTTTTTAACTATCAATCAATTTTTTTATATGTAAAATTGTCTTTTTGGATACTTTAAAAACGTTTGATTATATAACCAATTAAACGAATTATATTAATTTTCATCGTTTTTTAATAGACTATTATTGATTTTCATCTTCTGTAACATTATATTTATTTTGTTGGCTTATATTTTTATTGTTTTTATGTATTTTGTTATACAAATGGATATATTATTCGTGGATGTTGAACCAGATTTTTATATCATCTTATTAAATGATACTATCAGCTGGCTTTAATAACGATACCTTCCTGCCACTTCCATAACACCATCCCCTCCCCTCCAACTTGATGAACGAACTGACCAATAAATGACAGGGGCCAGCAACCTAAATAGACGACAATTTTTCCCCTGTCAATAGATCCACGTATTCTTTATCCATTATTAAACATTTATAATGTAGAAATCTATTATATATTTTTATTTTTTATATTTGCAGATAACAATTAATTTTTCTCTATGATTGGAGAGAAATGCTAAAATAATCATATTGGTGACGGTTACAATCAAAATCAAGTGATTTAGTGTGAAAAATAAAAAAGTGAGAAATATCTTTTACTTAACAAATAACATTGGACCAATTTGCTAAAGTGGAGACCGGAGGCGGACTAATACTCAACCATTCCGCTGCCATAGGCCTTTTCGGCGGTGGGGCGGGGGCGGGGGGCGCCATGCAGGCGGAACTTAAAACAATACCGGCTGCGGCGGCCTTCATACCGTTGACGTCGGGCACACACACTCACCTGACGGCCCCATACATACGGCCAAACTTTAATCAACAAAAGTATCAAAATGCAAATAGTTATTATAATAGGTAGGTCGATTTTATTTTTATTTGCTGTTGTTTTTGATTCTAGTGACTCTTGTGTATTGGAATGAGATATAGGATAGGAATGTTTTTGGTTTGGTCTTTTAAGTCATTTCAAATTTATTCTTCCCCACTCTGTATTTTGTATGGCAGGTGTCTTAAAATTAGGGTTGGCAATTCGTATCCGAATCCGGAATCTGTTTTTAATAGCGGATTCGGATTCTTAATTGGTAGGCTAAAATTGGCGTCTAGAGTTTTTTCTTTCAACTCCCGCTTTTTGAAGGCAAAGATTATCATCATTATGCATAATATTTTTAAAATCTGGTTCGATTCTTTGAAGTGAATTATAGAGAACACCAAGAACATTAATTTTTAGGGCATATGTAGCACCTAATTTTTTTTAAAGTTGTAAGTTTTTATGTTTAAAAAAAGCCTTTTAAAATATTGCTAGAATCCGGAATCCGCCATTTTTTGTAAGAATCCGAATCAGGTCCAAAAATTTGACGGATTAAATTTTTACTTAAATTTTTACACATATTTTAAATCAAGCAGAAAGTCGGAAAACGTTGGTTATTATCACATCTTTTTATTATGTAAGAATCATCCCTAACATGCGTTTTTTATTCTTTTTACTTCAAAAATGATATCTTTTTTTGCGTTTGGTTTGCTTTTAAATATGTATCTTGATAATGAAAAATATTTTTCTTGGTTTTATTCCTTAAAAGATTGTACTACAGTAAATGATTATTAAAGAAACAATTTTAATGTTTTTTTTAAATTTTTGTATTACATCAGAAGTGGAGTATGTAAAAAATGTTTTAAACGTGCCAATCTTGTGTATTAAACTTCTTTGTTGCTGGGCTCTTATGCAATAATTTAAAAATGGACATTTACAATTTACTACTACAACACGTTTATGCTAATTTCATTTTTTTTAATTAAGTAGATGTTATATAAATAGAAGAATTATTATCATTGATTAAGAACATGATTTTTATAGTTTGAGATTTCAAAATATATTTTCTTTTTTAAAGAGTTGAAATGTTCATTATTTTCTTTATTGATAACCATTGCGTTGTGTTTTTACACAACACATGCAAAAAACGAAATCAAGGATGACAAGTGGATGGAGTCTGGACAAACGGACATTGATCGAATATTCAGTGATCATAAAAATATATTTCTTTCATAGACTTACGGACGGTCAAAATTGAATATTTTATTTATTAAAAAAAAACAGGTTTTATTTAGAATCATTTAATTGTTGATAGTTTTTCTTGTTCTAGAACCAAAAGGAAGCGTGACTCGAGTTCTGGGTCAAACAGCCACACCCCCCTGCGGGGTGGGTCCCCGGGGGGTGTTATAAACCTTCCCCCCTGGGTTCCTCCAGATAATCCATACAGCAAAGATTACATTATAGCGTAAGTATCTTTTATTTAATTTAGTTCAACAAAAATAATTACCTACCTATTAAAGAAGTTTATTTTGCCTTTTACGTAGGAAAAATTATGTTATTTATTAGCGCAATTTCTATACAATTTGGTTTAGTTCATACCTAGTGTTAGTCGTATTTACATGGTTTAAGAAAAGTTTAAACGTTAGCTCTGTATTTCAGTAAGTCGACAAAGGCAATCCTTTTTAAAAACATTTTGATTCCCGTGTAGAATTAAGGGGAAAAAAATAATATTAGCTTTGCAATCATGTCATGATTACTTTTTCTGTTTCAGATTACACGAAGAGATTAACGACTTTTTCCAGTGGATCACCCCTACGCAGGAGGAGCACTATATGCGCCTCGGCGTAGTGGGGCGGATAGAGGCGTGTGTCAAGAAAATCTGGCCCTCGGCGGCACTCCACATCTTTGGCAGCTTTAGAACGGGGCTTTACCTCCCCACAAGGTGAGTTCAGTTCTTGAAATTATTGATTTGATTTACCCTAGAAACCCTTCTCCAAAACTAGGTAGGTAGTCTCCGTCACAGGACACATTTATGTCAAAATATTCCAGCCTTTCATTAAATATTCCAATACTTGTGTCCTAAGATTTTCTAATTTGACATGGTATTACATCTTACTATTTCTTAATATTTGATAAACTATCATTACTTCGCTACTTAAGGACATAATTGTCCTTGTTTTTTTTATAAATGACTGTAAGTAAGATTCTTAGGAGGAAAAGTACAAGCTGATTTTGTTTTCAACTTGGTTGACAAGGGTTATCTAAACATTGGTATTACTTTCATTTCTCTTAAATACTTAAACTGCGCCAAACACTTAAAAATGTCTAGAAATAGAACACAAGGAAAACAGGCTAATGAAAGGATAATAAATGTTTATTGTGGATGGACAGTGACTTTTAATTTTTTAAAAAATTAAGCAAAGTCCTTCACTTTTTTTAGGTTCTTAAAAAACGTAAAGTACCGAGTTGAGCATTGATAAACTCTCCCCCTAATTGAAAATAGAGAAGGAGGTCGTTTGTTACTTTTGTTAGGTTTCTGGATACTGGGTGGACCCGCAGGGTTAGGGCACCCTAGGTTTAGGTTCATTAGTGCTCAAATAGGTACCTTGCGTGAAAGCCCTTGTTTTCAATTATATTTTACTTTATTCTATATTTTGAATTTTTAGCTTTATTTTAATCAATTCGTATGAATCATTAATTCTGTACTCGATTGTCCTAGGTTTTTAACATTTTCAAGGTTTTATATAAAAAAAAATGTGTAAGAAAGTTACACTTGTAGATTAAATGATCAAAATGCTAGGTGTACTGTTTTCTTAAATTCATATAAAAATACTCATGCATTGTAAACAGTAAGTTAACTTAAGATAAAGCGAATTAAGTGTTTAATTTTGAGCTTCTAATTTTGATAAAAATTTCAATGTAAAAGGGCTTGTTTAAATTGAGCTTTAAATAATAATTTAAATGATATTTTTTTTTCTCGTTGAATATTTTGACTGCATATTATTTTTCCCTGTGTTTTAAAGAAGTTGTAATAATTTTTGGGCAGTTTAACTTGGTGATGCAAGAATGATCTTTATGCTATCTTTCACAGAGACACATATTCCGATTATTTATCTTAGGGATGGGACAACGAAGATGAATATACGGTATATCCCCCAATAAGGATAACAAAATTAATCCTGATATTTATTAAAAATCTGAAAAGTTTGGACACTTAAGTTTGCATAGACCAATTATAAGACCACCGAGGTCCCCAAAGTTATTAAGTCAATGAATGATAAAAAGTTATTAGTTAGAAATATTGTATGCCTAGTTCTACAAAATATCTTTCAGATTATATGTCCCTCCCTGTGCCAGCAATCCGTCTGTTCAGTCATAGTCTCTATTTCTAATTCGGATCCCAGAAAAAAAATGAAATATTTGTTAGCAACGTAGCTTCTCTATTTTTATACCTTTTATAACTTTTAAAATGTATACTTAAAAAGTCCTTTAGGACAGAAAATTAATAACTTTATTTTTTTTCTCTTATTTCGGCCAAAATATTTACTTTGCCATTGACGTGCAATCCATGGAATTAAACTTTCTTGTTTTTAGCTTCTGTTAAGTTTATCAATTACATTTTTTTTACACTGAACGATTTACATTTTTTAACTGGAATTTAAATCACTGAAATGGATAAATGCCAAATTTTGCTACTATCTAGAGAAGAGAAAGATTTTCTGAATTTTAAGTTAAAAGTCAAACATATTTATTGGCATTATCTGACACAATGTTACACATGTTATTTCAATATTGTTACATTTTGCTTAACATGTTTCAAATGATGGGTTTTAGTTAGATGCTTTATTTTTAATTAATGTTTGCTGGTTTATTTCTTTGCTAGGTACTTATGAAAATTTTCATGATAATGGTCTCCATCTATAAGTTGCACTAAGTCGAGTTTTTTTATTTATTTTAATTATGATTAAGTTTTAAATCTTTATAAATAGATGCCTTGGTAGTAGCTTTTTTATGATAAATATTTCAAATTAATTTATTTTGATTTCAAAAGAATCCAAATTAATCATTTGTTGTCAAAATAGTGAGAAGGATTAATTTTGAGTACAAAATGCTTTTGGTGTCTATTGCTAGATTAATGAATTGAATTAATCACACCGAGTGGGAGAAATATTTTGGGGGGAAATACAATCTTATTTTAAAACAGAAAACCTAATAAAATGCCTACTTAGCTGATTTTTCCTTAAATATTGTTATCTTGTTATTGCTGCGTTGCTTATTGATTTATATAACCATTTATTTTGCCTTGAAAACTATTATACAATTTGTTATTTTAGAACTTATGTCTTTTTCTTTGAAACAGGTTTATATCTTTTCAATGTCTTAATCCTCCCCCCACCCCCCACAACCACCAAAAGATGTGCAAATAAAGAGATAACATAATGATTTTCTGTCTCATTCTTAAGACTTTTAAAAGGGTGTCAAACCATGCAGTTCTGAAGGAGATACCTAAATATGTTTGAAGTGAAAAGATAATGGTAGATAAACTTGTATATATCAAAGCCAGACCCCTATGTTTTATGCTAAACTTATCTTTCATTGTTCTATCCCTGAATCCAACTTGTGTCTACATTTGTGCAGTGCATGTGGGTATTTCTTTTCTAAGCTGTGCTTTAAGTCCATTACTTAAATTATTGGCTCAAATCTTCAAATCAACCTGCCAATCATTAAATATACAAAAAACATCTATATTTTAATTCTTACTTTAATCTAAGAAGAAACACAGCCTATTACTTAAATCATCATTCAACAATGTTTAAGGATTAGGTCAAAACAATTTTTGTGTAACGAACTATGGGCCTTACTACGAAGCCTAGGAATTCAGCTTCCAGTTTTATCATCAGTTTTTAAGGATTGGGTCAAAACAATTTTTGTGCAACGAACTATGGGCCTTACTACGAAGCCTAGGAATTCAGCTCCCAGTTTTATCATCAGTTTTTAAGGATTAGGCCAAGACAATTTTTGTGCAACGAACTATGGGCCTTACTACGGAGCCTAGGAATTCAGCTCCCAGTTTTATCATCAGTTTTTAAGGATTGGGCCAAAACAATTTTTGTGCAACGAACTATAGGCCTTACTACGAAGCCTAGGAATTCAGCTCCCAGTTTTATCATCAGTTTTTAAGGATTAGGCCAAGACAATTTTTGTGCAACGAACTATGGGCCTTACTACGGAGCCTAGGAATTCAGCTTCCAGTTTTATCATCAGTTTTTAAGGATTAGGCCAAAACAATTTTTGTGCATCGAACTATGGGCCTTACTACGGAGCCTAGGAATTCAGCTTCTAGTTTTATCATACTGCTCATCTTTTAAATCAAACAAAGCCAGTTTCGTTATTCAGTAAACCCAGATTATTTCTCAAGGTACTTTCCCTTAAACCGTACATTGAACACATAACACCTCCTCTTTTTAAATCATACTTTATTTTAAGTTAATATATTGTAGAAGGGGGTTGGGGGTTCCTTGTAGGATTAAGGTGGTACTTGCCTTATTTTTGATAACTCTTAAATGACCTGTCTTTGTAACTTAGTAGTAAGTTTTATAAAGGTATGCTCAGGATTTTGGCCCGGGGGGGGGGGGGTAAAGGTTTTCAAAAAAAAGGTCCCCTCTCCTAAAAACATTCTTGGGGTATAGTTTACACCCTCCGTTTGTTGTAATCCCCAACCACTTGTACGCCTTTGGGTGTTTTATGTAAGGGTTTTATTTTATGAAACCTTTGTCTGAAAAACATTCTTTGCTTTTAGATAACAGTGATTTATATAAAAAAGAAACCCTTTATTTTTTTATAAAAATATATTCTAAAAGAAGCCTTTAAAATCCCTATATTTGATCAAAAATAATCTTAAATAATTACGTTTATTGTAAAACCTTAATACTTATCTTCATAATTAGCGCTGCAAATATAAATTTGAAAATTTTCTAATTACCAAATATACAGTAGTTGACTCAGTTACATAGTAACGGACGGACATACACTGACTAACCAGTAGCTACTCCTTTGTAGAATCGAAAATAATCAAATTAGATTTTTTACCCAGCCTTTTCTGGTTCATTGATTTATCACTAGTTTTACGAGTGATGTTTTTATGAAGATATTTTTATGGATTTAAATGTAAATTAATATTTTCGTCTTGAATTTTATTTCTTGTTAGCAATAATTTCAAATATATTAAAAATGTGATTAGAAATTATACAGGCTCAAAGTGTCAATGCGTGTTTTTACTACAAAAATGTATTACTTTAACTAAAGTGTATCAATCTTAAGTATATTTTACAATTAAATACATTTTATGGAGCTATCCCTTTCAGGTTTTAAACGAGCTTGTTTTGTTAATCTTTATGCCATTAAAAATAATAATCTATTAAACTTACTAACCCTTTATTCTCAATTTTCCCTAAATACTCACCGCGCCTTTTTGTCAAGAATATTGCCTATCTTTACTGAAAGTTTTAGCTTTTCAACTTGGGTCTCTTATGTTATTTGATTTAAAGGGTTATTTTTCTTGAATTATTATTTGCTCAGAAGAGGCGTTTTTTTCTACCATTGAAAAGATTTAAATTTATACATGCTTTCTATCCTTTTTTCTCAAATTGTTATCAAAATAATATTGTTTGAGACTTTTTCCTCAAATGAAGAAGCTCCAAATAGCACAACTTTTCCAAACGTAAACCATGGCATTTAGATCTCCATAATCGTGCCTTTAACCAGAAAAAATCTTCACTTTATTGTTTGTTGGCTTTTAATGTATTTGATTAGTTTTTGTGCTTTTTCTTTTTCAATAATTGCATTTATTAATCGTGAACTTTTAGATGTATTACTTGTGTTATGATATTTTTTAGTAGGGTAGCTGCTCTATAAGAATAGTATGTCCGTCAAATTTGTAACCGTCCTCTAAAAAAGTTTCTTAGTCGTATTAAGACTTTTCTAAAGTAACTCCAGTTAAACCTAAAAATTAAATAATTTTCAAATGAAAAACATTGTTTACTTCTGGAAAAATTGTCCTTCTTAAATTCATTTTATCCTTCGAACCGTTTTGGAGATCATAACTGACAAACTAATCGCAACAGCTAAGCACTATTCATACATTGACATTTGGGTAAATATGCCAGAGAGAAAATTCATTCATAAACAAAAGATAAATATTGTCATGGAAATGGAAAAATAATCTTTAAATATTTATGGATTTTTATAGGGCGTAATGGTGGGAAACATGATTTGAAATGTACAAAATAACAGTGTTCAAACTCTTTCATCAATAATATTGGAATAAAAGGCATTTGTGGATATTTTATTTGAAGAAAACTATTTGGTCCAACAATCTTCAATATTTTCTTTTTTAAATATTGTACAGTATAGTAACAATTTAATAGTACAAAAATATTAATAGCGCAATGATTTATTCGGAACGCAATTTCAGAAAACTTATGCTTAACATTGATTGCTGTTTAATTTCAAGGCTTAGAAAATGATAGATAAGAATTTAATGTACACGAATCTTACGTAGTAATAATATTTTTATGTAATTTATTATTTTTTTTTATAGCTTACAAATTTTCCTTTTAAAGAATTATAATCTTAGAGCGCAGCTACACTGTTACTAAAGGTCCTGATACTTGAATATTACTATACTAGTAAAGTCTTTAAGATTTCTGTTATAATTTCATATTATTGTTATTGCTGCGCTACTTATAAACATAATTGCCCTTTTTAATTAAATTATAGGTCAATTGTTACTTGGGAAAAATTAACAAAAAATAAGGGACATTGAACTGCAAATTATACTGGTACCCAAAGTTTTATAAACACTTTACATTATTAGTTTCATTAAATCTTAATTAGTTATAGTTATACAATAATTTTGATGTACACTAGAGGTAATTTTGTTATCAATCGTCCATTGTCTTATCCCTTAAGATCCATGATCTTTTCTTAATTTCACACGCCAGACAAAGCAGTGAAATTCCTGCAAAAATTAAATTATTATCAGTTCATCTTTTTAAAGGTCAATTTCAAGTTAAATTGACAAATGTGGCAGAAAAGTGGCAAAAATTATGGGTTGGTTACAGTGCGAAATTGTTGCCAAAATATTTTTAGGCTGACGATGTCTATTAGCCAGACTTACTGGTTTTCTACATTTAATTTTTCTAAGGACAGGGATATATATCTGGAGGATAAAATTTACATGTTCTTAAGGTGATCAAAATAGGCGATAATTTAATATACATCCCCAATGATAATGATCAAAATAACCCCTTCTGTAGATTAAAAATTAGTGTCAAAAATTTTGGACAATTCTAGTTTCGAATTTACCAATCAATATTCAATTAAAGTACTTAAAGTTTATAGGCTAACGAATAAGATAACGTGCTTATTAAACTTTGGGTAGCAATGTAAATAAATCTTTTTCTGTTCTGTTCAATTAATTTTCCACAATGTAATCTCTTTCTACCAGTTTTATCTTTTGGGGGAGCGATGGGTCATGTCATGTCTAGGCAATGGTCTAAGATTTAACAGGAATTGGGGGATAGGACAATGATGGATAAATTAATCTTCCAACCAATTCTTAAGTGAGACGTTCCTTCTTTCATAGCTGGTAAATTAAAAATGAAACAAAAATTTGACCTCTAGTGTCCTAACCTCCCTGTCATGATATAGTCTTTTAATCTTCGGATTAGAATCTTTTAATTGAATTAGGGTAAATTCGGATTTTTAACATCATTTTCTTATAAGATAGACTAAATGGCTTTTATTAATTAGTTTATTGAATTTAAAAGTTTGTAAACCCTTCTTAATAGGTATAATACTTGAATCTACGCCAATTATTTCAAGGTGTAACGTTTTCAAAGACTTAAAAAATAACCTAAAAACAGTAGACTTATATTTACAAATAAAATGGCCTTAAACAATCTCAGAACGTATTTGAAGCTCACCTTAAAAGGAAACCCTTTAGTTATTGAAATCTTAAGCTTCAAACATTAAAACTTTATATTATAGAATAGAATTAGACAGAAAATAGCATGAGACCATAACGAGACTTTTATCATTTTTTGTAATAGGATTCTATTTGCCATTTTTCGGACTAAAACCATTCATTTTTCTTCCGAAATTATTGGGCGTACTAGCTAAGTTGATATTTCAATAATAGCTCATTTTTTGCTTGATCTGTCTGTACTGTAAAAGGTTTAGAATGTGTGGTTTCTGATTTTTGATCAGATAATGACCTTATAATCATTCATTTTAGCTTCAAGTAACATCAGAAGCTTTAAAAACAAGATTAAAATAAAAAGATTTTTCAATCATTAAAAATATGAAGCCTTATTATAAAGCTTTTATAAAGATTTTCTGCAATTTTCGAGGTCGTGAGCATCATCTAGATCACCAAGGCTTTTTATTAAAAAAGAGTATGCTTTTATATTGCATTTTGATTCTACTAGTACTAGCGGTTACGCTCTTTACATCTAGGGGCTCTGTATTGGAACGGACAGAGAGGGGCTAGAAAATATGCTTAAACCATCACAGGACCTATGTAAAGCTCACCGAAATAGAGAACCCATTCGGTTTAATAGTTATTGAGATCTTAAGCTTTAGACAAAAAAACGCTTAGTATGCTTTTATAATAGGATTTCATTTTAAGTTTCAATACTATGAGAATTGACCAACAAGTTCTAAAAATCAGCTATAATCCAAATTTAAAAATCTCGTATTACTTATTGCCATTATCATATGACAGGTTATCTTATTTTTCTGATATAGGCTAATTAGGGGTCCAATTTTGTAATGTTAATATTTCGTACATGTAGGTTTAAAAAAATATTTTTGAAATAGTTTGTTTACTAAAATGTACAAAACTTTAAGATTTTTTTAACCATATTAGTTCAATTTTGAAAGATTTGTTTTTGTGATTATTTGCCGTAGTACTTTTTAGACTTGCATACATTCTCTGACTAATAGGTGTCTTGTCATCCAAATGTCTTGTTTTTATTTTGTTGTTATTTGTGGGGTGTCATACAGTACATACCGCTGGTCAGACCACTTGATTCTTTCAGTTCTGGGATAAAGGTGGTATGAAATACACACGTTCTGTAATTTTGGTTTCAAGATTAGAGTAAAACACTAGGATGAAAGGGTTAAATAACTGTGTATCTCCCCATCGCAACCGCCTTGGGCAACCTTTCTATTTGGTCATTGAAATTCAACCAATGGTGTCGCTTATATTAACACAGCCAAGTATCAGAAAATTATTTAGCAGCAGAAGAAAGAAGTCTTAGAAAAAGGAAGGGAGGTAGTTGACTGTATATACATATGTACTATAGATCTGTTGTTTAAAGTCACTGTTAGAAACTAAAACCGTTTTCAAACTTATCCATAAATCATTTCAATCTTTATAATGGGTAAATTTATTAATCTATGATTCTATATTGTGGGGTACATTAATTTAATTCCATTGTCTTGTCCTTTAAGATCCCTTAATTTCGAGCCTTTTTCAGAATGTTGTAAACAGTTCAATCTATCTTATTCAGTTAGGACTTTCAGACAAAGGTCGTAATATAACAAAAAAAAAATTCAATGAAAAATAAAAGATTTAATAATGTTTAAAATGTAGAATTTTGTTATTAAAATGTTGAAATTAATGACCTTACTATCTCAATTTTAAAAATGTATGAATTTTTACCGATGCCTATATTTCTAATAATTCAAATATTCCAAAAATTGTTGAAAGTTTAGTGGTATTTATAAAAACCCTTCAAGACAAATTTAGTCGTTCTTAAGTCAACAATTTTCACTAGATTTTGGATGTACTTGGAAATTTTGGGTTTCATCTACCAATAAAAGGGATTTTTGTTTAAATAAAAATTGATTTGCCTCAAATTTTTCGCCAGTTTTTAGCTTGAGGTTTAATCTATAAAATTAAAACTTATATTTCATTGACGGGAGTTACAAAAAAATGTAGTTTGTTTACGAAAAGTTTTATAAAATGTTGTGAAATTGATATAAAAGAATTTGTTATAATGAAAACTAGAGCAAAACTTACTTATAAGGCTATGACTATAGATAAGTGTTTTGAGTTTATCGAATAACAGTTTAATAGCATGCTTACTAAAAGTTATTATACTGTAATTTATAACAAAATAAACTCTTGAATAACTTTTTCTGTGCTTAAATAAAAATGTATGAGAATAGAGTATAGAGGGAGGCAGGGTTTATAGGGATAAGACAGACGATATATAAAAATACAACCCCAATGATGATTTACACAATTACACAAATCCCCTTCTTCCCTGGTATAGAGAGGTCTTTAACTTACGCATGCGCCCTCTAAATTAGTGGATAAAGAAATTAATAAGTCATTCAATGATAAATTTCTCTTAAAACTGTTATTCTTTATTTACTTTAAAATAGTTTACTGTTTTATTATTTGAAACTTTCTTGTTATTGCTGCTACACTTATTGATATAATTGTCCTTGATGTTAAATATTTTAAAAATTAAAATTTTGTCCTTTTATCTTTCCCTTTAAGCCTTGGAAAAAATACGGCTTTGTTCTTGCAACAGAAGTTTAGAACCTGTTCTATACGCCGCTTATAACAGCTCCATACATACAGGGGTCAGGGACAAGCATTAGAAATATTGGTTGCAAAATTAATCTTCTACAGATTTTTATGTTAATATCCTGTAGATTTATCATGGTAAAATAAGAAAAAGAGCTATGATAAGAATTAAAACATTATACTCGTATCAGTAGACAACTGTCAACAAACCCATGCGAGAATAGCTATTTATCTTATTGTATTATAAGATAGTTTTCCGCGAATAGTAAAATTAATATAAAATTTATGATTTTATTATTGTTAGTTCCGAGGTGTTATATAATCTATAAATCTAAATAATACGATACAATACATGATTTTTCAGTACTGCTCAGAACCGGTTTTAATCCAGCCGAAATTAATAATCGGGTTTTCTTTCCAATTATTTTTAAAGTAAACTTGTCCTTACCTCCTGCTATTGAAACGTTGAGATATTTAGTTCTTGCCATCTTGGAAGATGAGATAGTAAAATTATTCCATCTAGATTTCATTACGTTCAATACTCCAGATTCTTTGAATAAGAAAGGCTTATGAAGGCAGAAGTAGAGGGCTTGTCAGCGGTACATTTATTGCAGCTCGGCTGCGGATTGTTTCATTTCTGGTTGCTTTAGTCATTGAATTTATATCAGTCGTCATTCGGCAGCTATGACTTTTTAATCCCTTTAGCAGTCTGTTAAAAATTAGGCAAGAGACAGAGGCTGTGGCTGCTAAAAATGGCATACAAGCGCTGCTGCCGAGCCCTTATGGAAGGGCTGCAGGCTAAATGAGAGGGGGGGGGGTATCTAATGCGCATTCTAGATGCCCATAAAATTGGTAACTTTTAAAAAAGGAAAATGCATAAAATATTTTTTTTGCAGTTGCATATTTTTAGAAGCATCCGAGATTTTAGATGTTGACTTGATTTTGATGCTCATTCCCTTTGTTCTGCGGTTCTAAATTTGGACAGTCTCATTAGCATTTTTTATATTTTCTTTTTAAGTGATGAGTTGATTTTTTATATTATTCAAGATCCGGTTTAAATAAGAGTTTGTTGGTTTTGTATATTAGCTTTTGAATGTTTCTTTTTTCTTTCTTTCTTTTTTTGGTTAGAAAGCTGGTTTTCGTTGGTTCAATCAACCCCTATATAAATGAAAAATACACACTTTTTAGTTTTTACCCCCTCCCCCCCTCTTTTTCTTCATTTCTAAAATAAGGAAAATTATTTGGTTTTTAAGGAGAAAGGATGTTTGTGGGGGTGGGGGGGAGGGGTTGAGGATTTGTTTTCCCTGCGTGCGTGCACGTAATAAGTGTTGTGTAGCACACATACAGACATGAATGCCAAGGTCACCCCCCTCCCCCTCACTCTTTCTACAAGTGCCCCCCTCCCTCTGTCCCTAACAGCCCACTTAACTTCATTTTTATGTGGAAAAAACTCTCCCCCTTTTCCAAGTCCCCTTTCTCTAAATTCCAGGGATGGAAGGACATGGGAGAAAAAATAATCTTCCCTAAATATATTACAAATTATGTCCATGTAAAATAAATAGAAGAAAGAAAGGGATGTAGAATAAATATGCCATTGTCCTCTTCCTCCCTGGCATGAAGCATGCACAGTTAGCTTGCAGGCATATAAGGTTGGGAGATTTTTTTTATACAAAAAAATTCTTGGAAAGAGAAATATTTCTTAAAAATGATAATTTTACTAAATGACTTCAATGTTACTTTATTAAATGTCTTATTTCTTGCTTAATCTATGTCTGTCGTATGATACAATCTCTTTTTATGTATATAAATCACTTTTAGTGAGCTCAAGTTAGAGTGCATGTTTGTCTGTCTGTATGTATGCATGTAGAACGCATGTAGCAATGCATACACGGTTTATATACGTTTCATTTTCTTTAAAGAAAAATATAAATTACAAGATTTAGTCAATATTTAATAGTACAAAATCATTACATTTTTTTCCAAATAACTAAATAAACAAGTAACAAGATGTATTTCTCTCTCTAAGTATGTTAAATAAAATCTCTTAAACGGCTAAACCTATGGATTTGTATTTTAGAGAGTAAAATATGGCTTAAGATATGGTTTTAGGCTATTTGACAATATTATTAACAAAGGTTAAGATTTGAAAACGAAGTGGACATTTCAAGCAGATAAAGCTCATTGGCTTAAAGCTTTTAATGATAATAAATTCTCCAATAATGAAATTGTTATCAAACGTTGAGTACCAATGTAATTTACAGTCCAATGTCTCCTCCCTCCCTGAGTTTTCAAATATGGTAATTATTTTTATACAAGAGAATTTTCTTCTTTTGTTTTTTCTTGTGTAAAGAAGGCTTTCTTTGATTCAAAAATATTATTACCAGGGCGAGAGGGGACAGTGAGCCCCCAAAGTTTTTCTTAGGCTTAATAACATTGGGGACTTTTATTCAATTTTGAATGGTTGGTTCATTAGGTTAAGTGTCCTAAAGTTTCAACCACTAATTGTAATCTACAGAAGGGGTAATTTGTGTATCATCATTGGGGATGTCCATCAATTTATCGGCCATTGTCTTATCCCTTAAGATCCCAGATTAATACCCTTCTTCTTTCTAATATCTACCACAATATTACCCCTATTTACTACAGGAATCAGAGGATAAGAAAATTTGTCAACAAATCGCTTGTTATGGCATACCCAAAGCGAGGGATGGTACATTATACTTTAAATTACACTGGTAATTTTATTGATTTTTGGTTGGTTAGTTTAAATAAGATAATGTTCAAACTGTTCGACCAAGAATTTTAATCTTCCTAAGGGGTACACTTGTTTTATCATCATTGGGATGCGTATTAATTTTGTCTTATCCCTTAAAATCCCTGCATACTATATTCATAAAAGTATTATTTTTTTAAAATTTACTTGACCCTTTCTCCCCGACCCTCTGTTTACTTTGTTTAGCCCTCATTATTACAATAACTAGATTTTAATTATCAAAACATTTCTAGCTTTCAAAACAATTGAATGTCCAAAAAAAACTCTTGTCATATTAATAATGACTAGAAAGCGTGATTAAATTAAGTGATTTGAATACTTTATAGGCAAAAAATTCAAGTTCAACAATCTTTAAATTAAAAGAACATTTAAATGTATTAAAGCATTGAAACAGATTAAAGACTGACTTCTGTTGAAAAGTTTGGACACTACTCGTTAGTAACCAACCAATATCCCTATCCCTCCCTGCGATAAAGTGATGATTTGAAAAATCTATTTTTTATCATAAGCATTGATTTAAGAACAAGGCGTTGTTCAAATGCACTTATTCTCTATTTTTTCTCTCTCCTCTCTCTCTCTTTCTCTCTTCTTTTTTTCTCTCTCTTTTTTTTTCTCTCTCTCTCTCTCTTAATATTTTTCAGCTTCCTTTCTTTAGCTAAATCCATGGATAAGACAATGGATGATAAAATATTATGACATCCTATTATCTTGTGTGAAAATTTCATTTTGGTAGCCTCTAAAAATGGATAGAGGAAAGAGTTGTAGATTGATATTGTGCTGTTTATCACACTAGTCCCCAAAGTTTTCTATTAAGTTTACTTCGTTGGCCTTACCCCTTTGGGGACTTAATTAATTTTTGATTTGTTGTTTCATAAAGTTGAGTGTTCAAATATTTCAACAACTGATTGTAATTTTCAGAAGGGGTAATTTTGTATATCACCATTGGGGATGTACATCAATTTATTGGCCATTGTCTTATCCCTTTAGATCCCTTAGTTCCCTTCTTAGTTGAGAACCATCGTTAATTTAAATTAAATGACATTTCTTTTGTTATCAAGAAATTAATATACATTTTCTATATATACCCATACAAAAACATTATCTGAAATTGCAAGCAAAAAAAAATTGCAGGTAGAGAGACTTGAATATGTTATTTTTTCATTATTGAAGATGGTTTTAGGAACTAACATGGAGGGAGGGGACATTATACTGTAAATTAAACTAGTACCCAAAGTTTTATAAACACCATCTCTCATCCGAACAACTTATGATACTTTTATTAAATCTTAGATCAAACTAGCACCAATGTCCAAACTTCCACAAATAGAGACAATTTATGTAGGTTTAGAGAATATTTGTTCTCGTATTCGTTCGAATCCGGTGGGTAGGAACCGGTTCTCATCCATACGAAAAAACTATGTCTAGCATCGTATCATATCCAGCTTTCTACGAATATAAAAACTGGTTTTAATCTTATAATTGTACATTCTATATATCAGCGGAAAGCTGTTTATAATACGATGCGAGAAATAACTATTCTGATTATTTTAGTGGACATTTGTGATATTTCTTTATCCATTCTCCTATCCCTAGATTTAAATAAAACATTATCATCCCAATTAATGTAGCATTATCTACTCTGATAATAATATTCAACTATCCTTCCTCAAGTGCCCCTAGAGGCCTCTAAGTGGCGTAGCCGCTAGTATTCCATCATCTATTGACCTATCCCTAGATTTAAATAGAACATTATCATCCCAATTAATGCAGCATTATCTGCTCTGATAATAACATTTAACTATCCCTCCTCAAGTGCCCCTAGAGGCCTCTAAGGGGCGTAGTCGCTAGTATTCCATCATCTATTGTCCAATCCCTAGAATTAAATAGAACACTATCCTCCCAATTAATGTAGCATTATCTGCTCTGATAATAACATTCAACTACCCCTCCTCAAGTGCCCCTAGAGGCCTCTAAGGGGCGTAGTCGCTAGTATTCCATCATCTATTGTCCAATCCCTAGAATTAAATAGACCCAATTAATGTAGCATTATCTGCTCTGATAACAACATTCAAGTCATACCCCTGAACTTTCAATGCTCCGCAATGGTTAAAATAACAAGAGTAGCGCAGCAAATAAAAAAACTGCACTGAAAAAAATAAATACCTTTTTTATCTGTTAATGTCAATAAATCATTTAATATGAAAATTTATTATTATAGCTCGTTTATTTAAGCATTCTATTTTGAATTTTTAAGTCCTTATTCTTCGCGTATTTAACGGATGTACGGACATTCCCTATCTTTAGAGTAGCTTTACTAATGAAAAGTAGAGCATTTTATCGCCTAAGCATCGCATTTTTAGCTCTGGCTTCTAAAGACATTTTAACTCTATGGCATAACTTACTTTTTAAACCTCTTTAATTCTTTAATAATAATGTTTTTGTGCATAGGCGTACTTACGTTAGAAAGCAGATCAAAAAGGGCGTATTATCTACCAATCTTTGCATTTGCCTTTTATTAACTGCAGAGAATAAGTTTAATGTAACTTTTGTGCTTTTTAGTAGCAAGGCTACTCTATAATTCACAATGTCCGTCCGTCCGTAATTAATGAATTGGGGGAAACGTGATTTTCTCGGCTCCTATAAAAGATAGAGAGCTGAAATTTTTTGACAACATTCCCATCATTAAGGAGCACAATTAACTATAAAACATCAATGGCGGTCGGACTGCCTTTTAGCAGGTTTTAGGCTATTTTTTATATTTTCCAAATTTTCCCCATATCTTTGGTGTTTATGGTCCGATTTTCAAAATTTTTTCAGTTAAAGATATTAAGATTAAATTTCCCGTCATTTGAAGAAAACAACAATGACGGTCAGACTGCCTTTTTGCAGGTTTTTGGCTATTTTTATATTTTTCACATTTTTCCCCATATCTTTGGTGTTTATGGTCCGATTTTCGAAATTTTTCAGTTAAAGATATCAAAATTAAATTTCCTGTCATTTGAAGAAAACAACAATGACTGTCAGACTGCCTTTTTGCAGGTTTTTGGCTATTTTTGTATTTATCACATTTTTATCCACATCTTTGGTGTTTATAGTCCAATTTTCAAAAAATTTTCAGTTAAAGATATTAACATTAAATTTCTGGTGTTTTAAGAAAAGAAACAATGGCGGCCAAACTGCCTTTTAGCAGGTTTTTGGCTATTTTTATATGTTTGACATATTTCCCCATATCTTTGGTATTTTTTGTCCAATTTTAAAACTTTTTTGCATTAACAGTTTCAAATTTTTTTCCCCCATTGTTATGTGCATCTAGTATGTAATTTACTTTAATCGTCTTCATCATACAAAATAAAACAAGGTTTCGTGTTTATTTTCTCCAATAAATCTATTCTTGATTTTAATAAATACACTTTAAATCTACTTCTACGTATTCCCATCCACAATTTTTTGTGCTTCGCTACTTATGGATGTTGTCATCCTTGTTTATATAAGTAATATAGTAACCTTTTTTCACAAGTAAATGCCTGCTTCTTTGACATATCTTAACTGATTTTACCTCATTTTCAAAATTTTTTGGATGAAACATTAGAGTAAAACACTAGACGGAGAAAGGTTTAAATAGCTGTATCTCCCAATGGCAGTTTTGCTTATATAAACACAGCCAAGTAGCAGAAAACAAGTTGGTAGCAGACGAAAAGGGTCATTGAAAAAGAGAGGGAGGTAGTTATATGTATATACATCTATACTATAGATCTGTTGCTGAATTATGTTTGGGTTTTGTATAACTTTACATGAAAGGACAGGAATTTTTTTATTCATTTGGAAAGGCAGAATTTTTCATGAAAAGTAATCTTGTTTGCTCTAAAATTTTCCGCCAATCACAAATAACAATTTTTTAGCATTGTAGTATTTTCTTTGTTAATAACAATCATAGCATATTATCATGCACGTTTACTATTCCATAATCCCAGAATAAATGCGCCAAAAGAAATCTAAAGTATCTCATAGCAAAAAAAAAACTATGTCTTCTTCATTCAGTTTGCATTTTACATCCTTGATCTTCTAGATTATCAACAATCAAAATTAAAAATATGTATTCTAAAATAGTAATGGTAAAGGGGCAGATTTGAGTTTCCATTGGATAAGACAATGGATGATATATTGATGTACGTCCCCAATAATGATAGTAAACACATATACCTCTTCTATAGATTAAATTTATTGGTTGAAAAGTTTGGACATCAAAAGGTTTTTCAGCCATCGATTAAGATAATGTAGGATAAACCGTTGGGTACCTATGTACCAGTGTAATTTACCGTCCAAAGTCTCCTCACTCCCTGGATTATTAAAAGTAATTTTCTAAGCGCAAATACCCTATGACTATCTTAGTACGTCCAATCGACATAACAATGTCATAAAACGTGATTTATTGACAGTATTTGCAATATAAAATTCATAGCTATATTATATAAAATTATCATATTTTGGTATTTCTGCGTTTATTGTTTTTGTCAATAATCATCCCCTACAATTTTGAAACATTTTTATTGTTTTACTAGTTGATTATCTTACAAAGTAATGCAGCAGTTATAAACTTGAAGATAAAAATCTTAATTGAAATAAACTAGGCACTTTGGGGCCTTATTCGTCGTACTTAACAGTTTATTTTGTCTTCTAGCATTTATAAAGGTATTTTTATGACACTAATACACCAAAAAAAAAATAATTTCTTTGTTAATGAAGTACTTTAGTAGCGCGGCTACTCTATATCTAGGGTCATTTTGTAGAACGTCATTTATTTTCTATAATATTATTGTACTATAGATTAATGTTTCTTTTTACCCTTCAAAATGTTTTTAATTTGAAAGATTTAAAATCTTTTGTTAAAATTTTCTTTATTAAAGTTATGATTTAATTATGACATTAAATTAATTTTCAATTATGAAAGATGAAACTACTTTTCTACCTTTTAAACTCTTAAAACAGTATGTAATCAAGGAGGGAGAGGACATTGGACTGTAAATTATACTTGTACCCAAAGTTTTACAAACACGCTTTTTGATTGGTTAGTTCCAAATTTGTAGTGTCCAAACTTTTCAACCAATAAATTAATCTACGGTAGGGCTATATTTGTTTATCATCATTGGGGATGTAAATCGAATTATCGTCCATTGTCTTATCCTTTACTATCCCTGGTATATGTAATACCTTTCTAATATATTTCCTAAATAGTTTCTCTTTCCTTTAAAAACTTTGCTCCAATAAGAATTTGTATTCGATAAAAAAAAACAAGTTAGATAAACTATGATAAGCAGGGTTTTAGCTATTTTTATCAAGTATTAACTGGATTTTTATAGGTATTCTGACGCAGGATTGCACTAACTTTGTCAGTATATTTTAAAGTGGATCTTCTTTTCATGGGCCAAGGCAATCTTCATAGATGTCATTCGCATGACGGCAGTTAGTTTTTAGATCTTATCATAATTTTTAGCAGATTTCTTATTCTTTTTCACCGGTGTCCAAATAGGAATAATATTTTGGCCCAGTTCCAAAAATTCCATTCTCTCTCTACTACAAGCTGTATTGGGGACAAGGATACTGATAAACAATGGTCGAGGGTATCTCTTAAAGTAGCTAGTCGAGCAAAAAAAGTGCAAGGATTAATGCTCGCAATGACCTTTGAGTAAAATTAACCAATAGTCTGAAATTGATCTTATAACTTCTTAGTTTATCATTTTGTTTTTAGTTACTGGTAACCTAATTTTAATGAATCTTTTAAAAAATCATTTTTCTATGTCAAATTTCTTGATTACATAGAATTAATATTTCAAGAAATGAGATCTCTCTGTGAATGCTGTCTCGTTTTTTTTAAAGCTAACAAGCTTAATACTTCGCTTGGTCACCTTACTACACAATTGAATTAATATATATATATATTTTTTAACTTATACAGTTTGTTGCATAACATAAAAATATAGGAAGAGGATTTATTTAGAAACTTTAATATTCTTACAAAAAATTATTTCTAGGCCTTAAAATAACACTTGAAAAGAAATTGAATACATAATAAAAAGGACAATAATGTTTATATGTAGCGCAGGAATTTGTTAATGCGTAAAAAAGTATGAAATATTCTGACTGATAAAAGGTGGCTTCGAAACCGATTAATATCTGCAGGATTAGAACCGGTTTTCAGCCATTCTGATAAATCATGTATGACATCGTATTACAAACAATTTTTACGAATATTAAAATGAAAATTCATAAAATAATAATACCAGTTTAGTAAGCCGGGCATTTGTTCCCTCAGGTCTAACTGAACTGGAATTTAATCTGACAATCTTTAATTTTAATATCTGCGGGAAGCTGTCTATAATAAGTTAGATGCGATGATTAGATATGCTTAAATAACACTTAAAATCTAATATTAAAATATAGATTCCGAACAAAAATGAAATGCAAATACTGCAGAAAATAAGTCTATGAAATGGTCAATTTGAAACGTATAAAACATCGCAAAAAAATGTGTCAACATTTCTAATTTTAACTTCAACACATTTGCAAAATATTCATATAGATAGATAATATATCTTTTATACCTATATATATATTAAATATAGATTTTACAAAAATAACTGTTATACCTAATGTTTTCAGTGTGCATTTTTAGATTAAACAAATGAACTTTTAAGGATAAGACAAAAGGCGATAAATTAAAACACATCCTAATGAAGATTAATCATTGGTTGATACTCCAACCTTGGGGGCCATAATAATTTACAGTCCAATGTCCTCTCCCTCCCGAAGTAAAACCTTTCTACCGACATTACAACTTACTAATTCATCTAACTTGTACTTTAACTTTCAGTGATATTGACCTTGCCCTGTTTGGAAAATGGGACCACCTGCCACTGAGAACACTGGAAAAAGCTCTGCTGGACGATGATATTGCAGACCCAGCTACTTTAAAGGTAAACAAATGGATAGATAGATAGTAAGATAGACAGATAAATAGGTGGATGGATAGATAGAACCCTGGAAAAAAGCTCTGCTGGACAATGATATTGCAGACCCAGCTACTTTAAAGGTAAAAAGATAGGTAGATAGTAAGATAGACAGATAAATGGATATATAGACAGATGTATGGATAGATAAGTAGATGGATAGCAAAAAAGATAGATTGAACACTGGATTATGATATTGTAGACCCAGCAACTTTATTAAAATTTATTAAAGAAAGCTAAACAGTCATCAAATATGATAAAGGCACTGGTGGATAGATGGATAGAAGTTATACATACAAGATTGGCATGATAGACAGATAGATTATCTATCTATCTACATCTCTTATCTATCTATCTAGGTATTGGACAAGGCTAGTGTACCCATCATCAAGATGATGGACAAGCGCACCCGGGTGAGGGTGGACGTCAGCTTCAACATGGTGAACGGGATCAAGTCGGTGGAGCTGGTGAAGATGTACAAGAAGAAGTATCCCCCCCTGCCCAAGCTCATCTATGTTCTCAAACAGTTTCTCTTGCAGCGGGATTTGAATGAGGTGGGACTATTCTCACATATTTTTGTTCTTAAAGATTTTTAGGTTACCTTGATGGCATCAAATGGGAAATTTTTTGATGAAATGTATTTTTAATCGTCAAATAACATCCTTTTTTTAAGGGAGAAAGGGTACTTTACTTTTATTAACACGTTCTCTCATTCGGTGGCTTAAACTAAATGTATCTTAAATGGATGTGCTAGTAGTGTGCAGAGTTATCCATCTATAGTTTTGTTTTATCATTATTTATTGTCCATTGTCTTAACCCTTAAGATTCCTGATTTTTTCAATAGCAACAAATTTTTTATAGATGTTAACAAATGTGTATTTTTGTGATATTCTTGAAATACAACTGTAAATATTATTACAGCACAATTGATAACTTATATATATAACATCACAGATTAGGATATACAATATTAAAATTGATCTGTATTAACGAGAAGGCAGGGAAAGGGCATAGGAGTGTAAATTGCACTTGTACCCAAAGATCTTTCATTTGTGTACCCAAAACTTTAGATACTTTGACTAAACCTTGATTGGTTGGTTAAACTAACATTGTCTAAACTTTTCAACCATTAATTATAATTTATAAAAGGGATAGTTTTGTTGATCATCAATGCAATTTATTGTCCATTGTCCTATCCATTGGATATTGTTAACGTATTTATCAATCTAAGTCGCTGATATTATATTTTGCAATTGTTATAAGTTTAGATTATACAACTGTGCTTGTATATATAAAACAAGGATGATAACATCCATGGCAAAGTTAAGACGTTGCTTCTCAT
Organism: Acartia tonsa; assembly: GCF_053477335.1. NCBI lineage: Eukaryota > Metazoa > Arthropoda > Copepoda > Calanoida > Acartiidae > Acartia > Acartia tonsa. The sequence goes on along the minus strand of NC_137260.1, from coordinate 62,780,499 downwards.
CTTGTACCTATAGGATACATAACACGCTATAAGTGTGTGAATGAAAATTTATCAACACTGAAAACTTGTAAGAGTTGCTTCGTTCTTGCAAAGAAAAATTGCTAGATTAATACATAATGGGTATAAAATATACGTGGATATTATGACAGGGGTTTACTAATATAGCTATTACTTATTGGTCAGTTCGTTCATCATGTAGGAGGGGGAAGGGCATGGGGGATCGTTATTTTAGCTAACTACAAGTTTCACTTAAATAGAGTACAGGATTATCTGGTGGAACATCCAAGTAATAAAAAAATCCATTAGATACATTCATTATTAAATATGCTTTGTGACGAGATTTCTTGTTTTAACAACATTTTTATAGTTTAACTTCAGCTTTTATAGTTTTTTTTTCAATTGCTACTTTACCCCCTGAATATTATTTTAAATGTTCATTCATTAAGTTTAATGTTTGTATTGTTTGTGCAGCCACAAATGCTACTCTATAAGTTTATTTTGTCTGTACATTTCTGTATATTGTCTTTTAATACAGTGATAAGACAATGGATGATGAATTGAAATGACTCCTTAAATATGATTAAATAAAATCTAGATTACAATTATTGGTGGAAAAGTTAGGACACAGTTAGTGCGGAACAATGTTTTGAAGTCAACGAATCAGAGAACGTGTTGATAAAACTGATAATAGTATAATTAACAGTCCAAAAATTCTTTAATGTTTAGAAATTCATCCATCCCCCTATTCAATTACACTCATTATTTGTACATTTGCTGTAAAGAATATTCGGGTATAGTCCCTTTCGTGGCAACGCCTCTTAAGGGGCGTTTCTTTGTATTTTGACACTAGCTTTTCTCTTATTTTTAGAACTTGCGGGGAGCTCTAACCCTGCGGGGCAATCAACTTACCTAACCTAACCTATAAAAAGCTACTTTAAAAGTACGACGAAACTCCCCTTAAGAGGCGTTGCCACGAAAGGGACTATACCCGAATATTCTCCTAAAATCATTGCACTTTGAGATGAAAGTAAAAAGAAAATCTCGCTCCGCTACTAAAGAATAAGCATGTCCTTGGTTTAAGATAAATTATACTTGCAGTCAAGTATATTGTTCAGTCTTGTGCAAGTCATAAGATAAACTTCTAAGTCGATACTGTCCTCCATTGGATAGTAATAAGAAAATCTAGCTCCGCTACTAAAAAATAGGCATGTCCTTGGTTTAAGATAAATTATACTTGCACTCAAGTATATTGTTTAGTCTTTTGCAAGTCATAAGATAAACTTCTAAGTCGATACTGTCCTCCATGGGACAGAGATGTGGATTAGGGATTTATCGTATCGTATTATAGACAGCTTTCCACGGAAAGTAAAATAAAGAATCATAAGATTAATTCCAAGTGTTCTGACCTGCATAGTATTTCAGCTTGACTGCCCACAGGTAGAATTTTAAAGTTTGTTTCTAGCCATTCTGTGTTGACTTCTGCAAATATTTCAACTTTATTTACACACAGTTTCTTATTCTTATTCAATAGTTTCTTACATCAATGGTGCGGTAAACCTAAAAAGAATAGACCATTAAACTAATCCAGATATCCTTTACAATAAATATATGCATTTGATTTAAAATTTAAAATGTTTAAAATTGATAAAAATAAAACTTTTGGAATGATTTTGAATTGAATATTTTTTAGTGACAGAAGGTCAAACTTTATCTGCTTTTGTAAAAGAAATTGATTGAATTTGAATTATTGAAGAAAGAAATTAAAATAAATTGGTTTACAATAATAATTAAACTTACATAGTCTTTCTCAAGCATCTTTTACTTCAACATTTCTTGGCTGTCAACATCAATAACTTCATCACTCATAGCTTCTTCATCATTACTTTCATCATCATCTTTGGTATCATCATCAACTATATCATCATCTTTGGTATCATCATCAACTATATCATCATCTTGATCAGATCATCAGCAATCAACTCTTATCTCATCCTCTAGTACTTCTTTGTCAATGGGTGCTCCTTTGTCAATTGGTGCTCCTTGTCAGCTTGTGATTGTCAGCAGCTGCAGCTCTAAAAAAGATATACTTGAGGAGCTGGAAGATGATGATAATGAATCATCAGTTATTTTAAAGACTTGACTTAAGATTCTTTTGTTCAACACTATTAAAGATGACTTAAAGGACTCAATTGCTGATATTGATGAAATTGCTAGTTTCAAGGCTCTTTAAATTTGACTCTTAAATGTATGTACCTTTTTCAAGTGGCAGTTTTGCTTGTAGGCCACTTCCTGCAGGGTTCCCTCTCTACTGGGCTGGCTCCACTCCAAGCCACTCCTAAAGATCATCAGATTAGGATTGAATGGATACATAATCATCAGACAATTTAAACTATTCAGTGCCAGATTCAATTTTAAGGAGATCAACTTTGCTTGCATGAATTTGATTGCTTTAAACATCAGATAGCATTAAATTAAACTTTACACACCTGCAAGCTTCCCAACTCAAGCTCAACCCTTGTTTGGTAGGGTGTTGGGGATTTGAGTGCCAGACATTTATCCACAGTTGACCAACTCTAGTGTTGCTTGATCCTCCTCTCTGAACTCTACCAGATCATCTCTGTCACCATCACCATCAGCAGCAACAGTCCTTAACAAGACAAGATCAGGATCAACATCAACAATGCCTCAGCCCCACCTCTCTTGGCTACTGAGCAAATTGTAAAAAAGAGTCAAAATTCTACCTTTTTAAATCTTTGGTTTCTTTCAGATTGTTTCAGACATTCATTTTAAATAAAACACTTAGGATATCTGGAAATAAAATTAACAATTAATAAGGTCTATTCATAAATTATCTTTCCTGCCTATGACTGCTAATTTAAGTTAAGTTAAGGGAATTAAATGCAGCAAAAGCAAAATCAAGAAAAGAATCATTTAGACTTTTACATTTACATAAGAATCATTAATATTGGCATCCTATTTACATAAAGCCTTACTCAAGCTAAACAAGTTTAAATAATAATTTCATAACTAAATCTTCTTGATCTTTGTTGGAAATAATCATCTGGAGGATCCTCTTGACAATGGGGACTCTTCTGCCAATGATGATCTAGAAAATTCAGAAGATTAAGGTGAAATTCCATTTTGCTGCTCTAGATGTACATTCTGTACACCAAGTGGAAATTGTCAATAATACGATACATGATTTTTCAGTATATTTCAATTTTTCAATTGTCCCATACTTATATTTTTAGAAAACTTATTCATCTCTGTTTTATGTCCTTGCTTTTCGTCACTCCTTTGTCATAATACGAGCAACTGCACCCCTAGAATCTAGAGTATCTATTATTCAAAGGGATAAAGGACAGAAAAATAGCCTAAAACCATTCCAATGCCTAATAGAAGCTACACCGTAAAGGAGATCCAGCGGTTAGAGAGATCCTTCGCTACAGACAAAAATACCTTACTACTTTATATAATAGGATTTTCTTTTTAACTTTTGTTCCTATCATAATTGTAATTTTCTAGTACTATTATGAATAGTGGTTTGCAGCCACTGCAGTGGACTGGACCGATTGATTCTCCATTTTAGGGAAGCTTTATATAGGTCCCGAGATAGTTTTATACTTTTGTAACTCTAAATTTAAGTCGAGGGATGGGATTGGCCATTTTTCATTCTCTTAATACCTTTAAAGCTGAAATTAAAGTATTTACGGCATTCTCTAAGATCTTTAAGGACAGACTAACATAAAGACATTGCATTACTTGATAAAAAGGTTCTTAAATATTATTATGAGCACGGCTGGTTTTTTATTAAATGAATAAGTTAGGGTACAATGTTTGGCACTTTCGATATAAGTAAATGATAATGAAAAACCCATAGAATACGATAATACCTTCAGAAAAATCGATAAAAATAGTTTTCATACTAAATTTTGATTTTTAAATTTTTTTTCTTAAATGTCATAGCAGAAGATGCAAAATGTCGTCTTAGTTTTTGAGGGTTTTCATATTCTCTGAAATCTAAATTATCAAAATATTTTTTTTGGTAAATGATTATATGATATATGTCAAACATTTTATCAGAAAAAAAATATTTAAAATTATAAAGTAGAAACCTGAATAATTTTTCTTGTGGAAATACTTTTCTTTAATTTTGATAAACATATGTCTGCTAGCATGAAGATGTTTGTACTGCCAATACACGTTGGGTTTTATTTAAAGAATTTCTTTAAAATGTTGTTTTTTTACCTTGTATACCAATAACGCAAATTGCTATCAGAAAACCCCCGTACCCCCCAATCGACCAAGACTTGCCTACGGCCCGATCTTTTAGGATTGCTTTGTAATTCACATTTTTGAAAGTCTTTCAACAGTATACACAGCAAATGCTCTCTTTTTTAACTAACTTTCCGAATAATATACCTAAAGCATTTGAATTAACAAAGGATATGCTAATATTTTTACCATTCAAGTTTATTTAATATTCTAATAAATAGTGCAACCCTCCAAGTTATGGCTACTTTTCATGAACATATGATCTAAAGAATAAGCTCTGACGCAATGTCATATAAGGATATTATAATATTCATTAAAAAAATTGTTATTTTTGCATATATGTTACATTTTACAGTATTTTGTGGCTCAAAAGAAAGACAATTAAAATTTATTTCATATTATATAGTTTAAATTGCATAAGATAACCTAGAAATAGTAAAAAAGTCCCTTTCTTTTTTTGTCGTAAAACAGAAATTAACAAAGATTTTTATTAAAAAACACCTTAGTGTAAAAATTAAAAATTTTAAATATGGTCACAAAAAGATTCAATTAGTTTATTAAATGTTTCATTTTCAGCAAATTACGATTAATCTCTATTACAAAGAATAAAGTGTAAAAAGATATTCTCGTTATAATTTTAAGCAACTTAAAATGCATTTTAATACCTTTTAATGATTTATTTTTTAAAACATCATTTTATAAAATGTTATTGATTTTTAAAGTTATATATTAGAATGATTTTAAATTTTGTTAACAGTTTGTTTTAAATGTAGAAAATTGGTAATTCTAAACATTCAAAAAATGATTTTATTAAATTTTCATCACTTAAATTGCATGTTTGATGAAATTTTCAACTGATAATTCAAGAAAAATCGTTTAAGTTTTATTATATTTTACTTTGAAATGTTAAAAAATATAATTATTGTCAAAAATGTGGAAGTTATACTTTCCTCAAAAAAAGACCTAAAACATGCAAATTAACACGTGTAATGAGATTTCTTTTCTTTCAGGTTTAATTTTAAGTAATTATTGATATTTTTTGTAAAAAGGATTTTATATAAAAAGTTTTAAAACTCGAGTTATGTAGTGGTTCTAAAAAAGGTTGCAAATTTATGCAATTTTCTTGCAAAAAAAATTTTCTAGGATTTTAAAAATAGCATAGGGTGTTATTAGACGTACTTACAGATACAATTGCTAAGTCATTTTGGCCAAACACTAAAATAAAGTTTTGACATCTGAGGGACCATACGTGTGAGGTAAATAATTCTTGGCTAGGTAGGTATTGATATTTCTGTAATTTTATATTTTCTGCTGAAAAAAGTATTAATTGGTAACTTAATACCAATATCTAAATATATTTTTATTTTCTCTTTTCCTTAGTCTGATACCAAACATACTTTGTAATTTAAGTACATTATATTTAGTACAATTATGAAACATTAAGGATATAATTGATATTTAAAAGCTAAGATAGTAGATCATAAAAAAATCCGCCAGTTCTCCCTTATTTAGCAGTTTTTTGGTATGTTTGTGATTTACTCAAAGCTAGGTTAGGTTAGGTTATATTGGGTATAGGATAGCCCCGCAGCCTGCCGCAGGTATCGATCTTGAAGGGACTTAGTGATTTTTTTAAGGATTAGTTTTCATAAAAACTAATCGGTAATATCCTCTTAGAAATTTTTTTTTCAATTTTGAAAATTGTGTACCAAACCCCCACCCGACAGAACTCTATGAACTCTAGCCGCAGCGCTCGGCTCCCTAGCCTGCCTAGCCGCAGCGCTTGGCTCCCGAGCCCCTAACCTAACCTAAAATAGTTGTTCGTTGTCGGGGGGGGTGTACTCAAATTTTCAAAATTGAAAAAAAATTGAGGAGATCGCCAACTAATCTTAATAGCTTGCGAATATTCATTTTTTAACAACACTAACTCCTGTTAATTTTTTAGGTATTTACCGGGGGCCTGTCCTCGTACTGTCTGATCCTGATGGTTGTCTCCTTCCTGCAGCTGCACGCCAGGCACGACGTAGGGGAGGACGATGCCAACTTGGGCGTCCTCCTGCTCGAGTTCTTTGAGCTGTACGGCAAGAGTTTCGACTATCAGTCCTTGGCCATCAGGGTCACGGGGTCCGGGTCGTATGTGCCCAAGGAGGAAATTCAGGTAGGATTTATATCATTGCAGTGTTCTGTTAGAGGTTGTTTATTTCAAAGTTGTTATGCCTTACAGTTAGGCTCCATTCTTATTGAGTGGTTCAAAGTTTAACACGAATTAAGGTATGGTTGTTTTAAAGAGATAATACCTACAATTAAAACTTTACACTCGTCAGATTATTTAGTTACTTCTCGACTTTACCTCAAATTTTGAAGGTAGTACAGGATTCGATTCTTAATACAATCCACGAAATGTCCACAATCAAACTGTCTTAAAATTAATGCTTTTCGTTTTCTTAAACTGTCGATTTGCAAAATTATAATTTTTATGTAATTAAATAATTAAGAACTAACGGTAGAAGGCCATCTAACACATTTTGCATTTTTTGTGCTTTACCACACTTTATGTACTTGACTTAAGGGGGGGGGCGAAAGTGACACTTTTTGAAACCAAAACTAAAAGTCAAAGGAACTCAACTAAAAAAAGAGTTACAGGTCTGACATTTTGCATGGCAGTTGCTTTATAGGGGTACAATATGGAAATGTGAAGAAACGGCGGCGCAACCGCCGAAAACCGCCGAGAAAAGGCAACAAAAATTACGGCGGGAAACGGCGGTTTTCAGCGGTTGCGCCGCCGTTTCTTCACAGTTCCATATTGTACCCCTATAAAGCAACTGCCATGCAAAATCTCAGACCTGTAACCCTTTTTTTAGTTGAGTTCCTTTGTTGACTCTTAGTTTTGGTTTCAAAAAGTGTCACTTTCGCCCCCCCCCCCCCCCTTTGTACTTCGTCTTTTTTAAAGGAAAACATTTTATGATATTTTTAAGTTGCTCACCTGTAGTCTATTAATAAATAATAATAATATAAGGATTTCTTTTTTTAACACATGCAAAAATTAACCGGTATTTCTTTGAAATTTTTGTTAGCTTATTAATCTGCACTATTTAAGAATATTGTTGTCCTTGTTAATAAAAAAAAAGAACAAATGTCAATAATTTGACTTTTAATAGTCAACTTCAGACCCTAACCAAACTTTATATTCTAGGAGGAGATGCCCGCAGGGGTACGACCAAGCCTGTTGTGCGTGGAGGACCCTCTGCAGCCCGGCAACGATGTGGGCAAGTCCAGCTACGGAGCCCTGCGGGTCAGGCAGGCATTTGACTATGCCTACGGGGTCCTAGACAGGGCTATGCATGGGGTTATTGACACCCCCTCCTTGTTATCTACAATTATACAGGTAAGAATCAAGGGTAGAGCAATGGAAGATAAAATAGTCTTCTTAGTTGATCTTGCAACTAGCCACTTAATTTTCGGAGAAAGAAATGTTGTGAATCATTACTCACTTGTTTGAGTATAGTCCCTTCGTGACAACGCCTCTTCAGGGGCGTTTCGTCGTATTTTCACAGAAGCTTTTGATAGTTTATTTTAGGTTAAGTAATTGCCCTTCAGGGTTAGAGCCCCCCTCCCCGCAGGTGCTAGAAATAGGAGAAAAGCTACTGTGAAAATACGAAGAAATGCCCCTTAAGAGGCGTTGTCACGAAAGGGACTATACCCCTTTTTACTTTTAAGAAAATTATAATTTTAGAATGAGGCCAACGGCCGTGAAATTGAAGGTGTCATGTACCCTTTTTTCATTAAATGTATTATTATTAAAAAAACACCTGTAAAAATCTATCAATATTTATCTTCGGAATTGATAAAGATACATTTTTAAAAATCTGCTAAAATAGAAATAAAGTAATCTTTGAAGTTTATCATTTGTTTATTACGAAGTCAGTCAGGTTTGTTATGTTGGTTTATATTGGATACTGCGTAGCCCTGCACGGTTAAGCAGAGGGTTTCAGTGCTCCATAAGCACTTTGAAAGAAAGCACCATATTTTTTAGTCTACTGACCTATCAATGTTTGATATATTATTTTGTTACTAAGATCCAATAATATAATTTTAAACTCAGCATTATTATAAAGTTATATAATTTCAAATAAACAAAATATATAAATGCAGTTTAATTAACAAGTTATTTCAAGTATGTCCCTTGTCCTTCCTTTAAGGGATTAAGGGATAAGACCATGGACAAAAAATATATTCCTTTAGTAAGAAACTTGCAGCTACGCCCCTAGAGACCTCTAGGAGCCCGTGAGGGGGTTGGGGGACACATTTTCCCACTTTTAAATGTAGTTTTAAAAAAAAAGTTTTTAAAAGTTTCTCTTGGGAGGGTGTTGATACCCTTCCCCAAAATAGTTATAAACCTTCCCAGGACCTATGACAAGCTACCGTATAAAGAAGAACCATATCGGTTTAGCGGTTAATTTGATCCTTCGGTACACACCGACGGACATACAAAGTTCCTGTTACTTTTTATTAGGATAGGAAATCTGCCTTTGGCAGTTGTCATAGTAGATTTATTGCCATTATCCCTATCTTTTCTGTTAATTGTTAAAATTTGGCTGTTATACTATCAGTTTACTAAATAATGACATTTCATATGACGCTTAAAATCTTAAAATATAGTAGAACTTCTTTGCAAGCATTTTAAGTAGCGAAGCTACTATATAATTTACTTTGTAGCTACTATATAATTCACTTTGTCTGTTAATCAATCAGTCCTTAAAGCTATAGGGGAAATGAGATTTTCTCGGCTGCGATTGAAGATAGGAAGCTGCAACTTTTAGTGAAGATTCCTATGACATGCGCATCTAGTCCACACATTGTTTTGTCTGTCTGTCTGCTATGCGTCAAAAAAATCATATTTTCTAAAATTTCGTGATTTTCTTAGAGTTTTTGCATATTTTCTCTCCCTTCTTTTGTCAACATAGTTTTGAAAGTTTAACTTAATATTTAATTGTGTTGTACAAAATATTAAAGTTTTCATATGATAACGTACAATTCACAATTCCCCTATATCGGTCAGTCTCTGTTTTTAAGCGCAACTACTCTAGATTAAATGATTTCAACGGTTTTAATGTTTCTTAGATTTTTTTCTCAATTTATTAACGTATTTTTTTTTTCAAAATTCAACTGTTTTATTACCTAAATATTTTTATTTCCAAGGATATATTTACACCTTATGAGACGTCCTTTTAAAAGAACTTTTTTACTGTGTATTGATTACAACATAAATTCTTTTAAACTAATACCTAAAAGTACGCATTTTTAATGATAATTACATTACTACGTCTCATGTGTGTTTGTGTTTTTCCGAGATAGTAAATTGAAAGTTAGAACCGGTTCTCAGGCATACTAAAAAATCATGTATAGCATCGTATTACAGACTATTTTCCACGGATATTAAAGTTAAAATGATAAGACTAATATCAATTTTGTTAGCTTGTGCCTTCGGCTCATCGGGGCTTACAAAACCGGCTTAAATCTTGTAATTTTTCATTTTACTATCCGCCGAAAAGCTGTCTTTAATACGATGCAATAAATAACTATTCTTGTCATTAAATCTATTGAAAACGCAGATTAAAATTGCTATGCTTTCTCCTTCCCTAATTTCTTAATCACAAGGATAAATATAAACAATCTTCAAGAGGCAGAGATCTAAAGGGATAAGACAATGGATGATAAATTGTATGTACATCGACAATGATAATACATAAACTTACCCCTTCTGAAGTAAACAATTAGTAGTGAAAAACCTTTGTTTACTCAAAATAATGAACCAAACAATCAAAAATCTATAAAAAAGTCCCTAAAGTTGTTAAGCAAACCAATAAATAAATGCTATTTTAAAACTTTTGGCACTAGTGTAATAAACAGCCAAATGTCCCCTCCCTCCTTGTATTAGAGAGTAATTTATTGTGTGTTTTAGGACAGTTATTTTCAGGGAAGTTTTATATTAAATTTTAAAGTTATTGAATACTGCAAGTAAAATGTAACCTTATAAAAAATAAATCTAGGTGCAGGCAATCTATATTTATGTGAAGCTAGTTTGAATGAAGGGTGTAGAAAATGTCTGTGTGTACAAATCAGGGAGAACGGATAACAAATAGCTTAAAACCTCCCTTATAAAGCTTACTTGGGTAAATCATCTTTGGGCAGAAGTTTTAAAGATCATTTATTTTAGATAATAAATCTGTAGGAAAAAATTTACATAAAACTAATAGATGTGTTGACTAACTTTTTAAGTTATTACCGAGACCTTAAGCTTCATACATCGTTCTACTTTATATTATAGAAACTGTTGCTATAGACAACTTGGAATTTTTTAATCTATAAAAATAGCTTAAAACCTGCTAGAAGCTCTAGAATGCCTCCTTTATAAATCTTAAACTATTTTTTTCCTAATTGATCTATCCCTATTTCCCTGATGTGTAAAGGAATGTATTTGCTTTCTATGTCTCATTACAGAAAATATTTCCATGTTTCTCTTGATACAACTTTTTCAGCCATTTTTCCTTTTAAGGTAAAATTGATTTTAAATGCGGGTGTTACTACCTAATCAGTAAGTAGTTAACTGATTTTTTTTAAACATCCCAAATGAGTTTAATAGATTTTTAAGATTTTAGGATTTAACCTTACATAGATGTTTTTTTTTAATATGAATTTGTTCTTTAGACTAAAATAGAATTTTTAGGAAACTTCTAAAATATCAAAAACATTGTCGTTTTTTTTTAAATTTAGCTCCAAAAATATTTTGATGTTGATAAAAGTAATTTAAATTGACCTGTGTGTCAGTTAATCAAACAAATCTAGGGCGGCTTGTTCTGCAGGCAATGGACAGAAATAAGTTTTCCAGTATGGCTTCCAAACTGATTGATATCCGCTGGATTAGAACCGGTTCTCAGCCATACTGTAAAATCATGTATCTAATAGTATTATAGACAATTTTCCATAAATATTAAAATAAATATAAATAAATATTATAGAATTAATAATTTTGTTAGCCCGATCCTGGCACCTCGAGACGAAGAAAACTTTTGTTCATCATATAAATTTTCTTTTTAATATTCGCGGAATGCTGTCTATAATACGATACGATAAATAACTATTCTGAAATTTTTTTGCTTCGACAAATATGGATAGTTTCTATTTAGACGGTTTCACCAAAAGGTTTTACTTCCCAATATACACAAGAGTAGCAAGAATTTTTTAACATCTTTAGCTATGACATGGCTCTGTTTTAAGGATTCTTCTGTAAATTATATTTGTTAATACATTACCATATCCTATATGAGGATAATTTTTAAGCATTATATACATGTTTTCACTGGGATGGAAAGTTGTAAATTTTAGACACATGTTTTCTCAGGGATGCAGGGATAAGACAATTTGATAGATTTTATCGCATTGTATTATAGACGGATTTCCGCGGATATTAGAATGAAAAAGTAAAAGATTAAAACCAGTTCTGTTGACCCCCAAGGGGCCGAAGGCCAGGTGTAACAAACTAGTATATTTTATGATTTATATTATAATATTCGTGAAAAATTGTCTGTAATACGATGCTATACGTGATTTTTTAGTATGGCTAAGAACTGGTTCTAATCCAGTGGATATTAATCGATTTCGAAGCCATACTGGAAAATTGAATTAATTAATCTACCATCTTCTTATTGCATTCTCCCCTATTAAAATGAATGAGAAAGTACTGATCTCATTAGGGAAGGAAAGGTTTGTAGATTAGTGCATTGGCTGATTCTTTTATCTTGAGTATTTGTGTTTGTGTTTGCATTCAATTTACAAATTCATTTTTGGTCAAGGAGAAAAAGTATCACAACTGGCTTCATTGCTTTCAAAATGACGCTCTGACCTCTAAAATTATCTGTTGATCATTTCTTTCTAGCAGCGCAGCGGCTCTATAATTAGGGTATGTCTGTCAGTATGTCATTCAAATAGCGTTAAGATGATTGCTTACAAAAAGTTTCTTCACTTATTTTCAATTCTAGAAAATGGACTCAATGACTTATCAAAGAAATAAAAAAATTATAATTTTACTTATTATACCTAACCATATTAATAAAAAGCACTATTCTTAAATTTTAAACCTAATACCTAACTCACTTATTGCAGCTTTTAAAGTTTTTCCCCTACTAATGTACTTTGTATTTTAATCTGCCCATTATGTGCGTTTTTTACAATACCCTAATGTATAAAAATGCCTGGGTAAATGATAAAACCTACTTCTTGTGATCTTTTGCAGGTTGAGCCATCAACGATACAATACCGCGACTGGATCCGCCAGAACTTCTCCATACCCCCGGAGGTGAAGGACGGCTCCGTGTCGCCGATACCCGAGCCCGACATCCCCGAGCACGACGAGACAGACGAAGAAGATGATGATGATGAAGTACCTGACAACCATGCCCATCATGCCAAGGCTCTGCTACACCACCACAGCCAGCAGAACTCTAATTCTAACCACCGGCACCACCATGTTAGTCCTGCCCATAGTAACAACTACACCAACCAACGTGGTGGTGGCAAAGTAGCTAGCGCGGCAATGGATAAATATCGGGAAGAATCAGATTCTGGCGACAGTGGGGAGGGTGGGCTACTGTTGTTGAAGGATGAACAGGAGTCTAATAGTGACAGCGAGGCAGAAAGAGAGGAGGTAAATATGTTTTTTTTTTGTGTAGATTCCATTGACAATAAGGCATCTACTATAACTTGCATTGTCGGTCTTAATTTATTCGGCTGCTATATAAGATAGGGTGAATTCAAAAACATACTTTGTTTGCTCTAAGACAGTTTCTATTATTATTTCCAAATTGTCAAGGAATCCGTAAGAGACGGACAAAGTGATTTAAAATGAACATTTTTAGTGTTTATCTTTAAAAAAAATCAAAGAAAATCACATATCCCCCACAGCGTTTCAGACTAGGAAGGAAGGGGATATTATGCTGTTTTATTTCTAATTTTAATATACAGAAGGGGTAATTTTGTGTATCATCATTGGGGATGTACATCAATTAATCTGTCATTGTTTTTCTCTTTAATTTCAATATAAGACATACAAGCTGAATTATAGAGTCGATTTTCTATTAGATTTATCAATGCTTTTTTTGTTTGTTTTTATATCTCATCTAATTTCTAAATGATTTTAGGTTGAAGAAAGAGATGTGCTAAACGGCGAGGCAAACGATGATGATGACGACATAATCGTGCTCGGCGATGACGAGAGCTCAGACGGCGGCAGTGAGGCGGACGACAGCTCGCCTGAGCGCCCCTGCTCCTCCCCAGAAGTCATTGATCTCACACGGGACGATGATAGTGAGACTAAATCGCCGGCGGCTTTGCGGTTGAAATCAGGCGCGGCCAAAGATTCCAAACGCAAGCCAATGCTGATATCTAATCGTCAGCCGATTAGCTCTCAAAAGAGCGTCCAGCAGCAGCAGGCTATGTCCATATCTCCAGTTACCAGTGAGTCGGGCGAGAACGGTGAAAGCGCCGACAGCCCGGCAAGGAAACGCGGCGGCAGCAGTGCAAGTAATAGAGAACGGCGAAGGGGCAGCAAAAATAGCAATATCTCGGCGGCTAACAGCACCGAAACCGTTGCTAATGCCAATGCTGCGCAGTCAAATAACGGCGGTAATAGTAACGGAACGCCGACGCCGTCTAAAACCAACGCAACGCGGGCCAGCAAGCCGCTGTACAAGCCGCCTGTCAACAGATACTCAACGTGGACCAATTCCAACAACAAGAACAAAAACAATGCCATGACGCGGGCTGACTTGGACATGAACTGGCGGGCGTCCGCGCGCGGCCCTGGCTCGGATCAGTCCAGCAATAGCGGCGGAGAAATGCAGTCGCTGCCGCCTCAGTCAAGCCGCAAGGAGAAGGCGGAGCCAACCTGGCGCGGAGAATTTGCCAAGCCGCCGAACGGCTCACAAAAGTCAAGAAAAAGCCAAGATGGTAAGTTTTGGGTTTTTTAATACAGCAATAGATAAGCAAGGGAAAATTCTAATGGGAGATAAGTTAATTTTTCAAAGAATTTAAGGGGTGAGGCATATTTTTTTAACCTAAAGGAAACTTAAACCATTAAAGACTTGGGATTAAAATTGAGCAAGTATCTATATGGATATTATATACATCCTCATTGATGAGAAGTACCTAATTTTTTTATTCAAACATATTAAACATTATTCAAACATTTTAAACATATTATTTGTCCGTCCGTCTTTCCGTCCGTCCGTCCTTTAAGATCTCGATAACCACTGAACCGACCGGATTCTACTCTTCAGGGTATATACCTATTGGTCCTATGGTGGTTTTAAGCTATTTTCTTGATGGAGTGGCCCCCCCCAAAAAAAAAAAAAAATTCCCCCCCCTCCCTCTCATAAAAAAATATCTGGTGCTGTCGCTTGTATTCCTTTAAACCCACAGAAATTATTCGCTAGGGACAGGTAGACATCTTATTACTTTTAAAATTAGGATTATTTCATTATTGTTTTTTTTCAGGTAAAAGAAAGGAAGACAACAAAATGGTGAATGTTGCTTCTTCCAAAGTGAACAATAGTCAAGGAAAGAATAAATGAATATCTTTTCTCTAGTTAATACATGCTCTCCATTAGGGTTATCCGGCCGTTTTCAATATCCGGCCGGATACCGGATATTGAAACTATCCGGATACCGTATATCCGGCTGATTTATAATGCCGGATATCCGGTAAATTGTCGGATATCCAGCGTTGGCCAGATATTCGGCCGGATACCTGATATCCAGCATTAGAAATCGTCTGTATATCCGGTATCCGGCCAGACCCTAATTTCCTTAGTTACATTTGACTTGTTAATTTATGTTGATATTTTGTTATTTAATTTATTATTATTCTTTTAAATATAATTCAATTTTAAATGTAGATTTTATTTATTTTCTTCTGTTGTAAACAATTTCTTTATTTTGTGTGTAAAAAAAGATATTCATTTATTGCTCCCTGTAGAAAAACGTGTGCCCGAGAGTAGCAAAAAGATCGCTGAAACGGCGGGCAAAAACCGCAAGGACACACATCGCAACCAGCGCAGCTCTAAATCAATGGGCGGCGAGCCATCATCGTCCGCAGTCGGCGCGTCTAAAGTGTCGACACCCAGCAGCGCGTCAGCCGCCAAGTCTATGTCAAAACAGCATTCATCTGCCGCCGTTGGCAGCAAGGAAGTGTTGTGTGATAGCAGCAGCTCGAGTAGCAGCGGAATTGGCAGCAGTCGGCTGTCAAGTTCCGGCGGGAGTAGCGATGCTGTCGACAACTGTGATAACGGGCAAACATCATCAACGGCTGTTGTTTCAAACGAGGCGCGTCGGGTGCCAGAACTACATCCCGAGGGTGGGTGCGACGATGTAGCTTCTAACGGCGGCAGCCGTAAATCATCTATAGGCGGTGGCGTTAAGGAGCCGCTAAGCCGCCAGGCTTCTAGCAATGGCGGTGATGACAACAGCAGCCCGAGCATGGTGGCCAAGTCTTTATCTAAAAAGAAGCGTAAAAAACGGCTGGATAAAAATTCAGCTGCTGCTGCTAATGGGCAAGCTGTTTCCTCTAGAGATTGTTCACCAACCACCGCTGTGAATAGTTCTAGTAGTAGACAGTCGGCGGCGGATAAACGGGTGATAATCAACCCGCCCCACAGTAGTAGTAGTGGAAGTAATAAAAATAACGCCTCGAATCGTTTTTCCTGCGAGGCCGGACCTCGAATCCCGAAACGGTGACAACGGCGGGAGGAGGCTAGGAGGGGCAGTGACGACGCCGTTGAAACCGCCGATTTCACCGGCGGCAGCGGCGGCGAACAATGTGACAAGCAAACGGACAGAACCGTTGTTAGTCAATAGTAGTAGTAACAATGACAATTCTAATCATACTAGTGTCAGTAAAACCTGTGATGTAGCTTTATCCCGCCAGCAGGCAGCGGCTGCCATATCGTCTACAGCTGCCGCCGCAGCCACTGGCGGCAAACGTGATCCTAGCCCCCCTAAGCTGTCCTATAGTGTGAATTTCTTTAATTGGAGCGTGAGTGATTGCTCTAGCGAAGAGGAGAACGAGGATTGTCGGAACGTGACAATGAGCTTAAACCGGTTGAAAATTCGCAAATCAAGCAAGGAGAGAAATGAAAAGTCGGCGCGCGGCTCTAATTTATAACCGCCGCCGCGTATTGGGAATTGAAGCATAATCGCGCATTTTTGCGACCCCAAATAAAAACGCCTTACATCTTGTGCTATTTTAAAATCTTTATAATTCAGCTTGATTTGGTCTTGGCGCGGTGAATCTTTCTTAAATATTGTCGCCATTTAATTCTCATATAATCATTATCATAGAGAAATCGCCTCTTTTTCTCTGTCTTTAATTAAAGTGATCCTTAAGCTTTTTTATACATATATTATACCTTCATCATTATATATATAAAAAAATATTATTAATGAAAAAAATTAATAAGAATTTATATAAAAAAAAAGAAGTGTAAATAATCTATAAAAATGTATTATGCTGTGCCAGGAGAATAATATCCTACAATTACTGTTATAAACAGATATTTGTTATAGTTATCATCAATTTATATAAAAACCATAATAATAATAACTCTGAAAATTAAATCATAAATGTTGCTCTGTTTTTTGTAGTAAGATATTAAAAAATGTGTCAATTCTTTTTATTTTAGTTATTTGCTTTGAAACTGTTCAAATGAAACTAGTTTTTTAATAATAAAATTGAGCATATGAGACTAGGTTTTAACTTAATAATACAATTCTATATTGCTTTTCATACATTTTTCCAGTATTTTTAAAAATCCTTTTCTGCCAGGAGCATTAATAAATTTTTTATAAAGCATGATTTTAAGTTAGCAATCATAGAAAATATTTCTCAAATTGGCTTGCATTTAATACCTTTTAATATAACTTAGACAATGAAATATTATTTAATAACCTACCTAGCGAATATGAACTCAATATTTTTACATAAAACTACCAATAAGAAAGGCTTGTCTATAAAATATTTTAAATTATTATAAATATATCAAAACCTTTAATATTAAATCATACCTATTGAAAGGAAACCATTTAAATTAAAATGATATCTCATATTTTAATAGAAAGTGTTTTTTAGACAATACTTTTTTCCAAAAACCTTAAAGAAGTTAAAAATATGAAGCATATGCAAGGCATTTAAAAAAAGAACAATTTCAAGCATAAAATTAAAAGCCATCTTCAATTTTTTTATTTCTTACAAAAGACCAACTAAGCAACAGTTAAAATTTTCTAAATCTGGATTATTGATCATAAACATATTCTATAGCTCCGCAATTATGCAATAGTTTTATATTATTTGTGAAAATATTACCAATGTATTTTTATTTTTGCTCTATGTTAGTTTATTTTATAAATAGCTGTAATCCTAAATAACAACTTAATGCTTTATATATTCGTTAGTTCATTGTATTTTCAGCCATTGATTAATTATCTATAGACATCCCATCTTTTATATTATAAATATGAAAAAAAAATCACCACAAAAAAAGTTAAAAACAGATAATTCTAAAATGCCTCAAAAATTGCCATTTAAAGTATCATAATCTATTATTTGATAAAATACATTATTATTATTATTATGATAAAAACACAAAGAAAAAAATGTTTGTAACAGTTTTATGTTTAATGTAGATATACTTATATTTAATATTTAAAAAGTTTTTCATAAAAATGATCTCTTTTTCTTATTTCAAAGATTTTCTGGGTTTGTGTAGTTTTTTTTTTTGTTATTCCGTCATAAACCTTTTTGGAATTTTTCCTCTCAAAAAATAGAAGAACCAATAGGTAGATTAGGTTCAGTAAGGGCTGGGTAAGATTTAACTGTGTCTTTGTTAAAAAATAATACCTACTTAAAATCCAAAACCTTAAGAAAGCCACACAAAAAAATCACGAAACCTTATATTGTTTGTTAATATATAAAGCAAGCTTGAATTAAATGATTGCAAAATCTAAGAAAAAGCATTTGTCAAAGATATTTTTTAAATAATAATCAACGGTTTGGTTTGAAAAAGTAGCAAATCTACCCCGATCCCTTTAGTTTTAATTTAAGTTTTTCTCTTGAAAGTAGATCAACTACTATTATATTAACAAACACAATAAAAATTAGCTTTAAGCTATTATTTAAGAATAGAACAAATTAAAAAGATTACACCAAACTTCAGAAATCTTTATCTAGAATTTTAAATGGGTTAATATTATTCTGTGTTGATTTTTATGAACCTTTATACCTGTAATGTTTATATACAATGTTTTCCTAATATTTCCATTGCCTTTGTATTCATTTTGAATATTAGATGATTAGATAGGTCTTAATAATTACAAAGAAATCCTTAAATTGATTCAATTTCGCCATTATTTTGTTTTGCTCAACAATTTAGATTTAATAGGCAGGGAGTAAGGGAGGGGACAATGGGCAGTTAATTCAATTTTATAGTTGTGACCCTTTAAGGTTGAAAACCCAGATATTTCCAGATAAAACAAGTATTTGCAATATAGCAACCTTTAGTGGAAAATTTTGATTTATTGAATTGTTTTTAATTCGAAATGCACCATCCTTAAACTGATGCTTTACTACAAGCCTTTGATTCTAGAGATCAAATCCCTTGTTTACAATTCATTTTCATAATTGTTATTATTTAAACTTCGGAAAATTAAGGAAACATACCATTTTACTACAACATCTTTTACCCAAATTTTTTTATTGTATTTATTAAAAAGCTTAGACATGAAAAAGCCTTTAAATAATTATATTACAAAACTTACTAAAACAATTACCTTCCTACAGAACTTTTAACTCAAGTTATTTCATTTAACGAAATAAAAATGAGATACCTTGCGTCAAAATTTCATACTACATAAATAAAATAGTTGAGAACATAAGTACATCTTGATTTTAAAGATCTTAAGGTTTAAGTAACATATCTTAGGATAACTGGTAGCTGCGCTCCTAGCATCCAGACAGAAAAATAAAATAACACCATCTTGAGATTTTAATGATAAACAAACCTTGAACAACTCAGGACTTCGTGAATTTATCCAAAAATTTTGAAATTAATCGGATCATTAATTACAGAAATATTAAGCTAAAGACAAAAAACTTTTGCCTTTACATTAAATCAATAAGAAACATCTAACATGTCTAAAGTAACGAAAAGAGCTAACCGTTACGGACATACAAATGTGCGGGACCTAATTATAGGAAGGCTTTGCTCATAATAACTAATAATCTTAATATAATTTCTTTCTACAACGCACTAATCGGAATGAATTAACATTAAACAAGAATTAGATATAAAAAAATGTAATGATTCAATTTACAAAATAATTTTGAAAATCAAAATATTCTGTCTGCTTGTTATTGTTTATCTTTTTGTTGACGCGCTAGTTTGCCGCGAGATTATGCATGATTTTGCGTGACGTCATTCATAATTGGTCCCCAAGATTGGTTAGAAACTGCTAAATTCTTGCATGTTCCCTTTAAGCCAGTCCCCAAAGTCTGAGACTCCTAAAAATTGAATATTCGATCCATTGTCCCCTCCCTTACTCCCTGTTTAATAGGGGACTATTCACGAACGAGAGCAAGTGATTCTAAGCACCTTCCAGCATTGCTCCTTGCTTTTTTTTAGTGAATATATAAGGTTTGTGTTTAATATTTGGTTTAACGGCTAAAATATTAAGTTTCACCATGGTTTTATATGAAAAAAATTGAAATTATAAGAATTTTTTGATAAATTATCATCAAATGTTTTGTTGAATTCAAGCTGTTTTTTTTCTCAAAAGCTTTAACAAAGTATTTACTAAGGATCAATGCTGGAAGGAGCTTAGAATCACTTGGTCTCGTTCGTGCATGATCCTCTTTTACATTATTGATTATGTTGAAAATTATAAAAATCTACATTGAATTAAACTTACTAATAGTACCTAGTCATGAGAAGTAAAGTTTGGCATAAATGAGAAATTACTTTTAAGGTTTACATATTATTAATTATTATTGTTATTATACGTGACATAATGTACACTACTAAAGAGTAATTTTGTAATGGAAATAATTCATTTTTTGGCCTGGTTATCTAAATCTAAATTTTATATCAGGTACCTAGTTAGGAAAAAAGAAAAAGTTTTTTAAAAATCAAATGTTTTTTTTGTAAGTGGTCAAAATTGTCAATAAAAATAGTTTAATACAATGCAATAACAATAGGAAAACAGAAAAAAAACAATACTTATGCTTTTTAAAATATTTAATAATAAAAAATTATTTATTAAAAAAATTATCAAAATTTATTTTTACCTTTTTTTAACAAACATTTGTTAGCTTTATTATTATATTTTTACATTTGCAGCATATTATTATTTACACAATTACACTACACATGCACTTTTAATGTATTCTAGACCTTTTGTTATGCAATTTTTAAAGAACAATAAGTCATAAATAATGACTCCTTTATTAAGAATTTCTGGCTATTATAATGATATTTTAATACCTAGACATTTTAATCTGAAAATTAATTCAAACCCTCCCAAAATTCATAAGTATCTTTAAAGCAAAAATTTTTTTATAGAAAATTAAAATAAAACACTTAAAATTAAAATTGCCTGCCTCACCCTTTTTTGCCCCCCCTTCTCCACCCACTCAACCCAGGTAAACCCTCTGAATGCCATTGTTTGAAAAACTCAAAGGAGGTAAAGTTTAATGGCCAATTGCTCTTTATAACGCCATGACATAATGTTTTGATTCCATTAAGGGACCCAGTGTAATATTATTATAATGTTAACCCTATGAAGAAGAAAAAAAGACAATTTGTAATATGATTTGATAATCAGGTGTCATGCGAGATGTATAGATTATTATTATCTCCTTGTATTTTATATGTATTGTTGTAATTTACGGGACAAATTCTGGGACATAAAAACAACAATTCTGTATAAATTGTTCATTCTTTAAAACTAAAAAAAAATATAAAAATCACCAAAAAAATTATTTTTGTACATTGCTTCCCTTATTATATTATATATTCTGTTATTAAACTTTTCAACAAAAATCTTTCATTGAAGTGGAGCTTAAATTTTCTAATTTTAGTTCAATTTATTTAAAAACACCAACCTAACTTTTTAGGGCTAAAGTCGACATAAAGATCTCAAAAATAACCACGAAAAAAATGTCCCAACAATGAATTTAAAAACCAAGCACAATGTTTAATACATATCTGTTTTATTTTATTTTTTTACTCAAAAATTTGTTCTCTTTTTTTTGAGAAAAATTTGCTAAAATGTTTGAATTGATTAATAGGACAAACTTAACATGCAAGATTATATAATTGTTACTAGGGTTGGGCCGGATATCCGGCCATTTTCAATATCCGACCGGATATTGAAACTATCCGGATTCCGGAAACCGGATATTGAAATAATCCGATTATCCGGCGTTGGCCAGATATCAAGCCGGATACCGGATATCTGGCTTTATAAATCAGCCGGATATCCGATATCCGGTCAAAAAAAGTATCCGGTCCAACCTAATTGTTACTATGTGTTCTTAACTTTTAACTAGTCTTTTAAATGCAATCCTTATATTATTAAACTTTTATACATTGAAAAATGAAATTTTTTCCAATTTTATTAAATATGACCAAAAAATACAGGGTGAGTCAGAAAAAACTGTGTTTTGCTTTTTCCGAGTAAAAATATGGAAAAAACAAATGAAAGTCCTAGTTATCTGTTGAAATATACATCAAATTTATTCAATGTGTTTTAATTATTATATCCTTTAATAACTTATAATATTTCTTTTTTAGAAATAGTAAGAAACACACGAAATTAATTTGTTGTATTTTTTAACAGAGAACATGAACTTCAAATTCCGCGGGGTTTTTTTTTGACTCGCACTCTATTTAAATTATTTTTACCAAATTAAAACAGGGTTTTATAAAAACCTTTTTAATAATTATAAGCGATATTACTTAAGGCATAAATTAAAAACTTATTTTGATTGTTTGTAAACATAAGATTTTTCATTCTGAACCCCTTTTTCTATGGGAGGGAGGGGTTAACCATTGATACATACATAATTAATTATACATTACATAATATTTGATTATTATTATATACTTGTCACTAATAGTAGAAATAATATATTGTTGAATATTTCATAAAAAAAAGATCAATAGTTAATAAATGTTTGTTAGGATTTTTTTGATT
This sequence comes from Acartia tonsa, assembly GCF_053477335.1. Taxonomy (NCBI): domain Eukaryota; kingdom Metazoa; phylum Arthropoda; class Copepoda; order Calanoida; family Acartiidae; genus Acartia; species Acartia tonsa. The sequence continues at coordinate 62,757,927 of NC_137260.1, read as the reverse complement.
TTTATTTTCTGTAGCTCAGTTACTCTATAACTTAATATGTTTGTCAGTCAATATATCACAACGTTATATGAACTTTTGTGAAAGGTTTCGTGATTTATTATTTTGTATCAGGAATAAGGTATAACCAACAAGTGAAATAAATCTAAAATAATATTTAAGGGGGGGGGGGGTATTGAATGGAAATGTCGTCAATATTACTATGTGTTGCCCCTCAACGACAGCTGAAAAACACTTATAGGTTTTTTTGTTTTTTTTTAGGAATTAATTTCATTGTTGGTATAAGCTGGTTTTGTATAATTGTCCTTTTCTTTACATGCATTACTAGCGACTCGAGAATTTAGCGCTTTTGCATCCGAAGGAGGATGCAATCGGTAAATAATTATTTGCATGTTACGCTAAATTTAGACGTACTCTAATAAAGTGATGTTCTCAGCTGGCTTAAATAACGATATCCCCTCTCACTGTAAGAACAAACCGACCAATAATTGAATGCCTTATTAGCAACCTAAATTGATGACAAATTTTCCCATGTTATTATATCCCTGTATTTTAAGGGGATATATTAGCCCATTACCTAGATATAACCATCCTGGGAATTGAATAAAACTAAGATTAAAGGAAGCCTGCAAGAAATACCACGCTTTAACTGCTGAAAGACTGTCACAAGTAGAGCAAATACCCCAAATTTGAAGCCTTCAGCTTCTATAACAAAAAAGTTCTAGGCATTTTAAAATGACATTTTATGTACAATGAAAATTTTGAAAGAATTGCAATGCTCATGTTGAAAACTTTGAAATTAAACTACGTGGCCTAGAAACAAAATTATAAGCTTATTTTTGTCATAAATTTAGGTTTCCAGTAACTAATTATATTTTTACAATAAAAATACCCATTTTTATAGTCAAAATCATTAAAAAAAATTAAGTTTTACTTGCGTTGTACCGAATGTACTGTAGCCAATCAGAAGGCTGAATCAGCTTAACAACCAATCACAGCTAAGCTTGTATTAGTTTACCCCTTTGTTTCCGCTATGATTTTCGTTTAAAAATGCAATGTAAATCGAATTTTTTTCATAGATTTTGACTATGAATTGTGGTGTCTAGGCGACGTAATTTAATATTGTTTTTTTCTTTTATGAGCATTGGAAATCTTTCAAAAATTCCATTGTACATAAAATGCTATTTTGAAATGCCTCGAACTTTTTTGTTATTGAAGCTTAAGGCTTTAAATTTGGGGTATTGGGTCTTCTTGTGGCAGTCTTTCAGCAGTTAAAGCGTGTTATTTCTTGCAGGCTTCCTTTAATATTATTTATTTCACCATTACATTTAGTAGATATAAAAAATGTACAACATGAAAACAAAGTATTCAATTTAAAAGAAAAGATTTAACATTAAAAGGCAATAATTGCTGATGATTTGTATTTGGTCCTGATAATCTTATTGAATTATTGTTTATTTTTTGTTCGATAGATGGCGGTATCCTTAAATGTGGCGGTAAATGTGTAACACTGCTTCTCATTGGTTCAGAATCTTGTCTAATGTTTGTTAACTCATTTCTAATTGGCTGAGATAATTTTCTATTTGGAAAGTCTCTTCTGATTGGTCCAGATAGTTTGACTTGATTGCTAAAGTCGCCTCTGATTGGATGCAAGAATTGTGATTGATTGATTAGATTGTATGCCGCGGTGTACAAGTAATGGCGTCGCTCCTCCATTTTTAACCTGAAATTAAAATATATGAATTTTAAAACAAGGATCATACCATTCAGAAGAAGTAACTATTGGGTGTCATAACAAACACAATCGATATATTGCGTCACCGCAGCTGGCTAAAATAACGATGACCCCTCCCCTCCTACAAGATAAATGAACTGACCAAGAAATAAGGTCCATGTTAGCAACTTAAATTGCCAACAAATTTTCCCCTGTCAATATATTTACGTATATTTTATATATTTATTTAAACACATTTTAAATTACAAGAATAATCCTATGTTAGAAATTCATTTTTTCGATGCTGATTGTTGATACGCTACATAGATTACCCCCTATCACTACAGGAAATATATCTAAGCACGGAGCAGGATGATTTTTAGTGCTCGAATCAAAATTAGGCAAAAATATGTTTTTTAAAATCTACCTTGCATTTATTTGTTTCTTCCATTTTGTTCTTCTGTTTTGAAACCAAGTTTTTATTTGTACCTGAAAAAAAGATTTTCATTTATGGCTTCGAAACCGATTGATATCCACTGGATTAGAACTCATTCTCGGCTATACTGAAAAACAATGTATAGCAGACAATTTTCCACGAATTTTAAAATCATAAATTTAAATTTTCTCGAATTTTTTTATTTGATATCTGCGGAAAGCTGTCCTTGTTTGTTTACAAAGTACATTGTTGATCTTTAGAAATTTCAAAGTTCTGCCTAGAACACAACACAAGACACCCAGGGATCTTAGGGGATAAGACAATGGACGATAGATTGATAAGATTTGAAAAGTATGGACACTACTCGTTAGGAAGCAACCAATCAAAACCTATTTAAAGTACTCAAAGTTTTTGAGTGACCCTACAAATAACATATAATGTAGTTATAAAACTTTGGGTACCAGTAAAATTTACAGTCCAATGTCCCCTCCCTCTCTAATATTACCTCTGTTAATCGTAAAGATTTGGACAGGTGAATCCTTTTGGCCACAGAAAGATATTTGTCCTTCTTAAATTCAGCCTCTAATTCGTCTAATTGTTTCGAGCTGTAAGCCTAAATGATATCCATAATCCATATTTCATTTACAAGCAGAAATCTCTTCTAAGATTTTTCCTTTCTTTTTGTGTGAAGAATCGTAGCTCTATACATGGTTTTCAGTTTATGATCCAGCATAGGTTCAATTTCCGCTGCAATTAGACGGATAAAAATTCACTATTAGTCAACAATTTTCAACTTATAAATAAAAAGCGTAGCTTCTTAAAAATAAAATATATCAGTATAGATACTTGAACATTCAGGGATATGATTGAGTGTTATGAAAGAAATGATTTGATTGGAAATTACCAAATCTAGGCCTTTTTTTATTCAAATTAAGTTTTTAATTTTTTTTCTTTTTTCTATAGAAATAACTTTTTTAACGGAATTAATTCTATATAACAAAGTTAATATATAACAATAATGATCTTAAAAAAGTTTAAAAATGAAAAAAGATTTAAATATTGGCACCTAGCGAAAAAAATTTTAAAAAGTAAATTTATCATTTAACCCTTTACAGTCGACATTCAATACAGAAACAGTATTTAATCATTTCATCTAAAAGCTTATTTAAAATCGTATCCCTAAATAAGAATAACAAGATCTTTTTATCGTGTGTGTCCCTTAGGCCTAAAAAAAAACAGTTTTTGTCATATTTTTACATATTAAAATTCGCGGAAAGCTATCTATAATACGAGGCAATAAATAACTATTTATTTAACTAATACCTGTCTTGGCTTTCTATCTACCACAATTCTATGGTTTCTCGTACCTTAAATGTAACCTTATATAAAAGTAATCGGATCTGTGTGTGTGTGTGTTTCTGTCTGTACCTCGAAGGATCTCTGTAATTGCTGATCCGATATGGTTCTTTTTTATATTGTGGCTTCGCATAGGTCCTGGGAAGGTATATAACTATTTTAGGAGAGGGTACCACTACCCTCCTAAGAGAAATCTCCCTTAGAAAATATAACCACCACCCAATAATGCCCCAATGGGCGTAAACGCTAGTTAAGTATGTAGTACAATTTATTTAATTCATTAAGACTGAAAAGTATTCTCTCTCTCATTTTTTCAATGTAAAATTATTAAAAGTTTATTTTTAAGATATTGTCTTACCAGAAGGAGAAGATAAGAAACTGTGGCGTAATTCACAAATCTAAAGGTAAAAAAATAAATTAAGAATAATTTTTGAAATTCTTGATAACCCCCCTTATTTTTAAACTAACATGAAAAGTTTCTCGTTTAATTTAGGTTCCAATTTTTAAGTACTGGGATGCTACGTAGGTTTAGGTAATAGAAGTCATAGGCCACGCAATGCATGGGTTAGGCAAAGGAAAAGTCTATCACCACCCCATTATTATCTATTAAACTTTTAAAAAAGGAGGAGGAGTGATCAGTGCTCAACAGGCTTCTGTGAGAAAACACCAGTTTTGCTAGAAAATAGAATTTATAGTTTATAAATAAAATGACCTGATTATCAAATTCAAAATTTGCGGTAAGATTAATTTCACTTTGAGAGCTGGAATGTTTTCTTTTAAGATTATTTTCATATTCATCATTATCTACTTCCTAAAATATATACAAATTACAAACCATTGCATTGCATTGTAGAAAAAAATCTTTTTGATTTAATAAACAGTATATAATTTTTACTCATTAAAGCATCTTGTCTTTTAAGTTATAAACCAAATTAAGATTTGTTTTGAAACTTATCAAAATTATCAAACTTATAAAATAAAAATAACCTGTTTAATTAAACTGTGTTGATCTCTCTATGGTAAAATTGACAAAAGTAAGATAAGCTAAATTTTCTGTTATGCAAAATGAAATAGATTTAAAATATGGTTGGGGTAATTTCCAGTTTGTTTGTTTGTTTTTTGCTTGGGGTCAGGTTAAGTAATGTTATATTGGTTACAGGGTAGCCCAATTGCTTTAGGGCCCATCGTATGAGGCAAACTTTTAGTCCCTATTACCAATTTATTTTAAAATATTGGGGGTGGGAGGTTAGGTAGTGATTTGGTATACTTTAATGTTTTTTGTTCCTGAAAATCTAAATGGTTTGGTATATAACTGCAATAAATTTGTAAACAAAAACCTAAACAACAAATCTAAAGATAAATATTACTTACATTACATATATTTTGAGGATTATTTTCTTCGACTTTTCTTTCTTCAGTACATCTTTCATTTTCTTCAAATTCATCAAGTTCTAAACCTTAATGTAGAATATTTTTATCCGTCACAGAGAGTTAGCTCTTTTGTTAATTTAAACAGGTTAGAATTGTCCTATCGATTCGAAACTTTGCATGATGATTCCTGTAGTAGTTAGGTACAATTTAAAAAGCGAAGCAACTCTATAATCAATACCAGAATGTCCGTACGTCCATTTGAAACATGTCGATTTTTAACTTTTTTGACAACAAACTTTTGTATGTTAAAATTATCCGATTCTTCAGATTTTTTAAAAACTGATTCCTATTACAACAAGGTACAATGTTATAAGCAAAGCATCTCTATAAACAAGTCCCAAAATTGTAAGTATGTCCTTAAACAGTATATATCATCTATTTATGCAGTTTTGCAACAAATATACTTCCAATATTGTTTGTACTGATGCATTAATATTCTGCTAATTCAATTCTGACAATCTTCAAGTGTTAATGTTCGTTTGTCCTTCCATTTCAGAGCTTCGCTTTTATGGATGTTGTCATCCTTGTTTTAATGAAATTCTTATCTTTGATAAGTATTTTACTATAGATCTTAAATTGAATGAGGCATTGCAACAGTTTTAATCAATATCTCCTTTTCTGTCCAAATATCCTGGGTATTATGTAAGGTAACACCCAACAGACAACCAACTCTTTGATTTACACACTGTTCTTAGTAATGACCTGTATCTGTATCACAGTAACTGCAATGCCACTATTCTCACTATATATTGATGTCATGTGCCTGACATAGCAGCAGTAGGTACTACTTTTAAGGAGAGGGACAAAGTGTCTCAAAAATTACCCATGTGACGTCATAAAAATGAGGGATTATCCATATCTTTTTTAGGGGTTTTCTTTTCCACATCTCATCTCATCTTCCTCATTTTTATGACGTCACATGGCTGATTTTTAGACACCTTGTCCCTCTCCCACTTTTAACTTCTCTGAAGTTAAATGACACTGGCTATCTAAACTCGAACCCAACACCTTTCTAACTGAAAGCCACGATTTAAATTTCCGTTACCTTCTTTATTTTGCAGATCATAATTTTGTTCATGATCATCTAGACCAGCATCTGTAGTTTCTTCTTTAATAACTAGTGTCTCTTTACTAACATCTTCTTCTCTTTTATTGTTATTATTTTCAAGTATTTTATCAATACTAAAACTTATACATTTTGCTCTTGTTATTTCCATATTCATAGCACCTTTCCAGGACTCTAAGGGGATCAGACAATGGCCGATGTATATCCCCAATGATGATACACAAAATTACAACTTGTGTAGATTACAATTTGAATTAGTGGTTGAAAAGTTTTGACGCTCTATACTTAATGAACCAACCAACCAAAAGTCCCTAAAGATGTTAAGCCAACGAATAATCAGGAATGTTATTTGATCTAATATACGTAGGCAGGGAGGGGGGGGGGGGCATTGAAGGGTAAATTACTGCACTAGTACCTTAAGTAGTTTTAAAAGCTATTGTTCCAACTCGAACCAAGACTACTTTATCAAACAAACATCTTTGTACAGGACAAATATATATTTCAAAAACAAAAGTTTTCATTCTCAATCGTCCTATAAACCTATAAACACTCGCGCTACATACCTAAAGTTTTACAAACATGTTGTCTTATTCGTCGGCTTAACATTGTTAGGTAATTTTTAATAAACTTTTGTGGTTGGTTCAAATTTCAAACAGTGTCCATACTTTTCAACCAATAATTTAAAATTACAGAAAAGGAAATCATTGCGTATGTACAATGTACATGAACATATACATATATATTGTCTTATCCCTTAAGATCCCTTATTGAAGATATGTATTTATATTTGCAGGTGTTGTTCAATGTGTGAGTGGTCAAGAGAAACTAACAATATTCTCATGAGTGTTTAAAGGGAATATAAAAGAAAATTATTATCTTCATAGATAAGGTAGAACAGTGATGATTATGCCCAATAGTTGTAGTAATTACCTTCATTCATAGTAAGAGTAGGGGAAAGCATTGGCCTAAAACAGGCGCAACTCATTACCATGCACAGTTAGGACTTCTCAGACAAAGGTCGTGCAATCGAAGGGTTGGTTGTCTGATGGGCGAATAGACACTTTACACTGTAATCATAAGCAGAATATGTTTTTAGGTGCGTGGAGAGGTCTTGACCCCGAAGGGACACAAAGCCCCCTAGAGTCATCATCAACTAAAAAAAATCATAAATGACAAGGACCTATGCAATGTAGACTTTTGATATATTTAGAAGTTTCCGATATCTTATGAGACACACATACACAACACAAATACATGTATATATAAATAGCTACATTAGTATATAAGATGGTTTTATCCAATTAAAGGTCCCATTATCCCTGATATATATAGTAAAGTATGAAGGTATAGTGTTTAGAGAAAGATTTGCTTAATATTCAGATATTATTATCCCTTATTCCTGGGTATAGTATAGTAAAGTATGTAAGTATAGTGTTTAGAGAAAGATTTGAATAATATTCAGATATTATTATCCCTTATTCCTGGGTATAGTATAGTAAAGTATGTAAGTATAGTGTTTAGAGAAAGATTTGATTAATGTTCAAATATTATTATCCCTTATTCCTGGGTATAGTATAGTAAAGTATGTAAGTATAGTGTTTAGAGAAAGATTTGAATAATATTCAGATATTATTATCCCTTATTCCTGGGTATAGTATAGTAAAGTATGTAAGTATAGTGTTTAGAGAAAGATTTGATTAATGTTCAAATATTATTATCCCTTATTCCTGGGTATAGTATAGTAAAGTATGTAAGTATAGTGTTTAGAGAAAGAATTGAATAATATTCAGATATTATTATCCCTTATTCCTGGGTATAGTATAGTAAAGTATGTAAGTATAGTGTTTAGAGAAAGATTTGATTAATATTCAGATATTATTATCCCTTATTCCTGGGTATAGTATAGTAAAGTATGTAAGTATAGTGTTTAGAGAAAGATTTGATTAATATTCAGATATTATTATCCCTTATTCCTGGGTATAGTATAGCAAAGTATGTAAGTATAGTGTTTAGAGAAAGAATTGAATAATATTCAGATATTATTATCCCTTATTCCTGGGTATAGTATAGTAAAGTATGTAAGTATAGTGTTTAGAGAGAAAGATTTGATTAATATTCAGATATTATTATCCCTTATTCCTGGGTATAGTATAGTAAAGTATGTAAGTATAGTGTTTAGAGAGAAAGATTTGATTAATATTTAGATATTATTATCCCTTATTCCTGGGTATAGTATAGTAAAGTATGTAAGTATAGTGTTTAGAGAAAGATATGATTAATATTCAGATATTATTATTATCCTTTATTCCTGGGTATAGTATAGTAAAGTATGTAAGTATAGTGTTTAGAGAAAGATTTGATTAATATTCAGATATTATTATCCCTTATTCCTGGGTATAGTATAGTATGTAAGTATAGTGTTTAGAGAAAGATTTGATTAATATTCAGATATTATTATTATCCCTTATTCCTGGGTATAGTATAGTAAAGTATGTAAGTATAGTGTTTAGAGAAAGATTTGAATAATATTTAGATATTATTATCCCTTATTCCTGGGTATAGTATAGTATAGTATGTAAGTATAGTGTTTAGAGAAAGATTTGATTAATGTTCAAATCTCATGAGTGTGAAGAGTTTTGTAAATGGATCATCTCTTTAAAGCTGGTTTCAAGGTAAAAATTGAATACATTATAACAGCACAATTGAAGATAAATTGGGCCTGTAATTTTACTGTGATTTATAAATTTTAGAATCTCTAAAAACCAAGTGTTCCTACCTTAAACATGCCCATGAGAGGGGAGGTCAGAAAAAAAGGTTTTCTAAAATATTATTTGTAAATGAAGCACTTGGATATAAACAACGCGTTGGAAAACGCCATTTATCATATTTTTACCGGTAGCTGAGGTATAAAATATTAGAAATTTTTATAATCACCTTTCCACTTTAAGTTTTTTTTTAATTGGCTACAATTTACATTACTATAACAGTGTGTCACTGGGGAGATAATTTACAAGAAGCTAATCAGCGCTTTCCCTCAAAGTGCCTATCGAGCACTGAATCCCTCCTGCATTACTTTTTAAATAAATTTAAAATTAGGCTAGGGGGAAGGGGGGGATTATTTTTTTCACTACCCAGTAATCTATATAACCTAACCTAAAATAATAAATGAACAATTGAACTCCCATTCCCATTTTTTTTCTTCAAATTCTATACACGACAAGGTCTGGTAAGCCGAGCGTTCTCGGCCCACAGGGTAACGAGTTCGGATTCAACGAGCCCTAGCCTTGAATTATTCTACCAAAACAAACTAGCAGGATTTAGTCATACAGAAATTATATATTTAACTGAATAATATTTACAAGCAATGTTTACTATATATATACAACAGATTATAACAATGGTTAGGTTTGAAGGGGGTGTGGGACGCTAGGGCTTAGCTCCCGGCGGTAGACAGGCTGTGGGGGCAGCGGTGGTAAAAAGGGGAGGCAGCGCCTCCCGGTTATATAAGCGCGTGAGGGACGCGTGATAGTTGCATGTTTGAGTCCCCTCCCCACATTTAGGCAGGCCAGTTTGACCGCTAGATAGCAGGGTCAACATCGGTCATGAGATAGATGGTGATATAATAAGATTAGTGCAGTGGGTTTGTTATCATAAGTCACAGCGTAGCAATTCTGTAAACTGCCTGTCCGTCTGGTTGTCGTATTACCACAACCTCCCCTTCAAGGGTTGCGTGGCTCTCGAGCCACCAGGCCTTGAACCTGGGGATACGACAACCTATGTCTGCGCAGGACAGGCTCTTCCTGGGGCACAGCTCGATGGAGGACAGCTCTGGCTACACAGGCTCCACGGGACACTCGTTGCTCGGTCTGGCTGTGGTTGGATATCAGCATTGTCAGCTCCTGGTTGGCTTCTAGACGGGGGTTGGCGACGGCCAGGCCCCGGCGCTGGAAATTTTGCCTTGTCTGCAGGATTAGCTCTGCCTCAGCGGGTAGCTGGACACGGAGGCCTAGGCTAACTCTGGTGGTTCCCAAGGGGGGAATGACGATGGGTGAGGGCGCATAAAACTCCATGGGGGCGCCTGCTTGGTTCAGGTTGCTTGGCCTCCTAGCCCCCACACGGATAGGGATGGCTGTCATCAACAGGGGGCACATGGCTTCAGCTTCGTCCTCTGGGGCGGCCTCTTCCATTGCAACAGCTGCTTCTCCTCCTACAGGCTCGCTGCTGGCTGGCAGGTGCTCCATGTCTGTGTCAGGATTCCAGATGGCATCTCTGGGTGGCTCTGGAACTGGCGGCGGCGGTGGTGGTTCGTTGGGTTGCTCCTGCAGGTCCTCTTCTACTGGGTCACGATCATGGCCGCTGGGCTGTGGGGCGGCTGCGGCCGGCTGGTGCACTGGGAACTGTCCTGGGTCGCCAGCTGCGGGTGCCGCCGCTCCAACCGGCAGCTCGGTGGCATCCTCGTCGCCGTCCACATCAACTTGGATGTCTGCTGGAATCTGGTGGGCAGTCACATCTCCAGTGTATTTGCGCAGTCGGCCTACATGCGCGGTAACCTCCGAGATCCTGGCGATTGGAGAGGCAGGTTTGATGACATAATGGACTTCTGTAGCTTTCCTCACTACCTTCCAGGGGCCAGTCCATCTTTTGGTGATCTTGGCTGCCTTCCCTGGCACCAGGCGGGGGGCCAGGTACCAGACCAAATCTCCAACCTCATACTTGGCCGTGCCTTCGTAAGCTGCCGCGCTCCTCCGGATGGCTCCCTCCTCCTTCTGCTGGATGGCATCATACACTGCATAGTAACGTTGCAGGAGGGCTTGGACGTTGGCTGGAACCGAGGCATATTCTGTTTCTGGCAGCCGGAGCACCATGTCCACCGGAAGCTTGGCCTCTCTCCCAAAGTAGGCTAGGAACGGGGTCACGCCGGTAGATCTGCAGGCCTTGGTGTTGTAGGCGAAGGCAATGGCAGGCAAGTGGGGCTCCCAGTTGTTGTCGTCTCTGTCTAAGAACAGACGCATGCCGGTATTGAGCGTCCGATGGAACCTTTCCACTCGGTTGGACTGTGGGTTGTAGGGTGGTGGATGTGTCAGGCCAATCTCAAGCCTGGAGGCCAGTTCCTGGAATACCTGGCCGGTGAACTCCATCCCATTATCAGAGTGGATCTTCAGGGGGCATCCAAACGTGGCCAGGTGGCGGTGCAGCAGGGCTTCAGCCACCGTGAGGGTGCGCTTGTTGGGGATGGCGTAGAGGCTGACAAACCGGCTGAACCCATCTTGGCAGGTGAGGATGTAGCGGTTCCCATCTGGGGTCTCTGGCAGCGGCCCCACCAGGTCGATGAACAGGACTTGCTGTGGATACCCCTGGCGGGAGGGTACATGTATCCCTTGTTTCAACCTTTCCTTGGTAACCTTCTGGACACATTCAGGACAAGTCTGAACCATCAGGCGGACGTCACGGGCCAGGTTGGGCCACCAGAAGTGCATGGCCACACGGGCGATGGTCGCGTCCATCCCAAAGTGTCCGGCCATGGGGGTCCCATGGGCTAGAAAGAACGCGTCCTGCTGGAGGGCCGAAGGCAGCAGGTATCTTGTCCGCTCTCCTGTCAGGGTCTGGTCAGTGGTGGTGAGGCAGCCATGCTCGTCAAGTCCCGGGGCTGAGAAGCGGCTGGCGTACTGCTGCTCGTCTCGGTCCTTGCCGCGCAGCTCAGCCTTGGTTGGGGCTCGGCCATCAGCCACCCACTGGCGGACACGGAGCAGGAGGGGGTCTTGTGTCTGGGCTTCTAGTACTCTAGCTGGGTCCAGTCGGGCGGCAGGGGGCCGGCTGGCTGCGGACTCCCCTAGCTGGCAAAGGTTATGGAGATACTCAGCCTGCTCTGCTAATTCTTCGGCGCTGGCCGTTGGCATGTTGGCGTCCTCCCGGCGGCTGAGGGCGTCAGCGTTGGTGTTCTGGGTGCCAGGACGGTGGCAGACAGTAAAGTCTAGGGCCGCTAGCTCCTCTTGCCAGCGGGCCACCATTCCTGTGGATGTGTTCAGTGACTTCATCTGCAGCAAGGCTGAGGAATCAGTGTTGATCTGGAAGCTGCGGTAGGACAAGATGCCGTGGAATTTCCGGATTCCATACATAATGGCGGCCATCTCTCCCTTCCAGGACGGGTAGCGAGTCTCGGGGTCTGTTGTCTTGCGCCCCACGGCGGCAATCAGCCTCTCCTTGCCGTCCTGGCATTGACTCAGAATGGCATAGATGGCGCGGCTGCTGAAATCTGTGGTGAGCTGGAATACCGCTGGCAAGTCAAACCTGGGCGGCGCTCGGATGGGGGCTTGACGGAACTTGTCCTTGAGCTGCAGCAGCTGGGCTTCCATCTCAGGTGTCCAGGTTAGGGTCTTGGCCGTCTTCTGCCGATTCATCTCGTAGGTGAGGTCGGCATACTCTGGGATGAACAGGCGGTAGTATCCAAAGAACCCCAGAAGCGCCAGCAAGTCTTTGGGGGTACTGGGGGCCGGCCAGTCCAGGATGCGGTCAATATAATCCTCTTGCATGGCTATCCCCTCACGGCTGAGGGTGTGGCCCAGATAATCCACCTTGGCTCGGAACAGCTTAGTCTTGGCTGGCTTGAGGCGGATTCCTCCCCTGCGGTGGGCTTCCAAGACCTCTCGGAGCCTAGCCAGGTGGGCCCAGGTATCCTGGTGGAAGGTCAGGACGTCGTCAAGGTATGACTGGAGGTTGGCTGTGCCTAATGGGTTTAGGACCCCTGCAATAAATCTAGAATAGACGGATGGTGCCGTAGCCAGGCCAAAGGGCATCCTTTTCCATTGATACAAGCCTCTGGGGGTGGTGAAGGCGGTGCAGGGCCGGCTGTCCTCAGACACACGGATGGTGTAGTATGCGGCCACCGCGTCCAGGGCACTGTAGACGCGGTGCCCTCCAGCTCGTTCTACCAGCTGCTGGATCCTGGGCAGGGGGTAGCTGTCCAGCTCCAGGCACTTGTTGAGGGCTCTGTAGTCGACGGCCCAGCGGGTGCTCCCGTCCTTCTTCTTGATGGGCACCAGGGGGCTGCTCCAGGCGGAGTCTGACGGCTCTATGACTCCCTCCTGTAGCCAGGTGTCCAATTGTTTCTCCAGTTCAGCCTCCTGCCGCGGGTTCAGATCCCTAAATCTCTGGCGGATCGGCTGGGTCCCTGGCTTGAGGCGCAGCTGCAGCTCGACTATATCGGTGCAGCCGGGGGTAGAGTTGGAGAAGACGTCCCTGTACTCTGATAGCATGGTCCAGACCTCCTTCTTGAGCAAGGGGTCCTTGCGCAGAAACTCGTTGTCTTCCATCTCAAGGGCCTCCCACAACTCTTGCATGTCTGGGGGCTCAGCAGGCTCTTGGAACGAGTGGAGACTAGGGGGAGGCTTATCAGAAACCTCTAAAATGTCAGGCTTGACCAGCTCCCCTGCCACTGGGAGGCCAGCGTCCAGCAGAAGGGGCGTCTCCCCTTCATTCACCACCAGTACTCGAAACACAGTGGCGGATCCAGGCCTGTGGGCATACAGGCCTTCTGGGATGACAAGATCCTCCCCAAACCTCTGTTCTGGGGCAGCTAGTTGGATGGCATCCTTGGTGCGGTGGCCTACTAGCTCAACAGGGACCGCCACGACACCGCGGCCAGGCAAGACCACTCGCTTGGCCGTGCGCAGTTGGGGTGGCTGGCCGTCAGTTGGAGTGACAGCGCTTAGCCTATACGTGGCTGGGGTGGGGCCAGCTTCGGCTCCGGGACCCACCGGCCGCGACTTGACGGGCTCGGCCTCGGGAGGGGCTGACGTGTCGGAGCCAGGTGTGGCTCCGAGGGCGTCCAGCCACGATTTGACGGGCTCGGCGCTGGGAGAGGCCAAAGTGCTGGGTCCAGCCTGGGCTCCGTGGGCGTCCGGCCGCGACTTGACGGGCTCGGCGCTAGGAGAGGCCGAGGCAGCGGAGCCATGCATGGTTCCGGAGGCAGCCGGCCACGATTTGACGGGCACGGCGCCGGGAGAGGCTGATTCCTGGGAGTTGAGTGTGGCTCCGGGTACATCAGACCGCGACTTGACGGGTCTGGACTCGAGCTTGGCTGGTGGACTGGCTGGAGGTCCCAGGTAGAGGGGGCCAGGTGGACACGGCTGGCCGTTGATAAAGGTGTCGGCGGAGAAGATTGGTTCTGGAGGGCTGGCAATCTCAGGGAACGTTGTTGGCAGGTTCTCCCGCGGCACCTTGGGCACTGGGGGCAACCCCATGGCTAGTAGGTTGGTCCCCCTATGGGCGTTGAGCGCAGCATCCACCCAGTGCGTGCCTTTCTCGACCACACGCGGCTGCTCTGGCAGCGGGCCTGGCAGAGGCCCTTCATAACTCAACTCTCTCTCGGCTGTCTCCCGGTCAATGGGGACGCCACGGAGTGGGATAAACTCCCCACGCACCCACAAGCAAGGTGGTTGCATGTCGAAACAGAGCCTAGTTCCGAACTCCTTGAGAAAATACCCTCCTAAGTTCAGAGGGTGTGAGAGGTTCCGGACCACAGTCACGTGGTAAAGATGGAGTATAAGAGTGTGTGAGACTGCCATATATAATTCTTTCAATTTTCCTATTACCTGGAGGGGTTGGCCTTCCTCGTTAGCAGTCAGGATTTGGGTGTTAACCGGAATCAACATGCGTTGCACGCCCATTGCGTGCATGAGGTGTTCAGAAATTACAGCAGACCCTGGTACACGGTTGCCAGAATCGATCATGGCATCAACCTGTACATGCTGGGCAGGGTCAGGAGTAGGAAACCTCACCCTGATATGGCAGGGGAAGTGGAGGTCCTGCCCTTAAGACAAGGGGGCCTCCCGTTCGGCTGGGGTTGGCAGAAACTTCGGTGGTGGCCGAACCGCAGCTATGGTGGTATCGCTTACCATGGTGGCTTAGACTGTAGCTTCGAATCACTAGAGCTTATTAATTATCACTGGGTCAACAATTTTATATTTATTCTTATCACTTGGTTGACATTTATACACACTTATGTGTTGTTATCACTAGGAGCTCTAGGTGTGATTCTGGAAGCACTGGCAGCAGGGAATGTCCGTCCTGCAAGGTTCAGAGGGGTGACGGCGATAGGGAATGACCCGTCCTACAGCGCCGCTGGTTCGAATCCCGAAAATGACGGCAGGGAATGGCCCGTCCTGCAGCGCCTCGGGTTCGAATCCTGGAAGGCAGCGGCAGGGAATGTCCCGTCCTGCCGTGCCCGTGGCTCAAAATCTGCTATCCGTCGCAGTGGTAGGGCTTACTTGTGTGCTGAAGCTTCGCAGCCACACATTGCCTTCTCAAGGAGACCAGCACCCAGCTGTCTGTCTCGTGGGTTTGGCCTGGGTGTCCTGGGGCTTGTCCCAGCTACACTTGCCAATTTAGACTCAGTTCTGTAGCCGTCTGAGCTAAATTATCCGATTACCGTGGCTGCGCCCCTAGCGCTACTCCTACACGGTACGGAAAAAGAGTCTTAACTGGCGCTTTTAGCAGGCTAAATCTGCTTGCCGTAGGCCAGAGGCCCACATATTGCGTTCAAAATGATGGAAATTCGACCTAAAAAGGCCGTCTCGCGGGTCAGTTGGCTTCTCAGTTGGCGGCTGATTGTCCCCTTACTTGCCAAAGGGTCCAATCAGAGGTAGAATAGGCTAGTTTCTGTAAGGCTCGATCTCACAGCTGACACCAAGTTCTGGTAAGCCGAGCGTTCTCGGCCCACAGGGTAACGAGTTCGGATTCAACGAGCCCTAGCCTTGAATTATTCTACCAAAACAAACTAGCAGGATTTAGTCATACAGAAATTATATATTTAACTGAATAATATTTACAAGCAATGTTTACTATATATATACAACAGATTATAACAATGGTTAGGTTTGAAGGGGGTGTGGGACGCTAGGTCTTAGCTCCCGGCGGTAGACAGGCTGTGGGGGCAGCGGTGGTAAAAAGGGGAGGCAGCGCCTCCCGGTTATATAAGCGCGTGAGGGACGCGTGATAGTTGCATGTTTGAGTCCCCTCCCCACATTTAGGCAGGCCAGTTTGACCGCTAGATAGCGGGGTCAACATCGGTCATGAGATAGATGGTGATATAATAAGATTAGTGCAGTGGGTTTGTTATCATAAGTCACAGCGTAGCAATTCTGTAAACTGCCTGTCCGTCTGGTTGTCGTATTACCACAAAGGCACTGTTAAATTGTCATCTGGTCTTTATGTCGACGCAAATATGCATAAGGCATAATATTTCTTTAATAACAATTAAATGATATATTAGTTTTGAACATTTTTATAATGCAAACCTTTTTCTAAAATAAAAAAAACTACTGTGAAAATACGACGAAACGCCCCTTAAGAGGCGTTTCCAAGAAAAAGACCATACCCAGAGAAACTTTTCCTTAGCTCACCCCAGCCGTAATAGTGCCATTAGTACTCTTATTACCCCGCATCATCTTTATCTTAACACATTTAACAACCATTTTACTCAACACAATGAAAACAGATTTTTCTTCCCAAATAGATAGATATAAAAGAAAATAGAGTAGCAACATGAAAATCCTAGCGTCTGCGCCAATAACTTAATCAAACCTTAATCTTAGAAATACACTAGAATAAAATTCATTCAAACATAAAACCTAATATATAAAATACTTAGGGGCGCAGTGTTCGAAAGAGAAAGAGGGAGCAGAATAATAGCCTTAAACCAACCCAAGACCTAATTTTAGAAATACATTAGACTAAAGTCTTACTCTCATCTTGACTCAAAATATATGAAATGGAAGGGGGATTTGGTAGATAATTTTTTTTTTTTTTTTTTGGGGGGGGGCGGGGGGATTTCTTCTAAAGGCGATTTATCTTGTGAGGTTGGGGATAACTTTCCCCTAGAAAATAAAAAATAAAATTCCAGGACCTATGAGAAGCGAGATCCTCCATTACATCCAAGGGGAGTGCTTCTTCCACCTCCCTAACGCTAAAAATACACCTTTCTTATTGTCTGTAATATGCCCCCCTACAACCCCCTCGATTTTTGTTGAAGGGGGGGGGCCAAATTTTTGGAGAGATGAGAGGAGAAGTGGCAAAGAAAACCCTTCAAAAAAGAGATGGATATTCCACATTTTTATGACGTCACATGGCTGATTTTTTAGACACTTTGTAAAGTTAAAAGTTACCACTGCATCTATTTTAGTTTGTCTATTTATCTAGGCGTAGATAATAAATCATAATAATGTGGAGCAAAATATTATAAATACAATATGCAGGGTGCACAAAAAAAATTTTAAGTTTAAATGTCTAATCCAGACAACTACCTAGCCCAAGTGGTAGAGACCCTTTTTGCCTGTTAGCAAATTGTTTTTTGTTATTTTGTAGGGACTTGGCTGTGTTTATATTTCCGACGCTATTAGCTTCTTTCAAAGACTCAATACAAAATCGGGTCGGCGTCCCTGCCCTGTGGGCAGAGTTACATATAGCTCATGCCCCATCTATACTTTTACTTTAAAGGGTGAACTCAATAAAAATAAATATAATAGACAGGGTGGACTCAAATGATACATACAAACATTGGTACTTTTATTGAATTTTGATTGGTTGGTTTCATACTAGCCAGCAATATCCAGACTTTTCAAACAATGATTTTCATCTACAAAATGGGTAATTTTGTTTATCATCATTTAGTATTAGAGATGTATATCGTCCAATGTATTACCCCTTAATATTCCTGTAATGGAAGTCTAATAGTATTTATATACCGAACTTAATTAATAGGATAGGGCTCTAAAAGCAAGCAAAGAAGATGCATAATAAGATGGAATGAGGATAACTTTTTCTCCCAAACTTTACTTTGAAAGCGCAATTTACCAAAAAACTACTTAACTCCATTGAATTAAATTACAGTTTAGTAACTAATACAAAATATTTTAGCTGTCAGGTAAATAAAAAAAAGTAATATGATTTGATTATCATTTTATGTGATAAAATCAATATAAATCAGAATATAACATAATGTTTTAACATGTATATATAAATATGTGTATTATGTAATTTTATTATCATGTTAAATTTATTTATGATTTTTTCTAGTAAGAAGAATAAATCATTTAAAACACAATGTTCACCCTGCAAATTATTATATTTATTGTAAATCCAATAACATAAACACTAAAAACATTTACACATTTATTTCCTGCCATATTGGATATAGAATATACATGGATATTATGTCAGGAGAAAAATTGTCGCTATTTAGGTTGTTATTTAACCTTTCATTTATTGGTCAATTCGAGCACCAAGTAGGAAAGGAGGGGATTAGGTGGAGGGAGGGGAAGGGGTGAATAGTTATTTTAGCCCGCTGCGTGTTTATTATATCATGTCGATTGCTAGGAATAAACAAGAATGACAACATCCAAAAAAGCGAAGCTCTGAAATGGTAGGACAAACGAAAATTAACACTTGTATATAGTGTCAGAACTGGAGAATATAAATATTTAATCTGAAACAAAATATTAAGCATATTTGTTGCACAACTGCTTAAATACAGGATACAGGACATACTTACATTTTTAGGACTTGTTTATAAAGAAGCTTCGCTTATAACATTGTACTTTGTTGTCCTAGGAATCAGTATTCCAAATATCATATTTTAAAAAATCAAAATCTAAAATTATTGTCAAAAAAGTAAAATATCAGCATGTTTAAAATGGACGAACGGATATCCTGCATGTTTGAAATCGCTTGTACAATTCAAACATGTCTAAATTAACGAAAAGAGCTCATTGTTACGGACCTTCCTTATTATAGAAAAGCTTTGCTTTAAAAAAAATATAGAGCGAATAAAAGCATTAGAAAGAAAATTAGGCGATTTCTTTTAGAACAAATTTCTTATTTACAAGAAATCTTTTTTTAAAACGCAAATGGCTAAGAAAAAAAACAAGGATGACAAAAGATTAAGTAACGAAACACAAAAATTTATAAAAGAAAAAACAGAAAAATTAATTATAGAGACTATGTTCAGTTGATAAACGTGCTAAAATTCTTAAAAATCAGAAACACTTTCTGAAATATAAATAGTCAAGGATGACAACATCCATAAAAGCGAAGCACTGAAACAGTAGGACAAACGGATATTAACACTTAATAGTGTCAGAACTGAATAATCAGAATATAAATGTATAAGAGTCGCAATTGTATGTAAATTTGTTGAAAAACTGCTTGATACAGGATAATGTTTATGGACATTCCTATTCTATGACAATTCTAATCTCTTTAAATTAACGAAAAGAGCTAACTGTAACGGACGGACTGACCCTAATTATAGAAAAGCTTCGCTTTTAAAAATATGTTCAATATTTTTTTAATGTATTTTAAGCACGACCGACAAACTGGCGGACAAAGTTAATTATACACTTGAAGATCATTGATACAGGGAATCTTCATCCAAAAAAAAATGAAACGTCTATCTTCAAAAGCAGCCGAGAAAATCGCATTTCCTCCATAGCGTCACGGACGGACAGACAAAGTGATTTATAGAGTAGCTTCGCTACTAAAAATATGAATTATAAAGCATATAAATATTGATTATGCACATATGGGGAGACATATATCTCAGGGATCTTAAGGGATAAGACAATGAACGATAAAAAGATGTAAATAACCAAACAATTACCCCTTCTGTGGATTAAAATTTTTGGTTTAAACGTTTGGACACTAAGATATTTGAATAAACCAATGAAAATTCACGAAAAGGTACCCAAGGTTTTTGATCCAACAAATAAGATAAATAGCTATAAAACTTTGATTAGTTTTTTTTTGTAAATTTTGACTGAATCTTAATTTCCATATGTGTACGCAGTTTCCGCGGTGTTTCCTCATCCCATCTCAATATTTACTTCTAGCTAAAAAAGCTTCAAACTTGCAACAAAAAAAAAATTTGAAAATTAAAGTTTTGTATGTATAAATCGTTTATACATTCAAAATTTTGAAAGTTTGAAGCTTTTTTAAACTGCGTACACATTTGGAAAATAAAATTCAGCACATCTTAAATCAAATATATTAGTGCCCAAACGTTTTAACCAAGAATTTAATTCTACGGAATTTTTTTTATCTTTTATTTGTATCTTTTAATCGTCCATTGTCTTATCCCTTTTTCAGCCCAATATCCCCCCCCTGCGTGGATATATCTAATAAAATCAAAAATAAAAATATTCTGGGAAAATATGAAAGCAGGGATGCGGAGCTGGAGTCGAGGAGCCGCCATATTTTACTGGAGCCGGAGCCGATATTTTCGGTAAATAACGGCTCCGGGTTAGCTAAAAAAAGAGTTTTTTTTATTAATTATAATAACTTTGGTAACTTTGTTGTGTCGTGTGCAAATGCCCCTTTTAAGTTTTTCAAGTCAATAAAAAAAAACTTTTAAAACCTTCAAAAGTCAAAAATAGACTAAAAAAATTTGTTGAGTTTTTCTTGATTTAAACTCGGAAACGGTGACAAATCTGGAGCCATAGCCGGAGCCATTATTTTCAGAGGCGGCTCTGCGGAGCCGCACCAAAAAAACAAACGGCTCCGCATCTCTGAATAAAAGCAATAACATCGCACCTGAGGTGGATACTTAAAAACATTAAAAACACTTGAAGACACGTTCGACGACTCAGTCTTCCGGGACTCGAGGTTAAATTTTTTCCTCTTCTTAAAAACACTTCAAGACACTTTTGAAGAGACGTCAAGTTTTGTGTAGCTTTGCGTAATTTTGCGTTAAAAAATCCTCTCGCTTTCCCTCCTAATATTATGTCATTAATAAGAGTTAACAACTTTTTTTCTCAAGTTTTATTTACATTTTTTCAAACTGAAAATCACAAGCGATTTCGCACCTAGCATTTAGGAACTATATATTCAAAGGGTAGAAAATAGCATAAAACCATTTATAATAGGATTTTGTATTGTATAATAAACAATTCTCACCGAATAATAAAATAAAGCATCGGGCCCTCGGAAAATAGAAATTGATAATAAACTTATGATATTTAATTTTACTATCCGTGGAAATATTAAATAAATATTTAAATAAAAAAAATTGTGAAAATACTTGTTTGTCACCCTATAGGAATATATTCCCCCCCACTAAAGAAAAGTGCCTAATTTGCAGACTAACATACACACACTGTTCGATATAAATTGAGAACACTTCGAAGACGTCTTCAACTACCTACTTGAAGACTTGTCTTCAAAGAGTAGCTCTTCAAGAAAAAGTTTTTAAGAATTACTTTTTGCCAAAATACTTGAAGACTGCAAGACTTCAAGACGTCGACAATGTTTTAAGTATCCACCTCTGCACGGCAAACAGTTTGATAATAACTTTACATCTGTTAATTTTATTTAGTTTCAGTAACGAGTGGGGGGATTTATTTATTAAGTTAAACGACTAAATTCAAAGTGATAATTTTAGTTTTCAATATTTTATATCATAAAAGTTTGTTAATTTTTTTTAGTTGAAATGCTACTAAATATGAAATATGTTAATGATATTCTATCGGTCCGTCTATCTGCAAGAAAGATGGAATCATGATTTTTTTGGTTACAATTCAACTTAACAAGGATGACAACAGCCATAAAACGAAGCACTGAAACGGTAGGACAAACGGACATTACCACTTGTATAGTGTCAGAACTGAATAATCAGAATAAAAAAGTATAAGAGTCGAAGCAAAATTGTAAGAAAATTTGTTGAAAAACTGCTTGATACAGGATAATGTTTATGGACATACTTACATTTTTAGGACTTGATTATAGAGTTGCTTCGCTTATAACATTATACTTTGTTGTCCCAGATCAATCGGATGATTAGATCACATAGAAATTTGTTGTTAAAAAAGTAAAAAATCTACATGTTTAAAATGGACGTACGGAATTCTTATAATGATTAAAGAGTTGCTACGCTTTCTAAATCGTAACAAGATACTACAGAAATAACCATGCAAAGTTTGGAATCGATAGGACAATTCTAACATACCTAAATTAACGAAAAAACTCTATGACGGACGGACGGACCGACCCTAATTATAGAAAAGCTTCGCTTTTAAAAAGCTATATTTTTGTGTGATAATTCCTTAATTATGTAAAGAAATATTTTATTTTTAGTAGCGAAGCTACTCTATAATTCACAATGTCCGTCCGTCCGTCTGTCCGTCTGTCCGTCCGTCTGTCCGTCCGTCTGTCCGTCCGTCCGTAATTAATGAATTGGGGGAAACGTGATTTTCTCGGCTCCTATAAAAGATAGAGAGCTGAAATTTTTTGACAATATTACCATCATTAAGGAGCACAATTAACTATAAAACATCAATGGTGGTCGGACTGCCTTATAGCAGGTTTTAGGCTATTTTTTATATTTTTCAAATTTTCCTCATATCTTTGGTGTTTATGGTCCGATTTTCGAAATTTTTTCAGTTAAAGATATCAAAATTAAATTTCCCGTCATTTGAAGAAAACAACATTGACGGTCAGACTGCCTTTTTGCAGGTTTTTGGCTATTTTTATATTTTTCACATTTCCCCCCATATCTTTGGTGTTTATGGTCCGATTTTCGAAATTTTTTCAGTTAAAGATATCAAAATTAAATTTCCTGTCGTTTGAAGAAAACAACAATGACAGTCAGACTGCCTTTTTGCAGGTTTTTGGCTATTTTTTATATTTTCCAAATTTTCCTCATATCTTTGGTGTTTATGGTCCGATTTTCAAAATTTTTTCAGTTAAAGTTATCAAAATAAATTTCCCGTCATTTGTAGAAAACAACAATGACGGTCAGACTGCCTTTTTGCAGGTTTTTGGCTATTTTTATATTTTTCACATTTTTACCCATATCTTTGGTGTTTATGGTCCAATTTTCATAATTTTTTCAGTTAAAGATATTAAAATTTAATTTCTGGCGTTTTAAGAAAAGAAACAATGGCGGCAGGTTTTTGGCTATTTTTATATGTTGATATATTTCCCCTTATCTTTGGCATTTTTGGTCCAATTTTAAAACTTTTTTGCATTAAAAGTTTCAAAATATTTTTTCCCATTGTTATGTGCATCTAGTATGTAATTTACTATAACCATCTTCATCATACAAAATAAAACAAGGTTTCATGTTTATTTTCTCCAATAAATCTATTATTGATTTTAATAAATAAACTTAAAATCTACTTCTTTGTATTCCCATCCACAATTTTTGTGCTTCGCTACTTATGGATGTTGTCATCCTTGTTTATGTGATAATTCAACAGTTTAATTAGCTTTCTAATTAATATGAAGGAATTTATATTATGATGTCAGCAGAGAGAAGTTTGTCATCATGTATAAACAAGGATGACAACATCCATAACAGCGAAGCACAGAAACGGTAGGACAAACGGACATTAACACTTGTATAGTGTAAGAACTGAATAATCAGAATATGTAAAATGTATAAGAGTCGAAGCAAAATTGTAAGTAAATTTGTTGAAAAACTGCTTGATACGCGATAATGTTTATGGACATACTTACATTTTTAGAACTTGATTATAGAGTCGCTTCGTTTATAATATTGTACTTTGTTGTCCCAGGAATCAATATACCAAAAATTAAATCAATCTGATTGATATTACAATTAATAATTTCTATTTTTATTAAATGTATTTAACCTTGCTAAAGTTAAAATAAAATGTTATGTTTTTAGCTCACATAAAAATTTGTTGTTAGTAAAGTAAAAAAATCAACGAGTTTAAATTGGATGTACGGACAATCTGGTAATAATTATAGAGTTGCTACGCTTTCTAAATCTTACCTAACTACTATAGGAATCACCATGCAAAGTTTGAAATCGATAGGACAATTCTAGCATGCCTAAATTAACGAAAAGAGCTATCTCTCTGTGACGGACAGACGGACCGACCCTAATTATAGAAAAGCTTCGCTTTTAATAAATACTAAGTGCTAAACTTATAGAAGTTAGTCTTGTTTATGTTATTGAATCCATTCATTGACATTAGAGGTCCCAACTAGCTCATATAAGGTTAGCTTATTTAAGTTTATGTTATTTAACATTGTCACCTTATTAAAAGCGAAGCTTTTCTATAATTAGGGTCGGTCCGTCTGTCCGTACGTCCGTCCGTAACGGATAGCTTTTTTCGTTAATTTAGGCATGTTAGAATTGTCCTATTGATTTCAAATTTTGCATGATGATTCCTTTAGTAGTTAGGTACGATTTGAAAAACGTAGTAGCTTTATAATCATTACCAGAATGTCCGTACGTCCATTTTAAACATGTTGATTTTTCTGCTTTTTTAACAACAAATTTTTATGTGATCTAATTATCCGTTTGATCTGATTTTTGGTATATTGATTCCCTTAACAACAAAGAACAATATTATAAGCGAAGCATCTCTATAATCAAGTCCTAAAAATGCAAGTATGTCCATAAACATTATCCTGTATCAAGCAGTTTTTCAACAAATTTACTTACAATTTTGCTTCGACTCTTATTCTTTTATATTCTGATTATTCAGTTCAGACACAATACAAGTGTTAATGTCCGTTTGTCCTACCGTTTCAGTGCTTCGCTTTTATGGATGTTGTCATCCTTGTTTACTCATATTTAGTCCAATAAATAAACGCTAGACAGCGATATCGGTATTATTATCAAAAGGTAATTGTAGCATAGCTACTCTATAACTTGAACTTAGTCTGTTACCCGGGAGCGATTTTATCTCAATACGCGGCTAATTTTTAAAAGTGAAGATTTTCTATAATTAGGATCGGTCCGTCCGTAACGGCTAGCTCCTTAGTTAATTTAGGCATGTTAGAATTGTCCTATCAATTTCAGGTACGAATAAGAAAGCATAGCAACTGTATAATTATTACCAGAAAGTGCGTATGTCCATTTTAAAAATCCGTTTTTTTCTCTTTTTGAAAACATTTTAGAAAGATATCCTTATAATAAAGTAACAGGATGTCTGTTTGTTTACACCGAAGGTACTCATTAACCGCTGAACCGATATGGTTCTCCGTTACAGGGAAGCTTCTCATAGTTCCCAGGAAGGTTTATACCTATTTTGGGGGATGGTACCACGAAGCACTTTCCTAAGAGAAATCCCCCCCCCCCCCAAAATAAAAATATTAAAATTTTTCAAACTTTGCATGATGATTCCTGTGAAAGTTATTGTTAAATTTATTTTACAATATTTTATATTATATATATTTTTTTCCTAACATTTTCAAAAGCGATGTTTTTCTATAATTAGGGTCTACCAGAAACGATTAGTTTTTTTGCTTATTTTATAATGTCTTTTGGATTTCGAAATTTGTATGATAATTCCTGTAACAATTAGGTACGATTTAGAAAGCGTAGCAACTCTATAATCGTTACCATAAAAATATGGTGATTTTATTGTTATTTTATTGATTATCCGATTCATTTGATTTTCTAAATAAAGATTCTTAGGACATTAAGGTCAAGTATTATAAGCAAGGCATCTCTATAATCATATCCTAAAAATGACAGTATGTCCTTTCACTGTATATTATACTAGCGGCTACGCCCCTAGAGGCCTCTAGGGGGCACTTTAGGAGGGGAGAGTCGAATTTTATAACCCCATTTGTTATTTCAGATTTTAAAAGAAAATGTTAAAAAAAAATTTTTTTTTCAATTTTTAATTTTAGTTAGGTACTAAAACAATTTAAATTTTTTTTTAGGGGGAAGAGAGAATTTTTTTTCTAGTGGCGAATTTTCTTGGCAGGGTGGTGGTACCATCCCCCAATATAGTTATAAACCTTCACGGGACCTATGAGAAGCTACCCAGTTAAGGAGAACCCGATCGGGTCAGTGGTTAGAGAGATCATTCTGTACAAACAGACAGACAAACAGAATACAGACAGACATACAGACAAACATCCTGTTTCTTTATTATAAGGATTTATGCAATTTTACAATAAATTTACGTACAATTTCATTTAGACTTAGAAATTAATATTCTGTTCAGTAAGTTTTGATACTCTACAAGAGTTATTGTTCATTTGTCCTTTCTTCTGATTTTAGAGATTCGCTTTTATGGATTTTGTCATTCTTGTTTTGTGATGATTCTGCTGGCCAATATCATCAACTCTTGGTATAATCATTTTTTTAGAGATTTTTTAATTAACTAATGTTTAAAAATGCCTTTTTAAAAAGAGCTTTAAATATCAAAAACTATTAAACTTAAACTTTTTTACTTTCATACATGAAAAATTAGAGATGCAAATTTATTTTAGTGAAGCTACACTATAATTTACTTTGCACGCCCGTCTATCAATCTGTAATGCTATGGGGAAATGTGACTTTCTCAGCTGCTATTGAAGATTGTTAAGACTGACATCTGAACATCTCCTCTATAACTCACTTTGTCCTTTTGTCTATTACATCATTTTTTTCTGCTTGCTACTTATGTTATAGTATTCTAGCGGCTTCGCCCCTAGCCTCTAGGGGCTTTGCCCCAAGAGGTATAATTACATCTTCTATTTCCTACCCAGCGGAAACAAATGCGAATAAATCGCATATTTTCGCGAATAAATGGCAAATTCGTAAAAATTCTTTTAAAAAATTGGGAGGGTTTTTTTTGGGGGGGGTTGGGGGTGTCCCACCCCCCAAGAAAATAGTCTAAAACCACCACAGAACCAGTAGGTATATTCCCTGAAGAGTAGAATCCGATTGGTTCAGTGGTTACCGAGATCTTAAGGGACGGACGGACAGACAGACATCAAGCTACATTCGCTTGGGGAGTTTTGTATTAGAAAAAAATATTTAGAAACTTTTAACAAACAACTGTTTTCTAGAGCATATGAATAGACCAAATTCTATGGTCATTATTCTGATCGAATAAATAACTTTAAATGCAGCTAGCTCCCAAAAGGCTGACAGCACAGACTCTGTACACATACCATTAAAACCAGTATTAAAAGATCTAAAATAATCAGGGAATAATTAATAACTAAAAATTCACATGAATTACACAGCAAACTAAAGGCGCGAAAATTTTAGTATTTTATTCCATTCCTAAACTTAGTTCTTGTTTCAGATGATTAAAAATGTGCTCAACAAATCAAAATGTTTCACAAATGATAGAAACAATATTGAAAATTTCTTATGAAATTTTGGAATGTAGGGTAAATAATCTTTAACATCTATTTTCTATGAGAGCCTTTTTAGGTCACTTTCTTATCTGCTTTCTAAGTTAGACGGCTGTTTTTTTTTCAATTTGCCTGGCTGTTCATCTTAATTTTTACATTTGTGTTAAACTTACTTTGCTATTTAAAACAAATACAGATATTATTTGGTCAGTAAAAGACTGTGTTGGTATGTCTATTTGGATTGCCTAACAAAGATAAATATTAGCTGGATGGTTTTTCTGTTTATTTTATTCTTTTTTTGTCAAGTAATTAATTGTATCAATGAAGATAAGAACAATAAGAAGCAAAGAAAAGCATAGAAATAAAAAAAATTATTAAAGTAGGTTTTCATTTTATATTTTTATTGTCTAGCCTGGTAGTAGTCTAAAAAAGGCCAAGATATCTGTTGAAGGTGAAAATGGAAAGGACATCAGTCAATATCTGGACAAGGTATTTTAAATTATTTTCGTACTACAGCCAAGATTATAATAAATATTAAACTGAACTTGATAAAAATCCCTCCTTATTAAAAATATAAAAAATATTCAAGAATTCAGATAGGGAGGGGGGTCAAATACAACCCCTACCACCTCAAGTGCTCCTAGAGGTCTAGGCGGTTGTAGCCACTTCTGTTCAATAAAGTAATATGGAAGTCTCTATTTGTAAGACCCAAGGTCAAGACCACATTTTATATTTTCAGATTTAAATTTTTTTGCTGAAAGTATCAGACTATAGTTTAAAGTTGTTCTATGAAGTAAACGGATGTAAGGGACAATTTTTGGATTTTATATTTTCATTTAATATTGATTCAATAAACAATATCTATCATTTTTAATTCTAGGTCATATTTCGATTTAAAAGTAAATTTGGGGACAAAGAAGAGGAATGTTCTTCTCCTCCCTTGGTCTACAAGGATATTTTTACTGATTATAGTCAGCCAGAGAAGATTAACATTCATCTTATTTTTAAAGATAAAAGCAAATTCAAGGTAAATATATTCTTTTAAACTGTTTTTAACCTATTTTCGAAAGGTATATCAAGAATTTACTCTGACACCTGTAGAATTGACTGCAGAGCTAAAAATGAGAATAATAGCCCACATCGATTTTTATTAGGATTTTAAAGTTTATTTTTTACTATGGATTAAGTAAATTTTCTCGTATTCATTCGAATCCGGTGGATAGGAACCGGTTCTCATCCATACGAAAAAACTATGTCTAGCATCGTATTATATCCAGCTTTCTACGAATATAGAAATGTACAATCATAAGATTAAAACTAGTTTTTTTAGCCGGTGACTTCGTCACCTCGGGCTAAAAAAACTAGTTTTAATCTCATAATTGTACATTCTATATCCGCGGAAAGCCGTTTATAATACGATGCGAGAAATAACTATTACTGAATCGTGAACTGTCTTTTCTTTTTGGGTAAAATTCTTGCTTCAAAGCATTTTTCTTCATAATATGATAAAAAGATAATGATTGTAAAAAAATAGCTCTTTAGATTTTATATTTATAATTATTCATTAAAAGTGAAAGATGTAGGATATATCTTAAAATTAAAATAAAAACTATGAGGATTCAGCATTAACCAATGACAAAGCTAGAAATCTTTAAATTTTAAATATAGTGTTTTCACAAAGTGACTTATTTCCAATAAAATAGAATAACTTTTATTTAATTAAAATGAAAAGAATGAAAACTATACACATTAAAGATACTTACTTTTTAAAAATATTTTGAAAAATAAGTTTGAATAATCTTATTTTATATCATATTTGTAAATGTGATAAAGATAAATTTGTTGTATTGCATAAACATTTATTTACATTTTTAAAGATTTAGCCCTCTACAGCCGACTTTTATGTGTTTTAATGTAAAATAGACATGAAACATTTTTATGTTAATTCATTGATACATTGTAAAGAATCAATTTTTAATTATTTTTGATAGATAAAATCAAAAGACCTAACTAGCATACAATATTTATGAAGCAAGACACTATAAAAGCTGAGTATTTTACCCACAAAGGAAAGAAACATCACGATTCAGTAAAATTTATTTAATCTATAGTAAAAAATAAACTTTAAAATCCTAATAAAAATCGATTTGGACAATTGTTCTCATTTTTGGCTTTGCAGTATGATTCTACAGGTGTCAGAGTATATTTTTGATATACCTTTCAAAAATAGATTAAAAACAGTTTAACTATTAAAGAAAAGGAACCTAAAGAAAAAAAACAAATTAGAGGAATTATTTTTGTGGAATGTAAGTAGCTAAGAATTTTAATTTGGTAAAGAAAATGTTGTATTAGGTCCATTAAAATTTTAAAAATTTCATGCAGAAAAGATAACACCCCTTAAATGAATACAAACACAAAAATAGTTCTATATGTAAATAAAAGTTTACTTAGATTTTTTATATTATTTTTATTAATTTTGCTATAATTTATTACACAATTATTTGAGTATTTCTCTTTATTTTAAACGTAAAATTAAGCTTTTGAAGAAAAATTTTTATTATGTCTAATCTTAGCATGAAACAGTTGATTGATAGAATGTTACAGATGTACTTATTCACTTATACTTGATTTATTTATTTTCGACTTTGAATTTTAGTAAGCAATGAAAACAAAATATTTTTAAATTCGATTTTACTCATAAATAAAATGCAAACAACACACCCTATAATCTGTTTCAGTCCAACCCAACAATAAGCCATCTGAAATATTCAATTTAGTGCAGTAAACAATATAAATTTTTTGAGAAGATAATAACATAATGAACATAAAAGCCATTGACATATTGGTTCTACAAAAAGTTCTATTTTTACTTTAAATACCTGAATTTTACCTGCACGAACTAATACACCATACCATAACTGGTTTTTTAGGCCTAGGCTTGAAATAGGCCTGAAATATTATTTTCCTACGTTTCCCATCCCTTATCCCTGGATGGACAGTCATTATGTTGCTATTAACAATGAATTTTTCAGATTGGGCTTGATTTATCACTGGGTGTTAAGCAGTCTGGATTAATTAAAGACAGTAAAATTTATAGGTAAACTATACATATTATATTAAAAAGCAGAGGTGGATTCAAGGACGTCCAAGGGGAGGGGGTGTAAATACCCCGCCCAAAATAAACAATTCCTAACAAAAAAATTTTTGGCGCGCATTTATACTGCTAAATATTTAATAGTATTTCATTATTAGATAGGTACCTTTTTACATTATTAAAATACCCCCCCAAAAATTTTACCCCGGCGGTAAATTTTTTTTGGGGGGGGTAAAAAAATTTACCCCTGCCAACAGATTTTACAGATTGCGCACCATTTCACCCCCCACAATTACAAATTACTCCCCTCTTTAAAAAAATTAACCCCCCCTCAAATAAAAAAGCTTGGATGCCCCTGGGTGGATTCTTAAAAATCTCTAGTATGGCAAAATTATTTTTCTGAAAAATCCTCCAAAATCACATTAAAATCTACGATTTTTTAAAGAATCCACTTCAGAATGATGTCTGTCCTAAGTCCGTCCAGGTGAAGCTTAGATCAAGCTAACCACTGGACTGGTTTTAAGAATAACCAGCATATCTCCTATATTTTTTTGTTAAATGTAATTTTTAAGGATTCCTCACTGGCCTAAAACAACTGAGTTCCTAAAGAAATTGCTCAATGGAGGTGGAGAGTTGGTGCAAGTGGCAGAAAAAGAGGAACTAGAAAAGGCACCATGTGAACTAGAAGAGGCAACAGATGGACTAGAAGAGGCTACTGATCAACTAGACGAGGCAACAGATGAAGTAGAAGAGACAACAGATAAACTAGAAGAGTTAACAAATGAACTGGATAAGGCAAGCTGCCGAATATACAAACTGCTTGGAAAAGTTGAAAAGCTTGATAGAGAGATAAATGATGCAGATGAAAACAACAAAGTGCTACAGGCAAATCTTGATAAAGCAAATGATAACAACAAAGTACTACAGACAAATCTTGATGATGCTAACTGCCGAATAAACAAACTGCTTGAAAAAGTTGAAAAGCTTGATAGAGAGCTTGATAAAGCAGATGATGATAACAAAGTACTAAAGAAAAATTTTAGTAAAGCAAATTATTACAACAAAGAACTGAAGAAAAATCTTGATAAGGCAAATCAAGCCTTAAAAATTGGATTCCATCATGAGAGAAAAATAACATCTGGGCTCAAAAATCAAATAAAAGCAGAAAAGTTGGACAAAGAAGAAAGTATAAAGAGATTAAAAGATGAAACTTCAAAAGCCATAAATGAATTAAAAGAACAATTAAAGGAGAAGTCAGAACAAATAGAAGCAGAACAATTAAAGATTCATACTCTTACTAAAGATTTTGAAGCTGATAAGATTGATACAATTCAGAAGATGAAAAAGGACAAACAAAAAGTTTCTAAGAAGTCTGCTAAAATTATTCTAGATTTAGAAACACAAAATGTGGAACATTTACAGAAAATGAAGGGTGAACATACAATTGTCACAAAGAAATTACAAGATGATAGTTTAGCTAAGATCAAAGATTTGGAAGAACAATTTTTAGAAATAAACAACACACTTGAGCAAGTGTTAGATGATAAAGAAGCCAAAATTCGTAACCTGGAAAAGAAAATTAAAATTCTTAATGAACAACATAATAAGGTAACTACTTAAATTTATGTTTTTTTTATGATAGCATAGCTATTCTATAACTAGGGTAAGTCTGTCTGTATGTCAAAGTCCGTTATCAAAAGTTAGACTTTATCATAGGTCATAAAAGATTTAGGTTGTTTTTTTTCAGCAAGTAATTGTTATCTTCATAATGGATATTTTGCTTTTCAACATTGTGGATATATTAGATTTGTCATCCTTTGTCATTACTTGAGATTCCTGATTGTTAAAATTATTTTTAAATTTATTTATCACTCATTTTGTGTTTCTTTTTATCGAAAATATATGCTGCTTATGGAGATAATTGTCCTTGTTCTATAACAACTGAAATTATTCAGAGATTGAATGCTGTTACGGAGAAGCTCAGCACTGTTAAACAATCCAAAACTAGCACTCAGATAGAGTTGAAGAGTACTAAGGTATGACTAAAACAATCGAGCAAAAATTAATGACAGTATCTAACATTTTAAAAGTTGTCTCGGAACGCATGCCTAGCCGTTCTCGAAATCTTAATCTCAAGCCCTCCGAATGACCAACATAGTGAAGTTTACAAATGTGTATTTATTACCATGAAAACAGTGAGTCTAAAACAAAAATATAAGAATTAAATACATAAAATTAATTGTTATTTTTTGTAACATCGAGGTTGCGTGATTTCAATTTAATAAGAAATATAAAATTTCTAAAAAACTTTAAATTGGCACGAATCATATTAAACAGCATCAGAAATTGATAATTTTGGAATAAAATGATCAATAATATAAAGGAAAATATTCGTATGTCAAAACTTAGCAGTTAAATGGTCTATTTGTTGAAAAATTAATGATTTAAATTTCTTCATAAAATTATACCATTCTACGCTTATTTTCAAGAATTAAAAGATAAATTCTTACCACATATGATGTCAAACTAAGCAGGAAGGCTTATTTGAGATATTCCACACATCAGAGCGCATGTATATTCAAGCAATACATTATTTTCATTTACGTAGCTCCTCACGTGGGACTAATCAAAGGAAAAGTGCGCGTTTCTTTTGTCCGTTTACAAGCCACGCGCCGCGCGGAGATAGTTAGGAATGCCGCGTAACACACTCATTCTCTAGGAAATTTGGTGTAAGGAAACAGGGATTAATGGGTTCGAACTTGCCAGGGAATACAAGAAATACATACCGAAACACACCCGTCTATTCACTGGGAATCGAACACAATACCTCATCTTTGCAATATGCGTGCAGACAGTGTCCACGAAATCACAATCTCACAACACATAAACCACAAGAGTTTAAAATGTCATGGCCATAAGGCCTAAAATTATTTATGGTAACTCGCGAATACCACAATAACTCAAACCGACTCCACTACCACATAAGGATAGGAATAAGGAATGGGAAAAGCATTCAACATACATGAATTGCACATTTACCACTCACACATCTCATTATATCATGGCCTCATAATCTCAATAAAATTAGAATTACAGACCATGTAATTGCGAATACATGAATTAATAATCAATAGTACCTAAACTTCAATTAGGCACCTACATAATAAAATAGGTAAATGATTTTTATACTAAAAATCGCATCGATAATTAAATAATCAACTCAAACTTTTTTCATCAAAAGAAAGAAAGATTAAATAATAACATTTCTTCTACTAAATCTTTTTGCTAGAAAAGAAAAGTAAAATTGCATAAAAACTTCTCAATAATTAGAATTTTTCTACAGCGGAAAAAGACTCGTGCTTACATCTAAACATTTCCAGATAAGATAAGTAAGATCCTTAAAACTAAACATGTTTTAATAAAATAGATACTTAAATCTAAATAAAATATGACTGTAAAAAATCATCAACTTCAAAAAATTAAAATTACATGATTTTAAATCTTCGTGAATCAAAACTGCGTAAAATTAAAATTGCAATTGAAATATGCAAATTAAATTTACCAAAATAAAACAAAAGCTCAATATAAGAAAAGAACTTCTCTAAATGCTGAATTTGCAATTTCTCTCTGTTTAAGAAGAAAGCAACTTATACATATTCAAACAGTCATAATTAAAGGCAATTTGGGGCCTCAGTCAGAATGAATCCCTCAAGATACAAACTAACAAATCCATCAAATATAAATAATTGCCATGTTCCAGCTATCCTGTCGGACGTTATGTCTTTCCATCACAACTTTTGATACTGCATAATTTCTAACAGGATTTCTGGCGCAGGGCTACATCAACTGAACAAACATAATTAGTGATGTTTAATTCAAATCAAAATAAAAAGAATCATGAAATTCAAAGAAACTTTTAAATCATTAATCAAAGCAATCGAAATTAAATAAATTATCTTATGCTTTAGTTTTGCCGTTCTGCGGTATGTCTGGCCGAGGAAACAGAGCTAAGATACACCGTAGAGCGGTCTTATTAAGCTTAATTCTACGAATATCAATATCAAAGAATCTACTTAATTCATCGGCGAAAAAAAATCTGCATTTTTTTCTTTAGGTACATCAGTTCAAAGGTAAATAGTAATAATTTTAATATACATGTAATATTAAATTATTTATGTGATTATAATAAATCTTAAAGAAATATTTAAATGATGTAAAAAATCTCATTGTGTTAATTTCTTATCATATTAAATTTCAATCCAACAAGGATAAAAATGTTTATATCTGCGTAGGTACCTAGGAAATTTTCCGCGAAAAAATCCCTGGTCCCGGAAAGACTTAAATCATTGAAAAAACTTGCGAAAACATATAAAAAACTTAAGTTTGCATTTCAAATGAAAAAATCTTGCATCGATTTGAAAGTTTAAACGAAATTGTATCAAAAATTGCGTTACTTATAAATCTTAAGAAATGATGAAATTACCCACTTCTTTTTTAAAAGGATACTGCTTCAATTTTAATATATGCGATAAAAATGAAGGTAGAGTTAATTTAAAATATGCATAGTTTATCTTAAATTAATTCTGTGACATTCAGATAAAATATTAATCAATATTTTAATAATATCATACATCGTGTTCATTATTATAAATGCTTAAACATGAACGAAAAATATATGTACCTAGGAAAATAATTGCTAAAAGTATTTTCTCAAGGTTTAAAATTGTCCGAAATCGCTAGGTACGTATATTACTACGAATCTCTGCTCTCGGAATGAAAAAAAATCTTTGATTTGCTTACAAATTTGAACAAATATCTTGATTTTTGCGATAATCTTTTAAAATAATAACGAGGAATATTTTAAACATTATCATAATAATATTACATGTTGTGTTCTTTACTTTAACCCTTACAGCTCGGGCCCCAATTCCCACCTTAATAGATCAGGGGGGGGGGCTCCAAGAGCCCCCCCCTCTATCTCGGCTCCCGTTACAGATAAAGACGTAAAATTTTTTTCTGGTGGTTCATGTGTATTTTTAGAGAAAATTACTTTTTCTAGTCATAGCAGCCAGGCCGCTCCTTAGCCGCTTTTTAGCGGCCAGCCGCTAAATTTTAAAACAGCTGTAGAGCGGCCAATTTTGCAGCTAGGATGACCAAATTTTAGGACGAACTTTTATTTTTCATAACAAAAAAATTACTTTTTCTGATCATCGCCAAAAAACGGCAAATAACGGAAACCGCCATTTTCGGCGGTTACGGCGGTAAAACGGCGGTTGGCGGCGCCGATTAATATTTTTATCTGTTTGATGTTGCTCAAGGATTTACCAAAAAAATTTATAGGACTCTAGCTGTAATAGAAGCCACGATATTCATGATATATGTCTGTAGTAAAAGCCGGACAAAAATCGGTCATAAAGTCGGTCAGGGAGCGGTCAAACGGTCATAACACATTTTTTCTCAGAAGGTCATTGATATCTAAGTATTCACCAAAAAAATTTTAGGTTTCTCCTTATACACAAAAGTCATAATGTAGAAATTAAGATTTTTTTAGAATTTTTTTCTAATTTTGGTGCTACCCAACCGACTTTGACCGGACACCACGACCGACACAGACCAGATATCCTAATAAAATCAACTCTTGCCGACGTATAATTACTAAACTTAAAAAGTCATGAAGTCACAGCACTCCATCTTACCTACAAAAAAAATGAGATTGAAAAAACTAGAGGGGGGGGCTCTTGGAGCCCCCCCCCCCGATCTGTAAGGGTTAATGCATTATTTCATATGAGAATCTGAGAAATAACATTTTTTAAGTAAACGTGAACCATAAAAAATACTTTTTCGAGGTATTTTTATTTTGCAAAATTCATTTGTTAGTTAATACACACGAACTTTTGCTTTTCAAATCATACTTTACATTACAGAACCCATTTTGGTTCCCTTCACAAGCCTAATATATAACTTGTAATATTTTTTCTTTAAAGATCATTTTCACATAAATAGTTTATGTTGTAGATTAGATATGTGTGGTTTGAATATTTTCAATGACTTTCTGGCGGCATCACCCGCCATATTTCCAACCGCCATTGGCAGGCCTCTTACCCTGCGTCGGGCGGCCAGCTTGGCAGCAACCAAGTCGATTCTTGATTTATAACACCACCAGGGCACGTAATAAAAGTGTGGCTGTCATAAAACTTAGAATCATCTACTGGCTTTTGTCCGGCCGGAACCGAAACTCCCGTCGGCTCTTGTCCGGCCAAGACCGAATTTCTTATCGGCTCTTGCCCAGCTGGAACCGAAACTCCCGTCGGCTCTTGTCCAGCTGGAACCAAAACTCTGATCGGCTCTTGTCCAGCCGGAACCGAAACTCCCGTCGGCTCTTGTCCGGCTGGAACCGAATCATTCAGCGGCTCAACACCCGCCGTAACAAAGTTATCAACGACTACAGTATCGTTACCAATATCATCAGGAATAACTGCAGCACAACTAACATCATTATCAGTAATAACCACGGCAACACCCGCCGTAGCCAGGTTGTCAACGGCTGCAGCACTAGCAGAACCAAAAGGTGCATCAGCAGCGTTACAAGCAGAACCAACAGGTTCAATAATAGCATCACAAGCAGCACCAACAGTCGGCTGCGGCTGAACATCTGAGCTTTCTGGTTTTAAAAACCCTATAGCTTCACTTTCCAACTCGAAATCTGAGCAGACAACATACCTACTCTTTGCTAAACCATTAGCACTAACAGCAAAATATCCAGATCCAAACAGGCTGGAGTAAAGCATGGTTTCTCCTACTGAACGTTCAGAGTAGGGAAACATCGATGGGTGCAGGTGCCCTACGAGCAAATCAACCTGCCCATTAACCAAAGTAAAATCTTCAGGTTTCATATCAAACAAAACAGCTGCCTCCACAGGATTTATGGAGCAGATCGCCTCTTCAGGACCAATGAGAGGCACTACCACAGGTTCTAACATGTGATAATTCTTGTGTCGATCAACTAAACATAGCTTGACCGTCGGGAAACATTTAACTTCACCGTCAGCTAAAGAAATTCTTGCTGAACGTCCAGTAAAAGGTAACTGAAGTTTATTAACAAGTGACTGGGTTACCATTGAAGTAGTTAAACCAGTGTCCCACATGGCGTTCACTGGGACCTTCTGGCGATTAATATCAACGACGTCTAACTGTTGTAACATTAACATTAGATTCGCCTCAGGGGAAGTATGTATTTCATAGACGGCGGCAGCCATATCAACACTCTCATGCAGAAGGTTGTTATGGGCCTGACCACAATTGTCCACTTTGCAGCCGCCTATTACATCTGCCTTCGGGCAATCCACAGATTTATGCCCTTTTTGCAAACAAATCCAACAGCATCCAGCACTCTCCACAATACTCTTCCTGTCTGACACTGACAGGTCATGAAATTTTGGGCACTTGTAAAGTAAGTGCATCTCATTACAGCCATTAACAAAACATGACTGCTTCATCTTAGATTTACCAGGTTTACCTACGGCGGTAGCGGCTGTCGCAGGGTTACCTTTCTTCTTAGAGGGGGTGTCCATATCAGTCGAACACCTCATTAAAATGGCGCCCCGCTGTTCTTCAATAATCTTCAACAGCTTTGGGACGTTTGGGACATCCATCGAGCCCAATGATAAATTGAGCTTATCTTGAAAATCACGTGGCAACTTCTTGGATAACATTTCCAGAAGTATCACAGTCAACCACTGGCTAGTGGTAACTTCATCATCTTCATCATCTTTAGTCAGCTGCTCCAGCTGGCTAACTGCACCGCCAAACTCTGCTAACACAGTCACAATCTGGTTGGAGTCCGACGGTTTAGACTTCTTCTCCCATTGGTTGAAAAGGCAGAGCATTTGACGTGTTTTAGATTTGAAACGTGCGTCAAGGTAGGCCCACTGAGATTCATGCGATTGAATCTGCATTAACTGGAGTCTCAGCTCTTTATTTTTACACACCTTCTCACTGCTCAACAATAACTGCAAATACGACGGGTCTTGTCCTACAGTAAGCTTTTTAAAAGTGTCTTTAAAACTTACGTAGAATGCTTCCAGGCCGTCGAAAGATGGAAGAAGACGTTCGTCGACACGATTCATATATCCTGGCGTGAACATAGAACCGGCGGCGAACTGTGATGTGCCAAACGGTGACACAAATGGCGATGCTGTCGAGGCACCCGCCGTCGTCGTGGGTGGCTTCACAGGTTCAAGCTTAACCTCAGCCAATTTTTTCATCAATGCAGACAAAGTGTTTATAATTGCATCAGGCAAGGGAAAATATGGCCCTTTAATAACTTTCACAATCTTCAAACATCGATCATAAAGTTCAGCCTGATGGTTAGGCAAATTATCACCAACAACATCAACAACACTTTGAATGTCACTAAGCTCTTCTATAGCATCAAGAGCATCTTTCAAGGCACTATAGTCTTTTTGTACAGTAACTATATCAGAATAAATGTCACTAAACTCATCAAGCTCTTGGATTCTCAAACCAAGCTTGCTAAAACCACCCATGATGCTGTCGAACGTTTCGAACTTGTCGTGGACAAGGATTGACTCCTTAGTGAGATGTCTAACATTAAGTTCTGAAGTATCACTGACTAACTTCATCACTCTATTTAGCTCACTGGTTAGGGCATCAACGGCTGGACGCAGCCGCTTACTCAATTGTTCACCTTTATTCTTTTTAGGACCCATAATTGTCACTAAAGTTAACTGTACTGATTATGACTATAATAATAATGTGTGGTAAGGTATCACAACCAACACATTTACAAAACTTCACAGAATGCTCTTAGTTCCATCTGTTCTGTCTTGTTTTCATTGTCTCGGAACGCATGCCTAGCCGTTCTCGAAATCTTAATCTCAAGCCCTCCGAATGACCAACATAGTGAAGTTTACAAATGTGTATTTATTACCATGAAAACAGTGAGTCTAAAACAAAAATATACGAATTAAATACATAAAATTAATTGTTATTTTTTGTAACATCAAGGTTGCGTGATTTCAATTTAATAAGAAATATAAAATTTCTAAAAAACTTTAAATTGGCACGAATCATATTAAACAGCATCAGAAATTGATAATTTTGGAATAAAATGATCAATAATATAAAGGAAAATATTCGTATGTCAAAACTTAGCAGTTAAATGGTCTATTTGTTGAAAAATTAATGATTTAAATTTCTTCATAAAATTATACCATTCTACGCTTATTTTCAAGAATTAAAAGATAAATTCTTACCACATATGATGTCAAACTAAGCAGGAAGGCTTATTTGAGATATTCCACACATCAGAGCGCATGTATATTCAAGCAATACATTATTTTCATTTACGTAGCTCCTCACGTGGGACTAATCAAAGGAAAAGTGCGCGTTTCTTTTGTCCGTTTACAAGCCACGCGCCGCGCGGAGATAGTTAGGAATGCCGCGTAACACACTCATTCTCTAGGAAATTTGGTGTAAGGAAACAGGGATTAATGGGTTCGAACTTGCCAGGGAATACAAGAAATACATACCGAAACAAAAGTTATATTTTTATCTAATTATTACAAGCTTCTAGTGGGGAAGATGTATCCCTATATTCTTAGTATTAAAAAGAAAAATTAAAAAAAAATATTTTTGGGGAGACATTTTCTATGGGTGATTTCTCATTTGAGGTTTGTGTTGCCCTCCCCCAAAATCGCTTAACATTGTAATGAATAACCATTACAGTTCGTCAGTTATTGAGATCTTTCGGTACAGTTAGACAGACAAACATTCTGTTACTTTTATATGAGAATAATCTATTTTCTCGTATTCATTCGAAACCGATTCTAATCCGGTGGATTAGAACCGGTTCTCATCCATATGAAAAAACTATGTCTAGCATCTTATTATATCCACGAATATAAAAATGTACGATCATAATATTAAAACCAATTTTTTTAGCCGCTGCCTTCGGCACCTCGGGGCTATAAGAACTGGTTTTAATCTTATAATTGTACATTTTATATCAGCGGAAAGCTGTTTATAATACGATGGAGAAATAACTATTATAATTGTTATAAATATTAACATTCCCATTTTTAACTTTTTTCTTATTCTGTCCATTATCCTGTTCTATTTTTCCTTTTTTTTGTTTGTTTCTTTCTCTCTCTCTCGTTCACTGCAACAGCTTATAATCACTGCTAACTGTTTACTTTTATCCAAAAGACAATTTTGTATATTTTAGTGTGTGCAAGGTAATCTTCAGGATTTCAAAACTTTGAAGCTAAAGAGACCTTATGAATATACGGCCATAGATGCTGATCCTTCAAGCAGCAAGCAGCATTCTCCCGGCAAAAAACTCAAGACTACGAGTGGGGTTAAACTCTTCAAAGCTTTGGAGACTCATGGTAAAGAATCAACTTCAGCAGAACCATAGAGTGG
Organism: Acartia tonsa; assembly: GCF_053477335.1. NCBI lineage: Eukaryota > Metazoa > Arthropoda > Copepoda > Calanoida > Acartiidae > Acartia > Acartia tonsa. Next base: position 62,717,288 of record NC_137260.1, on the reverse strand, counting down.
AATTCCATTAATCACCAGATTGTAGTCAAAGTTAAGGTAAATAAAATCTTCTATTTCCTGTTTTTTTTTATGGTTTAAAAAATGTACTTAGGTCCATATTTAATAAGGAAGGATTATTCTCTCCCCGAATTTTTTTGTAAATATACTACATTTTAGACCCCCCCACCCCTTCGAATATCATCCTTTAAAGCACCTAGTTTATACAAATAACCAAAATTACGCCCCCCCCCAAAAAAAACATTTCTTGAATGTTAGTCTTTCTGTGTAATTACAATTCCCCCCCCCCTCACCCTACCCATAGTTTTTCCAAAAAATGTTACCAAACTTTTTTTTAACAAAGAAGGTTTTATCAGGGCTGGATCTCTCTAACAACTGAACTGATATGGTACACCTTTACAGTGAAGCTTATTATAGTTCTTGAGATGGTTTAAGGCTATTTTATTTTTAAAAATAAGTTTGGGTATGGTTTTAGGCTATTTTTCTGCTCTTTCATATCCCGTCAAATACAGAGCCCTTAGATGCTAGGAGCGCAGCCACTAGTGATTCTAAAGTAGGGATCCTACCCTACTGTCACATAATTTTAAACCCCTAGCCTGAAAATTGATGAGCCGTAAATGTGTTCTTAGTGGGGACCCAGATAAACATCCAGCTACTTTAGTTTATAAAAGGAGGGGGGGGGGGCGTAATGACATCTATTCTTAATCCGTGAGCAAAATGGTCTAAATATTGAGCTAGACCCTTCAAACTTGGTATATAAGCCTAGTCCTATAGGTATTACATCTAAATGGCAAAAAAATCCAAAAAATTTTATTTTTAGGTTAGGTTAGGTAAGAAAAACCCTGCGGAAATGGGGTTTTTAGGCTTTTTTTGGTCTATTTTGATGTGGAAACTTACCTTAAATTGTTTTTTCTTAGGGTTTTAACTTAAATACACTGTGTCTATTCATAAGGACATTATTTAAGATGATTCAGCAAGTTGGGGACCGACCCCAGGGGGCTAGGTGGGTGGCCCGCAGGGGTTAAATGCATTTTTCCCAATATACATGTTGTGACACATCAAATTATAGGTTTTTTAGGTCAAGGAACTCAAATTCAGAGCTTAAATAAGCATTAGACTAATCTGAAGCTAGCCCCAGCGGGCTAGGTTGGTGGCCCGCAGGGGTTAAGTGCATTTTTTCCAATATATATCTTGTTATATATCAAAATATAGGTTTTTTAGGTCAAGGAACTCAAATTCCGAGCGAAAATTAGCATTAGACTAACCTGAAGCTAACCCCCCCAGGCTAGGTTGGTTTTCTGCAGGGCTTAGGAGCATTTACCTAACCTAAACTAGAAACTTACTTATATTTTTACAGGTTTTTTTCTTGAATAAACTGTGTCTATTAATGAGGACTTTATTTAAGATGATCCAGCAAGTCGGCGCCGACCCCAGGGGGCTAGGTTGGTGGCCCGCAGGGGTTAAATGCATTATTTTTTAATATATATCTTGTTATATATCAAAATATAGGTTTTATAGGTCAAGGAATTCAAATTATGAGTGAAAATTAGCATTAGACTAACCTGAAGCTAACCCCCCCGGGCTAGGTTGGTTTTCTGCAGGGCTTAAGAGCATTTACCTAACCTAACCTAGAAACTTACTTATATTTTTATAGGTTTTTTCTTGAATAAACTGTGTATATTAATGAGGACTTTATCTAAAACTAGCGGCTACGCCCCCTAGAGGCCTCTAGGAGCACTTGAGGAGTGGGGAGTCGAATTCGATAACCCAATTTTTTTATATTAGATTTTAAAAGAAAAAGTAAAAAAAAAATTTTGGGTGGGTGAACATTTTTTGTTGGGGGGGGGGGGGGGTCCCTTCCCCCTCCTTTTTTATTTCAAATAAAAAAATAGAAAAATAAAAAAAATTTGGGGGGATTTTTATTTTTTTTGGGAGTTTGGGGTATCCCACCCCCCAAGAAAATAGTTATAAACTTTCCTGGGACCTATGAGAAGCTACCCTGTTAAGGAGAACCCGATCGGTTCAGCGGTTAGCGAGATCCTTCGGTACAAACACACAGACATCCTGTTACTTTAGTATAAGGATGATATAATATAATCTGCAGGGGTTAGCCTTAGGTCAGTCTAATGCTTAAAATAGCTCTGAATTTGAGTTTCTTGACATAAAAAACCTATAATTGTATACAATTGTATGACAACACATGCTTTAGAAAAAATGCACTACACCTGTGGGCCACCCACCTAGCCCGCTGGGGTTGGTCCCCAACTTCAGCAAGTTAAGGACAGTATTTAAGATGATTCAGCAAGTTGGGGACCGACCCCAGGGGGCTAGGGTTAAATGCATTTTTCCCAATATACATGTTGTGACACATCAAATTATAGGTTTTTTAGGTCAAGGAACTCAAATTCAGAGCTAAAATAAGCATTAGACTAATCTGAAGCTAGCCCCAGCGGGCTAGGTTGGTAGCCCGCAGGGGTTAAGTGCATTTTTTCCAATATATATCTAGTTATATATCAAAATATAGGTTTTTTAGGTCAAGAAACTCAAATTCTGAGCAAAAATTAGCATTAGACTAACCTGAAGCTAACACCCCCGGGCTAGGTTGGTTTTCTGCAGGGCTTAAGAGCATTTACCTAACCTAACCTAGAAACTTACTTATATTTTTACAGGTTTTTTTTCTTAAATAAACTGTGTCTATTAATGAAGACTTTATTTAAGATGATCCAGCAAGTTGTGATACATCAAATTATAAGTTTTTTAGGTTAGTAACTCAAATTCAGAGCTAGAATTAGCATGAGACTAATCTGAAGCTAGCCCCAGTGGGCTAGGTCAGTGGCCCGCAGGGGTTAAATGCATTATTTTTTAATATATATCTTGCTATATATCAAAATGTAGGTTTTTAAGGTTAAGAAACTCAAATTCAGAGCTAAAATTGGCATAAGACTTACCTGAAGCTAACCCCCGCGGGCTAGGTAGATTTTCCACAGGGATTATGTGCATTTTACCTAACCTAACCTAGAAACTTACTTATTATTTTTGTTTTTTTCCTTGAATAAACTGTGTCTATTAACGAGGACATTATTTTAGATAATCCAGCAAGTTGGGGACCAACCCCAGCGGGCTAGGTGGGTGGCCCACAGGTGTAGTGCATTTTTTCTAAAGCATGTGTTGTCATACAATTATATACAATTATAGGTTTTTTATGTCAAGAAACTCAAATTCAGAGCTATTTTAAGCATTAGACTGACCTAAGGCTAACCCCTGCAGATTATATTATATCATCCTTATACTAAAGTAACAGGATGTCTGTGTGTTTGTACCGAAGGATCTCGCTAACCGCTGAACCGATCGGGTTCTCCTTAACAGGGTAGCTTCTCATAGGTCCCAGGAAAGTTTATAACTATTTTCTTGGGGGGTGGGATACCCCAAACTCCCAAAAAAAATAAAAATCCCCCCAAATTTTTTTTATTTTTCTATTTTTTTATTTGAAATAAAAAAGGAGGGGGAAGGGACCCCCCCCCCCCCCCAACAAAAAATGTTCACCCACCCAAAATTTTTTTTTTACTTTTTCTTTTAAAATCTAATATAAAAAAATTGGGTTATCGAATTCGACTCCCCACTCCTCAAGTGCTCCTAGAGGCCTCTAGGGGGCGTAGCCGCTAGTTTTAGATAAAGTCCTCATTAATATACACAGTTTATTCAAGAAAAAACCTATAAAAATATAAGTAAGTTTCTAGGTTAGGTTAGGTAAATGCTCTTAAGCCCTGCAGAAAACCAACCTAGCCCGGGGGGGTTAGCTTCAGGTTAGTCTAATGCTAATTTTCACTCATAATTTGAATTCCTTGACCTAAAAAACCTATATTTTGATATATAACAAGATATATATTAAAAAATAATGCATTTAACCCCTGCGGGCCACCAACCTAGCCCCCTGGGGTCGGCGCCGACTTGCTGGATCATCTTAAATAAAGTCCTCATTAATAGACACAGTTTATTCAAGAAAAAAACCTGTAAAAATATAAGTAAGTTTCTAGGTTAGGTTAGGTAAATGCTCCTAAGCCCTGCAGAAAACCAACCTAGCCTGGGGGGGTTAGCTTCAGGTTAGTCTAATGCTAATTTTCGCTCGGAATTTGAGTTCCTTGACCTAAAAAACCTATATTTTGATATATAACAAGATATATATTGGAAAAAATGCACTTAACCCCTGCGGGCCACCAACCTAGCCCGCTGGGGCTAGCTTCAGATTAGTCTAATGCTTATTTAAGCTCTGAATTTGAGTTCCTTGACCTAAAAAACCTATAATTTGATGTGTCACAACATGTATATTGGAAAATATGCACTTAACCCTTGCGGGCCACCCACCTAGCCCCCTGGGATCGGTCCCCAACTTGCTGAATCATCTTAAATAATGTCCTTATGAATAGACACAGTGTATTTAAGTTAAAACCCTAAGAAAACACAATTTAAGGTAAGTTTCCATATTAATATAGACCAAAAAAAGCCTAAAAACCCCATTTCCGCAGGGTTTTTCTTACCTAACCTAACAATAAAAATTTTTGGATTTTTTTGCCATTTAGATGTAATACCTACAGGACTAGGCTTATATACCAAGTTTGAAGGGTCTAGCTAAATATTTAGACCATTTTGCTCACGGATTAAGAATAGATGTCATTACGCGCCCCCCCCCCCCCCCCCCTTGATTCTAATATATTTTATATATTTAGGTGAAAAGTACTGAACATGGATTTTATCTCAAACCAAATTACAAGATATTTTCAAAATCATTTACTAATCAGATTTTTAAAAACTACCTTTGGAATAAAAAATAATATTTACTTTTAAGAAACGCTTATAATGTATATATCATAAATTGCAATAAAAGAATGTTTTAAAAAATAATAACTCATATTTTTCAATTTTAACCCATACAGTTTTGGTCCAAAACTTAAAATAAGAGGGGAGGAAGTTTTGACACATTTGCGTAAACAGTGAGTATAGGCTTTATCTTTGGACTGAGAGGATAGTTTACTAGGGATAAAATCATTCTTATATGACAAATTTTCACAAAGTTTTAATATTTTTGGATAGGTCTCCAGATTCAGGAGCTGCAGGTCACCAGGTTGTCTCTATACAGGCAAAATCAAAATAATTTTTTTGTTTTTGAAAAGTTAGAGGTCATTTTATATAACACAATATGCATATTTTTAAATGTAATTTACATATTTTAAGAAAAAAGATGCATATTTTGTTAATAAGTTGACCTCTATCTCTTCAAAAAAAATTTTTTTTTTATTTTTACCTGTCCAGAGACCAACTAGAGGCCTGCAGCTCTTGCACCTGGAGGCCTGCAGCTCCTCAACCTGGAGGCCTATCCATAAAATCTTAAAACTTGGGAAAATTCATCATATATGAATGATTTCTTCTTTTACAACCTATCCTCTCAGTCCAAAGATAAAGCCTATACTCACTGTTTACGCAAATGTGTCAAAACTTCCCCCCCCCCCTCTTAAGCCATTTCTTGCTCAAATAATGACAATAGGATAATAATATTGAATTGTAAATCTGCTTACCTCCCCAGGGCACTACAACTCGAGACCTAGCCCTTTTATTTTGCAAAAAAAATAGTATTACAAAATCAGTGGGGGAGAGCAGTGATTTATGTTTTTTTATTAGTTTTTTAAAAAGAATGGAATATGTGTAAAAAAAACTCCAGATATTCTTCCTCAAATAACGTTTTATGAATTTAAATTGTTGTAATCAATCTAATTTATCTAATTTGTGTTAATTTTGCTTTAAATGGTTTTATAGCTTACCTAGAGCATAATAAAAAACTCAAATGTCTTAAATTGATAATAAATAAGGAAATTATTACAACTTAATCGTGATGTAAAGTTTAAAAATATAATCTGTTCATGTTACCTATCTAATTTTTGTATTGTAGATTTTCAATTTTTTCCTTTTTGTTTGAACTTATTACCTATGTTATCCTATGTTCAATGATTAAATGATTTTGCAATTACATAAGCATGAACTGGATGAGTTTTTGTAACCTTTGAACCAAAACTGTTGAGTTTATTTTGAAAAATGAAAACGATTATTTTTTTTGACACCCTTATATAAAATTTTTCATGTATGCTATAGCTGTAATGTTATTTTTGGATCTACTGCAGTTCACGGTAAAATATTGCTGGAAATCTATGAATTTTAAAGGCTGCTAGCTGCCAAACGGCTGAACGTAAAGATCATACCCGCACACCATTTTAAGCGGTATGAGAAGGCCTACAAATAATCTGAAATAGCCAAGATCCAATGATGCACAGGGAAAGCTTCACTGAACAAAAAACGCGTAAAATAGGCCTTTTTCGCGCATTTCTCTGAACTGTGAGATAATTATGCATTATTGATTTATGGCTATTCCAGATTATTTGTAGGCCTTCTTATGCCGCTTAAAACAGTGTGCTGGCATGATCTGTACGTTCAGCCGTTTGACAGCTAGCAGCCTTTTAAATTCATAGATTTTTAACAATATTCGTTACCAGCAATATTTTACCGTGAACTGCAGTAGATCCTGATTTTTAAATCATGTTCGTTAATTTCAGCTTGATCTATTTAATCCTTATTTTTTTTGTTAAACCTATTATAAAAAATTAGTCAGGTATTTTGTCTGACCTTTAAGATCTTCCTAACCCCTAAACCAATTAGGTTTTCCATACTAGATAGTAGATAAGCTTCACATAGGTCCCGTGATGGTTTTAAGACTATTTAAAAATCTAAGCGGTTGGATGGTTTTATGCATTCTGTTCCCTCTCTACCCTTTTGAATGCCAAGAGCGCAGAATTGTCTTTTTGTCTTAAATTGGCATGTTCGTTTAGCTTACACAATGACCATAGCAGTGTTATAAAACTACCAAACATTGCATAAAATTATGTACATATTATTTTTTTATATGGTGAAATACATTTTTTAACATACAACATTGTTACAAAGATTTACTTCAATTACCTCGTTGGCGCGGGAATTCGATTTAAAGTGATCATCTAGCAAAGCATAATCTGCTAATTATGTGATGTAATACTCTAACGCTCACGGATATTAGGTTGTAAAACATCCAAAAGACAACCAACCCTTTGATTGCAGCCTGGGTTGCGCCTGCTTAAGGGCCAAGGCATTCCCCATACTCTAACTTTTAGTGTCACGTGCTAGATATAGCAGCAGTAGGTACAAATTTAAAAATATCTAGTATGACGCGGTTTGGACCAGACCCGAACCCGAAACCTCACCAACAGCAAGCCGACACGCTATTAATACGAAATTGCCGCGGGTTGTTACCAAGAGGGTGATGATAATTTGGTTAACTAAACTTTTTATTTAAATAGCAATTTGAAAAGAAAATACGGTTAAAGAATTAAATCATTCATTATCTAAATCAAACTTTTATGTATAACCCGTTTAAAAATATTTCAATAGATATTATTTTAGTGTACAAAGTAGAAAATTAATTTTTTTAGGTATATTACATGAGGAATTTTCTATATGATGTTTTCATAGAATAGAAAAAAGCTGATTTTACTATGAAAGTTTAAATACATACCTAGGTATGTAAAACTGTTTGTTTGTATTTATTATATAACCTATCTTTTATCTTTTAGCACAATTCACAGGAGAAATGTTTCTCCTATTCATGACTTTTGTGCCAGTTTAAAGTACTTTCAAGGAGATTTTTTCATAGTAATCACATTTATATAACTTCAACACAGGATTTTTTACTAATATGATCAATCAACTCATCTATTGTTCGAAATGTCACTTTACATCTGTTACAAAAAAACGGCTTTTCTTCATGATTAACATCCGCTTTAATACCATTGCAAGACAGTAAAGGTGAAACTGGTTTATTGGGCGATTCTAATTTCTTGAGATCATTAGTATGAAAACTCTTGTGTGATTCTAAATGATGCTTGAATGGGAATGTCTTTTCACACATATGACAAGAGTACATATTTTCACATTTCTGGCATTTTGCTTTGTGTTCATCTAAATTAATTCTTTGTAAGAATGTCTCTTCACACAGATCACAAGTGTAAGTACTTGTTGAGGAATGAATATCAACATGGCTGGTAAAGCTATCAATGTATGAGAAAGTCATGTCACATATTTCACATTTAAATGGTTTTAGGTTTGTCTCAGGAGTAATTTTATGTTCCACAATATCAAAAGTATTTATTAAATCCTCATCAGAATTTTGTTCACAAGAAAGAGGATTTTTACACTGAATTTCTTCTTCTATTTCATGTTTTACAATATCTTCATTAATATCATCCTCCATGTTGATAGAAAGAGAAACTTCATCAAGAGTTTCTTCTTCTGTTATTTCCTGTTTCAGAGTTGCTTTATTATTCTCAGCCTCCAAGGAGCTAGACAGAGGATCCTTATCAATAGTTTCTTCATTTATAGTTTCTTCTTCTTTAATTTCTGGTTTAATATCAGCTTCACCACAATCAACAAAACTGGTAGAAGTAGAAGGTGGAACTGTATTCTCAGTAGATTCTAACTTCTTGAGATGAATAGGAAATTTTTCATGTCTTGACAGCTCTGAACTAGTGCAATAAGATATCTGGCATAATTGACAAAAGTATGGCTTTTCTATATGGATCATCTTATGAACTTTTAAATAGCCAACTGTACGGAAAGCTTTTTTACATGTATCACAAGAGTATGGTTTTTCTCCTGAATGGACCATCTTATGAACTTTTAATATGCCTCGTCTACGGAAAGCTTTTTCACAAGTATCACAAGAGTATGGCTTCTCGCCTGTATGAATTCTGATGTGTCTATTTAAATCGCTTCTTTTTGCAAAAGCCTTTTCACATGTATTACATTTGAATGGTTTCTCCCCTGTAGAAGGTTGAACTTTATTCTTTGATTCTAATTTCTTGAGATGTCCAACTGATTTATTATGTAATGCCAAGTTTGACATATTGGAAAAAGATTTCTTGCATAATATACAAGGGTAAAGCATCTCTTCAGCATGAATGCTCATATGATGAGTTAAGCTAATTTTCTTTGAGAAAGCTTCTTCACATGTATCGCATTTGAATGTTTTCTCACTTGTATGGATCCTCTTATGGATATTTAATTCGCCAACTGTACGGAAAGCTTTCCCACACTCTTCACAAGAGTACGGTTTTTCTCCTGTATGTCTCATCTTATGAACTTTCAACATGACACGTAAACGGAATGCTTTTTCACAAGTATCACAACAGTATGGCTTCTCGCCTGTGTGAATTCTTATGTGTCTATTTAAATCGCTTCTTTTTGCAAAAGCCTTATCACATGTATTACATTTGAATGGTTTCTCCCCTGTGTGTATTCTCATGTGAACTGTCAGAATATACTTATTAGTATATTTCTTTAGACAGATTTTACACTTGTTCATCATGGATTTTGTAAATATGTGTTATTGTTTTTCCACCTGCAATAAAATAAGATATTTATTGTTTATGGCAAATATTTCGGACTTTATCAAATGAAAAACTTGTCCTAAGTATGTTTTGTTTCTTATATCCTTAAGTCCAAACTTCTAAGTGTTGCAACTTTTCTCAGATCTTTAAGCAATCCCACACCTTTATAAAGCAACTATTGTTGATATCTTACTAAATTATGCAATACTAGAGACTGCGTCCTTAGCATCTTAGGAATCTTTTACGAGGGACAACGATAAAACAATCAAAAGATTTATATGTCTCGGGACAGGTAAAAGTAAGAATTAAAATATTTTTTTAAGAGATAGAGGTCAACTTATAAAAAAAATATGCATCTTTTTTCTCCAAATATGTATATAACATTTAAAAAGATTAATATTTTAATTTATTAATTGACCTCTAAATCTTAAATTTTTTTTTAAAATTTTTAATTGTCCAGTGACCAATTGGAGGTATGCAGCTCCTGAGCCTAGAGGCCTGCAGCTCCTAAACCTGGAGGCATATCAAAAAAAATTTAAACTTGGAAAAATTCATCATATAAGAATGATTTTATCTTTAATAATCTATCCTCTCAGTTAAAATATGAATATCCATTTTTGTCATTTCTATTTTAAGTTAATATTTGCTTAGGTACTTTTCTTAATTTAAAGCTTAAATTTTTCTAAATTAAAGATTAATTCTATTTTCAGAAATTCCACCAATCTATTAGCACACCTATTATAGGAAATGTATTCACTATAACCAGTAAAGTGTGTGAAGGGGGTAAAATGAACAGTTAAGTGAAATAAATTAACTTAATAAAAATATACTTCCCTTTTATTCCGTTAATTGCAATGATTGCATACCAAAAGTAGCTTTTAATTGGGACAATCACTACTCGTTAAAGGGAAGTATTTTTAAGTAATTGGGCAATTATTTGATATGCTAGTGAATATAAGTTTTAGCCGCCACACAAAAACACACAAAACTCTACAATGCTATATTAAGGTGTGGGTGGTGCTAAGCTCGACTAGGCACTTTCAGGGAAACCATTCTTATTTTTTATGAAAGAAAAAAAATCAGAAAGAGAGAGGAAGCTTGCGGGTAAAATCCGTAAAAGTGTCAATTAAGGCTTAAAAATAGTAGTAGAACGATAATATTTACTAAATATATGTATTTCTTATTGAAAAGAACTATGGACAACAAATTTTTTTTTTTAAAGTTAACATAAATTTTTATCGTTCTACTACTGTTTTTAACTTGAAACACACAACCTACAGATATTTTACCCACAACCTACCTTTCCCTTTTTCCAGTGTTCTTTTTCCATTAATATAGGTTAGTACTAAACTCCAACAAAAAGTAAAAAAATTTACCTAGACTTATATCAAGATTCATTCAATAGAGAACTGAATCAATTCAGTAGAAAGCCAAGTCTTTTATTGCGGACAGACAGACATTTACTTACTTTAATTTGATAAAATAAAACTTACCCGCGTTTTCTTTCTCTTTCTATACTATTAACTTCAGCTTTATAATCTTGAGTCTTATTTCATTTTATATTCTGTCTGAAAATAAAAATGATTATTATTTTACCAATAATACATGTCTTATAAACAAAAAGATCTAAATAAATATAAATAGTTCAAACATTGATGAACAACATTTGAAGAGTAAAATGTTTACTTAAGTAGCTGGTGAATATTACAGAAAGAAATATAATTTAAAGAAAGGGCATTAAATAAAAATTGAGTAAAAGTAATTCTTTTAAAGTTTTATGCTAGGTTAGGTTAAACTAGGTCCAGGGTAGCCTGCATGGTTGGGCATTATAGGTACTATTCGCAATTTAGGTTCATTCTTTTATGTAACATTTTATTTGACTACCTACGTTAAAAAAATTGTTCACTCTTAATTCCTTCTTCCTTTTTTATATTAATTTCAACACTCTCAGCCTCCATCTTTACAGAGAGAGAGGATCATCATCAAGAGTTTCTTCTTCTTTTATCTCTTGCTTAATGTCAACTTCACCACAATCAACAAAACTGGTAGAAGTAGAAGGTGGGACTGCATTCTTAGTAGATTCTAACTTCTTAATATGTTTAGCTGATTTATTATGTCTTGAAAGATCTGAACTAATGTTAAAATATTTCTGGCATAATTCACAAGAGTATGGCTTCTCACCTGTATGAGTCCTTTTATGAACAGTTAAGCTACTATTCATACTGAAGGATTTCTCACAGGTATCACATGAGAATGGTTTCTCTCCTGTGTGGAATATTTTATGTACATTTAACTCACTATTAGTACGGAAAGCTTTTTCACAAGTATCACAAATGTATGGCTTTTCGTCTGTATGAATTCTTATGTGCCTTGTTAACTCAAATCTTCTTGTAAAAGCCTTATCACATGTATTACATTTGAATAGGTCCTTCCCTGAATGTATTTTCATGTGATTTCTCAGAATATACTTACTAATATATTTCTTTAGACAGATTTTACACTTGTTCATCATGGATTTTGTAATTATGTTATTGTTCTTGCATCTGCAATAAAATAAGATATTTATGGCAGATTATTCGTACTTTATCAAATTTAAAACTTTTTCAAAGTGTGTATTATTTCCTATCTCCTTAACTCCAAACTTCAATGGGTTGCAACTTTACTCAGACCTTTAAGCAACCCCACACACTTAAAAAGCAACTATGTTTATATCTTACTAAGGGGGGGGGGGGGTAATGACATTTAAATGTAAACCATGACCAAAATGGTCTAAATATTAAGCTAGACACTTTAAGCTTGGTACATAAGCTTAGTCCTATTGGTACTACATCTAAATGAAAAAAAAATTCATAAATTGTTTTGGTGTAATTTGATGTAAAAACTCACTTTTAATTGTTTTTTTCTTAAGTTTTTTCCTTAAATACTGTATGTCTATTCATAAGGACATTATTTAAGATGATTCAGCAAGTTTGGGACCAAAACTCAAAAAACCTATATTTGATATATAACACACAAACTTTAGAAAAAAATGCACTTTACTCCTGCGAGCCACCCACCTAGCCCGCTGGGGTCGGTCCTTGACTTGCTGTATCATCTTAAATAATGTCCTTGTGTATAGACACAGTGTATTCAAGGGAAAAAACCTAATAAAAACAATTAAAGGTAAGTTTCTACATCAAAATCGATCAAAAAAGGCCTAAAAACTCCATTATCGCCCATTTCCGCAGGGTATTCTTACCTAAACTAACTTAACAATAGAAAAACACCCTTAAAAACACTTTCAAAAAAGTTTTCCACTTTCTTTTTAAGAAAATGAGGTAAGAAATCGACTTATTCCTCCCCCCACCCCATCTTAAATAAGCCTAGAAGCGAAGCCGGTAGTATAATCATAAAATAGTAATAGAAAATTATCTTAAAGTTATTCATAATCGATACAAAAATTATATATATACCTAATTTTTATTTTAGTTTAAATTGAGGTGTAAGAATTTAAATTAATCTAAAATTTCATTGTTTAGCTTTATCTGAAAGATAATAAGTATAGGTACTAGGTTGGTAATTTCAGATGAATATAATGTTACACAGAAGAATCAAAATAGTGAAATTATAAACTAAGTATTGATCGAATGTTAGATTTTATTAGAGCTAAACAAAACCAAAGAACACTTTTTTTTTATTGCAAATATTTTTCTGTGACTTTTACCATAAAAACTTTGGAAACAACTTTTACAACAAGTTCGTAATTTTAGTTCATTCATTTTGATTTTTATCAACTTAAACAAATTCTTCACTCTCAGTTCCTTCTTTATCTTTTATTTCATCTTTTATAATTACTTCCACACTCTCAGCCTCTATCTTTATAGATATAGGACCCTCATCAAGAGTTTCTTCTTCTTTTATTTCTAATTTAATATCAGCTTCACCACAATCAACAAAACTGTTAGAAGCAGAAGGTGGATCTGAAGTCTTAGTTAATTCTAACTTGTTGAGATGTTCAGCTGAACTGTTATGTCTTGAAAGGGATGAACTTAAGTAATAAGATTTCTGGCATAATACACAAGAGTATACAGTATATTCTCCTACAGTATGGATCCTCTCATGAACAGGTAACTCAGTAATTGTACAGAAATCTTTTTCACCTTTATCACAGGAATAAAGCATTTCTCTTATATGACTTCCTTTATGTAATGTTAAATCACCATTTGTACGGAAAGCTTTTTCACATTGATCACAAGAGTATGACTTCTCTGCTTTATGAATCTTCTTATGTATTACCAACTGATAACGGATACGGAAAGACTTTCCACATGTATCACAAGAGTATGACTTCTCTCCTGCATGGATCCTCTTATGTTCAGTTAAATCACTTTGGTTTGAGAAAACTTTTTCACAGGTTTTACAAGAGTATGGCTTCTCACCTGGATGAACACTCATATGACTTTTCAAATGTTGTTGTAGTGTAAATGCTTTATCACATAAATAACATTTGAATGGCTTCTCACCTGTATGAATCCTCATATGTCTCGTTAAATTGTTCTTTCTAGAGAATTCCTTGCTGCAGATATGACACTTGTTCATGATGGAGTATTTATTGTTCTTGCAGCTGAAATGAACAATATATAATGTAATAGTAAAGAAGGAAATAATGATTTCAGATCTTATTATTCCATTAACTGATTTTTAAGTAAAAAAGCTACTCTATAATTAAAGTGTCCGTACATCAGTTACCATGTATGTAAAAATATTAGATGTACTATATGAACATCAAATTTTGTCCCTCTCTCGCTCTAGTCACGTGGAAGCGTACATCTATGTACAACATACATGACACACACAAAATGTTTGATACATAAACTTATGATAGGTATCACATTTTTAATAAATCTGGCTTGTTTTGGTTTGTTATGGATAAAATTATACTTGTATAAAAACTAACATACTTTGTTTCTAAACTCAAATTTATTAGAGTTTTGTTTTACCTTATGTTGTTAATTACTACAGTTTTATAATCTTGAGTCTTGTTTCATTTTATATTCTATCTGAAAATTTTTACAAGTAACATAAATTTGATAATGAACAAATAATGAAATAATAATAAAACAAGAATATCTATTTTCAGAGAGAGGAAACAAAACTAATTCTTAGGAGTAAAGATTGTGTAACTGGTGCATATTCTAATTATAAGATCTAAATAAATGAAAAGAAAATGAGAAATGTTTTGTTTTACAAGAATCAAATAGGGTTTTATTTAAGAATTTGATTTTATTGTACTCTAACAAAAAAAATTGTTAAATGTAGAAATAGTAACACCCTAGTAAAATGGTTTTAAATAATCTAAATTAATCAAATATTTAGTCTGAAAACTATAAATACCAAAAATTAGTTTAACAAAATACATTTGAACTTAGTGAGTTCAGTATTATTCCTATTATATATTGATACTAAGTGCATTTTAAAGGCCTATAATTGGAAATATTGATATTTTTACAGTTTTCAAAATTCAAATAATACTCATATGTTTACCTTTGCTTGCAATTGTTTTTTTTTTTGAAATAAAAACCTTAACGATCATTAATTGAATATTTTCAGTGTATCTTGAAAACAACTTGATAAAATTTAATCTTTCTTTTGAATATAATCATTGCTAACCTATAATTGTCATACTCTACATTAATATTTGATGGGTCACTACTCTAATTACATTAATATGGTAAAGAGCACTAAGTGGAATTTAAAATCAAATAAGAAGAATAATAACAATTGGTATGAATAATATTGCCATTTGAATAATTTCTTTCCATATTAAAAAGGTTTGGTATTTACAAAAGGAAACAAAATAGAAACTGTATCTACATAAATGATTTTATAACTTAATCTTTCAATATTAAATCTTACATGAATACAATGATTTTAATCTTAAATTTCACAATATAGATAATGTTTTTTATTACAATCTTTATCAAAGTTCTATTCATAAGTAAGAGAACCCTCATCCTGAATTTCTTCTTCTATTTCCTGTTTTATAGTTATTTCAACATTTTCAGGCTCCATTTTAATAAAGAGATGATCCTCATCAGGAGTTTCTTCTTCGTTATTTTCAAGTTTAATATTAGCTTCACCACAATCAACAAAACTGGAAGAAGCAGAAAGTACGACTGCATTCTTAGTATATTCCAACTTCTTCAGATGTTTAACTGATTTCTTATGTCTTGACAGTTCTGCACTTGAGTTATATGATTTCTGGCACAATTCACAATAGAATGCATCCTTAGTACATTCCAACTTCTTCAGATGTTTAACTGATCTATTATGTCTTAACAGTTCTGATTTAGTGCAATATGATTTTTGGCACATTTCACAATAGTATGGCTTCTCTCCTGTGCAGATACTCTTATGGAAAGTTAACTCATTACTTGTACAGAAAGCTTTTTCACATGTATCACAAGAATATAGTTTCTTCTCTGTTCTAGATAACTCAGGGTTCTCAGTAATTTCTTTCTTTTTGAGATGTCCTACTGATTTGTTGTGCCCTGTTAATTCTGAACTGGAGATAAAAGATTTCTGGCATAAATCACAAGAGTAAGGCTTCTCACCTGTATGAAACCTCATATGGATGGTTAGCTGATAATTTGTGGCAAAAGCCTTATCACATGCAACACATGAGTATGGCTTCTCTCCTGTATGGATCCTCTTATGAATATTTAAATGAGTTTGTTGTGTAAAAGCCTTTGTACAGAAATCACAAGAGTATGGCCTCTCTCCGGTATGGACTCTCTGATGCATAGTTAACTCACCATTTGTAGTGAAAGCTTTTTCACATGTACTACAAATGAATGGCCTCTCACCAGTATGGATCCTCTTATGACGAGTAAGTTCGCTATGTTGTGTGAAAACCCTTTCACATGTGTCACAAGAGTATGGTTTCTCTCCCGTATGGATCCTCATATGGGATGTTAAATTGCTTTTGAAAGAGAATTGCTTGCAGCAGATTTGACACTCGTTCATGATGGATTCCTATTTGCTCTACACCTAAAATAAAATATATTTCATGTAGAATTGAAAACAATAATTTCAAGCACTAGGTAATAATTTTATTATTATCATTTCGAATACTTTTAGTGTTACAGCTACTCCATACTTCAGGTGTGTCCGTATGTCTTTCACTATGTAGGTAAAGGTAATCCAAATAAATTTTACGAAAACTTTCTCCTTAAATCCATATCTATATGTGCCCAGTAATTATTGTCATAATATCACTTGTCATAAAAACATGTTTCATAAAGTAACATTTTTCATGTAAATGTGAAACAATTTAAAGAAAAACTAAAAATCACTTACGATTGATGCACGAATCCAGTGAAAATGTCGTAATAAAAAGTTTAAAACTTGATTCCTAAAACAATATCATACTTCTTTAATGGGCCTCATGGAATTATAAAAATCAAAATCAAAATTAATCATAAAATGTTCTCTTGTTATAAAAGCACTGTCATAAAACCATTTGCCATAATATAAGTTGTAATAAAAGGTACACTTGTTATAAAACTATTTGTCATAAAAGGTACATTTATCATTGAAACATTTGGAATATTTTTACTTACATAGTAATGGACTTATCCTACATATAGGTATACTACAGTGTCCCGTTCTAGAAAAATTTTGTTACAATTTTGGCCCCCAGCCAAAAAATGGTTGATTTATGCAGAAAATGACCGGAAAATTACCTGATATCCGGCTGAATAACCGGATATCCGACATTATTGATCAGCCTGATATCTGTAACCGTCCAATCCAAAAAAGTATCCGACCCAACCCTATTATTTATGTATGCAATTTGACAATTTTGACTTTGGAAGATTACCTGCTACACCTTCATATGTTATAATTGAGAAGGATCCCATTTTTTTTAGTAAATTTTATATTTAGTTCGACACACCAGAATTGAAATTTTATAAAAAAAAAATTAAAATTGAGATGGTACAAAAGCTTTAAAAACAGTCTTTTTGCAGATTTTAAAAACGTTCGCAATTTTTGCATTACAAAAAAAATACATTTTGCATGGGTCATTTTTTGCATAATTCAACCATATTTTGTCTGGGGGCCAAAATTTTCACAAAATTTTTAAAAAGTACACTTGTCATAAAAACATGTCATAACAGAACACTTGCCCTAAAGGTATATTTGTAGTACACTTGTCATAAAAGATACATTTGTCATAAAAGGTATGTTTATCCTTGTATATGTTAAAAACTTACTTTATTTTCTAAACTCAAATTATGGGCAGTTTGTTTCTCTTTAAATTGACTTCAGTTTCAATATCTTATTTCATTCCATTTTGTCTGAAAACAAAATTATCATTTTATATGTAGCACAAGTCTAATAATAAGATCTAAATGAATATAAGTTGTGCCATATTGTTATTTACTTCCCTATAATAACTAATGTAAAATGGTATTCTTGTGATTTGTGCCCGCATTTTTTTTATAACATGTAAACCTTACAAAAAATTATTTTTTAGATGATTCTTATAACACTTTTCTAAAATTTAAATTTTCTATTGGTTATCTTTCTTACTTACCCTTAATTCGGGTATAGTCCCTTTCGTATCAACGCTCCTTAAGGGGCGATACTTCGTTTTTTTTTCACAGTAGCTTTTCTCATATTTCTAGCCCCTGCTCATATCCTGAGGCAGGGGCGTCCAAGCTTTTTTTTTGGGGGGGGTAAAAAATTTTAGGGGGGGGGGGTAATTCGTGTTTGGGGGGGGTAAAATGGCCGAAATTTTTTTTACCCCCCCCAAAATTTTTACCCCGGGGGTAAAATTTGATTGGGGGGGGGGGGGTAATTACCCCCCTAAAGTCTGTGGGGGGGGGGGGGGTAAATACTCCCCCCAAATCTGTTGGGGGGGTAATTACCCCCCCAAACTAATTTACCCCGGGGGTAAAATTTTTGGGGGGGGTAATTTAATTATGTAAAAAAAGCACCTACCTAATCTATTAAGTTAATAAGTACTATCCTATAACATAAAGTAGTAAGTAAGGTTTATTTGACTATAGCTTCAGATTTCATTACTTTTAATACTGAGTTCTCCTTTTTAGGAAAGCTTCACAAAGATCCCATGATGGTTCCACACTATTATAGGTCAATCCTTTGAGTGGTTTTAAGCTATTTTTCTCCTCCCTTTTTACCCTTTAGAAAACACGAGTTCTTAGATGCTAAGGGCGCCACTACTATTCAAATATATAGTAGTATCTCATTCTTTAGAACATAAAAATACAATAATTAACTCACTAACCAATGAACTAATATGATTATACTTTAAAGTGAAGCGTCTTATAGGTCCTGGTAAGTTTTATAACTAGTTTTGAGACACCCTGATATCCTCCCAAAAGAAATCGCCTATAGAAATTCTTTTTCATTATTTAATGAAATATTTAATTTAGTTAGGTATTTATTTTATGGAATCTTCAGTGCTTTACAATTACATCATAGATCCCCGGGATGGTTTTAGCCCTTATAAAGGCCCAAGCAAATAAAACATGATCAAACTATTAAATTTTTTGTTATCATGGTTAAGAACTGTTTTAACTGGTTGGACTATATTGGGGTATAGTCCCTTTTGTAGCAACGCTCTTTAAGGGGCGTTTCTTCGTTTTTTTTCACACAAGCTTCTCTCCTATTTCTAGCCCCTGCGGGGGGCCAATTGCTTAACAATGTGGGGCAATCACCTAAACCAATATAACCTATCCTAAAATAAACTATCAAAAGCCATTTAGGATATACTTTTCATTAACTATTAGGAGACCAAACGAGGAACATAAAATATATTACACCTCAAGGCTCGAGTCACACTATGACTTTTTTTAGGGGGGGGGGGGCGGGGATTACTCCCTCCCCCCCCAAAAAAAAATTTTTCAGTAAAATTTTTTTTAAGAACATTCAATTTGGGGGGGGTAAATACCCCCCCCAAAATTTTTTTTTTAAAGAACATTTATTTTGGGGGGGGTAATTACCATCCCAAAATGGTTTGGGGGGGGGTAAATACCCCCCCCAAAATCGTTGGGGGTGCCTACGGCACCCCCAAGGTAGGGGTAAATTTTTTTTTTGGGGGGTATTGTTCACAAAATTTTGGGGGTGCCAAATGGCCCATTACCCCCCCCCCTTGGACGCCTATGCCCTGAGGGGCCAATTGCCTAACCCTGTGGGGCAATAACCTAACCCAATATAACCTAAAATAACCTATCAAAAGCAATTTTATTCCCCTTGATTCTTATATCATGAAAAAATAGTTTCAGATTTACCATTCTAATTATCTCAACTCGTTAAATGCACTTTATGCAACTTTAAAATAAGATACAAAATGTGTAAGAAATGAATATTTGGAATGAAAAAGTTCTTGTTACTATTACAAAGAAAAAATCAAACTAACAAAAAATTACCCTAATCATGTCCAAGTAATGACAATGAGAAAACAATATTGAATTTTAAATCTACCGGATTTCTAACTAAATCCTTGCCAATTTGGTATAAAAAAAGACAGACCCATCAAACATTGAGACATGACGGCTCTGTCTTTAAAAAAAAAGAACAAACCGTCTTAAGTACTTAATATCTTGTAGATAGACTCCATAATGTTTAGAATTTTTAATGGGGCATATAAAGATCTTTCTATAGAACCTTAATCAGGTTTCTAATACAATTTTAGCCATTATGGTAAATTTTCTTTTTGATAAAACTATTCTGGAGTTAATCATATTCAATTTTATGTTCCACCATGTCAATATCTAAATTATCCTCATCAGAATTCTGTTTACAAGATACAGAATCTTTATTCTGAATTTGTTCATCTATTTCCTGTTTCAGAATTTCTTCATTATTCTCAGCCTCCATCTTGATAGAGAGGGGGTCTTCATCAAGAGTTTCTTCTTCTGTTATTTCCTGTTTCATAGTTTCTTCTACATTTTCAGCCTCCACCTTGGTAAAGAGTGGATCTTCATCATAAGTTTCTTCTTCTCTTAATTCTAATTTTACATCAGCTTCACCACAATCAACAAAACTGGTTGATACAGAAGGTGGAAGTGAATTCTTAATTGATTCTAACATAATGAGATGTCTTGCTGATTTTTTATGTAATAACAATTCTGAATTGGAGCAAACATATGTCTTACATAAGTCACAAGAGTATGGCTTCTTAGTATGGATCCTCTCACCAGTGTGGGTCCTCTTATGTCCAACTGATTTTTTATGCATTGACAAATCTGAATTTGATTTGAAAGATTTCTGACATAAATCACAAGAGTATGGGTTTTCTCCTGTATGAATCCTTTTATGTTTTATTAAGTCACCAATGTTTGTAAATGGCCTTGCACAAGTGTTACAAGAGTAAGGCTTCTCACCAGTATGGATCCTCTTATGACGAGTTAGATCACCTTGTGTTGTGAAAACCTTTCCACATGTATCACAAGAAAATATCTTTTCAAAATGAAACATCATGTGCTTTTTAACGCAATGCTTAGTAGAGAATTTCTTGTTGCATAATTCACAAGAGTATGGCTTCTCACCAGTGTGGGTCCTCATATGGATGGCTAACGCAGCATTTGAACGGAGAGATTTTTCACATGTATCACAAGAGTATGGTTTCTCTCCCGTATGGTTCCTCTTATGAACTGCTAACGTTTGATTTGTTTTGAATGATTTTTTACATGTATCACAAGAGTATGGTTTCTCTCCCGCATGGGTCCTCTTATGGACTGCTAACCATTGATTTGTTTTGAATGATTTTTTACATATATCACAAGTGTATGACTTCTCTCCTGTATGAATCCACTTATGTACAGTTAATCTATATTCATATGAGAAAGCCTTTCCACATATTTCACATTTAAATCTTTTCTCATCTGGGTTTGTCCTATTTTGAATTTTTAAGTGATCTATCTCTTCGCATTTTTCTATGGAAGTCTTTTCACAAAAAGCACAAATGGAAAGTTCTTTACCTTCAAGAATTCTTTTCTGTAATATCAAGATACCTTTGGAAGATATTTTCTTCTTGCAAAGATCACACTTGCTCATTATGGATTATTATTTGTTCTTGTGCACCTGAAATAGAAAATATTAATATTTAGGATAAAAAAATTTATAAGCTAAATAATCAAAGATTGCTGGTGCAAAGATTGTAATAGTCAACCTCCTTTAAATATCTAACAAAATTACAAATATTTCTGCAATCTTAAACTGCTCCTTCAAGAGAAATTTTTGATGCAAATATAACACGACCATTATAAATTGTTAACTGTTTTTGCACCTGATATGAATATTAAAGAAACAATAAAGGGAGGGAGGGGAAATTTCTGACAATTTCAGGGTTACGGTGATATGTCATTGCGCACCCCCCCCCCCCCTCCTTTTTATTTGGCTAGATTATTTCATCTTTAACTATTAACTGTAGTTAACAATCTTTATAACACACATAATATTAAACCTTTTTAATGTAGAAAACTAATTCAATTTTATGACAGACAGACAGATATCCTTCTCTTTAATATCAAGATTCTGCTACATAATATTTGTAATATAGAAAACTAACTTACTTTACTTTGTTAAACTCAAATCACTCGTGTTTTCTTTCTTTGTGTCTTTCTTTCTTTTTATAGTTTAGAGTCTTATTTCATTTCATATGCAGTCTGAAAAAAAAAATGTAATAATAATTTTACAGGAAACACAATTCTAATAATGAAATCTAAATAAATATGAGAAAATTAAAAGTATAATGATAACAAGAATTAAATATATCAGATTTGGTTTTATTACACTTTGACAAAAATTATTATGATTTTCTGCAATTAGTAGCTGATGAATAATATCATATGGAAGAAACTGTTGTAGATTGTTTGAACTAACATTTTAATGATTTTTTTTTCTTGAAAATTGTTCAGAGAACTAATATTATTTACAAATTATATGCAATCTTGAATAGGAAAATAATAAAGCACTTGTTAATTGCCATTTTCAACAAATACGCACTTTAGGTTCATTCTTTCATCAAACATTTTTGTTTCACTGCTCTAAAATAAATTCTTTACTCTTAATTCCTTCTTCCTCTTTTATAATTACTCCCACACTCTCAGCCTCCATCTTGATAGAGAGAGGATCTTCATCAAGAATTTCTTCTTTAATTTCTTGTTTAATATCAGCCCCACCACAATCAACAAAACTGGTAGAAGCAGAAGGTGGAACTATATTATAAGTATTTTCAAAGTTTTTGAGATGCTCAGCTGATTTATTATGTTTTGATAATTCTGATTTTAAGTAAAAGGATGTCTGGCATAACACACAAGGGAATGGCTTCTCACCTGTGTGGGTCATCTTATGAAGAGTTAAATGACTTTGTTGTATGAATGCCTTATCACAAGAATCACATTTGAATGGCTTTTCACCACTTGTATGGAACCTCTTATGTGTTGCTAATTCAACATTTGTAAAGAAAGATTGTTTACATGTATCACAAGAGTAGGACTTCTCTCCTGAGTGGATTTTCTTATTGGCAACTAAATTATCGTTTGTACTAAACTTTTTCCCACTTGTATGGAACCTCTCATGTGTTGTCAATTCAACATTTGTAAAGAAAGATTGTGTACAGATATCACAAGAGTAAGGCTTCTCTCCTTTGTGGATTCTCTTGTGTTCAGTTAATAAACTTTGTCGTGAGAAGGTCTTTCCACATGTATCACAGGAGTATGGCTTCTCTCCTGTATGAATCCTCTGATGTCCAGTTAAATGTCCTTTCGTACGGAAAGCTTTTTCACATGTATCACATTTGAATGGCTTCTCTCCTGTATGGATCCTCTTATGGGTAATTAACTCACCCTTCGAACGGAAAGCTTTTTCACATGTATCACAAGAGTAGGGCTTTTCTCCTTTGTGGATTCTCTTATGGAAATCTAAATTATCATTTGTACTGAATTTTTTTCCACATGTATCACAAGAGTATGTCCTCTCCTCTGGCATCCTGTGAAATCTTTTATGTATTACAAGATGACTTTCCTTGGGAAAAGTTTTATCACATTCATCACAAGAATATTTATGGGAACTCATGTGTCTTATTAAAATATCTTTCTGTAAAAAATATAGATTACATATTTCGCATCGAAATGGTTTTACTTCTGTATCTTGAGTGTTCATTGTAACGACAGGTATTTTAGCCTAAAAATATTTAAAAATTAAATTCAGTTTTTGTGAAGGTAAAAATATTTACAATTCAGTTTTTTTTTAGATAAAAATATAACTATTAAATCCAACTCGTTGAAGCATAGCTTAGATCATATAAAACAAGATTTTGTTTCATTTAGGGAAAATAGACCTACCAAATATTACTCATGCTAACTTTCATAACGAAATTCAAATTCTAAGTGCCATTTGCACATTGATTACGAGAAGGTTGCATTACCCTTCCCCCCCACTCTCTCTCTTTATATAGGGTGTTACTTAATGTTCATGACAATGCTTACTAATATTAATATGCGCGAATTACAACTGTATATATAAACAATATCATCCTTGTCAAACTTACTTTTATTTTCCGAGCTTAACTATAAAGGAGTTTGTTTCTCTTTGTGTTTGTTTTGTCTTCAGTGTTAAAACTCAAGTCTTATTTCATTTTCTTTTTGTCTGAAAATGATAAAATAAGTTATTTTTTTTTATACAAAAGAAAAGAAAAATATTATTTGGTGGAATAATTTACAGTGGTTTTTTCGAGTTGGGGAATCGAACAAACAAAAATGAAAAACACGACCTGAACCTTAAATACTGAATCAGAGTTTAGCAAAACTTTTGATAGAAAAATTTAGCTAGCATAGTGATCAATACTGTATAGCTGGCAATAATTTTCTATTAATAATTTCATAAAAATAAATATAAAAAAATTACGTGATATCGAATTTTAAGAAAAATATTTTTAAATAAAAATAGATAGGTAGGTGTGTAATTCAACATAAGCATACAAAAAATATTTTATTACATATGTATATAAACATGATTTTATGCATGGTTTTGTACTTTCATAACCTGGGTTGGCCGTTGCAAAAACTGAAAGTACAAATATTAAATTGAAAATAGTATTTTGTCACAAAAATTAACTTTGAATAAAGATTAAATATTTACTGAATTTTTATCTTCTATAATACAAAGTTGATCGATGTTTGTTCATCTGAACCTTTCGATATCGGTAACCGCTGAACCAAGAGGGCTCTACTCATCAGGGAATATAGATACTACAATATACAAAATACTAGTTTTACATAGAAATAAAAAGGGATAAAAACCCTTGTTTCTAATCTTGTTTAATACAAGACTTCTTTCTGTGGCTGTAGAGGGAGCTGTTTTGTGTAAATGACTTGCTGCATATTTCACATTGATATGGTTTCTCTCCTGTATGTACTCTCATATGTTGCCTCAAAACCTTAAACATGAAATTTGTGTTATTAAAAAAATATTTGTTTAAACATTAATCTAAATGGTATAATTCTCAATAATCACAATGTCAAATTGGTTCTTCTAATAAAACAAAAAAACAAATATTGGATCATGGAAAGAAAACGAAGTAGCAAGTATCGTCGTATTTTCACAGTGGATTTTCTCCAATTTCTCGCCCCTGTTGGGCCAATTTCCTAACCCTTCGGAGAATCATTAATATCTACCAAACCTAACCTAAAATAATCTATCAAAAGCTACTGTGAAAAAAAACGACAAAACCCGCTACTTCGTTTTCTTTCCACGATCCCAAATGTATTATTCCTTCATTCTAACTAAATCTATTTTATATTTCTATTATAAAATTAAGAAATAGAGAATTATTACAGAGGTTTATATTCAGCACAAGATTCTTTTTTCCCCCGGCTGCAAAATATCTAATTCCACCCCCCCCCCCCCCTGGTTTTTTCCTAAGGAGTGGGGAAAAATGTTTTCAGTACTTTTTATTTTACTAATTATTTTAGTTTTTCCCCAAGGAGGCAAAAAATAGAATAGTTATTTCTCGCATCGTATTATAAACGGCTTTCCGCGGATATAGAATGTACAATTATAAGATTAAAATCAGTTTTTTAGCCCCTTGGTGCTGTAGGCACGGGCAAAAAAACTGGTTTTAATCTTATGATTGTACATTTTTATATTCGTAGAAAGCTGGATATAATACGATGCTAGACATAGTTTTTTCGTATGGATGAGAACCGGTTCCTATCCACGAATGTTTCCTGTATCTACTCTTTATTTTTTATTTTTTCCCCCTTCCACATATTTTTTATCCCCCCCCCCCCCACCGGCTTATTAAGCATGGGATCCCATGCAGAATATACATCCCTGAATTATTAATATACATAAACTTACCGTTTGGCTGACAAAAGCCTGTTCACAGACCTCACATTTGGCCCGCTTCACACCTTAAATGTAACAAAATTATATTTGTTTAAAATTTAAATTATTAATTCCTAATATTATTTCAGTGCAAAAGACGACTTTTTATTTTTCATAATTGTATGCAGCAATCAAGTACCAGTACCACGTTTTATAATCAGCTGATCTTTGTTTATATTTACATACTGTCAATTGTCAATTGTCATCTAACTTTCAATATGACCAGTCCATTAAATAAATTGTAATGCTTATAATTAGGTTGTTCTATTAAGCATTGAGCAATTAGTTTATTTTGTGCATTATGCTTTTAAGGATTGTTTATTAAATTATGACTGACTTGTGATATTTTCAGACCCCTTAAAGTATTCTTTTTAGATCAAACATAATGTTTAATTATTAGTTAAATTAATTAATCATATTAAACGTTTCTAAATAATGAACTTTATAGTCTCGGAATTGTTTATTCAAAAGTAAGTTAATTTATACCTTGATGCACATCCAATATGTGTCTCTCCATATTCATCTTCATTGTAAATTCTTTTGTGCACAGATTACAAGGATATTTCTTTGGGTGTGTGTGCACATTACGAATATGTTGATTCAGTGCATTCTGCGTTTTGTAACTTTTATCACACTACAAAAATAACAAGAGTTATTTACATGAAAATATACCTAAGCATTTATCTATATATTACATGCAAATATCATAATAATAAATCATTTTAAATATTGCAAAAACTTTGTACTAGCATCAACAAAGTGCAAGCGCCCCTAACTTAGAATATTGTGATTAATAAGGCTAAGTTTATTATTAAAATTATTACTTTTAAATATGTATACTATTAAGTACCACTATAATTTACAGTCCATTGTCCCCTTCCTCCCTAAAAAGCATCAGATTACTCTTTAAACCATTTAAAATATTGCATATATCAGTATTGTGTTTTTTTTTTAAATAGATATAATGCTTGGCTTTATTAATTAGGGTTGGGCCGGATATTTTTTTGGCCGGATACCGGATACCGGATATCCGGCTGATTTTAAATGCCGGATATCCGGTAACCGGCCGGATATCCGGCCAACGCCGGATATCCGGCAAATATCCGGTTATCCGGCCAAATTACCGGATAACCGGCCAAATTACTACATATTAAAGTATCAAAAAAGGATATAGTCCCTTTTGTGGCAACGCACCTTAAGGGGTGATTCGTTGTATTTTTAAAATTGCTTTTAATAGGTTATTTTAGGTTAGGTTAGGTTATATTTGGTTAGGTGATTGCCCCGCAGCGTTAGGCAATTGGCCCCGCAAGGTTAGAGTCCCCCGCAAGTGGCTAGAAATAGGAGGAAAGCTACTGTGAAAATACGAATAATCGCTCCTTAAGGGTCGTTGCCACAAAAAGGACTATACCCGCAAAAAAAAATTATTCATAAACTAGTGTTTTATATTATACTAGCGGCTGCGTCCCTAGTATCTAGGGATATTAGAAGGGACATAAAAGTGCAGAAAAATAATTTAAAACCTTACAACGACTTTTTTTTATAAAAATGAAACAGCCTAAAACCACCCTGGGACCTATAAGAAGCTTCACTCTAAAGGAGAACATATCAGTTCAGCGGTTAGCGAGATCCTTCGCTACAGACAAAAAAAAGCTTACTACTTTGTATAATAGTATAAAATTAAGATTAAAACTTAAAAATTAAGTAAGTATTAAATGATCTTTCTTCTTAGCAAATAAATCTAATGAACTATTACTTCCCTCAATCTGTAATTTTCTGTAACCCCCCCCTCTGTTTTTTTCTATCCCATTTTCTGTGTATAAAAGGTAGAGGGCTATAACTAAGTGACTTTCGAAATATGGGTATGACACATAACTGAGAGTTGAAATTTTTTTTAATACCTCCTTCCTGGCGGGCACAGGATGCCAGCAAATCTGGTAAGGTCATTCAGGTAAAAAGTAAAAATATTTTTTTACTTAAACAAAGCATTTCATGTTATCTAATACTAAAATATCCTATAGTCGTACATCCTCATATGTAATATAGGTGTTCAAGTTGATTTCAGGTTCCAGGTATAATCCTACAAGCCCTGAACCTCCAGGTCTCCAGATATCTTTAAACGGTTCCTGTGACCGCAAATTTTTACTTGAAGATTTCAAATTTTAAACTTAGGCTTTTTTATATATCTTCATGACATATTACAATTTCATAAAATCTGTTGCCGTTTACCTGCAAACCGTCGGTTTGCGGCTGGCAGCTGCCAAGTACTGCTGCCACCGCCAAAATTTATGTTTTGAGATTTCTAATATAAAATTTACATAAAGATAAACATATTCAGAAAAAAATGTTCTTCTATCTTCAATAATAAGAAAATTACAGCCATTTAAGATTAAAAAAAAACAGAGATTTTTGTTGTAAAATATAAAAGATTATATTGCCGGATTTCCGGCCGGATAGTTTCAATATCCGGTATCCGGCCGGATATTGAAAATGGCCGGATATCCGGCCCAACCCTACTTTATTTATCTAGAATTTTTAATCTCAACAACTGGAGATAAAAAATTAATTTTCTGAGGTGTATGAAATGTTATATTCCACTGGTACCTCCCTCCCAAATAGCTATAAACCTATAAAACAAAACAGCGAAAAACATAACAGCGAATATTACAAAACCGCGAAATTACAAAACAGCGAATGTTACAAAACCGCGAAATTACAAAACGGCGAATGTTACAAAACCGCGAAATTAAAAAACAGCGAATGTAAGAAAACAGCGAAAAACAGCGAAAAATAATATAAAAGTTGGAAAGATTTTTAATCAATATAATAGATTTGAAATCTGCATAAAATTTTAAGGATTTTTTATAAAATTCGTTTTTTATATAATTCTTTATTTAAAGGCGCAAATACAAATTAAGTTAAATAATTTTAAGATCTGTGATTGGTGGATTGAAAACTATCTGCGCTCTGATTGGAGAAGCTTAAGTGACGTACGTCATTCAACCAATTAGAGCGTAGGTAGTTTCCAATCCAGCTATCCTATTGGTCAAAATTTATTAACTTAAATCGTATTTGCGCCTTTAAATAAAGAATTATATAAAAAACGAATTTTATAAAAAATCCTTAAAATTTTATGCAGATTTCAAATCTATTATATTGATTAAAAATCTTTCCAACTTTTATAGTCTATTATATAATATATATATTATATAATATAAAAAAAATCGACTATAAAAAATAAAAAAATTATGTTCCAAATTTTAAATGAAAATCTTCCAATTTTTATAATTTTATATATAAAGAATATCGAACCACTCTATCTACTCAGTTTCTACTGGGCATGTCACCAATCCTAACCCATTGAGGAAGGGCAGGAGGACAGATAGGCTGGATACGTTGAAGTTGTCCCTCAACAGTTATAAGAGAACAAACATGAAAGAGTTCCTATTTGGAGACCGTGACACTGTTTAAAATTCACTTGTTTTTTGTTTGTTTTTGGACACATAAATTGATTAAATGTATACTTTTCTTTTTGTTTGAATAATAAATTTTTAAAAATTCCTACATAGTTATACTTTTGTAACAGTCGCTGTTTTGTAATTTCGCGGTTTTGTAACATTCGCTGTTTTGTAGCATTCGCGGTTTTGTAATTTCGCGGTTTTGTATCCACTCCCAAGGACCTACAGGAGAAGCTACCCTATAAAGGAGAACCATATCAGTTCAGGTGTTAACGAAATCCTTCGTTACAAACAAACAGATAAACATCCTGTTACTTTATTATAATGATTAAGCTGTCCTGTCTCTACCTGATCACAAGATTTATCTCTAACAGGATTATGAGTTTCCAGATGAGTTTTGAGGCCAGTTTTATCTACAAAACTTTTGTTACAATGTTCACATGTAAATTCCTTCTCACCAGTGTGCAGCCTCTCGTGTTTCTAAATCAAAAAAAAATCAGGCAAGTATTAACAAGGATGACAACATCCAAAAAGTGAAGCTCTGAAACGGTAGGACGAACGAACATTAACACTTGTATAGTGTCAGAATCAAATGTATAAGTCAAAACAATATTGTAAGAAAATTTGTTTTAAAACTGCTTAAATATAGAATACTGTTTAAGTACATTTTTACACCAGGATATAGAGATGCATCGTTTAAAATTTTATACCTTGTTGTAATAGAAATCACCATTCCAAAAATCAGACGAATAGGATAGTTAAATCAAATAAAAAATGTTGTTAGTAAGATTTAAAATCAACAAGTTTCAAGTTTTAAATAGACGTACGGACATTCTGGTAACGATCATAGAGATTCTAGACTTTCCAAACCGTACCAAACTTACTACTACAGGAATCGCCATGTCAAGGTTGAAATCGAAAGTTCAATTCTAACATGTCTAAATAACGATAAGAGCTATCCGTTATGAACGTAGGGATTGACGTACTGGCCGCACGGGCCTAATTATAGAAAAGCTTCACTTTTTAAATAAACTACTCCATAATCGACATAAGCATAAATGCTAGAATGTCTGCTTTCCGTTAGGTAAGAGTCTCAACCACGACACCTCTTGCTGGATACGCTCAGCAAAAGTATCTATTGCTGCTATATTCTGTGCGTGACATTGATAGTAAACGTAAGAAGAATACACTATCATAACACTCCCAATTTTTTATTATGCATAGTTGGGCAAAGAAGGACGTCCAATTAAAGAGTTTCAATTAGATATTACTTTACTAAACACTCTGGGGGTATGGAAATAAAAGAAGACAATGTTGGATTACCCTCAAAAGTAACATTTTCGAATCTCCGCTTAGTTACATTGTCATTTATACCATAAAATAAAATAAACTTACTTTTAGACTTGAAGTTGTTACGAAATTTTTGCCGCAAATTCCACACATAGCCTTGGGATCCCTCGAGTCTTTGTTGTACTTTAGTTTCTGGCCTTCGTGTATTAGTTTCATGTGCGTCCTCAAGTGTGTTTTCTGGACAAATGTTTTTCCACACGAATCACATGAGAATGGTCTTTCACCTTAATATAATTGTTCCTAGTTTATTGTTATACATACATATATGTGTATTTTATACGGTATTCAAGTGACTTATGCTTGCAATAATTTTTCTGAAAATATGACTTTCCTCAACGCAAATAAGATATTCTTTTACATAAAACAAGAACTCACGGATAAGAGTTAATTTTTCTTTAAATTATTATAATGGCTGACCTATAATCATATTTTACAAAGAAAATATTTAAAGGTTCACCACTCCAAGTACTTAAACTCGTTATGTGCACTTAATGCAAATATCCCTTTAAAATAATAAAAGAAGACATAAAACATATGATATGATAGAGAAATAAAAAGCAAAGGAGAAAAGAAAAGGGTATTTCAATTGGAATTTTAAAAAGCAAGCAAAATAAAACAAAAACCTGTATGAACTCTTCTGTGTGTAACTAGTTTGTCATTATCTGCAAAAGTTTTATCACACAGGTCACATGGGAAAGGCTTTACTCCTGCGTGTGTTATCATATGTTTCTTCAGCTGTCCCTCT
This sequence comes from Acartia tonsa, assembly GCF_053477335.1. Taxonomy (NCBI): domain Eukaryota; kingdom Metazoa; phylum Arthropoda; class Copepoda; order Calanoida; family Acartiidae; genus Acartia; species Acartia tonsa. The sequence goes on along the minus strand of NC_137260.1, from coordinate 62,685,879 downwards.
GTTAAATAAACTTTCGGGCATAGTTCACATTTTACTGTGTTTTCACCTAAATAGTTTGTTCTTAATTAACATAATCATAGAGGGGAAGTTGCACCAAGTGCATTTAAACTCGAATTTAGTGAACAGCATATTTTTTCTGTTTAATAGTTTAAATTACATCTATAGGATATATATTTAAAGGAATATGAAAAATATTAAGACTTCCTAGTTTTTTGGATGTATGCATCTTATATGGCTGTTTATTGTAACACATAATTATGGTATTCTTGTTACTAATGCTTGTAATCAAACTTTTTAAATGCACTTCATGCAACTATAACTTTAATAACATAAAAAAAGTATTGATGTTATATTGGTTGGAGAAAAAGTATTTAAATAATTACCTCCTATTTGATGTATTCTGAAAAGATGTCTTCGCAAGTTCTCCACAGCTTGAAATGATCTACCACAAAGATCGCAAGAATATCCAGTTCCTCCTGGAAGAAAATATTTTGATTGAAAAATTCCCTGATAAAAATGTCTAAACAGTTTAACTTCATGCATTAACTATGTATTGACTATGTAACTCCTTATTAATGAAATCAATCCTATTATATAAAGTAATAAATTTTTTGTCTGTAGCTTAAAATTTCCTTTTAATGGAAGCTTGTTACAGGTCGCTTGATGGTTTTAGGCTATTTGCCTACTTTCTTTACTCCTTCGAGTACATATCTCCTAGAAGCTAGGAGCGCAGCCGCTAGTAAACTAATAAATCTAAAGACTAAACCTGAATAATGAAAAGTTTTGTGAAGTTTCAGTCCCTCCTCCGTTGTACAAGTTTTATCACACATCTCACAATGAAATCTGCCCGGCTTCTCGGAGTGCCTGTTCTTTATATGCTTGGCCATGAAGGCTTTAGGATGTTTCTTATGGCAAACTGGACATTCTTCCATTCCTACTCCTAAATAAAAATAAGATTTTTAAAAAATTCTACCTCATTATAATGACAGGGGAATAGACAAAATTTATGTATAATTAAATGACGAGCTTCATTACCTGCACATATTAAAAGGTTCAAAAAAAAGGAAAACTAAAAGCCTAAAATTTATAAAGTCATTTGACAAAAGAGTCTCATAGAACTGGTGTTATATGACACTGTTGCTTTTGTTTTAAAGTACCAAATTCACCTCCTCTCCCGATTCGTCTTCAAAAAATACAATGCTGTTTTACAGAGAGGAGAGGGAGAGGCATTGGGCAGATTATTACACTAACCCCAAAGTTTTATGATAACATTTTCTTATTCAATGGCTTATCAGCTTTGGGGGCCTTAATTGAATTTTGATTGTTTGGTTTATTAAGTTAAGTGTCCAAACGTTTCAACCACTAATTGTAATCTACAGAAGGGGTATTTTTTGTGTTCTCATTGGGGATATAAATCAATTAATCGACCATTGTCTTATCCCTTTATATCCATGATTGTTTTATCTTTCATTCACCCATCCATGTATCCGTGAGTGAGACATAAAATTGTCACCTGTATGGTAGCCCATGTGATCTTGCAATACTTTTTTCAGCATTTGTTTCGAGCATATACTGCACTGCACCTGTTCACCCTGATGGTCAGGGAATCGAGCAATGTGATCCTTTAATCAAAGAAGATAAAGTATAGAATAGAATCCAGGTAGAAGATTTTGCCTGGCTAGCCTTAAATATAATTGGAACTTTTGAAAGGCCATAAAGTACTTATGAATGTTAGTAAAATCACATGATTTCATAAATAATCCAAAAATATTAAAATAAATGTCTTTCTTAATTATTTACTAAAAGCCAAATGAACTGGCATTTAACCACCTTTCTCCAATACACAATGGATTAAAACTATATACATATTAAACTAATTTAGGGACTAATTATTTATTAAACTTTAAAAGCGTAAGCGTAACTTTTCTTCAAATTTGCAAGAAATATTTAAGGTTTTCAATTCTATACTTAATCTTCTTTGCTTAATCTATAATACAAAGTAGAACGATGTCTGTCTCCCTGTTTGTCTGTTTGTTTGTAGCGAAGGATCTCGCTAAGGAAGGTTTATAACTTTTTTGGGGGATAGTACCACCACCCTCCTAAGAGAAATCGCCAATAAATCGCCCAGCGTATATTTTTGGTAAACATCTGATCTTAACTTTAATGCGCAAGCGTAACTTTTCTTCAATTTTCCAAGAAATATTTAAGGTTTACAATTCTATACTTTATCTTCTTTGCCTTCAAAGTCTCAATGCTTGGCTTTTCCTTGCCGCAATATTTACACAGGAAAGGACCATCACCGTGAACTTGTATATGTTGGGATAATTCAGATTGGTTGGCAAACACTTGATCACATATAACACAAGAATGGATCCTTTTCTTTCTAATCTTTCTACTCCCTACTTTTTTGGATTTGTTTGATTTGGGTTTTCGATGCTTTAGAAAATGCTTTCTGAATGTTTTTAAGGTTCTAATTTCGTTTCCACAATCTTTGCACACATGAGGCCCGATTCCATGCGAATTATAATGATCTTTCTTGGTGGTGGTGGTTCCCAGTACCTCGTCACAAATTATACATTCTGTATCTTTGTCATCGGGTTCGCCAGAATACTGAAAATATATATCTTTCTTAGGTAGGTAGGTACTGTGAAATACTTAATAATAATAATAGAAACTTGATAAAATTTTAATATGTCCAGGAGTTGTAAATCATCAATTCAAATTAATTGAAACTATGGCGAGGGCAGGAACAATAATATGCGTATTGCGTAAAATTGGTCTAAACTTGGTTTTTAGTTCAAGTTGTTAACAAAGGAAAGTGGTTAAAATTCAGGGCTCGGCAGTCACGCTCTAGCCACCTGTGTTCAGTAAGACCCAGGAAAATAAAAATTTTAAAATCTAAAAAATCAGCCGTAAGTCTAAACTTAAACCAAATATGGCAATCCCTCTTTTCAAACGAATTTTCAATGTATGCTATAAGGTTTAATTTGAGACTTATTCGCAGGTAACGCGCGGCTGCCGAGCCCTGATAAAATTATAGAAAATAGGATAATCCTTTTATCCATTAAAAAATTTAGACTTTGTTTCCTGACCCTTAGTATACGCTTTGTTTAATATTCTTTTAAGTTTTTATATTTTTTTTTATAAATTAAGAAAAATTCTATATATGAGGGGGACTTCCCAATACCTCTTGGGGCGAGTTTTATGAATTTCTTTAATAAATGAAAATAATAAATATACAAGAAATACTTACATCATCATATTGAACAATATTAGGTTTAGATTCATAATCAACATCTGGTGTGAACGGTTCATCATCTCCAGCATATGTCGCGTAAAAATCCTCCAAAAAGTCAGAGTTTTCTTGGGACTTTTCTTCATTTATTTCAAGTTTTACACCATCTTGTGATACTGAATAATATTTTATATTTAGGAAAGCAAGGATAGGTGAATTGAAAATGAACTATTTAAGGTTTAAATTTTTGGGGGGAAGGGTACCAACACCCTACCAAGCAGTGTTGCGGAGCCGGAGCCGTGGAGCCGCCATATTTTGCTGGAGCCGGAGCCGTAATTTTTGTTAAAAACGGCTCCGGCTCCGGACTAAATAAATAAAGAGATTTTTTTATGAATTATAATTTGGTAACTCTGTTTTGTCATGTGCAAAAGATACGGCTCCGCGGAGCCGCATCAAAATTAAACGGTTCCGCCAAGCTGCTCCCAAGATAAATCGCCACTAGAAAAAAAATTCTTCTTTTTAAAACTTAAGTTAAAGATGTGTGGTGGTCGACTTCTCACTCCCACACAATTTTTAGTAGAAGGAAGTATTGTAATGGTTTTAGTTATTTTTTTAGAACCTTCCTACCCCTTTCAATGTAAAAAGCATTTATATGCTTGAGGCGCAGCTGCTAGTAAAATATATTTAATAATGAGTATTAAAAACATAAACAAAAATCTTAATACCTCCTGGCTCCAATTTTGTATTGTTGGTAAATTGAGTAGCTGTAGCTTTATACTTGATATATTTCTCCACATTATCTTGAGCAATATTAACTTCACTAAGGATGGCATTCACTTGAGCGTCACACCAGGGCTCTTGGATTCTAATTTTAATAAATATGTTCATTAGTTTTTTTTTACAGAAAGCAAATATAAAAATAGTATGGGGATACATTTTCTAAATATAAAATTTAAATTGGTACGTTACATTATCCGTCCCAATCCAACATGGATAATGTACATGAAAGATAGAATTTTGTACTTTGTTAATTTAAGATAGCTTCTAAGTGAATTACCACTTCTAATCTATGTGTTTATGAATATATCGTTAGTCAGGAATTTAAAGGAATAAGACTATGGTCAATAAATTTATGTACACCACATCCCCAAAAATGATACACAAATTCACCAATTCTGTAAATTACAGTTAGTGGTTAAAACGTTTGACGCTCAACTTAATGGACCAACCAATCAAAATTTAATAAAAGTCCTCAAAGAAGTTAAGCAAACAAATAAGAAAACGTCATTATTATATAATACTTTGGGGACTAGTGTAATAAATAGCCCAATGACCCCTCCCTCCCTGATTGTCTTAAATATCTTAATAAATTCAAAAACATATAAACTAACCGTTTACTAACTTCCAGGCCATAAGCTTGCAACAATGCTTTTGCTCTGTTAAGAACTTGAATGGAATCTGCCAAGGCCTGCTCTATCTCTGTTTGACTGCTGCTTATCTGAAACATTTTATAACTATATTTTAGGATTATTGAAGGATTACTAATATTGCCAGGTTAGAATATATTTTGCTTCTAACTATTTATTATAATGAGAAAAATATTATTAAAAAAATTTGGGTTTTAATGCACTAAAATTCTGCGCCCCTTGCCTGTAGGTAAGGGAGTGGAAGGTCAGAAAAATAGCCTAAAACTACCTCTAGACATTTATCAAGCTTCCTTAAAAAATACAACTAATTCAAACAGTATCTTAAGAGATCTTTTGATTCAGACAAAAAAAACATTACTACTTTTTTAATAGGTAGGATATAAGCGCTCTAAAATCGATCATTAAAGGAAACAAAACAATATTGATGAAAAATTTAGCTGTTAAATATTTTTACTTAGATGACATATTGTCTTTTCTATAATAAAGTAATAAAAAATAATCGAACTATAACAAAATCAAAGTTATTTCAATGGATTTATTATAGCTAACTTTGATCTTAAACCAGATTATCATGTACTCAACTTGTAGAGGGTTAAAATAACATCCCCCATTTACTCCATTCCCTCCTATCCTATTGGATGAAAGAACTAACCTATAAATAACAAGGAGAGACATTTTTTTCCCTGTCATAATATCCACGTATATTCTATATCTATTGTTATTTGCTAACAATTAAAATATTCAAAGTAATGGAACTAACCTGACTGACATGGGGGTTGTTGTCATTGTTTGTAATATTAGCAGTCTTTGTCAAGGGATCTTCATTATCAACTTCCTCGACCTTCATTTTCTCTGAAATGTAAATTTTAATATCATCATTTGATAATGAATTATTTAAACGTTAGTAATAAATAGATAAATCAAATTGATTCTTTTTGTATTGGAGTTTTCTTCTTGTGGCTGAACAAAAGCTTTGTTGCATATTTCACATTGATTTATATCCAGAAATTCTTATTTATCATCCATTTCCTCTTTAATTGAAACTTCAACATTCTCAGCTTTTATTAGAAATGGAACAGAATCTTCAACATATTTCTCGCCCCCGTCATGTTCATCAAGCGTTTCTTCTTTCTTTATTACATGTTTACTATCAGCTTCACCGCAATCGATAAAACTGGTAGAAGAAGAACGTGTAGCTGTAAGTTTAGAAGATTCCATCATCTTTAAATGTTTTACAGATTTATAATGCTTTTTCAGTTCTGAATTGGTGTAAAATGATTTCTGGCATAGTTCACATGAGAAAGGTTTCTCCCCTGTATGGATCCTTTGATGAAAATTAGATTCTCCAAGTGTTCGAAATGATTTTCCACAAGTTTCACATGAGTATGGCTTCTCACCTGTGTGGATTCTTTTGTGTAAAGTCAAACTACTACTGACAGTGAATGCCTTATCACATTCGTCACATTTAAATGGCTTTTCCTCTGTATGAATTCTCATGTGTACTGTTAAATGGCTCTTGAAAGGGAATTCTTTTTTACACTTCTCACAAGAATATGGTTTCTCACCTGTGTGAATTCTCTTATGGAAAGCCAAAGTACTATAGGAAGAAAATGCCTCTTCACAAATGTTACATTTAAATGGATTCTCATCTATATGAATATTCTTGTGTGCAGTCAAACTACTGCTTACTGTAAAAGTCTTATTACAAAATTCACAAGAGTATGGCTTCTCCCCTTTATGAGTTTTCTTATGTGCATTCAAATAACTACTAAAAGCAAAAGCCTTGTCACATAAATCGCATTTAAATGGCTTCAACCCAGTATGAATTCTCATATGACCAGTCAGATAGCTATTATCAGAGAATGACTTATTGCATACATTACATGTAAACGGCTTCTCACCAGTATGAATCCTTTCATGGAGTGTCAATGCACTGCTTGTTCGAAAAGCTTTCTCACATGCACTACATTCAAATGACTTATAACCACTGTGAATCCTTTGGTGTACATATAATTCACTACTTGACTTGAATGCTTTGTCACAAAAATCACATTTATATGGTTTTTCGCCTGTATGTATTCTCATATGAACCTTGAGGCTATAATTTCTAGAGAATTCTTTATTGCAGATATCACAAGTATTCATGTTGAATTGCTAATTGTTGAATGGTTTTAGTACCTGAAATATAAAAAACAAACAGTATTAAGTGTAGATCACAAATAAAGAATGAATTTATGGAAGAAATTAATAATTCTTTCACGTTTCTTGTTTATTTAAATATTAATAATTTGTAGCATGACACGACAAACAGACCGAAAAAGCAGCTAGGAAAATAATATTTCCCCCATAGCGTAACGAACAGACAATCGGTGAAATATAGAGTAGCTTCACTACTAAGAATATCAAAATGTCATACATGAGTTTAATTAAAATTTATAAATCTTAGCTTCGTAATTTTAAACATAATTACATGTTTTTTTTAATAAACGTACCTACATATTACAAAAAATCACCTTTTTGTGATAGCTAAATAGCTATCTTCTGGTTCGTTGTTATTTGTAGTTGTAATGATTCTTTGAAGTTAGGAATCAGATGCACGAGGAGATTGGTTGTGGCTCTTTTTGTTCATACTTCTGCCACCTGGTTCTAAAAATAAAAAGAGATAATTGAACAATAATGAAACTTTTCTTCATTTAAATGCAAGAATTAAAAAAAGAGGGGGAATTAGGGGGAGGGTATGTGCCACTATTTCACACCATGCCTGAAATGAATCAACAGTCAAAATCGGAGAGAGAGGTAAAAAATCGAAACCTTTGGCGGCAGTAATTGAAAATTAAACTTTACCTAGATTCAATCAATGAATATGACTGATGCATTAAGTTACCATGCAACCATTGTTTAATCTGAAAAATAAAGAATATAATTTTCTTATAAAAATTACTATCTAACAAACGATTTAAAACCATTATTCATTACTACAAAAAAAACGATGATAACATCCATAAATTGAAGCCTAAAAAATCAGACAATCTGACATTAACAAATATAGAGTAAGAATTCATTTAGTATTCAACATTAATAATAATTAAACTTAATTGTAGAGATGCTTTGCTGCTAATGACATTATGGCAAATAGTCTCAGGAATCAATATCACAAGAATTGAGTGAATAGGATGATTAATATATAGAATATAAAGTTTTCTTTTCTTTAAAAAGCTGAGAATCATTATATTTTTATTAAACAAAGGACTTATTGATAATAATAATAGAGTTGCTACACTTTTAAAATAATTTCTAACTGTAATTTGAATATCTAAAAATCAAACTAAATTCTGTTTGAGGATTTCTACATTACATTCCTCTTTTTTATTTTCTCCAACATTCTCTGACTTTATCTGAATAAATAGATCATCATTATCAAAAGATTCCTCCTCTCTCATTTCTTGTTTAACAAAATTCTCTGCATTCATCTGGACAGAAGTATATTCCTCATCAAGAATATCCTCTTCTTTAACTTTATTCTTAACTCCAAGTTCACCACAATCAATATAATTGATAGATTTAGTTAGGGGAACTATATTCATAGATTTTATTTTCTTTGGACGTTTGACGGATTTTTTCCGCTTTGGCAATCCTTTATCAACTTTATGAACTCTCTTGTGCCTAGTCACATATCCTGGTGTTAAAAATCCTTTTTACAAATATCACATGAGTAAGGCCTAACTCTTTCGCTAGATGAATCAAAAGTTCCATGTTCAGTAGCTTCTGTATTAGCAATATGTGTTGCTGATTTTTCGTGAATTAAGAAATCTGAACTTAAAAACGTAAAACTGTTTGTTACATATATCACATGAAAATGGCATCTCTCCCAAGGATGATCCTTTTATGTACTTTAACACTTGTCCTATTTGAGAATCTCATCTCACACATATCACAAGAGTATGGTTTTTATCCTGTATATGCACCCGCATATGAGTTTTCAACGAATCTTTTAACTTAAAAGGTTTTCTACAAAGTTCACATGAAAATGGCATTTCCCTTTGAATGTATCTTTAAACCAGAGACTTGAGCAAATGTTTAATTACATATATCACAAATATATGGTCTTTCACCATTATGAAATCTTTTATGTATTGTCAAAGTATTATAGTGGGTGAATGTTTTATCACATATCTCACAGGAAAATGGCTTTTCGCCTGTATGAGACCTATCAGGTTGTACGAGACAGCTATTTGTTTTAAATGATTTATCACACAAACTGCAAGAGAATGGTTTATCGCCTGTGTGATTCCTCATGTGCACTTCATGCTGGCTCTTATATGGAAATTCCTTATTGCATAATTCACAATTGTACATTGTCAATGGATTTATGATTCGTTTCCTTTGCCTGAAAGTAATAATAATAACTTTGATATCGGAATATGAACAATAATAATTTAGAAATAACATATTCTAAAAAGTAACATGATGTCTGTATGGTGTCTGTGTGTACTAAAGATCTCGTTAAACCGATGTCACAGTTTTCCTTTGAATTAGAAAAAACCACCTCATTTTTTTACTTTTCTCTTTAAAACTAAAATTGAAATAGATGGTAGACTTGCCAACCTCCCCTCTCCCACAATTTATTCCCTAAAGTTTCAAAAAAGAACTCTAAGGGCGTAGTCGATAATAAAATATGATTTACCTAATCAAAGTTTCCAATGATTATAGTTGTACTTGATTAACTTTATCTGAAAAAAATATTATTTAGGTGCAAATATAAAATTATAAATTCCAAAAATAACACTAATGACTTTTAAAATACCTATAATATATGTTTAAAAAATTAGAAAATATTCCTTTTTAGGCTTTAACTTTAACAAAAATAAAACTTTAAAATTCGGTTCAGAAACAACTCAATCACACATTATACAGGGTGATTCAGATAAAGCTGCGTTGTATTATCACATAAGAGTATCACTTATAACAATATCTTCTGCTATAAATGCTGTCAACTGTAATACACTCTCTATTTTCAAGGCAAAATTTAAAAAAAAAACACAAACAAAAAATAATAATCATATCCTTATGTTAATATTGTGCTGAGCGATATAAATTGTATTTTGTCTATGCTCATTTAAATTTTGTACAACAATATGATGAGAAACATTTTCCTCTGCTTTCTCTTCATATTGTGCTTCAGGCTCTTCAACATTATCAGCTTCATGGATAGAGAGAGGATCCTCCTCATGAGTAATCTCTTCTTTTATCTCTAGTTTGACACCAGCTTCCTCATCAATATTAGCAGCTTCCACAAATTCAATTGGAGCACATTTCTTCTTGATTCTATGATATTTATTCTTGATTTTATGATATTTAAAACCAGCTTGACTTACATAAATCTGAAATTATTTAAAAAATTGAAAATGAATTCATGACAAAAAAAGAATATTGATTGCCAGAATCAATACCTCAGTAAAAATGTATAAAGAGAACTATGCACTAGGGTGGGTTCATATAGGAATTAGACAAAGAGGGGATGTGCAACAGATAAAACTAACTTAAATAAAATTTCTGACCGAAAAAGAATTTTTAAAAATTTATATTTAGAATGAGACCACTTAAAAAAATGTATTTTATTAATAAAAAATATGCAAAGACGACATTCAAGTTCTCTCCACTTATTATCTCAGTTCATATTAGTGCTAGAGGGCTAAATATTTTTGTGCATTTCCCCAGTTATATAATGAATTTCCGACTATAAATCAGTCAAAGTTATATTTCGCTTCCTTACCCTTTATTTACCAACCTTTTACCAACGACCAGACATACAATTGTATAGCTATTTGTCAATGAGAGTAAAAGATTTATTGAATCAGAACTATGGCTTCACGGTACTCCCAGGAAAGGCCTTGAGGAGTAGAATCAGGAACTTTTGTCTGTTTAAAAATATCTCGTTCCTAGCCTTAGAAATTACTAAAAAAACCACCATTTTTTTAAGGTTTATTGAGAATTGTCAAATTTGTAGAGGTTTTTTGAGTTTTTCTCGGGCTAGGAACGAGATTTTTTGAAACGGTCAAAAGTTCCTGATCCTACTTCTCAGGGCTTCTCCTGGGAGCACCATGATGCCATAGTTCTGATTCAATAAATTTTTGACATCCATTGACAAATAGCTATACAATTGAATGTCTGGTCGTCAGCGGTTTTAAGACTTAGGATAAATTTTAAATCATCCAAAGGTGTATTATACTTATAAAAATCATTTGCAGATCCCCTCTTTGGTGTCAGACAAAAAATGTCCAAAATCGACCCACATTCTAAGCACAAACAAGTTCATATGATCTTAAAAATTTCCAGCATTTTGAAGAGGGAATAATGGGATAAAAGCCCACCGCAGTGACTAGAAATATTTTCTTTTATTGAAAATCGGGGTTATGAAGGTTTGTAATAAATAAGTTTGAGTGAAAGCAACCTTACCTTATTACAGGTTTGGCAAACATATTCTTCTTTTATCTCTAGTTTGTCACTAGCTTCCTCATTAGTATTAGCAGCTTCCACAACATCAATTGGAGCACATTTCTTCTTGACTATATGATTATTTAAACCAGGTTGACTTCCATAAATCTGAAATCATTAAAAAAATTGAAAATGATTTCATGAAAAAAAAAGAATATTGACTGCCAGAATCAATACCTTAGTAAACAATAAACATGAATAAAGAGAACAATGCATTAACGAAACTTCCAACATTTTGGAGAGGAAATCTCGGGGCTAGATCCCACCGCAGAGGCTAGAAATATTTTCTTTATATTAAAATTGGGTGAAGGTTTGGTGGTTAATAAATAAGTTTGAGTGAAAGCACCCTTACCTTATTACAGGTTGGGCAAACATATTCTTGCTTCGGTGACTTTCCTTTCATCTTTTTTTTTGTCCATGTCTACAAACATAATCAACATTATAATCTTGTTAAATATAGATTTAATGATATTCAATACATAGACGTCCAAAGGGGGGGGGGGGTTAAAGTGGGGATTACCCGCCCCAAACGAATTTTTTTCATTTTACAACCCCCCCCCCCAAAATAAAAATCTCCAACCAAAAAATTTTTGCGCGCTTCGCGCGCGTTTTTTTTACTCGAACAGAAAGTGAAAAAAATTAACGGGTCAGCCGTTTAGCCGTTTTTTGGTTATTCTTAAGGCAAATCTGCCATAAATTACGTAGGAATCAACTTTTTAAATCATGTGAAATGACAAAAAAAACATGTTTTAGATTTCTAGTACCAGTAGCTACTGGCTAGAACCGTTTGAAAACGTTTTGGAGCGGCAAAGAGTATATGTGGAGATGGTTTCGTGATGGATTTGCCTTGAAAATATCAAAAAAAGGCTGAACGGCTGAGCCGCCAGCCGTTAGCCGTTACTTTTCCAACTTTTTGTTCGATTTAGGGAAAATAGACCTACCAAGGATTAATCATGCAAAACTTCAGATCGAAATTCGAATTCTAAGTGCCATTTACACATTGATTACGAGATGGTTGCATTAACCCCCTCCTCCTTATTTAGCTGTTGTTTTTTGTCATAAAAAGTCTCTTACAACAAATATTAATAACTTTACCTTTTTAGGTTTCTTTTGTCTTATCTTTAGCTCGGGTTCTTCTGATAACCAAGTCTTTTTTAATCTTTGGGCTTTCAAATATTTTCTATCTTCTTCTGTTGGCGCCTGAAATTATGAGAAAATTCAACACAATTTAATTAGATAAGATTATCTGTTTGATTTGCTGTTACTTAAAAAAAGTTGCTGTAAAAATTTAGAATTATCCTAACTTTATGTTATTGAGTAATTTTAGATTCTTTGAAATATGATCCACACAAATTTACATTAAACACCCACTATTTTAGTAATAGGGAATGGGATGGTTTTAAGCTATTTTTCTAGCCCTTCTCTATCCTTATCAATAGAGCCCCTGGATGCTAGGGGCGTAGCCGCTAGTAATAATAGAAGCATTAACAAAACCGGGTCAGCTTGTAATGTAACATAGAATACAATCGGCTGTGCGCGAAGCTTACCAATCTAAGATTGGTCAAAGGATTCTCACTTGCAGTCTCTGTGTGCATATGAGTCCTAACTTCAGAGAATCAGGGCTACAACAACAACAACTATTATAAGAAGTTATTTGCAAGGAAACTAGTAGAATTATTGAAAATTACCTTATATTCCTTAGCACTATCACAGGTACAATAAATGTGCTCTCTAGTACAGTTTGCTTCAGAGCATTTAATCCTTTCATCAATACAAGGTAAAATTGGTAGATCACATTTGCAATAGGCTATCTCAAACAGAAAGTTTTTTTCTCTGTCCAAATTAGCTTTTTGAACGCCCTTTAGTCGACTAGCATTTGTCCTTACAACAAGATTTTTGAAATTAGTAACCTTTGCTCTTATATTCTTCCTAGGTCTGAGGGGAAGGCTGGGGCAAGCTGACTGCCATCTATTAATCAATTCATCTGTTACCAAATCTATGGAGTTTTTTTGGTTCTGAACATGATAATAGTATCTTGCAATGTCACTGTAAGACGGCAGACTACTTACAGGGAATTCACTAGGAGTCCCACCCCACTTATCACTAGTATGTTGTCTTGTTTCAATTGGACCTTCTTTTTTTGCTTTACCCATCGCTATTAAATCTGAAAACATAATAAGATAAATAACTACATCTGTGTATTGTGTAATAAATTTATGTAATAAGATTTAATGTTTGAAAAATATATCAGTATATTTTTTTTTGAAGGTGGGGGGGGGAGGATTAAGCCCCCCGGAAAAGATCTTAAAACACTTCCAGTGCCAATGGGAGGCTACACTGAAAATTTAAGCAAAATCGATTTAGCGTTTTTGTAACAGACATCCTGCCACTAAATAGAGAGGATTAACAACTTTATGTAATATAAATGCATTGAACTTAACAATTATGATATTATTAATAGGTATAATTTGATGTTTAAATGTTTAATATTCTCTCTTTTAACAAATAAAATACAAGGCATAAAACATTTTTTTGGTTATCGTCAGATTTTGTTTACATAATAATATGCCGAGTATAATAAGCGGCGTATAATATAAATAATGTAATGTCGTCTTCAAAACAAAAATTTTTGGAAATTGAAAATTGAGAGAAAAGTGAGTTTTTATATTGATAATTTATAATAAAATATTTTTTTTATGAATAAATTATTATCTAACTACCTTTTTTAAAGTTACTTCACTATCGTTCCATGAAAAAAAATTGTCTGCACTTGATGAGTATGCCCAAAATAGATCTGTTTTTGTTTTATCACATAAGAGTATCACTTATAAATATATCTTTTGCTATAGATGCTGTCAACTGTATTATACTCTCAATTTGTCAAGGCAAAATATTAAGAAAAATGCAAAAAAAAAAAATAATTATATCCTTATATTGATATTGTGCTGAGCAATATAAATTGTATTTTGTCTATGCTCATATAAATTTTGTACAGCAATATGATGAGAAACATTTTCCTCTTCAACCATATCAGCTTCATGGATAGAAAGAGGATCCTCCTCCTGAGTAAACTCTTCTTTTATCTCTAGTTTAACACCAGTTTCCTCATCAATATTAGCAGCTTCCACAAATTCAATTGGAGCACATTTCTTCTTGATTCTATGATATTTCAAAGTATACTTACTTCTATAAACCTGAAATCAATAAAAAAATTTAAAATGATATCATGAAGGAAAAAAATATTGATTGCCAGAATCAATACCTCAGTAAAAATGTATAAAGAGAACTATGCACTAGGGTGGGTTCATATCGGAATTAGACAAAGAGGGGATGTGCAACAGATAAAACTAACTTAAATAAAATTTCTGACCGAAAAAGAAATTTAAAAAATTGATATTTAGAATGAGACCACTTAAAAATGTATTTTATTAATAAAAATATGCAAAGACGACATTCAAGTTCTCTACACTTATTATCTCAGTTCATATTAGTGCTAGAGGGCTAAATATTTTTGTGCATTTCCCCAGTTATAAAATGAATTTCCGACTATAAGTCAGTCAAAGTTATATTTCGCTTCCTTACCCTTTATTTACCAACCTTTTACCAACGACCAGACATACAATTGTATAGCTATTTGTCAATGAGAGTAAAAGATTTATTGAATCAGAACTATGGCTTCACGGTGCTCCCAGGAAAGGCCTTGAGGAGTAGAATCAGGAACTTTTGTCTGTTTAAAAATATCTCGTTAGAAATTACTAAAAAAACCACCATTTTTTTAAGGTTTATTGAGAATTGTCCAATTTGTAGAGGTTTTTTGAGTTTTTCTCGGGCTAGGAACGAGATTTTTTGAAACGGCCAAAAGTTCCTGATCCTACTTCTCAAGGCTTCTCCAGGGAGCACAATGATGCCATAGTTCTGATTCAATAAATTTTTGACATCCATTGACAAATAGCTATACAATTGAATGTCTGGTCGTCAGCGGTTTTAAGACTTAGGATAAATTTTAAATCATCCAAAGGTGTATTATACTTATAAAAATCATTTGCAGATCCCCTCTTTGGTGTCAGACAAAAAATGTCCAAAATCGACCCGCATTCTAAGCACAAACAAGTTCATATGATCTTAAAAATTTCCAGCATTTTGAAGAGGGAATAATGGGATAAAAGCCCACCACAGTGACTAGAAATATTTTCTTATAATGAAAATCAAGGCGATTAAGGTTCGGTGGTTAATAAATAAGTTTGAGTGAAAGCAACCTTACCTTATTACAGGTTTGGCAAACATATTCTTCTTTTATATCTAGTTTGACACCAGCTTCCTCATCAATATTACCAGCTTCCACAAATTCAATTGGAGCACATTTCTTCTTGACTATATAATTATTAAAACCAGGTTGACTTCCATAAATCTGAAATCATTAAAAAAATTGAAAATGATTTCATGAAAAAAAAGGAATATTGACTGCCAGAATCAATAACTCAGCAAATATGAATAAAGAGAACAACGCATTAATGAAACTTCCAACATTTTGGAGAGGGAATCTCGGGGCTAGAACCCACCGCAGAGGCTAGAAATATTTTCTTTATATTAAAATTGGGTGAAGGTTTGGTGGTTTAGAAATAAGTTTGAGTGAAAGCACCCTTACCTTATTACAGGTTGGGCAAACATATTCTTGCTTCGGTGACTTTCCTTTCATCTTTTTTTTTGTCCATGTCTACAAACATAATCAACATTATAATCTTGTTAAATATAGATTTAATGATATTCAATACAAAGACGTCCAAGGGGGGGGGGGGTTAAAGTGGGGATTAACCGCCCCAAACGAATTTTTTTCATTTTACCCCCCCCCCCCCCACATTTAAAATTTACCCCTACCCTGGGGGTGCCGTAAGCACCCCCAACCATTTAGGAGAGGGTATTTAACCCCCCCCAAAATAAAAATCTCCAACCAAAAAATTTTTGCGCGCTTCGAGCGCGTTTTTTTTACTCAAACAAAAAGTGAAAAAAATTAACGGCTTAGCCGTTTAGCCGTTTTTGGGTTAGTCTTAAGGCAAATCTGCCATAAATTACGTAGGAATCAACTTTTTGAAACATATTTTTGGTTTAAATCATGTGAAATGATAAAAAAAACATGTTTTAGATTTCTAGTACCAGCAGCTACTGGCTAGAACCGTTTGAAAACGTTTTGGAGCGGCAAAGAGTATTATGTGGAGATGGTTTCGTGATGGATTTGCATTGAAAATATCAAAAAAAAAGGCTGAACGGCTGAGCCGCCAGCCGTTAGCCGTTACTTTTCCAACTTTTTGTTCGATTTAGGGAAAATAGACCTACCAAGGATTACTCATGCAAAATTTCAGATCGAAATTTGAGTTCTAAGTGCCGTTTACACATTGATTACGAGATGGTTGCATTAACCCCCTCCCCCTTATTTAGCTGTTTTTTTGTCATAAAAAAGTCTCTTACAACAAATATTAATAACTTTACCTTTTTAGGTTTCTTTATTCTTATCTTTAGCTTGGGTTCTTCTGATAACCAAGTCTTTTTTAATCTTTGGGCTTTCAAATATCTTCTATCTTCTTCTGTTGGCTCCTGAAATTATGAGAAAATTCAACACAATTTAATTGAATAGGATTATTTGTTTGATTTGCTGTTACTTGAAAAAACTGCTGTAAAAAATTTATAATTATCCTCACTTTATGTTATTGAGTAATTTTAGATTCTTTGAAATATGATCCAAACAAATTTACACCAAACACCCACTATTTTAGTAATAGGGAATGGGATGGTTTTAAGCTATTTTTCTAGCCCTTCTCTATCCTTATTAATAGAGCCCCTGGATGCTAGGGGCGTAGCCGCTAGTAATAATAGAAGCATTAACAAAACCGATTAATATCCGCTCAATTAGAACTGGTTTTTAGCCATACTGAAAGATCATGTATAGCATCGTATTACAGACAATTTTCAAAGATTATTAAATTAAAAATCATAAAATTATACCTACCAGTTTAAATCTTAAAAATTTAATTTTAATATACTTGGAAAACTGTCTATAATACGATGTGATAAATAACTATATTAAAGATTTTAATATCCGCTGGATTAGAACCGGTTCTCAGCCATACTGAAAGATCATGTATAGCATATTACAGACAATTTTCCACGATTTTTAAAATGAAAATCATAAAATTTATACCTTCCAGTTTAAATCTTAAAAATTTCATCTTAATACTAATGGAAAGCTGTCTATAATACGATAAATAACTAATATATGAAGTTATTAGCAATGTAACTAGTAGAATTATTGAAAATTACCTTATATTCCTCAGCAATAACACAGGTACAATAAATGTGCTCTCTAGTACAGTTTGCTTCAGAGCATTTAATCCTTTCATCAGTACAAGGTAAAATTGGTAGATCACATTTGCAATAGGCTATCTCAAACAGAAAGTTTTTTTCTCTGTCCAAATTAGCTTTTTGAACGCCCTTTAGTCGACTAGCATTTGTCCTTACAACAAGATTTTTGAAATTAGTAACTTTTGCTCTTAAATTCTTCCTAGGTCTGAGGGGAAGGCTAGGGCAAGCTGACTGCCATCTATTAATCAATTCATCTGTCACCAAATCTACGAAGTTTTTTTGGTTCTGAACATGATAATAGTATCTTGCAATGTCACTGTAAGACGGCAGACTACGTACAGGGAATTCACTCGGTGTCCCGCCCCACTTTTCACTAGTATGTTGCCTTGTTTCAATTGGACCTTCTTTTTTTGCTTTACCCATCGTTATAAAATCTGAAAACATAATAAGATAAAAAGCTACATCTGTGTATTGTGTAATAAACTTATATTATAATATTTAAATTTTTAAAAACATATCAGTATATTTATTTTTGGAGGTGGGGGGGGGGGGGGGATTAAGCCCCCTGGAAAAGATCTTAAAACACTTCCAGTGCCAATGGGAGGCTACACTGAAAATTTAAGCAAAATCGATTTAGCGTTTTTGTAACAGACATCCTGTCACTAAATAGAGAGGATTAACAACTTTATATAAGATAAATGCATTGAACTTAACAATTATGATATTATTAATAGGTATAATTTGATGCTTAAATGTTTAATATTCTCTCTTTTAACAAATAAAATACGAGGCATAAAATTTTTTTTTGGATATCATCAGATTTTGTTTACATAATAATATGCCAAGTATAATAAGCGGCGTATAATATAAATAATGTAATGTCGTCTTCAAAACAAAAATTTTTGGAAATTGAAAATTGAAAGAAAAGTGAGTTTTATATTGATAATTTATAATAAAATATTTTTTTTTATAAATGAATTATTATTTAACTACCTTTTTTAAAGTTACTCCACTATCGTTCCATGAAAAAAAATTGTCTGCACTTAATGAGTATACCCAAAATAGATCTGTTTTTGTTTTATCACATAAGAGTATCACTTATAAATATATCTTTTGTTATAAATGCTGTCAACTGTATTATACTCTCAATTTATCAAGACAAAATATTAAGAAAAACGTAAACAAAAAATAATAATTATATCCTTATATTGATATTGTGCTGAGCAATATAAATTGTATTTTGTCTATGCTCATATAAATTTTGTACAGCAATATGATGAGAAACATTTTCCTCTGCATTCTCTTCATACTGTGCTTCAGGCTCTTCAACCAAATCATCTTCATAGAAAGACAGAGGATCCTCATCATTAATAATCTCTTCTTTTATCTCTAGTTTGACAGCAGCTTCCTCAACAGTATTACCAGCTTCCACAAATTCAATTGGAGCACATTTCTTCTTGATTCTATGATTTTTAAAACCAGGTTGACTTACATAAATCTGAAATCATTAAAAAATTGAAAATGACTTCATGATAAAAAAGAATATTGACTGCAGAATCAAAATATGAATTAAGAGAACAATGCACTGACAAAACTTCCAACATTTTTGAGAGGCAATCTCGTTGCTAGATCCCATAGCAGAGGCTAGAAATATTTGTATAAAGCACCCTTACCTTATTACAGGTTTGGCAAACATATTCTTGCTTTGGTGGCTTTCTTTTCATCCATGTCTACAAACATAAGAACATTGTAATCTTATTAAATATAGATTTAATGATATTCAATACAACTGCATGATAGAATTACAAAAAAAAGATATTTTGTAATTACTTAGGTGTTTTTTTGGTCATAAAAAAGTCTCTTATAACAAAAGGAAGGGCAAAAGTGTCACTTTTAGAAACCAAAACTAAAAGATGCTAAGGGCAAGAGATCTTTATCTTAAAACAAAAAGGAATAAATATTAATAACTTTACGTCTTTAGGTTTCTTTCTTCCTGACTTTATCTTGGGTTCTTCTGATAACCACGTCTTTTTTAATCTTTGGGCTTTCAAATATCTTCTTTCTTCTTCTGTTGGCACCTGAAATTAGGAGAAAATTCAACACAATTTAATTGAATAAGTTTATTTTTTGTCTGCTTGACTTACACCAAAACAAACATAATCAAATTACTTTCCCAAATTTTAGCAGAGCAGCTACTCTTTAAAAAGAACGAATGTAGTGTAGGTTAATCTGAGTTACTTAAATTTTTTTAGATTTTATTGCTCTAGGTATGTTTTTATTTTCTTTGCCAAATAGATCTAATGGATTGTTTATTTACCCTAATTTCTAGAGGGCATTCGCACACAACATGGTCATCCTTGGTTACACAATTTGGCACTGAACAATTTACCATTCTAAACAAACAAAAAAGTTGATATTATAATTATAAGTATTAAAGTCAATGTTTCATTGGTCCCTCTGTCAGTTTAAATTTTTATCTAATTTAAGATGAAGTAGTAACTTTTTAAAAATATCACCAGATAAGAAATATTTTTTTCTATCCTATTAGGTAGCTAAAGAAGTAAGTATTTTTGTATGAAGCTTAAAATTTAGATATTTAACTACTAAACCGTTTGAGTCTTGGGATGAATTTAAATTTTTTCTTCTCTTCTCTACTACTTTTAAATAAAGGAGGCCCTAGTTACTCTATGCACGCTAGAAATAAAAATATATGAATAATACCTGTCATCACATGGCTGTTTGTCAGGAAGATCACATTTACACGATGAAATATCAAAAAGTTTATCTAGTTTTATATCCAGATTTTTTTTTATTTTAGAACTCACTTTCCTTGCATTAATTCCTTTCAATTTTTTATAACATTATGAATTTTATTCTGAGTATTTTTATTAGGTAATAAAGGCAGCGCAGGGTGACCCAGTTTCCAAACTGATTTTATTTTATTATTTATCATCTTGCAAATAGTAAAGTCGTTTTCACTAAGCATTTGCACTTTTAGAAAATAATAATAATTTATCAACTCCCTATAAGTACAAGGTTCATGTTCATTTAACTCACTGGCCCCTTCAGCATAAAGAGGAGATACTCTCTTTTGTTGAGGCATTTTATCTTAGCTTTCTGAAAGGGAAATAAGTTTAAGAGTTAATTTTCTTTATAAAATGATTTATACTACTAACATAAATTAGTTCTCAAATTCTTGTCATTTTTTAAGCCTATTTTATTTTGAGAAATGGGTCTTTGGATGGATTCAAGCTATTTTTTCAGCCCTTTTCTATCCTTTCAAGTACAGAGCCCACATAAGAGTATCACCTATAGATATATTTTCTGTTATAAATGCAGACAAATGAAATCTTTTCTGTATTTACAAGACAAAATATCAAAAACTCAACAAACAAAAAATAATAATTAGATCCTCACATTTATATTGTGCTGTAAAATATAAATTGTATTTGGTCGTTAACATTTTGTACAGCAGTAGGATAAATTGTATTTGTTCTGTGATCATATGACTTTTGTTCAGCAGTAGGATGGTGATCCCTTTCCTTCCATTTCTCTTTATACTGTGCTTCAGGCTCTTCAACATTATCAGCTTCATGGATAGAGAGAGGATCCTCCTCATGAGTAATCTCCTCTTTTATCTCTAGTTTAACGCCAGCCTCATCATCAATATTAGCAGCTTCCACAAAATCAAAATTGGCTGTTTTATTCTTTAGTATGGGTTCTTCTGAAGGAAAGACTTTAGCGATAGGATCCCCATCTACAATAACGTCTTCAGTGATTTCTCTGTTGATATTAGTTTCCATAGAATCAAAAACAGTAGCAGACTTGCACTTCTTGGCAACGGTTTTGTGGTAAACATAACCATATGGAGAGAATGTCTAAAAGCAAAAAATAATTCATCATAAACAAAGATATGCACATCTATTAGTGTTAACAAATTGGGAAAAAAATTATTAAAAATAAATAAATAAAAAGAAGCAATAGTAAGCAATTAAATGAAATATTTAGCCCCTACCAATATTACATTTTTACCTTATTACATATTTCACAAGTGTTGTCTTTCTTAAGTTTCTTCTGTTTTTTACATCTCTTAAAACATTATATTATAAAGAAAAATTTAAATATGCCAAGATTGCTTTAAATTAGATATTAAAAGTAAATAGGTAATTTTAGGAAAATACCTGGCAATTTAAGTGTTTTTTCAGATATTTCACACATGAAAACAATTTCTTGCATAGGGGACATTGAATTTCTTTCTAAAAATATTGTTTACATTAATATCATGAAAAAGTTATCCTATTACCTAAAGTACCAGCGGCTACGTCGCTATGGTCTCTAGGGACACTTGAGAGGTGGGGGGGGGGGGGGGGGGGAGTTTGATTCTACAACCAAATTTTTATTTTAGTTTTTAAATAAAAAGTAAAAAAATGAGGTAATCTTTTTAAGGCGATTTTTCTTGAGAGGGATATGGCACCATCCCCCATAAATTGATGGTGATGAAAATATTCCATTCTAAAACAAAGCCCTTAGATGCTAGGGGCGCGGGATCTTTAATATGTAAAAAATAGCAACAAATACAACACCTTGACCTTTCCACTTATCTTCCATGTTCTCTTTGGTTCTGGTTCTTCTGGCCAGGTCTTCTTTCTTTATAAAATATTTTATAATTACGATGGTTAGCAGAATTATGTTAACAAGTATTGCTGGTTTTAACTGAGCTAACTTTTGAAGGTTTTTTTTTTTATTCGGAGTAGGTATTAGTAAACCTAATAAATAAACAAGGATAAATAAATTCAAAAATGACTTACTGGCCTCTATTCTTTCTTTTGAATTCTCTACTCATTTGTTCCCTAACAAAATAATAATCAATTTAAAAAGTGTACTTATAAATTTAAAAGCTAAAAATAATGTTTCTTAGGTAGGTATACAATAATGGATTTATTATAACTTGGATCTTACACCAAATTATTATGTATTTTATTAAAATAAAACTTTTAGCTGGCTAAAATAACGATCACCGCTACCCTCTTTACCCATACTTTCCACTCCTACTAGATGAACAAACTGACCAACAAATTAAGAGAATTTCAATAACCTAAATTGACCACAATTTTTTACTCTGTCAGAATACCCACGTATACTCTAAGCCATTTATAAAATTTTAATAAAAAAATATTTGCATGAGATAGTTACCTACTATCTTTTTCTGTATTAGATTCTTGGTCATTTGGAGTTGTTTGTCCATGAACTTGAGGCAAGATCTCGTTTTCATTTCTGAGAATAGTATAAATTCTAAATATATTTCGAATAGATGACTTTGCCCTGCTGATAAACATTCTAAGCAAATTTGCTGATGACACTAAGCTTGGCCATACTGTTTTTAGCCAGAACGACAAAGAAATTCTACAGTCTCAGCTTGATTCTTTAACTAAATGGGCAGATAAATGGAGAATGGAATTTAATGTTTCTAAATGCAAAGTAATGCACTTAGTGTTGTAGTCGTAATGACGCTGAAAGTATCAATCCCCTTTTTAATGACCATTTAAGCAGAATGTGTTATCTTGCTGCACTGTTTACTCATTTGACTCTATTGGATATTAGATCCTGAGAAAATTAGTATAATTCATGCTCTCCATTGTATTATATTAATTGTTAATTCTCTAAAATTTCAAAAATTGTTTTTGTATCTTTTTTCCCTAAAAAGGGACTTTTTGTACTTAAAATTTGTCCATTCTTTTCAGAAATTTTATCAAAACATTTTCATTTTCGGACAAAATTTCCCCAAAATTTCCGCGGAAAAAATGTCTGGGAAATTAAGTCCATTCCTTATCCCAGATGGGACTAAATGCCACATAACATTTTATACTTTTTGTCGCACCAAACCATTCCCATGTGCTAGTCATACATGTGTAATGACAGTACATTGTTTACTAATTGTAATTCATTCAATTTCTTATTATAATTTAGTATCAATTAGTTCTTAGAGCTGAAAGGTTCTAATTGTGAAATATTGTTAAAATAATTCAGTTCTTCTTTTAATTTAAATTAAAATAATTCTATTGAATTTAGTTTCAAGTTTAAATTTAATCTTTTTGCTTCTTTCAATTAAGCAAATTAAATTTAATGAAATCTTTTAGTTTTTTTTAAAGTTTTTTTTTTAAAAGTTTTTTAAATTTTATTTTGAATTTTTAAATATTTTTATTTTCTTATCCATGTTATAAGTGATAATTTTCCAGACCAAATGCTACTCTATATTTGTTATATTATGATAACTCAAGGTAATACTTTTAATTATTACCTAGGATTCTTTTTAAAGTCAAGAGATAGATTAGGTACATTTATTGCTTCCAATTGTTCTAAAAGCTTTTCTTTTAAATCACCATCATCCTATGAACCTGATTCTTAAATCAACATTTTACCAGGCTGAAGATTTTCTGATGATCCGTTGAGAGACCCCTGACTGCAGACATTTTAATTCTTTGACAGTCTTAGTCATCCACTTGTCTGCATGAAGCTCCCCTCTCTTTGTCCTTCTGATGCTGGTCATCCCTCTACGAGCCTAGTTATGCAATTAGAAGAAAGCTTACAAACCCTGATATCTGAAGTAAGATTTAATATCAACCAAATTTGAACTATTGAACTTAGTGAATGTAGCTTGGTCTATTTTAACTTAAATTTTTGTAATAGTTTACTTTAAATTATCTAGTCAATTGTAACTTATAATTCAATCATAATGTTCTTTAAATAAGTTTAGTTATGTTGTTGTAAATAAGGCTAAATAGTTATTTAATCTTTATTAATTAGATTTATCTTTTTTAGGTAAATCTTTTTACCTTTTCACCATGAAATGAGTAAATGTTGCAGAAGATATCATAAAATGGGTGCTGTCCGAATTTGCTATCAACCACCTTGGACTATTTCTGACCACAATACTGGCCCACCTATACCCTCTAAATTTGGTTGCCAGTACACTTAGGTTCCAGAAACAATAATTTTATCTACACTATGAAGGGAGAAATCTTAAGTGTTGTTGATCGTGAAAAAGACATTGGAGTTACATTTAATGAATCCCTGAAACCAGGCCTTTACTGTAAAGAAGCTGCCAGAATTGCCAGAGGAGTCCTGTTCCAGATATCCAGATAATTCCACTATCGTGACAGACATGTATTTTTAAACTTATATAAAAGATATGTCAGAGTTCACTTAGAATTTGCTACACCAGTATGGTCACCATGGCAAGTTGGAGATATTACTACACTTGAAAAAGTTCAGCAAAAACCAGTTGGTATGATATCTGGACTGAAAGGTAAAACATACGAGGAGAAATTGAAAGAACTTAATCTACCTACACTTGAGAAAAGGAGGTACAGAGCAGATTTGATTCAAGGGGGGGGGGGGGAAGTTTTGACACATTTGCGTAAACAGTGAGTATAGGCTTTATCTTTGGACTGAGAGGATAGGTTATCAGGGATAAGATCATTCTTATATGATGGATTTTCCCAAGTTTAAAGATTTTTTGGATAGGCCTCCAAGTTCAGGAGCTGCAGGCCTCCAGGTCCTCTCTGTACAGGTAAAAATTAAAAAAAAAAAGATTTTATTTGAAGAGTTAGAAGTCAACTTATGAAACAAAATATGCTTTTTTTTAATGTTATTCACATATTTGAAGAAAAAATGCATATTTTTTTTATGCATTTTTTTTAATGTTATTCACATACTTGAATAAAAAAATGCATATTTTGTTTCATAGGTTGACTTCTAACTCTTCAAAAAAAAAATTATCCCAACTAAAAATCTACATACAATAATCAAATCAGACGAGACCCTGAAAAAAGAAAATAAAACCATCCAAGAGCATTCCAAGGAACTTATCCTAGAGCATTATGGCATCGAAATTCCAGACAGCGACTTAGCAGCCTGCCACAGACTGAAAGGGCCGGGTTCTATTCTGATTAAATTCAACAACCGCTGCAATGATAGTGCCTACAGCAAGCTGGTCAAGTCTGTTAAGAAAGGTGGGCTTAAAGGAGAAGAAAAGCGAAATGCAAAATCAAAAGAAGAAAAGGCAAATATCAAACTTCCCAACTTTTTCATCTGCTTTCACCTGACAAAGCGAAGGAGTATGCTTATACAACATCTGAAGAAGCTCAAGAGAAATGGAGACATCAACGCATTCAGCTCAGACCAGAACGGGACCATCTGCATGCAGGTCAAGCGGGACGGCGGCTGGGAACCCATCACTAAGCAGTTCGGAGATGATGACAGTAAAGTGACCATGACTGAAAGTGAGGTAGACTTATTAATTCAAAAAATCAAAAAGGACAATTATAATAAAAATTAGGACTTTATGTGAATTATCAGAATTTTAAAAAAGATTGCTATCTATATTACTTCATAGTTACAAAAGATCCAAATTTCATTATTAAATTATATACAATTTATAACTTCCCTATTCTCAAATTTTATCAGCATTGTTAAAACATCTTAACTTAAAAATTAACACATCCCTGTCATGTGAAATATTTTGCCTGTATATATATCCTTGCACATTACCAACTGGAGCATGACTCTCGTATTTTTTTCTATTCTCGTGGCATTAAACTTAGCTTACTGGTCTCATATTGAAAATGATTGATAATTTTGTAGATGAAAATCTTTTTAAATGTTCTTACTTCAGCTTGGAAGAATTTAATGATCTGTATAAGGAAAAGACAGAAATTTGCTCCTTGTTATCATATAATATAAGAAGTCTTAAGAAAAATTGTAAAAGCCTAGAAAGTCTTTTAAAAAATATAGCAAATGAAAAATTTAATTTCTCTGTTATTTCACTTCAAGAATTATGGGCTATAAATAATAAACAGGATGTTAAAATTCATAACTATCAAACTATAGTATACAAGGGGAGGGAGGGGAAAAAAGGGGGCGGTGTCGGATTCTTAATAAGGGAGGGACTTAATTTTCAGGAGTTAAGGGATTTAAATCTCTTTAAAGAAGGTTTTCTTGAGAGCATGTTTATTAAAGTATTTACACAAAACGGCAGATATAAGATAATAGGAAACATTTATCGCCCACCAAATAGTAACATTGATATCTTTCTACAAGACTTAGAACTTATTCTCAAAAAGCTTGACTGTAAGGAATTTAAAAATGCAGAGGAAATATTAATTTCTGGAGATTTCAACATTAATGTTTTATCACATCTAAATCATGCCCCTACAAATAGGTTTTTATCATTGATGCTTACCCATTCCTTTATGCCTACTATAACTTTACCATCAAGAATAAGTGAAAACACAGCCACTTGTATTGACAATATATTTTCTAACAAACAAAATTTAAATTTTCAAAGTGGGTTAATACTAGAACATATTACAGACCATTTACCTGTCTTTTTAGCACACACATGTGAGGGGAAGGAAGAAAGGGGTGATATAAGTGAAGATAAAGTCAGAAGTATGTCTAAGAAAAATATCAATATTTTTAAAGAAAAATTAGCAAAATCAAATTGGGACAGCGTTATGAATGAAATTAGGCCGGAAGTAGCTTTTGAGTCATTCCAGAAAAAAATAGAAAAGGAATTTAATGAAAGTTTTCCCTTCTGTAACAGAAGAAAAAATCGAAAAAAACACCCCCAAAATCCATGGATGACACAAGAACTACTTTCTATCAGAAGACAAAAAGATAAGTTATTTAAAAAACGCATCAAATACCCTAATGAAACTAATTTTAATGATTGGAGGGACTTAAATCGGCTTTACCAAAATAAACTAAGGAAGGCAAAAAAAGATTATTATCACAATAAATTTCTAGAATTATCAAATGATATTAAGAAAACTTGGACTCTTATAAACTCAGTTATAAATGGAAGAAAGCATAAGGAAAGTTTACCTAACATTTTTTATGATGACATAAAATCATATTCAGGGGCAAAGTCAATAGCTGATGGTTTCAACGACTTTTTTTCAAGTATTGGGTCTAAAATTGCAGAAAATATACCAAATTCTCAATCCAATTTTCACAGTTTTCTTGGGGAGAAAAATGATACTAATTTCAATTTTGGTATTGTAACTAAAAAGAACTTGTTGTATGCTCTAAATAAACTTAAAAGCAAAAAGAGTTGTGGGGAGGATAACATCTCAATCTTTCTTATCAAAGAAGTTATAAATGAAATTATTGATCCGTTAGTATACCTATTTAATTTATCATTAAAAACAGGA
The DNA here is from genome assembly GCF_053477335.1 of Acartia tonsa. NCBI lineage: Eukaryota > Metazoa > Arthropoda > Copepoda > Calanoida > Acartiidae > Acartia > Acartia tonsa. Next base: position 62,658,154 of record NC_137260.1, on the reverse strand, counting down.
TTCATACCACAAAATTACAAAATTGCTCATGTAGTACCTATTTTTAAAGCAGGGGAAAAAAATAAGTTTACTAATTATCGTCCAATTTCTATTCTTTCAGCATTTAGCAAAATTTTAGAAAAAGTTGTTGCATTACAAATGATCAAATTTTTATCAGATTGTAATATCCTGTATAAATATCAATATGGGTTTCGTCCTAATCATAACACAACACAGCCTTTATTAAATTTACTTAAGCATATCTATGAAAATCTAAATAAAAAGAACCCTGAATACACAATAAACATTTTCCTAGATCTTTCAAAAGCCTTTGATGTCCTAAATATAAAAATTCTTTTAAACAAACTTGAACACTATGGTTTTAAAAATACCTTGAAATGGTTTGAAAACTATTTAATAGGACGACAACAGTTTGTTACAATCAATGGTGTAAATTCAGCTAAAAAAATCATTCAAACGGGGGTTCCACAGGGAAGTATTTTAGGCCCCCTCTTATTCATTCTATACATAAATGATTTACCAAATGCAACATCTTTTTTAACAAATTTATTTGCTGATGATACTACATTTAGCAAATCAAACAACAACTTAAATGATTTAATTGCAGATTCTAATTTAGAACTCGATAAAGCAAAAAATTGGTTTAGAGCAAATAAACTAGCCTTGAATGTATCAAAAACTAAATATATGATTTTTCGCCCACATAAAAAGCTATTTGATCCAGAGTTATGCACATTGAAAATAGGAGGGGAAAAAATTGAAAGAATTGGCAGAGATTGTAATACTAAATTTTTCAAGTTTGTTGGTGTTCTTATAGATGATGAACTAAAGTGGGACAAACATATAAACTATGTAGAAAATAAAATAGCAAGCTCAGTCTATGCCCTATCCCAAACAAAAAAGCTCTTTCCAACCACTACTTTAAAAACAATTTACAACAGCCTTGCTAAGCCCCACATAGAGTATGGCTTAATTGTTTGGGGTGCGGCAAAGGATGAGCATATCACAAAAATTCATAACCTACAGAAGAAAGCTGTAAGGAATGTTTTAAATGCTAAGTACAATGTGCATGCCGAGCCCCTGATGGGAAAACTAGATATTCTTAACATTTTTTACCTAAGGGATGCAAATGTAGTTGAATTTGTCTCTAAATATTTAGAAAACAAACTTCCCCAATGTATGCTTAATTTTCTAACACCATTGCAAAATACTAGATCAAAATGTCTTAGAGTAGAGAAGCCAAATTATAAAATATATGAAACTTTCCCTTCAGTAAAAATCCCGAAAATTTGGAATAGTTGGGCAGGTGAGCTAAGATCATTAAATTCATCCAAAGCTGTTAAAAAATATGTAAAAAATAAGTGTATATCAAAGTACAAAACATTTCAATGCAGGGAGAGAAAGTGTTATCCCTGTGGAAAAACCTAAATATAATTTAAATATCGCAACCAGTAAGCTACTTAAATGCCATACCCTGTAAATAGCTAGTATTATTTTATATCATTTGTGAAACTTGTAAATATATAAGAAAAAAAAAACTTAAATGAAAATTGGGCCGAAGGACAGTCAAGATTGACTTTAAAGGCCCTGTAGTACAGTTACCCTAATTATGTCAATGTAAATAAATATATCTATAAAAATTGATGTAATTTAAAATGTATTAAATTATTTGTTAAATTAATCTGTAATTTACTGCTAATAAATCATATCATATCATATCATATCATTTTAATTTTTACCTGTACAGAGAGGACCTGGAGGCCTGCAGCTCCTGAATTTGGAGCCGGAGGCCTATCCAAAAAATCTTAAAACTTGGGAAAATTCATCATATAAGAACGATTTTATCCCTAATAACCTATCCTCTCAGTCCAAAGATAAAGCCTATACTCACTGTTTACGCAAATGTGTCAAAACTCCCCCCCCCCCTTATTTAAAATTTTAAATGACATTGACTCTGTAGAAGCAAGGACATGGTTTCAGATAGTGAACAAAATAGGCCAAATACAAGAGCCATAAATTCTGACCATGGAGTGATAAGCTTTCAAATTCCAGTGAAAAGAACAGAACTATCCAGAAATGTATTCAGTGTTAGAGCAGCTAAATTCTGGAATGATCTTTCTGTTCATGTGAAAAAAGCCGTGACTTTATCTACATTCAAGAAAAGACTGGATAGTCATATTCAGACTTTGGCCTAGATATTCAGACCTGTTACTATGACCCTACTTGGGTTCTTAAGAGTAAAATAACAATAAAAAATAATATTTCATGGAGAACAGTTAAATTGTCTGATAGTTGTTGCGACTATTGTGTTCTCATGTATAGGTATGAGATACAACCACAGGATATAATATCCACTTCTTGGTAATATACTTAAAATTTTGAAATTGAGTTTTCTCATTATAACAAAACTTTACTTTAGTAGGTATGACCTGAGCCTACGTTAAAAGGGGTAGATTAAAAAATCTTATCAACTAACCCATAATCATTTAGATCCTCTAACAGCCTTTTCTCCACATTCATCGGTTCATCTTGATGGGGCGTCATAGGTTCTAAACAAAGGAAAATATTTCTTTTTTTCACAGTCATGTTTTTAATATTTTTAGATAATTTATATAAAAATAATAAAACTTGATGATATTTTAAAAGTCTAGTTTTATTAAAATCTTATAATTGTGTTCAAGTCTTTGCATCCCTACCACGAGTTTTTAATCTCTGGGCTTTCAAATATCTTCTATCCTCTTCTGTTGGCACCTTAAATTAAGATAAAATTAAACACAATTCAATAAGATTTTTGTTTGTTTGCTGTAAAAAAATTAGAATTATCCCTAATTTAGAAATCTTTAAAATTTGTTCCGCACAAATTTACATTAACCACCCCTTCCCATTACCCATTGGAATAATATAAACAAATTTATTGTAGGAAAATCAAAGTTATTTAAATTTTTCTAGATTTTATTGCTCTATTTATTTTCTTTGCTAAATAGATTAAATGGATTGTTTATTTACCCTAATTTCTAGAGGGCATTTGCACACAATATGGTCATCCTTGGTTACACAATTTGGCACTGAACAATTTACCATTCTAAACAAAAGGTGGTATTAAAATTATTATCATAAAAGTCAACTGATCTAACTTAAGATGAAGTAGTAACTTTCTTTATATATTGCTAGATAAGTAAAAAAATATGTATTATGTACAGAAGTAAGTTTTTTTTGTCTGATGTTCAAGATTTAGATATTTAGCTACTAAACAGATTAAGTTCTACTTTAAAGGGAAGCAACACAAAGGTCTTGGGGTAGTTTTATCTTTAGATATGAGACTTGGGATTGGTTGAAGTTTTTTCTATCCTTCCTTACTCCTTTCAAATAATTAGGCCCTTGTTGCTATGTAGAATAGGTGGTATTAAAATTTTCATCATTAAAGTCAATTAATCTAATATAAGATGAAGTATCTAGGTAGTAACTTAAACTTTCTTTATAAAGCACCAGATAAGTAAAAAAATATTTATCCTATTATGTAAAGAAGTAGTAAGTTTTTTTTGTATGAAGCTTAAAATTTAGATCTTTAAGTACAAAACCGATTGAGTTCTCCTTTAAAGGGAAGCATCATAAAGGTCGCGGGGTAGTTTTATCTTTAGACTTGGGATGGGTTTAAATTTATTTCTATCCTTCCCTACACCTTTCAAATACATAGGCCTTAGTTGCTAGGTACACTAGTAATAAATATATAGTATAATATAATACCTGTCATCACATGGCTGTTTGTCAGGAAGATCACATTTACACGATGAAATATCAAAAAGTTTATCTAGTTTCAGATCCATATTTTTTTTTATTTTAGAACTCACCGTCTTTGCTTTAATTCCTTTCATTTCTTTTATAACACGTAAAGTTCTAAGCTGAATAACATTATCAGATAATAAAGGCAGTGCAGGGTGAACCATTTTCCAAACAGATTTTATTTTATTACTTATCATCTTGCAAATAGTACAGTCGTGCTCATTATGCCCTTGCACTTTAAGAAAATAATAATAATTTATCAATTCCCTATAAGTGCAAGGTTCATCCTCGTTTAACTTGCTGGCCCCTCCACCATAAAGAGGAGATACTCTCTTTCGTTGAGGCATTTTTAACAGCCATTTCTCTACATTCATCAGTTCATCTTGATGGGACGTCATAGGTTCTTAAAAAAGAAATATATTTCTTTCTTGTATTTATTCGAATCCGGTGGATAGGAACCAGTTCTCATCCATACGAAAAACTATGTCTAGCATCGTATTATATCCAGTTTTCTACGAATATAGAAATGTGCAATCATAAGATTAAAACCAGTTTTTTTAGCCTGTGCCTTCAGCAACTCAGGGCTACAAAAAAATGGTTTTAATCTTATAATTGTACATTCTATATCCGCGGAAAGCTGTTTATAATACGATGAAAGAAATAACTATTTTTTCACAGTCATGTTTTTAATATTTTTAGATAATTTATATAAAAATAATAAAACTTGTTGATATTTCAAAAGTCTATTTTTATAAAAATCTTATAATTGTGTTCAAGTATTTGCATCCCTACCATGAGTTTTAAATCTCTGGGCTTTCAAATATCTTCTATCCTCTTCTGTTGGCACCTTAAATTAAGATAAAATTAAACACAATTCAATAAGATTTTTGTTTGTGTGCTGTAAAAAAATTAGAATTATCCCTAATTTAGGAATCTTTAAAATTTGTTCTGCACAAATTTACATTAACCACCCCTTCCCATTACCCATTGGAATAATATAAACAAATTTATTGTAGCAAAATCAAAGTTATTTAAATTTTTCTAGATTTTATTGCTCTATTTATTTTCTTTGCTAAATAGATTAAATGGATTGTTTATTTACCCTAATTTCTAGAGGGCATTTGCACACAATATGGTCATCCTTGGTTACACAATTTGGCACTGAACAATTTACCATTCTAAACAAAAGGTGGTATTAAAATTATTATCATAAAAGTCAACTGATCTAACTTAAGATGAAGTAGTAACTTTCTTTATATATTGCTAGATAAGTAAAAAAATATGTATTATGTACAGAAGTAAGTTTTTTTTGTCTGATGTTCAAGATTTAGATATTTAGCTACTAAACAGATTAAGTTCTACTTTTAAGGGAAGCAACACAAAGGTCTTGGGGTAGTTTTATCTTTAGATATGAGACTTGGGATGGGTTTAAATTTTTCTATCCTTCCCTACTTTTTTCAAATTAAGAGGCAGTAGTTGCTAGGTACACTAGCAATAAATATATATCTAATATGTAATACCTGTCATTACATGGCTGTTTGTCAGGAAGATCACATTTACACGATGAAATATCAAATAGTTTATCTAATTTTAGATCCAGATTTTTTTTTATTTTAGAACTCACTTTCCTTCCATTAATTCCTTTCAAATTTTTTATAACATTTTGAATTTTTTTCTGAGTATTTTTATTAGGTAATAAAGGCAGCGCAGGGTGAACAAGTTTCCAAACTGATTTTATCTTTTTATTTATCATCTTGCAAATAGTATAGTCGTTCTCACTAGACATTTGCACTTTTAGAAAATAATAATAATTTATCAACTCTCTATAAGTGCAAGGTTCATGTTCATTTAACTCACTGGCCCCTTCAGCATAAAGAGGAGATACTCTTTTTCGTTGAGGCATTTTATCTTAGCTTTCTGAAAGGGAAATAAGTTTAATAGTTTATTTTCTTTGTAAAATGATCGATACTACTAACATAAATTGTCTCTCTATTTCAGGTAGGCTTCACAAGTTCTTGTCATGGTTTTAGCCTATTTTTCAAAAAGAAATAGGCAGGGATGTATTTTTTTTCCGTAAAATATTTCATTCCCTCCCCGGCTCCCCCATATTTTTTCCCCATAGTCGCTAGTAACAATAATATAGTAATTTTCCTTATATATGGCTTAGTGGTTTAACGTCCGCTTATCTGTTGGGGAGGTGTCGGGTTCGAGTCCCCAGACCGCATCAATACTAAAGATGTAAAATTAGTACCTACTGCTGCTCTTTCAGGCGTTAGAGATTTGGAGTAAGAGTAGGGGGGAAGCCTTAGCCCTAAATCAGGTATGCCTGGGTGGTCCTTGGCATGGTGCACTAGTGATCGAAAAACGCTGTAAGGTCATAGGTTGATTGAAAAGTCCTTGTGGACTAGCATTGTGTAGTAGCTCACTAGTGTATTAGTGGCGTTTGTTAGTTCAACGACTAGGAGTCATGCTTGGATCCTAGGTTGTATTGAAAAGTCCTTAGGATTTGATGTGGCTTCAGTCATTGCTGATACAGCGTCATGTTCATGCTTGGGTTGCATTAATTGTCGCAATAATACCGTGACCGAAAAATCACGAAACCTTAACTCACCACCCATAAGGTTGAAGTGTAAATTACCCACAAGTCCTAATTAAAGTGCCAAGGAAATTGATGGGAAGGATGCAACTCGAATTCGCGTCATACCAAAGACGTTAAAAATGGTACCTACCTGCTCTGTTCGGCACAGGACATCAAAGAGTTAGAGTAGGGGGAATGCCTTGGCCCCAAACAGGCGCAACTCATTACCATGCACAGTTAGGATCTCCAGACAAAGATCGTGCAATCAAAGGGTTGGTTGTCTGTAATGTACTGTACCATGGGTATGAGGTGAAGGACCAAGAGTCCGGCCTTGAGTTGACAAGTTGACTGTTCAGTCCAGGTGCAACTCACCCACACGACATAAACATTAACATTTTTCCCTTATATTCTATTTATTGCATTCTTCTGCTTTGTTCTTAGACATTTCATTGCATTTATATTCTGAAAAAAATATGTATGAGTATGCCCAAAATAGATCTATTTTATCACATAAGAGTATCACTTATAAATATATTTTCTACTATAAATGCTGACAACTGTAATCTAATCTCTATTTTTAAGGCAAAATATGAACAACAAAAAATAAAAAAATCTAAAAAATATAAATAGAATCATATTCATATATTGATATTGTGCTGAGCAATATAAATTGTATTTGGTCTGTGCTCATAAGACTTTTGTTCAGGCTCTTCAACATTATCAACCCTGTGGATAGAGAGAGGATCCTCCTCAAGAGTAAACTCTTCTTTTATCTCTAGTTTGACACCAGCTTCCTCATCAATAATAGCAGCTTCTACAGAATCAAAATTGGCTGTTTTCTTGTTTGGTATGGGTTCTTCTGAGGGATAGACTTCAGCGACAGGGTCCTCAACTAGAATTACTTCTTCAGTGATTTCTCTGTTGATATTAGTTTCCATAGAATCAACAACAGTAGCAGACTTGCACTTCTTGGCAACGGTTTTGTGGTAAACATAACCAGCTGGAGAGAATGTCTAAAAGCAGAAACTAATTTATTATAAAAAAAGATATACACAATACAAATTTATCAGTGTTATCAAAAAAAATTATTGAAAATAAAAAAATAAAAAGAAGCAAAATTAAGCAATTAAACGAAATATTTAGCCCCCACCAATATTACATTATCACCTTATTACAAATTTCACAAGTGTTGTCTTCATTACGTTTCTTCAGTATTTTACATATCTTAAAACATAAAAAAATAAGAAGAAGTAAAATATGCCAAGAAGTAAAACTTACAAAGGGGGGGGGGGGGGGGGGGCGAAAGTGACACTTTTTGAAACCAAAACTAAAAGTCAAAGGAACTCAACTAAAAAAAGAGTTACAGGTTACATATTGTACCCCTATAAAGCAACTGCCAGCAAAATCTCAGACCTGTAACTCTTTTTTTAGTTGAGTTCCTTTGTTGACTTTTAGTTTTGGTTACAAAAAGTGTCACTTTCGCCCCCCCCCCCCCTTTACAAATCTTACTAACTTAAGTTTCATTTATTTGTAATAATCTTTTTCCTAGCTGGTATTAATATATAATACGTGTATGTATATGCTGTAACAATATTTCTTATTGTCTTTGGAATTGACATTCTAAAAATTAATTTTAAGGACATATAGTTCATATTAAAATTTGGTAGGTACCTATTAGAATATCTGGAAATATAAAGGTGCTTGAATTCTGTTTACATGGTTAGAAAGAAATATTACAAATATAAAATGCATAAAAATTTACTATCAAAACAAAACAAAATTATTGTTTTATTAAATAATACCTGGCTTTCTAAGTGTCTGGTCAGAGATCTCGAATGTAAAAACAATTTCTTACATAAAGGACATTGGATATTTTTCTAAAAATATTGTTTACATTAACATAATGAAAAAGTTACCTACCTATCCTTTTATATAAAGTATTTTTTTCATTGTATGTCCGTCACTAACCGCTAAACCGATTGAGTTTTCCATTTAGGGAAGCCTTATATATTTCCCTGGATAATTTTTTGCCTTTTTTTTATCATTTTGGGATGGTTCATAGCTATTTCATTTCCCTTCCTCATTCTTCGAATACATAGATCCCAAGGGCGCGGGATCTATAATATATTATAATTTTTTAAAACTTTACCTTTTTCACTTTACCACATTTCTTCCTTGTTTTCTTTGGCTCGGGTTCTTCTGGCCAGATTTTTTTTCTTAATAAAATTTTTTATGATCATGAAGGTTTGCAGAATCGAGTTAATTAGTTATTCATTGTAAATAAAAAACCATAAAATGCTAAAATAAAATAAAAATATGATGATACCTAGTGAAAACGAATATTACCTAGGATCTTTTATTAAATACATATTTTCTAAAAGTATTGCTGGTTTTATCTGAGTTAACGTATTAAAGGATTGTAGTATAAAATGAATAAAAAATAATTACTTACTGGCCTCTGTTCTTTCTTTTGAATTCTATACTTTTTTGTCCCCTAAACAAAAAAAATTAAATTTAAAAAGTATATAAAAACATACAAAGAAACATTAGTTACATAGGAAAAAATGAGATAGTTACCTACCTATCTTTCTTTGCAGTAGATTCTTGGTCATTTGGAGTTGTTTGGCCCTGAACTTGGGGCATGATCTCGTTTTCATTTCTGAAGATGGTAAAATTACTCAATATTTTTACATGGGGAGAAGTTACATTGTCTGATTTTTGTTGTTGTACTCATGTATGAACAGGGATGAGAAACAACCGAAGGATGGAAAGGAATTTGAAATTTGAGTTTTCTCATTTTATCAAAACCTAACCTTAGTAGTAGGGTTGGCAATCCGGATCCGGAATCCGCCCAATTTTTGGGCCAATTTTGGAATCCGGATCCGGAATCAGTTTTTTAATAGCGGATTCCGGATTTTTAATTGGTAGGCTAAAATTATCGTCTTGAGTTTTTTCTTTCAACTCCCTATTTTTGAAGGCAAAGATCACCCCCCTCCCCCTTCCACACACACCATAACCCCCCACCCCCCCCCCCACAACCCATCTCTTCCCACATAAACCACGAAGTTAAGAATACAAAACTTATTTGAAATAGGCAGACATATACCTTAAAAGTATTTTATTGTTTCTTCTTAACTACAGGTATAATGGTAGCTAGCATCCAAAGTTGCGTTTTTTTTGTAGGTATTTATTTTCATTTCACACCTTTTCATGCTTCATTTATTTAAAAAAAAAAGCCTTTTAAAATACTGCTAGAATCCGGAAGCCGCCAAAAATAAGAATCCGGAATCCGCAAGGAATCCGCCACTTTTTTAGACGGATTCTGTTAAGATTCCAGAATCCGAATCCGGTCCAAAAATTCGACGGATTGCCATCACTACTTAGTAGATAAGACAGTTGTCCTACTATTATTATTAATTGCGGACACATCTAAGGAAACAAACTAAATTTAGAAAATCACACTTTGAAAAAGACAAACCCGCAATTATTTAGTGTCTCTAACAGCCTTTTCTCCACATTAATAGGTGCATTTTGATAAGACGTCATTCGTTCTAAAACAAGAGAAAATATTTTAACATAGCCATGATTTTTGATTTTTTAAAGGGTTAAAAAAATATCTAATTGTTATATATATTTCAAAAGTACATTTGTACAAAAATAATGTAATTTGCTTAATTGAATTTGTTAAATTATAAGTAGCATTTTTTACAAATATATCTCATCATATCTCTCTCTATATATATTTAAGTATTTCTTTTTGTTTGTTTGTTTGAATATGGTTCAATCATAAATTACTGTACCTTCATCTTGAGAAAAGTCACTATCAACATCGGAGAATGACGGAATATCCTTGGGTTGAACATAAGCTGAATTTAAAGTATATTGTCAACTAAATACTTATACTACAGGGAAAATAATGTTTATAATAATATCTATGGAAGTATATTCATTCAATCTATGCAGGCAAACAACCTTTTAATGGCATAATCTTTGTCTTAGAGTCCTTCAACTAAGTATAAAAAAAGAAAGCCTTGTTTAAAACAAACGCATTTGTCATAAACAAACCTGACTTAATGGCAGTCAACGGCAAATAGTCGAAATTTTTTTGTAATGATGCGGTAAACTTTTAAAAAAGAACGTGTCCTAACTTTTCTGATTTTTTAAAATAGATAGTCTGTCCTTTTAGTAAGTAGTAGATGTAAAATAATCCATAGAATTTGGATATGCAATAGTTTTTTTGTAGACCTTTTATTTTTAAAGTAATTTAATTTTTTAAAAATAAGTTGGTTTTAAGGTACTAAAACGCAACAAAAATAGAAGAAAATTGACATTATGAACAAAAATAGTAAGATCTTTAATCTGACACCTTACTTTTTTAATTCTGTTGAGTAATTAATGAAAAAATCTATTTTATTCGACCCTGTTGAATCAAAACTTTGAACTAAAATATATCCTAACATAGACATAAGAAATAGGTGTTTATATACCTTCTTTTCGCTTTCTTTTGCCAGAAACAATGACATTAGGTTGGTGATAACTCGACACTGAAAATATCTTAATATTTTATTCTGATATGTTAGTAAAGGTTTTTAAATAAAATAGTTTAGTTAGGTTTAACCTTTCCCCATCATAAATCTGCTTTTTTGTTTATTTGAATTCCTTATAAATAGGAGATACTATAAAATATAAAATTCATTTTTTATTAAAAACAAATAATATTAAAATGACTGTTTGGATGTAACTGACAATTTATTAATTTCTTCTTAAACATATTAAGTTAGAAACATTTATCATCAAATTTAAAAGAATGCATCTAATTTAACATTCCTATAAATGTTCAAACTAACTTACTATGTCTTTTAAGGGAAGATAAACAGGAAAATCCCTTTTTACAATAGGCACAGCTTTTCGTACATTTTTTGGCGTGTTGTGTCAATTTTCTTTTTAAGACAAACTTTGAGTCACAAAACTTACAAACTAAAACCATCTGAAATTAAAGAATATAAGATTTTATTTTAAAGATACATACAATGATCATATAAATACCTAAAGATACATTTAAGGGGGGGGGGGGGGGGGTTTAATGCAACCATCTCGTAATCAGTGAGCAAATGGCACTTAGAATTCGAATTTCGATCTGAACTTTTGCATGAGTAATCCTTGGTAGGTCTATTTTCCCTAAATCAAACACAAAGTTGGAAAAGTAACGGCTAGCGGCTCAGCCGTTTAGCCGTTTTTTGCCTATTTTCAGGGTAAATTCATCATCAATTACGTAGGAATCAACTTTTTAAAACATATTTTTGGTTTAATTTATGTTAAATGAAAGCAATAACCATTTTTAAAACTTTTAGTACCAACAGCTACCGTCTAGAACCGTTTGATAGCTTTTTGGAGTAGAAAAGAGTATTATGTGGAAATAGGTTTCGTGACTAATTTGCAATATAGATATCCAAAAAATGCAAAAACGGCTGAGCCGCCAGCCGTTAGCCGTTACTTTTCCAACTTTTTGTTCGATTTAGGGAAAATAGACCTACCAAGGATTACTAATGCAAAATTTTAGATGGAAATTCGAATTCTAAGTGCAATTTGCTCACTGATTACGAGATGGTTGCATTAAAACCCGGCCTTAATAATCTTTTAAAATACTAACATATAAGATAAAGGTACATGGTGACGCAAAAGAGGTGTAATCCCGCCATATATTTTTAGCAAGAAACCAACTTGTGACCATATTCCTTCAGGGTTCAACAAAATCGATTGTTTTCATTAATTACCCGACAGAATTAAAAAAATAAGGTGTCAAATTAAAGATCTTACATTTTTTTTCATATTGGCAATTGGTTTCTTTCTTTGTTGCGTTTTAGTACATTAAACCAAACGTAATTTATTTTAAAACTTAAATTACTTCAAAAATAAGAGATCTACAATAAAAATGATTGCATATCTAAATTCTATGGATCATTTTACATTGAGTAATTACTAAACGGACCGACTAGCTATTTTTCGATAATTACCCGACAGAATTAAAAAAGTAAGGTGTCAAATTTAAGATCTTACTATTTTGTTTATAATGGCAATTGGCTTATTTCTTTGTTGCGCTATAGTGCCTTAAACCCAACTTAATTTTTTAAAAACTTAAATTACTTCATAGAAAATAGGTCTACAAATAAACCTATTGCATATCCAAATTCGATGCATCATTTTATATCTACTAATCACTGAAAGGACCGACTAGCTGTTTTATAAAAATATCACAAAAGTTAGGACATGTTCTTTCTAAAATTCATATTTATTCATTACTTGGATCATTTTTTCTCATCTTGTTCCAATTCATTAGGTTATTCTGTTTACGTTTCTTACGTCTAGGCATTTTATCTTATGCCTTAGCTTTCTGAAAAGTAAAAATACCTGGATCATTTTTTCTAATTTTATGCAATTTTGATAAGTTTCTTAATTTGGCATAATAATGTTTCTTTCGTCTAGGCATTTCTGAAAGAGAAATAAAGATATTAAAAATATAAAATAATTCATACTACCTACCGATATAAAGTAGTTATTATTCTGTCTATTGCCGTTACAGAGCCCTTATACACTAGTAACGCAACCGCTGGTATTTATTATAATGTAGATCAACAAAAATTATCTTAAATAGCCATATATTTGATAAAAATAAGAATCTTACAAATTAATGAATTATTTTGGAGAAAAACATAAACAAAGCAAGAATGCCGCGTTCAGATTATTTGTGAAAAAGTCGTCTTCAATATCAACATTACGATAATGATAAAATTGCAATTAACACGCAAAATTGGATATTTCAGTAATAAAATAGATAATCAGTGATTAAAAGTTGTAATTTGAATTCCCTAATGTCAATTTTTATTAGAGTTTACCTTTTTTAAAGCGTAATATAAAGGTTAAAATCTAATAAAAAGAATTGTATTGCAAAGACGACATTTCTTAAACTAATTATTGTGCGGCATTTTAGGTTTGTAAACAAAACCAAGCCATCACAACAATTACCGAGCATTTTTTTGTAATGCCGATTTCCAGTAAGGCATCCAAACCGATTAATATCCGTTGGATTAGAACCGGTTCTTAGCCATACTGAAAAATTATTTATAGAATCTTATTATAGAAAATTTTCCACCAATGTAAAAATAACAACAAAACTCGTTTTAATCTCGTTTTTTTATTATTTTGATATCCACGGAAAGTTAGCTGCATAAAATACTATGTGATAAGTAATATTCAAAATACTTAGCTCAGTGAGGTCATATTATTTATATTTGAAAAAGAAAAACTATGTATTCAACTCATATTTAATTGTTAAGAATACATGTGCTTTGTTTTCATTTTTTTTAATTCAAAGAAAAATAGTCAACATTAAATGTTATCATATTTCTTTTCATTAAAAAATCACTGCTAACTTTGTGTTTCCAATTGATAAATATTAAAATATTTATTTGACCATGCTAAAGTTAAATAAATTATGGTATCTGAAAAAGAGGAACTATTTACAGCTAGATTCCGTGTATCAAAGTTCACGATTAAGCTAAAATTTATTTTAATTAAGATAATGCTTTTCTGAGTATATAAATTATGTTTTATAACAGTTGTAGGGGGGGGGGGGGGGGGTGCCGTAAACATATGTGTTCTAAGAATCAAAGCAGAAGTATAACGCTAAAATTTGGCATGGCAGTTGCTTAAATGGGGTACAACGGGGATTTGTGGAAAAAATGGCGGCAGCCGAAAACTGCCTAATTTTTGTTGTTGCTTTTTTTTTTATCCAAAAAAGACTATTTTTAGTCATTTGAGGCCAACTTACAAAAAATTTCTCTTGTATTTTTTGGGAAAAGTTGGGAGATATTTTTAATATAAAAATCCCCAAAAAATCTCAAGTGTCATGAGCAAATGAAAGGTCAACTTTTATAGGGAATAATAAGTTTGTCTTAAATAATTCAAAATTTCTAATTTAGAGAGAAAACTCAAAAAAAATCTGCCGGATATAGCGGTTTTAGGCGGTTTGCTGCCGTTTCTTTACAGTTACATATCGTACCACATTACAGCAATTTCTACGCCAAATTTTAGCGTTCTGCCCCTGTTTTAAAGTCTTGGAACACATTTACGACAAACCAGCAAGAAAAATGTCCCAGTTTTATAAATAATACCTTAATATTTAATAGTAACTTCTATTATTACTAAAATGATACCTACCTATTTCAGATTTATCTATGTAACATTACGATAGATGATTTGATTACACAACTAAAGCATCAATTCTCTTATAATGGAACGTACCTAGGTAAATAAATTTTTTATTTCAATGAAAGTAAAGGGATATCTATATGAGCATGTGTATGTGTGTACCGAAGGATCACACTAACCGCTGAACCGATATGGTTGTCCTTCAAAAGCTTTTCCTAGGTTCAGAGACGGTTTGCACAGATATTCTGTTGGAGTTTACCTTCACATTTCCATGAGAAATCGCCTCTTCTATTTAAAACTAAAATTAATAGTAGATGTTCGATTTTGCCTCACCTACGTTTTCTCAAGTGCCCCTAGAGGCATCTAGGTGCGTAGCCGCCAGTCCTATTTAAAGTAATAATGTTTTTGTTTGATTGTCCGTTAATATCTTAAGCTAATTAAGTTTTCTATCATAGGTAAGATTCCTAAAGGTCTTTGGATTGTTATTGCTAGAACTCTAAGGGCATAGCTATTACCTAGTATCTAAAAATTGAATAAAATTTAAAACATTCAAAGGTTTTGATCTAAAATTATTTATTACTTACATAAAAGACTTAACAATTTTATGTTTTCTAGGTAGAAGAACGTTCAAATATTTTACTCTACGCCATCATGGAGATGATTAATAGCAGCCTAGAAGAAATCTCTTCAAAAAATGATTCAACAGTTCAAATGAAAAATCAATATCAATGTGAGCAATGCCAGAAAAGTTTTAGTAAAAAGCATAATTTGACACATCATCTCAAAATTCATGCCGGTGTAAAGCCATTTGCTTGTGATACATGTAAGAAGTCATTTCTTACAAGTACAGAGTTAGTTAGCCACCAGAGGACCCATACTGGTGAGAAACCATATAAATGTGAAGAATGTAAAAAATCTTTTACCCAGAGATCTTCCCTTAATAAACATATGAGAATTCACACCGGTGAGAAGCCATACTCCTGTTATGCGTGTGGGAAAGCTTTTTCCCGAAGTGATGATATGAATGTCCATGTAAGAACTCATACCGGAGAAAAACCATTCAAATGTGACATATGTGCAAAGGCATTTAAATTAAGCTATGAGTTGACTGTCCACCATAAAAGACTCCATACATGTGAATTATGTCAGGTATCGGTTTCAAGTTGGACTGAGCACAGTCAAACAATGAAACATCTTGAGATGTTGAAATCTACCAAGAATGCGACATTGAGCGCTCCAGTTGAAAAGCCATTGGAATCTGATTTATCCCAAAAGCCAATCTCTGACAAGCCTGCTCATATAGATGAAAAGCCGTTCAAATGCGATTTATGTGGCAAAAAGTATAGTACTAGTGAAACTTTAAATATACACACGATAAAATATCATACAGATGATAAAACATTTCCTTGTGATGTATGCAAAAAAGCTTTTCGCTCAAAGAGAAAACTGACCATTCATCAAAGGATTCACACTGGTGAGAAGCCTTATAAATGTCAGGTTTGTGAAAAGTCATTTCGTAAAATCAATAATTTGAAATCACACAAGAAAACTCATACCGGTGAGAAACAATACTCTTGTGATGTTTGTAAAAAGACATTTGCTTTTGGAAGTTCTTTATATGCTCACAAGCGAATCCATACTGGGGAGAAGCCATACTCGTGTGACACATGTAAAAGACCATTTACAAATATTGGTGACTTGATAAAGCATAAGAGGATCCATACAGGAGAAAAGCCATACTCGTGCGAAGTATGCAAAAAATCGTATAAATGCAATTCAGATCTCTCTGGGCACCTTAAATCAAAGGCACATCTCATGAATTTGGAATCTTCTACACACACTATAAAACAAACAGATGAAAAAACATTTCCTTGTGATGTATGTAAAAAAGCTTTTCGCTCAAATGGACAACTGGCCATTCATCAAAGGATCCACACTGGTGAGATGCCATATAAATGTCAGGTTTGTGAAAAGTCATTTCGTGCACAATCTAATTTGATATCACACAAGAAAACTCATACAGGTGAGAAAAAATATTCTTGTGATGTGTGCAAAAAGGCATTTACTTTTGGAAGTTATTTAGTTGCTCATAAGAGAATCCATACAGGAGAGAGACCATACTCTTGTGAATTGTGTAAAACATCTTTTAGATCCAGTTCAGGTCTAACATTGCACAACAGTTCACTTATACATCTCAGGAATTTGGGATCTTCTAGGAATATTAGTTTTGTTGAATGTAATAAAACTAATATCAAACAAGAGATAGAAGAGGATTTTAAAGAAACTGATATTATTAAACTTGAGATGAAGGAAGATTTTAATGAAACTGATATTATTAAACTTGAGATGAAGGAGGATTTTAAAGAAAATGATATTATTAAACTTGAGATGAAGGAAGATTGCAATGAAACTGACATTAAGCTAGAGACAAGAGAGGAAGAAACTATTGATGAAGATCCTCTGTCTATTAAGATAAAGGCTGAAAATGTTGAAGAATACATTGAAGAAGTTAGAGACGGAGAGTTATACATTATTAAATACAAATAGAATACATTATTGATGATACTATGTAATATAAGGTTGAAATATGAATTATGTAACTTACGCTTTTTACACATTTTTTGAATTAGTAGAATTTTTATCTATTTCGTGTCATATGTCTGGCCTGAAGTTTGTATTTGTTTGTCAATTTTCAGCAGTATTTTAGGGTGAAAGGCGAATTTGAAATTTTTAAAACAGAAACTAAAAGTCAAAGGAACTCAACTAAAAAAAAAGAGTTTTATCCTGAAATTTGGCTTTGCAGTTTTTTTTAAAAAGAGGTATAATGTCGAACTGTGACGAAACGGTGGCGTTTTTCGCGAAATTTTTGTCTTTTCTCGCCAAATTAAACAGTTTTGAAATATTTGAGACAAACTTTTTTTCAACAATAAATTTTCTTAAACAAAGTGTCCCGAAATTAACTGCATTTTCCGATTTCGGGCAATTTTATGTCCATATTCTCTGTAAAAATATGCATCACATATATAACAGGTGTTTCTTAATGTCTCTTAAAACAACAGTGCATTTTAGAGCCCAAAGAATTCAAAATGTGCATGTAACACTTTATTCTTGTAGAATTTTTGTGCTATAAAGTTAAATAACAATCATTTTTCACTTTAAAACAACATTATATAATAGCCAATAATATATTCTACTAATTACATTTATGATGATTAAAAGATTATTTTGTTTAAAAGTATTTTTCATTTTAAAATCAAAACTTTTGTTCTTATATTGTACCTACTGATTTTTTTCAGATAAGCAAAACAATGAAATAATACGAAAAAAGTTTAATTTTTTCAGCCTTCATTGGAACCAATATATAGGATAAAATCAGGTAAAAATGATTTCTTGTATATTTTTGCCATAATAGTAATTGATAAAGGGGGGGGGGGGGGGAGCGTAATGACATCTAGACCTAAGCAGTGAGCAAAATGGTTTTAATATTGAGCTAGATTCTTGGAACTTGGTACATAAGCCTAGTCCTATAGGTACTAGGTACATGTAATTAAAATGATAAAAAGTTTCAAAATTTTTTTATTTTTATGTTAGGTTAGGTACGAAAAACCCTTCGGAAATGGTGTTTTTAGGCCTTTTTTGGTCTATTTTGATATAGAAACTTATCCTTAATTGTTTTTTCTTAGATTTTTTTCTTGAATACAAGGACATTATTTAAGATGATTCAACAAATTGGGGACCGACCCCAGCAGGCTTGGTGGGTGGCTCGCAGGGGTAAAGTGCATTTTTTTCATATTTTGTGTTGTCATATATCAAATTATAGGTTTTTTGCTAAATCATCTTATATAATGTCCTAATGAATAGGCATAGTGTATTCAAAGAAAAAACTTAAGGAAAAAACATTAAAAGTAGGTTTCTAACTCAAAATAGACCAAAAAGGCCTAAAAATTCCATTTCCGCAGGGTTTTCTTACCTAACCTATAAATAAAAAAATTTGCATTTTGTTTCATTTAGATATTATTATAGTACCTATAGGACTAGGCTTATGTACCAAGTTTCAAGAATCTAGATCAATATTTAGACCATTTTGCTCGCTGTTGGCTCCATACTTAAGTTTAGATGTTATTACACCCCCCCCCCCTCCCTCTAAACAATCCGTCCATTTCTATGTAGCAATGTTTTTTTTGTTATTAAAGATCTCGCTAACCAATTAACCTATTAAGTTTAATTTGATTTGAATCTTCAAATTGATTTTCAGCTATTTTTTTAAGTCCACCCTCCCATTTTGCATCAAGGGGGGGGGGGGGGAAGTTCTGACACTTTTGCGTAAACAGTGATTATAGGCTTTGTCTTTGGACTGAGAGGATAGGTTATTAGGGATAAAATCATTCTTATATGATGAATTTCCCCCAGATTTAAGATTTTTTGGACAGGCCTCCAGGTTCCGGAGCTCCAGGCCTCCAGGTGGTCTCTGTACAGGTAAAAATGAAAAAATAAATTTTTTTTTTAGGAGTTAGATGTCAGCTTATAAGACAAAATATGTATGTTTTTTCTTCAAATATGTAAATAACAATCAAAAAGAAGCATATTTTGTTTTATAAGTTAACCTTTAACTCTTCAAAAAAAAAAATCTTATTTTTAATTTTTACCTGTACAGAGACCACCTGGAGGCCTGGAGCTCCGGAACCTGGAGGCCTATCCAAAAAATCTTAAATCTGGGGCAAATTCATCATATAAGAATGATATTATCCCTAATAACCTATCCTCTCAGTCCAAAAATAAAGCCTATAATCACTGTTTACGCAAAAGTGTCAGAACTTCCCCCCCCCCCCTTGCCTTTGGAAGCTGGAGGTGCAACCCTTAGTTTGAATGTAAAAGTGTGAGATAAAACTTGTTTAATCTGGCCGACAAATAATCTGTAATACATAGAAAATGCGAGGCTAGAGAAAAATCATGAATTTAGATTTTCTCACAGTTTCTTGTTAGAACCCGGGTTTGTTAATCAAGACTTCGACCCAACCCGGGTTAAGGGGGGGGGGGGAGTTTTGCCACTTTCGCGTAATCCGTGATTATTAGGCTAGGTATTGATGTGAAACTAAAGGTTATTTGGGATAAAAGTTTACTTTTGGGTAGTACTTCACGTATATTGAATCATTTTTTGGATAACCCCACCCCCTAGCCCCCTGGGGCTCAAAACCCCTCCAAAAATTAACCTAACCTTAATTTTCTTAGAAACAATTTGACCAATAGGGATGATTTCTTAAACTTAAGCTTTTAAGCTTATAAACTAACTTTTAGTTTAGAAGGCCCCCCCATGCCGCAAACTACTAGCCCTCCGGGGCTCAAAAAAACCTAAAAATGACCTAACCTTAATTTTCTCAGAAACCATTCAACCAATAGAGATGGTTTTTTAAACTTAAGCTTTTATGGTTAAAAACTAACTTTGAGTTTAGAAGTCAACCCCCTACCGCCAACCCTAGCCCCATGGGGCTTAGAACCCCCCTAAAAATGAACCTAACCTTGATTTTCTCAGAAACTATTTGACCAATAGAGATGATTTCTTAAACTTAAACTTTTATAGTTACAAACTAACTTTTAGTTTAGAAGTCACACTCTGCTGCCAAACCCTAGCCCCCCGGGGCTCAAAACACCCCCTAAAAATGAACCTAACCTTAATTTTCTCAGAAACCATTTGATCAATACCTAGAGATGATTGCTTAAACTTAAGCTATAATGCTAATAAACTAACTTTTAGTTTAGAAGTCACCCCTCTGCCATCAACCCCTAGCCCTCCGGGGCTCAAAAAACCTTAAAAATTAAAAAAAGCTTAATTTTAAGAAATCATCTCTATTGATCAAATGGTTTCTAAGAAAATTAAGGTTAGGTTAATTTTAGGTTTTTTTTGAGCCCCGAAGGGCTAGGCGTTGGCGGCAGGGGGGTGACTTCTTAACTAAAAGTTTGTTTATAAGCATAAAAGCTTAAGTTTAAGATATCATCTCTATTGGTTGAATGGTTTCTGAGAAAATTAAGGTTAGGTTCATTTTTAGGTTTTTTTGAGCCCCGGAGGGCTAGTAGTAAAAATCAGTTTTAGGTTAGGTGAGGTACTAAAAACCCTGCGTATATGGGGTTTTTTGGGCCTTTTTTTGGTGTAGAAACTTACCTTTAATTGTTTTTCCTCGGTTTTTTCCTTGGAAGCGCTGTGTCTTTTCATAAGGACATTATTTAAGATGATTAAGTAAGTCAGGGACCGACCGACCCTAGCTGGCTAGATGGGTCGCTTGCAGGGGTTAAGGGCATTTTTTCCTATTTTGTGTTGTCATTTATCAAATTATATTTTTTTAGTTTCGGTCCCCAACTTGCTAAATCATCTTTAATAATGTCCTTATGAATAGACAGACATAGTGCATTCAATGAAAAAACTTAAGAAAAAACAATAATAGTAAAATTCTCATTAATAAAAACTAAATTGACCAAAAAAGGGGCTAAAAATCCCATTTTCCCAGGGTTTTCTTACTTAATCTAAAAATAACAAAAATTTATTTTTATTTCATTTAGATGTAGTACCTATAGGACTAGGCTTATGTACCAAGTTTCAAAATCTAGCTCAATTTATATTATATAGACCATTTTGCTTACTGTTTAAGTTTAGATGTAATTAACACCCCCCCCCCCCCCCTCCCCTTCTATTTACTTCCAACATAATATAGAATAAGGCGCAAAAAATACCCGCTGGTTTTTTATAACCTACTCAAAACCCACAAAAAAAACATTGTTTTGTTTTTTGGATGGGTTATAGGTTAACGGCCCTGGACTAACAAGTTATTCCGTTGTAAGCAGTTAAGAAAAAATCCATCCTTTTATCTATAACTTATTTAAAAATTAAATTAATCTATTATAGGCAGATTTGAAAAGTTTCACATGTCTTATTTTAGTTTTAAATTAAACTTTTATCTAAATGTTATTTAGATATTTTTTCCTCCTTGATGGCTGTATTTAATTTTGTAATATTTTAGGTTATGACCATGAGTACTCACCAAGCAGATGTAAAACCATTCATATGTGAAATATGTAACATGGCATTTTCACAGATGGATAGCTTTAACAGACACAAGACAGTTCATGATATGAAGCCATACATCTGTGACACATGTGAAAAATCTTTCAATGCAATGGCATCTTTGATAAGACATAAAAGGACCCATACCGGAGAAAAGCCATTCAAATGTGACATTTGTGAAATGACTTTCTCAGATCAAAGTAATTTAGTTCGACATAATAGGAGTCATAGAGGAGAGAAAACATACTCTTGTAATTACTGTGGAAAATCTTTCTACACAAATAGTGATCTGACAAGACATACGAGGATCCATACAGGGGAGAGGCCATACCCTTGTGATACATGTGAAAAGACTTTCTCACAACAACATTTATTAACTGTACATAAGAGGATCCATACAGGAGAGAAGCCATACTCTTGTGATACATGTGAAAAATCTTTTCGGACAAATAGTGAGTTTAATTCCCATAAGAGGATTCATACAGGAGAGAATCTCTTCTCTTGTGATACTTGTGAAAAGACTTTCTCACTACAAAGTTTATTAACTATTCATCAGAGGATCCATACAGGAGAAAGACCATTTTCTTGTGATACATGTAATAAGTCTTTTGCACAAGCTGGTAATTTAACAAAACACAAGAGGATCCATACAGGAGAAAAGCAATATCCTTGTCATACATGTGAAAAAGCTTTCTCAAACCAAGATAGATTAACTGTCCATAAAAGGATCCATACAGGAGAGAAGCCATTCTCTTGTGATATATGTAATAAGGCTTTCTCACAACAAGGTGCATTAACTCTTCATAAGAGGGTTCACACAGGAGATAAAAGTGAAGAGACGAAGGGTGAGTTAACACGTAATATAAGGATTAAGTCAGGAGAGAAGCCTTACTGTTGTGATTCATGTGGAAAAGCTTTTAAACGAACAAGGGCATTAGCTGAACATATGAATGTTCATACGGGAGAAAGACCATACTCTTGTGAATTATGCAACAAATCTTTTAAATCAAACTCAGAATTTTCAAAGCACAAGAAAAGAGCAGAACATCTTAAGAATTTAGAATCTACTAAGAAAACAGTTCCACCATCTGCTTCTACCAGTTTTGTTGATTGTGGTGAAGCTGATGTAAAACAAGAAATAAAAGAAGAAACTCTTGATGTGGATTCTTTCTCTATCAACATGGAGGCTGAGAATGTAGAAGTAATTATAAAAGAGGAAGAAGGAATTAAGATTGAGACTGAGAATGTTAGAGAAACTATAAAAGAGGAAATAGAAGATGAAATTCAGGAAAATTATATTCTTTCTTGTGAACAAGAATTCAACAAGGATGACAACATCCATAAATGCGAAGCGCTGGAACGGTAGGACAAACAGACATTAACACTTGTATAGTGTCAGAACTGAATAATCAGAATATAAATGTATAAGAGTCGATGCAAAATTGTAAGTAAATTTGTTGAAAAACTACTTGATACAGAATAATGTTTATGGATATACTTACATTTTTAGGACTTAGTTATAGAGTTGCTTCGCTTATAATATTGTACTTTATTGTCTCAGGAATCAGTATACTAAAAATCAGATCAATCGGATAATTAGATCACATAAAAATTTGTTATTAAAAAAGTAAAAAAAATAACATGTTTAAAATGAACGTACGGACATTTTGGTGATGATTATAGAGTTGCTATGCTTTTTAAATCGAGGAATCACCATGCAAAGTTTTAAATCGATAGGACAATTCTAACATGCATCAATTAACGAAAAAAAGCTATCCGTTACGGACGGACGGACCGACCCTAATTATAGAAAAGCTTCGCTTTTAAAAAGTGTCACTTCCGCCCCTAGCCATTGAAGGATTGATGAAAGATATTCAGTAAGTATTTACATTAACTTTTCAATGAATATGAATAAAATAAAGAGTTCTGAAAATATATTTTCATTTTATCCCCTTCCTTGCTGGAAAAAAGTAGAAGGGGAAAAAAATTTAAAATTTGCAGCAAGGGAAAAAAAATGAATATTGTAATGTGCAGATTATACACCCCTGGTATTTTTTAGAAATTCATTTCATATTTACCTATATTCTATAGATTTGTTGTTAATTTGTACATATATTTTCAGACAGATTTGTTGTTTGTAAATTATTAATTTGTAAATATATTTTCAGACAGATTATAAAAAATAAGATTATGAAACTGGAGACAATAACAACATAAAGAGAAAAAAAACCGCTTAGAAAAAAAGTAAGTTAGTTAAATATGATTGTTGCATGAATCTCAGCTAATATTAGGGTTGGCAATCCGTCTAATTTTTGGATCGGATTCGGATTCCTACAAGAATCCGTCCAAAAATAAAACGGATTCTCCTCGAATTCCGGATAATTATTTTTTTTTACAGATTCCTGGATTCCGGATTCTAGCATTATTTTAAAAGACTTGTTTAAAAATAGATTAAAGGATTAAATTTTACTGGGTACTGGGAAGAATCTAAAGCTGCGGTTTTTTTCATATTTTCACAGTAGCTTTTCTCCTATTTGTAGACCCTACAGCATCCATTTTCTAAGCCTTACTCAACCTAACCTAACCTAAAATAAGCATGAAAAGCTACTGTGAAATATTCGGACCAAAAAACTCAAGACGCTAATTTATAAGGATAATTTTGTCTTTATGTAGATAAGCTGAAACAAACAATTATCATTTTATAGAAAAATAAACTAACCGTTTGAAAGTTAATATGTATTATCTAAAATCTGCAATTTAAAATACCGCAAGGGATTTAAAATACTTAAAATACTTTGTTATTAAAATCCCATATCCATGGCCTTCCAGTCCTGCACAGATTTTGAAACATCCATTATTTCAGATACAAGAGAACAAGATACTTTCCATCATGATCACCTGTGATGTCTGCAATAAGGAATTTTCATACAAGCAAAACCTTAAACGTCACATGAGACTACACACTGGTGAGAAGCCTTATTCTTGTGAAATATGTGACAAGGTTTTCGAAAAATATAGTATGTTAATTGCCCATCATAGAAGTCATACTGGTGAAAGACCTTTTAAATGCGATTTGTGTGAAAAGGCATTTTCTAATAGTTTTGTTTTGTCTCAACATAAACGGATACATTTAGATGAGAAGCCATTCTCCCAGAACTATGTTCTTCAAGTTCACAAAAGGATTCACACAGACGAAAAGCCATTTAAATGTAATACGTGTGATGAGGCATATGCTGATATTCGTAAATTAAATAGTCACATTAAAATTCACTCAAACAAAACTTATTCTTGTGATGCATGTGAGAAGGTATTTGAGACGTATGTTGCTCTAAGTACTCATCATAGAATTCATGATAGGCCATTTAAATGTGATTTGTGTAAACATAGCTTCTTTCATCAAAGTGATTTGTCGTCGCATAAAAATATCCATTATGTTGAGAAACCATTTTCATGCGAATTATGCCAGAAATCTTATTACACCAAATCGTTATTGTCAAAGCATAATGAATCTGCTGGACATCTCCTTAACTTACAATTTAAGAAGCCAGTTTCAACTCCTACCCCTATCAGTTTTATTGATTGTGGCTATTCTGATATCAAACAAGAGATAAAAGAAGAAGATTATTTTGGTGAAGATCCCTTATCTATTAAGAGTAAGGCTGAAAATATGGAAGTAAATAAAGAAGCGAAAATTGAAGGTGAAGAACCTGTTTAATAATTACCATCTCTTTTGTACTAGAGGCCTTCCCCAAAATTGTTGATGAGGATCCTATCTCTTTAAAGGTGGAGTGAGAGTGTGGAAGTATATCTATAAAAGAGGAAAATGGAATAGAGAGTGAAGATTTTTTTAAGTAATAAAAATGTTTGATATAAAAATGAACCTAAATACAAAATATTTTGAAAATATCTTTTCTAAGTGCTTTATGATATACCTAGTTGTATTTTTATATAATATTTGATGTTATATGTAAAGCGACTAAAAAAGGCCTAACATTACATGCTCTCATTCGTGTATAGTGATAAAACAGGCCAACATACCTATTCTACATAATTAGTACTATACAGACAGACACACATTCTATTGATCTGTAATAGACAAGGATTATTTAAACCCCAATATCTGGAATGATTGTATTTTTATTAGCATAAAATGGACATAGATAAATTAGCAAATGAATATATATTATTACATATAAAATATCATATTAACAATTGAAGGCACATATAAAGCTTCACCGGCAGGCATACCTGAAACAGAGAATAGATATGAACACTAGGATTCTCATATAGTCCCCTTACCAATCTAGCCATTTAAAGATTTGGTAAACACATTCTTTATTTACTCATGTAAACCATATACCTATTATCAGTAAAGATAAATTTTTAAATTAATTTTTGATTCCAATTTAAATTGTTTTGATTTGTGTATAAAATGACCTACCTATCTATTTTCAGACTAAATATAAAAGGAAATGAGATTCAAGATTTTAAAACTGCAGACGATAGAAAAACAAAGAGAAACAAACCGCTTATCATTTGTGTTTAGAGAAAAGTATGTTAGATTTTTAATTGCATGGGTAAATTTGGAGTTGTGAACCTTTGAATGTTTTTTTTTGTATTTTTTCTCATAAGGGCTTCGCCCAAAAGTGTGATGGGGTTCCCACACTCCCTCTTTTTTTTTGTCAATAATAAAAGGTGGTGGGGGAGCAGGGATTGGAAAATGTCAAGGGGGGGGGGGGGGTAATACAACCATCACTTAGATTTCGAATTTCGATCTGAAATTTATCATGAGTAATCCTTGGTAGGTCTATTTTCCCTAAATCGAACTAAAAGTTGGACAAGTAACGGCTGGCGGCTCAGCCGTTTAGCCGTTTTTTGCCTATTTTCAGGGCAAACTCATCATTATTTACGTAGGAATCCTTTTTTAAAACATATTTTTGGTTTAATTCATGTTAAATGATAGCAATAACCATTTTTAAAATTTCTAGTACCAACAGCTACCGGCTAGAACCGTTTGATAAGGTTTTTGAGCGCCATTTAATCATTGTTTACGAGATGGTTGCATTAAAATATTAGAGCAAAATTTGTTTTTCATAGAGTACATCAGGAGTAGTTTTACCTAAAAAGTGGGAGTTGTACAGTTCAGGCACACCTTAATTATACAGTAGTTCTACTAAAAATTAAATCATAATATTAAAATTATTTTTTTTCTATTGCATTAAATATTATTTATTCCAGGTGCAAGAACAATTAAGCAGCCATTATGAACAAGTGTCAAATCTGCTACAAGAAATTATCTTTGATAATTCATACAGGTGAGAAGACAATTATATGTGATTTATGTGAAAAAGCATTTCCACAGGGTGATAGTTCAACAAGACGTATGAAAATTAATGCAGCAAAGCCATTCAAATGTGATTTTTGTGAAAAATCATTTAAAGAGAAATGTGAGTTGATACAACATGCAAGAATTCATACAGGTGAGAACCCATTCGAATGTTATATATGTGAAAAGGCTTTTTCACAACTAGGTCATTTAAATGTTCATATGAGGTTTCATGCAGGAGAGAAGCGATACCCTTGTGATGCTTGTGATAAGGCTTTCATACAAAAAGGGGATCTAATTGTACACAAGAGGATCCATACAGGAGAGAAGCCATACTCTTGTGATACATGTGATAAGGCTTTCAAACAACAAAATGAATTAATTGTACACAAAAGGATCCATACAGGAGAAAGGCCTTACATCTGTAATACATGTAAAAAAGCTTACCGTACAGGCAGTGATCTAACAAATCATATGAGAACCCATACTGGTGAGAAGCCATACTCTTGTGAAGTATGCCAGAAATCTTATAATCAAATTTCAAACCTGAGAACTCATAAAAAATCAGCTATACATATCAAGAAGCTAAAATCTTTCAAGAAAACAGTTTCACCTTCTGCCAGTTTTGTTACTTGCGATGAAGCTGATGAAAATCTTGAGACAGAAGAAAAAGAAATTCTTGATAAAGATCCTCTTTCTATGCAGGCTGATACTTCTGATTTTGTTGATGAAAAACCATTCGCATGTGAAGTTTGTGACAAAAGTTTTAAGTCTAAGGATGTCTTAAATATCCACAGATATATGCATCCAGAACAAAAGTCAAGCAACCAGATAAAAGCAGAGAAGAATGGAGGAGAAACTCGTGATGAGGAACCTATATCTATAAAGATGGAGGCTGAAAGTGTGGAAGTAATTATAAAAGAGGAAATAAGAGATGAAGAAGAAATTGAGAGTGAAGAATATTTATAAATAGATAGAAATAATAATGATAGGTACTTTCAAAAATGTTGAATAGGAAGTATCATATATTCTCTGTTAGCATTCTTGTTAATTGTTTGTATACTTTTAGGAACTCAAGTAGGGTCATAGTAAGAGGTCTGAATAGCTAGGACAATGTCGGAATATAACTAACAAATCATTACTGATAATACTTACGTTGCGTTAAGTTGAAATATCCCTATTAGTTGCATGAAATGCATTTAAACTTGAATTTAGTGAACTGCAGATTTTTTCCTGTTCAATGGTTTAAACTACATCTATTTAGGCATATTTTTGAAAGAATTTAAATTTTCTTCCACATAGCTATAAAAACATCAAAATCATATTTTTGAGATGTATGCAACTTATGCAGGTGTCTTGTTTTCACAAAAAAACAGCATGACGACTATTTTAGTGGTGCCTAAGGGGGGGGGGGGGAAGTTCTGACACATTTGCGTAAACGGTGAGTAGTTATAGGCTTTATCTTTGGACTGAGAGGATAGGTTATTAGGGATAAAATCATTCTTATATGATGAATTTCCCCCAGATTTAAGATTTTTTGGATAGGCCTCCAGGTTCCGGAGCTCCAGGACTCCAGGTGGTCTCTGTACAGGTAAAAATGAAAAAAAAAAAATTTTTTTAAGTTAAAAATCAACTTATAAAACAAAATATGCATATTTTTTCTTCAAATATGTGAATAATATTAAAAAAGATGCATATTTTGTTTTATAAGTTGACCTGTAACTTAAAATTTTTTTTTTTTTTTTTCAATTTTACCTTTACAGAGACCACCAGGAGGCCTGGAGCTCCGGAACCTGGAGGCCTATCCAAAAAATCTTAAATCTGGGGGAAATTCATCATATAAGAATGATTATATCCCTAATAACCTATCCTCTCAGTCCAAAGATAAAGCCTATACTCACCGTTTACGCAAAAGTGTCAGAACTTCCCCCCCCCCTCGTTTATTTTTTTTGTAGTACAAAAGGGGGGGGGGGGGGTTAATGCAACCATCTCGTAATCAATGTATAAATGGCACTTAGAATTCGAATTTCGATCTGAAATTTTGCATGAGTAATCCCTGCTAGGTCTATTTTCCCTGAATCGAACAAAAAGTTGGAAAAGTAACGGCTGGCGGCTTATCCGTTTAGCCATTTTTTTTTTCAAATCAATCACTTAACCTATCTCCACATAATACTCTTTGCTGCTCCAAAACGTTTTCAAACGATTCTAGTCGGTAGTTGCTGGTACTAGAAATCTAAAACAATGTTTTGTTTCATTTCACATAATTTTAAGCAAAAATATAATTTAAAAAGTTGATTTCTACGTAATTTATGACAGATTTGCCTTAAATACGGTGGAACCGTTAGCCGTTACTTTTTCAACTTTTTGTTCGATTTAGGGAAAATAGACCTACCAAGGATTACTCATTCAAAATTTCAGATCGAAATTAGAATTCTAAGTGCCATTTAATCATTGATTACGAGGTGGTTGCACGAACCCCCCGCCCCCCCCCCCCTTATATATGACAGATGCATGCAATCATTTTTCTAGAACTGTGACTTTTTTATCACAAATGAGACATCAATGGACGTAAAACAAAAAGTTAATTAACTTTCGATGATCTTCATTGCTATTCTATATCTATAATATTCTACAAAAAAAAACATTTAAAGGTTCACTAAGTAAGTACCAAAATCGTTAAATGCACTTTGTGCAACTATTTTGTTTACCTTCTTTAAATTTTATTTTCTTATATTTAATTAGATCTAATTATCATTATTGTTTTACTTGTAAAATTATTATGTCTATTTTCAGACAGAATATAAAATGAATTGAGACTTTAGATAATAACAAGGATGACAACATCCATAAGTAGCGAAGCAGAAAAAATATTTATAAGAATTGAAAGATTAGTTGTCAAAAGCATGTATATTAGGAAAATAATCACGAAACCTTTTTAACATTTATTTTTAATTTCTTGATATTTATATTTCAGAACTATGACTAACAGACTGTCAGTCAAAGTAAATGGATGCTCAAAACAACGGGAAATTTAAGTTTGATATTTTTAACTACAAAAATTTTAAAAATCGGACCATAAACACCAAAGATGTGAGGAAAAATGTGAAAAATATGAAAATAGCTAAAAACCTGCAAAAAGGCAGTCTGACCGCCATTGATGTTTTCTTGAAACGACAGGAAATTAAATTTTGATATCTATAACTGAAAAACTTTGGAAATCGGACCATAAACACCAAAGGTATGGAGAAAAATACAAAAATAGCCTAAAACCTGCCCAAAGGCAGTCTGACCGTCATAATTGTTTTGTTGAAAAGACAGGAAACTTAATTTTGATACTATAACTGAAAAAAAATTTGAAAATCGGACCATAAACACCAAAGATATGGACAAAAATGTGAAAAATACAAAAATAGCCTAAAACCTGCTAAAAAGCGGTCCAACCGCCATTGATGTTTTATAGTTAATTGTGCTCCTTAATAATGGGAATGTTGTCAAAAAATTTCAGCCTTTTATCTTTTATAGGAGCCGAGAAAATCACGTTTCCCCCAAACTAAGACATACGGACATACGGACATACAGACAGACGGACATTGCAAGTTATAGAGTAGCTTCGCTACTAAAAAGAAAGAAATACACAAAGGAAGAAAAAAGTGAGTGATTTGAGTTTAACAAAAGTAAAGTAAGTTAGTTTTCTATATTAAAAATATTATTAAGCAGAATCTTTAGAATCTTCATATTAAAGATGTAGGATGTTTCTCTGTCTGTAATAAAAGTAAAATAGTAAAAATATTATTTAAAAACTCAAATTTGTGGTTTGGGGTGTTTTTTTCCATTCTTTGTATTTTAAATGAAAGCTAAAGATTAATAATACAGCAAAAGTAGATTGGTTAAACTTACTATAGTCATGGATATAAGAGATACTGGGGTAAAAATTAGATGTAAGATGGAAGTTTTTATGTACAATATCGTACCCGGGATTCAACACGTTGTTGTTGTTGTTGTAGCCATGATTCTCTGAAGTTAGGACTCAGATGCACACGGAGATTGGAAGTGAAAATCCTTTGGCCAATCTTAGATTGGTAAGCTTCGCGCACAGCTGATTGTATTCTATGTTACATTACAAGCTGACCCGCAATTCTCGTGAAAGCTACTCAATTATTACATCACCAACACCCTGGCCTAGAGTTTTGGCAGGTGTTGTCACAGAGTGGCTGTAATAATAAAATCAGTATTTAAAATAGTTAATAAAAATTAAAAAAGATTGACATAAGTGAGATGGGGGGGGGGGGGGGGGTTATTTATGCATATCGTAATCAGTGGTGCAAATGACACTTAGAATCCGAATTTCGTTATGAAACTTGGCAGGCATGTATATTGTATAATCCTTGGTAAGTCTATTTTCCCTAATTCGAACAAAATAAGTTTTACTTATTTATTAACGAAATTCGGATTCTATGTGCCATTGGCACACTTATTACAAGATGGTTGCATTTCCTCCCCCCCCCCCCTTCTTAACTTCAATTAAATGTTCAATATTACATTAGATATCATTTATTCCAGGTGCAAGAACAATTAGGAATCCATCATGCACAAGTGTCCTATCTGCTGGAAGGATTTCTCTTTTAAGCACAATCTAACAGTACATATGAGAATTCATACAGGTGAGAAGCCATTTAAATGTGATTTATGTGAGCAGGCATTTTCTGACAGTTGGACCTTAACTAAGCACAAGAGGATTCATACAGGAGAGAAGCCATACTCTTGCGATATTTGTGAAAAAACTTTCCGTACAAGTAGTGAATTCGTTGTTCATAAGAGGATCCATACAGGAGAGAAGCCATACACTTGTGATACATGTGAGAAAGCTTTCCGTACACATAGTGAGTTTAATGTCCATAAGCGGACTCATACAGGAGAGAAGCCATATATATGTGATACATGTAATATTGCCTTCTCACAAAAGAGTTCCTTAACACTTCACAAGAGAATCCATACAGGAGAAAAGTCATTCTCTTGTGATACATGTGATAAGGCTTTCTCACGACTAAGTGTTTTAACACGGCATAAATGGATCCATACAGGCAAAAAGCCATACTCTTGTGAATTATGCCAGAAATCTTATTACTCTAGTTCAGAACTGTCAAGACATGAAAATTCAGCTAAACATCTCAAGAAGTTAGAATCTATTGAGAATACAGTTCAACCTTCTGCTTCTACCAGTTTTGTTGATTGTGTTGAAGCTAGTGTAAAACTTGAAACAGAAGAAGATGATGATCCTCTTCCTATCAAGATGGAGGCTGAGAATGTTGAAGAAATTATAATAAAAGAGGAAATAAAAGAAGAAGTAATTCAGGATAATGATTCTCTTTCTTATTAACAGAATTCAAATTAGGATATAATAAACACAATTGAAACCAATATTAGTATAAGATTAAAATAGGAAAATTTATTTGCTGATATAAATCATGAATGTAAAATCACAAATTATACCAGTCTTTCTTATCGTTGATATTTTTTCCAAAAATTAATTAACAGTATGTAAGTACGTAAAGTTTAAATAGTTTTACTAATAAGCAAAATTTCATTCTGCTTAAGATTCATTTGTTTCCCGTCTTCAAAATATTTCAATTATTTATAGAATAAAATCTTTATTTAGCCTTATTTAATTGCAACCAAGTAAATCAATACAAAAATGCTAAATATTTTTTAGGAAACACTTTTTCTAACTATAAATTATTAAAGAATATTTCCATCAATTTTGAATTTCTTTCATCTTTAAATATTATGTAATTAGTTTTGATGTTTGTTAAATAAATAATTTAGGTATTTATTTTCAGATAACGTTAAGATGAAATAAGATTTGAAATATACAGAGAAACAAACCAATTGGACAATTTGAGTTTAGAAAATAAAAGTAAGTTAGTTTATTACATAAACAAGGATAATTTTGTTATTAAGTTGCGCAACAAAATAAGAACAAAACTATAATTGTTATCATAATTAATATGTATTGTTTAGATACTATTTATAATTTAAAAAGCAAAAGATGAACATAATATAAAACACACGGTACATCTGGAATACTTTTACCCACATAGTGACGGACATACCCTACTTATAGAGAGGTGACAATAATCAAAATGTGGATGTAAGGAGAGTTTTTTTATATAATACATCTGAAATACTTTTACATACAAACGTACAGATATACCCTTATTATTGTGATAATAAAATCAGTATTTAAAATAAAAATTAAAAGGGTTGAAACTAGGTATAATTTTCAATTCTAATTTTCATTAAAATTTTCTTTTGTTTTAGGTGTAAGATCGATTTTTTATCCATCATGAACAAGTGTCATATCTGCAATATCTGCTACAAGGAATTCGCTTCCAATAGAAATTTGACAAGACACATGAGAATCCATACAGGTGAAAAGCCATACATATGTCATTTATGTTTCAAAGCATTTACACAGAGACAGCACTTGAAAACACACATAAGAATTCATATAGATGAAAAGCCATACTCTTGCGAAATATGTGAAAAGGCCTTCCGTTCAAGTGGGGATTTAACTGTCCACAAGAGGATCCATACAGGTGAGAAGCCATACTCATGTGAATTATGCCAGAAATCATACGGCTCTAGTTCAGACATGTCAAGACATAATAAATCAGCTGGACATCTTCTCAACTTAGAATTTAAGAATCCACCTACAGCTTCTACCAGTTTTGTTGATTGTAATGAAGCTGATATTAAACTGGAAATAAAAGAAGAAGAAATGTCTTATGAAGATCTTATGTCTATACAGATGATGGCTGAAAGTGTGGAAGTAATTATAAAGGAGGAAGAAGGTATTGAGAGTGAAGAGGGTTGTGTTTAAGATTTAATGTAAAGTGTAAATAATAACAATTTAAAGAAAAAAATCATGAAAAAAATATTTATGGGTCAATAATTTTAAATTCAATTTCATTTTGTTGAAATATTCCTATGACATTGGCTTTAAAATGTATTCAATTGAATTTTTTCAACCAAAATATGTACATAATTTTTTACCAAAAACATAAACCTTTGTTGCCCTTACCATGCATGGCTAACTTTTATCCCCATTCACTTCTAACCTAAGTTTGAGGAATACTCATTGAAATGAATTGTAAAAGTAAAGTTAATTATATTTTACCTAAATCGTGTAGATGCTGTTTCTGTTTATACATTTTTTTCCTTCCTTCTTCTCTTGAATGCCAAAGTTTGTATACCTACCTTCTTTAATTTAATTTTTGTAAACTAATCTATATCTCATTTTCTTATATTTTATTTACCCATAATATCAATTGTGTTAATTGTAAAATTATTATTATATTTATTTTCAGACTTAATATAAAATGAATTGAGACTCCAAGATTATAAAAAGAAATAAAACGCGAGTGATTTGAGTTTAGCACCTAGAGTAAAGTAAGTTAGTTTTCTATATTACAAATATTATGTTGCAGAATCTTGATATTAAAGATGTAGGATATGTGTCTGTAATACAAGTAAATAAGTTTTATATATCAAAAATATTTTATAGCGTCCTAATAGTAAAGGTTTAATGTATGGCTGAGGGCAATAAAAGATCTTGTTTAGAACTTTTCTTACAAGCACCTTTGATAAAATATCTGTCATTAAATAGCACTAAAAAGCCCAGTCATAGCAGTTTTTATCGGCAGCGGTAGTTTCGCCGCCTTTTCTTCACAGTTCCATATTGAACTCTAATAAAGCAATTGCAATGCTAAATTTTAGCGTTCTACCTGTTTCAATGTCTAAATAATTTTTAGGTGGAAGAATAATCCAACATGAATACTTGTGAAATCTGCAACAAGGAATTCACTAGAAATTCTAGCCTCAAAGTTCACATGCGGATACATACAGGTGAAAAGCCATACGAATGTGATACATGTGGTAAGCCATTTGCAACAAATAGCAACTTAATCCTTCATAAAAGGATTCACACAGGTGAGAAAAAATTCAAATGTGAAATTTGTGAAAAAGTTTTCTTACAACAAAATAATTTAACAAGACATATGATGATTCATACAGGAGATAAGCCATACTCTTGTGATATTTGTGAGAAAGCTTTCCGTACGAGTAGTGATTTAAATATCCATGAGAGGAAACATACAGGAGAGAAGCCATACTCTTGTGCTGTATGTGAACAAAAGTTTTCGAGTTTTAGCGGTTTGTTTAGACACAAACCAATTCATACTGGTGAGAAGCCATACTCTTGTGATATATGTGAAAAAGCTTTTCGTACACGTGGCATGTTAAAAGTTCATAAGATGATCCATTCAGGAGAAAAACCATACTCTTGTGAAGAGTGTGAGAAAGCTTTCCGTACAGTTGGCGAATTAAATGTCCATAAGAAGATTCACACAGAAGAGATTCCTTACTTTTGTGTTTTATGCCAGAAAGCTTATTACTCGAGTTACCAATTTTCACAGCACAACAAATCAGCAGGACATCTCAAGAAGATGGAATCTACCAAGAATATAGTTCCACCGTCTACTTCTACCAGTTTTGTTGATTGTGGTGAAGTTGATAAAAAACTTGAGACAGAAGAAATAGAAACTGTTTCTATTAAGGCTGATACTTCTAATTTTGTTGACTGTGGTACTGTTGAAAATAAAGAACCTTTCTCATGTGATGTATGCCACAAGAAATTCTCTAACAGGGGAAATTTGACAAGACACATGATAATTCATACAGGAGAGAAGCCATTTAAATGTGATTTTTGTGAAAAAGCATTTACACAACAAAGTCATTTAAAAAAACATATGAGTATTCATCCAGAAGCGATGGTTAAAGATAAACCAACTTTCTCATGTGACGTTTGTGACAAAACATTTGAATCTAAAGATGTCTTAAGTATCCACAAATATTTGCATCCAAAACAAAAATTAAGTGAAGATAATAAACTTAACATTAAAGAAGAAATTTATGACGAGACTCCTATTTTTGTTAAGATGGAGGCTGAGAATGTGGAAGTAATTTTAAAAGAGGAAATAAATGAGGAAGAAGGAATTGAGAGTGAAGAAATTGTTCAAAGTAGTTAAAAAAGATAAAACCTAAATTACGAATTTTTAAATTACGTATACTTTTTAAAATGTTATTTGTATAGTTTTAAAACATTAAATATTAGTTTCCATGGGTATCTATCACAAAATTGGCGTCTTGCTGTTTTTGTAAGTATGTAGAAAAGTATGAATCTTTAAATTTTAAAAACTACATTGAAGATTGAATTCTGTCAAATACAAGTCTTATCATTTTAGTTAATATGATTTAACAAGAAAAAATATGGCATCACTACTTTCATAGAAATACCCCTTAATCATTGACTCTGTAATTTATTCATTTAGATTTTTCAATTGAATTATGTACCTACATATTGTTTTGATTAAAAACATGTAAACTAATCAAAATAAGGGGGTGGAGGGGGGAATACATCTATAGATATGTGTCCAAGGTACCACCGATTTTATCATGTGTCCCTATCTTTTGTTTTCCATTTGTAATTGTTTTATATTTATCATTTTATTTTTCATTAAAAATTCAGAATTAGAATGTAAAAAGTTTGAAATAGTCTAATTTCTAAGCAAATTGAATTAAAATCACGTATTTTTTAACTATCTAACCATTTTAAGATTTAATTATTTATTTAAGTATTAACTCTTAATTAATGAATATTTAGCGTTATATTACTTTTAATCTCTTTCCCTTTAAAGTCTTGTTTTTGATTTTGTTGGATGTAAAGAAAAAATGAACTCTTTTATTTTCAGACATAATGTAGATTTAAGAAGGCTTAGTAGTATATGGAGAGAAATAATCATGCAAAGATTAAAATAAAAGTAAGTTATTTTTTTAAATGAACAATGATAACTTTGTCCATATGTATCGTAGCTGAGCAAAAACAAACCATCAAAAGAAAAATAAACATTAATTGAAAGTGATTTTTAATTATTGAAATATATATAACACAAGTGATTTAAGTTAAGTAACACAGAAGGATAATTATGTTTGGTCCATGTGACTGAGTAGAGGACGTCTATGATTTGTAGCTTTGGTTTTACGGATGATTTACTTTAAATATTTTTTATTCCAGTTGACACTTTCTAATTTGTGTAATTTAGCTTTAAAAATTGGAGGGATATACCGTTTTTTAGCGGCAGCGGCGCTTTTGCTGCCTTTTTTAAAATTCTATATTGTATCATATTAAAGCAACTGCCATACCAAATTTTTAAGTTCTACTCCTATTTTAAAGCCTTAAAACAAAATTTTTTCGAAATTCTGAGAAAGCTACCACTACCTTAAATAAAGATAAGAGAAGTTTAGTTACTAAGGGTATGAAAATCAGTTTGTAGGGGTTTTATTAAATTAAGTCAGTTACAGAAATATTTGAAAAATATTGTTAGATTTTAATGGAGGTTGATAATTACAACTTTCGCACCAGCTGTCGAAGCTATGAATTCAAATATTCAACATGACATCAACAATTAAAAATATTTGATTTCACAATTATATTATTAAAGACAGTTATAGCTATAATGTTGCTCCATTTTTGTAGATATCTGAAACTGGTTTTAGCTGAAGACAATTCCTTTAAGACAATTCCTTTATAAACTGACTAGCGGCTTCGCCCCTAGCCTCTAGGGGCTTTGCCCCAAGAGATGGTAAAAAAAGTGTAAGGTGAAATTTGTATTAAAAAATAATAAGAAGGACCAAGGAAATCTTCTACAAAGGAAATCTTCCACAAAGGAAATCTTCTACAAAGGACCAAGGATATTTCTTACAAAAAAAAAAAAAAAATTGGGGGGATTTTTTTGTTTTTTGGGGGTTTGGGGTGTCCCACCCCCCAAGAAAATAGCTTAAAACCACCACAGGACCAATAGGTAGATACCCTGAAGAGTAGAATCCGATCGGTTCAATGGTTACCGAGATCTTAAGGGACAGACAGACGGACAGACATCAAGCTACTTTGTATTATAGATAATAATTTAGCTTACAAATATTATTTTATCCTGAACATTAATATTTTCTATTTCAGTTGCACAAGAACATTATATAATAATCCAAAATGAGCAAGTGTGGTCTTTGCCAAAAGAAAATTTCAACATTACATAAGAGAATTCTTAAAGGAGAAGAACTATCCATCTGTGATTTATGTGAGAAGATTTTTTCACATAGACCACGTTCTAAAGACAGTTCAAAAGACAATTCCAAAGATTTACTCTTGTGGTGTATGTCAAAAAGCTTTTTATGTGAAAAGACATTCTCAGGGATCGGTCAATTGAAAATTCCGAAGGGGATAAACACAGATGAGAAAATATTTAAATGTCCAACATGTGAAAAAGTATTCTGTACAAGTAATAAGTTAACAGTCCATATACGGACAATTCATAAAGGAGAAAAGGCACACCCATGTGATACATGTGGAAAAGCTTTCCGTTGTAATAGTGAGTTAAATGTACATAAAATGATCCATACAGGAGAGAAACCATTCTCATGTGATACCTGTGAAAAATCCTTCAGTCAAAATAGTAGCTTAACTGTCCATAAAAGGACTCATACAGGTGAGAAGCCATTCACTTGTGAATTATGCCAGAAATATTGTAACACTAGTTCAGACCTTTCTAAACATAATAAATCAGCTAAACATATTAAGAAGTTAGAATCTACTAAGAATGCAGTCTTACCTTCTAATTCTACCAGTTTTGTTGATTGTGGTGAAGCTGACATTAAGCAAGAGATAAAAGAAGAAGAAACTCTTGATGATGATCCTCTCTCTCTGTAAAGATGGAAGCTGACATTAAGCAAGAGATAAAAGAAGAAGAAACTCTAGATGAGGATCCTCTCTCTATCAACATGGAGGCTTAGAATGTCGAAGAAACTATGAAACAGGAAATAGAAGAGAGAACAGAATTCTGATAGGAATAGACCTAACATATGATATTGAAATTAAATAACTATACTTTTTATCTTAGAAAATTTTAAGATCAACTTTTCAAATAATCTTATTTTAAAGCAAAAGTTTTTATTTTATTTTTAATTAACCAATATGATAAACATTATTTTAGAGACTTTACTAAACAGATGAACACACATTAAGACAACTATCTTCTAATGTTTATTTAATTATTATTTCCTCCCTATACCTTTCTATTAACAAGTATTCAGTTGAAATTAACACAAAAATTTTCATGATTTATAATTAACTAAGAGTTATTCTCAGCTGTTAAGATATGAGGCATTTTATTTATGTATTTTAGATAGTTTTATGCCTACCTAGTTATCCGATTTATTTGGATTTTATTTTATTATTCCCTGGATTTGCCACAATTAGCAAAAACTGTTCCTAATATTCATAAACTACAAAAGGCAGAATTTTTACTCGTCAAAATATTTTATTGAATTAGATATCATTTTATTATTCCCTGGATGTTACGCTTACCACAATTAACAAGAAATATTCGTAATAATCATACGATCCTTGATTCAGAATTTTACTCATTATTGTCATCTCCTTTCCTCTCTATAATTCAATTATATACTTCTTTAATCTTGTTTATTAATAGTTCATCATTTTCATATTATTTTTTATTCATTAAGATCTCATTATCAAACTTGTGTTGCTTATAAAATAATGATGATATTTTTTTTCAGAAAAAATGTAAAATGAATGAAAACGTAAGATTATAAAACTCAATAGTAACACAAAGAGAAAGAAAACTCGAGTTTATCATCTGAAGTAAGTTTTATTAGTTTCTTAGGTTTGTGACATAAGTAGCCATGGAGAAGGTCGAGACACTTTTTGTAGCCCTTAGGGTCAGCTAAATAAATTAGCAAAAAACTTTAACTTTTGTTGATAGAGCTAAAAGAATGTTTTTTTTTTGCATCTCTCTCTATACATTTCCACATCAGAATATATTTTTTATATCAATTAAAAGAGCTTTTTAAAGCCAAAGTGCTTGAGAAAATGGATATTGCTAAAGTTTAGTCTTAACAAGGAAAGGACAGCCAACTTTTTTTTTCTTTTCAAAAAGGCATAAGATTTCATGAAAACTATCCTTGTCTAAACTGAATATTAATATTTTCTATTTCAGGTGCACAAGAACAAATAATAATTCATAATGAGCAAGTGTGATCTCTGCAAGAAGAAAATCCCTTCCATGGGGAACTCGACAGTGCATAACAGAATTATTGGAGGCGAAGAACTAACCATTTGTGATTTATGTGAAAAGACTTTCTCACAGATAGATCACACGGCAGTTCCAAAGTGTGGGAAAATATTTACATGTGAAATATGT
The DNA here is from genome assembly GCF_053477335.1 of Acartia tonsa. Lineage (NCBI taxonomy): Eukaryota > Metazoa > Arthropoda > Copepoda > Calanoida > Acartiidae > Acartia > Acartia tonsa. The sequence goes on along the minus strand of NC_137260.1, from coordinate 62,617,874 downwards.
GAAAGGGAATTCACTCAAAAATCTCATTTAATAAATCATGAGATGATCCATACAGGAGAGAAGCCATACGCTTGCCATATGTGTGAAAAAGCTTTCCGTAGAAGTACGGATTTATATGTACATCAAAGAATCCATACAGGAGAGAAGCCTTACTCTTGTGGTATATGTGGCAAAGAATTTACAACTCTAGGTACATTTACTGGTCATAAAATGATCCATACAAGAGAGAGGCCATTCAAATGTGATTCATGTGACAAGGCTTTCACACAAAAAAATCATTTAACTCTTCATAAGATGAACCACACTGGTGAGAAGCCATTCTCTTGCAAGTTATGCCAAAAATCTTTTAAATCAAGTGCAGTACTGTCAGCACATAATAAAGGTATTAAACATCTGGAGAAGTTAAAATCTGCTAAGAATTCAATTCCACTTTCTAGTGAATACTCTTGTGAATTATGCAAGAAATCTTTTCCCTATAGATCAAACTTGGCAATACATAATGAATCAGTTGGACATCTTAAGAAATTAGAATCAAAGAATAAAGATCCACCTCCTGCTTCTACCAGTTTTGTTGATTGTGGTGAAGCTGATATTAAGCAAGAGATAAAAGAAGAAGACACTCTGGATGAAGATCCTATCTCTGTAAAAATTGAGGCTGAGAGTGTGGAAGTAATTGTAAAGGAGGAAATAAAAGAGGAAGAGGGAATTGAGAGTGATGAATATTTTTAACATAGATGAAATATGTTTTTAAAAATCTTATTTATAAATGAGATTTAAGCTAAATTGCGAATTTGTTGTAAATTTCTTTAACAAGTGTTTTAAGATTTGATGTAAAGTGTAAAAAATATTACTTCTCTAAACACCTGAGCTAGATCTTTAAATCATTTCAATGGTGCGCCAAATCGGGGTGAGCCAACTTTCTACCAATGAGAGCACAGCATTTAACGAAATACCACGCTGTGATTGGCTGAAATTCGGCGCACCCTGATTTGGCGCACCATTAAAATGATTTAAAGATCCAGATCTGTTAAAGAAATAAGGATGACAACATCCATAAAAGCGAAGTTCTGAAACAGTTGGATATTGTTCCTAGTTCTCATTGGAATCAGTATTACAAAAATCAGATAAATAGGATAAGGGGGGGTTTTAATGCAACCATCTCGTGATCAGTGAGCAAATGGCACATACAATTTGAATTCCGATCTGAAATTTTGCATGAGTAATCCTTGGTAGGTCTATTTTCCATAAATCGAACAAAAAGTTGAAAAAGTAACGGCTAACGGCTCAGGCGTTTAGCCGTTTTTTGGCTATCTTTAGGGCAAATCTGCCATAAATTATGTAGGAATAAACTTTTTGAAACATATTTTTGCTTTAAATTATGTGAAATGATACAAAAAAATCATTTTTAGATTTCTAGTACCAGCTACTAGCGGCTAGAACACTTTGAAAACGTTTTGGAGCAGCATAGATTATTATGTGGAGATAGGTTTCGTGATGATTTCCCTTGAAATAGTTTTAAAAATGGCTAAACTGCTGAGCCGCCAGCCCTTAGCCGTTACTTTTCCAACTTTTTGTTCAATTTAGGGAAAATATACCTACCAAGGATTGCTCATGCAAAATTCCAGATCAAAATTCGAATTCTAAGTGCCATTTGCTCACTGATTACGAGATGGTTGCATTAAACCCCCCCCCCCCATAAACATACCTGACTATTATAGGAATCATCAGGCAGAATTGAAATCGATAGGACAATTCTAACATGTCTAAATTAACGATAAGAGCTAACTGCTATGGACGGACGGACAGATCTAACCTACTTATAGAAAAGCTTCGCTTTTAAAAAATCATGATACTTTGCAAAAGTTTTATTTGTATCAATTTGTAAATAGGTAGTATCTCATTTAATGGATATTTATCATAATTAGGCACCACTAGAATTGTCTTCATGCTCTTTTTGTGATATTACAAACATCTAAGTTGCAATTAACAGAAAAAATTAATCGTGATATTTTAAAAACTACGTGGTAGAAAATTAAGATTCTTTTAAAATAATGTAGTTTATTTGATTTAAATGGAAAAACTATGGATCACTAATTTTAATTTCAAATGTATTTGTAGAAATATGCCTATGATATTGAATTTATAATGTATTCAATGAAATTATTTTGTTCAAAAAAATATGTACATAATTCTTTGTTGGACTAACCCTGCGGGGATTCCTTGTACCTATTTTACCCAAACCTAACTAATTGAAATATACTAATGAAATAAAAAATAAAGGTTGTAGGGCGGTCGCTTTTTTGCCATAAAGTTTTTCTAAGAATTTTAGATAGGATTTTTTGCTTTTGCTAAATTAGACAATTTGATTAATTTAAGACAAACTTGTTTATTTAATGAAAATTTCCTTATAGTTTCAATTGTCACTTTTTTATTGGTTGAGTACTTAGTGACATGATTAAATAATAACAATTAAAACATCCTGTCACCTTTATGAGAAAAAAATAAGTTAAGTATTAAAGCATTCAAAATTGTCTAATTTGGCTCGAATACTTGTAAAAAAAACCTGCTTTTCAAACTCTTAGAACACATAACTGAAGGGTAAAATAGACTTTCCGGCCGCGGCCCCTCCTTATTTTATATTGACTTTGTAAATGTTTTTAATGATTTTATTTTAACTAAATCATGTAGATAATGTTTCTGTTTATACTAGGGCTGGCAATCTGAATCCAGTATCACTACAATTTTTGGACCCAGAATTCGAATCCGCAATCAATTCAAATTGCGGATTCGGATTGTAAATTTTTATGACATTTGTAGTATTCAAAATTTTCCATTTCAAATGTGGCAGAAAAAAATTATTTTATTGTTTGTTAACTTTTGGTAAAATGGTTGGTAGCATTCTAAGTCTTTTTGTATTTTATTTTTACAGTAGCCTTTCATGCTTATTTTAGGTTAGGTTAAATAAGGGTTAGAATTTTTGTCATTGTTTTTGTAAGAATCTGAATCCAACCCAAAAACTGAGAGGATTGCCAGCCCTAGTTTATATATTTTTTCTATCTTGTTTTTAAATGTCAAGGTTTGTATACTATCTTTAATTTTTGTTATTCAATATATTTCTCATTTTCTTTTATTTTCAGACTAAATACAAAATTAAGTGAGGCTTTAGAGTATACCTAAAGTATAGAGTGTTTAGCAAATTAAGTAAGTTATTTTTTATATTAAGAATATTATATATAGCATCCTAATAGTAAAAAGGTTTAATGTGTGTAACAAAAGATCTTGTTCTTTACTGGAATGATTCTGATCTTGACTGTTTTTTTCTAATTTAAAATTGAATGTTTTTACACTAAAGGCTCCGGGCACAACAAATAGTTATAGATAAAATAATACACCCAAAGAATGATTATTTTTTTTCTACTTAGGAATTACATTAAGTAATGTTTATTTCAGGTGCAATTAACAGTCCATCATGTTGTCATGTGATATTTGCAACAACAATTTCTCTTCAAGAGGCAATTTAAGATTGCACATGAGAGTTCATACAGGCGAAAAGCCATTCAAATGTGATGTATGTGAGAAAGAATTCAGATATAGTAGTAGTTTGACAGCACACAAACGAATTCATACAGGCGAGAAGCCATTTGAATGTGATATATGTAAAAAGGCATTCGCACAAGGAAATTCTTTAAAAAAACATAGGAGAATTCATACAGGTGAAAAGCCATACAAATGTAATCTATGTGACAATGCATATTCAGATGGTAGTTCCCTTACAAACCACATGAGGGTTCATACAAATAAGCTGCCATACTCTTGTGATTCATGCGAAAAAGCTTTCGCAGTAAAAAGCCGTTTAACTTCTCATATAAAGATCCATACAAAAGAGAAGCCACACCTTTGTGATTTTTGTGCAAAAGCTTTCGCGCAACCACATGACCTAATTCGACATAAGAGGATTCATACAGGTGAGAAGCCATACTCTTGTAATACATGTGGAAAGTCTTTCTCACAAAAAAGTACATTAGCTGATCATATGAAGATTCATACAGGAGAGAAGCCATTCTCTTGTGGTACATGTGGAAGAGCTTTCCGTACAAATACTGCGTTAAATATCCATCAAAAGATCCACACAGGTGAGAAGCCTTTATCATATAAATGTGATTTTTGTGAAAAAGCATTCAGACATAGCGCTAATCTAACAGTACATTTAAGAAAACATACAGGTGAGAAGCCTTTCAAATGTGACTTATGTTTAAAGACTTTCAAAGAAAAAAAGACTTTAAAAGGACACATGAGAATTCATACAGGAGAGAAACCATTCTCATGTGATACCTGTGAGAAATCTTTCCGTTATAATGGGGACTTAACTAAACATAAGAGGACCCACATGAGTGCTCATACATACAAGCCATACTCTTGTGATACATGTAAAAAAGCTTTCGCAGTAAAAAGCAATTTAACTTCTCATATGAAGATCCATACAAAAGAGAAGCCACACATTTGTGATTTTTGTGCAAAAGCTTTCGCGCATCCACATGACCTAATTCGACATAAGAGGATTCATACAGGTGAGAAGCCATACTCTTGTAACACATGTGGAAAAGCTTTCTCAAGTCAAAATACATTAGCTTACCATAAGAAGATTCATACAGGAGAGAAGCCATTCTCTTGTGGTACATGTGGAAGAGCTTTCCGTACAAATACTGCGTTAAACACCCATCAAAAGATCCACACAGGTGAGAAGCCTTTATCATATAAATGTGATTTTTGTGAAAAAGCATTCAGATATAGCGCTAATTTGACAGTACATTTAAGAAAACATACAGGTGAGAAGCCTTTCAAATGTGACTCATGTGAAAAGACTTTCAAAAAAAAGGATCATTTAAAAGGACACATGAGAATTCATACAGGAGAGAAACCATTCTCATGTGATACCTGTGAGAAATCTTTCCGTTTTCAAGGTGACTTAACTGTCCATAAAAGGACCCACACAGGCGAGAAGCCTTACTCGTGTGAATTATGCCAGAAATCATTTTACTCCAAATCAGAACTGTTATGTCATAATAAATCAGCTGAACACCGCATTAAATTAGAATCTGTGCCTACCAGTTTTGTTGATTGTGGTGAAGCTGATGTAAACCTAGAGCCAAAAGAAAAAGAGACTCTTGTTGATTGTGGTGAAGCTGATGTAAAACTAGAGCCAAAAGAAAAAGAGACTCTTGTTGATTGTGGTGAAGCTGATGTAAACCTAGAGCCAAAAGAAAAAGAGACTCTTGTTGATTGTGGTGAAGCTGATGTAAATCTAGAGCCAAAAGAAAAAGAGACTCTTGTTGATTGTGGTGAAGCTGATGTAAAACTAGAGCCAATAGAAGAAGAGACTCTTGTTGATTGTGGTGAAGCTGATGTAAAACTAGAGCCAATAGAAGAAGAGACTCTTGTTGATTGTGGTGAAGCTGATGTAAAACTAGAGCCAATAGAAGAAGAGACTCTTGTTGATTGTGGTGAAGCTGATGTAAAACTAGAACCAAAAGAAGAAGAGACTCTTGATGAAAATCCTCTCACTGTTAAGATTATGGTGAAAAATGGAAAAATAACGCTATTATGAAACATGATCAACAATATGCTGATATTAATTGCATTAAAGGAATCATATTAAAAGTTTTAATCCCGTTTACTCTATTCTAATAATTTTTTATTTAAAATAAAAATCGAGAATTACTACTTTTAGTATTTAGTATGTAAAAAGTGTTTTAATTGTGTAACCACTATGCAAAGTAAATCCAAATAACTAATTTAGGATTGAACAAGTATATTAATTTTGTATTTACTTATGCTCAAGTTTTTTTGTTTGTAAATAAAGAATTCTTTTTTTTTCAGAATAAATATAAATAAAATGAAATAATATTTTGAAACTGGATATGAACTGCTCATAATTTTTAACTTCTGAATAAAAGTAAGTTAGTTTTTGCCTAAAACAATGATAATTTTGTTCACAAGTTGCGCAGAAAAACAAACCAGAAACATTTAAAATAAACTGTATTGGCCATCATAATATATCTATAATACAAAGTAGAACGATGTCTGTCTGTTTGTTTGTTTGACTGTGTGTCTGTCTGTTTGTTTGTTTGTAGCGAAGGATCTCGCTAACCACTAAACTGATTGGGTTCTCCTTTACAGGGTAGCTTCACATAGGTCCCGGGAAGGCTTACAACCATTTTCTTGGGGGTGGGACACCCCCAACCCCACCCCCCCCAAAAAAATATAAAAATACCCCCCCCCAAAAAAAAAAAAAATTATCTTTTTAAAACTAAAATTAAAATAGTGGGGACGACTACCCCCTCCCCATAAAATATCCCCCCCCCCCAAGAGAAATTTTTTTTTTTAGATTTATTTTTTAAAATCTAAATTACAAAAAAATGGTTTGATCAAACCTCTTGGGGCAAAGCCCCTAGAGGCTAGGGCCGAAGCCGCTAGTTTTATATAAAACAAGAATAAACTATTGTTTATGATTTAGGTTGATAATTGAATCAACGTCAGTCAGCAACTAAAATTCACAGTGAACAGAAAAAAATTATACAGATCTACTTGATATTATAAGGTATTTATATATTTAACTGTGAAAATTTTCAATATTTACGGTCGGCCCGTCCGTCCTTAACGGTCAGCTCTTTTCGTTAATTCCTACATGATATACCTGTCCTATCGATTAAACTTTGCATGATGATTTCTATAACAGTTAGGTACCATTTAGAAGATTAGCATCTCTTTAATCCTTACCAGAATGTCCGTATGTTCATTGAAAATTTTTATGTTTTATAATTATCCTATTCATATGATTTTTGGAATAATCATTCTTATTACAACAAGGTACAATGTTATAAGGAATCATCTCTATAATCAAGTTCTAAAAATGTAAGTATATCCTTAAACAGTATCCTATATTTCCGCAACTTTGCAACAATTTTACTTATTTAAAAAAAAACTTAAATACATATTTATTTTCTACATATTCAGTTCTGACGTTCTACAAGTGTTCATTTGTCCAACCATTTCAGAATTTCGCTTTTATGGTGTTGTCATCCTTTTTCTTGTGTGTTTATGGTCTTAATTAAGTTCTTTTTAAAAACATTTCTCTTGAATTTTAGTATGCCAAGCTAATTACTAAATAATTAAATTTTCGACGTCTTTTCGTCCATCTATCTGCTAGAAAGAAATGGAGTGGGGGAAATATGATTTTCTCAGATGGTATTCAAGTTAGATTGTTGATTTTTTGTTTGTATAGAATATAGATTCCCTATTCCAATAAACATCAAATATCTAATTTACATGGTCTGTTTGTAATGCTCTGAATTATATTAAACTTTTTTTTTTTTGGGGGGGGGGGGTAGTCGACTCCACTATTTTAATTTTAGTTTTAAAAAGAAAAGAAAAAATTGGGAAGGGGGGGGGGGAATTTTCATTTTTTGGGGGGGTTGGGGGTGTCCCACCCCCCAAGAAAATAGTTATAAACCTTCCCGGGACATATGAGAAGCTTCCCTGTAAAGGAGAACCCGATCGGTTTAGCGGTTAGCGAGATCCTTCGCTACAAACAGACAGACATAGTTCTACTTTGTATTATAGATTTCCAGAAGATATTTAATATAAAGGGGGGGGGGGGGCGAAAGTGACACTTTTTGAAACCAAAACTAAAAGTTAACAAAGGAACTCAACTTAAAAAAAGAGTTACAGGTCTGAGATTTTGCATGGCAGTTGCTTTATAGGGGTAAAATATGGAACTGTGAAGAAACGGCGGCGCAACCGCCGAAAACCGCGGTTTCCCGCCAATTTTTTTTTGCCTTTTCTCGGCGGTTCCGACGCCGTTTCTTCACAGTTCCATATTGTACCCCTATAAAGCAACTGCCATGCAAAATATCAGACCTGTAACTCTTTTTTTAGTTGAGTTCCTTTGACTTTTAGTTTTGGTTTCAAAAAGTGTCACTTTCGCCCCCCCCCCCTTTATGGCGGATTTTTTGTGACGATTGAGAATCTCTCTCAAACCCAATCTCTTATTCTATTCAATACTGATTTTTAAAAGCGAAGCTTTTCCATAATTAGGATCAGTCCTTCCGGAACGGTTTGCTCTGTTCATTAATTTTGTCATACAAGAATTGTCCTATTGAATTCAAATTTGGCATGGTGATTCCTGTAGTAGTACTATTTAGAAAGCATAACAACTCTATAATTGTTACCAAATTGTCCGGACGTCCATTAAAAACATGTTAATCCTTTTTGATAAAAATTTCTTATGTGTTAAAATTATTCTATTCATCGTATTTTTGGAATGTCCTGAAATAGTATCTTGTAATTATGCAATATGGCAACAATTTTGTTTAGAATTTTACTGGGTTTTTTTCTAGATTCTATGGAAGTTTTTACCTCTTGTAAAATAATTTTAGCTGCTAGTATTTTATATTGTAAAACTAATTCATAAAAATAATTTCAGGAGATTAAGAGAAGATATACCAGCATGAATACCTGTGTAATTTGTGACAAGAATTTTAAAGATAAATCTAACCTGGTTGTTCATATGAGGGTTCATACAGGAGAGAAACCATTCTCATGTGATCAATGTGGAAAGTCATTCTCTGATGCTAGTAATTTGAATAAGCACAAAAACTTCCATACGGGTGAGAAACTATACTCTTGTGATCAATGTGAAAAGTCATTTTCTAAGAATAGTGATTTGACTAGACACAAACGTATCCACTCTGGTGAAAAGCCATACTCATGTGATCAATGTGAAAAGACATTTAAATCCGGTGGGGAATTGACTGTTCATAAAAGGATCCATACAGGTGAGAGGCCATACTCATGTGATCAATGTGAAATGACATTTACAACTATAAGTAACTTGACTAGACACAAAAATATCCATACAGGAGAGAAGCCATTCTCATGTAATCTATGTGAAAAGACATTTTCTTGTAATAGTGATTTGACCAAACATACAAGAGTTCATACAGGTGAGAAGCCATACTCATGTGATCAATGTGAAAAGACATTTTCTAGTAATAGTAATTTGACCAAACATACAAGAGTTCATACTGGAGAGAAACCATTCTCATGTGATCAATGTGAAAAGTCATTTTCTAAGAATAGCGATTTGACTAGGCACAAACGGATCCACACTGGATACTCATGTGATCAATGTGAAAATACTTTTAACAGAAATAGTGACTTGACTAAACACAAAAGGATCCATAGAGATATCTTAAATATCCACAAATATAGGCCCATTAGACCTAAAGATATCTTAAATATCCACAAATATATGCCTATATATCCAGAACAAAATTTAAGCAGTGAGATAAAAGCAGAGAAGAATGGAGAAGAAAATCTTGATGAGGATCCTATCCTTGTAAAGATAGAGGCTGAGAGTGTTGAAGTAATCATAAAAGAGGAACTAAAAGAGGAAGAAGGAATTGAGAGTGAAGAATTTTTTTGAGTAGATAAACATAAACATGTTTTATAAATGAATGAACCTAAATTGCGAATTTGATGTAAATATGAATATAAATTTGTTATGTAGTAATTTTGTATTTAAGATTTGATGTAATGTGTAAATAATATTACTTCTGCAAAAACAATTTAAAAGAAAAAATCATAATTCTTTGAAAAAAATTTTATTTGTGAAAATGTGTAAATAGGTAGTATCTTATATACTTTGTTTGCTTTATTGTTTAAACATCTGTTTCGTCCTAACCTTACAGGGCTACCTTGTACATACCTATATTATCCTAACCTTGAGAAATATCAAGGGGGGGGGGGAGTTCTGACACATTTGCGTAAACCTGGTATATAGGCTTTATCTTTGGACTGAGAGAATAGGTTATTAGGAATAAAATCATTCTTATATGTTGAATTTTCCCAAGTTTTAAGATTTTTTGGATAGGCCTCAGGTTCCGAACGCCCCCCCCCCCCCTTGATAAAAAATTGTAAATATTAATTCATTTCAACTAAATCATGTAGATGCTGTTTCCGTTTTTTTTCTGTCCTTCTCTGGAATGCAAAAATGTGAATACCTTCTTTAATTCAATTAGATCTACTTATTAAATGATAATTTTGTCTATTTTCAGACAAATATAAATATATTTGAATCTGACGTCAACATAAAGAGAAACAAACCACGCATAGTCTTAGTTAAGAAAATTAAAGTAAGTTAGTTTTTAACATGTACAAGGAAAATTTTGTCTATAACATAGAAAAGGCACAGCATATTTGGAATACTTTTACTTACATATTGACAGACATCCCCTACACATAGAGTAGCTATTCTAAATAGGATATGGATGTAAGGAGAGAGTTTTCATAAAGTACATCTGGAATACTTTTACCAACATAATGACAGCCGCACTAACACATACTAGCTGTTAACAAAAATCAGTATTTAAAATGATTATAAAAAATATGAAGGATTGCAATTATTATTTTCAATTCTACACGGCTATTTCATTCAATATTATTTATTTCAGGTGCAAGAACTATTAAGAATCCATCATGAACAAGTGTCATATCTGCTGCAAGAAATTCTCTACAAAGGGTATTTTAAAAGTTCATATGACAATACATACAGGTGAGAAGCCATTTAAATGTGATTGGTGTGAAAAATCATTCCGTACAAAAGCCTCATTAACTCTTCATAAGATGATCCATACAGGAGAGAAGCCATTCAAATGTGATTGGTGTGAAAAATCATTCCGTACAAAAGCTGAATTAACTGTTCATAAGAGGTTTCATACAGGAGAGAAGCCATATAAATGTGATACATGTAAAAAAGCTTTCCCACAACAAAGTGCATTAACTCTTCATAAGATGATGCATACAGGAGAGAAGCCATTCAAATGTGATTTGTGTGATAGAGCTTACACAACGCAAAATAGTTTAACTTTCCATAAGAGGACCCATACAGAGAAGCCATACTCTTGTGATATATGTGACAAAGCTTTCCATACAAAGTATGAGTTTAATTATCATTTTACTGAGCATGAGAAGCCACACTCAAGTAAATTACCTCTACACAAGTGTCATATTTGCTGCAAGGAATTCTCTATGAAGAGTAGTTTAATAAGTCATATGAGGATTCATACAGAAGATAAGCCATACTCTTGTGATATATGTAAAAAAGCTTTCCTAAATCAGTGGGAATTAACTAACCATGAGAGGATCCATACAGGAGAGACGCCATACGCCTGTGATACATGTGACAGGGCTTTCTCAAATTCAGGTCATTTATCTATCCATAAGAGGATCCATACAGAGAAGCCATACTCATGTGATATATGTGACAAAGCTTTCCATAGAAAGTATGAGTTTGATTTTCATTTTACTGAGCATGAGAAGCCACACTCAAGTAAATTACCTCTACACAAGTGTCATATTTGCTGCAAGGAATTCTCTATGAAGAGTAGTTTAATAAGTCATATGAGAATTCATACAGAAGATAAGCCATACTCTTGTGAAATATGTAAAAAAGCTTTCCTATATCAACGGGAATTAACTATCCATGAGAGGATCCATACAGGAGAGACGCCATACGCCTGTGATACATGTGACAGGGCTTTCTCTGAACTAGGTCATTTAACTATGCATAAGAAATTCCATAAATTAAGTTGGAATATTGCCAAACCTTCTGCTTCTACCAGTTTTATTGATTGTGTTGAAGCTAGTATAAACATAGAAATAAAAGAGGAAGAAACTCTTGATGAGGATCTTAAATCTATAAAGATTGAGGCTGAGAGTGTGGAAGTAATTATAAAAGAGGAAATAAAGGAGGAAGAATTGTCACCGCAAAGCAAATCAGCTGGAAGTCGCAAGAACTTAGAATCTACTAAAAACTCTGTTCCACCTTCTTTCTCTACTAGTTTTGTTGATTGTGGTAAAGCTGATATAAAACTTGAGATAAAAGAAGAAGAAACTCTTGATGAGGATCCTCTCTCTATCAACATGGAGGCTGAGAGTGTGGAAGTAATTATAAAAGAGGAAATAAAGGAGGAAGAAGAAGAAATTGAGAGTGAAGAATTTGTTTAAGTAGATAAAATTGAAAATGTTTGATAAATGTATGAACCTAAATTGCTAATTTGTTGTAGTAAATGTCTTTTAAAAAGTGCTTAATCATGTTTATTTATGTTTGTATTTAATATTGCTTCTCCAAAAAATAATTTTAAAGAAAATATCATAATTATTTCAGAAAAATGTCATTTGTAAAAATGTGTAAATAGGTTTAAGTTGCCCTTCCCCTGTGGGACTACCTTGTACAATTACATACCCAATTTACCCTAATCTAAGTTTGCAGAATACTGATTGATATAATATTGTAAAATTAATTATATTTTAACTGAATCATGTAGATACTGTTTCTGTTTATATATTGTTTTCTGTCTTTCTCTTGAATGCAATAATGTGTTTACCTTCTTTAACTCAATTAGATCTACTTATTAAATGATAATTTTGTCTATTTTCAGACAAATATAAAATGAAATTCTATTTGAATCTGACGTCAACATAAAGAGAAACAAACCACGCATAGTCTTAGTTAAGAAAATTAAAGTAAGTTAGTTTTTAACATGTACAAGGAAAATTTTGTTCATAACATTGAATAAAAAGGCACAGCATATTTGGAATGCTTTTACTTACATATTGACAGACATCCCCTACACATAGAGTAGCTATTCTAAATAGGATACAGGGGTGTATATTCTGCTCAGGGGGGGGGGGGGGGGAAATAAAAAATAAGTGGTTGGAGGGGAAAAAAATGTAAAAATTAGGAAAACTGAAAACATTTTTTCCATTTCGCCCCCCTCCTTGGTTAAAAAAACTAAAAAAATGTGTGGTAGGAGGGATAAAATAAATAAAATATAGTTCTTTAAATATTTTTCTATTTTCCCCCTTACTTTTTAAGAAAAAACTAGGGGGGAAAAAAATAAAAAAATTTGTAGCAGGGGAAAAAAAATAAATCTAGTGCAGAATATACACCCATGATAGGATATGGATGTAAGGAGAGAGTTTTCATAAAGTACATCTGGAATACTTTTACCAACATAGTGACAGCCGCACTAACACACCTTAATTATATACTAGCTGTTAACAAAAATGATTTTAAAAAATATAAAGGATTGCAATAATTATTTTCAATTCTACACGGCTATTTCATTCAATATTATTTATTTCAGGTGCAAGAACTATTAAGAATCCGTCATGAACATGTGTCATATCGGCTGCAAGGAATTCACTACGAAGGGTGGTTAAACAGCACATATGAGAATACATACAGGTGAAAAGCCATACAAATGTGACTCATGTGAAAAAGCTTTCCGACAACACAGTGGTTTAGCCTGTCATAAGAGGACCCATACAGGAGTAAAGCCATACTCTTGTGATACATGTAAAAAAGCTTTCTCTTACAGTAATAGTTTAATTGCTCATAAGAGGAGTCATATGAGAGAGAACCAATACTATTGTAATATATGTGAACAATTTTTCTGTACAAATGATGATTTAACTGTCCATAAGAAGATCCATTTAGATAAATACTCTTGTGAAAATTGTGAAAAAGCTTTCCTTACAAGTTATGAGTTAACTGTCCATAAGAGATTCCACACAGAAAAAACGGAATACTTTTGCGTATTATGCAAGAAATTTTATATCTCCATTTCACAACTTTCAGAACATAAAAAATCAGCTGAACATTTTCTCAACTTAGAATTTGAAAACACAGTGCAACCCTCTGCTTCTAGCACATTTGTTGATTGTGGAGAAGCTAATATTAAACTAGAAGTAAAAGAAGAAAAAACTTTTGATGCGGATCCTCTCTTCATCAAGATGGAGGCTAAGATTGTGGAAGAAACTATAAAACAGGAAATAAAAGATGAAAGTCAGGATTCTATTTCTTGTGAACAAAATTCTGTTGGGGGCAGAATAAACACTATTGATATAATTGAGCATAAGATTGAAATATGATAATCTGTATGATTTAAAAAAAAAAATAGTTTTTGTTTCTTTTCTTATGCAAAAAGTTTGAACAGTCTAACCACTAAGCCAATTAATCAAAATTACTAATGTTTTAGATTTCCATTCTAAGATTTAGTAAGCAAAAAAGGTAGTTGCATGAAATACATTTTGACTCGAATTTAGTTAAATACACTTTGTACAATTATCCCTTTTACTATTTCATAGATATTAACCATTACTTTAAATCATTATATATGTGCCTACAAAAATAATTTTGTTGTTAGTTAAAAAAATTTATTTGTTTATTTTCAGATAAAATATAAAATGAAATGAGATTAAAGATTATAAAACTGAAGAACCACAAAGAGAAAGAAAATGCGAGTTATTTGAGTTTTGCAAATATAAGTAAGTTTTCATTATTAAAAATGTTATATTCGGCCTAATTGTAAAGAGGTACGATGTGTGTCTGTGTGTTTTGAAAGATCTTGCAAATTACTGAAATGATTTGGTTGTATTTTAAGACAAATCTTATAAAGGTTTTAACTTTTCGATTTAGGAAATATTTATAAGTTAGATAGTTTTATCATTATTGAATAGTAATAGCATACAGCATACCAGTATAAAATAGGTGTGATTAAAAACGTTTTGCTTAAGAGATGTGCCTCTAGTTCATCGCTTAATTATTAAAAACCTTTTGATCTAAATATCTCATAAAATCAGGTGACAATTATTAAATTAAAACTTTCAATGACTATTTTTAATTTTCTGATATTTTTAGGTATAAACAACTCTCGTCACAATGAATACTCACCAGACAGAAGATAATTCTTATAATTGTAAAATTTGTTATATGACATTCTCACAAATTATCAGCTTTACAAGACACAAGACAATTCATAGTGTAAAACTATTTATTTGTGATATTTTCAAAAAGAGATTCCCTTACAAGAAAGAAGTAATAAGACATATGAGTTTTTATACAGGTGAGAAATCATTTCAATGTTATACATGTGAAACGGCGTTTTTAGACATTAGTGTCTTGAATATTCACAAAAGAGTTCATACAGGTACATTATTTAATTGTGATATTTATAAAAAGGGATTCCCTAACAATAAAAATGTAATGAGACATATAAGAGTTCATACAAGTGAGAAGCTATTTGAATGTGACACATGTGAAAAGTCATTTGCAGCAAGTAGTGCCATGAATAGTCATACATGGATCCATATAGGAGAAAAAATATATTCTTGTGATATTTTGATTTTCAGACAGTAGTGTCTTTATTAGACACAAAAGGATTCAAACAGGAGGAAAGCCATATAAATATGAAACATGCCAAAAATCTATTTACACTAATTCAAAACTTTTAAATCATAACAAATCGACAGGACATCTCTAAATCTTGAATTCTACTAACGAAATAAGTTCACCTACTGTTTCTACAAGTTTTGTTGATTGTGGTGAAACTGATATTGAAGAAGATGTAAAATAAGAAGAAACTCTAGATGTAGATCCACTTTCTTCTTCTATTTCTTGTTTTATAGTTGAAGATGTTGAAGAAACTATAAAACAGGAAATAGAAAAAGACATTCAGGATAAAGATTCTCTTTCTTGCGAACAGAATTCTGACGATGAAAGAATGAACGTTATTGATATAATTGAGTAAAGATTAAAATATAATATGCATATATAAAATATGAAGGTTGATTTTTAATAAAAACATAAGATATATTTGGATTGCTTTAGTAATTATTAAATAAGTTTACTGCTTTATTGTCCAGTTTCTATTCTCAATAAGTATGTAAGAAATGTTAATAGTTTTAGTAAAAGAAATCAAAATTATTAATTTTTACCTCCCTATTTTTTATTAATTCATTTTTTAAAAGCGAAGCTTTTCTATAATTAAGGTCGGTCCGTCCGTCCGTACGTCCGTCCGTAACGGGTAGCTTTTTTCGTTAATTTAGGCATGTTAGAATTGTCCTATCGATTTCAAATTTTGCATGGTGATTTCTGTAGTATTTAGGTACGATTTAGAAAGCGTAGCAACTCTATAATCATTACCAAAATGTCCGTACTTCCATTTTAAACATGTTGATTTTTCTAATTTTTTAACAACAAATTTTTATATGATCTAATTATCCGATTGATCTGATTTTTAATATATTAATTCCTGGGACAACAAAGTATAATGTTATTAGCGAAGCAACTCTATAATCAAGTCCTAAAATGTAAGTATATCCATAAACATAATTCTGTATAATGCAGATTTTCAACAAATTTACTTACAACTTTGCTTCGACTCTTATACATTTATAGTCTGATTATTCAGTTCTGACACTATACAAGTGTTAATGTCCGTTTGTCCTACTGTTTCAGTGCTTTGCTTTTACAGATGTTGTCATCCTTGTTACTTTGCAAATTGTACTTGATATATTTTTAAAATTAATTTTATCTGTACTTATTTTTTTAAGAGCTTCATTACTTTTGAATGTTGTCATTCCTGTTGTAGTTTTAACTTTGCTAGAAAACTCTCAAACTGTAATAGTCTCTTACAGTATTTTTAACTTGAGTATAGTTTTTGTGCTCAAAATGTTATTAGACATGAACTTTCTAAAAGCATTACTAATGTTTTAAAGACAGAAATAGTGGTTTTCGTGAATTTTTTATTGTAATTTTAATTTATTTTTTTAGATGAAATAAAAGAATAAAAATTGTGTTTTACTTATTTGTAAGGTATCCTAATACAAAAGTACCAGGAAGTAAGTCTGTCTTCCTGTGTACCAAAGGATCTCAATAATTACTGAACCGATATATTTATCTTTTACTGTGAAGCTTCTCATAGGTCCTGGTAAGGTTAATAACTATTTTAGAAGAGAGTACCGTAATTCTCCTACGAGAAAACGCCTTTTAAAAAAAGCCTCCCCCTCCCTAAATTTTCAACCAGTACTTTGTGTGAAAAACAAAATATCAAACATTGAACTGTATGCCAAGACCAAGTGCAATAGTATTGAAGCAGAAGTGAAAAATAAAAGACTAAGATGGCTAGGACATGTGCTCAGAATGGAACATAGCAGGATTCCAAAAAAGTGCTTAAAATGGAACCCTACCACTGGTAAACGTAAATAGGGACGACCAAAAATGACCTGGAGGCAGAGCACTGAAAAAGACCTCTTTAACTTAGAATTAACATGGGGAGAAGCTGAAAATCATGCCAAGGACAGGACATCATGGAGGAACAGGGTGGCCGTATTCTCTGGACTACAGAGTCCAAAAGAGAGACGCGCCTGATGATGATGACTTTGTGTGAAAGGACTGAAATATTATGTTACTACTCTAAAACTAATTAAAACACTGAACATGACAATGCTTATCTAATATATTTGTTTTAAATTTTTATAATAAAGTAAGTTTCTTTGCTTATTAAGAAAATGAAACAAATATCAAAGGGTAAGACAAATTTTATCATTATTAGATTTCAAATTAAGATCAATTCATTGAACAGAACATTTATTTAAAGTTTTATACATTTTTTATCCCTTTTCCTTATGACATTTTAATAAAAAAAAAGCTATAATACAATTAAAGTTGGTCCGTCCGTATGTCTATCACTAATGGATAGCTAAGATCCATAACCTGAGCATTTTAGATTGGTATATAAATTTAAAACTTAGAATGATGATTCTTGTAATAGTTAGGTTCGATTCAGAAGCGTGAAAACTTATTTATGATTACTTCAAAGTCTGCTTGTCTATTTTGAACATAGTGATTTTTTAGCTTACCTATTCAATTGAGTTTTTGAATATTTATTCTTTGGGCGATTAGGCATAATGTTATCAGCTAAATATCTCTATAATCAAGTCTAATTATGTAAGTTTGTCCATATTTATAAAAAAAATATTTTTAGACTTGCTTTGATCCTTTTTGCGTGTGATATTATTTTATAATAAATTATATATTGAGAATAAATTGAATTACTTTTATGTATTGAAGTTTATATCCTCAATTTTTAGTTTAAACAAGAATGACTCCATTATTAAAAGTGAATATTAACAAACACAACACATATAACATTTAAATTAAGTCTTCTAAAATTTAAAAAAAAATATTAGGTTTATTATGGATGTACTTATATTTTATGCCTTAATTATTAAGATTGTCCTCTTAAAATATTGTTACTAACAATCCGAGGAATGGACTATAGAGATGCAACTTCATGGACAGACGGACAGACCCAAAATATAGAAAATTTTAAAAGTAAAATTGCATTGTATGAAAAATACCTACGCTATGAATATTATTTAAATTAAATTGTTTGCATTTGAATATATCTCCCTAGGTGCATAATAGTTATTTCTCGCATCGTATTATAAACGGCTTTCCGCGGATATAGACTTCGCCACCTCGGGGCTAAAAAAACTAGTTTTAATCTCATAATTGTACATTTCTATATTCGTAGAAAGCTGGATATAATACGATGCTAGACATAGTTTTTTTGTATGCATGAGAACCGGTTCCTATCCACCGGATTCGAATGAATACGAGAAATATTATTCTCTAAGCTTGCGAAGCATCTATATAAGTAAGGCCGGGGGTTAGTTGTAAGACTAAAATAAAAAGTTTTGTTAAATTTTTATACATAGAGGCTTCGGCCCTTCTCCAGAGGCCCTAAGAAAGATATATATATAGATATTTTGTTAAATTTTTTGGCGGTGGGATTATTTCTTTAAGGGGGGTGGGGTGGATATATCTACAACTGGGTGTATCATAAATTCCCTTTTACAAGACGTTTACGTGATTTTTCAGGCATACTAAAACTTTTCACAACTATAATAAGGACTTTTTATGACAAAGTGACTTCATAGAAAGTTAGGTTAAATAAGAATGAATTTTTAAATTTTTCTTTAACTTAAAAACTTTGGATACTTTTGGTTGGTTTGTTCCAAACCAGAAGTGTCTAAATTTTTAGCCTGTAATATTAGTCTACAGAATGAGTAATTTTGTTTAACATAATCTGGGAAGTACATAAAATTATAGTATATTGTCTTATCCTTAAAGTTCTTCGCCTTTAAAACTATTGTCATCCTTGTTTTAATACTTTTGTGTGCAACTTTAATCAAATACATACAAAAGCTTCCCCATTTATTTTTCATACCTATTCTTTTTAAAAGTGAAGCACCAGTACCTCCGTCCGTGAGTGATAGCTTTTTTTTTGTTAATTGCAACATGTTAGAGTTGTGCCATCTATTTCAAACTTTGCATGATGATTTCTATGGTTGCTAGAAAGTTCGTACGTCTATTTAAAACATGATAATTTTGAATTTTTGACAACAATTTTGTGTGTTTATGATTATTCTATTTTAGCTTATTTTTGTAATGATGATTCCTAGGACAATAAGGTACAAAATTATGAACGAAGCATCTCTATAATTAAGTCCTAAAAATAAAAGTATGAATGTATACTATATTCCCGCGATTTTGCAACAAATTTATGTTCAATTTTGTTTAGACTTACAAATTAACTTTCTGCTTATAAAGCTATAAAAGTTGTGACACTCTAAAAGAGTTATTGTTCGTTTGTCCTATCCTCTGATTTTAGAGCTTCGCTTTTATGGATGTTGTTAACCTTGTTTTTATAAAAAGATACAATTTAAACCAGTCATATGATGTAAAATGCGCATTAAGATCTCAAGAAATGCACCGAGGATTGAATCAGGCTTCATACTAAAATGTTTTCTCGGCTGCCAGTTCAGATAGATACTTTGTCCGTTTGGCTAATATTTTTTACTGAGAAATAGTAGATATGTGAAATTCTTTGTGAAGATCACCGTATATCTTGCTGTATTTGAAATTTATTTGATAGTTTATAGTTACAATCTTCCCTCCTTGCAATTTAGTAATCAATGTGTTTTCATAGAAATATACTATTAATAGCAAAAAAGCTGACACAATAAGTTGTGGTAACAATTTTACAATACAAGATAGTTTTATAACCATCAGATAATTTAAGATAAATAATAGCGGCAGCACCCCTAGCATTTAGCGGCTCTGTATTCAACGAGGGCAGAAAATACTTTAATCTTAAACCACCCAAGGAAATATGTGAATCTTACCAAAGAGAAGAAATTAATCGGTGCAGAAGTTATCGATATATTAAGCTACAGACAAAAAACCTTATGATATTACATAATAAAATTTTTCTAGGAGTGATTTCTTCTTTCATGTTGGAGGTACCCTCCCCCAAAATATTTATGATTTATAACTTTTATGGATCTAAAAAATGCTTAACGTAAAGGAGAACCATGTTAGCGAGATTCTTCGCTACACACAAACACACTAGACAGACAGATAGACATCATGTTACTATTAAAAATAAGTATCATTGCTTTCAGGTCTGCAACAAGCCATTTACAATTAAAAGCACGACTAAGGTACAATGATCAAGCAACTAAAAATATGCATGTCCTTAAACAGTAATCGCAATTTAAGCATTTTAAAACAAATTTACATACAATTTTATTTAGACTAGTAAATTTATATTCTGCTTTATAAGTTCTGAAACAATATGGCTAGAGATAATGTTTGTATGTTCTAACTTTTAGAGTTACCTTTTATGGATTTTGTCATTCTTGTTAAGAATTCCTTAAGTCGCATCTTAAGATATGATACATACACATATTTATTTGACACACAATTAACCCTGGAAAGAAAAGATTTATGCATGGGACAATAAATCTAGAAGAATTATATGCATAACAAGGCCGAAAATGGTTAGTCATACGGTAGCTTTACCATACAAAATAGTATTTTTATATGATGATTATATCACATCAAACTTAATATTAACACTATTACATATGATTAGACATACTGACTCCTTGATTATGGATCTTAAGGGATAAGACAATGTGTGATGAATTTTTCCCTATGTTAATAAAATGATATTGGTGGAAAAGTTTGGGCACTTGAGGTTTGAACAAACTGTGAGTTTATTAAAAAAAACTTTGGGGTCCAGTATTATTTATAGTCTAATGCTTCCTCTCGATTATACCTTATTGTTAGAGGTATCATTATATTAAAACTATAACAAATCTAAATTTAAATTAAAGCTTACCGAAACGTCCAAAAGATAGACAGCAAGACAGACAAAGTTAATTGAAGAGCAGCCGTTCCATTCTTATGAAAGTCTGAGACAAAATATCATTTGTATGTCATTTATGTTTATTAATGTAAAACTCGGGGAGATTTATAGCTAATAACAAGGATGACAACATCCATAAGTATTAGAGCACCGAAAAAAACATGCATTGGACAAAGTAGGTTATACTGCAGATCTTTAGTTGTCACGTAAAAGAAAAGAAATAGAGAGAAAAACTCAAAGAGAATCACATAACCTTTAAATAATAAGGATTTAAGTCTTTTGAAACATAACCGACAGACATACGGACAAAACAATGTATATGCTGGACACATATGTCATAGGGGTCTTCACTGAAAATTTTAACTGTCTATATGCAATAGTTGCCTTCTTAACGTTACGGGCTGAATGACTAACGAACAGACAAAGTAAATTATATAGTAGCTTTGCTACTAATTAGAAATGTCCGAAATATACTGCTTGCAAAATGACTTTAATTTTTTTTCTCGTATTCATTCGAATCCGGTGGATAGGAACCGGTTCTCATGAATACGAAAAAACTATGTCTAGCATCGTATTATATCCAGTTATCTACGAATATAGAAATGTACAATCATAAGATTAAAACCAGTTTTTTTAGCCGATGCCTCCGGCACCTCGGGGCTAAAAAAACTAGTTTTAATCTTATAATTGTACATTCTATATCCGCGGAAAGCCGTTTATAATACGATACGAGAAATAACTATTCTCGTATTCATTCGAATCCGGTGGTTATGAACCGGTTCTCATCCATACGAAAAAACTATGTCTAGCATCGTATTATATCCAGTTTTCTATGAATATAGAAATGTACAATCATAAGATTAAAACCAGTTTTTTTAGCCGGTGCCTCCGGCACCTCGGGGCTAAAAAAACTAGTTTTAATCTTATAATTGTACATTCTATATCCGCGGAAAGCCGTTTATAATACGATACGAGAAATAACTATTCCTTTTACCAAATTATTATTAAATTAGCTGATGAAAAAGTAATTTTTACCAATACTTCACTTCTGTATAGTAAAATTATTGTTTGAAAGGTCTGTACACTACTAGTTTTGAACTAACAAATCAAAATTCAGTAAAAATACCAAAAGTTTTTGTGTCAACAAATAAGATAACGTGGTTATAAATATTTGAGTCAGTGTAATTCATAGAATCTTCTTTGGTGTAATTAACAATGTCATTTTCTTCCCTGGGTAGTGGGTATCTATAATACAAAGTAGAATGATGTCTGTAGTGTCCGTCCGTCTGTCTGTCCGCCTGTCCATTAAGATCTCGGTAACCACTGAACCGATCGGATTATACTCTTCAGGGAATATACCTACTGTTCCTTGGTGGTTTTAGGCTATTTCTTGGGGGGTGGGACACCCTGAACCCCCCAAAAAAACAAAAATCCCCCACCAATTTTTTTTTGATTATTTAAAATAGTGGTGGAGTGGGGGCATTTCCAGGTAATAAAAGATGTAATTATACCTCTTTGGGCAAAGCCCCTAGAGGCTAGGGGCGACCCGCTAGTTCATATATATTTCAAGATATTTAGATAGAAATAAAAGTGAGAGAGAAAGGGAATGAAATAAAAATAGAGAGAGAGCTTCAAGGCTTGCAAGAGAAAGAGAGAGAGAACAACTAAAGGGAGGTGGGGAGAATGGGCTCTGTTGTAGTATAAAATAGAAAATAAGAGTTTTGCGTACTACTATACAATGTTGTCCGATTTACAATATTCAGTTTACCTTTGCATTTATACCTGTACGCATTATGCCCAGTTAATACTTTATTTAGAGTTTTGCGTACTACTATACAAAGTTGTCCGCGATTTATAATATTTAGTTTACCTTTACATTTATACCTGTACGCATTATGTCCAGTTAATACTTTATTTAGAGTTTTGCGTTCTACTATACAATGTTGTCCGCGATTTATAATATTTAGTTTACCTTTACATTCTTACCTGTACGCATTATGACCAGTTAATACTTGATTTAGAGTATTGCGTACTACTATACAAAGTTGTCCGCGATTTATAATATTTAGTTTACCTTTACATTCATACCTGTACGCATTATGCCCAGTTAATACTTTATTTAGAGTTTTGCGTACTACTATACAAAGTTGTCCGCGATTTATAATATTTAGTTTACCTTTACTTTTATACCTGTATGCATTATGTCCAGTTAATACTTTATTTAGAGTTTTGCGTACTACTACTATACAAAGTTGTCCGCGATTTATAATATTTAGTTTACCTTTACATTCATACCTGTACGCATTATGCCCAGTTAATACTTTATTTAGAGTTTTGCGTACTACTATACAAAGTTGTCCGCGATTTATAATATTTAGTTTACCTTTACATTCATACCTGTACGCATTATGCCCAGTTAATACTTTATTTAGAGTTTTGCGTACTACTATACAAAGTTGTCCGCGATTTATAATATTTAGTTTACCTTTACATTTATACCTGTATGCATTATGTCCAGTTAATACTTTATTTAGAGTTTTGCGTTCTACTATACAATGTTGTCCGCGATTTATAATATTTAGTTTACCTTTACATTCTTACCTGTACGCATTATGCCCAGTTAATACTTTATTTAGAGTTTTGCGTACTACTATACAAAGTTGTTCGCGATTTATAATATTTAGTTTACCTTTACATTCTTACCTGTACGCATTATGACCAGTTAATACTTGATTTAGAGTTTTGCGTACTACTACTATACAAAGTTGTCCGCGATTTATAATATTTAGTTTACCTTTACATTCTTACCTGTACGCATTATGCCCAGTTAATACTTTATTTAGAGTTTTGCGTACCACTATACAATGTTGTCCGCAATTTATAATATTTAGTTTACCTTTACATTTATACCTGTACGTATTATGTCCAGTTAATACTTTATTTAGAGTTTTGCGTACCACTATACAAAGTTGTCCGCGATTTATAATATTTAGTTTACCTTTACATTCATACCTGTACGCATTATGCCCAGTTAATACTTTATTTAGAGTTTTGCGTACTACTATACAATGTTGTCCGATTTACAATATTTAGTTTACCTTTACATTCATACCTGTACGCATTATGCCCAGTTAATACTTTATTTAGAGTTTTGCGTTCTACTATACAAAGTTGTCCGCGATTTATAATATTTAGTTTACCTTTACTTTCATACCTGTACGCATTATGTCCAGTTAACACTTTATTTAGAGTTTTGCGTACCACTATACAAAGTTGTCCGCGATTTATAATATTTAGTTTACCTTTACATTCATACCTGTACGCATTATGTGTGGTTTCTTATTAATTTACACAATAGTGAATATTTTTTAGGGGGGTTTTTACATTTTTTACATTTAGTGTAGGTAGTAAATTGTTATTTTTTTATTAGCAGGGATCGAACATTAGACTTTAAATTGCACTGGTAGTCAAAGTTTTATAACTACATTATCTTATTAGTTGGCTTAAAATGATTTCGGTACTTTTATTGAATTGTAATTGGTTGGTTCTCAACTAGGTGTATCCAAACTTTTCAACCAATGATTTTAAATTACTGAAGAGGTAGTTTGTCATCATTTTGGATTTGCATTAATTGATCTTTTATTCATAGTTATTATTTCTAATTATTATGAATCTTAATTTATATAGATTATATACCTAAAACATTTTTATAAAAATTATAAAAATAAAAGAGATTTATTAGTAAATAAGTTTTTATTCTGGTTTTTATCATCATTTGTCCAAGGAAACTTAAATGAGAAGTCTTAGGATTGTTGGCCAAGACGAGATTTAGTCAGGACATAAAATAAATTTCTAAAAGATATTTTTTGTTGTTGATACTGCAGCTCTGATATCTGTGGAAAAATCAAGGTATTGAATTTATGACATCATATATTATAGGCAGTTTTCCTGGGATAGGGTAATATGATAAAAAATAAACGATTAATTTCAGTTTTGTTGGCATCAAGGGTTGAAGGCCCTTGTCGACCAAACAGGAATTTAAATAAAATTTTGTCGACAGTTCTCCTTATTACAATACGATATTCATAACCGGTTCTAATCCAGCGTAAATTAATCGGATTTGAATCCATAGTGGAAAAATTATTAAACTTAATAATCCTATTATATAAAGTAGTAAGAATTTTTTTGTCTGTCCCGAAGGATCTCGCTAACCGACATTGTTCTCCTTTACAGTGAAGCTTTGTATAGGTCCTGGGAAGGTTTTAAACTATTTTTGGGGAGGGTGTCTTAACCCTCCTCCGCCCCAAAAAATGTTTTTTTTATTCTGTTGAAACTCAAATTTTACGTTGGATGAGGTCGACTTTTCCCCCTCCTAACTTAAGTGCCCCTAGAGGCTTCTAGGGGCGTATCCGCTAGTCTATAATACAAAGTAAAACAATGTCTGTCTGTCTGAAGCTTGAGATCTCAGTAACCACTGAACCGATTCGGCCCGACACTTCAGGGAATATATCTACTGGTCCTGTGATGGTTTTAAGCTATTTAAGCTCTTGGCAGGTGGGAACCCCCCACCAAAGAAAAAAATTAACATTTTTCTTTTTAAACCGAAATTACCAAAAATTTTGTTGATCAATCAAGTTCATTTCCTCTTTGGGCAAAGCCCTAGAGACTATATAGGGGTGAAGCCGTTAGTCATTATATATAGTAATAATTCTAAGTTATGTCGAAACCATTCAGATTTAGCTGGTAGAACTGATATAGATAATGGCCCATTTTATATACTTTGTGTGAGTCTTAATGGATAGATTATTAAAATATTAGCACTCAACAAGTGTTCTAGACTGCTTATTATCTCAGACTCTGTCTGTTATTAATGTCTGT
Source organism: Acartia tonsa (assembly GCF_053477335.1). NCBI lineage: Eukaryota > Metazoa > Arthropoda > Copepoda > Calanoida > Acartiidae > Acartia > Acartia tonsa. The sequence goes on along the minus strand of NC_137260.1, from coordinate 62,591,871 downwards.
ATATTACTACTTATTTAATTGTAGTGTAATGTATAGATTATCAAAATACTAGTGGCTTCGCCCCTAGTCTCTAGGGGCCCCATGAGGTGGTTTAAAAAGAAATAAAAAAATTTCTTTGAATGGGGAAAAATTTCATTTTTTTGGGGGTTGGGGGTGTCCCACCCTCCAAGAAAATAGCTTAAAACCACCACAGGACCAATAGGTATTAGGTATATACCCTGATACCGATATATACCCGATCGGTTCAGGGGTTCCCGGGATCTTAAGAGACAGACGGACGGACGGACAGACAGATAGACGGACGGACAGACATCAAGCTACTTTCTATTATAGATTAACACTCAACATGTGTTCTAGTCTCCTTATTATGTTATACTCTATTTTTAAAGTCAAAATAGTGATTTCTATAGCATATCTGGATCTAAATATTTGTCTCTTTTTTGATACCTATAAGAATGCCCACTTTACTCATTCTATACTTTGTCTGTTCGTAATTGTGTATTTATTTCAGTTTTACTAAACAAAATATTTGTGCATGTCTTCTTATTTCCAAAAGATCAGCTTAAGTTGGGCGTGGAGTGTGTGTGTTTGTGTGTGTGTGTGTGTGGGGGGGGGGGGTGATAGTAATTACGCCCACTCCTTTTATATCGACTCCTATTATAGCTGTAAGTATAAAAATTTTAAAAAGCAGTCTTAGTCATTTTTAACTATTTTATTTAGCAACCTTTTTTTTAAAAAAATACACATAATGGCTATATTTAAAAGATTTCAATGCTCACTTTTATCTAATTACCCAATTTAAAAGGTCACTTTTAAACTCTCCACCATTAACACAAAAAAATCAGACAGAATAAACCGTGTTTTCTACATAAAATAACTACATTTTAAAATTTTAATTTTAAAGCTATGAATGTTGTCATCCTTGTAAATGTGTAAAACCTACAATAACAGAAAGATAAAAAGGAACTCTAGAATGCTAAGAATATATCAAAGAAGAATTAATATGAGGAAAATATGTGATTTCCCTTAAAGTTCTGAGTCGAGTAAAGAAACCCGTCCCCCACCCTTTATTTTTTGAATAAATTGAAATAAGAAGGTTTAGTTTTTCGTGTGTGATACTTCAGGTTAGGTTATATTAGGTTCATGGTTGCTACAAAGGGTTAGGCCATTGTAGGTCCTGCAAGGGTTAGGCATGAAGTAAAAAATTCCCTTTATTTTTAAATTGACAAAAATATATGTGTGAGGGGTGTTCTGTGCTCGATAGATACTTTGTGGGAAATCACCGGGAAAGGTTAAGTCAGGTCAAGAGGTATAATTTAAGAAACTGTTATGCAACCAAAACTATGTATAAACAGATTTAAACAAGGACAATTATGTTCATAAGTATTAAAGCATTAGAAGGCTATATGTTTTAAATGGAAAATATGAACATTTAACTGTGATAAAGGAATATTGGGAAGACGAAGAAAGTCTCTCAAAAAAATATAATAAAAATAGGAGAGGAGGAGTGGGAAAGAAAACCCCTAAAAAAGAGATTGATAATCCCTCATTTTTATGACGTCACATGCTGATTTTTTGAGAGACTTTCTTCGTCTTCAACAACTTAGGGAAATATAGCAAAGTTTGTTAAGTGTATTTTGTAAAACATTTAGTTTTTCTTAACTTAATCGTCATTTTCAATCCTTAAAAAAATACTATATTGTGAAGAATTTTAAGAAATAAGACAATGAACAAAAAACTGGTATACATCCATAATGATGATAATAAAATTAAAAAAATCTGTAGATTAGAATTATTTGGTGGAAACTACTATTGAAACTAACAAATTAACATTGAATGAAATTAACCAAAGTTTTCAATCCGATGATTAAGATATACATATCAAACTTTGGTTACTATGTATTTTACAATTCCCCCCCCCCCCCACGCCTTGTATAAAGTGAGTTTATTACTTATACGGGGAAAAAAAGATGCTTTGCCAAATTTGGGAAAATGTTCTTTTTTCTCATTTTGTTGAGTCGCATGTATGTGTTTACTGTTTACTACCTAGTAGGGAGGCGATGTCTTTAGCCTGTAAATTAAACTAGTACCCAAAGTTTTAGAAATATGCCTTCTTATTCGTTGGCTTAAAAACATTGGGTTCTTTAATTTTGATTGGTTGGTTCCAAACTTTTCAAACAATAATTTTAATCTACAGAAGGAGTAATTAAGTTCATTATTATTGAACATGTACATCAATTTATCGTCCATTATCTTATCCCTTAAGATCTCAGTTTTACCATAATGCAATGTATGCATGGTGCTAAAATTCTAACAAGGACAACTATATCATTAAGTAGCAAAGCAATACGGTCACATGTAAAGGTACATGTGTTTTTTCCATAGATTTCTTTACTGAACAAAGAGATTTTTGCAAATAAGTATCAATTCAAGTATGAGAAGCAGTATTTTAGTGGTTATAATAGCCCTTGTAATTTTTGATTTGTAAAACTGGTTTTATTGGTTTACAAAACTCTCGGTCAAACGTACAGACTCACGGACAACCTTAGATATACAATAGCTACGCTACCGAAAAAGCCTGGTTTAAACATTGCAAAATTCAGAACAACAGGCGATTGGGATATATTTTTCATTTCAGGATTAAGGTATAAGGCTTTGTTTAGTTTAAAGGAGGATATTTAACTACTTAATGTTTTTAAGAAATAAAGAAAAATAGCAAACTATATCATATAATATCACAAAATATCCAAGCCACTAAAGATGCCCTATTTGCACAGGTTGTATTGCCGTAATATTTTTCATAGAATTTTAAAAATATCTTTACTGATGTTAACTATATATATCATATATCCTTGTAGAGTGTATAACGCCCCATACTGTGCATATTGGGTACTATAATCCCGCTTCTAAATGTTATTCTAAAGTTGAAACAATAAAATGTAAAGAACCGCAAGTGTCGCTTTTATATGTGACAATAATTTTGTGTATGCATACATATTTTTATGGTTGTTAGAATATTTAATCTTTTTTTTGTAGCGTTACTTCTCTATAATTCAAGTAAAAATTCAGAGACGGAGGGGACATTGTGCAGTAAAGTAAACCAGTACCCAAAGTTTTATAATCACGTTATTTGAAAAAACTTAAAAACTTTGACTGGTTTCCTTTTAAACTAATAATTACAGATGGGGCAATTTGTTGATCATCATTGGGTGGTATGTATAATAATGTATTATCCCTTAAGATCCAGCATGTTAATTGTGTGAAATTAAAATTTTTATTGGGTATCTGAAGAAATATCGAATCAAAATTTTCGGTACACCGACAAACGTCCTAATACGACAAATGTCCTATGCGACAAACCTCATAATGCTACAAACCTCCTTGAGATGTCGCATTAGGAGGTTTGTGGCATTAGGACATTTGTCACATTAGGAAGTTTTTCATTTAGGAGGTTTGTCGCATTGTGAGGTTTAGGACGTTTGTTGCATTAGGACGTTTGTCGCCTTAGGAGGTTTATCAGTGCACCTAATTTTCTGTATTGTTTTTAAAAAATGGAAACATTATTTGCTAAAAAAATATTATTTCAAAAGAATCATTATAATGACAAAATTTACTGATATCTTAATTTATGAAGGTATTTATGGCTACGCTACTAATTGGCGTTGTCAACCTTGTTTATATCGACGCTTTGAGTAAAGTCGGCACATTGCAATTATGTTGCAATATAAAAGTAAACAATGATGACAACATCCATAAAAGCAAAGCTCTGAATTTGTAGGACAAACGAACATTAACACTTGTAGAGTGTCTGAACCGAATAATCAGAATATAATTGTATAACAGTCGAAGTAAATATTGTTGAAAAATTTCTTAAATAATTTATTTTGTTTAAGGACATACTTACATGTTTAGTACTTGATTAGATATTATTATTTTATCACATAAAAATTTGTTGTTAAAAAAGTAAAAAATCAACAGGTTTAAAATGTACATACGGACATTCTGGTTACGATTATAGAGTTGCTATGCATTCTAAATCGTACCTAACTACTACAGGAATCACCATGCGAAGTTTGAAATCGATAGGATAATTCTAACATGCCTAAATTAACGTAAAAAGCTATCCGTTCCAGACGTACGGACGGACCGACCCTAATTATAGAAAAGCTTTGCCTTTAAAAATATAAAACTCAGTTGGAAATTTTGTCATAACACTTAACTGTTTACTTTTATACTGGTGTATTATTTGTTACTTTGGACAAAAAAGATTTTGCTCCCCTTAGTTATCTATGGTTGCTGGACCTGAAATGTATAACAGCCTCAGAGGTAAGAGGTAATTGAAAAGTATGATACTACGTAAAATCCGTTTAAGAAGAAAGAGGACTTTTTAATATAAGTATTAGGTTTTTTTTTATTGCAATCTATATTATATTGCTCATTTATGTTCTTTAGGCAGGTTTTTAACTACTTTGTTTTAGGATAGGCCAACCCATTCAAGAGAAATGTTTTTAAAAAGTTTACAGAGATATTTTTTGTAGCGAATCTACTCTATAATTCATATTGTCAGACCACCTGTTCTTACAAGAGAGCATCAGTGTACAACTTATTTGGTCAAACTTTCGGTCATTCTATTAAAGACTTTTATATTTGGATATTTAAGGTTTCGTGCTTATTATATTTTTTTTTCTTTTCTTAATGATCACTGATATAGAATACACGTTGTTTGTTTGTCTGTTTTTTGGTTCTTCGCTACTTCTGAATTTTGTCATCCTTGTTAAAAGCAAAGCTTTTCTATATAGCTCTTTTGGTTAATTTTTGGCATGTTAGAGTTGTCCTATCGATTTCAAACTTTGCAGGGTGATCCTTATGGTAGTTAGGTATAATTAAGAAAGCGTAGCATTTCTATAATCAATACCAGAATGTCCGTACGTCCATTTTAAACATGTCAATTTTTAACTTTTCAAACAACAATATTGTATGTGATATTATTATCCGATTGATCTGATTTTTGGAATACTGATTTCTAGGACAACAAAATACAATGTTATAAGCGAAGCATCTCTATAATAAAGTCCTAAAAATGTAAGTATGTCGTCCTTAAACATTATCCTTTATTTCAGCAGTTTTTAACCAATTTACTTACAATTTTTTTTACTTTTATATACTGATTAATGAGTTCTAACACGCTACAAGAGTTAATGTTCGTTTGTCCTACCGTTTTAGAGCGTCGCTTCTTCTGAAAATTGTCATCCTTAAAGGAAAGAATGTTTTTACAGAACACGTGTTGATAGATGTAATTATACACAAACAAAGAATAAATCAAATGGACATGTCTATGACTATGGCAGGGAAGAAGATACTACTAATTTTATGGTACCCAAATTTTTTATAACACAAACTCTATCATTCGACAGCTTCAAACTTTGGGTACTATCATTTAATTTTGATTAATTGGTTCAAACTTTTCAGCTGATAGTTTTTGATCTTCATAAAGGGCGATTTTGTTAGTCATCACTGGGATGTACATCAATAAATTGCCAGGTATTTGTCTTATCCCTGTAGACTCCTGATAACCAGGGGTAGCTATTCTACAAATAATCACGAAACCATTTAAAGTAAGGTGGAAGTATATTTTGTTTTTTTTCATGTAATTGAAGAGGGGTCGGGTAAGAAGGGGAAAAAAGGGGAAGGGGGTTGTGGGGAAATTTTCCTTTAGAATTTTTTGTCAGAATATCATTCCCTTTTCCCTGCTGATAACTATAGACAGTAGAAATCAATAAAAATGCAACTTCCTCTCATACATATTAAACACAAGAAGATCACACATAAAGGTCAATCATTTTTAGGAATTTTTAGGGATAAGACAATGGTCGATAATATAATATACAACACAACAAAACCCTTTATATTAGGTTTAAAGGTTTGGTTACTTTTGTCAAATCGTGATTGGTTGGTTCAAAATAGCAGTGTACAAAATATAACTAATAATTTTGATCTACGAAATTTTGTTTGTTATCATCGGGGATTAACATAAATTTATTGTCCATTGTCTAATCCCGTCTATGGTCTCCGGTTTTATCCCACCCTCATTACTCTAATAGAATTAACGGTATGGATTAAAACTGATTCTCAGTCATACTGAAAAGTCATGTATAGCATCGAAAATTTTTCACGAATATTAAAATGAAAATCACGATGCGATAAACAACTATTCTTCCAATCACAACATCAAGTATCACTACAGATTTAACGAGTAACGATGTTTTGAGATGATTTTACTGACCTTTACATTAATATTCCATGACCATATGCATATGCCTGAATGAATAAATCAATACTCATATTTGTTTATTAATACCTATCTTTTATTAACAATGGACAATTATTCTCAAATAAATAAAAACAAAAATGTATGCCGTCAAAATCAGGGAGTAAGGGAGGGGACAATGGATCGAATATTCAATCTTCAGGAGTCTCAGACTTTGGGTACTGGCTTAAAGGGAATGTGCAAGAATTTAGCAGTTTCTGACTGCGTTTGGGTACTTGCGCAAGAAATGCCGCAACTCGCTGTATTATTTTAGAATGTTTATAGTTTTGCAGACATAGATTGGTTGAAATATAAATACACTGCCCCCCTCCCATACTATATTTCACTCCCTTCTCCCCCACCTCCTTTTTTAAAGCAGACGAGAAAGGGAAATGGAGAAGGGAGGTGAGTACAAGGAAAATAAACAGGATAAAAAGGGGCAGGAAGGCATGCGGGTCATATTCTTGCCAACCAGCTAGCAGTTACCCTACACGCCTTGCTGCCCCTTTTTTCCCTGTTTCCTGTTTCCACTTGCCCCAAATCTCTTTTTTCTTTCCCTTTCATCTAGAGAGTTCCAAGGAGATTTTTCTAGTAATTAATTACAGAATGGTTATGTCAGTCTGTAATACTGGTCATCTAATTTTCAAATGATTGCTTTTTTTCTTGGAACTTTTTTCTTAGTTTATGGTTTTCTAGATTTAATTAACAATCACTTTACAATTTACACCAAATTTTCTGGATCATTCTGGATTTCATGGCCTTTCTTCGCAAACTTTTAAATTGAATAGCCTATATCCATACCAAGACTTCATAAAAAAATAGGGGTATAGTCCCTTTCGTGGCTAGGGGCGTTTCTTTGTATTTTCACAGTAGCTTTTCTCCTATTTCTACCCCCAGAGGGGAGCTATAACCCTGCGGGGCCAATTGCCTTACCCTGCGGGGTAATCACCTACACCAATATAACCTATCAAAAACCATTTTCAAAATACGAGGAATCGCCCCTTAAGGGGCGTTGCCACGAAAGGGAATATACGCAAAAATAGCCTAAAACAATCCTCCGACCTATGTTAAGCTTCCCTAAAATGGAGAACTCAATCGGTTCAGTGGTTTCAAGATTACATGTCCTATTCTTGCCTATACTATAATACCTACATTGTTTATTTGTAATCATATTATTTAATTAATGATGGTCGATACTTGTTTTCCTGTTTTGTACACCAAAACAATAAATGCATACGTTTACTATTAGATTATATTTGTATATTCTGTATGGTTTAGACAAACGAAAATTAACAATTGCATTAGAGCATAATAAGCAAAATACTAATTTATATAATCATAGCGGCTACGCCCCTAGAGGCCTCTAGGGGCACTTGAGGAGGAGAGAGTCGAATTTAATAATTCAATTTCTTATTTTAGATTTTAAAAGAAAAAGGAAAAAAAAATTTGGGGGGGGCGAAAAATTTTTTTTTTTTTTTTTGGGGGGGGGATGCCCCCCCTCATTTTTAATTTTAGTTTAAAAAGATCTAAAAAATTTTTTTTGGGGGGGGTGGATTTTTCATTTTTTAGGGGGGAGGGGGGTTGTCCCACCCCCCAAGAAAATAGTTATAAACCTTCCCGGGACCTATGAGAAGCTACCCTGTTAAGGAGAACCCGATCGGTTCAGTGGTTAGCGAGATCCTTCGGTACAGACACACAGACAGACAAACATCCTGTTACTTTAGTATAAGGATAAACAAAATATGTTGCAAAATTGCTTAAATACAAGATGCTGTTTATGAACATACTTACATTTTAGACCTTGATTATTAAGATGCCTTGCTTAAAATACTGTACCTTGTTGTCCTAGGAATAACTGTTCCAAAGACCAGGTGTATACGATAATTATATCATACAAATAGACGTACGGCCTTTTTCTTACCGATTACAGAGTTACTACGCTTTGATTTTACCTTTTATACTTTCATTTGCTCTGAGCTAAAGTTGCTATGCTACATAAATCAAATGATAGTAGACAAATAAAAAAGGTACAGACAAAAAGTTTCTTGATATTCGAGCTTAATTATGTTATTTATCTTATTCGATAATAGATATATAGAATTTAGAGTAATAGTGAAACTTATAGAGTTGTTACACCCTTATCTATAATACAACTAACGGCTACGCCCCTAGCATCTTTGAGGTTTTGTATTTAGAGAGATGAGTAAGAAGCAGGAGAAAATATCCCTAAAACTATTTAAAATAAGAATAAGATAGCCTAAACCCCTCCCATGGCTTAATTGAAGCTTCCTTAGAAGGGAGAACTAAATGGGATAATAGTAATGCTTACATTTGTCTAAAATTAAAAGAACTTCACATTATATTCAAAGCCATAGATTGTACTTAATCGTCTGATGAATGTTTACATTTATTTAAGTTTATTAAGTTATATGCTAAACAATATATCCTACAATCCCGGAATCTTCAGGGTCAAGGCAGTGAATGACAAACTATGATAAACAAAATTACCCCTTCTGGGGATTAAAAATATCCTATAAAAAATTCAATAAACGTCTCCAAAGTTTTAAATGTCAATAATTGAGAGAATGTGCTTATAAAATTGGGGACCAGCATAATTTACAGTCCAATGTCCCCTCCCACCCTGGTAATGAAATGAACTGTGTGCAACATCTGAACACATAATTAATCCTAGGAATATTTTCATTTTAGCAGAATATACCAGGGACCTAAAGGGATAAGACAATGGTCAATAAATTGATGTACATCCCCAATGATGATAAACAAAATTTCCTCTTCAAGAGATTATAATTAGTGGTTAAAACGTTTGGACACTCAAATTGATAAACCAACCAATAAAAATTCAAAGAAAGTCCCCAAAGTTGTAAAGCCAACGAATAAGGACAGTTTTTTATAAAAACTTTGGGGACTAGTGTAATAAGCAGCCCATTGTCCCCTTCCTTCCTAGAATATTACAGACACACACGGACACAGATAATTAATAACAGATTTTCATTTATTTAAATTTTTTAAATGTTTTATTTGTATTAAAAGTTTAAAAATGTATGTTTTTGAGAAATAATGTTTATAACTGAAAAAAATAAAGAGCGGTTTCCCTCCTATTTTAAAAGAATTCCCGCATTTATGATGCTTATTTTAGGGTAAGTATAGTTAGGTAAAGGTAAAAAGAATCCCGCTGTTATAGAACCCAGTTAGGATAAGGCCTGCAATGTTGTAGCCTCCCTCATGGGCTAAATAATGTTTGAGCTAATGTACCAAATAAAAGAAAGCTCACGACAAATAGTATTGAACCATATAGTCTCACATTAAAAGAGAAAGTGACGTCGACTGAGAGATAGATAGAATGACAGAGAGTGAAAGAGAGAAATATTCTTATTGAGACAATTAAATGAAATGAAATGAAATATTTATTTTATGACACATAGTAAAATAGGCATACATATATACATGACATAAATAATCACAAACAAGCAGTAAAATTGATCATGATTAATTAATTACAGTATAATAACAAGGTTAATAATATCCACATAAGACAAAAAAGTTAATATACGTGTCAAAGGACTAAATAATCTCTCTCGAGGTGATATTAGATAGCCTTTGCAAATATCATAGAAAAATAAGCTAAAAGGTAGTGTGAATCTTTTTATTAAAACGAGAAAGTAAACATTTTATAAGGGTATATTACAGGGATATTAATAGGGAAAGGATTTGCAGACGGAAATGGTAGGATGATTGTGTGAGTGTGTGTGAGTTCATATTAATGATTAAAATACTTATAATTAAGTAAAGAATGGAGAATTGATTAATCTAAGGCTTGTAAAACAGACAACATAGAGGTTTTACATTCTTAGGTGGCAAGAACGACAAAGTAGTCTATTACATGTTATATCTATTCTTGAGAGAATACATTTTTTAAGCTGCTTCTTAAATTGATTTAGGTTTAAGGCATTTTTTATATTGTCACGGTCATTAAAACTATTCCATGTATTAGGTAGAGAACAAAGAGGAAGCCTCTCTACTAAGTTGATTCTGGAAAAAGGAACAGTGAGATTATTATTGTTCCTCAAATTATAGTTACCATTTAATTCCCCCCTTCTTGGCCACATATTATTAAAAGACCTGGGCAACAAGTTATTTATGTACTCATAAATAAATTTTAATTTAAAATAAAGTGATAAAGATTCAAAGGGTAAAATATTGAGCTCTTTAAATAAAGGTCGAGAATGACTATAATAAGTTGCTTGCTTAATACATCTTACAGCCATTTTTTGTTTTGTTATGATACCAGTAAGATTTGAATGTGATGCACACGAATAAATAAGGATTCCATAAACCAAATGACAATGAAAAATAGAGAAATACAGAGCCTTGAGGGCTTTTTCAGTAAGTAGACTTTGGCATTTTCGTAGACAAAATAATGATTTAGAGAGTTTTTTGTTCAACTCATTTATATGAACTTTGAAATTCAAGGCTGGGTCCAGAAAAATACCTAAAAATTTTATAGCTGGAATATCACTTTCATGGTTGACAAAGTCAATTCTATGTCTAAGTAAAGGGTTAGGGTAAAGGGTATTTGGTTCATTATCATCAAAATAGAGATTGATTTCATTCCAAGGAATAAGAGAGGGGGTAGGATAAAATATAGTGAATTTTGTTTTGTTGGGATGTAATGACATTTGATTAGCCCTAAACCACTGGGAAATATTTTTGAGTTCTGCATTAACAAATTCAACAAGCTCATTCAGGTTTTTACCAGATGCTAATATAGTGGTGTCATCACAGAAGAGAAGGACTTTTAAAAGTGTTGTTTTAGGCAAGTCATTAAAAAATATAAGAAACAAAATAGGACTTAATATGCTACCTTGGGGCACTCCACTATCTATCTCTAATGGATCAGAATCAAAAAGGCCAAATTTAACAAATTGATTTCTACCTGTCAAATATGATTCAAACCAATTGAGCATATTGCCATGGATGCCAAATTTACGTAACTTCATCAGAAGAGTATTTTTGGGAACACAGTCAAAGGCTTTACGAATGTCACAAAAGATTCCAATTGTATACTCCTTGTTATTCATAGCTTTACTAACGTGATTAAGTAGGTGAATCATGGGATGAAATGTTGAGTTATTTGGCTGGAATCCAAATTGTAGTTCATCAATAAGATTATTTTCAGAAAGATATGCTTGCAAGTTAATAGCAATAAACTTTTCTAGAATTTTTGAAAATATAAGAAGTAGAGAAATTGGCCTGTAATCATTAAGATTAAAAGGGTCTCCGCCCTTTTTGAAGACAGCAGTTACTTTTGCAATTTTAAATTGGTCAGGTACCGAACCAAGTTCAATTGATTTATTGAAAATATGGCATAAAGGATCTAAAATATAATGGACAACTTTTTTTAATAAGAATGATGAGATTCCAAGGTTGTCACAAGATTTTTTTATCTCAAAGTTATTAACAATTTCGGTTATATTTGCAGGTGTGATTGGGGGAATATTAAAAAGATTGCCAGATTCTTCAAGATAAGAATCAGGTGGTCTGTCAGTAGGTGGTATAGTCTGTCGAATATTAAGAGCAATACTAGAGAAATGCCTATTAAATGCCTGTCCTATGTTCTTTTCACCAAGAATGTCATTACCTTCAACAATAATTTTATCAGTTGTAAATTTTCTTTTTGAGTTCAAACCAGCTGCATCTTTAATAATTTGCCAACTCTTTTTAAGATTGTTTTGGTTGGAGACAAGAAGATTACTGTAATATAACTTTTTTGCAGTTTTTAAAACTTTGTTATAAATATTTTTATATTTAGTATACAATTCCTTATTCTCAGTTGTTGGAACTTTTGCTAATCTAGATTGTAATTCAAATTTCTTATTCCTAGACCTTAATATACCGTTGGTCATCCATTTTTGAATGAAGTGGTAATTTTTATTAAATCTGATTTCTTTAACAGGAAAGTTTTTCTCAAAAGAAGATTGAAATAAGTTTTGGAAAATAGCATAGCTTTCTGTAGGGTTATTTTTTTCAAAGACTTCATTAAAAGACAAATTACTTAAGTCATCTTTAAAGCTTTCAATATTATTGTCAGAAAAGACTCTGGTGGAAATTACTTTTGGGCTTGGCTTGTGTTTATTAGTGCTAATAAAATGAAAAGTTGAAAAGTGATCACTCAAATAAGTGGTTATTATTCCAGCAACCATTTGATCCTTAATATCATTTGTCCATATGTGGTCAATGAGTGTAGCTGTATTATTATGGGCTGACACTCTAGTAGGATTAGAGATCAGCTGCAGGAAGCCAGCGCTGAAGAGCATGCTGACGAAATCAGCTGTATAGTTATGTACATTGTAAGATAATAAATCTAGATTAAAATCTCCACAGAGAATAGCTTTACATTTTCTCTCATTAATAGAATCTAAAATACCTTGAAAATGTTCCAAAAAAAGCTCAATTTGCATATTAGGTGTGAGATTGTTTACACCAGTGCTAGGAGATCTGTAGAAATTACCAATAACAAGTTTTTTCTTGTTGTTAAATTCTAATTCAATAAATAAGCTTTCAATAATTTTTTCATGAAAAATGGAGTACTCATTTAGAACAGAGAAATTTAAAGATTTGTTAATATAATATGCTACCCCTCCACCAACGAAAGTTGATCTTGTTTTAAATACAATCGGATGATACAAAGATATTTCAAAAATGGATGGAATGACAATGGAGTAACATTCTTGTATACAAATGATGTCAAAAATAACCCCTGTTTCTTTCCAAAAATAAATTAAATCAGAAAGGCTAGAAAATTTAGCATTTATGGATTGTAAATTTATACTTAAAATAGAAATGTTTTTAGAGTTATTAAATTTTTCACAAAATTGATCAGGAGAATAATATGAACTATCTAAGTCAATTTCTTTATAAATATCAAAATCTTCGTTGTCATCATATAACAATCTATGAAAATTGTTGTTACTTAAATTGTCTGTTCCAAGCCTATGGAATGTTTCATTCATTTATATTAGATCTAATAGTAGAAGAGAATAATAATCCCACACACACACATACGTGGTAAAGTATACAGGTGAAATGAAGGGGGAAAGAGTAATCAAAAGGGAAAAGGGGCGGGGAAGGAGGGAGGAAGGAAATAATATATACATGTGAGAAAAAAAAGGGTTGAATTTATCATTTACGGCTAAGAAATTATAGAAATTTAGGGTGTCCGAAAATTTTTTAAAATAAGTGATAAGGTTAAGTTATTAAATCAGATTTACTTTAATTGAAGAATGTAGAGGAATTAAATTGTTACATGAAAAAAAGTAAAATTAAAAACTACATGAGGTAGAATTTTAAGATTAAAATGAAATTAATTCTTTCTATGAATCAGCATTAAAACGAGAACGAGCAAGATCATTATCATTTGGCAATAAACCTGTAGTTTTCACAACTTCACCTTTAGGAGCTCCATTAATCACATCTTGCCAGCCCTGATATTCATTTAGAGAATTGATGCTGGCAGCTCCAGGACCATCTGAAGACTTCTGACTCCCATGGGCTCCACGACCTTTCCCAGCAGGCTGACCACCACGTCCACCAGGCTGCCCCCCACGTCCAGCAGGCTGCCCCCCACGTCCAACAGGCTGCCCCCCACGTCCACCAGGCTGCCCCCCACGTCCACCAGGCTGCCCCCCACGTCCACCAGTCTGCCCCCCACGTCCACCAATCTGACTGCCACGCCCTCCAGATTCTCTACCTTCTCTGCCTGGACCTTTTGATCTCAATTGGCGATTGTTAGAGGGAAGATCTGCTCGGCTTTTTCTACTAGCTGCTGGATCATGAAGTGCAGCTACAGCATTATCAACAACAGCTGATGGCTCAATCCTTATATCATCTACAAAAAATACCTCAGAGTGCTCAGCTTCAGTAGTGCCATCTCTAGAGGCTGCCTGTCCTTTGCTATCAGCCAGGGAGAACCTAATGTTACCATCAAAAGCCCAAGCAGCCTTGACTCTAGCGTCTTCTTTTAAAGCTAAGAGATACTTGTGATTTCTAGCAGTTAGGTCAGGATAGGCAGAGTAATATTTTACCCCCATAGTGGCCTCAGCAGCAGTTGGATTCGGCATATATTGCCTCTTATAAAATTACATATAAATATATATAAATTACATAAAATACAGATACGATTTCTTATAAAGATGCTTTGCATACTACATAATCAAGAGATATTCTCCGATCCCAATTTCTTCTGTTATTCTTTAACCCTTACAGATCGGGGGGGGGGGGGTCATATTGACCCCCCCCCTCTAGTTTTTTTAATGTCATTTTTTTTTGTAGGTAAGATGGAGAGCTGTGACTTCATGACTTTTTAAGTTTAGTAATTATGCGTCGGCAGGAGTTGATTTTATTAGGATATCTGGTCTGTGTCGGTCGTGGTGTCCGGTCAAAGTCGGTTGGGTAGCACCAAAATTAAAAAAAAATTCTAAATAAATCTTAATTTCTACATTAAGACTTTTGTGTATAAGGTAGAAACCTAAGATTTCTTTGGTGAATACCATAGAATAAGGAGGAATAGAAATGAAAACCTCAAATATTTTAGGGAATATTGAAGAAAAGTTGCGCTTGCGCAATAAAAAACATAATATGAAACTTGAATGGTACACATGTCAAGTTGGGACAAAACTGAAATAATATCTTTTTAATGAAAATATATCGAAAAGTATTAGATTTTTCCTCTAACTTTATGTCTCTACTGCATAGAAATTAAATTTATGTTTATCTAATATTGTTTACATTTCACCACTGTCAATGTACTTTATGACTCAACTCGATTACGAAATGTAAACGTAACTTGCGTATAACTCAACAATTAATAAAATAATTTATGATAATAATTGAAATTAAAATACTTAAAAATATATAATTGGATATAAACATCTTTTACTCTCAGACCTTGAAAGAATTAAAAATCAGCTGCTAAGGATTTTTTGTAAACAAATTCAGGCGCAACCCTAATACAAATGCCGTGATCATTATTTCTTAACCAAATATTTTTAAAGTCATTTTTTTACTAAATTCATGTTGAAATGAATTTTTGTTTAAAGTTTTGCTAATACTATAAGGTTTTAATCCATTGTGAATAGGACAAATATGGCTGGACGATTGGCTGTATGGCTTTTAGTATACTATTAAAAAAGGCATTTAATTTTCATATCATTTCTCGATAATATCTGAAATCATATGATTTTACTACAAGCCTTGTAGCCATTTAGGGCCTTCAAAAGTTCCAATTTTATTTCAGGCTAGCCAGGCAGAATCTTCTACCTGGATTCTATTCTATACTTTATCTTCTTTGGTGAATACTGAGATATCAATGACCTTATGAGAAAAGTGGTGTTATGACCGTTTGACCACACCCTGACCAACTTTATGACCAATTTTTGTCCGGCTTTTACTACAGACATATACCATGAATATCGTGGCTTCTATTACAGCTAGAGACCTATAAATTTTTTTTGATGAATTCTTGAGCAACAATAAACAGATAAAAATATTAATTGGCGCCGCCAACCGCCGTTTTACCGCCGTAACCGCCGAAAATGGCGGTTTCCGTTATTTGCCGTTTTTCGACGATGATCAAAAAAAGTAATTTTTTTGTTATGAAAAATAAAAGTTCGTCCTAAAATTTGATCATCCTAGCTGCAAAATTGGCCGCTCTAGAGCTGTTTCAAAATTTAGCGGCTGGCCGCTAAAAAGCGGCTAAGGAGCGGCCTGACTGCTATGACTAGAAAAAGTAATTTTCTCTAAAAATACACATGAACCACCAGAAAAAAATTTTACGTCTTTATCTGTAACAGAAGCCAAGATAGAGTGGGGGGGTCAATATGACCCCCCCCCCGATCTATTAAGGTGGGAATAGGGGCCCGATCTGTAAGGGTTAATTCATAATGTTTCTACTCATTAATAAAATCCATTCCCGTAAGAGAAGTAAAATTTTATGGAACAAGCTTTCCAAGTTAAAAATAAAATTAAATATACAAATGTGGTACGGCGGCAGCATACGGACAAGCCTTTCATAGAGTTGCTATGCTTCGGCTTATCAAATCACAACCCAGCGCTAATCCTATTATCACCATTTCACCCGGCCCCTCCGGGGCCTTGCCGACACCTCACAAGCAGCAGTCAAATTGGACATCTCTGATAGTGGGAGGGGCGCGGCCCCTCTACAACCCTAAGCCCCAGTCAACTGTCTTGTCGGGAGATGTCTGCCTTCCCCTTGCTGAAGCTTACCCCACAAATATTCACCGAAACAGGGCTCCGCCCTCATCTCCCCACACCCCCTTCTAACTAACCTATGTTATCATCTAATTGTGTATATATAGTAATAATCCTATTGTAAATGTATTCAGTTTAAAATATACCTTTTTAGTAGCAACTACTGTTAGTTACTTATTGATAGAATCTTTAAGGCTAGGGGCTCGTTTGACTCGAACTCGCGATTGTAGGGTGAAACGCTTCACCTTACCACAACTTGGTGTCAGCGTGTTTCAATCGAGCCCTGCTAAAACTAGCCAATTCTATCTCTGATTGGACCCTTTTGCAAGTAAGGGGACAGTCAGCCGCCAACTAAGAAGCCAACTGACCCGAGAGACGGCCTTTTTAGGTCAATTTTCCATCATTTTTGAACGCATTACATAGGCATCTGGCCTACTGCAGGCAGATTTGGCCTGCTAAAAGCGCCAGTAACGGCGTTTTCCGCACCGTTTGGGAGCTGCGCTAGGTGCACAACCACGGTGATCGGATAACTTAGCCCAGACGGCTACAGAACCGAGTCTAATTTGGCATGTGTAGCTGGGACAAGCCCCAGGACACCCAGGCCGAACCTACGAGACGGACAGCTGCGTAGCTGGTCTCCCCGAGAAGGCAATGTGTGGCTGCGAAGCTCCAGCACACAATTAAGGCCTACCAACTGCGACGGATAGCAGAATTCGAACCCAAGGCGCGGCAGGACGGGACATTCTCTCCGGATTCGAACCCACGGCGCTGCAGGACGGGACATTCCCTGCCACCACCTTTCAGGATTCGAACCCACGGCGCTGCAGGACGGGACATTCCCTGCCGCCACCACCTGGATTCGAACCCGCGGCGCTGCAGGACAGGACATTCCCTGCCGCCACCACTCCAGATACGAACCACCGGCGCTAGCAGGACGGGTATTCCCTGCCGCCGCTGCTTCTAACCCCGACCGTGTCGCTGGAACCAGCCCAGGACACAACCTATCGGCGCTTGCAGGACGAACATTCCCTGCTGCCACCGCTTCCAGAATCACCCTTAGAGCTCCGAGTGATAACTACATATATGTATTCTCCAAATGTCAACCAAGTGATAAAGTATTAATCGTTGACCTAGTGATTTAAAAAGCTCAAGTGATTCGAAGCTCAAGTGTAGACCACCCCCAGAGGTTTGCACTCACTATGGTAGGCGAGAGCACCATAGCTGCGGCCCGGCCGCCGCCGAAGTTCCGCCCGACACCGGCAGAACGGGAGGCCCCCTTGTCCAATGGCCAGGACCTCCACTTCCCCTGCCATATCAGGGTGAGGTTCCCCACTCATGACCCTGCCCAGCACGTACAGGTTGATGCCATGGTTGATTCTGGCAACCGTGTACCAGGGTCTGCTGTTATTTCCGAGTCCCTCATGCACGCAATGGGCGTGTAGAGGATGTTGATTCCGGACAACACCCAAATCCTGACCGCTAATGAGGAAGGGCAGCCCCTCCAGGTAATTGGGAAGTTACATGAGTTGTATATGGCAGTTAGTCATACTCTCATACTTCACCTGTACCACGTGACCGTGGTACAGAATCTCTCGCACCCACTGAACTTAGGGGGGTACTTCTTGCGTGAATTCGGAACTAGGCTTTGTTTCGACATGCAAACCCCCTGTCTGTGGGTGCGTGGGGAGTTCATCCCCCTCCGCAGCGTCCCTGTGGACCGGGAGACCGCCGAGAGAGAGTTGAGCTACGAGGGGCCGCTGCCAGGCCCTCTGCCTGAGCAGCCGCGCGTAGTCGAGCGAGGGACACACTGGGTGGATACCGCGCTGAACGCCCACAGGGGGACCAACCTGCTAGCCATGGGAGTGCCCCCAGTGCCCCTGGTGCCCCTGGAGAGCCTGCCAAAGACGTTCCCCGAGATTTTCAGCCCTCCAGAGGCCCTCTTCTCTGCAGATACCTTTATTAACGGCCAGCCGTGTCCACCTGGCCCCCTTTACCTGGGGCCCCCAGCGGCCAAGCCTGCTAAGTCGCGGTCAGGCCAATCAAGTTGTGGCCTGATGCACTCGGAGCCGCACCCGACCCCCATGATTCAGCCACTCCCGGCGCCGAGCCCGTCAAGTCGCGGCCGGATGCCCCCGGAGCCAAAGCTGGCCCGCGCCAGCAACCACTTACAAGCTGAATGCCGTCACTCCAGCCAATGGCCAACCACCCCAACTTCGGACGGCCGTTGAACTGGTGGGGCACCGTACCAAGGACGCCATCCAGCTGTCTGCCCCGGAACAGAGGTTTGGGGAGTACCTTGTCATCCCAGAAGGCCTGTATGCGCACCGGCCTGGCTCCGCCAACATGTTCCGAGTACTGGTGGTCAATGAGGGGGAGATGCCTCTCCTGCTGAACGCCGGCCTCCCCGTGGCAGGGGAGCTGGTGAAGCCTGACATCCTGGAGGTCTCCGATGAGCCTCCCCCTCGCCTCCACTCCATGCAAGAGCCTTCTGAACCCCCAGATATGCAGCAGCTGTGGGCAGACCTTGAGATGGAGGAGAACAAGTTCCTGCGCAAGGACCCCCTGCTCAAGAAGGAGGTTTGGACTATGATATCGGAGTACAGAGACGTATTCTCGAACTCTACCCCGGGCTGCACCGACGTAGTAGAGCTGCAACTCCGACTAAAGCCTGGGACCCAGCCGATCCGCCAGAAATTTCGTGATCTGAACCCCCGGCAGGAGGCTGAATTGGAAAGCCAGCTGGATACCTGGCTGAAGGAAGGAGTGATAGAGCCCTCTGACTCGGCCTGGAGCAGCCCCCTGGTGCCCATCAAGAAGAAGGACGGGAGCACCCATTGGGCTGTCGACTACCGGGCCCTCAACAAGTGCCTAGAGTTAGACAGCTACCCCCTGCCCAAGATCCAACAACTGGTAGAGCGAGCCGGGGGACACCGCGTCTACAGTGCCTTAGACGCGGTGGCTGCGTACTATACCATCCGCGTGTCCGAGGATAGCCGGCCCTGCACGGCCTTCACTACACCTAGAGGCTTGTACCAGTGGAAAAGGATGCCCTTTGGCCTAGCCACTGCACCTTCCGTCTACTCCAGGTTCATCGCCAGGGTCCTCAACCCACTGGGCACGGCCAACCTCCAGTCCTACCTGGACGATGTCTTGTCCTTCCACAACGACACCTGGGCCCACTTGGCTAGACTCCGAGAGGTCTTGGAAGCCCACCGTGGGGGAGGAATCCGCCTCAAGCCCTCCAAGACCAAGCTGTTCCGAGCCAAGGTCGATTATCTGGGCCACACCCTCAGCCACGAAGGAATAGCCATGCAGGAGGACTACATCGACCGCATCCTAGATTGGCCAGCCCCCAGCACCCCCAAGGACCTGCTGGCGCTCCTGGAGTTCTTTGGGTACTACCGGCTGTTCATCCCGGAGTATGCTGACCTCACCTACGAGATGAATCGGCAGAAGACGGCCAAGGCACTGACATGGACGGCTGAGATGGATGCCCAGCTGGTACAGCTCAAGGATAAGTTACGCCAAGCCCCGATCCGAGCGCCACCCAGGTTTGACCTACCAGCCGTGTTCCAGCTCACCACTGACTACAGCAGCCGGGCCATCTCCGCCAATCTCAGCCAGTGCCAGGACGGCAAGGAGAGGCTCATTGCCGCCGTGGGGCGCAAGACGACTGACCCCAAGACCCGTTACCCGTCCTGGAAGGGAGAGATGGCCGCCATCATGTATGGGATCCGGAAATTCCACGGGATCCTGTCCTACCGCAGCTTCCAGATCAACACTGATTCCTCTGCCTTGCTACAAATGAAGTCACTCAACGCATCCACAGGGATGGTAGCCCGCTGGCAGGAGGAACTGGCGGCCCTAGATTTCACCGTCTGCCATCGTCCCGGCGCCCAGAACACCAATGCCGACGCCCTCAGCCGCCGGGAGGATGACAACATGCCTGCCCCGTCCGCTGAAGAATTAGCAGAGCAGGCTGAGTATCTCCACCACCTCTGCCAGCTAGGGGAGCCCGCACCTGGCAGACCCTCCACAATACGCCTGGACCCGGAACGAGTCCTGGAAGCCCAGACCCAAGATCCCCTCCTGCTCCGTGTCCGCCAGTGGGTGGCTGACGGGAAGCCCCCAACTAAGGCCGAGCTCCGGGGCAAGACCCGAGATGAACAGCAGTACGCCAGCCGGTTCGCAGCACTCGGACTCAACGAGCATGGCTGCCTTACCATCACCGACAAGACCCTGACAGGGGAGAGGACTCGTTACCTGCTGCCTTCGGCCCTCCAGCAGGACGCGTACTTCCTGGCCCATGGAGCCCCCATGGCTGGACACCATGGGATGGACGCCACTATAGCTCGCGTCGCCATGCACTTCTGGTGGCCCACCGTGCACCGTGACGTCCGCCTGATGGTCCACACCTGCCCTGAGTGTGTACAGAAGATCACCAAGGAGCGGTTGAAAGCCGGGATACAAGTGCCCTCCCGGCAGGGGTATCCACAGCAAGTCCTGTTCATTGACCTGGTGGGGCCCCTACCTGAGATGCCAGCCGGGAACCGCTACATCCTCACCTGTCAAGATGGGTTCAGCCGGTTTGTCAGCCTCTTCGGATGCCCCCTGAAGATCCACTCCGACAATGGGATGGAGTTCACCGGCCAGGTATTCAAGGAACTGGCCTCCCAGCTCGAGATTGGCCTGACACATCCGCCGCCATACAACCCGCAGTCCAACCGGGTCGAGAGGTTCCACCGGACGCTCAACACAGGCATGCGGATGTTCCTAGACAGAGACGACAACAACTGGGAGCCGCACTTGCCTGCTATTGCCTTCGCCTACAACACAAAGACCTGCAGGGCCACAGGCGTGACCCCCTTCCTGGCCTACTTTGGGAGAGAGGCCAAGCTCCCCGTGGACTTGGTGCTCCGGCTGCCTGACACTGAGTATGCGTCGGTCCCAGCCAATGTCCAGGCCCTCCTGCAGCGATACCAGGCCGTGTTTGAAGCAATCCAGCAGCGGGAAGATGGGACCATCCGAAGGAGCGCGGCAGCCTACGAGGGAACGGCCAAGTACGAGGTTGGAGATCTGGTCTGGTATCTGGCCCCCCGCCTGGTGCCGGGGAAAGCAGCCAAGATTACCAAGAGGTGGACCGGCCCCTGGAAGATAGTGAGCCGAGCGACAGACGTCCACTACGTCATCAGCCCAGCCTCTCTGACAGCCAAGATCTCGGAAATCACCGCGCATGTTGGCCGACTGCGCAAATACACTGGAGATGTCACCACCCAGCAGATTCCAACGGACATTCAGGACGATGTGGACGGCGACGAAGACGCCAGCGAGCTGCCGGGCGGAGCCGCGGCGGTGCCATCCAGTGGACCAGGTCAGCTCCCCGTGTACCAGCCGGCTGCCGCGGCAACAGAAGCCTCACTGCCCAGCCGCCAGGATCGTGACCCTGTGGAATAGAACCTGCAGAACCAGCCCAGCGAGCAACAGCCGGCGCCGCCGGCCCCAGAACCACCCACTGATGCAGTATGGAACCCAGATGCGGACATGGAGCCCCTACCTGCCAGCAGCGAGCCCCCAGGGAGAGAAGTTGCCACCGAGATGGAAGTAGCAGCCCCCGAGGACGAAGCGGAAGCGATGTGCCCCCTCCAGATGACAGCCATCCCCATCCGGGTAGGAGCCAAGAAGCCGAGCAACCTGGACAAGACAGGCGCACCTAAGCGCCTACTACCATCATTGTCCCTCCTCTAGGAGCCTCTAGAGTGAGCCTGGGTCTCCGTGTCCAGCTGCCAGCTGAGACAGAGATAGTTCTCCAGACAAGGCCTAACTTCCAACGCCGAGGCCTGACCGTCGCCAACCCTCAGCTGGGAGCCAACCGGGAGTTGACCATGCTGATATCCAACCACAGTCACACCGAGCAACGAGTTTCCCGAGGGGCCTGTGTAGCCCGAGCTGTCCTACACCGCCCTGTGCCCCCGGGAGAGTCTGCCACCCCCCATGGTTCAAGGCCTGATGTCCCGGTGGTCCCGCAGCCCTTGAAGGGGAGGTTGTGGTACAGCGGCAGCATACGGACAAGCCTTTCATAGAGTTGCTATGCTTCGGCTTATCAAATCACAACCCAGCGCTAATCCTATTATCACCATTTCACCCGGCCCCTCCGGGGCCTTGCCGACACCTCACAAGCAGCGGTCAAATTGGACATCTCTGATAGTGGGAGGGGCGCGGCCCCTCTACATTTACAACCCCAAGCCCCAGTCAACTGTCTTGTCGGGAGATGTCTGCCTTCCCCTTGCTGAAGCTTACCCCACAAATATTCACCGAAACAGGGCTCCGCCCTCATCTCCCCACACCCCCTTCTACCTAACCTATGTTATCATCTAATTGTGTATATATAGTAATAATCCTATTGTAAATGTATTCAGTTTGAAATATACCTTTTTAGTAGCAACTACTGTTAGTTACTTATTGATAGAATCTTTAAGGCTTGGGGCTCGTTTGACTCGAACTCGCGATTGTAGGGTGAAACGCTTCACCTTACCACACAAAATAAAATACATTTTAAATTAATTTCTGCAAGTAAATATATTTTTCCTTACGGAAATTATTTATGCAAAAAGTGCACTAATTATTAAAGTAGAACAAATTAAATTTTTCAAGTATCGCAGCTACTATATACCTAAGGTGTGTCAGTCTTTTTCAAAGAAGCACTGTAATAAATTAATATTGTCTTTCGACCTTATGAAAGACATAGAAGTAACAGGTTGTTTATTTGTGTGTGTTTCTAGTTTAAAATCTCGCTAACCGCTCAATCAATATTGATCTCCTTTACAGTGAAGCTTTGTATAGGTCATGGGAGGCGTATAATTTTGGGAGATGGAACGTCCACCCTCCCAAGAGAAATCGCCCCCAGAAAAAAACCTCCCTCTAAATTTGTTTTATTTTTCTTTTTTGAAAAAAATAAAAATGGATGGTTGACTTAAACCCCACCTGAAGTACCCCAAAAAGCCTCTAGGGGCGTTGCCACTAGTGATAGAATAAAACAATATGGATAAGAAATAATAAAATATTAGATAGTTAGTAGCTCTATGCATCACGTATCCAATAAAGAAAATAATTGCTTATTGCATTATATTGTTTTTTATCGATAAACAGGGATGATAACATCCATAAGTTTCTTTTTTTGTGTGTCTGGGAATCTTCACTAAAAAACAGCCATGACAACTTATTATTTAATATATAGGTCCTCTTAACGAACCATAGTAAGTAATCTGAGGAATCATCTTAAAATACATCAGATGCTTATTAATTAATACATTGAGAAAAATGTAATTTAACTCAAGGATCCAAAGGGATAAGACAATGGCCGGAAAATTAATGTACATCCCCAATGGTGATACATACTGTAGATTAGAATTAGTGGTTGAAACGTTTTAACACTAAACCTATTTAACCAACCAATCAAATTCATTAAAAGTCCCCAAAGTTGTAGCCAACGAATAAGAAAACTATATTATAAAATTTTGGTGACTAGTGTAAAAAACAGCCCATTGGTCCCTCTCTGAATTAAACCCCTAAAAAAAGAATATTCCCAAAACTAAATGAATGTACAGACAAAGAGAATCAGCAGTCTAATAATTTCTATCAGACTGACAAACATTTATGATTAAAGAGTTGCCTCGGTGAAAATTAAGATTCTAAGAAGGTGTAACTTTAGACAAATCAATATCATATATCTGTAAAAAGATGTTCATAGAACGAAGTTTAATAAAAGGGTACAATTTTAACATCCTTATAATAAAGTAACTGGATGCTCGTTTGTAGTAAAGAATCTCGCTAACCGCTGAATCGATATGTTTATCCTTTACAGGGCGGCTTCTCTTGGGTCCTGGGAAGGTTCATAACTATTTTGGAGGGTTTAATCCCTACCCCCCAAAAAAAAGCTTGGACGCCCCTTTTTTTGACACTAAAACTAGGGTTGGAGGTCAAATATAATTCACCACCACCTAAAGTGCCCCTAGAGGTTTCTAGGGGCGTAGCCGCTAGTATTTATAAAAGAACTGTGTCCAATTAAGTCTATATTTAGTCAAGATAAGCAAGATAATGTTACTAACAAATTTTACACCAATGGCTTCGCCCTTAGCATAAAAACTGATAAATAAAAGATAAAAATTATATCATATTTATTAAAAGAATTTTGTCCAATTAAGTCTTTATTTAGATATTATAAGATAAGCAAGATACTCAGGGATCTAAAAGGATAAGACAATGACCGATAAATTGTTGTACAATTCCAATGATGATACACAAAATTATCCCTTTTGTATCGTAAAATTATTGGTTCAAACGTTTGAACACTTAATTTAGTAAACCAACTATTCAAATTTCACCAAAGTTCCCAAAGTTATTGAGCCAACGAATAAGAAAATGAAAAAGAAAATGGGGACTTATGTAATAATCAGCTCATTGTCCCCTCTCTCTCTGAATACTTTTTTTTTATATACACCAATTGAATCGCCGGTAGCATAAAACTTGATAGATAAAAAAAAAACATTTACAAAGTCTTCATCTGAAAACAAGCTTTTGAGATTTTTAAAGAATAAAAATATTCTTTATTTATGACCAATAAACTTCCCCTCTTTAAATCATTTTGTCTGTTAATCCGTTTTTTTGCATTTATATATGTAGTCATCCTTGTTAAATGTGTCAAGCTGTATAAATGTTTTGATATGAAACAATTAGAAAAGTTTCAATCCAATAACAGTTTAGAACGGGTTAAATTTCAAGGATTTTTTAAATAAAGGTTGAATATAAAGATCTTCAAATGTTATAATGGGCATAGGTTTTATTACTCCCAAAATATATCTTTTTGTAATTTAAATTGTTTTGAGCTTGTAAGTTTAAGAATAGTTATTTATCGCATCGTATTATAGACATCTTTCTCTTTCCGCGGATATTAAAATCAAAAGTAATAAGATGAAAACCAGTTTTGTTAGCTCGGATGAATAAGAGTCAGGTATTGTAAATAAATCCACGAATTTTCCAACCGTCAAGTAATTAGTTTAAATGTCCATCGGTGACAAACATGTATTAGCTGACATTCAAATGGAAACTTTTCCCGATATAGGATTCTAGTTTAATACAAACTTTTAGATAGACCTTAGGAAACCCCGATCGGCTTGATGATTTTTGATGGTTTTAATCCCAAATTATTGCGGAGTTTTTGTCTAAAGGCTGTTTTTAAAAGCGAAGCTTTTCTATAATTAGGGTCGGTCCGTCCGTACGTTCGTAACGGATAGCTTTTTCCGTTAATTTAGGCATATTAGAATTGTCCTATCGATTTTAAATTTTGCATGGTGATTCTTTTAGTAGTTAGGTACGATTTAGAAAGCAAAGCAACTCTATAATAATTACCAAAATGTCCGCACGTCCATTTTAAACATGTTGATTTTTAAAATTTTTTAACAACAAATTTTTATGTGATCTAATCATCGGATTGATCTGATTTTTGGTATATTGATTCCTGGGACAACAAAGAACAATATTATAAGCGAAGCAACTCTATAATCAAGTCCTAAAACTGTAAGTATGTCCATAAACATTATCCGGTTTTTAAGCAGTTTTTCAACAAATTTACCTACAATTTTGATTCGACATTTGTACATTTATGTTCCGATTTTTCAGTTCAGATACTATACAAGTGTTAATGTCCGTTTGTCCTACCGTTTCAGTGCTTTGCTTTTATGGATGTTGTCATCCTTGTTCTATAACAAGCAGGGTCTGCTAATTAGCCAATCAATTCCATTTGAAAATGCCGCTAAATTAAATTTTTAGTTGGAATAAAGTTTAACTTCTTTTTTAACGTAAATGAAGAGGAGTGGGTTAAGAAGGGGAGAAAAAAGAGAAGGGGGGTTGAGGGAAATTTTTCCTTTAGAATTGTTTGTCAGAATGCCACTTACCTACTAATTTGTATTATAGGTAGGGAAGAGGGGTTATTTTTGTTTAAAAATAGCTTAAAACCAATATATATTCCATGAAAGGTAGAGCCAAATCGGTTCATCAGTTACAGAGATTTTTAAGCTTCAGACAGAAGGACAAACATTTTTTACTTTGCTTTTTATATTTAAAAGTATTTTGTTATCTATATTGTTAGTAGCAATTGTTAATAAAAACATAAAACCTTTTTGCTGATGAATTTTGATGACTTATGTTTGTTTATGATTGTTCCGTTATATATGAACAAAGTTATCCTTGATGTACTCTTATTTTGTTTTGTAAACCCTGATGGAAATGGGGTTAATTCTGACCAAATTTAAAAGTTTTGATGTAAACAATCCTTTGAGTGCTTTGTTTCATGCTTTGCTCGTATCACATAGAAATTTAAAATACGGCTTTTATCCCCAATATTTTCAATCTAAATATTGTCATATTTTGTCATTAAGACTAATCATATAAAATATCGTTTAGGATTATGCCAATTGACTAAAACTGACTCAATAGGTGGCATAATTATATGAAGGGCACTTTTGAATATTTTAAGAATTGTTCTTTTGATCTCAAACTTGACACGAGAGACGAGTCCTGTAAAAGTAAGGTACAATTTATGAATATTTTAAAGTTTGTATGTTTTTGAACCAATTTTTAAAAAGATACACTATTCTAAGACATGCAGATATATTTCGATTTTAGCAATCATTTATCTGATTCTTGGAATAATTATATAATGATTTCTAGGTAGATATGGCTATGTGTTATAAGTAAAGAATCTCTATAATTTAGTCATAAAATGTAATTATGTTCATATCAAGCAAGCTGTAGTTAAATAATTTTTGGATAGATTTAATCTTAATTTTTGTTTAGACTTTTCGAATATTAAATGCATTTTATTTTATAGTTTATAAAGGTAAAAAACCTTTAAAGTTTCTGAATTAAATTTAAAACGTGGTCTTTTTGAATGGTTTTGTTACCCAGGGTCAGCCAGCTGTCCAATTTTAATGATGCAAATTTGGATTATATAAAAGTCACCTTGTTTTAATTGGGCCTAGGGACACTTTGGTATTGATTATAGAGTTGCTATGCTTTCCTATATGTATCTTACTGTTACAGCAGGCATATGACCAGATATGAAATCGATAGGACTATTCTGAATTGAATAAATTAACGATCATAGAAAAGCTGTGCTTTTAAAAATGTTGAATTTAGCCTAAAAGCGTCTACCGAACCCTGATCTTATCTAGATGTTTATGTTTTAGCCGCACAATAAAGAAATAGCTGCGTCTGGCGGTACCCTTGTCTTATCTAAATGTTTATGTGTTAGCCGCACAACAAAGGAATAGCTGCGGCTAGCCGTACCCTGGTCATATCTAAATGTTTATGTGTTAGCCGCATAACAAAGGAATAGCTGCGGCTAGCCGTATCCTGGTCTTATCTAAATGTTTATGTGTTAGCCGCATAACAAAGGAATAGCTGCGGCTAGCCGTATCCTGGTCTTATCTAAATGTTTATGTGTTAGCCGCATAACAAAGGAATAGCTGCGGCTATCCGTACCTTGGTCTTATCTAAATGTTTATGTGTTAGCCGCATAACAAAGGAATAGCTGCGGCTGTCGAACCTTACTGTTATCTAAATGATTATGTGTTAGCCGCACAACAAAGGAATAAATGTGTTGTATAATCTTTTTAATATGCACAAAACTTCAGAAAAACAAAATACCATTTCACATCTTTACAAAAACAAAGTTTTTGGACGCGCAGATTGTGTTGTAAAGAATTTAGATCCATTTGCTTGATTTGTTTTACACGATGTGCAAAAACTAGAGAACAAAGACACTTTTGTTCATAATGCAAAAACAAACCATTAAAAAAACTGTTGGTATGTATAATTCTGAAAAAAATATTAACAACTTTTGTTGGTAAAGGTCTACAATGTAAAATAAGCAAATGGAAAGGTTTTGCAAAATTAAAGTATAAGAAATGATGTACTACAAGAATGAGAAAGTCCATAGTTAGTAAAAAACTAAATCAATTAGACAAACAAATTGATTCATAGAGATACGAGTCACAGCATAAAGATGAATTTTTACATTAAGATTCAGCTATCTCAAAAAAAATCCACGAAAATAATATTTTACCTCCATAAATCAAATGTCCTCCATGGTACATTACATGATTTAATGTCCATTGGAAAGTTGATTCGTCTTAAAATGCAGCCTTCTCCCTTCTAAAAAAAGTCGTGTAAATTTTTATTTTGGTCCCTCACAGCATTATCGATATGCCGACAGGTAAAATAAGCTCATAGGTAAAATAAATCTTCACAAAAAAAATCACATCACATACAATTTATAACGCACGGAAATTTCATTTATAGATTAGTTGCGCTACTAAAAGAAGCCTAAAGCAAGTATAATGTTATTTCTTTTCTAAAGAAATATTAAATTAAATTAAAAGTTATTTTACTGAAAATATTTTTGAGTTCAGTACATATATGTGTGTATGATAATAAACACTCAAAACCAAAGTTTTAAAACTGCTTGTAACCAGATTTTCATTTTTATGGATTATATATTTGGGCAATATTCCATTGAGAAAGATGAGGACCACTCTAAACATTCCCCCTCGCTCAATTGAAAACGAGTTGAAGGAAAATTTGTACAAATTTATCAAGAATCAATAAAAGTCCCAACAAATGAAAAAACTAAAGATTTTGTGGACCAGTATAATTTGATTTTTATTATAATATTGGATTGACCTTTTAACTGTGCATGGTAATGAGTTGTGCCTGTTTATGGGCCTAGGCATTCCCCTACTCCTAATAGTGATATCACGCGCCTGACTTATAATCCGTAGGTACCATTTTTCAACATCTGGAGTATTTTCATTACTTTGCACCTCCCCTCCCTATTTTTAAAACTGGTCCAAGAATGGAAGAAGGGATACTGCCATATATTTTTATTTGAATGCATTTCAGTTTTACAATCTGAAAATGATAGAAACAGAGAAAACAATATATTTTTATATCATGGAAAATAAAATGAAAAATATATCAATACAGAGTATTTTCGTAAAGAAGTAAAAAATCAATCATTTTCACCTTATTATTTACATAAATATCAGCGGCTGTGACTTTAGCATCTAGAGGATTAAAATTCAATGGTCATGGAAGGACAGAAATTAGCCTAAAACCATTTAATCATTTATAAGAAGCTTGCAATAAAAAAAGAAATTAATATGTATTCAGTATCAATCAAAATCTTTAGTTATAGACAAATAAAATCTTACTACTTTATAGTATAGGATCTGTTATCAAATCTACTTTACAGTCGTTTAAACTAAATTGTATATTTTTTTTCTGTACTTAATATACTTTATATAACTAGCGCCTGCGTTCTGTATAGGAAAAAATAGCTTAAAACCATTCCAAGGCTTACAATAGCCTAAAACTACCCCGGGACCTATGTGAAGCTTCCCTAAAATATAGAACTCATTATGTACAGTAGTTATCGAAATTGTAAGCAACAGAAGAAACACCTTACTTAACAGGATAATTTTTTAGTAGCAAAGCAACTCTATGATTCACTTTGTCCGTCAGTCCGTAACGATATGGGGGAAACGTGATTTTCTCGGCTCCTATACAAGATAAACAGCAGAAATTTTTAGTGAAGATTCCTATGACATACATATACCCATCTAATCTATACATTGTTTTGTCAATCTGTCTGTTTTTTGGGGTGCGAGATCGATTCCTAAATTTTCAAGTTTTCGTGATCTTCTCAATTCCTTTTCAAGATAGAGGGTTGAAATTTTCAGGGATAAATTTATTTAAAATTCTACTTATTTTCACGAAGTATTGATAAGATTTGACTATTAATTGGGGTGCTAGATTGATTCCTAGATTTTTAGGTTTTCTTGATTTTCTTGATTCCTATTCAGGATTGACGGCTGAAATTATCTTGGATTGAATATGCTTATATTATACATATTTTCATCAAGTTTCATTAAAATTTGTCTATTTATTGAGGTGCTAGATCGATTTCTAGATTTTTAAGTTTTCGTGATTTTAAAGGTTTCCTGTTTTACCTTTTTTATCATGTTAAATGTTTATTGTATGAAACTGCTCTATAGTTCATTTCTCTGGATATCCATCCATAATTTTTGAGCTTCCCTACTTATGGATGTTGTCATCCTTGTTAATAATTCAACTGCCCCAATTTCGCCAGATTTGGTAAAAAATGCATTAAATTTATTTAGTTAAACAAGTCCTGTAAAGTACTTTCCAGCCTATACAGAATTGAATTTTTAAAAAAAATTTTGTCTCACTGCCTCACTAAAATCAGTAAGGCTCGCTAAAAATTAAGTGGGGATAATCACTGCGAGCCTCACTGACTTTAGTGAGGCAGTGAGCCAAATATTTTTTTTAAGAATTCACCTCAGTTTATTAATTCTAGACCTTCTTTTTATATTTTTTAAGAATTATAAATTGCTTACATAATTCTCTTAGAAGTACATTTAATAATTCTTCTTTGTGTTTATTTGATAATTAAATTCGTATTGTATGTACTAGGAAGGACAATTTATCTCCAGAGTAGAATTGGATTCTAAATGCACATATAAAACATTTTACAGGTTGGCTAATAAAAAGGTTAAGAAGTATGTGAAACTAGTGACTTTGTCCCTTGCATTTCGAGGTTTCTTATTAGAGGGGGGATGGCCAAAAACCATTTCAAGACTTAGGTTTAAAATAAACCTTAAAAGCTTCCCCAAAATGGTAAGCTAAACTGCTTCAGTAATGATTTGTCACATTTATTTGATTATTCATCATTATTCAGGAAATTTCCATGCCATTCTAACATGACAAATATCCAAGCTATATTTTACGGACGTCTAAACACACGGACGGATACAACATCCAAAGTTTAGAGAAGCTTCGCTGAATCTTCTATGTACAAAAATGTTAAAATTTGTTCTTTTCGATTGTCCCCTTGTAAAATGTAAAAACCTGTCATTTACCTGCATTTTACTCGGACAACAAAACTAGAACAGATGCGTTTACAAGGCTATATAAATTGATTAAAAAACACAATTGATATTTAATTCTATTTATATTAAACTAGATTAGTTATTTATCGCATCGTATATTAGACAGCTTTCCTTGGATATTAAAAAAATATAAGATCAAAAGGGAAGCTTTACAAGTTTATTTTCATTAAAGTTTTTAGGGTTGTTTTAGGATATTTATTATGTAAAATTTATCATATCATATTTAACATGTGATTTGTCGTCAAGTTTTGATGTAAAGCATTATTTAAATAATCATTATATAATGGCCTACATTTGGTCTTCTAACAAGAACAACAATGTAAAAAAGTACGAAATACACAGAAAAAGTCGTTTGCTGATTTTTTTTGTAAAATAAAATAAAATAGAAAGACTAAAGATAGTATTTATAGTTAGATAGAAAGGAAGGTAGAATAAAAGAAGAGAAATAAAAAGTTAGTTATAAACATAGATTAATAGAAAGTTATATAGATAGAAAGATACATAGATAGATAGATAGCTATAAATTTAGATAGATTATTAGAAGGATAGATAGATATAAAAAAAGAAAGATAGATATTCATGTATGAGAAAGAGGGTAGGATTAAAAACTTAAAGCGTTAGAAAGCTGATAAAACCATTAAAATGAATTTTAAAAAGGATAATAAGATTTTAATGTACATACAGAAAATAAATAAGTTAGAGAGTAGCTGAGCGTCTAAAAATGTAATTTGTTTTTATGACAATACAATGGTTACCTAATTCTCTTGTTTATACTATTTAGTCACTATGGGGAATATCATAATAAAACTTAATTTGTCTACTAAAAATTAGTTGTAATATTTGTATAGTTTGGCTTTTATTAGTAATACCAACAAGTTTTAATCATTCTTTGATTATACATTTAATTTACATTACTGATTGCAATATCCATAACAAGCGAAGTTAATAAATTTTAGATATATAGACAATTCCCAAATTGTGTCAAAAATTATCCATGTGACGTCATAAAAATGAGAGAGATGAGAGGAGAAGTGGGAAAGAAAACCCCTAGGAAAGAAATGGATAATCCCTTATTTTTATGACGTCACATGGATGATTTTTGACACAATTTGGGCTTTGTCGATATATTTTGGTCAGCAGGTTCTTTCCAGCAAATTTTAGCTCTCTTTCTTTAATGTAAGCCGAGAAAAATACATTTCTCGATACTGACGGACAAAGAACATTTTTTTATCAATTACTCTTCAAAATTAGTTGTGTAAAAAATAATCTAAATAATAATTTAAACGTCGATTTTAAAAAGTACCTGAGTAAAAAAAGTACGGCATTACTGACTGTAGGACAGACAGACAAAGTAATTTATGAGGTAGCCTTGCAACAACAAAAAATACATATAGTATAGTGTACTTTATTGCTGTACTTAAATGCTTGGAAATTAATCTAAACATTTTTTAAGTTCTATTTTAAATGTACTTGTAATTTATGAATTATTTTAATAAAGAAAGTAAAAATAGAATAAAGAACATAAGACTTTTATTAAATTGTTAAAATATTCAATTTTCAGAAATTATCAACCGTTATTAATTACCATTCTAAGCAGGGAGGGAGTGGACATTGGACTGTAAATTATCCTATTACCAAAAGAATGATATAATAATTATTCGATGGCTCTAAATTTTTGGGTACTTATATAAAATTGGTTGGTTTCAAAGCTTACAACCAATACTTTAAAACTACTATAGAGATAGTTTTGATTGGGGATGTATATCAATTTATCGTCCATTGTCTTGTACCTTTAGACCCCCGCATTCATAATTAATTGATTCTTTTTTCAGATTGGCTAAAGTGACTAAGTGAAATAAAAAGATACTATGCATAAATAATCGGATAAACACATTTTGTTGTTTTAAAACTTTACAGTGAAAAATTTAAAAATGTCGACTGGTGGCGCGAATGATGACAAATGTTTAGACCAATTTAATGGCATCAATATTTTACCTCCTATTATCAGGTTAGAACAAGGCTCTTAGTAAAGTACAAAAGTACAAAGTACAAGCTTGCATTTCTCAGAGAGGGAGGGGACATTGGACTGTAAATTATTCAGATAACCACGATATCTTATTTGTTGGCCCAAAAACTTCGGGCATATACATGAATTTTGAAGGTTTGTTACTAAAATATTTTTATCCACAATCTTTTGCATTAATATTTCTTTTATAAAGGAGGTTAATTTATCTCGACTGTCTTATCCCTCAAGAGCCTCTAGGGGCGTTTCCGCTAGTCTTTTTTACAAATTAAAATGCAAAGCTAAAATTGTTAGAACTTTTGTAAATATGCACAAAAGTATGTCTGTACTAAAAATAAACTGCAAAACAAAACTTTTTTTTGGATTAACCAAATGAAATCACAGTTGCTATATAATTACGTAATCAAACAAATTAATATAAACAGGAGGGTGGAATGATGAAATTAGGGAGGGAGGGGACATTGGACTGTAAATTATACTGGTACCTATTGTTTCATAACACGATCTCACATTAGTTGCCTTATAATCTTTAAATAATTACTTATTACTTATAAATACACCTTTATACAAAGCCTTGTAAATAACGCCATTTAACAACGTAAATTTATATTCAAATTTTAATAAAATTAGTAAAACTTTCATTTAGTTGGGGGTATAAATAAATGCACATTTTTGCAATGTTTGTATATAGGTATAGGTAAATAGTAAGAAATAATTCATTTTGATCCAAACATTCATATTTGCTTCTCATCTTAATTTTATAATGTGTAACATTTTGTGTGAATTTCCAAATAAACCATATTTGTAATTATCCAACTCGAAAATTTAGGACATAAATAAAATAACCTACAGACGGACTAAAGGGATTTTCAAAAATAAAATGCTCAAAAATTAATTTATGAAGTAACTACTCCGATATTCCTGATACTCATTTATTTATAGAAATTTATATTTTAAGAAAGTTTATGCAATTAAACGTTTATGACACAATCAAAATATTGTTTATTTGAGGAATAAGAAAATGAATAAAAAATTCAAATCAACTCTAATTATTGAATTCCCCACTTTGATTTATAGTTTAATAATTTTAAACCAACCAACTAATCGAGATTTATTGAAAGAAGTTAAAGTTAAGTAACAAATCAGAGACTTGGGTACTAGTGTAATTTACATTTCAATGGCCCCTCCCTCCAACAAAAATATTCTTATTTTACCCAAGAAAATTATAAATAATTATGAAACATTTAAACATTGTATTACATTAATTGAATTACATTCACAATAAGCAGTTTAAGGTTTTCGATCCAGCCTTATTTATGTTAGTTAGACTTAAGATAATGTTTGATGGATATAGGATTATATTGCGAATAGGAATTTTAGTCATTAATTTAGGTTACTTATATTTAGTTTTCAGATATATACAGGGTGTTTCAATTAAAATTACGTTTTCCGGTTTTGGGAAACAACCAGTAGGATAAAAATCATATATATATATACATTCCTCCATGGTCATGGGAGGGAAAGGGGTAAAGCAATAGGAGGGAAGGGGGATTTTATTAGGGTAATCAAGAATTTCCCCTCCATATAAAGTTATTCTATATCTATTTCAATATCACGGAAATAAATTACAGATCTAAATTAGCAAATTTAACAATGCGTTAGAAAACAAACCAGTAAAATGCTGATATAATAAACATATAGTATATTTTTAAAAAAGTGATTTTATCATCTTTCTAATTCAGGGGGGCTCCCAGTGTACGCCCGAAAGTGGTTTTCTGGAATGGAAGATACATTGATATGCATCAGTTTCTTAGGGTAAGTTTTTTAATATTTTAAGATATCCTTCTATCTAGAATATATAGTGTAGAGGGTTGATAATAAAGCAGTGTCTACTCTAGTCATGTATATTATATAACCATGACTATAGAGACACTACCTTATCTATAGTTATAAAGAATACATAGTGTAGATGGTTGATAATAAAGCAGTGTCTACTCTAGTCATGTATATTATATAAACAAGACTATAGAGACACTACCTTATCTATAGTTATAAAGAATACATAGTGTATATGGTTGATAATAAAGCAGTGTCTACTCATGTATATTATAGTTATATAAAATATACAGTGTAGACAGTAATTAGGTTAATAGCAGTGATATGATTGCTATATTTCAAAGAACAATAACCAGTGATTAAACTATAAACAATCACTAAATTACGTCCCTTGAAATATAACAACCACAAATAACATTCTAAGTTTGTAAGTCTTCAGATTCTGATATGATTATGTTGAATTTAAAATCCATAAAGGTCATTCGACTGTGATATAGAATTAAAACATATATCACTTCCAAATGACCTTAATGGGAACATTTCCCATAGAAAATTTTATATAATAATAATAAATATAATAATATAATTAATTGTAAAACTGTGGCATTACTTTTACTTATATACCTTATATCTTATAGTTTAGATGATGAAATCGCACGAGCTGTGACGGTTAAACCAATAGTGCGCTTGCTACGGGGCGGTCAAATAATGGTCTGCGCACGTAACACTGTTTGAGGTACACGCGAGAGCTTAAAGCGGTCAAACTGGACATCTGCCGCTTTGGCTAAGGGTTAAAAAATATTTTTGGATGATTATATTTACAACATTTTACCATTTTTTGTTTTTTATCATCATCATTGCCTTTTAGTTCTCGGCAGAACGTAGGCCATGCACAATGGTTCTCCAATCTTCCTTTTTTTGGGCACGTTTTGAGGCATTGCTGAAAGATGGAATTTTCTTTTCTTTCAGTTCACTTAAGAGTTCCCTCCTCCAGGTTGTTTTTGGTCTACCTGGTTTCCTCTTTCCTACGTGGGGGTTCCAAGTCAAGGCTTGATTGGTTATATCATCATGCCCTTTCCTTAGAGTGTGCCCCAGCCATCTCCATTTTCTCTGTTTTATTGTCAGTTTAATGTCTGACATATCACTGCGCTCTAGAAGCTCAGCATTTGTGATCTTATTTGGCCAAAAGATCTTGTGGATTCTCCTTAGACATTTATTGACATATGTCTGTAGCTTGGAGACCACTGCTGTGTTTAGGAACCAAGTTTCAGCCCCATACAGCAAAACAGAGAGAACATTTGACTTGAACAGTCTTAACTTGGTCTTTATGGAGATGTTGTTGGAATTCCAAATTTTGTTCAGGCTGGCAAAGGCTGTCCTAGATTTGTTAAATCTAGCTTTAACATCTGTTAAAGTGCCTCCAGCTTCATCAATTTTACTTCCAAGATACTCAAAACAATCTACATCCTCAAGAATTTGGTCTCCAATAGTAATTGGTTCTTGGGAATTTGCATTTAATCTGAGTATTTTGGTTTTAGGAACATTTATTTCTAGTCCAACTTTCTTGGAAGTTTCAGCTATCCTGTTAGTCCTTCTTTGCATTTGACTTCTATTGCTTGTTAACAAAGCGATATCATCAGCAAAGTCCAGATCTCCTAAATATTTGGGATTGCCAAATAGCTCCCAACGAATGTCATCATTACTTTCACAGTTCTTCATGATCCAGTCAATGGCAAGGAGGAAAAGGAAGGGAGAAAGAAGGCATCCTTGTCTGACGCCTGTAACAATCTCAAAAAAGGTTGATAGTTTACCTTTATACATTACATTTCCACCTCCTTTATGATAGATAGCTTTAATGATATTGATTATCTTTTCTGGAATGCCATAGTGTCGGCAGATTTTCCAGAGAGATCTTCTGTCTAAAGAATCAAATGCTTTTTTGTAGTCAATGAAGTTTACAAAAAGCTCAGAGTTCCATTCCTTGGATTGCTCTATGATGATTCTTAGAGAGGTTATCTGATCAATAGTGGAACGGTTTGGTCTAAATCCAGCCTGATTAGGTCTTAGCTTTTCATTAACCTTCTTCTTTATTCTATTAAGAAGAATCTTACTTAGGATACGGCCAGGTACTGAAAGGAGCATTATCCCTCTGTAGTTTCCACATTGGGTCAAGTCTCCTTTTTTGGCTAGTATTGAGATATGTCCATTCTTCCAGTCCTCTGGGCATAACTCATCATTCCATATCTTTGTGATCAGAGGTAGGAATGCCTCAGCAGATGTATCTAGGTCTGCTTTTATGACCTCAGCTGGGATGTTATCAGGTCCAGCGGCCTTGTTATTTTTCAAACTTTTAATGGCCTCCTTGATTTCCAATAGATTTGGCGCTCGACAGTCAATGTCAAGTGCATCTGAGGGTGGAATCTCAGTTTCTTCCTCTGGAACTGGAAGATTCAGCAGTTCAGTGAAGTGCTCTGCCCATCTATTTAGAATATCTTCATCAGTTTTAAGGAGTGAACCATCCTTGTCCCTGATGTGTGATCCTGATTTGTGTACTTTACCTGCAATGCTCTTAGTAATCTCATAGACATCTTTCATTCTATTTTGATTAAAAGCATTTTCTGCTTGCATAGCAAGGTTTTCCAAGTGTTCTTTTTTGTCAATTCTGACACTTCTTTGGATTTCCCTGCTGAGCATCTTATACAGGTCTTTATCTTCTGGAGAGTTTCTGGAGAGTGTCTTTTGTCTTACCTCTCTTCTTTGATCCATGAGATCAATGGATCTTTGAGTGATCCACGGCTTTTGGTTAGCCTTTTTAAAACCTAATTTTTCTTGGCTAGTATCATTATAAACTTTTTTGATACCCTGCCAAATATCTTCAACTCCATCATCCTCTTGAAGAGTCAACAACTCAAATCTGTTCTTTAGAGTGAGCTTAAACTCTTGTAGCTTTTCAGAGTTTTGAAGGGTTGTTAAATTATACTTTTTCCTGGGGTTAGGCTTTGTGCCCTGCTTTTTAAATCTAAGCCGAACTTTAGAAGATAGAAGATAATGGTCTGAATTAACATCAGGTCCTCTTTCAACCCTGACATCAAGGAGAGAACCTTTAAAACGTCTAGATATACAGATGTGATCTATCTGATTAAAGGTTCTTTGATCTGGTGATCTCCAAGTGGCAGTATGAATCTTCTTGTGTTTAAAGATGGTTCCACCAATGACAAGTTTGTTTTCAGTACAAAAACTTACAAGTCTATCACCATTGTCATTTTCCTTGCCATTACTTAAGCCTAGGCCATATCTGCCCATGACTTCTTCTAGATTCTAATTATTACTCCCCACTTGAGCATTGAAATCACCTAGGAGCATGGTCAGGTCCTTTTCTTTATGACCATTCTTAAATACAGAGTCAAGCTGGTCATAAAATTCGTTTTTGACCTCTGTATCTGCTTGTTCTG
This sequence comes from Acartia tonsa, assembly GCF_053477335.1. NCBI lineage: Eukaryota > Metazoa > Arthropoda > Copepoda > Calanoida > Acartiidae > Acartia > Acartia tonsa. The sequence goes on along the minus strand of NC_137260.1, from coordinate 62,552,940 downwards.
TAGGAGCATATGCTACTATTATTCTCAGATTGATGTTTTTATCTGAGGATTTGAAGTAAGCCTCCATGATTCTTGGACCATGGGGTTGCCAACTGATCATGGCCTGCTCTGCTTGCTTGGTCAGCATAAGAGCCACCCCTTGGTTATGTCCTAGATCCTCATTCATATGGCCTGAGTAAAGTATTTTCAGGCCAGAATGATGTTTAAACTCTCCATTATTTGTCCACCTTGATTCGGTGATAGCCAGGATATCAACCTTGGCTTTAAGCATTTCTCGGCAAATGTTTTCTGTCTGGCCTGACTGAAACATTGTCCGAACATTCCAGGTGCAAATTTTTGCTGGTCTGCGGGAATTCAGAATCATCCGCCTGACTGGTCCTTTAGCGGTTTCCCAGCCAAACATCATATTGTTGTTTCCAACCTCTACTTCGTTCCCGAGCCCAAAGTTAAATTGGTCTTTACTTTGTGCAGATTGAACGTGAGCAGGTTTTTTCTAGGGAAGGATTGTTAGCCCCACCCAAACCCCCTGAACTGGGGGAAGTGACCAGAATTCAGTCTGGCATCTACCCTAGGACCTTTCCAGCACAGTAGGACTCTTCTGGTGTAGCTCCTAGGATCATTGATGCACGGTGCAGGATGGACGGCGTGCACGTAACTGGTCTCCCATCCCCTTTTGTTTTTTATCACCAAGCTAGATTTCAATTTTAATTCTGAAAAAGTATATAAAAATTATATAAAAGATAGAAGATAGAATAAAACACAAAAATAATAAAACATAAATAAATATAAAATAACTTATTTCATAAACAGCTAAGAGAAAATTTCCATTCGGTTTCAATTGATCTTGAAACGGTCAAGCGATTTTGAAAGGATATTCTAAAACGTTAGAATGAAAAAAATAAGTAATCAATTCAGACAAACAAATATTAACAACATATTATTTTTCAAAATTATCTGTTCATCTATAATACAAAGTAGAACGATGTCTGTCTGTCTGTCTGTTTGTTTGTAGCGAAGGATCTTGCTAACCGCTCAACCGATCGGGTTCTCCTTTACAGGGTAGTTTCTCATAGGTCAGGGAAGGTTTATAATTATTTTCTTGGGGGGTGGGACACCCCCAAACCCCCCAAAAAATGAAAAATACCCCCCCCCAAAAAAAAAATTTCCCTCCTTTCCCAATTTTTTTTTATTTTTCTTTTAAATCTAAAATACGAAAAATTGGTTTGATTAAACCTCTTGGGGCAAAGCCCCTAGAGGCTAGGGGCGAAGCCGCTAGTATCTCATAAATTAACTTTAATCAAGTATGCAGGGAGGAAGACATGGGGGTGTTTATTACAACAGTACCCAAAATTTTACAATAACATTTTCTTATTCGTTAGCTTAACAACTTTGCACGCTTCTATTGAATTTTATGGGTAGAATCGAAAATAGCATGTCAAACTTTTCTATTAACCTGGACATGGAAGAAGGTTCATATCGGTTCAGTGGTTAGCGAGATCCTTAACTTATTACAAACAGACAGACATACTGTTACTTTTAGATAATTATTTTTATCAAAAGTGTGAAGAACAGCCATGCTCCTAAAATCTATAAACTGCTCTATTAAAGAATTTCCCCAATATAAATCTCTAGATAATTGCTTTATTTTTTCCCAATTTACTGTTATGAATGGATGGAAATACAGGGAGGGAGAGGACAATGGCCTCTTAAACTTATCTTAATCCCTTTTAAGCCTTTAAGGAAACATAAGCTACTTAAGGCAGAATTTGACATATTATAAACAGAGTGAAGATTTATTTTTTATTGCCCCTTCCCTGCACCTCTGATGAGAGTATGATTTATTATGTATTCAAAGATAGGCGATATAAAAATGCATCTTAAAGCCCAAATAGTGTTATCAGGATTAGAGAGATATATGCATAGTTTTAATAGCTGTTTTAAGTTTGTAGGTATACTTATCTCATATTGGTTTACCTATGATTATTATCATTAATAATAGGTACTACTCTAGGCCTCTAAGGCCTCTATGGGCACTTTAGAGAAGGGGTGGTATTTTAGGTCTTTCTTCACTTTCAATTTTAGTTTTAAAAGAAGAAAAAAATGTAGGAGTAATATTTTTTAAGGACCGAATTTTCTTGGGAGAATGATGATAATCTCCTTTAAAATAGGTATTAATATATTCGCATAGAAAAACATTCTATTGGTTTTATATTGCTAAAAGCAAGTAAAATGAGTAGCTTTTGTGATTATTTTTTATTTATGATATTCTTTAAAATTTTTAAAGTTCAATGTTTGCTACGCAAATTCTATTTTAACAAAAATTTTTTACTTGTTGTAAATATACTTCTTGCCTGATTAATATATATGTGTTTTTAATAAGCTAATTTAATTTATCTGCAATATATTAAAAAATCTCTTATCTATTTTCAAGGGATAAAATTACAAGGAAAATGAAAAGTATGTTACAAGGAAAAGAAGATTTTGATAAAGATTTACTTCTTAAGCAAAGTTTCTAAACTAAACTTGTTCTTAGACTTAATTGTAAATAAGTAATCAATCAATCATTGCCAGTTTAGATTAGATTAGATATTTATTTTATGACACACTAACAAATAATTATAATAACAGTATTATACATTATAATACAGTTATTATAACATTCATATACAAACAATAACATTGAATATGAATGAAAAAAATGAAGGACAGATCATTCAACTAATATTTGAGAGATTATCATTGTCTTTTAATCAATGTTTTCAAAAGTTTCCTACAAAATCCCACAGCTGTATTACAGATTAATATTCATTTTTAAAGCGAAGCTTTTCTATAATTAGGGTCGGTCCGTACGTCCGTCACAAACGGATAGCTTTTTTAGGTAATTTAGGCATGTTAGAATTGTCCTATCGATTTCAATCTTTGCATAGTGATTCCTTTAGTAGTTAGGTACGATTTAGAAAGCGTAGCAACTCTATAATCATTACAAGAAAGTCCGTACGTCCATTTTAAACATGTTGATTTTTTTACTTTTTTAGCAACAATTTTTTTGTGATCTAATCAACCGATTGATCTGATTTTTGGTATATTGATTCCTGGGACAACAAAGTATAATGTTTAAAGCGAAGTAACTCTATAATCAAGTCCTAAAAATGTAAGTATGTCCATAAACATTATCCTGTATCAAGCAGTTTTTCAACAAATTTACACTTACAATTTTGCTTTAACTCTTATACATTTATATTCTGATTATTCAGTTCTGACACTATATAAGTGTTAATGTCCGTTTGTCCTACAGTTTTAGTGCTTCGCTTTTATGGATGTTGTCATCCTTGTTTTATTTAAACTAAATTTTTTAATTTATGTTCTTATTCTTGTTCCCTAACATTACTGAAAAGACAAAAAAGAAACACATTAGAATATGTAGAATTATGAACAATGCTTGATTGGGTATTATTTAATCAAAGGAAAAGTAAGTCAGCTGTATTTTTAGGTGTATTGAAAAATAAATATTAGGGATCTCAAAGAATAAGACAATGGACGATGAATTGAATACACAATTATTATTTTTAACACTGATAGGTTAAATATTTGATAAAAGAGCCCAAAGTTTTAAAGAAATAGTATTTTTACTTTGGGCACTGGTTTTTAAATGTCCCATTCTTTCCTGAGATAGATTTAGAATAGATTTTGAATTGTTTGCCTGACATAATCTAAGCTCCCTTATCAATCTCATAACTATTGGAGATTTCAACAGGGAGGGAAGGAAAATTGGACTGTAAATTACACTGGTACCCAAAGTTTTTATTACCACTTTAATCTATCAGTAGACTCAAAACTTTGGGTACTTTTATCGAGTGCGATTGGTTGGTTCCAAAATAGTAGTGTTCTAACATTTCAACCAATTTTGTTTGTTAAGGATGTATGTATAATGTATATTATTTATCGTCTATTGTCTTATCCCTTAGGATCTCCGCCCTTACTTTAGATCTTAATGCCACGCGCTTGATTTAGCAGATCGAACCTGACACCTCAATATTATACATATAATATGATGGTATCTTTATTCATGTACAATTATATATATTATTTGTTAATGATGATTTAACTCATGCAAGTGTAACTATACATTTATATGAAATATTTATATGCATGTATGAATGTATACTTTTGTAAAGTTATAAAACAATGTTTTTTTTGTTGGTATTTTTATTAGCTAGCTAATTTGTCTGTCGATCTTTCGGTAATGATAAAGAGAGCATTTTATTTTATTTACAGAAAATTAGATTTATTCTGCGACTATTAAAGATAAATAACTAAAAAAAAATTTAGTAAGATTATTTATAGGCAATCTAGATGACATAGATTTCCAAGAAGAAAATTAGCCTTTTCTGGTTGCTATTTAATATAGACGACGGAATTTTAATTTGGAGGTTTTTCTTATTGTAAAGTATCTTATCTACAGCCTAATTATTAATATGAAGGTCTGTTTATAAAACCATAGAAGATACATGATTTATTTGCTTTGCTACCTATTGATATTTTTTGGTTGTATCTGTCTGTACGTAAGGAACTGTCTGGTAACAGCCCTACGGGAATGTAAATCTATTTTAACCTGGATATTGTCATGTTTTTTTTTGCTGCTTAATACATGCCTCATTAAATTAGAGCATGATTTAATTTATCTTTAAAGAAATGGTTTATTGATCGGTTTTGTTATTTTCGAGATCTTATTGGGCATACATGTTTTTATTTAAATAATTGAACAAAGGTTTCATGTATTGTGAGGGATCTTTAGGGACTCTGATGTTTGACGAAGCCAAATCTGTCCTACTTTTGATTACTGTGACGTCATAAAAATGAGGGAGATGAGAGGAGAAGTGGGAAAGAAAACTCCTAAAAAAGAGATGGATAATCCTTCATTTTTATGACGTAACAGGAATCAAAAGTAGAACAGATTTGGCTTTGTCTGAAGTTTGCACAAAACAATAACAAAGTTTTTAGGCCAACAAATTAGAGATCGTGTTTATAAGTATTGGGTACCAGTATAATATCCAGTCCAATGTCACCTCCCTACCTGAGTGTGTAGTGGAGTATAGATGTGCTGAATTTTAATTTCCAAATGTGTACGCAGTTTCCGCGGTGTTTCCTCATCCTATCTCAATATTTACTACTAGCTAAAAAAGCTTCAAACATTCAAAGTTTTGAACGTAGTAAATATTGAGATAGGATGAGGAAACACCGCGGAAACTGCGTACACATTTGGAAATTAAAATTCAGCACATCGGAGTATAGTACTCTCATCACTTTTCACTCAAATAAAAATAGAAAAGTTTTATGGTTGGCACGTTGAAAATATTTTCTTTCCTTAAAAAGTTTAGACAGCTGTTTCAAGGCCATCCTTATTTAAAAGTAACAGGATTTCTATCAGTCTGTCTTTACCGCTTATTGCCGAATATGGTATTTTTGTACATTTTAGCTTCTCATAGGTCCTAGGAGAAGGTAAAACCACCCTCCCACGAGATTTCCCCCCTTTAAGAAAGTTTTTTTTTTCAGAACTTAAATCAAAAGTGGAAGATCGACTTCCCCCTAGATCAACTTCCCATAGATACCTCTAGGGACATAGCTGCTGTTATTATATAAAGTTTATATAGGTTTTAGTTTGTCCCTTAAGATCTTGCTAACCACTGAAATGAGTTTTCCATATTAGAAAATATTCACATTGATCCTTGGATATACAAGGGTAATATATAAGTAAATTTAGGTAATGTAATGGATATTGTTTTTAGCTATTTTCTGCCACACTATTCCTCTTTTCAAAAATGAACATATAAGTTTAAGAAAATAATAATTTCCAACCTCTGGATTATTTTATAAAAATTTTGCTTCTGCATTTATCCTTTCATCTTTTTAAAACTTTTAAATAATATATTTGGGCTTGTTTTCATTTACAATATGAATAGAATATATGATTTTTATTTATAAAATCTAAATAATATTTATGAGCTTTTTAATAGAAGAAAAAAAGCAGGAAAGTAAAAATAGCGAAACTTTAAATGCTTTAAGGACAGCTTAATTCCTACAAAGTTGTATTAAACTAAAAAAAAACAGAAAGATTGAAAATAATAGTTTACCGCGACTTCATGCACCGTGATTTTCCACAAAATGGCTGTAACGGTATCATAATAAAAAATAAGTAAGGTATGATATAAAGATACTAAATTGGCGGAAAACAGAGAATACAAATTGTCCTTTGAGTACACAAGAAATAGCAAGAGAAAAAAATTTACCTCTATTTTCCCATCCTTGTATAACTAAATTATATAGGCCTGTACATCTTACAGAGATTTATTATTATTGGATAACAGAATTTCTTAGCATTTCTTATATTAATTCTAGTTAGAAATTCCAACGTGATTAGCGCAGCTACTTTATACTAAGGATTTGGGTAACCTTATAAAGTAAAACAAAACACATTCTCTGTTTCGTTGGCCTGAAATCTTTGGGTGTTTTATCAAATTCTGATTGGTTGCTTCAAACGAACACAGTAATAGTGTCTGAATGATTATGACGTAACAAAAAAAAATTAGCCAATGAGAGGCCGTTATTGACCAATGGTAAAATTTATAGTGGCCTCTCATTGGCTATTTTTTTTGTTACGTCATAATCAGTCAGACACTATTACTGTGTTCCTTCAAACTAGCAGTGTCTTTCTTTTTCCTAATAATCTAAGCTATATAAGGGGTAATTGTGTTTATTATCATTGAATATGTTCATCGATTTATCATTCATTGTCTTATCTCTTTAGATCTCTGGCCATTTAGCAATTATTCAAAGTGTATCCCGTATTGTATGTGTGTGTTTATATTCTAATAGTGTATACCTAGTTTTTGTCAGAATGCAAAAATGCAATAGCTATACCTCTGAGATATATGTCAAAACACTTGCAATATTACCATGGCATAATGTGTATATATGAGATTTTCTAAGCATCTTTTTTACTATCACTCTGACTGTAAGTAGGATGGATGTCTTTGTGTATAAGGGTTTCTTATGACTTTATAGCTACTATTTATATGTATGACAGGTTGTCAAAACACTTGCAATACCACGACATAAATTGTATATATGATTTTTTGGCTGAATCATTTCTATCATTCTGTTTGTATAAGTAGGAGGATGTCTTTGTATATGAGGGTTTCTTATGAAGAAATAGCTACCATTTATATCTATGACAAGTTGTCAAAACAATTGCAATATTACCACGGCATAAGGTGTAAATAAGATTTTCATATCTATCTGTTTGTATAAGTAGGAGGATGTCTTTGTAACTGTCGGTCTCTCATGAAGTAATAGCTAAACCACTTAGATGTATATTGGTATATGACAGGTTGTCAAAACACTTGCATTACCACGGCATAATGTGTATATATGTGATTTTCTAAGCAGCTTTATTTCTATCACACTGTTTGTATAAGTAGGAAGATGCCTTTATATATGTTTGTCATGAAGAAATAGCTATACCACTCAGATCTATGACAGGATGCTGAAACACTTACAATACCACGACATAAATTATATATATGATTTTTAGGCTGAATCATTTCTATCACTCTGTGTGTAAGGAGGATGTTTTTGTATCTGTCAGTTTCTTATAAAGTAAAAGCTACCATTTAAATGTATGACAGGTTTTCAAAGCACTTGTGATTCCTTGGTATAATATGTATATGTACAAAAATATAATTTTTTAAGCAGCTTCATTTCTATCACTCTGTTTGAATAAGTAAGATGGATGTTTGTGTATCTATCGTTTTTTTTATAAGAAATTGCTACCATCTAGATTTATGACAGGTTGTCAAAGCACTTGTGATTCCTTGGTATGATATGTATATCTTTTTTTAAGCATCTTCATTTATATCACTCTGTTTGTATAAGTAGGAGGATGTTTTTTATGACTTAATAGCTACTATTAAAATGTATGACAGGTTGTCAAAACACTTGCATTACCACGGTATTATATGTAAATGTATAAAGTTTCTAAGCGGCTTTATTTTTATCACTCTGTTTGTATAAGTAGGAGGATGTCTTTGTATCTGTCAGTTTCTTATGAATTAATACTTTCTACTTAGATGTGTGACAGATTGTTAAAACACTTACAATACAACGACATAAATTATATATATGATTTTTAGGCTGAATCATTTCTATCACTCTAATTGTAAGTAGGAGGATGTCTTTGTATCTGTCAGTTTCTTATGACTTTATAGCTACTATTTAGATCTATGACAGGTTGTCAAAACACTTGCAATACAACGATATAAATTGTATATGTGATTTCTAAGCATCTTCATTTCTATCACTCTGTTTGTATAAGTAGGAGGATGTCTTTGTATCTGTCAGTTTCTTATAAAGTAATGGCTACCATATAGATGTATGACAGGTTGCCAAAACACTTGCAATACAACGATATAAAATGTATATGTATACACTATACATATAGTTTTTAAGCAGCTTCATTTCTATCACTCTATTTGAATAAGTATGAGGGTTTCTTATGACTTAATAGCTACTATTTAGATCTATGACAGGATGTCAAAACACTTGCAATACCACGACATAGATTGTATATATGATTTTTAGGCTGAATCATTTCTATCACTCTGTGTGTAAGGAGGATGTCTTTGTATCTGTCAGTTTCTTATAAAGTAAAAGCTAACATTTAAATGTATGACAGGTTTTCAAAGCACGTGTGATTCCTTGGTATAATATGTATATGTACAAAAATATAATTTTTTAAGCAGCTTCATTTCTATCACTCTGTTTGAATAAGTAAGATGGATGTTTGTGTATCTATCGTTTTTTTATAAGAAATTGCTACCATCTGGATTTATGACAGGTTGTCAAAACACTTGAAATACCACTATAAATGCAGGGATCCTAAGGGATGAGACGACGGCATATAAATTGATATACATCCTATAATAATCCTTAAACTCAGCTAGTTGGGAACTAACAAAATTTTATAATAATTATTATAAAAGGAAAATATTTCCTAAACAGTTTTGCTACTATAAAATATTCTAGTTGCTTCTCACCTAGCCTCTAGGAAACGGTAAGGAAGGCCCGGAATTACAGAGTAGCTACGCTTTCCAATTTGTACCTAACTATTATAGAAACCATCAAGCCAAGTTTGATATCAATAGGAAGATTCCAACATGCCTAAATGAACAATAAGAGCTATTCGTTATAGATCTACCGACGGACCTACCATAATTGCAGAAAGCTTCGCTTTAAAACAATTGTGTACCTACATTTAATTTCTAAAACTTGACATATGTAAATAGACCAATATATTATGGCTGGCAATATTATTTTATCCGGGAAAGTACACTCATTCAGCAAATAATACTAAATGGAATATTTGTATGTATGCCCGCTAAGATCTTAGAAACAGTTTGACCAATAGTTCTAAAATTTTGAGGGAAACTTTTTTATAACAAAGGTTTATAATAAAAAAAATATGATATATCTATTTTAATTTAGATTTAAAAATTGAAATACAAATTGTTAATTAAAATATATGACTTTCATTTTAGATGATTTCAAGGTTTAATTATGTTTTTGATTTCTATATATTTTAGAACATAACGAAAAGTAATTATTACTTATTATGTACGTTTTACATAAGCCATTATTTTTAATGTCATAATATTCATATACTTTATTTCCATAATTTATAGGTTTGTTTTTATCCAGAATGAGTGGATAGATAAATTAGCTCAATGTTATAATTATAAATTTCGTTAACATAGCTATTCTGTAATTAGGGTCGTTCCGTACGTCCGCCAGTCTGAGGAAAATGAGATTTTCTCGGCTACTACTTAATATAGATTGCTTTTTCTTTTGTCTAGAAATCTCTTTACTAAAGGCATCCAGTATAAAACTTATTTGGTCTGTCGGTCTGTCAGTAATGCTACAGAACGGATGCGGATAAGTGCGAAACCACATTACTTCGTAACATAATAAGTTACATAATAGTTATTTATCACATTGTATTGTAGAAAGCTTTCCGCGATTGTAAAAATTAAGAGTTAACATTTTTTTAATTTAAAAACTAGTATTATTATATTACAATTTATATTTTATTACTCGTAGAAAATTGTCTATAATAGGATAAGATGCATGATTTCTCAGTGTGGATTAGAACTGGTTCTAATCCAGCGGATATTAATCCGTTTCGAGACCATACTTAAAAATGAAATTTGCTCTAAATGACCAATAATACACATTCAAGCTAAAATATTGAATAACTTATCCCTTAATCCATGAATTGTTATGCATATTAACACCATTTGTCTCTGAGATGGGTTTTTGAAAGTTGAATGCCGCGTTTTTTGATTATACTCTGTTAAAATCGTACGGGGCATTGATCTTCAAGATCGAATAAGGTTTTTAACAGAGTATACAACTTAAGAATTCAAAATTTTAAAATTATTATTTTAGCCATTTGTATAATGTCTAATTAAATATGCAGCGAAAATGGATTTAAGTTGTATTAGACATTATACAAATGGCAAAAATAATAATTTTAAAATTTTGAATTCTGAAGTTGTATACTCTGTGTTGAAATCCCATCGTCTTCGTTCAATCAATCAATGTCTAAAAAATGTCGAAAAAACGCGGCATTTTTTAAAACCCCATCTCTGTAATTTACTTTTGTATACAATGTGCCGCGGCATCAGGGATAAAGAGATACACCATGAATTTTAAATAGCACTCTTTTAGTTCTTCAGTATGAAATTATGCCTTTGGAATCGGAGAATTAAGTGAGGGAAGAAATTTAAATTTATTCAAATTTTTCGTTGTAATATATTTCCCTGGAGTCTTTTTATCTAATTTTCATTGACTTAAAATAGTCCTTCGAAATCCTTATACTAAAGTAACAGGATGTCTTGTGTTTGTGTGTCTGTACCGAACGGGTTCTCCTTAACAGGGTCCCAGGAAGGTTTAGAACTATTTTCTTGAGGGGTGGGACACCCCCAACCCCCCCAAAAATGAAAAATATCCCCCCCCAAAAAAAATTTTTTCTCCACCTTCCAAAATATTTTTTTTACTTTTTCTTTTAAAATCTAAAATAAGAAATTATTTTTTTAAAATTCAACTCCCCCCTCCTCAAGTGCCCCTAGAGGCCTCTAGGGGGCGTAGCTGCTAGTAAAAATATAATATTAATTAAAAAAATCATTGTTTTTGCCAGTTGTAGAAAATTAATGGCTTCAGCTACATTTTCGATGAGGTTTCGAGAGGGAATGGGGTATAGTATGAGCCCAAATTAAATAGATAACATTCACATTCCAACAATATTTAAAGGGACAGGCCAAAAAATTTGTATGAGTTGGGGAGGGGGGGGGGGGGTTGGGTACATTCTAAAATTAAATAAATAATGTTTATATTCCTACAATTGAAGAGACAGGCCAAAATAAATTAACTGTTCTTCCTGAAACGGCACTGGGCTCACAAAAATACACACAATCTATAAACAAAACTACAATAACTGTTTTTGAAAGCGAAGCTTTTCTATAATTAGGCTCGGCCCGTACGTCTGGAATGGATAGCTTTTTTCGTTAATTTAGGCATGTTAGAATTGTCCTATCGATTTCAAACTTTGCATGGTGATTCCTTTATTAGTAAGGTATGATTTAGAAAACGTAACAACTCTATAATCATTACCAGAATGTCCCGTACGTCCATTTTAAACATGTTGATTTTTTTACTTTTTTAACAACAAATTTTTATGTGATTTAATTATCCGATTGATCTGATTTTTTGTTTATTGATTAAGCAACTCTATAAGCAAGTCCTAAAAATGTAAGTATGTTCATAAACACTATCCTGTATCAAGCAGTTTTTCAAAAAATTTGCTTACAATTTTGCTTTAACTCTTATACACTTATATTCTGATTATTAAGTTCTGACACTCTTCAATTGTTAATGTCCGTTTGTCCTACCGTTTCAGCGCTTCGCTTTCATGGATTTTGTCATCCTTTTTTTTATTTCAAAGTTTGCCATGTAACCTTTCTGACCTATTGAAAATAAATGTAGTTATCAATTTTGTAAGAAGTACACAGATGTATTAAATGATAAGGCCCAAGGTGTGTATTTTTACTATATTATAGGGAGCAGGGGTGTGTGTGTGCTTGATAGGCAATTTGAGGGAAAGCACTAAATACTAAGCAACCTTTCTGACCTATTGAAAATAAATATAGGTATCAATTTTGTAATAATCTCCACAGATGTAATAAATGATAATGCCTACGGGGTGTACACGTCTTACTATATTAGAGAGAGGGGGATCCTGCTCAAGAAGAACTTCGATTGAAAGCACCAAATGCTAAGCAACCTTTCTGACCTATTGAAAATAAATGTAGGTATCAATTTTGTAAGAAGTACACAGATGTAATAAATGATAGGATTTAAGGGGTATTTACTTACAGGAGCAAAATTAATTTTAAACTTTTTACTACGAAGTTTGAACTAATGGTAAAAAGTTATTTATTTGTAGATATGATAATTTTTTGTCTTGAATTTTTACACCCCTAGAGGCCAATAAGGAGTACTTGAGCGGTCGACCTTCTACTAAAATTTTAGCTTTTGAAGAAAGGGTAGGGGGGGCTTTCTCTTTAGTGGTTTATTGTACCATCTAAAAAATGAATATTAACCTACCGTGGACCTATAAGAACCTTCACTGTATATGTAGAACCTTATGTGGGAGGCGGTTATTGTATTCTAAGTTTCAGACAGACATCAAGTTAATTTTATTTAAGGATTATCACTCTTTTTTATATGGAAAAAAGTTGTCACGGCAGAAAAACTATTTTCAATATTAAATTTTTTTATGATCCTAAGATTTATTATGGCAGATTTTTTGTTATTTTCTAACTTTAACCAGCTTTATCTAACACCTTATTGCACAAAAAATACAGTTTTTTTTTCAATAATCAGTTTAGCAATAGTTTTGTAAAATATTACAATACATTTATTATATATTTTCTTCCTGGTAAAAGATTTTCTAGAATAGATTATTTGCCAGGGGAGGGACGTTTAGTTTTATTAAAAGCGAAGCTTTTCTATAATTAGGATAGGTCCGTCCGTCCGAGATAGATAGCTTTTATTCGTTAGGCATGTTAGAACAGTCCTATCGATTTCAAACTTTGCATGATGATTTCTGTAGTAGTTAGGTACGATTTAGAAAGCGTAGCAACTCTATAATCATTACCAGAATGTCCGTATGTCCATTTTAAACATCTGATTTTTGGTATATTGATTCCTGGGACAACAAAGAACAATATTATAAGCGAAGCAACTCTATAATCAAGTACTAAAAATGTAAGTGTGTCCATAAACATTATCCTGTATTAAGCAGTTTTTCAACAAATTTACTTACAATTTTGCTTTAACTTTTATAAGTTTTTATATTCTGATTATTCAGTTTAGACACTATACAAGTGTTAATGCCCGTTTATCCTACCGTTTCCGTGCTTCGCTTTTATGGATGTTGTCATCCTTGTTGGTTTAAAACTTACTTTAAAGAAAGGAGATAGGTGTGAAAACATAATTGGTCCTCAATCTTTTAATAACACATCCCTCCTCATCCTTTAAAAACTTTGGGGACTTTAAATAATCCTAGATTAACAGTGTCTAAAATTTTCCGCTAGTTATCCTTATTTACAGAAGGGTAATTTAGTTTATCATAATTAAAAGTATACATTAATTTGTCGTGTATTGGCTTATCAATATTAGTAAGCATTATTTGTTTTCGTAATTTTGATCTAAAATTAATTGAAATGTACATGTATTGGTATATACATTGAAATTGATTTAATTTAAATGTATTAATAGGGTAATTAGTTAAAAACCAGACTAATAATTCATACAAATTGTAGATTTAATTTTAAATTAAAATTAAAAACTTGTTAATGAATTCATGGATCTCAAGGGACAAGAAATTGACCGATAAATTGAAGTACATCCCCAATGATATTACACAAAATTTCCCCTGCTGTAGATTACAATTAGTGGTTGAAACGTTTGGACATTTAACTTAATGAACAAATTAATCAAATTTTACTAAAAGTCTCCAATGTTGTCAAGCCAATTATTAAGAAATAGTTATTTCTCTCATCGTATTATAAACGGCTTTCCGCGGATATAGAATGTTCAACTATAAGATGAAAACTAGTTTTTTTAGTCCCGAGGTGCCGAAGGCACCGGCTAAAAAAACTGTCTTTAATCTTATGATTGTATATTTTTATATTCGTAGAAAGCTGGATATAATTCGGTGCTAGACATAGTTTTTCCGTATGGATAAGAACCGGTTCCTATCCACTGGATTCGAATGAATAAGAGAAACGTTAAACAGATTAATGTCCACTCCCTCCCTGCAATGAATTACTACATGTTGTCAGGGATTCTAAGGTACAAAACGGTGAACTATAAAATGATGAACCAATGATTACAAACAAAATTAGCCATTGTGTAGATTAGATAGAAGTACTCAAAGTTGTTGGAGCAGCGTATTTGTGAAACTTTGGGACCAGTTAAAGTGTACAAAAATGAATGATGTTGATCCAATCAGAAGATGATTAAAGTCCATCAACAGATTATGACGTCATACGATAGAATAGCCAATGAGAGGAGGTCAGTATACATTGTAATTGACCAATGGTAAAATTTATGCTGGCCTCTCATTGGTTATTTTGTCGTATGACGTCATAATCTGTGGAGGGACTTTAATCATCTTCATCAAATCATATTTTTGCAAATGATTACAATAAAAACTTAATTATCTATGACCTAAATATACAAAGTATAACGTTTAATTGGTAAGAAAATGTAAACAAAACTTTCAACAGCTTTAAATTAGTTCATTTAACTTCCAAGAAACGAAGAGATTGGTATTGTGAAAAAACCTATCAGATTTGGGTTTTGAATTGTACTGATATCAAAGTTTACATACATTTTCTCGCAAACCATATACTATTTTTTTCGTACCATATACTATAGAAGTATAGTATACTACTTGCTTCGCCCCTAGGGGAGGACAAACAAATACCCTGAAACCACCCCAAAACCTTAAAAAGCTTCCCTTAACAAACACTTTCCGAGATCTATATCTTCAGACAAAAATCCTTACTGCTTTATATTATTGGATACATGTTGTACTAACAAAGGTTTACTAAAATATAGTTCCTGACAATTTTCAGTCGATTTTTTGATGTTTATTTCAAACATAGTCATCACAGACCAACTGGCTTTCCCTTGCGTATACAAGATTTGGTGTTCTATCTGCTGACACTTATGGGAACAGTTTATCCTTGTTTAATAGTTATTTATCCCTGTTCTTAATTAGACTTAAAAGTTGATTAGACAGAAAAAGAAACAATCTAACTTTAACTTAAACTTGTCTTCATTTCAATTCTAGGTTTAATCTATTTACACACATTAATAGGTTAGTTCTTTAGTAGCGAATCTAATACAAAGCTAGAGTATAATGTAATAAAACAGGACTTATAAATATCATTTGTTAAATATGATTATTTCTTTTTGAATCAGAAAAAGCCCTTTATACACTTTTTTTAATGAATATTAAATTTAACAAAAATGGAAGCAAGAAAAAGTGGCTTTATAGATTATGACGTCATTCGATAGAATAACCAATGAGAGGCCAGCATAAATTTTACCATTGGTGTATACTGGCCTCTCATTGGCTATTCTATCGTATGACGTCATAATCTGTGGAGCCACTTTTCTTGCTTTCAAAAATGACAAGTAAATTATTTGTAAAGGATATCAGCAGTCTATCTTAAACAGCAGATGAGAAAATTTTCCCTATAGCCGACTTACGTACAGACATATTTAATTAGAGTCAACTCTAGAGTAGGTTTGCTACTTTAAAAAAGACATAATATTATCATTTTTAATGGATACAAAATATATTTGATATTAAAATGAAATTTTTAAATTCTGTTCCCAAAGAACTAATTTCTATATGGGATATAGTAAAAAAATAGACGAAAATTTTATATACCTCCCCAATATTGATAAACAATATTGCAACTTCTGTAAATTTAGATATTGATTAAACAGTTTGTGTGATTTATATACATATTTCCTCCCTCCTTGTACATGATTTACCTCTTTATTCTGATGAATATAAAATGTTAAAAAGCTGTACTCACAGAACACCAGGGAGGGAGGGTACATTGGACTGTAAATAACCGATTCATATTTTTCATATATATTCATGTTATGGATCAAAAACCTTGGTTACTTTTATTGAATTTTTATTGTTTTGTTCAAAACACAACTAACAATTTTATTCTGCACAAGTGGTAGTTTTGATTATATTAAAGGAAATGAAAATTAATGGATCGTCAATTGTCTTATCCATTAATATCCCTGCAGAATTCATTTCTATCCATCAAAGCATTTCATACTCACTTGAACACATAATACAAGGGATTGGTAGCCGCCGATTCTAGCTTCTAAAAAATAGATGAACTGAAATTTAATTTCCGAATGTGTGCACAGTTTCCTCGGTGTTTCCTCATCCTATCTCAATATTTACTACTAGCTAAAAAAGCTACAAACTTTAAAAAAAAATAAAAATTTGAAAAATTAAAATTTTGAATGTATAATGTATAAATCGTTTATACATTCAAATTTAGATCTTTTTGGAAGTTTGAAGTTTTTAAGCTAGTAGTAAATATTGAGATAGGATGAGGAAAACCGATTATTCAATCTGTTTTTTTTGAACAAGTTTTAAATAATTATTATATTGGACTAGTGGGTATATTCCAATTAAAGCAAAATAAGAATAGAGGGAAATACCCTATACCACTAAAAGACACAACTCATTACCATGCACAGTCACACTGCACAGTTAAGACTTCCAAACAAAGGTCATTTTAATTTAGGAGTTTGTTGTCTACAATAGATTAAAGCCTTATATTAATCAGGTTTTGTCCAAGAAAAGAGTTGACAAAAGTTAATTTTGCGTTTGACGATCCCTGGATAAAATAGTCTGTGTTAAATTTAGCTTGAGCTAAAACTAGAAAGGAAACAGAAATTATATATTTTAACAAATCCATATTTAAGTTAAAAAATGTATTTTCGGTTCCCCCTTTTTAAAAATAATTTTTAAAACAGGTTTTTTCCCTTATGACTAACCCCAACGGAAGGCTCTAACAAAATAGGACCCCTCTTAAAGTGTTTTAAAGACACTTTGTGAAAAGCACCCATTTTTTGTAAGTTAGATTCGCTACAAATAAAAAGTATTTACCAACTTCTTTGGTGTAAGATAATGTGTCCCGTGAGAAAAATAAGCCAGCAAAATTGTCAAATAACAAGGATGACAAAGACCATAAAAAGGAATATATTGGGACTTGTAAGGTTTTTTTTCTGAAGCTTCTGAGACACTTAAACCAGCTACGATTAATTCCTATTAAGTTGGCCCCAATTTGCCAAAGGCCCAGAACAACAGAACGGTGATTAATTTTCTGTTTTGCTATTTCTATTAAGATACACTTAAGATACGATACATGATTTTTCAGTAAAACTCTAAAACAATTTTTTTATAGCAAATATTAACCGGATAAAAAGACATACTGGATATAAAAAAAATTTGAAGACCATAATTTATGATGAAAATTAAGTTTAAATGCTTATTGTTTAAGATTTTTATCTATCAAATTCTGAACATGTAACAAGAAACTAGATTCTTAGAAATTTTTGAAAACAATAACATAATTGTTCAAAACTTAGGAAAGCTGAAAAAGAAACAGGAACAATATGAAATCTACTTATTGGTTGTACTTTTTTGGGATGCCTTATTAACTTCTTTGGTGGCTTTGGGCTATTTTCCTGGCATCTACTGGCATTTCCTGTAGGTTAGGGGCGAAACTACTAATAATAACTACTAATAATTGGGAAGTCTAAATCATAATAGTTTCTAGCATATATGTATTTTTTGACATCACCATTTTCTTAAAATTTATCTTAAAAGTATAATTTTCCCATGCTTTAATATTTTATCTAATTATCTAATTTTTAAAATCAATTCCTAATTTATTTCTATTTTGAGAAATGTGTAAATAGACAGACTTACATAAGTTAATGATAGAGTAGACTTAATATTCAATTCAAAATGCAAACAGATTTTTAAGTATTTATTATATTGGATTAAATGCAGTTTTTGAGTAAATAAGATTATATATATATACTTTATTTAGAAATGGTTAAATATATTAATAATTCAAAACTACTGATTATTTAAGCTGGAAAGTTCTGAAGTAGCAGGATGTCTGTCTGTATATCAGGACACCAAGCAACAGGATGACTGTCTGTTTAATTAATACAATGTATTAATTAACTATGCACTTTGAAGGGGTAGAATATCTGCCTATGCAAACTAGCTAAAGTAGTAGGATGTCTGTAAATAGCTGTATTGGTCTTAATAAAGACTCGAACCCAAACCAGATAATGTTCTGTGTTAGGACTCTCAATATCAACTGACTTAAATATATTTTCTCTTTATTCTTTCTGAGAGCAATTGAAGAGTAATTAAGAGTAACAACTAAAATATGTCTGCAAACTTAAATATATGACATCACAACATAAATATATGACATTTACCCCCTTCTGAAACCATCCAGCTAAGCATGGTTTCACCATCCATCAGGCTGATCCAACAAACTGGGATCAACGTCTTCACTGGGTGAACCTACATCGAAATTAACCCCGGCCTCAAGTCCTTCATCTCCTTCACCCACTGGAGGAGGAGTGTTCAGCGCCCCTCCACCAACCTCAGCCGAGACACCCACTGTTGCCGCCATGACAGCATTACTCGCTGCAGCAGCTACAGGCCCTCCTACAGCAACCATCACAGCATCATTTACAGCCGAGGCAGTATCATTCGCAACAGCCACCTCTGCAGCAACCCCTGACCCATCTGCCGGCATTGCCACCTCCATCTCAACACCACCAGCGACCTGAACATCTCCCGAAACCATCATCACCCCGTTGTTAGCCTCAGCACCGCCAGAAGTCCCAGCCTGTTGCAGCTGCCAATATGCCGCCGCCGGTAAGTCATTGTTTATTCTGCGCCGGATCTCGGACAGCTCGCTAAAAATATTAGACAGGTGCCTTTGCACTTCAGCCTCTTTTTGCGCCATCTCAGAAATAGCCTCTTGAACCTTAGTTCCCTGCCCTGCCAAAACACTTTCTACCTGTTGCCCCACCTGTTGTCCCAACTTGGTTGAACTACTTTCCCAATTATCAGTCACTGCTGTCTGTACACGCTGTACCAGATAAGAAGCCTTTTGCTGTGCAGTAGTAGCCACCATTTGCTGTACCTCCGTATCTACCTTCCTAATGCATTCCATTAGATCCTTCTTATGCGTGGCCAACATGTCTTTAATCCGTTTATGACCGTCAGTCTGCCAAAGTTT
Source organism: Acartia tonsa (assembly GCF_053477335.1). NCBI lineage: Eukaryota > Metazoa > Arthropoda > Copepoda > Calanoida > Acartiidae > Acartia > Acartia tonsa. The sequence goes on along the minus strand of NC_137260.1, from coordinate 62,533,438 downwards.
CTGTGCAGTGTTCAAACTCTTGACTGATTCTTTTACAGCCTCACGAATTTTTTCCTCAACCATAGGCTTTAAAGTCACAGCAACAGAATTACTGATTCTACCTATATCTTCATCACTGAGCGGCACCAAACCACGTCTGTCATTCTTGCGCTCAGCCTTATTCCTCTCGACTTCAGCACGCAAATCTGGTAACTCCCTCTTCTGTTTAGGCCCAAAAGAATCTGCCCCAGCAGGACGCTTGACCACGCCCCTTCTGGAAGTACCTTCCCCAGCATCATCATAAGCCTTGCTGGCTCCTTTAGTCCTGACCGACCCAGCAGCCTGTTTTGGCACAAACTTACCAAACCTGCGCCGTCCCTCACCAGAACTAGTATCTGCCACCTTTTGTTCAGGCTTGTCCGTTGGAGGCTCAGCCCAACTGTCTAGCTCCGAACCACTCTGTTCACTAGGCAGATGATCCCTGGAATCAAGCTCAACCTCAAGGCCCACGTTGCCAACATCGTCCTCATCATCATACCCAGGCTCATACCTGGGCGACTCTACCTCATACTGCCTCCTCCCTTCTCTATCATCTCTTCTATACACAACATGCCGCCGATTAGCTCTACCAGCATCCAGCATCTCAACAGACGGTTCACGCTCCTCCCGCCGTCCAGACGCCCGCTGATACCGCCTCTCGTTTCCATCTCCATTTCCTGATAATAATCAATAATTAAATATTAACATCTTAATATTTTAACATTTTTCATATATAAGACGACATTCAAAACGAAATACTTTACACAAATTATATTTATCAGGGATGCCAAATTTTAATTACTGCCTCCCCGAAGGATAACGCGAAAATTTAACGCAGTTACACAGTTTGCCCAAACAACCAACACACAGCAATCCAACAACCACCCCCGCAGCACCAATCACAGCCATAACAAAATGCTGCCAACTATTAGTCAACCAATCAATCGAGGTATTATACAGATGTACAAACCAATCTTCTGTAACCTCTACAACAAAAGCATGTGAATTAGCAGCCAATTCCGAAAGTTTAGCCTCTTCCACAAACTCCAACACCTGTCCTATCTCTCCCTTATCCAACAGATGCTCAAAATTCAACGGTACCTTCAGCCAACTATCCTCCAGCCGTTTAGTCTGAACCAGCTGCATTCCTGCCCCCTTGTTGCCCAAATATAATCCAGGTTTAACTCTCACAAATACTGGATTTTTCCTGCACTCGACAGCCACCAACAAGGAAACATTTTTAACTAATCTTGTGAACGGTTCTACAGCAACAATTCTATTGTCCATGAACAAAGAAAAATGACCAAGATAACACGGCAAATTCGCTCCTAAAGTCACATTCAACCATCTTTTTTTACACACAGACACAAGTTCCATCTCCCCTAGATGTTGTACCAACAAATTTCCGACTTGTTTGATGTTGGAATGAAACAAATTATTCTCCCAACACCCCTGTTCTGCCTGCAAAATCCTTTCCACCTGATGGTATGAAGAAGTCAGCTGTAATAATAAAGCACCATCCTCCTCCTTTCTACGCATCCAAGGAAAAAAATTCTTTTTAGCTGTTGTAATCCACAAAAATACATCCGGAACGTTGGTATGAAAATAATGCAAATCAGTCAGAAAGTCAGAAAACTCCACTTTTTTCCCCAGTTTCAATCCCAACGAAAACTGTGGAGAAATCGCCAACCAACTTTGGCCACCCTGATTACTAGCATCATCCGCCATATTAGAAAATGTAAACAAAGTTAAATTTACAATTTCAACAGTCCGAAAATAACTAAAATGACTTACAATTTCAGCGTTTCGCTTTTATAGATGTTGTCATCCTTTTTTCTATTTCAAAGTTTGCCATGTAACCTTTCTGACCTATTGAAAATAAATGTAGGTATCAATTTTTGTAGGAAGTACACAGATGTAATAAATGATAAGATTTAAGGGGTATTTACTTACAGGAGCAAAATTTATTTTAAACTTTTTACTAAGTTAGTTTGGACTAATGGTAAAAAGTTATTTTTTTGTTGATATAAAATTTTGTTGACATTGAATTCTTACACCCCTAGAGGCAACTAGGGGTACTTGAGTAGTCGACCATCAACTTAAATTTTAGCTTTTGAGGGAAGGAGGGGGGGGGGGGTTCTAGGGATGATTACTCTTTGGTGGTTTATTGTACCTTATGTGGTCATCGGTTTTTGTATTCTAAGTTTCAGACAGACATCAAGTTAATTTTATTTAAGGACTATAACTCTTTTTTATATGGAAAAAAGGTGTCACGGCAGAAAATCTATTTTCAATTTTGATCTTATACCAAATTTTTTTTAAAGATTTCAAGATTTATCATTGCAGATTTTTGTTATTTTCTAACTTTAACCAGCTTTATCTAACACCTTATTGCACAAAAAATACAGTTTTTTTTTCAATAATCAGTTTAGCAATAGTTTTGTAAAATATTACAATACATTTATTATAACATATTTTCTTCCTGGTAAAAGATTTTCTAGAATAGATTATTTGCCAGGGGAGGGACGTTTATCTTTATAGGTTTAAAACTTACTTTAAAGAAAGGAGAGAGGTGTGAAAACATAATTGGACCCCAATCTTTTAGAAACACTTCCCTCCTCACCCTTAAAAACTTTGGGGACTTTAAATAATCCTAGATTAACAGTGTCTAAAATTTAACGCTAGTAATCTTTATTTACAAAAGGGTAATTTAGTTTATCATAATTGAAAAAGTACACCAATTTGTCGTGTATTGGCTTATCCCTGTTATTTTTTTTTTGAGTTCAACAATGCTAATGAACATTTTTGTTTCATAATTTTGATCTAGATTTAATTGAAATAAACATATTTTGATATATACATTGAAAATGATTTAATTTAAATGTATTAATAGGGTAATTAATTCAAAACCAGACTAATAATTCATATAAATTATTAAAAACTTGTTAATGAATTACAAAAGGTTGACAGGGATAAGAAAATGACTGATAAATTGAAGTACATCCTCAATGATATTACACAAAATTTCTTCATCTATAGATTACAATTAGTGGTTGAAACGTTTGAACACTTAACTTAATGAACGAACTAATCAAAATTCAATAAAAGTCTCCAATGTTGTCGAGCCAATTATTAAGAAAACGTTATTATAAAACTTTGGGTACTAGTCTATAAACAGCCTAATGTCCACTTCCTCTCTGCAATGAATTATTACAGGTTGACAGGGATCCAAGGGATAAGACGATGTACAATATATTGATGTACCAATGATTACAAACAAAATTAACCATTACGTAGATTAGATTAAAGTACCCAAAATGAAGATGATTAAAGTCCCTCAACATATTATGACGTCATACGATAGAATAGCCAATGAGAGGCTAGTATACACTGTATAAATTCTATCGTATGACGTCAAATCTGTGGATGGACTTTCATCATCTTCTGTTGATTCATCAACCATACTTTTCTCAAGACTTACAATAAAAACTTAATTATCTATGACCTAAATATACAAAACATAACGTTTAATTGGTAAGAAAGTGTAAACAAAACTTTCAACAGCTTTAAATTAGTTCATTTAACTTGCAAGAAGCGAAGAGATTGGAATTGTGAAAAAACCTATCAGATTTGGGTTTTGAATTGTACTGATATCAAAGTTTACAGACATTTTCTCGCAAACCATATACTATTTTTTTCGTACCATATACTATAGAAGTATAGTATACTACTTGCTTCGCCCCTAGGGGAGGACAAACAAATACCCTGAAACCACCCCAAAACCTTAAAAAGCTTCCCTTAACAAACACTTTCCGAGATCTATATCTTCAGACAAAAATCCTTACTGCTTTATATTATTGGATACATGTTGTACTAACAAAGGTTTACTAAAATATAGTTCCTGACAATTTTCAGTCGATTTTTTGATGTTTATTTCAAACATAGTCATCACAGACCAACTGGCTTTCCCTTGCGTATACAAGATTTGGTGTTCTATCTGCTGACACTTATGGGAACAGTTTATCCTTGTTTAATAGTTATTTATCCCTGTTCTTAATTAGACTTAAAAGTTGATTAGACAGAAAAAGAAACAATCTAACTTTAACTTAAACTTGTCTTCATTTCAATTCTAGGTTTAATCTATTTACACACATTAATAGGTTAGTTCTTTAGTAGCGAATCTAATACAAAGCTAGAGTATAATGTAATAAAACAGGACTTATAAATATCATTTGTTAAATATGATTATTTCTTTTTGAATCAGAAAAAGCCCTTTATACACTTTTTTTAATGAATATTAAATTTAACAAAAATGGAAGCAAGAAAAAGTGGCTCTATAGATTATGACGTCATTCGATAGAATAACCAATGAGAGGCCAGCATAAATTTTACCATTGGTGTATACTGGCCTCTCATTGGCTATTCTATCGTATGACGTCATAATCTGTGGAGCCACTTTTCTTGCTTTCAAAAATGACAAGTAAATTATTTGTAAAGGATATCAGCAGTCTATCTTAAACAGCAGATGAGAAAATTTTCCCTATAGCCGACTTACGTACAGACATATTTAATTAGAGTCAACTCTAGAGTAGGTTTGCTACTTTAAAAAAGACATAATATTATCATTTTTAATGGATACAAAATATATTTGATATTAAAATGAAATTTTTAAATTCTGTTCCCAAAGAACTAATTTCTATATGGGATATAGTAAAAAAATAGACGAAAATTTTATATACCTCCCCAATATTGATAAACAATATTGCAACTTCTGTAAATTTAGATATTGATTAAACAGTTTGTGTGATTTATATACATATTTCCTCCCTCCTTGTACATGATTTACCTCTTTATTCTGATGAATATAAAATGTTAAAAAGCTGTACTCACAGAACACCAGGGAGGGAGGGTACATTGGACTGTAAATAACCGATTCATATTTTTCATATATATTCATGTTATGGATCAAAAACCTTGGTTACTTTTATTGAATTTTTATTGTTTTGTTCAAAACACAACTAACAATTTTATTCTGCACAAGTGGTAGTTTTGATTATATTAAAGGAAATGAAAATTAATGGATCGTCAATTGTCTTATCCATTAATATCCCTGCAGAATTCATTTCTATCCATCAAAGCATTTCATACTCACTTGAACACATAATACAAGGGATTGGTAGCCGCCGATTCTAGCTTCTAAAAAATAGATGAACTGAAATTTAATTTCCGAATGTGTGCACAGTTTCCTCGGTGTTTCCTCATCCTATCTCAATATTTACTACTAGCTAAAAAAGCTACAAACTTTAAAAAAAAATAAAAATTTGAAAAATTAAAATTTTGAATGTATAATGTATAAATCGTTTATACATTCAAATTTAGATCTTTTTGGAAGTTTGAAGTTTTTAAGCTAGTAGTAAATATTGAGATAGGATGAGGAAAACCGATTATTCAATCTGTTTTTTTTGAACAAGTTTTAAATAATTATTATATTGGACTAGTGGGTATATTCCAATTAAAGCAAAATAAGAATAGAGGGAAATACCCTATACCACTAAAAGACACAACTCATTACCATGCACAGTCACACTGCACAGTTAAGACTTCCAAACAAAGGTCATTTTAATTTAGGAGTTTGTTGTCTACAATAGATTAAAGCCTTATATTAATCAGGTTTTGTCCAAGAAAAGAGTTGACAAAAGTTAATTTTGCGTTTGACGATCCCTGGATAAAATAGTCTGTGTTAAATTTAGCTTGAGCTAAAACTAGAAAGGAAACAGAAATTATATATTTTAACAAATCCATATTTAAGTTAAAAAATGTATTTTCGGTTCCCCCTTTTTAAAAATAATTTTTAAAACAGGTTTTTTCCCTTATGACTAACCCCAACGGAAGGCTCTAACAAAATAGGACCCCTCTTAAAGTGTTTTAAAGACACTTTGTGAAAAGCACCCATTTTTTGTAAGTTAGATTCGCTACAAATAAAAAGTATTTACCAACTTCTTTGGTGTAAGATAATGTGTCCCGTGAGAAAAATAAGCCAGCAAAATTGTCAAATAACAAGGATGACAAAGACCATAAAAAGGAATATATTGGGACTTGTAAGGTTTTTTTTCTGAAGCTTCTGAGACACTTAAACCAGCTACGATTAATTCCTATTAAGTTGGCCCCAATTTGCCAAAGGCCCAGAACAACAGAACGGTGATTAATTTTCTGTTTTGCTATTTCTATTAAGATACACTTAAGATACGATACATGATTTTTCAGTAAAACTCTAAAACAATTTTTTTATAGCGAATATTAACCGGATAAAAAGACATACTGGATATAAAAAAAATTTGAAGACCATAATTTATGATGAAAATTAAGTTTAAATGCTTATTGTTTAAGATTTTTATCTATCAAATTCTGAACATGTAACAAGAAACTAGATTCTTAGAAATTTTTGAAAACAATAACATAATTGTTCAAAACTTAGGAAAGCTGAAAAAGAAACAGGAACAATATGAAATCTACTTATTGGTTGTACTTTTTTGGGATGCCTTATTAACTTCTTTGGTGGCTTTGGGCTATTTTCCTGGCATCTACTGGCATTTCCTGTAGGTTAGGGGCGAAACTACTAATAATAACTACTAATAATTGGGAAGTCTAAATCATAATAGTTTCTAGCATATATGTATTTTTTGACATCACCATTTTCTTAAAATTTATCTTAAAAGTATAATTTTCCCATGCTTTAATATTTTATCTAATTATCTAATTTTTAAAATCAATTCCTAATTTATTTCTATTTTGAGAAATGTGTAAATAGACAGACTTACATAAGTTAATGATAGAGTAGACTTAATATTCAATTCAAAATGCAAACAGATTTTTAAGTATTTATTATATTGGATTAAATGCAGTTTTTGAGTAAATAAGATTATATATATATACTTTATTTAGAAATGGTTAAATATATTAATAATTCAAAACTACTGATTATTTAAGCTGGAAAGTTCTGAAGTAGCAGGATGTCTGTCTGTATATCAGGACACCAAGCAACAGGATGACTGTCTGTTTAATTAATACAATGTATTAATTAACTATGCACTTTGAAGGGGTAGAATATCTGCCTATGCAAACTAGCTAAAGTAGTAGGATGTCTGTAAATAGCTGTATTGGTCTTAATAAAGACTCGAACCCAAACCAGATAATGTTCTGTGTTAGGACTCTCAATATCAACTGACTTAAATATATTTTCTCTTTATTCTTTCTGAGAGCAATTGAAGAGTAATTAAGAGTAACAACTAAAATATGTCTGCAAACTTAAATATATGACATCACAACATAAATATATGACATTTACCCCCTTCTGAAACCATCCAGCTAAGCATGGTTTCACCATCCATCAGGCTGATCCAACAAACTGGGATCAACGTCTTCACTGGGTGAACCTACATCGAAATTAACCCCGGCCTCAAGTCCTTCATCTCCTTCACCCACTGGAGGAGGAGTGTTCAGCGCCCCTCCACCAACCTCAGCCGAGACACCCACTGTTGCCGCCATGACAGCATTACTCGCTGCAGCAGCTACTGGCCCTCCTACAGCAACCATCACAGCATCATTTACAGCCGAGGCAGTATCATTCGCAACAGCCACCTCTGCAGCAACCCCTGACCCATCTGCCGGCATTGCCACCTCCATCTCAACACCACCAGCGACCTGAACATCTCCCGAAACCATCATCACCCCGTTGTTAGCCTCAGCACCGCCAGAAGTCCCAGCCTGTTGCAGCTGCCAATATGCCGCCGCCGGTAAGTCATTGTTTATTCTGCGCCGGATCTCGGACAGCTCGCTAAAAATATTAGACAGGTGCCTTTGCACTTCAGCCTCTTTTTGCGCCATCTCAGAAATAGCCTCTTGAACCTTAGTTCCCTGCCCTGCCAAAACACTTTCTACCTGTTGCCCCACCTGTTGTCCCAACTTGGTTGAACTACTTTCCCAATTATCAGTCACTGCTGTCTGTACACGCTGTACCAGATAAGAAGCCTTTTGCTGTGCAGTAGTAGCCACCATTTGCTGTACCTCCGTATCTACCTTCCTAATGCATTCCATTAGATCCTTCTTATGCGTGGCCAACATGTCTTTAATCCGTTTATGACCGTCAGTCTGCCAAAGTTTCTGTGCAGTGTTCAAACTCTTGACTGATTCTTTTACAGCCTCACGAATTTTTTCCTCAACCATAGGCTTTAAAGTCACAGCAACAGAATTACTGATTCTACCTATATCTTCATCACTGAGCGGCACCAAACCACGTCTGTCATTCTTGCGCTCAGCCTTATTCCTCTCGACTTCAGCACGCAAATCTGGTAACTCCCTCTTCTGTTTAGGCCCAAAAGAATCTGCCCCAGCAGGACGCTTGACCACGCCCCTTCTGGAAGTACCTTCCCCAGCATCATCATAAGCCTTGCTGGCTCCTTTAGTCCTGACCGACCCAGCAGCCTGTTTTGGCACAAACTTACCAAACCTGCGCCGTCCCTCACCAGAACTAGTATCTGCCACCTTTTGTTCAGGCTTGTCCGTTGGAGGCTCAGCCCAACTGTCTAGCTCCGAACCACTCTGTTCACTAGGCAGATGATCCCTGGAATCAAGCTCAACCTCAAGGCCCACGTCGCAACATCGTCCTCATCATCATACCCAGGCTCATACCTGGGCGACTCTACCTCATACTGCCTCCTCCCTTCTCTATCATCTCTTCTATACACAACATGCCGCCGATTAGCTCTACCAGCATCCAGCATCTCAACAGACGGTTCACGCTCCTCCCGCCGTCCAGACGCCCGCTGATACCGCCTCTCGTTTCCATCTCCATTTCCTGATAATAATCAATAATTAAATATTAACATCTTAATATTTTAACATTTTTCATATATAAGACGACATTCAAAACGAAATACTTTACACAAATTATATTTATCAGGGATGCCAAATTTTAATTACTGCCTCCCCGAAGGATAACGCGAAAATTTAACGCAGTTACACAGTTTGCCCAAACAACCAACACACAGCAATCCAACAACCACCCCCGCAGCACCAATCACAGCCATAACAAAATGCTGCCAACTATTAGTCAACCAATCAATCGAGGTATTATACAGATGTACAAACCAATCTTCTGTAACCTCTACAACAAAAGCATGTGAATTAGCAGCCAATTCCGAAAGTTTAGCCTCTTCCACAAACTCCAACACCTGTCCTATCTCTCCCTTATCCAACAGATGCTCAAAATTCAACGGTACCTTCAGCCAACTATCCTCCAGCCGTTTAGTCTGAACCAGCTGCATTCCTGCCCCCTTGTTGCCCAAATATAATCCAGGTTTAACTCTCACAAATACTGGATTTTTCCTGCACTCGACAGCCACCAACAAGGAAACATTTTTAACTAATCTTGTGAACGGTTCTACAGCAACAATTCTATTGTCCATGAACAAAGAAAAATGACCAAGATAACACGGCAAATTCGCTCCTAAAGTCACATTCAACCATCTTTTTTTACACACAGACACAAGTTCCATCTCCCCTAGATGTTGTACCAACAAATTTCCGACTTGTTTGATGTTGGAATGAAACAAATTATTCTCCCAACACCCCTGTTCTGCCTGCAAAATCCTTTCCACCTGATGGTATGAAGAAGTCAGCTGTAATAATAAAGCACCATCCTCCTCCTTTCTACGCATCCAAGGAAAAAAATTCTTTTTAGCTGTTGTAATCCACAAAAATACATCCGGAACGTTGGTATGAAAATAATGCAAATCAGTCAGAAAGTCAGAAAACTCCACTTTTTTCCCCAGTTTCAATCCCAGCGAAAACTGTGGAGAAATCGCCAACCAACTTTGGCCACCCTGATTACTAGCATCATCCGCCATATTAGAAAATGTAAACAAAGTTAAATTTACAATTTCAACAGTCCGAAAATAACTAAAATGACGTCTATCTTCATGTGATTTATTGTGAACTATCACTCGATCAAGCCCAAGCCGCAGATCAGACTCCAGACAATGTGCACCAATGAACTGATCCTCAAGAAAACAACTGTTATCAGGTAACATTGAAATTTGTATATTTTTCAAATAACTTGTAATTTGAACTTCTTGAAAAGTATTAGGCACAAAGGTATTATTTAAATAAATACCATCCCCTCTGCACTGAGGGTCAATTCCATACGTCATCATATCCTCATACAGAATGGTACCATTTATGAAATAAGTCATTGACCGGTCATAAAACGCTACAGGCAACCGTCGTCCATCTATGTCTAACACCCTCTGTTCCTCCATCCTTTTACAATCTTCACTAGAAATTAACTCATCACTACTAACCACAGCTGGTGCCCCTAAATGTATATGGCTATATTTGCCACAATACCAGGTGTGAACCGTTCTGTCGACGTGACATTGTACCGCGGGCAGAAATCTCACTTCTACTTTTTTTAACAGGTGACCACTGATTGTTCCATTAAACTCATGCTGTCCAAACACTGTACATTCTGAAGCCCTCAATTCAGGACCGTCGCCAACACACTCCTTTACTAGCACAGGTATCACGTCAGCCCCACAGGATATTAAACACAATCCCCAAATTAAAAAATATTTACCTGATTTAAATTTATTATTATGACCAGACATTATTAGCTGATAACTGTTCACCAGTCCACCCGCAAATATCAACTGATTTAGCCTTTCATTGTAGAACAACTCTCCACCTACTAGCTTTGTCAGCACATATTTGTTATTAAAATAATCAAATAACAATTCATGAACTCTTATTATAATATATTTTTATAATATATATTTTTTTTTCAAAAATAATTATTATCAGCTCTCCTTTCCCTACTTTTTCCGTCCTCGAGTTCCTATCTGAACATGTACCACAGGACCCCCTACCTGAGATCTTAACCTCCTCCCAGTGTCCCATAAATATTTCGCCACCCGTGATCCACTTTTCTTAATTGTTACTAATCTTTCAGGTGAAGATTGCGGCGGCGCCATAGTCAAAAACGACTGTTCCGATGGAAGCTCAACCTCGTCAAAATTACCCTCAACTACAGGAGCAGGCACCACAGATTCATCTGTCACTCCCACCTCTACTCCTTCACCTACAGGTATATTTTCTCCATTAATATTCCACTCATTTCCATCCCCTGCAACTCTGTCATTATCAACCGCAACCTCACTCTCCTTCTCCTGGATCTCGTCACTCTGTCTTTCCTCTGCCAATTCAAAACCATCATTTTCAGATGACAAATACACAACATCTTCACTCTCTCTCTCCTCTACAGTTTCCCTCTCTACAGGCATATTATCCACCTCCAAAAATATCTCATCGGAAGGGCAAATTTCAGGTAAAGGAAAAACGTTAAAATTAACCTCCTCTCCTAAAACTTCCGTTCGAGCATGAATTTTTCGAATTTTATCTCTAGCCACAACCTGATTTTTCTTGATAGGATTATTCCCAAAAGGTGCCAATTCATACAATGCATCCGAAAATTTCTTAACTACAATAAAAGGCCCCCCATAAAAAGACTGTAATTTCTTGGACACGTCAGTCTTCACAATATTAAAGAAAGCATAACAAACATCTGTCACCCTCAATGCTTCCTTCTGTACTCTGTGTTTATTTTGAACCTCTAAATATAACTTGGATTTTGTAGAAATTCTCTTAATTACATCCTCCATATTTTTCAGAAATTCCAAATACGACCGCGAGGATGAAGATTCAACAGACGGAACTGGTGATAGAAAATCGAGGGGAATACGTGGCTGACGACCGAAAACCAGAAAAAATGGAGAATAGCCAGTTCTAGAACTCTTGGAGCAGTTAATCACTAACGTAGCCAAAGGTAATTTTTTAGCCCAGTCCTTAGTTCCATGATTTTCATCTACTTTCAAAGCAGCATACAAACTCTGATTTTGCCTCTCTACAGGATTCGAATTTGGATTCCTGGGGGGAACTAGGACAGTATCCACCCCCAATCCTTTCATCACCCCTTTAAACACACTGCTTGTAAAATTTGTACCTCTATCCGATCTCAAAGCCCTAAATAAACCATAGGTAGGTACAAAATTTTCCAATATAGCCTTTACAGTTGTTTCAGTTTTAGCATCAACCAACGGACATGTAAAAACATATCTAGAAAATAAGCAAACCATGATTAAGACAAATTTAACCGTCTGTCCCTGATGATAACATGGAGTCCAAGGACCAACTAGGTCCACTGACATATTAGCAAAAACTTCACTACTTTGAACAGAATGAGTTATAGGTGAAACATGTTTAGGATTACTTCCAGCCTTTTTCAAACATGTAATACAACTTCGCATTCTCGATTCCACAAACTTGTTCACGCCAGGCATAAAAAATCTCTCATTTATTTTACGTACTGTCTCCTGCACACCTCTATGTCCAGAACCATATCCACCATGAGCTGAATCAAATATATCATTGTATAAGGAAAGAGGCACTACAGGCCTCTCGACAAAACCCCCTTCGGCCAAAGGCTGTCTGAAAATTACAACCCCCTCTAGCACATACATATGGTCAATAAGATTGTACAATAGTTCTTTTCTGCCCGATAACTCCGCCCTCTCATAAGAAGACAACTGTCTCCTTTCCAATATCCATAACCTTATTTCATTTAGAATCTCGTCCTGCTGAAGACTACGTTGCCAGACAAACTCAACATCCACCTCATCCTCTGCAGAATGTACCTGCATAATGGAATAGATTTGATCCAGAAATGGTGAATCATCCAGGTAAGGATCCAAAATTTTACTATCTGTCTCTCTACACTCCTGACAATCCTTCAGTCGATGTTCCTTACAATCTAACTCAGTTCTCGACAAATAATCTACGTTCACATGCTTAGTCCCCTGTCGATGGATAACTGTAAAGTCAAAACTTTGCAAGAAAGTTATCCATCGATAGGTGACACCATTTATTGATCCTTTAGCCCAACGTTTATAATGCACTAGTGAAATACTGTCTGTCCGAACCAAAAATTCACGAAACCTACAAAAGTGTAAAAAATTCTTTAATGCATATACTAATGCACCTAATTCTCCTTTATAAGAAGGATAATTTTGTTCCCCAGCATTACACTTTTTACTACAGACACCGAACACTCTCTCTACACCATCCTGTTCTTGCGAAATAATCCCTGCAAAATACTGAGAACTATAATCTACGTCCACGATAAAAAGGTTAGGATTATCCCATTGAGGATAGCCTTTACACATCTCAGTCTTGAACATTTCCATAAATTCAGTCCATACTCTATTCAATTCTTCTGTCCACTTTATTATAGTGTCATTCCTGTGACTATCCAACATGCACGACCTCTTGGCATAATCAGCAAAATATCCTCTGTAATAATTGGTAAATCCCAAAAACTTCTGTAACTCCTTCCCTGTTCTAGGCTTGCCCCAATCCTTAATCCGTTCCAAATATGCAGGATTCATTTTCAATCCATTGGCACTAATAATATGCCCCAAATAATGGCATTCTCTAGTCAATAAATCACACTTATCTAAATTCAATTTCAGGTTGACCTGCCTAAGAACTTGAAACAGTGCCTGCAGATGCTCTACATGTTCCTCTGGACTTGATGAAAACACGATCAGATCGTCCAAGTAACTGATACAGAATCCATACATTCCTGGCAGGATAGACAGCACCTTATCCATCAGAGCACAGAACAGGCTGGGTGCATTACACAACCCAAATGGCAATCTGTTAAACAAATACATCCTGTTTGCTGCACTAAAAGCTGTCAACGGTTTAGAATCTTCATCCATAGTCATCGAATGGTAGGCAGCTGTCAAATCAAGAGTACTGAACACTTTGCCAGAACCCAGCTTCGTCAAATTATCAGAAATCAGTGGCAGCGGCCACGCCACCCGCTTAGTCATGTTGTTCAAATTGCGGAAATCGATGACAAACCTCAACTTCGCCTCTGCTCCAGGTGCAGCCTTCTTTTTCACAGCAAAAATAGGACTAGACCAATCCGAGAAACCCACCCCCCTCCTTTATCCCTGGCAAGGTAGGTTTAGATGGAATTTCAGAATTCATTCGTCCGGACAAAATAGGAATTTTCTGTATCTCCGCCACCACCTGTTTCTGTAAACAGGAATTAATAGGAACAGATTCCCCACAAAATTCAAACTTATCCTCATCCAAACAAATATTAATTTTATTCTTTTTCAGGAAATCAGATCCAAGATTCACCAGCCTACTCGTCACCTCAGGTACATAGAATATCTCAGTAAACACAGCTTGAGTTCCAGCAAATCTAAATTTCAACTCGACATATCCAATAATATTAACTTTCTTTAAATCTACTGAATACGCTGATAATTTAGCAGGACAAAACTCAATTCCATGTTTATCAAGAATTTCTCTAGATATTAAAGAATTAAAATTATTTCCTGTATCAATAATTCCTAACTCCTTCACCGTAATATCAGCCCCTGGCACAAAGAAATCTAAATCTGCACAAATAGGCATTTTCGTTATCTTCAAAAACTTCACAATCTCTTGAAAACACTAGTCATTTCTATCCATATATTTTCGAATTAAAATCTCAATGCAGGATTACAAATAATTAGTATATCCATGTTAATTAATTTTAAATTTTAGATATACATCATTCCACTACACAGCAGTCAGCCCTCCATCCGTCACCAGCCGCCAACATACTGTTCAATTTATGAAATCCTGTACATCTTCCAGACTACCAGCATCACACAGCTATACACCAAGTCTTTTCTCATACAAGTAAGTACCTCTCAAAGTTTTAACATTTACTTCAACTTTGCATAGGTACCTATCAAAATATAATATATAGTAAATATATATATATAAATATATATATATATATTGTTTTCATTAACACGATCACACCTTGACTGAAGAATAAGCAAGACAGTAATACTTTATAAAGTTGAGAGCAATTATCTGAATACAAAACAGCAAAATTAACTAATTACACATAGCAAACCCAGAAAAAAAAATCAACTACAGTACTATAACCTATATAATGAATACGAATAAAAGAACGATCTATAAATTTCATCTCAAAATGAAATTTATATATCGAATCAATCATATCCATTACATAGGATATTGCTGAAAATTGTTCCTAGCTATGTCAGCAATCATAGCCTCATACTGTTTCTCATCTCTGCTCTTTTCAGAATCCACAACAGGCCCCACCTGATTGACTGTCTTCTTCAGAAACTGCTCAGGTATTACCCTATTATTAGGCACTCCAGGACCTTCTTTCTTTTCGCTACCCGCTGAGAAAAACCTAGCTTTGGTCTTTCCTATGTGAGAATCAGGAGCTGGCGGCTTACCGTCTCTCTTCTGCCAGCAACTAGCCACTACATGACCTTTTTTCCCACAATACCAACAAATCATAGTTTTAGCCTTCGAATTCAGAGCCCCAATCACGTTCTCAACCTGATCCCAAGGAATATCATCATCCCCTTCAATCCACGCATTATTATCGCCAATCTCAGTCCTGCCCTCCAAATCAGATACATGCACTTCACTGATTACAGGCCTAGCTTTTACCTCCCTAGAATCCTCTAGCTTCAACCCTTCCATAGCCTGAGAATAACAGGACGTTACATTTTCAGGTGAAACGTGTCCAGAACGGGCCCAGCTTATGTAATGCTGACCTCTGCGAATCAAATAAGTCAAGAAAGCACTGTAATCTTCCAGGTAATGCATAGAATCAATGAAATTAGCCATATCTCTAGCTAAATCAGAAAACAGCAAGTTCTTAGCCACATTATTGTAGAAATCACGCCAAGATTGTCTAGAAATTTGACCAGGATGCATAAGCCTAAACAGCCGTAACTTAGCATTGAAGAACACATCCACATTCTGACCACTCTTTTGTTTCAGGGCGTAGAAGAATTCAGTAGCTGATTCTGTATCTGCAAAGGGTATCACCAACCTTCTTATCAACAGGTAATAACCTAAAGCACTTAGGGAAGCATTAGCCTCCGGCGTAATAAGCCTCCCCATCTTCTTCCCTTTGCACTCAAAAATCCTATTGTACAGGACGTCCTTGAAAAGCATAGGATCCTCCAACTTTGCGAACCGAGCAACCCTCCATAAGGATAAGAAATAATCCTCAAAATCAATGTTTCCATCCCAAAATGGAGCATCCCGCACAAAATCACTATCCCACTTGACTCCTCTTACAAGACAAAACTCCTTAAACTGCTCCTCTACAGTCTGTTGGCTTACACTACCGCCGGCCACCTTTTTATAGGCCTTAAGCACTTCAGCCCTTTCCTCAATTAAAGGAAATATATCCAACAATTGATTCTCATATTCGGTCAGACAACTCTCACGAACATTCATCCAATTTCCATTCCCAACCGGACCCAAAAACTCAATCTGCGAAAACTTCAGATGTCCAGGAGCACTTTTCACCCTTTTAGCCTCAAAATTTGTAGAATCCAATTTAGCCTCCACACTCAAACGATTAATGAAAGATGTATTAAACGAATCATCTCCCGTCAATTTGACACTAGCCCCCATACTTGTCTCATACAAAAAACCGCTAATATCCCCATCCGCTGGCAATTGCGCCACCTTTTTCTTAATAGTAGCCAAATCAACATCATAGCCTAACTTCTTATGCTCATCAGAATTCTTGAACTCTTTCACCTTATTCTCCAGCCGTTTATTCGCCGCCGTTAGCTTATCCACCTGACCTTTGACAGTCGTATGCTCCTTTAACATTGCCCTAACATATTTTTTTATGCTTTCAGGCACAACGTCATTCTCCACCTCGCCCAACGCCGACTCCACATTCGCATTGGCACCTGCACCAACATCCTCAGCCACAGCATCATCCTCCTCCCAATTTTCGGGAGTTCCATCATCATCCTGACTGTCAGTCTCCCGAGGACGCTTAGGCGGCCGTCCACGCTTGCCTTCATTTTTACCCCGCTCTCCTTTTTCTCCATCAGCCATATCCGAGCACTAGAACTAGATTCGCCGTGAAATTTAGATCAGAATGAGTTAAAGAATGAAATTCCACAGAAACCTAAAATATAAATCAAGTTAGAAATATAAAAAATAAAACAAAACTGTGAAAAATCCGAGATAAAAAAATCTCAAAAAGTGATTGAATTCAAATTAAACACCACTTCCCCCACCCCTAACTCAGTAGCAGGTCTAAATAACACGTAGCACAATAAGACTGCGCCAAATGTGAAATAGACAGACTTACATAAGTTAATGATAGAGTAGACTTAATATTCAATTCAAAATGCAAACAGATTTTTAAGTATTTATTATATTGGATTAAATGCAGTTTTTGAGTAAATAAGATTATATATATATACTTTATTTAGAAATGGTTAAATATATTAATAATTCAAAACTACTGATTATTTAAGCTGGAAAGTTCTGAAGTAGCAGGATGTCTGTCTGTATATCAGGACACCAAGCAACAGGATGACTGTCTGTTTAATTAATACAATGTATTAATTAACTATGCACTTTGAAGGGGTAGAATATCTGCCTATGCAAACTAGCTAAAGTAGTAGGATGTCTGTAAATAGCTGTATTGGTCTTAATAAAGACTCGAACCCAAACCAGATAATGTTCTGTGTTAGGACTCTCAATATCAACTGACTTAAATATATTTTCTCTTTATTCTTTCTGAGAGCAATTGAAGAGTAATTAAGAGTAACAACTAAAATATGTCTGCAAACTTAAATATATGACATCACAACATAAATATATGACATAAAGGTATTTATCAGGGATTTTAATGGAAAAGAATATTATAAACAAAATTGTTCCTTTTGTAAAGAATAGTTATTTCTCGTATCGCATTTCCGCTTTCCGCGGATATAGAATGTACAATTATAAGATCAAAAAAAATTTTTTTTTAGCCCCGAGGTGCCGACATAGTTTTTTTTCTCGTATTGATGAGAACTGGTTACTATCCACCGGATTCGAATGAATACGAGAATAGTTATTTCTCGCATCGTATTATAAACGACTTTCCGCGGATATATGTAGAATGTACAATTATAAGATTAAAACTAGTTTTTTTAGCCCCGATGTGCCGAAAGCTGGATATAATACGATGCTTTTTTTGTATGGATGAGAACCGGTTCCTATCCACCGGTTTCGAATGAATACGAGAATAGTTATTTCTCGTATCGTATTATAAACGGCTTTCCGCGGATATAGAATGTACAATTATTAGATTAAAACTAGTTTTTTTAGCCCCGAGGTGCCGAAGGCACCGGCTAAAAAAACTGGTTTTAATCTTATGATTGTACATTTCTATATTCGTAGAAAACTGGATATAAAACAATGCTAGACATAGTTTTTTCGTATGGATGAGAACCGGTTCCTATCCACCGGATTCGAATGAATACGAGAAAAATCATTAATTAAAATGTTTTGACGCTTCCAGTTTGAACCTAAGAATCAGAATTTCATAAAAGTATTAAAACCTTTAAAGTTAAATAATGAGAGCAAGTGTTTATAAAAAATTGTGGGTACCTGCTTAATTTACAATCCAATGTCCCCTCCCTCCCTCCCTGGTAGTTAATTACCCTGATATTTATCTAATTAAACATGGAAGTACAAACAAACTTTTATAGGAAATGCACTTGGAACACAAACAAGGATGACAACATCCAGAAACGGGAAGCTCAACAATTTAAATGTATGATCAAAAAACTTTTATACACAGTGATGTTTCAATAATCTTATGGTTCATATCGTCTTAAGAATCAGCATGTAAACAATAAATATCACAATATTTTTTTCAAAAAATCAACATGTTAAAAATGGACAAACGGACTGGTACCTAATTTTTTTTCCAGAAATAGTTGAGACAATCACAACATAGATGGAAAAGTTTCGAAATATTTTATTATATAAAATTACATCCTAATGTTAGAATGATGAAAATTTTAGGATCAAATTGTTTTTCTCTGGTAGGGCTGGGTCATTTAATTAATTAATCTTGATTTGGTTGTATACACTAACTGTGTTCATAGTTTTCCTCCAATAATTTTGATTTTTATAAGAAAGGGGAATTTCTGCTATATTAACTGAGAGTCAATTTATCATCCATTGTCTTATCACTTTATCATGACAAAAACCATTTGGAGTATTTCCATAAACAAATTACCCAAAGTTTTTAATCCAACGAATGAAAGAGAATACTTTTAAAACTGTGAGTACCAGTTGAATTTTCGCTCCAATGTCCTTTCCCTTCCTGGATATTGCCAGGGATCTAAAGGGATAAGACAATGGCCGATAAATTGGTTAATATCCCCAACGATGATACACAAAAGTACACCTTTTGTAGATTACAATTAGTAGCTGAAACGTTTGGACTCTCATTTTAATGAAACAACTAATCAAATTTAATAAAAGTCGCCAATTTTGTTACAGCTACGTTGCCATTTAACTTTGGGGACTAGTGTAATAAACAGCCCAATGTCCTCTACCTTCCTGGGTATTGCAGTTATTTTTATTGTGATCTACAAAAACCACATTTTAGAACGTTAAAAAACAGTTTTCTAATAAACCTTTCAAGTACAAAAAACAACTTAGTAAATCCATTTCAGTTGACGCATTTTTAAGGGTTTAAATATAAACAAATATTTTTAGATAGGATAAGTCCAATTGAAAAGTTGCGTGATTATTTTTGCAAGTTTTTACTAAAAATATATTATTGTATTAAATTCAAAGTTTTACTGTTTGTTACTCTTTTTTAAAGTAGCGAAGCTACATAATAATTTATCCGTATGTTTGCCTGTCCCTAAAAAACTTTTTGAGGGGGAAATTTGATTTTCTCAGCTCACATTCAAGATAAATGGCCGAAATATCGTGTCAAAATCACATTATTATGGAACATTGTAATAATATCCATAGCTATTATTACCTTATATTTTAACACTAGCGGCTTGTTTCATATACTCAAAAGCGAGAGAAAAATAGCTTAAAACCATCCCACGATTTAAAATAAGATAGCATAAAACCATCCCAGCACCTATGTGAAGCTAACCTGAAATGAAGAACCCAATGGGTTCAGTAATTATTGAGATCTTAAGCTTCAGACAAAAAAACCTTACTACTTTATATAGGTAATAAAATTATATATGTTGTTATTATTGATTTTGGAAGATAATATTTTACATGCTACTTTTTGGCATGTATTAGACTAAATATTACCAATTTCCTATAGATTTCAAGTTGGGTTTAGTTCTTTATCCCTTTAATAACTATCAAGCTAGTATTATTATTTTCTTAAAACAAAAAAAAATCTAGAAATTAACAACCAAAGCTTATCAAGAAAATGCCATTGATTACTAAATATAATACTTTTCGTAAAAGTATATTCATAATTTTACAGATGAAATGGTGTATTATTTTCATATACTCTGATAAAGTGATGTCGCAGCTGGCTAAAATAACCATCCACTTTCCCCTCCAACTGGAGGACCCTACTAGCAATCGATGAAAAAATTTCTCCTGTCAATATATCCTACATCCATTTTCAGTTGTATTGTAAAGTAAGGGTGTGAGGGTTTAAAAAACCCTCATTATACAAAGAAAATTTGTTTCTTCTATAATCAGGAAGGGAGGGGACATTTGACTGTAAATCACACTGGTACCCAAAGTTTTATTAGCTCTTTTTCTTATTCGTAGGCTCAAAAACTATTGAAATTTAGTTGGTTTCTTTGCAACTAGTAGTGTCCAAACATTTCAACCAATAATTTAAAACTAATTTTATTTGTCTTATCCCTTAAGATCCATGGTGGTATTAATAGTTACAGGTGATTGTAAATTTTTATTACGTCTGCAGTCTTATACAACCAAGTGTAAGGGGATATGCTAATGGAAGATTTTTTTTTACCGCCCCCACTAGGTTACTATGATTGGATGTTTAAGTTTTTTAGTTAAGGTCTATTTTGTACAGAACATATTTTTCTCTCGAGTCTCACGAACTTTTTAAAAAAAGTCCTTGTACTTGTGAAACTTTAAACCTAAAATATCTACGAGTACGAAGTATAGAATGAAGGATTTTTATAGATTCTCTATAACAAAATGTTTATTTGATATTTTTACTATACTACAGTCTCCTGTTCTATTCATATTAGATATTGTAAATACATACATACATATTGCAAGATGGTAACGAAAGTTTTATAAACTTGCTTTTTCTTTGATTATCTAAAATATAATTGTTATTAACTTTGATTGGTTGGTTTAACTAGCACAACTTTAATCTACAGAAAGGGTAACTTTTACCATTATCCTATTAAAACAAAGATGACAAAGAATATTGACTTAGATTCTTTGCTTATTAGATAGTGAATAGTTGTCCTAGGAATTACCATTTTCAACACATCGTGTTACTATTTGGGTAAGCCTCATATTGTGTTCAACTCTTAATAGAGCAATCATTTGCCCCAAAAGAAACTTTTATATATATATATATAAAATAACGTCTTCAATCATAATTATGTATAACATATTTTGATTTGCTTCTTATCAATATAGATAATAAACAAATATTCTGATTTCAGCAGCTTCAAATTTATGCAAAAAAAGTAGGAAAAGTGGGGTAAAATAAAGTATAGTATTAAATATTTTCTCTGAATGAAAATTAAATATTTCAAATATTTTAGAGGATTTGTTGTTTTTTCCGTCTCGTTGAAATAATTAACATTTACATGTTTTTTTTTATATTTATTCCTTATAAACTAAATTACAATTGTTATAGTAAACTATACTGAATTATTGAAGTTAAAGTTACTTTAGTTGGTATACATTATTCTTTTAAGTTTGTACCTTTTCATAAATATAAAAACTCATATTTATCAACTGCTTTGATAAGGTCTAACTGCTCAAAATTACCTAAAGTGAAAATTTTATTGCCTTATATTTTTATGCTAGACACATGCAATTTAGAAAAATAGTCTCTTGTTTTGATGTGTCAAAATTAGAATATAAAATCAGTCTACGCAGCCTATTTTAAAATGCAGCTTTTCTTGTATTTATTACGCATCCCTTTTTAAAGTGTTGGGATAGTTTTAGGCTATTTAACTGCCCTTCTTCCCTTAGATGCTAGGGACACAGTCGTGTGTTACAATGATTATCATGAAAGGCTTCAAAACGATAGAACAACTCTAACACACCTAATTCAATGATTTAACTTATTTATACAAGTATATACCTTAAATTTTTTGTTTGTACGTAATTGTTCTTGTTGAACAATCAACAATTGTCTGGAATTACTGCATCTAAGCAAGGATATTAGACATTATTTTCAAAAAAAATTTGGGATCATGGAAAGAAAACAAAGTCATTTCTAAATTAGGACAGAAGTCACCTTCCTAGGAAGGACATAAGTAGCCTTCCTTAAGTAAGAATTTGTTAGATGAAGGGCATAACATGCCTCCCTTAACAAAGATTTTGCAAGATTGAGGACATAAGTAGCCTCCCTTCACCTCACAAAACCTAGCTTTTTGATCCTTCACATAGCAAAATCTTGCATAAAATTGGTTTTTGGTCCATCACATAGCAAAATATTAGAAAACTTAGCTTTTCTGTCCTTCACATAGCTAATTCTTGCAAAACATAGCAAATTCTTGCAAAACATAGCAAATTCTTACAAAACATAGCAAATTCTTGCAAAACATAGCAAATTCTTACAAAACATAGCAAATTCTTGCAAAACATAGCAAATTCTTACAAAACATAGCAAATTCTTGCAAAACATAGCAAATTCTTACAAAACATAGCAAATTCTTGCAAAACATAGCAAATTCTTACAAAAAATAGCAAATTCTTGCAAAACATAGCAAATTCTTACAAAACATAGCAAATTCTTGCAAAACATCGCAAATTCTTGGAAAACTTAGCTTTTTGTCCTTCACATAGCAAATTCTTGCAAAACATAGCAAATTCTTGGAAAACTTAGCTTTTCTGTCCTTCACATAGCAAATTCTTGCAAAACATTGCAAATTCTTACAAAACATAGCAAATTCTTGCAAAACATAGCAAATTCTTACAAAACATAGCAAATTCTTGCAAAACATAGCAAATTCTTACAAAACATAGCAAATTCTTGCAAAACATAGCAAATTCTTACAAAACATAGCAAATTCTTGCAAAACATAGCAAATTCTTACAAAACATAGCAAATTCTTACAAAACTTAGCTTTTCTGTCCTTCACATAGCAAATTCTTGCAAAACATAGCAAATTATTGCAAAACATAGCAAATTCTTGCAAAATATAGCAAATTCTTGCAAAACATAGCAAATTCTAGGAAAACTTAGCTTTTTTGTCCTTCACATAGCAAATTCTTGCAAAACATAGCAAATTCTTGGAAAACTTAGCTTTTCTGTCCTTCACATAGCTAATTCTTGCAAAACATAGCAAATTCTTACAAAACATAGCAAATTCTTGCAAAACATAGCAAATTCTTACAAAACATAGCAAATTCTTGCAAAACATAGCAAATTCTTACAAAACATAGCAAATTCTTGGATAACTTAGCTTTTCTGTCCTTCACATAGCTAATTCTTGCAAAACATAGCAAATTCTTACAAAACATAGCAAATTCTTACAAAATATAGCAAATTTGGCTAATTTACTAAGGATTCAAACCATTTCCCAAATCTTACAGTCGGTACCAAGGACACCAGGTCACCGTATCTCAAGAACCGGTGGTCGGATCGCGCTGAAAATTTGTTTTTGAGTTTAGGACCCTTATTGCAAGAATTTGCTATGTTTTGCAAGAATTTGCTACGTTTTGTAAGAATTTGCTATGTTTTGTAAGAATTTGCTATGTTTTGCAAGAATTTGCTATGTTTTGTAAGAATTTGCTATGTTTTGCAAGAATTTGCTATGTTTTGTAAGAATTTGCTATGTTTTGCAAGAATTTGCTATGTTTTGTAAGAATTTGCAATGTTTTGCAAGAATTTGCTATGTTTTGTAAGAATTTGCTATGTTTTGCAAGAATTAGCTATGTGAAGGACAGAAAAGCTAAGTTTTCTAAGAATTTGCTATGTTTTGTAAGAATTTGCTATGTTTTGCAAGAATTTGCTATGTTTTGTAAGAATTTGCTATGTTTTGCAAGAATTTGCTATGTTTTGTAAGAATTTGCTATGTTTTGCAAGAGTTAGCTATGTGAAGGACAGAAAAGCTAAGTTTTCCAAGAATTTGCTATGTTTTGCAAGAATTTGCTATGTTTTTCAAGAATTTGCTATGTTTAGTAAGAATTTGCTATGTTTTGCAAGAATTTGCTATGTTTTGTAAGAATTTGCAATGTTTTGCAAGAATTTGCTATGTTTTGTAAGAATTAGCTATGTGAAGAACAGAAAAGTTAAGTTTTCCAAGAATTTGCTATGTTTTGCAAGAATTTGCTATGTTTTGCAAGAATTTGCTATGTTTTGCAAGAATTTGCTATGTTTTGCAAGAATTTGCTATGTTTTGTAAGAATTTACTATGTTTTGCAAGAATTAGCTATGTGAAGGACAGAAAAGCTAAGTTTTCCAAGAATTTGCTATGTTTTGTAAGAATTTGCTATGTTTTGCAAGATGAAGGACATAAGCAGCCTTCCTTATGTAAGAATTTGTCAGACAAAGGACATAAGTCACCTCCCTTAAGTTAGATTTTGTTAGATGAAGGACATAAGTAGCCTTCCTTAGATCAATTTCCAGTGACTTCTGTCCTAATTAGGAATGACTTTGTTTTCTTTCCATGATCCAAAATTTGTTTTAAAAAAAATGAGATTAAAACATGGATTATAACATCCATAAAAGCGTAGCTTTAATCAAGCGACAGAACAAACATATATTAACACTTGTAGAATATCAGAAAATATTAATTTGTACAGTTTTGTTTAAGGACATACCTACATTTTAAAGACCTGATTATAGAGATGCTTAGTTAGTATTAGCTAGTAAGAAATATAACAATTTAAAATTGATTCTGGACTCAAAATGAATAATAATAATCCTTATTCCCATTCGTGACTAGAATTACATTTCTACACCTAAATAGATTCATTTGGTTTAAAAATAACTTTTCTTTTACAACACTTTCTATTTATAAATGGACAATTTATTATTTGTGACTAATCAATTCCTATTATATAAAACTAGCGGATTCGCTAGTTTTAAAGTTTTTTTTAACTAAATCTAAAAATTCTTCTGTATATTAAAAAGTTTGGGTTATAAAGTTTGAGCACTACTACTATTAGCAAGATTTATTTTTTTAGGCCAACGAATTAGAGATCTAGTTAATAAAAATAAGAACATTTTACAATCATTTGTTCCCTCCCTCGCTGGATATAATTATGAATTTATTTAGTAACAATTACAAAGGGGAAATAAAAACGAGGAAAATTTGAATATTTAGTTCAAGGTTGGATAATAGATTTAATTAGAATTATGAACCCGTTCTTCTAAGGGTTTATATGTTAATGTACATCTTTTAAAATATGTTCTGTTTTTGGTTAATCAAGTAAGTCTAAAACAGTAATAATATTCAGATCTGAGGTGGATTCTTTAAAAAAATTGTTTTCGTGAAAAATCCTCCAAAATCACATAAAAAATCTACAAAAATTAAATAAAAATCTTATGTTAACAATTCTTCTATGATTTTGTTTAATTTTTGTAGATTTTTAATGTGACTTTGGTGGATTTTTCACGAAAACAATTTTGCCCCACTAAGCGATTAGTGGGGCAAATTTTTTTTAAGAATCCACCTCTGGTACATGCGCAAGGACGGTGTAGGGGGTGTCAAAACCCCCAAAATAAGACATTTTGGAGCACTGCCTTTTAACCCCCTTAACCCACTGAATGTTCACGACCCTCTGGTTATTCGCTATGTACGCCACTCATTTAGATCCTTCATATATGTGTGTGTGTCTGTGTGTATCGGAGGATCTCGCAGACGGCAAGTAGTATTTTAAATACCCTAGTTAGATTTGGCCTAGGTCAATGTAAATTCTTGTTATTCATTCTAATATTTATGAAACCATTTAGACTTTTTTATTTTGTCATGTTGTAAAAAAAAATTACGGGGAGAAAGGGGAAATTAGTCTGAAAATTACATAGGTACCCAAAGTTTTATAACCAAGTTATCTTTGTTGGCTCATAAACTTTGGGCACTTTTATTAAATTTCGATTGGTTGGTTTCTTATATACTATTAGTAATCAAATTGTTTAACCAATACCTAATTTTTTTTACAAGAGGTAATTTGTGATTCATTACTGTAAATCTATTAATCGTCTATTGTCTTATCCCTTTAGATCCCTGTTTATTTTGTAAGGTTGTTATAAAATCAGCATGAAATAAATTCATTATAAACTTTATTTACAGCTTTAAACTTTTGGAATAAAATATTTTATCTTTTTGATTAAAAAATATTAATTTCTTTGTGTAACGTACATTTTAATATCTTGATTTGAGACAATTTTACACAAATGTCAAATATTAAAATAAAACCCACAATAGTTATTTCTCGTCATCGTATTAAAACAGCTTTCCGCGGATATAGAATGTACAATTATAAGATTAAAACCAGTTTTTTTTAGCCCCGAGGTGCTGAAGGCACATGCTAAAAATACTGGTTTTAATCTTATGATTATACATTTTTATATTCGTAGAAAGCTGGATATAATACGATGCTAGACATAGTTTTTTCGTATGGATGAGAACCGGTTCCTATCCACCGGATTCGAATGAATACGAGAAAATTAGTACCAGCGTTCTTAGAGCAGGCCTTTGGCCCCTCGGGTCTAAAAATATTTATTTAATCTAATAATTTTTTGTTATCCACGTAAAGCTGTCTATAATACAATGCGATAAATAACTATTATTTATCAGGAATAAGGAATAGGTTTGCTTGGATCTATATGAATTGTCAGGATTATAAAAATGCAGTTTTATCATGATCAGACAATTATCCATTATGTCTCAGAATCCAACAGACGTAACTGTTATTATTGTTCTTTCGTTGTATGACGTTCAAACCTTAATTATAGAAAAGCAAAGCTTTTAAAACTGCATATACAAAAGTCTAGAATTTCTAATATAGGATTTTTGTGTCGCAAGATGACGCTACCATATGGTTGGTCGAGGATTTAGAGGCTGTTAGAGGACAGGTAGCGACATCTAACATAAATTTTGAGCATTTAAAACAATTATATATTGAGATAAAAATCGCGCAACCTTTCATATTAAAAATAATAATATTAAGCCAATTATTTTTAGGAGAGAGAGGACATTGGACTGTAAATTATACTGGTACCCAAAGTTTTATAACGAAATTATCTTATTTATTTGTAAAAAAATTTATTTGTAAAAGTATTTTTATTAAATCTTGATATGTTGTTACAAAATTTCCCTCCAATAATTTTATTTTATAGAGATTTACTAGAGAAAAAAAAAATATTATGATATCAGTGGCAGGTTTTAGGCTATAAAAAATTATTTCTCTTGTCAATGATATCTACATAATAATTTATAAAAAAAAATATTGTATCCTTAATTATGGAATCTCATAAATATAAAACTTTTATAACAAAGTAAAAGAATGTCTGTCTGTCTCTACGGGGGGCAAATGGAGAGGTCGTCAATTTTACGATGTGTTGCCCCCCAACGACAGCTGAAAAACACATATTGGTTTCGTGATTTTTTCCAAATTAATTTCATTGTTGGTATACGCTGATGCTTACCTTTTTAAATAACCAAAATCTTTAAAAAATCCACCCTTTTTTCTTCTTCCTTTTTTAACAAAAATAAAATATTTTGTTTGTATCTTTTTGTACAAATAGACAGACAGACAGAGTTATGGGCGCAGCTGCTAGTAACCTAGGCCTAATAAAGCATTTTATGCAATTGGAAAACTTTAACCAAATCATTTTAATCAGGGATGGAGGGAACTTTAAACTCTAAATTACATTGATAACTCAAAATTGTATAAACATGTTATATTATTTGTTGGCTCAAAAACTCTCTGTAACTTTATAGAATTTTCATAGTTTGGTTCGAAACTTTTCAACCAATAAACTTAATCTACAGAATCTTTGTTTGGAATGAATATAAATTCCTGGTCCATTGTCTTATCCCTGTATTTAACCCTTACAGACCTTACCCTTGATCTTTCCGAGGGCAAAGTCCACCCCCTACATTTGCAACCCCCCACCCCCTCAAAAAAAGTGCGATAAATACCATAACTACACGGAAAGATACTCCCATATATCTCCGGGATAATTGAAGGCCAAAGTGGGGTAGCAACTATTCTTACCGGAGGGTCAATATGAGAATTTACGAGGGTTGGGAGAGTGTGGAGGTGAGTGGGGGGGGGGGGGGATCTAACGGAAGCTGCACGGCTCTGAGGTCATACCTCTTTGCGTAGCTAGTGTACTACTACTTACTTTTACCGGAGAAATAATAATAGGCCCACAAAGTTTCCGTTAGTTTTTTGGAAAAGCCACTGAGAGAACATGGCTTAATGTTGCTATTTTTTTGTGATATTTTAAACTTATTTTATTATTATGTTGGTAGTTCTTGAAAGAATTGATTTATAGTTGTAAAACTTTATGTATTTTATTACTGTGTATTATTCGATAATTTATTTTAAAGTGTTTTAAAGTTTAAGAATATTGTTCTCTTATTCGTCTGCTCAAAAATTTATTCTAAAGCAGTAAAGCCATTTTCTTTTAGAGGGATTTTTTTACATTGCCAACCCCTATGTTGATTGAAATAATTGCCTTTTATTCAATCGAGTTGTATATAGAGTATATAATTGTTTCAAAGAAATTAATATAGCTTTTAACACCAATGTAGAAGTTTATACTATTTTATAAACTTCTTACAAAGTTTTTAAATATTTAATAATAAATCGGGAGGGGTGGAGAGAGGGGGTTAAGGGGCGATTTCTTGTTGAGGTTCAATCCCTTTACATAGTTAAAAACTTTCAAGATATATTGAAGACATCCTGTTACTTTTATATCAATCATATTTTTAATTTTCATTCTTTTTTTCTCATGTTCAAGTTTTGTTCTCCCCATAACGAGTCTAACTGTTAACGGAAAAGTAATAAAACAATTGAAAACAGCTTTCATACCTGCCATACCAAGGATATCGTATAAAAGTTGAAAAATAAGTTTCTTTAAAAATATTTGGAAAAATAATATATTCTGTCTCAATAAGATTCGCTTTTACAATTTTTTTACGTGTTAGATAATTAATTAAAATTGTCTTTATTTAATTTTTAAAACAGTCAGAAGAAAAAGAGATACCCCCCATCCCATCGAGGGAGGGGGCATTGCACAGTAAATTACACAGGTCTCTAAAGTTTTATCAAAATGTTTTCTTATTCGTTGGATCAAAAATTTGGGTACTCTTTTCTTCCATTGTCTTTCCCTAAAGATGCCTTCATTTTCCTTGCTTTTGATATTTAATCCATGAATATAATAGTTGTCAGTCTTATCATTTCTTTGGAAAACTTTATTGTTTTCTCTCAGGGATATAGGGGATAAGACATGGATAGAAAACCATCCATGAAGAAAATTTGGCTGTTTACCATTTAGGACCTATCAAGAAATGAACCCCTACCCCTGTCAAAGCCCACATTATGTCAAAAATGTTCCATGTGACGTCATAAAAATGAGGGAATATCCATCTCTTTTTAGAAGTTTTCTTCCCACTTCTCCTCTCATATCGCTCATTTTTATGACGTCACATGGAACATTTTTGATACAATTTGGGCTTTGTCCCTATCCCCTATTTATAAACTATTTTAAAATAAGGGAAGGGGATAGTATGCCTAACCCCGTGTGGGGCCCCAAATTGGCGGGTTTACCCAGTACCCTTTAAAACCTAACCTGACCTAAAATTTAAAATAAAAAAATACATTCTCCCTTATCTTTAATCTTTTGAATTCTTTCAAAAAAGTGAGAGGAAGGTTTCCTTAAAAATATTTAAAATCAAGATTCAATCTTTTAAGGAATGAGATACAAGATTATACCTATATGATACAGGAATCTTTTTTGCAAGATTTTTAATTGATAGAATGGTGTTTTTATTAAAAATTTACATACATAAAATACCAGAAAAAATTATTTATTAAAGACTTTCCTAATATCCATGATTTTCTTTTCCTTAGGCAAAAACTTTATTTATTTTTAATAGCTTAGCTTTTGCTGTCAGTTTTGAGGATATACATTTAGATTCTCAATTAAAAATAAGAAATTAACAAAACAAAAAGAAAAACGAAACTTGAGTTACAACTCTTTAAATATTTAACATTATTTTGTAGTTTGATCAAAATATTTCGTATAAAACTATCCCAAAAATGCTTGAAAAAACAAACTTACATTTTAAAACTTGATTATGGAGATGCTCCGCTTATAACTTGGTGCCTTGTTGTCTTAGGAATCATAATTCCAAAAATCAGATGAATATGATAAATTTATAATAAAAAAGTTGTTTCAAAAATTAAATTCGATAGGACAATTCTAACATGTCTAAATGAACGATAAAAACTATCCTTTACGAACAGTCATGAAGACCTACTCTAAATGTAGAAAAGTTTTTTTTAAATAGACAAAAATGGATAAAATATTCTTTATTTCTATCCCTATCTTGTAAGTTTTATGATGTGGAATAATTCCTTTTAATCTAAAACCTACATTTCATAATGTTGGAGTTTAAAACTTTGTAATAAAAACGTGTAATAAAAAAGTATGTAATAAAAACTTCAATAACAAAAATCACGAAACCTTTTAAAATGTATATTGTATTATGGTTTTTTGAAGCATTAAGCTAATAAGAAAACACGTTAAAATCTAAAATTCGATTTAGTACCCCAAAAAATATTAAGTCTTTAAAAAACTTGGTTAAAATATGAAGAATGTTGACTTAATTAATCACTAAAAAATCCAACCTTTTATCTTGAACAGAAGTTGAGAAAATCACAAAAACTTGAAAAACTAGGAATCGATCTAGCACCCTGGTATCTTAATAAAAATAGGTGGAATTATGTATAAAGTAAAATTTCAACTGTCTATCTTGTATAGGGATTGAAAAAATAATGAAAACTTAAAAATCTAGGAATCGATCTAGCACCCCAACCAATACAGGCATCTAAATAAAACTTAATCGAAATATGTAAAATATAAATTTATTTAATCCCTGAAAATTCCAGCCATTTATCTTGAACAGGAATCGAGAAAATTACAAAAACGTAAAAATCTAGGAATCGATCTAGCACCCCAATCAACAGACAGACGGACAAAACAATGTAAAGATTACATGGGCATATATCATAGGAATCTTCACTAAAATTTCAGCTGTCTATCTTGAATAGGAGCCGAGAAAATCACGTTTTCCCCATAGTGTTACGGACTGACGGACGGACGGACATAGTGAATTATAGAGTAGCTTCGCTACTAACAAAGTTGGGGGAAAGAACAACATATGTTTATATTTTTACTAAAGTAAGAAGATGTTTGTCTGTATGTCTGCTTAATTAAAATGTTCTCTGCAACTATCAATTGTGATAATATAAAATATGATGGCTATATCTGTTGCTTTTTATTCAATCATATATACGAAAGTAACAGGCTGTCTATCTATCGTCTTAATGTGTCCTTATATCAAATTAGCATGACGTCTGTGTGTCTGTCTGTTGGCACTGCAAGACCTCGCTAACTGCTTAACCGATATGGTTCTTTTTACAATGTAGCTTCTCATTCTTTTGAGAAGGATACAACTACCCTCCTAAGAGAAATCGCCCCTAAGAAAAAAATAACCCCCAAAAATACTTTTATCTTACTCTATCTTATTAAAACTAAAATTTAAAATGAAGGAATATACTTTTCCTTTCCCCCAATTAAAGTTTTCGTAGAAGCCTCTAGGGGCGCAGAAAAGAAGGATATAAACATCATTCACTAATATGAAGCGTGAGAGAAAGATATAAATTTAACAAATGTGCATTTATAGTTGAAATAGTAAAATATAGGAATATGTGTCAGGGAATAAAAGATATGTTTATAAAAAGGAAAACGGGTATAAATGTAAAGATGTACATGTATAACTTAACATAAAATGAATACTATACATATATAATTTGTATATTAATATACTCTAGTAGGTTTGTCTCTTAGGGCACTCTAATTGCAAAAACTCAAATAGCGGTATACAATATTCTGTTGGAAGGAGTCCGTCAGTGAGGAAAGTTCATAGTTATAGAGATGCTGTTTACTGATATAATCCGTTCTAATAATATCAGTTAAAGGCTATGCTTAAGTCAAGGTGTAGTTAATTGTAATATTGAGTAAGGGTGAGGTAGGTTGTGCTAAAATTCCGTACAGGTGTGAGTTTTAAGGCATAAAAACAGTAGTAAAACGATAAAATTTATGTCAACTTAAATTATTTTTGTCTATAGTTCTTTTCAATAATGAATACACATATTTAGTGAATATTATCGTTCTTCTACTGTTTTTAAGCCTTAAAACTCACACCTTTACGGACTTTTAGCACAACCTACCCCCCCCCCTTTATTACAAAAATGTTTTTAATGAAGCTTAAAAGATTTTTGTTTTTAAAAAATTTACTTTGCCCCTCCAAAAAGCAATTACAAAATCAGGCTTTGAAGATCTTTAGTATTTCTGCTAAATTGCACCTATATAAATGCATGTAATGATACACATTATTTTTTGTCCCATTTCTTATAACCTTTCCCCTGCATATATGGATACCTAGATGCAGTTTTCAAAACCTAGGCGACAGGTTAACATAACAAAGGTTAGGAAAATAAGTGTCTACTCACATATAGATTATAATTTTAACTTTCATACTTTGATCTGAAAACTTATTTTTCAATAATATTTAACTGAATATGAATATTTCTATTTCATATCCTATTGAAGCATTTCACCTAAAAGGGATTTAAATCTTTCCAAAAAACCCCTCAAATGGTTAGTCCTAATATATAGTACTAGCGGTTGCACCTCTAGAATCTAGGTATCTGTATTTAAAGGGAAAAGAAAAAAAACATAATAATAGCCTAAAATTACTAAAAAGGCTTAAATATAAAATTGAGATAGTCCAAAACCATCTCGGGAATTATGTGTATCTTCCCTAAAAAGGCTAACTCAAGTATTTCAGTAGTTATTGAAATCTTAAGCTTCAGACAAAAGCAACCTTTCTACATTATATAGTAGGATATATACCCAAATATTATGATGTGCAAGAGTTATCTTTATTTAACGCATTACAATTGCGATAAGTATTTACTGTATCCAAGACTCTTAACCCAAAATTTCCATATATTTATGTAAACAAGTTTGGAACATGGTCGCTTCAAATTAAAATTCTAAGCAATGGTTTTGAAATCCTACTGGAAAAAAAGGATAAGGATAAAGAAAAACAATTGATCAAATAATTTAGTGTTCTGCCTCAAAGTTTCTGTCGAGCACTGAAACCTTCTTTATTTTACCATAAATAAAAATAAAAAATGGGGTGGGGTAGTTAATTTTTCGTTTTTTTGCTTTTTACTTTGTGTCATGCTTGGTTAGGATAGCTCGCAGGGATAGAGCCCCCGCATTGGTTTGACATAGGTATGACCTAACCCCTTAATCTAAATTTCTATCTTAATAAGGGGGAAGTGGGTATTTTCCGTGATTGCTAAGCATTTTGGTGTTCTTTAATTTACATACCTTTCTACCGGTATAGTTGATGATGTCATAATTCTTATTTAAATATTGAGAGAAAGAGAAATTTTTGTTCAATTGTCTTATCCCCGTCCAATTCAATTCTACAGTACAGGATTCAGTTTGCAAAAGATTTATTGACTGTAATATATACACAAGGAGGGAGAAGGCAATATACAGTAAATTACACCGGTACCCAAATTATCTTATTTGTTGACTTATTAACTTTCAGTTAATTTAGATTGGTTGAAAGTAACTACTAACATTAGTATCCAAACATTTTAACCAATGCTTTCTGAAGGCATTCTTGTTTAAGTTATCACGGATGTATATTAATAATAGTGTTGGACCGGATATCCAATATCTAATGTCGGATATCTGGTAACTTTCCGGATATCGAATGTTGGGTACATTTCTTATAACCTTCCCCTCCCTCTCCCCCGTAATTAATAGAATTATTATTATTATTATTAATTATTAGAAATTAATAAATAACATAATTTTGTTTTATTTAGATATAAAAAATGTGAAAATGAATTATAATTGATACATTTCAATACGATATCTATAGAATCTAATAAAAAAAATGAAGTAGATATTATCAATAAATCGTTAAATAAAAATCTGTAAGAAATGGGTGATATGGATAAAGGACCCGTTGAGGTCCCTACAGTCACTATTGTTCATAAGGCACATTTCAAATTTTAAATATCAAACAATTTAATTTAATAAAACTAGTGAAGATAAAGTTTTTTTGTGTTTCTTGTAAGATCTTACTTTTATTGGTCTTGTTTTAGGCTATTTTGAACTAGAATCTAGGGGCTCTAAATTTATAGGGAAGAAGAGGTATAAAAAATAGCCTGAAACCATTCATTTATCAGAATATGTACTTTTTTTTATAATTGATATGCCCATATGATTGTATGAATTTTAGTAATCAAAGGAATACATTCACAACTCCATATCAATCTTCTTAGATATAGAATAATTCATTAAATTTAGATTCGATATATTATATAGATTTACAATTATAGACAACTTTTTTGGTGTTTATTTGTAGTTTATTTAATGACCCTCAGAGCCTTTGTATATATAGTTGCCTAAGTTTTATTTATAAAAGAGAGAGGGACATTCAAGTCTTACAAATTTCAAAGCACAATTAATTAGTTTTCTTTTTTTAAAACTCTTGTTTGTACGAAATGTTCCAAAGAGGAACAGCAATAGATTATAACATATTCTACAATTTGTACAACAAACCTTTTGGTTGTATAGCCTTTAATGTAAAGTTCTAACTAAATTGCGCCTGTTGGTATGCTTGGGATCCTTACATAGTAGCAGTAGGAACTATTTTAACTTCTTTATTTAAAAAGACTTTTAATGAATGTACAAATTCCAAGTGCCTACAATAGATCCATCATATTGTTCATGGATTTGATTTTCAGAGATTGAGGGGACATTGGACTGTAATTTACACTGGTATTCAAAGTTTTATAAATCCAAACTCTCAATCTGTAACTTTAAAATTTTGGGTACTTACTTTAAGTATCTAAACTTTTTCATCAATCATTTTAATCTACAGAAGGGTTAGTTTTATTTATCGTGATTTGGGGTTACATTATTTTAACGTCATCGCCTTATCCCTTAAGATCCGTGAATTTTGCAATCAGTCCAAGATTAGAATCTAAATAAATTACTATGGTCTGTATGAATATATATTGAAATACAGGGAAAGGTTGATGCAAGATAAAAGACAATTTTGTCCACGAATGCATCATCGTATTAGCATAATGTTAAAATGCTATAATTAATATTAAAGTGTTGTACAGTAAAAACACAGTTTTTTTGGTCAATTCATTTTTTAAAATAATTAGTTGTATGTTTACTAACTGCTATACCCTTAGAAGCCTCTAGGAGCACTTGAATTGGGAATGGAGAGGGGGTTGGTGGGGATATCGATCCCCAACTTTCAATTTTCAAAAGTAAAAAATAAATTGGGGAGGCGGGTTGGAGGTTACCCTCCCAAATATTGTTTCAAACCTCCACATTAACAATGAGAAGCTACATCTTGCAGGAGAACCATATCGGATCAGCAGTTAGCGTGTTCCTCTTACTTTTACATAAGGAATAATAATATTCTCAATATTTTGTTAGTAAATCACTAAATATGACATTTCTGCATAAGACAACATTCTTTTAAAATCTTAATAATTATAGAGTAGATTCTCTTTCGGTTCATCCTTCACATTTGACTAGTAATTTGAAATGGAATGTGTGTTTGTGTGTTAGATTAAATGCAAGCTAGGATATGCAGAACTGTACAAACCAGCGCCCGGCTTTGGCAAGGGAGAAGCAGTAAGTAACATTTTATTATGCTATTTAATGATTACAGTTAGCTAGTAGATCGGGAATGTACGCATGTGTACAAAGTACAAAGGCAAAGAACCAATAAATTATTCAGGAAGGAAGGGGACAATGGGCTGTTAATTACACTAGTCCCCTAAGTTTTATAATAACATTTTCTTAACAACTTTGGAAACTTTTATGAATTTTGATTGATTGGTTCACGAAGTTGATTGTCCAAATTTATCACCCACTATTTGTAATCTACAGAAAGGATAAGTTTGTGCATCATCATTGGGAATGTACATCATTTATCGGCCATTGCCTTATCCCTTTTAAATACTTGAAAATACAGCTTCTAACGGTTGAATGAATAATCTCTTTGTTTTATACATTATAGAAAATAAAAAAATATATGGAAAACTCGAGAAAAACTCATGTATACAAAATATGTACTGTACACAATCGGACCTTGAATTAGCCTACAATCACATTTTATTATGTCGTTTAATTAATTGCTATTATTGTATAATCAGCAAATGGAAATGTAATATGTGGATTTATTGAAAAGGGAAAAATTGTCATCAATTTATCTTGCTAATATAGAACTCATTTTTGGTCAGTTCTTTCATCCAGTAGCAGAGGAGGGGGTGGATGTGAGATATCGTTATCTAAGCCAGCAGCGGGTAATACTTTATCAGAGTACATGAAAATCTGGTGCAATATCCATCAGCGCTAGAAGGTTAGCAGGCATTTAGTTATTGGCCAAATAGATGCTTTCTTGCAACTGGCTGTGTACTACAAAAAAACCTCCTCTATTTTTGAAAAAATTCAAAATAAAAAACTCCGCGAGGCTACCCAATACCCAAGAAACCTGACATAACCTGACCTAAAGCAATAAAGACAAAAAACAAAATGAAAAACTATTCCTCTCCCCCTATTTTCATATTTTTTTCAATTAATGGGCTTAAGTTTATCCAAAAATAAAAGAATTATTCTTAAAATGTTTGATTATGGTATCAATATCTAAATGTACTTTTGTTTGTATTAGGGTTAGGCCGGATATCCGGCCGGATATCCGTCCATTTTCGATATCCGGCCGGTTACCTGATATTGAAACTATCCGGATAACGGATATCCGACTGATTTTTACTGCCGGATATCCGGTTATCCGGCCGGATATCCAGTAATTTTCCGGATATCGAGCGTTGGCCAGATATCCGTCCGGATACCGGATATTGAAACTATCCGGATGCCGGATATCCGGTATCCGGCCAAAAAAGTATCCGGCCCAACACTAGTTTGTATATGCATAATGTTTCATTAGCTCATTCGATTAATTATATTTATGTAGAAACAATTATGTAATAAAATGGATTTAATTAATGTTCTGATGTAATCTTAGAAATTAGAAGTGTATCAATAAATTAGGATTCAATTAAATCCTAATGAATTTGATAATTAAACAAAATTATGTGGTTTAATTAAAAATTTAAAGTATTTCTTCAATTATATTTTAGGCAATTTTCATATTATGCAAACGGGAAAAGCAAATATATCATTATTTTTAAAGTAGTAAGGTTTTTTTTGTTAAGAAATCGCAAACCCCTAAATTGATTTAGTTCCCCATATTAACAAAGCTCTTTATTCTATTAATTCTGAATTTAGTCATTGGGTGTTTTATGCTTTTTCACCCTTTGAATACTGATGCGCTAGATACTAGGGGCGAAACTATAGGTGGATTCTTAAAAACTTTTTTGCTCAATGCCTTACTAAAATTAGTTGGGCCCGCTAAAAAAATTATGTGAAAAATCTTCAAAAATCGCAAAAAATCTACAAAAATTAAATAAAATCATAAAAGGGTTATTAACATAAGATTTTCTTTAATTTTGTAGATTTTTAATGCAATCTTGGAGGATTTTTCTCAAACTTTTTTAGCGAGACTCACCAATTTCAGTGAGCCAAAAAGCTTTTTAAAAAGCCATCTCTGTATTCTCTTGGTATAGCAATGGCCGCAATAAATGGTATATATACTGTATACTAGTGTATAGCTGTTTTATTTGTATTATCTGTATCTCACATTCTAACACACAGATATCAATTTATCTTTTTACACCACTGGAACAAGTTTTAACTTTCATGTTGGAAAATAAAAAGGTTTTAGAAATAATTTAATTTTATTTGTATTATAATATACAAAAAAACAGCCTAAACAATCCAAAACTTAAATCTAAAAATGAAATAGTCTTAAACCATTCCATGACCTATGTGAAGCTTACTGAAATTAGAAAATCGGATCAGTTCAGTAGTTATCGAAATCTTAAGCCACTGACAAATAATCCTTACTAATTTATTTGATAAAAAAGTAAAGGATATATGTAGATTATACGAGGATATTATGACAGGGGATTTTTTTTGTCAATTTAGGTTGCTAATAAGGACATCATCTATTAATCAGTTCGTTCATCCAAGTGGATGGGAGGGGTTGGGGTAAAGGGGATCGATGTGGGGATTGTTATATAAGCAATCAACAAGTTTCACTTAATCAGAGTACATGATAATCTGGTGAAAGATTCAAGTAATAATAATTAGATAAAATATGTACATATTCCCCCTAGAAGAAATAAATTTGATTTCTAACTTTTATAATTTTATCCTAGCATTATTTGAAACCAATATTACCTTAAAGAAAACAAAATAAAGAAAGCCTGTTGCAAATACAATTTTTTTTGGGATAGCGGTGTTTACCTATAAATTGTCCTGTTAGGCACATAAAACCCCCCTCAGTTTAGAAATAAATTAGAAATAGGATTGTTTTCTATTTTTGCTTTTAGGTTAAGTTAGGTTAAATTGCTCGACTGGCGCTATGATGGAAAGCACTGAGATAGCTTCTTATATGTTTTTCACTTAGATTAGATTAAATATACAAAGAATCGTAAGAACAGGTGATGCCATCCTTATACTAAAGTAACAGGATGTCTGTTTTTGTGTCTGTGTGTTTGTTTGTACCGAAAATCTCGCTAACGCTGAACCGATCGGGTTCTCCTTAACAGGGTAGCTTCTCATAGGTCCCGGGAAGGTTTATAACTATTTTGGGGGAGGGTACCACCACCCTCCCAAGAGAAATAATAAGAAATCGAAATTTTTATTTTAAGTATAGAGACTCCTACGTAACATTGCGAGGTATCGTTAAAGGGACTCTTACGCAACATATCGTAGAAACTTGAACGAAACAAAAAACCAAACAATTAAAGTGCCACTAGAGGCTTCTAGGGGCGTAGCCGCTAGTAGTAGGTAAAGTAAGTACTGTTTCATCCTTTTTTTTTCTCCAAATACATTGCTCTCTTTATATACTCTTTATTACTAAACTCCTTTTTTTTTAATATTAAACATATTCTTTTTAGAGGAAAATTAAAGTCATCAAAGTTTTATAAACACAGTTTCTAATTCGTCAACCTAAAATCTTTAGGGACTTAGTAAGTTATCTTGATTGGTTGTTACAAACTAATACTGTCCAAAATTACAGAGGGTGTAATTTTGTATCAATATTGTATATATCAATTAATCCTCCATTGTCTTTTCCCTTAAGATCTTTGTCTACACTACAATCATAATAAATTTAAAAGACCATTTACAATACAATGAAAGCGCAATTATCTAAATTTATGTGTTTTATCATTGATGGACACATATATCCCTGTTTTTTAGTGTTTTTACGACAATTATACTTAATTAAAAGACCATTTTATGTACTGTAATAGAGCAATTCTATAAGATTAAGCATTAACACGAATAAATTTTCTACAAAACAATTTAAAAATACGTAGCAAAATATTTGATTATTCAGAAATTTTAATATTTTAGCATCTAGGTGCTCTGTTTTTGAGGAGGGAGTGGGAATGAGGGGGTGGGGGACAGGGGTGTAGGCAAGAGTATAAAAATACCCCAAAACCATTCAAAAACTTAAATTTAATTAATATAGATGATTTAACTCAATTAGTGATCAGTGAGATCTATACGGACAATCTAAAAAGCTTAAAAAATATCTTAGTGAACATACAATGACATCCAACTACTTTGTAGCATAATCTGAGTGTTTATGTAGTTAATGTGACAACACAATTAAAGTAAAACTTTTACAACAATTGTTTTGATAAATTTATAGTAGACGTACAATGTAAAGATAATTCAATTAAATGTTAACCTACCCATTTAATTTAGGCCCCGTAGGGTCAGAGCCCCTGTAAGGATAAAGCAAAGGAAGAAATCTATGTACCACCATATTTTTTAAAAATTAGGAAGGGTATATTATTAACTAACAAAGCATCAAATATTGTTAGCTTATTGTTGCAGATATAGTAAGAAATAAGGTGTTCTTAGTGCTTTCACTTAAGTGTCTGTAATGCACTTGATCCCGGCACTCTCCCCACCCCCACTATTTTTAGATTCATTTAAACCTGAGGGGCTACCCAGCAACCAATATAGCACAACCTAACAAACCATGCAGTTAAAATAAACAATGAAACACAAAACAAAAAACATTATTCAATTTCTGTGGTTGACTATACACTTTTAGGGGAGGTGTTTTGTTTGTTTAATGTACACTGTACGTACAGTAAAGTATGTAATAATATTCTACATTTTGTTCCATGGTTAGCATTATGAAGAAAGTTGCATCTTTTGATCTAACCATTTATGGGTATAAACATTTACTAGATATTTCAAATATGAAGTCATTTCTGTAAAATTTTTCAAATTATAATAAAATTATAATATCTTAAATAAAGTCAAGATATAAGATAATAAAATCAAAACAACAACATACAATGAGTTTGAAATTAATATCCTGCGATGTTCAGTTTATAAGTTGGAAATCAAATGTCATTATAAAGTCAAGGTGTATAGAATTAAACCTGTTTAGTATTTACCTTTAAAGAGTATAATTTTGTACAGTACATTTTCTTTCAAATATAAGTCTACCTCGGGTTTATAAATATTTTTAAAAAAAATTTAATAGAATATACAAAAAAACCTATTAAAAATATTGGCAGTATGTTTTTGTGTTTATTTGATTTTATTTGTAATTTGATTTATTGACCATTCTTACCTGCATACATTTTCGATATACTAGGTTTCTTTAATCAAAATGGGTTAGAGTTTCAGAAGCACTGCTACTAACTCTATTATTATACTAGGTTTATTAATCAACACATTTACTAAAAAATGTAAAAATTTACTTATTATTGTTTAAAAATTACTAAATATATTTATTTTCTCCAAATATTACATACTTTTCAAAAAAATATTTAAATAATCTAAACTTGTTTTGACTTACATATTTTGATAAGAGGAAGAACATATATTTTTTGCATTGGTTGAGTGAGAGTGGGAGAGAGCCTTTTAAATGCATCAAAGATATCATACATAATAACACAAGGATAAGTATCTTTGTAAGTAGCGCAGCAATGATATACTTCCAAAATAAGAGAACAAGAAACTGTTAACCTTAAACTTTCATTTATATAAAAGTAAGTTTATTTAGACATTTTACTTTAAGACTGTGTACGATATAACTACAAATTCCATTCAACCTAAAATGTTGGTTTAAGGTCAGACTTTCCTACAGACATACCTTAATTATAGAGTAGCGGCGCAATAAACAACAATTTTATTCAACTTTATATCAAATTTAAGCTATAATCACTATGTCTCGCAACTTACTATTTAAATGTAATAGTTTACTTCATTTTTATAGCAATCAAAAAAGATTCCAAAGGATGCTTATATACACTTCTTTGTATTTTACATTGAAATGGTTAAATATAGAATAGCTGTGCTTTTAAAAAGAGCCCTGTTATGTTTTTTTACAATGTCATAGATCTCTCAGCTTTTAACATATCAAGGATATTCTTTCTAGAATCTAGAAAATTAAGTTCTACCAATTTTCTACAAGTCTAGATTATTGCCTTGGTAAGGACAATTTTATCAGGGAGGGAGGTGACATTGGACTGTAAATAACACTGGCAATAAATGCTTTATAACTACGTTTTCCTATTCATTTGCTCAAAATCTTTTGGCACCTTTATTGAATTGTGGCTGGTTGGTTTCAAACAAGCAATGTCCTAACTTTCAACCTTTTCAATTTTAAACTACAGAATGGGTATTTAGAAGAACATATCAAATTTTCACCCATTGCCTTATCCCTTATGATCACTGCAACTTTTATCAACTCACAATTTTTAACTTTTAGTCTATTTTTTTTATAAAGTTTGAAAAATTTGCCTTCAAATGCTTCATTTAAAAAAGGAATAAACTGTCAGGTATAAAAATGTTCCAAAACATCAAAAAGATAAAAAAACTTATCTTTTATGCCTAAAAATGTTGATAAAAATTGATAGCTAGCTTTTAAGTGAAATCAAATAATCTTATATATTTTTTTCTTTTAAGTAAATACTTCTTGATACATCTCTTTCCTTCCGGTTGCATGATTCCCTAGGGATATTATTATATTAGAGTTATATTAGACCTACCTAAAATATCTTTCCTTCCGGTTGCATGATTCCCCGGGGATATTATTATTTTAGAGTTCAATTAGACCCCTCTCAACCCCCTTTTCTTCTGGTTGCATGATTCCCTAGGGATATTATTATATTAGAGTTGTATTAGATCCCTCTCAAATATATTTTCTTCTTGTTGTATGATTCCCTAGGGATATTATTATATTAGAGTTATATTAGATCCCTCTCAAATATCTTTTCTTTCGGTTGCATGCTTCCCTAGGGATATTATCCTATTAGAGTTCTATTAGACCTACCTAAAATATCTTTTCTTCTGGTTGCATGATTCCCCGGGGATATTATTAGAGTTATATTAGACTCCTCTGAAATATCTTTTCTTCTGGTTGCATTATTCCCTAGGGATATTATTATATTAGAGTTATATTAGATCCCTCTCAAAACTCTTTTCTTCTGGTTGCATGTATCCCTGGTTATATTATTATATTAGAGTTTTATTAGACTCCTATTAAATATCTTTTCTTTCGGTATATTCACGAAAAATTGATAAACATATGTTATAACTAGAGTTGGGCTCGATATAATAAACCCGCTATTGGCTAGGTTTATTCAATGTTTTATTTACTTTCTTTTGGTTATCTGAATTCTGACTATTAACCCTATTCTTCCATTATCTTCTCCCTGACGATTTCTTTCTTTAAACTATTTTAGGATCTTAATATTTTTTATTTCAAATACTATATTAAATTTAACTATATTCATAGAGAAAATAATAAAAGAGAGAAATCGAGGTATTTGAAGGACTAAAATAGGCAGTGGGCCTAGAGGTCTATATTGAGCAATTGCCGCGCTGAATTTTTATAGTTATTCCACCACTTTTCAAAATGGGAATATTTCAAAATTAAATGTAATTTCAAGACAATTATAGTTACTGTTTGAAGCATACTTTTGATTTTTATAGAAATATTTTGAATTATTATCCATTCTGATGAAACTTATTGATAGGATATAAAATTATCAATATTAATTTCTCATAACTTTGCTACTGACTTTAATCATTACACACATTAATAGTTTATAAGATTTATATTGCAGTCTATTTAACTTTTATTTCCTAATGAATAAACGTTTTTACAAATTAATATAAACATTTGACTGTAAATCATAATAATCAATTTTTCAGTGCCATCTAGCTTTGGATATAGAACTAGAATATCAAAGCGTTCATCTATTTTTTATTTTGTCTGTATTTTTCTTGTTTTGGATTTTTGTCACTAAAGGGCCAAACCCTGAGGGGTAAAGAACATAGATAGCATTAAAGAATATTCACTTATTTAGATTATTCAGTTTTGAAATATTTAATTTA
Organism: Acartia tonsa; assembly: GCF_053477335.1. Lineage (NCBI taxonomy): Eukaryota > Metazoa > Arthropoda > Copepoda > Calanoida > Acartiidae > Acartia > Acartia tonsa. The sequence goes on along the minus strand of NC_137260.1, from coordinate 62,489,424 downwards.
ATATTTAGCCTTAGTTTTTATGTTTGTCTCTGAAGTAGACAACTAGCAAACCTGGTGGCTGAGAGCTAAACTATTAATTTTTTATTAGTAAACATTTTAAAGTTTTATCATGTTAATTAGATTTAAATATTACATTTAGGCTAATTTGAAAAAAATTAAATTTTCGATCATAAAAGGTAGACCCTCCTATTTGTAAACTAGGTGAAACATACTTTTCTGCCGCACCAAGACCACAACTGGCTTTTTGTTTTTTTAAGATTCTAAATCAAATTATATTTTAAACATTTTCCTTCAATTTTTTAAACCTAATAAATTATAGAATAATAATAATAAAAATTAAATTTTAAATTTTTTTTTATATATATAAGATAGGTCATTGTTATTTATGATTGACATACAAAAAGCCAGTTGTGGTTTTAGCTTTTCATCTGCTAAATTTTCTTTAAAAATTTAGTTATGGGGAAGTAGTATTTTACCATCAAAGGGGAGTGAGTATTCATGCTTTTATCCTTTTCCCTTATGACTCTATTATAAATTTAAATTTTCTGTTTTATGGATAGAAATTTAATACTTCAATATAAAATTGTTTTGTAAATGTTTAAAATTGGAAGATTTCATTAATCAAAAGTTCCCGCAAATATAATTATTAAATAAGAATAAATACAGATTTTTGTTTATGTTGATTTTCACTTTAAATCAATCTAATATAAAACTTATTGTGTATATTGTATAAACTATAATATTTATTTCTCTAAAAATTATCTATATGTTAATTTTTTCAAACAGTTGAGTTGTAATTTTTTTTTAGGTGACAAATTATGATCAACCATGTATGATTAATCTATAACTTAACACTCTACTAAATATTAACAACATAAGGCCTGACACAAAATTTAAGCTTAGAATTTGAATTCGAGCACGTTATTTATCACGTGGTTTGAAACAGTGATCTTAAGGGATAAGACAATGAACGATAAATTGATGTACCTCCTTAGCCCTTTTGTAGATCAAATTAGTGGTTGCAAAGTTTCAATACTAATCAACCAATCAAAATTGATTAAAAATACCCAAAGAACATCTGTTTTATAACATCTTTTGTTGTTTGTACATCCATGACTTTTGGCGCTTTGCTACGTTTTAAAAATTCATACTAAAAATTCAAAATAAACCCTTAAAATAGTTTTCTATGAGGAAAAAGCCATATAAAAAGACAGACAAAAATGTTAAATTTTATCCCAAAACACCAATTGTCATATTGCGCCATAGAAATAAATTTTAGCCTTTTTATGTGGATGATATTTCAATTTTAAAAATGTATGAAATTTCACTTCATCAAATAACTATATTATTTTTTTTTATGTAAAAGAGTATTATAATTTAATTTCAGAATTTTATTAGATTTCCGCCCATATTTATGTAGTAAACCGATAAATTTACGCTAAATTAAAACAGGTTCTATGCCATACTGAAAAATCATAATAGGATTTATTTATTTTCATTTAAAAACTATCTATCTAGCAAATTGAAGACATTTAGGAAACATAGACTGATCTTTATCTATTATTTTAGAAACTAAATATCTAATCTATCTAATAAAATGCAGACTTGGCTGATTTATCTTTTAATTTTTAGGAACTGGTGGATTCTGGAGTACCAGAAAGAAATTGGAAGGTGAGATATTTTTCAAATCTTTATTTGAATTCAATCTTTTAGAAAAATTTTCTTTAACTATACTTTTGTTTTTAAAAGCGAAACTTTTCTATAATTAGGGTCGGTCCGTACGTTCGTCCGTCCGTCCGTCCGTCCGAGATAGATAGCTTTTATTCGTTACTTTAGGCATGTTATAATTGTCCTATCAATTTCAAACTTTGCATGATGATTCCTGTAGTAGTTGGGTACGATTTAGAAAGCGTAGCAACTCTATAATCATAACCAGAATGTCCGTATGTCCATTTTAAACATGTTGATTTTTCTACTTTTTTAACAACAAATTTTCAAGTGTTCTAATTATCCGTTTTATCTGATTTTTGGTATATTGATTCCTGGGACAACAAAGAACAATATTATAAGCGAAGCAACTCTATAATCAAGTCTAAAAATGTAAGTATGTCCATAAACATTATCCTGTATCAAGCAGTTTTTCAACAAATTTATTTACAATTTTGCTTCGACTCTTATACTTTTAAATTCTGATTATTCAGTTCAGATACTATACAAGTGTTAATGTCCGTTTGTCCTACCGTTTCAGTGCTTCGCTTTTATGGATGTTGTCATCCTTGTTATGATGTAGATTCTTGGCTTTGTAAAAATCTAAATATTCATAATTGTACTATTCTTACTAAGATTCAAACAAGTCAATTAAAGAGGTGATGTCAGGAGAGGATTTTATAAAAATAGATGTCCATCTATATTTTAACTGAGTTAACAAATTTTCCCATCTATTAATCGACTGACCGTCAGAGCTTTACCAACAAACTGACGCTCTAAGTAAATTCTATACTGTATGCTTATTGGTTTACAAAATCATCAAAAAAATATTCGGCCCTCTATTTTGAATAGCATCATAGAAAATCACATTTTCCCTGAAAAGTAGCTGACTGACGGACAGACGGACATTTCGAAATATAAAGTAGCTACACTACTAAAAAGGATACATGTGCTTGATTTACTTAATCTTAATTTTTCAGGGAATTATTCTGGCACTTGTTACCATAGCAGCAATCCTTGGGTCAGTGGGTATATCAATATGGATATTCAAGAAAGATCCAGAATTACCCAGAGTAACTGGACACAGGTAGATATACAGTTCTAGTAGTAGTGTAGTTACTCTTGAGGTATGGTATGTCAGTATGTCTGTCTATACATCATGCTTAGTAATAATTATGGGTATATCAATATGGATATTCAAGAAAGATCCAGAATTACCCAGAGTAAATGGTCACAGGTAGATATACATTTCTAGTAGTAGTAGTAGTGTAGCTACTCTTGAGGTATGGTATGTCAGTATGTCTGTCTATACATCATGCTTAGTAATAATTATGGGTATATCAATATGGATATTCAAGAAAGATCCAGAATTACCCAGAGTAAATGGTCACAGGTAGATATACATTTCTAGTAGTAGTAGTAGTGTAGCTACTCTTGAGGTATGGTATGTCAGTATGTCTGTCTATACATCATGCTTAGTAATAATTATGGGTATATCAATATGGATATTCAAGAAAGATCCAGAATTACCCAGAGTAACTGGTCACAGGTAGATATACAGTTCTAGTAGTAGTAGTAGTGTAGCTACTCTTGAGGTATGGTATGTCAGTATGTCTGTCTATACATCATACTTAGTACTAATTATGGGTATATCAATATGGATATTCAAGAAAGATCCAGAATTACCCAGAGTAACTGGTCACAGGTAGATATACATTTCTAGTAGTAGTAGTAGTGTAGCTACTCTTGAGGTATGGTATGTCAGTATGTCTGTCTATACATAATACTTAGTAATAATTATGGGTATATCAATATGGATATTCAAGAAAGACCCAGAATTACCCAGAGTAACTGGACACAGGTAGATATACAGCTCTAGTAGTAGTAGTAGTGTAGCTACTCTTGAGGTATGGTATGTCTGTATGTCTGTCTATACATCATACTTAGTAATAATTATGGGTATATCAATATGGATATTCAAGAAAGATCCAGAATTACCCAGAGTAACTGGTCACAGGTAGATATATAGCTCTAGTAGTAGTAGTGTAGCTACTCTATAGGTATGGTATGTCAGTATGTCTGTCTATACATCATACTTAGTAATAATTATAGGTATATCAATATGGATATTCAAGAAAGATCCAGAATTACCCAGAGTAACTGGACACAGGTAGATATACAGTTCTAGTAGTAGTAGTAGTGCAGCTACTCTATAGGTATGGTATGTCTGTATGTCTGTCTATTCATCATACTTAGTAATAATTATGGGTATATCAATATGGAACTATTCCGGGACATATGTGGAGCTTCCCTAAAACAGAGAACCTAATTGGTTTATTTCTAAGTTGTAAAGAATCCTATATTCTTTCTTTCTGGCCATTATTCCCTTAAGGGAAGAAAACTTTAATCTATACATTAACCTTAGTTAGCAACAGATTTTATAGAGTAAGTATATTGTTCTATCCTATCATATAAAGTAGTAGGTTTTTTGTCTAAAGTTAAGGATTTTAATAACAACTGGACTGTTTGAGCTCTCCATTTTAAGAAAGCTACTCGTAGGTCTCAGGATGGTTTTAAGCCAATCTACTTTTAGATTTAAGCCTTAGTTTGGTTTTAGACTATTCTCCCTTATTGTATGCTTCAGTGAGATTTGAATTTTAGGGAAACTTCATATAGTTCCTGGAATTGTTTTATGCTATTCTATTTCAAAACAAAAGCCTTAAATAATTTCAGAATTTTTTTGGGTGATATCTTCCATTTTAGAATGCAAAGCGAATAATAAGAGAAAGTTAGAATTTATCATTTTTAAATCATAATTTTTTCTTTACCTTAAGTCAGACTAAAAAGTGTTTGAGTATTTACATATCCTTTTATCCCTGGACCTCTAAGAATTTTTTTGTTAAACTCTGGTATTTAGTATCTGCAGGGATCTTAAGGGATAAGACAAAGTAAGATAAATTGATACACACCTCCAATAAGAATGAACAAAATTAACCTATTGTTAATTAACACTTTTGTTAGAAAAGGTTGGATACTGAAATTTTATTAAAAGTCCCCAAATTTTTAAGTCAACAATTTGTTAATATAACCAAAAATTTTACAGTCCAATATTTCCTTTCTCTCATGTAAGTAATTGTGGATACTCAGGGAGGGAGTGGACATTGGGCTTTAAATTACAGTGGTACCCAAAGTTTTATAACCACGTTATTGAATTTTAATTGATTGGTTTCAAACAAGTAATGTTAAAACTTTTAATCCAATGATTTTTATGTACAGAAGGGGTAATATTGTTTATTTTCACTGGGAATGTACATCAATTTATTGTCTATTGTCTTATCCTTTAAGATCCCTGACATACATACAATACATGTGTCAGGCTTCTCTGATTCTTTTGTCTGTAAAGTTATAGGATATCCCTAGTAATAAATGTTAAAGAATAAAATCATTTTTAACAGTCTAATAAGTTCATTTCAAATATGCCCCTTGCATTTAGAAGCACTAAATAAGAGGGATAGTGAAAGTAAAAAATATCCTAAAACTATCTAAAGATTAAATAATAAATCAAATACATCCTAGGAACTATGTCAAGCTTCCATATAATAGAGCACTTAATCAGTTCAGTAGTTATCGAAATCTTAAGCTGCAGAAAAAGCCATTCTACTTTAAATAATATGATTAAACCTCTAAAGGACGCATTCAAAGAAGCGCAGCTACTCTTAATTGTTGACTATGTTTTTATTACTATTGTTATTAGACGTAACCATCATTGTTTTTTTATTTGACTGTACAAAATATCGGAGTGTTTTATTTCTCAAAGTATCTTGAAATAAAAGTAAGGGGAGGTTGGTTGATTGTCTGTTTGTCTTTTTAGGTCAGCTACTGTGTAGTAGATAGCCTATCAGGGTTAGGGCCATATTCCCCTGCTATAGCCCTCCGAAAATGTTAGGCATAAGGAAAAAAAAACAACCCAACATGCACTTTAAAGGAAAGCACCGATATCAGGGTTTCAAAAATGTTTATCTAGTAAAGAAAGATGTAAAGTTATTGTTTCCTTATTGTAACCTTTTTACTTCAAGTTTCTTTAATCCAACTAAACCCCGAACAAACATATTATGCAAATCTGAATTTTCAAAATAGCAGCTTTATTATTCATTTAGGATGATTTTACAATAAATATGAAATGTAAATGCCTCTTTTGGTTACAAAATTCCACTGTTATTTTTAATTAATCAGCACCAATAAAGCACAAGATCTCAAAAACAGCATTTGGGGGAAATACTGGTGAACAAACATATTATGCAAATCCAAAACAAAGCAAAAAAAAAAGGTTTTTTGGCACTTTTCTCCTCTTTTAAAGATTGATTATTATAAAATAATAATTTTTTAAAGGAATTTATGCATTAATTATTATAAAATATAGTATAAGGTAGAAATTAATGATTTTTCTAAATAAGAAATGTTTTAAAAAAAATAAATTCGATCCCTATCACTTTAGAGGACAGCTGCTGACCCCCAGTCTTATGGATGAACCTAAATACATGTTAAAGATAAAAATTACCCTGAAAAGTATACACAAATGTTTTTTTATGTGTTAAAAAAATTCATTTTAAAATCTTGATTTTGAGGATGATGACCTTTCAGATGCTCCTGTTGGTGGTGATGGTGAGCCAAATGTTATCTAAGTACATGCCCATTACAACAACTTGTCTATTAACCTATGTACCATTTTTTGTAGTCATAGCAGCCTCCAATGGAGCATTCCAACAAGAAATATAACCATCTTCTAAAAACTACAGTATTCACCTTATGAATTGAAGTAAATAAAATTGTAATTCTTTTCTTTTTTAATAACGCTGGGCTGGAGGATGCTATAACTACAAAAATTGGATCATAGTTTAATATATAAGTTGTCATCATGGACATGCACTTTGATAACATTTGGCTCACATTCACCACCAATAGGGGCATCTTAAAGGTCATCATCCTCAAAATCAAGATTTTAAAATTGATTTTTTCAACACACCAAAAAACATTTTTGTATAATTTTCAGGGTAATTTTTATCTTTAACATGTATTTAGGTTTATCCATAAGACTGGGGGTCAGCAACTGTCCTCTAAAGTGATAGGGATCGAATTTATTTTTTTCAAACATTTCTTATTTAGAAAAATCATGAATTTCTACCTTATACTATATTTCATAATATTTAATGCATAAATCCCTTTAAAAATTATTATTTTATCATAATCAATCTTTAAAAGAGGAGAAAAGTGCCAAAAAAAACTTTTTTTTTGCTTTGTTTTGGATTTGCATATTATGTTTGTTCACCAGTATTTCCTCCAAATGCTGTTTTTGAGATCGTGTGCTTTATTGGTGCTGATTAATTAAAAAATAACAGTGGAATTTTATAACCAAAAGAGGCATCTACATTTCATATTTATTGTAAAATCATCCTAAATGAATAATAAAGCTGCTATTTTGAAAATTCAGATTTGCATAATATGTTTGTTCGGGGTTTAAATTTATGTCTTTCCTGTCTATACCATGGATCTTAAGGGATAAGACAATCCTTTTGATGAAGTAACAGGATATTTATTTGTCTGTCTGTCTGTACCGAAGAAACCGCACCTATATTAGAGTTCCAAAAATGTTTATCTAGCAAAGAAAGATGTAAAGTTATTGTTTCCTTATTGTAACCTTTTCACTTCAATTTTCTTTCATCCCACTAAATTTATGTCTTTCCTGTTTTTACCATGGATCTTAAGGGATAAGACAACACTTATGATAAAGTAGCAGGATTCATTTGTATGTCTGTCTGTACCGAAGGATCTTGCTAACAGCACCTATATTAGAGTTCCAAAAATGATTATCTAACAAAGAAAGATGTAAAGTTATCGTTTCCTTATTGTAACCTTTTTACTTCAATTTGCTTTCATCCCACTAAATTTATGTCTTTCCTATCTTTACCATGGATCTTAAGGGATAAGAAAATCCTTATGATAAAGTAACATAATATTTATTTGTTTGTTTGTCTGTACCGAAGGATCTAGCTAACAGCACCTATATCAGAGTTTCAAAAATGTTTATCTGGTAAAGAAAGATGTAAAGTTATTGTTTCCTTATTGTAACCTTTTTACTTTAAGTTTCTTTCATCCCACTAAACTTATGTCTTTCCTGTCTGTACCAGAGATCTTAAAGGATAAGACAATGGATGATATATTCTCAAAAATGTAAACCTCTCCTGTAGATTGATGAACCTAGTGAAAGTGTCTGACTCTGATTATGACGTAAAAAAATAGCCAATGAGAGGCCCCTATAAATTTTACCATTGGTCAATTACAGTGTATACTGGCCTCTCATTGGCTAATTTTTAAAAAAGTCATAATCAGATTCAGACACTTTAACTAGGTTCTAGATTGATATTAATAGTTGAAAAGGTTGACACTGCTTGTAACCTACTATTCAAGAGCTTATAAAGGTACCCAAGGTTTTATCGTGTTTATAAACTTTGGGTACCAGTATAGTCCAATCTCCAAGCATAATAACCCTTTTATCCGTGAATTTTATTGAAGAAATTGTTGCCAAAAATTTGGTGTATATTGTTATTTATTTGCTCGTATAAACATTGTTACTCCTACTTTTATACGTATTTATATTAAACCTTTCTAACATACCAATAACTAGTGGAAATGACCCTAGAATTGGGGGAGGGGGCGGGTTACTCTTCCCTTAAAGAGTTATAAACTTTCCCTGGTCCTGCTAAATTGTTCAGGAAAACCAGTTGTTAGCGAGATCCTTCTGTACAAACAGACACAAATCTGTTACTTTTATATAAGAAACAAACAAAAAAGCCCCCCCCCCCAAAAAAAAAAAGATCATTAATTCCGATAATACAAAAAAGGAGGGGATGTTGGACTGCAAAACTTTTCTTGTCTTTTTCTTTTTGATACAAAAGTTGGAAGTGTTTGTGGAAGGGGGGGGGGGAGGGGAGCAATCTCTTCTAGAGGCCTCTAGTGGCGTAGCCGCTTATTATTTCAAATAACATTGTTTTCCTTATGTATTGGAAATATTCAGATTTGACTGGTACGTTAAGGAAGCTAAGAAAATTATTTGGCAGTTACAAAGATCAGTTATTACATACATCACTAGCTTCCTACAAATCAAGGATGACAGAATAATTCAGGGTCCTATTTCGTACATTATATATGTATATTCTGTACATTGATGTTTGCTCGAGTTTTACAAATATGTTTTTTACTTAAATTTACAAAACCAAATGTTAATTAACTTTAAGAAAGAGTATTTTAGAGGTTATTTTCTGATGCATTTTTAAAACTTGCTTATAATCTGGAAATAATAGGTATTTGTCATCAATTCAAGAACTTTAAATCTTAGTACATTTAAAAGGTGACACATAAATAAATGGCTTATAAAAGATGCCTTACCTGCAGATAAAAATTCTTTTCTTTTATTTTAGCAGTGAAATTTAAGTTGATGAAATATTTTTGGTATCATAAAATTTTTTTGAGGCATTCTCCACACTTCATAGGGGTTACATTACGCGACCTACCTTGTAAATCTATAATACAAAGTAGAACGATGTCTGTGTGTCTTTTTGTCTGTGTGTCTGTTTGTCTGTTTGTTTGTAGCGAAGGATCTCGCTAACCGCTGAACCGATCGGGTTCTCCTTTACAGGGTAGCTTCTCATTGGTCCCGGTAAGGTTTATAACTATTTTCTTGGGGAGTGGGACACCCCGATCCCCCCAAAAAATTAAAAATAACCCCCTCTCAATTTTTTTTTCTTTTAATTAAAATAGCGGGGTCGACTACCCCCCCCCCAAAAAAAAAATTCTCCCCCCCAAATTTTTTCTTTTTCATTTTTTCTTTTAAATCTTTTAAATATGAAAAATTTGTTTGATTAAACCTCTTGGGGCAAAGTCCCTAGAGGCTAGGGGCGAAGCCGCTAGTAACTATAATAATTGACCAACCTTACATATATAACCATGCACTAGACAAGAAAGATTAACTCAGACAGACATAATTGACGTGAGATTTGATATATATCCTTTTCTTTTACATCTTCACTGGTTCCAAAGACTATGTATTGAATAGAATCACAGTAGTTTTACAGCTTGAAATGAAGCTAAAATTTACCGTAATTCTTGCATATAAAATAACTGTTGAAGTTATTTCTTGTTGTTGCATTAGACTAGTGTACTTTCAAAATAAAGAAAAATAGTTATTTATCATATTTTCGTAATATTGTGAATGCTAGAAAGGATATTAAAATTATTTCAACAATTTTGGTCATGTGATCAAAATTTGAATTTTCCTTCTACTATTGCCCCCTCTGGGGGCGAAGTAGGTGGAAATTTAAATTTTTGTCACTTGACCTTAATATTGGTGAAATAATTTTGAATGACCTTTCTTGTATAAGCAATATTAATAAAATATGATACTTGGTTTTGTCTCATTCTCTATCTTTTTCTTAAATTCAAAAAAGTCTATCAAAAAATTTACATCATCTAAGGGTGAACAATAAATATCTCTGTCTATTATTTTTCTCTATATTTCTTCCCCCTCCCCCCTCCCTCACTTTTCTGTCTATTTCCTTCTCTCTCTCCTCCTCTTTTGTACGTTCATTTATACAATAGAGATAACCTAGAGACAGCACAAGGGAATTTTGTTTACATTATGTATCAGCTATAAATTGTTGAATATCTTAGGTTAAAGCTTTCCTTGGGTGAAATATTTGAAGAAAATATTTCTTCCATCATATAATGTGAAGCGTATGACACAACATATAATAAGTTAGTTATAAATAATTTAATTTCTTATAATAAAGTTATCTTTCTAAAAATTATATCATTGCAAAATTTATTTGCAAATAATGTTGCCTATAGGGCTGTATTTCATATACAACAAAAAGTGAACAAAGGTTTCTTTTTAAGAAAAAAATGGGGTCAGATTGACCATCTATGTCTAATGTTTATACCCACATCAAATATTAAATTATAACAATGTACAGTAGAGTGGATCAATTTTGGACATTGAATTTGTAATCAACATCTCCAGTTTAAACGTCATATAAGAAACCTAAATATAAAAAATTGATTTTGTCCTTGAGGGGAAATGGGGGGAAGGTGTTTCCATGCATTAAAAATTTTAGAAGTTTATTCTGGAGGTGCAACTTTTTTTCTTTCAAAGTATTGCTTTATGCATCTTTTTGAATTTGTCTTGTTGATTAATATAAGAATATCAAATTGGTTTTTAAAAATATTCATCCAAGCATGAAAAATCTCAAATTAAATGTAAAATCTCTTGGTTTTTAAATTTATTTATGGATTTTTCTTGCTAGGATCAATAGTTTAAAAAACAGATTTTTTATTCTTATTCTACTCCTCAAGACAAAATTGGGAAGGTGCATAAAGCTATACTTTGAAAGAAAAATAATTGCCCCCCCCCCAAAAAAAAAAAAAAAAAAATTCTCCCCACAAGTGTCTTTCTAAAAGTTTACATGCATCAGCGAGCCTCCCCATTATTCAAAATATTTTCTTTTCATTTTTTGGTCTCTTATATGATGTTCAGACAGAAAGTGTATGTAGCACATTTAAAATTAGAAAATCATTGAAAATCAAGCCACTCTAATGTACAGCATTTATTTCTTCAATTCCACAGTACAAAATTATTCCTGTATTTAGATAGCCTGATATCTAGTTGCCGAATGTGTACGCAGTTTCCTGGGTGTTTCCTCATCCTAGCTCAATATTTACTACTAGCTAAAAAAGCTTCAAACTTCAAAAAAAAAAAATCAAAATTTAAAAAATTCAAATTTATAATGTATATTGTATAAATCGTTTACACATTCAAATTTTGATTTTTTTAAGGGAAGTTTGAAGATTTGTAGCTAGTAGTAAATATTGAGCGAGGATGAGGAAACACCCAGGAAACTGCGTACACATTCGGCAACTAGATATCAGGCTATCTGTATTTAAATTTAACATATCATATAGGAAAAAATATTCTTGTATTTAAAATTAAAAATCATGTTGGAATTTTTTTTACAATTTTTTAAATTTTTTAATAATGTACAGCAAATTATTTTCTTTTTATCTCATGTTTTGAAATTTATAAGATAGTTAGAATAAATTACAGAAATAAAGAAAGATTTAAAGAAGAGAGCGTCAGGGGGGGGGTCGAGGGGGGTTTCCCCCCTCAGGAGAGGGGGGGTTGAGGGGGGTCTCCCCCCTCAGAAAAAGCTTGGGCTTAAATCTTCAACAAATAAAGAAAACAAAATTATTTTAAAAATTTCTTATTTTTGTGACACTTGATTTTGAATGACAAAAAATGTTGAAATAAATATTACCCACTGTATGAAATTAGAAATCAATAATGATGTTGGAAAATTTATTCTCATTTTATACTCTGAAAAAAGGAATTGACAAAAAATAATAATTTTTATTCCAAACTTTTAAAACAGCATGCCTATTTCTTATTGGTTGATACTCGAATTAAAATAAAATAATGAATACTATTTCAAGACCAGAAATAAATTTGAAATAAATAATTTTCTTTCCCCTATATTTTTTATTCCAAAATGCCAAGAATTAATTTTGAAATAAAATAATTTTCTTTCCAATATTTTTATTCCTTTTTCTTATTGGACGTCATTTTGTGTCCAATGAGAGACTAGTGTTTAAATATTTTAAAGCTTATTACAGCATTTATTTTGAATATGATAATAGCAACATTCTCACATTAAATGTGATAAAATATATTAGCATATCTACATAAAAATTAATATGCACTGGGTTTTGCAAAGGGGGTGCACTAAACGCTTCTGGTAATTATTAAACACCCCTTAAAATAAGATCGATGGCTGTGTGTATTACATCAAACTCTTTTTTTAAATTTTATAATATGACTTTAATAACTTGACACCCCCTTTTCTGTTCCAGGGGTTGTATCAGGGGTGTATTCGGTGATTGCCTAGGTGTAGATACCCCCCGTACTAATTACAATTTGATTCTTATCTCATCTTATTTCCTATTCCTATTTCCCTGCGCGGTATAATAATAATATATAATATAGTGATGTTCATTGTTCGAATGAGAAAAGTTATTCGGCATTCATTCATAACAATTAAAGTATATCTCCAATGATGATAAATAAAATTATCACAACTTTGGATTAAAATTATGTTTTGAAAAGTGTTTTAACTGCTGGTTTAAACCAACTATCAAGTTTTCTGCCAGCCAATGAGATTATAAATCTTCGGGTTTCTGTTAATCTGTGTTCCAATTTACCCTCTCTCCGTTAATGTTAATCAGATGGACTTGTTATTTATTAAGTGGATTTTTCTCTTGTGTTGTTTCACATGATGACCTATTAACTTTATAAGTAATGTCTGCAGTACATAAATGTATGTTTACAATCTACATAAATATATTTTACATTTTATCTGTATACTACTAGCGGCTTCGCTAGAGGCCTATGACTTCGTTCTACTTTGCATTATAGATTAACCAATCTGAGATATAAAGATTATGTTGATATCAATGGACTTCAACCCAATCTAATCTAATCTAATGTTTCAGGTTTTCACTGTCCCATATTCTGAATTCTACATTTGTCCCCCAGGATTTCAATGGTACCTGGATTTCAGGTAAATAATCTTCATTGCTGTAACAATCACTTTTGTAGTATGGCTTCGAAACCGATTAATATCTGCAGGATTAGAACCAATTCTCGGTCATACTGAAAAGTTATGTATGACATCGTATTACAGACATTTCTCCACTAATTTGAAAAGAAAAATCATAAAATTTGGACCCTCGGGGCTAATAAAACTGGTTTCAATCTTAAAGTTTTTATTTTCAATATCCGCGGAATGCTGTCAAGAATACGATGTGATTCCATAATCACAATAAATAATTTAAAACACTGACCTTATTGCTGAAAATTTGCATCTTAATCAATAAGTCCATGAATTTAGAGTTTAAGCCATACAGCAAAATATTCTGTGTCATTTTCAATTATTTCTGTTTAAGTTTATTTTAAACTTCAAATTTAATTGATCGATGAAACAACGAAAGATCAACCCCCTTAACCCTATTCCGAAAGGGAGGAGGGAGTAAAATTCCCCTTCCCCCCATCTTATCTCAAAAAATATAAGAGATATGATTTAGTATTTTTTATGTACATTTAAAATTATTTGTGCCATTTGATGAAAATTTGAGAACTATATCTTTCACACAATTAAAATAAGACAAAACTATTTTTACCCCAAACAAGATAAATCACTTTCATTTTTGCTAAAATATTGCACAGTATTTCATTTCTTAAGGTAAAAACACAGATAAGAGTAAAATTCCTGGAAATCTGGCTGGATAGATAAAATGTATAAAAATATCAACAATATAACCAGTCAGGGCGGTTTAACTTAAAGATCCTAGTAGGGCACTTAGCCCGCAACCCCCATTATTTTGAAATAAATTGAAAATGGGGTGGGAGGGGGGTTGGGGTAGTTTTTCATGTGTTAATGTTTTAACTTAATACATGTAAGCCCCCCTCCCTTATTTCATTTTATTATTTTATTTTAAAAATAAAAAGGAGAAGGGAAAAGTTTGGTTCGCTAGTAACTTATAAAAAAGTTTCAGAGTCAGAGAACACAATTTTGTTTTAACTTGCTATTTAATATCTTAATACCAAAATATTATTAATCTATCTCTTGAACAGATTGATAAGATTACACACATCAAGAAACAAGGACAATTAGTTATAGTTTTTAACATTTATAATTTAAATTGTCTACAATATTTCATGATTAATAGTAATGACTTTTAAGCATTGAGTTCAAACTACTTATCAACAAAATAAATAGATACCACCAATGAAATAAAATAATACACTTAAAATTTGGTTAAATAATTATGAAATTTTTTAATTATCTTTCATTTTTAAAAGCGAAGCTTTTCTATAATTAGGGTCGGTCCGTCCGTACGTCCGTCCGTCCGAGATAGATAGCTTTCATTCGTTAATTTAGGCATGTTAGAATTGTCCTATCGATTTCAAACTTTGCATGATGATTCCTGTAGTAGTTGGGTACGATTTAGAAAGCGTAGCAACTCTATAATCATTACCAGAATGTCCGTACGTCCATTTTAAACATGTTGATTTTTCTACTTTTTTAACAACAAATTTTCAATTGTTTTAATTATCCGTTTGATCTGATTTTTGGTATATTGATTCCTGGGACAACAAAGAACAATATCATAAGCGAAGCAACTCTATAATCAAGTCCAAAAATGTAAGTATGTCCATAAAAATTATCCTGTTTTTAAGCAGTTTTTCAACAAATTTACCTACAATTTTGATTCGAGATTTATAATTTATGTTCCGATTTTTCAGTTTAGATACTATACAAGTGTTAATGTCCGTTTGTCCTACCGTTTCAGTGCTTCGCTTTTATGGATGTTGTCATCCTTGTTAAAATAAAAATTCAACTTGGTATAATGCATTTTTACTATGCCTAAGTATTTAAGTTAATCACAATAAAAGTCTAATTAAACATAAACATACAGTGTTTAGTGTCAAAACATTTCAGCCAAAAATATTTTGCTTTAGCTTAGTATAAAGAAGAAAAAATAGAGATAAAAAACTTATATCATTAAGATCTACATAAAATAAAAGATATTTTGATAAGTGGATCTATGAATAAAATTGTGTACTGTAATTGAAAACCTTTTTCTTTTTTTGTAAATATACTTTTTTTTACATGAAATTTAACCTGCATTTTAATTTCCTAAAATGCAACATACAAAAATGTTTTTTTTTTCTTCAGGCTATGAATATTTAAATTAAAATTCATAGTTATAAATATATTCTTTTATTTTATAAATCTTCCTAAAACTAACACTCTATTATTTAGATACAGAGCTAGCCTTTATATAGACCCTAGTTATAATATCTCAGCCTCTAATAAAACTAACACTCTATTTTTATAGATACAGAGCTAGCATATATTGACCTTAGTTATAATATCTCAGCCTCTAATAAAACTATACTCTATTATTATAGATACAGAGCTAGCCTATATAGACCCTATTTATAATATCTCAGCCTCTAATAAAACTAACACTCTATTATAGATACAGAGATAGCCTATATAGACCCTATTTATAATATCTAAGCCTCTAATAAAGCTAACACTCTATTATTTTAGATACAGAGCTAGCCTATATAGACCCTAGTTATAATATCTTAGCCTCTATTAAATCTAACACTCATTTAGATGCAGAGCTAGCCTATATAGACCCTAGTTATAATATCTAAGCCTCTAATAAAACTAACACTCTATTATTTTAGATACAGAGCTAGCCTATATAGACCCCAGTGGTGGGATATCTGCCATAAATTTGACAGATTTAACTGTCAACAATCTACTTTCTAATAAAGTGCTGGTAAGTTGTTTTTATCAATCTATCATTCTATCTATCTATCTATCTATCTATCTATCTATCTATCTATCTATCTATCTATCTATCTATCTATCTATCTATCTATCTATCTATCTATCTATCTATCTATCTATCTATCTATCTATCTATCTATCTATCTATCTATCTATCTATCTATCAATCAATCTATCTATCTATCTATCTATCTATCTATCTATCTATCTATCTAATTATCTATCTATCTATCTATCTATCTATCTATCTATCTAACTATCTATCTATCTATCTATCTATGTATCTATCTAATCATCTATCAACCATTCTATATATCTACATATCTATCTATCTATCTATCTGTCTATCTATCTATCTATCTATCTATCTATCTATCTATCTATCTATCTATCTATCTATCTATCTATCTATCTATCTATCTATCTATCTATCTATCAATCTATCTATCTATATATCTATATATCTATCTATCTAATTATCTATCTAATTATCTATCTATCTATCTATCTATCTATCTATCTATCTATCTATCTATCTATCTATCTATCTATCTATCTATCTATCTATCTATCTATCTATCTATCTATCTATCTATCTATCTATCTATCTATCTATCTATCTTTCTATCTATCTATCTATCTATCTATCTATCTATCTATCTATCTATCTATCTATCTATCTATCTATCTAACTATCTATCTATCTATCTATCTATCTATCTATCTATCTATCTATCTATCTAACTATATATCTATCTATCTATCTATCTATCTATGTATCTATCTAATTATCTATCAACCATTCTATCTATCTACATATCTATCTATCTATCTGTCTGTCTATCTATCTATCTATCTATCTATCTATCTATCTATCTATCTATCTATCTATCTATCTATCTATCTATCTATCTATCTATCTATCTATCTATCTATCTATCTATCTATCTATCTATCTATCTATCTATCTATCTATCTATCTATCTATCTATCTATCTATCTATCTATCTATCTATCTATCTATCTATCTATCTATCTATCTATCTATCTATCTATCTATCTATCTATCTATCTATCTATCTATCTATCTATCTATCTATCTATCTATCTATCTATCTATTTCTGTCCTACTGTTCCTAGTTAAGATTAATGTGTAATAAATCCCAGAGTATATATGAAACAAGTATTAAATCAAAAGCTTTGAAACAGTTATTAATTTGTTAGGACATAAGTGTTAGGAAAATTTAGTTTTTTTTTGTATTTTCTTAGATTGTTGAATGGTTCCAAATTTTAGTTTAAAAAGCACACCGTCTCACGGTAATTTTAGTGAATATGCAATTTTTGCCTGTAATATAAAGTAAAGACTTTTTCAAGATTAATATCTCAGAAATTGCTGGTCTGAATTGGTTGCACTCTTAAGGGAAGCTTAAAGTATATCTTAGGCTGGTTTTAAGCTATTTTCCTGACCTATCTGCAAAGCAACAAGTACTTTTCACTTTCTTGCTGAATTATCATCTCTCTCCCTATCACGCTGTTAAAATCTAATATAATTAAAATCCTTTGGATTAATTGTAAACCTCACTGTTCATAAAAGACTTTTATTTATTTTGTATTTTCTTCCAATTTAAAAAATATATGAGATTTATTCCATGTCTTACCCATAATCAAAGTTATGAACCCTATATAAAAAAAAATATGCTAGCTTTTATAATGTTTAAACAATTCTATCATATAAAATAAATAAGATTTAGAACTAATAATTTATTTAGAGAGAGCACGATGCAAAAGAGTTCAGAATATCACCTGACAAAAAGTATGCTCTGCTAAAATACAATATCAAAAAGGTAAGTTTTTGAGTAATTTTAGGACACCTGCCATAGATGTATTAGATTGTATCAAAAGCAACATATGATCTTATAAAAATAACACAGAATGATGTTTTTGTTTGTTTGAATAATTAAGTATATTATCTTAATCTTTTACAAGTACATAGTATATAATCCATAAAATGCCTTATCGAGCGCTGCCCCCCCCCCCTTTTTTTTAGATAAATTTACTTGGGGGGGTATTTTATCACCTTTTACTTAAGGCCATATGGGTTTAGGTAAAGTTTAGTAAGGCATCCCAGCCGCAGAGGTTAGGCGAAGGGAAAATACTAACCCCCTTATTTTCAATAAATGTAAAAATATTATGGAGGGGGGAGGCACTGCTCAATAGGCATTTTAAGGGAACGTTCTTTTAGATGTTTCTATAAAGGGGAAGGTAGGTTGTGCTAGAATTCCGTAAAGGTGTGAGTTTTAAGGATTAAAAACAGTAGTGGAACGATAATATTCCATACATTTGTAGTATATTCCTTATTTAATAGAACCATAGACAAAAAATTTGCTTTTTAAAGTTAACGATAATATTATCGTTCTACTACTTAAGCCTTAAAACTCACACCTTTACGGAATTTAAGTACAACCTATCTTTCCCTTTTGTATGAATTAATACTCTATACCTACATTTCTATTTGAGATGGGATAACATTTCCTATGTGTGTAGTTCTAAAATCTAAAAATAGCCAGCAAACTATTCATAATTTCTCATACAGAGTTTAATGGGTTAAGGTGAAACGGATACGTAATGAGACTTAAATATTTAATTTGGGTATTGTCCCTTTCGTGGCAACGCCTCTAAGGGGCGTTTCGTTGTATTTATCACAGTAGCCTTAAATAGGTTATTTTAGGTAAGGTGGGTTAGTTGATTGCCGCGCAGGGTTAGAGCCCACCGCTGTGGCTAGAAATAGGGAGAAAGCTACTTTGAAAATACGACGAAACGCCCCTTCAGAGGCGTCGCCACGAAAGAATTATACCCTTTAGTTTTTCTTTACAATAAAAAATTGCAACAAAAGATATGAAAATGGTAGCAAGAATCAAAGCTTCGCTCAATGGACAGTTTTGGCAAAAAGGAAGAAACAAGTTATTAAAAAAACAAAGATGACAGCATCCATAAAAGCGAAGGTCTGAAACGGAAGGACAGACGAACGTTACAATTGTAGAGTGTCAGAAATAAGAGTTTTGACAAAATTATACGTAAATTTGTTGCAAAACTTCTGAAATACAGATTACTTTTAAGGACATATTTCCATTTTTAGTACTTGATTATAGAAATCACTCGCGTATAATATTGTACCTTGTTGTAATAGGAATCAGTACTCTAAAAATTGTGCTAGCTTAAGAATCCACAATTCCTCATCTAGCCTAAAACATGCATTTTCTAGGATTAGATATTTAATATATTCGTTTTGATTGTCCCCATATCTCAAAAACAAAATAGTCCTTTTTGTATGATTATGATTTGAATATGAATTGTATACAACAAAATATAAACAACTATGATAGATCTTGTCTGCTGCATGGGTCTTTACCCAGGAATCTTAAGGGATATGGCAATGTGGACGATATTTAGATGTACAGCACCAATTATGATAAACAAAACTACTCTTACTGTATATTAAGATTGGTGGTTGATAAGTTCAGATACTACTTGTTACCAACAAATCAAGATAATTTTTCAGCCACCAAATGAGAGAAGTGTTTTTCAAACTTAGGGTACAATAATAATAAACATATTCTTTCAATCTTTGTTGAGTTTCGCTGTGATGGGTGTTATAATTCTAGTTTTTCTAAATTTACATATTTTTGTTCTACTAAACTTCTTTTAAGCATAACAAAAATATTTACACCAAACAAAATGATAAAAGCATTTAGGCTTATTTAGAACATAAAATATCTTTTTATGATTTAGGAAAAGGAGTTTCAATTTAGCTATTTAGAAAACAGAATCCCATCCTCCTTGCTCTTTAAATAAATTAAAAATAAGAGGATGGGGGGTAGTTTTTCGTTTTCTTGTTAATAATTTTGAGTAAGGTTAGTTAGGTTATGTAAGTAACTGTGAAGCCCCGCATTGTCAGGACACTGCAGGATTAGGGCCCTCCCACAGGGGTTAAGCATATAAAAAAACCTCCCTTATTATCAAATTATTAAAAAATTAAGGGGGACGGAAGGGGTTTTAGTTCTTGATGGGCACTTAGAGGATAAACACCTAATTGTTTAATATCGTATAAATGTGTTTTAAGCTTAAGGTCCGCATTAATTAGATTAATCAGATTAGGTTAGGTTATTGTAGGTAATGCAGGTATGAGGACCGTAGGGTTAGACATTGGAAATAAACCCTCACTTATTTCCAATTTATTATAAAAAAAGTTGGATGGGAGGATTTCAGTGCTCGGTAGGCACTTTGAAGGAAAGCACAACTTTGTTTAATATTGTAATGTGTTTTATGCTAAAGGTGGGCATATAAATTACACATAATAATAATAAAGGAACTAAATATATTTGACGCCATTACTTTGTAAACATTACAGAGCTCAAGGAATACAAATAGTTTTTTTTAAAAGCGAAGATTTTCTATAATTAGGGTCGGTCCGTCCGTCCGTACGTTCCTCCTAGATAGTTAGCTTTTATTCGTTAATTTAGGCATGTTAGAATTGTCCTATCAATTTCAAACTTTGCACGGTGATTTCTGAAGTAGTTAGGTACGATTATGAAAGCGTAGCAACTCTATATTCGTTACCAGAATGTCTGTACGTCCATTTTAAAAATGTTTATTTTTTTTTACTTTTTTACTAAAAAAAATTTATGTGATAAAAACATCCGATTGATCTGATTTTTTGATTACTTATTCCTATTACAATTAGGTACAATATTATGAGCGAAGCATCTCTATAATCAAGTATTAAAAATCTCAGTATGTCCTTAAACAGAATTCTGTATTTTGCAAGTTTTGCAATAAATTTACGTATAATTTTGTTAAATCTTATATTTTCATATTTTGTATACTCAGTTCTGACACTCAACAAAAGTTAATGTTTGTCTGTCATATCGTTTCAGAGCTTCGCTTTTAGGATGTTGTCATCCTTGTTTCATTTTAAAGTATGAAAAAGAAATTAAAGTTTTTACTTTTGTAATACCAAAATATGTATTCCTCCGACCTTTGTCATAATGCCATTATTTAATAGCATTAAGACACAAGTGACTGCTGAGCCCCTATAATCTAGGGGCTTAGTATTCTAATAAGTAGGAAGGGGACATAAAAATAGCTTAAATGCATTCCAAGCTATTTAAAAAAAAAATTACAGCCTAAAACCATCAAGGGACGTATGTAAGCTAACCAAAAAGATGTGTCTTTTGGGTTCTGCAACAATTTATTGTCTTTTGTCTTATACCTTAAGATACCTTATAAAGCGGGAAAAACTTGCAATAGAAAAAAGTCAATTGCCGTTTCCTTTCCCCCTCCCACTATAACTGTCCTAATGACAAGTCGGCACGAAACATGAAACTTATATTTTTAAGAAATACTTATTATAACTAGAATATATAACAAGGATGACACCTACCATAGCTAGAAACATGAAACTTATATTTTTAAGAAATACTTATTATAACAAGAATATATAACAAGGATGATAGTTACCATAGCTAGAAACATGAAAATTATATTATTAAGAAATACTTATTATAACAAGAATATATAACTAGGATGACAGCTACCACAGCTAGAAACATGAAACTTATATTTTTAAGAAATACTTATTATAACTAGAATATATAACAAGGATGACAGCTACCATAGCTAGAAATATGAAACTTATATTTTTAAGAAATACTTATTATAACAAGAATATATAACAAGGATGATAGTTACAATAGCTAGAAACATGAAACTTATAAAAATAACAAGGATGAAAACATTTAAGCAAGCGACAGAAAATAATAATTTATTTCAATATCTTTTTAGATTCGGGAATAGTCTCTTTCGTGGCAACGCACCTTAAGGGGGCGATTCGACGTATTTTTAAAATGGCTTTTTATAGGTTATTTTATGTTAGGTTATTGCCTCACAGGGTCAGGCAATTGACCCCGCAGGGTTAATATAGCCTGCAGGATCATACCCTGAACCTGAAAGTGACTTGAACACCTGTATTTTATATAAGGATGTACTACTAAAGGATATTTTAGTAATTTGGTATTATAAAATGCTTTGTTTTAGTCAAAAAAAATATTTTTGCTCTTTACCTGGATGACCCTGCCAAGTTTGCTGGCATCCTGTGCCCGCCAGGATGGAGATATTCAAAAAATTCCAACTCTCAGTTATGTTTGATACCCATACTTGAAAAGTCACGCAGTTTGGGCTCTTTATCTTTCACACACAGAAAATGAGATTGCCACGAAAGGGACTATACACTTATAATCAACTTATATTTACTTGATTTTCACTTTATTCTTATATATATTTATACGTACAATACAAATATCGAATTATAGAGTAGATTTGCGTTTAATATAAAATTTTAAATTGAAATTATAATTTTGAAGGTTAAGGTTAGGAAATTAAATAACTTATAATATTTAAATTTAATGAAATTCAAATTGTGTGATTTTTTTTTATTTTTCACAAAGAATAAAGCTTTCTACATAGAGAGTTACAGAAATCTAAGCCATTGAACAAATGAGTGCATTAATAGAAACGTTTATGGGCCATAGCATTTCCCTCTTTCTTATGTTTATCATCATGTTTAGAACAAATTAACAGGGTATAACGTTAATTTAATTTGCATACTACTGGTATGTACTGAATGTACCAGGATGGGAAGGCAAGTTTTTATACTAAATGTACCAGGAGTTTTTATACGTTCTCTAATTCGTTGGTCCTATAGACTTATGATACCCTCATTGAATCCTAATTAATTGGTGTCTAAACTTCTCAGCAAACAATTTTAGTCTACAGATTGGGTTACAATTTTGTTTATGATCATTGGGGTTTTCATTTTATTATCCCTGGTATGTACTGTATGAATGATTAAATTTAAATTATGAAAATGTTTAGATTTCTGGAAAAACTGAGGAAGCTGAATATGTTAGTGTCAACATGGAATCAGGGTAAGCTTACTACATGCACCATAGAATAATAGTTGATAGAATATTTCATTAATATTATGCATAATAATATCATAGAATAGTATTTAGAAGAATATAGAGTAGGTATAATATGTTAGTATCAACATGGAATCAGGGTAAGCTTACTATATGCACCATAGAGTAATAGTTGTTAGAATATTTCATTAGTAGTGTGCATAATAATATCATATAATAGTATTTAGAAGAATATAAAGTAGGTATAATATGTTAATATCAAAATGGAATCAGGGTAAGCTTACTATACTTACCATGGAGTAATAGTTAATAGAATATTTTATAGGTAGTGTGTAAACTAATATCATATAATAGTATTTAGAAGAATATAAAGTAGGTAGAACATGTTAGTATCAACATGGAATCAGGGTAAACTTACTATACTTACCATAGAGTAATAGTTAATAGAATATTTTATAGGTAGTGTGTAAACTAATATCATAGAATAGTATTTATAAGAATATAAAGTAGGTAGAACATGTTACTGTCAACATAGAATATGTAGAATAACATCGTAGATTAGCAATTATAAGAATTGGCAGAAGTTTAAACTACATGAATTATCGGTACTACGTCAAACCCTAGATACGTCAAACAGTAGATGCGACAAACGCTAGACAGACAAACAGTAGACAGACAAACCCTAGACACGACATACGCTAGATATGACAAACAAAAGAATGCGACAAACAATAGATACGACAAACGCTAGAATTAATTAAGTAAAAGGATGTTTGTTTGTCTGTACTGAAGGATCTCGCTAACCACTCAAACGATTGGGTTCTCCTTAACAGGGTAGCTTCTCATAGGTCCCGGGAAGGTTTGTAACTATTTTGGGGAGGGTACCACCACCCTCCCAAGATATTTCGCCCCTAGAAAAACCCCCCCCCCCCCCAAAAAAAAAAAAAAATTTTTTTTTTTTTTTAAATACTAAAATAATAAATGGGGTAGGGGGGGCCGGGGGGGAGGGTCGACAGTTTTCTTATTCATTGGCTAACCAACTTTAGGTACTTTAATGAATTTTAATTGGTTGGTTTAATAAGTTTAGTGTTCAAACGTTTCAACCACTAATTTTACTGTATAGGGGATGTACATATATTTTACGTCCATTTTTTATCCCTTTAGATCCCTGCATTGATAGTAATATAAATTTAGTATTTATGAACGAAAAAAGTTTAAATTCTAGGGTATGTCGCTTCTAGTGTTTGTCGCACCTTATAAATTCTACTGTTTGTCGCGAAATTGAAAATTCTACTGTTTGTCGTAGTCTAGTGTTTGACGCATCTATTGTTTGTCTGTCTAGCGTTTGACGCATCTACTGTTTGTCTGTCTAGCGTTTGTCGCATCTACTGTTTGACGTATCTAGTGTTTGACGTAGTACCGAATTGTCTCTATTAATATTAATTCATTTATAAAACGCAAACTAAAAGTAATGTATTAAAATCATTTCAGATTAATTTCGTGAAAAACAAGATTTAAGATATCTCCGACTATATTCTTGAGTAACGAGATGCCTAAATGTCTGTATGATTGCATTGATTTTTGTTCGCTTTGGTCTCGTAAACGGATGGATCATTGTTACACAATTTTCATAGAAGTTTTACATTAATCCTGTGATGTTTTTTGTTACTTTATGGGCCTTATTGGAGATATGGCCCTAACAAAAAAATACATCTTCCTTAAATTTCATTTTTAGCAATCTAAGTATTCTATTAATTACTCTATGCTACACATAGTGACACATATTTAAAACTTTTTTTGTAGTAAAATTTACAAAAGTAATTTTTCTTTTCTGTCTTTTACAACAATTTTAAACTGTTCTGCTCATTTATCAGCTCAAAAACTAAAGAAATATTTTGTAAATTTGAACTAGTATCAAAACGTTGACAAAAGCAAAGCTCAAATTCAATTCTAATGCTTTAAACTGTTAATACCATGTTTTCTTGACGTTCTGAGAGGTTCTTTCCCTCAATGTGTCGGAAACTCAAACGGGGCTATAGCACTTACACATCCAGCAAATTTACAGTTGATGTATTTTTGGCAGAATGTTTTCTTCCT
The DNA here is from genome assembly GCF_053477335.1 of Acartia tonsa. Classification (NCBI taxonomy): domain Eukaryota; kingdom Metazoa; phylum Arthropoda; class Copepoda; order Calanoida; family Acartiidae; genus Acartia; species Acartia tonsa. Next base: position 62,464,172 of record NC_137260.1, on the reverse strand, counting down.
TTTTCTCATGCCATAAATACATCCAACACTGGCAAAAATACATCCAATATCTTAATGCAATTGTCAAAAATACATCTGACACTGGCATTTACACATCCATACTTTTTCAATTATATGTCATAAATACATCCAACACTGGCAAATATACATCTAGATTAATTTATAAGAATATTTATTTACAATTAATTAGGTTTTGTACAGTATGTATAGGTTTTTAACTTTTGCTCTATTTTAGTTACTCTCCTCCTATTTACTTCCCTTTTTCTCAAGATGCTCCCTACAAAACATCAATACATTTGCACAGGTGGTCAAATTATTGTGGATAAAACCACTCAAATACATTCCCTGCTATTTAATTTTTAGGATTTTTGGACAACATACAAAAGGTTTTAATCTTTTCCACCAATAAATATTAAATTATTTTCAATTGATTCATGTTTAAAAGTTTGTTTATGTTTATTTTAAATATCTACACCCTTCTTTCCTTTTTAGTTATAACAACAAGATGAACAACTTCGAGCTATATTGAAGTATTGTTCTTTATTAGGTTTAGCTTAAAGCATTTTAAGAATTAAATTTATCAAGTAATGCTTTACTACATTATAAGTTCTTAGTTTCATTAAATTACAATTCAGTTAAATAATTAAAGATGAAATAACAGATTTCATTGTTTCAATAAATAAAATACAAACATTTGATAAATAAATAATTAAAATTTAATTAAAATGTTGTAGATATGACTAAGCCTTGTAAATTTTCTAGAAAAATTCTAAAATAGGGTTGTGAGATTTGGGTAGGGTAAGGTTTAAGAAAGGGATAAATAGTTTGGAAAACAAAAAAAAATTGTTATGTTTAGAAGAATCTATAATATATTAAAATATAACTCTGCAGTGTATTTTAAACACAATGAGTAATATTCATTGAATGTACATTATGCTTTTAAATAATCAGACCTATATAGCTGTTGCTTAAATTAAGTTTATCCTATATTCCTGCTTATTTTGATTAGATTCAAATTGATGTGCTTTTTGAATGAGCCTTAATACACCCATTCCCCAATTACTCCCTCCAATATTTTTCTCCTATCCCCAATTTTTCTATAAATTCAAACTATCTTAATTCTCTTAATTTAGAATCTTCTCTTTAGTTTACAACTTTATCCATCTTTATACATAGTTTATTTACTGGTTGATTTATTAACTGTTTATTTGTATTTAAAAAAGATACCATAAAGAACATGTCCTTATAAATAAAGACAACCTGACATATATATTATAATTTAAATCTTTATAATGCTTTTAATTTTAACCTGACAAATATATTATAACTCAAATAATATACAAGTTGTTTTCTTATTATTTTAAATTAAATTTCTATGGATGTATAAATGCCAGTGTTGGATGTATTTATGACATATAATTGAAAAAGTATGGATGTGTAAATGCCAGTGTCAGAAGTATTTTTGACATATGTATACAAATATTGGATGTATTTTTGCCAGTGTTGGATGTATTTATGGCATGAGAATCGATATTACTGTCATTTATACAGTAAAATTTCAGTTTGTCATAAATACATCCATTGCACTGGCAAAAACACATCCACTGTAAATTTGCTGGATGTTTAAATGGCAGTCCCCCACTCAAACGACTTCAAAATAAATTGAAAATAAAGGAGGGGGGGGGGGGGAGGAGAAATTAATTTCTCTAACTCTGTGGGTCTATACCTGAGATGCCCTAACCTAACCTCTGACCTAATCTAAAGTAGTGAAAATACAAACGAAGAACTAGCCCCCTCTCCTTTATTTTTTATGCTAAGCAAGGCACTTTAAGTATTAGTACCTCTTTTAATTCAATTATCCAAACTGTTTAGTGCTAATAGACTATTTTTTGACGTTTTTTAAAAGACAGCTGGATAATCATTTAAAAACTAAGCAGCTTCGCTATTGTAAATAATAAAGTATGAATAAGGGGACAAAGCAAGTATTGTTCAAAATTCCTTAACCTCAAATGTTCCGTAAAATTTACAGATTTTTTTGAACAAACTTAAACTAGCTTAAACTGGTGCGGATTTCGTAATATTCTATTTTCATTCATGTTTTTTTAAAGATTTAAACAATATACGTAGTACATGAGGTCACATATTTCGGGAGGGAGGGGTCATTGTCTTGTAAATCATGCTTGATCTAAATTTTCCTCACCCATTTGTTTTCTTAAATACTTTTAAAACTTTTATTATATCTTAATTGTCTAGTAAAATCTAATATTAATTTTAATAAGGTGTAAGAAAAAACAATTATTTAAAACTTTAAAATTATTTAAACTAGAACAAAAAATTTTCAAAAACAAAAATGCTAACTCAAAGAAAACACCTAAGCAGTAAATATTCTAAACATGTCTCTTCCGGTTTTAAAATGGAAATTTAAATCCTTTTTCTACCCATATTTCTTTAACACAGACAAAATTTATAAAAAGCAGAAATCAAATGCTTGAATAGCGAAAATTGCTTTATAAACTACCGGCAGATATGCCCCTAGAGGCCTATAAAGTTCACCTCTCAATTTTAGCTTTTAAAAAGGAAAAGTAAAAATAGATATTGTTTTGGGTTGGGGGTTCATTTTTTAGTTTCGAATTCTCTTACACTCCCCCCTAAGTACTTATACACCTTTTTAGGATCTATGAGCTAAGAAGAACCGTATGGGTTCATTGGTTAGCATTTCATAAAAATAAAAAAAATATATATAAATTCTAATTCCAATAATTAGATAACTTTAAACTTAATCAGAATGTGACTTTCTTTAGTTTGATAGATTTATTTAGTATAAATATCTCTGCTTTAATAATGCTGTGGGTTGAAAATAAAATAATCATTATGCTTCTAAAGGATTATTATAGTTAGAGGGACATTATTTTCAAGCAAAAAATGCAATTTTCTAAATTAGATGGAAAATAAGATTTTTGTGTAAGAAACACAGCATATACTGTTATATAAATGGGTGGATTTTTTGTTTGTCAATTAAGATTTTAATGACTATTGAATGTATGAAGTTTACATTTAAGGGAAGCTTAAGTATAGTTTTAGATAATTTTCTTTACTCCCTAACTTCTCCTTCAAATGTAGAGCCCCTAGATTCTAGGGGTAGTAACAATGAAGGCATATGTTTGTATTTATGACCAGCATAAAAGTTAATATATTTCTTTAATAAATTAATCTTTTTTTGGATATGATATTTAAACATGAGCAAAGTTCTTGTCAGAGTATGTACTATATAAAACAAACCTAAATTTTTCTTTCGGCAAGAATGTTATTTCTTCAATTGCCATTTCCCTCCCTGAGAAGAATGCAGTTTATAATATGAAATTAAATCTTCTTCTCATAAATGTGTCAGAAAGTGAGTTGCAAGGCCCACAGATTTTGGTTTTGCCTGCAACCCTCCACTTTCAATGTTAATTTATAGGAAAACAAATTTTCTTTGGAGATGGAGGTTACCTTCTAAAAATTTCCATAAAACTATAAGTAGCTTCACTGTAAAGGAAAACAATGCCAGTCCAGCGCGGCGGTTAGCGAGATCTTATCCTTACAATAAAGTAACAGGATGTGTGCTTGTGTGTCTGTTCGTCTGAACCGAAGGATCTCGCTAACCACTGAACCGATCGGGTTCTCCTTTACAGGGTAGCTTCTCATAGGTCTCGGGAAAATGTATAACTATTTTGGGGGAGAGTACCACCACCCTCCCAAGAGAAATCACAATTTTATATATGTTACGTATTATTAAAAAAACATTTAAAGTGCCACTATAGACCTCTGGGGGCGTAGCCGCTAGTAGTATAATATAAAGTATTTGATATATTCAAAATAGGTTCAAGGACTTGAAGGATCGTGATGGATTTTGTTTAGACTTAAATGGTTTAGTTTGTTTTATTTAAGTATAAAATTACTTCAGAACTATTATATTTTTAAATTTCAGAACTTATTTTCTCTGAGATAAATTAGATTTTGTTTTATTTCAGGGCTGTTTGGCCACTAACTGTAGAGAATGGTAAGATTTTTTTATTTTAGTTTTTAGAGGATTTATGTCAGAAATATTTATGAAATGGGAAGAATATCATTTCTTTTAATAATGTAGTAGCAACTCTATAAATTTGTACAATGTTATTGATGCGTGTTTTTTAGCATGGTTGTTATACACCTTCTTAAATTTTTTATTAAAATACATATTTACAAACTAATAAATTATACATTTTATTTATTTTTAATTTCCAATTTGTTTGAAATGAAAATAATAAATTGAGGTTTCATTGATAATAATCCAATGGCAGGCATGTCAATGGTAATCAAATGTAGAAACGACCTATTTTGTCTTATGTACGCTTAACAATTCAGGGAAAGAAATTTTTGAAAATATTAATATTATCAAAAGATTAAAAAAAAATTGGGTTGAGAAATAGAATAGCAAACTTTTAGGTGAGAGCAAAATTAATTTTGTGTTCTGGACTGGCTTCGGATCCAGCCTGCTGGTGGGAGCTGCTGGTAATGTTTACCTGTCACCAGATCCTACAACAAACCTTACCAGGTAATTTTGTTGATCATTATTGGGATTGTGCATCAATATACAGTCCACTTTCTCATCCCTTCCCTTAATTTTAAATGTGAATAGTGAACAATTAATTAATATAATTGTTAAACAGAAGAATCACCCTTTTGAATTATTTTAATACATTTAATTATTCTCAAGTTATTTAGGTTGATAGAGCCTGAAAAAATGATGATTTATGGACTACCTCATCTTTTATACCAAGGTATTCAAAATTAAGCTTTCAAAAATTCTTTATCAATAAACAGACAAAAATTTATCTGAAAACGGATGGAACTTATTGATAATAATATCTGCCAATGACTTTTCTTTTTGAAATCATTTTTTATTATATAATGTAGTAGGTTTTTTTTGCTTCTTTAGGGCGGTTTAAACTGCTTTATTGTCCCTGCCTTCCCTTGATACTAGGGGCAGAGCTACTAGTTTTAACAATAAAGTATGGAATGTTTGTGTTTTCTGTATAATATTGTAAATCAGTGGACCTTTTGGCAAAGATATATGACCTCTACCTACACCACACGTAATTTAATAATTAAAAGCTTGTGGCAAAGCCATAAATACACACATATATAAACTGTACAATAAATAAAGTAAAACTTTGAATTGGCATTTGGCTAATATTACAATTTCAATAGATTAATTAAAATCTGTTGGTGATTTCCCTCAAAATGCGTGTTGACCACTGAATTCCCCTATTATTTTTTAAATAAAATAAAAATAATGGGGAGCTTATTTTTTCCCAACGGTCACCTATGTAGAGTCCCTAACCCTGCGGGTCTTATCAATAAGGGAAGGGGGGGTGGTTCTATGATCGACAAGGAACTTTGAGGGAAACCGCCAATCTGTTTTCAGAGAGAATTTGGAATCAGGGTCATGGTGTTTGGCTTTCAGGAATATCAATGTTAAAAAAATCTAAATATAGGGGGACAAAGTGTTTCAAATTATCAGCAATGTGACGTCATAAAAATGAGGGAAATGATAGAAGAAGTGGGAAAGAAAACAGATATTTATAATCCCTCATTTATATGACGTTACATGGATGATTTTTTGAGACACTTTGTCCCCCTACATCAAAATCTATGTTAAAAAAGAAACATAAACATTGTAAATTTTCCATAACATTCTAACTAGGAAGGGAAAGGGGTATTCCTGTCCAGTTTTTTGTTTAGGAATGAATATTTCATTCCTAAACAAAAAACTGGACAGGAATATCATTCTCATTTAAACAAAAACTCATTTTTATGCTAGTAAAATGTGGTTTAATTTTGGTTTTTAAATTTCATTTATTTCCCTGGTATAATTTTTCTTTCTTTTAGTAATTAATAAAAATTCTAAAATCTTCCAAAAAAAATTTAAAATCTTCTAAAAATGATACCCGGGATATAAATGATCATACCCGGGAAATAAATGAGTTATTTAAGCAAACAAAATTTAAATGATGAGCTAACGCTCGATTATTTAATACCTTGGGATTTAAATATTTATTTATGCTAAATTTTGTTTGCTTAAATAACATTCTATTGCAACAAAAAGGTGATGTTAGCAAATAATTTCTTGAATAAAATCATAAAACGTTTTTTCATTTAATTTTCATTTTTTTCACTGTTGTGTTTTTATTTGACATTAAAAATAAAAATCATAAAAAATCTTCCAAATCAAAGAGAAAAAATCTTTGAATTATTGGTCAATTTAAGTTCAAAGATTTTTTTATTGTAAAAAGTTAATTTTTAAAAAATATTTTAGAAAAAAATCTTCTAACAAAAAAAAATTATCATAATCCAAGATGGCGTCAATACGTGTAAAATAATATTTTCAAAACAAAAAATTAAAACTTGAATATCTTTTTTCACAGATTGAATTTTAAAAATCGGTCTGACAGTTTTTCCAAAGTCAGTATGATCTATCGAATGAAAAAGGTTTGAAACTGATAGAACATTTCTTTATACTAAAACATTTTTTTCTCCTGTTTTTTCCCACACTTCCAAAAAATGAAATTCAATGAAAATTAAATGGTTCTCACGTTAAAAAAATTTTCTCACGGGTCCAAAAAATGAATTAAAATGAAAATCATATGTACCATTTAAATCAAAATAAATGGTTCCCACATTCTAAAAATTTTCCCACGCTTGACATTCTTGAAAAATGCTAAATAAATGGACATTTAAACAAACCAATGATCGCGTTTTTTGCAATGGAATGAATATACATCCACTATTTAAGGGGTCGTTATCTAATTCGTTAAATCAAAAATTTTAGATATTAGTTGTCCTAACTTTTCAACCAATAATTTAATCTACAGAAGAGGCAATTTTGTTTATCATTATTGGGAATGTAGTGTATATAAATTTATCATTCAATGTCTTATCCCTTGAGATCACTTATTCTAATTGTTATAAGTATTATCAGAAAATTTCAGGGATAAGACAATTGATGATTAAAATATACTATTTAAATCATTATTTGGAACATTTCTATATTGTATACTAGCAGCTTCGCCCCCTAGCCCTCTAGCGGCTTTGCCCCAAGAGGTTTTATCAAACTAATTTTTCGTGTTTTAGATTTTAAAGAAAATAAAAAAAAAATTATTTTTTTTGAGGGGGGGTGGTATTTTTCATTTTTTGGGGGGGGGGGTAGGGGTGTCCCACCCCCCAAGAAAATAGTTATAAACCTTCCCGGGATCTATGAGAAGCTACCCTGTAAAAGAGAACCCGATCGGTTCAGCGGTTAGCGATATCCTTTGCTACAAACAAACAGACAGACAAACAAACAGACAGACATCGTTCTACTTTGTATTATAGATAAATTTTAATAAAAGTCACTAATTTACTTTGCCAAAAACTTTTTAATAAAACTTTGGGTACCACTTGAATTTAAGGTCTCAGTTCATCTCCCTTCCTAGGTATTAAATGGTACAAGAACACGTATGTCCATTAAAAACGACCACTATCATTTATACAAGAATTTGTTATTAAGAAAATCAAGTATGAAAAAAGAAAATTGTCATCTAAAACAATTGCAGTGTAAATTTTTTCCCTTGTATAAAATACCTTTCATCCATTTTAATGATAAAGATGTTCAGACAGACTGACATACTAACATACCCAAGTTACAGATTAGCTGCGCTACCAAAAAGGATGCACCCAATCAATAAAGAATTGATTAGAGTGATTGAACACGAACACAAATAAATAATAAATAAATGGATATTTCCCACGGAGGGAGTGGACATTGGACTGTAAATTACACTAGTACCCAAAATGTTATAACCTTGTTATCTTTTTCGTTAGCTCAACTTAAAAAAAGGTTAGTGGGTTCCACAATTGAAGTATTCAAACTTTTCAACCAATAATTTTTATCTACAGAAGGAGTTATTTTGTTTATCACAATTGGGGATTTATATAATTTTATTATTCAATGTCTTATCCCCTCACTTACACACCTAGTATGCAAACAATGTGTTTCTTTCCACAGATAAGACAATGGACAATAAATTGATATACATCCCCAATAGTGATATTAGTCATAGTTAAAAAGATTGGAAGCCAATGAATGAGGTTATAAAACTTTTGGTAACCTCCTGAGGTGGATTCTTAAAAAAAAATTGCCCCACTAATCGCAAAATCGTTTTCGTGAAAAATCCTCCAAAATCACATAAAAAATCTACAAAAATTAAATAAAATCTTATGTTCATAAACTTTCTATGATTTTGTTTATTTTTTTTTTTGTAGATTTTTAATGTGATTTTGGTGGATTTATCACGAAAACAATTTTGCCCCACTAAGCGATTAGTGGGGCAAACTTTTTTTTTAAGAATCCACCTCTGGTCTCTTATATACAGTAAACATTTCTTTAGCGAAGCTACTCTTCATTTACAAACATCTACTCTAGAAAATTTGTACGTTCGCCTATTATACAAGGGTCAAATAGTAATTGTATGTAGAAATTAATTGTAATTAATACCTGCTCCTTTTTTTTTGTTCTTCCTTTCATGTAAATTTAAGAATTCGTGAAACTATTGAGCATCTATTGATCTTTTTCTCTACAAACCTTATAGCACCCTTTAAAGTTAATGATTTTTGATAATAGAAGATAATAGTTACCAGGAATATCTTAATGTGAACTGCTCTAGATCCAGATATTTTTATATAAAAAGACCATAATTTATTCAGTATAAACACAAAATGAATAACAATTGATAATATAATTTTATTCATTCATAAGAGATGTTATAACTTACCTTAAAGTGTATATTGACCATTGACACCCCCCCTTATCCTGGTTTTTTTTTAGAATATATTGAAAATAATGTGGGGGGGGGGGGAGGCCCGGGGGGTAGATATTTCCTGCAGGGGACAGTAATCCTGCAGAGCCATAACACTGCGGGGCAACCCAATACCCAATAAAGCCTAACCTAACCTTACCTAAAGTAACAAACAAATAACTCCAACTCTTTTTCATTTTTTTCAAGAAAAAGGTGGGGGGGGGGGGGGGGACTTCTGTTTTCAACAAGGCACTTTGAGGCAAACAACCACGAGAAGTATGATAGTATTGCAATCCAGTATCAGGCAGTTTGATGAAAGGCTTTATTATTATAAGAATAGGAAAGATTAACATGTTTTTATTATTTCCTTTTACTCTTCAACATAGTACAATTACATACATATGTATAGATTTATATATTATAGCTTATCATTCCAGAACTCCTTTTTACTGTAAGTGCCTAGCAAGTATATATCTAACCCTGTGAGGGTAACCTAACCCTATACCTGCGTTGCCCTAACCCTGCTGTGTTAGCTGTACTTATACATATAAACTAAGTTAACTCGACCTATAATGTTATAAACAGATCTATAGTATAGATGTATATGCAGACAACTACCTCTCTTCATTTTTCAAAGACCTCTTTCGTCTGCTTCTAAATTATTTTCTGCTACTTGGCTGTGTTAATATAAGCGACACCATTGCATTGGTTGATTTTCAATGACCCACTAGGAAGGTTACACAAGACAGTTACGATGGGGAGATACAGTTATTTAACCCTTTCTCCCTCTAGTGTTTTACTATAATGTTATAAATTCACTTGTAGGGAAACTGTCGTTTGACCGTATGATGCTAAACTTTCCAAATAAAGCTAGCCTTCTGAACATGCCTTTAATGTTGAAATACTTCGCTTATTAAAAGTCTAAATAAACAAAATTTAATTTTCATAATTTAGAAGTTAAATTATGAATTATTAATTTGCCTGATAAAAAGACTTACATAATTCAGAGTGTAAAATATGTCAGGGATCTAAAGGGATAAGACAATGGCCGATAAATTGATGTAAATCCCCAATAATGAAAATACCCCTGTTTCTGTATCGTAAAATCATTTGTTGAAACGGTTGAACCAACCAATCAAAATTCAAAGTTGTTAAGTCAGCGAATATTATTATAAACTTTGGAGACTATTGTAATAAATAGCCCATTGTCCCCTCTCTCTCTGAAAATATGTAGCCTGGCTGTTTTAATTAGTCATGACAACCTTGTCATGCAGAATTTATGCCAACTTTTCCTCAAAACACTATTTTGGAAAATCATATTAAAACAAAATGCATTATAACAACAAATATGCAAATAAATAGATAAATGGGGTTGTACTTTTAATATAAAAAGATTATTTAATATAGTCATTTCTTTATTACTTACTTATCATTGGAGGTGGAAATGGGCAACTATATCTGTATTAAACTTTACTATTCTTTTAGATATAGACATGATTGTTTTGTTAAAAATGAATCTGCTATTACTTGAATCTTACACCAGATTATAATGTACTCTAATAAAGTGAAACTTGTAGCTGGTTAAAAAATCACGATCATCCCCCTTACCCCATACCCTCCGCACCTACTGGATTGACAAACTGACCATTAAATTATTTCCATATTAGCAACCTTAATTGAAGACAATTATTCCCCTGTCATAATGTCCATGTATATTCCATATCCATTGGTAAAACATTGATATTGTGATCAGAGGGTGGAAAATGGACAGCTATATCTGTATTTAACTTTAATATTCTTTTTAATATAGTCATCTTTTTACTACTGCGCAACTAATATCCGGGAGGGAGGGGACATTGGACTGTTTATCAAACTAGTCCCCAACGTTTCATTTTAATGTTTTATTTTTCGTTGGCTTAACAACTTTGGGGACTATTGAATTTTGATTGGTCGGTTCATAAAGTTGAGTGTTCAAACGTTTCAACCATTAATTGTTATCTACTGAAGGGGTAATATCATGGATTACATTGGGGATGTACAACAATTTATCGGTCATTGTCTTATCCCTTTATATCTCTAAAACATTGATATTGTGTATCAGAGGGTGGCAAATGGGCAGCTATATCCGCCTTCAATCTGAGCAATCATTGCAACCATCACAACCATCATTCAACACATAAAACTCATCATTTTCTTCATTGTGAGCATATTACTCAGGTACTATTATATTGCTACTCTATATATAACTAGCGTCTACGCCTCTAGAGGCCTCTGGGGCACCATCATTCTTCACACAAAAATCCTCATTTTCTTTATTGTGAGCATATTACTCAGGTACAATTTTATTGCTACTCTTTATATAATTATTGGCTACGCCTCTAGAGGCCTCTGGGGCACCATCATTCATCACATAGAAATCATCATTTTCTTCATTGTGAACATATTACTCAGGTACCATTTTATTGCTACTCTATATATAACTAGCGGCTACGCCTCTAGAGGCCTCTGGGACACCATTATTCAACACATAAAAATCATCATTTTCTTCATTGTGAACATATTACACAGGTATGATTTTATTGCTACTCTATATATAACTAGCGGCTACGCCTCTAGAGGCCTCTGGGGCACCATCATTCATCTTACAAAGATCATCATTTTCTTCATTGTGAACACATTTCTCAGGTACCATTTTATTGCTACTCTATATATAACTAGCGGCTACGCCTCTAGAGGCCTCTGGGGCACCATCATTCATCACATAAAAATCATCATTATCTTCATTGTGAACATATTACTCAGGTATCATTTTATTTCCAGTATAGCTTCGAAACCGACAAATATCCGCTTGATTAGAACAGGTTTTTAGCCTCACTAATACAGCGACTGTAGTTTAAAGTTAATTTAAATCTTCCTAAATTTTGATAATGTTAACTTAGGCCCAGATGAAACAGCGTAAAATGCCGCCAAAAAATGACGTCATATAATACAAAGTATCCAATGGTAGAATTTATATTGGCCTGTCATTGGTCACTTGTATTGTATGACGTCATTTTTTGGCGGCACTTTACGCTGTTTCGGCCCTGACTAACAAAACTGGTAATTTTTTATAATTTTATTTATCATTCGAGGAAAATTGTCTATAATATGTGCTTTTTTTGTCTTTATTGTTTTTTCAAAAATGTCAAATGTGCTAAAAGGTATACCAGGATATACACGGATAAAGGGATAGAACAATGGATGGATAATTATTAATTATTCATAATCATAAGTGTAAAATTTTGCCTTTGACACCCTATAATAGAGGTGTAGGTTAATCCTCAATTTCTGTGAAAATAGGGAGGTAAGAGATTGTAAATTACATTAGTACACAGGTTTTTTTTTATTTTTCTTCTTATTCGTTGACTCAAAAACTTTCTGTACTTTTATTGCATTTTGTTTATCATCATTTGTGATGTTCATAAATTTATCGTTCATTGTCTTATCTCTTAAGTCCTGAAGAAAAATTTAGTCTCATGTTTACACTTAATAAATTTTTATGTCGTTCAACGGCTTTTATTGACATAAATAAAAATTTATGACCTGACCCTTTCTGTATACCTATACAAGCCAAGTTTTACTTTACAGATTTGGCAACGAAGCTTTTCTTTAATTAGGGCGGTCCTTCCGTCCGTAACGGATAGCTCTTATAGTTATTTCAGAAATGTTAGAATTGTCCTATTGATTTCAAACTTTGCATGGTGAATACTGTTTCAGTTAGGTACGATTTAGAAAGCCAAGCAACTTTATAATAGCTCCCAGAAAATCATTACGTCCATTTAAAAACTTGCTTTTTTTAAACCTTTATGACAACTAATTTTTATATGATATAATTAGTAATTACCCTATTTATCTGATTTTTTGGAAACCTGATTTCTAGGACGACAATGTACATTAATATAAGCGAAGCATTTCTATAATTCAATCCTAAAAATAAAAGTATGTCCTCTTACGGTGTCATGTATTTACGTAGTTTTGAAACAAATTTATGTACACTATGTTTAGACTAACAAATTCATGTCCTGCTTATTAAGTTCTGACACTCCACAAGATTTATTGGTCATTTGTCCTTCCTTCTGAATTTAGAGCTTCAGTTTAATGGATGTTGTCTGAATTTTGAGCAATTTTGCAAGACAATTTAAAAAGAAATTAACAAAATAAACAATATGACATTTGATGAGACAAGAGTAAAGCATGTGAAAACTATTTTATTCGCAAAAAAAACATTACTAAAGTATAATCTAAAACTTAATAATACATAGAAGAAAAAAAAAACAATTATAGAAAATGCTTTATATATTTGGAAAACCTGTTCTGGGACATTTATGTTTCAAATATTTAAAAATGATCATTCCGACAAAATATGTATTATTTTTCCAAAGGCCTTATTTTTTGAAGATTTAAAGGTTGTGCAAAAAATAATTTTTGCAATAATCATTCTTGTCTTTCATAGACAAGAAAAGCTTTTGTTAAAGACGTGTTTATTTGTTATTGACTTAAGAGCGGTGATGGGTTCAACACAAAAAGATATTGGGCAAACATCTCAGTTATGTATAAGATTCATAAATAAGGAAATTTAAATTTTATTTACTTGTAATACCTTCCCATTTTATGTTGATAGTTGTTTATGAAAAGCGCAGTAATAACAAGTTTTAACAAAGTTTTTTGGTGATTTTTTGAAGCAAATTGAAATTAACAATATTCGGAAGAATTTGTATCTGGTACTTTAATTATTGTTTGTTATCAATCATAAAAAATATATTTTTTACTATATTCAAAATTTAAATGTATCTGGTATACCTTGACATATTGCATAAATTTAAATTTTATAAACAATAATCAGAACTTTTAATTGAAATTTAATAATGAAAATTATAAATACTTCACTGTGTTATTTGAACAAGAAACAAACCTGATCTAATAATTACAAATGAAGGTCCTTGCCCGCAAATGCCTCTCTTTGTTGAATTAATTGTAAGTAATGGAGGGGTGGGGGAAGGGGGTTAGATCTTTTTTTTCTCTGCTGGCTTTTATGCAGTAACCTAATTCTGCGGGCTACCCTGTACATTAACGAAATGGACAAGTAATAAAAATGTACACGAAAATCCACCCCTCCTTCTTATTTTCGAACCTGGTAAAAGTGTCTAACTTTTTATCTTTGTGACGTTACAAAAATCCATCTCTTTTTTTAGGGGTTTCCTTTCCCACCTCCCCTCTCATCCTTCGATTTTTGTTACGTCACAAAGATAAGAAGTTAGACACTATTACTAGGTTCTTATTTTCAATTTATTTTTAGATAGGGCGAAATGGGTTTGTTTGCTCAAAATATCAAAAGCGTAGGTCAAAAACTAGTCATGAAAAAACCTCATAAAACTTTAACATTTAGGTTGGGGATGCCTTGCCGATGCCAGAAATATTATTAGCGGATCTCAGTAAATCTGGGAAAACAAAAAAACTCCAAATTCCATCAAAAACCAGGTAGAAAGATCCTAATTGAAGTTTTTAATAGTTTTTTGTCGCATCGTATTATTGACAGCTTTTTGCGGATATTAAAAGTTATAATTATATGATTAAAACCAGGCTCCATAAGGCTCAAATATTTATGTTTTAAGAATCTTTAAAATATTTTTATATAATAAAAAACAATTTCTCAAAAGCCATAGAAAATTTAATGTACCATAAGCAAACGATAGAAAATTTTCCTTTATATTTATAATATTTACTTATCTATACACAAAAATAACTCCTTCAGAAGATAAAATGAGGCATATTACAATAGATATAGTAGATCTAGATCCCTAATTAAACCAATGAGATCAATTCTGGTTAGATTATTGGTTAGGATGTGTACATATTTAGATAGAAAAGGGCAGTTATTTTTTTTTATTTCATCCATATATAATAAGTTACCTATAGTTCAATTTCTTAGGATAAAATTTAGATATACTAAACAATAAACATAAACAAACATCTTTTTATAGCCAGAAATTCCTTTCAAAGTTGCACAGATTATTGTTTTACAGTTCATCTTGGGTAATAACTCTATAATTATTACTAAATAAACAGAGATAATTTTTATAAAAAGAAATAAGCACCAATATTCCAAAATAAAATCTTTAAAATTGAGAAACTATGTCTTAATATTCATAATTCGACTCCTCTATTTTGAAATATATTTAAAATAAGGAATGTACTTTTGTTTGTTAAGTACTTTAGGTCATGCAAGGTTAGATAATACAGGATAGCCCTGAAGGGACAAAAATATCACTACTTTCACTCTCTTCATTTTTAAGAGTAGGGTTTTGGAGCTCGATAAACACTGTACGTGAAAGCCCCAAATAGTTAAAACGAATACTAGTCCATAAAGCCAATGAAGCATAAATCCTAATGGTTAACCAAAATAAATCTTATTCATACACTCTCTGGAGTCATTGTTATAAAAGCATTATCCTATTATCATTGATAGGGGCCAAAATTACAACACCCCTACCATATTTTTCTTCTTTTTTATGGAAAAAGGGATTTTGTTCTAATTTTTCCGTTAAACGATAAAATAACCAATGAGAGGCCAGCATAAATTTTACCATTGGTCAATTACAGTGTATAATAGCCTCTAATTGGCTATTCTATTGTATGACGTCATAATCTTTTAATGGACTTTAATCATCTTCCTACTTATGGACAATATTATCCTTGTTTATTGTCATTTTAGAGGAGAAATATATATTTAATGGAATTTGTCTAGTTAATAATTTTTATGATTTCACACTAAGTGCCGGTCGAGCCCTTAAACCTCCCCATTATTTTTGTAATAATTTGAATATAAATATAAGGAGTTAGTTTTTTCCTAATACCTACCCCCCCCCCCCCTGCCCCTTATTTTCTTAATAGAATAAAGTGGGTAGGGGCACTTGAAAGGGAAATCTCATTTTTGTTTTTTGTTTAGTGAGTTTTACATATCATCATTATCTTGGATCTCAGACAACAAACTAAGCCTCACAATAATTAACAGGTCAAGTATGAAGATATTTATTATTATTTATATAATTATTTATGTTAGTCTACTCTATAATTCACTTTGTCTGTCCGTGCGTCAGTTTGTCTCATTATCTTGGATCTCAGACAACAAACTAAGCCTCACCATAATTAACAGGTCAAGTATGAAGATATTTATTATTATTTTTATAATTATTTATGTTAGTCTACTCTATAATTCACTTTGTCTGTCCGTTCGTCAGTCTGTCGGATTATCTTGGATCTCAGACAACAAACTAAGCCTCACAACAATCATTTAGCAGGTCGAGTATGAAGATATTTATTATTATTTATTTTTTAGTAGTTACTCTACCCTATGATTCACTTTGTCTGGGCATGTTGTTCGGCATTTTGTCAGTCTGTAACGCTATGTTGATAATGTGATTTTCTAGGCCCTTGTTTGAGAAAGATTCCTGATGTAATTTCATTCCAAAAAACATCCAGTTTACAACTTACTTTGTCGTTCAGTCCGTCAGTCAGGCAACAAATGACGTTTATACAGTATAAAAAAAGAAGGTTTTGTTTTGTTTAGACTTGACTTTTCTACAAGTAAAAATTTCTGACTAGCGAATGCATCTTATAAAAATGTTTTTTTTTAGGGGAGTAAATGAAACGCGAATACTGGTCTGTTCGGCAGACAAAGGAAATTGTGTTCAAGTAAGTCAAGTTCTATAAAGCCAAAATAGGCAAGATATTTCTTGTGATAAGTTTCTTTTTATATAAAGCATTTTAAATGATTAGATGATTAATTCTTAGGAATGTTCTAAACTTAAGCTTGATAAGAGGGAGGTAGGGCGTGTAAACGCCCCCATTAAAGTTAAAATTGGAAATCCCATTTATTATTTAAAATGTACCCCATTAAGGTTAGTATCCCCATGGCAAATCCCTGCACACGCCACTGACTCTACCAAGTTAACAATTTTAAATGTATCCAACGCTTTATCAAGTTCAAACTGATTAAAATTTAGTTTTTATGAAAGATCAGTAAATTTTATCTTTTTCAAAAATTTGTTTCTAAGTATTGGGAGAAGAAATGGCGTTAGAGTAATTTTTTCCTCTTAGTCAACGATATGTTGAATAATAGAATATGCATGACTTTACCTCAAAGCACCTATTGAGCACTGAAACCAACTACCTCTTGAAATTGAAAGGGTGAGGGAGGAGGATTTATTTTTTTCTTTGCTTAATACTTATGAGTGACCCTAAACCTTGCGTCGTGGCCAATATATGGTACCTAACCTAAGGTAATAAACACATAAACTAAACAATTATCCACTCCCCTTCATTTTCAATTTATTTGCTCGACTATGGAATTTGAGGAAAAGTGCCGAATACTTAACTCAGTGTACGTTTTGTTAAAAAGTAACAAATTTTACATCGCACTGTGTGCAAAATAAAGTTTAAATAGAAATAGAGAGTAGTAAAATGGTATTCTAACTGCGTTTAGCAGAATTTTAAATTTGATAGCAGGTGTATATTCAGGGAGTAAAGAATATAATATAATATAAATTTCATGATTAAGGACTTCTATACTTTTTATTTGGAGGAGGGGGGGGGGGGTAGAAATTTGATTAACGGTGGTTAAATTTATAAGGGGAAGATGATTATTTTGAGGACTTGCGGTTACGATCCTAGAGGGATGATGATTAAAGTCCCTCAACAGATTATGACTTTATACGATAGAATAGCCAATGAGAGGCCAGTATACACTGTAATTGACCAATAAAATTTAAGCTGGCCTCTCATTGGTTATTTAATCGTATGACGTCATAATCTGTTGAGGGACTTTAATCATCTTCCCTCTAAAAGCGTAACCGCAAGTCCTCAACTAAGTTAACTTTTGACTAACCTTTTACCTCTGAAAGGGTAGGTAGGTGTCTTTCAAGTTAATTGTCCAACTATCTTCAATGTGTTCAACTAAAATTAAAAATTCATCAAGTCTTTAATTTTAAAACTTTTGACTGTTTGAAAGGTTTACTTGAAGGTTTGTAATAGTGAGCAAGGATACTTTATAATTTATATGATTTTATAGAAGTATTTAAAATCTTATAAATAAAGTTAGTTACTAATGGAGAAAAAATAACAATACCATCCGTTAAAATAATTTCAAATAACAAAAATGGACATTAGTGCTTAAACTATAAAGTAGCTACATTTTCAGCATATATTTAAAATAAGATTATTTCTGACATAGTAATGTTCTAGGTTATACTCAAAAAACGCCTATCTCAGAAAACACCTATCTCAAAAAACGCCTATCTCAAAAAACGCCTTTTTCATAAAATGCCTACTACATTTTTTAAAATTATCTTTTAGTGTAAGTCTAATAATATATAATGTCACTCTTGTACATTCCTTAGGCACTTTTTATTTTTTTAATCATTTTGAGCAATAACATACTAAAGGTTTGCTTTTTGAAAATTGATCACAATTGAATAACAAAAACTTTTACCTAGTGAATTCATGTTTTAAGTTTCTTTATTTCATATATCTACTGCAAACAACCCAGTTTACTATGAGCTCTATTAAAACAAACTTCTTATTTTTTTATTATTATTTGACCTAATATCTTAAATTAACAGAATATCAGGTTGAAATGTTGTATATATGACCCATGTTCTAATGTAAACAAATATTATAAAAGCTAAGTAATTAAAAAATTGGTGTATTAAGTAATTATTCGTTTTAGGTTTATGTAGAACGA
Source organism: Acartia tonsa (assembly GCF_053477335.1). Lineage (NCBI taxonomy): Eukaryota > Metazoa > Arthropoda > Copepoda > Calanoida > Acartiidae > Acartia > Acartia tonsa. The sequence goes on along the minus strand of NC_137260.1, from coordinate 62,445,539 downwards.
ACCCCATCAGCTATACCAAGTCTTGGATCTCCTGTTTTCAAGGAAATATACAAACACTATTAATATAAGTGCTTAAAATCTTTAATAAGAAGCAAGGCCACTCTAAATTCACTTTGTTTGTCAGATATTCCATAAACTAGGGGGGGGGGGGGGGGGGAAGTCGGGTATAGTCCTTTCCATGACATCGCTCCATATGGGGCGATGATTTTAATTGATCGCCTCTTATGACAAGGGGCGATGTATTGGCTCCTTGAAAGGAGCGATTTAATAGCCCCTTATAACAAGAGGCGATGTTATGACTCCTTGAAAGGAGCGATTTGATAGCCCCTTGCCCTAAGAGGCGATTAAATGATCCTTTATCGCTCCATAATCGCTCCTTCTAAAGAGGTAATGATATGTCCTCTTATCCCAAGGGGCTATTTAATAAAATATCGCCTCTTCATGGCCCCTTCACGATTTTATATATATATCTGAGTTCCTTGATGGCCCCTACATCGCTCCTTCATCTCTCCTTCTTGAAATTTATATTACATTGTACTTACTTTGATGGCCCCTACATCGCTCCTCCATCGCCCCTTCATCGCTCCTACATCGCTCCTTCATCTCTCCATCTTGAAATTTATACTACATTGTACTTTGATGGCCCCTACATCGCTCCTCCATCGCCCCTTCATCGCTCCTACATCGCTCCTTCATCTCTCCTTCTTGAAATTTTTATTACATGGTACTTTGATGGCCCCTACATCGCTCCTCCATCGCTCCTCCATCGCCCCTTCATCGCTCCTACATTGCTCCTTCATCTCTCCTTCTTGAAATTTACATTACATTGTACTTTGATGGCCCCTACATTGCTCCTCCATCGCCCCTTCATCGCTCCTCCATCGCCCCTACATCGCTCCTTCATCTCTCCTTCTTGAAATTTACATTACATTGTACTTTGATGGCCCCTACATCGCTCCTCCATCGCCCCTTCATCGCTCCTCCATCGCCCCTACATCGCTCCTCCATCGCCCCGTACATCGCTCCTTCATCGCCCCTTCATCGCTCCTACATCCCTCCTTCATCTCTCCTTCTTGAAATTTATATTACATTGTACTTTGATGGCCCCTACATCGCTCCTCCATCGCCCCTTCATCGCTCCTACATCGCCCCTACATCGCTCCTTCATCTCTCCTTCTTGAAATTTATATTACATTGTACTTTGATGACCCCTACATCGCTCCTCCATCGCCCCTACATCGCTCCTACATCGCCCCTACATCGCTCCTTCATCTCTCCTTCTTGAAATTTATATTACATTGTACTTACTTTGATGGCCCCTACATCGCTCCTCCATCGCCCCTTCATCGCTCCTACATCGCCCCTACATCGCTCCTCCATCGCCCCTTCATCGCTCCTACATCGCCCCTACATTGCTCCTCCATCGCCCCTTCATCGCTCCTACATCGCCCCTACATCGCTCCTTCATCTCTCCTTCTTGAAATTTATATTACATTGTACTTTGATGACCCCTACATTGCTCCTCCATCGCCCCTACATCGCTCCTACATCGCCCCTACATCGCTCCTTCATCTCTCCTTCTTGAAATTTATATTACATTGTACTTTGATGGCCCCTACATCGCTCCTCCATCGCCCCTTCATCGCTCCTACATCGCCTCTACATCGCTCCTTCATCTCTCCTTCTTGAAATTTATATTACATTGTACTTTGATGGCCCCTACATCGCTCCTCCATCGCCCCTTCATCGCTCCTCCATCGCCCCTACATCGCTCCTTCATCTCTCCTTCTTGAAATTTATATTACATTGTACTTTGATGACCCCTACATCGCTCCTCCATTGCCCCTACATCGCTCCTACATCGCTCCTCCATCGCCCCTTCATCGCTCCTTCTCCAAATTTATATTACATTGTACTTTTATGGCCCCTACATCCCCTACATCGCTCCTCCATCACCCCTTCATTGCTCCTCCATCGCCCCTTCATCGCTCCTACATCGCCCCTACATCGCTCCTCCATCGCCCCTTCATCGCTCCTACATCGCCCCTACATCGCTCCTTCATCTCTCCTTCTTGAAATTTATATTACATAGTACTTTGATGACCCCTACATCGCTCCTCCATCGCCCCTACATCGCTCCTACATCGCCCCTACATCGCTCCTTCATCTCTCCTTCTTGAAATTTATATTACATTATACTTTGATGGCCCCTACATCGCTCCTCCATCGCCCCTTCATCGCTCCTACATCGCCCCTACATCGCTCCTTCATCTCTCCTTCTTGAAATTTATATTACATACATCGCCCCTACATCGCTCCTCCATCGCCCCTTCATCGCTCCTACATCACCCCTACATCGCTCCTTCATCTCTCCTTCTTGAAATTTATATTACATTGTACTTTGATGACCCCTACATCGCACCTCCATCGCCCCTACATCGCTCCTACATCGCCCCTACATCGCTCCTTCATCTCTCCTTCTTGAAATTTATATTACATTGTACTTTGATGGCCCCTACATCGCTCCTCCATCGCCCCTTCATCGCTCCTACATCGCCCCTACATCGCTCCTTCATCTCTCCTTCTTGAAATTTATATTACATACATCGCCCCTACATCGCTCCTCCATCGCCCCTTCATCGCTCCTACATCACCCCTACATCGCTCCTTCATCTCTCCTTCTTGAAATTTATATTACATTGTACTTTGATGACCCCTACATCGCACCTCCATCGCCCCTACATCGCTCCTACATCGCCCCTACATCACTCCTTCATCTCTCCTTCTTGAAATTTATATTACATTGTACTTTGATGGCCCCTACATCGCTCCTCCATCGCCCCTTCATCGCTCCTACATCGCCCCTACATCGCTCCTTCATCTCTCCTTCTTGAAATTTATATTACATTGTACTTTGATGGCCCCTACATCGCTCCTCCATCGCCCCTTCATCGCTCCTACATCGCCCCTACATCGCTCCTTCATCTCTCCTTCTTGAAATTTATATTACATTGTACTTTGATGACCCCTACATCGCTCCTCCATCGCCCCTACATCGCTCCTACATCGCTCCTCCATCGCCCCTTCATCGCTCCTTCTCCAAATTTATATTACATTGTACTTTTATGGCCCCTACATCCCCTACATCGCTCCTCCATCACCCCTTCATTGCTCCTCCATCGCCCCTTCATCGCTCCTACATCGCCCCTACATCGCTCCTCCATCGCCCCTTCATCGCTCCTACATCGCCCCTACATCGCTCCTTCATCTCTCCTTCTTGAAATTTATATTACATTGTACTTTGATGACCCCTACATCGCTCCTCCATCGCCCCTACATCGCTCCTACATCGCTCCTCCATCGCCCCTTCATCGCTCCTACATCGCCCCTACATCGCTCCTTCATCTCTCCTTCTTGAAATTTATATTACATTGTACTTTGATGGCCCCTACATCGCTCCTCCATCGCCCCTTCATCGCTCCTCCATCGCCCCTACATCGCTCCTTCATCTCTCCTTCTTGAAATTTATATTACATTGTACTTTGATGACCCCTACATCGCTCCTCCGTCGCCCCTACATCACTCCTACATCGCTCCTCCATCGCCCCTTCATCGCTCCTTCTCCAAATTTATATTACATTGTACTTTTATGGCCCCTACATCCCCTACATCGCTCCTCCATCACCCCTTCATTGCTCCTCCATCGCCCCTTCATCGCTCCTACATCGCCCCTTCATCGCTCCTACATCGCTCCTTCATCTCTCCTTCTTGAAATTTATATTACATTGTACTTTGATGGCCCCTACATCGCTCCTCCATCGCCCCTTCATCGCTCCTACATCGCCCCTTCATCGCTCCTACATCTCCTTCTTATAATTTATATTACATTGTACTTACTTTGATGGCCCCTACATCGCTCCTCCATCGCCCCTACATCGCTCCTACATCGCCCCTACATCGCCCCTACATCGCTCCTTCATCTCTCCTTCTTGAAATTTATATTACATTGTACTTTGATGGCCCCTACATCGCTCCTCCATCGCCCCTTCATCGCTCCTACATCGCCCCTACATCGCTCCTTCATCTCTCCTTCTTGAAATTTATATTACATTGTACTTACTTTGATGGCCCCTACATCGCTCCTCCATCGCCCCTTCATCGCTCCTACATCGCCCCTACATCGCTCCTCCATCGCCCCTTCATCGCTCCTACATCGCCCCTACATCGCTCCTCCATCGCCCCTACATCGCTCCTCCATCGCCCCTACATCGCTCCTCCATCGCCCCTACATCGCTCCTACATCGCCCCTATATCGCTCCTACATTGCCCCTACATCGCTCCTTCATCTCTCCTTCTTGAAATTTATATTACATTGTACTTTGATGGCCCCTACATCGCTCCTCCATCGCCCCTACATCGCTCCTACATCGCTCCTCCATCGCCCCTTCATAGCTCCTTCTCCAAATTTATATTACATTGTACTTTTATGGCCCCTACATCCCCTACATCGCTCCTCCATCGCCCCTTCATTGCTCCTCCAAATTTATATTACATTCCACTTAGATGACCCCTACATTGCCACTCAATCACCTCTCCATCGCCCCTCCATCGCCCCTCTATTGCTCCATCTCCAAATTTTTATTACATTGCAACTTGATGGCCCCTATGTAGGAGCGATGTATGGGCCAGCAAAGTAAGTACAATGTAATATAAATTTCAAGAAGGAGAGATTTAGGGGCGATGAAGGAGCGATGTAGGGGCCATCAAAGTACAATGTAATATAAATTTCAAGAAGGAGAGATGAAGGAAAAATGTAGGGGCGATGAAGGAGCGATGAAGGGGCGATGGAGGAGCGATGAAGGGGCCATCAAAGTACAATGTAATATAAATTTCAAGAAGGAGAGATGAAGGAGCGATGTAGGGGCGATGGAGGAGCGATGTAGGGGCCATCAAAGTATGTACAATGTAATATAAATTTCAAGAAGGAGAGATGAAGGAGCGATGGAGGAGCGATGTAGGGGCCATCAAAGTACAATGTAATATAAATTTCAAGAAGGAGAGATGAAGGAGCGATGTAGGAGCGATGTAGGGGCGATGGAGGAGCGATGTAGGGGCCATCAAAGTAAGTACAATGTAATATAAATTTCAAGAAGGAGAGATGAAGGAGCGATGGAGGAGCGATGTAGGGGCCATCAAAGTAAGTACAATGTAATATAAATTTCAAGAAGGAGAGATGAAGGAGCGATGTAGGGGCGATGTAGGAGCGATATAGGGGCGATGGAGGAGCGATGTAGGGGCGATGGAGGAGCGATGTAGGGGCGATGGAGGAGCGATGTAGGGGCGATGGAGGAGCGATGTAGGGGCCATCAAAGTAAGTACAATGTAATATAAATTTCAAGAAGGAGAGATGAAGGAGCGATGTAGGGGCGATGTAGGAGCGATATAGGGGCGATGGAGGAGCGATGTAGGGGCCATCAAAGTAAGTACAATGTAATATAAATTTCAAGAAGGAGAGATGAAGGAGCGATGTAGGGGCGATGTAGGAGCGATATAGGGGCGATGGAGGAGCGATGTAGGGGCAATGGAGGAGCGATGTAGGGGCGATGGAGGAGCGATGTAGGGGCGATGGAGGAGCGATGTAAGGGCCATCAAAGTAAGTACAATGTAATATAAATTTCAAGAAGGAGAGATGAAGGAGCGATGTAGGGGCGATATAGGAGCGATATAGGGGCGATGTAGGGGCGTTGTAGGAGCGATGAAGGGGCGATGGAGGAGCGATGTAGGGGCCATCAAAGTACAATGTAATATAAATTTCAAGAAGGAGAGATGAAGGAGCGATGTAGGGGCGATGTAGGAGCGATGGAGGAGCGATGTAGGGGCGATGGAGGAGCAATGAAGGGGCGATGGAGGAGCGATGTAGGGGCCATCAAAGTAAGTACAATGTAATATAAATTTCAAGAAGGAAAGATGAAGGAGCGATGTAGGGGCGATGTAGGAGCGATATAGGGGCAATGGAGGAGCGATGTAGGGGCCATCAAAATAAGTACAATGTAATATAAATTTCAAGAAGGAGAGATGAAGGAGCGATGTAGGGGCGATGTAGGAGCGATATAGGAGCGATGTAGGGGCGATGGAGGAGCGATGTAAGGGGATGGAGGAGCGATGTAGGGGCCATGGAGGAGCGATGTAGGGGCGATGGAGGAGCGATGTAGGGGCGATGGAGGAGCGATGAAGGGGCGATGGAGGAGCGATGTAAGGGCCATCAAAGTAAGTACAATGTAATATAAATTTCAAGAAGGAGAGATGAAGGAGCGATGTAGGGGCCATGGAGGAGCGATGTAGGGGCGATGGAGGAGCGATGTAGGGGCCATCAAAGTACAATGTAATATAAATATCAAGAAGGAGAGATGAAGGAGCGATGTAAGGGGATGGAGGAGCGATGTAGGGGCCATGGAGGAGCGATGTAGGGGCGATGGAGGAGCGATGTAGGGGCGATGGAGGAGCGATGCAGGGGCGATGGAGGAGCGATGTAAGGGCCATCAAAGTAAGTACAATGTAATATAAATTTCAAGAAGGAGAGATGAAGGAGCGATGTAGGGGCCATGGAGGAGCGATGTAGGGGCGATGGAGGAGCGATGTAGGGGCCATCAAAGTACAATGTAATATAAATATCAAGAAGGAGAGATGAAGGAGCGATGTAGGGGCGATGTAGGAGCGATGAAGGGGCGATGGAGGAGCGATGTAGGGGCCATCAAAGTACAATGTAATATAAATTTCAAGAAGGAGAGATGAAGGAGCGATGTAGGGGCGATGTAGGAGCGATGAAGGGGCCATGGAGGAGCGATGTAGGGGCCATCAAAGTACAATGTAATATAAATTTCAAGAAGGAGAGATGAAGGAGCGATGTAGGGGCGATGGAGGAGCGATGAAGGGGCGATGGAGGAGCGATGTAGGGGCCATCAAAGTACAATGTAATATAAATTTCAAGAAGGAGAGATGAAGGAGCGATGTAGGGGCGATGTATGAGCGATGTAGGGGCGATGGAGGAGCGATGTAGGGGCCATCAAAGTACAATGTAATATAAAATTCAAGAATTAGAGATGAAGGAGCGATGTAGGGGCGATGTAGGGGCGATGTAGGGGCGATGTAGGGGCCATCAAAGTACAATTTAATATAAATTTCAAGAAGGAGAGATGAAGGAGCGATGTAGGGGCGATGAAGGAGCGATGAAGGGGGAATGGAGGTAAAGGACTATGGAGGGGCGATGGAGAGGCTATGAAGGAGCCATCATGGGGCTATAGTATAGCCTCTTATCATAAGAGGCGATATTAACGCCCCTTCAAAGGAGCTATTAAGAGGCCATGAAGGAGCTATAGCATAGCCTCTTATCATAAGAGGCGATATGAACGCTCCTTAAAAGGGGCTATCACATCGCTCCATATGATAAGAGGCTATGCTATAGCTCCTTGAAGGAGCTATAGAAAATCATCGCCCCATATGGAGCGATGTCATGGAAAGGACTATACCCGGGAAGTCTGCTATTCATGATAGACTGCTGATTTTTGTTTGTTTGATAATACTCCTTTCTAAAGAGAATCTTGAGGTGGATTCTTAAAAAATGTTTGCCCCATTAATCGCTTAGTGGGCAAAATTGTTTTCGTTAAAAAATCCACCAAAGTCACATTAAAAATCTACAAAAATTAAACAAAATCATAGAAGGGTTATTAACATAAGATTTTACTTAATTTTTGTAGATTTTTTATGTGACTTTGGAGGATTTTTCACGAAAACAATTTTGCCCCACTAAGCGATTAAAGGGGCAAATTTTTTTTAAGAATCCACCTCTGATTTTTGTTTGTTTAAGAATACTCCTTTCTGAAGAGAATCCTGAATACAACTGAACATCTGCTTAATGACCCATTTTGTCCATTTCTCCATCCATAGTTTTTCTGCGATTTGCTACGTTTATTTATATATGAAAACTATTGAAGCATTTCTGAAGTACTAATAAACTGTAGGTCTAGCAAAAAGAAATATTAATTATTGTTTGTATATTAAACTAGAAAGAGGAAGATAAAGAGAGTAAAGAAACGCCCGCATTTATACTGCTTGCACCAGTCAGAGATGGAGCTAGCGGATATTTTATGGTAAGTTATGGCATGTTAGTATTGTACTATCTATTTCAAACTCGACATTTAGAGTCCTAAATCATTTAAGTACAATTTAGAAACGATAGAAACTATATCATCATTGCCAAAAAGTTTGTATCTTCATTTTCAAGAGTTATTCTATTGACTTGATTTTTTTTAATATAGATTCATATGACAATTAGGTATACTATTATTATCGTAACATTTCTTTAACAAAGTCCTAAACTGTAATTTTGTCATTTCCATACCAAAAATTTGCGTTGTTACCTAGTTTTTGTCGATGTTCTACACTTATATTTTAACTTAAATCCTAATAACTAATAAAAGTGTGAAAACTTGACTGCTAAAGGTTCCTCAATTGTTTTGTTATTTGTCATGAAATAATTATAATTAAAGGGGAGTGGGAAAAGGCTAAGTCTTCTGAAAACTAAAAACATTAATAGAATATAAATCTACTAGCGGCTTCGCCCCTAGCCTCTAGCCTCTAGGGGCTTTGCCCCAAGAGGTAATTAAAGAAAAAAAAATAATTACCTCTGGATATGCCCCAACAAATTCAAATAATTAAAAAAAAATTAGTACCTGATGAGAAGCCCCCACTCCACCACTAATTTTAAATAATTAAAAAAAAATTAGTACCTGATGAGAAGCCCCCACTCCACCACTAATTTTAAATAATTAAAAAAAAAAATTAGTACCTGATGAGAAGCCCCCACTCCACCACTAATTTTAAATAATTAAAAAAAAAATTAGTACCTGATGAGAAGCCCCCACTCCACCACTAATTTTAAATAATTAAAAAAAATGGGGGTGGGATTTTTTCATTTTTTAGGGGGGTTGGGGGTGTCCAACCCCCCAAGAAAATAGCCTAAAACCACCACAGGACCAGTATGTATATTCCCTGAAGAGTAGAATACGATCGGTTCAGTGGTTACAGAGATCTTAAGGGACGGACAGACGGACGGACAGACATCATTGTACTTTGTATTATAGATAAGGTGTAGGTCTCGTAAGGGATACGAGAAAAAAAGAAAACTTCTCCAAAGATAATGGACACAATTAACTCATCTGTAGAATAAAACTATCGGTTGAAATGTTTGAACACTCAACAGAATTAAAGTTTAGAAAAAGATTTTTTTATATTTTTGGATAAATTTCATATCTTACTGAAATTCATAATACATTTCTGTTTTTTTTTGGTTGATTCATTGAAAGTTTTTATTAGTGATTATATAACTTTTTGCCTATAATCATAAATAAATGATTTTTGAACGCAAAAGATAATAAAAATCAAGAAACTAAGAAGGATTTTTTATGAACCCAATTAATGTTCACTTTGAAACATTAACAAAAAACATTTCATTGTATATGAAATAGTTATTTTAAAATTCATAAATCCTATGATATGAACTCTGCAGAAAAAATATGTATATTAAATTTATTCCTGATATATCACCACAAAAAAGGTTATTAGTTATAGATATATTAGGTAAATAAATTACTTATTTTAAATTCTGAATAGCAATTTTGCCAAGAAAAGGAATAATCAGTCCAAAATGTATACATCTAGATGAACGAGTAGTACTAAATATGGAAAGAACTTTAATGTGTATAATAGATTTGAAATCTGCATAATATTTTAAGGATTTTTTTTATAAAATTCGTTTTTTATATAATTCTTTATTTAATAGCGCAAATACAATTTAAGTTAATAAATTTTGACCAAAAGGATAGGTGGATTGGAAACTACCTGCGCTCTAATTGGTTGAATGATGTACGACACTTAAGCTTCTTCAATCAGAGCGCAGATAGTTTTCAATCCACCATTCACAGATGTCAAAATTAATCAAACTTAAATTGTATTTCCGCTTTTAGAGTAAGAATTATACAAAAAACGAATTTTATAAAAAAAATTCTTAGAATTTGATGCAGATTCAAAATCTCCCTCTAACATTAAAATTCTTTCCAACTTATGTATCTTATTAAGCATGTCAAGAAAGGGCAACAGATAGCCAAAAAATAATCAAAACACTTAAGATTAGAAATATGATAGTCCTGGTGGCTCGGTTATCGAGAACTTAACAAACAAACAAAAAGCAGCTTACAACTTTCTATAATAGAATGTAACTTATAACCTTACTTAAAAACAATTGCTTTTATATTTCGCCTTCGTCAAAGAAAAGTTTTAGTTGGAAAGAAAATAATAAGACAAGTTGTTTTACAACTATAGTTAATCTATTATTAAACAGTCACATAGGAATAGTTAAATGCTCATTTCAAAATAGATTTAGACTATTGTATAATGTAGCGCTTTCCTCTTAAATTTAATGATAACTCTAATTTAGGAACATTGATTTCGATTTTTTGTTATTTTCTGTAATGAAATTGAAAAAAAAGTATTTATTATAAAAGGTTACCTATGGTAAGGTAAGGGTTTGAAGGGTTAGGGCCCCGCAGGATTAGAGATCCCAGCAGGGTCCAGAAATATTTTTAGTAAAAAGGTTTTATTTCATGGTTTTTTTGGTATCACTTTATTTCTGTTTATTATATAACATTATTATAACTTTTTTGTTATAACTTTGCTTTAACTCACTTTCTTATACATTGATTAATTATATTTATTATTAAAACAAGGATGACAACATCCATAAAAGCGAAGCTCTGAAACGGTAGGACAAACGAACATTAACACTTGTATAGTGTCAGAACTGAATAATCAGAATATAAATGTATAAAAGTCGAATCAAAATTGTAAGTAAATTTGTTGAAAAGGATAATGTTTATGGACATACTAACATTTTTAGGACTTGATTATAGAGTTGTTTCGCTTATAATATTATTCTTAGTTGTCCCAGGAATCAATATACCATTATAAGATCAATCGGTTGATTAGATCACAAAAAAATTTGTTGAATAAAAAAGTAAAAAAATCAACATGTTTAAAATGGAAGTGCGGACATTCTGGTAATGATTATAGAGTTGCTACGCTTTCTAAATCGTATCTAACTACTAACGGAATCACCATGCAAAGTTTAAAATCGATAGGACAATTCTAACATGCCTAAATTAACGAAAAAAGCTATCCATCTGTGACGGACGGACGGACGTACGGACGGACTGACGTACGGACATACGGACGGAAGTACGGACCGACCCTAATTATAGAAAAGCTTCGCTTTTAAAAAACTACTATAAAACTGTTTGACAATGTATTCATTTATTGAGCTGAACGCTATTACAGAAGGGCGGGGAGGGGGGCTTATATTTCCCCCCCTCCCACTTCTCAAGTATTTTTATTGATTAATTTCATACTAATAATTAAAACTTTTCAAACAATAATTTTTATCTTTAGATGGGGTAATTTTGTTTATCGCCAATTAGTACATACATCAATTTATCGTCAGTTGTCTTATCCCTTAAGATTTCTGAGGTGGATTCTTTAAAAAATTTGCCCCACAAATCGCTTAGTGGGGCAAAATTGTTTTCGTTAAAAACCCACCAAAATCACATTAAAAATTTACAAAAATTAAACAAAATCATATATTAATAACCCTTCTATGATTTTGTTTAATTTTTATAGATTTTTAATGTGATTTTGGTGGATTTTTCAGGAAAACAATTTTGCCCCACTAAGCGATTAGTGGGGCAATTTTTTTTAAAGAATTCACCTCTGGTGTAGCTGCATTATTTTCAATTTTATTATGCCGATCCAGGGATCTAATGGGACAAGACAATGGCCAATAAATTGATGTACATCCCCCAAGATTATACACAAAGTTAACCCTTCTGCAGATTACGATTAGTGGTTGAAACATTTTGACACACTCAACCAACTAATCAAAATTCAATAAAAGTCCCCAAAATTGTTAGGCCGACGGACAAAAAAACTTAATTAAAAAACATTAAGGACAAGTGTAATAAACAGCCCATTGTCCCCTCCCTCCCTGGTGCCCATCGTTCCTGTTTTATCCAGATTGTTTGGGGGGGGGGGAGGGTAAATACCCCCTCCTAGGGTAGGGGTAAATTTTAAATGGGGGGGGGGTAATCGCCCCATTACCCCCCCCCCCCTCTTGGACGTCTATGTTGACAAACTCCCATATTTTTGTGTTAATTAATTCCATGTTATTTAGGCACATTGTTATAAATCTTAAAATTTATGTATAACCATATTAAAGACATTTTTAAGTAATCATGATATTAAAAGCGTTGACACCCTTAATTTATATATAATATAAAGTAGCTTGATGTTTGTCTGTCCGTCCGTCCGTCTGAAGCTTAAGATCTCGGTAACCATTGAACTGATCGAATTCTGCTCTTCAGGGAATATGCCTACTGGTCCTGCAATGGTTTTAGGCTATTTTCTTGGGGGGTGGGACACCCTTAACCCTCTCAAAAATAAAAAAATTCCCCCTCATTTTTTTATGATATAGATGATGCCCGCCATTTTTTATAATTATTTTTATGATACAGATGATGCTCGCCATTTTTAAAAAATTATTTAAAATAGTGGTGGAGTGGGGGATCTCCAGGTAATAAAAGATGTAATTATACCTCTTGGGGCAAAGCCCCTAGAGGCTTGGGACGAAGCCGCTAGTTAATGATATATAGTGTTTAGTTTAGTTCCATATGATTCCAGTCCCCGATATTGGCCATAAACAATAAATAGTATAAAAGCGAAGCACTGAAACGGTAGGACAAACGGCCATTAATACTTGTATAGTGTCAGAACTGAATAATCATAATATAAATGTATAAGAGTCGAACTTAAATTGTAAGTAAATTTGTTGAAAAACTGCTGGATTCAGGGTAATGTTTATGAACATACTTACATTTTTAGGACTTGATTATAGAGTTGCTTCGCATATAACATTATGCTTTGTTTTTCTAGGAATTGATATACCAAAAATCAGATCAATCGGACAATTATATCACATGAAAATTTGTTGTTAAAAAAGTAAAACAATCGACATGTTTAAAATGGACGTACGGACATTCTGGTAATGATTATAGAGTTGCTACGCTTTCTAAATCTTACCTAACTACTAAAGGAATCACCATGCAAAATTTGAAATCGATACGACAATTTTAACATTTCTAAATTAATTTAAAAAGCTATCCATCTCAGACGTACGTACGGACGGACAGACCGACCCTAATTATAGAAAAGCTTTGCTTTTAAAAACATGGATGAGGAGGGGGCATTGTCGCACCAAGAAAAAAGTGGTATTCTTCCAATAAACATTGTTCAATAAACAATAGTATAATAGTACAACAAAAACAAAATATACATGGATTGAAAATTGTACAAATATTATCTTGTTGTCTGATGTGTGTTTTAGAGAAGATTCGGGAATAGTCCCTTTCGTGACATCGCACCTTAAGGGGCGATTTGTCGTCATATTTTTAAAATGGCTTTTTATAGGTTATTTTTGGTTAGGTTAGGTTATATTGGGTTAGGTGATTGGCCCCACAGGGTTAGAGCCCCCCGCAGGGGCTAGAAATAGGAGAAAACCTACTGTGAAAAATACAAAGAATCGCCCCATAAGGTGCGATGTCACGAAAGGGACTATACCCGAAGATTCTTTCCTGCATAGAATGCTGTCTGTATATAAAATTTTTCAGGGTGAAAGGGGACATTGGGCTGTGAATTATATTGGTATCCAATGTCTCGTAGACAGTGTTAGTGTCCAAACTTTTCAACCAATAATTTTAATCTACACAAATGATGACACTATTCGTTATCATTGGGGATATTCATACATTTTATGTTTTTGTCTTATCCCCAAGATCCCTAAAACTTTTAATAATCCTTTTTGGGATTAAGTGTTATTATTCTTGTCAAATACTTGCGACATTTAATATATCAACATATTGTCATATGTTGATAAGAATATATAAGTCATTTGTAATAATATTTCCAGTGTGACAATAAATCCGATTAATTTCTGTTGTATTAAAACCAGTTCTAAGTCATACTAAAATATTATGAATCATAACGTAATATAGAGAATTTTCCGCGGATAATAAAATCAAATCTATAGGATTTATTCTAGATTTGTTTGTCCAGACCTTAGGCCCATCGAGTCAAATAAACTGGAAAAAATTCCATAAGTTTTGATTTTACTATTCGTGGAAAACTATCTTTACGATCGACGCTTTAAAATTATTATCAAACAAACACAAAATATTATGAAGCAGCATTGCAAAATTTATTTTAAAATGAGGATTTTTAGTGCTTAACAGGCATTTTGAGGTAAAGCACACAATACCAGGGATCTAAAGGAATAAGACAATTACCGTGAATTGATGTAATTAAAATTACCTCTTCTGTAGATTAAAGTTAGTGGTTTAAACGTTTGAACACTCAACTCAATCAATCAACAAATCATAATTTACAGAAGTCCCCAAAGTTGTAACGAATAAAAAAAGTTATTATAGGACTTTGGGGACTTGTGTAATAAACACTCCATTGTTCCTTCTCTCTCTGATACAATATTCTTATTAATTCTATATTTTTCAGCATCTTGTGTTGGTGGAATCAGGGAAAAGAAGGGCTTTGACAATCGGAAGATATACAGTCAATCAAATTTTACTCTGGGATCAAGAAAATAATACAATGTAAGCAATTAAAGTCTATTATTGACTGTTATATGAATTGTTGAACAGTAGAGACCCTATTCGTCTGCTAGCAAATTGCTTTATGTTCTTTTGTAGGACTTGGCTGTGTTAATATATCTGACATTAATAGCTGATTTCAAAGCCCCAAATACTGAGTAGACACAGATTCTCAACCCCGTGGGTAGAGTTACATTTATAGCTCGTGCCCCCTCTATTCTTATACCTTAGGGAGATACAGTATTTTTGCTTAATTGTTATTTCTCTTCTTGCTTTTTAAAAATGACTTACTCTGTATTTTGTTTTCAGATATTTTACAGCAGTAGAGCAAGACAGACCAGAGGACCAACATATATATAAGGTAAATCATGTTTTAGTATCTTTATGAATTATATTCTTCCTTTTACATGGTTTTAAGCTATTTTTTTGATCTCTATGTTCCCATTTAAATACAGAGATTAGAGATGCAAGGTACCTAACTACTAGTATAATCTAATATATTAGGTTGGTGTAAATCCAGTTAGTACAACCTCCTATCCAACCTGTATCTCCTGTGCATCCAATATAGAGATTCAAGATGCTAGGGACCTAGCCACTAGTATAATATAAATTTATATTAGGTTGGTGTAGATCCAGTGAGTACAACATCCTATCCAACCTGTATATCCTGTGCATCCAATATAGAGATTTAAGATGCTAGGGACCTAGCCACTAGTATAATATAAATATATTAGGTTGGTGTAGATCCAGTGAGTACAACATCCTACCCAACCTGTATATCATGTGCCTCCAGTTTACCAAGACTTTGTTCATATACCCAAGCTACTTTCCATCCAAGGTATTCTTTTACATAAAGTAGCAAGTTTTTTTTTTGAAGCTTAAGATCTCAATAACTGCTAAAAAACTGGTTTAATCTTATGATTGTACATTTCTATATTCGTAGAAAGCTGGATATAATACGATGCTAGACATAGTTTTTTCGTATGGATGAGAACCGGTTCCTATCCACCGAATTCGAATGAATACGAGAAAATGATTTAAAATTTGTAAACAGCTGTGGTGGAGGAGATAATGAACTGTAAATTTTCACTAGTACCTTTTATGAACACATTCTCTCATTTTATGGCTCAAAAACTTTCGGTACTTTTTATAAAATCCTGATTACAAATTAGTAATATCCAAACTTATCAATCAATAATTTTAACAGAAGGGGTAATTTTTTTCTTATCCCATAAAATCCCTGGTATCTGTATGTATGTATATAAAATGATATTTCATATTTCCCTGGGAAAAATATGTTTTGATGCTTTAGAAATTATTTCAATGAACACGTAATTTATCACAAACCTAAAATAATTAATGGTTTGCTAAAGCAATTAATTTGATATTTGTATTAATAATATAATTTTGTAAGGTATATTAATTATACTTATTTTATCTGGATCACTGATACCCCATAGTCGGAGAATGTACATATGAGTGTAAAAAATACAAGAGAAAATAATTACTTAAGTACTACATCTAGCTAAGAGATGAATTAGTATTTGGTTTTAAAATATCTTTGTTTAGTACATTTTCATGAATAAACCTCTACTAAACAACCACATATGAACAGAGTAAATACTATATTTAATATGAGTATATAGTTGCCTGTCATCTAGCACTTGAACAAAATATTTCAAGAGCAATTAATACTTTTAATATGTATGTAAGAGTATAATCAATTAAAGGAGGGAAGAGACATTGAACTGCAAATTACAGTTTTATAATCATGTTATCTGAGTCGTTTGGACACAAACTATGGGTAATTTTATTGAATTTTGATGTTTATTTTGTGTCCAAACTTTGTCACCAATAATTATAATCTGCAGAAGGGATAATTTTGTAAATCATTATTAGGGATATATATCAATTTATCGTCCATTGTCTTATCCTTTGAGATAGATGAATTAAATAATCATTTTATATATGTTTTAGGTCAGAGTATTGGTTGCTACACTGCCTCGGACCAGCTGTTCCTTACCACGCTCTTATGCATAAAGGTAATTATTGTTAGGAGCGCAGCTACCCTATTACTAGGTATGTCCGTATGTCACTCAGACTATTGGTTGCTGCACTGCCTTGGACCAGCTGTTACCTACAACTTTCTCATGAATAAAGGTAGAACCTTTTTATTTGTAAATGAATCTACATTTAAATTAAGAAAAACTCGACATATTTTTTTCCCACGTCTATATTTGACTTTTGAAGTTTTTAAAAGTTCAATATTTGATAAAAATGGACATGAAAAACTTAAAAGGGGCATTTGCACATGAGAAAACAGAGTTACCAAATTATAATTTAATCTCTTTATTTATCTAGTCCGGAGCCGGAGCCGTTTTTTTAACGAAAATTATGGCTCTAGCTCCTGCAAAATATTGCTGCTCCACGGCTCCCGGTTCCGGCTCCGCAACAATGCTCCTCTCCTTTTTAATTAAAAAAAATTAGTGTTGGGGTGGGTGTCCGGGATTGCTAGGCATTTTGAGAGCAGGCAATATGTCTTTTATTGTAGAAATGCTTCGCTTTCAAAAATATATGAATCATTTGTCATGTTTTAAATCAATAGTAGCATTCTATCATGTTTAAATTATTGAAAGACTGTCAATCCTACATAATTACGCAAGGAAATTTATAATTTTGTATGAGAAGCTTTTTAATTACTGGTTTTCCTCAAATAAATTAATAATACTAAATTCTCAAAAGACTTGACGGCATAATAATAGTAAATCCACGAATATAGAAAATGTAAAAAAACGGTTCGCTTGAATTGAGAAAACTGAGGTGAATTCTTAAAAAAAAATATTGCCCCACTAAAATTTATCTCTGTTTAAATGTTTGTGAATTCTATTCTATGTTACTTTTAGAGAGGGAGGGGATTAGACTGTAAATTACACTGGAATCCAAAGTGATAATTTCGTTAGTTTGGTACTGATTTTTTATTTGCTATTTTAAATATTAATTTCTTGGATCCAAACTTATATGTCCAAACATTTCAACAGACAAAGGGGTTATTTTTCATTTTTTTATCTCTTTATCCCTATAAAAATGTCTATAAAGTATGATTGTAAACAAATAGACCATGGTCATTTATTTCTAAAAAAGCATAGCTACTCTATAATTAGTTTAGGTTCTAGAAAATATTTTGGTACAATTTTAATTATTTAAGGATTTTTACCTATAGAATAATTATTTGTTTATTTAAAACTTGTCGCGTCGCACCTAGAGGCCTCCAATCTAAATTTAAATTTTAGATGATAATTTTTTGGGGGGGTTGATTGCGATTTATTTTAGAAAGGTATATATGTTCCCTGCCCTAAAATAGTTTTTATCCTTCCCTGGACCTTTGAGAAGCATCACATAAAGAAGAACCATATCGGTTTAGCCGTTAGCGAGATCCTAACAAGTAAACAGACATCCTGTTGCTAAGATAAGGATAATGGGTTGAATATTTCATACTTTTTTTCATTATTAATTTATAATACCCTTGTGAATGCTTGTTAATTATAAGGTTAACAATATTGATAGATTGCATGAATAATGTTTTATCAATACAATTATTAATTCATTGTTTACTTTTTCTTTTCTTTTTATTAAGATTTTCCTTATTTTTTGAAATAATAAAAGCTTTTCTATAGTTATCAGGGATAAGGGATAGGAAACCTGGCCATAAATTAGGTCTCGGCCTGGTTTTGAAAGGGATCATGCAACTTTTACCATTTGCCTAATTTAATGACCTTACTGGCGGACGGCTCATATTGGCTACCGCTCTAAACCAATAGTGTTCTGTGATTTGGGCTTGTTTTGTATCAACCAATCACCAATTGGCTCCGCCAATTGGTGATTGGTTGATACAAAACAAGCCCAAATCACAGATGGCGGAAATTTTAGAAGCAGACAATTATAGAAAAAATAATGATTTCGTCTGCTACGAAAAAATAAATATAAATGGTGTTAGATCACATTAGTTTAATTATTAAATCTGCTTAGAGTTAAACATTAAAAAAGGGCCACATAGAAAAAACAAAAATAACGGGATTATTTTTTTGGAAAGAAGGTAGCTACGAATTTTCATTTGGTAGTTTATAAATTAGATGTTGTATTTTGAATTTAAAAAATTTAGTACGGAAATGATACAACACCTTCACCCTAATTTTTGTACAATACAATACAGTACAGATATATCATTACATTATATCCAGTATAGTATCCAAAGAACTTGATAGAATGTTACCCAAGTGCATATTTATTTATTTATTTTCAATTTTAATTAGCAATGAAATTTTCAAATAAAATTTTTACTCATTAATAAAAATGCAAATAATACAAACTAAAATCTGTCTAAGGGAAACCCAACGATAGCTTTCTGACAGTTCAAATTACCAAAGTAAAAGATAAAAAATTTTGGGAGAGAAAAAACTTCATTTTAACAAAAGCCATTAATATATAGGTTTATAAAAAGTTATGTTTTTTACTTTAAACTAGCTACCTGAATTTGATTCTATACTTTATCTACACACACACACAGCTTTTTCATTAGCATTTTATACGAACCACTGCGCTATCCCAAAACTGGTTTATTAGGCTAGAAATAGGCCTAGGCTTGAAATAGGCCTGAAATAATATTTTCCTACGTTTCCCATCCCTTATCCCTGATAGTTATTATTTGCACTTATTTAAGTTATTAACCTTAATACTAGTCTAATTAAAATCTTAAATGAAGATTTCTTAAATGATAAGGTATAATTAGAAGGGGTAATTTTGTCTATCATCAATTGGGATGTATATAAATCTATCACCTACTGTATGATTTTAAGATCCCTGTGATTAATCAGATTATTATCTTTTTCAGACGGTGTTGAGCCAGCAATGTACCTGGACCTGAACACAGAGCTGGAGGCGGCTGTATCCTCCATGGCGCTGCCGGACATTACCAACTTCACCATGCCGTACGAGAGCCCGGGTGGCGGTAGCGGCGAGGTGGCGGTCAGGCTGCATCTGCCCCCGGATTTGAATCCAGAGGAAACGATTACCTATCCGTTGGTTCTATTTCCGTAAGTTGTTTTGTCTTCTAGCGGCTGCTCCCCAATTTTGATTTTAAAAGGAAAATGTAAAAGTAGTTGGAAGTGGGTTATAGGGAAATATATGATGGGAGGATAAAGTTACTCTCCCCTGTAATAGTAACAACCTTCCCTGAACCCATAAACTGCTTCATTGTAAAGAATAACAAGTTCTGTGGTTAGCGAGATCCTCTCTATAAACAGATGTATTTTCTCTTATTAAATTATGTAATTTTGCGAATTAATGAAAATTCATTCTAGCCTAGATTTCTACAAATTAAAATGCAGTATTTTAACTAAAAATAAAAGATAAACGAAAAGTTAGATAAACTAAATAGTCTTTTATTAGGCAAACTTTTTATAAAGGCTACTGGCTTATATAATTAAAGAAATATAAACAAGGATGACAACATCCATAAGTTGCGAAGCATAACAATAACGGTATAATGAGTTATTATATGAGATAAAAATTTAAATATCACGAAAGCTTTACATATTAATTTATAATTATTTTATGATTTTAACGGACAGCTTGGCGGACTAAGTAAATTGATTAGTGGATGCTCTTGGTTAAATATTCAGTAGACTATTTGAAATCACATTTTTACAAGTTAATTTAATTATTACTTTATTTAAACTTGTAACAGCCGTCAGACAATTGGACTTTTTTCAGTCAAAATATGAACAGAAAACAAAACACCAGAAAAAGAAAATCATTTTGAAAAAAATGAAATATTTGAATTCTATGTAAATCTTACTTTTAAAAGAAGAAAATAAATCTTGAATTGATTGATAATTTATGGAAATATTATGAGCCAAATAAGTTCATAAATTTTAATTTGAATAGGTCTAGATAAAATAACCAATAATATTAAAAGTATTTTACTTTACATGTTTTAGCAGTGCATATTATTTACTCTATTAAAAGTCAATTATTTAGCATACTTATATTTTAAGTATTTAATACCTACATTTTATTATTGCCAATCGGAAGCATTTGTTGGTATTCACGTGGGTAAAGGCAAAACCCTGTGCACGTCACTATATAAATTCTAGAATGTATAAATCTAAAAAAGGTATTGAATGAAAGAAAGATAATCATTAATCATTCATCTTAATTTTCATTGATAGATATTGAGAAAAAGAAGGGTTAATCCTTTTCATTGAACAAGATTTTGCATAAACTAGGATGACAACATCCATAAAAAGTAAAGCTCTAAAATCAGACGGTAGAATATTAATACTTGTAGAGTGTCAGGAGTGTTAAACAAGTTAGGTTAGGTTAAGATATGAATATACAAATAAGCCCCCCGCAGGGGTTAGACATTTTTTTAAAAGATGGTTTAAAATAGGTTAAATTAAGTGCCCACTCCTGCGTTTGTCCACTCCGACGTTTGGGACCCAAGGAATCATAATTCTAAAAATCATATGAATACGATAATTATATATAACATACAAAAAATAATTGTTAAATAAGTTAAAATCAGCATGTTTGAAAAGGACGTATGGACGCTGTAAATCTATAACTATTACAGGAATCATTTGACAATACTTGAAATCGATAGGACAATTCTAACATGTTTAGATTAACTAAAAGAGCTAAGCGTTGATGACGGACCGTCCCAAATTATAGAAAAACTTCGCTTTTAAAAATTGAGTATGTATTTTGTATGTATTAAATTTTACATGTTTTTTTTTAGTTGTCAGTTCATTGGATGTCAGAAGATCCAATCAAAATGGGAGATAGACCTTAAATCTGTGTTGGCTTCTGCTTATAAGGTACATTTTTTAGAAACCATCAAATCCAGTCATAATTATTAATTATATTTCTCGTATTTATTCAAAACCGATTAATATCCGGTGGACCAGAACCGGTTCTCATCCATACTGAAAAATCATGTATCATATCATTATTAAGACAAATTTTAACGAGATTAAATTCATGGCATTAATTCTATAATTTCTCAGTTTACTATCTATGGAGTACTGTCTAATTCTATTATTCAATACGAGAAATAACTCTAACGTTAGAAAAAAGACAAAATAAACTAAAAATGAAGCTAAAATTAATGAAATATTGAAAATTATTTAAAACCTTAAACAGCAAGACTTTTAGAGTAGATTTCATAGAGAAAAAAATAAAAGAGAGAAATCGAAGCAACTAGAAGACGAAAATAGGCAGTAGGCCTAGAGGCCTACTCAGCACTGTTGCCGCGCTAAAATTTATTGCTATTCCACTACTTTTCAAATGGGAGGATTAAAAATTATTAAAAAACATATTTTTTTACTATTTACTATTTCCATATTTAGGGCAAGAATATCAGATTAGATATTTTCGTTTTAATGTTTTAATTAAAAATTACATAGAATTTTATTTTTATTTAAAAAAATTTGTTCATGAAAGATGAATCCTTCTATTTCTAAAAAGGGGGAAATTTTTTTCACAATGAATATTCAGCTGATGCTGACCGCCCACGGCTGTTTGCTAAATATCGCTTTTCTTTTTATTCACATTATTATTTATGATTGACTTACAAAAAGCCCTGGGCGGTTTTTGATTTTCGTCTGCTTCTAAATTTAGGGATGGGGAAGTAGTATTTTACCATGAAAAAGGGGTGAGTATTCATCCTCTTATCCTTTTTCCTTATGGTAGATTTACATATAAAAATGCAGTTACAGAAACAAGTTTTCATTTTACATAATATTTAAAGGTAAACTGGAACTTTTGTCAAAAGAATTTTAAGAAATTTGTAACAAAAGAAATTTCACATTTCTCAAAACTTGATTCAAAAGTTGTTTATGTAGAATTCTTCCAAAGAGTTTCTTTATAATTTTATCTTTTTATCTTTATGCTTTCTTACCTTGAATTTAAAAAAAAGAATAATACATGAATGTTTTTGGCAGCGTAGCTACATTGTAAAGTCTTAGTACAACCGACCTACAATATTTAGAAGGGCAATTATGTTGAATCAGCGTTGTAAGTACAAATAATCTAGTGTTTTAAAGAAAAAACAGGAGGTTGGTAATAATAAGAACAAGGATGACAACATCCATAAAAGCGAAGCACTTTAACGGTAGGACAAACGGACATTAACACTTGTATAGTGTCAGAACTGAATAGTCAGAATAAGAGTCGAAGCAAAATTGTAAGTAAATTTGTTGAAAAACTGCTTGATACAAAATAATGTTTATGGACATACTTACATTTTTGGGACTTGATTATAGAGTTGCTTCGCTTATGATATTGTACTTTATTGTCCCAGCAATCTGTATACCAAAAATCACATCAAACGGATTATTAGATCACATAAAAATTTGTTGCTAAAAAAGTAAAAAATCATCACATTTAAAATGGACGTACGGACATTCTGGTAATGATTATAGAGTTGCTACGCTTTCTAAATCGTACCTAACTACTACAGGAATCTCCATGCAAAGTTTAAAATCGATAGGACAATTCTAACATGCCTTAATTAACGAAAAAAGCTATCCGTTACGGACGGACTGACGGACGGACGTACGGACGGACCGACCCTAACTATAGAAAAGCTTCGCTTTTAAAAACTGAATACAAATTTTTTTTCTTTTTTTTCTGTATAACAGAATTTTAGAAAGATCTTAAAAACATGTCGAAATCACACCATTCATGTACATAATTAAGTAAGACAACACATTAAAACAATAACATAATGATGGTCGTAACAGGTTTTAAAGATCTTGATGGAGCTTGGGAAGATTTTGTTCGAATCTAATCGAAGAGACCTTGATCTTGATCTTGATAAGGCTTTCAGCACTGGAAGTGCTACGCCTCCTCCCGTGGTTGGCACTTTTTTTGATGTCGGGCCATATTTGTTGAAGATAGTAATCTATTGCAGTTTTCACAGGTTTTGTAGTTGGGCCTGTATACTCTTGCCGCCGTTGCTGTCCTGTCTGGTTGCGGCTGTCCTGCTTCTATTGTTACTGTACATTTTTTGATATGTCTTGCTATATTTGATACACTAATACTCTTATTGCACTTGTTACATTTTCTTTGGTCTGGTCTGTCCGCGGCTACCCCTCCACAGACTTTCTGGTGATTTTTCTTGTTGGATTCAGTTTTAAAGCTCATGTTACATTTATCACAGTTAAAAATGACTTTATGGCTGGATACTTCATGCATCCTCTTCCTATGGACTGCCAAGCCTGTTTTGTCCTTACAGACCTTGTTACAGCCCTCAAAATCACAGGTAAAATTTGTTATCACAGGTACTTTGTTGTTTCTCTCTATTTTCTCCTCTCTGTTCAGTTTTCCTCTCTGCTTTTCCCACTTGTCTAAGTGTTTCATTCTCTTGTTGACTCTTTTCTTCCACTCCTTCCTCTGTCCGGTCATTTGACCAATCCTGGTGTAGTCCATACCAGCTTCCTTTACTAGTTTCTTGTAGTATAACATCGTCTTTCGTTTCTTTCCTGGAACTTTCTTTGCTGACTCAAGACTCTCCATCCATCCTAATGTCACTGCTTTCACGATTCTGTTGTCCTCCATCCTCATGATGTGACCAATCCTCTCTAAACATCTTTTCTCAATCTTCCATCTGATTGATTTGATTCCCAGCTCTGTCCTTATGTCTTGCATGTTTTTACCATCCTCCTGCATCTGGATTAGTGGAGGTTTGGTCTTGTTACTCCAAATGTATCTGTACATTCTGTCGACAAAACTCTGTAGCTTCTTTATTTCTCCATTCTGCCAGGTTCTTACTTGACAATCAAATAAGAGCGCGCTCTCAACACAAGCTTGAGTGACTCTGGCTTGACATCTCTTGGACAACCTGGATCCCTGTAGCTGGGATTTGACCTTAGCCCAGGCTGCCACCGCTCGTTTTTTCCGCTGTTTAATGTCCTCCTCAGGGCCCAGCCAGCTACCAAGCATCCTGATCTTGTTACTGTCATCTGTCCCAAACTCTACCTTCTCCTCCTTGTCCTCATTATTCTTTTCTTCAAATCTTTCCATCACTTCTTTCATCACTCTTAGACCTGTCTCCATCTCCTTCTTCTGTCCTATCACAGTTGTGTCGTCAGCAAAGAGTTCCTTGTCCACTCTCAACTTTTTGGCTTCTGAATTGAATCTTTCCCATGAGCTGCTTGCTGGGAAAGCTGAACCAGGTACATATTTGAAGGTAATGCCCATCTCCAAACCTGCTTCATCTGCCTTTCTCTTTCTTTCTTTTGTCCCCACTCTCATCACCACCTGGTGGTAGACATTGAAAAGGACTGGGGATGAGGGATCCCCCTCCCTGAGGCCTCTCTCTGGCACCCAAGGTTCACTAAGTCCTTCTCTGCTTTTTATCCTGTATTCAGTTGCTTCATGCAGTCCTTTCAACACCGTCAATGCTTTCTCCTTCATGCCGTATTTTCTTAGGATCCCCCACAGAGCTGGTTTGTTAACTCTGGGGTATGCCTTCCTCAAGTCCAATAATCTGGCTACTGGGATCCTGTCGTCATCTAGGGTCTCTCCTTTAGCTGTTAAGCGCCTCTTCAAGTCTGTCACGTCCTCCTGAATCCTTACCATCACCTGAGTTGCGTCTGCAGTTGACCTATCCTTCCGAAAACCAGCCTGGTCATCGTCGAACAGCTCCAACTACTCCGCCCAGATTCTGAGTCTGTTAGCCATGATCCTCGCCAGAATCCTGCTGCCCATGGCCAGCAGGCAGACTCCTCTGTAGTTGTCTCTCCTGTTCCTGTCTCCTTTCTTATGTAATGGGATTACTAAGCCAATCTTCAGATCATCCTCCCACTTGTCTGAACTATTGTTAAACATAAATTGAACTAAATTTACAACTCGGCTGATTATTTCTTCTCCTCCTTTCATAAGCATCCCCAATCTTACTCCATCTTGGCCAGGAGCTGAATCTCTCATCTTCTTCATTTCTGTCAGTATTTCTTCTCTGCTGGGTGTCTCCTCTAACATGTTATTCCAAATCTGTGCTCTCTCTGTTCCACTTATGTTCTCCACTTCATTGACCGCAGCCTCTATCTCTTCAGGGGTGTTTTCAAACCTTTCCTCTGACACTCCCTTGAAGTGGTCTCTAAACTCCTCCTTGGTAATGGTGGTGGTGTCTGTTGGTCCTTTCCATCCTCTCCTTCCCAACTCTCTCATTAGTTTGTACAATTTACCATTGTCTCCTCTCCCTTCAGCCTCGAGACATTGGTTAATTTTCTCCTCCCACCATTCTCTCTCCCATCTCCTTGTCTCTCGTCTCATTTCTTTTCTGGCCTCCTTCAATGTCTCTCTTGCTCTGTTTAGCTCTGCTTCTAGGTTCTCTCCCAGCTCTCTTTCTCTGATACTTATTTCGTTTCTCTGATTCACAGCTGTTGTTATTCTTCCTTTCATTCTATGTAACTCCTCCTCCTTTCCTATCATCCATGGATTTTCAATCCTCTTTTCTTCCTCTCCACATATGTCTTTTGCTGCTCTGGTCACCAGGTCAATAATCTCCTTGTAGTTGGTACTGTCTCTCTCTTCCTCTATCTCCTCCTGCTCCTCCACAAGCTCTTCAATCCTCTGTCTGTATTGTGCTGCTATATCAGGTTCTTTAAGTCTTTCCCATTTTATCTTGGGTATTCTCTTTCTTTGTAAGGTACTCCAATGCCATTTCTTTATCTCTAGTGTGATCTTCTTGGGTTTATGATCTGACAGTGTTTGTTCTCCAATAGTGCATACCTTTTTTGCATATCTGTGCCTCTCCTCCTTCCTCATTATAAAGCCATCTAATTCATACCATCTCCCTAACATTCTATTGAACCATGTTCCCCGTTGCTTGTGGTTGAAAAAACTGTTAACATAAGCTAGATTTTGTTCCTCGCACCATCTGATAAATTCTCTTCCTCGGTTGTTTGATTGTCTTAATCCGTATTTACCCTTTATTCCTTCTATAGCCTCCCCTCCTCCTATGTGTGAATTGTAGTCTCCTCCTCCCAGGAAAATATTCTTGCCTGCCCATTTCTTATGTTCAGCTAATATGTCTGTTTCCACCTCAATCTCCTCCTCATTGTCTCCTCTAAATACTGGAAGAAACGTTGAGGTAAGTGATAGTCCTCTAGTTTTAACTGATACAGATCTCTTATTAAGTTTCTTCTGTTGACCTCCCTGACACCATCCTTCTATTAAATCTCCTCTCAATAATATCCCCGCCTTTTCAGAGAACACTATAGCTGTCAAATCATCTCCTTCTCCAATCCACGTCACTCCTTCTCTGTCGGCTCTGACCTCCGTCAAAAGTACTGCGTCCCATCTGTCCTTTCTCGCCTTCTCTGCTACGCTCCTTGCCTTCCTTTTGTTCATTGTCCCTAGGGACATTCTCTGTATGTTCCATGTTGTGATGTTATATCGTACATTTTGGGTGCTTTCCTTTTTCTTCTTCTTCTCCTGTCTCCTAGCCTTTCTTCTCTCCCTCCTTGCTTGTTTCCCCTCTTCAGTTTTGTTTCTTAACCCGGGTCCTGGATTTGGATGTATTGTTTGTAAATACATCTTTATAATACTCGTTACATATCTTCTACTCTTGACACCAAAAAAAGTTCCGCCTACAGGGGGCCTTCGCCACCAAATTTTTAAAGAGAGAGCTGCTGTGGCTAATACCAACCCCCTCTGTTGCCAAAAAAAGCGTCTCCGTTGTCCTCCATCTCTGGTATCCTCCGGGACTTGCTTCTCCGGCCTCCTGGACTCTTTGCCACTCTTCGGTGTTCCCACTGGGGATGCGCGGAATCGGTCCATTTTTCCCAGCAATCGAAGAGACCGAATCCCATGTCGTCATCTTCTTCCTCCTCTTCTGAATACAAAATTATTAAAACTAGCGGCTACGCTAAGTCGACCTCCCCCCCCAATCTGAGATTTTAAAAACATGTGAAAATCCTATTTTTTTCGGGGGGAGGGAGGTGTGGTGGTGCTCATTTTGTTGGAGATATCCACCCACAAAATAGTTAAAAACCTATCCTGTGCCTATAAGAAGCTGTTAGCGAGATCCTTCGCTACAAACAAAAAAGTTTAATACTTTATATAATAGGTTAATAATATTATAGTTTTGATATTTCTTGATTATTATTTTGAAACATTAGGTGAAAGATAACATAATTTGCCAAACTATACTGAATTACTAGCAACCGCCCCCCCCCCCCCCTAGCGACCAAAACGCCCCCCCCTGCCCCCCCCCCTAAATGTTAAAAAATGCCCCATTTTGCCCCCCCCCCCTGGTCAACAAAAATGCCCCTTTTTGCCCCCTACCCTACAAAAAGCAAAACTATCCCAGTTTCCAAAAAAAGATCAAGAAATACTCCAAAAAAAAATTTTGGCGCTTCGCGCCAAACAGACAGTTACTATTCATTTAACCTTACCAAATTTTTTAATTAGTGTAGAAATTAGGTTATAATCTTTTTTCACTGAACATAACATAACAAAACAAACCAGGTTATAGGAAGTATTTTATTTTGTATAATATAAACTTTTTACCAAAGAAATTTTGTACATCCCCAATGATGATACACAAAATTACCTTATATAGATTACAATTAGCGGATGAAATGTATGGAAACTCGACTTAATTAACCAACCAATCAAAATTCCATTAAAGTCCCCAAAGTTGTTGAGCCAACGAATAAGAAAATTTTATATGAAATATTGGGGACTAGTGTAATAAATAGCCCAAAAACCCCTCCCTCCCTGCATATTTGAAGAAAAAAATTTGCGCTTCGCTCCATTCCAAATGGTTTCTGCTATGAAATATTGGGGACTAGTGTAATAAATAGCCCAAAAACCCCTCCCCCCTGCATATTTGAAGAAAAAAATTTGCGCTTCGCGCCCTTCCAAATGGTTTCTGCTATGAAATATTGGGGACTAGTGTAATAAATAGCCCAAAAACCCCTCCCTCCCTGCATATTTGAAGAAAAAAATTTGCGCTTCGCTCCCTTCCAAATGGTTTCTGCTATGAAATATTGGGGACTAGTGTAATAAATAGCCCAAAAACCCCTCCCCCCCTGCATATTTGAAGAAAAAAATTTGCGCTTCGCTCCCTTCCAAATGGTTTCTGCTTTTTATCACAATGAAAGGACAAGTAAGGTTAATTTATCTTCTGTACTATTTTTTCGAAGATGCTTTCTAGCTCCCGTCCCTTCGGTCATTGCAGGGTGGGGAGAAGGGATGGGGGAGAAGAGATGGGGGAGGGAGAGATGAGGGGGGGAAGAGATGGGGGGAAAGAGGTGGGGGATATAAATGGGAAATAGGGATGGGGGAAGGGATGGGGAAGAAGGGATAAGGACTAGGAGGCCCATAATCAAATAATCCCACCCCTTAAAACGCCCTTATTTAAAATTAGTATATATAATCAAAATGCCCCCCCCTAAAGCAAAGTGCCCCCCGGGGCACTTTGATTTAGGGGGGGGCAAAATTTTACAAAATCTTCAAAATGCCCCCCCCTAGACAAAGTGCTTCGCACGCCACTGGTTCATCCAGTAGGAATGGGGAGATGGGGTGAAGGGGGTGGATAGGAGTATCGTTAAGACAGCTACGAGCATCACTTTATTAGAATACATGAAGATCTGGTGTAACATCCGGGAAATAATATATCAATTATACAACTATTTAATAGTATTAATTAACTATTAAATGCAAATTTTCAATGCCATTAACTTTTAATATTTTGTAGATATTTATCCTCCTAACTTTTAAATGGTTAATTATTATCTGCATCTATATATATGCAGGGGTTTTCCTGTTCAGTGATACGATAGGATTAACTGCTTTTAATCCAGGGATCTTAAGGGATAAGACAATGAACAATAAATCAGTGTACATCACCAAAAATTAGCCCTTCTGTAGATTAAAATTATTTGTTGAAAGTTTTGACAATTCCAGTTTGGAACCTATCAATCAAAATTTATTAAAAGTACCAAATGTTTTTTAGCTATGTCAATAAGGTATAGTGGTCATAAATTATTAGGTACTAGTGTAATTAACATTCCAATATCCCATCCCTCCCTGCTTCAGTCTAATCTAAATAGCTTCATCAAACTTTAAAAGGTTGTCTTTTTTGCATTATCATGTTAGAAGTTTAACAAAATTTAAACTGCATTTTTAGTAACGTAGCTAACCTATAACTAAAAGTTAGCCCGTTCGTTTTTCACTAAGTCATAATATCATGATGAAAAGTTCTATATTTCAATTAGGTAATTGTGATGGAAGTTGATGGCATTGGATCCGCAGGTCGTGGACAGGGCTGGAGCCAGAGTTTGTATGGACAAGTTGGCAACCTTGATGTGGACAGTATTATAGCTGCTATTAGGTAATTATAAGTTGTTAACCTTGATGTAGACAGTATTATAGCTGCTATTAGATAATTATAAGTTAGTAACCTTGATGTATATAGTATTATAGCTGCTATTAGGTCATTATAAGTTGGTAACCTTGATATAGACAGTATTATATTCGCTATTTGTGCTTTCTATGTTATATACTTTTTTTTTTTTTTTTTTTTTTTATTATTTAAACTTTATTATTAGAATATAAATTATAAAATGAGACATAGTGATAAAATTCAAAGCATAATACAAATACGAGTAAAATAAGATAAAAATAAATAAGGATTGGTGAATTCATTGTTTGACAAGGTTTATTGCGTCATCAATCGCCCCCTCCATAGGTTCCCTGGTGTCAGCCTCGTTTTTGGTCAGTAACCCCTTCATGGTCAGGTAACTGCTGAAAGCTGGCATCCTGGAGGGCGTGTTAGTCTGTTTTCTAGGTTTACGCTGAAGTGAACCCAGAAAGAAATTGGCGCAAGCTTTGTAGGCTGAGGGGGTCAGGTGAACCCCATCGACCAGACTGTTTTTATCGAAATTTCTACCAAAAATGTTTTGGTACTCCAGGAATTCGCATCTCTCTGGTAGAACGAGGCTTGCCTGCAGATACTTGTTGAAAAGATTGGCATAGCCAGTCATTGAGATCCGCTGGTTCTCACTGTCTAGGACAGAATGTTCCTGTAGGCCACAACATTGAGTGATGTGTCTAGGGAAGGGTCCTAGAATAAACACCCTTCCCTTGAAGTGCTGCGCCAGGAAGATTGACAGCTTATTGGTGTCTAGAATCAACTGGTCCATCTGCTGGTCTGACAGGATCATTGGGTTAGTTAAGTGGTACACTCTCTTACCATTCTGTAGCATGTCCATCCAGAAGTTGTCCTTGTTTAACATGTGGTTTCCCAGGAAATGTAAGAAAAGGACATCTTCTTCTTTCCCAGCTGCTAGGAAAGAGTGGTCTTGGTTCCAGAAGAAGCCTAGGTAATCACCTCCCTTACAGCAGGAGACAACCTGAACACCCTTGGTGAGGCAGAGCTCTTGTAGAAAGGGTTTGGTTTGCTGCATTATGGAGCTACCGAGTAGAAACACGATTCTGCCACTGTTAATATCCAATCTGGAGCCAGATCTGAGACCAGCAAATAAGGAATCTTTGCTTGGAGTTACAACAGCAGTTGCTGTTGGGTTCAATTCCACATGGGCAGCAGACACCGACTGTAATAAGGATACAAGGAAAGTCTCCTCAATATTCCTGGGCATTCCAAAGCTCCAGTCTCCACTGCAACCCTCTGAGAATTGGCCATCACAGCGTGCGTACATTCCCCCCACCTCCTGTACGCAAATTGGGGGGGAAGGAATGGTACAGACAGCTGCACCATGCTGTTCAAGAGTGGAGGTGAGGGGTTGCCAGAGTGAGTATTTAGCATTTTTACCTCCTGCACTGTTGCCAAAATGACACACTTGCAGGTGTGAGTTCAGCTGCTTGATTGAAATTAAGCTGTCCAAGCCATAGCCAGTCGGGAATGGTGGAATAGAAGGTAATATATGCAGGTTGTAAGTTGCGGCCCACTCTGAAAAGCTCAACAGCTGAGCCCAGTATGTTGTGTGGCCAACCTTCATAAGCAGGGTGAGAAGGAGACATACACCTATTGACCCACTCTGTATCCTTAGTCCAGCCTTGAAGTGTCTAATCAGCATATTTTGTAGGTCAGTAAAAGTTCCGGACTCCACACGAATAACAGGACAGCAATCTTGTTTCAGACCAACAAGGACTGGACAGTGTTGATCACCAAGAAGAAAGACTCTTGCCGAGTTGTTTATGTTGTGACTATTACCCATAACATCACACGAGAAACATGCTCCTCCAAAGAACGTACAGGTCACCTTTGTAGTGGCTGCCAGTCCTGAGACCAAAAATTTTGGTTTGGGTAGAACCAAGCCCATTCGTTGCAGTCGATTGTCCTTGTCAAAAACAGGAAGTTTGTCGTTGGTGAACGCTTGTCTGGAAACTAAAAGTTGACCGTTGAGGTTTAATGTACAAATGTAAAAATCCTTGTCTGAGGGAAGTTGCAATTTAGAGTTCTGATTGCTGGGAGCTATTTGGCGACGTTCCTCTCCACCACTGATTTCATTACGGCGGCTACGGTTGTGTCCAGCACCTCCACCAGAACTGCGGTCACGAACACGCTCAGGGTGGCCTCCTTCTCCCACACCAGCACGCCCAAAACGCCGAGGCTGGAAATTCTCCTGGTCTCGTCTGTGCTCAGCAACTGAAATAAGAAGAGAGTGTTAATTTTTTTACAAAAGAAAAACACAACAATTTAAGAGGAAGAGAGTTAAGATTTAAAAAGTTTGACGAGACATTGTACAACAAGGTACTTAAAGGTAAACTACAAAGGTTAAGACAGGAAAATTATTTTTAAAATAAAAGAAAACAGTTTGTAGCAAAATTTATTTATGACTGATATTCATCCGTTCATTTAACATTGCAAATAATATTATATACTAATTATGAAATTATTTAAGGCATACAATAAACGCGCATAAATATATTGACACCCACAAGATCGCAGCTATTGGAACTGGGTATGGAGGATTTTTGGTTCTGTCTTTGCTGGCTAAGAAACAGGTAAAAGTTTTTTGATTATTTTAAATGATTGGAATACTTTTGTTGGACGTACCAGGAAGTGTGTCTTTTTTTTCCCTCTGTGTATACCGAAAGATCTCATAAACCGCTTTACCGATATGGTCCTTTGAGGTTTTATATTAACTCTTTGTTTCACTGTCTATATTATAAACTTTTCTACCATTTCTTTAAATATAAAGTGAGGGTAATTTTGAGTGTATAATAATGCATATATAGTCCATTGTCTTACCCCTTCAAGTAAGTTAAAATCATATAATACTAATTCCAGGGAGATATTATTCAGTGCGGAGTAGCTTCCTCTCCCCTGGTAAACTGGAAATATGCAGGTAGAGACATTTTGTTAATAAGCATTGCTACTTTAAGCATTTAAATGGCTCTCTCGTCACACAAAGTACATTGTTTAGCACCGGATAATAAGGGATGTAAGTTATTCTTTTTTTATTACTTTAGGTTAGGTTATATTTAGTACTGGGTATGGCATCGCAGGTACAGGCCTTGCGGGTTTAGGGCCGCTCTAGGGGTTCGGCATAGGAAAAATTGCTTATTTCAAAATTTAAGGGGGGGGGGGGCTCAGAGTTTAACAGTAACTTTGTGTGAAATTTATGTCTTTAGGTAACGATTATTTCTTATAGCAAAAGTAAATTGAAATTTTTAAAATTGAAAATGTTTATTAGTAAACTTTTTACGGAAATTTTTTTTTATATCAAACTTTACTGTTAAATGTTTTTTCGGAAAATGATCATTGATAAATTCATAAATAGATAACAAATTTTAATGAAGAAAAATTCAATCTTCAAATGCAATAACATCCTAAATAAAATAGACAGTAACTTGCAGGATGGTGGGGGACATTGAATTACACTAGTATCCAATATTTTATTTTCATCTTATTTGTTGACTCAAAAACATTGGGTAATTTTGATTGGTTGGTTAAAACTTAATTATTTTACTCTACAAAATTTGTCTATCATCATCAAAGTATATTAAATCATCGTTCATTGTCTTATCCCTTCAGATCCCTGCTAAGTATAACTTGTCAACAAATGCAAGAATTGTACATTTTACCCTTAAGCTGGAGAATTTCCAATAGTTTTTCAATAATTTTATTACCTGGATATTTTATGACTGGTCAATGGATATATAATACGTGGATAATAAGACAGAGCTAATTTTTTCGTCAGTTTAGATTGCTAATATATCATTTATTGGTCAGTAGGTTCATTATATTAGCCAGCCGGAAGTACCATTTAAGGTTCCAGGACAAACGCAGGAGTCCCAAACGTCGGAGTGGACAAACGCAGGAGTGGACAAACGAAGGAGTGTTAAAATATTAATTT
Source organism: Acartia tonsa (assembly GCF_053477335.1). Lineage (NCBI taxonomy): Eukaryota > Metazoa > Arthropoda > Copepoda > Calanoida > Acartiidae > Acartia > Acartia tonsa. The sequence continues at coordinate 62,411,383 of NC_137260.1, read as the reverse complement.
ATAAAGTATTTCTATACAGATTAGGTTAGGTTAAGATATAAGCCACCCGCACGGGTTAGGAATTTAAAAAAACCTATAAGATGGGCTAAAATAGGTTAGGTTAGGTTAAGTGTCCACTCCGACGTTTGTCCACTTCGACGTTTGGGACTCCTGCGTTTGTCGTAGGACCCCATTTAATTAGAGTATACGAAAATCTGGGGCAATATCCAAGTAATTATAAATCGATTAAATGGTCAGACATAAAACTTTCAAGGATTTTTATCAAAAGTAGAAAAATAAGAACATTTTTAAGGGAAATAATTGTTTTATGGTTAGATATAAAATCTAGTTTGATTAGGTATAATCCGTACGTTCGTCAAATTCGTTCTTATGTCCATATATAAAATAAGTTTAATAATTTTCATTTACTTAATTAGTGACACAGATTTTCATGATTAAACCAACTTCCTTTATTCAAAATAATAGTTTATTGTTCTTTTTAATCAAAGCTGCTTGAGACTTGCATTGTTGCACTATTTATGGACATTAATGTTCTTGTTTTATTTTAAACTATACTTATTTTTGAACCTTTAGTTATAAGAACTTATGAAAAAATTCATGGCCTTCTAAAAACTAGAATATTTAGGTCGATTTTATTGCATTGCATTATTGGATCTAAGTAAAAGTGATTTTTTTACGGGTTAACAAGAATCATAACTACTCTATAAAAAGGGTATTGACGTTCCGTTCCGTCAGACAAGATCGTTATTCATTATACCCAGATAGTATGTCCTTTTATGAAAACTTTTTTCCCTAAATTATTTTTAAGTAGCGAAGCTACTCCATAATTTACTTTGTATGTACGTCCGTCTGTCTAACTGTAAAATAATCAGGGAAATGTGAATTTATCTTAAGCTTTTCAAGATAGATATCTGAAATTGTGTTTGCTAAGAGTCCTTACAGCAATGAGCATCAAGTATATAATTTACTTGGTCCGTTGGTCTGTCAACCTTGCTACAAAAATATAATAATAAAAATGTAAAAGGTTTCGTGATTTTCAATTTCTAAAAAATTTATCTTCTATTCATCACTTCTGAACATCTGCTGTATAATTCACTTTTTCCGTTTGTCAATCCATGACTTTTTGTGCTTTGTTATTTATGGATGTTTTCATCCTTGAGATAATATTACTTTTACTGTTATATCCATTCAAATTGTTGTTACTATGTATTGCTGCGCCACTAATGGACATAATGTATCCTTATAATAAAGCAACACAATGTCAGTCTGTTTGTCTGTATGTTTGTACTGAAGGATCTTGGTATCCGCTGAACCGATCGGGTTCTCTTTTGCAGGGTTGCTACTCATAGGTCCCGGGAAGGTTTATAACTATTTAGGGGGAGGGTACCACCACCCTACCAAGATAAATCGCCCCTAAAAAATTTACAATCCCCACCAAAATAAATTTAAATTTTTAAAAAACTAAAATTGAAATCTAAATTGACAATATGGGTTATCAAATTCAACTCCCCATCCCCCTCTCAAGTGCTCCTCTAATATTATTGTATAACAACATAATGTATGAATTTAACAAAGTTATGTTGAAAGTTAATTTAAAGTTCTTATGTGGTCCAATATTTTTATGTCTGCTCGAGATTTCTTGGGATAGAGAAATAAGTAAATTATTTTCTCGTATTCATTCGAATCCGATGGTTAGGAACCGGTTCTCATCTATACGAAAAAACTATGTCTAGCATCGTATTATATCCAGCTTTCTACGAATATAAAAATGTACAATCATAAGATTAAAACCAGTTTTTTTAGCCGGTGCCTTCGGCACCACGGGCCTAAAAAAACAAGTTTTAATCTTATAATTGTACATTCTATATCCGCGGAAAGCCGTTTATAATACGATACGAGAAATAACTATTCCAGTATGGCTTCAAAACCGATTCTTAGCCATACTGAAAAATCATGTATAGCATCGTATTACATACAATTTTCCACAAATTATATAATACAAAACTGGGTTCACTCATTTTTTTTTCATTTTAAAATCTACCGACATTTGTCTAAAGATCCAACGTCATACGAAGGATGTTAAAAGGTACCCTGTTATACTTAATTGAATGCCTAACATGCCTAAGGGGGGAATGTAGAGACTTCTTGACTTCTGGAGAAAAGTCTTGATTTCCTCAGGGAGCAAGGGGATATTGGACTGTAAATTTAACTGGTACCCAAAGTTTATAAACATGTTGGTGCAAAAATATAATATACAACAATGAACTAAATCTAGAGAAGGGTTAGTTTTGTTATTATAATTGGGAGAGTACATTTATTTATCTCCATTGTCTTATCCTTAATAACTTAGGGTGTTACTTTACATTTTATCCCTGAAAATCCAGCAAATCAGGACATTAGTTATAAACTAGGAAACACAGGGATTTAAAGGGATAAGACAATAAACAATAAATTCATGTAAACTTCTAATTATAATAAACAAAATTTCCCTTCTGTATTGGTGGAAAAGTTAGGTCAATACTAGCTTTTAAATCCAATCAAGATTTAATAAAATGAGAGGACTTTGTGTACCAGCATAAATTGCAGTCCAATTTCCCCTCCCTCCCCTCTGAGGAAACAAAAGTTTTAGTCTCTTAACAAATTATAAACTAACTTTTTTGTTATAATTTATTGTAGTAAGGCTATATTTTTTGCCCTCTGATTTTCTAACTAAAGTTAATATTGTAAGAATGTAATTTATAGGGGTAAAGTATATTTACAAAAAAATTGTAGTGGGAGAAAGTCACTCAAATATCAGCCACGTGACGTCATAAAAATGAGGGATATGAGAGAAGAAGTGGGAATGAAAACCCCTAAAAAAGAGATGGATAAACCCCTAATTTTTATGACGACATGTTGCTGATTTTTGAGTGACTTTATCCCCCAACCAAAAATTTTATTAGTAAATAGATTTTTATCTATTTACAAATACATGCTAAAAAAATTAATCGAACTTTCCTAATTATTAACTGATTTTAAAGCGTAAAAAAATCTTAGGATCATGTTATAAACCAGCTATCTATAATACAAAGTAGCTTGATGTCTGTCCGTCCGTCTGTCCGTCCGTCTGTCCGTCTGAAGCTTAAGATCTTGGTAACCAGTGAACCGATCGGATTCTACTCTTCAGGGAAAATACCTGCTGGTCCTGTGGTGGTTTTAGGCTATTTTTTTCGGGGGTGGGACACCCCCAACACCCCAAAAACAAAAATCCCCCCATTTTTTTTGTAGAAGATTTTCTTAGTCCTTCTTATTTTTATTTTTGTTTATTTTTTTTACGAGTTCCACCTTAACTTTTTTATCATCTCTTGGGGCAAAGCTCTTAGAGGCTAGGGGCGAAGCCGCTAGTTTTACATAATATAATAATATCTTAAATAAAATAGCGTACATTATTTTAAGTTAGATTTGAAAAAAATAATATATAAAGTATACAGAGCATAAAAAGCTACTTGAACTATCAATACTAAGTTATCGACTAAGTGTAGCTACTCCATAATTCCTATCTCATTTAGATGTTTTTACTGGAGAGAAGTATCTTGGAAGCCCAAACGATCCCGACAATTTTATCAAATATCAGGTAAGAACTCATTAATTACGAAGGAGGTTTCCTAATTGTAGAAATGATCTGCTTTAACATATTAGAAATTTTGGTTATTACAAACTTTATTGGTTGCGTAGCTGCTCTATAACTCACTTTGTCCGTCCGTCTGCCTATGCGGATGAAGAAAAACGTGAATTTCTAATTATGTTAAAATTTTATAAGCATCCAGTCTTTATAATGTCTGTCCGTCAGTCTGTCGGTAATGCTATGAGAATCATTTTATTTTCATGGGTAACGTGATTTTTTTTGCTTTTACTTAAGATATACAACTGCTATTTTTATTGATGTTTCTTATGAAATATATGAATCCACTTTATACGTTGATTTTGTCTGTCTTTTCTACTATACTACTATCAGAAATGTCAATTATTATTTTAGAATACAAATCTGGTAGATGTAGCGAAGTATATAAAGAGTAACTCTCTAAAAGTAATCCATGGAACCAAAGATAGAATTGTTTCTCTGGATAGCTCCATGGTTCTTGCTAAGGTAAAGAAATCTTTTATTTATTGTGCAGATTTTTATTAAATTTTTATGTAGTTTTACTAAAAGCCACAGCAACTTACTATATCTGTTTAGTAGATAATATTATTAGTATATTACTGGAGGAGGAGGATATTTGACTGTAAATTAAACTCGTATCCAAAGTTTCTTTTTCGTCGACTCAAAAAATTTGGGTACTTTCATTTTAATTTTTTTTCAACCAATAATTATAATCTGCATAAGTGGTAATTTTTTATTAGTATTAGGTATGTATATCAATTTATCTTCCTTATTCTTATTCCTTAAGATTCCTTGCTGAAAACTACTTAAGACGAAAATTACTAATTTTTCCCAATAAAATCTTTGATGGTTAAGTTATTAATAAATCACTTATTGATGTTGTCAGCCTTGTTAATATTTGAAAATTAAATATATTTTAGGCGCTTGCTGTGAATCAAATATTGTTTAGTCAACAGGTAATAATTTCTTTGTAAAAAAATCATGATCCTTAAATTTGATGGTTTCCCTGAAAGTGGCGGTTGAACAATTAAAGGCCCCTAATTTAAAAAAGAATAAAAATAATGGAGTTTTTTTCGTTTGTTTGTTTATTTCTTTGGTTTCAGAAGTAATGTGAAATGAAAATATCATAGTAATACATTTAAATATTTCTTATTTACATTAGTTAATGTCACCTAGACTTTAGTAAAGAGTTTGACATCTATTTTGCATCATTTACAAAAAAGATTATGATATCATACTGTAAATTTAACCGTTCTCCAATTATTTGGTTTAAAACTTTGATCACTTATTAAATTTTAGATTGTGTTGTAAATGTACATTCACGTAGTCCAAAATATCCATCTAATAATTATACATTAAAGGGTTTATCTTGTGTATCACCATTGGGGGTGTACATCATTTTAACATTCCGTAAAATCTCTTTGATTTTAGATATATTCTGAGGAGGGCCACCTATTGCCCGGAGTACAGTACCATTACCTGGAGTCTATCCTGGAGTTTCTAAATGAATGCTACAGGATACATCAACCTACTCCAGAACCAGACTATGAGTGAGTACCACTACCTGGAGTCTATCCTGGAGTTTCTGAATGAATGCTACAGGATCCATCAGCCTACTCCAGAACCAGACTATGAGTGAGTACCACTACCTGGAGTCTATCCTGGAGTTTCTGAATGAGTGCTACAGGATGCATCAACCTACTCCAGAATCTGACTATGAGTGAGTACCACTACCTGGAGTCTTTCCTGGAGTTTCTGAATGAGTGCTACAGGATACATCAACCTACTTGAGAACCTGAACATGAGTAAACATTTATACAGTGATCTTGAGGATTTAAATTATTTTTAAATTATTGGTTGAAAAGTTTGAACAGTGCTATTTTGTACCAACCAATCAAAAGTACCCAAAGTTTATAAGCCAACTAATGAGAAAGCATGCTTAAAAAATTTGGGTACCAAAGGAATTAACAGTCCAATGTCCAAGATAAAGTGTGAAATAATCAAAGATAGAAAAATTATAAAACAAAAGCAAATTTGCTTTAAAACCTCATGAGATATACAAAAAGACACAAGAATGAGGGAAATTAAACCATATAGAATATTATTTGATATTATTATAGCCACCACAAAGACTATAAAGGTGACAAAGTTTTTTTTTTATTATAAAAGTAACTAATATGTTATAAAACAGGACAACTTTCATGTTTTATATCTTTAATTCTATTTCAACCATGTTTTTCTATGTTTGAAGTTAGATAAGATTGAACTAATACATAATTTTGAATTGCATAACCCTTAATTTAATGTGTTGAGTATATAAATCAAAGTCCCTTTTAATAATTTAAAAGTATACATCTAAATATTAATTTCGAAATTCATATATTTTCAAGCAAAATAGAAATTTTTTATAATATTTTTTCTTTATAATTAAACACATAGTTTTTTTGATTTCATCATTTTTTGCATAAAAATAAGTATGACTATTTTTGTAAATATGTGAAGAAAAACTTATTAACGACAACGATTATATGCAAAGCTTTGGGCCAAAAATACAAAAAAATATTGACAATTGATATTTTTGATCTCTCAAATATCTGTGATATCCAAATAATGTATAAAAGATATTGTAAATGAATTAAACTGAATTTTAAATCATAATTACTTTATTTAGAAAGTAGAATTTGTAGTTTTAAGTGTTGATATTATTTTCTTTTGGAAAGTTGATCATTAACTCATCTATTCTAGGATTAGAGTGTGTACGTCCGTCTGTCCGTCAATCAACAAAAGTATAAATTGCTATCTGGAATCATAAACCACAGTTAAAACTTCCATTTATAACTAAGAATTTTTTTATGAAAAGTACAATTTGATTTAATAAACCAATTATTATGAAAGCATCATCAGACAGTGAAACATGTTACAGCAATGTAAAAAAGTAATGATTTTCAGACCACGTTATAAAGTTTTACTTTAGCAATATAAGATTCTAGCGGATTACTTGAATTGAATTAAATTCAAACTTTAAAAAATAAACAATTATAAAATAACTGTCTTCAATAAAAATATACACAAAAACAATTTTAAAATTTTTGCTTTAAAAATTAAGAAACCGTATGGCAATTCGTATGCTTTTAAATTATCGTAAATATTTAAATGCTTTTGTATCTAATAGTTTTAGGAATCGCTATTTCTAAAAATTTATAATATAAAATAAGAGACAATTGTTTTTTTTTTGTGTCTATCTTTGTTTTACATAAGCAGAGAGGGGAAGATAATGGCAGATAATTTAATCTACAACCTTTTATCCTCCTAATATTTATAACCAATTTTTAAAAAGGGTTGATGCTTAATTTATCCTCATTTTTTATCCCTGCGTTTAAAGAGAGGGGCGATGTGTCTTTCAATGAAAATTGTAAATACAATATAAATAATTATTTCTTTATGTAGATTAGATGTAAATATATTGGAAAAAAAGACAAATAAATTTTATGATATTAAATCTGTTCTTTGAATAAACAAGTATGACAACAACCGTAAAGACGAAGCTCACTGTATCAGACGGTCAGACCAATGTTAGAATAACAACGCATTTAGTATTTTATAATGTACGAACAAAAATTTTATTTAAATATAAATATACTAGCGGCTACGCATCCTAGAGGCCTCTAGTGGCATTTTAGATATTTTTTTATATTTAAACCTTTCCGGGACCTATGAGAAGCTACCCTGTTAAGGAGAACCCGATCGGTAAAGCGGTTAGCGAGATCCTTCGGTACAGACAAACAGACAGACATCCTGTCACTTTATTATATGGATAATAATGTTATTTAAATATGGACTGACCACAAATGTAAAAAAGTATCTTTAAAATAACTTTATGTAAAAAAATTAGTTAAATAATTAAAAGGGAAATGATACTATTTACCATGAAGGGCAAGGACTAAATTATTATGTCACCCTCCCATTAACCTTTAAATTTATTATGCCAGAGAAAAAGGGATAGGTTGATGATACAAAATTATTCATTGAAAACAATGTTTTTATCCCTGTGGGAGGCTAACAATTCCATGGGGCCTTAAAGCAATATTAGAAAGAAAATTTGGGGGATAATTTTTTTTTGGGGGGGGGGGATAATATATCTGTTTAGGGCGGAGATAACTGAAATCAAAATAGTTATAAACTTTCTCTTGGTCTATAAGAAACCTCACTGTAAAGGTGGACCATATCGGTTCACCGGTTACCTATTTCCATCGGTATCCCCAAACAGACAAGCAGATATACATATATCCTGTTACTTTGTTACCAATCTCATTGTCCATGTAAATGTCAAGTTTTTATGAGTTAGGTCAGGCAATCGTTTATGATATAGTTTCCGCTACTCCCATCTAATTGCCTAGTCGAAAACTATGTTGAACTAAATATACTCAGACTAAAAACCTTAATATGTATTTTAAACATCTTACTTTTTTTCACACATCATGATAAAAGCTTTTTGTTCGGCTTAAACTAAAAACCTTTATAAAACTTTCTAAAACCCGTGAGAAAGGGAAAAATCAGGATTTGAAGTTTTGTTTAATATCAAAAATTAATGTCTCTTATCTTATAAAAAAAAATTGAAATTAATAGTACCCAAAAGTTTTAAAAGCGCAAGGCTTAAAACATTGGGTATTTTATTTTTTCTTGAATTGTCGGTTTAACTAGAAGTGTTCAAACATCATCATTGTGGATGTAATAGTTATTTCTCGCATCGTGTTATAAACAGCTTTCCGCGGATATAAAATGTACAATTATAAGATTAAAACCAGTTTTTTTTAGCAAGAAAAAGAAACATTTGAAAAATACAAAAGATGAATTTAATGGTTATCATACATTGTAACAGATAAAATCATACAATCATTTTAAATCATAAAATCATAAAGAACTTGAGAAGCACATGTAGAGAGGGGGAGTCGACCCTCTATTTTCACTTTAATTTTAGAAAAAAAAAGTTTATTGCAAGTGACGATTTATCTTGGGAGACATACAGACACATAGACATCCAGTTAATTTTATATTGTTACTTTAAAAAGTCTTAAAAGCAACGTTATAATTTTGAATTATAATAGAAGTCTATGTTGCAATAAAAAAATATTTACTATATATACAAATTACTAGCAGCTACGCCTCTAGAGGCCTTTACTTGAGAAGGAGGGAATTGAATAACCCAATTTCTTAATTTAGATTTTAAAAGAAAAAGTAAAAAAACATTTTTTTGGAGGTTCAATTTTTTTGTGGTGGTGTGCCCTCCCCCAATTTTTAATTTAAGTTAAAAAATTTATATTGAACATTTTTTTTTGGAGGGGGGAATTTTTCGGAGGGTGGTAGTACCCTCCCCCAAAATAGTTATAAACCTTTCCGCGACCTATGAGAAGCTACCCTGTTCAGCGGTTAGCGAAATCCTTCGTTACAAACAAACAAACAATAAACAAACAAACAGACGGTCATCATTATACTTTGAATTGTAGATTTGTTGACTTGGTAGAACACTAATTGACTAATGGTTTATGCATGGTTTAACAGCTTTCTGTTTATAGCAAAGTATTTATATATACTCTACACTGAACTGAACATCCTAGCCCATTAATTCTAGAGAATTTATAATATCATAAGGATATTTTAAAGTATTATATTAAAATATAAATAATAAAATTATATAGTTTTGTTTGCCCGGGCCTCCTGTTTTTCAGGGCCAACAAAACTGGTTTTAATTTAATATTCTAATTTTAAGTTTAAGTTTTTACTAAAATCCTGTATATTTTTACCTGTACCTAATTTCTGCGGGTTATATACCTAAGGGGCTACCCTTTACCCAATATAACCTAACCTTTATGTAATAAACAAACAAACAAAAACAAACCACTTCTTTTATTTAAAAAAAATATAGAAGGTTTCTGCAACACCAAAAAGCACAAAAAGAAAATTGCATAGTTTTAAAGCAACAATAGCAAAAATTACTTAAAAAGCTATTACACCCTTAAATCCTTCATGGATTTGTTGGATGTTTTAAATATTTATAGTACTGTTCATTAAATCCCTGTGAAACTCTGAGCTTTGTACTGCACAAAAGGTCATTTTAAGCTCATCACTCATCCACCTTTTACATAACATAACACATTAGGTTACAACATAAAACTGTAAACAAATGCTTACAAAGGAAAATTTATAATCCTATGTACAAAAGTAGTTGGATGTGTGTGTATGTTTGTCTGTAAAGCAAGATTAAAAATTCATTGTTCCATTGGGGCGTAGGTTATGTGTATTGGAATCCAAAGTTTTATAGACAAACTCTTCTTCCGTTAGTTTTAAAACTTTGGGGACTTTTTATTAGATTGAACAAACTAGTAGTGTTCAATTTTTTATGTAATTTTAATCTACAGAATTGGTGAATTAGTGTACTTCAATTTATAGAAAATTGTTTATCCCTTAAACATAGACATCCAAGGGAGGTGGTAAAGAGGTATTTAACCACCTCAAACATTAAAAACCTCATTTTACCCCCTCTCAAAATTAAAAGTTTCAAAAGTTTCTGCCTTAAGATTCCTAACTTTAAAAAAACTTTAACGATAATTGCTAATTTTCTGAAACAAATTTGGTTGCTTTGAACATCCACCCGATGCTATTTATGAGGTGATCTAGGGAGCTATTTATATCTTAGAAGAAAGGGACACACAAAGTAAGCTTCATTCAAAGTACAAATATTAAGGAAGCAGATAGTGGACAAAATAATGCCATTTCTCGCGGTCGTAGCGGTCATGCATCATGTTGGAAGGGTGACTCAAATGTCAGATCCCAGATTTCGCGATTTGAGGAAAAAAATAACTTTATATTATAGCGAATTATATAATCTTGCAAGCATCGCTTTTATCTTATGGAGAAAATAGTAAATCAAATAGCGAAAACTGAGATCTGAAATTTTCGTCACCCTTCTAACATGACGCATGACGCCGTAAGACCGAGAGAAATGACAATATTTGAGGAAGTATTTTGGAAGAAAGCTGAGGAGGGGATGTAGTCGATTATCCACTTTCCATTTTAAAAAAATCATTTAATGGGTACCCTCACTTTAAATAGCCACAAACTTTCCTTGGACATATGAGTAGCTTCACTGTAAAGAAGAACTATAGCGCTTCAGTGATCAGCGAGATTCTACGCTAAACACAGACAGATAGACATCCTGTTACTTTTATTTAATGATTTATTCTATACAATTTGATTTAAAGCAGTAATTGTAGGATAAAATACAATTTGTTTTGATTATTCTGTTTTGATTAAAATGTTATATAAGAATAAAAAATATAAAATACTATGGATGCTAAATCTATATGTATCCCCAATGATAAAAAGCAAAATTTACCCTACTGTAGATTAAATTTCTTAATTTAAAACTACAAGTAAAAAAACAAATCCAATCGTTTTGGGTCCAAAAATAATATAAAATGGTTATAAAACTTTGGGTACCTGTGTAATTTATAGTCCGATGACCCCTCCCTTAAAAAGAATACCTAAGAAGTTAATTAATCAAATATACATTTCCTATTGCATATATGCTGGTCATTCTAAATAATAATAACACAATAATCTACTTTCCCTCAGGGAAGGTGGTGACATTGGACTGGAAGTTATACTTGTACCCAAAGTTAAATAAACACATTATCTTATTTGTTAACTTAAAAATGATGATATTACATAATGAATGGTTTTATACATGTAGTTTCAAAACTATTAAACCGAAATTTTTAATCTTAAGAATTTTGTTTACCATAATTTGGGATGTACATAATTTTTATTTATTTTTTATTGTCTCATGCCTTAAAGATTCTGACTTTCTCAAGATAATTATTCAACAACAATGCTGTCTCAACCATGACACTTTGGTTGAGCTTGACTTCCGAATCAGCGGGAAGTTCACGAGATCAGTTGGCGAACATACAAACCCCCAATACCAGGAACCATCAAGTTTCAACAGCAGGTTTGAATATAGATTTATTGATGAAATTATTTCAAAGACCTGAAATTACAAGATCAATTAATAAACAGAATAAAATATTATTCGTTATCTTAAAACTTTGAGCACTAAAAAAAATCTTTTTCTTTTCTTATGGTTAAAGAATCTTTGGAAACTTTGGCTTTAAAGGAAAATTATTTGGTTTAATAAATCATTGTTAAATGCAACAATAAGGCACATAAAAATTACTAAAACATATATTAATCATAATTAAGTTTCATGCTTAGCTGGCTAAAGCCTTTTTAAAACTATATATAATCGTCCTATACACCATACTTCTTAATCAAATTAACAAATTCTACCTGAAGCTCTTATGGTTTCAAATCCCTGATATACTAGGGTCGTTCACACTCAATGAGACCAATGATAGGCCCAATTTTGTTCTCCGAAATCTTCACACTCTCATATCTCATTCAAAAGTGGAAAACGTGGGCGCATATAAACAATCCATGCTGCGTCACTTTATGAAGGGAAAGTCAAAAAAGACGACATTTGCGCTTAGTTTTAGGATTAATGATAAGGAATTAATTTTGCACTTGACAAACACAAAGCTTCCTCGAAAAGAGGTTAAGACACACCCCCCGTTTGAAAGTCAAATTAACTTCCTTAACGAGATTCAAGGTTTTTTTTTTGCGCTGAGCACTAGCAACATTTCTCACTAAACTCAACTCACCATAATCACATGAGAATGGCCACATCCCGAAAACGTGACAATTTTGCTCCTAACTAAATGAAACCCCGTGAAATGCATACACAATATTATACTCCTCACTAGGACTCATAATACCTCACATTTTAGGATAGAAGGATGGGGATTGGTTTGTACCATACAACATTCCATGCACATGACAATCACAAGATCACATACACAAATCCTAAAATGGATAATCCTATTAATCATGATGTTGTAAATATAACAACTTATACTAAATAATAATCATTTCATAATCAATAGGCAATAAATCATTATTAATAAATCAATAAGTACCTACGAAATCAGGTCGAAATGTAAACAATAATGGTAAAATAAAACGAAATAAATCTTAGACAAGAAAATTAAGATTTATAGGTACTTAAAACTAAATTTGTTAAGCATCAAAAAGAGTAGTAAGAAAAAAAATGTTTCAAAATCCTTGGGCAGAAAGTTTTTCAAACTTAATGAATAAGAACTGTAATATCTTAATCAACAATAAAACTTTTTAATACTTAACGAATAGCAAAATAATAATATCTTCGTTAGAATTTTCATCGGAATTATAAAAAAAACCAATTTTTCTTTGTAAAAAATGTGAGACTTTAAATATGAATTTTCAATCATTCCTTGATCTGAATAAAAATGTTTTACTTGATTGAAATTCATATATAATTTTAAAAAATCTGCTAAAAAATACTTGATTTTTTTTCTTAGAATAAATATCGAATCACGCAACCTCGACACATTTATTCCTTTTTGTTAAACTTTTCAGGTAAGTTTTAAAATGAATTGTACTTTTGAAAAGAAATTAAACTCAATAAAATTAAATTTGAGCAAATGAAATAGAAGAATATTTAATCGCATTTCATTTGATTCTTATTTTAGGCATAAAAATAGGCATATGAAAAATGTGGCTTTTTACTAAAAAAAACTCAATTTCCATAAAATAAGAATCAATTATTAATCATAATTTTTAATAACCGCTTTTATTTTAATATCTGCGATAAAAATGAAGGAAAGGTTAATTTAAAATATGCATAGTTTATCTTAAATTAATTCTGCGATATTCATATAAATAATAATCAATATTTTAATAATATCATACATCGTGCTCATTGTTATAAATGCTTATCTCATAGAAAATAGAGTTTACATTTTTAAACATGAACGAAAATATATGTACCTAGGAAATAATTGCTATAAAATACTTTCTCAAGGTTTAAAATTGCCTTGTCCGAAATCGCTAGGTACATATATTACTACGAATCTCTGCTCTCGGAATGAAGAAAAAATCTTTACGCGTGGATTATTAGGAATCCTTGCCTCCGGAGTGAAAGAAAAAACTTTATTTGCTTACAAATTAAAACAAATATCTTGATTTTTTGCGATAATCTTTTTAAATAATAATAAGGAATATTTTAAACATTATCATAATAATTTTACATGTTGTGTTCTTTACTTTAATGCATTATCTCATACGAGAATCTGAGAAATAACATTTTTTTAAGCAAACGTGAACCATGAAAAAAATACTTTTCGAGGTATTTTAAAATCTGCAAAAATCATTTGGTAGTTAACACCGGACTTTTGCTTTTCAAAATCATACTTAAGAAACAAAATCTTTTAAAATCTGCTTTAAAAGTCTAAACAATTTTGTAGAATTTTTGTGCTTAAATATGAACAATAAAATTAGTTGAATAATGAATACTTATTCTTTGCAGAACCTTTTTAGGTTCCCTTCACAAGCTTAATATATAACTTGTAATATTTTTTCTTTAAAGATCATTTTCACATAAATAGTTTATGTTGTAGATTAGATATGTGTGGTTTGAAATTTTTCAATGACTTCCTGGCGGCAACACCCGCCATATTTCCACCCGCCATTTGCAGGCCTCTTACCCTGTGTCGGGCGGCAAGGTTGGCAGCAGCCAAGTCGATTCTTGATTCATGACAGCACCAGGGCAAGTAATAAAAGTGTGACTGTCATAAAATTTAGAATCATCTACCGGCTTTTGTCCGGCCGGAACCGAAACTCCCGTCGGCTCTTGTCCGGCCAGAACTGAATTTCTTATTGGCTCTTGCCCAGCTGGAACCGAAACTCCCGTCGGCTCTTGTCCAGCTGGAACCAAAACTCTGATCGGCTCTTGTCCAGCCGGAACCGAAACTCCCGTCGGCTCTTGTCCGGCTGGAACCGAATCATTCAGCGGCTCAATACCCGCCGAAACAATATTCTCAACGGCTACAGTATCGTTACCAATATCATCAGGAATAACTGCAGCACAACTAACATCATTATCAATAGCAGCTACGGCAGACCCAACCGGCTCATTATCAACAGCTACGGCAGTACCAACCGGCTCATTATCAACAGCTACGGCAGTACCAACCGGCTCATTATCAACAGCTACGGCAGTACCAACCGGCTCATTATCAACAGCTACGGCAGTACCAACCGGCTCATTATCAACAGCTACGGCAGTACCAACCGGTTCATTATCCACCGCTACGGCAGCTTTATATGCAGATTTCTGCTGACCAGCTCCATAGTCAGCACTTGTACAGATAAAACCACTACCAAAAATGGTTCGCCACAACATAGACTGGCCCACTTTCTGGTAGGTTGATGGAAACACGTCAGGATGTGTATTTCCAATGATGATATCTAAGCCTCCACTAATATATGTAAATCTTTCTGGCGGCATCTTAAATATTTTGGCGGCGGTTTCCGGATGGACCGAGCGCATCTCGTTGCCACCTCCGAGGTTAGGCATAACAGCTGCCTCAAATTCTCTCAAGTTACCATCCCTGTCCTTCAGATAGAACACCACATTGCGGCAGGATGATTCACTACCGTCAGCAACAGAAATGTTTGTATATCTGCCGGTAGATTTCAGCTTCAACTTGTGGGACATCTTCTCAGATATAAGTGGTAGACTCGCACCAGAATCAAACATGACGGCGGCATGGCCGGCGCCGCCGCCAGGTGCTACAACTGGAACTATTTGCAGCAAGAAGGTACATGTGCTAGGCGCAGAACTTGATTTGTAGACTGTATTCACACTAGCACTAGCCTCATGCAACATACGACTATGATAACCGTCGCAATTATTGGTGCCACAAACACCAAGCTTATCCGATTTATTACAATTGTCAGCAGCATGACCCTCACACAGGCAGAGTTCACACAATTTATTCTGCTGGACAACTTTTTTTCGGTCAACAACATCCATCTTCTTAAATGTGGGACAACGGAAAATAGGATGTTTATCCTCGCAACTTTTAATAGGACATGCACTATTCCACTTGGAAGTTTTGTCCTTTCCAGCCCATCCATTCTCATTGTCACTGCGGCCAGACACTTGCGCGGCGGCAGCTCTGTCACGATTTCTCTTGCCGGCGCTAGTGTCATAGGACATATCACCGGCCAACATGGCACCCCTGGTCCTCTCCAGCAGTTCTACAATCTTCTGGATGTTTGGTTGGTTCATGCTACCTAGCTCCATCATAATTTTGTCCCTCAAATTTTCAGGGCACTTGTCTTTAAAAATATGAATAAGAGTTAGGTGATTGTAATCCTTAGCTGCAGAACCTACGATGGTTTCTACCTCCTGCATCATGCTCTTGAAGGTAGCAATTGCGCTAACCACGTCCACAGGTTTATCCACAGGTTTCATCTTGTTCAACTTAGTTAAAATCCTCATGAACCGGCGAGTGTTTGATAAAAACATCTGATCAAGAAACGCCCATTGTTCATTATGATCTCTAATCGCTGACACTTGCTTGCGTAGTTCCGGGTTGGTTATCACCTTCTCCATACACAACATCAGACTTAACCTCTGGTCAGCAAATCCATAACCAGAGCATAGATCCTTAAAGACCTGTTTAAAGTTTGGGTAATCCGTGTCAGTACCGTCGAACGACGGCAACAAACTGTTGTCCCAGCGCCCATACTGCGGGTTGGAACTCCGAATATCCACGGCAGACATACTTCTGGAGAGAATGGCAGGTGTCCCACTCTCATCCAAATTAGATGAACGACGTTCCATCTCTCTAAGCCTTCGGTACATATCACGTACTTCTTGGCGCAACTCCATGGAAATTTTAAGCACTCCCATGTCCATCTTCACCTTCTCAATGACGTCGAGGTTCCTGGCGACAGTGCTTGACCTCGCGTCGTCTGAATCATTGTCAAGCCAGTACAGAATTTTTGTACACTGCTCCAACGACGCATAAACTTTATCTGCAACAGTTTTCTGCTCACTAGCTTCATCCAAATCACGCTTGAACTCGCGCAGCTCACTAGTATCCACGGCAGGTTTTAGACTTTTTATTAGGTCAGATTGGTCCTTGACCTCACTAAAAATGTCACGAATTGATTTTAAATTCACATTTTCACATGAACTAAAACTTTGGCAGGCTTTTAGATTTTCATAAAACACTTTTATCTGTTCGTCAAACACCTCTAGCCTTTCATTGCCAATAGCGATAGCTCGCTCAATTTTCTGCTTTTTAGTGAGCACCATATTGATTCACTAGGTAATTATTTCACAGAAAAATTGTCAATGTTTTTTTTCATCAATACACTATATGCTATTGATTTATTGAAGAGTGCTAACGCCTATTCTTCAGATTCTTTGAAGAATGCTAATGCCTATTCTTCAGAACCATTTGAAATTCGCTTGTGCAGCTCCTTCAAACTCCATTCATTTGAAATTCGCTTGTGCAGCTCCATCAAACTTGAGGACTTTGAAATTGTCTCAACCATGACACTTTGGTTGAGCTTGACTTCCGAATCAGCGGGAAGTTCACGAGATCAGTTGGCGAACATACAAACCCCCAATACCAGGAACCATCAAGTTTCAACAGCAGGTTTGAATATAGATTTATTGATGAAATTATTTCAAAGACCTGAAATTACAAGATCAATTAATAAACAGAATAAAATATTATTCGTTATCTTAAAACTTTGAGCACTAAAAAAAATCTTTTTCTTTTCTTATGGTTAAAGAATCTTTGGAAACTTTGGCTTTAAAGGAAAATTATTTGGTTTAATAAATCATTGTTAAATGCAACAATAAGGCACATAAAAATTACTAAAACATATATTAATCATAATTAAGTTTCATGCTTAGCTGGCTAAAGCCTTTTTAAAACTATATATAATCGTCCTATACACCATACTTCTTAATCAAATTAACAAATTCTACCTGAAGCTCTTATGGTTTCAAATCCCTGATATACTAGGGTCGTTCACACTCAATGAGACCAATGATAGGCCCAATTTTGTTCTCCGAAATCTTCACACTCTCATATCTCATTCAAAAGTGGAAAACGTGGGCGCATATAAACAATCCATGCTGCGTCACTTTATGAAGGGAAAGTCAAAAAAGACGACATTTGCGCTTAGTTTTAGGATTAATGATAAGGAATTATTTTTGCACTTGACAAACACAAAGCTTCCTCGAAAAGAGGTTAAGACAAATGCTAACGTCCATTCCAAAGGTTAAGCTAAATATTTCATTAAAAGTACCCAAAGTGGTTAAGGCTACGTACAAAATAACTTAGTTATAAAACTTTACTAGTGTAATTTACAGTCCACTGTCTCTTCCCTCCCTGGCTATTATCATAAGGCCTCTGATTATCTCAGTTTTCTTTCTATTTGTGTATATGAGTAAAAGTCCTATAGAGTATAAAGTCATTTATATCATGGGTATAGGTATATATAATATATAAATAAAAGTCCTATAGAGTATAAATTTATTTATATCATGGGTATAGGGATATTTAATATATAAATAAAAGTCCTTTAGAGTATAAAGTCATTTATATCATGGGTATAGGTATATATAATATATAAATAAAAGTCCTATAGAGTATAAATTTATTTATATCATGGGTATAGGGATATTTAATATATAAATAAAAGTCCTATAGAGTATAAAGTCATTTATATCATGGGTATAGGTATATATAATATATAAATAAAAGTCCTATAGAGTATAAATTTATTTATATCATGGGTATAGGGATATTTGATATATAAATAAAAGTCCTATAGAGTATAAAGTCATTTATATCATGGGTATAGGTATATATAATATATAAATAAAA
This sequence comes from Acartia tonsa, assembly GCF_053477335.1. Classification (NCBI taxonomy): domain Eukaryota; kingdom Metazoa; phylum Arthropoda; class Copepoda; order Calanoida; family Acartiidae; genus Acartia; species Acartia tonsa. Next base: position 62,392,894 of record NC_137260.1, on the reverse strand, counting down.
GTCCTATAGAGTATAAATTTATTTATATCATGGGTATAGGGATATTTAATATATAAATAAAAGTCCTATAGAGTATAAAGTCATTTATATCATGGGTATAGGTATATATAATATATGAATAAAAGTCCTATAGAGTATAAAGTCATTTATATCATGGGTGTAGGGATATTTAAAATATGAATAAAAGTCCTATAGAGTATAAAGTCATTTATATCATGGATATAGGGATATTTAATATATAAATAAAAGTCCTATAGAGTATAAAGTCATTTATATCATGGGTGTATGGATATTTAATATATGAATAAAAGTCCTATAGAGTATAAAGTCATTTATATCATGGTTATAGGGATATTTAATATATAAATAAAAGTCCTATAGAGTATAAAGTCATTTATATCATGGGTGTATGGATATTTAATATATAAATAAAAGTCCTATAGAGTATAAAGTCATTTATATCATGGGTGTATGGATATTTAATATATAAATAAAAGTCCTATAGAGTATAAAGTCATTTATATCATGGGTGTATGGATATTTAATATTTAAATAAAAGTCCTATAGAGTATAAAGTCATTTATATCATGGGTGTATGGATATTTAATATATAAATAAAAGTCCTATAGAGTATAAAGTCATTTATATCATGGGTATAGAGATATTTAATATATAAATAAAAGTCCTATAGAGTATAAAGTCATTTATATCATGGGTATAGGGATATTTAATATCAAGATTCAAGATTTGATTTAAAAGCCGCCAACTGATGAACTATAAAAGTATTCAATAGAACTTTGGGGAGCAGTTTGAATAATGTTCCTTGATATCCCTGCTTATCACTATATTTAGATGCTACCAGATTCAAATAATGTTGGGGAGATTTACCAAGGAAAGATGGGGAATAGTCCTTTTCGTGGCAACGCCCCTTAAGGGGCAATTTGTCGTATTTTTAAGATGGCTTTTGATAGGTTATTTTAGGTTAGGTTAGATTATATTGGGTTAGGTGATTGCCCCAAAGGGTTAGGCAATTGGCCCCGCAGGGTTAGAGCCCCCCCCCCCCTCCTACAAGGGGCTAGAAATAGGAGAAAAGCTACTGTAAAAAAAAGAATCGCCCCTTAAGGAGCGTTGCCACGAAAGGGACTATATAAGATGAATAAAGAGGGAAATATAATTATCATAGAGAGAAAATGCATTACATCGCTTTTAATGACTTTTCCATGGAGAAAAGAAAATGTAAATATAAAAATGTATATCCCAAATAGGTTACACACTTTATATATACTTATTGTTTGAAAATTTCATATCTATAGTCTATAGTTTAACTTCAAATTCATTTATCAGTGATGAAAAGCATATTGCATATTTTACACCGAAAGTTTTGGGCACGTGTTCTCTTTCGTTGACTTTTGGATTTATTTTATATTTATTGATAACTAACGTAATGTTAGTCAACAACTTTTTAAATAATCACTAAGTTTTGTGATTTTTAATGTTCTTTTAGTCTATTTCGTTAATTCAGCTTTTTAAATCAAAATCTTTAAAGTAGATTTCGAATATTTTCCTTATGCATTCTGGAAAATCATTTGGTTTTTCCTACACTGGACTGATGAATTCGTTTTTTTTAATATTACATGTACTCTTAGATTGTAAACTTTTAAAATGATTAAATACAAAATAATAATTTAGTTACTTTCTTTATTGTTAGCCTAACCGTTCTTCGTTGTGGTTCTCCTTATTAAAATACATTTCGACCACATATTTTTTTATACTTATTTAGGTTAGGTTAGATGAAATAAAGGCAAGGATTGTTCTCTGTAAGAATAATTTTGCTTAAAAATTTGATATAAAGAAAAGGTTTCGGATGTCTAAAATAGGTTTTAGTGAATGTACCAAAATTAGGATTGGGCCGGATATCCAGTCATATTCAATATTCGATCTGATACCGGATATTGAAACTATATGGATACCGGATATCCGATTTATTTATAATGCCGGATATCCGGCATTGTCCAAATATCCGGCCCAACCCTAATCCAAATGTTGTATTCTGTTTCGAGCGTGGCATTTAAGTAAATTAGTATTGAGACTCAGAAAAATAAAATGAAAATTTAAATGAAAGTTTTAAAACATTATAATTTGTCACTGTTACCTATGTTTATTATTCAGCCAGCATATTTAAATATTTAAGAATTATGGCAGAATTCAGGTGGAATATTTTGTTCAATATGGCTTCTAAACCGATTAATATCCGTTGGATTAGATCCGGTTCTCAGACATCCTTAAAAATTATTTATAGCATAGTAAGCATAGTATTACAGACAACAATAAACGAATATTAAACTAAAAATCATAAAAATTAAAACCAGTTTTGTTAGCCCAGGCCTGCGGCTCCTCAAGGCTAACACAAAGGTTTTATTCTTACAGTAATTTTTCAACTTATATCTGCGGAAAACTGTTTATAATACGATGCGCTAAATAACTATTACAGGGTGCGGACCATAATAGTTCAATTTTCAAACTGACAAATTTACTAAAAATATAAAAAGAACAAATGATTAATTTTTAAAAATGAAAGTCCTTGCTTGGTGTTATGTGATTTGAAACAATTTAATCAGACAAAATAATACTGTAAAGTAGCCCATCAAGTTAAAAATAAATAACATTTCACTTTAATAAAAATTCAAATTATACTTGGGACACCCTATTTAATTATGGCAAAACTCAGGCGGAATATTTAAATTCTTAATTTAACACATTTCAAACCAGGAAAAAAGGGATAAAAATTATAATTTAAAATTATTGTTAGTTTTTTGTTAGTAACATCAATTCAAAAAAAGAAAACTATTTTTATTTTGAACTTTAACCTTTAAAAATTCTAAGATTTTAAAGGACCATTGTGGTATTCGGCAACCGTGAGCCATGCCTATGGCACCCCTGATCTGGGGTTCGGTGGAGGGTCAATGGCCCTCCCCCGAGTCCTGGGGAAGGGGTCTAGTGACCCCCTCCCTACGCTTAGAATTAATGATTGAATCTGTCATGTTTATTATGGTTAACTGTATTCTTAATTCTCCCCCACCCTTTTCAGGGATGGGGGATCATTATTGCCCAAACTGACCATTGTATATGTATTATTTATGCTTTTATGTTATGATTATTTATTCCTATCCATGTAATTATTGTTTGTTGTATATAGCTTCAGTATCTTTTAAACCTTCAATAAAGTGACAACTGAAAATAGATGTTGATCATTATCTAGTGAAAGCTAGAGAAGCGTAGCTTCTCTATAGTAAGGTGTCCACGTCTGTCACACTGCCGTAATCTAATTGAACTCCAGTGTCTGCCATTTATCCTCGGCGGATACCACAACTTTGGTGACAGCTGTGTGAGATTACGGCGAACCACAAGTGTAGAGCAGACGCGCATCTGAGGCTAAGGTACTCCCAGCAGTGAATCTGGCAAAACTGACGCAAGCAACCTGAATTACCCACCCTGGACAGCAAAGTTTAACTCTGCATCCGGCAGTTGTGGAAGCAAGACAGCGAAATTTGACGAATAACCGCGAGCAGCGCTGATATCTAACGGAGAATTGAGCGCCAAAAGGGCTGAAACAGGCCTGCGGACCGGCTGAAACAAGCCAAATAAGTGTAAACGGCTGGAAATAGGCCAACTTTACTGCAAGAAATAGCAGGATCCGAACCAGTGGCGCTAGCAGGACGGGACATTCCCTGCCGCCATCAGCCGGATTTGGATCAGCGGCGCTAGCAGGACGGGACATTCCCTGCCGCCGATAGGCTGAAACATGCCACATAGCTGCAAGCTGCGAGCTAACATACGAGTGTAGTGCACCAGAACAGAGAAAAACTACGTCAACTCCGAGTATCCTGAGAAGCTACAACGCAGCCACCCATCTAGAAAAACAGATATTATGTTACATTGCAGGGATTACCACCCTGGTGTTATGGCCAAACAATAGATTTATGAGCAAAGCTTGGCAAACAAATTGTTGTGTTGTGATAAATCTAAGAATAGAACAGGCTTGGATTATTGTGTATTGTGATAACAGCTAAAAATAGAACAGAGTTGGTAAACAAATCTGTTATGCAATTGTGATAAGGACAAAAATAGAAGCTAGATGTAATAATAATAAAGACCCTGATATACAATCAAAACATCTCAAGCCCACAGCACAACAACAATACACCCCTTATTCCAAGGGAAAGGGAGGAGCCCCTCTCCATTGAAGGCAAATACAATCAGGATGATATAATAGATAAGCCTAGGATTAAGAAGAAAAGGCACTATTACACCAGCACACAGTTACCCCCCTCCCTCACAGGGGGAACGGACGGAGTTACCCCCGTCCCCTCACACGCTTCCCCCTTCCTACCCACACTAGACTAAGTCCGTCTGTAGTGTGGGGCTAGCGATCGGACACACAGAGCGCCATTCACGGGTAGCGCAACAGAGTGCGGAAAATATCATAAATCCAACGGACGAAGCGGACCAATGAGAGAGCGAGTTGAGGGGTGAGAGCGCGTTTTCCCCGTGTGCGCGGGTTTGACGGCGCGGACGCGCGTTACAAGGACAGGAGATTCCACGCACACACACACACACACACTCACACCGGAGCGGAGCTACTCCATAGCATTTAACAGGGGTATTTTTAGCAAATAAAGAATTGCAAGTTTCTTTCCTTCTAGCTCTAGTGTGATAAAGGAAAACCCAATCAGTTCCTGACAGCAGTTCAGACCCTCAACATCTATCTACCTCTACCAGCCTACCCTACAACCTCAACACCTAACTAGTGATAAGCACAGCTAAGTTATATCTTTGCAACTAAACTCCCAACCTAGTGATACAAACAGTGTTGGCTGTTAGGCTAGGAAGCCTCAAGTGACAAACCATTCATTTTAGTACTGTATAACTTTGTGCCCGCCGTTGCACCGTTGACCCAATGGACCAGCATCAAGCCCCAGGAGGTGACCAAGCCCCAGGATGGCTCCAGGATGACCCTCAGCCGGCCCCAGCCGAGTACCGCAAGCTGATGCTGAGCAATCTGCCGGAGTTTAGAGGGCCGCCCAAGCAATCCTGGTCGGCACATATCCGCAGACTCGAGATGTCATGGGCGGCTTACCGCGTGCCACCTCATGATTCCCTCGCAACGCCCTACTACTGTCACTGGTAGGGCAAGCGGCGGAAATGGCGTCCCATCTGTTTGGCGAGGCAGGCCAAGCCTTGACCTACGAACAGGTCAAGACCGAGTGTGAATTGCTATTTCGCCCTGCTTTTGAATCCCAAACGCTTAAACAAGCGTTTAGGGATTACAAGCAACACTCGACAGAACCTATACAAGCGTACATATCAACTAAGTGGGCCTTGTATAGGGACGCCTACAACCATGAGGATCTTGAGTTGTTGGTGGACGAATTAAATCGTGGAATTCGTAACGCCAATGTAAAACGCCTCATGATGAACCATGAAATTACGAGTGTACCTGAGTACACTCGTAAGGCCATGTTCACCGTGACCATGGTTACTAAGCAGCTGAAGGAAGGTGTGTGCTTAGTGGACTCGACCGACGGGCTGACTGGATCTGCCTGCATCCAGTTGCCCCAATATGACGAGTCGGAGCCAATGGAGATTGGCTCCTTGGCTCCGGGTCTCCACCAGATGGGGAAGGTCGCTCCAGATGACAAGGTTCCAGGCCGCTGCTACCGCTGCCAGGGGAGAGGCCACCGAGCTCGAGACTGCCCAACGCCTGTGGAAGTTAGCCTAGAGGAGAGACGCACCCAGCCACGCCGTGACCGTTCTGCCAAGTGTGAGCGTTGCCACTATGACGGTCACACGGCGGCCGATTGTAGAGCTGACTGGGCCCAGGTAGCCAGCCGCAGGCGCACCGCCGACAAGGGTGCCCCTCCAGGGAAGCCCAGCAGAGTGGCCCACATGGAAGGGAGCGCGCCCCCAGCACCACCACAGCAAGCAGCCGCCCCCAGAGCTGCGGACCGAGCCGATGGGATGCCGCAGTTTGGGACTGTCCCAGCTAGGATCAACATACTGGGCAGCGCGGCTGAACCCAACCGGGTTGGCCTAGGCTTCAGTCTTAACCATCTGGGGCCAGAGCTGATACAGCCCAACAACATAGCCGAGCCAGAGGTGCTGAGGCCCCAGCCTTTTAGCCTCAACATGATGGAACCTGCCCGACTGAGCCTACCCAGCAAGAGTGGAGGGGCGCTGCCCAGCGTCCCTGAGACGGTGTATGGGGGGGTCCTGGCAGCCGCCGAACGAGAGAGGCAGGAGGTGCTAGCCAGCACCTCTGCATCGATGTATGGGACGCCACCCGGCGTCGCCACCTGGGATGATGGGGGGGTGCTATCCAGCGCCTCCCACCTGGTGCCTGGGGCGACAACCGTCGCCGCCACCGAGATACCTGGATCCTGGAACGAGCCAGCCTCCAACCCGATGTCTGGGGCGACAACCGTCGCCGCCACCGAGAGACCTGAGTCCTGGAACGAGCCAGCGGTCCCAGAGGAAGGGGTGACACCCGTCACCCCCAGCCAGCCAGCGCCACCAGCCTGCAGGGAGAGCCCAGCTACATGCCATCCAGAGCCCCCTGCCAGCCAAGGGAACCCAGCTGCTCAACATCAGGATAAGTTGAAGTTGTTAAATGTGTTGTATCCAAGATATTGTAAAAACCCAGCCTTGCCTGTGCCCCCTGCACCAGAGGCTGGGGAGATTGAAATTTGGGAAAATAAGGACTTGCCTGTGCCACACGCACCTGAGTTCCTAGGGCAGGGGAGGAAAGTGAGTAATGGCGAGCCTGTGCCACATGCACTTCAGCCCCATGCCACTGGGCATGCTTTGGACAAGGGAAGGGAGCACTTAGGGCTAGGGGAGCCGACACCCAGGCAAGTGCCAGTCGCTTGCCAGTCTGTCATTGGGGAGGGTATCGGGGTGCCTCGGCCGCATACAGATAACGCTCAATGGAAACTTGTATCTAGCCAGGAGCAGCCCAGCCGTGTCCAGTCCCAAGGAGCAGCCGTGACCAGAGCTGAAGATCCCCAGCCGCGTGTACGAGGAAGATGGTTGCCTGGAAGCCTCTCCCATTGGTGGATGGTCCTGTGGGGCCTCCTGCTGGCAGCCGTGTGGCCTACAACCAGCTACGTCCTGGTGGGGTGGGACTGTGCCAACCCCACCCATGTCACGTCTTACAATAAAGAAAAGATGTGTAACACGGAGCCCCTACACCAGGAGGTGCCCCTTGGCCATGAAGTACACGTCCTGCAGCAAGTCAAGGTGAGGGAAACCACTGGGTACAGTTGTCAGCTCACCGTGTCCCAGTGGACATTCAGGTGTGGGGTATGGGGTCACCTCAAGGTGACCTCGGTCCCCACCCTCATGAGGCCAACCAAGATAGACCCAGAAGCGTGCCGAGACCTGGCCAGGAACCGAGTCTACACGTTGCCAGGCAAGACCCAGCCACTGACGTTCCAGCTGAACCATCCCCTGTTCTTCACCATCGACATGGTGGGCGCCCTCGTCAACAGCCCCGAGGGGTTGGGTTGTGAGGGGGAGGACGTCCACTTCGGGGGCCAGCTATACCGCAATGAATTAGTGCTCCAGGAGCGACGGCTGCTGGTCAAGGAGGAGACCTATGTGGTGGAGGATGGACGGGTGGAGTCCCAGTCTGACCACCTGACCCTAGAGTGTCCCCATTCTGAGCTGTCCTGCATCACTGGGGAAGCAACCTACGTGTGGGACCACCTGGGAAGAGATTGCCCCTTGAGGCTGATCCGCAGCCTCCAGCCCAGCCTGGTGATGGATGCATATCTGGTTGACCATCAGGCCCAGTTTTTCATCAACATGACCAACCCCACCTCGATTGTGAACTGCAACTTCGAGGCCCATGCCACAAACCATCCAGCGTTGTTCGTGGCAGCTGACCCAGCCGCGGCTGCGCTGCCCAGAGTGTCGGCCAGGGATGTTGACGTTCCCCTTCAAGCACAGATACATGCAGGTTATATTGGGTTTACCCTGGAAACGCGCATGAAAAGCACCGCAGCAGAAGAAGTAGCGGCCAACTGCTGGAAGCTCCAGCAACTAGACCCGGCCCACCCGGTGCGTGTCCAGGGGAGCACGTTCTCGGTACTGAGGGGAGACATCCTGCTGCAGCTGACCTGCCAACGTCACAAGTACGTTGTCCGCGAACACAAGGAGTGTTGGGACAAAGTGCCAGTAGAGCCCACAGGTTTTGTAGACGCTGTGACACGGGTATACAGTGAACACGCCACCAAGATTCCCTGCTCCTCCACCTACCCCCTGACTGTGCACGCGGAGGAAGGCTGGATAGAGTTAAACCCCGCTCCCAAGAAGAGGCCACCCCCGCTGGATACGCCTAAACAGTTGTTGACAGAACCCTTAGATGACTTCAGTTCAGGTGGCTTGTATTCGCAGGCTGAGTTGAACGACTGGCAACAACTGCTGGCGTTCCCAGCATACAAGAGTGCCATGCTGACCGGCCTATCCTATGGCTCCTGCGTTCAGCAAGGCAGCTGTTCGGCCACAGGAGACCATGGGATAGTGTCCTACAACATTGACCGACTGGCGGAGGAAGGAGAGGCAGCCCTGGATGTCTGGGCTGGATTTAGACAAGCCATACACGAGTGGGGAGATGGCGCAGCCATACTGTGTTTGCTGTTGTTGATCCTCAAACTGCTGGGGGACCTAACCATCATTTCCCTGGCAGCAGCACAAGGAGGAGTCCGAGCAGCCCTGAATGCGATATCACAAGTGTTCCTGTACCATCCAGCTTTATATAGGAAAGCGCTGGCTAGAGCCAGGCTCAACCATGCCAAGTCCCGGGACTTTTCAGTGGACTGGGATGCCATTCCCATCGGCAGGGAAGCAGCCGAGGAAATGGTGTCTATGAAATCAACTGACAGCGGGCATGACCGCCCAGGTAGGCCAGGACCGCCCTCTGGCAGACCCCGCGGCCCCTCAGGAGGACAGGCCGCTGCTCAGACGATCAACCTGGCAGCCAGTGCCCCAGCCGCTGCCAACAACAACCAGCAGGCCCCACTGCTGACTGTTCCAGCAACAACTGTGCCACCAGCAAACCTGATACCTGCCGGCGCTGACCAACGTGTCCAACCCAAGCCAGCCTCTGCCTTCTATCCCACATTGGGAGCCCATCAACCCTAAGAAGATACTCACCACTAGGATTCCATTGAATCATTATCGTTTGTATATATTTTAGCCCTAAGGAGCGGACCGAAGGCCTCAACCACTGTCGAAAGTCTGGTAGGGAAACCACCTCCCAGCCTTCCGAGGGGAGAGTTGTGGTATTCGGCAACCGTGAGCCATGCCTATGGCACCCCTGATCTGGGGTTCGGTGGAGGGTCAATGGCCCTCCCCCGAGTCCTGGGGAAGGGGTCTAGTGACCCCCTCCCTACGCTTAGAATTAATGATTGAATCTGTCATGTTTATTATGGTTAACTGTATTCTTAATTCTCCCCCACCCTTTTCAGGGATGGGGGATCATTATTGCCCAAACTGACCATTGTATATGTATTATTTATGCTTTTATGTTATGATTATTTATTCCTATCCATGTAATTATTGTTTGTTGTATATAGCTTCAGTATCTTTTAAACCTTCAATAAAGTGACAACTGAAAATAGATGTTGATCATTATCTAGTGAAAGCTAGAGAAGCGTAGCTTCTCTATAGTAAGGTGTCCACGTCTGTCACACTGCCGTAATCTAATTGAACTCCGGTGTCTGCCATTTATCCTCGGCGGATACCACACCATCATGAGGCTTTTCTTCACACCAAGTTTCTCTTTTTATCTGTAAGGCAGTCTGTCTGTACATATGTCTATTGTCTCACGGCTTCAGAATCGATAATATCCACTGGATTAGAAACGGTTCTCAGCCATACTGAAAAGTCAGGTATGCCATCGTATTACAGGTATTCCACGAAAAAAAAATTTATTTGTTAACCCAGGTCATAAGTTCCTTCGGGCTGACAAAATTGGTTTTAATCTTTTAATTTTTATTTTAATATCCGCAGAAAGCTGTTTATAATACCAATACGATGTGATACATAACTATTCATTTCCTTCCTTTAACACATTTAATGCATTTGAATAGATATTTATCAATTGATTAAATGCTTCCAATCAATGACTTGCATTTTCTAAAAATACCAAGGGTATTTGTGTACCCAGGTGGAGAGGCAAAACATTATTTACAAACAATTGATTAAGACTTTTTGAAATCAAAAACTAAGACAAATAAAGAAGGAAAAGGAGGTACTATGATTACTATTACTTTAACTAATTTGATATTTTAAAAAAATATATGAAACCCCAAAAACGGTGATGTATCTTATTAACTATCTAAATATAATTATCAGATTTGCATCAAATAGAAGCCTAAATAATGTGCTAGTGCACACTATTTAAATGCTTTCAAAAAAATATTTTTCAAGAATATTTTTTGACGCAACATTAGAAAAGACAGGACTAGCTTAACAATATACATTAATATCCTAACAAGATGCACTTTGTAACAGGACAACACTGTACGTTGCTACAATTCCAAGTATAGTAGAAATGGTACTTTTGTTTACTTCAAAAAAGTCCATAGCTGTGAATTGAGGTGCCGCTTCAATGTTCTCAATTATAAGCCTTGTTTCTAGAATATAATCCTGCAATCTCTCATCTATGAGTTGGTTCCTGAAATCAATTTTTATTCACGTGAAATAATCTTATGTATTTTTGAAAGACGAAGCCCAAAATATATAACTTTTGCACCACGTCGTCTTCCTAAGACGTCATAAAATGAGGGAGATGAGAGGAGAAGTGGGAAAGAAAATCCCTAAAAAAGAGATGGAGAATATGACGTCACAGGAAGACGACGTGGTGCAAAAGTTTTTCAACAAATTTACTTACAATTTTGATTCGACTCTTATTATACATTTATATTCTGATTATTTAGTTCTGTTTATATACAAGTGTTAATGTCCATTTGTCCTACCGTTTCAGTGTATCGCTTTTATGGATTTTCTCATCCTTATTAAGAATTTTGTCATCCTTATTAAGAATCATTTCTAGTGTTGATTTGAGGTTAAATACACCAGGGATCGGAAGCCTCACGTAAGCCGCGCGTAAGCCTCAGTGAAATCGTGATTTTATCACTATAAAATTCAGCTGGATGTATAAAACGGCACTTTTTTCTGCTCACAAGCAGGTTTAAAACTGAGGCTTATGCGCGGCTTACGTGAGGCTTCCGATCCCTGAAATACACCCATTAACATTGATAACCATTACATCGTAAGGGCGGGATTCTCCTTCGATTTAAGTGATTATCTAGAGAATCCAGAGCATCATCCACGGGTAATGGGATATAAGGATATAAGGTTAAGTAACATCCATTGGACAACCTACCCTTTGATTGCACGACCTTTGTCTGAGAAGTCCTAACTGTGAATGGTAGTGAGTTGCGCCTGTTTATGGGCCAAGGCATTCCCTCCCCTCTTACTATTTATGTTGCGCACCTGACATAGGAGCAGTAGGAACCATTGTTAACGTCTTTAGTTGTGACGCAGTGTCGGCCCGTGATTTTTTTACATCAACATTATAAACTACCATATAAACTTTCATATATTTGATAGATCCTTTATACCTATTAGGTAACACCAAAAAATCTTTTTGAATGACTAGACAGAAAGCAGATATTTGACTGCAACCAAATAAAAAAATCAATTAGAATCATATTTACCTCAATTGGCCAGCCACACTTTTAAAAGTAGCATTACAGTGATGCAAAGTACAGCAGTAGAACAAAATCACCTGAACATCTACAAACAGTATGCCGATCAAGCAAACAGTAGAAAGGTAATCTTCCATTCCTGAACAGCCAGTGAACTTTACACTACCATATATTGAAAGCGTTATTCTCAATACTGCAACTGATAAGATTGAGAGTAAATGAGGTCCAAGTGCATCCACAAGATTATAGTAGTCGAAAGTTAGCTTGTTGATATCTTTGTTGTTTTTACAGTTCTTTGTTTCAGTTGTGATATTGTTTGTCATCATTCCAATCATAAATGCGCTAAATATAGTTCCAATTCCGTAAAGCAGGTCTGAAGTTGTGTAAAGGACCAAGATATATGTTGTTGCATATTCATAACTTACTATTCCAATAAATGTAGTCCTCACCAAAACTGATAGAGCAAGCAGTATAAGTGTCCAAGGAAAATAAGGAGCTTGAATCAATTTCGAAATATATAATCCATAATTTTTCTTTGCTATATAGATGGTAATGCTAGCAGATACATTGTAGATAGCAGATAAAGAAATAAGTCCAATTACCACAGTAAACAATAAGCCTAAATAAATATACACTATATAGAAAGTAAAAAAAATGTTTCAGATGTTTTTAAATATCTCTAAAACTGCAGCCTTACTGAAAGGTGTATAGTTAAAAAAAGTCCAAATTTAAATCTGCAATTATTCAATAAATTAATGTTAATGTTAATAAATGACCTTAAATCATGAATTCCTTTCCCCCCTCCCTTCAAAATATGAAAAGAGTTTTATTATGGACAAACTATATCCCTGTCATGTCATTCACAAAAGTGTTCTGTGCTGATTTTTTTTCTCCAATGAAAGCCTGTTTTTTTTACAGTCATACTAATAAATAATAATGTTTATTTGGTGCTGCCTGATACCCCCATAGCTTAGGAGAAAGCACATATCCATCGACAATTTGGAATTTATATTATGAAATTTAGTCTCATACAATATAAAATGAGTAAGAATTCAAATATCAACTCATTATAAATTGGAGAATAAAATATTATCATTAGTTTTAAAAAAGCAAACCATCAAGATAATTGTACCTCCATATTGAATCCGAATTTGTAGCTGGATATAATATTCTACAACAATCACACATGGTATCAATTGTAAAAGAATCCAGAGTATCAGTCCTATTACTGACAGAACAGGCATGATATGGAGATGTCTGTGACGACTTTGTCCTTGTGCTGTACTGTTTATTGAAACAATGTTCACGCCACAATGTTTCAAGTTAAATAACTCAAAAAATATATTTTTGTAGCTCTGTTTGTTCTTTATTGATTCTCTTTTAATATAAAGTGCTGAATTACTTGGAATTGCTCTGTTTGCATTTTACAATGTTGGTGTTGCTAGGTTCCTATGGTTACAAGTAAAAACACACAATGATATTGTGGTATTCGCCACCCAATGCCGCTAATTGTAGGGTAGCTTTGCTTCCAACTTAAGGGCGGTCCTAGTGATCTCCCCTTAGGAGGAGGTGGGGCCATCAAACCCCCCCATGTAGTAAAGTATTTATAGCTTGACAACCCTATTGTGTTTAATCTGATTTATCTTACCATTCCCCACCCCTTTCGGGGATGGGGGATAACTTTTGCCAATTATTGTTGTTGTACAGATATATTTAACCTCTGATTTTGATTATTAATTATTCCAATCCATGTATTTAGCATTTTGTTGTATTATAGTTATTACTTTGTGAACCTTTAATAAATCCACATCTTAACTGATATTCCAGCTGTTGTTGGTGAAACATAGAGAAGCACAGCTCCTCTATAGTAACGCTTGTCTACGTCTGTTCACACCGCCGTAATATCCGAACTCAGTAACGGCTGATAACTGCGGCCGCTACCACAATATTCTTATAATAAAGTAACAGGATATGTGTTTGTCTGTGTGTCTGTCTGTACAGAAGGATCTCGCTAACCGCTGAACCGATTGGATAGCTTCTCATAGGTCCCGGGAATGTTTATAACTATTTTAGGGGAGGGTACCACCACCCTCCCAAGAGAAATCGTCCCTAGAAAAAATACCCCTTGCCAAAAAAAATTAAAAATTAAAAAACAAAAAAGAATGTCCTCCCTCCCAAATTTTTTTTAATAAGGAATTTGGTTATTACATTCGACTCCCCCCTCGACTAGAGGCCTCTAGGGACACTTGTAGGCCTATTGGTCCCAAGTATTGTAGAGATGGTTCCTTGATTCACATCAAAGTATTCCATTGCTGGTGCTGTCTCTACCTCCTAAATGAGGAAACTTGTTTCCTTGACCATCTCTGGATTTTTTGTAATGATAAGCTTGTTTTTTTAAAAATAATTTCATGTATGAGAGTGTGCCTTAATGTTTAAGTTAATGTAAAACAAATAATTTTTATTTGACTTTTCCAGACAAGAAATTTATTCAAAACACTCTTTCCTGTTTTATGTCTTTAGAAGAAAATTAACTTTTTTGGAGTGTCTCGTGTTTTGTTATTTTTAAAAATATCGATTTTAAATAACCTGATTTTTTGGCGATATTGGGCAAGAATGACATTTCTGCTGACTTTTTTTATCATTGCTTCATGTATTAACTTTTGTTATATTATTCCAAGTTAGCAGTTCTTGCATTATTTCTATGTTAAAATCATGAAAATCTCTATTATTTGGCCAAAAATTTAAAATTTGGAGTGATAAGGTCATTTACCATTGTAATTTGGTTATCTTCTCCCTTTGTGTACACTTTATTCTGTTTGTCTGTCTGTATGTTTGTACCTAAGGATCTATCTAACCATTGAACTGATATGGTTCTCTCAAAGGGTGGCCTCTCATAGGTCCTGGAAAGGTTTATAACTATTTTTGTGGAAGGTACCACCACCCTCCCAAGAAAAATCGCCCCTAGAAAAAAATTACCGAACTCCCCACCCAAAAAAATTAACCAAAATTAAAAATAAAATTAAAAAAGTAATACTCTTAGCTTTGAGCCTAATAGACATTTATTATCTACAAAAAATAGAATAAGAAAATTAAATTTCAATTCTCTATGGCAGTTGATCCTCTTCTCAACTCTTTATTGTTCATCTTTTTTTAGGGGTGATTTCTGATTGAACTTCCCTGGACCTATGTAAAGGAGAACCATATCGTTTTAGCGGTTAGCAAGAACCTTTGGTACACACAGATAGACAGACTCAAAGACATCCTTACTTTTATTTAAGGATTATTATTTTGTTTTAGGCGCAGGTAATGTACAAAATTTCTTTTTTTTTCTCTATTAATCGATACATTAGTACTTGGATGTTGCACCAGATTTTCATGTATGCTAATGAAGTGATATTCGCAGTTGGCTAAAATACAGATACTCACCCGGCCCCCTTTTTACCCCATCCATTCTTCTCCTACTGGACAACGATCAGTTGATTAAATGAGGTCCATATTGGCAACCTTAAAAGAAGACTAATTTTCATGATCCTTTTCCCACAACAGTTAAGAACCTTCCCTAGACCTATATGTAACGGAAAACCATATCAGTTCAGCGGTTAGCGAGATCTATCTGTACACAGAGGGAGAGAGAGAGACAGACAAACATCCTCTTCCTATAATTTCCTTATTAGTAGCGAAGCTACTCTATAATTCACTATGTCCGTCCGTCCGTCCGTCCGTCAGTCAGTCCGTAACGCTATGGGGGAAACGTGATTTTCTCGGCTCCTATTCAAGATAGACAGCTGAAATTTTTAGTGAAGATTCATATGACATATGCCCATCTAATCTATACATTGTTTTGTCCGTCTGTCTGTTAATTGGGGTGCTAGATCGATTCCTAGATTTTTACGTTTTTGTAATTTTCTCGATTCCTGTTCAAGATAAATGACTGGAATTTTCAGGGATTGAATAAATTTAGATTTCGATTAAGTTTTATTTAGATGCCTTTATTGGTTGGGGTGCTAGATCGATTCCTAGATTTTTAAGTTTTCATGATTTTTTCAATCCCTATACAAGATAGACAGTTGAAATTTTCAGGGATTGAACAAGTTTACTTTATATATAATTCCACCTATTTTTATGAAGATACCTTTATTGGTTAGGGTGCTAGATCGATTCCTAGTTTTTCAAGTTTTTGTGATTTTTTCAACTCCTGTTCAAGATAAACGGTTGGATTTTTTAGTGATTAATTAAGTCAACATTCTTCATATTTTGACCAAGTTTTTTAAAGACTTACTTTTTTTTGGGGTGCTAAATCGAATTTTAGATATTAACGTTTTTTCTTATTAGCTTAATGCTTCAAAAAAACATTATACAATATACATTTTAAAAGGTTTCGTGATTTTTGTTATTGAAGTTTTTTATTACATACTCTATAGATCATTTCCAGTTGTCTATTTATAGTTTTTGAGCTTCGCTACTTATGGATGTTGTCATCCTTGTTTATTCTATTAATGGAAATAGAATATACATGGATATATTGACAGGGGAAAATTTGTCGTGAATTTAAGCTACTAACAAGGATCTATTTTATTGGTAAATTCGTTCATCCAGTAGAAGGAAAGGGGATGGGATAAAGGGGATGTATCTATATTTTAGCCAGCTGCTAGTATCGCTTTATTAAAGTACATAGTGCTACATCCAAGTAATAATATATCCATTATTCTATTTGATTGCCAAAGTTGCACTTGATGTCAACTTAAGAAACAAATGAGTGGTACATAATAAGGATGGTAAACAACATAGGGGTTAATTGGTTTTGCATAATCATTTCCATCACCATTCATAGAGGCAGAATGTTTGCGTGTTTGTCTGCCTGTTTGTAACAAAAGATCTTGAAAATCGCTAAATTGATATGTCTTTCCTTTTAGTGAAGCTTCTAATAATATTTTTTTATCATTTTTTTATGAATGGTACCTCCAACATTTCAACGGAAATGAGTGGGGCCAATTTGGGCCAAGCCATCTACCCCACTCAAAGTATTAATATTACGCATCTGACATAGCAGCAATAGGTACAACCTTCAAAGTTCTTAGCCGAAATTCGAACCAAAAACCTTCCCCCATGCAATTTTTAAACTGTAAGAAATCAAAACATTAACATTTTAGAAGGAAATTCAATTTTTATTTCCCAGAGATTGAGTGTGAAACTAAGTCTAAATCTTAATGTCATCATTTTTCACTTTGGTGACTTTTAGTCGGTCATGTAGGAAAGAGTGAAAACATTACAGTTAAGAAGAATATAGCATCTAGTGAAGGGGTCAGGTGGCTGTAAAATAGCCTAAAACCATCAATGGATAAAATTAAAAAGAACTTATCAGTTTAATAAAAACTGATATGTAGATATCTTAACAATTAAACCTTACTACTTTCTATAAAAAAAACTTTTTATGCTTCAGCTGATTTGTTAAAACATAATCTCAAAATCTTCTCTTATTCTTTTTGCTTGTTCCATATATATATATATATATATATATATATATATATATATATAATCTTCTCTTATTCTTTTTGCTTGTTCCATATAATGGACTTAAGATTTATTATCTAAGAATTTCGGAAGTAAAATTTTAACAATAAATTTCATACTGAATTTGAAATGCTACAAAGAAATTTGAACCTTTTTTATTTCTGCTCTTTGTGGTGTTATTCAAAGACTTTGAGGGATAAAACATTTGGTTACATCTAAGATGATGATTAACAAAATTACCCCCTTAATAAATGGATATTCCTGGTTGGTATGTTTGGACACTACTAAATTTTTGAGCCAACGAAAAAGATAACGGGATTAAAAAAACTTTGGATACCAATATTATTTACAGTCCAATGTGCCCTCCCTACCAGGGTGTTACCTAACCAAGACTCGAACATCCTTGCTGTTTGGACCATTGTCATTAAAATAAAAAAAGGGAGGTGACAATGGCCTGTGAATTTTATTTGTCCCCATTCGTTGTCATAATTACTTGTTTTTTATATCTGTCAATTTTTTTAACCAATCATTTTCATCTACAGAAGAGTTAATTTTGTCAATCATCATTGGGGATCAACATATATCAAACGCCCATTGTCTTATCCACTAAGTTCTAAGTCTATGTGGATATTTTCGTTATAATTTTATTGATTTACTTAATCAAGCGGTTTAGAAATAAAACACTATTATAAAACAAAAACAATGTTATCAATGTATGCAATAATTAAATTTTAAATTAACAAGAATGACAATATCCATAAAATCGAAGCTCTAAAATCAGAAGGAAGTACAAACGAACTCTTGTAGAGTGTTCAAACTTAATAAGCAGAACATTAATTTGTAAGTATAAACAAAATTGAACATAAATTTTTTGAAAACTTGCGTAAATTCAGGATACAGTAAACGGGCATACTTTCATTTTTAGGATTGGATTGTAGAGATGCCTTGCTTATAATTTTGTACTTTGTTGTCCTAGGAATTATTATTACAAATTAGAAAAAGGATAATCATATCAACGACCAAGATAAATAAGTTAAAAATCTTTAGGTAACTGTGTAAATTACAGTCCATTGCCCCCCCCCCCCCTAACGTCTCTCTATTATCCATCGTCCAACACAAACCAATTATAGAGAAGCTTCGCTCATAAACTTTTCTCTAAGAAATTTTTGCACAGTCAACTTTATTTTGACAAAACAACATTCTTGTTTAGTTTACAAAGTTATTTTGGAAAATTTACTTTTATTTTTTACATAAGTGACATTAGACTTTAAGAAAACACATCAAGATTTTTTATATTTTTATATATTTTTATCTATAATACAAAGTAGAATGATGTCTGTCCGTCTTCAGGGTATATACCTATTGGTCCTGTGGTGGTTTTAAGCTATTTTCTTGGGGGTGCGACACCCCCAACCCTCCCAATAATGAAAATTTTCTCCCCCCCCTCCTCCAAAAAAATGTTTTTAGGCAGTGACTTCAAAATAAATGTTAGCACCAGAAATACTTAATTTAAAAAAAAAAAAATATTTAATTACCTCTTGGGACAAAGCCCCTAGCGGCTAGGGGCGAAGCCGCTAGTGTTTTATATAGTTAGATTTAGTTTATAAGGAAAATATTAGTTTAGTAAGCAGTTAGGACAGAACTTTATTGCTGCTTTCTCTCAAGGTGCCTATCGATGATTAATTCAAATGGAGGCCCTAACCATGGGGAGCCTATACCTGTAGGACAATTCGCTACCCATTATAACCTGACCCAAAGTATATCCAATAAAATAGAAATTAACCTCAACATTATTTTTTATTTATCTTATAATAAGAAGGGGGAGGGGGGATCTGAGCTCGAGTAGGCACTTTAGAGAAACATTTTCCCCTAATTCTCCAAATTATCAAGTATAGTTAGGACTTACAGACAAAAGTTGTGCAATAACAGGATGGGTTTTCTGTTAGATAGTGCTTTACATAGCTTATAATTCCAGAAATATTATTACAAAGGACGTGCTTATAATGATAAAATTATTTGTAATTACACATATTATAAAAATTATTTCTTATCTTTTAATGTTTTGTTTGCCTTATTAACAAGACTTAAAGAATACATTCTGGTAAAATATCGCACTTTTTAGTCTAAGGTTATTATTTAAAATTAATTAAAGGCAAAAGGGGGGCGGCAGGGTTTCGTTTTTTTATTTAGGTTAGGTTAGATTATGTAGAATATATGTTAGCACCGCAGGGGTTAGGTATATGAAAAAAACACACCCACTTTATTTTCGAGTTACTATTATGAAATAAAAATGATTATAAAATTGCTACGCTCCTTGTAAGGAGATATAGAGAAGGACAGTTCAAATATACTTTTCACATTAGAACAATTGTTGTACTCCAATATGATAATCGTTTGTACACTAATAATTAGAATATTGCATAATAAGTGATCACTTTTTAATAATTATTATTTGATAACTTGTATATTGAATATCAATAAATTGTGGTTATTCTAAGATCAAATATTAATTAATTATATTTAATGTAATTTAATGTAATGCTTGATAGTTATCGTAAGTAGTTATTTAATGAAGGAAACAAAATTCGATAAGTTAAAAAATGTTGTCTTAATATTATTAACTAGTTGTTTTTGAAAGGAGAAAGAGGGAATATGAATAGTCTATAACTATTTAATTTTGAAACAAACAGCCTAAATCCATCCCAGTATGTAATTAAAGCCTCTTTCATTACAGAACTCAATTGGTTCATTTAAAACTTTTCACAAAATTCATATTACAATTAGGTATGCAAATTTTTTTACTATGGTTTAAACTATGTAATAGAATATAAAATAGAATTACGAATATAGAATTAGGCTTACCAACATTTTTTGATAAAACACATACTAGTTTTTTATTGTCTTATGTAGACCTATTTTGATTGACACACCTTTGATTGCAAGACCAATTTAACCTATAGAAATATGTACTTTTTTGAGTATAAAATTTGTTTTTGAAGAAAAGCATTATTGATTAAAAATGGTTGGAATGGTAAATCAATTAAGCCCCGAGGAATTGGAAAAGATTCCTACAGAAGAGTTTGGAGAAGATTCTAAAGCTGTGCAGGTATTTTGTTCTTGTTTTAATTTAGTAGCACGGCTACTCTATAAATTAGGTATGTACGTCTTTAGTTTCTGGCCGTTTTATTTGGATTGGGGTTGAACGAGCAAGATAGATTTTTGGTAACGAAGGAGGCTGTTGGTATAATTTAAAGTTTGGGGTATTTTTTTCATGGTAAATTTCTCTTGGCAGGGTGGAGTTAATAGCCCCGAAGATATACATAAACACGCATCCCTTACATTTAATTTAAGGATAAAGTCTTGGAGAAGATTCTCCCTACAATTAACGAAGACTCTTAAGGGATAAGACAATGGACGATGAATTAATGTACAACCCAATGTAATGATAAACAAAATTGTCCCTTTTTATATGTAAACTGTTGGTTGAAAAGCTTTGACACTGATAGCTTGGATGGCTAAATGTTTTTACTTTAGAAAGACATCAAACACCTTGAAGACTGGATCAAGAAAAGTCCTCATTTACAGAATATCAGAAAAGGTATTTAACAATAATATCCAGTATTGCATAGGAACCCACTATTATCCGCTGAATTAGAACCGGTTCTCTGCCATACTATAAAATCATGTAAAGCATCGTATTACAGACAAATTTTCAAGAATATTAAAGTTAAATTGTTTGTTTCATTCAATTAATATTTTACTTTTACTGTTTACAAATGGCCGCGGCTCTAAAGGGTTACTTGAGTGAGAGGGAAGTGGGGTAATCGACACTCCTCAACAATTTTAGTATTAAAATGTAAAAGAAAAACAAATTTGTATTATAATGATTTTTTTTCTTAGGGCAATTTCTCTAAATTTTCCAAAGACCTACACGATGCTTTACTGTAGATATAAACCTGACAGACACACATATAGACAACCTTTTATACCAGGATTCAGGATTACTTCCTTAAAAAAATTGGTTTAACTTTGTTTAATCAGTAAATTTTGATTTTAGATGAAGTATTTCTGAAGGTTTTCCTTCGTGGTTGTAAGTACAGCTTGGAAAGAACTAAGGTGACTGGAGTATTTATTTACAGTATGGCTTCCAAATCAATTAATATCCGCTGGATTAGAACCGGTTTACAGCCTTAACGGAAAAATCATTTATAGCATCGAATTGCAGAAAATTTTCAACGAATATTTTTTTAAAAATCTTAAAATTAATAACAGTTTTGCTGGTCCAAATCTTTTTGTTTTAAAATGATAAATCTGTTGCGATATAATTTTATTTATTTTATTATAATTTTTCATTTTGATATTCGCGGAAAGCTGTTTATAATACTTTGCGATAAATAATCCTTCTATAAGACGCTATGTTTGTCCGTCCATCCGTCAGTTAGTTTGTCAGTCCACCCCCAACTCTTTTTTTATGGCAACTAAAAAGATTAAAAAAGAAAGGGAAGGGCAGAAATAGCTTAAAACCATACAAAGACCTATTTGAAGACTTAAGCAAGATTTAGAATAAAAGCTTTATAATACACGACAAAACTGCACATACATCTTTATTTTTCATATAAAGAATACATTTATGTTGAATGTTGATCTTACAAGCTTTTTGTTTTTTAGTACAATTTAATAAACGAAAATTTCTTCTGTATTATAGTTAATCTTAAAACTTTTAATACTGAATAATCTGTCATTACTGATAAAGAGTTATTATATTCAGTGTCAAACATATGTATAGTCATTTCAGAAAGTTGTAATAGATTAAATGTTATTGTTCTAACTAGTGGTAACGCCCACAGAGGCATTCATGGGCACTTAAGGAAAGAATGGGAAAATATTGACCCTCAAATTTTAAAAAGAAAATTGTGGGGGGAGGGGGGGAATGGATTGTTGAGTAAGATTTCTCTTGGAGGTACCATAACCAAATAGATTTAAACACCAACCCAGACCTTTAAGAATCTTAACTGTAAAGGAGATCCATATTGGTTCCAGCGGGGATCGCCTATATAAAAAGCTTATATTTTAGTCTTAAACATTTAACAATTAGTTTACAATGTACATAAAATTAAAATAGTCTGCAAGTTAACCACATTTATATAAAATCTTAAACCTATTCAACCATTGAAAACTTTTTGTCCGCTTACGTTCAGTTTTAGCTGGAAAACTTTAGGATAAAGTTTGCAATATCACGAAGCAACCCTCTTTTTTTCAATGGGAGGGAAGGAATAAGCTGTAATGTTGTTTATCGTAATTGGTATTATCGGTTTATCCGGTGCTTCGCCTCTAAGTGTGTAAAGAGCACAGAAACCCTTCTAAATTTTTAAATATGAGTGAGGGTAATTTCATCTTAATGCCAAACCCACACTGAACCCATTATAACCTAATCTGACCTAAAATAAAACACAAATGAAAGAAATATCCCCCCCCCCCCATATTTTTTATTTATGCGTTGATTCTTGGGGGAAGGGGGGGGGGCGATTTTTCGTAAATTCCACCTGATCCATATTTTCATTGTCCATTTCATAACTTTATTTTGTAAATCTTAAATAATGCTTTTGTAACCATTTAGGTTTGCAAAATATTTTTTAAAAACATTACATGACAAACAAGGATGACACTATAAATAAAAACGAAGATTAACAAATCAGAAAAAATATAAAAAAAATTATACTATAGTAACTCTTTTTAAAAGAAGATTACTCTTATTATGCAGGAAGGAAGTAAACAATGGGCTTTTGTCATAGACGTCCAAGGAGGGGGGGGGGGGTAAAATGGGGATTACCCTCCCTTCCATTTAAAATTTACCCCTAACAACAATTTGGGGGGTAAATACCCCCCAAAAAAATAAAAAATCTCTACCCAAAAAAATTTTGCGCGCTTTGCGAGCATTTTAATACTAAATATTTAATAAAATTTAAATTACCCCCCCAAAAAAATTTTACCCCGGGGGTATATTAACCCATGCCATTAGATTTTAGGGGAAGTAATTCCCCCCCCCCCAATCTAATTTTACCCCCGGGGTAAAAATTTTGAGGGGGGGGGAATTTGCCATTTTACCCCCCCCCCCCAAAAAAAAAAGCTTGGACGCCCCTGACTGTTTGTTACACAAGACCCAATTAAAAGTTTTATTATAACGTTATTCGTTGGTTTAACAACTTTGGGTTCTTTTATTGAATTTTGATAGTTTGGTTCATTAAGTTGAGTTTTTAAACGTATCAACAGCTGATTGTATTCTACAGAAGGTTAATTTTGTGTATCACTATTGGAGACACACATCAATTTATTAGCCATTTTCTTATCACTATAGAGCATAGATCCCTGTTTATTGAGACACCTGTCTGTCTGCTGAACTGACAGGGGTTTCCTTAACAGTAAAGCTTCTTAATATTGTTTATCGTTATTGGGGGCTGGGGGCTGTAATTCAAATTATCGTCCATTGTCTTATCCCTTAAAATCTCTGTTACTTTAGGAGAAGATAGATTTCCACTACACAGTGCGAGGCACAGCGCGGGAATGGTTTGGAAACTGGGATCCAATGCTGCCGAATATTCAGAAGGTTATGGATGCTGGGTAAGTTATTTGTTCACTTCGGATTTACTCAGTCCGTCTGTCATCTGTCCGTCTGTCTGTCCGTCTGTATGTCCGTCTGTATGTCCGTCTGTCTGTCTGTCTCTCCGTCTGTCTGTCCGTCTGTCTGTCCATATGTCTGTCCGTCTGTCTGTCCGTCTGTCTGTCCGTCTGTCTGTCCGTCTGTCTGTCCGTCTGTCTGTCCGTCTGTCTGTCTGTCCGTCTGTCTGTCCGTCTGTCTGTCCGTCTGTATGTCCATCTGTCTGTCCGTCTGCCTGTCCGTCTGTCTGTCCGTTAGTCTGTCCGTCTGTCTGTCTGTCTACCTCTCTGTCCATCCTTCTGTCCATCTGTCTGTCTGTATAAACTGGGACCCTATGCTGCCCAATGTACAGAAGGTTATGGATGCGGGGTAAGTTTTTTAAAGCGTAGCAACTCTATAAAATGTTATGTGTAGCCGTCAGTCTGTCTATTGGAAATAAGTATACAATGATACCCAATACAGAAGGCTCTAGTTGTGGGGTAAGTTATTTTTACACAGCGGATTTACTCTATGATTTTCTTTGTCTGTATGTCCGTCTGTCTGTCAGTACATATTGGGACCTCTTTCTACCCAATATACAGAAGGTTATAAATGCGGGGTGAGTTATTTTTTAGAGCGTAGCAATTCTATATATCACTTTGTAATGCCATCTGTCTGTATGTTTGTCTTTATCAATTTTAATACCATATTACCCAATAAACAGAAGGTTCTTATTCTTGGAGCGTACAACTCTGTGAAATACTTTGACTGTTCGTCCATTTGTTTATAAAATTGGAAGCCTTGATACTTAATATCAGAAGGTTCTGGATTCAACTCTATAAGTTGCTTCTTCTAGTCGTCCGTCTGTCTGTCTTTTAGCTACTACCCAGTCTTCTTGAGAATCTAGGTTTAGGGTGAATTATTTTTTTAATCATAGCAACTCTATAAATTATCATGTCTAGCCTTCCGTCTGTCTGTCTGTCTATTGAAATTAAATAGACAATACTATTTAATATACAAAAGGTTCTATATGGGCTGGATAAGAAACTTACATTTTTTATAAAGAAAGAAGGTTATTTATTACCATTGTCCTATCTTTGTATTCCTACGTATACCTGACTTACATAATATAATAACTTAAGTGCAATGCAGGGATCTAAAGGGATAAGACAAGAGACAATAAGTTTATGTAATTCTCAAAAATGATGAACAAAATTACCCTTTTGGTTGATGAAATTTATTTGTTGAAAATTTTGGACACTGCTAGTTTGGAACCAACCTATCTAAATTCAGTAATCAAAGTACCCAAAGTTTTAAAGCAAGCAATAAGATAAATATGGTTATAAAACTTTGGGTACCAGTGTAATTGATAGTTCAATATCCCCTCCCTCCCTGGTGCAATGACAATTAGGCTAATGACAGAAATAAATTTTAGTCCCCCCGAGGGAAAAGGTTCTCACAGCACAAGAAATATATTCTTATTATATCAACTGCAGCTTTATTGTACTTTTAGTAGCGAATCTACTCTATAATTCACTTTGTCTGTCCTTTCCGGGGAAATGAGATTTTGCCAGGGGGGGGGGGGTCGGATACACCCTCCTTAAGCACGCATCTGAACCCAATGTTATATATTCATTAGTTAAAATATCAATGTTTAACATATAAAACAAAAAAATACAATTTATCTACAGGTTATATATTAGACTTTCTCAAAATTTTAAAACGTACAAATTTATTCTGCGATTTCCCTCTAAGCGCCTAGTTGAGCAGAAAAAAAACCTTCCTCTTATATTGAAATCAATTAATTTAGTGGTTGTAATTGTTTTTCGTTTGTTAGTTTTTTTTATTTTAGGTCTGGTTATTGTAGTATATATTGGTTACTTGGTAGTCCCGAAAGGTTAGGGCATCAAAGATATAGGCCACGCAGGGTTAAGGCCCACTTGAGTTATTATGCATAGGAAAACTAAACTAACCCTTCCCCGTTTATTTTCTATATTTCAAAAATATTGAAGGGGGGAGGAATATGAGTGTTCAACAGGCTCTTTGAGGGAAAGCACCAAACTGACATATGAAAATTTTTTTTACCGCGCTACTGCCTACATCCATTACTATAATGGATTATCTCTTGTGTTATATGTGTTATACAGTGTATAAAAATACAATTTACTAAATTATGGAAAGGCGTTGGAAGGATATACATTACCAGGGAGGGGGGAGGCATTTGACTGTAAATTAAATTGGTACCCAAAGTTTTTAAAACATGTTAGCTTAAAAACTTTGGATACTTGATTGGTCTCTACAACCTTTAGTTTCAAAACTATTTTACCAATAATTTTAATAATTTTGTTTATTATCATTGGGAATGTACATCAATTTATCGTCAATTGTCTTATCCCTTGATATTCCTGTACATTATTTAATGCAGAGATAATATCTCATTTAGATACACCTATTATATACCTATAATATAGCTTTCTTATTCATAACATACATATTACATGTAAACTATATTGTTTTTACTTAACTAGTGGTTTAGCCCCTAGCATCTAGAGGATCTTTATTAGAAGAAGGACATTTTCCTAAGATATTATTTTTTTTAAAAAGCCTAACACCATTTCTACAGCTATTTGAACATCTTTTGCCAGATACTAGTTATTTCTCGCATCGTATTATAAACAGCTTTCCGCGGATATAATACGATGACAGACAAATTTTTTTCGTATGGATGAGAACCGGTTCTTATCCACCAGATTCGAATGAATACAAAAAAAATATTTTATTTTATTAAATACAAAATTAATTTAGGTAAAACTTCGTCATTCATATATATTTGTACTTTAGTATCTAAAGATTTGTAGTGTACTGTACTATTACATAAAGTAAACTACTTGTAGCTCATAAACAGTGCCATATATGTATATCTTTTTTTGGCACCCATCTTTATATCTATCTATAAACATTTGCACGATATGACAGGATGTCTCAAAATAGAATAGAGTGTATTTAGGGATATGGTTAAATATATTAGAAAATTTGTTAAACACCTTATATTTATTTACCTACATAGCTACATATCTTTTTTACTTGCAATTTTAATAGAAATTTTTTTTAAACACCTTGTATCTTTACCTATATAGTTACACATTTCATTACTTGCAATTTTTTGTTAGACACCCAGTAACTTTACTTACATTATTACACTATTCATTACTTTCAATGCTAATCAGAAATTATTTTTAGACACCCTGTATCTGCATTGTAACAATATTTATGACATTATGCTAATAAGTAATTATTTTTTAGACACCCTGTATTTTTACCTATATAGTTACAATTTTTATGAATTGCAATGATAATAAGATTTTTTAGACACCCTGTATCTATACCTATATAGATACACTATTTATTACTTGCAATGACAATCTGAAATTATTTGTTAGACATCCTGTAGCTTTACCTATATAGTTATACTATGTATTAATGACTTGCATTGCTTATCAGGAATAATTTGTTAGACACCTTGTAGCTTTACCTATATAAATACAGTATTTATAACTTGCTATGGTAATTAAATATGATTTGTTAGACACCCTGTATCTTTACCTTAATATTTGTAAGACATCCTCTATCTTTACATACATAGTTACACAATTTTTGACTTGCAATGGTAATCACAAACTATTTGTTAGACACCCTGTATCTTTACCTACATATTTATATTATTTATGACTTGCTACGCTAATCAAAAAAATAATTCCACATTTTCCTTGTTCAGCTTAGCAATTTTGGCCAACAAGGACAATAACATCCATTTATTTAATTTTGAATATTTCTGATAAATGAGTTTAAATCCTTTTTATGTTACATTATAAGAATTTGACTTCGTGTTCATTACTAACATACAGACGATCTCCAATAAACCCTTGTTAAGGAGCTTCGCCAATAATAGACAAGATAATTTGAATTTGAGATTATCAGTATAGTTTACACTTTATTTTTCTTTTAAAATAATTATCAAAGGAGCTTCCCATTGTAATTTGTTTAGATTTTTTAGATGTTATGATGTTTATACTTTTTGTATTTTGTTTTGGCTTTTCCCTATATGCCAATGCAAAACTATTAATGTATCAATCAATTTTAACTCACGTTAGCCTTCCAACAGTTGCAACTTTTTCTTCTAACTTCGTCTCTAGCCACTAGTGGTTTTAACTAAGTCAATCTTTATTTTAAAAAGATTGTTTAAGAAGTTTTTCTCTGTTCATCCTTCATTCATACGAATTTATCGCATCGTATTATAGACAGCTTTTCGCAGTTATTTAAAAGAAAAATATTAAGAACAAAACCAATTTTGTTACCTCGGGACTTCATGATTTTTATAGAAAATGATCTGTAATACTATGCTATACATGATTTTTTGTATGGCTGAAGACAAGTTCTAATCCACCGGATTTTTATCGGTTTCGAAGCCATACAGGAAAAATCTTTTTTTTAATAACTTATATAATTGGCAAATAACCACTATTCTCCAAAATAGAAAATGACATAATATGTAACATAGCTAGTCCATTGTATATTGTTGTACTTACATTATGAAAATATGAATATTGCATAATGTAAATATCTATCATCATAATCTAATTATCACCTTCTTGTAGTTATTACCTGGGATCTTAAGGGATAAGACAATGAACGATAAATTGATATACTTCCCCAATGACGATAAACAAAATTTACTTGGTAGATTGATTATAATGGTTTTATAAAGCTTAGATTATACCAGTAATTTGGAACCAATCAAAGGTATTAAAGTTTTGAAGCAGAAATATTATAATGGGATCATAAAAATTTGGTTATCAGTGTAATTTCCAGTCCAATGTTCCTTACCTTCCTGCGTTAGTGTAGTACCCAATAGTAATATACCTATTACTTATATTTTTAGTAACACAGATATGTCAGTAACTACAAATATAATTTCACATTATCACCCCAATTTATAATAAACAAAATTACCCGTTATATAGATTATAATATTTGATTACTTTGATTATTATCCAATCAAGATTTACTAAAAGTTTCAAAAGTTTTCAAGCCATCGCATAGCAGTGTAAATCTACAAAGGTTAAAGATAATTAAATAATATGATAAGATTTTTTTTCTATTTATATATTAACACGTGTATCAGGGACTAGGGATAAAATAAATTATGATAAATTTATATAAATCTCCAATTTTGATAAACAAAATTCCCTTCTGAAGATTGAAACTATGTGTTAAATCAAAATTCAATAAAAGTCCCCAAATTTTAAGCAGAAAAAAATGAAACAAAACATGTAATTTAAAGTCAAATGTGGCCTCGATTCCTGGGAATAGATAACTGTAAAAATTAAAAGCGCCGCTATTCTATAATCATTACGTTCGTCAGTCTTTGTGTCAGTGTTGCTTTTATTCCTAAGGTGGGAGGGGAGTATAAATTACACTGGTCTCCAAAGTTTTAAATTTAAGTGCTTCCATTGTTATTGCTGCTTGTTCCTTGCTCCATGGAGCAAGGTGCTGGAAGGATGCGATGCATTTCTCACTCTAACTTTGAATGGCTTAATATACTTGATGCTTGCTCTTAAAATGCATGAAAAACTCCCCCCCCCCCTTATAAACATATAATATAAGAGGGGGTTAGATGATTTATTTCTATGCCTAACCCTTTTATGGCTAAGCAATACCAAATATAACCTAACGTAAGCTGACCTAAAGCAATACACAAACAAACGAAAAACTTCACTTTTCCTTATTTTCAATGGATTTTTTAAATAAGAGTGGGGGGGGGGGGTTCTGTGCTTAACAAGGAACTTTAAGGGAATAAGCCTGTTGTCTATATATGGATGGTATCAGGTTTTAAGGAATAGAGAAATAGATATAAAACACATTTACTATGTTTGGTCTAAAAACTAAAAGTATTGTAAATAGATATATATGCATTTAGGAAGATGCTAGAGGCGCAGCTTATGGTACTTTAGTAGCAAGTTTTTTGTATGTTTGTATGTTTAAATCTAGCTGACCAATGAAACGATTTAGTTATCCATTTTAGGAAAACTTTAAAACAGTTATCAGGATGGATTTTTGGGTATCTTCTCTTTAAAATAAAGTCTTGAATAGTTTATTGGCTATTTTATAGACTACTCCCTAGTCCTACGAATACTGAGCCCTTAGATTCTAGTAAGTAGTAATTTTAAAAGAAATGATAAAATATTTTTTGTTAAATGCATATGATAAACCCCTATAATATCCAATCTATTCCTTTGTCCGTGGTGAGATGAGTTGAATGAATATACTCATTTCACCTACATCAATTCTAATTGAAAGTACTTTTACTTTTTTTATTTTCACTAGTAAATTAACTTTTGCACATATACAGTTCAGAAAAGTATGAGCAGAAAATTACTGCTTTTATTTTTCCTTCTCATACACGCTTGGACGCTCAGATGTCAAAACTTTATTTTAGTGTTTGGCCAAAATGACTTAGCAATTGTATCTGTAAGTACGTCTAATAACACCCTTTGCTATTTTTAAAATCCTAGAAAAATTTTTTTGCAAGAAAATTGCATAAATTCGCAACCTTTTTTAGAACCACTACATAACTTGAGTTTTAAAACTTTTTATATAAAATCCTTTTTACAAAAAATATCAATAATTACCCTAAATTAAACCTGAAAGAAAAAAAATCTCATTACACGTGTTAATTTGCATGTTTTAGGTCTTTTTTTGAGGAAAGTATAACTTCCACATTTTTGACAATAATATATTTTTTTAACATTTCAAAGTAAAATATAATAAAACTTAAACGATTTTTCTTGAATTATCAGTTGAAAATTTCATCAAACATGCAATTTAAGTGATGAAAATTTAATAAAATCATTTTTTGAATGTTTAGAATTACCAATTTTCTACATTTAATACAAAATGTTAACAAAATTTAAAAACATTCTAATATATAACTTTAAAAATCAATGACATTTTATAAAATGATGTTTTAAAAAATAAATCATTAAAAGGTAGGGTCAAGCGGGGCATTAACCGGTAAGGGGCATTACCGGTAATTTTTTACCCACCTTCAGAAAATGACATTTATCTCCATGTTCTAATCGACTGACAGAAAAAAACATAAAACCAAATTTGTTCCTTATTAAATTGCCTACAAAAAAGTATAAAATGAAATTTTTGTGAGGTGAATTTTAAGGGTACTTTTTGGGTCTCAAAGTTGGACGAAAATTTTTTTTTTTCAAAATTTTTTTCACCTAGGTGTATAAAGATCGACCTAAACAAAAATTGGTAAGACCTAGAACTGATCCGTAAAAACCTTTTGAACTAAGAATTGCCCGCTCTTTCCAAATCCGTTGAGAGCTTAAATGTAGAGTTGATATTTTTTTCAAAAATGACCAAAGTTCGCGCGGGGTATTTTTCGGTAACGTCGAAAAAAACTTCAAATTCAATTTTTAAGATCAATTTTCAGGTTTTCTTTGGTAAAATCTAAAATTCAATATGGGCTTTTTAAGAATTAGGCCAAAAAATGAATAGAACAGGTTTTTTTATATAAAAAAATTTAAATTTTATTTTTTAAGAAAATTTTTGTGGAAAAAAAATCGAAATTTCTCGTCTTTTAAAAAAAATAATTTTTGAATTAGAAGGAATAGTCCGATCTTTATAAAAATTTTTGTGGATAATCCCTATAACCTATACTAATTATGATTATTTATGTTTGACTGGCCGTTTGGCCGTTTTTCATCGATTTTTTTTAGGTTAAAAAGACGTTACCCACAATGCCCCACCGTGGGGCATTTATCGGTAATTTCTTTGAGTCCAATTATGACAAACTTCTAAAAGTCCTAGGATAACGTCCTATTAGGACCTGATAGTCCTTTCCGTAAGCTTTCTAATGGTCTTGGTCCCATTTAAAAATATTAATATTTACCCCATTTTTTTTTCAAAAAACCGAAAAAATTACCGGTAATGCCCCGCTTCACCCTATTAAAATGCATTTTAAGTTGCTTAAAATTAAAACGAGAATATCTTTTTACACTTTATTCTTTGTAATAGAGATTAATCGTCATTTGCTGAAAATGAAACATTTAATAAACTAATTGAATCTTTTTGTGACCATGTTTAAACTTTTTAATTTTTACACTAAGGTGTTTTTTAATGAAAATCTTTGTTGAATTCTCTTTTGCGACAAAAAAAGAAAGGGAATTTTTTACTATTTCTAGGTTATCTTATGTAATTTAAACTATATAATATGAAATAATTTTTAATTGTCTTTCTTTTGAGCCACAAAACACTGTAAAATGTAACATATATGCAAAAATAACAATTTTTTTAATGAGTATTATAATATCCTTATATGACATTGCGTCAGAGCTTATTCTTTAGATCATATGTTCATGAAAAGTAGTCATAAACTTGGAGGGTTGCGCTATTTATTAGAATATTAAATAAACTTGAATGGTAAAAATATAAGCATAGTATTTGTCAATTTAAATGCTTTAGGTATATTATTCGGAAAGTTAGTTAAAAAAGAGAGAATTTGCTGTGTATACTGTTGAAAGACTTTCAAAAATGTAAATTACAAAGCAATCCTAAAAGATCGGGTCGTAGGCGAGTCTTAGTCGGGGGTTTTCTGATAGCAAATATTGCGTTATTGGTATACAATGTAAAAAAAAAACATGTTAAAGAAATTCTTTAAATAAAACCCAACGTGTATTGGCAGTACAAACATCTTAATGCTAGCAGACATATGTTTATCAACATTTGCAGAAAACTATTTCCACAAGAAAAATTATTCAGGTTTCTACTTCACAATTTTAAATATTTCTTTCTGATAAAATGTTTGACATATATCGTATAATCATTTACCAAAAAAAATATTTTGATAATTTAGATTTCAGAGAAGATTAATCCTTTCAAAAAACTAAGACGACATTTTGCATCTTCTGTCATGACATTTTAGAAAAAAATATAAAAAACCTAAATTTAGTATGAAAACTATTTTTATCGATTTTTCTGAAGGTATTATCGTATTCTGTGGCTTTGTTATTATCATTTACTTATATCGAAAGTGCCAAACATTGTACCCTAACTTATTCATTTAATAAAAAACCAGCCGTGCATAGTTGCATTTCAGCTTTAAAAATAATATATCTGAATAAATATACAAATATTAAATCCTAAAACTCCACCTAAAAACATACTATGTATGACATAATTCATAAATACCCAACAAAACAGTCAAATTAAGTTAAATAGCAGACGTAAATTGATCAAAATAACAAAATATATTGTGTCATTTTAAGCATGACCAACAGTATACTATATACTAGATGTTCATTAGTATAGGGAATCTCAAAAAAAATTACGTCTATCTATAATAGAAACAGAGAAAATCATGTTTGCAAGAAAATATTCTTCTACTTAAAGAATTGACAGGCACACATTTCTTCGATTCCATGAAGACAATGAAAATCAAATGTAAGTATTAATCTCATGTTATGAACTTTAGTTAATTGGTAATTTTATTTTAGAATTATGACCCCGTTGAGAGGGTATGACAAACATGGAAGATTTGCTATACTATCCAGGTAAAACAAAAAACACCCAGTCATCTTAATTTCAAATATCAAAAACTAATAAAAAAATAAGCAAAGAAATAAAATAAAGAAAAGGAAATCTTTGTAAACAATTAAGCATACTTATTTTTAGAAAATTTAATACATTTTATGAAGACGAAGAAAGTACCTCAATGACGTCATAAAAATGAGGGATGCGAAAAGGAGGGGTGAGAAAGAAAACCAATAAAATAGAGATGGATAATCCCTCGTTTTTATGACATAACATGCTGATTTTTTGAGGGACTTTCTTCGTCTTCCATTTTTATTATCACATTAAAAATTTACTTAGAATTGGAAATTTTGATCCAGCAACTATGAGTCCTGATGACTTGCTAAAGGTAATATTCTTATTCATCATAAATCTATTTTTAAAAATTCTGACATAATTCTATCATTCCAACAATTAAACATATAACTGGCAGCACTTAGATAACTTCTCTTAGACCTTAGAATATGTTTTGATGTCTTAACCTTTTCTTCGAAAGTGACTAAAGCTATATATGTTAGAAAATTAAATTAGTTGAAAGCTTTTGAAATAGTTTTTAAAAGCGAAGCTTTTCTATAATTAGAATTGTCCTATCGATTTCAAACTTTGCATGGTGATTCCTTTAGTAGTTAGGTACGATTTAGAAAGCGTAGCAATTCTATAATTATTACAAGAATATCCGTATGTTCATTTTAAACATGTTGATTTTTTAACTTTTTTAACAACAAATTTTTATGTGATCTAATCATCCGATTGATCTGACTTTTAGTATGTTGATTCCTGGGACAACAAAGTATAATGTTATAACCGAAGCAACTCTATAATCAATGCCTAAAATATAAGTATGTCCATATACATTATCCTGTATTAAGCAGTTTTTCAACAAATTTACTTACAATTTTGCTTCGACTCTTATATTCTGATTATTCAGTTCTGACAATATATAAGTGTTCATGTCCGTTTGTCCTACCGTTTCAGTGCTTCGCTTTTATGGATGTTGTCATCCTTGTTTATATATATTTTTGGGAAGAGTAGTTCTTTTCAGTAATCATTGTTCTTTGTTAGACAAATCTGATGGTGATGGAAACAGCTATGAAAGGAAACATGCAGGCAGCACTCAAAGGTGTTGTCATCATTCAGGTAAGTTTCAGGGATCTTAAGGGATAAGACAATTAAGGATAGATTTACATACATCCCCAATGATGATTACAAAACTACCCCTTTTGAACATTAAAGCTATTAGTTTAGACACTGACAGTTTGAATTACCAAATCAAGATTTAATGAAGTTTATGCTAACAAATGAAAGATGGTGTTTATAAAACTCTGGTACCACTATAGCAGGATGCCTCAACTGCGGGACCCTGCTTCAGCGGGAGTCTAAGACTTCGACCGCGACGGCGACTACGGCAAATTTCCAAGGCAGCAACAAAGACAGATGTTTGTCTGGCAGCAAATATATTTAACTAAAGATTACAATAATAATGTCAACATTTATATACAAATTATAGAAAGGCTTTAGGCTTGTCACGTTAGCAGGTGAGCAAATAATGGTCTACATTCCTATCCTTTGCATTGTATTATCTCAAACCCATCTCACAAACACCGTTGGTTATAATTTAAAAGAAGCAAAGCTTTCCTATAATAGGATTTAGCTTGCCCACTACCACACCACTTTGAATTGCAATTCAATGTCCCCCTTACTGGAAAATGTTAGTTTAGATATTTTCATTCTTGTAAATTTAGTTTAGTCACCACAATTGATCCAATTAATGCTTAGGTAATAAAGAAGAAAACATTGTTTACGTAGTGTAAAAAAATTTCTTATATTCAGCATATCATATTGTTTCAGGATATGAGTGGAGCTACTCTATCACATGCAACAGCTTTCAGTATTCCTTTGATTAAGAAGATCCATACAGTTTTCCAGGAAGCCTACCCTACACATCCAAAGGTTAAATTGCTATCTTAATTTTAACTAAAATATATTACAATATTTATTATTTCATTGTTTTTATAATCCTCCATTTACATATTTTATATCTTTATATATGACTAGCGGCTATACCTTAGAAGCCTCTAGGTGCACTAGTCAATTTTCCACCTTAAATTTCTAATTATACAAGAAAAGAGTAATGTTTTTCCTTGGGGTAAAAATAGTTATATATTTATTTATGGGCCTATGAGAAGCTTAACTGCAAGTTAGGACCATATCGGTTCAGCAGTTAGTGAGATCTTAGGCTACAAACAAAAAGACGTCCTGTTGATTTTATGTACGAATAATCATTTTAGTTGTATTCCAGGCTCTTCATGTATTAATCGAATCTTCTCAGTACAGTGTAATGGAGAACTCCATGGGGCTCATGTGTACATCTTTATACCTAACTAACCATCTATCTAGGCTATCCATATATTGAATCTTTCAAGTATGATGGAGAAACTTTATTAGTCTCTTCTGTATATCTACACATATTCAAATATAACTAACTACCTTACTTTCTATCTATCTAGGCCATCCATGTATTGAATCTGCCAAGTGTAATGGAGAAACTCCATGAGATGGCATCCAGCTTCCAAAAGAAGAAAATGAAGGAGAGACAGAAGATTCATCCAAAGGTATAAATACTTTAGAACTTCCATAATTTAAGAGTTTCAGATATTAAACAGGCATTCTTAAAGTTCTAGCTTGATAGTCTATTTTATCAACAAAAAAAAATTATAACAATTTGACAAGAAAAAAATATTAAATGTTGATTATCTGGTACCCAAATTCTTAAAAATAGGCTAAAATAAGACAAATTTCATCACGCCAGGCTACAATTGAATCAAGACAAAAGTAAGTGCCGAGCTCTATGACCTATGTATGGTGTGATTGACATAAAACCATGATGATTCCAGGTAAAACCAAAATATTTCAGCGGGGTCTTTTTGAGAAAATTAGATTTGAAAATTTCAAATTCAATTTTCACCCCCTAGGAGTTGCCGCATAATCATGACAAGAAAAGCAAAGGTTATATATTTAAAATTTAGAACAACTTTGCTTTTACGAAGTCTTTCATAAAACCTCTCTATATATGATTTATTTAAGGCTTAATTTCCATGACCTTAGCAAAGCAACTGATAAAAATGGCAATTAATTAACCCCTTCTTACATTATGGCTATTAAAATAGCCAGTGTTGAAGGAAAATTTTCCTTATACAAATATGTACACTAAACATTATATATTTCCTGTTTTAAAACAATGTAACTATTGGCACATGTGTTAATTACTTATATGCTTACTCACAGCTGACTAGGGGAATATTAGACAGTAAAACATGTGCTCTGAACAAGACAAGGTATAAAATTGTGATTTTACCCAACTTGAAAAAAATGCTTAAAAAAGTGATAAAAATACATAATAGTGAATTGTTAATACAATAAACATAATCATAACTAAATGCTTTTTATGTGTATAGATTCGTTTTTTTTATACAGTGAATACTTTTTTAGTTTTATCTAATCAAACACAAATTTTCACAAAAATAGCCACTAATGGAGAACACACTTTTTCCCTTACCACTTTATTAGCCACTTATGTAAATACTGTTAGTGAATTTTCAGTAATTGATAATGCATTTTTATTCTGTTTTCACTTTTTTCAAAAAAATCCAAGACCTGTGAATTGGCAATTGCCTCTAATATATGTATAAAGCTTAAAAAAACATATTCATGTAATAAAAAGTATGATTTTAAAAAAAAGTTAAAAATTACGTTTTTTGTGATTTGACCAACTTTTTTCAAATGGGAAAAAACCGGTCATAAAATTGTCTGATCTGCATGCGTCTAGTACTGTTAGAAAGCTTATGACCTAAGCTTTCCATTTATAGTTTAAAATATTGATAAAAATTATTTTAAGGGGGTGAAGCATCCCCCCAAAGTCAAATGACCAGAGTGGGGTAATTTCGGTCTATGCCACCCACCTCTCTTTAAACCAATTTTTGACCAACTTCTAGTTGCAAGATCTTAATGGGACCAAGACAGGCATCAACCTCAATGCCATAAGTGTAATTAGCAACGAAAATATTCTGTAAAAAAGTTATTAGAAGTATGTTTTTTTAGGAAGAAGAAAAAAATTGACCGGAATTCTCCCTATTAAGCATTTACATAAGTGGCTATTTTTTTGGCTAAAAAGTGATACCAAAAAGCATAGTTCTCCATATCGGCTATTAAAGTAGCCGGCTGGTTCTGGTTCCCTGGTTGAGGTAGGAAATTTTTAAAACCATTTTTGAAATGCTTGTGCCTTGTATGTTAAGGCCCTAAAATATGCACAATGTATCTCAAAGCACAAAAAACTATGTAAGAAGGGGTTAACTCCCTTCAGGAGTGATTTTATGAAAGCTATATAAGAGCAAAGTTGTTTAAAATTATAAAAAAATAATCTTTGCTTTTCTTGCCATGATTATGCGGCAACTCCTAGGGGGTGGAATTTAAGCTTAAAATTTTTAAATCTAATTTTCTCAAAAAGATCCTGATGAAATATTTTAGTTTCACCTGGAATCATCATGGTGTTATGTCTAATTTCACCATACATAGGTCCCAGAGCTCGGCACTTACTTTTGTCTTGAGTCAATTGTAGCTTGGCGTGTCATTAGTTCTAGTAAACAAAATCTAAGAAAGTTGAAATAGTGAATTTTAGATTCATTGTCCCTACATCAATGATATTGAATGAAGCTATTTTGTTATATGTTATAGCAGATTTAAGGTATAATAAAGATAAGGAATATTTCTATAAAGTTTTATAACAGATGATATTCTTTAGCTAAAAGGATTTAAGGATTTTTATTTAATATTGAATAATTTGTACAAACTTTTCAAAACCTACAAAAAAACGTATTTTTTTATCGTAATTGTCTTATCCCTTAAAATCCCTGTCATTTATCTTGAATTAGATTTTCTTTATTTCAGGGTGATTTCTCTGGTCTGCACGCTGATGTTGGTATTGAAATACTCCCCAAGGTATAACAACAGCTAAACATTACTCCAAGACGGGGTTGCCAACTATTTATAACAAAATTTCCCCAACTTTTTGTCATAAAACTTTTTACTTATTGAAAATTCAATGTTCCTAAATTATATTTGTATTACAAGAAGCTACGCATATAATCCATCAGTCAGTCTTTAACACTTTGGGGAAAATATAATTTTCTCAGTTGTTATTCGAGATAGAATGCTCAATTTTTCGTGAAGATTCCCTAACAATGTATATAAGAATTCAGTATATAATTTACTAGATATGTCGGCCTGTCAGTCATGTTACAAAAGTATAAACAGAAAGAACACTCTAAAATCACTTCCGTACTTTTTGTGCTTCGCTTCTAATGAATGTTGTCATCCTTGTTTTTTATTTAAAAGTTGTCAACCCTGAATACATATTTTAGCATAATTGAAGAAAATATAAGAAAACAAAAACATTGAAATAACAACTCAAGATATTCTCTTGAGAGAGATATTTAGAATAAGATTGGACTCAAATAATTGTTGTTTGTTTACATTACAATACAAATAATAATAATAACAATATAATAACTAATATCATTCAAATAAAAGGATCTGCTGCTGCTATGTCCGCCACATGCCACTGATAATTAGAGTAAATAGCAAACAGGGGCAAATCATTACCATGCACAATTTGGACTTCCTTCAATTGTCGTACAATTAAAGAGTTGGTTGTCTGTTTGGGTTTACTAATTTAAATGAATTTTATCAAATTGCCAATGCACCCCCCCCCCTTTTTTTATTATTGCCTGATATGTAAAGTAAGATATTGAAAAGTCTTCAATGGTTGAATCTGCAATCTCTCCTAAAACTAGCTGTGCATTTACACTTTTAGTCATGGTGATTACAATAACAATAAGTCATTTATATACGACTAACGGCTACGCCCCTAGAGACCCCTAGTGGCACTTTAAATGTTTTTTTTATATTTAAAATATGTCTATGTTGCGTTTGACGTTTATGTTTGCGTTGAACTCTCTTTCTAAAATCAAGAAATGTAAAAAAAAATATTTTTTTTGATTTCTCTTAGGAGGTTGGTTGTACCCTCCCACAAAATAGTTGAAAACCTTCCCGGGACCTATGAATATATACCCTGTTAAGAAGAACCCGATCGGTTCAGCGGTTAGCGAGATCCTTCGGTACAGACACACAGACAAACAGACAGACACACATCCTGTTACTTTAGTATAATAGATTTGTGTTTTGTAGGAGTATGGAGGAACAAATGACAGTATTGAAGATCATGTCAGTAAGTAACAATTTGTTTATTGATCTGAAGCATAGCTAATTAATAATTTACAATGATGTTATGTATAACCATTCAAAATATACAAAACAAGGATGACAACATCCATAGATAGGGAAGCACAAAAAAATGATAAAAAAGGACAGAGTAATGTTTTAATAACTTTATTGGAATGTGACTTTCATACCGACTATTAAATTAACTATATACTGGATTCTCTTAACAAAAGAGTTTCAGTCGACTATCTTAAATAACAGCCGAGAAAATCACATTTCCTCAATATTGACACAGACTGGTAGACAGACAACGTGAATTATATAGCAACTTCGCTTCTAAAAAGGTAATTTCAAAATAATATTAATATATTCGTCCAAAGTTCCGATAAGACAGTTCTAACAGAGCCAAACATTTTAGATGGATAAGAACCTAAAATGTAAAAAAAACTTTGCTTTCTAAAAAACTAAATAATTTGTTTAGAATATTGGAGACAGGAGGCTGAGAATGCCAGGGATTACTTAATCTTGCAATCCAGGTAAAAACATAACAAAGCTAATTTATAATTAACTGTGTCTGTATGTCCCCTACTCATACTATTAATGTAGTGCATTTGACCTAGCAGCAGTAGGCTTTTAACGTCTTTATTATGACACGATTTTAGCCAAGATTAAAACTCATCACCTCCCCAACAACGAGCGTTTGCGCTACCTGTTACGCTACAGTGGCGGGTTTAAGGACAGGCATACACAATTATAGAGTACCTTTGGTCATTATAAATATTGAATAAATCGATTTATAATTACTCGGATGTTGCACCAGGTTTTCGCGTACTCTAATAAATTGTAACTCCCAGCTGGCTAAAATAAAGACACTTTCCAGCCACCACCTTTAACCCCATCCCCTTCCTTTCTACTGGATGGACAAACTGACTAATAGATGAGGTATATATTAGAAACCTAAATTGCCAATATATCCACGTATTATATATCCATTATTTATTTAGTTACATGACGGATGAGACTCGTAGACCTGGGGGAAAACCCAAAGGATATGCCGACATATTTGGTATTGAAGGATCTTTTAGAAAACTAGAAATTGATTAGATTGTAAATCCTTATAATAAAGTAACAGGATGTTTGTCTGTGTGTCTGTGTGTTTGTGTGTATGCTAACCGCTGAACCGATCGGGTTCTCCTTAACAGGGTAGATTCTCCCGGGAAGGTTTATAACTATTTTGGGGGAGGGTACCACCACCCTCCCTAGAGAAATTAAATTTTTTAAAAATATCTCAATTTTAGAAAGAGAGTTCAACGAAAAACAAACATCAAACGTAATTTTTCTTACTTTTTCTTTTAAAATCTAAAATAAGAAATTGAATTATTAAATTCGACTCTCTCCTCCTCAAGTGCCCCTAGAGGCCTCTAGGGGCGTAGCCGCTAGTAAACTATATAGAATACGTGGATATATTGAGAGAGATTCTTGCAGCTGGCTAACATATCGATTCCCGATCTCTCTTA
Organism: Acartia tonsa; assembly: GCF_053477335.1. NCBI lineage: Eukaryota > Metazoa > Arthropoda > Copepoda > Calanoida > Acartiidae > Acartia > Acartia tonsa. The sequence goes on along the minus strand of NC_137260.1, from coordinate 62,351,540 downwards.
TGACTTCACCCCATCCCCTCCCATGAAGGACCTTGTTGACCAATATATAAGGACTATATGAGCAACCTAAATTGATAAGAAGAAAAATTCCCTGTCACAATAACCACGTATTTTATATCCATTTGTAAATAAATGTATATAGTTTTTTTTTGGGTGGCTGTTTAAATGTTTTATTTTTAAAAGTGAAGCTTTTCTATTATTAGGGTCGGTCCGTCCGTACGTCCGTCCGTCACAAACGGATAGCTTTTTTCGTTAATTTAAACAGGTTAGAATTGTCCTATCGATTCCAAACTTTGCATGATGATTCCTGTAGTAGTTAGGTACAATTTAGAAAGCGTAGCAACTCTATAATTATTACAAAAATGTCCGTACGTCCATTTAAAGCATGTTGATTTTTTTTACTTTTTTAACAACAAGTTTTTATGTGATCTAATCATCCGATTGATCTTATTTTTGGTATGTTGATTCCTGGGACAACAAAGTATAATGTTATAAGCGAAGCAACTCTATAATCAAGTCCTAAAAATGTAAGTATGTTCATAAACATTATCCTGTATCAAACATTTTTTTAACAAATTTACTCACAATTTTGCTTCAACTCTTATACATTTATATTCTGATTATTCAGTTCTGACACTATATAAGTGTTAATGTCCGTTTGTCCTACCGTTTCAGTGCTTCACTTTTCTGGATGTTGTCATCCTTGTTTGTATATATCGTCCCAATATCAACCCCGGGGTAAAAGAGACAGTTCAGTCATAGGCGTCCAAGGGGAGGGGTAATGGGCCATTTGGCACCCTCAAACGATTTTGGGGGTGCCGTGGGCACCCCCAAATTTTGTGAACAATACCCCCCCCCAAAAAAAAATTACCCCTACCTTGGGGGTGCCGTAGGCACCCCCAACGATTTTGGGGGGGTATTTACCCCCCCAAACGATTTTGGGGGGGGTAATTACCCCCCCCCCCAAAAATAAATGTTCTTTAAAAAAAAATTTTACTAAAAATTTTTTTTTGGGGGGGGGGAGGGAGTAATCCCCGCCTTCCCCCCCCCCCCCTAAAAAAAGTCATAGTGTGACTCGAGCCTTGAGGTGTAATATATTTTATGTTCCTCGTTTGGTCTCCTAATAGTTAATGAAAAGTATATCCTAATTGGCTTTTGATAGTTTATTTTAGGATAGGTTATATTGGTTTAGGTGATTGCCCCACATGGTTAAGCAATTGGCCCCCCGCAGGAGCTAGAAATAGGAGAGAAGCTTGTGTGAAAAAAACGAAGAAACGCCCCTTAAAGAGCGTTGCCACAAAAGGGACTATACCCCAATATAGTCCAACCAGTTAAAACAGTTCTTAACCATGATAACAAAAAATTTAATAGTTTGATCATGTTTTATTTGCTTGGGCCTTTATAAGGGCTAAAACCATCCCGGGGATCTATGATGTAATTGTAAAGCACTGAAGATTCCATAAAATAGATACCTAACTAAATTAAATATTTCATTAAATAATGAAAAGAATTTCTATAGGCGATTTCTTTTGGGAGGATGTCAGGGTGTCTCAAAACTAGTTATAAAACTTACCAGGACCTATAAGACGCTTCACTTTAAAGTATAATCATATTAGTTCATTGGTTAGTGAGTTAATTATTGTATTTTTATGTTCTAAAGAATGAGATACTACTATATATTTGAATAGTAGTGGCGCCCTTAGCATCTAAGAACTCGTGTTTTCTAAAGGGTAAAAAGGGAGGAGAAAAATAGCCTAAAACCACTCAAAGGATTGACCTATAATAGTGTGGAACCATCATGGGATCTATTTGAAGCCTTCCTAAAAAGGAGAACTCAGTATTAAAAGTAATGAAATCTTAAACTATAGTCAAATAAACCTTACTTACTACTTTATGTTATAGGATAGTACTTATTAACTTAATAGATTAGGTAGGTGCTTTTTTTACATAATTAAATTACCCCCCCCAAAAATTTTACCCCCAGGGTAAATTAGTTTGGGGGGGGTAATTACCCCCTCAAACAGATTTGGGGGGAGTATTTACCCCCCCCCCAACAGACTTTAGGGGGGGTAATTACCCCCCCCAATCAAATTTTACCCCCGGGGTAAAAATTTTGGGGGGATAAAAAAAATTTGGGTATAGTCCTTTCCACGACATCCCTCCATAAGGAGCGATTCTTCGTATTTTTAAAATGGCTTTTTATAGGTTATTTTAGGTTAGGTTAGGTTATATTGTATTAGGTGATTGCCCCACAGGGTTAGGTAATTGGCCCCGCAGGGTTAGAGCCCCCCGCAGGGGCTAGAAATAGGAGAAAAGCTACTGTGAAAAATACGAAGAATCGCTCCTTATGGAGGGATGTCGTGGAAAGGACTATACCCAAAAATTTCGCCGCGCTTCGCGCGCCATTTTACCCCCCCCAAAGACGAATTACCCCCCCCCTAAAATTTTTTACCCCCACCCCAAAAAAAAGCTTTGACGCCCCTGAGTTCAGTGTCTCATAAATTATTATCAATTACTCACGTCCATTTCTAACATGAACTAGATTTTCATCGTCAATTGTTATAAGGCTTGGCAGCCGCGCACTTTCCGCGCTTAAGCTTCAAATTCAACCAGCTTGTGTGAACAAAAATGATCTAAAAACATGGGTTGTCTGTTTAGGAACAGGTAAAGACCTCCAGATGAATTTTAAAGTTTTAAATAACAATTTCACCGTGGCTTACACGCGGCTGCCGAGCCCTGATTTGTATTTACTGCATGATTTTTTTCTGATCCTGTGTAACGTATTTCTATTGATTTTTAAACTTCTAAAGATTTTTGTAAGATATAGGTATAATTGTATTGTAGAAATTATAAAAATAAATTATAAAATAAAGTATTTCATAATATTAGTTATTTTTAGATTATTGATTTACTAACCAAAATACATTTTTAAAAGCGAAGCTTTTCTATAATTAGGGTCGGTCCGTCCGTACGTCCGTCCGCCCGTCCGTCCGTACGTCCGTAACGGATAGCTTTTTCCGTTAATTTAGGCATGTTAGAATTGTCCTATCGATTTCAAATTTTGCATGGTGATTCCTTTAGTAGTTAGGTACGATTTAGAAAGCGTAGCAACTCTTTAATCATTACCAAAATGTCCGTACGTCCATTTTAAACATGTTGATATTTTTTTCTTTTTAACAACAAATTTTTATGTGATCAAATCATCGGATTGATCTAATTTTTGGTATATTGATTCCTGGGACAACAAAGTATAATGTAATAAGCGAAGCAACTCTATAATCAAGTCCTAAAAATGTAAGTATGTCCATAAAAATTATCCTGTATCAAGCAGTTTTACAACAAATTTACTTACAATTTTGCTTTGACTCTTATGAATTTATATTATGATAATTAAGTTCTAACACTATACATGTGCTAATGTCCGTTTGTCCTACCATTTCAGTGCTTCGCTTTTATAGATGTTATGGATGTCATCCTTGTTAAATTATGTATAAATGTATAAATTATGTAAAAAAAGATCACTGAAACAATTCCCCCCCCCCCCACTAATGTTTTTAATTAATTTAAAGTTATAAAACATGTAAAATATTCGGTGCTTTACCTCAAAGTGTCCTTCGATCACTGAAACAACCCCCCCCCCCCTTTATTTTTTTTAATTGCAAAAAGGAGATAGTTTGTTCCTATGTCTATAAACTTCCCTTGTAGGGAGCAAACATCCGTTATATTAACCCTACTGGGCTACCGTACCCAATACCTAATATAAACAAGGATGACAACATCCATAAGTAGAGAAGCTCAAAAATTATGGATGGATATCAAGAAAAAATGAACTTTATTGCAGTTTCATAAAAAACATTAAACTAAAAAATCACGAAACCTTGTAAGATTTATAACGTGAAAATCTAGGAATCGATCTAGCACCTCAGCAAATTAGCAAATCTTAATGAAATTTTGTGGGGATAAGTAAATTGTAAACTTATTCAATCCCTAAAAATATCAGCCGTCTATCTCAGATAGGAGTAAAGAAAATCATAAAAACCTAAACCATGAAAACTTTAAAATGTAGGAATCGATCTAGCACCCCAACCAACTAACGAGTCTTAATGAAACTTGGTGAAAATATGAAGACTATTAACATAATTAATCCCTAAAAATTTCAGCTCTCTGTCTTTTATATGAGCCGAGAAAATCACGTTTCCCTCTTTCTGTATCAGACGGACGGACGGACAGACGGACGGCGGACAAACATTTCGAATTATAGAGTAGCTTCGCTACTAAAAAACTAACCCCCCCCCCACTCCTTATTTTCAATTTTGTTTCATAATAACGGGAAGGGGGAGGGTCTTTGCTCAACAAGGTAATTTGAGGGAAAACAAGGAAAATATTTTGAAAAAAATTTAAGGAAAAATACAAATTATGCATTGACTTAATTCTTAAATAACTTAATCTTGAAAATCTTGTTGAAAAGTTTAAGATTTAAAATTTCTTTCATGTGTATTATATAAAAATCTATATTAGGTAAAATTTAAAAAAAACTGAGTTTTAGTAGCAAAGCTACTTTAAAATTTCGAATACCCGTATGAAAATAGTGATTTTTTTTCTATCTATAACACAAAGTAGCTTGATGTCTGTCCGTCCGTCTGTCTGTCCGTCCGTCTGAAGCTTAAGATCTCGGTAACCACTGAACCGATTGGATTCTACTCTTCAGGGTATATACCTATTGGTCCTGCGTTGGTTTTAAGCTATTTTCTTGGGGGGTGGGACACCCCCAACCCCCCCAAAAACAAAAAAATCCCCCCCCCCCCATTTATATATATTTTTTTTTTTTTTTTTTTTTTTTTTTTTTTTTTTTACAAATTTTACGAATTTTACGAATTTTACGAAATTTACGAATTTTACAAAATTTACGAATTTTACGAATTTTGCGAATTTAATCGCAAAATGTTTTCCTGCTGGGTAGGTGCGATAATTTGTGATCTGTTCTGCTGGGTAAGTAATAGAAGATGTAATTATACCTCTTGGGGCAAAGCCCCTAGAGGCTAGGGGCGAAGCCACTAGTATTATTTAAAACAGAAGTAAATATTTTTAGTGAACATTCCCCATACCGGTCAGCCTCCAATTTGTGACTCACTTTTTCCGACGATCTATCATTAATACGCAAATCATATACTAGCCACTGCGACCTTAGAGAAATCTAGTGGCATTTGAGCTAAGGGAGGAAGTTCAACCCCTTGCCCTCATTTTCAATTTTAGTTTAAGAAAAAAGAAGTGACAAAAAAGATAGGTGGGGTAATTTTATTCTAGGAGCGATTTATCTTAGAAGGGTGGTGGCACTAAAGACTAAACTCAGCCCCCCCCCCCCCCTCCCGCTCTCCTGCTATTTTTGAAATAGGTACAATAATAACCCTAAAGAGCTTATACAAGCGGGTGCCCTAACCCTGAGGGACTGTCAATTACCCAGTATAGTCTAAAGTAATAAACATCCATGCCTTAATATTTTTTAAAATTATTAGTGGGGTTGCTTCTGTGTATTCAACAAGGCAAATGAAGGGAAAACGCCGATTTCTTTGCAAATATTTGATTTTGAACTTTATTTCTGTGCATGCCCTTTGTCCATTGTCAATGTGTATTGCACTCTCTGTACAAAACACGATCTGCGTTTACAGGGTGAAATATGCAAGAAGAAAAAAATGTGAAAATGGCCATTTGGCAACCAACCTCCTTTTTTAACACAGCTTTTAGAATGGTCTCTCCTGTCCCCACCTGTCTCCGATAGAAGTCGAAATAAATACCATAATATACCCCAATGAAAAATAATACAAAAGTTTCCCTAGTAGAGGCTTCATCCCCCGTTGGTGGTGATTCAATGGTGAAAAGCCAACTAAGTGACTATACATGCAAGCTTACCTGAAAGCAACAACTTTTCAGTTTCAGAGTTACAGCTTAGCTTCATTTGAAAACAAGGATGACAACATTCATAATTAGCGAAGCACCAAAAAACATAGATTGGAATGCGAACAAGAAGATATAAAGAGCATTTATTAAAATTAAGAATCACGAAACCTTTCTCACATATTTATTTTTTATTTTCTACTATTCATATTTTGTTATAGCGTTACCTACTAACAGACGGACAGAGGGACAGAAAAAGTTAAAAATATATTAGCTTCGCTAATAAAAAAGATATTAGATTTTATTCCACCCTGTATGCATTGAATTGTCAGTAGCATACACACAAACTTTTAACTTTTGTGCATATATAAAACTTTATTTCTTGCAGCTATACCAATCATATAAAGATAATAGCTGTAATCACATGATAATATGTAGGTATACCTATTTCTATATAGATATATCTATATATCAATCTAAGGTATATCTATATAAGAAAACTTGTACATATATAAAACTTTTTTTCTTATACAGCTATTCCAATCATATGAAGATAATAGCTGTAATCAAATTATAATATGGTGGTATAGCTATATAAGGTATACATAAAAAGTAGGTATATCTACTTCAAATATGTATGTCTAACATTAATGATGTAAATCTCCATGTTTATGTATAGCACTGTATTATAGACAGCTTACCGCGGTAAATAGTGAAATGTAAAAAAATTAAATATAAGATTCTAATTTAGAGCTAGATCTTTAAATCTCTGATCTGTCCGAGCCGAGCCACAAGCGAGCCGATTTTAAAGTGGCTCACCTCATATAAATCTTTAAATCGAAATGGGATTGGTGATCCGGCTCACTAAACGGCTTGCCTACAGCTCACTGGCAACACTCGTATTGTAATGCCACCGAGCCGGGAAGTGATCTGGCTCACACCGAGCCGTTAATCTTTTAAAGATAAATGTTTTTTTTTAGCAGTAGCTGTGGCCCAACTCTGGCTCATCACTAAATGATTTAAAGATCCAGCTCACTTCTAAAAAATTTAAATTAGTCCTCATTTCTTTTTACTGAAAATTATTAAGTATTGAATAAATTTTATATAGAAATTTTTTAATGATTTTTTTTTAAATGTGTTTTTTTAGGAATATGTACTGTGATGTGAAAAGACTAAAAAATGAATAATATCAATTTATGAAAAGTTTAATAAAATATTTAAAAAACTATTCTTTTTTCTGTTTCATACATAATTGTTTTTTTCAGACAGGCAGACGGACGGACAGACAGATAATTAAATTGAATTATAGAGTAACTTTGCTACTACTAAAAAAAATTTAATTAAAGGGTGTGCAAAAAAAAATGCGGACGTTTTTAAAATTTAGATTGCGCGGCTTGTGTTAATAGTAGAAAACCGTTATGCATACCATTAGAACCGCTATGAAGTCTATTTTTGGGAATATAAAAACAATTCCTGTGCTACGTATAATTTATGAGCTATGTGGTAGAATGTCTCAACTGACTTAAAACTTGACTTGCGAGTAAATCATTAAAGATTAAATTTTTCCACTTTTCTCATATTTATCAATACAGCTCCTAAACTAAAAATAGCACAAAAATCGTACTTATATTTCCAAAAAATAGAGCTTATGGCGGTTCTAATGATATGCATAGCATTTTTATACTATTCACACAAGCCGAGCAGTTTGAATTTTAAAAATGTCTGCATTTTTGCACACACTTTTTTTTATCTTTAATGATTTACTCGCAAGTCAAGTTTTAAGTCAGTTGGGACATTTTACTACGTAGCTCCTAAACTATAAGTAGCACAGTAATGGTTCTTATATTTCCATAAAATAGACTTCATAGCGGTTCTAATGGTATGCATAACGTTTTTCTACTATTAACACAAGCCGCGCAATTTAAATTTTAAAAACATACATATTTTTTTATATACTTTAACCTTTAATGATTCCTATTTAGGAATACCTCCTTGACAGTATTAGAACTTTATAGCATAAAACCAGCACCAGACCTAATAGAAATATTTCATTGAAAACAAAAACAATTGAACTAAAGGTTGATGAGATCTTTCTACTTTTGAAATTAGCAAGACATGTTTTTCTTCAGGTGCAAAATGGGCGGAGTTTTGAAACTAAGAAAAATTTGGTAAATATAAGAAATTGGAGTAAAGGATAATGGGACTGAATGATAACATAGAGTAAATTACAGGTTCTTTAAAAAAGGGGTGGAGTCAGGTATTAAAGAATTTGGGTAACCGTTACTTAAGTAAAGTTTCATATAAATGGGCTAGGGATTGTTTGTTTACAACTAATTTACTTTCAGCTTCACAAGAGAAATCGCACCAAGAAAAAATGTCCCCTTACAGATTTTTTTACTGTTTCTTTTTTGTAACTAAAATTGCAAGAAGGTCCTTCTTTTTTAAGTGCCTCTGGAGACGTCTAGGGGCGTAGCCGATAGTAAGCCATATATCAATAAATAAAAATATTGATATAAACATATAAAATTACCATTTCATTTATAAATTAGATTAAATTAGAATTTCAAGAATGAGCATTTAACATCCATAAGTTGCAAAGCATAAAAAATGTGCATGGACAAACGGAAAAAGTCAGTTATAAAGCAAGTATTCAGTGTTCAAAATAAAAAAAAACAAAGATAGTTCAAACACAATTTCTAGAATAAAATAGTAGTCTTTTGTAGCCTGACCGACATACTGACAAACCAAGCATTATATACTGGATGCTCATTAGAACAGAGAATCTTCTAAAAAAATACAGCTGTCTATCTTAAAAAGCAATTCTCTTTGTCAGTTAAAAGAAAATTAATTGTAGAGTAGCTTTGCTACCAAAAACTAAATACCTAGTAAAGCATAAATAAGAATGACAACATTTATGAAAGGAAAGCTCCACAACTCAGACGGATAGATGATTATTAACAAACATTTTTAATAAAATAATCTCTGTATAAAAGGATCTTGTTAACCACTGAACCACTATGAACCACAGTGTAGCTACTCAAAGTTTTTTTTAGTTTTAAAAAAAACTTAAATTTAAATTGGGGATCAACTTTCCCTTTCCCTCAAGTAGCCCCTAGAGGCCTCTAGGAACGTAGTCGCTAGTTTAACATACATATTTGAAGAATAAGTTATGAATAAATTATAAATACAAGTTTCAAATAGTAACTTTATTAAACAAAACAATTTTTAAGACAAAAATATAATTGATACAATATAATTAATAAATAAATATAATATAAATAAACATTTTTTATTTGTGTTAGATTAAATATTTTATAGCTTTCATAGACGTCCAAGGGGGAAAGGGGTTAAGAGGAGATTAACCCCCCACCCCCTGATGGGTGAATGGACGCCCCTGATAGCTTTGCCAACCATGCACAGGTTCTTGGGGGTTGATTTGTATACAGACAACTCTCAATCAACCAACAATTGCAAATTGGGTGGGAATTCCTAAAGCAGCTCAAGCCAGGCTTGCAGAACGGGTTTTTACCGGTGCCAATTAAACATCCTGGGGCTACTACAGGTGTGTGAAAGCGTGAACATGGTCGGCCAGGTGGTTTTGGCGGGTCATTAGTTGGGGGTTGAGGTACAGGAGGCTCACCTACTCCATCATCACCTCCATCAGGATATTCAACAGGATAAAAATCATCTTGGAACGCCTCCTCATAATAAACATCAAGGTCATCAAATGCCTGGTCTCGAATATACTCAGGGGTGTAGAGGCCAGATTCAACTGAGAAGACCTGGGCAGAGGCACATGCCAAGCTGGCAAACAGTAACCCTAGGCACTTCATCCTAGAAAAGTAAATCATTATAAGTATGTTACATAAAAGAGTGCTAGACATCAATAAAAATCATTCATAGGAAGAAGCCTAGGCGCTAGTGGGTTAGTTGCTAGACTTGTAATTGAATGCTTCTCAAAAAAGATGAACTCAATCAGTGAAATCAGAAAAAAATTTACTACTTTGTAAAATAGGATGAAAACGAACAAAGAAATAATTAAAATACTAAAATAAAGGTAAAAATCAACTAACTTTGTTTGTGTAGAGGTAAACATGAACTGATGAATTTAAACATAATCTCTTTATTTATATACCCAGTAAAAACCTGGTCCCACCCCTTTTTTGAAAGAACCTAAATTTACCCTTCTGCCCCAAAGTTTTGAAAATCTCCTCCTACTTTTATTTATGATAATATACCCTTTCCACCAACTGTTCTTTTTAGTAGCGAAGCTACTCTATAATTCGAAATGTCCGTCCGTCCGTCTGTCCGTCCGTCTGTCCGTCCGTCTGTCCGTCCGTGTAAGACAGAATAGGGGAAACGTGATTTTCTCGGCTCCTATTAAAGATAGACAGCTGAAATTTTTTGACAACATTCCCATTATTAAGAAGCACAATTAACTATAAAACATCAAGCGCGGTCGGACCCCTTTTTAGCAGGTTTTAGGCTATTTTTGTATGTTTCACATTTTTCTCCATATCTTCAGTGTTTATGGTCCGATTTTCAAAATTTTTTCAGTTATTGATATCAAAATTAAATTTCCTGTCGTTTACAGAAAACAACCATGACGACCACACTGCCATTTTGCAGGTTTTAGGCTATTTTTGTATTTTTCACATTTCCACCATATCTTCAGTGTTTATGGTCCAATTTTCAAAATTTTTTCAGTTATAGATATGAGAATTAACTTTCCCGTCGTTTAAAGAAAACATCCATGACGGCCAGACTGCCTTTTTGCAGGTTTTAGGCTATTTTTGTATTTATCACATTATTCTCCATATCTTCAGTGTTTATGGTCCGATTTTCAAAATTTTTTCAGTTATAGATATCAAAATTAAATATCCCGTCGTTTAAAGAAAACAACCATGGCGGTCAGACTGCCTTTTATCAGGTTTTTGGCTATTTTTATATGTTTTAAATATTTCCCCATATATTTGGTGTTTTTGGTCCAATTTTCAAACTTTTTTGGGATAAATACACTTTAAATCTACTTTTACGTAATTCCATCCACGATTTTTTGTGCTTCGCTACTTATGGATGTTGTCATCCTTGTTAATTTATAATTTTGAAAATCTCCGCCCATTTTGTAACTCTCTGTTATTTCTTCTCCTTCCCATTCTTAACCCATATTTGAAGAGAAAGAGGAGACAATGGGCTGTTTATTACTCTAGTCCCCAAAGTTTTATAATGAAGTTTTCTTATTAGTTAGCTTAACAACTATGGGGACTTTAGTGAAGTTTGATTGGTTGATTCATTAAGTTGAGTTTTCAAACGTTTCAACTACTAATTTTGATCTACAGAAGGGGTAATTTAGTGTACATCATCGGAGATGTATATCAATGTATCGGACTCTTTAGATCCCTGCCATTTTGTGCATAAGGGCAAGTATCTTATTAGTAGCGAAGCTACTCTATAATTCGAAATGTCCGTCCGTCCGTCCGTCCGTCTGTCCGTCTGTCCGTCCGTGTAAGACAGAATAGGGGAAACGTGATTTTCTCGGCTCCTATTAAAGATAGACAGCTGAAATTTTTTGACAACATTCCCATTATTAAGGAGCACAATTAACTATAAAATATCAAGGGCGGTCGGACCCCTTTTTAGCAGGTTTTAGGCTATTTTTGTAGGTTTCACATTTTTCTCCATATCTTCAGTGTTTATGGTCCGATTTTCAAAATTTTTTCAGTTATTGATATCAAAATTAAATTTCCTGTCGTTTACAGAAAACAACCATGATGGCCACACTGCCATTTTGCAGGTTTTAGGCTATTTTTGTATTTTTCACATTTCCACCATATCTTCAGTGTTTATGGTCCAATTTTCAAAATTTTTTCAGTTATAAATATGAGAATTAAATTTCCCGTCGTTTAAAGAAAACATCCATGACGGCCAGACTGCCTTTTTGCAGGTTTTAGGCTATTTTTGTATTTATCACATTATTCTCCATATCTTCAGTGTTTATGGTCCGATTTTCAAAATTTTTTCAGTTATAGATATCAAAATTAAATTTCCCGTCGTTTAAAGAAAACAACCATGGCGGTCAGACTGCCTTTTATCAGGTTTATGGCTATTTTTATATGTTTTAAATATTTCCCCATATATTTGGTGTTTTTGGTCCAATTTTCAAACTTGTTTGGGATAAATACACTTTAAATCTACTTTTACGTATTTCCATCCACGATTTTTTTGTGCTTCGCTACTTATGGATGTTGTCATCCTTGTATTATTATTTTTAACATATTTTGGTTATTTCATTACTATTTTAAAAGCAACGCTTTTTCTATAATTTTCTATATTTCTCCGTCTGTCATGAATAGCTCTTGTCGTTGATTTAGGAACGTTAGAATTGTCCTATCGATTTTAAAATTGACACGGTAAATGGTAATTCCTATAATAGTAAGGTATGATTTCAAAAGTGTGGCAATTCTATAATCGTTACCAGAATGTCCGTACGTCCATTTTAAACATGTTGATTTTTAACTTATTTGACAACAATTTTAATGATTATAATATTAATCTGATTTTGATTACAGATTCCAAGGACATCTAAGAACGATGGTACAAGTCTTAAAAATGTAAGTATGTTCTTAAACAGTGTCCTATATTTACCTAATAAGTTTTGCATTAAATTTATTTACAATTTTGTTTAGATAAGTGTTAATTGTCCATTTATCCTACCGTTTGGGAGTTTTATGAATACTGTCATCCTTGTTTTCTGTTAATAAGATTGTTTTCTATTTTTTAGCTAAGCTTACTATCGGTCCTGTGATGGTTTTAGGCTATATAGATCATTTCCCCCCCACAAGTTTTTATAAATAAATTTGTGGAAGACAGTTCTTAATTATAGAGAGAGAGGACAGTGAGCTGTATATTACACTAGTCCCAAAAGTTTTATAATAGCGTTTCTTATTTGTTGGCTTAACAACTTTGGGGACTTCAGTGAATTCTTGGATCAACAAGTTGAGTGTCCAAATGTTTCAACAATTAGTTGTAACCTACAGAAGGGGAAATTTGATGTAATATCATTTGGGATGTACATCAATTTATCGGCTATTGTCTTATCCCTTTAGATCCCTAGTTCTTAATCCATATTAAAGTTTTTTATAAAATTAACCTGTCTGTATGTATTAGTCTCATATATACCTTTTTATAAATCTCCGCCCATATAGATTATAGGGATTATTATCATTATGAATTCTGGCGGGAAAGGGGCTATTTTATAATGGTTCTATATATATTTAGGTACTTAATTTAGGGTGGGGAGGGGGGGGGGGGTAGTCAACTCCTTTATGTATTTTGAATTTTAGTTTTAAAAGAAAAAGTAAAAAAATGTTTGTTTGTTTTTTGTGGGGGGGGGGGGGGGGGCAACTTTTTATAGAAACGATTTCTCCTGGGAGGAAAGTAGTACCCTCCCTAAAATTATGTATCAACCTTCTCAGGACTCTGGACGCAAAGCTTCATTGTAAAGGAGAACCATATTGGTACAACACGGTTCGTTAGATCCTTTTCAGTACACTTAGACAACCTGTTACTTTTTTAAAAGACTAATATAGAGATTTTCTTCCCCTCCACCTATTAAAACAAGGATGACAACATCCATAAAAGCACTGAAACGGTAGGACAAACGGACATTAACATTTGTATAGTGTCAGAACTGAATAATCAAAATTAAAATGTATAAAAGTCGAACCAAAATTGTAAGTAAATTTGTTGAAAAACTGCTGGATACAGGATAATGTTTATGAACATACTTACATTTTTAGGACTTGATTATAGAGTTGCTTAGCTTTTAACATTATACTTATTATACTTGTTGTCCCAGGAATTCATATACCAAAAATCAGATCAATCGGATGAATAGATCACATTAAAATTTGTTGTTAAAAAAGTAAAAAAAAATGACATGTATAAAATGGACGTACGGACATTCTGGTAATGATTATAGAGTTGCTACGCTTTCTAAATCGTACCTAACTACTAAAGGAATCACCATGCCAAGTTTGAAATCTATAGGACAATTCTAACATGCCTATATTAACGAAAAAAGCTATCCGTTACAGACGGACGGACGGACTGGCCCTAATTATAGAAAAGCTTCGCTTTTAAAAATTAAACTTTGACATTTACGGCCGACTACGGATCGTCCTAAATTCGAATAGGCAACTGGGCCGTGGCTTCTGCGTTTGCGGGGCCTTAATAACATTTTTCTCAGCCCTTTTTTTCTGCATTAAATCTGATAATCTTGGGATTTTGTTTGGGATTTGGTGCACTTTTGTAAAAGTTTCATTCAAAATATGTCCAGTAATATTGTAGGAGAAAAGAAAGGATTTTACTTTGGGCAAACCATGAAACATTTTCTTCATAATTTTAGAATAAAAACAAAGATGACAACATCCTTAAAAGAGAAGCTCCGAAATAGTAGAACAAACGAACATTAACACTTGTATAGTGTCAGAACTGAATTAACAAAATGTAAATGTATCAATCAAAACAAAATTGTAAGTACATTTGTTGCAAAACTGAATAAAAACAGGATACTATTTAAGGCAAAACTTGCTTTTAGAGATATTTTGCTAAAAATCAACATGTCTTGAAAAGACGTACAGTCATTTTGGTAAAAATTATAAAGTTTCTATGTTTTATTAAATGTAGGAATCTACAAGCAAAGTTTGAAATCGATAGAACAGTTCTAACTTGTCTAAGTAAACGAAAATAGCTAACCGATACACGAAAAGAGCTAACTGTCCGTGACGGACGGACGGACCGACCCTTCGCTTTTAAACACTAAATTTTATTTACTAAGTATATTTGCGACTAGCCTACAGCTCACGTTGTTCGCTGGTCTGTAATGCTCTTGAGAATATTAAATATCCGTACTGGAAAGGATATCCGTACTAAAAAATATTTTAGCAGAAAATCTTACTTGAACTTTGTATGTCTGTCTGGTTCAAAATCAGAATTATGATTTACTTAAAATTAAAAATGAAAAGCAAATTTGTCTGTGAGGATTTCGCTGACTAAAAAGCATCATATATATTTAATTAACTTTTCATTCATTTCGTCCATTATGCTAAAGTTTTAGTAATTAGATTTTATGGTATTTTATGTTTTAAGTTTACTGTATATATTTCTATTGACATCTAATGTTTTAACCATATTGTCCGTCTACTTTATTAGATTTTTATGAACTTCACAAAGTTTATGGGTGTTATCATATGTTTCTTGGTACTCTAATTGAAATGTCTGTCTGTCTGTCTGAAAGAAACCGTAAAGAAGTAAACGTAAATTTATCTTCAGTTATAAAAGATCAATGGCTGGAATTAAAAACATCCCCATACTGATGAACTTACTTTGTCCGTCCGTCTGTTGGAATGCTTTGATATGCATCTACTATCAAAGATATTATATAAATTCTATTGTAAAGATTTCCATGTTTATTAGCTTTACTAAGGACTTATAAATGATGCCATCCTTGTTTAGCTTTAAAATTTCTAAGAAATTCTATATGTTCTATAATTAATATCTTATCAAGAGTAAGGGCACATAAAGGGTAAACCTTGGTGGGTTAGGGCCCCCTGCAAGAGTTAGGCTTATGCAAAAAAAAAACTATCCCTTCTAATTTACAATTTATTTATAAAATAAGGAAGTGTATTTTCAATGCTCGATATGCACTCGTTATGGGAAAGCACCCTAATCCTCACTTTAACTGACCTTGCTTTTTTATTAAATATAATATTTTTTACGCGAAGCCCCTCTTTAATTAGAAATGTCCGTCTGAGGGTAAAACATAATTCACCATCTGCTATTAAAGAAAGACGGTTTTAATTTTTGAGAATATACCCTATACCTTTAAGCATCCAATATGTGATTTACTTATTCCATCAGCCTGTCGGAAATACCCTGCAAGGCATTTAATTTAAAATGTAAAAATTTTATTTATCAAATTATAAAGTAGATAGACGATCACGACTGATTTTTTCTAGAGAAGATTTTCCTGATAGATGAATATCTACTCTCTACCTTATTTAGTCGGTTAGTCT
Organism: Acartia tonsa; assembly: GCF_053477335.1. NCBI lineage: Eukaryota > Metazoa > Arthropoda > Copepoda > Calanoida > Acartiidae > Acartia > Acartia tonsa. Next base: position 62,335,572 of record NC_137260.1, on the reverse strand, counting down.
GTCTGTAACCCTCCAGATGACATCAATTTCTGAAGGGGAATGTGCCTTTTCTTTTATTGAAAATAGAAGTCTAGACTATAGTCCTTAAAATAAAGTAAAAGGATCTCGGTGTGTGTGTCTGTCTGTACTAAAAGATCTCTATAAACGCAGAATCGATATGGTTCTCCTTTACAAATAAGCATCCATTATATAATTTACCTGGTCTGTCAGTCTATCGGTAATGCTCTGATTGTCATTTGATTGGTAGAAAGATGAATTTTTCCCTGGTAAAATTTTACAGGGTGATGAGCATCTACTCTGCATCTCAATTGGCCCGTCAGTCTGTCTGCAAAAATATGTTTTTCCACTTTTTTTATGAAGGTTAAGATCTCAATAACTACTGAAGCAATTGGGTTCTCTATTTTAGGTAAGCTTTAAATAGGTCCCATGATGGTATTAGGCTATTTCATTTTCAGATGATTTTGAGCTATTTTTTCTGGTCTGTTTCTGCCTCTTTTAATTGAGAGCCCCTGGATGCTAGGTACACATCTGCTAGTTTAAAATATTCTTATGCATTTAGAATAGAAAGAGATAAATATATTAACTTACACATAAAGATTACTTCAAGTTCAACTACTTATGTTAGAATTTCTGTCCGGCTGATTTTAGTTATTTATTTTATAATAAAAGCTTTTGATACTATGAACGTATTAACATTCTGCCTTAGCGTTTTCTTGTTTAAAAAAAAAACATCTCTCTAACTTGCTTTTTCTTCCATTTTCTTTTGATTTCTTAATTTAATCTTCAAATACGTATTTATAATAAAGCCATTTTCATTCTTTCAAAAATGCAATTTAAATTACAGAATTTATTTTCCAATATATATTTTTTTATAACCGTCAGGAAAGGGTTAAAATGTTTTTAATTTTTGTTTCAAAATTTGGACACATTAGGGAGGGGCGCTAGAATCAACTCATTTTAAAACTAAGTTTTCTTAAATTTACTATATTATGAATTTAAATTTTCTTTTTTAAGAATAGTAATAAAATACTTCAATATTATGTAAATAGCAAGATGAAATAAAAAAAAATAATTTATTCTTAATAAAGTAAAATATTGGGTTTTATTGTTCTGGGCAATGAGAGTTTATTATGGATTATTGGAGCACTATGAGTTTTAAACATTCATTCCTTGGAAAACTTGTGCTTGTTTATAGACATTTATTTCCTATATAGATCTGACATGGATCTTGAAGCAATAAAGCAGGCCCTTTTGTAAATGTTAAAAATTGGAAAAATCTATTAAATAAAAGTAATCGCAAATATACTTAGTAAATAACTTTTATTAAATAGATTCTTCCAATTTTTAACATTTACAAAATAGCCTGCTATATTGCTTCAAGATCCATGTCAGATCTATATAGGAAATAAATGTCTATAAATGAGCTCAAGTTTTCCAAGGAATAAATGTTCAAAACTCATAGTGCTCCAATAATCCTCATTAAATTCTCATTGACCAAAGCGATAAAACCTTTATTCTATTTGTTTATGGAATGAATAAAGTTTTTCAATCCATGTTGATATTTGAATTACATTGACGCATTTAATCTTGATTTAATAAACAAAAAATATACGTTAATAATATAGAAAATCAAAGAAAACTCTGTTTTAAAAGAATTCGATTGTGGCGACACTTCCGTAGTGTTCAAATATTAAAACTAAAATTTTAATCATATTAACCCTTTGGTGATGGTAATGTAAATAAAAAATATAATTGAAGAAATCTTTTTAAAATCATTTAAAATATTAAATATTTACTTCTTTCTTTTAGATAGTAATGGCGAGGGAGGAAAATCTAAATAGATAAATAGATATGTACTTATAGAAAACTAGCCAATAGTGAGAAAGTTATATCGAGCCAACTCTAGTACCATGATATGGGCAATAATTTCTAAGGTTCATAAGACTATGAGCGATAGATTAAAAACACTCCCAATTAACCCTAAATAATTCTTTAAAGCAAAATCATTGGCGAAAAGTGTGAATTTTTGTCAAAATCTAATGTTAAGTAATGAAAGCCCTCAAAGTTTTAAAAAACAATGTGTAAGAGTACCTGCTTATAAAACTTCGGAAATCAAGATTCTGTTTATTCTTCTTTTGATCAATACCTGTTATTTAAAGATTTATTTACAATGACAGATTACATATTCACCTTCCCTAAATAATGAGATTAAATGCAAAAACATCATCCGAATTCAACAATCTAAATCTGATCTTTATCCTGTTAAGTCAGTGATAATACTAAACTTAAAAGACTATCAAATATGGCTGAGACTTCTCTAAAAATATAAAGCTTTACAAGGACATAAAAATTTACACAAAATCCAAATGGTAACATTTTATTTAAATGAAACAGTATACATATAATATATAATAAACAAAAATATTTACAGTAATCACATAATTTAAATTAACAGTATTTTTTACAGTTAAGTCCACGATATCATTGCAGTTTACTAGTCGAACTAATGTTCTATTCGTGGGTCTAACTGTAAAATAAGATTACAATAAAGATCAGTAATCATGATCTTAAATAAATTCATTAAACATGTAAAATTTTTGGTTCCACATTACAGATTGTAATTTTTATTGAATATAATATTCTTTAAAAAATAATGGTTATTTGAATAAATATAAGGAAAGAAGGGGACCAAGGACTGTATATTTCACTCGTACCCAAAGTTTTATAACAATGTTATCTTGTTCAAGGGCTCAAAATCGTTGAGTACTTTTATCAAAATTTGATTGGTTAGATCAAAAAAAATTAACCATAATTTTTATTAATTAAAGGTGTAATTTTGTATATCATCATTGGGGAAGTATATCAATTTATTATCCATTGTCTTATCCCTTTAGATTCCTGAGCAATATGAAGGTTTGTCCAATAGTATTAAACAAACTCGGAAATAGAAAAATAAGTTTTGGTGGCCGCAAACTTTTATTTTGAACATTTTAAAGTATGTACTTTTATATTGTAATTTTCTTTTCTCGTATTCATTCGATTCCGGTGGATAGGAACCGGCGCTCATCAATACGCAAAAACTATGTCTAGCATCGTATTATATCCAGCTTTCTACGAATATAAAAATGTACAAACATAAGATTAAAACCAGTTTTTTTAGCCGGTGCCTTCGGCACCCCGGGGCTAAAAAAACTTGTTTTAATCTCATAATTGTACATTCTATATCCGCGGAAAGCCGTTTATAATTCGATGCGAGAAATAACTATGAAAAATCAAATATGTTGAAAAATCTCCTAACAATTTTTGAAAAAATCATCTAATTATGTTGTAAAAAATTATTAGTATCTTTCTGAAGATTGCGAAAGTATGAAACTTTAAGTTAAAGATAAATAAAATTTAAGTAAAAACGTTGTTTTACTAGGTATATAAAAAGTATTTTTCGTTGTATGAACTTTTTTCTGTGAATCTTAAGAAATAAGACAATGAACGATAAATTGATGTTCATCCCAAATGGCAATAGACAAATAACTGATTTCGATAGGTAAAAAGTATTGTTTAAACAGTTTTGATACTGCTAGTTTGAACCCATCAATCAAGATTTTAAAAGTCCCCAAAGTTTTTTATCTAAAGAATAAGAGAACTTTACAAAACTTTATATACCAGTATAATTTACAGTCCAATGTTACCTCCTTTCCTAAGTTTATGAAACAATTATACTAATTTAAAAACTAGAATAATTTAAACCATAACTATATTTAAGTTATTTTTTTATGTATGAAATTTCTAAAACTATCTTTTTAAAAACAACTGTATATTTATTGAAGTAAGAATTTGCGATATTTTGAGATAGAATATTATTTTGTATTTACCATAGATTTATCCGTATATTGACATAGAATCAAATATATTCAACTTTTAAACAGGGGTTTTAAGGAATAAGTCTATGGACGATAAATTTATATTGACAAACAAAATCACAACTTCTGTTGATTTAAAATCATAGGTTAAAAAGTTGGGACACCATTATACAGGAACTATTGAAAATTCTATAAAAGTACCTAAACTTAACTTAAACTTTGGTATAAATCTATTGCTAATTTATGTCAATTATATAACATAAAGTTTTCATTGATTTGTATAGAATTATTGTTTTATTTCTTTATTATTATAATAATGAAATCTTGACTGTTAGGATATGTTGATAAAACTACACAATTGAAATTAAAAATTAGTTGTTTTTAGATTTAATTTTTCTTTAAATTTTTGGGCACCCTGCCAATATATGTTTGGTATGTGTATTTAATACGAGATTTACATCAAAGCTTTATTACATACGCCTAGAAGATTTTAATTAATTGTAGTCTCTAAGAATTTAAATTACATTAATTTTTAGATTTTTTGAATTACCGTAAAAAATTCATTATTCAGATAGAATTGATTGTTTTTTTTTGCATAATATTGTATAATGTAATTCTGTAATTATTATCAACAAAGAAATCAATACAATACCGGTTTTTTACTTTGATTATCAATACAAGAATTACAATAATAAAAGAAAGAGAGGTGGCATCGAAACCGATTGATGTCCACTAGATTAGAACCGGTTCCAAATCTTACTTAAAAGTCATGTATAGCATTGTATTATATCCAGTTTTGTAAAAAATATAAAATCATAGGATTAAAACCAGTTTTTTAACCCGTGCCTACAGCAACTCGTGGCTAAAAAAACTGGTTTTGATCTTATAATTGTACATTTTTATATCTGCGCAAAGCTGTTTATAATACGATGCGATAAATAACTATTCACATACATAACTCTATTACCTAGTTTGTTAATTATTTTTTAAGTACATTAACCTATCCTTTAATTACTGATAGATTATAAAAAAAAAATCTGTGGAATAATTATCAATTTGGTTTAAAATGAAATAAAAGTAAAATTAATCAAATCGAAATTATTTACATATATACATTTTTAAGCTCGAAAATAATAAAATTAAGCACTTTCTTCTTACAAATCACAGAAAGTTTAAAGATTTTAGAAAATAATTTTAGTTATAATAAATTTGAATAATAATTTTAATGGCTCATATTTAAATTTTTAATCTAAATCACAGTGTAATAAAACAAATAAAACACAAAGTCAAAAAATAATAATTTTTTTTCTTCTTCTTCAAAGAATGCTGTTTCGCAAAAGAATAAAGGATGACAGGCAAATTTAGGCTTCGGTTTTGTACAGCAAATATTCTGTACATGAAAGTATTCTATTATTACAAATATTTTTTTAAACATTTACTAAAAATCCAAAAGAAAAAGATTTTTGAACCAATAATTGCCTTTGTACTTTTCAAACTTGTGTACATTCTCTGGCTACTGGGTATTTGTCACCAATTAATCAATATGACATATTTGGAATATTAGAATTATGTTGATTGCATAACAGCACAAAAGTTAATGTCCTATAATGATTAAAATGAGATTTTCGATTAATTTTCACAATTAATCAAACTTTGGAGTCAGCAATTTTAGCCTGTGCCAAGTCCTCCTTCTTCTTCTTTGCCCTCTGCATGGAGGCGTTCTTATAGCTGACAGGACCGTAGCTGTACGTCTCAGCAGCGTCCACGTCCGCGTAGATTAGACCCTCGTCCATTGTGTTCAACACCTGAGAAAAAGAATTAAACTATATTTTGATTTACTTTTTATCTTTATAATGAAATAAAGAATCCAGTAGCAACTTATTAGCGGTTTCGCCTCTAGCAACTAAAAGGAAAGAGTAGAAAGATACAAATTAGCCTAAAACCATCCTAAGGCCTTTGCAAGCCTTCCTGAAATGGAAAATCTTAAGCTACAGACAAAAAAAACTTTACTACTTTATATTATAGGATTATTGAATCAGTGTAGGATTAACGCTATTTATATAAAGGATGTCAACCCCCCTTACCCTAACACAACTATATAGATAGTGAACAATGGTCAATCTACCCCCTCACCACCCTCTGAACAAAAAAGTAACCAAAATGGTATTTTAATTTATGCATTTATCCTTATTATTAAGTATAGATGATTTCTCCAATTAAACCTTTTAACTGGATCTAAACTGATTTTTAGCTATGGTAACCCCCATTCTCAAAATATATATGTAGGTAGTGAAAGAAGGGTCAACCTACCCACACCACATCCCCCCCCCCCTCCCCCCGAACAAAAATGTTATAAAATTTACCTTTTTTGGAGGGGTCTTCAAGCCATGGAATGGTAGTTTATCATAGAAAGAGCTGTCAGGCTTGGGATGATCACCACCCCCACCATTGCTTACTCCATTCGTCTTTTCTGGGGACTTTTCTTCATTAGGACCTAGGTATTATAGATTATTAACAACAAGGATGACAACATCTATGAGTAGGGAAGTAGTGATATAAGCTGACAAAAAAGGTGATACTCATTAATCCAATTTTATATTTATATCTTATTTTACCAACGAAAGAAAATATTCACCAAAAATTTCAACTTTATATCTTAAACAGAAGCCGAGCAAATCACCAGACAAGGACCTACATAATAAGATCTACTAACCTGGTTTGTTTCTACAGTACTTGTACAGAATAGCCAAAACAAGGACCAAAATTAGCAGGGCAGCTACTATTGCAATGATAATGTATATTATCATATCCTCTCCTAAAAATATTAATAAGTTAGTTTCTTATTTAATAGTTATATAGAGTACTTTCAAAATTAACAATTGTTTACATACATTTTTAGGACATAATTTGTTGAAAACTGATATGAAACTCCCCAGGCCAATGAAAAAAATAGATATTGAAATGACTAATTTCTGTCAATGATAAGTGGGTAAAATTAAGCAATATCATTGTTTTATTAAAATAAACACCCTGTGTATATACAGTACATTGAATATGTTTAGAGGAAAAATATGAAGATATCAAATGAACCGAGTAAAAAAAGCAATACTTTGTAGATATCAGTTACATAGGAGAGTGTTTATAGCAACGCCCTAAGACTTTGCTTTATACAAAAGTATTTCATTTAAAACTGCTAATGACACACTGAACCCCACCTCCACCCATCCCCGTTTTTTTTTTATTTTTTGAGAAAAACATGCCTCTTGACCCTTTAGGTAAATTGAACCCTATAGAGAAGGGGTACTATCTCTGTAAAGCTTATCTTACTCTTATTTTCCTAACCTAACCTAAAAGCAACACAAATACTTGATTCTGTAAAAGATAATCAAAGCATTAGTAATTTTAGGATTAATGGAAAACGTTCCAATACGGTAAAATAATGTACGTCTTGCGCTTGAAGACAATAAAGAATAGAGGAAATGCTTCCAGAATAACGACTACCAAACAAATATTGGGCAATCAAAGTGTTGGTTGTTTATTTGATAAATAATGAAATATAAAATCTCTAACCTGTAGAAGTAACAAAACAAGGTTCACTTGCTCCCAGAGTATTATTTACATAGCAGACATAATCCTTCAAGTTTTCAGGCGCTACATTTTCCAACCTTAACAAAAAAAAATAATATTACATGGAAAGCAGAGATCTTAAGGGATAAGGCTATGGACGATAAGTTGTTATGATTCATTATGGGTTTCCAGATTGAAAGCCAACGAATGAGAGAAAGCATTTTTTAAACTTTTTATGTACCAATATAACTTACAATCCAATCTCCGTTCTTATTTATGACAAAGTAAAACTTTGTGTTCTGAATCTAACATTATTCCTCATGACAAAAAGAATAATTATATAAACTCCTCTTTTTTTTCAATTTTGAAAATTTGAATAGTATGTTCAATGTTCATTATATCCCCACAAGAAACCTAACATTCTCAAGGACTTTTTGTATTAGAAACCCTTATCTGAATTCTAAAAAGTATCATATGGAATATTCTTCAATAGTATGTTCATTATACCCCCCCACAAGAAACCTAACATTCTCATATCTGTATTATAAGCCCTTGCGGGGATCCAATAATTTCTTACTTGATAACACTGACATCATCCTGTGTATCTCCTTCAATAGTATGTTCATTATACTCCCACCAAAAGCCAAAATCCTAAAATTAGAATAGATTACTTTAAGTCACTTTGACTTTTGGAAAGTGTTTGATCTTTAATTATAAAATCATAAAATCAATAGGATATATGTCTGTCTGTGTACAGTAGGATCTCTCTAACCGTATGTTTCTTCTATACATTAAGCTTCTAATAGGTCTCAAAGGTTTAAACCTATTTTTAGTAAGGGTACCATGATCGTCCGTAGAAAAAAAAACCTCTTCCCCCCGAAATAAAAAGAGAAAAAGAGGGCATGAATCTAAAATTATGTAAGATATTTATGAAAAGATTTTTATAAACTGTCGTCTAACCAAACTTGATCTATAGAGTAGCTTTTAATCTAAAACAAAAATAGCTTAAAACCTGTGGATTGCCGTCTGTAGGAACACAAGTAAGAATATGATAATCATCCTCTTTCACAAATGATACGGAACCTAAACACAAAAATTTATCTTCAACTAAATAAATAATAATATTTTGAATGTTAAAACAAGAATAAAAAGGTCCAAGCGTTTTAGAAAATCTTTACACTTTATTAGTTGTAAGTTTATCATTTTTCGCAAGTAAGGAAGAAAACTGGATAATAAAAAAATTATATTTGAGTTAAAGAGAAAGACGGGTTATGCAAAAAAGAAAGAAAGAGGCTTTAAAATTTCAAAAAAGATAAACAAAAAAGTTTATATTATAAATCTTCCTAGCTAGAAATATATGTCTTCAAAATTAGTACTATTTAAGTTGTCCATGTGAAGAGAATAAGAAAACTTACACGTAGGAACATGAAGGACTTCCAGGTTAAATGACATTAATAATTCTCCATATTCGTTGCTAGCAGTACATGTATATTCTCCTTTATCCTCTCTGAATTATAAATACATATATTAATCAGGAGTTAAGGTATAAGGATTCCTATAATTATTAGGGATAAAGAGATGGATAATTGTATATTTGTTACCAGCAGTACATGTATATTCTCCTTTATCATCTCTGAATTATAGTGCGTAGCCGCTATTGACATTTCGTATTGGTATACCTTGAAATAGGTTCAGAAAACTCGAGAATGTTTGTTTCTGATACAATTTCACCATCCTTTCTCCATATGATCTAAAAAATTATAAAAAAATTTACAAATTTTCTAAATATTTTTATTTATGTTATCTTAAAAGGGATTATACAATGGACGAAAAAATTTTAAACATTCCGAATGCAATGGTGTTATTAAATGTGTAGATTAAAAGTTTTTTCAGCTAACAATGATAATAAACAAAATTACCCCTTCTGTAAATAAAAACTAGTAGTTGAAACGTTTAATTAACTTAATTAATCAACCAATCAAAATCCACTTAAGTCCGCTTAAGTTTTTAAGCCAACGAATAAGAAAACCTTCTTATTAAACTTCGGGAACTAAATGTCCCCTTTCTTCCGAGATATGAGTAAGAAAATATTTATTAAACCTGTGGTGGGGGTAGGGAATCAGCAGAACATTCAATAACATCAATAGTTTCATTTTCTTCAACAGTTAGATCTTCAATATTCAACTCTATCTCAAGAGGAGCATCTATAGATAGATAGATAAATAAGTTTATAGATAGATGGATACAACAATATGAATAGTTTCATTTTCTTCTACAGTAAGATCTTCAATATTCAACTCTATCTCAAGAGGAGCATCTATAATAGATAGATAAATTAGTTAATAGATAGATGGATACAACAATATGAATAGTTTCATTTTCTTCAACAGTTAGGTCTTCAATATTAAACTCTATCTCAAGAGGAGCATCTATAATAGATAGATAGATAAGTTAATACATAGATGGATACAACAATATGAATAGTTTCATTTTCTTCAACAGTAAGATCTTCAATATTTAACTCTATCTCAAGAGGAGCATCTATAATAGATAGATATATTAGTTAATAGATAGATGGATACAACAATATCAATAGTTTCATTTTCTTCAACAGTTAGATCTTCAATATTCAACTCTATCTCAAGAGGAGCATCTATAATAGATAGATAAATAAGTTAATAGATAGATTGATACAACAATATGAATAGTTTCATTTTCTTCAACAGTTAGGTCTTCAATATTTAACTCTATCTCAAGAGGCGCATCTATAATAGATAGATAAATTAAAAGATCTCACTAACAGTTAAGTTTCTCATTGGTCTAGGGAAGGTTTATAACTATTTTACATAGTAAAGGGTACCAACATACTCCCATGAGAAATCACCCGAAGCAAAAATGCCCCCCCCCCCACCCGAAAAAAAAAATTAAATTGATAGTGGGGTTGGGGTCGACTTAATCCTCTACTATAGAGGCATCTAGGGGCGTAACCGCCAGCAGATAAATGAATAATTTAATTTAATAGATGGATGGATAAAACATATAAAATTGTAATCGTAATACTTAAACTTCTTTATGTAATAGTCTAATGACATATTATCAAACATTATAAAGTAATTATCCTTTTTTCTTTAACATAATTAGTTTAGTATATAAAAAAAAAGAGAATTTGTAATTTCTTTCAACATGAATTGTTTTATTGTACTGATAGTTAGTAAGCTATAAAAATTGGAAAGGATTTTAATGAATATAATAGATTTGAAATCTGCATAAAATTTCAAGGAATTTTTATAAAATTCGTTTTTTGTATAATTCTTTATCTATAAGCGCAAATACAAATTAAATTAAATAATTTTGACATCTGTGATTGGTGGATTGAAAACTATCTGCGCCCTGATTGGAGAAGTACAGTGAAGTGACGTACATCATTCAACCAATTAGAGCGCAGGTAGTTTCCAATCCACCTATCCTATTGGTCAAAATTTATAAACTTAAATTTGATTTGCGCTTTAAAATAATGAATTATATAAAAAACGAATTTTATAAAAAAAAATCCTTAAAATTTAATGCAGATTTCAAATCTATTATATTCATTAAAATTCTTTCCAATTTTTATAGCTTAATAGTTAGGTATAGTTTATATTAAAATCATAATATTTGGATAATGGAAGAAAAGAAAACGAAGTAGCGGGTTTCGTTGTAGTAGCTTTTGATATTTTAAGTTAGGTTAAGTATATGTTAATGATTACCCCGCGGGGTTAGAAAATTGACCCTGCAGGGTTAGAGCCCCCCACAGGTGCTAATAATAGGAGAAAAGCTACTATGAAAATACGACGGAATGCACTACTTTGTTTTCTTTCCATGATCCAAATTTATTTAAACTTAAAACACTTACGTTCAATAATAAGCATGGTTGAAGCAAACATATTCGACTCCACTTCTACTATATTACTCTCCTGTAATAGAATACAATTAATGTTTATGATACTAAAATTCATGTAACCCTAAATCTTACCATTGTAGGGTTATCAAGCCTTGAAACCCCTGCGCTATAGTTTTTGTTAATAAAATAATGGGAGAGGGAATATTTTTTCTTTGTCTTACTCATGTGGGGAGCTTTAACCCTATAAGGCCTATACCTAAGTAATCCAATATAATATAACCTAACCTGACCTCCCCCCCCTTAATACTAATATATTTCATAATAAGAGGATCAGGGAGGGTTTTTGTGCTTAAATAGTCATTTTAAGGAGAATAATCGCATGCTATTACAGCTTACCTGTTTTTCCTGGAACATGGTGTCGGCTCTAGGTTGGACAATACAGGAGAAGTTGGCAGACTGGTATCTGTCCAGCACTGCACGGGTTATGTTACCCAGGTTCAGAGACAGGGTAGACTTCACTGATTCAAACTAGATAGATAGATAGATAGATAGATAGATAGATAGATAGATAGATAGATAGATAGATAGATAGATAGATAGATAGATAGATAGATAGATACATAGATAGATAGGCAGATGGACATCTAAATGAACAAACAGTTATATAAATAGATAGACAGACAGACAGATAGATAGATAGATATTTGTTGTTAATACCTGATTTTTATCGAGTAAAGGATAGACATCTTCAGTTTCTACAACAAAAATGACACCGTCCACAAAATCTTCAATACTATCAAGTCCAACAAACAGGCCCAATTCTTGATTCTCATCCTTTACAATTATATCTAATTTATTTTTATAGAGTTTAAAGTTCTTACTATGTCAGATATAACTACAGATTCAACAAACAAAGTTGTATAGTTTAAACCAAGAAGCAACTGTAAAGTCAAATATTTGTTAATATTTTCCATTATGGCTTTAAATGGTTTTAAAATTTTGATATCCACGAAAAAATGTCTAGAATACGATGCGATAAATAACTAATCTTTTAGTTAACACTTGCATCTAATTAATACATTTAAATAATAATTTATTCCTTCTATCTTTACACACAAAAATAAGAAAGAAAAAACTGATATAATATACATTATAAATCATTCAAATAAACAAACCTTATTTTCCATTGGAATATCTCCACTTCCCTCTTCAGGATTTCCACCACTCCCTTCTTCGTCCTTTTAGACAAGATGACAATATTTTATCTTTAAAAAATGTTTATTTTATTCTGTTCTTGAAAAGCAACTTGGTTGTTTCCCTCGTATATGAACCCTAAGCTTCATTTTCAAAAGAATAAAAATATTTTTTATGATTATTCAAAATTAAGATTGGTTAGGGAAAAAGGAGAAGGGGCTTTTTGAGTAGGTTTCATTTTGATAGCCCAATAATATGAAGTAATCAGTTTTTTTGTCTAGGATATTACTTGTGAAAAAGATGGTTTTAGGCTATTTTTCTGACTACCTATGCCCTGCCTTATAGGCTAGTGGGAAGATTATTGAATTTTGAGAGAGGATAAATATATTTCTTCAAAAAATACATATCCCTTTTATTTGTTGCAAGTTAAGAAGACATTCATATCAAATTATTAAATTATTTGTCATCATTCCTTAGCAGTTTCCATCACTTCATAATCACTAAACTCATTAGCATCTACTTCAACTGCACTTGGCTTGTCCTTCTTTTCAACTAAAATATTAATGTTGCTGATAATGGCTTAAACCCTTTATGCATTTCTTTCTATCTTTATGACTTATAAACAATAAACATACATATATGAAAAAAATTTAATGTTGAAAAATCTCCTAAATTTTTTTTTCAAAATCATCTAATTTTGTTTTAAAAATCATTATGTAGTATCTTTCTGAAGATTGCGAAAGCATGAAACTTTAAGTTAAAGATAAATTAAATTTAAGTAAAAATATTGTTTTACTATAAAATATAAAATTGAAAAAAAATTAGAAAAAAATTTTCTAAGAGGATAACGCCTAATACTCTGGTTCGTAATTTTTGTTACTCTGTATCGTAAGAATTGATACTAAAAACGTAATATCTCTGTATAGCAATAGTTATTACGGTATATAGTACTACATGGTGTTATATATTCATTTTGTTGATACAGCACACTTACGGGTCTAGGTCTAATGCAACCCCAGCGTATCAATTGATACTAAATGAAAAAAATATATTTTACAGTGTAATAGAAATCAAGACTTTGAATAAAATTACATCCTATTATATGAAATAGTAAGATTATAGCAAATGATCTCGCTTACCGCTAGACTGTTATGGTACTCCTTTACAATAAAACTTCTTATAAGTCCTGAGATGGTTTTAGGCTATTTTATTTTCATAAATAAGTAGACATGGTTTTAGGCTATTTTTCTGCCCTTCTATGTCATGTCCCTTCGAATATAGAGCCCCTAGATGCTAGGGGTGAAGCCGCTAATTTGTTATAAAATGTGATACCTGCCAATTGAAGCATATTCACTGCCCATTCTATGGAACATAGGGGATAACATTCAACCTAGAATAAAAACAGATATTATTAAACTTAATAACCTCTTGAATTCTATCTAATCCAGTGTATGCTAAGATTATAGGTCCAAACATTCTTCAGAGACAACTAACTCCTTCGATTTCTTGATGATCAACTAGTGCTTACACGCCACTTATATATAATGCCCTAACTAAGCAGCAGTTGGATTTTTTTTAACTATTAGTAAAACAACAAAGCTTTTAGCTTTAAACACGTACTATCGCATTTAAGTATCATTACAAATTAATAATTTGAAATTCTAATCTTAATTTATGAAATTCTGTGTTTCATGAGGTATCACAATGCATAATGAAGTCATATGTATGTAAAAGACATTCCTTAGTTTTTGTGCAACTGTGCTATCAAAACCAGGCCTTGGCAGCCGCACGTAAGCCGCTTGTAAGCCTGAAGGTATTCAACCTTTTACAATATCAAAAAACATATGGAAGTCTAAACCTTACTCAAATATGACAATCCCTCTGTTATAAAAAAAAACATAAATTGAGGCTTAGATGATGCTGACGCGCGGCTGCCGAGCCTTGATTAGACCGTGCTTCACCTGACAAGTGAGATTGACCCACTGATAATCCTCGGTTATTTTCACTGTCTCCTCGGGAATCACAATAAACTCAGGCAATACTAAATAAAATGATTTTGTTAAAATTTTGCTCACCAAGTTTGCAGACAATAGTATAGATAATAGGTGCATTTGTAATAGGAAGGGAAGAAACATTGCACTGTAGATCACACTTGAACCCAAAGATTAATAAACACTTTCCCTCTTTTATTTACCAAAGAACATTTTTACTTATAATCTTAAGCTACAATGAGGAGGGAAAATTATGTTCATCTTAATTAGGATGTACATCAATTTATCGGCCATTATTTTATTCTTTCATATTCCTTATTTTTATATCAATATTTGCTCTAAAAATGAAAGTGATAATAGTTATTTATCGCATCGTATTCTGAAAAGCTTTCTGCAGATTTTACTTTTATGATTTTTATTTCAATATTTGTGAAAAATTGTCTGTTATATGTTGCTATACATAATTTTTCAGTGTTGCTTAACATTGGATTTAATCCAACGGATTTTAATCAGTTTCGAAGCCATACTAGAATAGTTATTTCTTTTATCGTATTATAAACCGCTTTCCGCGGATATAGAAATATAATACGATGCTGGACATAGTTTTTTTCGTATGGATGAGAACCGGTTCCTATCCACCGTATTCGAATAAATACGAGAAATGTAATACCTTGAATATCCAGGTAGTAGATATCTCCATGATTCTCTCCAGCCTCATTCACTCCGGTACAAGTAAAATTGCCTTCAGTTGAGGATTATTTATTTATTCTTAGTCTATACTTTATAGACACAGAGAGGCAGGTAACAATAGTCTGTTTATAACGTTTTCTTATTCATTGGCTTAACAACTTTAAAGAAATTTATTTTATTTTAATTGGTTGACTCATTAAGTTAAGTGTTCAAACGTTTCAACCTCTAATTGTAATCTACAGTAGGGGTAATCTTATATATCAACATTGGGGATGTACACCAATTTCTCGGCCATTGCCTGATCCCATTAGATTTCTGATATAGACGTACTGATTACAATTTTACAATTAATACTATTAATGCTTTAAAGTCTTAAGAATAAGAATTAAAATCTTTTTGGAAGCGTAACTACTTAAAGGTTAACTTTTTGGAAAATATTTATATAGGTCAGACTATATAGGATGTCCTGCTAAAATACATTTCATCTCTTAAGGTTTAGTGATTTTCTACTGTTCTATAAATTAGTTGGTCTGTTTGTCTTATACTTTTTTATATATCCTTAATATAATTGCTTTAGTCCATTGTTTATAAGAATTCTTAGAAGCAAAGCTACTCTATAAATATACTAAATAATCCTTTCCTTCAGACTCCAATCCAAGATCATACAGGTTTAAAAATGAATCTTCTTCGCCTTCGATTATTTCGTCATTCCTAAAAAGTAACAAGGATGACAACATCCATAAAAGCGAAGCTCTTAAACGGTAGGACAAACGGACATTAACACTTGTACAGTGTCAGGACTGAATAATCAGAATATAAATTAATAAGAGTCAAAGCAAAATTGTGAGTAAATTTTTTGAAAAACTTCTTGCCAGATAATGTTTATGGACATACTTACATTTTTAGGACTTGATTATAGAGTTTCTTTGCTTATAATATTGTACTATGTTGTCCCAGGAATCAGTATACCAAAAAACAGAACAATCGGATAATTAGATCACATAAAAATTTGTTGTCAAAAAAGTAAAATACCAACATGTTTAAAATGGACGTACGGACAATCTGGTAATGATTATAGAGTTGCTACGCTTTCTAAATCGTACCTAACTACTACAGGAATCATCAAAGTGCAAAGATTGAAATTGATAGGACAATTCTAACATGATTAAATTAACGAAAAAAGCTATCCGTCTCAGACGGACGGACGGACCGACCCTAATTATAGAAAAGCTTCGCTTTTGATTATTACAGAAACAAGGATGACAGCATCGTATAAGCAAAACTTGCAAATTAATATTGTGATTTTGTAGGGTGTTTAGTTTATGTGTGAAAGAAATATGGTGGTGTCTGTTTGTCTTTCTCAATAAAATTTCGTGTTTCTAATTTAAATACTATTTAGAAATCTTTCTGCGCTATAAGTAGTAGAAAATAATATCGAGTCATTTGGCTTTTTTTCACTCATATACAAATCACATACCAAAATCAATTATTTTACATTTTTAGACTAAATGAAAATAAACCTTTTTTTATGTTTATCTTTAATACCAAAAACATTTTAAGGCCTAACGATAAAATCTGTATCAGAACTTAGATTCTATTCAAGCTAATAAAAAAGCAACACCCAGGGAGGCAGGGGACAATAAACATTAAATTTCACTGGTACACAAAGTTTTATAACCACATTATCTTATTTGTTGGCTCAAAAACTTTGGATACTTTTGTTAAATTGATTGGTTGGTTCAAAATTATAAGTGTCAATTTTCAACGAATAATTTTAGTCTAAAGAAGAGATAATTTTGTCTATCATCAGTGGGGATGTACATCAATTTATTGTTCAATGTCTTATCCTTTAAGATCTCTGGTCAGAAGCATAAGTGCATTCTCTCTGTAAAAAAATAAATATATAACGCAATAAAAACCTTTTTACAGCTTCTTTCTTATTTACTTTCCCCACTTTACTTCCTATTTAAAAGAATAGTAAAAAAATTTTGTTATTTAAACAGTGACATCTTTTTTTATAAATATATTAGATAAATAAAGGAAAATTTTATTATTTGCAAGCATTTAATTCTTTTATTTTAACCTTAAGTATTTCCATGTTATACAGTTATCAAGTATTTCAAATTTTAAGATGATGAAATAAGTCCAGCCATTTTTTCACATTTTAATGTTTGAGATAAATTGAAATGTCAGGTATAAATTTTTTTAGTTATAAAGCGACTCTATAATTCACTTTGTCTGTCTTTTCATACGTCAATCAGTTAGACCATAATGCCATGTTGTAATAGGATTTTCTCAACTGCTATTTAAGAAACACATCTTGAATTTTCAGTGAAGATTCTTATGACCTGTGCAGTGTGCACATCAAGTCTGTGCTTTTTTTGTCAGTCTATTTCTCTTTCATACTTCAAAAGATGAAAATACTTATTGTTATATATTTTCGTGATTTTCTTTGATTATTTTAATATTCTCTCTTTTTCTTGATTTGATTGCAGGACTATTCTAGTTTATTCAGTAAACTTTACATTGTTTATATTGGTTTAGAAGGTAAGCCATGCCCTAAGCCCAGTGGTTTAATTTGATATGAAAGGAAAGTGTTAATTTCCTTTTGCAAGAATAAGATACACTCAACTTAGCATCCTTTCCCTTCTAGATAATTACCTTTACAAAGGTTTTCCGCTGAAACTAAGTAAAACAACATTATATGTTCTTACATATTATCCAAAAAAAAAGCTTGGATTTCCTTTCTTGGTGGAATAGTTCCAGGGATCTAGGTGATAAGATAATAGAAGATCAATCGATTTACAAACAAGAATAACCCTTTCTGTAGATTAAAATTATTGGTGGAAAAGTTTAGACACTAAATCATGTTACTTTAATAAATTAAGTTTAAGTTTAGTCAATGGCTTTGCTGATATCAGAATAACAAAACTTAAATATCCTTATTTAGATTTTTGTCTTATATTTTAAAGTCAATAATTCTTCTAATATTTTAATACTAAAGGTTTCGCCCCTAGCCTCTAGGGGTGTTGCCCCAAGAGGTAATAAAAAAGAATTA
This sequence comes from Acartia tonsa, assembly GCF_053477335.1. NCBI lineage: Eukaryota > Metazoa > Arthropoda > Copepoda > Calanoida > Acartiidae > Acartia > Acartia tonsa. Next base: position 62,317,335 of record NC_137260.1, on the reverse strand, counting down.
AGTAACTCTGGAGCTGCCATCACTAATTTCAAATATTTTTTTTTAATTGAGGAAGATTTTTTTGTTTTTGGGAGGGTTGGAGGTGTCCCACCCCCTAAGAAAATAGCCTAAAACCACCACAGGATCAGTAGGTATATTTTCCTGAAGAGTAGAATCCGATCGGTTCAGTGGTTACCAAGATCTTAATGGACAGACAGACGGACGGTTAGACAGACATCAAGCTACTTTGTATTATAGATAAATGTTCCTCTGAAACTTCCTATATTTCATATTTCTTAAGCATTCAGCTGTAATGTAAAAACACTATAACAATTTTGCTCATCTATTCAAGTAATGCAAAGAGTTAAAAGGAAAATGAAAAGCATATTTTTTTTCTTTTGCACATGTACATGATAAAGGAAATCATTTAGAAAAAGCTAGGTTTATCTAAGATTAGAATTGGTCAGTAAGATATACAAGTTTTCCGGAATTTTAAAGTTAGGGGGAGATTTGAAATCTGCATCAAATTTTGAGGATTTTTTATAAAATTCGTTTTTTCTATAATTCTTTATCTAAAAGCGGAAATGCAATTTAAGTTAATTAATTTTGGCATCTGTGATTGGTGGATTTAAAAAATCTGCGCTCTGATTGGATAGCGTACATCATTCAACCAATTAGAGCGCAGATAGTTTAAAATCCACCTATCCTATTGGTCAAAATTAATTAATTTAAAATGCATTTCCGCTTTTAGATAAAGAATTATACAAAAAACGAATTTTATAAAAAAATCCTTAAAATTTGATGCAGATTTCAAATCTCCTCCTAACATTAAAATTCCGGAAAACTTATATATCTTATTGGTCAGTCTATCCTCAAGATTATTCCTGAAACAAATAATTTTAGTGTTTTTACTCCACTTATGATATGTTTAATTTAGGATATTTTTTGACATTATTAATTCTATTATAATCTAATTATTGATCTAAATGGTAGTTCCTAGGTATTTAGGCACCTTGTAATAAATGAAACATCTTCCCTTCTAATTCGAATGACTTAGAACACCGATATAAAAAAAAACCCTACTTCGTAGATATTTAATTTGAATTTTTGTTCTGATTTAGAAATATAATTTCTTATATACTGATAGTACTGTCATTTTTTTTGCCCTACTAACTTACTCTTTTAAAACATATTTAGTGACCTCTGGTAGATCTACCATATCTTCGAGTTGACAAAGAAGAGTAGCGTTGCCACCCTTACACCATTCCTGACAGACGGACTGACGAACATAGTATATTATAGCGTAGCCTCGGTACTTAAACTACTAGCTTACTTTTTCCAAGCGTATTTAGTGACCTCTGGTAGGCCCATATCTTCAAGATCACAGAGGAGGGTAGCGTTCCGGACAGACTGACTGACACACATTTCAAATCATAGATTAGCCTCGCTACTAAAACTACTAACAAGCATATTTAGTGACCTCTGGCAGACCCATATCTATAAGATCACAGAGGAATTTAGCGTTCCGGGCAGACGGACGGACAGACATAGTAAATCATAGAGTAGCTTCGCCTTAATACTAATAACTTACTTTTTCCAAACATATTTAGTGACCTCTGGCAGGCCCATATCTTCAAGTTGACAAAGAAGAGTAGCGTTGCCACCCTTATAGCATTAATGACAGACGGACTGACGGACAAAGTATATTATAGAGTAGCTTCGCTATAAAACTAGTAACTTACTTTTTCCAAGCATATTTAGTGACCTCTGGTAGACCCATATCTTCAAGTTCACAAAGGAGCGTGGCGTTGCCACCCTTATAGCATTACTGACATACGGACGGACGGCCAAGTAAATCATAGAGTAGCTTCGATGCGAAAATTACTAACTTACTTTTTCCAAGCATATTTAGTGACCTCTGGTAGGCCCATATCCTTAAGTTCGCAGAGGAGGGTAGCGTTACGGACAGTCGGACGGTCAATCAAAGTAAATCATAGAGTAGCTTCGCTACTAAAAACTACTAACTTACTTTTTTCCAAGCATATTTAGTGACCTCTTCAAAATCACAGAGGAATTTAGCGTTCCGGACAGACGGACGGACAGTCAAAGTAAATCATAGAGAAGCTTCGCTACTAATACTAACAACTTACTTTTTTCCAAGCATATTGAATAATGACCTATGGTAGACCAATATCTTCAAGTTGACAGTGGAGGGTAGCATTACGGATAGACTTACGGACACACATTTCAAATCATATAGTAGCCTCGCTGCTAAAACTACTAACTTACTTTTTCCAAGCATATTTGGTGACCTCTCGCAGGCCCATATCACCAAGTTGACAGAGGAGGGTAGCGTTACGGATAGACGGACGGACAGACATAGTAAATTATATAGTAGCTTCGCTACTAAAATTACTAACTTACTTTTTCCAAGCATATTTAGTGACCTCTGGCAGGCCCATATCTTCAAGTTCACAGAGGAGGGTAGCGTTGCCACCCTTGAATATTTCCTCGCCGTTGCTCATCACCTGACCAGCACTTGCAGTATCTAAAATAATATTAGAGTAATGAACGGATTTCTATCTGTGTTTCTGTACCTTAAAATCTTGCTAACCGCTGTACCGACATGGTTCTCCTGTGCAGTAAAGCTTCTTATAGGTCTAGGGAAGGTTTATAACTATTTTTTTAAGGGTGGGTACCTCTAACACTCTATGTGAAATTAACCCTGAAAAAAATTACCACCCTTAAAATTTATTTTACTTATCTTTTACCACCCTGAAATACTTCCTCACCGCTACTTATGGATGTTTTCAACTCAGTTTTCCTTGTTTTTACCAAATCGGTTTATAAGGGTTTAGTTAATTATTTCAATGAATGATTTTGTGAGGGCGTAATTTGAAAATACAAAAATTCATAAATTTGAATTGTGGATCATGTTTTCCAAAAAAAATCTAATGTAGCATATCAAATTCCAACCAATTATTAAAACTTTCTGATGCTGATTTCTGTAATAAGTAAGATACAATTCAAAAGCATTTGCTACAGATTTACATGGGAATTTTGTATATATATTATGAAATATTGAAAGCGCTGTTACTTTGTGTTTGTCATTGATCCTTATTCTGTTTGACTTGTTAAGATTTGGCTTCATGGATGTTTTCATCCTTGTTATTTTAAAAACATGTTTATCTACTCCTGAAGCTTCTCAGAAGTTTCCTAGTTTAAAAATGATTGAGACAAATTAAATCAGAGAGAAAGGAAAATAATATTAACCAAAAACAATTGGCAATATGTCCTGAAAAAAAACATTTTAACAAAAATTATTTGGGTTTGGGGGAGAAAAAAGCGTATTTCATATGTTTATATTCGGTTAGGTTTTAAGAGTCCTGCAGGGTTAGAACCCCGTAAGGATAGTACTCCTTATTTTTTATACTTTTCACAAAATCTACCAATCCATGTGTCTCTGAGTTTAACAAAGTTTGTCTAGATTTTACCTAGATAAACCATCAAGGTAAATCAAAGAAACTCTTCTATTTCTTCAACTTAAATCTGAAGGGTTACTATGTGAAATAATTTAAGAGAAAACATTTCTTAATAAAAAAATTAAAAGGTCTCTGAAAATTGTTAAAAACTGTTCTTTGGTTAAAAACAAACCTATGTTTTCTTTTTGTTAAACTTTTATTCCCAAATTGGAGTACTTAATTTTTACCTAGTTAAAAACATAAAAACAGCACTGTTAAAATTTGTAGATGGTTTGACTTAAAGTAAAGAATTATCAACTGATCAAAAATAAAGTTATAGTCTAAAGCAACAGCTAACAGAACATTTTCTTTTCATTCTTTCTTTTTTCATTTTATATTCATTTATATGTATTTCATTAGGATTCAACATAGTTATTACTATGCTATAAATAAACCTAATAATGAGGAAAAAATATGGATATGTTGTTTTTTATGCTTCTATATATTGATTTCACGGACTGGTAAAATATAACAATAAGGTAGAGTTCCGTTAAAACTACAAAAATATTGCTTTTTACAGCGAAGCTTTTTCATAATTATGGTTTGTACATCCGTACATAACAGAGCTAGCTCTACTCTTTCTTTTCAAACATGGGATGATGATCCTAGTAACAATTAGGTACAATTTAGAAAGCGTAGCAACTTTATAATCGTTACCAGCAAGTCTATACGTCAATTTTAACCATTTTAAACTATCAACATGATGATTCTTAAAGAGAGACAGAACGACCAAGATTAAGAATCATTTAATCAATAGTCTAATGTAATAAAATTATCTTTTATGTGATTCCTTTTTTGCTATTTCATATAATTAGTTGTATTGTATTCTTTTACAAAGAAATAGATATATCTACTTATTGTTTACTTATTTACATCATAGGCAAGAGATGGTAGGGTGTATAATTGTCATATACCCCCCCCCCCCCCCAATTAGTAATAAGGCAATAAATAGCTTCAATGAACATAAAAAAGTAAAACATTATTCTTATCTAAATACTATAATGGGGGGGGGGGTGGAGTATTAAACGACAAATTTCCAAATCTCCCACCACCCCACTTCCTCACCCTCTCCTCAAATATAAATGTTGTTTACGCCCTTGTGTACACAATAATGTGGTTATGCACAATTTGTGTTTTCTTTGTACATTGCATTCTATTCATATTTTACCAAGAGATCTATAACAGCTCTAGATAAGAGACTTAAGACTCTAGGGGGCTAGGTGTCGCTTCGGGTACTAGACCTATATCTCCACGCACCTTGGAACGTACTTGCAATTGCAATGATTGCGGTGTAATGCGTCCAATCACCCATCAGACAACCAACTCTCTGAGATGCACGACCTTTGTCTGAGAAGTCCCAACTGTGCACGGTAGCGAGTTGCGCCTGTTTTGGGCCAAGGCATTCCCCCCACTCTAACTATTTACGTCGCGCATCTGACATAGTAGCAGTGGGAACAATTTTTAACGTCTTTAGTTATGACGCGGTGTCGGACCGAGATTCGAACCTATCACCTTCCCGACGACGAGCGGATGCGCTACGTGTTGAGCCACGGTCGCGGGTTTTATAACAGCTCTAGATACATTCATAGCTTCTTTTGGTTTAGTTAATAATGTATAGGTGTATAACCGATACAACTACCTGTCCCAGTTGGTAAGGACCTTTTTAGTCTGCTAGCAAATTGCTTTCTGCTCTTTATTAGCGACTTTACTGTCTATATATTTATTTCCGAAGCTATTGACTGATATTCAAAGACCCGATTGAAAGTTGGCAAAGGGTCCTCACACCATGGGTACAGTTACATATAGCTCTTGCCTATTTTAATTGTTTTACTTTAATTTTAGATGTTCAAAAATGTATTTTAAAAAGTATATTTTTTAGTGATTTTAAGAAAAACTCTTCCAAAATAAAGTTTTCTGTTAAAATTAGCACTTTCAGAAAACCTCCGCTGTTTCTTTCAAATTCAATATTTAAGTATCTATTTTATTACAATACTCTATTAATTTTACTCCTCAAAAGAAAAGTAATAAGCTACCTTTTTTCCTTGTAATATTAAAAGTAACATATCTTTTTTAATATCAAAATACATACATATCTTTAAGTATCGAAGATGCTCTATGATTCGAACTGTCTGTCTGTAAGAAACAGTATGATGAAGGAAACGTTAATTTCTCAGTCTGCTATTCAAGATAAACGGCTGAAATGTAAGATTCACTATTACAATGATCATCCATTACATAATTTACTTGGCTCGTCGGTCTGTCGGTTATGCTCTGATTTACTCAACTGCTATCTTAAATCAAATTTACATGTGTTTTTCTTTGATTATTTATAAGTTAGAACGCTGACACATTTTTAATAAGGATTTTTCTGACCAATACTGATGTTGTTTTTAAAGATATTAATAGTTATTTCTCGCATCCTATTATAAACGGCTTTCCGCGGATATAGAAAGTACAATTATGAGATTAAAACTAGTTTTTTTAGCCCCGAGGTGCCGAAGGCGCCGGCTAAAAAAACTGGTTTTAATCTTATGATTGTACATTTCTATATTCGTAGAAAGCTGGATTTAATACGATGCTAGACATAGTTTTTTTTGTATTGATGAGAACCGGTTTCTATCCACCGGATTCAAATGAATACGAGAAATGAGTTTAATGCATTATTGATATAAAATAATTTGTACTTTATTCAATAAATAAGTTAACTAAGAACTTTCTACAAAATATATTAGATAACTAACTATTTTGTATCAAATATAATTAAGGAAAAGGTTTATGTAATAGTTAGACTGTAAAATTAGATTAAAAAGTTATTTTATGTAATTAACCACATAGCGTTGCCTCAAATTGTTCATTGTTCAATGCTAAACTTCCAATTCCAGTATAACCTAGCCTTATGTAATGAACAAAAAGCGAAGAAATACCCCCCTTTATATTCACACTAGCGGCTTAGCCCCTAGCCTCTAAAAAAAATAAAAAATAAAAATAATTTCTGGTGCTTCGAACCATACTCTCCCCCCCCCCCCCCAATTATTTTTTTGAGGGGGGGGGGGAATTTCAATTTTTGGAGGGTGGGGGGTGTCCCACCCCCCCCCCCCCCAAGAAAATAGCTTAAAACCACCGCAGGACCAGTAGAAGAGTAGAATTTGATCGGTTTAGTAGTTAACGAGATCTTAAGGGACAGACAGACGGACGGATAGACAGCAGAACGGACGGACAGACAGACAGAACGGACGGACAGACATCAAGCTACTTTGTATTATAGATTACATAAGGACGGTGGAGGTTTTGTGATAGACTTGACACTGTTGAGAGAAACAGCCATATTTTCCTGTTTACAACTATAAAAACTTTACAGGTAAAAATTAGACAAATCTTCATACCTACTAACGGCCGAAAATAGTTTTCGTAATTAATGTCTGTTTCAATTTAACTAAGGCATTTGACACAATTACATAATCAAATATACTTACAATAGACAATGACCAGAGTTAATCAGACACATCTACATAGCTACCAAAGGACATCTTTGGTTTTCATAATTAAGGTATGTTTGAACTTAACTAAGACATTTGACACAATTACAGAATCAAATATACTTACAATATATAATACTTAGAGCATAAATGGAAACATCTTTAAAAATTAATGTTTTAATTTAACTAAGGCATTTGACACAAAATCAAATATACTTACAATAGACAATGACCAGAGCATAATTGGACACGTCTCCATTTCCCGCCAAATTTGTTGCCTGACAGGTATAGTTGCCAGAGGACTCTCTGCCGGCAGGAATCACCAGGGTGCCATTAGCACATTCACTAAAATAAAATATTGAAATGAAAGTGTCAGAAGGTCTGACTGTCAGTCTTTCTAAGCGTTTCATATAGGTTGAGGGATGTTTTATATTTCTTTTGGTTCAGGGTACCTCCACCTTCAAAAAAGAAAATGCTCATAGAAAAAAAAGTCTTCCAAATTTTTACGTTTTATTCTTAAAGCTAAAATCAAAAATGGAGGGCAGATTGTTTCTAAATTAAAGAAAATACATCCCAGGCCCTATTTGAAACTTCTCTGAACCTTCCCTGGACCTATGAAAAGCTACCCTGTAAAGGATTCAGTGGTTAGCGAGATCCTTTAGTACAGACAAACATCCTGTTACTTTATTATATAAAATATGAATATGATATATTCAAATATTTACAGAAAAAAACTTATATAAAAGATAAAGTAGACTATTTCCTTTTAAATTTGGTTGAGAAAATTTCTAACTGAATTGATTTTTTTTATATATAAAAAAATTTGGCATTACCTGCAATCCTCAAGAAGTTCTCCATCCTTGAACCAAGCATACTCATCAACCTCAAGAGGATTTCCGTCCTTGAGTACACACTCCAGCTCAATATTATGGTCAGAGTCAGTGTTCTCAATTAACAGGCCATATTCTTCATCATCTAGCGTCACAGTGTCATCTGCTTTCATCTCAAGTTCTACTTCGGGGGGAACTAAAATGGTTTAAATGTCTTCAATAATTGTATTGATAGTAAAACAAGAGTGAAAACATTCAGAGAAACGTGTCATAGAGATAATCAAATTTTAAATAAGTAAAGGAAAACAGGAGTAAAAGGCTGGAATCAATTATTTCAACAACAACAAAATTGTTAAGGCTGCTAGCTGCCAAACAACTGACTAGTACATTATTTGAGTTTAGCTATTTCAGATTATTTCTTTGCCTTCCTAGGCAAGTTATAATAAATATAACATGTAGGTTAAGCTGTTTGGTAGCTGGAAGTCTTTATAGTTCATATATTTTCAATTCGATTACGCATGTATTAAACTCTAAGTCTATTAAGGTTACGCATCACACAAAGCAGAGTGTCTTGTGAGTGTTCCCTTACTGACTAACTTCAAGGATTATGCAGTTAAGGTTGCAAAATAAATTGGCGTATTTCCTTAAAGTGCATATTACAACATATTCCCCCTCATTTTTTTTTTTTGATAAATTAAAAATATGGCGGGGGAAGCTAGTGTTAGTATTTAATGGGTAACCCTGCAGGGTAAGAGGACCCTGTAGGGGTTAGGCATATGGAAGAAACTACTCCTCCTTCCTAATTTTTAGTTAATATAAATCTTATGAGGGAGGTGGTAAATGATTAACGGGTACTTAACAGAGCAACAATTACTCTTTTGAATAATCCATGAAAGAGAGATATACAGTTTGACAATTTAGGAAGTTTTCCAAACCATTCATATCTCTTTCAAAAATAACCCCCTTTTAAATCTTTTCTTTTTTAATTATTTGTTTCCAACCATTAACTACAAAATCCTTGAATAGTGTTAATTTATTAGTAGATTTTTATATAAACTGGACTTTGGGTTTTGGGTTGAGCAAAATGGGTTTAAAAAAACTCAAATAAAATCTGTTTATATGTGTGTAACTACTAAATAATTAAAAACAAAAGAAAAATGAAATTTAGTTTTGTGCCTGAAATAGAATAAAAATTCTAAAATTATAATTTGATATAATTCTATGTATTGCATTAATCGACTTCTTAATCACATATTCTTACTTTCTTATATCTTTTTAAACATAGATCTAATTTTTAAAAATCCACAAAAGTGTAACTCAACATATCAGATGGTGAGACAAACGAACATTAACAAATATAGAGTTACAACGCACTTAATGTTCAATTTCTTTTTAAAAACTAAACAGAAATTCCGTATATAAATGTATCTCAAAATTACTTGAATACGGTATGCTAGGCTTTCTAGATTATACCTAACTGTCACAGGAATCATTAAACCAAGTTCAAAATGGATAGTACAATTTAACATACCTAAATCAACGATTAGTTAATTACCTATGGACGTTCAGACTGACGTACCGACCCTAAATGAAGAAAATCTTCGTTTTGAAAAAAAAATGGTACAAGAATGAAAACTTACATATAACTTGAACCTGAATAACTTGTGATTGTCCGTGACCTGTTCTGGCATTGTCTGCCTCGCAATAATACTCCCCAGACATTACTCTGTCATGTATATATATGTATTAGAATAGATATTATGTATGTCAGAATGTCTGTCTGTCTGTCTGTGACCTGTTCGGACATTGTCTGCCTCACAATAATACTCCCCAGACATTACCCTAGTATTTAAATATATATGTGTATTAGAATAGATATTATGTCTGTCAGTGTGTCTGTCTGTCTGTCTATCCGTGACCTGTTCTGGCATTGTCTGCCTTGCAATAATACTCCCCAGACAATACCCTACTATATAGATAACTAGATAATTATGTCTGTCTGTCTGCAAGTGTCCGTTCCTGGACTGTTAAATAATAGACTCATTTACTATTTAATTGAAGACATTGCAATCTTTAATGATACCCATTACAATGCCGATTTTTTAGTAGCGAAGCTACTCTATAATTCACTTTGTCCGTCAGTCCGTAACGCTATGGGGGAAACGGGATTTTCTCAGCTCCTATTCAAGATATACAGCTGATTCCTATGACATATGTTCATCTAATCTATACATTGTTTTGTCCATCTGTCTGTTACTTGGGGTGCTAGATCGATTCCTAGATTTTTAGGTAGAAGGCTTTCATAGATTAATCTATTTTACATTCAAAATATTTTTACCAAGTTTTATTAAAATTTCTTTATTAATTTGGGTGCTAGATCGATTCCTAGATTTGTAGGTTTTCGGGATTTTCTCTATTCCTATTCAGGATTGACGGCTAAAATTATCAGGATTGAATATGCTTATATTCCTCATCAAGTTTCATCAAGATTTGTCTATCAATTGCGGTGCTAGATCGATTCCTAGATTTTTTAAGTTTTCGTGATTCAAAGGTTGCGTGATTTTAAAGGCTTTGTGATTTCCCTATCAAGTTTAATGATTATTGTATGACACGGCTCTATAGTAAATTTTTTTTCCCGATATCCATTCATAATTTTTGAGCTTCGCTACTTATGGATGTTGTCATCAATTGTTATTAAAGCAATTTATAATGCAAAGTTTTAAAGAATATACATGTTCGAACAAGACCGAGTCATTCAAAATTGATTAATACCTGATGACTAGAGGAAATCCCTTTTACTTAATTTTCATATAAATAATAAATCTTGGAATTACTATAAAACATCAGACAATGCAATGTAAGGGTAATTTGGAAGTGATTCTACACAAGTTTCAAATGTAGCACAAATTCACTAGCTTCCAGAAAATTTGTAACTGTCTATAATTTTAGCTACTCTAATTATACTCATAAATGTGGTTCTGTGTATGCTTTATTTGAAATTATCTTTAAATGCATATATGTTCCTAGCTGGTGTCAGAAGTAGCAGGATGGAGCTACCCTCCTCTGCATTTATCATCATTGTCAGGTTTTCTTTTTCTTCCAATACCTCTGAGTCTTTATACCTGAAAATAAAAAAAATTTTAAAAATGCAAAATAACAACAGATTTTGTTTTATCATGATTATTTATTTAATAATACACTAAAATTCAGGTATCTTGAGGGAAAAGACAATGGATATATATAAACAAAATCAATAAAAAGCACCCAAAGTATTGAGCCAATGAATAGGACAACGTGAAAATAAAACTTTAGGTATCAGTGTAATATTCAGTCCACTGTTCCCTCCCTGTCGGGAGAATAGTATGAATATTTTCTTAATTATTGTAAGTTTGACCTTAACAAAGCTTTTGATGTATTTGCATCTTACCATGTAATTGTAGTTCCATTTGGAGGATTTGCTTACTAGGAAAAAATTAGAGACAAAACAGTATTCTTTTGTTTCGGAATATAATGCGAATAATATATCCTTAATTAAAGTAAGTTTGACCTCAACAAAGCTTTTGATATAATTTCAACTAATCATGTAATTGTAGTTCCATTTAGAGGATTGACTTCATATAAGCAAAATTAGAGACAAAATAATTTTTCAGATAAATAATCTTTTCCTATTTAATGACCTAAGCAAATAATAAGAATATATTCTTTATATATGTAAGTTTGACCTCAACAAAGCTTTTGATATAATTTGCAACTTACCATGTATTTGTAGTTCCATTTAGAGGATTAGCTTCATAAGAACGATCTTAGAGACAAAATATTTTTTGAGATAAATAATCTTTTCCTATATAATGACCTAAGCAAATAATAAGAATATATTCTTACTTAATGTAAGTTTGACCTCAACAAAGCTTTTGATATATTTGCAACTTACCATGTAATTGTAGTTCCATTTAAAGGATTCGCTTCATAAGAACAAACTATTTCAGTATCTTCTCCTTCGATAACTGTCAAATTCCTTTGCTCAATAGTTACTATGGGGGCAACTGAAATATAAAATAAAGAATTATTCTTTATTTTATTTTTTTATAGAATTTTCTGAACTGAATAGATAGATGATAGAAAAATCGAATTTCTTATTTCTCTCTCCCTCTTTCTTTCTCTTTCATTCCCTATCACTATCTCTGAATTTCTATCTTTCTTTTTCTTTCTATCTCTCTTTTTTTAGTTTTCCCTTCTTTCCTTCTCTCTCTCTCTCTCTCTCTCTCTTTCATTTTTCTGTCGTTCTTTCTTTTTATTTTTTCCTTCTTTCTAAGTTTATATTTCACTCTATCTATCTGGAATTATCTATTTACTCATTTCATTCTCTCTTATATTTCTCTTTCCTTTTTTCTCTATCTCTCTCACACACACACACACTCTCTCTCTCTCATTCTCTCTCTCTCTCTCTCTCTCACTGTGTTAATCCATATGTCAAAAAGAACAAAAGAGAATGTTGATTAATGTACAAATAAATATTCTATTTATGAAAAAGATGATCAATCCTTGGCAAAATTTCTTTGTACATTTAACCAAAACTATCTTGACTGTCATACTATACATTATAAACACTAATTTTTATAAACAGCCCGATCCTACCCTTTTTAATGCAAATCAAGCACTAAAAATTCGACCTATTCTTTACAAAATAATGGGTATAGGGTAGTTCTTTTTATATGCCTAACCCCTGCGTCGGGCCTAAATCTGTGGTACCCCATGTATTCTAACCTTACATGGCCTAATGTAATAAACACTTACAATCGAAACACTGCTACTCCCACGCTGCTATTTGAAGTAAATGTACACAAAATTGATGCTCAACAAAGGGCATAAAATAAGACAATGCTAGGTGATGATATGTATTGCCATCAAAGAGGGAAATGAGGCATAAACTTGCTTTGTGGCTACTCAACACAAAAAAACCATTTCATTTATAAACCTTTATAAAAGAAACGTTTTTCAAAATATTAGATTGAAAAATTCCACCGCTCTCCAAAACATTATTATAAGTTATTTTACCTTCCCTTAAAAAATTATAAAATTATGAACGTTCATGGTTTAAAGCAAAAAAATACTTACAAAGAACGTCAAGTACTGCAGGATATTCCATTGGTTCGGCTAAAGCTGGGTGTTCTACACGACATCTAAACAAATTGTTTTAATTCAAATATCAGAGATGTTCAATATACAAATGTATTCATTCGTTTGACAAAAGTTAACTATAATTGTAAAACATGTATGGAAAAATGTGAAGAAACATAATAAAATTATTTGATCTAGTGCAGTTCACGGTAAAATGTTCCTGGTAACGATTAATTCCAAAAATCTATTAACTTTAAAGGCTGCTTACGGCCGATCGGTTGAACCAAAAGGCCTAAAAATTAAAGGAATAGTCATTACTCAAAAATGCACAGTTATCTCGCAAAATGCGCGAAAAACACTTATTTTGCGCGTTTTTTCTTCAGTAAAGCTTTCCCTCTGCATCATTGGATCATGGCTATTTCATATTATTTATAGGCCTTTTTTATATCACTTAACACCGTGTGGGTCATGCATATTTAGCCGTTTGGCAGCTAGCAACCTTTAAAGTTCATAGATTCAATATTGAAAATTTGAGTACCCCCCCCCCCCCCCCCCGAAAGCGAACTATGAACTCTGGTCGCAGCGCTCGGCTCCCTTGCCTGCCTAGCCGCAGCGCTCGGCTCCCTAGCATAAAACCTAACCCAACCTAAAATAGTTGTTCGTCGGTAGTGTGGGGTGGGGGGGTACAAAATTGAAAAAAATTGACAAAAAAAATTTCTAAGAGGATAACGCCCATATTCTAAGCAAATCAGTAGGTAATTTCTAAGAATTTGATAGTACATACTGTTTGATTGTAGGCAGAGCAATGGCCACAAATTGATGGACATCCCCAATGTTAAAACTCAGAGTAACCACTTCTTTACATTACAATTAGTGGGTAAAACGTTAACTTGATTAAACAACCAATCAAAATTCAATGAAAGTTCTCAACGTATAAGAAAACGTTGTTATAAAGCTCTGCGGACTAGTATAATCAATAGTTCAATGTCCCCTCCATCCCTGAATTATAAGTCCAGACAAAATATACATACATATTAATCAATGTCCCCTCCATCCCTGGATTATAAGTCCAGACAAAATATACATACATATTAATCAATGTCCCCTCTATCCCTGGATTATAAGTCCAGACAAAATATACATACATATTAATCAATGTCCCCTCCCTCCCTGGATTATAAGTCCAGACAAAATATACATATATATTAATCAATGTCCCCTCCATCCCTGGATTATAAGTCCAGACAAAATATACATACATATTAATCAATGTCCCCTCCATCCCTGGATTATAAGTCCAGACAAAATATACATACAAATTAATCAATGTCCCCTCCCCCCCTGGATTATAAGTCCAGACAAAATATACATACAAATTAATCAATGTCCCCTCCATCCCTGGATTATAAGTCCAGACAAAATATACATACAAATTAATCAATGTCCCCTCCCTCCCTGGATTATAAGTCCAGACAAAATATACATACAAATTAATCAATGTCCCCTCCATCCCTGGATTATAAGTCCAGACAAAATATACATACAAATTAATCAATGTCCCCTCCATCCCTGGATTATAAGTCCAGACAAAATATACATTACATATTAATCAATGTCCCCTCCCTCCATCCCTGGATTATAAGTCCAGACAAAATATACATACATATTAATCAATGTCCCCTCCATCCCTGGATTATAAGTCCAGACAAAATATACATACATATTAATCAATATCCCCTCCATCCCTGGATTATAAGTCCAGACAGAATATACATACATATTAATCAATATCCCCTCCATCCCTGGATTATAAGTCCAGACAAAATATACATACGGTGCATTATTTGCCAAATGTACCACTTTTCTGCACTACCTCTCCGATTTTGTTAATACTCTATATTTTGGTCCGTTGGGTCATTCAAGGATGCTGGATGGCCAAAAAAAAGTTTCAGAGTCCCTGGATGTCTAGATATCTAGTTATCTATGAAGGTAGGTAACAAAAATGTAAAAAACACCCATTTTTTCACAATTTTAAAAATTAATTTTTTCATCAATCTTACATCCAATCTATACATTTTATACACCAAAATGATCGTTTATTCATGTAAAAAGCGCACATAATGCTATTTTGGCCAAAACTCTAATTTTACAGGGTGTCCAACAAAAAGTGTATTTTGGATATCTAGCGTAATACCCAAAATACCTGTCCGAAAAAAATCATTTTTTTGGGCTTAAATCCTGTGTTTTATCTGTGTGCATATGCGGTATATAACGGTTCGGACCACCCGGGACTATAAGGTTGTCAAATTTCACTTTGGGACACCCTGTAAATGTGATTTTTGCGTCTGTAGAGCTAAAACTTGGTCCAAATTGGCTATTTTTTTTCAAATTACTCTAATATTTGTCTTAGTATGTTAGGCCATAGTGTTTTCTGACCAGATCAATGTTTTCATATTTTTTGGACACCCTGTATTTTCAAAAAAAAGAAAAAAAAATTTTGTTTTTTTTTTAATTTTTTTTCTATTTTTAAGTTACTTAAAACTGTCATATAGATACAGATTTTGACTAATAACAATAATATTTGCCTATTTTACAATTTTTTACACTTTTGGGACACCCTGTGCATGTTTTTGAAAATTGATGGTTTTTGCCCATTTTTGGGGGGAAGGAGTCGTTTTAGGGCCATAGACTATTTCTTCATTTTTGTAGAACTTTTTAAGACACATCATTTGTTATTTATGCAAAAACCGCAAAAACCGAACCGTTTTGCCGTTATTCACCGCCAAAGGCAGAATTTTTTACGTTTTTTGCCGTTCCCGAGGTTCTAATGGGCATTTGTGGTAAGAAGGCGTTGATTTATCAAGATAACTGTGAAATACCTTTATTTAGGCATTTTAATTTACTAAATTTCATGTGAAGTAAATATTTTTGTATATCCAACCGATTTTTGTTAAAAGGAATTTCAAATGCACATGATTTATGTTTCTTTTATCACTTATGTTATAGCAATTATTTATGTTATATTCACTTAATTTTCTTGTTTTAACAATTGAAATCCATCTCGGCGAAAAACGGTTAGCTGCACAAAAAATTTTACTTAATATGAAATTTAGTAAATTAAATTACCTAAATAAAAGTATTTAAGAGGGATCTTGATAAATCAACGTTTTCTTACCACAAATGCCCATTACAACCTCCGGAATGGCAAAAACGTAAAAAAATTTTGCCTTTGGCGGTGAATAACGGCAAAAACGGTTCGGTTTTTGCGGTTTTTGCATAAATAACAAAAGATGTGTCTTGAAAAGTTCTACAAAAATGAAGATATTCTATGGCCCTAAAACGACTCCTTCCCCCCAAAAATGGGCAAAAACCATCATTTTTCAAAAACATGCACAGGGTGTCCCAAAAGTGTAAAAAATTGTAAAATAGGCAAATATTATTGTTATTAGTCAAAATCTGTATCTATATGACAGTTTTAAGTAACTTAAAATAGAAAAAAAATTTAAAAAAAACCAAAAATTTTTTTTCTCTTTTTTTGAAAATACAGGGTGTCCAAAAAATATGAAAATATTGATCTGGTCAGAAAACACTATGGCCAAACATACTAAGACACATATTAGAGTAATTTGAAAAAAATAGCCAATTTGGACCAAGTTTTAGCTCTACAGACGCAAAAATCACATTTACAGGGTGTCCCAAAGTGAAATTTGACAACCTTATAGTCCCGGGTGGTCCAAACCGTTATATACCACATATGCACACTGATAAAATACAGGATTTAAGCCAAAAAAAATGATTTTTTTCGGACAGGTATTTTGGGTATTACGCTAGATATCCAAAATACACTTTTTGTTGGACACCCTGTAAAATTAGAGTTTTGGCCAAAATAGCATTATGTGCGCTTTTTACATGAATAAACGATCATTTTGGTGTATAAAATGTATAGATTGGATGTAAGATTGATGAAAAAATTAATTTTTAAAATTGTGAAAAAATGGGTGTTTTTTACATTTTTGTTACCTACCTTCATAGATAGCTAGATATCTAGACATCCAGGGACTCTGAAACTTTTTTTTGGCCATCCAGCATCCTTGAATGACCCAACGGACCAAAATATAGAGTATTAACAAAATCGGAGAGGTAGTGCAGAAAAGTGGTACATTTGGCAAATAATGCACCATACATATTAATCAATATCCCCTCCCTCCCTGGATTATAAGTCCAGACAAAATATACATACATATTAATCAATGTTCCCTCCCTCCCTGGATTATAAGTCCAGACAAAATATACATACATGTTAATCAATGTTCCCTCCCTCCCTGGATTATAAGTCCAGACAAAATATACATTCATATTAATCAATATCCCCTCCATCCCTGGATTATAAGTCCAGACAAAATATACATACATATTAATCAATGGAAAATCAGGAAGGCAAACTGAAATACGTGCCGTTAATATGAATCTATTGGGGTACATGACAGATTTACCACTAGCAAAAATACTGTCATAAACACAGTGATAATACTGTCATAAACACAGTGATTTGATGTCATAAACACAGTTTTATTGTCAAATTCACACCTGCATTTTTAGTGGGTATGAAAAAAATACAGTTATTGCACTGTCATATTCACAGTTTTGCTGCCAATTATACACCTACATATTGACAAAAATACATCCATTTAATTTATGATTTGTCAATTATACACCTACTTATTGACAAAAATACATCTATTAAATTAAACACAGTGGTTGTATTTTTGCTAGTAGTAAAAGTGGCAGCACCTCATTTATTGGAATGTGAATACATATTTCAGACATTGTTTTCTAAAGTACTTCATCACAAATGATTAAATTAATTCTAATAGGAAGTAAGTGATCTTATTATCAACAGTAGTATATAACAGTAACAGAAAGTCTGTCTGTCTTGTGTTTGTGTGTATTAAAAGATCTCGCTAACCGTTAAAACGATATAAATCTCCTTTATAGGGAAATCTCCCAGCAGGTCAAAGGAAGGTTTATAACTTTTTTACCTACAAATTCAGTAATTAAAGCGTCTGACAAAACAGCAGTATATGTAATCTTGACAAAATACCTTATTTCTACTTCTTGAAGGTCTTTGGTAGGCACAAAGGTTAGTAGGCTTGTAACTACACTATCACCATTTTCATCTGTATCCTAAAATTTAAAAATAAAATGATAATTATAAAGATTGTCTAAAAAATCAGGCAAAAATGTACACATTTACAACATCTACTGCTAGACTAATTCGGGTATCACGTACAAAGCAAATTTATTCGGCTAAATGGACAAAAAGAAATACAATGAAAATATCAAGGATCTTCAGGGATAAGACAGTGGACAGTATATTAATGATCTACAAAATTACCACTTTTTTAGATTAAAATTATTGCTTTAAAAGTTTTAACCAGCCAATTAAGATCTAATAAATGCACCCAAAAGAGCCTAACAGTTAGCCTATGATAACTTGTTTACAAAAACTTTGGGTATAATACAAAATTTAATAACCTTTTCCTCCCTGAAATTTTCTGATCTAGAAATATCAAAATCATCTTTTAATTAAGAGGATAAACAAAGCAATTTTTGTCTTAAAAAGCTAAAAGACCAACCTCTGAAACAGATTCCGAAGTCTCCAGCTCCTCGAGACCAATCCAGGTAGGGTGTACAGGTGGAAGGGCTCCAACAACTTTACACTCCAGAGTGCCCTCCACCCCCTCGGTCAGCTCCGGTACTGTTATATCTACACTGCTGGGGCCAACTAAAAATATTCTTTGTTAATTTTTTGTTAAACTTTTTTTTAGTTAATTGTTTTTTGCAAGGTTCTTTTAATCGTACACAGGTCTGTTCGTCTGTCTGTATGTCTGCTAAGATCTCTTCAAAGACTGTACCGTTAGTTCCACAATATTCAGGGAAGTTTTACTTGGTCCTTGAAAGGGGGGGGGGGAAGTGCGAAACAATCTCTTTGGATTTAAAAATTACCCCCCTAACCACTTTTTTTTGAACAATTCGAACAAATATAGAGGGCGTGGGCTTTATTTTCACTGTTAGGGCAAAGCTAGTAGATTTTAAAGCAAAGTTTTAGATAAGTTCTAATGTAAATATGTGTAAATTATTTTTAATTTACAAGTTTCTAATCTAATACAAAAGTATATAATTTTACTTTTCTTTACAATATAAAAGCTAGTTTCTCTGATTAATGCAAGGCAGTGTTTTTCCTTTTAACTAAACATTAGGCAGGCATCATTAAATAAATGAACTCATATTTAATTTTGTCTATTTATATTATTTACAAAGACTTTTTTATTTACATTACTAGATATGTACATATAGCCAAGGACGTCCAAGCTTTTTTCTTTTCTGTTTGTGAGTGGGGAGAGGGACGTTCAAATCAGGGTTTTCAACGGTTTTAGGGAGGTAATCTGATGTATTTTTCAGTTTAATTGTTTTTTTTAAGTAACAGACGTAAAAACTGTCATTTTAAACATGAAATAAAATAAATATACTTTTTTTATTACTTTATGTTATTGTCAAAATGATAATAAGCAAAAACTAAGCGAAGAATGATAGAATTATTTTATAATGCAACTTATTTATAAATAAGCTTTTCTATGCAAATTCATGCATTTTTCTGTATACAAAAATAAATTTTAGCAAAAATAATTTTTAGAAGATTTTCATAATAATAATAATAAGCTTATAAAAAATATTCTAGGGAAAACTGTCAAATGTCAATTCAGGAATTTCCAATTTATATCATATTAATGAGCAATTTTAAGTTGTCTTTGGTCCACATTTGCGTCACTGCGCATATTTTGGGTGGATAACTTACAAATAACATCAACTTGATGTGTTTCTGTCTCAGTGGTGCCTATCTCATTAACTGCGGAGCATTTATAGGCGCCAGCACTGGTCCTGGAAGCTGTTAGGACGGTCAGACTGGCCTCTCTGGTCACCAGGTCAAGGCTGATGGCGTGGTCTTCTGAATCTACCGGAATTTCGTTGTCATCGTGATACCTAAATAAATAAATTGTAATTCTAATCTTAAAAATTTCTTAATTAGTTCAAAGGGATTATTTGTCGACGAGTCTAATAATATACATAACAGCGACGCTAAAAAAATATACAGATGGCCATTTACAAACATCAAATGTAAATAGGTTGCAAAACTGCTAAAATCAAAATATGTTAACTAAATACATACTAACAGTTTATGACATAGAAAGATGCTATACTTATAAAACTGTATCTATCGTATTGGGTATCACTCAATTATGTAACTTAATTATGCTATATGCTAACACTTAAAAAGCTATCAATTACGGACGGATGATCCAATTAGAATTTTAGA
This sequence comes from Acartia tonsa, assembly GCF_053477335.1. Lineage (NCBI taxonomy): Eukaryota > Metazoa > Arthropoda > Copepoda > Calanoida > Acartiidae > Acartia > Acartia tonsa. Next base: position 62,297,036 of record NC_137260.1, on the reverse strand, counting down.
AAATTTTTAATTTAAAAAATATTTCAAGTTTATCAGGGAGTAAGGGATTTGGACTGTAAATTATGCTGGTACCCAATGTTTTATAAACATGTTCTCGAATTCGTTGGTCTAAAAACTTTGAATTATGTTTATGAAATGATTGGTTGGTTCAAATGACAAACCCCAAACTGTCCCAGTTTTGAGCAAGACGATTCCTGTGATGTCATATAAAAAGGGAAGGGGGGAAGAAAATCTCTTTCCTTTTTTTCCCATCTCTTTTGAAGATATTTTCTTCACCCCTTCCCTTTTTCTTTCCGAAACGTATATGACGTAACTGGAATCGTCTTGTTCAAAACTGGGACAGTTTGGGGTTTGTCGGTTCAAATTAGCAATGTCCATACAAATCAGTAAACGATTTTAATCTACAGAAGGAGATTATTTTGTTTATCATCATTGTCTATATACATCAATTTATCGTCCATTGTCTTATCCCTTAAGACCCCTGAAATTGAGCAGGAAAATTACACTCACCAATTGACTAAAATGTCGTGCAGTGGATTGGCTTCAAAGGAGCAAATAAATTTAATTTGTTCTCCCTCACTTGTCACGGATGATGTTTCATTTACAAACAACAATTCTACCGCGGGGGCGTCTGAAATTTTAAATTATTAATTTAATTAATTTGAGTCTTAAAATGGAATAACCTAAAACCATCCCGGGCGTATGTTCAGTTTTCTACAATGGAGAACTCAATCGGTTCAGTAAAAAAGTATATAATAGAAAGATAATTATATTGAAGTAAATAAAGTGTCACTTTTTAATTTCACCGTTTATTCTATATAGTGTTTTTTGTCTGTCAGTTAAGATCTCGCTAACCATTGAACCGATTGAGCACTCCATTTTAATAAAGCTTCACTTTAGTCTTGTGATACTTTATTTTAAACTAGCGGCTACGCCCCTAGAGGCCTCTAGTGGCACTTTAAATGTTTTTGTTTGTTAAAGTTAATTTTTTATGTACGATACCACCTTATTTGACGCTGAAGTCTCCCAGATTTTAAGAAAATTTTCAATTTTTTTGTCATTTCTTTTGGGAGGGTGGTAGTACCCTCCCCCAAAATAGTTAAAAACCTTCCCAGGACATATGAGAATCTACCCTGTTAAGGAGAACCCGATCGGTTTAGCGGTTAGCGAGATCCTTCGGTACACACAGACAGACAGACAGACACACAGACAGACAAACATCCTGTTACTTTAGTATAAGGATTCAAATCTTGGGTTTAGGCTATTTTATTGTCACCTTTCTCCCTCTTTTAATTCAGAGCCCCTTTGATGCTAGGGACGTAACATTATTTTAGAAACCCATTGCATTTAAATTTATTCTTTTAATATTCCAGAGAATGCAACGTTAAGCCTCTAGTTAATCCAAGGAGGGAGGGGATATTGGACTGTAAATTATACTAGTACCCAAAGTTATATAACCACCTTATTGGGTACTTTAAATGAATTTTTATATTTTTGTTCTAAACTAGTAGTATCTATACTTTTCAACCAATAATTGCAACCTACAAATGGGGTACTTATTTTATTTATCATCTTTGGGGGAGTACATAAATTTATCGTCCATTGTCTTATCCCTTATGATTCCTGTCTGAAATTGTGTAAAGTTGTCCCATTATGCAAATATTTAATCATTACAATGAAAATCAAAATAAATGTAATAATCATTCTCAAGGAAAGAGAATTATTTTTCGGGTATTCATTTGAAACCGATTTATATCCGATGGACTGGAACCGGTTCTCCTCCATACGAAAAAACCGTGTCTAGCATCATATTATATCCAGCTTTCTACGAATATAAAAATATACAATCATAAGATTATAACCAGTTTTTTTAGCCCGTACCTTCAGCATCTCGGGGCTAAAAAAACTGGTTTTAGTCTTATAATTGTACATTTTATATCCATGGGAAGCTGTTTATAATACGATGCGAGAAATAACTAATATTTTAATTTACAATTTGGAAAATTAATATGTTTGATATATTTCACCATATGAAAAACTATTTTTAGGTGAAGCTACTCTATAATTAACTTTATCTGTCCCCATCAGTCCGTCCGTAACGCTATGGAGGAAACGTGATTTTCTCGGCTCCTATACAAGATAGACCGCTGAATTTTTAGTAAAGATTCCTATGACATATGCCCGGCTATTCTATACGTTGTTTTGTCAATCGATTTCCCCCTACAGTGCCTGTCGAACAATGACATCCTGCTCAACCTTATTTTACAAATAAATTGGGTATAGTCCTTTCCACGACATCCCTTTTTGCGCAAAATTAAAACCTTTTACTGGCCAAAGTCAATAAATAAGGAAATTATGCCCCAAAAAATGAATATCCCTGTAATAAGGTTTCCCCTCTGGTATACTGGATTTACTTGATTTACCTCACTCAACTTTCTGGCGTGTTGTACAGTGAAAAAACTACCCCCCCCTTATTTTTGATTTTCTTCAAAATTAAGGGGGGGGGGTTAAAAACTACCCCCCCCTTATTTTTGATTTTTGTCAAAACTAAGCGGGGGGGGGGGGGGTTCGGTGCTCCGGTCTTCACATGTAAGCAAGTCCCGATTCTTCTTTTAAAATGGCTTTTTATAGGTTATTTTAGGTTAGGTTAGGTTATATTGTGTTAGGTGATTGCCCCACAGGGTTAGGTAATTGGCCCCGCAGGGTTAGAGCCCCCCGCAGGGGCTAGAAATAGGAGAAAAGCTACTGTGAAAAATACGAAGAATCGCTCCTTATGGAGGGATGTCGTGGAAAGTACTATACCCAATAAATTTAATATAAATAAAAGGTGGGTAGTCTTTTTTCTATACCTAACTCATGCGGTGCTACCAAAACACCCTACAAAATCTAACCTAACCTTACCTAAAGAAAAAAAACATAGATTTCCAATTTATTATAAAAATAAGGTGATTACTTGTTTAAAAAAACTGTTTGAGGGAAAACCCCATTTTGAGTATTATAGGTTTAAGGAAACAATTTTTGCATATCAATATCTCCTCTGTAAATGTATGAATGTAACGTATATTTGCATATTAACATATCAATTAAAATTATGCAAATTACCAACATTAAAAAATAAATTATCATTGTCCTAAATGCATTTTAGGAAGGAAAATACTTTTTTAAAACCACTAATTTGGACAAGTTTGATATTAAGCATTGGAGCACTAAAAACCATCAATATTTGAAAAAAGCAATAAAATATTCTTTTTCCAATGTGGCTTCGAAACCAATTAATATCCGCTGGATTAGAAACAGTACTCAGCTATACTGAAATCATTTATAGTATCGTATTACAGACAATTTTCTACGAATATTAAAATAAAAATCATAAAATTAATACCAATTATAATCTTTATTTTTCATTTTTATATCTAGGGAAAGCTGTCTATAATACGATTCGATAAATAAATATTACAGAATTTATTAACCAACCATGAAAGTTAATACTTTTATCATAGGTTGTGTATTAAATATTAAAGGACTCTATGGTCTTGTACAGTCAGATTTACATATATACAATTATAGAGTAGCTACTCTTCTTTAATAAAAACAAGGTAGTAAAATCTTATTATCTTACTTTGAGTGTAAAACTTTAATATAGTGTTATTAAAACAGGGAGGGAGGAGAAATTGGACTGTAAATTACACTGATACCCAAAATTTTATAACCACGATATCTCTTTCCCAGGCACAAAAACTTTGGGTACTATTATTGAACTTTGATTGGTTTGCTCCAAATTAGCAGTGTCCAACAAATAATTTTCATCTACAAAAGGGGTAGTTTGTTTATTATCATTTATTACCATTTTGGATGTATATGAATCTATTATTCATTGTCTTACCTCTAAATAAAGCACATTTTGCATGGATAGGGATAAATTGGTAAAATTATTTAGCCAGCATCCGAAAAAATAGCTGCAGCAATTGATTTTGTTAAGCCCATTTAAATACAAAAGCCTTTCACCGTTTAAAACGCCCTCTAAAAATATGCATAAGAACTGACAACTAAACTTTTAAATATGGATTTTTTCTCATTAACTCTTATTAGCCTTTTAAATGGCTATGGATGTAATAAATACAAAAATAAACTTACATAGGACCTCCAGTTTCTGTACTTGGTTGGAGTCCTCAGGTAGACCAGGATGGCTGGCAGTACACCTAAATTATGTAATTATTAGTTTCTGTACTTGGTTGGAGTCCTCAGGTAGACCAGGATGGCTAGCAGTACACCTGAATTATGTAATTATTAGTTTCTGTACTTGGTTGGAGTCCTCAGGTAGACCAGGATGGCTAGCAGTACACCTGAATTATGTAATTATTAGTTTCTGTACTTGGTTGGAGTCCTCAGGTAGACCAGGATGGCTAGCAGTACACCTGAATTATGTAATTATTAGTTTCTGGACTTGGTTGGATGCCTCAGGTAGACCAGGATGGCTGGCAGTACACCTGAATTATGTAATTATTAGTTTCTGTACTTGGTTGGAGGCCTCAGGTAGACCAGGATGGCTGGCAGTACACCTGAATTATGTAATAATTAGTTTCTGTACTTGGTTGGAGGCCTCAGGTAGACCAGGATGGCTGGCAATACACCTAAATTATATAATTATTAGTATCTGTACTTTGTTGGGGGCCTCAGGTAGACCAGGATGGCTGGCAGTACACCTGAATTATGTAAATATTAGTTTCTGTAATTGGTTGGAGGCCTCAGGTAGACCAGGATGGCTGGCTGTACACCTGAATTATGTAATTATTAGTTTCTGTACTTGGTTGGATGCCTCAGGTAGACCAGGATGGCTGGCAGTACACCTAAAGTATTTAAGTTTTAGGTTCCTGCTTATTTGTAATTAAGATGCGCCTTTTTAAAGCAGGGTTAGGTAACCGTGACTACTAAGCCTAAAATTCAAAACTGTTTGAATGTTTTTTTTTTAAATTGAAAAGGGGATTAGTTGGGTCAGGTTTAGACTTTTAGCTGATTTTTGAGATTGCAAAAAGTTAAATTTGTACTGGAGGAAGGTGCGCGGCTACCGAGTCCTGTTTTAATGTAATATTTGTTTGTAAAAATACTTTATAATGAATACAATAGCGGCTGCATATTCGAAGGGGTATATAGAGTCTAGAAAGTTAGCCTTAAACCATACCGAGGCCTAAATCTAAAATGAATTAGCCTAAAAACCACCTAACGAAAATTATAAAGTATTCTTTAAAAGTATCTACCAATCAGACTAACCATTGCCGAGATCTTAAGCTTTAAACAAAAACCTTGCTTCTTTATAACATCAATAATACAAAGAAGATTGATGTCTGTCTGTCCGTCCATCCGTCTGTCTGAAGCTTAAGATCTTGGTAACCACTGAACCGATCGGATTCTACTCTTCAGGGTATATACCTGTTGGTCCTGTGGTGGTTTTAAGCTATTGGACAGCCTCAACCCCCCAAAAAATGAAATTTCCCCTTCCTCAAAAAAAATAATTTGCGGGGAGAGTATGGTTCGCAGCACCCGAAATTTTTTTTATTTTTTAAAAACTTCCTCATGGGGCAAAGCCCCTAGAGGCTAGGGGCGAAGCCGCTAGTAGGAAATAAAGTAATTCACAAGTTTCTTTTTTGCACAGGGATGTGAATTATCATCCATTTGAAACTACTGAAAATTTGGATGTAGCGTAATGTTGACTTAAAACTTGCGTTGTATTGTAACTAAATGGAAGTGGGTAAGAAGGGAGGAAAATAAGCAAGTGGTTAGAAGGAAATAGTGTTGCTCCTCTACTTGTGAACAATCTTGTCCATGATTGACACCTTAAATACTGGGTAAAATTTTAAATTCCTTGTTCAAGATCGTGAGGTACATTTATTACAATGATTTTTCAGTGAAAGTTTTAATTGCTTTTGATACAAGTATGTTGAAAGATCTTACTATTGGGAGTGAAGCACCCAAAAGCACCTCTCCTTGTTTTTAGTAGCAAAGCTACTTTATAAGAGTGTGTATCTTCACTCTTCATTTTCTTTTACTTTCCCTTCACTGCACTTTCCTTACCTTCCATTTCCCTTCCCCTTTCTTACCCTTCACTATCTTTTACTTCCCATTCACTTCACTTCCCTTACACTGTTAAAAAAAAAAATTTTTTTTAGCATCAGATAATACTATATATACTTCACATTAATGTATAGTATCAATCCGTACATTATAGGAAAAAAACCTCATTACGATACAAGGAAGTTTTCAATACTGTATTGGGTATTAGATAATGTACTGTGGAGTAACATGTAGTACTAAATAATGTATTTGTCTGTAGAGTATTATCCAATACGCTCTTGGGAATAAAATTCAATATGGTAGAAGTAAGTTTTTAATACTCTCCTTTGCAATTTTTGATATCCTCTATCATAATTTTTGATACGCTGTACAGTATGAAACTGTTTTACTTTGAATGAAAGATCAGTTTATAATATATGGTTATTATATGTACATATACATTTTGTTATATCAACAAACATACCAAGCAGAGCAATAAAACATTAATTTAAATGTAAATTTAGTAAAAAAATGACTTTAAAGATGTTTAGGACTAAACATGATCCTTAAAAATAAAAACTATGGTCAGTCATAATTACAAAAATTAAAACTATAAATGTGAGCATAAACAGTAACTTTTCATCTTTGTCTAAAACGACCAAGCAGAAACACTTCCATGAGAGGTATGCACCAATGGTGTCTGTTTCAATTATTCTTTACAGTACAGATTCGTACCCTAGAACGTATGAATAGTTACTATCTTAATAACCCATTCTCTTGCGTATTGTCTGATACGCTACAGCGTATGAAATAGTACTAAATTAAAAAACTTTTCTACAGCGTATTTTCCAGTACACTAGAGTCTATCAAATAGTACTATTTTAATAAACATTTCTGTACCGTATTTTCCAGTATTCTAGAGCATATCAATCGATACTAAAAAAATGTATGGGTTCTGTATAGTAATAATTATTGTGTTCTATAGTATTACATAGTGTTATATATTAATTATATAGTTGTAGCGTACTTATGGTTCCAATACTCTCCAGAGTATCAATTGATACTAAATAAAAAAATTATTTTTAACAGTGTACCTTTCACTTCATTTCTCTTTTACTTACTCTTCACTGCACTTCCAATTCCCTTCCCCTTTACTTACATTCCACTTTCCTTTACTTCCCCATCACTTCACTTTCCTTACCTTTCCCTTCCACTTTTCTAACACATTATTTATCCTTCTCATACCCATTACTGACCCTTCAACACAAAATCATAAAACAGGAGGGGCCTAATTTAAGGGTATTGGGTGGCCTATATAAGATCCACTTGTTAAATAGAGGGGTTCTTCCGAATATAATGTGTATGTACTAAATTGTAATTTGTCTAAGAGTTATAGAGTATTAAACTTAACTTTTAATGATAGTAATTTTGTAAAGAAAAAAAAAAGACGATTACATCCAAATGGTTTGCAGTATTCTGTACAATGTAAGACAAACATATATAATATGCAAAGTATCTTCTAAAATTGTATGCTAAAAGGATAGGACATTGGACACTAAATTTCACTCGTATCCAAAGTTTTATGACCATGTTATCTTTTTGTTGGCTATAAAACTTTAGGTACTTTTTTGTGTCTAAACTTTTCAACAAATAACTATAGTTATAGTAGGGATAACATGATAACATTATGATTTAGGATGTATATGAATTTATCTTTCATTGACTTATCCTTCAAGATTTCCTGACTAAAAGTAATCCAAATTTACCAACATCGGTTGAAACTTAAGACAATTCATTAGTGGATGACATTTACGGAAGGAAACTTGAACATAATTTCACATACTTAAATACTTTACTTTAAGAACATATACATACTTTTACCTGAGAGGGATAGAACAACTGAAAATAAATTTATAATAGCTATACTCATGTTTTACTCACCCTATTTCAGCTTGATTATCTTGTTTTTGATGTATAAATATTATAGACCTAGCTATACTCATGATTTACTCACCCTATTTCAGCTTGATTATCTTGTTTTTGATGTATAAATATTATAGACCTAGCTATACTCATGTTTTACTCACCCTATTTCAGCTTGATTATCTTGTTTTTGATGTATAAATATTATAGACCTAGCTATACTCATGATTTACTTACCCTATTTCAGCTTGATTATCTTGATTTTGATGTATAAATATTATAGAACTAGCTATACTCATGATTTACTTACCCTATTTCAGCTTGATTATCTTGATTTTGATGTATAAATATTATAGAACTAGCTATACTCATGATTTACTTACCCTATTTCAGCTTGATTATCTTGATTTTGATATATAAATATTATAGAACTAGCTATACTCATGATTTACTTACCCTATTTTAGCTTCATCATCTTGTTTTTGATGTATAAATATTATAGAACTAGCTATACTCATGATTTACTTACCCTAATTCAGCTTGATTATCTTGTTTTTGATGTATAAATATTATAGAACTAGCTATACTCATGATTTACTTACCCTATTTTGGCTTGATTAACTGGTTTTTATACTCAATTTTTACTTACCCTATTTTGCTTGATTATCATGTTTGTGGTATAAATATTATAGAACTAGCTATACTCATGATTTACTTACCCTATTTCAGCTTGATTATCTTGTTTTTGATGTATAAATATTATAGAACTAGCTATACTCATGATTTACTTACCCTATTTCAGCTTGATTATCTTGTTTTTGAGGAATAAAAGTTATAGAACTAACAACACTGTATGTATGGTCTTCTTCTTTGGTTTCCTGAAAAATAAACTAATTATTTATCACAGACAGTTTCTGCGGATAGTAAAATCTTAAATTAAAGGATTAATTTATGTTTTGTTAGCCATAGGGACCAAATTTCTGGGCAAATGAATACTGTTATTTTATTTTCATTTTTAAGAAACATTATCTGTAATAGGACATGATAAATAAGTTTTCATTATGGATTAGAACTGGTTTTAATCCAGTAGAAATTAATCAAATTCGTTATCATACATCAAAATAATTTACTTTATTCTTTTACTTTTAATTCTTATTCAATATATGAAAGTTAGATAATCAAAAGTTTATAATTTGATTATACAATCTACATATAGATATGTGTTATTTATATCTATTTAATCTCTCTTGTAACTTTATACAAGCGGCTACGTCCCCTTAATGTCTCTAGATGCACTAGAATGAGGGGAGGGGGAGTTGACCCTCTCTTTTCAATCTTACAAAAAAATATATTAAAAAATATTTTCTAGAAGCGATTTAACTTGGAAGGGTGTAGGTACCTTCCCCAACATGAGTTCCCTGGACCTATGAAAAGCTTCACTGTAAAGGAGTCGGTTCAGCAGTTATCGAGATCCTTTGCTACACACAGACAAATTGACATCCTATTACTTTTATATAAGTATATCTAATCTATATTGCATTGAGATATATTATAATTGTCTGTGGCTTAGTCGAGCATGATTAATATTTGGTAAAGCATATCTACTCTTCTACTCGTCAAACCAGTGTTTCTTTTGCATTCATTAGAACATTGGTGACAGTTCCCATCTAATCCGCAAATACTTTTTTTTATTTTTGCAGTGTAGATACTCTACATTTCTAAAAGAATATCAGTATTCATTAAATTGAAATAACTAGCTGAAAATAGCCGAAAACCATCCATGGCATCCCAATTTAGGAATAAGATAGCTTAAAGTCATATATCCTGAGAACTACGTACAGATTCCCTAAATGGAAAAAAACGAAAAGGTAGACAAATAAACTTATTATTTTAATATAGGCAAAAATATTGTCATTTCTGTATTACAGTTTAATGTTCTTTATAAATCCAAAATATTGTTAGTTTGTTGTTGCTCTGCTTCTTATGTATTTGTTCTTGTTGTATTTAGTAAGACAGACAATGCATATAGTTGGTAATGCATAAAAATGGAGGAAATTGGTTAGCTATAAATTATTTTAGAATGGACATCATTTATGCTGCTTTCTATAAATGATTCATTTATAACAAAACAATGATCATAATATTAAAAATTTAAAGTTTGGCTAATTTCATATTCGATCTATTTCAACAGTTTAAAAAAAAAAAAATATTTTCTTAATTTTGTAATCTATTGGGAATAATTGAAAAAAGTTGAATTATTTTGATGCTTTTTGATGATTTTAATCTATGTAAACCATTTGTAATATGTGTAAAGTATAAAATGATAGTTTCCCATCTATTTGTTTCTGCAAAGTTATTTTTGTTTTAAGATATCTTTTTTACTTATTTGTTACCAAAATTTGATGTCACTGACAAAAAACTTACTACATCATATAATAGAATTGTATGCTCTGATAGTTTCAAAAAGCTTAATAAAATCACCTGTAAATCTTGCGATACAAGTTGTAGATCCTCAATGCCCTGCCATTCCAGCTGTGGGGCAGGTCTGCCTCCATCCATCCTGCAGACCAGCCCTGCCTCCTGGCCAGCAACCACAGGCAGGTCAGGGGAGGCCAGGGTCAGGGTCAACTCAAGGGGGGTCACTGACAAGTAAAACTAGTTTCTTTCCCCAATTTTGGCCTATGTTTGTTTTTTGTACTTCCCAAAAAATTTAAGTATCTTATTTGTCTAAAATTATTTACAAAAAATGTGCTTTTCCTTAAAATATTTACAATCAATTTGTACAATAATATGTAGAATAAAATTAAATTAATGCCAATTTAGAATGAAATTGAAAAATTCAATTAATAAAGAAGAATTTTGCCAATTGTTTGATGATGAAAAGAGTTGTGCACAATAAAATTATAATGCAACTGAAATAATTAGATAAAATGAAAGCAAAGACTCACTGGAAAGTAACATGCAGAGAAAGTATTTGTGATCAAAGAGTTTTGGTTAGATTAAAGGAGCTTAATCATTAATTTTAATATTTCTTCAGACATATTTAGTAAATAAAAATACACACATGGGTAAAGATAGTAAAAACAAGACTGATAACATTTATATTAACATTGATATAATATTAAAAATTCTAATTTTAAAATGATTTTTAAAAATCACAAAAACGCTTTTAATGTCTAAATAAGAACTAGCTTTTAGTTTTTTTTATTACTGCTCAAAAATAAAGATCGAAGAAGCAATGAATTCAATCGATCGTAAGATTCTAACATCTCCTAAATTTATGAGCTATCCTCTTTTAAAACACACCCGAAATGTTAAACTTAAAACTTTGTAAAAGAAAAAGTTCTCTACTATCTTTATCCATGTGATTGCTAGGTTTAAACATAGAACATTTTTTATCATTTTTTCAAATAGTTTTTTTGCTGTTAAGCCCCTTTAAGAAGCTATTTGTTGTTAGTAAAAGATAGAGAAAAAGATTTATAGAACTAATTTAGTTTTCTTTACAAGTTCTATACAAAAAAAAGAAGTATTAAAAATTTACATTTATGACTTTACAATAGCAATTTTATTTGAATTGTAAAATCATGAAATGTAAAGATTAAATAAAATTCCTACCTAAAATATCTAGCTCAACTGACATAGTAGAAATTTTCTCTCCTTCAAATTCCACACTGAAATACAAAAGAAGTTAAAAATAAATTCTATTCTATATTCAAATTCTATGAATAGCAAATTACACAATGTGAAACAGTGAAAAAGATTTGGATATTCAAAATTAAATTTTAATTTTCATATTGTTTTTTTTAGCCCTCTGCGTGTTTTACTTGACTAGAGAACATAAAAATCTGGTGTAAGATTCAAGTAATGATATATCCATTTCAAATAGACATATTGCCATATAAACAGTCAATTTTAAAAAGAAGTTAAGATTTTTGTTTACATTTAATCTCGTGAGTGATAATATGAACGATGATACTAATAGAAATATAATTTCTCCACTCAATTTTTATCCTAGGAATTGCATTTTTTTATGGATGAAATCAAAAAAGCTGTCCCTTTGTACCAAACGTTAACCAATAATGTGGTCAAATTGTATTTACGCTGTGTTAATAGTTAATATTGGTCCAGCTAATGGATTTTGAATCAGATTTGCCATTCTAGTTCTTTACCGAATCTCTGTACCTGCTGCCACCAGAAGCTGAAAATGTACATCTCTACATTTTAACACAAAACGTTCACAAGTTTAGAAATAAACTATTCAAAAATTTTAGTAGTGCAGCTTCTAGCGGGCAAAAAAATATAAATTTATAATGTTGGAAAAAATTTTATTTAAGAGGGGTTGTATTTCTTTCGTTATGCCTAACCAATCTAACTTTATTAACTGACACTTTTAGGAAAATGTTGTTAAATAACGGTGCTAAGTAAGCGAAAATCTATTCTTTATAAAAAAAAAAAACCATAAAAAATAACTAACCATCTATCTGTATTAGTAGCTAAGATAGGTAGAGTGATAAGTAAAGTGAACGACTGTTCAAGTTAATAATGCTTTCTATGAAGTGATGTATGATTCTTTATTGCAACCAACACTTACTTTTTTATTATTCAAATATCGGTAAATATAAAAAGCAATATCTACTTGTTAACATTTCGAAAAATCTATTGTTAAAATCAATATTTGTACAGATTGGAAGTTTAAATAATTTTTATTGTAAAATAGCCAAAAACTAGTCCTGGACCATTCAGAAGATGGTGTGAAAGACAAAAACGCGTCAGTTTATTTATAGATCTTTGTTACTAAAATCAATATTACATTTATTGTGAATTGATAAAAAGCTCTCACAATAAAACTTTCAATTTCTAATTTTCTTCTAAACAGTTTCAAATTGAATAGCCTAATAACAATATTGTTTTGAAAGTCCTAACAATGTAAAAGTGTCCATATGAGAAATATTCAGCAATATCCGAGTCAATACGCAACCAATATTTATCAGAGACTTGTAAAGGAGACAGAATAAAATGTAAATAAATGTATATAGTCTTCCGCAAAGGATCATGCATGTATATGTATATACATGAAAAAATAGAAAAAGCGGTGACAGATTCTTAGCATTCTTTAATACTTGCAAGTTAAAAAGGGCAAAAACAATTTAAAATTATGCTTCTGAAAGTTTAATTAATATTTGGTTTCAAAATTCTCTTTAATTGAATTTCTCGTATTCATTCGAATCCGGTGGATAGGAACCGGTTCTCATCTATAAGAAAAAACTATGTCTAGCATCGTATTATATCCAGTTTTCTACGAATATAGAAATGTACAATCATAAGATTAAAACCAGTTTTTTTAGCCCCGAGGTGCCGCGGAAAGCCGTTTATAATACGATACGAGAAATAACTATTAAAACTTGTGGACTTTTTACTTTTTTAACAACAAGTTCTGAATAAGGATTACTAGAACGAAAAGGTATGATAGCATACGCGAAGCTTCTTTATAAAGTCTTAAAATGCAATAATTATACTGTATTCAACTATTTTGTAATAGATTTCAACAGAATTTTTGTTTAGGCTTCTAAAATATGATGAGTATTAAATTCGTTGTTATTTCTAACTTTGTAAATGTTCGTTTGTTTGTTTGTTTGTTTGTTAAGGCTTGCTTTTATGGATGTTGTCAACTTTATTTATCTTAAGCTCAGCTCAATCATACTATTGCAGTTTTAGTTTGAATTACTATAAATAAATATTTTTTTTTTGTATATTTCAAGCAAAAAGCATGAGCCTATCCGTATGAAAATCCTCATACCAAAATTCAAATCTTTTTCTTCAAGTTTTCAATAAGAATTGGAGACAGTTTACCATAAAATTGCAAGTCCAACAAAGGCCCATTCCCCCCCCTTTTAAGTACAATGAAAATAAGGGGTAGAAGGTAGTACTTCGTGTGCTGCTTGTTTTTATCTTAGATTGGATTAGGCAATACCGACACACAGAAAACTGTCCCGAATTTGTATTAATTTTGAGGAACAAGACTCCAGTGACGTCATATTTTTCTTTCCCGAAAAAGGGAAGGGGGAAAGAAAAAAAAGGGAAAAGGGGGAAGAAAAAGAGATGGGAGAAAAGGGGGTTTTCCCCATCTCTTTTGAAGAGATTTTCTTCCCCCCTTCCCTTTTTCGGGAAAGAAAAATATGACGTCACTGGAGTCTTATTCCTCAAAATTAATACAAATTCGGGACAGTTTTCTGTGTGTCGGCAATACCTGGTGCAGGTTTGACACTCAGCGTTAGGGAACTACAGGTAAAGGTCCCGAAGAATTAGAATAAAAAATACTACCATTTCCCCTGAATTATGTTAGTTTATTTAAAATAATGGGGGGGTTTCTATGATCGCAAGGGCCTTTGAGAAAAAGCACCAAATTGGAATATGAAAGACCAGTCTGATACCAAACAATATATATGCAAAACTTTAACAATCTTAAAAAGAGTTTCTATTTCTATTTGTCCATATCCACAACGCTCAGGAGGAATGTGCTCTTATAGGCTGCTACTTAATATAGTTTTTTTTTAAGATTTCCCTCACCAAAGTGCAACCAGAGGTGGGTTCTTAAAAAAATTTTACCCCACTAAAATCAGTTTGGAACATTATAACCAGTGGGGAAAAGTACAAAATTTGGTAATATTGATTCTTAAAAAAACTTTTACCCCACTTATTATAATGTTCCAAAGTGATTTTTTGAGTGGGGATAAAACATCCTCATTGGAACATTATTTTGAAAGAAGGTGTATCAACTTTTTTTTTTATGGCTAGCCGGTTCTTTTAGTAAGTAGTAGATGTAAAATTTTTCATAGAATTCAGATATGCAATCGGTTTTTTTGTAGACCTCTTATTTTTTAAGTAATTTAAGTTTTTTAAAAAAATAATTAAGTCGGTTTTAAGGTACTAAAACGCAACAAAATAAAAGAAGAAAATGGCCAGTAAGAACAAAAATAGTAAGATCTTTAATTTGACACCTTACTTTTAAAATTCTGTTGAGTAATTATTGAAAAAATCTATTTTTTTAACCTCGGTTTAATAAAAACTTTAGACCTAAATATTTTCTCAAACAGACATAAAAAACATGGGTTCATATATACCTTTAGAATCAGAAAAATATTACGAATTCATTGTAAGCAAAATTGAAAAAAAGTAAAAAAATAAAAAAATATAAAAATGGCCAATTGTATTTTTTGTTCTGGCAACACTATCGTCTTCCCTTTTTTACCCCCTCTTTACCCCCTCTATACCCCCTTCCCATTTTTATACCCAATTCAAAAGTTAAGACGTTGCCTGTACAATATAATATGATATTTTCATATAATTCCTTTTATTGTAGTTTATATACTATATTGTAAACTTTTTTTTTCAATTTTGCTTACAATGGATTCGTAATATTTTTCTGATTCTAAAGGTATATATGAACCCATATTTTTTTACTTGTGAAATGATAAAATTGAGTTCAAAGTTTTTATTCTCGTGGGTTTAAAAAAATCAATTTTTTCAATAATTACCTGACAGAATTGAAAAAGTAAGGTGTCAAATTAAAGATCTTACTATTTTTGTTCATAATGGCCATTTTCTTTCTTTTTTTTGTTGCATTTTAGTACCTTAAAATCGACTTAATTTTTTTTTTTAAAAACTTAAATTACTTTAAAAATAAGAGGTCTACAAAAAAACCGATTGCATATCTGAATTCTATGAAAAATTTTACATCTACTACTTTCTAAAAGGACCGGCTAGCTATAAAAAAAAAAGTTGATACAACTTCTTTGGAAGATTTTTTAGGTTTTTGTCTTTGTTGATTTTTTTGACATGTTTTTTATGCTTAATTTAAATATTTGAAAATTTGAAAAATCTCTGAATTAAAAAAAAAAAATATTCCAAATTTAATTGTGACTACCCCACTCGGTCTTTTAGAACATTATTTTGGCACACTATTTATTTCAATTAAATTTTTTTTTAAGAATGACATTCGCATTTACCCCATTTAATGTTCCAAAAAAATGGGAAAACAAGGGAGAAATTGAGTGTTCCAAACGAGTGTTCCAAAGTTCAGTGGGGTAAGGTTTTTTAAGAACCCACCTCAGTAATAGAATATTACATACTTAGTCCTCCAAGCGCACAAAAGACATTGATTAATATAGTTTCGTGATTTTCTAAACTTTTCATTTACTTTTTTATGCTACTAAGAAGGCTGTCATATTTTTCGAGAGTAAATTTTTATACAACCTACTTTTATATTCATGTAGTCTGTGGAAAAGTTAATAAAGTTATACTAAGTTGTAAGGAAAAGTAAATCAATACATTTAAGAAGTAACTTTAGGGATCTTAAGTGTTAAGTCAATGGATGATAAATTGATATACGACAACATTGATGATAAACAATACTACCTCTTAAGATGTTGATTGAAATTATTCGTTAAAAATTTGGACACTTTTAAAATAAAAGAATGAGTTCATATTACTTTGGGTCTCAGTTAAATTGGCTGACCAACGTCCCTCTCCTTTCAATTTTCATTTTTCATAAAAGGTAAAATTGGATCTTGAACAAAGTAGCTTCGGACACAGTAACTTCGGGCAAAGTAGCTTCGGACAAAGTAGCTTCAGGACAAAGTAGCCTCAGGACAAAGTAGCCTCCTAAGGAAAGTAGCCTCCACTGTTAATAAAGTTCATGGCAGCAGCGCTCGGCCCCTGGCCTGCCTAGCTGGGGCGTTTGGCCCCCTAGCCTATAACCTAACCTAACCTAACCAAAAAACTGTAAAAACATTATTAAAAATTGTAAAAACAATATCAAAAATTGTAAAAAATATATCAACCACTTTTTGCAAAATCAACGAAATTCTAAACCACTTATGTATTATCAGTTGATGATATTTTTCTTAAATAAATGTTCTCAGGCTAACATAGGTTAGGTTATAGGCAAGGGGGCTGAGCGCCCGCGGCTAGGCAGGCCAGGGGGCCGAGCGCTGCGGCCATATTGGAGACTATTTTTCTTAGGAAGCTACTTTGTCCTGAAGCTACTTTGTCCAAGATCCTTAAATTTAACTCCTAAGGGAGGGATGTTTATGTTTTTCCAGGGGTCATTTTTCATGGGTGGATGGAATATGCTTCTTCAAAATAGTTGTAAAATTTCCTTGACCTATAAGAAGCTACAATGTAAAGGACAGACGGACATCCTGTTACTTTTGTATAAGGATATTATTTAATCAAATGGCCTATTCCTACAGTGCAAAAATTACATAATGTGCTAGGTTTTTCCTTCCTAAGATGATATGATTAATGACGGTTTTCACTTAATACTTTTTACATTGTTGATAAACATATCCAACAAAATATTGTACATTTTTACAATTTAATTATATATTTAAATTTAGTATTTTAGTATGTATTTATCTAACGATTTTATGGGATAAGACAATGGACGATAAATTGATGTTCATCGCCAATTGCGATGATAAAAAATCACCGCTAATGCAGATTAATGTTGAGAAGATTTCTAATTGAATTAAGGTAGATTAAACTTATTGGCGGAAAAGTTTGGACACTAATGGTTTATATCAACCAGTTGAGATTTAATAAAAGTACCCAAAGTTTTTGGGCAGAACAATGAGAATTCGTGTTTATAAAACTTTGGGTAACAGTGTAATTTACATTCCAATGTCCCCTTGCTCTTTGAAAATTATCACATCGTATTTTTTTCCTGCACTAGCACGTTTTTTGGCAGTTATTGCCCTTAATACCTGCACGCAATCTGTTTGCCAAGATGTTCTCTCTGTAGGATAATATTGAATTGGCTGGTGAGGCTTACAAGTCCACCCTCCAATTCTTCTTCATTCGAATCTATTTAAGATAAATACTTAATATAAAATTAACAGGATGTTTGTTTGTCTGCAGCGAAGGATCTCGCAATTGCTTTTTAAAGATCCAGGGACTATATTGGAGATAAATCTTCTTGAAAAACAGTCAAATTGAAAGTGGAGGGTAGCCTACCCCTTCTCTCAAGAGCCTCTAGTGTACATGTAATGTCGTAGCTACAAGTAATTTGAGGCGTTTTAGATAAAGTTAACTTTGTGGTAAAAGATAAAAAATAACCAAAATAAAAGTTTTTTATAATCTAAAATTCGATATAACTCCTTAAAATTATCTTTTGAAAGTATTTATCCCTGTAGCATCAAGAGTTTGCCCATCCACAGTCCATGTGACAACTGCAGCTGGTTTTACTTCAGATACTTCACATGTAAAGCTTAACTCCATCTCCAATTCAAAAGGTCCTAAAATCACAAAGTTTTATGTTTAAAATAATATATTGTTGTATTTTGGTTTTTGCTTAACCTTTCAAACATATGAACAAGAACAAAGTTGAAGTTGTAGTTAATGGGACATTGGTGGTTTATGAGTTGGGTACTTTTATTGAATATTGATTGGCTGGTTCAAAATATCAAGGATCTTACATTTTGACCAATGATTTTAATCTAAATTTCATGTTTTAATGATGGGAGTCTTTTTATTTTACAAGCATAAACGTGTCCTATTTCAGACAACTAAGAGTGGAAAACTGTGCATTATAGCAAATCTTTCAAAAACCTAATTCTCTAGCTACATTCTTTGCAAAAATCATCTTTTATCTTAAACACAGACAGACATAAATCCTGTTACTCTTATATAAAGATTATTCTTAAATACAGCAAAATGCCTCTAGGGATACTAAGCCTTATAGAAAACATTAGATTTTTATTTATGATTTAACCTGCAACAGTGGAAGTATCTCCCATGGTATCTCTGTCAACTTCAGATAAAACATCTTCGCCCAATTTAAGCACAACAGAACGAGGAAAGGCTAAAATAAATTTAAGTTAAAAATTTTTTTTAAAAATAGCATAATAAAAACTCTAAGTAAAGGGTAAAGAATATAATTAAGGAAAGTTTGGATCTAAGATTGAATCTTTTAAGAAAAGACTAAATTTGGTAAATTAATGGGATAAAAATATTATAATTTGAGCGGACTTTTGAAATTTTAAGTCATTTAGGAGTAACTTTTAAAATTACAAGTACAAAAACTAACAATTACAGTATAATTTGCGTAACATCATACAAAAATGTAAGGTTTATTCTAATACTAAAAAGATGTAAATTGTATCATCTAAGCCTTGTATATTAAAATTGGGTAAACTGCACATAATGAACAAAATATCATTTTCAAGGAAAAGTATATTTTACATATTTTAAAAATATTGCATCTTTGATCTAGAACTCAATTAGTTTGTACATATATTAACAAGGACATATATTCAGTGGTTTCAATTTTTTTGAATCTTGAAATGTCTGTGTGTTATTGTCTTTTAACCCACTTTTTTTCCTTTTGCAGCTATAAGTACTAGTGTAAAGTTTAAGCCAGCAAAAGTTTTACATTATAAATATTAAATATGGTATAAATTTGTTCTATCTTTCTCTCTCTCTGCGAATGAATAAAGAAACATAAGCCAACAGTTGGGACAAAGAAAACTCCTTTAACAGTCAGGGACTTCTAACTAAAAAAAGAAAAACATAAACCATAAAATTTTCATACGTAGCAAAAATTCCTCTTTCTTCAATGACAAGGAAACTATTCTTAATGTCAGTCTGTCTGTTGTGGCTTGACAGTTATTTTGTTTTTATACTTTTCCTGGAAAATACTAAACTGACAACACAAGGGTGTAAACATTGATATTCATATTCATAATTGTAATTTAAAACAATAATTTAGTATTGTATATAATATGGTATATATTTATTACAAGTATAATTGTATCTTACATTAAAGCGTTTTGATCATTAAATATTTATTTTTATTATTGAAGCTACATTATTATTCACTTTGACAATCAGTCAGTCAATCTGTAACATTGAGGGGGAAATGAAATCTTCTTGGCTGTTATTTAAGACAAGATAAAATTTTCAGGTTCTTTGTCTGTTTGTCCAGATATGTTATCATGTTCTATGCTACTTACGAATTTTGCCATCCTTGGTCTGACCTTATTAACATTTTTTTAAAATTTTTTATTTAACATACATCATGAAAGCTATAAGCTGGGTAGCTTGATGCAAGGAGCAAAAAACTAAAAGGGCCAATATGAAAAATAAATGTTTAAAATTAGTAAAAGCAA
Organism: Acartia tonsa; assembly: GCF_053477335.1. NCBI lineage: Eukaryota > Metazoa > Arthropoda > Copepoda > Calanoida > Acartiidae > Acartia > Acartia tonsa. The sequence goes on along the minus strand of NC_137260.1, from coordinate 62,276,898 downwards.
TCAAATTTTTGTTCTGCCAATAAATGCTTTTCAAGTTTCATATCATGTAGGTTCCTTTAACTTCTAGCTTGAAGCAGGAAAACATATAATACTAAAAAGTTATCCTTTTGTTTTTGTTGGAAAAGGGAAATGCATTTTTATGAATGCATAAAAAAAACAAAGAATGCTAAGGGTCTAATTCAACAACTATTCAACAAATTGCAGGGTCAGAAAACTCAATATGAATTTATTTTTTCTTTATATTTTATTACAGCAAGGAATTTGTGTTAAAAATGTTTGCGAATCTTGAAATGGAAATAAAAATTAAAATTTGAATATATGCAACTCATCGATTAGGACTATATTGTTGCTCCAGACTAATTATTCAAATCCTGAGATGTAGTTTTACAAACATAGACTCTAAACCAAGGATGATAAATTTGTCTATTTATTCTCTGTATTCATGGATTCAGGGTGTCTATGCCAAAAATTTTAATTTGGTGAGAATAATTATTTGTATATTAAAAGTCAATCAAAATAATTTGTTTTATCATCATATTTACCGTAAACTAATGTTTTCTCTCAGTAAATCAATATTTGAAAATGGCTCTTTATTGAGGGATCCTTTAAAAAATAGTGATAATTTTTAAATGTTTAGAAATAACTGTTTTTTTATCTAATTATTGTATATTTGTATCATGTAAATTATCACAAATCAAGACAAAATATTTGTACAATTAGTTTTAAAAATATTGACAATAAAGCTCTTTCTTTATTTCTATTTGTGTATTGTGGATGTATTTAACATTTATTTATAATCCCTAATTGTGTATTCTAAATATATATATGCATCATTCAGAACAATAATTCACTGGTAATATTCTGTTTATTATCAATATATTGTTTTACATCCATACATTCTCTGTATTTGTTTGTTTATATACATAAATATTTAATAGAATAAATTACATGTTTTGATATGTTGTAGATTCCTAACCTGGGGATATAAACATATTCAGAACTTTGAATGGTTTGTTTGCTTCAGAAAAACAAAATTGAGGAAAATTTTATGAAATAGAATAGGAAAACTTTATTCTTTATTATACTCTAATGTCTACTAAAGATAAGTTTTTAATAGTGGGTACCTTTTTTAATATTTAACTTTAAAAGTATTTGAGATTTCATCATGTAATTTTTGTTTATGTAATTTTTTACACCAGTTTATGATTGCAAAGTCTTTTAAATTAACATGGACACAATGTTAAGCAAAGGGTGTTCTTCTGTTATACACAACCTTTGTATAACAATCCAATATTTTTCTCTTTTATAACTTGGTCATAGAGGTCAGAATATATCTGTTGCAGGGTTCTATATATATAACCTGTAAATTTTAATGTAAATAGATAACATTCATATATACACATTCAATAATACAAACCGTAAAGGGATAATTAAAAAAAACATGAAAAAAATTCTCATTTGAATAGAAAGTCTCACATACAAATGTATTAAACAATTTTTAACTTGAATATTCATTTTTGTTACAATTATAATCTGTTATTTGTTATCAACCTATCAAACAACAACTAGGACAATTTTTAACTAAAGGTTAAAATAATATGTATATTAACAAGAATCAATTATATGTTACAAAACTAGGGTTGGTGGGAAAGGGAAAAGGTTGGAACCCTTGTATGATATTTTTCAGAACAGAAGTTTTCAAACTTACAAATGATATCCTGCTCAGGCAAATCACGCTTTCCTCTTGACTTCATGGAGTCTACAAAACGCCTCAAAAATTACATTGAGAGAAAATTCTTTTGTATATAAAGATACGTTAAAGACATTAAACCTATAATTTTCATCAATATTTTAACCAACAAGAAAATTGCAACTTTTCTTTTGTTTTACATTATATTCAGGATATTCTTATCCTTAACAACAATTCTTGTTGTCTCAATAATTTTAAAAATGTGAAGGGTAAAAATTTGCAAATGTGTGTGTTTGGATTGCGCAATTTTCAATCAATTCTGCACACTTTTTTTCTCTTTCTTTCTATTCCCAAATTAAGTCAAAACAATTGGGATTGTTGTTTGCAAACTTAAACAAATAATTGTTTGAAGACTTTTTAAACAGTCAAAATAGGACATTACAATTGAGTAATATCTTATTTTAGCTTACAAAATACTGCACAAAGTTTATGGGTGTATTCTGTGCTATTGTTATTTCTTAAGGAATTTTCGCACATTTGATGAATTAAAAAAAGATTCATGTGAAAAGTATTTTTTCAAATCTTATTGGTTGCAATTACATGCAAATGTTTCAAGTGCCCAACTGTATGTACTATATAAATTCACATTAGACAGGAAATAATTGCAGTGACATCGAAGAAAAAAATATTCCAACTGTAAAAAAAAAGAAATTGACAATGAACATTTCTGAAATCTTAAACTAAATTACTAACTTATTAAATGAAGTTTTTATCTAAAATAAACTCTAAATCAAAGTAAACTCTAGGCAATTTGTAAATTTGTTAAGTAATAAGCATCAATATACTATTTTGAAAATATCTATGAAATTTTTTTTTGTAAATATTGATCCTGAATTCAAACTAAATTATATTTAGAAGAAAATAAACTTTAAATTTTACTTAATTTTGATATCTTTTATACTAAAGTAAAAAATGAAAGAAAACTGGAGTTTGATGAAATAAAAGTAATTGTAAAACAGTACCTGTAGTAACAAGGTTATGCATAAACACCGCCTGGCAATTCTCAGATATCTCAAGATAAGTTATTTCACACCTGCAAAAAAAATATGTAAAAGAATATTAACACGGATAGAAACATACAAAAGTAGGAAATTGATTAAAAGAGCAAATTGTCAGAAATCATAAATCCAAATAAATTTATAGAAAATCACAAAACCTTTATTTTTTGTTTTAATATTTATAGTATTTTAGCCATACAATTTGTTAATAACAACTTTATTTATATCATTTTAAGCGTAAATCCTTATACTAAAGTAACATGATGTCTGTTTGTCTGTGTATTTGTACCGAAGGATCTGGCTAACCACTGAATCGATCGGGTTCTCCTTAACAGGGTAGATTCCCATAGGTCCTGGTAAGGTTTATAACTATTTTGAGGGAGGGTACCACCACCGTCCCAAGAGAAATCAAAAAATCGATTTAACAAAGAGAGTTCAACGAAACATAAACGTCAAACGCAACATAGACATATTTAGATATAAAAAAAAAGCATTTAAAGTGCCAGTGGAGGCCTCTAGGGACGTATTCGCTAGTTATAATATAAAGGGGTGGGGATATTCAACCTTCTACATTAAATTAAATTAAATTTTAGTTTTGAAAAGTAAAAATTAAGTTATAAACCTTTTCTGGACCTATAAGAAGCTTGGCTGCAAAGGAGCACTTTATAGGTTCGGCAGTTATGTATCTTAAACAACAGAAATACAGACAGACATCCCCTTACTTTCAAATATGCCATGAAATTAACTTTCAAAGGAAATTTTGATTCCGAAAGACAAAATGTGAATGCAAAGCACACAGTTGTTTATTTATGCAAAATTGACATTCTGTTTATAAAATTCAGGGAGAAAAAGAACATCAATCCATATATAAAGACAACAGAATGTTTGTCTGTCTGTCTGTAGCAAAGGAACTCACTTACCGCTGACCCAATGGTTATCCCTTAAAGTGAAGCATATTTAGATCCAGGTAAGTATTATAATTATTTTTGGGGAGGGGAACTACTCTCCCATGAGAAATTGCCCTTAGAAAAAGTCTATACTCAAAAATGAGAGTAGACTTACCTTCCCTCAAATGCCAAAAATATATTTGTTTCCATTGTCCTATCCCTGTGAATCCCTGATAAAATCTTATTCCCAGAGCATCTGTTTTTAACAAGATATGCAATGTCCATTTCCGGATTTGTCAAATATATTTATAAAAACAAGGACAATTAAGTTTCTAAATCCTATCGTTCTAATAAATAAAAATTTAAAAAATTTAACAATAACATTCTGATTTATTTTCATATATAACAAATTTAATTTTTTAAAATGCATTTTGAATATCTTAACAGGTCATCTAAAAACGCTTTTGAGTTTCTTAAAGTTAGCATTTTTTTAAATTGTAATTTCCAGATTAGAACTTCCTTAATCATATATTCCTACCATAACAATAATTATGTAGGTGTTGGTGTCTGATCCTAATTTTCTTTTTAAAATATATGCATTTTGAATATCTTACAGGGTTAACTAAAAAAGCTACTATATTTCTACCTATATTTTCCATCATCAGTGGACTGTAGATCTGTAATTTCCAGATTTGAACTACCTTCCTCCTCAATAACGCTGGACCTGAAATAGAAACAAAAGGTTAAAACTACTTTGATAAATTTTGCTCTTAACCCTTTTATCATTTTTAATTCCCAAAATCCTGACATTATACTTGCTTTTTATCTCCATTTTCATTTCCATACATAAAAGTAAGAGGATGTCCCTTTATCTCTACCTAATCGCTATCTCACTAATTTCTGGAATGAAATTTTTATCACTTTTAGTGAAGCTGCTTATTAGTATAGGTAAGGATTAGAAATCTGAAAAGAGCAACAGCCATTGGAAAAAAGAATTATTATTACATAATCATCCAGTTTAATTCAAAATAGAAATTTATGACAATCAAAACAAAAACAGTTAAAATTACGCATAACATGAAACAAGGACATGAAATTGGAATTGTTTTTATTCCTAAATTGTTTGAAATTAAGCTGAATAAAACTTGAAGAATATTAATGGAAATTTATAATTTATAACTAAGGAGGGATTGGACAATGGACTGTAAGTTTTATAACAACATATTATTTTATCTGTTGGATCCAAAACTTTGGGTACTTTCATTAAATTTTGATTGATTGGTTCCAAACTTGTAGTGTCCAAACTTAACAATAAAAAAGCGGTAATTTTTTTTATCCTCATTGGTGATTAATATCATCCTATATCCCATTGTCTTAAGCCTTGAGACCTCTTTTATAGCTCAGACATAATGGGTTAACGAATATCTTTTGCTTGAACTAAATAAATTACCGAAGAAACAAATTTATGTAATTGATGATTAAACAAAAATATCAAAACAAAATTCTGACTTATTATTTTCATATACTTATTGTCAAAAAATGTAATGTAATATGAATAAAGGATTAATTTCAGCACAATTGGATTATCCCTTTATATCGAATCTATAAAGAAAATGAAAAAGTGAGAAAAAGAACTAAATTATAAATATCACAAAAACCTTCTTAGAAAAAAATATTTATGTCTTAAGGGTAAATAAAAAGTCATCATATTTTTTCTCGTATTCATTCGAATCCGAGAAATAACTATTATTTATTTCAGCTGCATCTATCATAAATAGCGGCCCTGAAAATTATATTTCCCATGTTACAGACGGGTTGACGGACGGACGGACAGACAAAGGTAATTATCGCTACCAGAATTGACATAACAATAAACTTAGACAATTTAGAAGCATAAAAGTCATGTCTAATTAAGAAAAGGTAAATAAAAAGTCATCATATTTTGTTACAGAAGAAACATAAGACACTGAAACAACGTATTATGCAATTAATTTTGAAGTGGCGAAGCTACTCTATAATTCACTTTATCTGTACGTCTGTCAGTCCGTAACACTATAAGAGAAATGTGATTATCTCGGCTTCTTTACCAAAAAGCATCTAGTATACAAATTACTTGGTCAGTCAGTCTGTTGGTAATGCTACTAAGGAAATTTCTATATTGATTTGCGATTTTTTTTCTCTATATAACTCGCATAGCCCGTTTTTCCATCCATGATTTTTTTGTGCTTCGCTACATTTGGTTGTTGTCATCATTGTTTGGTAATAAAACGCTTTTTTTACATTTCGTTGCAAACATTTAGATTTTTATAGCAGCGTAGCTGCTTTATATCTAGGGTTTGTCTGTACATTCATTGCTTTCCCTTAAAGTGCATAGCATGCAATGATCCCTCCCCCCCCCCCCTTATATGGAAATATCTATTATTGAAAATGCCTTTTTTTCAAATTTTTTCAAAACTATGTTCACTATTCATTTTCAGCTTACCTTCAAACCGAAAAGCTTTCTGGATTAAGGAACAACTGTAAGGACTGTACAAAAAGCACCAGACATACAGACCAACACTTGTGTCTTTTAGAGTAACTTCGCTGTAAAGAAAAACTTCCAACAACAAAAAATTAAAGGACTTTAGACCTAATTTTAGACGTTACTGACAAACCGACATAAAGGCTTTTGAGACCTTTATGACTAAGATGAAGCTTCCTACCGGAATAGAGAATAACTAACTGTAAGGACTGTACAATGACCAACATGACCAACCCTTGTGTCTTTTAGTGTAGCTTCGCTGTTTAGAAAAGAATTTATCTTAGTCAAAGGCAACCAGAAAGATTTCTGGATTAGAGAACTTACTTTAAAGACTGTACTTAAACTACAGACATACAGACCATCACTAGTATAATCTAAAGTAGCTTCGATCTTAACTAACAAAAAATAACATCATAATCAAAATCTTTTAGTATAAATAAATGTCCTAAAGGACATACTTTTGACGTTACAGACAAACAGACGTTACGGGTAAGAAACTAATAGAAAGCTTACCTTCCAACCAGAAAGCTTTCTGGATTAGAGAACTGACTGTAAGGACTGTAAACATAAACTCTTTCTGATTCTCTGTACCATTTTATAGAATGGATCTCCCCACATTCTAAATACATCAAATATATTCTGTTGATTTCAATTCTAATTTTTTTCGGATGGCTTTTTAACCGATAGCTGAATTTGAACCGCAGCCATACTGAAAAATCATGTATCGTAGTTTTAGATATTTTTTTCCACGATTAAGAAAATGAAAAAAAATACCAGTTTTGTTAACCTGGGTTTTTAACAAAACTATATATCCCACGAAATGGTAAACATGGTTATAAAACTTTGGGTATCGGTACTGTAACTCTCAGTCCAATGTCCCCTCCCTTACGGATAAAAACTGAACATTATTTGTTTTTATGGCTCATTCAAATTCAGATTAGATTTTGATTTTATCCCATTTTGGTGGATAAATTAGAATAAAACAAGTAGAATTATATCCATAACAGCTTTTAATTTGATCAGGGATCTTAAGGGATAAGACATCTAACAATATATTGATGTACAGTTACACCCCCAAAAATAATCAACAAAATTAAACCCTTCAGTAGCTCTTGAAAAAGTTTTGACATATAAATATTTGTACAACCCATTCAAGATTTATTAAAAGTACCCCAAGTCATTAAACAAATGAATAAGAGAATTCTTATCGCTGAACCTAGGACGTCCAAGCTTTTTTTTAGAAGAGCAAAAAAAAACAATATGGGGGGAAAGAGTAATAAAACCACTGATAGTTTTAGGGTAAAATCAAAAATATTTACAAAAATTTTAGTGGGGAGTTAATCACCCCTTTATCACCAACCTTCCAACCTCCCCCTTGGACGTTCTTTCACTGAACTTTGGACAAAGTAAATTCAAGAATAGCTACACATTGTTGTGATAAAAACTATGCATAATGCATCAATTGAACAAAGCACAAAATTGAGATTTTTTATGCTATTTTTGCATAAATGAGTCTTAAGTTCAAAATAATTTTTAACAGATTTATTTTTCATTATGTATTTTTCATGATTTCATTAAGTGTTTATCTTCTATTGAGAAATATTGAGGGAGGGAGGGAACAATGGACTGTAAATTACACTGGTACCTAAGGTTTTATAAACCCATTTTCTTAATTGTTGGCTCAAAAACTTTGGGTACCTTAATTAAATCTTTATTTGTTGTCTCAAACTACTAGTGTCCAAACATTTCCACCAACATATTTGTTTACCTGAAGCGTGTGGACATGTTAGCTGAATAGATTTTGATACCCTTCCCACCAGGTCTTCACCATTCCCTGCAGAAAATAGAGATAAGTTTAAATGCCAGAAAGTGTATGCTTATTGGTAGGGAATCTAGACAATAAATTAATTTAACTTGAGGGCAAAATGGGGTTTCTCTATTTGAAGGGTGAGCAAAAAAATAGCCTTAAGCCGTCCCTGGACCTTTGAAAAGCTACTATTAATGCAGAACAATGGCAATATCTCAAAGGACAGCTAAAAATTGCTTAAATAATAGGACAAGTTCTACGTTCTATAATATCTTCTCAAAAATCAGCCTTTTGAAGTATGACAGACTGACCGAAATTGTATAATATATGCTCTTTTGAATGGAAAACTTTTACACATAAGAATCTGCACTCTATCTTAACTACAAGCCGAGAAAAACGAGAAAATACTGTTAACGACTGTCGGACATACAGACAACGTGAATTATAGAGTAGCTTCACTACTAAACATCTAAACAATCTTACCTAGGCAAATGGTGAGGAGAAAAACAAGGATAAAACTTTGCATGATAACAACCTTCTAAATATTAATTATCACAGAGTATAGTTTTTGTGTCTATATGATTTATTCTGCAGGTATTATCTCCAAAGCTCCATCACCAAATGCCCATTGTCCTCTCTGAAAAGTCAAAATTATAATTGTTTTTTTTTTAATTAATCAAATAATATCTTTAACTGCATATTCAAATGTCAAAGTTAAATAAGAATTATGAAATCAACCATTTGTTTCCCAGAGATCTTAATGGATAAGCAATGAATGATAAATCTCTGTACACTCATGATAATTTTAAACAAAATTAACCCTTTTGTAGATTAGAACTATTGGTAAAAAATGTTTGGATATTAGAGGTATATACCACACAATCATGACACAATAAAAAAGGCCCAAAACTTAAAGAAAGCCAATGAAAAAGTTTAAATGAATATCTTTGGATAGGTATAATTTATAGCTGCGCCCATAGCAACTGTATTTAAAGAGGGAAGGAGTGCTGGGCAGGAAAATGGCCTTAAATTATCTCAAATTTTAAATTTAGAAGAAAAAATAGCTTAAAACTATCCTGGGACTAATGTGATTGTGAAGTTACTTTGAAAGCAAAAAAATTTCGGTTTCCATCAATTGAAAATAGGAGCGGGGTGGAGCAGTTTTTCATAAAGGGGGAGGGTAAGGGTCCTTGCTTGATAAGTCCTTTGAAGGAAAGCATCCCAGTAAAGTATAAGTATAAGTAAATATATCATTGAGTCATAAAAAGAATGTAGGCCAAAAAACAGCTGAGCTATGTTACAAACAATAGATTTATAACCCCAGATGGGCCTTCATACATAACAATCTGTCATATGGATTTCTAGCAGCCATTTTCTTTATTTAGTCACATATGATTCATTACAATAATACGAGCGATGCTATTGTCCCTTTCTAAGTTGTAACCAATACAAATGATCGGAGTGCTCCTGCACAATGTTCTTATTGGTTTAATTTACTGATTAGAGATCTAGATATACTAATTCTTTTAGCCAAAAAATGTTCTAAAAGTCAACTTGCATAAACGGCGCCAACTTTACAAGATAAAAACATAAAAGAAAGTTGATACAAGAAATACAGCTATCATATCAAGCGCAGCTACTTAAAAATTTAAAAATCAGGGAGTTTTAAGGGATAAGGCAATGGATGACACATTCATGTTCACCTTACTAATGATGAACAAAATTATCCCTTCTCCAGATTATGCTAGTTTACCAATTAATAAAGATTTATTACAAGAGCTCAAAGTTTTTGAGAAACATCATTACAGTCCAATGTCCATAACCTCGCCAATAAAGGTCTGTTAATTTAAAGTTACTTTAACAAGGATGACAACATCCATAAAAGCAAAGCACTGAAACGGTAGGACAAACGGATATAAACACTTGTATAGCATCAGGACTGAATATTCAGGATATAAATGTATTTGTTGAAATTTGTTGAAAAACTGCTTGATACAGGATAATATTTATGGACATACTTACATTTTCAGGACTTGATTATAGAGTTGCTTCGCTTATAATAATAATATTGTACTTTGTTATCCCAAGAATCAGTATACCAAAAATCTGATCAATCGGATAATTAGACCCTAATTATAGAAAAGCTTCGCTTTTAAAAAGTAAAGAAGATTCATCTAGATAGAGAATAATTATAGAGAAGCTTTGCTAAGGAAAAAATCCTAACAAGTTGAAAAAATGCATCTATCTCAAACTTCAAGGCAGAGTGTTTTCCCTTAACCACATAACAAAATATTTTGCTAAAAAACATATTTTAGTATCTACTTCATAATAATTCTGAGAGGAAAGCAACCTGGTAACAAACGTTTAATGAACATGATCTCTTATTGGTTGGCTAGAAAACATAAGGAATTTCTATCAAATCATTCTGTGTCTAAACTTTTCTTCAATCAATAATTTTATTTCTTATAATTAGAAAAAAACACCAATTAATGGTTAATTGTCTATCCATTATGGTCTTAGCTAAACTTAACCAATCAGCAATCAGCAACTTTGTTTTGGGGGCTGTAATTTTTACAATATTGTATACACACTGTCAGGCAGATAAAAAAAAGTTAAAGTGAAGTGAACTATACAACTCAACAATTTCAGGGACTATGGATGTAAAAAATATAAATCAACAAAATTTGGGAAATAATGCGAAGATAAATATGAAACGAGGACGAAGCTTTTTGAGGAATTAAGTCAAATAAGTTGAAAAGTTAATATCAATTCACTACTAAAAATTCTGTTATTCTTAAAAGTAACTGTTGTATAGGATCTCGCAAACCGTTGAACTGATAAGATTCTCCTTTGCATTGAAGCTTCTTATACATAGGTTTAGGGAAGGTTTTAATTATTTTGTGGGATTGTCTGACAATGTCTCTACCCTTCTAATAGAAATCTACCTCAATTTTTCTCAAGTCCCTCTAGAGGCCTCTAGGGGACGTAGTTGTTTACAGAGGTAATAATATGTAATTACAAATGACTATTATCAAGATTTAGTTTCTAGTGTGTTAGACTTTCCCTATATCCATGAGAATTATGTCCCTGACAAATTTCAGTATTTACTGCTTGCATTTATTTCAGGGAGGTATCCCTATATCCCTGAGAATTATGTCCCTGACAAATTTCAGTATAAAAAATACTTTCCTTTCACATTTTGATTGCATATTAGAAAGGCTTGTTTATATCAGGGAGGAAGGGGATATTGTTCTGTTTATTACACTAGACCCCAAAGTTTTATATAACATTTTCTTATTCTTTGGCTTAACAACTTTGGAGATTTTTATTGAATTTTAATTGGTTTGTCCATTGAGTTGAGTGTCCAAACGTTTCAACCACTAATTGTAAATTACAGAAGGAATGATTTTGTGTATCATTATTGGGGGATGTATATTGATTTATCATCCATTGCTTATACTTTTAGATGCCCAGTTTATATGCTGCATATATATTGTATATGTATGTATATAAATGTACTGCATTTAAAGATTTGATTTTTAAAATTAATGTATTTCTACTAGGTTCGTTGGTATCATATAGCTATGAGCGTTAATGTAGGCGTGCTAGAATCGTCCTATCAATTTCAAACTTAAGCTGACGACAGATTTTACCCTATCAATATATCCACGTCTTCTATATTCATTATCTAAATGTAGTAATCTTGTTATTGCTACGCTGTTTGGCATACTTGTCCTTTTTAATCTCTTTGCATAAAGGAAAATAAAAATATATTTTAATCTATAATACAAAGTAGCTTGATGTCTGTCTGTCTGTCCGTCCGTCTGAAGCTTAAGATCTCGGTAACCACTGAACCGATCGGATTCTACTCTTCAGGGAATATTCCTACTGGTCCTGTGGTGGTTTAAGGCTATTTTCTTGAGGGGTGGGACACCCCCAACCCCCCCAAAATAAAAAATACCCCCCCATTTTTTTTTTTTTTTTTTTTTTTTTTGTTGAAGATTTATTTGATCCTTTTCCGAATTTCGCCAAAATTTTTTTTTGATCACCTCTTGGGGCAAAGCCCCTAGAGGCTAGGGGCGAAGCCGCTAGTATTTAAGAAAATAATTGTTATGTAATTGTATTTTCTTAAAAAAAGTTTATGGTCAGAAGGTGAACTCAAAGTTTCTAGACTTTAAATAAATTTATAGTTTACAGGGTGACTTTTCAAAAATGTCAACAATTTTCTTCTTCCTTTGATGAAGTAAAATATACAAAATACTATATATTAAAGTTCGTCCGTATAATCAAGGTTATATGTAAAAAAAGATACATAAATTAGCCTAAAGATTAAAATTGTCTTTTCTTAATTATAGTTAAATTTTTATTTCATTCGGGATTTAATGTTTATGTTAATATCTATTGGTAGTATAACAATTTCAATTCTATAACAAACTCTTTATCCTAATATAGAAGTAACAGAATATCTTTCCGCTGAACCTAAATGGTTCTCCTTTCCAGTGAAACGTTTGATAGGTCCAGAAAAGGTTGATAACTATCTTAGCGGAGAGTACCTCCACCCTCCCATCAGAAATATTAACTAGAAAAAAATTTTATTGCAAGGGGAGAACGTACTTACGTTACCGATTCTAAAAAGAAAATGAAACACCCTGTACCTCACAGTATAAACTATATATGCAGTTAAAATTGTAAAACAAATAAAACAAATTTTGTCTGGATATTTCTTTCTCAAGGTATTTCATGTCACATATCAACTTAGAGGTGTACAAACGAAGATTTTCTATAATAGGGACGGTCCGTATGCCCGTAACTGATAGCTAATGCCATTCATTTAGTCTAAAATTAACCCATATTAAACTTTGATACGATTTCAATAGCGTAGCAACTCTATATTCGTTACCAAAATATCGTAGGTTCTATACATTTTCTATACATTCATAATTTATTTTTTTCAGAGTTATTGTTTTTCTTTTCCACAAACAATTTTAATGTACAGAATAGGTAATTATGGTTATCATAATTGGTACTCTATTTCAATGTATCATCGATTGTCTTATCCCTTAAGATCCCTGCTTTGCAGACACCTGTTTAAAATTTTTTGCACACATAAATAGAAAGAGACATATTTAGTTATTTAATGTTTTATAACAACTTTTTTTTTCTTTCAATTCTTTTTAAAATTACTAGTTGCTACGCCCCTAGAAGCCTCTCGGTAGGCGGGGGAAAAGTCGACCCCCTCCACCATTTTACATCTTAAGTTTTTGAGAGAAAAAAATAGTAAAGGATATATTAAACTTTAAACTAGTTTTAGCTGTAGGCAATGAATAAAAGTTAAGGTTTTAAAACCATGGGTACCAGTTTTAGTTTTACAATTTTTAGAGTACGGAAAGGTTTGTTGATTACATTATCCCATCCCTGAAATAAACCCCAATATTTGGTCAGTTGAATTTAAATTGCCGAAAGTGTACACAGTTTTCTCATCCTATCTTAATATTTACTTCTAGCTATAAAAACTTCAAACTTCCACACAAAAAAATGAATGTATAAACGATTTATACATTATACATTAAATATTTAAATTTTTCAAATTTTGATTTTTGTTGTTGGAATTTTGAAGCTTTTTTAATTAGTAATAAATATTAGGATAGAATGAGGAAACACCGAGGAATCTATGTACACTTTCGGCAATTCAAATTCAACTGACTCAATATTTCCTATCAGTATGTATTTATATATTAAATCCTTTACAAATCCTGTATTTAAATAGATAGAATCATAAGCCCTCAATTTCATATCTGATTCTATCCACCAAGAAAGGGAACGCTTTTTTGTTAAAAAATTGTAACTTTTTTAAACATCAAAATATCACTTAACATTATAAAATATACAAACAATAATGACAAATATAAAGAAAAGAGAAAAAAACATAGCTTACATAAAATACTTTTTATGAACATCGGCACGTTGAATGACTTTGTCTGAAATTTTGCTTCGCTACTTATGAATGTTGTCATCCTTGTTTTTAGGTTACAAATACAATCCAAGTATATATATAAATGTGTTTATGCTTGATAATAATTTCTAAAGCTTATTCAGATGGGAAAACCAAAATGTATAAATAGTGCAAACTTAATATATTTATATTTATAATAAGAAAAAGAAAAGATTTTCTAAGATGTATTTTGTAGAAGTATTTTATAAATAATCATAAGAGGAGGTTTTTGAAAAGTAAAATATATCACAATGTCTACATCTTAAAAAGGTTATCTCAAGAGTTAGAGTTACCTTAGCCTTACATAGATTTAAGGAATATGTAAGACTTAAGAAACCCTAACTCTTTGACTAGCCTAATAAACTTCATAGATTTCATCTCTATAAATGACTTAATATCATTGAACTTATGTATTTTAAAAATCTATCAATAATCAAATATATGCTGTTATCAAAATTAGGCCTAATTTTCAAAGTTTTTTGAGCCGAATAAGAACATAGAGTGGTAATAAAATTTTTGGTACTGGGTCTATAAAACCATAATTAAAACATACAATATAAATCTACAGTTAATTATAACTAAATTCACATTCCATATTTTTAATCATGCTATATTTAACTTGAATCACTAAATTAACAAATCCATAATTTTGAATTATGTTTGTATCTAACTAAGAGTTTGTTTATGAACTGATTGGGCAAATTTTGTGGATTGTTTTGAAATACAGGAGAAGGCGTAAAATTGCACCACAGTTACTAAAACGGAATAGATATGTTATTACATGGATGTTGCACTAGATTTTTATGTACTCTAGTAAATGGATGCTCCCAGCTGGCTAAAATAACGATACTCCCCATCCACCCCATTCAACCCATCCCCTACCTCCTTCTGGATGAACAAACTGGCCAATAAATGAGGTCCATATTAGCAACTTAAATTGACGACAATTTTTCCCCTGTCATAATATCCACGTATATTCTATATCCACCATTGTTACTAAAAAGGGGTTCAGTTAGGGACAGGTAAATTGATAGGAAATTTTAATCTGTTTGAAATAATAGATTCGTTAGGTTTGGCAAATTTTGAAATTGTAAAAATCATAAATAAGCCTTCAAACTTTCTATTTTCACTTATACAATTAGCTTGATTTTTGAGCAATATAAAAAACTTGAAAGTTAAGAAACAAGGAATTTAATTATTTCATACTACTCCTCATATCCCCAATGATGATAAACAAAATTACCCTTTGTGTAGATTAATATTATTGATTCAATAGTTTGGACAAAGCTAGCTTGAACCCTAGTACTCAAAGTCAACTAATAATATAACATTTGGGTACCAGAGTAATTTATAGTCCAATATCCCCTCCCTGCCTATTGAAGTTTCCACAAGAAAGGCAAGAGAAGCATATCATCTGTATTTTATTGAGAAGCTTTTCTTCTAACCTTGCTAAAAAATAACCCTTTTTATTTAGAGTTGTAAATCTATACCTTCCTTTTAAAACATATTATGACTCATTAGGATTTCGAAAATAGCTTTGCGGCCTATTTAGATTTAAAGCATAGAAAAATTAAATGGGTACTGTTTTAAAATCTAATGTTTTTCTATATATGTATTTATTTGCCATTCTTCCAATTAACGGTAAGGTAAAAAGTAAGGAGATAGGGGCAGACGGACATTTTGTGGTTATAGTGTACCTTTACATCTAATAGAAATATTCAAATTTTAAGAGCTGCATAAGTTCTGATAACTGCTACCCTTATACATGTTTTAATTAGAAAAATAATTAAATTTAATTCCTACTAACTGTTAATGTTGCACTGTAATATTTGTAAATTGCATAAAAACCCGCTGAGTTCATCATATCATTTAATTTCATGGCCCA
The DNA here is from genome assembly GCF_053477335.1 of Acartia tonsa. Taxonomy (NCBI): domain Eukaryota; kingdom Metazoa; phylum Arthropoda; class Copepoda; order Calanoida; family Acartiidae; genus Acartia; species Acartia tonsa. The sequence continues at coordinate 62,261,058 of NC_137260.1, read as the reverse complement.
TATAAACACTAATACAATTTTAACAATAATATCCCATTCTAGTTTTTCATACTGATGTAAGAACCTCCCATCCAAAAAAAATTCCCTTTCAAAGATCTTTGAATATTTTAAAAAGAATTCCTAGGGCACTAATATCTCTTTGATTACGCGACCTTTTTCTGAAAATCCTAATGGTATGTGCCTGGTAATGAGTTGTACCTTTTTGGGGGCCTAGGTAATTTCCCCCAACTCCTTCTATTAAAGTCATGCAACTGATATGGCAGCAGTAGGAATAAATATTTTAACGTCGAATCCATCCCCTTCTTAATGACGATGAATATGAAAGTAATAATATATTCATTAAAATCAGATTGCTTTATTAGTGGTTCTTAAAAACCTTTTTTTTTACCAAAAATCAAATGGGAATGGAGAGGGGGGGGATCGAACCCAAATCGAACAAATAGTGTAAAAATATTTATCATGATTACGTCATAAATGCATCTGACTGTCTTTACCATCCACTCTCTGTATACATAAATATTCTCTTATATTATACTTTGTTTATTTTTTAAAAACAAGACCAATTTATGTTAACAGTAGCCTAGCTGTAAAAAGCTAGAAATTAAATTAATTAAAAAACAAATCATTCTAAACGTACAGTTGTTTTTAAATTCAGGGTAGACTGTGTCCGTCCATAGTGGATACCTCTTATCGTTGATATAGGTATGTTAAAATTGTTCTATGGATTTCAAACTGAATCATGTAACATGAAGCGTAGCAACTCTATATTGATAATTACCAGAAAGTCAAAAGTGAAAATATCAAATTTCATCATTCTATTGTTATGGATGTTTTGGTTCTTGTCTTTATAAACAAGGTTGACAACATGCATACATAAGTGTTTAGAAAATAAACAAATAATGATCTAAAATGCATTCAACTGACTTTTAGTTCTGCATGAATATTTTCTTTAGCTTATTTTATAATAATTTATTAAAATCTCGCTTTAGAATATCGATTTTAAATAAAATATAAAAAAAGAGGAAAGTATTTTTTGCCAGGGGCAATTTATCTTGCGAGAGTAAAGGTACCCTCCCCCAAAATAGTAAAAAGCCTTTTCTGGGCCTATGAGAAGTTTCACTGTAAAGGAGAACCATATCAGATTAGCGGTTAGCGAGATGTTTTGTTTCAAACAGACATTCAGACGGACAGATAGGCAAAAAGAAAGATAGATAGACATCCTATTATTTTTATACATATAAAAAAGTTCTGTTTTCTTTTCATTTTAGTCTGTTCAATTTCCTTCCCTTAAAGTAATAAATTTAATTTATTGACTTGTTTTCTTTAATTGATTTATGTATACACATTACACATATTTTGTAATTTAATCTAAAGCATGAATGGAATGATTATTAGGGATCTTAAGAGATAAGACAATGGACGATAAATTGATTTACATCCCCAAAAATACCCTTCTGTAGATTACATTAAGTTGTTGTATGTTTGGAAACTCAACTTAATGAACCAACCATTCAAAATTCAATAAAAGTCCCCCCAAGTTGTTTAGCCAACGAAGAAGAAAACGTTACTATAAAACTTTGGGGACAAGTGTAATAAACAGCCCAATGTCCCCTCCCTCCCTTGATCTTAAAGGATAAGACAATGGACGATAAATTGATATACATCCCCAGTAAAGATTAACAGAATTACCCCTACTGTAGATTAATAAAAAGTACCCAAAGTTTTACTTTTACTTTCAAGTGATGCTTTAGTATTGTCCTGATTAAACATTGTTTTAAGCTGTCTTGAATATTTTCTTTAACTCCAAAAAGCATCTGCTTTTAAGAAGGTACTTTTTAACTTTTATTTGTTAAAAAATATTATTTTAAACAATATTAATTGTATATAAAAGTCTAAAAATATCTTAAGTATAAGAGAAAGAAAACAAGAAAGTAAAGGATTTTTTTGTATTTACAATGTTCTCTAAAAATGTAAAAATATTTACACTGTAATCTAGTTGGATTGCTAAGCTATATTTCTAAATTTGTACAGCATATGAGTAAATCTATCTAAAAGTATACTGAGTGGTTCAGTTGTAATACATTTTCATGAATGAAAGAATGATCTGATTTGAGTAAAACTTGTGCTTTGTAAAAGAAATAAATAAAGTTTTTGGTTTACAATACAATTAAGTTTAAATGTGTTTTTATAGAAACATGTCGAAAAAGGACCAGGGACGTCCAAGCCTCCAATTTTGAGGGGGTAAAATGAGGGGTGTAAAAGTTTTAAGGGTGTAAACCATTTGACGTCTATTCCAAAAACTTTTGACACCCAAAATCTTAAATCGTCATAAATATTAGTTATATTTGAGATCTAAGAATAGTCATTTCTCGCAACGTATTATAAACAGATTTCCGCGGATATAAAAAAAACATCACCGAAGGCACGGGCTAAAAAAACTGGTTTTAATCTTATGATTGTACATTTTAAAATTCGTAGAAAGCTGGCAGTGGCGTGCGAAGCACTTTGTCTAGGGGGGGGGCATTTTGAAGATTTTGTAAAATTTTGCCCCCCCCTAAATCAAAGTGCCCCGGGGGGGCACTTTGCTTTAGGGGGGGCATTTTGATTATTTATACTAATTTTAAATAAGGGCGTTTTAAGGGGTGGGATTATTTGATTTTGGGCCTTCTAGTCCTTATCCCTTCTTCCTCATCCCTTCCCCCATCCCTATTTCCCATTTATATCCCCCATCTCTTCCCCCCCTCCATCTCTTCTCCCCCATCCCTTCTCCCCCATCCCTTCTCCCCACCCTGCAATGACTGAAGGGAAGGGAGCTAGAAAGCATCTTCGAAAAAAAAGTACAGAAGATAATTTAACCTCCCCCCCCCCCCCCCACCACAAAACATTTTTTATGGGTGGAAGGGGATATTATAAAATCTCAGCAGGAAGGATGAATAACCCCATTAAAACAATTTTTTTTGGGGGGGTGATAAAAACACTCATTTTGGAAATAATTTACCAAAAATTAACCTAATATGTAAAACTGATTTTAAATATTTCTTTTTTGTATGACAAAAAGGATGACAACATCTTTAAGAATCAAAGCACAAAAAATCATTAATAAGAATACAGACAAGTAGATTTAAAGAGCATCTGTTGAAATAAATATATATTTTAGGTAGAAAAAGGCACAAATCCTTTTTCCTGTATGTTGTGTGATGACAGTCAAAGTAAATTACATACTGGATGCTCGAAGCAGCGAGAAATTGTCGTATTTTCATAGTAGCTTTTAATAGGTTATTCTAGGTTAAGTTAGGTTAGGTGATTTCCCCGCAGGGTTAGGCAATTGGCCCCGCAGGAGCTATAAATAGGTGAAAAGCTACTGTGAAAATACGACGAAATGCACCTTAAGAGGCAATGTCACAAAAGGGACTATACTCGAAATTTAAAAGATACAAAAATAGCCAAAAACGTCCTGAAAAGCAGTCCGACCTCCATGAATTTTTAATAGTTAATTATACTCCATAATGATGGGAATGTTAACATTAAGTTTTAGCCTTCTATCTTTAATTGCAGTTGAAAAAAATCACATTTCCCCCTTAGCATTACATACTGACAGCCATAGTGAATTATAGAGAAGCTAAAAAGTTATATCAACATATCCTACCCTCTTTAAATGGCACTTTAAAACTCTGTTAATTTTTGATTAAGTGGTGTTTCCAAGGATTTATAAGGGCGGTGCGTGAAGCGCACCTAAAAATATTTACTCCCCCTTTGAACTAAAATAAATTAAAGACAACAAGAGTGGCGTATTTTATCAAGTTAGGAATATAGAGTGTAGTTAGTTTTAAGGGTTTTTAATGAAAATTGCCATAAAAAAACATGTCTTTTTATAAGAGTATGTACACAAAAAAAATTATAAACTTATCCTGAAAATAATATGACATCATATATAGTTATTCATTTTGGGCTATTTATTACACTAGTCCCCAATATTTCATATAAAATTTTCTTATTCGTTGGCTCAACAACTTTGGGGACTTTAATGGAATTTTGATTGGTTGGTTGATGTCGAGTTTCAATACATTTCATCCACTAATTGTAATCTATATAAGGGGTAATTTTGTGTATCATCATTGGGGATGTACAAAATTTCTTTGGTAAAAAGTTTGTATTATACAAAATAAAATACTTCCTATTACCTGGTTTGTTATGTTCAGTGAAAAGAGATTATAACCTAATTTCTACACTAATTAAAAAATTTGGTAAATAATGAATAATAACTGTCCGTTTTTGCGCGAAGCGCCAAAATTTTTTTTATTGAGTTTTTTTTATCTTTTTTTTGGAAACTGGGATAATTTTGCTTTTTGTAGGGTAGGGGGCAAAAAGGGGCATTTTTGTTGACCAGGGGGGGGCAAAATGGGGCATTTTTCAACATTTAGGGGGGGGCAGGGGGGGCGGTGGCTAGGGGGGGGCAGGGGGGGGCGTTTTGGTTGCTAGGGGGGGGCGATTGCCCCAAATGCCCCCTTCGGTTCGCACGCCACTGAAAGCTGGATATGATACGATGCTAGACATAGTTTTTTCGTATGGATGAGAACCGGTTCCTATCCACCGGATTTGAATGAATACGAGAAAATTATATTTTAAAGTTATACAAATATTGTAAACAATTCTTGGTGATCTTTTTGTTTTCTCTAATGTCTTCTTTTAATGGGCTGGCCAATAACATCTGTAAACACTATTCAAACTAAAACACCCAACAAAATTTCTTAAGAAAAAAAAGAACAGTTGATTATATTATTTAGTAAGAATAAACCTTCTTTTGCAATTCATGTTTTAAAGTTAAATGACTAAATTATCTTATTAAATTAGCTTAATAAATTTTAGGACTTTTATTGAATCTTTATTGTTTTTGGTACAAACAATCAGTCTCCAAACTTCTTTATTAAGAGAAAACAGTAAAAGTGTCGAACTATGACGTCAGAAAAAATTAACAATTAACCAATGAGAAGCCAGTATTCACTGTGGTAAAATATATAGCGGCCTCTCATTGGTTAATTGTTAATTTTTTCTGACGTCATAGTTCGACACTTTTACTGTTTTCTTATTAAGAAATATTTATGCTTTTTCAAATTTTGGAATTGCCCATTGTCTTATCCCTTGAGATCCCTGCTTAATATTACACTTTCAATTAGATTTAATTCATTGTCCATTGTCTCATCCCTTAAGATCTCAACGTAATAGGACATTTATTAATTTGAATAATTTCTTAATTTCATAATAAAAGAAAATTATTACTTAACTGTACAAATAAAATAGCATTGTTTTCATGAATAGTGTTTCTGCAGAGATGGGGTTTTGAAAGATGAATGCCGCGTTTTTTCAATTCGCGAAATTTAGACAGAGTATACAACTATTTATTTAATTATTTTGCTTTTGTTGGTACGGCCTTCATAGAAGAAAAACAAATTATCTTCAATTCATTTTTTAGAGCTGTATTAGACATTATACAAATGGCTAAAATAATAATTTTAAAATTTTGAATTCTTAAGTTGTATACTCTGTTGAAATCCTATTGTCTTCATTCAATCAATCAATGTCGAAAAAATGTCGAAAAAACGCGGCATTCATCTTTCAAAAACCCATCTTAGTGATTAATAAGTTTTGAAAACTTTAATAAAGGAAAAAACTAATTTTAACTGATTAGAAAAAATGCATTTTAGGAAAAACTTTCTTTTTATTACTCTTCGCGTTTTTATAATAATCAACAAGTGAACAAATACATTGTGTTTTTTTATGAGAACTTTTTTGAAAGCAGTTTTACCCCACTTATAGTTATCAGAATTTAATGATTAATGGCTTATTTTCTCTGTTTTTTAATGCAATTAATAGAACAACAAAAAAATATTTCAATTTTTATTTAAAAAGTACAGTAAAATCTAAAATTCAAAACTTAGGTGTCAACATCTAAAAATAGTTTTAGCGCATTTTCTTATGCTCAAATATTTCAAAATAGTTCTCATAAAAAAAAACACACTGTACTTACATTACATTACAAAGAAGACAAAATTATCCATTTCAATAGTTTCCCTGAAAGTCTTAACCCTACTTGGGGGTAGGGGCAGGTAGCGTAAAAGACCTCCCTCCCAAGCTTTTTTGTCTCCCATTTTAGTTGTTTGAAAGGTACAGTTATATAATTTTCAAATGGCTAATTTGACCCTCTTGCCATTGACTGATTTTTTTCCAAAATAAAAGGGTAAATGAAGTTACCAAAGCATTCATTATTATTTTTTCTCGTATTTATTCGAATCCGGTGGATAGGAACCGGTTCTCATCCATACGAAAAAACTATGTCTAGCATCGTATTATATCCAGCTTTCTACGAATATAAAAATGTACAATCATAAGATTAAAACCAGTTTTTTTAGCCGGTGCCTTCGGCACCTCGGGGCTAAAAAAACTAGTTTTAATCTTATAATTGTACATTCTATATCCGCGGAAAGCCGTTTATAATACGATGCGAGAAATAACTATTCTCGTATTCATTCGAATCCGGTGGATAGGAACCGGTTCTCATCCATACGAAAACTATGTCTAGCATCGTATTATATCCAGCTTTCTACGAATATAAAAATGTACAATCATAAGATTAAAACCAGTTTTTTAGCCAGTGCCTTCGGCACTTCGGGGCTAAAAAACTGGTTTTAATCTTATAATTGTACATTTTTATATCCGCGGAAAGCCGTTTATAATACGATAAAAGAAATAACTATTAAAATTTCTTTACTCTAAAGACATAAGGAAACTTTGTGAAATGAATGTTGACTGGTAATTATCACTTGACATGATTCTTAATTGTATATAGAGGTAGACAAATTATGTTTGACACTCTTAGATTCTAACATACTAGTTCAGTTAGCTAAATAGTTGCAAGTTTTTAAAAGCGAAGCTTTTCTATAATTAGGGTAGATCCGTCCGTCCGTAAGTCCGACCGTCCGAGATAGATAGCTTTTATTCGTTAATTTAGGCATGTTAGAATTGTCCTATCGATTTTAAACTCTGCATGATGATTCCTGTAGTAGTTAGGTACGATTCAGAAATCGTAGCAACTCTATAATCATTACCAGAATGTCCGTATGTCCATTTTAAACATGTTGACTTTTCTACTTTTTAACAACAAATTTGTATGTGTTTTCTAATTATCCGTTTGATCCAAGGATAGTTTGATCTGATTTTTGGTATATTGATTCCTGGGACAACAAAGAACAATATTATAAGCGAAGCAACTCTATAATCAAGTTCTAAAAATGTAAGTATGTCCATAAACATTATCCTGTATCAAGCAGTTTTTTAACAAGTCTGTCGGACATGCCACAAACATTGGATCCTAGTCAAGTACAAATCCTCCTCCCCCCTTCTATTTAAATAAATCCTTATAATAAAGTAATAGGATGTTTGTCTGTGTGTTTGTCTGTTTGTTTGTTCCGAAGGATCTCGCTAACCGCTGAACTGATCAGGTTCTCCTTAATAGGGTAGCTTCTCATAGGTCCCTTGTAGGTTTATAACTATTTTCTTCGGTGGGTGGGACAACCCCAACCCCCCCAAAAAATGAAAAATCCCTCCCCCCCAAAAAAAAATTTTTTTTCAATTTTTTTAACTAAAATTAAAAATGAGGGAGGGGCGTAGCCGCTAGTTAAAAATAGACAGGTAGTTTTTGTCGTTCTTTTTGTTTGTTACTTTAGGATATTTTGGGTACTGATTAGCCCCGAAGGGTAAAGACACCGCCCTTGTAATTCATAAGAAAAAATCCGTTCTTACCTACCACTTTATAACTATATGCATTTCTAAAAAGAGTTTAAACGCTCAGAAATTTAGATAATGTTTCCTTAAAATACTCAACATTCTTCTAAAAAAAATAACTGAAAAATTTTAACCCTGTTTTAAAAATGTTTATATTTAGAAAAAGTCTTTAATTTACTGGACTAGTTAATGATTATAAGTTTATTAAGCTTCTCAGTAGCTAATTTAATTCATATTCTAAAAAATATTTAAAGTTTAAGAATAAGAATTTTATGCTTGTTATGGCTTACTACTTTGCAGCCTAATATCCGTAAAAATCTCAATTGGAACAAAACTTCGATGCTAAGTTGTCTTCATTTGATAAATTCACTGAGTGAAAAAGTCTTTGATACTTCTTAGTTATTTATTGAAATATATTTCGGTGGACTTGTACCCTCTTCAGTCTAAATGACATAAATCATATTAATTTAATTTACTTATTAAAAGATAAGTAAAAATAAATTTGTAGAACTATAAAGGCAGAAAATGTTGCTAAATTAAGAAAATAATATGATTAACCTTGTAGTTAAACTATGTTAAATGCTAATTTGAACAAAAATAAAAAGCTAATAAAATTAGTACTAATCGTACTAAGGAAACGTTGATTTTAAAATCAGTTTAAAAGGATTTTTATACGATATAAAATTTTTTGACTAAATTAAAATGTTTAAATGGGTTCTAAATGACTTTTTTGTGATTTTAGAGTTTCTACGTTTTAGATAGAATAACTCATAGTTAAGGATCTAATCTCAGAGTTTTTGCAGAATAACCCTTACGAAAGTACTATTGCTAAAAACTTTGCTATAATAATATAAAAACCTCTTAATTCTTACAAATTTTGTATTGCTAATAAAGCATTTATGGATGAAATTATTCTTGTTTGTAATTTAATTTTGCATGTGCAATAAACTGAGTGAAAGCTGTCCAGCATATTTTTTAATCTTTTACAAAAAATTCTACCAAGAAAAAAGACGTAATGTTAAAATTATTTTAGCTTTATAATCTTACTCTTTAGTTTGTATTCCCCCCCCCCCCCCCCCCATCATCTCAATTGTTCCTAGAGGTCTCTAGAGGCGCAGCCGCTAGTAATGTATAAACTATAAAAAGAAAGGTATTTAAATCCAAAATCTTTCAATACAAATTTGTTCTTATTCTATGATATAAGGTAGTATAGTTATTTCGTTTGTCCGTTAAGATCTTGCAAACCACTAAACCGATGGAGTTCTCCATTATCGGGAATCTTTACAAAGATCCTGGGATAGTTTAGGCTATTTTTCCAAATTAACATCTGGAAAAATTGAAGGGTTTTAGGCTACTGTCTGCCCCTTTCTTCCTCTTTTAAAAGCACAAAGATGATAGAGGCGAAGCCTATAAATGTTTTACTTAAAATTGAAATTACAAAGATGTAACAAAAACATCAAGTTTAGATTTCTTTGTGAAAGCTTTTGTTTGAAACAATATTGAATCTTTTGTAAGTAGATAAAATATCAGCATTTATCTTTCAGTGTTTCCGTAATTCTACACAAAATTATCATTATCAATAGGTTTTGAAAGTGTGATTTTAAGGGACAGTAATGCATTCAGTGTCATAAGTGAAGAAATATAATATAGTCTTTGAAATGTAAGTATGTTGTTATATAGCGTCCTGTATTAACTCAATTTTGCAACACTATTACATCGAATTTTTGGTCAAAATTGGCACTTTATAAATGTTCTTTTGTCCGACTGTATTATTTTTTATGCTTCGCTTCTGTAGATGTTGTTATCCTTGTTAATGTTCAAGTATGCTAAATGATAAAAGAAATCTTCAGTTTTGTTAGCATAGCTGTCTAAAATGTGGGCCCAAGCAAAGTATAGGTGTCAGTCATTCAGAATTACTTTGTCCACGGTTGCCAGATTTAAATATTAAAACCGTAATTTACGGTTTCAGGCCAAAAATAATATAATATAAGCCCTACATGTGCTATTTATGTATATGATTCTATATTATAAAAGAGATGGAGTGAAATTTTTGTAATTTTTGGTTGAATTAAAACTTTTAAGAAATCTATTAAATCTAAACTGAAACTTTAACTGAAAAATGGGTGATTTGTAATTTATTTATCACTAGCGGCTACGCCCCTAGAGGCCTCTAGGGGCACTTGAAGAGACAGTCGAATTTGATAACCCAATTTGTTATTTTAGATTTTAAAAGAAAAAGTAAAAAAAAAATTTTTTGGTGGGGGGCGAAAATTTTTTTTGGGGGAGGGTTTGTGGTGTCCCACGCCCCAAGAAAATAGTTATAAACCTTCCCGGGACCTTTGAGAAGCTACCCTGTTAAGGAGAACCCGATCAGTTCAGCGGTTAGTGAGATCCTTCGGTACAAACAAACACACAAACACGCAAACACACAAACACACAGACACACAAACATCCTGTTACTTTAGTATAAGGATAATTGGGAGTCTACATTAATTTATCATCTATTATCTTTTCCCTTATGAACATTGAAATAATGAAAAAAGTTTTAAAGAAAGATGGGAAATCGACTCCCTTGACAATGGAAAATTTGCTTTTAAGTACATTGAGTTTTTACATGTGTACAATAAATATAGAAAGTATAGATCTTCAATCACTTTATTAGACCAATAGAAACATATTGTACGGTTCAAAGACATTATCGGCCTCTAAGTAATTAGAGTAAAACATTAGATGGGGAAGAGCTTAAATATTTGTATGTCCCCTTCCCAAGGACCCTGTGCCGACTCTCAATTGGATCTTTGAAAATAAACCAATAATAGTGTGGCGAATATTAACACAGCCCAGTCGCTATGAAAGAGCGAAAAGCAATTTGCTAGCACAAGAAAAAAGTCCTTAACAGATGGATCCAGGTAGTTGTCTGGTTATATGTATTATAAAATTATTAATAAGTATACATATTTTTTTCATATAAGTCAGCTAAAAAAGTTAGATTTGTTATGATAAAGCTTTGCTGGGAAAAAATTATATCTTCCAAAACAGTTCTCCTTCGTATTATAGAGTTAAGATCCGACTGATAATTGAGTCTAAATGGCCATCTAGGGCAATAAATCTATTTAGTCTACCCCTTTGCTTTGCTTTATGTCACAACTAAAAATATTTGCCCTGTTACAAAACAATACGATTAGAATAGCAAAAGTATGTCAAAACAGTGTTCCAGTTTTACAACAACACAATTAGAATAGCAAAAGTATGTCAAAACAGTGTTCTAGTTTTACAACAATACAATTAGATTAGCAAAAGTATGTCAAAACAGTGTTCCAGTTTTACAACATCACAATTAGAATAGCAAAAGTATATCAAAACAGTGTTCCAGTTTTACAACATCACAATTAGAATAGCAAAAGTATGTCAAAACAGTGTTCCAGTTTTACAACGACACAATTAGAATAGCAAAAGTATGTCAAAACAGTGTTCCAGTTTTAAAACAATATAATTAGAATAGCAAAAGTATGTCAAAACAGTGTTCAAGTTTTAAAACAATACAATTAGAATAGCAAAAGTATATCAAAACAGTGTTCCAGTTTTACAACAACACAATTAGAATAGCAAAAGTATATCAAAACAGAGTGTTCCACCTTTCCACCCAAAAAAAAACATTGAAAGCTAATTTTTGGGTCAGAATTTGTATATTGTTTTTTTTTCACGAGATTTATAAATATTTATAAAAACGGACTGTCTGTTGATATTATCTATTATAATCTACTTGCGGCTACGCCCATACCATCTTATGAAAATAGCTTGAAACTATCCTAGACTTGAATCTGAAAATAAAATAGCCTAAAACCTTCACTTTATATGCTAGGATTATAGATTTGTCCACTTTTTTCTAGGCACTATAAACAGCTTCAATTAAAAAAATAAACTTTTAGATAAAACATTTAGATAAACTTTTGAGTATATTTGTTTTTATTAATTAATGAAATTTATTCGGTTAAACAATTCATATATTTAAACAGGTTCTGAAATTCCTTACTATAAAGATATTATGTGTATTAACATCTATTTAAATAGACAAAGACATACCTACATACCAGACATACAAAAACTTAATATTTTATCTCTTTATTACTATCCCATTAATTTAATTACTATCAATTTATACTTTTTTAATGGGTCAAATAGATTTTAGATAGAAATAACCTATCAAAAAAGATAAGAAATTCAATAAAAATCAAATATTTCATTGTCCAAGTTCAATAGAAAAAAGCAAAGAAAGTGATGTACTTATTTAACAAGGAAGATTTGGCAATTAAATGACTTACTCTGACTGCGTGGAGTGTGGATTTACCCTAGCTATAGAGCAGCTTCACTACTAAAAATTATTATATTTAAAAACGTGTCAAAGTTTTTTTTTTGGCTTCGAAACTGATGATTAATGTCCGCTTGATTATAAATGGTTTTGAGCCACACTAAAAAATTATTTATCGTTCAATAGACAATTTTCTAAGAATAATATGATAAAAATCATAAAATTTAATCTCTTATTATAATTCATTTTTTTACTGTTTGTGTTTTGAGTGAATTTATTTGATTTATTAGGCAATGAATTTTAAAAACACAGACATAATAACATTACTCAAAATTAAAATATGTTGAAAATTTAATTTAACCCGTGTTTTGTTTAGCTTCTATTATTTAAATATTTTAGGTATAGTTCCTTTTATGATAACGCCCCTTAAGGGCCATTTCGTCGTATTTTCACAGTAGATTTGTTCCTATTTCTAGAGTCTGCGGGGGGCTCTAACCATACAGGGCAATCACCTAACTTAACCTAAAATAACCTATAAAAAGCTACTGTGAAAATACGAATAAAACGCCCTTTAAGAGGCGTTATCACGAAAGGGACTATATTCCAATATTTTATTAAATATAAGAATGATATATTAACGTTATTAGACTTCATTATAGAAGGCTTTCTACATTTTACTTAACTACATCACAAATAATAATTGCCGAGTTTGAATTCGATAGGACAATTCTAACATGTCTAAATTAACTATCAGAACGCAAATCAACACCGCCTCTAGACGTTTTTCAGTCCTTGGATACTTGTATTATATTGTGTTAAACCTATAGTATTCATTGTTTTCAAAAAATAGTATATTAATAAATTCTTAATGCAATGTAATTCCCATTTATATATGTTGAATATTAAATGTATATGTTGTTTTGTCCCAATAAATATTTGAATTTGATTTGAATTTGAAAATACAAAAATAGAAAGTCAAAACTAAGAAATGTTTATATAAAATATGTCTTTTATGTTTACATTATCAGAACTTAAATAAATAGAAATTATTTTCATAATGTCTAATCTAAATTTCCTCATCCACTAATCATTTCAAATTAAACAGATTAATTGGGGAATTTTCAAAAGTCAATAAAAGCGAAGCTTTTCTATAATTTTCTGTACTTCCGGGATAGCTTTTTTCACTAATTTAATCAAGTTACAATTGTCCTATCAATTTCAAATTTTGCTTGGTGATTCCTGTAGTAGTTAGGTACGATTTAGAAAGCATATCAACTCTATAATGACTACCAAAATGTCCGTACGTCCATTTTAAACATATTGATTTTTTTTACTTTCTTAACAACAAATTTTAATGTGATCTAATTATCCGATTGATCTAATTTTTGGTATACTGATTCCTAGGACAACAAAGTACAATTTTATAAGCGAAGCAACTCTATAATCAAGTCCTAAAAATGTAAGTATGTTCATAAACATTATCCTGTATCAAACAGTTTTTCAACAAATATACTCACAATTTTGCTTCGAGTCTTATACATTTATATTCTGATTACTCAGTTCTGACACAATACAAGTGAAGTGTTAATGTTCGTTTGTCCTACCGTTTTAGAGCGTCGCTTTTATGGATGTTGTCATTTTTGTTTACTTTACATTTTAGAAATGGGATGTATCTCATGGATATTAAGGGATAAGACAATGATTGATAAATTTATGTACACCTCAAATTACTGTAAACACTCTGTAGAATAAATTAAATTCATATAAAGGCATACTCAATCAGAACGGTTTTTGATCTACCGAATGAGATTACACGTTTTTAAAACTTTGGAGACGAGAATAATTAACAGTCCAATGTCCCTCCCCCCTCCCTGGATTTAGTTAAATTAAATTAAAATTATGAATATGATTACAGATTTTTAAGCGAAGCTTTCATATTATTAGACTCTGTTCGTCATGGACTAAAACCTATCAGCTCCTTAAAATATCTTAACTGACAAAGAACAAAAAACTTCACTACCTTATATATTTGAAAAGAACATAAGTTGGATCTGGTGCAGTTAACGGTAAAATGTTCCTGGGATAGATTATCTCAACATTAGAGTAAAACACTAGAGGGGGAAAGGGGTTAAACAACTGTATCTCCGTATCCCTATGACCTTTTCCCGAGTCTCAATTGTGTCGGGAATATTAACACGCCCAAGGAGCAGAAAACAGTTTGCTAGCAGACGAAAAAGGTCATTGGAAAAGGGGGAAGGTAGTTATCTGAGTATACATCTATACTATAGATCTGTTATCTCAACAACAACAAAAAATATACACTTGTAAGGCTGAACGTTTGCACATCATTGTATCCTTGCATGTGAGAGTTTAACATGTATGTTCAGCCGTTTAGCAGCTAGCAGCCCTTAAAGTTCATTGTTTTTTTTTAAATCAGCAATCAAGGAAGATTTTACCGTGAACTGCACTAGATCCCAGATGTTTCACAGTGTACTTTTGTTTCAAAGAAAAATGATGTCCATTTTGTTATGTAAAGGAGAAATAAATAATGTAAAAATGTTATGAATGAACACAATTGTTGCAACTAACTTCTGCAAAAAGTGTCCAAACATTCATCTTGAAAAGAAGACGCACGTTCTTTTATTCATTGGCTTAAAACGTTGGGTACCTTTAACAAACCTCAACTGTTTCAATTAACTTCTGCAAAAATTGTCAAAATATTTTCTTGAAAAGTGGGAAATAGTTATTTTCGTGGCAACGCCCCTTAAGGGGAGATTCGTCGTATTTTTAAAATGGCTTAAATTAAGTTATTTTAGGTTAGGTAAGGTTATATTGGGTTAGGTGATTGTCCCACAGGGTTAGGTGATTGTCCCACAGGGTTAGGCAATTGGCCCCGCAGGGTTAGAGCCATCCGCAGGGGCTAGAAATATGAGAAAGGCTACCGTGAAAATTCGAAGAATCGCCCCTTAAGGTGCGTTGCCACGAAAGGGACTATGCCCGAAAAGTGTAAATAATACTGGTAACCAAAGTTAGGGTACTGTTGTTAAACATTGATTGGGTGGTTTAAATTAGCAGTGTACAAAATTTTCAACCAATAGTTTTCTACAGATGGGGTAATTTCTTTAACATCATAGAATGTACTATGTACATAAATTCATTGTTCTTTGTCTTATCACTTTAGATCCCAAGATTTTTTTAACAAACTGCACATCTGAACTGCTTTCAATACATAGTTATTAGTTCGTAATATAGACAGAAAAATTAAAAAGATTAAAACTGCTATTAATTTCATGATTTTTAGGTTGACATTTGTGAAATATTGTCTGTAAAACGACAATACATAATTTTTCAGTATGACTGAGAACATTTTCTAATCCAGCGGATATTAATCAGTTTCGAAGCCATACGTGAAAGGTACTTTATCCGAAACTCTAATCCTTTATTTTATCCTTGACGAAACATTTGTTTGATTTGTATGAACACTTTTGCAAATGACAAGGCTGATGGAACTATGCAACTAATGTCTCGACAATAGAGTTAATATTAATTTAGAGTAACACACATAGGCTTTATCTAAAGACCTGAAAGGAATGACAAGGCTGATTGAACTATGCAACTAATGTCTCTACATTAGAGTTAATATTATTTTAGAGTAACACACATAGGCTTTATCTCAAGACCAGAGAGGAATGACAAGGCTGATTGAACTATGCAACTAATGTCTCGACATTAGAGTTAATATTATTTTAGAGTAACACACATAGGCTTCATCTAAAGGCCTAAAAGGAATGGCAAGGCTGATTGAACTATGCAACTAATGTCTCTACATTAGAGTTATTATTATTTTAGAGTAACACACATTGACTTTATCTAAAGACCTAAAAGGAATGACAAGGCTGATTGAAGTATGCAACTAATGTCTCTACATTAGAGTTAGTATTATTTTAGAGTAACACACATAGGCTTCATCTAAAGACATAAAAGGAATGGCAAGGCTGATTGAACTATGCAACTAATGTATCGACATTAGAGTTAATATTATTTTAGAGTAACACACATAGTCTTTATCTCAAGACCTAATAAGAATGACAAGGCTGATTGAACTATGCAACTAATGTCTCGACATTAGAGTTAATATTACTATAGAGTTACACACACAGGCTTTATGTAAAGCAATCGACTTATCAATCTAAAGTATATCATAAGGCACCTAATAAGACCAATAAATATAGATAAGGCTGATTAAAAGCTATGTAATTACTAGGGTTGGGCCGGATATCCGGTGTGGCCGGATATCCGTCCGGATTTCCGGCCATTTTCAATATCCGGCCGGATACCGGATATTAAAACTATCCGGCCGGATATCCGGCTCTTTAATTTTTTATACTTTACACCAAAAATCTCTGCTTTTTAAAATTTTAAATGGCTATAATTTTCTTATTATTGAAGCTAGAAGAACATTTTTTCTGAACAAGTTTAACTTTATGTAAATTTATATAAGATTTCTGAAGAAATTTTTTTTTGCTACTTTAGTATCTGGTAATTTGGCCGGATATCCGGTAATTTGGCCGGATAACCGGATATTTGCTGGATTATCCGGCCGGTTACCGGATATCCGGCGTTTGAAATCAGCCGGATATCCGGTATCCGGTATCCGGCCAAAAAAGTATCCGGCCCAACCCTAGTAATTACATAGCTAGTTAATACTATAGAATTACATTAGAGTATTAGAATAAAATTTACAAAGCTTTTGTATTATACTAATTATTCTAAAAATCATAAATTCAATTTTAACTATTTAAAATAAGATTTTAAGTTAATGATCATAGTTATTTGACGAAAAGCTTTGATCTATTGCAAGGCGACTTTACTTTATGTTGTAATCTACTATTAATATTGGTGAAGGTTTTCCTAAAAAAAAATTTTACAACCTGTATAAAATGTTAAAAATCAGGTTTTAAATTGACAATCAAACAACTTGATAAAAAGCTTTGCTTTTTAATTATATGTCTATTGCTAGGCGACTTTGTTTTAGGTTCTGAAAACAAAATTAGCAAAAAAAATTGCACATAAACAGCCCCAAGCACAATTAAAGGGCAAACAATTCTGAGCCAGCAAAATTTACCCTAGGGGTTTGAGATCAGGGGCGTGCGTAGGTATTCTCTTGGGTTCAATTTTTATAGTAGGACTGTGACCATTATTTGTGTAGCATTTGAAGTTAGATCAAAAATAATTATTTTTTAAATTAGAGCGCTTGTATTAGTAAGAAAATAAATGAGAATGAACCCAGTAAAAGTGTCGGACTGATTATGACGTAAAAAAAAATAATTAGCCAATGAGAGGCCACTATAAATTTTACCATTGGTCAATAATGGCCTCTCATTGGCTAATTTTTTTCTTTACGTCATAATCAGTTCGACACTATTACAGGGTTCATGAGAATTAAATGAATAAGTATACGAAAAGTAATTTTACTTTGTGCCATACGAACGTATTGACATACACTAGTTATAAAATAGCTTCACTACTAGAAATCACAAGGTTATTTATGACAAGTACAAATAAAGATACATGAAAAATTAACCATTTATTAAAATAAATAATCGAAGTTTCAAAGTTCTAAGTGCTAAATAGCATAGGGGCTGTCAAAGTGCCATGGCATTTCCTTTTGTTCTTTTAATACTTTAAGGTAAAGCATAGAAGTTGTAATTCAATCGTTAGTTTTTAATATTTATTTATGGAAAAGCTGACTTAAGTATTATACCAACAACCTTTATCTCAAGGTTTTGTCAACAAGGACGACTCTCAGATTTGAAATTGTCATTAGTAGTAGGTACAATTTTTTTTTTATTTTTGCGACGGCAAAATAACATCTGTAATCAAAACCAATAAGGGATTTCCCTGATATTGCCTGTTGATCACAAACCAACTTTTTGGAGGAAAAACTAGGGGCTTTACAGGTCTAGAGCTTTCGACCTGGGCTAGGAACAAGTTATATCAAATATTGAAAAAAGTGCTAAGTGTAAAAGAGATGAAATCCTTTAAACTTCTCAATGATTTAATCAATATACTATTAAATCAAATTATTGTTATTTCTTTTATTATTATCAATAAATCTGGGCATTACTTTAAATAAATCTAAATATACATAATGCACTTACGAATGACCTAATATCCAAAAGTTAAAATCTCATAGTACAAAAATATTGCATCAATAAAAATACTATTAAATGTACTTTAGTCAAATGCCGTGTAAAAGTCAAAACGCATCAAAATATCAAATATCAAATATTGAAAAGGAATATTCTCAGGTATCTAAAGGGATAAGACAATAGCCGAAAAATTGTTGTATATCCCTAATCATTATACACAAAATTATCCCTTCTATATATTACAATTAGTGGTTGAAACGTGTGTCCCCTCTCTCTTACTGAGTATTCTCAGGGATCTAAAGGGATAAGACCATAGACTTCCAAGGTGGAGGGGGGGGGGGTAAAGTGGGGAATACCCCCCCCCCCCCCTCCACCAAACAAATCTGGGGGTGCCCCCAAATTTTTTTTATTTTACCCCCCCCCCCCATTTAAAATTTACCACTACCCAACCATTTAGGAGGGGGTATTTGTCCCCCCCAAACAATTTTGGGTGGCTAAATACCCCCCCCCCCAAAATAAAAAATCTCTAACAAAAAAAATTTAATTTTTAATACTAAATATTTAATAAAATTTAAATTACCTCCCCAAAAATTTACCCCTGCCAACAGATTTCAGAGGGGGTAATTACCCCTCCCAAGCAAATTTTACCCCCGGAGTAAAAATTTTGGGGGGTGGTAATTTTGACAAACAAAAAAATTTCTAAAGCCAACGAATGACAAATTTTAAATCTAATAAAATTAACATCATAATCAGTGATTTATTGACAATACCTCCCTAATTTACTACTTATTTTATTGCCAGGAAAAATTTTAAATAATTTAGCTAATAATTTTTGTACTTAATATCTCAGTACTATAAAAATTTAATTTATTATTTTTCACAATTAAAAAAACCACTAAAAATATCATATGATAAAATTGTACTATTAGATAACCACGCACAAACATACACACAGACATATTTAATCACATTTCTTTTCTCTCATTGTCCTATTAAGGCCGGTCAAACAATAAAAACTGAATGTCTCTAAAGGTAAAGGAGTGTTTTGGTGTGTGAGTGTGTGTGTGTGTTTGTTACTGTGAGTGTGTGCGTGTGTGTGTGTGTGTGTGTGAGCGAATTGGCCGCAAAGCTAGAGAATCCTGCATTCATATGTCTGTGTATATTTAACACAAACACTCAGTCACACCGGCCTTAACAAGTAAAAGGATAAAAAGAGAGAAAAAGAGATAAGAAAGAAGATAGAAAGAGAAAAGAGAGACAAAAGGAAAGATATTATACACCAACAGATAATAGGTTTAAAATACAAAATAATGAAATATATAAAAGTTAGTTTCCAACTTCAATTTTTGCTGTCTGATAGAAAAACTTAGATAAGTTGACCCATACTTTACTTCCCTGAAAAGTCAGCTGATCATTTGTGTATTTTATTTAATATTTATATGCACGAATAACATTTTTGAAATTTAATTGTATTTTAACACTCACAGTGAGTTCAATAAAACTATAATCATGTTTTAAAATGTAAATACGCCCATATTAATTGCATTCTTTATTTGATTTGGCGAAAAATAATCATCGAATTTTTGTCCAGAATTCTTATCTATTACAAAATCGCTTTAAGAGCATTGTTTTTTTTATCGATTTTGTCATCCTTCAAGCATTAAGGGGGAAAAAAGACTCTAAACCCAGCTTAAACCAATAACGAAATTAATTCGGAAATAACTCACGAAACCTATACGTGTTTTTAAACTGTCGTTGGGGGGCAACACATCGTAAAATCGACGACCTCTTCATTTGCCCCCAATATATTATTTTAGATTTATCTCGCTTGTTGGTTATTCCTAGAAACCCTTCTTAAGAGTTAGATTAGAAAATTAAGAAGTCTAAAACCCAAAAATACTGAAAGGAATAACTTAATGGGTTAAAGTGGTCAGTAAGATCTTAATGAGCAAACATAAAAACCTTACTAGTTTATATAATAGGTTGATAGATTCCCATAGGCCTAAAAAACTAAAGTCGATCCAAATTCTAATTATATATTAGTATGTGTGTGTGTGTCTGTGAAAGTCAGTATTATGCAACACAAATATCTAATCAATTTGTCTTTTCAAAATTTGCCTTGCTATCTATCTATCAGTCTATATATCTATCTATCTCTGTGGCGGTTTCCCTTTACCTTATTTTGAACTATATGAAAAGTAAGGAGATGGGGGTTAGTTTTTCATACAATATTGGGTGCCTCAGGTATAGGCCCAAAAATTGTTAAGCATAAAGAACCTCATCCCCCAGCTCCCCTTGTTTTTAATATACTTATAATACAAATGTACAAAAAGATCTTTTTTATTTAATGCAGTGAAAAAAAAAGGCTTAAGCTTTAAGTATATTATACTTGAGAGGAGGAGTGACTGTTACTTAATTTGTTAATTACTAGAATTTAAAATATTTTTATACACATTATACTTTTCCCACAATCTTTATAAACTAGTTCTTCCACTGGTTAACTTAAACTTTTTAGAATAGTTTCTTTCATGATTGTACTGGATGTTATTAACATTTTTCCCTAAGTTACCTAAATCTATCAACGGTGTAATTATGTTTATCATAATTGGAAAGGGATACATTTATTTTCCATTGTCCTGTCCTTGTATCCCTGAGGGTAGGCGTGATTGTTATTTAATTTGTTAATTACTAGAAATATCTAAAAATCTTGAGCAATTAGAATCATGTGCTAAATACATTTTTAGTTAGTTTTCTTAGGGTATAGGAATGTGTGAATTGGCACAAAAAATATTGTATGCTGATTTGTCGTTTTTGGAATAGCAATATTTTTCTTTGGTGGTTAAACCAAATTAGTCAAGAGAAAGATATAGATAAAGAAATAACGAGATAGACATAGAAAAAGAGAGGGAGAAACAAAGAAAATAATCGTAAAATGAGCTTTTAATAATTTTCATATCTAACAAATCTTAAAGTAAAAAATATGTACCACTTTTATGATTGAAAAAAAGAAAAATTTAGTCAGAATAAGCTACTTTTAGAAATGCTAGGTATGTAAAAATTATGAAAATTAACCAAAATTTATGGCATAAAACTAAATTTTGAAAATGTGTGATATTCTGTCTAAAGTTAGGTATAATTGTACTATTAAATTCAAAACCATGATGAAAACAACATATAAAAGTAAGAGGATATCTTCATCTTTCTATGTTTACCGAAGGATATTGCTAGACCGATATGATTCTCCTTTACAGTGAAGCTTCTTAGTGGTCCCAGGTAGATTTATAACTATTTTTGGGAGGGTACCTCTACCCCCCAAGATAAATCTCCCCTGGAGAAATTAATCTCACCCCTCTTCTTTCAAAGCACTAGAAGCTAGTTTAGAAATAAAGAAAAGACTTAAGTTAAAGCTTCCCAGCCCAAAAACGAGCCATTACTATTTTTTTGTAACTCCGCTGAATGAGCAAAAAGACAATCTTTTGAGAAAAACAGAGTGACAAAAAGACAAATTATAGCATGGAGAAGATTGACAAGTGAACACACAGACAAACAAACAGACAGACAGACAAACATACAGACAATAATTTGAAAATCTTGCATAAAATATTTTACTGTCTGAATACTGAATATCTTATAACAAGGACAGCCTTGTTACAAAGCAACGAAGCAAGAATAATTTACTACAAACTTGTTTCTGCTTGATTTGTTTTTTTTGCTAAATATTTCTAGCTACTCTTTAACTAGGGTATGTCTTTACGCCTTACATCGCTCAAAATGTTCAATCTATAAGACTAATATTGATTTTATTCAAATACAATTGCAGACTTGCTAGTAATTATTTAAATCGTAAATTCATTTGATTGGTCACAGTTGGTTTTTCCAATATTATTGTTTCTTTGTTGAATGATCTATATTGGCGAAAAAGATTGGAATACTTGGTCGACTAACGAAATCCACCTCCAACCCCCACTTTTAATTTGAAATAATTGGTAGGTTAGGTTTTATCGACAGCTGGATAGCCATGTAAGGTTAAGGCATCACAGGTATAGTCCCGGCATGGTTAGGGACTTCAATGCTTCATAGGAACTTTGAGGGAAAGTACCATAAGATTATGAGCATAATATTGTTGTGCTACTTAAAAAAGATTGCTTTTGTTGTAAATCTGTAAAGAAGGTACTCAAAACTAACTTTTAACTTAAATTATAGTTTAGCAGCGCTACCTAAGATGTTTGCAAAAATCGTGTACTTTACCAAAATGTCAATATACTTATTTCAGGGATCTAAAGGGATAAGACTATGAACGATTTATGTACAAAAACAATTACCTAGGATTATTGGTTAAAAAGTTTGAAATCTGACTTTTAACCAACCAATCAAGATTTTTAAAAAGATTACCATTTTTTAAAAATAAGATAATATGATATTAAAACTTTGGGTGCCAGTGTAATTTACATCCCTATATCTCCTCCCTTCTCATATTTAGGATGACAAGCTAATTTAGGGTCCAATTTTGTAAAGTAAGTCTTATGTACCTAAATATTTTTCGAGCTCTACAAACATCTTTTGAAAATTTTCTTTATCCAAATGTTAATTCATATTCAGAAGTTGTATTTAGAAGTTATTTTTACCCTTGAACTTTTCATGCTTAAGTACATTTTCTATCTACTGAGTGTATGTCATCCATTTAATTTACCAAACTCTGTAAATATAAATAGAAAATTGTGATTACAGTACCTACTTTTGTACAGTAAAAATGCATTAAAAAACTTATTTACATTTATATACATTTTCATCAAGTTTAATAAATATTTTAAAAGTATAAGATTTTCACTAAAATGTCAATTTTAAACATAATACAAATATTAAACTTAATTCATTAGTTGTACTTTTTTTTCTTGTTTACATTATTGATCTACTGGGTATCTGTGATCCATTTAATTTACCAAACTCTGTAAATGTAAATAGAAATTTATGATTACTAAGGATTGGTTACCCGCGTAATTTGTAACTTGTCAGCTTGCTGTCAGGGAAGTTTCGGTGTCGGTCTTGACCTCAAACTAGAGACGTAATATTCCTATGGTCAGAGCAGAATAGAATGCCTTTTTGCTATAAACAGGCGCAACTTATTACTATGTATAGGTAGGACTTCCAAACAAAATTCTTGGAGTGAAATCAAAGGGTTGAATGTATGTTGGGGTTACTCAACCAAAGACCTTTGGTGTTTGGACAGAAAAGGAAACCTTACTCAACGAACACAGTAATAGTGTCTGACTGATTATGACGTAACAAAAAAAAATAGCCAATGAGAGGCCACTATAAATTTTACCATTGGTCAATAACGGCCTCTCATTAACTATTTTTTTTGTTATGTCATAATTAGTCAGACACTATTACTGTGTCCTTACTCAACTTGGTTATGCTTGGTTGGTGGACAGTGTCAAAGTCATGGCAGCAGCCTCGTCAATAAGAGGTAAATGGTTTAGTAAAAGGGTACATATTGTTGATTGGTTGCTGAAGGCTTAATGTTGGTTTGTGTTAAGTTTTTTAAGCTTCAATTACTATTAGAATGCTTTTTGACTGGAGCTGCGGATTGCCAAAATATCTGTGTACTTTGCAGCTCAGAAATGCGACTGCTTCGGCTGTATGTCTTTATAATATTTTATTAAAATTGAGTTGTGGTATATTTTACAATCCAATAAAACATGCATAACTAAATTACTTTCTCGTATTTATTCGAATCCGGTGGATAGGAACCGGTTCTCATCCATACGAAAAAAACTATGTCTAGCAGCGTATTATATCCAGCTTTCTACGATTATAAAAATGTACAATCAAAAGATTAAAACCGCTTTTTTGAGCCCGTGCCTTCGGCACCTCGAGGCTAAAAAAACTAGTTTAAATCTTATAATTGTACATTCTATATCCGCGGAAAGCCGTTTATAGTACGATGCGAGAAATAACTATTTTCAGATTTTGTCTAGTCTTGTCGAATCACTTTAATTTTATGAATATATATGCATATATTCACAATGATTTTTAGTTTTTTTTCTTGAATCAAACGATCTATAAAACTTCCATGTAAATAGATATATGTTTTGAACTTAAATTTTATGCTTTTATTTTGATGTTCGTTGAAAATTGTCTGAAAAACAGTTCTATACATGATTTTCCGTATGTCTAAGAACCAGTTCTAATCCTGCGAATATTTATCAGCTTCGAAGCCATTCTAAAAAATAATTTGCTGATAATCTAAACTTACTTAAAGAAAATTAGACTATTAAAAAGCTTTTGTACAATTACAAAAGAAGTTTCTAAAAGTACAAACATAAAGTGAGCAAAAATAGATTTAGAATACTAGGATATTTTTACAGGGGAATTTATGTCGTCAGTTTAGGTTGCTAATATAATCATTAGTCAATACGTTCCTCCATGGTCAGAGGAGGGGATGGGGTATTGTTATTTTAGCCAGCTTGGAGAAACATCATAGGTGGATTCTTAAAAAAAATTGCCCCACTAATCGCTTAGTGGGGCAAAATTGTTTTCGTGAAAAATCCTCCAAAATCACGTAAAAAATCTACAAAAATTAAAGAAAATTTTATGTTCATAACCCTTCTATGATTTTGTTTAATTTTTGTAGATTTTTAATGAGATTTTGGTGGGTTTTTCACGAAAACAATTTTGCCCCACTAAGCGAGTAGTGGGGCAAATTTTTTTAAAGAATCCACCTTAGGGTGTGCAAGAATCTCTCACAATATCCATGTATTCTATATATCCATTTGTGCAAAAACAAAGCTATTAACTCAAGAATCTCTCACAATATCCATGTACTCTATATCCATTTGTGCAAAAACAAAGCTATTAACTCAAGAATCTCTCACAATATCCATGTATTCTATATCCATTTGTGCAAAAACAAAGCTATTAACTCAAGAATCTCTCACAATATCCATGTATTCTATATATCCATTTGTGCAAAAACAACGCCACTAACTTACTTGAATTCATTACATTTTACAGTTTCAAAACATCTTACTTAATTTCTGTCTTTTTGTCTTTTCATTAAAATACATTTAATTTTTTGTCTTCTTAACAAATTTTTAATGTATCATGCCAATCGCTGAACCAATATGGATCTCCTTTACAATGAAGCTTTTTAGAGGCCAAGAGAAGGTATATCATTATTTCATAAGTGAAAACCACCTAAAAAAAATATAACCCCCCTTATCTTTTTTTTTTTAAACTAAAATTAAAATCCTCCTGCTCCCCCACACTTATAAACCCAAGAGGCCTCTAGGGCCGTATTCTCTAGTTTCTTATATAAAGTACTAAGGTTTTTTGTTTGTTCGCTAAGATCTTAAGAAGTATTAAACCTAGATATTTTCCATTTTGAAGAGGTCTTGGTTGTTTTTAGGTTGTTTTATATTTAACTAGAGGCTTTGCCCCTTGAGGTAGTGTTTAAAAAAATAAAAAATATAAAAAAATTCTGGTGCTCCGAACCATACTCTCCCCCCAATTTTTTTTTTTTTTTTTTGAGGGGGTGGGAAATTTCATTTTTGGGGGAAGAATATAAAGAAGAAAATAGCTTAAAACCACCACAGGACCAATAGGTATATACCCTGAAGAGTAGAATCCGATCGGTTCAGTGGTTACCGAGATCTTAAGGGACAGACGGACGGACGGACGGACAGACAGACAGACGGACGGACGGACGGACAGACAAAAAGCTACTTTGTATTAAAGATTTATTATTAGCTTACATGGCGGTTCTCTCATATTATTTTAACGAACTAATTTTATTATTGGACGTAGTTGTTCTTGTATTTAAATGTAAAAGCAGACCAGAGATCAAACCACAAAAAGCAGGGATCTTAAGGGATAAGACAATGGACGATACATTGATGTATAGTCAAAAAAAAAATTAGTTTAAAATTGTAGGTTGAGATACCACAAGTTTTGATTGAACATTCAATGAATTTATCTAAAATTTGTGACCCAACGAATAAGGTGGTTATAAAACTTTGGGTTCTAGTGTAATTTACAGTCCAATGTAACCTCCCTTCCTGGATAGAACCACAAAAAGTGATTCAAGTTACACATATTAACAACCATAGAAGCAGACAAGCATGAAAATATACATTATAGCTTCTCAAAATATTACATATGAATTAATAATATAATTTTCTCGTATTCATTTGAATCCGGTGGATAGGAACCGGTTCTCATCCATACGAAAAAACTATGTCTAGCATCGTATTAAATCTAGCTTTCTACGAATATAAAAATGTACAATCATAAGATTAAAACCAGTTTTTTTAGCCCGTGCCTTCGGCACCTCGGGGTTAAAAAACTGATTTTAATCTAATAATTGTACGTTCTATATCCGTGGAAAGCCGTTTATAATACGATGAAAGAAAAAAACTATTCATTATTGTAAAATGGGAGGGAGTGGACACTGGACAGAAATTATACCGGTTCCCAAAGTTTTGTGAAATCCACTCAGCTCCTTTGTTGCTAAATAACTTTGGGTACTAAATCTTGACTAGTTGGTGTCCAAACTTGTCAACCAATAACTTTGATCTTAAATAAAAGAACTAATTACATGAAAGCTATGCTTTTTAAAAAAGAAAGTAAATTAAAGTCATCGAAGCATGGACGGATTTATGTGTTATACTTGTCCAAATAATTGAGTATTCATAATAGACAACTAATCATTATAAGGTAAGGATTAAGATAGTAACCTATTGTCCCTTCGAATATAGCCCCTTTAGATGCTAGGGGTGTAGCCACTAGTTTTTTTTACAAATAAGTACTCCTTCGAGTGCGTTAGTGTGTCTCTATAGATATCGGCAGTAATATAAAAAAAATTTGTTGTTGGCTATAATCGAACTTTAATAAAAAAAAGTTTATTATTAATTGAATTTTTTTTCTTCAAATTTTGCTTTTTAGAAAAGCTTTATAGTGATCTTGTTTTATGGTATTTGTATAAGTAACAGATTAAAAAATTTTTAGTAGCAGAATTAGAAATTTCGGTCCGTCTATCCGTCTGTCGCCTGCTATTCTGCTGAATTTTTGTAAGAATATTTCCTATACTCACCATATTTTCTTTCAGTTCATTTGCTGATTTTTATAGTTAAGAGCTTCGCTACTTATTAATGTTGTCATCCTTGTTTATGAAAAGAAATATTTTTTTATTTATTAATGTTAATTGATGTAATTTTAAGGTGCTTTAAATCATAGACCCTGGTTCATAAAATGTATATTTATTTTGTTAAGTCTATTATATCTAACTGCCCCCCCCCCCCCTGCTTTTCCAAAAAAAATGTTCAGTAAAGAAAATCTATGAAATATGAAATGTCATTGTTAAATCATATAATGTGAAGTTAGTTATTGTAGCTAAATTTGATCATTTTCAGTAATTTATTGACAAAACTTATTTTTTAGTTATTCTCCTACATATTGTCCTTAAATTACAGTACGAACCACCAGGGAACTTAATGGATAAGACAATTGATAAATGTATATTTCTTCAATGATAATAAACAAAATTAACCCTTCTGTAGAATAAAAATATTGGGTTTAAAGATTGAACACCGATTAATCAAAATTTGATAAGTACCCAAAGTTTAAGAGCCATCATATAAGATAATGCGGTTATAAAACTTTGGGTACTAGTGTAATATACAATCCAATTTTCTCTCCCTCTTGAGAGAATCGGCTGAGGGGAAAATTGATTTATCATCCATTATCTATCCCTGTATAGCGAGATATTGAGAGACTAGACTTGTTTTATTGTCTCTTTTTGGTCTTAGTTTTTTTTTTACAAGCACATTATATTTCATGTGATAAGCCAATGGACAAATGTATCAAGGTTTTGTAGGAGTGTGTACCGAAAAAATTTATCTTAAAAAAAATTGGCAATCCCTACAACATAATGCATCAAAGCTTTTTTTTAAACCTACTAATTTTAAGAGTTTCAGACAAAATGCGAGCTTACAAAAAAAAGTAATAAATTTAATATTAGTTGCTATGGAGCGTAAAATCAATTAGTATTAAGCATTATACAACCTTATGATAAGTAATAATGTTGATTACTTGTAAACCTGACAAAGTGATTCTGTGAGTTACATTGCGTGCAAGACTATTATTAAACCTGACTACATAACCTTGTGATAAGCATTGATTTTTACTTACAAAAATATCGTTTTAAGTGTATATAAAGTCTTATAATTAGGGCTTAGTGCATAGACTATTTTTAAACCTTACTATATAACCTTGTAATAAACAGAAGCATCATTTTGAGAATTGGTCTAAAGCCTAACATTCAAGTTTTCTTGTGCACCGACTACTAATCAACCTTACTGTACAACCTTGTGATAAGCAATGATATTTCTGCTACTTGTAAACCTAACAGGGTGATTTTATGAGTTACATTGCGTGCAAGACTATTATTAAACCTGACTACATAACCTTGTGATAAGCAATGATTTTTACTTACAAAAATATCGTTTTTAGTGTATATAAAGTCTTATAATTAAAGCTTAGTGCAGAGACTATTTTTAAACCTTACTATATAACCTTGTAATAAACAGAAGTATCATTTTGAGAGTTGTTCAAAAGCCTAAAATTCAAGTTTTCCTGCACACAGACTTTTATTCAACCTGATTATACAACCTTGTGATAAACATTAAAATTTCTACTTCTTGTAAATATGAAAAAGTGGTTCTGTAGGTTAAATTGCGTGCAAAACTATTATTAAACCTTACTATATAACCTTGTGATAAGCAATTTTACTTCTACTACTTGTATTCCTGCCAAAGTTTTCTTGCGCACAAAATATTGTTCAACCTTTCTATACAACCTTGTGATAAGCAATGATGTTTGTACTACTCGTGTTTACAACAATATCATTTGTGTCATCAGAGCATAATTTAGTTTTGGGTGACCATGTAAGTCAGATAAACAATTCCTCTTCAATTCTCATACCAGGCAAGTTTCATTAAGCGATGCTTTTCTACACTTAGAGTCGTTTGATCGGATAGCTTTTATAGTTAATTTAGGCACGTTAGAATAGAATGGTCCTATCTGTTTTAGACTTGGCATAGAGATTCCTTTATCAGTTAAGTACCTTAGAATTAATGCATCTGGTGCATTATTTGCCAAATGTACCACTTTTCTGCACTACCTCTCCGATTTTGTTAATACTCTACATATATTTTGGTCCGTTGGGTCATTCAAGGATGCTGGATGGCAAAAAAAAAGTTTCAGAGTCCCTGGATGTCTAGATATCTATCTATCTATGAAGGTAGGTAACAAAAATGTAAAAAACACCCATTTTTTCACAATTTTAAAAATTAATTTTTTCATCAATCTTACATCCAATCTATACATTTTATACACCAAAGTGATCGTTTATTCATGTAAAAAGCGCACATAATGCTATTTTGGCCAAAACTCTAATTTTACAGGGTGTCCAACAAAAAGTGTATTTTGGATATCTAGCGTAATACCCAAAATACCTGTCCGAAAAAAAACATTTTTTTTGGCTTAAATCCTGTGTTTTATCTGTGTGCATATGTGGTATATAACGGTTTGGACCACCCGGGACTATAAGGTTGTCAAATTTCACTTTGGGACACCCTGTAAATGTGATTTTTGCGTCTTTAGAGCTAAAACTCGGTCCAAATTGGCTATTTTTTTCAAATTACTCTAATATGTGTCTTAGTATGTTTGGCCATAGTGTTTTCTGACCAGATCAATATTTTCATATTTTTTGGACACCCTGTATTTTCAAAAAAAGAGAAATTTTTTTTTTGTTTTTTTTTAAATTTTTTTTCTATTTTTAAGTTACTTAAAACTGTCATATAGATACAGATTTTGACTAATAACAATAATATTTGCCTATTTTACAAATTTTTACACTTTTGGGACACCCTGTGCATGTTTTTGAAAAATGATGGTTTTTGCCCATTTTTGGGGGGAAGGAGTCGTTTTAGGGCCATAGACTATTACTTCATTTTTGTAGAACTTTTTAAGACACATCATTTGTTATTCATGCAAAAACCGCAAAAACCGAACCGTTTTGCCGTTATTCACCGCCAAAGGCGGAATTTTTTTACGTTTTTGCCGTTCCGGAGGTTGTAATGGGCATTTGTGGTAAGAAAACGTTAATTTATCAAGATCCCTCTTAAATACTTTTATTTAGGTAATTTAATTTACTAAATTTCATATTAAGTAAAATTTTTTGTGCAGCTAACCGTTTTTCGTCGAGATGGATTTCAATTGTTAAAACAAGAAAATGAAGTGAAGATAACATAAATAATTGCTATAACATAAGTGATAAAAGAAACATAAATCATGTGCATTTGAAATTCCTTTTGACAAAAATCGGTTGGATATACAATAAAATTTACTTCACATGAAATTTAGTAAATTAAAATGCCTAAATAAAAGTATTTCACAGTTATCTTGATAAATCAACGTCTTCTTACCACAAATGCCCATTAGAACATCGCGAACGGCAAAAAACGTAAAAAATTCTGCCTTTGGCGGTGAATAACCGCAAAACGGTTCGGTTTTTGCGGTTTTTGCATGAATAACAAATGATGTGTCTTGAAAAGTTCTACAAAAATGAAGAAATAGTCTATGGCCCTAAAACGATTCCTTCCCCCCATAAATGGGCAAAAACCATCATTTTTCAAAAACATGCACAGGGTGTCCCAAAAGTGTAAAAATTTGTAAAATAGGCAAATATTATTGTTATTAGTCAAAATCTGTATCTATATGACAGTTTTAAGTAACTTAAAAATAGAAAAAAAATTAAAAAAAAAACAAAAAAAAATTTTCTCTTTTTTTGAAAATACAGGGTGTCCAAAAAATATGAAATTATTGATCTGGTCAGAAAACACTATGGCCAAACAAACTAAGACACATATTAGAGTAATTTGAAAAAATAGCCAATTTGGACCAAGTTTTAGCTCTACAGACGCAAAAATCACATTTACAGGGTGTCCCAAAGTGAAATTTGACAACCTTACAGTCCCGGGTGGTCCAAACCGTTATATACCACATATGCACACAGATAAAACACAGGATTTAAGCCAAAAAAAATTATTTTTTTCGGACAGGTATTTTGGGTATTATGCTAGATATCCAAAATACACTTTTTGTTGGACACCCTGTAAAATTAGAGTTTTGGCCAAAATAGCATTATGTGCGCTTTTTACATGAATAAACGATCATTTTGGTGTATAAAATGTATAGATTGGATGTAAGATTGATGAAAAAATTAATTTTTAAAATTGTGAAAAAATGGGTGTTTTTTACATTTTTGTTACCTACCTTCATAGATAGATAGATATCTAGACATCCAGGGACTCTGAAACTTTTTTTTTGCCATCCAGCATCCTTGAATGACCCAACGGACCAAAATAAAGAGTATTAACAAAATCGGAGAGGTAGTGCAGAAAAGTGGTACATTTGGCAAATAATGCACCATCTCTATAATCATTACAAAAAAGTTAGTATGTCTTGTCCATACATAATGTTTTTTTATTAAAGCACATAATTATCCTATTCACTAGATTTTTAGAATTGTGGTTCCTTGGACTATAAAAGATAATGGCGAAACATCTCTATAATTAAGTATTACAATGTAAGTATGTCCTTATTAAAAACCATGTTTTCGAATAATATACTTTTGAGATAGATTTTTAAAGTAATCTTGATAAATTTTAAATGTATTATTATTCCATTTATTCCATATTTCTTTTTCTATCTGACCATATAATATATTGATCCTTGTTTTATTTACAGGGAAGAATTATCTGAGAGAGAAGAGACAGATAGAAAGAAGTATCTTTTCAATAATCTCATTCTTGTTTTATTTACAGGGAAATATTATCTGAGAGAGAAGAGACAGATAGAAAGAAGTATCTTTTCAATAATATCATTCTTATTTTATTTACAGGGAAATATTATCTGAGAGAGAAGAGACAGATAGAAAGAAGTATCTTTTCAATAATATCATTCTTATTTTATTTACAGGGAAATATTATCTGAGAGAGAAGAGACAGATAGAAAGAAGTATCTTTTCAATAATATCATTCTTGTTTTATTTACAGGG
Source organism: Acartia tonsa (assembly GCF_053477335.1). Taxonomy (NCBI): domain Eukaryota; kingdom Metazoa; phylum Arthropoda; class Copepoda; order Calanoida; family Acartiidae; genus Acartia; species Acartia tonsa. Next base: position 62,228,699 of record NC_137260.1, on the reverse strand, counting down.
AAATATTATCTGAGAGAAAAGAGACAGATAGAAAGAAGTATCTTTTCAATAATCTCATTCGATGCTTTTGCATGTCAAGGTAAGAAGGAACAGCCTAAAGTGCCTATAAAAAATAGGCAGTAAACATTTTAATTGACCAATGGTAGGACAGTATGAAGTCATCTTTATGGGAACTATTAGCTGCTTCATTTTGTTTTGTTTTTTTTCTGGGTATTTACCCTCAACGGCCTATCGAGCCCCAAAATTATTTCCAAAATGAATTAAAAACATGGGAGTCGGTAGATTCAACTACCCCTGCGGTTTTTCCAGTTCCCAATAACAAAACATAAAGTAATACAAAATAAGCCCGGGGTTTCCGTGCTCGTTTAGGTACTTTAAGGGAAAGTCCCATTTGGTTTGATATTTTCTGTCCTTGTCAGGCCAGTAATAACACAAATATTATATTTACAACAAGTACAAATATATCTATGATAGCAAAGCTAAGTTATTTAAACCAATAAACAAACGAACAATAACAACTAAAGAGTATCTATGATTTTTTTAAAAAGGGTGTTTTAATTACCTTAATTTGAGGAATGAGAAACTGTCCCAATTTTGTATAACTTTAGCGGAACAAGTTCCAATTACGTCATATTTTTCTTTCCCGAAAAAGAGAAGGGGGAAAGAAAAAAAAGGGAAGGGGGGAAGAAAAAAGAGATGGGAGAAAAGGGGGTTTTCCCCATCTCTTTTGAAGAGATTTTCTTCCCCCCCTCCCTTTTTCGGGAAAAAAAAATATGACGTAATTGGAACTTGTTCCGCTCAAGTTATACAAAATTGGGACAGTTTCTCATTCCTCCCTTAATTTACCTTAAAGTATTAATTAAACCTATAATATTATATAAGATTATTACATAGTGCCTAATCAGTCGATATAGGAATAATAATTTTAATGTCAAAACAAATAAATCGATTTATCTTTGATATAATTTTTACCTATTCTTCACAGGAATCTTTTTTCATTTGAACAGACACACTTTCATTTTAATAGAGTTTCGCTTTAAACAACAGTACATTTAATATAAACAAAATGCAATTAAATAAACAATGAATATAGTAGATCTAGATGACTACTTAGAAAATTGAGCCAAACAAAGAACAATCCGGTCATATTATTGGATAGAACGTGTACACATTACAGTTACTTTTTCATTTCATCCATAAAAATGCAAGCTATAAATTCAGGATACAGTTAAGGAAAAGCTAGCTCTCGGGGAATTATAACGTCCAAAAATTAGGTAACTCGTATTTATGGAAATTGGAATGAATCTTTTATGACTAATCAGATATGTTGGTCTGCTAAAAATTCCTTTATTCTAAATTGTACGGATTAATGTGTCTGACAGCCCATCTAGGGTAATAAATCTATAGAATAAACATTATGTCAACTCTGTCACAAATAAACAATCAAAGCATTTAATTTAGAATTAAATACTCATCTAATGTTAAAACAAGGACAGTTATGTCCAAGCAATAAATAACTAACAATACTAAATCAAATAAAAGTAAAATAAAAAATTTAATAGTATAGAAAATAATAATATAGAGCGAATTTATATGATTATCTCAGCCACAAACATGTTAGAGTCTTTCCGTATGTAGTTCTGATGATCGTCAAACCGACTGACGTACTATTTTTATAGTAGCTGCACTGCTAAATCTGTTTGTGTTGGATCTACTCATTATACATCCGATTGTTAGATTTATCAATAATCTTTTAATATTAAAAATTGAATTTAAGTTAATATATAAACCAACAAAAATGACAACATCCTCCACAAGTACAAAAACATGGATGGATAGAAATATTACAGAGCAGATGTTCAGTGTTTTTATAAAAGATATAATAATTCCTCAAAATTACGAAACCTTTATAATAATACAAATTTACATATATGTATATATATATAAAAGGTTAACTCACAAACAAAATATGAATTTTACATATTTATTCAGACATTACAAATTGTTTCGTGCATGTTTGCACTCTTCAGATGTCAATGTAAAACTAAAGTTGAAAATAAATCTAATTTAAAGGATTTTTACTAATATTTTAGAAGATTTTTTGAACATAATATTTAAAAAAAAAGAGTGCAAACATGCACGAAACAATTTATAATGTCTGAATAAATATGTAAAATTCATATTTTGTTTGTAAGTTAACCTTTTATATTATTCTCTACATTATGTATTGAGAACTCTCTGGTAACAATTTTGATACCTTCACTTTTAAGATGATATGTATATATATATATGTATGTGTGTCTTTTGATGCATAACCAACAGACCGACGGATCAAGTAAGTCTATCTAAAATTGCAACCAAAAATCACATTTCTTTCATGCCGTTACGGACGGACAGACAAAGAGAATTATAGAGTATCTCCGCTACTAAAAATTAATGTGTCATAAAATATTTTGCAATAAAATGTGAGGCTAAAGATATATTATTAATATTCAGGTTTTTATATCAAGATAATTTTTCATCCTAGGTTTTCAACAGGGATAAGAATTCCTGGGATCTTAAAAGATAAGACAATGGATGATGGATTATGTTTGTATATATTCCTATTGATGATAAATGAAACTAACACTTTTGTTGAGGAACCGAACAATCGAAATTTGATCAAAGTTGTTAAGTCAACAAATAAAACAACGCGGTTATTAACATTTGATACTGGTCTAATTTACATTCAAATATTTTGATATACAATTTTGAAATAAACATGATAAAAAATAATGCAGATACAATAAGTCAAAAATATATATTTTTTTAAACAGTATCATGTAATACAGTAATATTTACTTAATATTTTCAGTTCTTATAAATCTATATTCCTGATCTTGGGTATTAAGCCAATATCATTATTCATTGAAGCTTGAATCAACAAGAATCTTTTCAAAGATTTGAATTTGTACAGTTCGCAGACATATGTTTTAGCCCTTTAGCAGTAAAGCTACCCTAAAGTTTTTATGTGCTGTTTATAAAATAATACTTTTTAATTAAGTAAACACAGCTTTCTTTTTGTTTTAAATTAAATTCAGATTGTCATAATCCAGTAATGAAAAACCCTGTATATATATTGTTTTATAATTAAGCTGTACAATTATTGGTATAAATCCTTACAGTTTTGTAACATTGTAACTTATGAATATTTTATATGGCATTCTACAGATAAAATATGATCCCTTAATGAATTTTCTGTTTAGAATTTAAGGTATTTAAAATTTTGTGATAAACGGATAGAACGGAAATATTAAAGGCGGGTTTCCTTCAAAGTACCTTGCCTAGTTGAGCATAGAAATCCCCCACCTCCTAATTTGAAATAAGTGGGGGCAGTTTGTTTAGGTTATATTGGGTATAGGGTAGGCCCACAATGTTAGAGCTGTGCACAACTAAGACATAAAGAAAAAAAACTCCCAACTGCCTTATAAGGCCGGTTTAGCTTTCTATGCCCGTCAGAAACTTAGTGGGAAAAAAAATTTCAATCTAGGTAAAAATATAAACATCTAATTTTTTTACTTTTCAAAAAATCTATTCCAGAATACTAAGTACAACCATATGTGGCTCCTGCCTATCTTATGCTAACTGCTACAAGGATGGAGGTTATTGAGATTCAAATAAATTGTTATATTTATTTAGGACTAAGCACAACCAGATGGGGCTCCTGCCTCTCCTATGCTAACTGCTATCTAGAATCTAGATGGAGGTTATGGAGATTCAAACAAATTGTTATATTTATTTAGGACTAAGTACAACCAGATGGGGCTCCTGCCTATCCTATGCTAACTGCTACCTGGATGGAGGTTATGTAGATTCAAATAAATTGTTATATTTATTTAGGACTAAGCACAACCAGATGGGGCTCCTGCCTATCCTATGCTAACTGCTACCTGGATGGAGGGTATGGGGATGGGCCTTGCTACAATGGTTTTGGTATCTGCTGTCTACAACAAATTAGTAAGTAACTCTCATTGAACTTGTTTTTATATTTTTGATTTTACAACTAAATTAAATTAGAAGTAGAGTAGAACATTGTATCTTTATACTTTTTTAGCATCTTGTGGATCAAGCACAGACAAGAACATATCTTATGTTATGAATCCAGGTAAAGAATTTCATATTCTATTTTTTTAAACTCATGCTACAAATTATGCGTCAATTTCTAAATATAGTATCTAATTTATTTTTGTTGGTAAAAAGTCAATTCTTATTATACCTGCTGACCCTTGACTTTCCTTTTTAGGTTATCCATCTGGTTATTCAACAGCAGCTAACAAATGTGATTATATAATTAAGAAGTGTGATAATATTATTATTATATTTAGGTTATTCATCTGGTTATTCAACAGCAGCTAACACATGTGATTTACTATTAAGAAGTGTGATAATATTATTATTATATTTAGGTTATCCATCTGGTTATTCAACAGCAGCTAACACATGTGATTATACTATTAAGAAGTGTGATAATATTATTATTATATTTAGGTTATCCATCTAGTTATTCAACTGCAGCTAACACATGTAATTATACTATTAAGAAGTGTGATAATATTATTTTTATATTTAGGTTATCCATCTGGTTATTCAACAGTATCTAACACATGTGATTATACTATTAAGAAGTATGATAATATTATTATTATATTTAGGTTATTCATCTAGTTATTCAACAGCAGCTAACACATGTGATTATACTATTAAGAAGTGTGATAATATTATTTTTATATTTAGGTTACCCATCTGGTTATTCAACAGCAGCTAACAAATGTGATTATATAATTAAGAAGTGTGATAATATTATTATTATATTTAGGTTATCCATCTGGTTATTCAACAGCAGCTAACACATGTGATTTACTATTGAGAAGAGTGATAATATTATTATTATATTTAGGTTATCCATCTGGTTATTCAACAGCAGCTAACACATGTGATTTACTATTAAGAAGTGTGATAATATTATTATTATATTTAGGTTATCCATCTGGTTATTCAACTGCAGCTAACACATGTAATTATACTATTAAGAAGTGTGATAATATTATTATTATATTTAGGTTATCCATCTGGTTATTCAACAGTATCTAACACATGTGATTATACTATTAAGAAGTATGATAATATTATTATTATATTTAGGTTATCCATCTAGTTATTCAACAGCAGCTAACACATATGATTATACTATTAAGAAGTGTGATAATATTATTATTATATTTAGGTTATTCATCTAGTTATTCAACAGCAGCTAACACATGTGATTATACTATTAAGAAGTGTGATAATATTATTTTTATATTTAGGTTACCCATCTGGTTATTCAACAGCAGCTAACACATGTGATTATACTATTAAAAAGTGTGATAATATTATTTTTATATTTAGGTTACCCATCTGGTTATTCAACAGCAGCTAACACATATGATTATACTATTAAGAAGTATGATAATATTATTTTTATATTTAGTTTATCCATCTGGTTATTCAACAGCAGCTAACACATGTGATTATACTATTAAGAAGTGTAATAATATTATTATATTTAGGTTAACCATCTGGTTATTCAACAGCAGCTAACACATGTGATTATACTATTAAGAAGTGTGATAATATTATTATTATATTTAGGTTATTCATCTGGTTATTCAACAGCAGCTAACACATGTGATTATACTATTAAGAAGTGTAATAATATTATTATATTTAGGTTATCCATCTGGTTATTCAACAGCAGCTAACACATGTGATTATACTATTAAGAAGTGTGATAATATTATTATTATATTTAGGTTATCCATCTAGTTATTCAACAGCAGCTAACACATGTGATTATACTATTAAGAAGTGTGATAATATTATTATTATATTTAGGTTATCCATCTAGTTATTCAACAGCAGCTAACACATATGATTATACTATTAAGAAGTATGATAATATTATTATTATATTTAGGTTATCCATCTAGTTATTCAACAGCAGCTAACACATATGATTATACTATTAAGAAGTATGATAATATTATTATTATATTTAGGTTAACCATCTGGTTATTCAACAGCAGCTAACACATGTGATTATACTATTAAGAAGTGTAATAATATTATTATATTTAGGTTATCCATCTAGTTATTCAACAGCAGCTAACACATATGATTATACTATTAAGAAGTGTGATAATATTATTATTATATTTAGGTTATTCATCTGGTTATTCAACAGCAGCTAACACATGTGATTATACTATTAAGAAGTGTGATAATATTATTATTATATTTAGGTTAACCATCTGGTTATTCAACAGCAGCTAACACATGTGATTATACTATTAAAAAGTGTGATAATATTATTTTTATATTTAGGTTACCCATCTGGTTATTCAACAGCAGATAACACATATGATTATACTATTAAGAAGTGTAATAATATTATTATTATATTTAGGTTATTCATCTGGTTATTCAACAGCAGCTAACACATGTGATTATACTATTAAGAAGTGTGATAATATTATTATTATATTTAGGTTATCCATCTGGTTATTCAACAGCAGCTAACACATGTGATTATACTATTAAGAAGTGTGATAATATTATTATTATATTTAGTTTATTCATCTGGTTATTCAACAGCAGCTAACACATGTGATTATACTATTAAGAAGTGTAATAATATTATTATATTTAGGTTATCCATCTGGTTATTCAACAGCAGCTAACACATGTGATTATACTATTAAGAAGTGTGATAATATTATTATTATATTTAGGTTAACCATCTGGTTATTCAACAGCAGCTAACACATGTGATTATACTATTAAAAAGTGTGATAATATTATTTTTATATTTAGGTTACCCATCTGGTTATTCAACAGCAGATAACACATATGATTATACTATTAAGAAGTGTGATAATATTATTATTATATTTAGGTTATTCATCTGGTTATTCAACAGCAGCTAACACATGTGATTATACTATTAAGAAGTGTAATAATATTATTATATTTAGGTTATCCATCTGGTTATTCAACAGCAGCTAACACATGTGATTATACTATTAAGAAGTGTGATAATATTATTATTATATTTAGGTTATTCATCTAGTTATTCAACAGCAGCTAACACATGTGATTATACTATTAAGAAGTGTGATAATAATATTATTATATTTAGGTTATCCATCTGGTTATTCAACAGCAGCTAACACATATGATTATACTATTAAGAAGTATGATAATATTATTATTATATTTAGGTTAACCATCTGGTTATTCAACAGCAGCTAACACATGTGATTATACTAATAAGAAGTGATAATATTATTATTATATTTAGGTTATCCATCTGGTTATTCAACAGCAGCTAACACATGTGATTATACTATTAAGAAGTGTGACAGCAATGTCTGTCAAGTCAGGAAACCAACTAAATTTAATTAAAATTATAGAAGTCAAAAATAGGTTAAAATCTGCATCCCTTATTTTTGGGGAGAATACAAAAAGAAAACAACTTTCCCTTAAAAAGCACACTTTTAGGATACAAATCTTCCGATGCTATTATTTTTGAAAGACATATGATTACTTTCAAATTCAAATACATTTAAAGGCAAAATTGAACTATTATTCACACTAGTACCCAAAGTTTTATAATCCAATTTTTTTTGGAAATAGACTTTAGGTACTTTTATTAATTTCAATTTGTTGATTCATTAATTAAGCTGTGTGATTCATCTAATAGAGATAATACATTAGGGATAGTCATCATTGGAGTCTCACATCAATTTATTGTTCATTGTCTTATCCCTTAAGATCCCTGGTTTCTGTTGACAATCTAAAGATGAAGTTTAATTTGCTTTTAATTTACCAAGAAGAAAACTTGCACAAATAAGATTTAGGGAAAGTCCTTTCAGAGATTGGAGTAAACAGATATTAGAGAATAAACACTAAAAATCCACCAAAGTTTAAAATATATGAATCATGAAACATTGGAAATTTGGGGACAAAAAGGTCATATTTCCCAAAAGTGCTTGTTGAGCACTGAAACCCCCCAATTCTTCATGTTTTAAAACTAAATTAAAAATAAGGGGGGGGGACTTTTTCAATTGTTTGCATGTTTGTTACTTTAGGGCAGAGGTTAGGTATTTTGTCACTGGTTAGCCCCGCAGGTTCAGGGCAACGCATGTTTATTTTTCCCTTTTCCCTGCAGGATTTTAGCGTAGGGAATAAACTATCACACCTTTATTTTTAATTTGTTTTAAAAATGAGGTAGTGGGAGGTTTTTGTGCCCAACAGACACATTTAGGAAAAGAACCAAAAAATGTTTAAACACGAGGAAGTCAACTTAAAAAGTATCATTGAATTGGCTTGCATTTGATCTTTACTCTGAGAGCATTTATTTGATAAGTACCAGTGCAAAATTGAAAATTAAACTTAAGAAATCATTCTATTTCAATTATGAGGAAAATAAATTTTTAGAGATATCATCCTTATAATAAAGTAACAGGATGTTTGTGTGTCTGTCTGTGTATCTGTGTGTTTGTTTGTACCGAAGGATCTCGCTAACCGCTGAACCGATCGGGTTCTCCTTAACAGGGTAGATTCTCATATGTCCCGGGAAGGTTTATAACTATTTTGGGGGAGGGTACCACCACCCTCCCTAGATAAATTAAATTTTTTTTTAATTTCTCAATTTTAGAAAGAGAGTTCAACGAAAAACAAACATCAAACGTAAATTTTTTAAAATCTAAAATAAGAAATTGAATTATCAAATTCGACTCTCTCCTCCTCAAATGCCCCTAGAGGCCTCTAGGGGCGTAGCCGCTAGTACTTTATAAAGTAGTAAGGCTTTTTGGTCTGTAGCTTAGGATTTTTCTACATCTAATGAACCGATAAAGTTTTCTATGTGCCCTTTTCAACCCTTCGTATATATATTATAAAGCCCCTAAATGCTAGGGATGCAGCTGCTAGTGCCCATATATAACAGTAACGGAATGTCTTTCTGTCCTTGTGTCTGTCGGTCTCTACCAAAGGATCTTGCTAACCGCTGAACCAATATGTTTCTTCTTAACAGTGTAGCTTCGCATATGTCCTGTTAAGGTTTATAACTATTTTGAGGAGGGTAGCACCATCCCTCCAAGAGAAATCGCCCCTATAAAAGAAATTAAATTGAAATTGGGGGTATCAACTTTTTTATTTTCCACATGCATCGAAGATATAGCGCAAAATCTAATAAAAAGTTTTGCTTCTCAATGGAAATTTTGCACCAAAAGCTAATATAGTAATGAAGCATTTTTTTCTAAAACTTAAGCATTTTCTTCCTTCTCTATGGATATTTCTGCATCCAAAGCTAATATCATCATGGAGCATTTTTAAATCAAATCTAAGCATATTTCTCCCTTCTCTATGGATATTTCTGCACATCAAGCTAATATCATCATGGAGCATTTTTAAATGAAATCTAAGCATATTTCTGCCTCCTGTATGAATCTTCTTTGTTTAATCCTTAAATTTATGTGTGTTCCTCCCTTCACTATGGATCTTTCTGCACCCAAAGCTAATATCATTAAGGAGCATTTTTGCATAATTGAATTTTGAGATATAAATTCAACTTTGATGCACTGCTTACACTCAAGCTATTGAAGGGTTGAAGGGAATCGTGTATGAACAACATTTTGTTTGATAACATTATTAGAAAACGTCTTTTTGGTGTAAAAAAGACCATCAAATTAAAACAATAACAAAAAAGGTTTAACTGTCTAGCAATAATTGATATGATTGTTCTTGTCCTCAACTTTTTACTGAAAAATATAATAGTCATTAAAAAATGACATGCTGAATTAATTGTATCGTTTTATGGAAAGTTTTAAATAAAAAAATATTAGATTAAAACCAGTTTTCGTAAGCCCGGGTTAACAAAACTGGTTTTGATTTCTATTTTAATATCGAAATGGATTTCTACAGTGCATTTAAGATTCCACCATTTAATTTTTTTCTTGTAAAAAATTATCTTAGCCTTCTTTTATCTTTATCTATGACTAATATACTCAACACAAACAAACCAATTACACACAAACACACACACACATACACACACACACACAAATATACAAAATTTACACACATTCTATATTAAACCCCTACACTAAATTATTTCCCAGGGCGTGAGGGGAAATCGGACTGTAAATTACACCGGTACCTAAAGTTTGATTATTCTATGGCAAAAAGATATAAATCTACTGAAAGTGTATTTCATTCATCATTATTGGGGTGTACATTAATTTATCATCCATTGTCTTATCCCTTAAGATCCCTGATAAATTCCTGACTCATGCAACTGCAAGATTTACTTTAACCCTTGAAGAAAAGCTCATTTTGTGTCAAAACATGTTTTGTAAAGAAGTAGTAAATCCTTTTATAAAAGTAACAGGCTGTCGTTCTGTCTATACCAAAGGATCTCGCTAATCCGCTGAGCCGATATAGTTCTCCTTTACAGTGTAGCTTCTAATAGTTCAAGGGTAGGTACTACCAACCTCCGAAAAGAAACGGCCCGTAGAAAATTTTTTCTTTTACTTTTTCTTTTTAAATTTAAAAATGAAAATGGGTGGTGTTAGACTTTACCCCTCCCCCCCTCCTTCATCTATATTCAAGTCCCTATGAATAAATAAACAAACATTTATAAAAAAAAATTAAAAAAGGAATCTTTTATCATAATAGAAAGTTGGTTTACTGAAAAGATTGGATTTTGAGCAGCTGACTTTGACAAGCCCAATCAGAGACAGCTCAGGAACTAATGTGGCGGCAGCTTGTATCACTGGTAAGACAAAATACGAGATTCTACAAAGTGTCCGATAAAATGAGCCGTGTGACGTCAATGGGTTCCTTTCCACTTCTCCTTACATCTCTTCCTTTTATGACACACACGGATAATTTTTTTCGGTCACAAGGTAGAGTCTCAAAAAATACCCCTTATCAGATTTTTAGTTTTAGAACATTTTAAAAAACAATCAGATGATTTAAAGTGGAAGTACAACAAATACAAAATCTGTAATACATAGTAAAATGATTTCTTTCTGAAGCTTAAGATCTCGGTAACCGCTGAACCTATGGTACTCTTCTTTTCAGGACTATCTTTACTTGTGATACAAAGGTTTAAGGCAAAACAAATAGAATTTTGATGTCTTTTTTTGAACTGAGGATTTATTCAGCAAATATTATGTTTTTCAGTGTGGACTTTGGGAATTCGTGTAAAGGCTAGGGGCAAAGCTACTCTCTACTTATGCCAATTTAAAATCGCCAAACAAATTTCTACAAAAAAATTTACAAGATGATCTTCACCAACTTAACAATTTGAAATGTAGTTGTTAATGCTGCGCTTCTTATGGACATATTCTTATATTTTCTTGTTTTCAGACACCTTGAACTTCCAAACAACATCTGGCGACAAGTTTGGATCAATTTGTGGTTCTGAGTCCTACAGCAATCATCTTTACTTTGATTTAGGATTAGAATCTACTGATACACTAACTATAAAGTAAGTATATTCTTATATAAAAGTGGCAGGAGGTCTTTCTGTCTAAGTCATACAACAATCATCTTTACTTTGATTTGGGATTAGAATCTACTGAGACTCTAACTATTAAGTAAGTATATCCTTTTATAAAAGTAGCAGGAGGTCTCTCTGTCTATTTGTAGTTCTGAATCATACAGTAATCATTTATACTTTGATTTAGGATTAGAATCTACTGATACACTAACTATTAAGTAAGTATATCCTTATATAAAAGTAGTAGGAGGTCTCTCTGTCTAAGTCATACAGCAATCACCTTTACTTTGATTTGGGATTAGAATCTACTGATACACTGACTATTAAGTAAGTATATCCTTATATAAAAGTAGCAGGAGGTCTCTCTGTCTATTTATAGTTCTGAATCATGCAGTAATCATTTGTACTTTGATTTGGAGTTAGAACCTACCGATACACTGACTATTAAGTAAGTATATCCTTATATAAGAGTAGCAGGAGGTCTGTCTGTCTATTTATAGTTCTGAATCATATAGCAATCATTTATACTTTAATTTGGAGTTAGAACCTACTGATACACTGACTATTAAGTAAGTATATCCTTATATAAGAGTAGCAGGAGGTCTGTCTGTCTATTTATAGTTCTGAATCATATAGCAATCATTTATACTTTGATTTGGAGTTAGAACCTACTGATACACTGACTATTAAGTAAGTATATCCTTATATAAGAGTAGCAGGAGGTCTGTCTGTCTATTTATAGTTCTGAATCATATAGCAATCATTTATACTTTGATTTGGAGTTAGAACCTACTGATACACTGACTATTAAGTAAGTATATCCTTATATAAGAGTAGCAGGAGGTCTCTCTGTCTATTTATAGTTCTGAATCATACAGTAATCATTTATACTTTGATTTAGGATTAGAATCTACTGATACACTAACTATTAAGTAAGTATATTCTTATGATATAAAGTAACATGGTGCCTGTCTTCCTATTTATAGTTCTGAATCATACAGCAATCATTTCATAGAGAAAAAAATAAAAGAGAGGAATCGAAGCAACTAGAAGACGAAAATAGGCAGTGAGCCCATAGGCCTAATCAGCGCTGTTGACGCGCTAAATTTTATTGCTATTCCACCACTTTTCAAATAGGAGGATGACAAAATTAATATGTAAAGTTTTAATAATTAGAATATAATATAATATTTAAATTAAAAATAAAAAGAAAATTTTGTTTTTAAATATAAAAAATACTAAAATAACAACATCTAAAATAACTTTTTTTACTTTTTACTTTTTCCATATTTAGGGCAAGACTGTAAGCATTTAATTAAAAATTACACAGAATTTATTTTTATTTTAAAAAATTTGTGAATGAAAGATGAATCCTTCCATTTCTAAAAAGGGGTAAATTTTTTTCATAATAAAAATTCAGCTGATTCTGACCGCCCACGGCTGTTTGCTAAATATTGCTTTTATTTTTATTCACATTATTATTTATGATTGACATACAAAAAGCCCTGGGCGGCTTTTGATTTTCGTCTGCTAAATTTTCTTTTAAAATTTGGGATTAGAATCTACTGATACTCTGACTAAGTCATACAGCAATCATCTTTACTTTGATTTGGGATTAGAATCTACTGATACACTGACTATTAAGTAAGTATATCCTTATATAAAGTAAAAGGATGTCTGTCTGTCTATTTGTAGTTCTGAATCATACAGCAATCATTTGTTGTTCTGATACTCTGACTATTAAGTATGTATATTCTTATATAAAAGTAGTAGGAGGTCTCTCTGTCTAAGTCATACAGCAATCATCTTTACTTTACTATTAAGTAAGTATATCATTTTGTAAAAGTAGCAGGAGGTTTCTCTGTATATTTCTGATTCTGAATCATACAGTAATCATCTTTACTTTGATTTAGGATTAGAATCTACTGATACTCTGACTATTAAGTAAGTATTCATCAAACTATTCAAAATTGTAATTCAAGTACTTTAGACTTAATGATAGTGTTTGATTACTATTTAATTATATTTTCACAATTAAAAAGATTATTTTAAACTAGCGACTAAACCTCTAATATTTAGGAGCTTTGCATTAGTATAACAGGATAGTAAGCTATAGATTTATAAATAATTTACTAAAAACTTTTAGATTTATTCCATAGTACAATTACAGCCAATGATAGACAAACAAGTGACTGTTTATAAAGGCATATATTAAGAGATAGCGACATGGAAAGATTTAAAGCCAGATGATAGATATAAAGATATCGATACCTAATTTTGCAGTAAAAAAAGGAAGACCTAGTCATTTATAGAGTAGCTCTGCTGCTAAAAAATGCTTGAATTAAATGGCAATTAATTTTGCAAAAAAGTCTAATCCTCAAAAGCAATGTTATTTTGCAAGAGAATGAATGTTTCACTTAAACTCAGAGGGAGGGAGGGGACATTGGACTGTAAATTACACTGGTACCCAAAGTTTTATAACCATGTTATCTTATTTGGGTACTTTTGCTAAATTTTGATAGGATGGTTCCAAACTAGTAGAATACTAAATATTTTAAACTACAAAAAGGGAGATTTTGTTTATCATTATTGAGGATGTACATCAGTGTATCATCCATTGTCTTATCCCTGGAGATCCCTGCTTAAACTTTCACAATAATTGCATGTCAGGGATTTATTAGGAGCGAAGCTTTTCTATATAGTTAGGGTCTGTACCTCACAAAGTTTGTCACTCTATGGGAAAGAGTTGTGAATTTTTATTTAATGACAATAGGAATAATTATATTCGCAAACTTTGAAGTTCAATTACTCTCTTGTATTTCAATATTAGCTAACGTCTGAACCTAACAATTTTTTAGAATTTGAGGCTAAGTCGCGGCTGCCGAGCCCTGGAAAAAAACTAATATAAGGAAAACATATTTATTTGAAGGCTTTAAAGTTACTGGCTAAATATCCTATTATATAAAATAGTAAGCTTTTTTTACTTTGTAGCGAGGGATCTCGCTTAATGCTGAACCGATATGGTTCTCTTATACAGTGAATCTTCTAATCGGTCCTGTGGTGGTTTTAGTCTATTCTATTTTTATGAATAGGTCTTCCTATGGTTTTCGGCTCTAGATACTAGTGGCGAAGCCTCTAGTATATTATAAGCCATCAATAATTCAATCTTCTCTGCTAAAACCTAAAAACTGAACTTAATTATATTTGTCAATATGTTGGCTTTGCTTTTATGAATTTTGTTATCCTTGTTTTAATTAAAAGCTTGTCTTAGTAAATGCTTAATGACCCAAATTGAAATTATGGTTTTACATTTTACATAAAGTGCAATACTTGTTAAAATTTTAAGAAAATATAGATCTTTGATTTTTAACTTCTAGTTTGAAAAACAACCAAACCTTAGATTTTATTATTATAAAATGTTAAAGAACTATAAAAAAAACGTAGTTTTAGTATAGATTCCTTATTTGTTTTACGGTTATTGAGACCTTATCCTACAGAGAAGCAGACACACAAAGACAAACAACAAAAAGAGGGTGAGTGGAGGTAAGGTAACCTCCACCAAATAGTTATATTCCAATAAGAAACTTTCTTAAAAGGAGTTTTATATTAAGATAAGATAAGATTTATTTTCCAATAAGGTACAACATGGTTTTAGTATTTTTTTATATAGACATATCCAAACTACTTTCTTTGAAAGTTTGATCGTTTGGTGTTGGTTTGATTGTTTTGTTTCTTTCTGAAAGAGGACAACTATTGTTTATACTAGATATATCATAAAAAATTTAAATTTAATAGGTACCTAGCATAAGACTGACCGAAATGCGTCTCCTCCTAGTTCGCGACATTTTAGTTAATATGTGTATATATTTATATTACAATTTGAGTCTCATGCGACACTGTACCAGATGGATGGCGTATTGTTTCAACGGTTAGCGAGATTCTAACCTATAGACAGACAGACACACAAAGACAAACATCCTATTACTTTTACATACAAATTAAAAATGTAGGTTTGGAATTGATGTTGGAACGCCTACATCAACAGCGAGTAGATACTGGAAGATACGAGTCATGCAGGTATTTAGTCTTCTTCATTCAGGTATTTAGTCTTCTTCATGCAGGTATTTAGTCTTCTTTTCTTTCAAACTAAGGGGCTGGTCCTATAGAGTCATGCAGGTATTTAGTCTTCTTCATGCAGGTATTTAGTCTTCTTCATGCAGGTATTTAGTCATCTTTTCTTTCAAACTAAGGGGCTGGTTCTATAGAGTCATGCAGGTATTTAGTCTTCTTCATGCAGGTATTTAGTCTTCTTCATGCAGGTATTTAGTCTTCTTTTCTTTCAAACTAAGTGGTTGCCCCCATAGCATCTATAGGCTCTGCATTCAAAGGAGTAAGAATTCCGTTCCTAGAAAATAGCCTTAAACCAAAGGCTTAAAACTAAAATAGAATAGCCTAAAAGCAGTCCAGGACGTATGTGAAGCTTCCCTAAAAGTAAGAACTCATCCAGTTCATAAGTTATTGAAATCTTAAGCTTTAGACAAAAAAAAAGTATCATTTTCTAAATCTTTGTAAATCAATTTAAATCTTATAAATCTTGTAACAAATTGTAGTAAAATTCAGAACTCGATAATCATTTGCTTTTAACAAAGTAGAATCAATATCTGTATTTAATCATGGACATTTGAAGACTTTTCCTTATGTATAAAAACATGGATGACAACATTCCTAAAAAGCAAAGCACAAAAAATCATGGACAAAGTGAGAAACAGAACAGATATTCAGTTGTCATAAATACATAATAATACACTGTATGATCGTTGTTATAGAAAATCTACAAAAAATAATCATCGTTCCCATAAAATGTTTAAGACATAAAGACTGTCATTTCGAATTATTGAGTAGCTTAACTACTAAACCTCCAGACAGTGTTCAAAGTAAAAAGTTAGTGTTAGAGAGAGAGAGAGAACAAGTATATGCTTGTCACGTGCGGCGCGTAGTGGAGCAAACTTTAAGTAGACACATCAAGAGGTGTTAAGAGTGTCATCCCTCTTACAATCATAGATACAGGGATGGAACATTGAATTATAATTTGATGTTCATACCAAATTATGATAAAAAGTTCACTCCTTCTGTAGATTCAAATTATTGGCGGAAAAGTTTGGACACTTAAATGAAGTTTAAAATCAACCAATCAAAATTGAAAGTAATTGAGCAGACTATAGACAGAACTTTTGGCTACCAGTGTAATTTTTAGTCTAATATCCCCTCCCTCTCTGTAACAAACTATAAAGTGCAAGTTTATATCAGAGTCCTAATGTTATTTAAAGCTTTGATATCACAATTAAATTTCTTACTTATTAGAATTATATATAAATGAACAAAGGAGGAAAGAGTGAAATAGCTGTATACCTATTTAGCATTGGCCCTCTAAATAATGCGACGAACACATTGTATTACTCAGTTTACACTTTAAAAAAATCGAGTTTTTTTTACAAAGGTTTTTTCGTATACTACATAGAACAATCCATTCCCCCGACAAACACAGAGATTTAAGTGATAAGACAATAGACGAAAAATTGATGCTCTTCCTCAATAATTTAAGCAAAGTAACCCATTACATTATGGTTTGCAAATTTTTAACACAGTCAGTTTTGAACCAACCAATCAAGATTTAAAAAAAAAACTACTTAAAGTTTAAACCAACGATTATGACAACGTATTTATCAAATTTGGGTACCAGTCTTATTCAAAGTTCCCTGGTCAAACAACAGACTTATTTACTATAGATTAATACTTTAATTGAAAATGCCTTTAGAACCCGACTGTTAATGTTAATATAGTATAGAATTAATTAAAAGTTGACCCCAGACTTAAGAATACTAATATGTCCAAAGTCAAGAAGACATAAGACAATAATAGAAGTTTATCTGAGCTCGATCTTTAAATCGTTTATAGGTGATTTAAACCGGGGTGATTCATTTGGCGCACCATCAAATTATTAATATCAATCTTTAAATCGAATTTGCATGGGCGATTTGAATCGGGCAGTGGCGCGGGCCCGGCGCGGCAATGGCACTCACCGAGTGGCATTGCCGGTTTAAATCGGGGTGAATCATGCACTGAGCCCCAACGAAAGACCCATTGCATATGTAATAAATGGATATTTTTTTTAATTACTTTAATATTTTATTGCAAAACTATAGTGAAAACATTTTTATAGTTATTTTTAAAATATATTATATATTAATGTTTTATATAAAATACCATACTGACACGGTATTTTATATAAAATACCTTACTGGCACTGCTTAAGTAATAAAGTTGTACTGGCGCAGATCGATATTTTAGTGAGTGCGCAAGCGATTTAACAACACGGCGCCGAAAATCTTTTAAAAATCAGGTGCGCTGTGGCTTACCACCAGCGCGCCTACGGTTCACCTCTGAATCGCCCCGATTCAGCGCGGCATAAAAACGATTTAAAGATCAAGCTCTGTTAAACTTTGATGCACTTGAATTGGTGGGTAATGGATTTTAAGATCATTATCCCAAAATTATAAGTAAAAGATTTGTTTTCAATTGCTTTAAAATTGTTTCTTCGCTCCTAGCCTCTATGGGTGGACAGAGGAAGTAAGGAAAGATCCTAAAACCAATCCAAAGCATTTATAAAGCTTCTCTGAAAAATACAACTCAATTGGACCAGCTATTTTCGAGACCTTTTTTTATTTTTGACAAACCTTACTACTTTATATCGTATGACTAGCGGCTTCGCCCCTAGCCTCTAGGGGCTTTGCCCCAAGAGGTATAATTACATCTTCTATTACTTACCCAGCAGAACGGATCGCAAATTACCCAGCAGGAAAACATTTTCTCGTTTAAATAACGAATTCGCAAAATTCGTAAAAAAAATCGTCTAATGTGTTCTCAAGAAAATTACTACTGGTGCTGCTCATAGTCTAATGTGTTCTCAAGAAAATTATTTTTTTTTGGGGGGGGGGGTAAATTTTCATTTTTTGGGGGGTTGGGGGTGTCCCATCCCCCAAGAAAATAGCTTAAAACCACCACAGGACCGATAGGTATATACCCTGAAGAATAGAATCCAATCAGTTCAGTGGTTACTGAGATCTTAAGCTTCAGACGGACGGACAGACGGACGGACGGACGGACAGACATCAAGCTACTTTGTATTATAGATAAAGACATTTTTGTTTATTTCAAATAGATAGTTTACATTAAAATTACTTTTGAACAAGTGTCTACTTTTGTACAGGCTAGACATTGCAAAAAGATGAATATTATTTATTTTTAACTTACTTAAGTACTAATGTATTAACAGAGGTACATTTCCTTCAAACTTTCAAAGCTAAACTCTAGACACAACATAAAACAAGGATGACAAAATCACTAAACGAACACTGACTAACTTTAATATTTAACATTAAAGAAACAGATTATTGAATTGAAATCTGAATAAAAAACTTTCTCTTCCCAAGATTATAGTTCTTTGTTGAAAAGTTTGGACACTGAGTCAACCATTCATGATTTAGCAAAAGTAACCACAGCTTTAGAGACAACAAATGAGATAACGTGCTAATAAAACAATGGGTACCAGTGTAATTTACAGTCTTATGTCCCTCCATTACTTGCTATTGAGTAGCTTCGCTATTAGAATGAAAGACATAGAGAGAAAGAGAATATAAGGTTAGGAACCTTGTTGTAGATTTAATATAGACTGGGGATCTAGTCTAAAAAGTAGCAATTGTTTATAGCGAAACCTTTCAATAACTGAATTTTTTAATGCGCTTCTGACGACATAATTTTCTTGTTATTTTATCTTGTAATTATCAGAATATGGTTCCTTGTATAAAACCTTACTATACAAACACCAGAGTATAGACTAGTATATACTACATAGTAACTAATTATTAGAATATGGTTCCTTGTATAAAACCTTACTATACAAACACCAGAGTGTAGACCAGTATATACTACATAGTAACTAATTATTAGAATATGGTTCCTTGTATAAAACCTTACTAAACAAACACCAGAGTATAGACCAGTATATACTTCATAGTAACTAATTATTAGAATATGGTTCCTTGTATAAAACCTTACTAAACAAACACTAGAGTATAGACCGTGTCATGGAGAACTTCGCCTGCTTGAACAGGGACATGGTGACCAGGGTCGGCGGGCGGTTTAGGGGGCGGGTAGAGGCGATGATTGAGGCTGGCGGCGATTTTATTGAATAATCTAATAGTCATATACCTAGTTTGCTTTCCAGTTTTTAAAATTCCATAAAATCTTTTAAATTGACGATTTTACGTTCATTTGTTTAAAAATAAGAAAAAGTCCGGATTTATGTGGCTCACCCTGTACTACATAGTAACTAATTATTAGAATATGGTTCCCTGTATAAAACCTTACTAAACAAACACCAGAGTATAGACCAGTATATACTACATAGTAACTAATTATTAGAATATGGTTCCTTGTATAACCTTACTAAACAAACACCAGAGTATAGACCAGTATATACTACATAGTAACTAATTATTAGAATATGGTTTCTTGTATAAAACCTTACTAAACAAACACCAGAGTATAGACTAGTATATACTACATAGTAACTAATTATTAGAATATGGTTCCTTGTATAACCTTACTAAACAAACACCAGAGTAAAGACAAGTATATACTACATAGTAACTAATTATTAGAATATGGTTCCTTGTATAAAACCTTACTAAACAAACACCAGAGTAAAGACAAGTATATACTACATAGTAACTAATTATTAGAATATGGTTTCTTGTATAAAACCTTACTAAACAAACACCGGAGTATAGACCAGTATATACTACATAGTAACTAATTATTAGAATATGGTTCCTTGTATAAAACCTTACTAAACAAACACTAAACAATTGTTTATAGCGAAACCTTTCAATAACTGAATTTTTTAATGCGCTTCTGACGACATAATTTTCTTGTTATTTTATCTTGTAATTATCAGAATATGGTTCCTTGTATAAAACCTTACTATACAAACACCAGAGTATAGACTAGTATATACTACATAGTAACTAATTATTAGAATATGGTTCCCTGTATAAAACCTTACTAAACAAACACCAGAGTATAGACCAGTATATACTACATAGTAACTAATTATTAGAATATAGTTCCTTGTATAAAACCTTACTAAACAAACACCGGAGTATAGACCAGTATATACTACATAGTAACTAATTATTAGAATATGGTTCCTTGTATAAAACCTTACTAAACAAACACCAGAGTATAGACCAGTATATACTACATAGTAACTAATTATTAGAATATGGTTCCTTGTATAACCTTACTAAACAAACACCAGAGTATAGACCAGTATATACTACATAGTAACTAATTATTAGAATATGGTTCCTTGTATAAAACCTTACTAAACAAACACCAGAGTATAGACCAGTATATACTACATAGTAACTAATTATTAGAATATGGTTCCTTGTATAAAACCTTACTAAACAAACACCAGAGTATAGACCAGTATATACTACATAGTAACTAATTATTAGAATATGGTTCCTTGTATAAAACCTTACTAAACAAACACCAGAGTATTGACCAGTATATACTCACTGTGGGCTATAATTGAATCAAGACAAAAGTAAGTGCCGAGCCCTGAGACCTATGTATGGTGAAAATAGACATAAAACCATGTTGATTCCAGGTAAAACCAAAATATTTCAGCGGGGGCTTTTTGAGAAAATTAGATTTGAAAATTTCAAGTTCAATTTTCACCCCCTAGGAGTTGCCGCATAATCATGACAAGAAAAGCAAATTTTAATTATTTTGAATTTTGAACGACTTTGCTTTTATAAAGTCCTTCTTAAAACCTCTCTATATATGATTTATTTTAGGCTGAATTTTCGTGACCTTTGCAAAGCAAGTGATAAAAATGGCCATTTATTAACTCCCTTCAGGAGTGGTTTTATGAAGAACTTTATAAAAGCAAAGTTGTTTAAAATTTAAAATAAATAATATTTGCTTTTCTTGTCTTGATTATGCGGCAACTCCTAGGGGGTGAAAATTTAACTTGAAATTTTCAAATCTAATTTTCTCAAAAAGCCCCCGCTGAAATATTTTGGTTTTACCTGGAATCATTATGGTTTTATGTCTATTTTCACCATACAAAGGTCTCAGGGCTCGGCACTTACTTTTGTCTTGATTCAATTCTAGCCCACAGTGTACTACATAGTAGAATATTATTAGAATATGGTTCCTTGTATAAAACCTTACTAAACAAACACCAGAGTATAGACCAGTATATACTACATAGTAACTAATTATTAGAATATAGTTCCTTGTATAAAACCTTACTAAACAAACACTAGAGTCGACCACAAATCTTTGGGACAAGTTTAGAATTGATTTATCTTATCTTGGCCAAAACAGAAGTTTCTTTTATCCAGGGATCATAAGGGATAAGACAATGGACGATAGATTGATATATGATAACAAAATTGATAGATTAAAGTTATTGGTTAAAAGGAGGAGTATGGTATATCCAACAAGCAAATTAAATCTAAAATAATATTTTGGGGGCAGATGTAAAGGTCGTCAATTCTACTATGTGTTGACCCCTAATGACAGCTGAAAACACATATAGGTTTCATGATTTTTAATTATAAATTTATTTCGTTATTGGTATAAGCTTGTTTTGAAGTTTGACACTAATACTTTGGAACCAACCAATCAAAATTAGATAAAAAAATACCCAATGTCTTTAAATAAGATAAGAAAGTTAACATTTTTGGGTATAAGTGAAATGTTCGTTGCTTTAACCTTAGCCTTTAGGGAATAGCCTAAAACCACCTAAAGGCATTGGAAAATCCAGCCAAGATCATTAGCCACTGACAACAAAATATTGATACTTTTTTTATAGAATAATTTTTTTTTATTCCTAGATTGAATGTTATACAAACTCGACAGCTCCATTTGAATGTCGTCAATGGTTGACCGGGCTAGCTGGAACCATTCAGTCTTTCAATTTTGAAGATTCGGTTACTCCACAATTTATACAAGGTTTTTTAAATTTTTTTTCAATAAAATTCTGTAGTTTAAAATAAAAATATTGACTGTAATTTAATATTTAATAGAGGCTAAGCCTTTAGTTTCTAGGGCCTTTTATGTTATGGGTTGGAGGGGATGGAGGACAAAAATTATCAATAACTATACCAAAATTTAAATCTAAAAATAAAACTATCTAACTACTATTCTTAAACATAATATCCTGAATGATTTGACAAATACAATAAAAACAAAAAAAAGGGAAATTATGTTATTTTTTAAAAACTATTAAAGATTTTTTTAAAATTTTACCGAACATCACCAATTGTATTTAGGTTCCTATCCTGTTTGTGTAAGAAGAGAAGCTGGTTATTGTAAGATATGTTGGCAAGCAACAGATGATACTAGCTCCTTTGCTCTGGACACAACTACCCCTGCAGGCACCTCTGGTGTACCTAACTGTCCAGCAACTATAGCCAGGTAAGAAGAGAGGTATTGTAAGATATGTTGGCAAGCAACAGATGATACTAGTTCCTTTGCTCTGGACACAACTACACCTGAAGGTACCTCTGGTGTACCTAACTGTCCAGCAACTATAGCCAGGTAAGAAGAGAGGTATTGTAAGATATGTTGGCAAGCAACAGATGATACTAGTTCCTTTGCTCTGGACACAACTACACCTGCAGGCACCTCTGGGGTACCTAACTGTCCAGCAACTATATCTAGGTAAGATAGGAAGGGTATTGTAAGATATGTTAGCAAACAACAGATAATACTAGTTCCTTTGCTCTGGACACAACTACCCCTGCAGGCACCTCTGGTGTACCTAACTGTCCAGCAACTATAGCCAGGTAAGAAGAAGAGAGGTAGGGTATTGTAAGATATGTTGGGAAGCAACAGATGATACTAGTTCCTTTGCTCTGGACACAACTACCCCTGCAGGCATCTCTGGTGTACCTAACTGTCCAGCAACTATATCCAGGTAAGATAGGGAGGTTATTGTAAGATATGTTGGCAAGCAACAGATGATACTAGTACCTCTGCTCTAGACACAACTACCCCTGCAGGCACCTCTGGTGTACCTAACTGTCCAGCAACTATAGCCAGGTAAGAAGAGAGAGGTAGGGTATTGTAAGATATGTTGGCAAGCAACAGATGATTCTAGTTCCTTTGCTCTGGACACAACTACCCCTACAGGCACCTCTGGTGTACCTAACTGTCCAGCAACAATATCCAGGTAAGAAGATGGAGGCAGGGTATTGTAAGATATGTTGGCAAGCAACAGATGATTCTAGTTCCTTTG
Source organism: Acartia tonsa (assembly GCF_053477335.1). Lineage (NCBI taxonomy): Eukaryota > Metazoa > Arthropoda > Copepoda > Calanoida > Acartiidae > Acartia > Acartia tonsa. The sequence goes on along the minus strand of NC_137260.1, from coordinate 62,204,736 downwards.
CTCTGGACACAACTACCCCTGCAGGCACCTCTGGTGTACCTAACTGTCCAGCAACTATAGCCAGGTAAGAAGAGAGAGGTAGGGTATTGTAAGATATGTTGGGAAGCAACAGATGATTCTAGTTCCTTTGCTCTGGACACAACTACCCCTGCAGGCACCTCTGGTGTACCTAACTGTCCAGCAACTATATCCAGGTAAGAAGAGAGAGGTAGGGTATTGTAAGATATGTTGGCAAGCAACAGATGATTCTAGTTCCTTTGCTCTGGACACAACTACACCTGCAGGCACCTCTGGTGTACCTAACTGTCCAGCAACTATATCCAGGTAAGAAGAGGGAGCCAGGGTAAGATCTGTATGCAAAATAGAAGTTAAAATGTAAAAATGATAATTTCATTAAAAAATCATGCGATGCGATGCAGAACCACATATTCTAAAATATTTTTAATGCAGATTATCATTCTTAGGATCTTCATTCCGGAGGGGAGTGTTGGAGGAGTGACCTCCCCAAGTACTGATGTTTATTGTGGGGGGACTCTTAACCCCACTCTTGTGTGTACCATCACTACCAATAGGTAAAAATCATTTATCGCATCATATTAGAGACAGCTTTCCGTAGACATTATAATGAAAAATTAAAACGAGTTTTAACAAAACTTGTATAAATTTTATAATTTTCATTTCTTAATTTGCGTGAATTTGTCAATAATACGATACATGATTTTTCATTATGGCTCAAAACTGGTTCTAATCCAGCGGTTTAAAAGCCATACTGAAAAATATATTATTCTAAGTTACGATATTATCAAAGGTCTTGCATTTATATTTAACATGACTCATCAAAAATGAGGTTGATTTTTAATTGCAATACTGAGTAATATCTGGGATCAAAGACAATGAACGATACATCGATGTACATCACTAATGATGATAAACATTTTTTTTCCTTCAGTAGATTACAATTAGTGGTTAAAATGTTTGAACACTCAACTTAGTGAACTAACCAATCAAAATTCAATAAAAGTCCCCAAAGTTGTTAGATCAACGAATACGTTATTATAAAACTTTATGGACTAGTTTAATAAACAGCCCATTTTCCCCTTCCTTCCTGGAGTAATATATGTAGATAATACTCTTGTTGTTTAGGTTAGAAGTTGATCTGGTATCCCCTCCAACAGCGGGTACTGCTGGTACAGGAGACAAACAGAGAGGATTCAAACTAAAGTACACGCAGTACCCTTGCAGTTAGCACCCACATACAGCGGGTACTGCCGGTACAGGATACAAACAGAGAGGTTTCAAACTAAAGTACACACAGTACCCTTGCAGTTAGCACCCACCCACAGCGGGTACTGCTAGTACAGGAGACAAACAGAGAGTATCCAAACTAAAGTACACACAGTACCCTTGTAGTTAGCACCCACCCACAGCGGGTACTGCCGGTACAGGAGACAAACAGAGAGGTTTTAAAATTTCAAACTTAAGTACACACAGTACCCATGCTGTTAGATCTCTTACACAACAATACAGATGTGATTTTATTTCTAATTATAATACATAATACCTATTATTAATTAATTGAGTGTTTTTATACATAATGCGGCACATAATTATTTCCCCAATTGACTAATTTAACAAAAGACAAAAATTTAATTTATTTAACGAGGTACTGCTAGTACAGGAAACAAACAGAGAGGATTCAAACTAAAGTACCCACAGTACCTATGTAGTTAGCACCCACCCACAGCAGGTACTGCTGGCACAGGAGACAAACAGAGAGGATTCAAACTAAAGTACCCACAGTACCTATGTAGTTAGCACCCACTAACAGCGGGTACTGCTGGTACAGGAGACAAACAGAGAGGTTTCAAACTAAAGTACACACAGTACCCGTGCAGTTAGCACCCTCACAAAGCTGGTACAGGAGACAAACAGAGAGGTCTCAAATTAAAGTACACACAGTACCCTTGTAGTTAGCACCCACCCACAGCGAGTACTGCTGGCACAGGAAACAAACAGAGAGGATTCAAACTAAAGTACACACAGTACCTATGTAGTTAGCACCCACCCACAGCAGGTACTGCTGGTACAGGAGAAAAACAGAGAGGTTTCAAACTAAAGTACACACAGTACCCTTGTAGTTAGCACCCACCCACAGCGGGTACTGCTGGTACAGGAGACAAACAGAGAGGATTCAAACTAAAGTAGACACAGTACCCTTGTAGTTAGCACCCACCCACAGCGAGTACTGCTGGTACAGGAGACAAACAGAGAGTATTCAAACTATAGTACACACAGTACCCATGCAGTTAGCACTCTCAAACAACCCAGACCAGTTTTAAAAACAGATATTACATGAATCGATATAATACTGACTCAATAATGTTCAAAATCATTTTTATTTAGAAAAATAAGGGGGGGGGAAGTTTTGACACATTTGCGTAAACCTGGCACCTAGGCTTTATCTTTGGACTGAGAGGATAGGTTATTAATGATAAAATCATTCTTATATGATGAATTTCACGAAGTTTTAAGATTTTTTGGATAGGCCTCCAGGTTCCGGAGCTCCAGGCCTCCAGGTGGTCTCTGTACAGGTAAAAATGAAGAAAAAAAATTTTTAAGTTACAAATCAACTTATAAAACAAAATATGCGTCTTTTTTCTTCAAATATGTGAATAATATTAAATAAGATGCATATTTTGTTTTATAAGTTGACCTGTAACTTTAAAAAAAAAAAATTTTTTTTTTCATTTTTAACTGTACAGAGACCACCTGGAGGCCTGGAGCTCCGGAACCTGGAGGCCTATCCTAAAAATCTTAAAACTTCGTGAAATTCATCATAAGGGGAATAATTTTATCATTAATAATCTATCCTCTCAGTCCAAAGATAAGACCTAGGTGCCAGGTCTACGCAAATGTGTCAAACCTTCCCCCCCCCCCCTTATTATTCAGCTAAGGCAATCAATTGTCCCAACCCTGACAAAGCCTCATATGATGCCAACTAATGTCAAAGTCTTATTTTATAGCACCCCAATGTCATATTTTATAAAAAAAATTAAGCAATTTATTAATGAAATTGTACCCCTAGCTGGCCCTCATCAAATTTACAGAGACTTTTTACCTGCAAATTTAATGAAGAAAATTTTTTGCTTTGTTTTAATAGGTAGAAAAAAGTAAAAATAGTCTAAGACAAACTTTTTGTAGGTATATAAAAGTACTTCATGAATCTCATATAAACAAAAAAAGATTGACAAAAATGCAATTATTTTGCAAAAAATAAATATATACTCATACACATATAATTTTGAGAAGTTATTTACTTTTCCAAATGTAATATTTCATCAAATAAGATAAAGTTGCAATTTGTATCTTCATTCAATACGTATAATGTATTGTCAAACACCTAATAAAGTTATAACTCATAAATCATCATCATCATCAGGCGCGTCTCTCTTTTGGACTCTGTAGTCCAGAGAATACGGCCACCCTGTTCCTCCATGATGTCCTGTCCTTGGCATGATTTTCAGCTTCTCCCCATGTTAATTCTAAGTTAAAGAGGTCTTTTTCAGTGCTCTGCCTCCAGGTCATTTTTGGTCGTCCCTGTTTACGTTTACCAGTGGTAGGGTTCCATTTTAAGCACTTTTTTGGAATCCTGCTATGTTCCATTCTGAGCACATGTCCTAGCCATCTTAGTCTTTTATATTTCACTTCTGCTTCAATACTATTGCACTTGGTCTTGGCATACAGTTCAATGTTTGATATTTTGTTTGGCCAAAATATTTTGCAAATTCTTCTTAGGCAGCTATTATGAAATGCATTAAGTTGTTTTGTTTCAGTTTTCACAGTTCTCCAGCATTCAGCCCCATAAAGAAGAACTGATTTCACATTACTATTGTAAAGTCTGATTTTTGTTTTCAGAACAAGTTTCTTTGAATTCCAAACCTTGTGTAGGCTGTTGAAAGCAACCCTAGCCTTATCAATCCTGTTTTTAATATCAGCTTTTGAGCCATCTTCACTGCTGATAACACTCCCCAGATAGGTGAATTTGTTACTTTGTTTCAATTGTTCACCATTTATTGTTATACTTTGATCAGGGTTAGTAGGTATATTCATAATTTCGGTCTTCTTGACATTAACAAAGAGCCCGACTTGTCCTGCATATTTGACTAGTCTATCTGTCTTAGCTTGTAGATGTTTGATTGTTTCTGAAATCAGTGCCAGGTCATCAGCAAAGTCCAGATCTTCTATGTGTCCTAGTATGCCCAGCTGGAGACCACGTTTTTTGTCCTCGGTGGTTTTCTTCATCACCCAGTCAATGACCAATATAAATAGAATAGGTGATAAAATGCATCCCTGTCTAACTCCAGTGCTTATTTTGAAAAAATCAGATGTCTTATTGTTTCCAACTGAAACACAGGCTTGGAAGTTGTCATAAAATTTAGTTATCATGATTATCATCTTTTCAGGTATACCATAACTTCTTAGTATTTTCCAGAGTGTTAGTCTGTGTATGGAGTCAAAGGCCTTAGAGAAATCAACAAAATTTACATGAAGTGGCTTGTTAAATTCAACACATTGTTCAATAATCGTCCTAAGTGTGAAAATTTGGTCAACACAGCCCCTTCCAACACGGAATCCAGCTTGTTCTTCTCTTAGTTTATTGTCAATTTTCTCATCAATTCTGTTTAAAATAACTTTACATAGAACCTTGCTTGGGATAGAAAGCAGCATAATTCCTCTCCAATTATCACAGTTGTTCAAATCTCCCTTCTTAGGAAGTTTTATGATTATACCTTTAGACCAGTCCGTTGGTATCTTTTCTTGCCTCCAAATTTTATCAAAGAGATCAGTTAGAGTCCTAGCAGAAAGATCTATGTCTGCCTTAAGCATTTCGGCAGTTATCAAGTCAGGTCCAGGTGCTTTGTCATTCTTTAGACTATGTATAGCAGCTTTAACTTCTTGAATAGTTGGTGGTCTTATATCTATGTCTATTTCATGTCCTGGTTCTGGTTCAGCAGTAATTTCTGGTTCAGGTCTGTTCAACACTTCTTCAAAATGCGATTTCCACCTTTCAGCAACTTCTTTTTCTGTAGTGAGTAATTTACCATCTTTAGCCTTGATAGTTTCACCACTCTTTTTGTTATATTTGCCACTTAATTGCTTAGTTATGTTGTATACTGTTTTCATGTTACCAAAGTCAGCTGCTCTCTGGGCCTTTTCAGCCAGATTGTCAATGTAATCTCTCTTGTCTTTCCTTGTGCACTTTTTGACTTCTTTGTCTTTAGCAGTATATTCAGCTCTTAAATTGCTCATGTCAGCCAAATGTTGAGCATTATGAATTTTGTTTTTAAGCTTCTTTCTCTCTTCTATTTTGTTCCATGTTTCTTCAGAGATCCAGTCCTTTTTCTCTGGTTTCTTGTGTCCTAGGATTTCCTTAGCAGTAGATTGAAAGTTTTCTTTAATTGAAGTCCATGTGATCTCAGTCTCGTCATTTAGGTCCTCTAAGACTTGAAATCTATTTCTGAGTTTTAAGACAAATTCATTCTTTATCACAGGGTCCTTTAATCTTGAAGAATCATATTGTCTACCAATCTCACTCTTTTTATCATGGCCAGTACGCTTCAGCTTTAATTTAATCTTACTGACAACTAGTTCATGGTCACTGAATATGTCAGCTCCTCTGTAGCTCCTACAGTCTTGCATTGACTTGACCCATTTTCTATTGATCATAATGTGGTCAATCATGTTTCTTGTTTGTCCATCAGGTGTTGTCCAGGTATATTTGTGAATGTTTTTGTGTTGGAATAATGTACCTCCTACAACCATATCATTATTTAAACAGAATTCAAGTAAAAGTTCTCCATTTTCATTTCTTGTACCTATGCCAAAATGTCCCATTGCATTCTCCACTCCAGTCCTGTCAGTACCTACTTTAGCATTCATATCTCCAAGAACTAGACACATGTCATGTTTGGGTACTGAGTTTCTGATTGATTGCAGTTGATCATAAAACTCTTGTTTTACTTCTTCATCTTTGTCATTTGTTGGGGCATAGCATTGGATAATGGTCAACTTGCAGTGCCTTGATTGGAATCTAGCCTTAATTATTCTGTCTGATATAGGTTTCCAGTCTATTAATGAATTGACATGTCGTTTTTGAACAATTATAGCAACACCATACATGTGTTGGCTTTCATGGCCAGAATAAAGTATTAGGTGGCCATCTTTGGTTGTGGTTTGTCCTTGTCCTGTCCATCTACATTCTGCAATTCCAAGTATTCCAATATTGTAACTTGTCATTTCCTTAACTACTTGAGCTGTTTTGGTTGACTCATACATTGTTCTAACATTCCAGGTTCCTATCTTACAGCTTTCCTTAGAACTTATTGGTCCTGTCATCAAGTTGATGGCTTCCTTTCGGGTTTCACCATCATCTTTCATATTCTCAGTGAACTGAGCATCAGTTCCAACAGTTCTTGTTTCATGCACACCTCTGGCTGTGTTAAAGCCATAAGTGTTTGAGGTTTTGTGGGTGGTTTCGCTAACTGTGGGAATTTTTACAGGTAGGATAGTTAGTCCTACGCAAACCTTCCATATCCCTGGAAGGAAGGGATAACTCATAAATATGTTTTTTTTTTGAAGGAAGGTTACTCTATAATTACCATTGTCCGTCCGTCTGTCTTTCTTTTATGTTATTGGGGGGGAAGGGAGGGGGTTGATTTAATCGTTTGTTTTAAAATACTAGCGGCTACGCTTAATAGGGCTCTAGGAACAGATAAAGAAAAAGGCGCCATTCACTTTTAATTTTAAAAAGAAAGTATAACTTAAATCTAGGGGTTATTTTTTCTGGCGGCGATTTATCTTAAGAGGTTGGTGCTACCCTCCCTTAACATTGTTATAAACTGTTCTCTAGTTTCATTGTATAGGAGAAACATATCGGTTCGCGAGATCTTTTGGTAAACTTTTATATAAGTATTGTCCTTCTTCAGACTATGATTTTTTTTATCCTTTGCTACTAAAGGATAATCTATTCTTATCATCTGGGTTAGCCTTCAACTGTTTAGGATGAGTCAAATTCTTAAAAGGGTTTCGATTAAACTTATTATCTTGACCTTTTCGGGTTTTCATAAAGTTCCCCCACCTCCCTTTCTTACTGTTGTCTGCGTTTAAATCAATCAATAACTTTATGAAAACCCATCTCTGATATTGAATGTATCTAACTTTTCAAAAATCGTCTTTTTACATCTTGGGTAATAACGTGGTTAGAGCCAGGATTCGAACCCAACTTTCTTATTCTAGTACCCCAATTGCAACAATAAAGATTCCGAAGAGAGAAAAAATGCAATTTTTATCAGCAGCACGACAAAGATTTATTATCCAAGCAATGCAACTTTATAAAAAGTTTAAGAACATAGCAATTATTAATATGTTTGAGAATTAAACTGGAAAATTATGAAAAAAGGCAGCAGTGTAAGGAATGTGTTGGCTCAGAAAATGGTTTGAAAAAGAGAGCAGCTAAGATTTTGGATTGGACTAGTTGGAAAATCAAATCACAGGTTTAACCCAAAAAATCAACAAGAAAATCCGTCAAAATAACATTTTATTCTCTTCTAATAAACTTTCCATAAAGCACAGATTGATTGCTCAAGAATTCTTTATCGCATTGTATTATAGACAGTTTTTTTTGGCAGATAGTAAAGTTAAAAATCAAAGGATTATGTTTTATTTTGTTGGAAAATTTTTATAATACAAATCGATTAGTGATTTTTCAGTATGGCTCAGAATCCAGCATTTGGAGCCATACTGGAACAGTTCTTGGTTATTTTAATCTTAAACTTTATCTAAGTAAATCGTAAGCTGCTCTAATTTACAAATCATTTCCAAGACCCATATTCTCCTTCACTGAAAAAAAGAAAAACAATGAAAAAAATTGTATTGAAATTAATGCGATGAATCTCCGTTCTGTAGGCTGTGTTCAGGTTTCAAGGACTTCTCTAACACGTACGCATCCGCTGGCTCTATCCGCTGAAATAGAAAAAATAGTGTGTATTAAATCGTATTATAGACAGCTTTCTGCGGATAGGAAACAGTAAAAATTTTATAACCGGTTATAATTTAGGAATATTAATCGGTTTCGAAGCCATTAACTGGAAAAAGAATTCGATAAGTAAGCATTTAGATCAAGTGAAAGATTTCAATAAAGGAAAATATGCACGAACAAGAGCAAGAAATTTTTAATGTTTTTATTTGATTTCTTTCAGTATTGAGCTTGTTTAAAAAGGCAACCACTTCCTTCCCCCTCCCCTACCAGAAATAATAAAAATAGAAGTACTGTAAGAGGGTATAACTTACTTTATAGTACTGTTGTTTAGTCTCGACTATGCTGAAACCAAATTTCTTGTAGAATTCAATAGCACTGTCGTTATTTATCTAAACCAAAAAATCTCTTTAAAATATAATGTTGAATTCTAGAAGGTATCTAAGAGAGATTAGATAAGTTTTTTTGTTATGTTAAATCTAAAATAATTTTCTTATTGATGTTATTTTATAGGTAAGATTATTGAAAATTACAAATTCAATCTATAATACAAAGTAGCTTGATGTCTGTCCGTCCGCCCCTTATTTCTCGGTAACCACTGAACCGATTGGATTCTACTCTTCAGGGAATTAACATATTGGTCCTGTGGTGGTTTTAGGCAATTTTCATGAGGGGTGAGAAACCCCCAACCCCCCAAAAACAAAAAAATCCTCTCCCATTTTTTATTACTTAAAAGAAGTAGTTGCAGCTCCAGAGGTACTTATTTTTTTTTTTTAATTACCAAAGCCCCTAGAAGTTATAAAAGAAAAAAAAACATTACTAGGAATGCAACTATAAAGATTAAATAATTAAGAACTAATAAAAGCATAACGGAAGGACGGACCAACATGCATCAAAAGTAGAGTAGCTGCGCTACTTATACAAGTTTTACAAACCTGGACATGTAGAAATACTGAAGTAAATTTGCCGTCCTTTTCCACAATTTTTTCTACATGTTCGACCATCTTTGTACCAATACCATGACGTCTGTATGGAGCCAGGCAACCCAGTGTCATTATATACAACTAAATACATTTTAATATATATTAGACTAGTACCCAAAGTTTTATCTTATTCGTTGGATCAAAACCGTTGGGTACTTTTTTTTCAAATTGGAAAGGTTGTTACCAAACAAAGTGTCCATTATAGGTAATTTCACAAAAAAAAAATTTTGGTCGCGGTTCAAATACCTGTTCTATACATAAAAATAACCAATACTATGAATTTTTTTGGTTCTATCTTGATTCTAAGTGGTAGAAGGTGAAATCAAGATTTTTCGAAAATACGCGAAGTATGAATCTCTTAACCTGAACATTGAGGTTATTGGTTACCAGTCTTTAGGCTGTCCTAAGGGCACTCTTATGTAATTTTAGACTATAAGTTCAAACGATAACTGCCTTTCATTTGCGTTACCATTTCTATAAAGAAAAAGAACGTCTTTTTGGCCCATCTGTGGGCTGAGATCTGAAAAAGTAAAACCAAGGATCCCGTTGTACTCTAAAATCATATAGAGAACGGAAAAATATCGACCTTTCAACCTAGTTTTTAAGACAATAACTCTAAAATTGGCCACAGATGAGCTAGAAAATGTTCTTTAGCATTTTAAAAATGGCATTGGATTCTACTAGGAGGTACCATTTGAACATATATTCTGAAACGACATCAAAGGTGACATTAAAGTCGAGAACTGAGAATATTTTAAGATTCTTGGATTTTGGTAATAATTGGGTTAGTATATTGGCCATAGAATCAGTTCTAGGTGTCCAAATCACTTCCAAAGGTGTTTTTGTTGTCAGGGTAATATGCTGGTTCAGATATTTTACCTAAGACCACTAAAACTGACCCTCTAATGACTTGACTTGGCGACATGGTATGACCTCCCTGTAAGAGATAGAATATGACAGTTAGTATGTACTAAGACATTTTTAAAGATATTTCAATTTTGAAGCATTTTACAGCAATTCAAAAGACCCGAAAATGGCCTATTATGGCAAATTTTCATCAAACAAGGATTACAACAACCATAAAAGCGAAGCACCAAACTGGTAGGACAAACAAACATTAACACTTGTTGAGTGTCAGAATTGAATAAGCAGAATACAAATATATAAGTTGAAAAAAAATAAAAGTAAATTGTTGCAAAACTGCTTAGATACAGGATACTGTTTAAGGACATACTTACATTTTTAGAACTTGGTTATAGACATGTTTTACTTATATGATTTTATCTTGTTGTAATAGGAATCAGTATTCCAAAAATCAGATAAAAAGGATATTTACATCACATAAAAATGGATATACGGACATTCTGGTAACATTTATAGTTGCTACGCTTTCTAAATCATACTTTACTGTTACATGAATAATTATGTCTAAATTAACTGTCTTGGAAAGATAATAATAGCTCTCTATAGACACATTAACATCAAAGATTGGTCTACTTTAGCTTCCCTGGCAGACCTGGCAAAGTCAAAACTTGGATTTTGAAGGCGAAGGTGAAACATTGAATTTTTTTGGTTACCTGTCTTCAGGGTGCGAACTCTAAAGTCTTTTTTATACTAGGCATCCTTTAATGTTATCTCCTACTCACAATAAGAACTTTCTCAAACACCTTGAACACCATTCTAGCCAAACTGTAGCGGGATTAAGAGCTCCTGTGCCAGCAGGCAGGTTGAAAGATGGACTATTCGAGCTCTCTATACATAGTTTCAACCCTTCAATGGAGCCTCGGTTCCACTTTTTTCAGATCTCAACTCACAGAAGGGATAGATGGAATCTCTTTAGCTTTTTAGAAATGACAAGAAGAATGAAAGGCAGTTACAATATGAACTTATAGTCTATAATGACTTAAGAGTGCCTTTAGGGCAGCTTAAAGACGGGTAACCAAGAACCTCGATGTTTTAGATAATTCGCGTATTGGCAAAAAAAATGCAAAATCACCTTCTACCACTAAGAATGCTTCTAGAAAGCTAAAATTGCATATATAAGCTTATATCTATGCATAGAACAGGTATTTGTACCGCGACCTTTGATTTTCTTCATTTGGTTACATTATGAAATTACCTAGACTGTCCAAACTTTTCCACCAATAATATTCATCTACAGAAGAGGTAAGTTAATTTGTCATAATTATGTTTGTAAATCAATTTATTGTCCATTGTCTTAACCTAGCCTTTACAATGTCAAGTTTATATAAAGCTGAGTTTGAATTTTAAATGTTTCTACAAGAACCAAGTACGGTAGTGCGGGGTTAATGCGGTCATCGGGTCAATTCCGGTCAAACGACCAACTTTTTTAAAACCGTTTTTTAACGGTGTTCTAAACGTTTGCGAGAGATCTTTAGAAAAGCAAAGTTGTAGTTTATTGCCTATACTTTTATTTCTTACTTCAGCAAATTTTTGTCAGATCACTCCTTCTATTATTTTTTCCCTCAAAAAGTTGCAAAAAATTTGCAAAAAAAAAATTTCAAAATAGGCCATGTTCAATCTAAAATTGTGAAAAAATGGCAAGTCCTATCGACCCCCGGGTTTTTGTAAAATGAAAGATATGGAATTCATTTATCGTTTGCAATTGGAGGCGTTGTTCTAACTTGATTTTTTCATAATTTTTTTTTCGTCTAAAAAAAATGGTCTATTCCGGTCACTTTTTTTACTTTTTTTTTATTACTGTATTTATAACTGTATATTACCCTAATGTTTTATTTAGGTGATCTGGAAGCATAAACAACCTAAATGCATGACCTAAGCTTTAATCATTGCCTTGCCTGTTGTGTGATGTACATTACTAGTCATTTTACTACTTGTATTATGTCATGTTTTGTTGCCTAAGCTTTTCAATTTGTAAAGACATTAAAAATTTTTCAGACACATTTTTATAGTAATGGGAAGAGTATATCATCCAAAGGAACGCCTTAAATATTTTCCTGAAGATGTATCAGCTGCATTGGCTCATGTAAGAAGGGGTATGTCTATTAGAAAGACTGCTAGAAGATTTAAAATTCCATTTGAAACCCTTGCATCTTTTTCGTATAAATAAGAGGGTGTTCGAGATTTTTGCGCGGTTTGGATTTTTTATGTCAAATCGGCTAGGATTAAGCTAGAAAGGTGTTTAAGGTGTCTATAGAAAGCTCTTTGCATGTCCTAACAAAAACTCCCCAGGATATGGGTTCTATCTCCAAGATTTAGAGTACATATTCAAGATTTTGCATTTTCAAAATTCCTGTTGCATAAAATGTGTTGAAATATTAGAGTTAGATACCATATCATTTCGAGTTAATTGTCAGGCATGTAATTTTGCATCTTTAGACACCTTAACCACCCTTGTAGGTCAATCCTAGCCAATTTGAGACAAGAAAAAATGTATCAAAAACTGCTGTCAAAACTGGCAGGATTTTTAAAATTAAAAATTTTTTGGGAAAAAATCCTTTTTTTCAAAAAATTCCAAGACCTGCGAATCAGAAATTGCCTCTAATTTATGTATAAAGCTTAAAAAAAACCTAATCATATAATAAAAAGTATGATTTTTTTTTAAAAGTTTGCATGAAAAAAATTGATGTTTTTTTGCGATTTTACCGACTTTTTTATAATGGGGAAAATGTGGTCAAAAAATTGTCTGATCTGCATGCGACTAGTACTGTTAGAAAGCTAATGACCTCAGCTTTCTACTCATAGTTTAAAATGTTAAAAAAAATATTTTAAGGGGGTGTTCCACCCCCCCCAAAGTCAACTGACCGAAATAGCCCCACTGCACCGGTGGGGTTATTCCGGTATAGGCCAACCGCCGCCCTTTAAACCGATTTTTGACCGACTTCTAGTTGCGAGATCTTAATGGGACCAAGACAGGCTTCTTCGTTATTGCCATATCGTTCATTTGCACTCTTAAAAACCGGAAAAATTTTTTGGGAAGTATGTTTTTTTTTAAGTTGAAGCAAAAAATTGACCGGAATTACCCCGCACTACCCTACTTGATTTTTACTAGATCTCTTAGTAGATCCCCTCCCCTTTTTCTTTGTATTTACTATTTACCTTTCTAGAGCCAGAAGAATTGTCCACCCTACAACAGACATAGCTCCATAATAATATATAGATATTATTTACCTTTCTAGAGCCAGAAGAATTGTCCACCCTACAACAGACATAGCTCCATACTAATATATAGATATTATTTACCTTTCTAGATCCAGAAGAATTGTCCACCCTACAACAGACAGCCCCAACAACAATATCATTATAGTAAGCTAACTTAGCTAAATCTCCGGCATCTAATACATCCTGAAATAAATTGTTTTTTTTTTTAATAAAAATGGGTAGTTGCACGAAGTGCATTGAAACTAGAGTTTAGTGAACTGCAAATTTTTTTCTATTTAATAGTTTAAACTAAATACCTAAATAGGACATACATTTGAAAGAATTTAAGTTTTCTACCAGGTAGTTATAAAGACATCAAAAGACTTGAAAATCATATTTTTTGTATATATGCAACATAATTGGCTGTCATGTTTTCATAAAAACAGCATGATGCCCATTGATTGCTATTTATTGATATACAAAATTATATAATATATATGTTAGATTGTATTCTTATGCAGATACTTGCAATCAAACATGTTAAATGTACTTCATGCAACGTCATCCCTTTAGTGTTAGGTTCGAAATATCAAACAAAGTAAATTGTGTCCTTAGAATCAACCACATTTTATTAAATTGTTAATTTAAAGAACAAATACTATCAAAGAATGACATTTTGACATATACATAACTATAAAATAGGCTACACCACAAAATAAAATAAAATTTCAAGGGTCGATAGCCGCGCGAAAGCCTGAAATGTAAACCCTTTTGGATGATTTTTTTTTTTTTTAAAGGACAGATTGTCAGTTTTTGGTCAGTATTAGACTTCCAGCTGATTTTTAAAATTGAAAATGTTGATTTCCCTGAGGCTGACGCGCGGCTGCCGAGCCATGATAATTTTAATGAATAACTTACCATATAGAATTTGTCATGATATGAAACTGGAAATACTACTGTGTTTACTTTTCTATAATATTAAAATCATGTCAAATCAATCATATTTTTTTATAGTTTGTTTAATTTTTTCAGCGCCCCTAGAATCTAAAGGATCTAAATCATTAGGGATAGTGAAGGACAGAAACATAGACAAAACCATCCAAAAATTTAGATAGCCAAACACCTCAGGTCCAATGTGAAGGTTTAACAATAGAGAACTTAAACAATTTTGTGATTAGCGAGATCTTAATGAAATACAGGGGTGTATAATCATATAATGTATATTCTGCACAAGATTCATTTTTTTCCCTGCTGCAAAATTTTTAATTTTTTTCCCCCTCCTAGTTTTTCCCAGCAAGGAAGGAAATGAAATGGAAAAATATTTTCAAAACTCTTTATTATATTCATATTATCCCCCTTCCCACATAGTCTTTTAGTTTTTTTTTTACCAAAAAGGTGAGAAAAATGGAAAAAAATGCTTTCAGTTCTCTTAATTTTTACATTTTCCCCCCCCAACCACAAATTTTTTTTTTAACTCCCCCCCCTCCCCCGGGTCAAATTTGAAAATATACACCCCTGATGGAATAACAAAATACCTTATTGCAATCTGTAATATGATAATGCGGCGGTGGATTTACTTTAACATCCGCGGCTAACAAGCATAAAAGGCGGCTAGCAGAGAATTATCAATAAAATATCATGCGCAACCACCTCCTAGTGATTTTTCTGCATTATATACAAAGACTACATTTAATTTTATATATGAAAGATCTTTATTGTAATTCAGACAGAGCAATAATTTTCTTTATACAACTTTCTCAACTTATCACCTGGGAAAGAGATACGAATTCTAAAACAAAGTTGCTATTAATGTAAGATTTAACCTTATTTTTGAAGAAATCCCCTCCCCCCCAAAAAAAGGTTTGAAATCGATAGAACAATCCTAATATTTCTTTGAGTGTATAAGGAATGCCTTTAAAAAAACACGAGAAAAAAAAACAAAAAACATTTATATTACAGTATACAGGGGTGTATATTCTGCATGGTTGACCCTACTAAAAGGGGGGGGGGGCGGACGAAAAAAATGTGGGAGGGGTGATAAATGTATAAAATAAAGAGTTCAGAAAATGTTTTTCCATTTTTATCCCTTACTTGAATGTAGAAGGGAAAAAAAATTGCAGCAGGGGAAAAATGAATCTTGAGCAGAAATACAATATACACCCCTGACAGAATCCCAATATCCTTCCATGTAGTTAAAAGAGAACAGAATTATGAAAAATTTAAAAAGTTGACAAGAAAAGTTTCAAGGTAGTAAGGCCTGCAAAGCAGGGATAGAAGGAGAGGCTAATGAAGGAAAGAAAAGTTTCAAGGTAGTAGTAAGGCCTGCAAAGCAAGGATACGGGGAGAGTTAAATGAAATAAAAATTTCCAAGATATTTACAATATGAACATTAAATTTTGGATATTATCCTCTTAGCATTTTTCCCCTTCAATTTAGAAAATTTTGGTACCTCCCCACCCCCCCCCCCCCTTCCCCGACAGAACTATGACTCTGGCCACGGGGAGAGGGTGATTTCTAAGAGTATAACGCCGAATTTTGATATTATGAAGGGGATGTGTGGGGGGAGTAATAGAATTGTTTTTTTTTTATCTTAAACTTTAATACACAACGTTGAAAATATTATTATTTATTTGTGACATTCAACGAAAAGTTACAATCCCTTGCTTTTTAAGTCTAGTATTTTGTTTAAACCGATTAGGTAATATCCACAGGATTTGAAACGGTTCTCAACCATACTAAAAAACCTTGTTTAGGATCGTATTGCAAACAATTTTTCACGAATATTAAAATAAAAATTGTAAAACACCAGTTGTGTAAGCCTGGACCCTGGGGAATAACAAATCTGGTTTTGATCTTTTTTTTCATTTTAATATCCGCGGAAAGCTGTCTATATTACGATAAATAACTATTGATATGATTTATAATATTTTCCTTAGTAGTTTGATATTGTGTGGAGTGACGTCACCAAGGTCTATCCGTGCTGATACTTCACTTGGCATTTTTATCTGAAATGCAAAAATTAATTTTGAATTGCACATTTTCTGTAACAGAAATCATTTATAAAACAAAATCAGTCTGTTTCTAAATTATAACACAAGCGGCGGTGATAAATAGCTCTACGGTATGTCTTACCCTATTGAATTGGTCTTAAGGGATAAGACAATGGAGTAAATTGATTTAAAACCCTTCTATAGTTTAAAATCATTGGTGGAACAGTCTGGATATTTTAAATAAAAGTACTAAAAGTTTAAATGCAAACGAATGAGATACGTGCTTATAAATCTTTGAGGACCAATATAATTTCTTATTAATATCTTAAAAACTAGCCTAAAACCTGGCTAATATGAAAACGACATTAAGATCCTGAAATAAGCGAGGAACATTAACAAACAAACCTACTCTTTACTACTTTAATGTACAGGATTTAACATATTATGCATTTTACAATCGATACCTATTTAATTTAATGTAGAAAGTAGTTTTTATTAATTGAGCTAGTAAATATGATAAGAAAAATACTGTTTTATACGATTATTCAGAATTTTATCTGTGATTAAATTATAAAAAGGTACAATTGTTGTTACTTACATCACTTCATTGGTTCATTTATTTGTAAATGGTAAAATGAGGCTGAAGTTTAGCATATCAAAAAAAGACTAAAAATTTAAAAAGCTGCTAGTTGACAGCCTAATATAATATACAACGGAGTACGTGGCTATGGAAAACACTCGGAAAATATGTCTCAACCAAATAAACAACTACATGTACATTCAGCCGTTTGGTTTCTAGCCTTTAAAGTTTTCTTGATATAATCGATATCAGGAACATTTTACCGCTAACTGCACTGGATTAATCTATTTTGGTATAGGTGTATAAGAAAGTATATGAATGTCGGGGGATCTAAATTCCTCATTCTGGTCTTCTAATGGTATCTCCTGAAAATAAATATGATGAGAAAATAAGACTATACACGAACGAGAGCAAGTGATTTTAAAAACCTTTATGCATATTGGAATAAATACAGGTTTACAAAAAAATAACCAAACTTGTTTTTTTTTAAAACAAGTTTTCATGCTTTTAAAAAAAAGATTATTGAAGATTAAAAAAAACGTAGGAATATTCAGCGATTTTTGACGAAATATAATGAAATATTTTGTTAAGTTTAATGTGTGTGTAAATAAATAATAACACAACAAAACATCATCAAATGCTGTGAAATTCAAAAGTACATTAATCATACTGTTTACGTATTTACAATTTACCTAAGCATTTGATGACTCATAATCGCAACTCGTTATATATTTTCCAGATTTTTGTCAAGTGGACCTTAACCTTGCATGCGCATCTCCGTGTGCATCTGAGTCCTAACTTCAGAGAATCAGAGCTACAACAACAACAACCTTAACCTTTTTTTTTACATTATCCTTGGAATAATAGTACCTACCTTTACTGTAAAATATCTTAGCATAAGCTCTTTAAAATCTCTCAAAACTTGAATCTTTATCTGGGAATCACGGTCTTCATAGCTGATTAAAACCTAAAAAGACGAATTTCATCAGCAGGGGATTAAGGATATCAGATAATTTCTAGAAAAATTAATTTTATGATTATTATTTTAATATTCGTGGAAAATGTCTGTATTGTAATGCTAGACATGATTTTTCAGTATGTCTTAGAACCGGTTCTTATCCAGCGGATATTAATCGGTTTCGAAGCCGATACTGGAAACCTAGATTATCTTCGTAATACTGTCTATTTCGACTTTGTTTCATAAAATATTTAAATCAAGCATTATACCTAGAGATATTAATGAAGCGGATTTTAATTTTATTTCGTCTGTTCCAAGCCAAAATCCGGCAAAACTTTTAGTTTACGTCATTTAAACAAGAAATATGAAGGGTTTCAAACCACAGTTATGGTTTCAACTTTTAGTTGAAATTATGTGTTCATTTATTTTATTCAAGGATTAGTATTCTCAGGGATTTAGAGGGATATGACAATGGACGACAAATTGATTTACATCCCCAATGACGATAAATTAAATTAGATAAAAATTATTGGTTGAGAAGTTCATTGAACCAACGAATAATACATATGAATAACGTGGTTATAAAACTTTGGGTACCAGTGTAATTTTTCGTCCAATGTTCCCACTTCAATCTAATTTTTACCTCCGTGTTTTTGTTACTCAATTCTCGCAGTGTATATACCAAATCAACTAAACACTATTATATTCAAAATATCATAAAGTATTAGGATGTTCGCCTTAAAAACAGTTGGTTGTATACAAATAACAAAGTATGTAATAAATTATATCAGAAATTAATGAGGTATCCTTATACAAAAGTAACATGATGTCTGTTCTTCTTTATCTTAAGATCTCGCTAACCGCTGGACCGATATGGTTCTCATATACCGTCAAGCTTCTTTTGGGGAGGATACCTTGATCCCTCTAAGAGAAATCGCTTTTGGAAAAAAAACCATAATCTTTTTTTTTCATTTTTTTTCTTTTTAAGAAACTTAATTTGAAAATATAGGGTCAACTTAAAGATTCACAATTCTTAATGTTGTTATGCCTGCAAATGAGAACGTGTTAATAAAACTCTAAAGACCACTATAATTTACAGTCCAATGTCATAAGTACTTGTATGTAAAATAAAATATTCTGAATTTCCTAGAGATTCTTTATAGTAAACACAGTCAGCAACCAAAATTAAGTCATATTCGTCTTTCTCAAGCAATTTCTAAAACAAAACAAAAAGATAATGAGAACATATATCAGTAAGGCAGATGTGCCAATTTTTTTTTGTAACCATCCGAACCTAATCACAAAAGAACCCGCACTAAAATTGGGCATGGCAGTTGCTACAGTTGTACAATGTAGTAAATTAATGGCAGTGAAAACGCTGTTAAAAACGCCAGTCTCTTGCTTTTTCTCGCCAAATTGATTTTTTAAAACATTTGAGAGGAATTTCAGAACAACTAATAAGGATTTGCTCAAAATGTCCATACACAAAGATTTCAAAACAACAAAAACTATCAAATAAAAAATATGTATCTATCTATACCTTTATGGCGTCTTTATCTCCCCACTTAAGAACCGAGGCATTCAGCTTTCCTTTGACAATGTTCTATAATAAAAAAATATTTTATTTCCTCGTATAAGTGACACGATCTCGCATTCGTTTGCTTACGACTTTGGTAACTTTTTACTTAATTCTTGATTGGGTTGTACAGGGGTTAGGGTTGGCAATCCGTATCCGAATCCGGGATCCGCCCAATTTTTGGTCAATTTTGGAATCCGAATCAGGAATCCGTTTTTTAATGGCGGATTCGGATTCTTAATTAGTAAGCTAAAATTAGCGTCTTGAGTTTTTTCTTTCAACTCCCCCTTTTTGAAGGCAAGGAATATCATCATTATATAAAAAATCTTTTAAAATCTGGTTCGATTCTCGGAAGTGAATTATAAAGAACAAGAACATTAATTTTTAGAACTTAGCACTTATTTTTTTTTTAATTTAAAAAAAAAATCCTTTTAAAATATTGCTAGAATCCGAATCCGCCAAAAATAAGAATCCGAATCCGGTCCAAAAATTTGAAGGATTGCCATCCCTAACAGGGGTACAAACTTTTTCTACTATTGAATTAATCAACAAAGAGGCAATTTTGTCTATTGTAAATGGAGGTGTGTATCAACTTATTGTCATACTACAAAGAATGTCTTAAAACCAACCTCATTTACTTTGATATTGTGATTCATTAACTTGAGATTTTCTTCCAAATCCGTGATGTTTATATTTGCTCCTGAAATAACAAGAAAGTTTAGAAATTAAATATGAAATAAATATAACATGGATGACAACATCCAAAAAAGCGAAGCTCTAAAACGGTAGTGTGTCAGAACTAAATAAGCAGAATATTAATGCAGTATAAACGTACGGACTGACCATAATTATAGAAAATCTTTGCTTTTAAATAGAAAATATTAGGTTACGTAATTTTATTAAGGTACCGTAAGATTTAAACCCACAATTAAAATTACGTTAATATAAAACTTTGTGTATTAGTGAAATTTACACTTCAATGTCTCTTCCCTCCCTCTTTCTTGTATTAAAGCCTAAAGTTGTTCTGTGAATGACTACCTAGAACAGAAGCAACCAATCCAACGGCACCAGTTCCACTGCCTAGTTCAACAACAGATTTTCCTGACAACTTTCCGCTAATGAGTTCTGAAAAAATATTAAAAATATTAAATCAATACCTAGGTAAGATTTTTTTTCATGAAAACTCAATTTTTAACAAAAAAAAATACTTTACTTTGTTTACCAACAGATATATATAAAAAAACTCAACTAGGTTTATCTCTTACCTAGATATTTAGCTAGAACTAGGGAAGCATCCCATACAACTACTCCTGTGTCACCACACTCAACTAGGTGTATATCTTACCTAGATATTTAGCTAGAACTAGGGCTGCATCCCATACAACTACCCCTGTGTCACCACACTCAACTAGGTGTATCTCTTACCTAGATATTTAGCTAGAACTAGGGAAGCATCCCATACAACTACTCCTGTGTCACCACACTCAACTAGGTGTATCTCTTACCTAGATATTTAGCTAGAACTAGGGAAGCATCCCATACAACTACCCCTGTGTCACCACACTCAACTAGGTGTATATCTTACCTAGATATTTAGCTAGAACTAGGGAAGCATCCCATACAACTACTCCTGTGTCACCACACTCAACTAGGTGTATATCTTACCTAGATATTTAGCTAGAACTAGGGCTGCATCCCATACAACTACCCCTGTGTCACCACACTCAACTAGATTTATCTCTTACCTAGATATTTAGCTAGAACTAGGGCTGCATCCCATACAACTACCCCTGTGTCACCACACTCAACTAGGTGTATCTCTTACCTAGATATTTAGCTAGAACTAGGGCTGCATCCCATACAACTACCCCTGTGTCACCACACTCAACTAGGTTTATCTCTTACCTAGATATTTAGCTAGAACTAGGGCTGCATCCCATACAACTACCCCTGTGTCACCACACTCAACTAGGTGTATCTCTTACCTAGATATTTAGCTAGAACTAGGGCTGCATCCCATACAACTACCCCTGTGTCACCACACTCAACTTGGTTTATCTCGACCAAACTTCCATTTACCTCCAACTCTCGGCTGAACATTTTATATACATTTAAATTCTAAAAAAAATATATTCATCACTTAAACTTATGGGCCTTTTGAAAAGCAAGATTAGTTATTATTTTAAGTGTCAGCCTCAAATAGCACAGAAAAATATTCTACGATTTAGATTAATGAATTTTGCTGCTAGATCTAAAATAGAAAATGCAAAAAAGGTTGCATAAAAAATACAATAATTTATCACATGCAATTCCAAATAAGCGTATTATGTTCTGTTACAACAAATATTAGGGAGGTAGGATCAATGAGAAGATAAGATTCTGTAACCCCAAGTATCTACATAGTACATTAAACAAAGCTTTTGTGGGATTTTTTTTTATCGAAAACTATTATCATTTGACATTACAATGCGTTTTATAGTAGGTAATAAAGGGTTGAAAATTGTATTTTTTTTTGTAATTTTCTATCGATAATTTAATTTAGAAGAAAAAGAATATTTTTGAAGAGCTAATAATACACATTTAATTACCTACAATTTAATCTTTAAGGATGTTTTAAATATATTAAATACTTGGTTTTACAGCACTTCTACATAAATTCTTTCTTAGCCACACAGATTCTAAGCATATCATTCGTTATTGATTAAGAGTATTTACATTATTTATAATTTAAATATTACCTAACAGACACTGTTAATGTTTAATAAATAGGTATATAAACGGAATTTGGATATGAATTTTTTTATGTCAAAATTGTAATAATATTATGACTGTTGATTTTCTCAAAAGACTAGATTTGATAAAGCCATTCTTTACGGTCTAAATATTTAGTGAAGGATTTTTTTTATTGTAAGACCACAAAGTTTACATAAAAACTTGAACTCGCTTTCCGCCGCCTCCAATAAGAACATCAAGAGTTGGATGAGCTGCCAAAACAGGACAGCTAGCTTTTAAATCCCCTCCTTGGAATCCTTTATAAGTACGTATTTGATTCATGACTGACGTAGCTCTATAGGCCCTCACTTCCATAGGTGACGGACAACCAGCAAAATAAACATCATGAATTGGATGCCAGACACCTCTAAATCCAAAGATGTGACTCTTCTTGTAGTTTGGATGATCTAATGAAAAGCCTTCTAGTAAACCTTTGACAATCGTGCTGTCAAACAGTCTCAATTCATTGTCAGCACACATAGTAGCAATCTTGTTTCCAGAAGAATTAAATGCAGCACTAGTAATGCTGGACTCATGCCCCACTAACTCAGCAATAGGCTCCAAGAAACCATCTTCCTTATCGGGAACATTGCGACGGTCAAATACAAATGCACCTCCATCATTAGTTGCTGCCAAAACTAAGTTATTTAGCAGAGGATGAACGCAGATATTTTGTGCGCTAACTGCATCAAAAACTTGATATTCTTGCACTGCAAATTGATGACTAACTCGTTGATCTACCAGACTGATACACCCAGTTCTTCCCATAGAAATGAGGAACTCGTTGGCATTAATTTGTTGATGCATGTCACAAGTATTAATTTTTGCACCTGAATATATTTTATTCGTATTGAAAGCAATGAAATCTTTGTTGCCAAGGAGAAGCCTGCTTTCCATCCTGTTAAGATCGAAAATCCTACAGGTGCAATCAAAACTTGAGGTGATTAGATTTGTATTGTTGAATTTATCCCAAGAATGGCAATTTATCACCGAACTATGCGGTTTAAGCTTGTATACTGAGGAAGGATACATCTGATAGTCCTCTGTTAAATCTTCTTTAACATCCCAAAGAACTAGGTCTCCCCGAATGGTTCCAGCACCAGCTAAAATCTTGTGTTCTGTTGGATGAACTGAAACAGACTGAATATTATTATCTGATACAACAGCGTCTATTTTGGATTGAACAAGAATTTTACTATCCAAGTCTTGTTTGATTTGAGTTTGTTTATTTGATTGATTTAGTTCTTGACAAAATTGTTTAAAATACTGTTCTCCCTTCTTTAACCTCTCATCATAATATCCATAGTCAAAAACAGACTTGAAATCCAGGGTTTGTAGAGGAATTAATGTTCTGTCTACAGTTGGGGCCGCCTCTTTTTGAATACGTCGGGATTTCTCTCTAGGAGGGCCATAATCAACTTTTCTAATAATTATTCTTTTCTTCCTGGCAAATGCCTTGTTCACCTTACTCTTAGCTTCCATCACATCCTGGAAAAGAGATTCTCTTTCTAAAATATTGCTGCGCCGTAGTTTCTCATATTCGGTAAGCTGGCCATCATCATTGGAGGTCATGTTACATCTGAAATTAAAACACATGCAATGATTAATAATTATCCTATACGCTTAAGTTGTCTATCTGTTTGTGTGCAACGAAGAACCTAGATAACCGCTGGACCCATCTAATCTATATACTTTATGATGCCCCTAAGAAGTTCTTTAATATTTTGGAAAGATATAGACTAGGTACCTAGAATTTAGTGAACCGCATGTTCAATGGTTTAATACTAAATCTATATTTAATTGAAATCATTTTAATTCCCTAAACAGCATGACGACTATTTTATTGATGCCTAATTATCTGAAAAATTGAAATACGAAATTTTCTTAGATGGTATTCTTGTAACTTATGCTTGCAATAATTTTTCGGAAAATGTGACTTTTCAACACGTAAAATTTAGACATTTATGGACGCAAATATAGAATTAAAAGTAAAATTTAATTTTCTTTTGATCAATTATCCTATATAATAGCTGACCTACATGTATTTATCATATTTTACATAAAAAAAAAGATTAAAGATACCGTACTCCTAGTATATACCCAAACTAGTTAAATGCACTTCATGCAACTATCCCTTTAAACACAGACGAAAAAAAGGCACATTACATATTTTATATATAGGGGAATTTCTGATTAATGTCAAAAAATGATATAAAATTAATTAAAACAAAAATATTATTAACTAAAACACTAAAAAATTGAAAAATATATCACTATTAACAAGTAAACCCTTGTGCAATACAAAAAACAACATAAATCATGAAAAATTATTTTCGGAGGGCTAAATTCGGCATGATGCGCATTACTCCAAAAATGCCGCGTACAACTTTCTATTTTAAAGAATGTCGTCTTTGAAACAGCGGCATATGGGATAGGGAAAATTTATGACATAAATTCAACCAAAAATTCTTTCTAGGTATCTATATAGGAATAAGACTTGGACGATGAAATGATGATAAACAATTCTACCCCTTTTGTAGCTCAAATTTGTTAATTAAAACATCGGCATTTGGTGATTGGGAAAATTTATGATATAAATTGGAGAAATAACACTATATTCTGGGATCTCAAAACTTCGAAAGATAACAACTTGGATGCTAAATTGTAAGACATGTTGATTCCCATTGATGATAAACAGCATTACTACTTTTATAGATTAAAATTATCGTTGAAAAGATTTAATTTTTCAGCTAAGTTTGAACAATCCAATCAAGATTTAAAAGGACTCTCCACAGAAAAATCAACTTTGGATTTTTGAAAATCTAACCTGAAATTATTATTCTCTGTTCAATTTTAGGCATTTTTTGTTTTTGTGGCATCGCGATCGAAGCCCTTTGAAATTTTTTACCTCCTTTAAGTGAATCCTCCCGCCATTTAATTTGTGCTGCTTTAGTGATTTTTAGCTTCTATTTTTGCCGCCGTTGCCGCATTCATCGCCCTTCTCCGCCGCTACTCCGCTGTTCATCGCTTTTTAATACATGCTCCCCTCTCCCTTGTTCAGAAATTAAATGGAGGCTGGGGGTGTTGTGTATAGCAACGTACGCAATGTATAGCGGAGTAGCGGCGGAGAAGGGCGATGAATGCGGCAACTGCGGCAAAAGAGGGATAATCCTAGTTTAGGAGTGGACATACCCGGTATCATGAAAATTAAACCCCCCCCCGGGGGTATGCATCTATTTTGACACCCGGTGAGTATCAAAATGGATACCCCCCGTATGCGTCATTTTTGACCCCCCGGTAAATGTTAAAATGGACACCCCCCTATATATCAATATGTAGGGGGGTGTCCGTTTAGACATATACCGGGTGTCAAAACCGACACATGCAGGGGGGGGGGGGTCAAGTCTATTGAGGTCATTACTCGCGCGAATTTCCTCTAGACTAATAAACATCTTTGACCCCAATTCTATTTCAAAGAGGGGAAAGGGTTGGTTAGGATTGGTTAATACCTTGTTAAGCACTAGATAGAAGTAGCAGGAGGCTCTGATCACATATAAAAGATGATTAAAATGATAAAAGTATAGGATAAAATAGTTTGGCCTTTGTTTATAAGTGTTTGTTATGTGTTTTTAATGCCTGTATGGTCATATTGTAATTTGGCAAGTCTAAGTTTCCTTAAAACTTGGAGACATCTATGTGTGAATTTTTAAACTAAACAAATATTTTAACTTTTTCTTGATTTTACTCCCAATAGATGTAAGTCCCTAGATAGAGAATTAATACAGACCAATAGGTGAATAAAAAAAACGTGATTTTTAACATTTTTTTGACTATACTTTTAAAGTAATGTAATGGCTATAGAATAACGGCCTTTTTTGCTGTTTTCAACGTTGTTTTAACGTTAAAATTGTCAAATTTAATGCTATTTTTAAGCTAATTTAATAGGTACAGATAAAAACCAGTTTTGAGAGAGTTTATAATGCTGTTTTCTTATCGTTTTTAGTGCCTTTTTTACGAAAGCGATAACTTTTTTCGTATTGCTTTGATGTTAATAAAATTTTTTGTGTGTACTAGAAACTACTTAAACTAACTATGTTTAAAATTTCATTGATTTACGATGAAAAACTACCGAGTTAGGGCCATTCAAAGGGGGATCGTGATTTGAGGAGATATTTTTAGTGTCATTTAGTACCTACGGACAAACATCGCATAATTAAAGGATTTTAAAGTTAAAAATCGAGCACAAAGCATAACATAGCGGCGATTCTCATTTGTTTGCGGAATCTACACAAAAATTTTCAGACTCCTATCTTTATTTTAAGTGGGTTTTTTTGCAAAAAAAAGTTAACGTTAATTTTGTTGAAATTTAATTGATACGAAATTTAAACGTAAATAACCTACGGACAAACATCGCATAATTAAAGGGTTTTAAAGTTAAAAATCGAGCACGAAGCATAAAAGAGCGGCGATTCTAATTTGTTTAAGGAATCTACACAAAAATTTTCAGACTCCTATCTTTATTTTAATTGGTTTTTTTTGCAAGAAAAGTTAACGTTAAAAATGACTTCGCAACCAATAATATCCGCTAGATTAGAATCGGTTCTCAGCCATACTGAAATGCATCATATTACAGACAATTTTCTCTTAATTAATAAACCTGTAATGAATAAGGCTAATTATATTAACAGGACTAATTGGTACCCAAACTTTTATAACCATTAGTAACCATTGGACTGTAAGTTATATTTGGTACCCAAAGTTTTATAACCATTAGTAAACATTGAACTTTAAATTACATTGGGTGACCAAAAGTATTATAACAATTTGTAAACATTGGACTGTATATTACACTTGGTACCCAAAGTTTTATAACCATTAGTAAACATTTCACTGTAAACTACACCTGGTACCCAAAGTTTTATAACTGATATCTTTACACCTAGTCTCATACAGGACTTACTCTAAATACTGGATTTTAAAGAAATATATAAAAGTTTCCTATAAAAAAGTTAAAAGAATTGTATTTAAACTTGTAAAAAAAAGAAAGGGATAATCCTAGTTTAGAAGTGGACATACCTGGTATCCCCCCCTCCCTATCCTGATTTTTTACATCACCACCCGTCAAAAAAAAGATTTTTGTGCTTCGCTACTTATGGATGTTGTCATCCTTGTTTTTAATTTTGTTTATCCAATAAAGATATTTGATAAAGATTGTTTGTGTGTGTGTGTGTGTTTGTGTGTGTAAGTGTGCGTGTGTGTGTGTGTCTATGTATGTGTGTATATGATATAGATTTACTAATGGATCTAAAGGGATAAGACAATGGCCGTTAAATTGATGTTCGTACCCATTGATGAAAGACAAAATTACCCCTTGTGTTGATGAAAATTATTGGGTGAAAAATTTGGATAACCATTAATAATTTAAGAGTACTCAAAGTTTTTTGTTGTTATATAATTTTGGGTACCAGTATAATTTAGAGTCCAAAGTCCGGGATTTAAAACTTTGGACAGTAAATTGATGTACGTACCCATTGATGATAGACAAAAATAATATCTTCTGTAGATGTAAATTATTGGTTGGTTAGTTTAGACACTAATATCAGATACTTAAAAGAATCAACCAATGAAAATTTAACAAGAGTACCCAAAGTTTTTTACTAACCTTGTTATATAATTTTGGGTACCAAAGTCCCGATATTTGATGATTGAATAGTCCTATTGAAATAAAATTATTTTACTTTTATTTAAAGGGATTAGATAAACCTTATCATAAAGAGGATGTCTGTTTGTTTGTTTGTCTGTCTGTACCAAAGGATCTCGCTGAACCGATCGGGTTCTCCTTAACAGGGCCGCTACTCATAGGGTTTTTAACTATTTTGGGGGAGAGGCCTCTAGGGGCGTGGCCGCTAGTATAAGATAAATTGATGTACATCCCTTATAATAATAAACAAAATGATCCCTTTTGGTTGAAATATGTGTTTCATTACTGCTAACCAACCAATTAGAATGTAATAAAAGGACAAAGCCCAATCTGTCCTACTTTTGATTCCTGTGACGTCATAAAAATGAGATATTATCCACCTCTTTTTAAGGGTTTTCTTTCCCACTTCTCCTCTCATCTCCCTCATTTTTATGACGTCATAGGAATCGAAAGTAGGAAAGATTGGGCTTCGTCTAATAAAAGTTTTTTGAGCACATAAATAAAGGAGTATGTATCTAAAACTTTGGGCACCAGTTTAATTTACAGTCCAATGTCCCCTCCCTCCCTGTTTATGATACGGATATACAAAATCATGATAACCGGTGGACCAATTTGTTTTTTTAAATTAAAAAATTTAGATAATCATTTCTTATTTATATAAAAGTAAGGATTTGTGTATGTCTAGGTGTACCAAAGGATCTCGCTAACCACTGAACCGTTATAGTTCTTATTTACAGTGTAGCTTCTCATAGGTCCTGGGAAGGTTTACAACTATTTTGTGTAAGGGTACCACGCACCACTCTTAAAAAAAACATTTTATTTTCCAAATTCATCTTTTTAAAACTAAAATTCAAATAGGGGGGAGGGTCAATTTCCCCATCCATCTCAAGTGCCCTTAGAGGCAAAGTCGCTAGTTTATTATAAATTAAAAAGATAAAGTAAAATCTTTTTTTTTGGAGGGGGGGAGGATATGTGTATTTTTTTATTATGTTATTATGTTATGTTTTGTTATGAACCTTCCCAGGACCTATGAGAAGCTACACTGTAAAGGAGAAGGATATCGGTTCAGCGGTTATCAAGATCCTTCGGTACACAAAGACAGATATACACTGATTTTGTTACTTTTATATAAAGATTTGTTAATTAAGAAAATACTGTTCATAGTTATTTCACGTATCGTATTATTAACGGCTTTCCGCGGATATAGAATGTACAATTATAAGATTAAAACTAGTTTTTTTTAGCCCCGTGGTGCCAAAGGCACCGGCTAAAAAAACTGGTTTTAACTAAAAAAACTAGTTTTAATCTTATGATTGTACATTTCTATATTCGTAGAAAACTGGATATAATACGATGCTAGACATAGTTTTTTCGTATTGATGAGAACCGGTTCATATCCACCGGATTCGAATGAATACGAGAAAAATCTTTATTGAATAAAAAACCCAATAGGTCCACTGGTTATTGCAGTTTTATAAACAGGGAGGGAGGGGATATTGGACTGTTAATTATACTAGTGCCCAAAGTTTTAAATACATACTCCCTTATTTTTGTATTCAAAAACTTTTGGTATTTTTATAGAAATTGTTTTTAAACAAGGATGATAACATCCATAAAAGCGAAGCTCTGAAACGGTAGGACAAACGGACATTAACACTTGTATAATGTCAGAACTGAATAATCAGAATGCGAATGTATAAGAGTCAAAGCAAAATTGTTAGTAAATTTGTTGAAAAACTGCTTGATACAGGATAATGATTATGGACATACTTACATTTTTAGGACTTGATTATAGAGTTGCTTCGCTTATAATATTGTACTTTGTTGTTCCAGGAATCAGTATACCAAAAATCAGACCAATCGGATAATTAGGACACATACAAATTTGTTGTTAAAAATGTAAAAAAAATTAACATGTTTAAAATGGACGTACGGACATTCTGGTAATGATTATAGAGTTGCTACGCTTTCTAACTAGTACCTAACTATTACAGGAATCACCATGCAAAATTTGAAATCGATAGGACAATTCTAACATGCCTAAATTAACGGAAAAAGATTTTTAAAAAAGTAAAAAAAAATCAACACGTTTAAAATGGATGTACGGACATTTTGGTAATGATTATAGAGTTGCTACGCTTTCTAAATCATACCTAACTACTCAAGGAATCACCATGCAAAATTTGAAATCGATAGGACAATTCTAACATGTCTAAATTAACAAAAAAAGCTATCCGTGACGGACGGACGGACCGACCCTAATTATAGAAAAGCTTCGCTTTTAAAAATACTCAAAACCAACCCAAAGCTTCAATGAAAGAAACCAAATTGGTCCACTGATCCTTGCATAGAAAAAAAGTAGGTATATATAGGGATAAGACAATGTAAAATAAATTAATGTACATGATTCACAAAATTAACCCTTCTTTAGATTACGATTAGTGGTTTAAACTTTGAAAACTCAACTTAATATAAACCAACCAAACAAAATTCTCTCAGGTCCCCAAAATTCTTATAAACATTATTAAAAAAAACTTTGGGGACAAGTGTAATAAACAATCCATTGTCTCATCTCTCTCTGAGAAAAAGAAAGACAGTTAGACATCCTGTTACTTTAATATAAGAATTAATTGCACCAGTAGAAATAGAGAGAGAGGGACAATTGGCTGTTTATTACACTAGTCCCCAAAGTTTTATAATAACATTTTCCTATGACATTAACAAAATTAAGATAGATGGTCAAACATTTACCCCCCCCCGGTATGCATCTATTATGACACCCTGTATGCATCAATTTGGACACCCCGTATGCATCAATTTGGACCCAGTATGTATCAATTTGGTCACCCCAATTTTTTTGCTTTATTGCAAATAGCTTGCCTCTTTTGTGTCCATCACATGACAAGCGAAGGAGATGGTCCATTTTATTGAGCAGTCTAATCATCTCATAACTCCATTGAGGATGAAGCCTCAGCTATTCCAGGCCAAATTTCAGGCCCTATATATTAGTAACAAAATCTCCCACTAGGAGTCTCAATTTTTAAATAAAACAAGGCACAAACCTACAAACTTTCATCAATGTTAGGTAAAAAAATGACATTTTCTACACCACACACATATTAGAAAACAATTTTATTATACAATAAAGTCAGTTTAATACAAAACAACATATGGATAGTAGCAGTTGTCTAACTATATACCTCCTTATAAATAGAATATCACCTTGTCATTCAACCCTTTCCCCTCTTTGAAATAGAATTGGGGTTAAAGATGAATCTCAGTCTAGAGGAAATTCGCGCGAGGAACGACCCCAATGGACACTGGGATTATATGGGGGGGGGGTATCCATTTTGTCACTTACCGGGTGTCCAAATTGTTGCATACCGGGGGGGGGGGGGGGGCTATATGTTTGACCCTTTATCTTTTTACCCCGTATCTTTCATTATATACCCTGTATGCTATATTTTTGACCCACTATGTATTGTTCATTACCCATTTGTCTGTTTTAAGCAAAAAAAAATTGGGGTGACCAAATTAATATATACCGGGTCAAAATTGATGCATACCGGGTGTCAAAATAGATGCATACGGGGGGGGGGGGGTATTTGTTTGACCATCTATCTTAATTTTGTTGGTGTCCAAATTGATGCATACGGGGTGTCAAAATTGTTGCATACCGGGGGGGGGGGGGGGTATATGTTTGACCCTTTATCTTTTTACCCCCTATCTTTAATTTTGTACCCTGTATGCTTTATTTTTGACCCACTATGTATTGTTCATTACCCATTTGTCTGTTTTAAGCAAAAAAAATTGGGGTGACCAAATTAATATATACCGGGTCAAAATTGATGCATACCGGGGGGGGGGGGGGGTTATATGTTTGACCCTTTATCTTTTTACCCCCTATCTTTAATTTTGTACCCTGTATGCTTTATTTTTGATCCACTATGTATTGTTCATTACCCATTTGTCTGTTTTAAGCAAAAAAAATTGGGGTGACCAAATTAATATATACCGGGTCAAAATTGATGCATACCGGGTGTCAAAATAGATGCATACCCCCGGGGGGGGGTTTAATTTTCATGATACCGGGTATCTCCACTCCTAAACTAGGATGCTGCCGGCAAAAGATGGTTATATTTGGCGGAGGCGAACACAAAATGGAGGCGGCAGGATTGTCCAGTCAAGGAAGAGGATAAATCGTAGAGCGGCCGGTTGCTATGGAGCAAATGTTCTTTAGCGGCAAACATATATTGAGTGGAGGAAAGTGTAGTATATATTGTTATAGCGGCAGTACAAATAGGCGGCGGACAAAATTTTCAAAGGGCTTCGATCGCGATGCCACAAAAACAAAAAATGCCTAAAATTGAACAGAGAATAATAGTTTCAGGTTAGATTTTAAAAAATCCAAAGTTGATTTTTCTGTGGAGAGTCCTTTTAACATATATATAAGAACCTAAAGTTTTTAAGCTAAGGAATTATAAAAAAAACGTCAATCTTTTAGGAAAATATTTTACTCCATAAATCAACCTACCAGATAGAAAAATTGGTTCAACTCGGACGGGATTCTACAGAGTTGAGCTAGATTTTTTTTGGTGGGGGGGGGGGGGGAATTGACTTGGAAGTTTTTGTCCCAAATTAATTCGCACCAAACCTCATATCAGCTGATCTTGTCTCAGTTAGATCGATCAAAACAATAATATTACAAAATATTTTAACAAAAATAGGACAAAAATACAAAATTAAATTGTATATGTAAATTTATGTATGTTTTATTATTAAAAATAATTTTAATGTTAAAAATATGTTTATTTTATTTAGATCTTTTTATGACTTTTCGAAAAATTGTTAGAATTTATTTTATTACGTACTTTTTTGCACGTACCTTTTACTTAACTTTTGCAAAATAGGGAGGGGGAAAAAGGACTGTAAATTATAAAGAAAGTTTTTTAAATTAATTTCTCGGCATTTGTTCCCTTTATAGTTTTGGGTAGTTTTATTAATTCTAGGTTTGGGATGTGATACATACTTTTCCAACATCAATAATTTATATCCACGTACTATTTTAAAGGGGCTCATTTTGTACAACAGCGCATATGGGATGTACTGTTGGTCAATTTATCTAGGAAAGTTAAATGGCATGTTATAATATATATCTAGGAAGTTAATTTTATTATTAAAATGTGGAGGAAAATGTTTTTCTTGTTTTGTGTTGGGGGATTGCCATGGCCCATCTCCCAACAAAATGTTTTAAGTCCGTTATTATTATTTCTGTATTAAATACATAAAACTGAAAAGTACATTATTAGAAGTTGATTAGAACCAATTCTTACCCATACTGAAAAATCATGTATAGCATCATATCATAAACAATTTTCCACGGATTTTTAATTAAATCATAAAAATTATACCTATCAGTTTTAATCTTGTAATTTTCCATTTTAGATTCGCTGAAAGCTGTATATAATACGACGCGTTAAATAATAATTTACATATTTGTAATATTTTGCCCTTGGTAGATCTAAAAATTAGGCCGATTTTATTATATTTTGATATGGATAGTGTCCAAACCTTTAAATAATTACTATTTACAGAAGAGTTGTCTAAACTGACCAAGCTTATTTTGATTGATTTACTTCAGTAAGAAGAGAGAAACCTAAAAATGGGCAAGAAACGAAAAAATGTTGCTGAGTTACCTGAAAATTTAGATAACCCAGGGAGGGAGATGACATTGAGCTGTTTATTACACTAATTACCAAAGTTTTATAATAGCGTTTTCTTTTTCTTTGGCTTAACAACTAGGGGAATTTTATTTAAGTTTGACGGTTGATTCATGAAGTTTAGTATCCACGGCTTCCAACCACTAATTGTAATCTACTCAAGGGATAATTTTGTATATAATCATGTGGGGATGTTAATCAATTTATCGGCCCAATGTCCTATTTCTTAAGATCCATGGGATATCCTAACACGCAAATGTGAAGAATTGGCGGCAGAGAGATGGGCACAGATGGCCAGAATTTTAGAATTTGGAGCATGAAATCCGCCAGTTAAAAGAAAACTGTACATGTCCGAAGGACACTGCCGGTAACTTCAGAATTGTTCCTTTGTTGGCGATGAGAAAAATATTTGAATTCCTATCTTTTGATGATTTGAAGGAATTGAGATGTGTTTCTTCTTGGTTCTTCACAACTGTATCAGATGAATTTAAATCAGGGATCATGTTACTAATAGACTTAGCGGATACCACTTGTTACTAATTGACTAAGCAATATCCCCCCTTTATTTTCTGATGATATTAGATTTTTTATAAATCTAAATTATTCTTTAGCTAAGTTGGGGGGGGGGGGGGCGGGGTAAGTTTGACACTCTTGCGTAAACAGTGATTATAGGCTTTGTCTGTGGAGTGAGAGGATAGATTATTTAACAAAAAAGTTTATTTTTGGGATGTAGTTTTCCTATTTTAAAAAAGATTTTGATTTGGCCTCCAGGTTGCCTCTGGATAGGTAAAGATGAAAAAAAAATTTTTTTTTTGAAGAGTTAGAGTTCAACATTTAAAGCAAAATATGCATCTTTTATCTTCAAATATGTAAATAACATTTAAATAGATGCATATTTTATAATTTGACTTCTAACTCTTCATAAATAAATTTTTTTTCACTGTTACCTGTCCAGAGACAACCTGGAGGCCTGCAGTACCTGAACCTGGATCCTGATTTCAAAATTTTCTTCAAATTAGTTAAAACCATCTATAAAGAAGCTAGGTACTTTTGTCAAATAAGTTTTGTTCTTACTTGAAATTTTTTTTTTACCTGTCCAGAATCCACCTGGAGGCCTGCAGCACCTGAACCTGGAGGCCAAATCCAAAATTTTTTAAAAATAAGAAAACTACATCCCTAAAGGAAACATAATTGTGAAATAATCTATCCTCTCACTCCAAAGACAAAGCCTATAATCACTGTTTACGCTAAATGATATTGAATTGCGATATGGTTGCACAAATTGTAAAATGCATTACATGATACTAAAGACAATGCTCTAAGTCTAATAGTAACATGATCCCAAATCAGTGTTTGGAACCTACCATATCAAAATGCACTCACTAGTGTCAGACGCCTGCTCGGATACTGAAAAGAAGTGGATACTGCAAGTTCCAAAAGAAATTGATGAAATTATTATACCTGGAGTTGAGCTTGCCTTTAATTTGGAAATGTGTGATAGTACGGGTGAAGACATGGGAAAACCTGATGCAGATTTTGTTCAGGAAATTCAAAAGTACAAGAATAATATTACTGGTATCAAAGTTGCATTGTGTCATGACAGTTATGATTATCTTCTAAAAGAAGATTTTTATTTTAAACATTTGGAAAAGATTGACATAGAGCTGGTGGAGTGTAAAAGCGAACGCTGTCAAAATGAACATATGAATTTTGTGAGGGAAGCCTGCATTAATTTTATTTCAAGATATGCCAATCAACTTCAACATTTGGAAATTACTGATTTGCATGATTGGGATTTTGATCCTGCAACCAACAGTAATGACCTACCCCATCTACCTAATATGAAATCTTTATCTCTTCAAAGATCTGGTGACCGGCAAGCTTCATTTGTAATGGAATCGGTTAATTTTGAAAATGTAACAAAATTAGTTTTGTATTCATTTTACACGCCCAACATTGATATTGAACATCTGAACATAAGGAACCTCTCAGATTTGAGTTTATGTGATGTTGATGAGCACTGGTCTGCAAGGTTATTGAAAAATAACTCAAGTACACTTACAACATTGAATATTGGTTTTGGTCTTATGGTCATGGATGAATATGAAATTGATTTCAAGGACATAAAATTTTCCAAACTGAAGCACCTACGCATCGGAGAAATGTATGAAACTGACGCTTTAGCACTAATTGAAAACTCAAAGAATTCTTTAGAAGAAATTTATCTATATGGCTGTCCTGGTAGATATATACATAAGAAACTAGAATCTGTGAGGAAACTTCAGCTCCCTTGCTTGAAGAAAGTTCATCTGGATATTCTTGTTCGTTTTCTATCGTTTAAATTTATATTTTCTTTAATTAGTGCTTGTAATGACAATACTATTATTCTCAAAGAAAATAAAGAAATCAACCGAAGATCTCTTCTGGCAGAACTTTATCTATGCAATATAACAAAATGATTTTTCTTGTGTTATTTCCACTAATATATGCTTTTCAAAATCAACTTGATGGTACATGCTTAAACCATGTGCTTGCAATAGGAGCAGTATCTATATTTCCTGAAGAAAAATGCCTTATATGTTCAGCGGTTATCTAGATCTCCAGCTTCAGATAGACAGACATCGTTCTACATTGTTTTATTGATTAGTTTTGCTCTTAAACTTTTGTCTAAGTATTAATTTTTTCAGATATTGTGCTAGTTATAAAAGCAAAGGAGGTTGAATATTTACTGGGTTTCTTAGGTTAATAATATGGACAGTCAGGTTCAGGTGGAAGGAAGACTTCTGGATATCATCACTGAAGACTGGAGAAAGGTTAGATTTGATAAAAAGCATAAAAATGTCTGTCTTTTACTTTATCTTGGTGTAAAGTTGTAAACCCCACTCAAGATCCTATATGACGGTTGATTATTGATTTTGAATATTGTATGCAGATAAGTATCAAATAACTATTGGATACTCCCCAATTCTTCAAATGGGATGGAAGGGGTCATGAAAAAAGCCTTAAATCATCTAGCAGAAAGCTTCCTTAAATTTGAGGTTAGCGTGATCATAATGTCTAAACATACAAAAACTAAACTCTTTATATAACAGAATTATGTTGAATTATAAAGATGTTTATATTTTAGGAGAAGTTAAGCTTCGAAGACATCGCGGTACCCCTGTCCGAACTTCCTCCCCCGGAATCTGATTCCGCCACGCCCACCGAGACTGTCCGACAGCTGGACAGCAAGTGGCTGGACCTTAACCTGACCCACCTGGCGGAAGCGTTAAATCCGGGAAATAATCATTAAAAAATCCACCAAAATAATATAAAAAAATCTTCCGAACATTTTGTGAAAAAAGTTAAACATAAAAAATATTTTAAAATTCGTGATGGCTTTATATGATAACAAGTTGTGGGCCCTGTCCCATATTTACCATTCCTTCACCCAAGATGACCACACGGGGGTCAGTGAGATTATTCTGACGTCGGGAACATTCAAAGAGGATCTGCGCACTATGGCTGAAAACCAAGGAAAATGTCACAATTACCTACCTATCATAATTTATTTTTTGTACCTAGTAAACCTACTTTCTTTATTTGGGCATTCGAAGGCCGTGTAGTAAGACTTGATTTCTTAATTTTAACGGAGCATCTCATAGGCCCTGAGATGGCTTTAGACTATTTTAATGACCTTCCTCCCCCTAGAAACTTGGCGCTCAGCCGCTAGTGATTAATAATCAAATATATATTGTGACATTTATATGTTTATACTACCAGGGTTGACAAGTTTCCTGGATTGTATCAGTGAGGATGAGGATGATGATGAGGTAAGCAGTTGGCGGATGAACGTACGTACAGATTCTAGTTATTGAGTAGCTTCACTACTAAATTTTGTTGTTGTTGTGGTTTAAGAAAACGACAAAGTAAAGTCAACTATGGCGCTTACACTCAAAACTATTTTGTGGGCCCCTACCCCTTTTTTATTAGAAAAATATCTTATAACCTTTCCTTGCGTTTTCTTTTTCTTGTTGAATATTGGAAAACATACAAGGTTTAATAAATTAGCTTATTATTGTTTTCACTTTTTATTAAACTATACAATTTTCTCCCATTTGATTACTGTACTTAATTAATTCTGTCTGCCGTTCTTTATCATCTAAAACTGGCAGCTTTTTGATGCTCTGCTTCTTATGGACATAATTATCCTTGTTTTATGACTGTGTAGGTGGACGGTCTCCAGAAGTGCGGGGAGGCCAGACTACCTGGAACATGCAGCCTCCAAGCTTATGGACATAATTATACTTGTTTAGGACTGTGTAGGAGGTAGGTCCCCAGAAGTGCGGGGAGGCCAGACTACCTGGAACATGCAGCCTCCAAGCTCCACAAAATCTCACCACCAGCGCAACCAACAGAACAAGAACGAGAAAGAGAAGCAGGGCGAGGTCAAGACCAGAACTGTGGTCTGGAAAAAAGGTATTGAATTTTTTTTAAAGATTGTTAGTTTAACCGAAAGACTTAATTTGTAGGAATGTTATTGTTGATGACCAAAAAATCTCCTTGTCATTGATACATTTTCAATTTAAATTGTTTTGCTATTACCTTAGGTCAGATTTAAACTGAGTAGTCCCACAGGGTTGTTGCCATTCGCTGGGTTCATTTCTGGATAGGCACTTTGTGGGAAAGAATAAATAAGAAATCAGCATTTAAAATCTACTTAATATACATAATCAAAGTAAAACATTAGAGGTGGAAAGAATTGTATCTCCACATCGCACTGTCCTTGTGCTGTCTCTCAATTGGGTCATGAGGTAGTTATCTGTATAAATACATCTATATTATAGATCTGTTTATACATATATATGATAATTTTTTAATTCAGGGAATATTGATTCAAGTGAAGATTTGGAGCATATCTTCCCCCGCAAGGAGTTACCCAAACTAACCCAACAACAGCAGAGTCAACCAACAGATGAAATAGACGGTGCCAGTAACACTCAACCCAATCCGGTTCCTGATAAAAAAGGCAAAATAGTTTTTTAAAGCATTCTATAGACATCAGCTTAAACACATTCAGGTTTTGGCGAGGGGGATAATTTTCATTTCAATATGGTTTCAAAACCGATTAATTCGCAGGATTAGAATCGGTCCTAAGCCATACTGAAAAAAATCATATTTAGCATCGTATTAAAGACAATTCTTCACGATTACTAAAATAGAAATCATAATATTAATACCAGTTATGTAAGCCTGGACCTTCGACTTCTCGGGGCTAACAAAATTGGTTTTAATCTTTTGATTTTTCATTTCAATATCCGCGGAAAGCTGTCTAAAGTAAATAACTATTTGAAGATGATATCTAACCAACCCCCCCTGAGAAGTTATTTTATGAATTGAAGTAGATTTTCTTTTTAAAAAAAGGAAAAAATGTATTTCGGTAAGGAAATAAAAATAGTATTATTTTATTAGTGTCTCGTCTGACCTATCTCCTGGAGAATCTAAAAGCTGAAGACACAAACCCCTGGCTTGAGTATGGAAAATATGATGCCTCTAGTAACCTGGAGGCTAAAACTAGGCATGGAATAATAACAAATAGAAAGCTAACGGAATACAATTAACATTTTTTATTAAGATAAAAGCATAGGTATTTTAAAAGTAGGATTTAAGTCACATGAATTAATCTAGAGAAAAAAGCATTAATTTTCTTCTTTTGGTAGGGGTTTAATTTTTTTCAGAAGTATTTTTTTTCATAGGAAAATAGCTTAAAACCAAAGTATAGCCATAACTTATTATTCTATTAATCCAGAAAAATCCGAATGTTTTTCCCCTTCTCAAGCACCGACGAGATGAAAATGGTCCCCATTGATATAACCTGTGTCCGCGACCTCAGTGTCTCGGATCTGTTGGGGTTAGCCCTCTACCAATATACTCAGAATAGGTGAGATTCCTTATGGATGCAGGGATCTTAAGGGATAAGACAATGGACGATAAATTGATATACATCCCAATGATTAATGATTATGCACAAAATTTTCCCTTCTGTAGATTAATATAGTTGGTTGAAAAGTTAGGATTCTATGAGTTTGCAAACCAACCAATCAAAATGCAATATTAAAGTACCCAAAACTTTTGAGCAAACGAATAAGTTACATAGGTTATAAAACTTTGGGTACCAGTGTAATATAAAGTCCATGTTTTTATTTAATATTTCAGACGAAGTCCAAGAGTTCTACCCCCATTGATAAACCACTGCGTGTGTATGGTGGAAGAGGACGGGTCTGTTGACTCAGACTTCCCCCCACTCATACTGACAGATGCACTCTCCAAGTATGGCTTCGAGATGTTGGCTGTCATGCCTGCAGCTAATCAGGTAGGCATTGCAATGAAGATTGAGTGATATATATGTATGTACTTTATCATAAGCATACT
Source organism: Acartia tonsa (assembly GCF_053477335.1). Lineage (NCBI taxonomy): Eukaryota > Metazoa > Arthropoda > Copepoda > Calanoida > Acartiidae > Acartia > Acartia tonsa. The sequence goes on along the minus strand of NC_137260.1, from coordinate 62,164,888 downwards.
AAAATCAGGTTATTTACACCCAATTTTATGCTTGTTTTGGTATTATCTTAAAATGTTATGGCCATTGCAAAAAGGAAAGTAAATTTAAAGTATTATGATACTCGTCTGTCTGTGTTTCTTTTCTATTTATGTTTACGTTTATCAATAGGTCTATCAGTTTTTAGGTGTGCAGCTACTCTAAAAGACGTGTATAGGTAACCTTTCGCCCGTCAATGAACGAGAACAAAACTTGATTATTTGACTAACTATACATTTCATTATCTGAATATGATTTTCTATTGTAAGCTCCTTTTGCGCCACTTATTAACTTAATTTTCCTTATTCAAATATGTTAAATGTAATAGGTATATTTAAATATAATTCTTGAATTTGTCTAGGTTGCTACGGATGGAAGCGGGGTAGATACAGGATACTGTGTTACCCTACACATGCCAGATGGCACTTTCTCACAAATGGAGATACAGGTGACTTTATATTAATTTCTGGATACTGTGATACAGGATACTTTGTTACTGTGATATAGGATACTGTGTTACTGTAACATAGGATACTTTGTTACTGTGAAACAGGATACTGTGTTATTCTGATACAGGATACTGTGTTACTGTGATATAGGATACTGTGTTACTATGATATAGGATACTGTGTTACTGTGATACAGGATACAGTGTTACTGTGATACAGGATACTGTGTTACTGTAATACAGGATACTGTGATACAGGATACTGTGTAACTGTGATACAGGATACTGTGTTACTGTGATGCAGGATACTGTGATACAGGATGCTGTGTTACTGTGATATAGGATACTGTGTTACTGTGATACAGGATACTGTGTTACTCTACATATGCTAGATGGCACTTTCTCACTAATGGAAATACAGGTGACTTTTATTGTTTTTAAGTCTAACCATACTTGCAGCATCGCCCCAAGAGGTCTCTAGGCACTTGAAGGAAGAAGTGGAAGGGGTAAGTCGACCATCCACTTTCCATTCTATTTTTTTAAGTTATGGAGGGGGGGGGGGGTATTTTTTCCAGAGGAGATTTATCTTAGGATTGTGGAGGATCCTTTTTCCATAAGAGTTTAGTTATTAACCTTATAAGAAGCGCTACTGTAAAGGAGAACCATATTACATAATGAGATCTTAAGCTACAGAACAAACGCACAAATAGAAAGACATCCTGTTACTTTTTATTAGAATTTTTGTGAGCTATTTTTAGGATAGAAACATAACCCTTGGCGAGCTTACACAAATGGGACTTGAAAGAAGAAAATATTTACAGGTTATATACATTAACTTTAGTTTTCACGCTATTTGAAAAGGCCTACCTATTGATTCTAATTTTACTTAGGGTCTAGCTATAAAAAAATAACAATTTAAAATAGTTGTCCTTAATATGATCGTTTGTGTGTCTGATTGTTTGTCTGCCGTATATCTCTATTATTAAACTTAATTTTAATAATAATATTATTCATTTCAACTTATTATTTAATTTTTTACACTGGTTGTAACTGTCCTTGTACGTTTAGAAAGCTAAATACAAGTTTAACTACCACCTGGAGGCCCCGGACGCACCTGGAGTCCCCTTGGACCCTAAGCTTACTTTCAGTTCCCAGGTAACGACTTTATAAATGTATTTATCCATTCACTGGTAACATACAGTTTTTAACTCCCTCCTTGGTTTCCGAAGGGAAGGAGGGGATATGTGACTGTAAATTACACCGGTACCCAAAGTCATCTACATTATGTTATACGTTGTACTTTGGGTACTTTAATTGAACTATGATTGGTTGGTTTCAAACTTTTCATCAAATAATTTTAATCTTTAACTGAACTGAATTTTGTTAGTGTCATTGGGGATGCATGATATCAATTTATCGTTTATTGTCTTGTTCCTTTAGATCCCTGCAAATGACAGATAATCTCATAAAGACATTATTATTGCCTATTAAGGATGGTACAACCGAATTCTACATAGTACGAGACAACAGTAAACGTGTGTCAGAACAACAATCTACCGGCACTCTTCCCAACTTTCTGGAGGCACACCTATATCAGTCATTCAATGTTGAGATATTCACCCGTGTTCGCACCAAGGTAGGTCCCAATTATTGATTCAGGGGTGTATATTCTGCACAAGATTTTTTTTTTCCCCTGCTACAAAATTTTTTATTTTTTTTCCCCCCTAGATTTTTCTTAAAAAGTAGGGGGGGAAATTGAAAAATATTGAAAGAACTCTATATTTTATTTATTTTATCCCTCCTACCACACATTTTTTTAGTTTTTTTTAACCAAGGAGGGGGGCGAAATGGAAAAAATGTTTTCAGTTTTCTTAATTTTTACATTTTTTTCCCTCCAACCACTTATTTTTTATTCCCCCCCCCCCTGAGCCGGGGGGGGGAATAATTATGCAGAATAATTATACACCCCTGTATTGATTTTGAACGGAGGGAATATTAGACTGAAAATTAATTATATTGTTACCTAAGTCTTATTACCACGTTATTAATCTTATTCATTTTTTCAAAATCTTTGAGTACTTTTATTGAATTGGTTGGTTCCAAACTTTTCAACCAATAACTTTTAGGTTGATATTCATTTGGGTATATCTGGAGACAAGGTGGAGATAGATCCCCGACAGCAGCCTAGCTCTGCCAAGTTCTGGTCTAAACAGGTATAATTCATGATGAATCAATAAATAATGTTTTCGGTATAGATTTAAATTAAATACCTCAAATTCAAATTCAAATTCAATTTATTAACCATAGATCCAACAAACCCCGATCTTGGACAATTATCCTCCACCGGGAAATTAAATTGATTATGATAGATTATACAAGATAAAATAAATATGATTTTAATTGCATATTATCACATTTTACTATATTTATATGATGGTTTATATTTATTTCCCATCCAATCATTATGACATATTATTAGCGATAATAATAATAACTAAACAGTTTAATAATGATAGCAGATAATGCCCATGTCTGACTAGCCAGGTGCAGTACGTAGCCCTAAGGCTGGAGCACGCCCTTGATGACGTTCGAGCGCTATTGCTGGCCGGCATAGTCGGACTAGTGAATTTGAACATTGCTGTTATAGTTCAATAATAATAAAATTCCGCAATTATGCTTCAATATGCTTGCTACACCCCCAGAAGTCTGTCCGCCTCCGTCTTTGGTCGTCCCCCACCGCCGCGCAATGCCTCCAAATGTGATTTCTAAATAGTAAAGTTAGTACAATTCTTTGGTCCTAGGACCAAGGAACAAGGTTATCAATAGATAGAAGCGCAACTCGTAACAACAATCCATAATTTATCCCATACGTCTATATTTAGTAGGACTAGGTACCTATTTATAAAGAAGTAGACAAAAATAAAAAAATAAAAAAAAGTCAAGAAGTCTTAAGAATAGGTACCTAAAGAATTCTACTTGCAGTAACCACGCTAGTAACCACGCTATGGAGAGAAAATGAAAGGGGTAAGGACAAAAGAAAGGTTAAAAATAAATAAAGAATGAAAATTAATTTAATTTGAAAGTATTTTGTTTTAATTTAAGTTTTTAATTTTAGTCCAACCCTAATAAATGTATATTCAAGCGTAGAGAAGATTGAAGAAAAATGTGCCCATGACCCCCCCCGCTCGGGGTGCCGCGCCCCACCTGCCAAGGTCCGAACAATTATGCGTCATGAATCATGCGTCATGAAGAATACGAATAAAATTAACAAAAATTGAAAATTGGATGAGTTCCAATATTCATGAATGCAACAGAGAATATTCAAAATTGAATATTCTAAAACGTGTGGTTTGTTGCAACAAAAACTGCGTCAAAATTCAATTTTGAAAAACAAGGACAAAAAATCTTCAAGCGAGAAAAATAACACATTTTGTTCGAAAAATGGCATAGAACGCTGCTACCGTCACGGCGGGAGTCACTCACCACAAGTTTCTTCATTTAACCCCACAGCATTAAGCCGCAGTCCCGGCTCAACAACAACCCCCTAAAACAGAAAGGATTAGTAAACAATTAAAGTTGAAGGAAAGATAAATTACAACCAGGAATGTAGTTAAGAAATCTAAGAATATTCTTTCCGGCCGCAGCCGCAACCCGCAATCCCAGCCCCCGGACAAACTTAGCTTCGATTAAAATAACTTAAGAAATGACTAAAAATAGTCAATACGTTGATTGGATTAGATATTAATCTGCCACACGTCATAAAAATTTAAATTTAAATGTAGTTAAGAAAATGAAAAATGAAAGTTAAATTAAAACAAGTTAAAATAACATATTTGGGTTGACATTTTACACAATTCTATTGAGTAGGTAGTTAAAGACTCTTTTTTTAAAAAGTTTAAAATCTTGGATAGTTTTCAAGTTTTCTGGTAAAGAGTTGTAAACTATTGGGAATTGAATTAAAGGTAAATTAAATATAAAATTTCTTGTTGTACTGTCAACATGTAAGTCATTTCTATGACGTGTGTTATAGGAGTGTAACTGTCGTCTGTATTGCCAAGTATTATCAAAAATCTCAGGCTGTTGGCCGTTGATGTATTTATGCATAAAAAGCATGATATTATAATCCCTCAGCTCTCTGAATGGTAAAATACGCAATTGTTTGAACAAAGGAGCACTGTGTGCAGTGCTGGAGCTGTTTGTGATTATTCTAGCACACTTCTTTTGTAGTTTATGTATAATACTTGCCTGTCCGTCAGTTACACCCGTAAAAATTATTATTGAATACTCGATAATGCTATGTACGTACGCGAAATACAGCATCTTAAGATGCTGCATGTCGAGCACGTTCTTCATGACACGGAGGCTAAAGATTGCGTGCTGCAGCCTGCTGTGAAGGTCCCCCCAGTGATAAGTAAACTTCAACTTTGAATCTAACCTAATACCTAGGTGCTTAGCCCATCTATTCTTTTCATTTTCATGGTTACAATCAACCCTTTCAAGCTTAACAATTTTGCCAGGATCCCTTTCCCCAAAGTTGTTAGAATCAATATAAACAGGAAATTCATTAAGAAGGTCAATTTCATTTGCAGGAATAACTTGTCTAGGAGTTTTAAAAAGGATGATTTTTGTTTTTAAGGAGTTTATAATTAATTTATTGGCAGCATACCAGTCATTTGCTTGAGGTAGGACTCTATTTATTGTTTGGATTAAATTTGTGAAATTATCAGATTTTAAGAAGATTAGGGTGTCATCACAGAATAAGTTAAAGATGGCTTCTCTGCAGCTGCTGTCTAGGTCATTAATGAATATTAAAAACATTAATACGCCCAGACAGCTGCCTTGAAGTATGCCGATCAGTATCTCCTCCAGGGTGGAGGAGTACTCCCCCCCAAAGAAAACTTTCTGCCTACGAGAAGAAAAGTAACTAACAAACCAATCATAGATGACACCTCTAATCCCATAATGATGTAATTTAGCCAACAATATATCCCTGTCAACTAGATCAAAGGCTTTCTTGATGTCCAGGAGCAGTATACTGCATACCTGTCCATCAATGAAAGCCCTTGCAACAAGATTCATTAAGTTCAGAACATTATGACTAGTATTATAACCGCGACGAAAGCCAAATTGACGTGCATTGAAAAAATTACGCTCATCCAAGAAGTCATAAATGGAAGTGTATAAATACCTTTCCAGAGGTTTGCTGAATGACGCTATCATGCTGACGCCACGATAGGCGTCAACAACAGAAATAGGGCCACTCTTATATACTAAGACAACTTTAGAAATTTTCATGAGATCTGGAAAAACACCTGTGCTTATGCTCAGATTATAGATGTATTGCAGTGGAGCCGTAATCGGCCCCGCTGTCCTACATAACAATTTCATAGATACATCAAAAAAATCCTGGCTTTCTTTTGGCTTAATACTAGTTATTAACTCAAATGTTTTCTGCAGTGTAAGGGGGGGAACAAAGATGGTTTCTTCAATTCGTGGAGGGAGAAACTCCCTAAAGTTTTTGTTTGAGATAGGGATGTCTGGGGTTAAATTAGCACCCAAATTACCAAAGAAATTGTTGAAATGGTTAGCGATTTCTTGCTTATCGGTGATCTTACGATCACCGACCTCAAGATAATCCATTGTTTTTGTGTGCTTTTTTACTCCCAGAACCTCCCTAAGTACAGACCATACTTTTTTCCCATCCTTACCCGCAGATTTAATTTGGTTCTGAAAATAATTTTTCTTAGCCCTACGGACGCTTCTAAAGTACTCATTGCGGTACGCATTGTACCGCGCAGTATTAAACTCAGAGGGATCATTGCATTTTATCCTATAGAGTGTGTTCTTGAAGGCTTTGCAGTTTAAAATGTAATTATTGATATAGGGCTCCTGGGGTATGCAACGCCTGTTGTTTCTGATAGAAACTTTGGGGCAATGAGTGTTATAAAGGTCAATGAATATCTTTAGAAACGTCTCATAGGCTAAGTCAACATTATTTAGAGTAGTAACCACAGACCAATCGGTATCATTTAGCGCGTTACAAAGGTTATCATAATTCTCATCTGATAACAGGCGCTTTGTGAAAGTTTGAGGTTTTTTTGTCTGTTTGAAATTTTCTTCATAAAAAACACCAATAGTTAAAAAATGATCCGAATAGTCCGTGGGTACAACCATTGACAGGGCTACATTTTGTATAAAGTTTTTGCAACAAATTAAATCCAATAAACTATGACTAAAGTTATGAATACGGGTAGATCTGAGGGTTATGTTAATAAACCCATAAATAATTAAGTTATCAAGAAATTGTGCTGCCGAGCTACCCGGTAAAACTGCTTGGAAAAGGTTTAAATTCATATCACCCGTGAGGAAAATAGGATAATTGGCATAATTGTCTAAGCTATCAAAAAGTTCAAGGAGTTTCTCAAAAAAGGGTTGAATGGTTTCTTCACTGGGGGTCCTATAAATATTAACTACAATTCCTTTAAAGTTGCTGTAACTTATCTTTAAAACTAAACACTCAAAAACTGATTGCTCAAAAAGGTTAGGAAAAATCTCTTCAACTTTAAACCTAGATTGTACATAAGTACAAATACCCCCCCCCCTCCCCTGGGGCCTAGGTTTCGAGTACAAATCATACCCATTAAGTTGGATTAAGTTTAGATTACTGTTATTATTGAGCCAAGATTCCTGCAAATTAATTACTGTGGGCTCCACGCCCGAATTTCTATAACAGTCTATACTGGAACTAAGCTCTGTAAAACACGAATTAATGGATCTGCAATTTAAGTTAAATATTGAAAAGACCGGTCTATTGAGTGATTTAATCTTTTCTATTGCATTCTGCTCTGTAATATAATAGGAGTCTATATTGAGCTCCTCTGAAAAGTCAGAAAAAATGTCCCCATAAATATGCGACGTAATACTAAAATTCGGATTGTCGTTAAGTTGATTTACGCTACCATCCACCTGAAAAACCATACTACTAAAGGTTCACATCCAGAAAGCATTGCCCGACAGATAAGGTTCTCCCTCCAACTTCGACTTCTAGAGCGTCCCGTGTGCTGCGTACATACTGAAACACAATTATATGAATACATGATAATACAATGTAATGTTAGCATCATACCCAAAAATCAATGAGGTATCTAGGTACCTACTGAACTTATAAAATTGATTGATGGCTTACAAGGCTTAGACTATTCTTATATTAATGTTAAATTATTAGCCTTGTTAGATATATTAACTATAAATATTAAGTTCTATGTACACACATAATAATAATCCTAATTAAGATGTTTAAAAAGGACTGAATTACTAGACTTCAAATTAACATTAACATTAGTTGTTAGTAGAAATGTTAGTAATAGTTATCAATAAGTTGGAAATGAGGGATAAGACTTTACTGCTACTAAACTTTGTTTAAAAATTAACTTGAATAAGATTCAATATCACTAAGTGATTAATGTTTATAAAGGACAAGTTCTATATGTTTTGTATGGAGAATTAATAAAACTTATACTGTCCTTTCATTTAGCTGGAGCTGGAGAGGTAGGACTAGAGGTTGACACCGTCGATGCTGCAGCTGCTGCGGCAGCTCGCGTACTGGCCGCTATCGCTGTGGGCGCTGTCTGACCCTCTTTGGGCACGTCATCTCCGGGGGTGTGGGGGGAGGGTAAAGCTGGAAATGCGTCGGCTCCAGGTACCGCACCACCGGTTGGTGGGAGACCCTCTGCCCCTCCTTCCTGTCTGACTGTGACCCCAGGGTCTATTCCTCCATCCTCCTCTGGGTGCTGCTGCTTGGCATGCTGGTCAGCAACCTTAATTATATCTGACAGGTTAAAATCAAGGCCGTCAAACAACGCCTTGTTAGGGACGTTGGCCTTGAAGGCCTCCAACACGATGGACTTGGCGCTAAGAAGGGAATTTAATTCCGGCAGAGGCTCGACCATGCCTAGAACTGTGGGGGAAAAGGGGTTGTGGATCTTGATCCATTTGCCCTTGTGGCCAAGCGGCATGAAAGAAACCCCTGCACTCGTGGTCTTGCATTTGTGAGCAAGCTTGGCTGTGTGTAGGAAAGACATTACTTGGCGGTTCATGTCCGCTAGGTCATGTGACACCCTAAGCTTCATCTTGTCATCGTATTTGACCGCCGCCGCCGCTGATGACCACTGACTGCGGTCCGCCGCACGCTTCCCAAGGCTTATCAAGTGCTCCCGTTTATTTAACATAAACAGGAATAACACCCTGCGCGAAAAAAACCTAAAAATCATCGGGGGGACTGCGCCTCTGCGGCTAGGGCCAAGAGGATGACTGTACTCAATATTAGAGTAAAAACTTGTGTTGAATGCAACAGAATCACCTGACTGTATCATTGACCGTAGGACCGATTCGATGACCTCTTCATAGACATCCTTGACGTCAGGGACGGTGGCTCGCCACGGCGACTGGAATCCGTAAATCCGTAGGGACCAGCAATGCTGCCTCTGTTCCCTCTTGACCGCCTGACATAAATGATGATAATTAATAAAACGGTCACACTCTCTATCCTTCGTCCGTAATTTCAACAGCAAATCAATTTGCGCCCCTAAGCCTTTAATTTTGAGGCATCAGGGTCTTCGAGTCGAGCCCTAATTGAGTCAATTTCGGTTTGGTATTGCCCCTGTAACCCCTCAATACGCTTACCTATATCCACCAACTTCAGGTTCACACTGTTGAAACTCTTCGTTGTTTGTTCCGTGTACTCCTTTATTTTCGAGGCCACAGAAGTATCAATGAGCTTAGACATCCTGGCCCAAGTATCCGGGCTAAGATTAACGCCGCCATCTGCCGAACCGTCGGCCTCCTCATCCGCAATGGCAGCTCTAAGCTTGTTGCCTTTGTTGGCTTTGGACATAATGACGGCAAAAAGTGCCGACAAAAAATAATTATTAAAGCACAGATAGATGTTCACAGGTGCGTGGTATAGGTAAAACTAAGCGTAGTAGAGAGGGATTACAATTAAGGGGTAACCTGAACCAATGACGTGAGGGCGAGAAATAAAGTTGACCAATGAGAGGACACCAGTTGTAGGGCAGGACCAATCACAGCTCTCCACAGAATAACTCCCAACCAATGGCAGGGCTCCAACACTAAAGTGTGTGTATGTGTAGTGTGTGTGTGTGCGTATAGCGTAGGCTCTCCTCCACTGTTGTAGATGTACGGGGGGGAGGAGAAGGGGGTGGTAGCGATACTCAGAAAAAAGGGGTAGGAAGCTTATACAGCAGCTCTACATTAGAAGATGTGTATCGCTTGAAGGACGCTAACTAACTAACTAACTAACTAACCTACCTATAGTTTGAATGAAAATAAAAGTCAAGATCATTAATCCCTTAATTGGACCAATAGAAACACATTGAAGGAACAATCCTACCACATTATTGGTTTGAAAGTGTGTGTAATCATTTTACGAAAGGGCAGTTATTTTTCATATAATATTTTAATAGAAAATTTGCTTGAGGAAATCATGGATATGAAATTATGAATATCATCTTGATTAACTATTATATGTTTAATATTAATTTTTTTTTATTTAGAAAGCTGTTTCCTATGCCCTGGACAAAGTTGTGAGCTGTGAGTTGATGGAGAAAAATAAAGGAGGCCTGAGTCCCAGAGTTGTATTTAGAATGGTTTATCTTAGTGATAGCGGCTGGGGGCATAAAGACTTTGAGGTGCGTTAGTATTTTTAACTTTACCTACGTTATTTGATATGTTGTGGTACTTTTTTCTCTTCGGAGGGTGAATTTGATGTTCCTCCAAAAATTGTTATAAACCTTCCCAGGACATATGAGAAGTTACATTGTAAAGGAGAAATAGATCAGTCCGGTGGCTAGCGAGATCTTTTTTTACAGACAGACAGACTTCCTCTATCATCTAGGGGCTCTGTATTCGAATGGGTAGGGAGGGGATAGAAAATAGCTTTAAAAACAGACTTAGATCTTAAAACTTAAGTTTATAAATGAAATAGCCTAAAACTATCCTAACACTCATATGATTGTGAAGCCTTCCTTAATGGAGGACTCAACTGGTTGAGTTATTAGCTAAATCTTAATTGACATTGACTATCCCCCAAGAAAATAGCTTAAAACCACCGCAGTAGGTGAATTCCCTGAAAAGAAGAGCCCAATCGGTAAAGCGGTTACCGTGATCTTAAGCTTCAGACGGATAGACAGACATCATCTTACTTTGTATAATTAATGTTAAAGAGCATTTTTATTTAGTCTGACCGAGAAGTTGCCCAAGACGTTGTACAGAAACTGAACTATCTACTCGACCAAAAACAATCAAATGCAAGGGAGCAGAGAAAAGAATACCTACAGAATAAACACAAGAAAAGAGAGAGAGTTAGAACTTTGACTAACTAATAAAGAACCTCCTAGTGTTTAAAAAGTTTATTAAATTTTTTATGAAGCTTCTCAATAATGGTGAACCAAATCAGTTTAGTTGTTTCCGAGATTTTAAAGGACAAACATAAATACTTACAACTGTAGGTATGTAAAGCCTAACAAAGTTACATAATATATTGGTCAAGCTAGTAAACATTTAAGCCTATTATGCTTTTTCTTTTTGAAGGAAATGAAATTAAAATTCAGGAATGAAAATGAAAACTTAAAATCTGGCATAAAAGTGTTCAGTTGTTCTTATAGAATAAAATTAACATTTTCAAATCATATGATATGATATACTTACAGTCTACATTATAAAAAAAATGGTTTGGATTACATTATTTAAGTGATTTTTATACTTTCAGAAAAAATGTAAATACGCAAAATGTTTAATAATAGTTGCATAAGGTAAATTTTTTTTTTGAAAGGGCATTTTAATGTTCAAATGTATCGCAGCATCAAATAAGTTAATAATATTTTTCCTATTGTCAAGATATTAGTTAATTAAGCATGAATCGGATGTTTTGTGAAGTGGGGTATATTCAGAGTTTGTACAGCACATATTTTGTACACTCATTATTTTATTGAGTTGTATTGTAAAATAAAAAAAGGTTTATTTATATACTAAAAACAATGCTCGCGCTAAAACCAAATGTTAATTAGAGCTTTTTGAAGCTGTATTATAGTGGTTTTTTGCCCTTTTGTTGTCAGCGTGTATTTTTGGTTTGCTGGGTGTCTGTCATCGTGTTGATTTTGATGGATGAACATAAACTAACAGTTCAAGTTACAGTTATTATGTTTGTTTAATTTTTGTAAAATAAACCTAAAGAATTCAGAAAAATACAGGGTCCTTCGACAAACGCAGGAGTCCCAAACGTCGGGGTGGACACTTAACCTAACCTATTTTATACCATCTAAAAGGTTTTTTAAATGCCTAACCCCTGCGGGGGGCTTATTTGTTCTTTCATATCTTAACCTAACCTAATCTGTATAGAAATATTTAATAAAATTAATATTTTAACACTCCTGCGTTTGTCCACTCCGACGTTTGGGACTTCTGCGTTTGTCCTGGAACCAAATACAGCACTGAGAGATTTTTAGACTTATTCTACAAATATAATTTTATTGTGTCACAGGTTTAGTTTTCTGGTGTTAGTGAGCTGTTTACTGCACAGCCTGACCGAGTCAGAGACCTCGTACACCTGGAGGCTGGACCTGGCGGGTGGCAAGGGGGAGGCCAAGATTGTGGCGGATATGGGTATACCCCCCAGGCCAGGGGATGAAACTCAGGTATAACAACGATTGGATGGATGGACAATGGAAGATAAATTGATCTTCTCTCAAAATACCTTTTCTAAGTAAAATTGTGATTTTTTTGGGAAAAAGATTTTGTATAATAAGAATAGATACCTAAGGTATGTCAGGTAGGGCAGCCATATTGATATTAGATTTTCAAATACAATAACCAGAAGATAAAATTGGCATAGTTGCTTATGAAATCATATTAAAGACAGCTTGCCGCGGATATTGAAATGAAAAATAATGGATTAAATCAGTTTTTTTAGCCCCGAAAAGCCGAAGGCTGGGCTAACAAAACTGGTATCGATTTCGTGATTTTTATTTGACTATTCATAGAAAGTTGTCTATAATACGATTCTATACACGATTTTCAGTATGGCTGAGAACCGGTTCTAATCCAGCGGATATTAATCGGATTCGAAGCCGTTATGGTTTTTATATATAACAAGCTATCAAAACATTTGCTTAATTTTTTAACATTTTAATCGATGTTGATTACCTACCTAGAGTTATTTATTGTATTTCCATTATCTTTAAACATAGTGACCATTTAGGAGATATTAATGGACATCTTGTTGTCTACTGTGACGGATAATGACGGTATGTGGAGAAAAACAGCACAAGAAAATAATTGCAGGTGCGTAGCAACTATTTAATTGTTTCTTATTCAATTTCAGTTCAATAGTCAAATATTTTGTAGCTAAGTATGTTTACGGGAGTGGATACAAAACCGCGACAAACAAAACCGCGACAGTTACAAAACCGCCCCATAACAAAACCGCGACAGTTACAAAACCGCCCCATAACAAAACCGCGACAGTTACAAAACCGCCCCATAACAAAACCGCGACAGTTACAAAACCGCCCCATAACAAAACCGCGAAAGTTACAAAACCGCGACAATAACAAATATATAACTATGTAGAAATTTTTTAGAATTCAACATTCAAAAATGGAGTGGATACAAAACCGCGACAAAAAAAACCGCGACAGTTACAAAACCGCCCCATAACAAAACCGCGACAATAACAAAAGACCAACATTCAAAAAGTCTTAATGCTAGAAGGTCATGGTCGCAAAGCTTAGTTTCGAATTTCGTGGATTTTACAAAAAGTGGTTGGTAGATTTATTTCAAATTTTTTGTTATGGGGCGGTTTTGTAACTTTCGCGGTTTTGTATCCACTCCTAGTTTTAAGCCTTAAAATAATGAATTGGGTTTTAAAACTTTGAGTACCAGTGTAATTTACATTGAAATAATCTCTCCTTTCTCTTTCTTGATAACAAGCGTCTGTGTAAGATTTAATATATTTTAGAATGTATGGACTAAGCCAGTGTCAACATAGTAACCATGCTCGTAATAACCTGGGGGTCTATCTATCCATATCTTATTATATCCATATATTTAGAATGTATGGACTAAGCCAGTGTCAACATAGTAACCATGCTCGTAATAACCTGGGGGTCTATCTATCCATATCTTATTATATCCATATATTTAGAATGTATGGACTAAGCCAGTGTCAACATAGTAACCATGCTCGTAATAACCTGGGGGTCTATCTATCCATATCTTATTATATCCATATATTTTAGAATGTATGGACTAAGCCAGTGTCAACATAGTAACCATGCTCGTAATAACCTGGGGGTCTATCTATCCATATCTTATTATATCCATATATTTTAGAATGTATGGACTAAGCCAGTGTCAACATAGTAACCATGCTCGTAATAACCTGGGGGTCTATCTATCCATATCTTATTATATCCATATATTTAGAATGTATGGACTAAGCCAGTGTCAACATAGTAACCATGCTCGTAATAACCTGCGGGTCTATCCATATCTTATTATATCCATATATTTTAGAATGTATGGACTAAGCCAGTGTCAACATAGTAACCATGCTCGTAATAACCTGGGGGTCTATCTATCCATATCTTATTATATCCATATATTTAGAATGTATGGACTAAGCCAGTGTCAACATAGTAACCATGCTCGTAATAACCTGGGGGTCTATCTATCCATATCTTATTATATCCATATATTTTAGAATGTATGGACTAAGCCAGTGTCAACATAGTAACCATGCTCGTAATAACCTGGGGGTCTATCTATCCATATCTTATTATATCCATATATTTAGAATGTATGGACTAAGCCAGTGTCAACATAGTAACCATGCTCGTAATAACCTGGGGGTCTATCTATCCATATCTTATTATATCCATATATTTAGAATGTATGGACTAAGCCAGTGTCAACATAGTAACCATGCTCGTAATAACCTGGGGGTCTATCTATCCATATCTTATTATATCCATATATTTTAGAATGTATGGACTAAGCCAGTGTCAACATAGTAACCATGCTCGTAATAACCTGGGGGTCTATCCATATCTTATTATATCCATATATTTAGAATGTATGGACTAAGTCAGTGTCAACATAGTAACCATGCTCGTAATAACCTGGGGGTCTATCTATCCATATCTTATTATATCCATATATTTAGAATGTATGGACTAAGCCAGTGTCAGCATAGCAACCATGCTCGTAATAACCTGGGGGTCTATCCATATCTTATTATATCCATATATTTAGAATGTATGGACTAAGCCAGTGTCAGCATAGTAACCATGCTCGTAATAACCGAGGCCTACCCATCGATACAGCTGACGACACGTATGATGACGTGGATGAGGTAACTACGGGGATCTCAAGGGTTAAGACAATGGACGATAAATTGATGAAGGGCAATAGTGTAAATTAAAATTATTGGTTGAAAGGTTAGGAACCAATAAATGGAAATTCAAAAGAACCCAAAATTTTTGCTTTCTATTAGTATAATTTCTTCGATTTTACCTAGGTAGGTACCTATTGAAGAAATTATATATTTAAAGAAAAGAAATACATTACAATGTTCTAATGGTTAAAATCAAACAACCGCTTTTTTTTTGTTAAAGATACATAGCCTTTAGATTTGAGTGAATAGTTGTAAAAATAATTAGAGCTTCGTTCAAAAGAAAAATTCCTTATTCTTCAAATGAAATGAATAGATAATTTTAAACATTCATTGTATGTTAAACATTACAAAATATTTCAGGTGTTAGATTGTGGAAAACCTGTAAACTTTACATATTACGACCACCTGGTGGGAATACAAAACCGCGCCAGCCACAGTCACATACCAGAGCCGGACGTGGTCAACCTGTTCAAGTCTAAAAAGTCCAAGAAAAACTCGAGCAGCAGCAGTAGCGGCGGCAGCTCGGAGATTGACATCGATGCAATTGAACGGCGGCTCAAAAAGTCCAAACGCGAGAAGCCGAAGTCTGTTGAAATTTATAATCAAATTGCCAACTTTTGGCGGATTAAAGGCGATACACAGGCAGGATAAATGGATGATAATATAACAAAATGTTTTTTTTTTAAACTGAGGGGGGTAGGCAGAAGCAACTTTTGTATCATACTATATTTATCAAGAGCGATTTGAATTAAGGGGGAGGAGGGGGGGGGGGAGAGTTTAACCTTTGGGGCTATTAGTTGCAGATGTAGGTAAGTCTATAATGGCCTTTTTTTTTGTGAATTTGAGATAATTTATCCCTGAGTTGAGGAGCAATTCACCTTCCCCTGTTAATTTGATTTTGAGATTTTGCCTTTTCTTTCTGTTGATGCAATCAACAATGAACCTATTATTTGCTAATCCCTTTTTCCCTGTACAACCAGGCGTCGATAGAATGTTACCGCCGCGCGCTGGCTGTGTCACCGAACAACGCGGAGATCCTGCTAAACCTGGCCCGGGTGCTGTTCAACCTGTCCTACCTGGACGATGCCATATTTTTGACCCGGAGGTCGCTGGAGGTCCAGCCCCATGATCAGAGCGCCTGGCAGCAACATTTCCAGGTACATACACAGGGATCTTAAGGGATAAGACAATGGACGATAATTTTATACACACGCCCTATGATTATAAACTAAATTACCCCTTCTGTACATAAAGATTATTTGTTGTCCAATATCCCCTCCCTCTCTGAGTTTTAGATCCAACGAAAAGAGGCATCTTTGCATTTCAGACATGTTCTAGAGCTTTGACAGACAGAGATACGTATAGATCCTAATAATTTATTAGCTGCGCTTCTAAAGATGTTATTTTTTTCAGTTGGGATAGATTTTAAAAGCATATGGGCATTTCCAAGAGTCAGCTTTGCATCTGAGGCATTTTTTATAGCTTAGACAGACAGAGAGACGTATAGATCCTAATGATATAGTAGCTGCGCTTCTAAAGATGTTATTTTTTAGTTGGGTGAGATTTTAAAAGCATATGGGCATTTCCAAGAGGCAGCTTTGCATCTGAGGCATTTTTTATAGCTTAGACTTTTAGACGAACGTATAGATTCTAATAATATAGTAGCTGCGCTTCTACAGATGTTATATTTTCAGTTGGGTGAGATTTTAAAAGCATATGGGCATTTCCAAGAGGCAGCTTTGCATCTGAGGCATGTTCTAGAGCTTAGACCAAATTTCCAACCAGCCTTGGCATTATTAAAGGTAAGTAACACTTTATTATCAGTCAATTTTATATCTATAACTCAAAGTAGAACGAGGTCTGTCCGTCTGAAGCTAAAGTTCTCGGTAACCACTGAGCCAATTGGGCTCTTTTCCTCATGGAAATATAGCTACTCGTCCTGTGGTAGTTTTCAACTATTTTCCTGGTAGATAGGACACCCCCAATTCCCATAAAAAAAGACAAAATGCCCAGCCCCCCCCCAAAAAAAAAAAAAAAAAAAAAAAATATTTCTTTTGTGAACAAAAACAAAAGAGGAAAAAGTGTAAAATGTACACCATGTTGATCATAATGTTCCTTGTACTTAATAATGTACTCATAATATATATTTATATAAGAGATGGAGAGTACACCTGACTTCTCTGTACATGTGTACTCCATGTTGTTATGTTCCTTGTACGCAGTAGTGTACTCATAATATATATTTATATAGGAGATGGAGAGTACACCTGACTCCTCTGTACATGTGTACACTATGTTGTTATGTACCTTGTTCTTAGTAGTGTACTCGTAATATATATTTATATAGGAGATGGAGAGTACACCTGACTCCTCTGTACATGTGTACACTACGTTGTTATGTTCCTTGTACTTAGTAGTGTACTCATAATATATATTTATATAGGAGATGGAGAGTACACCTGACTCCTCTGTACATGTGTACACCATGTTGATCATAGTGTTCCTTGTACTGAGTGTACTAGGCTGGATACTATCAACTCTGGACGCTACATTAGCTGAGGAACATGAGAATTCTAATCAAAGGTAAGTTTGTTTGAATTCTAAGCAATGATATTCATTTGCAATAAGCACATTAATCAAAATAATTTTGGTTTTTGTGTTTATTTTCAAACGATATGAAATTTTTAATTGTAAGGTTAGTTTGTTAACAAAATTTGAAGCCTTTTTGTATCTTTTCGTTTATTGCTTATAGAATCCCTTTAATTTGGGCAAAGTAAATTAGTCCTATCAAATCTAATCAAAAATGAAGATTTTTATGATGTTATAGAATAATTTTGAAATGTTGGATTTCAAAGACTTTTAGGAATGATAGTAAGTGTAAATAATCTAAACGTCTTATTTTAATATTCATTATTTTTTTTTCAGAGTAAAAGCAAATGGAAGAATAAAGCACAGAAAAGGGGGACATTAACCAACCACAACCACCCACAAGGGCGATAAAAATGAGGGGTGTCATTCCACCCCCCACCACCTTTGGATCAAGATCTGATATTTCTTGGATTAAACATTCCTCCAAAATTACTCAAATTTAACCATTATTATATTATGTATATTATATATAGATAATATTGAGAAAACTATATTGTACTATACAGGAATCAAGGTGTAAGTAATTTGACTTTAATTATATCAAAAATAAATATTTTAGAATTAAAACCAAAGGGAATTGCATAAAATCAACAAAAAAAGCCTTTATTTAAATTAGGTTAAGTTGGATATGTTGTAGTTAGGTAAGTTAAGCCCCGTAGGGTTTAGGTTTCTGCTTAGGCTAAGAAAGGACTTTGGTGTTTTGACAAGTGGAATTCCTCTAAATTGAATTTAAATTAAAACTTGAATTTCATAAAATATTTTCCAGATAGATAAATAAATCTCTTTAATGCAAAAAAAACAAGGTTATTCGGTCTCAATTTACACCTTGATTCCTGTAATTTAGCAGTACAATAGCTCTAAGTATTTACAGCCATACCATATAAAAATAATATTATATTGTTTAGCCGTTAGTAACTGTCTCACTTATACATTTAACTAGCAGTTTTATTTTGCAGATTTTTTGAAGAAAGAGTAGTCAAACAAAATAAGAAAGATATTTTACCAGATGGGACATTTAAATTTAATGAAGGGATTATTTTGTTTATTATAATTTGAGGTGAACGTATCTGTCAGTGTATCATTCCTTAAGATTCATAGGTTGCACTAAAATAGCCTAAACCCAAAGCAAGGTTCTAAGAAAAGTAAAAACTTATCAGACCATCTATTTCCGAGATCTTAAGCTTCAGACAGAAAAACTTTACTACTTATTATATTATTTTGTTTGACTAGGTACTTTTTAAAATAGCCATACCACAAAAATAAAAAGTCTAGAAAAAAACAATATATTGAAAAGGCCTAAAATTTCACCTAAAACCCTATTTTAAGTTCACACTGTGTGTGTTATATTATAAATATAAAGTTAAATAAAAGAAAACTGCTTTGGACCAAAAAGAGAAAAAAAATCGCCTGTCTAAAATGAGAACAAAACTTTTAACATTAACTTTTCAATGCAAGTCCCAAAGACAATATTTCTATGTAATAAAGTTGGTCTAGTAAAGCAAATCTTAAAGAAACTTTTGTTTAAAAGTAGTGTTTGAAAAAAGAGAGCCCAAGTAAAAATTGACTTTTTCTTCCAATATCTGTTTAATGTTCATATTTTCAAAGCCTAGCATACAAAAAGATCTCATTGTAAAGAAATATATAAAAATATGAATGTTAGGTTTTTAAATCTATGAACTTAATTGTTTAATGCTTGCTTATTTAATTTCTAAGCATCCATTTCTGATGATTAATAGTGTTCACTAATGCTTTGTATTTTACGATTAGGAGTGGAACCGATCGCAGGCAAATTCAGATGTCAATTTTGTACAGTTTGTACGAGATTTTCTCGAGTATTTAATTTTAAAAGGAGTATATTAACTATTTACTATAAAGTAAACAAATCATCCTTTTAAAGCAGTATTTTAGTGTTTATTATCTCTTGTACTTTAAAGTTGCGTACATTCTCGGAGAACTGGGTTTCGGTCATCGAGTAGAATATATTTGAAAATTGGTAATTATAAGGAATTAAAAATGTACAAAACATTAGTTTCCACTAGTAATCATCTGATATTAAATAATTTTAGGCCAAATATATTCAATTTATTAGCCTAGAAATTAAGGTTTCCTTAGCCTTTCATGCAAAAAAAGGAGACTTAGGATACCATAACTCCGAGTCTAGCCTATGAAATTTTATATGATTTGGCACATTTATTGAGACACAAAAATACACACATAATTAATAATGTAAATTATATTGTAGCGGCTGAATATTTCTAGTCACATGCTGGTTTCTATTCATGACCTTTTCTTAAAGATATTTTAAATCAAAACATAGAATAACTTCATTGTATTTCAAGAAAAGAGTTGGCTATTGAAGCAAGTTCTTTTATTGAAAAAAGGTGGAGGAGGGAGGAAATATTGGACTGTAAATTACTTTGGTACCTAAAGTTTTTATCACGATCTCTCATTTGTAGGCTTAAAAACTTTGGGTACTTTGATTGGATGGTTTTGAACAAGTAGTTTCCAAACTTTTAACCAATAATTTCATTTACAGAAGGGGCTACTATGTCCATTGTCTTATCCCTCCAGATCCCAACTAATAATATTTTTACAAAGCTAAAAAAAATGGTACCAAGCCATTTGTAATTTTTAGGGGATAAATAAGAAGAGGTTATGTGAATTGAAAACCATCATATATTATTATTATTATTACTGATAATATATTAAAATGTCATAAAAATTATACCAAATATATACTATAAACTAAATCCGTTATTTGTTTTCTTTATCATCCAAAACAACACCGATTGTGGCATAAAACGATCCGATCGTTTTCGTAAAGATAATAGGTTCTAAACCTTGTCTTCAAATTTTTCTTTTATGTTAGCGCAACATACTTAAGAGTAGAGGGAATACTTAACCAAAACATTAATATGCAAAAGGATATGCAATTAAGGATCGTGCATTCGTAGTTATCTAATGGGAGTTTGACCATATAAAGGGTGTTTAAAAAAAACCAATCGCTTCACTTATTTCAATATAAACCCTACAGTTTAGTCAAAAACTAACGAAAATGACCCAAATCATGTCCAAGCAATGACAATGAGAAAGCACTATTGAATTTTGATTTCTACTCACATCTCCTGAGCACTACAGCTCGAGTCCTAGCCATTGTGGAGAATTTTTTCTTGCATGGAGATTAGAATACAACAAATCGTCTTAAGTACTGAAAATCTTGTAGATAGACCCCATAATGTTTATCATCTTTGATGGAGTATGTAAAGACCTTTCTGTAGACACCTTAACTAAGTTTCTAACTCAATCCTAGCCAATTTGGCATAAAAAATACAGACCCATCAAACATTTAGACATGACAAGTCTCTCTAGTTCTTGATGTTTGACAGATCTTTCTTTTTGATGTCAAAATGTCTAAGATTGTGTTAGAAACCTGATTAAGGTGTCTATAGAAAGATATTTACATGTCCCATCAAAAATTCTAAACATTATGGGTTCTATTTACAAGATTTTAAGTACTTAAGACAGTTTGTTCTTTTTTTTAAAGACAGAGCAGTCATGTCTCAATGTTTGATTGGTCTGTCTTTTTGATACCAAATTGGCAAGTATTGAGTCAGAAATCTGGTTAAGGCGTCTATAGAAAGGTCTTTAAAGTGTGTTACCTTTTTTTATGTTTTATTATTATTTGGCCACAACTTGGTAAAAAATGCTCGCAAATCAGACCTTTTTCAACTAAAGATACTCAAATGGTTCCTTTACAAGCCCAATCAATCAGTTTCAAGATATCTTTATATTTCAAGAAAAATTTATGAAAAGACTAAAAAAACAGCAAATTTGGGTGTTACCTTTTATATTCACAGATACCATAAAATCAACAGAAAAACTACTTATTTTTACTTATCTGTCATTTTTAAAGTTTGATTCTGTTAAATTGGCTATTCTTGAAGGGATTTATGCATTGAAATATACTGATACATAATATTGGGCAGAAATTAATGTATTTCAAAGAAAGAAAATTTTGAAAATAAGAAATTTGACCTATACCACTTCAGAGGACAGTTGCCAACCTCCAGTTGACAGGATATAGTTAAATACTTGTTAGCAATAATAATTAGCTCAAAAAGTAAAACAAAAAGTTTTTTAATATGGCAAAAAAATGATAATCTAAATCGTAATTTTTGGGATGAAGATCTAAAGGACGCTCTTACAGGTGGTGATGATGACCCAGATGGTATCCAAGTACATGAGCGTTATGACAACTCATCTATTGAACTATGGTCCAATTTTTGTAATTGTAGCAGCCTCCAATGAAAAGTTGTAACAAGAAATATAACCATCTTTTAAAAACTACTATATTTACCTTATGAATTGGAGAATTTAAAAACCATGATTGTATGTTTTGGGATTTCTCTTGATTGGTGAATGCTACAAATACAAAAATCGGACCATAGTTTAATAGATAAGTTGTCACAATGCTCATGTATTTGGATACCATTTGGGTCATCATCACCAACAGCAAGAGCGTCTTTAAAATCATCATCCCCAAAATTAAGATTTAGATTATCATTTTTTTGCCATATTAAAAAACTTTTTGTTTTAATTTTTGGGCTAATTATTATTGCTAACAAGTATTTAACTATATCCTGTCAACTGGAGGTTGGCAGCTGTCCTCTAAAGTGATAGAGGTCGAATTTCTTATTTTCAAAATTTTCTTTCTTTGAAATACATTAATTTCTGTCCAATATTATGTTTCAGTATAATCAATGCATAAATCCCTTCAAGAATAGCCAATTTAACAGAATCATACTTTAAAAATGACAGATAAGTAAAAATAAGTAGTTTTTCTGTTGATTTTATGGTATCTGTGCATATAAAAGGTAACACCAAAATTTGCCGTTTTTTAGTATTTTCATCAATTTTTCTTGAAATATAAAGATATCTTAAAACTGATTGATTGGGCTTGTAAAGGAACCATTTGAGTATCTTCGGTCGAAAAAGGTCTGATTTGTGAGCATTTTTGACCAAGTTGTGGCCAAATAATAATAAAACATAAAAAAAGGTAACACACTTTATATGCCCCATCAAAAACTTTAAACATTATGGGGTCTATCTATTTCAAGTACTTTAGACAGTTTATTCTTTTTAAATAAAGACAAAACTTTCTTAATTTGTAATAAAATATGCACTCTCCACGTAGGGAAAAATTCCAACAAGGGCTAGGACTCGAGCTGTAGTGCTCAGGAGAGGTGAGTAGAAATCAAAATTCAATAGTGTTTTCTCATTGTTACTGCTTGGACATGATTTGGGTCATTTTTTGTTAGTTTTTGACCAAAACTGTAGGGTTTATATTGAAAAGAGTGAAGCGATTGTTTTTTTTTAAAACACCCTTTAATCAATATCATGTACACGATTTGGTTCAGAGATAAACTAAAGTAGAATATCGTTCCCGAAACTTAAAAATGTAAGAACATTAGTTTATATATTCAACTATCTAAAGAGCTCTATTTCGGTCCAATAATAATTCCTTAGCGCTTCACTCATTTCGACCAGCAAACTTCGAATAATACAAGGAAAAGGGAATGTGATTCTGACAACAACAGGGACGGGGGCTGTGGGAAAATTTCCCCACAGTCCCATTAAAACCCACTCCCTTTCAGGAACGTGAAAAAAATTTTTAATCAACAAAATTTTAAATTCTGCGGCATTTTCAATTGGATCGAATTAATTGGCTGAATAGCAGCCTCTGGTAAAATATAACAAGACCTGAAACCTCACTAGTCCATAAATCAACGCAATTCTAACTTTTACCACCATATCCACCATTTAAACGCTTGAAGCTGGCTTTTATAATGAATCAGAATTTTTTTAATGAAATATCAACAAATGTTTTGTTGAAGTCAAAGGTTCAAATAAAAAAAAAACACGTCAAAACAAAATCAAATGACTGTTTACTATATTACAAGTTATTATCCCATTTCCTTAATTAACATTTTTCAATGAAAAAGTTTACTTTTGTGTCATAGCAGTTTGAACTCAACAAAACAATTGATGATATATAGCCAAAAAATGTCTAACATTTCAAAGTTCTTTTCTAATATAACCATGGTAAAATTTATATTCACAAAAAAAAACATTTAGAATCCCTGCTAAAAGGTGCTTCTAATTACTTGCTCTTCGCTCGTGCATACTCCTCTTTATTTCAAACAGACATGCATAGAATAGTTATTTCTCGCATCGTATTATAAGCAGCTTTCCGCGGATATAGAATTTACAATTATAAGATTAAAACCATTCTTTTTAGCCCCGAGGTGCCGAGCGCACGGGCTAAAAAACTGGTTTTCATCTTATGATTGTACATTTTTATATTTGTAGAAAGCTGGATATCATACGATGCTAGACAGTTTTTTTTGGTATGGATGAGAACCGGTTCCTATCCACCGGATTCGAATAAATACGAGAAAAAGTGTTATTCTTGGCTAACAACTATTTTGGTGGTCTTCAGCGCCATATCAATGAAAAAGCAACAAAAAAAGGTAATCGGCGAAAGGTAAAAAACAAAGTCATAATAAAACTCGATTCGTCCTAAAAATATTTATTTCAAGAAAAGTGCAGATCTAAAAACTATCACAATAAATGCACATTTTATTTATTAATTCATATAATTAAACACACAAATTTAAATTTATTTAATATTTTCAAGAGTATATATAATAATAATATATAGTATAAATAAAAATAATCCAAACCGCATATTGCTGCTTACATAATTCAAACAAGGTTCAATATTAATTTTTATATTTTATGTAAAAAATAAACAATTCAGAACTTTTGGATAATAGTATATAGGTATGTAATTCATTGTTTTTTTTATTAAAAATTTATTTACAAAAATCTTCAGATCTTATTGAAAAGTGGGGTCATTAAAGATTTATACATAAAAAAATGTTTTTAGGCGCAAAAATTTATCTTTTTAATGCACTAAATACGCTTTTATTATTTAAGGTAGAAAAAAGTAATACTTTTAAATTAAAACATATCTTATTGCATTTCAGAAATTCGTTCAGAGAGATTATTGGTTTTAATATAAAGCAATACTTTATCTACAACAATTATTCGTTTTCATGTTGCTTCGAACTCTTGTCCCCAGAGAGGGTTGGTTGTCTGGTTGTTGTTTAGGCGACACTCTCGTTTCCATGAACAGGCTCCAGCTTCTTCTCTGAAAATAAAAGATCAAAATTAATAAATTATTTTTTTCCTATTTTCTATGCCACTAACCTCTAGTGGAGGTCAGAAAAGTAGCATAAAACTACTTCAATATATTAAAAGCTTATTCCATTAATAGCGTATCCGAGATCTTCAGCTTCAGACAAAAAAATAATATTGTAAGTTTATTACATTGTGGTAGTAAATAAGAATATGCTTGTCCCTTAAGATCCCGCAAACGGCCAGGCTTATAAGGTTCTCCATTGCAGGGAAGCTTTATATTAATCATTAGCATCATTTTAAATATTTTTTTTTGTCATTGAACTCCAAAAACATTTAGGTAATGGAATGAAAAATATGGGGGCCAAAAAGACAGAATAACGTACATTCAATACTTTTTATCAAATTCTTAGTTTTTCAAAATATTGCAATTCAGCACATGACCTAAATCATATATTTCTATATCAAAGAGTACATCATTACAATCAGGGTTCTTAAGTGATAAGACAATAGACGATAATTTTGATAGACACTCCCAATGATGATAAACAGAGCTACCCCTTCTGTAAGTTATAAGTTAAAAAGTTTTGAAACTACTAGTTTGGAACCAATCAATCAAAAGTTAAAAAAGTATACAGGGTTTTTGAGTCTAGTTATAAAACTTTGGGTACCAGTTATTTTAAATACTTTTTGATAAATAATTCTATCCCTGAAGTAAAATTAATATAAACAAAAAAGGGTGTATTGACTTTTTAATCTCAATCTTCTCATTTACAACTTTGTAACATATATAAACATATTCTCATATTTAGAAATTTATATGTAAACAAAGGGAGAGGTCATTTTCTAGTAAATCCCGTAAAGGTGTGTGTTATAAGGC
Organism: Acartia tonsa; assembly: GCF_053477335.1. Classification (NCBI taxonomy): domain Eukaryota; kingdom Metazoa; phylum Arthropoda; class Copepoda; order Calanoida; family Acartiidae; genus Acartia; species Acartia tonsa. Next base: position 62,139,225 of record NC_137260.1, on the reverse strand, counting down.
CTAAAAATAGTAGTAGAACGATAAGGTGCTCTAGATATATGTATTCCCTATTGAATAGAACAATAGGGAAATTTTTTTTTTTTTTTTGATAACCGTACCTGGATTATCTAAAAAAAATACGAAATTTCTATCAAACGCTTTGTTTGGCTCAAACTGACAAAAATTAAAAAAAAATATAATTATAATAATAATGTTTTCTATAGGTACAAGGTAAAGGTTAAGAACAATCTATACCATTAAACAAAGGAAGAAGTCATTCTTTACAGGTTGATTTATTATAATTATATTTTTTTTTATTTGTGTCAGTTTGAGCCAAACAAAGCATTTGATAGAAATTTCAGATATTCCAGGTACGGTTATCAAAAAAAAAAAAAAAAATTTCTTCCCTATTGTTCTATTCAATAGGAAATACAAATATATAGAGCACCTTATCGTTCTACTACTATTTTTAGGCCTTATAACACACACCTTTACGGGATTTACTAGAAAATGACCTCTCCCTTTGTTACATTTAAAACATTTACTAATATATTTGAACATATTTTTTTTTATTTCCATACAAAGCAAAAGTACTTCCTACTAAACGAATTAGTAGCTATGCTACTCTATATTTACAGATATTTCTGTACGTTCATCAGTATCTAAAAGGTAAAGACTCTGATAACAGTCTTTATGCATTACTAATACTGTATTAGGGTTTACTTATCTTTCTTAAAATCTTAGATTTCATCATATTACTGTGATGTTTCTGGACAAAATCATCCTTGTTTGTATTAAAATCTGTTTTTTAAAGCTATTGTTCGTCATGTAACTAGCGGCAACGCCCCTAGATGCATAGGGGATTAGGGTAACTCTATCTTTAGTTTTTAAAAGAAAAAATATTTGTTTTGTTTGAGGCTTTGGATTTTTTCTATGGCCGATCTTTCATGGGAAAGAAAAACCATTTCGGTCGAGCAGTACGCAATATCTAAGCATTAGACAAACGGGCATCCTGCTACTTTTATGTAATGATGACATATTTGTTTTAAAAAGAATAAACTATAGAATAGTTTCAATTTAAAAAAAATTATAGGTACAGGAAACAGTGTTAAAAATAAAAACACTTGTATTTAAATAATTTAAGGATACAGGGATGAGACATTCAACGATAAAAAATCTTGTTTTTTTTGTGTATAATTCTACTTGGTTACATACACATTGCACATTGGTGTAAAGAAAGAATTTTAGATTTTATTTATCAAAAGCGTCATTAATTATCCCCTTTTTTCCAGATAATATTAGGTATAATACAACTTCCTTGTCTATTGTTTTATAATAATAAAATATATCCTACATACTAAAGTAGTTAATGTACTAAATCTCAAAATATAGCAGGTTTTAGGCTATATAGAGAAAAAGGGTCAAATCCCACCAGGAGAAACGAGTATTAATATTTAAGTCAATACTTTGTTTAATATCTCACGGCAATTTATAAATATGACACAATATTAGTAATCAAATAATATCAAATCTTATAACGCAATTTATGTATTTGAAAATTTGTTTTGTTTTACACTATAATTTATCTTGTAAAATTCAAAAGTTCATGGTAAACTTTAAATCCTGTTATTCCAGAATATGACTCTTCTTATAAATTCTATAACCCCCCAAAAATAATTTTTTTAAAGCAGAAAAATTTAATGTAGAAAATTGAAAGCAATGATTGATTTAAATCAGTGTTTTATAAACAAGTATGCATAAATAAGATGTTGAAATCCTTGATAATTTTTTTTGGCTAAGATTTTAAATGTTTGTGAATACCAGGTGTCATAAGGGATAAGGCAATGAACGATAAACTTATTCTTAATAACGATGAACCTAATTAGCCCTTCTGTAGATAAACATTATAAGTTGAAAAGTTTTAACAACCAAACATAATTAAGGTTTTTAAGCCAACGAATAAGATAACATGGTATTAAAACTTTGGGTACCGATTAATTTCCAGTCCAATGTCCCCTCCCTCCCTCCCTAGTGAATATCAAGTGAACACTGATCTGAAACCATGCAGAAATAATGCACAGAGATCAAGAATTGCCACAAATAAAATGTACATTTGGTTTTACATTAAAGTCCAAAATTTAGTCAGAGAGGGAGTGGAAATTGTACAAGCTTGATTGGTATGTACAAACCAACAATGCCCTTAATGTTTGTGGGAAAGGAGATTAAAGTGTTCAAATATATAGTTTTTTGTATTGGTCATTTAAAGAAGGGGGGGGGGGGAGTTTTGACACATTTGCGTAAACAGTGAGTATAGGCTTTATCTTTGGACTGAGAGGATAGATTATTAGGGATAAATCATTCTTATTTCTCTCTGAACAGGTAAAAATAAAAAATAATTTTTTTTGAAGAGTTAGAAGTCAACTTATGAAACAACTTATTTTTACCTGTACAGAGAGGACCTGGAGGCCTGCAGCTCCTGAACTTGGAGGCCAATCCAAAAAATCTTTAAACTTGGGAAAATTCATCATATTATAATGATTTTATCCCTAATAACCTATCCTCTCAGTCCAAAGATAAAGCCTATACTCACTGTTTACGCAAATGTGTAAAAACTTTCCCCCCCCCCCCCCCCCCCTTATTGTACAATGAAATATTAAACATAAGAAATATACAGTAATAAGTAAAAGTAAAGATAGGTACTAATCCTGAAATTCAAAAATGTATATATTCACAATAATCTTAGGAGATAAGACAATGGACGATTATATATACACTATGAAGACAAACAAAATTAACCCCGTTTTATATTATAATTATTGGACAATTTAGAAACAACCCATTAAAATTCAATAATAGTACCAAAATTTTGAGCCAACGAATAAGAATAAGAATGTCCCCTACCTTCCTGCATAATTTCCTTTTATAAATCCGTCAAACTGTTCAAGAGATCTTAGGTAACACTGACGGAATGCTATGATTTTCAATGATTTCAATTTTTTATAGTTATTGGAATGATAAAAAATTACTATTAAATTAACGAGAAGAGTTTTAACAGACAATAAATTAATCCATCAAAATATACCACAATTAAAAACATTAATTTGGCATAAAACTTGATTTAAATACTTCTTTTATTAAGTAATAACGCAGTTATTTATAATCAGAGCTTTGAATGGGGTATTCCTAAACAAAAAACTGGATAGGAATATTATTCTCATTTAAACAAAAACTCATTTTTATGCTAAAATGTGATTTAATTTTGGTTTTTAAATTTCATTTATTTCCCTGGTATCATTTTTCTTTCTTTTAGTAATTAATAAAAATTCTAAAATCTTCCAAAAAAAATTAAAAATCTTCTAAAAATGAAACCAGGGATATAAATGAGATACAAGGGATATAAATGAGATACCAGAGCTGGATCTTTAAATCGTTTTTATAGTGCGCTGAATCGGGGCGATTCAGAGGTGATTTGTAGGTGCGCTGGTGGTTAGCCACAGCGCGCCTATAAAACATTGATATTTAAAAGATTTTCGGCGCGGTGTTGTTAAATCGCTTGCGACACTCAATAAAATATCGATCCGCGCCAGTACAACTTTATTACATAAGCCGTGTCAGTAAGGCATTTTATGTAAAATTCCGTGTCAGCATGGTATTTAATATAAAACATTAATATATAATTTACTTTAAAAATAACTATAAAAATGTTTTCACAATAGTTTTGCAATAAAATATTAAAGTAATTTAAAAAAAATATTTATTTATTAAATAAATCACCCCGATTTAAACCGGCAATGCCACTCGGTGAGTGGCGTTGCCGCGCCGGGCCCGCGCCACTGCCCGATTCAAATCGCCCATGCAAATTCGATTTAAAGATTGATATTAATAATTTGATGGTGCGCCAAATGAATCGCCCCGGTTTAAATCACCTATAAACGATTTAAAGATCGAGCTCAGGGAAATAAATGAATATTTACATCCACTATTTAAGGGGTTGTTTATATGGGAATGAGTTTTCTTTATGATTTTTTGACAATACAAAATTTACTACCTGTTCTTAACAATATACTATACTGTAAATTGTTCAATTAGCTTTTATTTATATGGAAGAAATTAAAGAATTAATTTAATTTAATTAAAAATTAATTAGTTTTATATCAAAAACAGTTATAAATTGTTTCAAATGAAAATTGCATAAAACTTAAAATAGACAATTTTAATATTTTGGGATTTCCAATTTTAGTTTAAACGTTTTTATTAATTGTTGACACTTGCAAAAAAAAAGTCCCAATGAATCATTGTCTAGTATAGTGAACTAAATTTAAAAGATTTCCGCCCTTTTTTAGGGAGTATTCACCTAATCCTTATATAAAGGAAAAGAACCGATATGATTCTACTTATAAATGAAGCTTAGCATAGGTCCTGGAAGGGTTTATAACTATTTTGGGGGAGGGTACAACCACCCTCCCAAAAGAGATACCACCCCTAAAAAAAGTGACACCATCCCAAAATCCATTTTTTTCTTTTTCTTTTTACAACTAAAATCGAAAAGGTGAATCGACTCCCCCCCCCCTAAGATTTATTTTTTCTAAAAAAAATATTTTTTTTTTGGGGGGGGGGGGAGAATTCGTTTAACTTAAAAAAAACAGCCTAAAACCAAGACCTTAACTTTAAATATGCAAAAAAAAAAGTAATAATACGTTTCTCTGTAACTGTTTCACAGATATTAAGTGACAAGCATATTCACAAAACACAATCATTGCGGTACATAATTTTTTCATTAGCAGACAATTGAAAAAAATTGTACAACATTTACCAACAACTCATTGTTTATCAAGTTTTTTTTTATAAATTCCTTTGAACAAGAATGATGTAATCCATTGTTTATCAGCCATGTAAGAAATAAGACATTGGCGATAAATTGATTAACATCCCCGATAACGATAGCAAAGAGAGGGGTAGGTTTCTGGTAGAATACGTAAAGGTGTGTGTTTTAAGGCTTAAAAATAGTAGTAGAACGATAATATTCACTAAATATGTGTATTTCTTATTGAAAAGAACTATAGACAAATTTTTTTTTTAAAAGCTAACATAAATTTTTATCGTTTTACTACTGTTTTTAACTTATAACACATAACCTTTACGAATTTTACCAGAAACCTAACCCTCTCTTTGAACCAACAATTCAAGATTTTATGAAAGTCCCACAAGATTTAGTCCAACGAATGAAAGAACTTGTTTTTATGTAATGAATATTTTGTAATAAAGGATGTACAATGTACATTCACTTATCATCCATTGTCTTATCACTTAAGGCCTATTTATAATAAAGAGAAAACCAGAGACTAAAGGAGTAAGCTACTAGCAGTTAGACATAAACTAAAGAGTTGCAGTGCTTCAAAACTTTTAAAAATCTAAATTCCTGAGAACTATAATGCAGCATTTGCCTTGATTTTCAAACACTATCAAAATTAAACAAGCGTCCACATAAAACTACAAAAAAAATCTTTGAATTTTAGCAGATCTCAAAGCTGCTATCCATTTAAAATACCATTTAAATATAACATTTATTTTAACTAACAATATATCTTAAGATTATTTACATTTAGGTATTCCATTTTCTAAAATATTAATACTGAATTAGAACCGATCCTCAGACATAGCGCAATATCATGTAAATCATCGTATTACAGAAAATTTGACACGAACATTAAAATACAAATCATAATATTATTACCAGTTTTGTTAGAATGGGCCTTGTAGTTTTAATCTTTTTATTTTACTATTCGCATAATGCTGTCTATAATACGATAAATATTAATCAGTTTGAATGCACATAATTAAAAGGCTTTGCAAGCACACTCCTTAACTTGTGAGATTTTTGTTCATATGACACAAAAATTAATATTTCAGTGTCATGCCAACTACGTGTTAGGTCTAGCAGGGATTTTTAGGAATAAGACGATGAAAATTTATTAATTCATGTACACCCTCCAAATACAAAATTATCCATTCTAAAGATTAATGCTGGTGGTGGTAGTTTAATTTGTACGACCCCAATGAAATCTGACAATAAATCTGAGATCTTAAATACTAAATAGCTAATGAATTTCTGTTTTATTTCGTCTCAAGTGATCTATAAATCAAAATATTACAATGAATTCATTAGTAATAAATATTGTAATTTAATAACTTTAGAGCAATTTTATGTTTCCTTCACAGTATCAGAATATTGATGTATCAGCTTTTATCTTTAATTTAGGCATGTTAGAATTGTCCTAACGATTTAAAACCCGACATGATGATTCCTCTAACAATTAGGTACTATAAAAAGTGAAACACTTTTATATTAATAATAAGAAAGTACGTAAAACCATAGGTGTAAAATTGTGAATGTTGATTTTTAACTTTTCTTAACAACAATTTGTTAAAAGCAATACTTTTCTATAAGCAGGTCTTAAAATTACGTTTGTCCATATTAAGAAAACTGTATTTAAGAAATTTTGGATTAGACCTTTGTTCAGAATAAAATTCAGTATAAAATGATCATGACTTTATATTTATTTTTGTTTGTTCGTCTGGTTTGTTGAGCTTTGCTTTCATGGATGCTGTCATCCTTGTTTCTATAATTTGTTCCTTATTTTCATCATTTAATGTATATTATTTTTAAATTCTAATGTAAAATATATCCAGATTGAACTTTAAATAAAGTTTAAATACACGGTTAAATATCAATCACAGCGTAGAAACAAGGATGACAACATCCAATGGTTATGAATCTAAGAATACTTTTTCAGCCACCATTTAATCTAAGTTCTTAACAATTGAACAGGTAGGATATATTTGATTCGCAATGGGAATCATCAAAATAAATATAAATAGCTTATCGTATCTTAAAAAAATAAATATACTGACAGATTGATACAAATGGATGGAGAATATAAGTGGATATTATTACTAGGGAAAAATTGTAGGCATTTTAGTTTGCTAACATAGAACCCCCTTATTGGTCAGTTTGTTCATCCAGTAGAATGGGAGGGGATGGGGTAAAGGGGGTTGGAAAAATGGGAATCGTTATTTTAGCCCGCAGCGAGTTTCACTTCATTAGAGACAATGAAATCCAAGAAAAAATATATCCATTTAGGTGGTTTATTTGTATTGAGTGGAATCTATGAAATTAAATTTAAATTTAAAATGACAGACAGAAAAAGTAAAGCATAGAGTAGCTGAAAATAGTTGTGTTGAATTAAACTGATAAAAACAGACATAAAGGAAGTATTCAAATATCAAGTAACCTTTTAACAAGCACAAAAATGTCCATAGCATCTTCATTTCATAGTTAGTCTATCAGTTTTTACAGCTTTGGGTATATTTATTAAATTTTGATTGGTTTGTTTATTTAGTTGAGTGTCCAAACGTTTCCACCAAAAATTTAATCTACAATAAAGGTAATTTTGTTTATCATAAATGGGAATATATATAAATCGTCCATTGTCTTATCTCTTAAGATTCATGAGAAACTGCCAGAAGATTCTTAATAATCTAAAGCAAACGTAACAATATTTTAGAGTAGCTACGCATTTAGAAACACTTATGTACTGGATCTGATTGAAAAATAATTTGATATTACCATAAACATAAAACATGCATATATAACTGTTTTATAGACAATCATATATGGGAAATGATTTAAAATAAGGAAATTATGTTTTGTTTTTTCCCATTCCAAGATACTTCCATTATAATTTGATTAGGTATCTTTTTATTTTAAATTTAGCAGTGTCCCAACTTTTTAAGAGACAATACTAATCTACAGAAGGGACAATTTTGTTTATCATCATTTGCGATGTACCTCGGATCCTTGATTGTTTTATCCCTGTCTTAAAATTTAAGAACATTACAATTATTATAGTCTTTTCCTTAAGTTTTTTTTAATCAGTTCATAAAGGATAAAAACCTAAAACTATTTAAAAATACAATTTATAAATGATAATAAAAAGTAAATGTGTTAATGTTATTGTTAAGGAAACTAGGTCTTCCGCTTAGTAACTAAATAAACTTCCTATGCACTATCAAACCACATAGCCATGGATATAAACTCTTTTTACACGTTAGAATTATCGAAAAAAGCAGGGACGTCCAAGCTTTTTAATTTGAGTGAGATTAAAAAGAGAGGCTTCAAGGGTTTGAGGGGGGCATTCTTAAGTATTTTTTAAAATTTGAGGGGGTAAAATGAAGGATTTCAAAGTTTGAGGGGGTTTCACAAATTTTTATTCAACATTGCCTTAGGTGAGAAAATTAGACGAATTATTTATTGGATTATTAGCAAGAAAGAAGAGGGGACAAGGACTGTTTATTAGTACCCAAAGTTTTATTACGTCTTTATTGAGTGATAAAAACTAGTTTTATCCAAATTTTGTCATTAATGATAAAAAAAATCTACAGAAAGGGTAATTTTATTTACCATCATTGGGGATGATATCAATTTACCGATCAATATCTTAACCCTTACATATGAAACTTCTAACCCATTAAGAAAAAACCTTAACCACTTAGTTAAATTAATGAGAAATAATATGTTTTAAAAAGAATTCTAATCCCTTGATTCTTGAAAATGCAAATAGGATGGTGACACCAATTAGAATTTTATTAAAATTTCATATTTTTTTTAATTTCCTTCCTTTCCAAGTAAAATGATTGTAAGAAAATTAAATTATCGATACAGGTTAAATAAGTAAGTTTAAATGTATTATAATAAATAGTTGAATAAATTTCACATAATAATGGCCATTTGATGGGTTGATTTGGGTTAGTTCAGGTTACCCCAATGCAGTAATTATACTACCGCATTGTTAAGACCCCCTGGCCTGCGGGGGCTAGTTCCGGGGGTTGGTTGAAATCCCGAGTAATGGAAATCATAACAGTACTTATTTCAGAAAAAAAACTTTCTAAACAAGGTTAAAATTATGAATTCAAAAAATCCAAAGAATGGTATTCTTTTAAAGTATATAAAAGGGTATTAGATGAGTTTGGCATTCCCCTTTAAATGACCTTAAAAAACTTCAAACCTTAGATTTATTTTAAGATAAGAAAAGGGAAAATTTTTCTAAACATTTTTGGGGTTATGTCAGATATTCAGCTATTTTATTTAAACAACGATAATTCTTTCTTTTTCTGAGAAACATTAAAAGAGTTTAAATGGATTAATTAATCATAAATTTATATACCTATACAAACACTAAATAATTCGAAGGAATAAAAATCTCCGAGAACCTTGGGTACAAACAAAAAGAGAAACCCTAAAAAGATGTCCTCCCTATCTCAGGGCATAAATCACATGGACAAAAAAAGGACTGTTTAGTCCACAAACAAAAAATGGATGCTTTTCTATAAATAATTCTGTTACTAAGAAGATTAAGAGTTTGACTTAAAATATCTTTAAGAAATTATTATTAATTACTTCTTTTTAATCTGTTTATAAAGTTGATTTATTTCATTTTAATAAACAATTTTAGCTATTTAAAGTAAAATTAGTAAAAAAAAAACTAAAAAGCTAATAAAATCTGATTGATTGATTTGCTTTTGCATGATTAGCTAAGCAAATTGCAAAATTTGGCATAAGAATAATAAACAATTGATGTATACATAAACTAGCGGATGGGCTTATAGAATCTAGGGGATAAGTATTCTTTGGGGAAAGGTAAGGACTGAAATATAGCCTTAAATCATCCAGGGAAACTATGTGAAACTTTCTTGAAGAAAGTAGTGAAGTGTCGGTTCAGTAGTTCTAGAAATATTAAGATTCAGACAAAAAAAGACTTGCTACTTTAAATTAATAAAACAACATAAAACTTTACAATTTCATATCAAAACTTTTAATTACAAAATAAAATAAAAACAAGCTGTAAAATCATATAAAATATGATAATAAAGAACAATCAAGAATTTGAAAATCAATAACCAAATCTGAACCTGCAATTAGTTCAAAATCTATACAAAAAAATTTTAAAGTTAAATTAGCGTCTAGACAAAAGTGCTTAATTGCAATAAAAACAAGGATGGCAACACCCATAAAAGCTCAACAACAATATTTCAATTACTTTAGAATTAAAAATGAAATAAAGTATTATTTTAAAAAGCTTTTGCTGTAAAAAAGCTTCGCTTTTAAAAATAATTTGTAGCCTTAGTTTTTATATTTGTAAACCAAGATACATCTTTGACATTTAACGAAGGCGAATGTGTATTCAAAACAACATACATTTGATAAGCGATTAATTTTCCTTATTTTTATGGTGTACAGAAATAGGAAAAGGGAGACAAATAAGTTGATCCACACACCCTAATTCTCTCTTTAATAGCCCAATAGAATTATGGAAAGATTGGAGTAAAGATTAATTGTACACATTGAAACTTTTCAAGAAAGAAATCAGTTAATCTGCTTAAATGTATTATTGACTACATTTTATAAACACCCAACGAGTTTAAAACTGCACCGACCCAAAATTACCCAATCCCAACAAAGAGCTGTGTGGTTTGAGGGGGTGGGGGGGGGGGGTGGGATGGAGGGTGCCAAGCCCTTTTTAAGCCATGATATCTGTATTTCTTCAATAAAAGGAAACTTTGCCCTTTAAAAAGCAATGAAAAACAGGATTAATTTACTACACCAAGGGAGATATAAACCTACAACCCCTTTTTCCTCCCATAATAACAAGCTAACAAAGACATATTTATACACACAAGATTTAAATTAAAAGAATTGGTTAAATATTAAAAAATCTTATAATTATTTTAATCCTTGTTTTACATTTAAATAACTTATTAAAAACAAAAATAGAACAATCAAAGGTAACCTTTATTGCAAAGATTATTTTAAGATTTACTAAATGCATTCATTAGTAAAACTAGGTACAGGATTATTTATAATAATATATCTTATAAGGATCTAGTAAAAAGTTTTAAATCTATGATCAACCAGTTTTGATCATTTCTAGTAAGAGAAAAATATGTATTGTACATATCAGGAAAGTAGTGGATGTTGAACTGTAAATTACACTGGTACCTAAAGTGTGATAACAACGTTATTTCATTCGTTGGTTCAATAACTTCTAATGATTGGTTGGTTGCAGTAGATATTGGTAGTAAGAAGGGTTGTAAATTGAATTAATCGGCATTATCCTTTCCCTTATTCCTGCAAACTTTTAATCCGGATAAGAACTTAGTAATGCAAATGATTTCAAGATTTAATTGATTATTTCATCATATTTAAGACATGAATTGACCAAAAAATAATAATAGTATGGTAAAAAGCTGGGATATATGTTTATAAAACTTTGGATACCAGTGTAATTTACAGTCTACTGTTATCTCCCTCGATAGATCAAAAGAAAATTGATCACTGCTATTGAAAAACCTTTAACCTTTTTTCTATCATAAGTTGTTTTGGAAGATTTTTAAAATAGATTAAGAATGCTTCTATAGGAATGGGACACAGTCAATAATGTAAATGTAATCAAAAAGTTGTTGTATACTCTAATTTTGATACGATGTAATATAATAAATTGGAACATTTTTATTCATAGCTAATTTGCATAAAATTAATAATACTATGATATAAAGCCGGAAATGTCAATTTTTTTTAGTATTATTTAGTTAGGTATAAAAACTATAGATTACACATATTTTATTGGCAATAAAAAGATATTAATTCATTCAAAAAATAACAAAACATTGAAAGATTAGGATGAACTATTTTGGTTAATTTGTAAAAATACAATACATATAAAATAGATACATTAATAGTTATTTCTCGCATCGTTTTATAAACGGCTTTACGCGGATATGGAATGTACCTCGGGGCTAAAAAAAACTAGTTTTAATCTTATGATTGTACATTTTTTTATTCGTAGAAAGCTGGATATAATACGATGCTAGACATAGTTTTTTTTCGGATTCGAAAGAATACGAGAAAAAATGATATACACCACTCCCAAATTTCTCAAGAATCTTAAAGGATAAGACAATAGACGATAAATTTATGTGCAATATCCATTGATGCTTACAAGATTACCCCTCTATTTATTGGTTGAAAAAACCTTCTAGTTTTGAAACAACCAATAAAAATTCAATAGAAGTATCGAACAAATAATAAAACGTGTCGGTCATTTTATTCTCAGAAAATCTGTCTTTGTTACGAGATTTCCTTGTGAAAAGATTAAAAGTGGTTTCTAAACTTATTTCTAATATAGAATAACAGCAAGAGTTTAAAATAGCTTGAGTCTGCAATATTGCTGTACTATATGATCTTTAGGAACCAACATTTACAAGAATCATGATTTTGGGTTTAATTTCTTATTTTTTTCGCTTGGATTTTTTCCATTTCGTGTTTTTATTTTGTCATTTTAAATGACATTTCAAAGTTAGATTTTGCTTTTTGTTGTTTTGAATTTATAGCCTAATAAAAATATTATGATTTTTAAACAATATACATTGATACAATCACTGAACCAATAGGGTTCTCATTAACATAGAAGCTAAGGATTTGAAGATTTTTCGGAGGGGGGAGACGGACAAACATTTCAACCATTCCACTCCAATCCTAGATAAGGCATCCCCTGCCCATTTTTAGTTTTCTTTAGGCTAGCTACGCATCCGCTAACAACTATTAAAATTGTTGAAATACATGGCCAAATGTTGCCTTGAAAACTTTCTTTTTTTCTGAAACAAAAATTTACAAAACCATTGAAAACTGGTTATTTTCTATTTTGTAACTTACAAATAAAGCTCATGTGACCATTTTGAAACTTTTATATTTTAAAAGTTTTACATTCAATAATACGACAGACTTTCTAAAAATTTCTTTTGTAAAATAAATATACAAAAATCGAATGTGTATAAGAAGAAAAATAAATAAAATGTAATATTTTGTAATAATAAAGTGCAAGTGTAAGTATTATGTAACAAGGATGACAACATCCATAAGTAGCGAAGCACAAAATTTTGTGGATGGGACTGACCGTCATGGTTGTTTTCTTCAAACGACGTGAAATTTAATTTTGATATCTTTAACTGAAAAAATTTTGAAAATCGGACTAAAAACACCAAAGATATGTTGGAAAATGTAAAAAATATAAAAATAGCCAGAAACCTACAAAAAGGCAGTCTGACCGTCATTATTGTTTTCTCCAAACGACGGAAAATTTAATTTTGATATTTTTAACTGAAAAAATTTAGAAAATCGGACTAAAACACCAAAGATATGGGGGAAAATGTAAAAAATATAAAATAGCCAAAAACCTGCAAAAAGGCAGTCTGACTGTCATAGTTGTTTTCTTCAAACGATGTGAAATTTGATTTTGATATGTATAACTGAAAAAATTTTGAAAATCGGATCATAAACACCAAAGATATGGGAGAAAATGTAAAAAATATAAAAATAGCCAAAAACCTGCAAAAAGGCAGTCTGACCGTCATTATTGTTTTCTCCAAACGACGGAAAATTTAATTTTGATTTCTTTAACTGAAAAAATTTGAAAATCGGACCATAAACACCAAAGATATGGGGGAAAATGTGCAAAATTAAAAAATAGCCTAAAACCTGCTAAAAAGCCGTCCGACCGCCATTGATGTTTTATAGTTAATTGTGCTCCTTAATGATGGGAATGTTGTCAAAAAATTTCAGAATCCTATCTTTTATAGGAGCTGAGTAAATCCCATTTCCCCCATAGCGTTACGGACTGACGGACGGACTGACGGACGGACTGACGGACTGACGGACGGACGGACATAGTGAATTATAGAGTAGCTTCGCTACTAATAAGAAGCCTACCAAAATTTCTTGGAATTCAATATATAATATTTTTTTCCATTGATTATTCATCATTTTGTTGTATAATTCCATTTCAATATGGTTTGATTTCTAATATAGGGGATAGAATACCATTAAAATATTTTTTTTTATTTAGTAATAATATTTTTTAAAAGCGAAGCTTTTCTATAATTAGGGTCGGTCGGTCCGTCCGTCCGTACGTCCGTCCGTCACTCCGTACGTCCGTCCGTCCGTCCGTCACTCCGTACGTCCGTCCGTCACGGATAGCTTTTTTCGTTAATTTAGGCATGTTTGAATTGTCCTATCGATTTCAAACTTTGCATGGTGATTCCTGCAGTAGTTAGATACGATTTAGAAAGCGTAGCAACTCTATAATTAATACCAAAATGTCCGTACGTCCATTTTAAACTTGTTGATTTTTTTACTTTTTTAACAACAAATTTTTATATGATCTAATTATCGGATTGATCTGATTTTTTGTATACTGATTCCTGGGACAACAAAGTACAATATTATAAGCGAAGCAACTCTATAATTAAGTCCTAAAAATGTAAGTATGTCCATAAACATCATTCTGTATCAAGCAGTTTTTCAACAAATTTACTTACAATTTTGCATCGACTCTTATACATTTATATTCTGATTATTCAGTTCTGACACTATACAAGTGTTAATGTCCGTTTGTCCTACCGTTTCAGTGCTTCGCTTTTATGGATGTTGTCATCCTTGTTTATTTCTAAAACCTAGCTGATTATACATCTAGGCTTGTAACGTTAAATCGTTCACTCAAAATCTTTAAAAGTAGTCACTCTATGTTTGTATTTAAATCTTCGTTTGTATGATTTTTTATGACTAGCTTTAAAAAATGTAGTCATCTCTTTGTCTTAAAAAATTTATATATTAATCTTATTCAAAAAAAGGCTTATTTCAAGCATCATTTAACCTTTTCAATAAATAATATCTTAATTTCAATTCTGTATTGAATAAAATTCATTAATATGGCTCATCATCATGTTATGATGTAATTATGAAGTAATATTTGCTATTCATAATAAGCAGTATTAAATTTTTTTTGCAATATATGATGTTATGAAAAAAAAGCTAAAAAAAAATAAAATAGGTACTTTAGATGAAATGTGGGTTAAAGCTCTAGCCTTATTATATGAAATAGTAAGGTTTTTATTGGTTAAGTCTTGCTAGCCACTGAACAAATTTAGTTCTCCAATGTACCACGGTCCTATGATGTTTTCAGGCTATTTTACTGTCTTCTACCTCCACCCTACATGCAAATTCATAGCCCCTAGGGGCCTAGATGCCTAAATAACAAAAACTATGAAAAATAATTTACCTGGTGTTCTGAGGGGTGTGTCGATGCTCTTGTATGAGGGGGCGGGGCTACCAGGGGTCATGTTGCTCTTGTATGAGGGGGCGGGGGACTCAGAGCCAGCGGTCAGGGTCACATCTCCGTACTGGGGAGGGAGGTCAACCTAGGGGAAAAAAGTTTGGGTTTAGTCCCTTTCGTGACAACGCCTCATAAGGGGCGTTTCGTCGTATTTTTACAGTAAATTTTCTCCTATTTCTAGCCACTGCGGGGCAAATTGCCCAACCCCGCGGGGCAATCGCCTAACCTAACATAACTCAAAATAACCTTTCAAAAGCTACTGTGAAATTGCGACGAAACGCCCCTTAAGAGGCGTTGCCACGAAAGGGACTATACCCAAAAGAAGAGTTTAATATTGCTTTCATAAACATTAGAATACTATAATGACAACATCTATAAAAACGAAGCACATGAAATGAGTTAATATTGAGATGTTTTTCTTATTATTTTGTGTCTGATCGTGCAGGGAATTTATTTTCCCAAAATTAAGTGAATATGATTTTTTACCATACATAAAATTGTTGTCAAAAAGCAAAATTTTTAATTAAGTTTTTAAAAACTGTACTTAAATGTTTTAAAAACAATCATACGAAGTTTAAAATTGATAGGGCAATTACGATATAAGCTTTCCGTTTAAGAAACACAGACGTGCTGACAGTCTCTAAACATCTAGAAAAGCTTCGCATTTAAAGTATTGTGAAATACAAAATTAAACAATTTTTCCGTCATTAACCTTTTAATTTACTATCATAATCTTAAAATTGGTTTAATGGTCCATGGATCATATCATCATGGACGTTGACATCGCAGAAAATCAGGGATCTCAAGGGATAAGACATACAGTCCACAATTATGATGAACAAAAGTATTATTAGTAGTTAAAGAGCCTCAGCTTGGATAACTAGAGTATACAAGATAAAAAGACTTTTGGGACCAGTATAATTTACAGTCTAAATTCCAATTCCTTCCTCCATAAAACAGGGTACAGAAAACACAAAATACTAAATAAAATGGCTATGACTATCCTCTGGGCTGTTCTTATTACCTTGATGACAGCAATAACGGGTTCCTTTGAAGCTGCGGCAGCTTCCAACTCTTTGGCTTCAGCAGCTGTCAGCTCTCTACCAGCTACTTCGGATGGCTTGGACAGCTGAAATAATAAAAATAAATATACATATTGTTTGACTAAAGTTTTCCATTTTTAGGATGCTTTGCATAGGTCCCAGGATGGATTCAGGAGATTTTATTTCAAATTAAAACCTTGGGATGGTTTGAGGCTATTTTATTGCACTACATTATTTGGCTATATTTTATTAAACCATACACCTACTTAACTATAAGTACTCGTGCATTAATAATAAAGTATGAAAAGATAAAAAAGGAGAAATTGACAAATATGTATTTTGTAGTATGGCAAGTTCGGTTTATAAAAGCACTAATTAAGAGTTACTGCTTCATACTCCCCTTTCCCAATTATGATACGTAAAATTTAAGTAATATTTTTCACCCCTACTCTCTATAATGCAATTGTCATCAATCTAAGTACAGTACACAAAAACTGATCAATTTTCATTAAAACTAACGCAATTCCAGTTTGATAATTCTGAGCAATGCAATTGCAGAAAAATATATTATTTTCTTGCCTTTAAAATTGCACTTTTTAATGTCAACAAGAATTGATTGTAAAATTTCACATTTTCTTGAAATACTTGAATTGTAAAAGACCTTGAAAGAAATCAAATGGTATCAAAAAAGAATTTTGGAGAAAGTTTATTTGCGTTTTTGTTGCAATTAGTAAAAATGGCGGGAAATTTTGGCGCCAAAAAATTTGGCGGGAAAAAAGTTACCTTCTGTGTTCTGATGACAAGAGACTTGATCTTCTGCTTGGGAGCGGCTGAGGGAATAACAAGGCACAGCCACACAGAGAAGATGATGCCGAGGGCGATGGTGGCGGCGGTCAGCCATCTGGGGACACCAACATTAAGGTGGGCACATGCCAACCAATCCTTCAGAGGCCTAAAACAGAAAAATATTAAACTCAAGAATAATATGTCTCTTTGACTGAAAGGAAACCAATCTTCTAGTAGCTACTAAAAAAATCATTAGGTACTTAAAGTTGGCAAACCTGTCCAAAAGAGCAAAAATGTCAAAAGAAGTTGACATCTCTGGTTTGCAAAGCCGGAATTAGACAATATAAAAGTGGTTGAAATTTTGTGTCATCTTGTGGAACAGACACTCTCGCTGTGTATGGTGATACAAAAAGCCAAGTCATAACAAAAGATTGTTAAAATGATTCCTATGCTATACTATGCCTTCTTAAGAGTATGGAAATAAAGGGAGGAAGGAGGCATTGTAAATTACACTTGTACCCAAAGTTTAACAACCAATCCCTTCCATTCATTGGTTCAAAAACCTTTACATGCTTTATGGTTGGTTTTAAACTAAAAGTGTCCAAACTCTTATTCTATAGAAGGAAATTTTGTATAACATCATTGGAAATGTACATCAATTTCATTACTTGAGAACTCCGATGAAAATAACTTGGCATATAGGAGGCATAGTAAATCATGATGTTCAGTCGGGGCTTAGAGACAAATGTCAATGTATCAAAAGGTTGGTTGTCTGTAGGGAATACGACAATAAATAGAC
Source organism: Acartia tonsa (assembly GCF_053477335.1). NCBI lineage: Eukaryota > Metazoa > Arthropoda > Copepoda > Calanoida > Acartiidae > Acartia > Acartia tonsa. Next base: position 62,121,394 of record NC_137260.1, on the reverse strand, counting down.
ATGATAACAAGAGTATCCAAGTAACCCCGAAGATTATCAAAATAAATATGTTTACAAAATATAATCCTTTGATATTTTGTAGCACCACATTATATCTTTTCACTGATACGGAAATAACTCGTCTAGTAATGGTTTCATTGATTAGAGAATCACAGTACGTTTTCTTTACATAAAAGTCCAAGAAAGAACTGTGATTCTTTAAATAAATATAACTTAGGAAACCATCCTAAATATAAGACTATAAAGACAAAAAGTTCCTTATTTAAGTCTTAGATAAATGCCATATAATTAGACAGATCATGGCTGTAGTAATTAAAATTTACACAATCAGACAAAGCAGATAATGTTATTTAAAGGACAATTAGGTATAAAAGCATGGTATAATAGTTAATAATATAGCAATCAATACAATGCACATAGGGGCAACAAGGGGCAACAATTCACCACCCCCCAATCAAGTTTTAAACATTCTATGAGTATTAGCATACCCAATGTACATCAGGTTTCAAAGGAATCGTAAAAATACGCTTTTTAAGTAAGCATTCTAATGCATGGAAGTCAAGAAATGCAAAAATTTTCTTACAGAAAAAGGCATACTTTTTGTGTTTCACCAACAATTTTAAAAGTATTATAAAATCTCTTAGAATTAACGTAATTAGACAAAATAACTTCTGATGAGTCATGTATTACATATATTTTGACAGTATAAAAGAAAAAAACACAAATTGAAGAAATTAGTCCTAAATAATTATAGTTGAAGTCAAGATTTTAGTTTTTTTTTGTTTGTTTTTTAATCAACATTTAAGTAGACAGTATCAGAAAACATGTTTTCACCGGGTGCCACCGGCTAAAAAAGCGATATTTGATTACCAAAAGACATATTATAATCGCCAGTACTGGTTTCATTTACCCCCCCGCGCCCCCGTAGGGGTTTTTAGCGCGTTTTCTGAGGCTGGGTGCACGAAAACTTTGTTAGGAAATTCTTTTAAATGCGCTTTTAAAGTCAAAATGAAAGATGTAATACATATAGATAAAAGACGCAAAAACATAGTTATAAGAAATATTTATTTGATTAGACTTTGAATTAAAGTTGATAATAAATATTTTCAAGTTCTATTGCACTAAATGATGGAGACGGGAGGAAGGGGGGGAAGGCTAAACCTAAATCTAAACCTTTTTATGTTTGATGTTTTAATGTAACTGAATAATCGTTTCTATAGATTAGTACAAATATCAGGATCTAAAGGGATAAGACAAAGGCCAATAAATTGTTGTACATCCCCAATGATAATACATAAAATTACCCCTTGTGTAGATTAAAGTTAGTAGTTAAAACGTTTGAACACACAACTTTAAAACTTTGGGGACTAGTGTTATAAACAGCCCAATGTCCCCTACCTCACTGCGGAAACGTAAAGTTAATATGCAAATAACGTGAGGTTCTTATAATCATTCTAAATTGGAATTAGCAAGTAGTCTATCTGTCTGTCTATTAATAATGCTTTGTTTTTAAATTATGTAGTTACATGGTATTCATGTTTAACATCAGCAGTTTTATTTAGAAAGGGAGGGGACTGTTAATTACACTAGTTCCCAAACTTCAAAGTTTTATAATAACGTTTTTATATTCGTTAGCATAAGAACTTCAGGAAATTTAATTGATTTTTTATTGGTTGGTTCATTAAGATGAGTGTCAAAACTTTTCAACCACTAATTCTCATCTACAGACAAATAATTTTGTAATATAATTAATTAAGTATGTATTTATTAAATATGTATCAATATTGGGGATGTACATATTAATCGGTTATTGTTTTGTTCCTTAGATCCCTAGGTGTTAATATACAAAGTAGCTTGATGTCTGTTTGTCTGTCCGCCCATCCCTGAAGATCTCGCTAACCACTAAATCGATTGAATTCTACTCTTCAGGGAATATATCTACTGGTCCTGTGGTTGTTTAAAGCTCTTTTTCAAAAATAAAAACTCCCAATTTTTTTTCTTCATATTTCTATAATTAGGGTCGGCCCGTCCGTACGTCTGGTACAGTTAGCCCTTTTACTTAACCTAAATAGGCTAGAATTGTCCTATCGATCTCAAACTTTTCATGCTGATTTCTACAACAGTTAGGTACGACTTAGAAAGCACAGCAACTCTATAATCGTTACCAGAAAGTCCGTACATCCATTTATAACAAGCTGACTTTTACTTTTTTGACAACAAATAATGGTTTTGAATGTTAAAAATATCCTATTCATCTGATTTTTTGAATACTGATTCCTATTTCAATAAGGTGTAATGTTATAAGCGAAGCATCTCTATAATTTAGTCCTAAAAACGTCAGTATGTCCTCAAACAGTAACATGTATTTAATCAGTTTTAATTACAATTTTGTATAGACATGCATTAATATTCAGTTCTGACACTTCACAAGTGTTAATGTTCGTTTGTCCTTCCATTTCAGAGCTTCTTTCATGGATGTTGTCATCCTTGTTTAATTACCTCTTGGGGCAAATCCCCTAGAGGCTAGGGGCGAAGCCGCTAGTATACATATAAACAGTAAACAAGAATCATAATATCATTATAAATATAGATATTAGTTAATAAAAATTTATGTTAATCATGCCCACATTTATAATGGATTTATTAAACATAAAAATAAAGTGAAACTTGTAGCTTGCTAAAATAAGGATCCCCATACACCCCCATTTACACCATCCCCTCCCCTCCTACTGAAATGGATTCCATGACCCCAAATTTGACACTTTAAACACTAAAATCGGACTACAATTGACATAGTTACACTTTAAAGGGCCCAAAAAGCTAGTGATAGGGTAGCTGCGCTACTAAAAAATTTTCATATTGCTCTGATAACCAAAACCTCTAATTAGACATTTTAAACACGAAATTCAAGATAGTTGATGGATAGATAGATGGATAGATATTTAGATGAATAGATAGATGATTAGATATATGGATAGATAGATGGATAAGTAAATGGATAATCAGATGGATAGATGGATAGATAGAGGGATAGATTGATGGATGGATAAATTGATAGTTAATAAAATGACCTTTATCTCCATGCTCCTTTTAAATGACAGAAAAAAACATAAAAACAAATTTGTTTGTTGTTAAATTACCTACAAAAAAGTATAAAATGAAATTTTTGTGAGATGAATTTTAAGGGTACTAAATAATTAAATCCCCTTTTTGGTTGATTTGCCCCAATGTGCAATGTCTAAAGCTATCTATTAAGCTATCGTATTATACAAAAAAAATTTCTGAACTAAAAATCTTGTCCGAATGGGTTGTACTTTTTAGGAAAGATTTTTAAATGTCTTTAATAAATGAAGACTAGATTTTCATAGCTTTTGGAGCAGAAATAATAATTCAAATATCTTTTTGTAAAAAGATTAACTTAGTCTTTGTCAGTTTTTGGGAAAATGTTTAAAACCGTGTAATCACACAAGGATAAAAATATGCATCAATGCTTAGTTTAATGATTAAGTTGATGAAAAACTAGTTAGAAATCAAAAAACATAGGTAACCTTTTCTATTAATAAACCCTTCATTTAAAGGCGTAATAGAATAATAATAAGTGACATAGAATTTAAAAACAAAATTGGTGAAAAATCAGTTTTCAATTATAAGATGCTTTCAATCGAACCTATTTCTTAATTAATGAACCCTTAGGGGATCTTTAACCTTTAATTAACCTAAACTTGAATAAAAATAAAATTCTTTCCAAAAAGCTTTTTGTGGTCTAAATTCGATATTAGTAAAACCGTCATTTTGGGAACTAAATAGTTTTATATACAATATTTATTTTACAATCGGTCGTTAAAAACCACACATTTAAAAAAGTTTTCCTTTAATTTCATCAATTTTCTCATAGTCTTTTGTTTTCCCTTGTGTATACATAATTTTGGAAGCAAAGATAAATGAATTCATTTTTTCAGTAAAAAAAATCTTTTTTACTAACGCTTGTATGATGACTGACTACATATAAGATGTAATTCTATTCAGAAGAGACATTAAAAGATCTTGCAGGGGAGACATTTCACTACAAATACCCTGATATACAAAGTTTTAAAACACTTTGAATCTTATTCATTGGCTCAAAACTTGTAACCAATAATTGGGTCATGTGAAGGAAACGAAGTTGTGGGTATTGTATTTTCACAGTGGCCTTTGAAAGGTTATTTTAGGTTAAGTTAGGTTAGGAGATTCTGATTCAACCGCAGGGTCAGAGCCCCCCGCAGGGGCTAGAAATAGGCAAAAAGCTACGCTGAAAATATTGTGAAAAACGAAACCCGCAACTTCGTTTCCTTCACATGACCCCAATAATTTAAGGTACAGAAGGAGTTATTTTGATTACCATCAATTTGTCGACAATTGCCTAATAACTTAATAATACCGCAAAAATAATATTTTTATCTGATTAAGTTCATTAATTAGCAAACAGTTTTGAACTTTATCAGAGTAATATTGATAATATTTATTTGAATCAGTTAAAATATAAATAGATATCATATTTCAATTAATATCTTAATGCTTTATGTACAGAAGAATTAATGCAGTTTATAGATACATATATACTCTTATTATTTAATTGAAATCATAAATATTTCCCAAATTTAAAATTACAAAAAAAACTTCTATTATGTCTGTGTTAGTTTATAACTGTAGAGACCTAATTAATCAAAATATAATTATAGAGTAAACAGTGAAACACTGTTTTTTTTTAACATGGATTTTAGGGGATGATAAATGATGATAAACAAAATTTCCCCTGCTGTGTAGGTTTAAACTAATGGATAAAAGTTTGAACACTACAATTTTGGAACTATCAACCAAAATTCAATAAAAGTACCCATGAATAAGATAACGTAGTTATAATACTTTGGGTATTAGTGTAATTTACAGTCCAATGTCCTCTCCCTCCCTGATATACCAACAGTAGGACGCCATTTATAAAATAAAACAGACAGACGGACAATAAAATGCTTCCCATTCTTGATTTAACACCTTAACATTCTTATTCAAAATTCATCTGTAAAAAAGCAAAATTTTTGTTTATCGTCTCAAGTTGAATTATTTTTACCGCTATCCTATCTAAACAGAGAAAAGAGAGTAAAATAGTAAGGATAAAGCTTATGGTAAATTACAAAAAAAAGGGGGGGGGGGGGTTTTAATGCAACCATCTCGTAATCAATGATTAAATGGCACTTACAATTCGAATTTCGATCTAAAATTTTGCATGAGTAATCCTTGGTAGGTCTATTTTCCCTAAATCGAACAAAAAGTTGGAAAAAGTAACGGCTGGCGGCTCAGCCGTTAAGCCGGTTTTTGGCTATTTTCAGGGCAAATCCATTATTAATTACGGAGAAATCAACTTTTTAAATGCTAGTTTTTAATTATTCGGTCTAAAAATGATAATCTTGGCATTTTATAGCTTCTACCAGCCTTTTTAAGTCGATTATAGCTGTTAAACAGCTGGTACTAGAAATTTTTAATAAGTTTATTGGTGTTATTATCGATAATTTTGCCCTATAAAAAGCCCCTAAACAGCTAAACGGCTAAGCCGGCAGCCGTTAGCCGATACTTTTCCAACTTTTTGTTCGATTTAGGGAAAATAGACCTACCAAGGATTACTCATGCAAAATTTCAGATCAAAATTCGAATTCTAAGTGCCATTTAATCATTGATTACGAGATGGTTGCATTAAAAACCCCCCCTTATTTCTTAAAGATAGTGGTTTTAGTAGGCAGAAAGGGAACGTTAAACTGTTCTATAAACACATTCTCTCATTCGTTAATTCGAACTAGATGTGTACAAACATTTCCACCAATAAAAAATCTACAGACGAAGTAATTTTGTGTGATTCCTTAAGATGCTTGGATCTTAGGTTTCATATTACCAGGTAATTAAAAAATGGCAATTACCTTTTAAAGTTTCAAATCAAAACATTACTTATTTTGAGGATTATTTGTATTAGATCAAATTCCCATCCCTTTGTTTCTAAGTGAGAGAGGAGGAATATACGAAGACCCGTTATGGGACATAAATGTACACAATTTACTGACTCTCACTCTCTTTTTTTAGTAGCGTGGCCACTCTATATAATCATATAAAACTGTCCGTTCAACCGTAACAAGGACATTCTTTTGCTCATATTTAAGTAGAACATGAAAATTAAAGCATAAGACACAAAATTAAACACCACTCCAAATTGATAATAAACAAAATTACCCCATATGTAGAGAAAGAGATCAATTTTAAGCCAGCGAATAAATGTATAAATAAACGTTGGGTACCAGAATTATTTACAGCCTAGTGTCCCTATCCCACCCCCTGATAAAAAATTATAACAGCAAATATACAGATAAACTCTTACAATAGAGTAGCTGTGATTTTAATCTTTCTTGTTTTAACTTTTATATCTCATTTGCTTGTAATAAAATTGAACAATCATTTCCAAATTTAACATTAACATGACTTTAATTGTTAAATAAACAGATCTATAGTATAGATGTATATACAGACAACTACCTCCCTTTCTTTTTCAACGACCTCTTTTGTCCGCTTCTAAATTATTTTCTGCTTCTTGGCTATGTTAATATATAAGCGACATCATTGGTTGATTTTCAATGACCCAATAGAAGGTGGTTGCGATGGGGAGATACAGTTATTTAACCCTTTCTCTCTCTAGTGTTTTACTCTAATGTTAAATAAAAGCATACTTTTATATGAACTTACTGTAAAAAGTGAAAGGACAATATAATTAGATTGTCATTTCTACCATGAGCGCAGCTGCCATATATAAATAATGTATGTCCGTCTGTCCATCCGTCGGTGTATCTTAGATTAAATAATTGTATTTTAACGGATTTTTAAAATTCAAAAAGTCGATTGTCCCGCATTTCTTAAATTGACAATACATTGATGTACATTGTACATTGTACATCCCCAATTATGATCAACAAATCTGTGCCTTTCATAAATAAAATAATTGATGAAAAATCTAGTTTGTACGTCCCAATTAAGATTTATATTCAGCAAGTTTTTTTTTAGCAACGAATGAGAAAACGTGTTTATAAACTTAATAAGCTGTACTTAATAAATTGTATCGTCCTAGCGATAAAACTAAATTATTGAAGGATTGATTTAATAATCGATATATTATTACTTGGATGTTGCACCAGATTTTCATGTACTCTAATAAAGTGATACCCACAGCTGGCTAAAATAACGATAAACCACATACAATAGCAATCTAAATTTACGACAAATTTTACCCTGTCAATATATCCACGTATATATCCTTTATCCATTTCTTTAACACAGTATAAAATAATCAAATCATAATTAATCCAACTGACAAAAAAAATAACATTTATATCAAGCATTACTTTTCCGGTTTAAAATAACAAATAAATGAACTATAATTACTTAGGTTTCTGTTATTATTCAAATAACACACAAGTGCCAAAAAAATATGTACTACGTCTAAATACAAAATTAATTAAAAATAAAATAGAAGTTTTATACCAAAGCACGTTATTAGTTGGCTGAAAACTTGGGGTACTTTATTGGATTTTGAGTCGTAGATTCAAAACTTATAGTGTCCAAACTTTTCAACCAATAATTTAGACCTGCAGTAAGGATAATTATGTTTATATCATGGGGGATGTGCAAAATTTAGCTTATCCATTAAGATCTCTGTAGAACAAGAATAAGTTTGCCAATTAGAAGCGCAGCAATAACAAGCTTGCAAATTTGCAATGATTCTTTTAGCAAGCATTGCCAATAAATCTCTAATAATAACATTTTTTATTGGATAGACTTTTGACTTTTAAGTTAAGGAATATTTTGGCTTTGAATTTAAAACTTACTTTACAGTTTGTTTATTTAAATTGTTTAACACCGTATAGTAATAAAGCAATTAATAGTAATTAAGTTAATTGTAATTAAGATAATAACTTAGTCAACACGCAAAAATGCAAGCATTTATGCATACGTTGATAAGCATTTTGTCTTTTTAAGTCTTGGTCTAATCTAACATTATTTTGATAATAAAATTACAGTTAAACAAAAAATATTTGAGGACTTGTTAAAACTAAAAGTAAATAATTAGGCCAGTATTGTCATTAAAACAATGCATTTGACATTTTTTTCTGACTGACATATCAAAGTATTAAATACGGGGTCGAGTTTACTTGTAGGCTGTACAGCTTATGATGTTGTCTCACAGAAAGTTTAAAAATATGTAAGTGCTGTAACTTGTTTTTGTATCAATCCATTCATTTAGATCTGATGTTTGTCGATTTGATTTGTTTTTTTTTGTGGTCAAATATGCATATATACTTATAGCTGTTTTCCCCCTATCCTCTAGGGGATGGATAAAATAGCCTAAAACCAACCTACAATCTAGCTAGGTGTACAAAATATGAAATTTCCCTTGTAACCACCAGTAAAGAAAATGTTTTGATACCATATGCCGCCGATAATGAAATAGTACGCAACGGATTTCAAGTATTGACATTAAAGTTTATTTCAAGTATTGACATAAGGGTTTATGTCGAGTATTTAGGAGTCTTCAAATTTTTAGGCCGGATTCGGATTCCGGATTCTTTAAAGAATCCGGAATCCGTCAAAAAAGTGGCGGATTCCTTGCGGATTCCGGATTCTTATTTTTGGCGGATTCCGGATTCGGATACCGGATTCTAGCAGTATTTTAAAAGGATCTTTAAAAAAATTTAAAAAATTTAGTGCTACATAAGTCCTATAATTTTAGCATAGCAATTAAGAATCTGTAATCCGCTATTAAAAATCGGATTCCGGATTCGGATTCCAAAATTGCCTAAAAATTGGGCAGACTCCGGATCCCGGATCCGGATTGTCAACCCTAGAAATATCAACCAATAATAGACTTCATTGGTACGTCAGTCTGTGAGTAATGCTATCAAAGACATTTATCTAATCTATAAATGCTTTATAGTTTTCTATTATATCATATCATTCTCTCTTTTTTATTTCAACACTGAACATCTGCTCCACTACTATGTCCGTTTGTCCTTCCATGACTTTTTTGTTTCGCTATTTATGAAGGTTGTCATCTTTGTTCATTTCGATTCGTCAGACTTGAACTAGACTGAGTTAGATAAAATTTAAATTAAGATTTGAATTGTCCATTTCGTCTAAGGGGGAATAAAAAAACTTTAGAAATAGTTATAAACATTGGACACTTCTAGTTTAGAACCAACCAATTAAAATTTAAGTACCCAAAGAACAAGTTATTTAAAACTTTGGGCACCAGTGTAAATTACAGTTTAGTATCCCCTCCATACAGGACACAATGTAATTTTGCGTCAGATAACACTTGATGCCCCCCGCCCCCTTCTGATTTTTTCTAGAATATAATTGTCTACAAATACAGTCTTTGTTACTTTTTAACAATCATTGCATGTCGTAGCATAAACCTTAAGTTTAAAAACGCAAATTAACATAAAAAATTGTTCTGAATAATTTAGTAAGTCGTCTAATTTTATGCAGTTTCAATGTTTTGTTTATTTCAAACTTTTGGTGTTCCATGATTAAAATTATGCACAAAATTATTTTTACTAATAGTTACAACCTAGGATCTAAAGTGGGGAAGGGGTTGGTTTTTCTAAAGAGGGGTAGCTCATGACCCCATCCCCCGTAAAATAGCCTAAAGCAATGGTGCGACGCATAGAGAAGTCCCTGATAAGAAGAGCTTAATCGGAGCTGTATCTTAAGCTTCATACGGATGGACAGACAGACATCCCTAATTTATAAAGATTCACATTGAGAATTTTAAGGACTTATTCTTCTATTTTGACTTGGATACAAAAAAAAGAATCTATTTAAAGTTATTTCAATAAACCAGTTGTATATAAGGTTTATTACTGCGGTTATTTCATTTCAAATACACAATGGTACTACTAAAATTTTTATTGGGGCAAAATTTAAAAAAAAATGTTTTAAATCAATTTTTAATATTAAATAAAAAAGTCAATTCTAGTACCTATAATATTGTCTTTGGTCCCAAAAATCATTCAATATAACCCACTGTTTGCCTTTACAAGAGATAAACTAATAGGTCCATTTTTGGGCATTTCAACCCACTGTGCGCGCTAATCTAAGAGAAACTAAGTTCCGCATCAGCAAATGATCAGTTTACACTGTGTTCATACATTGTTGCTTTAATTAAAGCAAACCAAAAAAAAAAATAAAAAAATCCCAAAGTTGGATCAAAAACTTTGAGTAGTTTTATTTAATTTTGATTGTTTGGTTCCAGACTAGTGTGTCCAAACTTTTCAACCAATATACTTTAATTAAAAAAGAGACAAGTATCTTATTACCATTGGGGATGTATATATCAATCTACTTCCATTGTCTAAAGGACGCCCAAGGGGGGTGGGGGTAAAGGAGTGATTACCCCCCCCCCCCAACGAAATAGTTTTCATTTTAACCCCCCCCCCCCATTTAAAATTTACCCCTGCCAACAGATTTCAGGAAAGGGGGAAATTTTACCCCCTCCCCCCAAATAAAAAAGCTTGGGCGTCCTTGCATTGTCTTATACCTTAAATCAAGAAAGGCAAACGGTTTCCTTAATCAATAAATAAATCTATCCAACAAAATAATTTTGGATTGTAAAAACATCTTTTTATCTCTCTCTTAACTTTCAATTTATAAAAACGACCTTAATTTGACATTAAGCAGAAAGATTACAATCGTCCATTTGTTTGCGAAGCTACTCTTTTAAAATACTTAAATGGGCAATAATTTTGTGTACACCCCCAACGAGGATAAATAAAATAAATCCCTCTATAGATAGAAATTATCGTATCATGGAAAGAAAACGAAGTTGTGGGTTTCGTCGTATTTTCACAGTTGCCTTTCTCCTATTTCTAGCCCCTGCGGGGACATCATTAACATTTACCTAACCTTACCTAAAATAACCTTTCAAAAGCTACTATGACTCCCGCAACTTCGTTTTCTTTCCATGACCCAAATTATCTGTAGAAAAGTTTAGATACTACTAACTTAAACCAACCTATCAAGACTTATTTAAATACCCAAAGTTTTTAAGCCAACAAATGAAAGAACGTATTAATAAAACTTTGGACACTATATAATTTACCGCCCAATGTCACCTCCCTCCCTGATTACAGATATAAAAAAGAGGTCTATGATTTAATTAAAACAAATTAGGACATCAAACAATACAAAGTAGTTTTTCTGTTTAATTAGCTACTAGTCCTTCCTTCTAAATGAATCCATGGCTAATTTTCTGCTGAATTAACTACCTGACCTTTCTTCTAAATGAATCTATGGATATTTTTCTGTTGCATTAGCTACTAGATCTTTCTTCTAAATGAATATGGATTTTTTTTTCTGTTGAATTAGCTACTAGAACTTTCTTCTAAATGAATATGGATTTTTTTTTCTGTTGCATTAGCTACTAGAACTTTCTTCTAAATGAATCTATGGATATTTTTCTGTTGCATTAGCTACTAGAACTTTCTTCTAAATGAATCTATGGATATTTTTCTGTTGCATTAGCTACTAGAACTTTCTTCTAAATGAATCTATGGATATTTTTCTGTTGCATTAGCTACTAGATCTTTCTTCTAAATGAATCTATGGATATTTTTCTGTTTAGTTAGCTACTAGATCTTTCTTCTAAATGAATCTATGGATATTTTTCTGTTGCATTAGCTACTAGATCTTTCTTCTAAATGAATCTATGGATATTTTTCTGTTGCATTAGCTACTAGATCTTTCTTCTAAATGAATCTATGATTATTTTTCTGTTTAGTTAGCTACTAGATCTTTCTTCTAAATGAATCTGTGGATATTTTTCTGTTGAGTTAGCTACCTGACCCTTCATCTAAATGAATCTATGCACATGATGAAATTCGCCTTTTCTAACCTTCAAATTTACTGTAAACTAATGATTAATTTCAGGGAGGGAGGTGACAATGGATTGTAAATTATAATGGTATCCAGAAATTCAAAACGTTTATAACGTTGGGGACTTTTATTAAATCTTGATTTGGTTGTCCAAACCTTGCCACCAATCATTTAAATTTTGTTTATTGGTGCTGTATGTCAAATTATTATTCATTGTCCCTGGATTCCTTTTAGAATTGACAGGATTAGATAAACTTGGTGACTCATTTAGGTTGAATAAATTCTTAGTTGTTAAATTCAAGTGTACAAATGCAGGTAGGGAAAGGAAAATGAATGATAAAGTAATCTTTTTCCTTAAATATTGGTTATAGAAATGGGTGCATATTACTTCACGAATAAGTATTCACTGGATATAGCAAGTCCACTTAGAAATGAGTATACCAAAAGGGGGGGGGACTTTTAGTTTTGGTTTCAAAAAGTGTCACTTTCGCCCCCCCCCCCCTTTATAGGGGTTTGATCAGTCTAACCATTGCAATTTATTCGCATTGGATAACCTTTCTGCAAAGTTGCAAAGTTTACATTGGTCCTAAAGTCTTTAAGTAACTTTCCAATGACAGCATTGTAAATATCCTACAAAAGTTGAAATTCTACTGTCAAAATAAAGCGCAATACTACTCTTAGAACCATTTTTATTTATTTCTTGTTTGTACAAAGAAGGCATTAGGTTAAGATAAAGTAAATAAACCATAGGATGAATTTAAAAGTAAGTAAAGAAATATATAAAAAGTAAGAAATGGAATGTTTTAAGTTACACACCATTTACAAGATTAGCAATTATTAAAACTTATTTCTTTTTTAAATGATTGAGATCCCATAATTAACAGTAATGCTGTTAGATGGAAAAAATAATACATCCATGAATATCGGACACCTTAATCCTTTAAGACCAATGACAGAAAGAATTGTCTAAGATTGCAATGTTTAAGGATTAGAAAAGAAAAAGAAAGAACTGCATTTAAACCTTTTTTGAAGGTAAAGATCATGTTCAGTCTTAAACAAACGTTAAGATTTTTGTACAGTTTGAGAAAAAAATACTTCAAAAAAAACTGTAATTACAGTTTTAGAAAGTCTTTTTTTGAAGGTAAAGATCATGTTCAGCTTTAAACAAACGTTATTTTTGTCCAGCTCAAAAATACTTCAAAAGCAAACAAAGTTTAATTTTTTATTCAAAGCCCTTAGGGATAAGACAGTGAATGATAATTTAAATAACCTTTGAATATGATAATAAACAAAATTACCCCTTTTTTAGATTAAAACAAAAGTTCGGAATCTACAATTGGAATCTGAACTACAAAATCAGGATTATATGAATGTAACTGTTGAGATTTTATGTTTATAACTCTTTGGGCACCCGTATAATATACAGTCCAATGTCCCCTCCCTCTCTTATCAAAGCGGAAGCCGTACTAATTAAGATTAATCCAGTAGTAATAAAAACAGATATCCATCTTAGTTTCATAATTTTTCCCACAACAAAAATAAAATTTTCACATCCTAGTTAATTAAGATTATTCTTCTAAAAAGCAGCCTTGAATTTAAACCATAAAACTCCCCAAAAATTGTCTTCCATCCATCTTTTTATTATAAATTAGAATGACCACAAAAATACCCCAAATATTAGAGCTAAAATCCATCTTATTAACAATTTTAATAAGGTCCATAAGTAGCGGAAAAAGATTGCTTGTCTTATCTTACACATGGACACAAAAATGTACTGAATTATATTATACTAGCGGCTTTGCCCCAAGAGGTTAAATCAAACCAATTTTTCGTATTTTAGATTTAAAAGAAAAATTTTTTAAAAATTTTTGGGGTGAAATTTTTTTTTGGGGGGGGGGGTGTAGTCGACCCCACTATTTTAATTTTAATTTTAAAAAGAAAACTTTTTTTTGGGGGGGAGGGGGTTGTGGGGTGTCCCACTCCCCAACAAAATAGTTATAAACCTTCCCGGGACCTATGAGAAGCTACCCTGTAAAGGAGAACCCGATCGGTTCAGCGGTTAGCGAGATCCTTCGCTACAAACAAACAAACTGTTTTGGATAAAAAATGACTTTTTACACTGAGTAAATTGAATTACTCCTCTTAAATTTTACTCTATGAAAAAAGTGTACGCTGTTTAAAAATGCCTATAAAATCAACATTTTTATTTAAAAATTCATTTTTAGCTTAAAATGTAAAGAAAATGGTCGTTTCTAAGAAAGTAGAAAAATCGAATTTTCAATGAATTTTTCACAAAAGTACATTCTTAAAAACCGGTTTTCTAAGTAAACAAACAAAGGTATAAAAAGTAAGAGTACAACAGAATCTTTAGTAGTAGCACATTGTTTTTTAAGTAGTAGTAGTAGTAGTATCTCATTATTTGTCTTTAAAGTAGTAGTATTTTAATTGTCTTTTAAATAGTAGTAAACAGTAATTGTCTTTTAGAAACTAAGTACACATCAGAGATTTATTTGTGTTAGTTAGCTCAAATTATATCTAAGTTTAGTTTAAAGTCTGAGTATTTTAGTTTAATTCAGTTGTATTATAAGGCAATTTAATTGTATTAATGACTCATATTTGTAAAGGTCCTATTAAGAATTAAGAATTTAGGAGTAAACTGTATTGAGTGAACCTAGTGGATAAAAGTGTAACTAATAACCAATCCTCTACAGAAAGCCCCATGCCTGCAGCTAATTGGTAAGTAGAATTTTAACATTTAACAATTAGAGTATTTTTTCTTCTGTGAACATTGAACAATAAGTAGATATTTAACTATTTAAAGCATATTTTTAGCTTAAGTCATTGTTTTAAAACAATTTATTGAGCCTGAAATCTAAAGAATTAGCTATTATTTTAAGTAAAATTGTGTTAACTTTTAAACACACATGTATTTTGTTATTATTTTGTGATTTCTTCATAATATTGGCGAACTGCTCCGTTTGCTATATTTATTAGGAAATTGTAGGGTTTTAGTCAAAATATTAGTCAAAAAGGTTATGGAAATATCATTTTAAATTGTTTAACATATTATTTGTTATAGTTCAACAATGGTTAGAACTACTGCAGTTGGAAGATTTTCATCAAACCTACCTATTTTATTGTTGTTAAAAGTTTGTTATTGGATTAATTTATTGTAAATACACATAATGTAAAGACAAAAGTTTTATTTATTTAAATTCTGGTATTCAAAATTATAGGTGTTCTATTGTGGTAAGCCGAAGCGTTTCAGCTCACCGGTTGCGAGTTCGAATCCAACGAGCCCTAGCCTTGAAGTATTCTACCAAAACAAACTAGCAGGATTTAGTCATACAGAAATTATATATTTAACTGAATACATTTACAATGGATGGTTACTATATATATACAAATAGATTATAACAATAGGTTAGGTTTGAAGGGGGTGTGGGAGACAAGGGCGTAGCCCGCGGCGGTAGACAGTCTGTGGGGGTAGCTGTGGTAAAAGGGGAGGCACCATCTCCCGGTTGTATAGTTGCATGAGGGGCGCGTGATTGCTGCGTGTCCGTGCCCCTCCCCTATTTAGCCAGTCCAGTTTGACCGCTGCGCAACGGGGTCATCTGCGGTCATGAGGTGAATGGTGATATAATAGGATTAGTGCAGAAGGCTTGACATGATAAGCCACTGCATAGCAACTCTGTAAACTACCCGTCCGTCTGTTGCCGTATTACCACAACCTCCCCTTCAAGGGCTGCGGGGCTCCCGAGCCACCAGGCCTTGAACCTGGGGATACGGCAGCCTCTGTCTGCGAACGACAACATCTTCCTGGGGCACAGCTCGGTGCAGGACAGCTCTGGCTATACAGGCTCCGCGGGACACTCGCTGCTCGGTCTGGCTGTGGTTGGATATCAGCATTGTCAACTCCCGGTTGGCTTCCAGCCGCGGGTTGGCGACAGCCAGGCCCCGTCGTTGGAAGTTTGGCCTTGTTTGCAGGACTAGTTCTGTCTCGGCTGGTAACTGAACACGGAGGCCTAGGCTCACTCTAGAGGCTCCCAAGGGGGGAACAACGATGGAGGAAGGCGCGTAGAATTCCATGGGGGCGCCTGCCTGGTCCAGGTTGCTCGGCCTCTTAGCTCCCACTCGGATGGGGACAGCTGTCATCAGTAGGGGACACATCGCTTCAGCTTCACCCTCTGGGGCCGCCACTTCCATCTCAGTGGCCGCTTCTCCTCCTGTAGGCTCGCTGCTGGCCGGCAGGGGCTCCATGTCAGCATCAGGGTTCCAGATTGCATCCCTAGGCGGTTCTGGGGCTGGCGGCGGCAGCGGTGGTTCGTTGGGATGGTGCTGCAAGTTCTCTTCTACAGGGTCACGATCCTGGCCGCTAGGCTGTGGGGCGGTGGCTGCCGGCTGGTACACTGGAAACTGTCCTGGGCCACTAGCTGGCAGCGCCGCAGCTCCGGCTGGCAGCTCCGTGGCGTCCTCGTCGCCGTCCAGGTTGCCTTGGATGTCTGTTGGAATCTGCTGGGCAGTTACATCTCCGGTGTATTTGCGCAGTCGGCCTACATGCGCGGTGATTTCCGAGATCTTGGCTGTTGGAGAGGCAGGTTTGATGACATAATGGACGTCTGTGGCTTGTCTCACTATCTTCCAAGGGCCAGTCCATCTCTTGGTAATCTTGGCTGACTTCCCTGGCACCAGGCGGGGGGCCAGATACCAGACCAGGTCTCCAACTTCGTACTTGGCCGTGCCTTCGTAGGCGGCCGCGCTTCTTCGGATGGTTCCCTCCTCTCCCTGCTGGATTGCGTCGTACACGGCATGGTATCGTTGCAGGAGAGCTTGGACGTTGGCTGGGACTGAGGCATATTCCGTGTCTGGCAGCCGGAGTACCATGTCCACCGGAAGCTTGGCCTCTCTCCCAAAGTAGGCCAGGAAAGGGGTCACGCCCGTGGATCTGCAGGCTTTGGTGTTGTAGGCGAAGGCAATGGCAGGCAAGTATGGCTCCCAGTTGTTGTCGTCTCTGTCCAGGAACAGCCGCATGCCTGTGTTGAGCGTCCGATGGAACCTCTCCACCCGGTTGGACTGCAGGTTGTAGGGCGGTGGATGTGTCAGGCCAATCTCGAGCTTGGAGGCCAGTTCCTTGAATACCTGGCCAGTGAACTCCATCCCATTGTCGGAGTGGATCTTCAGGGGACATCCGAATGTGGCCAGGTGGCGGTGCAGTAGGGTTTCAGCCACCGTGAGAGTGCGCTTGTTGGGGATGGCGTAGAGGCTGACAAACCGGCTGAACCCATCCTGACAGGTGAGGATGTAGCGGTTCCCGGCTGGTGTCTCTGGCAGGGGCCCCACCAGGTCAATAAACAGGACTTGCTGTGGATACCCCTGGCGGGAGGGCACGTGTATTCCTAACTTCAGCCTCTCCTTGGTGACCTTCTGTACACACTCAGGGCAAGTCTGAACCATCAGGCGGACATCACGGGACAGGTTGGGCCACCAGAAATGCATGGCGACGCGGGCAATAGTGGCGTCCATCCCAAAGTGCCCGGCCATGGGGGTCCCATGGGCCAGGAAAAACGCGTCCTGCTGGAGGGCCGAAGGCAGCAGGTATCTTGTCCTCTCCCCTGTCAGGGTCTGGTCGGTGGTGGTGAGGCAGCCATGCTCGTCGAGTCCCAGGGCTGCGAAGCGGCTGGCATACTGCTGCTCGTCCCGGTCCTTGCCTCGCAGCTCAGCCTTGGTTGGGGCCTTTCCGTCGGCCACCCACTGGCGGACACGGAGCAGGAGGGGATCCTGTGTCTGTGCCTCTAGGACTCTGGCCGGGTCCAGCCGTGCTGCGGAGGGTCTGCCAGCTGCGGGCTCGGCTCCCCTAGCTGGCAAAGGGTGTGAAGGTACTCAGCCTGCTCTGCTAATTCTTCGGCGGTGGCTGTCGGCATATTATCGTCCTCCCGGCGGCTGAGGGCGTCAGCATTGGTATTCTGGGTGCCAGGACGATGGCAGACAGTGAAATCTAGGGCCGCTAGCTCCTCCTGCCAGCGGGCCACCATCCCTGTGGATGTGTTCAGCGACTTCATCTGTAGCAAGGCTGAGGAATCAGTGTTGATCTGGAAACTACGGTAGGACAAGATGCCGTGAAATTTCCGAATTCCATACATGATGGCGGCCATCTCTCCCTTCCAGGATGGGTAGCGAGTTTCGGGGTCGGTTGTCTTGCGCCCCACGGCGGCAATGAGCCTCTCCTTGCCGTCCTGGCATTGGCTGAGTATGGCAGAGATGGCGCGGCTGCTGAAGTCTGTGGTGAGCTGCAACACGGCTGGTAAGTCAAACCTGGGTGGCGCTCAAACAGACATCGTTCTACTTTGTATTATAGATATGGGGATCATTTTTGTGACTGTTATTTCAAAACATAAAGATATGATAGGAGTTACAAAAAACAGACCGCCAAAGTAAAAACATTTACTAATTATAGAAAAGCTGTGTTATAAAACATTCTTGTAATTAAAATCTAAATTAAGTCACAATACTGTACAAGGACAAAGAAACATTGTTGTTAGCAAGATATTAAGGGTGAGACAATGGACGATAAATTGATAATACCTCCAAACAATGCTAAACAAAATTACCCGGCCCCTTCTGTAGATCAAAATTACTGGTTAAAAAGTTTTAACATTCTCAACTTATTGAAGTAAACAATTTAGAAATAAAAGTACCCAAAGTTTTTATCCTACAACTGACGGGATTTAAAACGTTGGGTACCAGTGTAATTTACAGTCCAATGTTCCCTCCCTCCCTGGTACTTAGCATCTTAATCCCAAGATTTTATATTTATTATGACTTCATTAATGCAATTCATTTGCATGGAAAGAGACAAAATTCCAAATTAATATTAAAAACTGAGGAATAATAAGGCATGGGTATGAGAACCATAAAATAGGATGGAGGGGACATTATGCTGTAAATTATGATGTTACACGTTATCACAATCTTTAGCTTAATAACTTTGGGGACTAATATTACATCTAGATTGGTTGGTACAAGCTAGCAGTGTCCAAATTTTTCCACCACTAATCTGTTTTCTTGACGAAATAAGTTATTTTGGGGGAGTACATCAATTTATCCACGTTTGTTTGCCCCAAGATCCCCCAAAAAAGATCATCAGTTTCTGAGTAAGTTTTATTATCTATTTTCAGAGGATTTTTATTTATGTTCTTGAACGTTAAAAGCTTTAAAAAGGATTCAGGGGCCATAAATCAAGAATATCCTTTTCATTTGATAAACTATTTTTTATCCTTTTGTTACTAACAATAGGTAATAAGATTTGATTTATAATTAGGATAAAATATCAAAATAAAGAAATGTATCATGATATTAGTAAGCCGAATTATTTTTATTAAAATTACTAGCGGTTACGCCCCTAGAGGCCTCCCGAGTCCCCACACCTTCAATAAGGACCTTATTTTTTTTTGATGGGGGGGAGGGTTTCTTGAGGCGATTTTTCTGGGGAAGGTAGAGGTACCCTCCCCCAAAATACTTATATATCTTCCCAGGACATATGAGAAGCTTTGTACAATATAATTCTAGCGGTACAGACATTTAGACATCATGTTACTTTTATATTAGGATTTCTGTAAAATGAGGATATCTTCTTTTGTAAAAAGGCATAATTCTTTTCATTCTACAGTATATAAATGTGTCTTTTAAAAGTATCTTTCAACCTTTTTTTTCTATTGCTTCGCGTTATAATGGTATCAAATGACTCTACATTTGTTTCTCAACCTCCCACTGTTTTTTTTTCTCTCTTTTATTTATCAATTCTTATCAGCTTGTTGTTTGCAAAATCTAGTTAATCTTAACTTCAGAGTACACTATAGGTAGGTATTTTATAAAACTTTCACAGATTTGAGGGATAAGACAATGGACTATGTACAATTATGATTAAAAATACCTCTTCTGTAGGTTAGAATTAATGGTGGAAATGTTTTGACACTGCTAGTTAGTAACCACCAATAAAGTTTTAACATTTATAAATCTTTGGATACCATTTCAATTTCCCCTTCCTCCTACCTTTAATATTATATTATTAAGATGTTACGCCTCTGCTAAAAAAAAGCTTAAAATGTACTTACAGACTCTCGCTGTTGCAGCTGACATCAGCATATTCAGCTCTGGCTGACAGGAAGGGCTGCTCGTGTTCTCTGTTCCATCTCAGGTAGTTCAACAGTCTCTCTCTCAAGCTGCGGATGTCGCTGTTGTCAATCTGCAACAATAAAGTATGAAAATTATTGGTTGAAACGATTAGACACTTTAAAACCAACAAATTAAATTAGAATAAAGGTATCTACACAAAGTTTTTAAGACAACTAATTAGATTACTTTGAAACAAAAAGGATATAGGGAAACTTTTGTCTTTAAGGAAAGAGAAGAAATTGGCCAGCTAGGTTAACAATTTATTAGGTTATGTGAGAATCTCTCTTGTATTCTATATTTTTTGTTATAAAACTTTGGATACGCTCATTATCATAATCCTACCTCAAAGACGAACTCTCTGTGTACTGACATAGCCTCAACCTTGGCCTTCTAATCATTAAACTTTGGGTACCAGTGTAATTTACAATCCAATGTCCGCTCCCTCCCTGCAACAAAATCATAATCCTACCTCAAAGACGAACTCTCTGTGTACTGGCATGGCCTCAACCTCGGCCTTCTCTGCGCTGTTGACCTCTCCCTCCTCCTGGGTGGTGGGGCTAGTCTTGTCCATCTCTACCAGGCCACTCTCAACCTTGTTCTCAGTTACAGCTTCCTCAGCCTTAATAAGAAAATATTTTTATTAATGCAGGGATCTCAAGGGATAAGACAATGAACATTAAATTAAATTACATTACCAAATACAAAAAAAATATAAAAACTTCTTATGGAAATTGAAAGTGTTGGTTAAAAAGTTTAAGACACAGTTTAACAAATCGATGTTAAATAAAAGTCCCAAAAGTTTTTAAGTCAAATCCCATTGAACCAAAAGAAACATATTATAGGAACAATCCGACCATATTATGGGTTAGAAATAGTACATATTTTGGTAAGAAGGGCAGAGATCTAAAGGGATAAGACAATGGACGACAAATTAATATGCATTTAAGTTCATAATTTAGGCTTGTCCTCCCTTTAAATAATCTAAAACCAATTCTTTACCTTGACTGGCTCTTGTCTGAATTCAGGTGATTCTTCCTGGATCAAGTTGGAGTTCTCCTGCTCCAAGAAGTTGGGTCTCATACCTCCAAACTCCATGGACATGTAGGGGTCCTAAATGGGAACAATTATGTACATTGTACACAGATAATCGCAAGAGAGAATCAATTGAGCAACATTTAAGATAAATAAAAAAACATTTGACTTTTAAAGAATCCAATATCTATAGAGCACATAGATTTTTAACTCCATAGATTTTGAGGTATAAGACAATATCCCATAAATTGATGTGAAAACACTGTGAAAACAAGCAATCATGATTATTACCAATTAAGTACCCAAAGCTTTAAATGAAACGAATGTGACAACATTTTAATAAAACTTTGGGACCAGAATAATTTATAGACCAATGTCTTTCCCTCCCTGAACTAAACTTCAGCTTATTCTATTATATCCTTTCCTGTTATTTAACTAAACAGACGAACCTGGACGTATTGCTCGGAGGGGATGGAGTAAGGGTCGATAATAAAGCTGGGTTGTTCACTAGCTAGATGTTCCTCTGCTTCGAGGGCAGGTACAACCTACAGATATTGTCATCCTTATAACTTTTATTATTTACTAGATTTTTCTCTTCTGAGTGAAAAAAAGGATAATTGCAGCTTATAATGGGAAATATTGAGTTGGTGGAGGGGGGGGGGGGGGTGTCTTAACCCTACCGGGCTTAACAGTACCCAGTTTAACCTGACCTTACCAGACCTAAAGTAATAAGACAACCAAACGAAAATCTACCCCTACCCCCCCCCCTCATTTTCTATTTATTTCCAGGGGGGCAAAGGAAACCGCCAAAAAAATAAACTGACCTGCTGATGATCTCCTACATGCTGGACGAAGGGATCAATAAGCTCGACATCAGATTCGTTAAAGTCCATGTCCATGGGGTTCACGTGAGACACTGAAATTATATAACAATCAGATTATGCTAATTAAAGATTAAGAAAAACAAATACAATATTCCATTACTAGCAGTTGTGCCCTAAAGCATACAGTGCATATAAACAGCCTAAAGCCATCTTATGTCTTCAATATAAAAAACTAAATATGTAAAGCTTCCCTTTAATGGAGAACTCAATCGGTTCTTCGGTTATCGAAATCTTAAGCTACAGACAAAAAATCTTGACACTTTAAACATGAGGATTTATAGGAAATTGTTGCAGGCAAGAGAAGATGAATTCTTATACAAGGGAAGGAATGTAAATTAATTTTAACTCCATTGTCCTATCAATGAATCCCTGGCGTTTAAGTGAATGAGTTTGAATTGCATCTTGTTTGTGATAAGTCGTGAGATTATTCTCACTGCAAAGCCATCACAAAAATAAGATGAAATTGCCCCAATCGTTAAAGTAGTTAAAATAATACATAAAATCAATTACCTACTATGTCTTCACTAAAAGGATTGCTTTATATTTTAACTATTTCAAAGATATTGATACGCATATTTTAGGTAAAGATCCAAAATAAAGAGAGCTAATAATACAACTGAGATGATCGATCAGAGAAGCCTGCATATGTTTTATTATAACTAGAGTATCACATTAGACAATTCCTAAAGATAGTTAGATATACAATCTCTACTTAATTCTATTTGAATTTAAGCAACAAATTGCTGAAATGATTTCTTCATTTTTACTGAATTACAGTTTATTCTTCTTGTTCACTTTAGAAGATTGGGACAGTTTCCCCAGCTATGAGTTTATCGTGATTATAGTTGATGATTTTGATTCTTGTTGGGGATGATATTTTATTTTTCTCAAAATCACCCTTTTCAGTTGACATTTTAATGCAACAAGTTTTTTTTGCGCATTTTGTCATTGGACACAAAAAATACAATTTTACATTGCTCATTATTTCAAAGAGCAGTTAAAAAGCAATGATTTTACTATTTTTTTAATACCTAGGTAGGTTGTTAAAATCAACATTTTAAAAATGCAATTTTCATAAAATATTAAATAAATATCCAATCACTGGTCCCTAACCGCTAGTTTTCAAACTATTACCAAAAAAACATATATATTAAAATTTAATAGATACCTAGGCAATTTAATAGTTACCACTTAGTCAACTATTATAACCCTATACATGGAACGTCCTTTTTGAAAACATTTAACAATTTTTTTCTTTTTAAAAACTTAGTTTACACATGTGGGAATAAAATGATATTTCTTCAAATCTTACTATGAAAAAATTAAAAAATCTGAAACAGTTGTTTTCACATGAATATGCATTAATTAGCCTATGAGAACTATTAGGTAATAAAAGTTTTAATCATAAAATTAAAGGGTGTCTAACAAAATCGATCTCACTAACTAAAATTAAACCTAAATTTTTTATGCAAACATTATTCAAGGTAATACAGTTCATACTTATGTAATGGGAAAAGCAGGGTGTCGGAGCCGGAGCCGGGAGCCGGGAGCAGCAATATTTTTGGTGGAGCCGGAGCCGTATTTTTCGTTAAAAAAGGCT
Source organism: Acartia tonsa (assembly GCF_053477335.1). Classification (NCBI taxonomy): domain Eukaryota; kingdom Metazoa; phylum Arthropoda; class Copepoda; order Calanoida; family Acartiidae; genus Acartia; species Acartia tonsa. The sequence continues at coordinate 62,097,766 of NC_137260.1, read as the reverse complement.
CCGGATTAGCTAAAAATGATTTTTAAAAGTAATATTGTAATTTGGCAACGGTCTATTTTCATATAATAAACTGAAAAACTATTGGTACTTAACAAATAGACACACATCCTTCTACTTTTATATAGCTTTAATCAAATAAAAGCAAAATATTTTATATTATTTATTTTATTTTATCAAATTCAATAATGAAAAAAAAATGATATATTAATATTAAGGTAGGAGCCGGAGCCGTATTTCCAAATACAGCTCCGAGGAGCCGGAGCCGGAGCCGCATCAAACTTATACGGCTCCGACACCCTGGCCGGAAAAGTATTTAATTTTCCAATGGGGCAAGGACTTAAGTTGTGGTGACCATAGGTTTAACATATTCTTAATGTTTTTGTTATAAAATTTACAATCAAATGTAAAAATGTATTTCGTTCTTTTTTTAAAACACCATTTATTATCTAACGTTATCAAGCTTCCTCAATAAATTTGATTTGCCAATTACTTGTTAATTTTAAACACCAAAACTTTGCGAGTTTTAAGCAACCTTGAATTTATGAGGAAATAAATGATATTTATTCTAACCATATTTATGCCAATAAAGTAACTAATATATTTCATTGGTGTAATATTGGCTACTCGGAGAAAAAAATAACTCAAGTCTTAAAGCTTTTTCCTATGATTTTAAAGTATATATAAAGCTATAATATATACCACTTTAAAAGTTAAAGCTAGATTTAAATAAAAAGAGTCTTATTCAAGACCGAAGATTATTAACTTCAAGTTGGTAAAATATATCAACCTAAACTGCTTGATAACTAGAGATTTTAAATTATTCCTATTGCTTCTATGCTATGCCCACTCGACGTTGATATTTAAAGTTTTTTTTTAGAATTTCTTGACTTAAAAACTACTATTGACTAAGGACTTCCAGATAAGGGTAGCACAATTGAAGAGTTGGTCATATCATTTGTTTATGAACTTTATTAAGCAAAATGTGGTAAAATAAGATTCCATTTTGTATCTGCTCCTAAACTCTTAGTTTCCAACCTTTAAGTAAGCAAACCTTGTTTAAGAACAAGCCAAAGGTTTGAAGAATTATTATGAGAAGAAACAGAATTAATCTTCCATGCACTACACATTCAAATGCAAAAGTGTTCAAACAAATCCACTAAAAGTCAAGAAACTTTTCAGGAAGGTCTAAAGGAGGGGGGCACAGTGGGTTTTTTGGCTGTTTTGGGGATTTTTTAACTTTATGAGTCACAAATACCAACAAAAGCTTATTTTATCTAAAAATAAAGTTAAATTCTTTCATATACAGGTTATAGCTTATGTAATATAACATATTATATACATATTATTGTGATTTTATATAAGAAAAATGTCCCTAGAACTACTCTACTCATATGGTTAAAAGTTCGAAATTTCTGATATTATTCATATTAAAAAAAAATTATTTTAACATCGACTGAGACCTCAATTAAAACTTTTGGAGAGTTTTTAAGGTGTATATGATTAATATACATAATATATTATTCTAAGTTATCAATAAATAGTATACAGGGCTCGGCAGCTGCGCATCAGCTGTGACTAAGCCGTAAATTTAAACCCATTTTGATGCTTTAAAAGATTTTTGATAAGAGGGATTGTTATACTTGGGTCAGGTTCAAACTTTCAGTTGATATTTAAAATTGTAAATGGTTTTCCTAAGGTATACAGGCTGCCGAGCCCTGCAAACATACACCATACAAAATAGGATAAAAATGTGATGTTCTTCAAGATTTTATATGCATTCTCAATTCGATACTGATTTTAAGTAAAAATATTCTTCTATTCTTCTGGGTTCCAGGGGCTTTTTATTTAAAGGGACAGCGAAGCGCTAGAAAAATAGCCTAAACCCATCCCAAGTCTTAAATTTGAGAATAAATTAGCATAAAACCAACACAGGGTTAATTTAGAGAAACCAATCGGTTCAGTATTCACTGAGATCTTAATCTTTGGACAAAAAAAATCCTACTACTTTATATTATAGGATATCTAAGAGTTTTTTTTAATGTATCGTGGTATTGCTTATACAAAATTTTTTTTTAACTTCCTTGTTGATCGTTTTCTTTTAACTATCTGCTATTACTTATCAAATATGACTTTTTAAACATTAAAAAAATATAACATATGATATCAGTCCGTAACGCTATGGGGGAAATGTAATTTTCACAGCTAAAATATATGTGCATCTAATCTATACATTATCTTGTCCGTTTATCTGTCATGCTTCAAAAGAGTTTTTGCTTATTATCTCTCTCTTTTTATGTTAAACAACTGCTCTATAACTCAATTTGCCTTTTTTGTTTATGTCAAGTTTTTTGGTGCTTTATTACTTATGGATGTTGTCATCCTTATTATATTGTAAAATCTTTTTTAAAAGTGAAGCTTTTCTATAATTAGTGTCCGTCCGTACGTCTGTCAATCTGTTTGGAACGGATAACTTTTTTTCGTTAATATAGGCATGTTAGAATTGTCTTATCAAACTTTACTTATCATACTTTGCATGGTGATTACTGTAGTAGTTACGTACGATTTAGAATGTGTAGCAACTCTATAATCATAGCCAGAATGTCCACTTTTAACATGGCAATTTATCCTGTAATTATTAAGTTTTTCAACAAATTTACTTACATTTCTGTTCAACTTTTATACATTTATGCTCTGATTATTTATGACAATCTATAAGTGGTAATGTTCGTTTTTCCCACCGTCTCAGAGCTTCGCTTTAATGGATGTTGTCATCCTTATTGTTTTCAAATTTTAATAGTTGGATGGAATATTTTAGTAATACAGTAAATGAAAGTGGATTTAGGGACTACTATAAATTTAGAAACCAAGGCCATTGAAAGGAAAGAACAATATAAATTAAGTATTTCAAACAAAGTTAAAGGACAGACAGAAAAAATAGTGGCTTAGAAATCAAATTTAATTTAAATGTTTCAGAAATACAGAAAGGAAGACATACGCACATTTATAAAAATTGAGCAGCATTGTTACTAAAACTATTTCATAATAATCATTGTATATATGTTTTCAGTATATCCCATAATATAAAGTACTAAGCTTTTTTGTGTGTAGCGAAGAATCTCACTCACCACTGAACCGATATGGTTCTTTAGAGGGAAGCTTCTTATAGGATGGTTTTAGGCTATTTCATTTTTATAAATAAGCCTGGGTATTGTTTTAAGCTATTTTTCTGCCCTTCTATATCCCTTCGAATACCCTAGATGCTAGGGGCGCATTACCATCAATGAGGTAAATCTTTCCCCCCCCCCCCACCCAAAAAAAAGCTGTCTAGGATTTCTATAATTAGGGTCAGTCCGTACGTCCCTGCGTCCGTGCGTCCGTAACGTTAGCTTTTTCGTTAACTTAGGCATGTTAGAATTGTTCTATTGATTCCTGTATTAGTTCTGTACGATTTGGAAAGCGTATCAACCCTATAATCATTACCAGAATGTCAATACGTTTATGTTGATTTTCAACTTATATTATAAGTACAATATTATAAGCGAAGCATCTCTATAATCAATTCCTAACAATGTCCGTTTACCCTTAAACAGTATTTTATATTTAAGAACTTTTGCAACAAATTTAGGCAAAATTTTGACAAGACTTATTTATATATACTTTACATATTCACGCTGTTTGTCTGTCACCCCGTTTCAGAGCTTTGCTTTTATGAATTTTGTCATCCTTGTTCAAATATAAATCAACTGGTTGTCAGACCATTACCGATAGACTAAGGAATTAGTAAATTATAATCTGGATGCTTCTTAGTATGGTAATAAAGTCTTTTAAATAGCAGCCGAGAAATTCACGTTTTCCCTAATAATGTTTCTAACGGACAGATGTACCAACAGACGGACGTATCATTTACAGAATAGCTTTGCTATTAAAAACGAAAAGGTAACCTTTAAAGATTAAATATGTGTCTTATTACATTATATCAATTTTTAGTAGTTTGACTTCATAATGGTATTTAATTTATATTAATACAACTTCACAGTATCTATTTTCTAAGCTGGATTTCTCATTTGGGGCTACGAGGTGCCAAGAGTTATGAACTAATCTTGAATTATGAATACTTGAATTTAATCAGGGCCTAAATAACTTTTGGCACCTCGTAGCCCCAAGTGAGAAAAACCTTTAAACGTAAAAAATACATGTTATTTTAAGATGCAATATTAGGTGTTCTTGGATTTTAAATTACAGATTTATGACAACTTTTCTTATTTTTCTTTCCATTTTAAAGTAGAAACATCTGTATATATCAATGAAATATTGTTACATATCATTTAATCAGATTTTTACACCAAGTTATTCTAGGAAAAAGTAGGAAAAGCAATGTATGATGATTTTAATGAAAAAATTAACTTTTAAAAAATATTTCTTTGACCACGTTCAGCAAAACGGCTGTATTTTGCCTAATTTTGTAGTATATAAAAAAATCTGTTGCATGGCAACTTTTGAATGGTAATACTAGCCCCTGGGACATTTAACTCAAAATTAAGGAAATTTAAAAAATGACCAAAAATCCCACTGTGGGGGGGGGGTAAATGATGATAATGGATGATTACCCTCAAATGAATTTGGGGATGCCGTAGGCGAATATTCGTCTAGGTACCATTATAAAAACTAAAATTAGTGCTAAAACATAATTTTGCTTCACTATATGAACACTATAATAATAATAAAAAAAACTGCTTGGTTGTTTCAAAGTTGCATGATGTAGTTATGAATTGAAAAAAGGTGAAGTAGTTGTGTAGGTACGTGTGATATTAAGCAATCATGTGTGTTTTATGACTTTTGACCATGACTAAGTTTTTTGTTTATTTGAAGGTGTTAAGATCATACACATAAACGTTAATGTTTAAATAAAAGGGAAGGGGCACTATTAAGATATCCCGTAAAATTGTGTTTTGTACATATTATAGAACATCGTTGACAGCCAAAAAATCTTATGTTAGATTCTTTTGAACAGGTTTTTAGTAGTTCTATCGAAATAGGCATCAAAATTCAAAACATTTATTTTTCGGGTATATGCCGCACTTCGAGGACGCCAAAGTTTTATTGAGGGAGGGGGGGGGGGTAAATAAAATGAGGGGTTTAAGTTTGAAGGTGAGCCTATTACCATCCCCACAAAAGAAACCGCCCCTAGAAGAAAATTACTTCGCCAAAAGTAAAACCATTGAAAGTGAGGAAGGTCGTCTAACCCCCATTCTAGAGGCCTCTAGGGGCGAAGCTAGTAAAAAATAAAACAATAGGTACTTACATGCATCATTGCCCATGGTGGCCTCCTCATCAATCTCAATAAGCTCTCCGTTGTTGAGGTTGTAGTGCTTGGTCTCGGAGTACCCGGGCCCGCTGCGACTGATGATGATCTCGCCAGTTGACTCACCATCCTAGGATAGAATAAATAGAATAGTTTTAGGCTATTTTTTCTCCCTTTCCCAAGATGGATGATAGCAATTAATGCCTTAAATAGTGAAAAAAATAAATAATATAAATTAAATATTAAATATAATTAAATAAAATTGAATGATAGCGCAACTTTCATAATAACAGGGAAAGAGCGGACATTCAAATATAATTTATACTGGTTAACAACGCGCGTTTAAAAACCAGGTTTCCTTATTTGTTGGTTCAAAAGCTTTGGGAACTTATATTGAGTTTGGTTTTGTTCCAAATTAAAGTGTCAAAAGTTTTGAATCTTGAGGAGTATTTTGTGCATCATCATTGGGTCTGGGTTTGTATATCTATTAATAGTCCATTGTCTTATCCCTTAACATCCCGGGTGTATTGTAGATAGTCCGTCTGTCCGTAAAAGGATCTCTACATAACAAACAAGCATTTACCTTCAAGTTCATGAACTTTGAGAAGGGATTCATATCCATGTTCATGTTCATGACGGAGGAAATGCGGGGAATCTCTGGCATGCGCTGCATCATCTTGTTTGCTGTCTCGAACAGCTGGCTGAACACGGGGGCGGGGTCCTCGGACTGCTTGTGCCCAAAGAAGCTGTCCATGGGGTTGATGTTGTCGGGACGACGCTCGATGGGAATGACAAAGGATCTGACAATGGGTCTGTACTCCTCCTCCTCCTATAAAATAAATAGTACAGGCTACGATATAAATTAGCTGCCTATCTTTATATAAAAGTAATATATATGTGTGACGTGTGTGTAGTGAAAGATCTCGCTAACCGGGAATTATCAAAGATTGAAGATAGCTGGTTTTATGTGTTAATCTTTTAAAATAATTTTAACTAAAGCTTAGGTATTTATGACTATTATTCAAATAGTATGACAGGTTTTATAGGTACTTTATATAGTTAGCTAAAAATCATGTAGCCTAATGTAAAATGTAGAAATAAAAAAATGTGTCTTAATAATGTTTTTGATAGAATCATAAATCCTAGGTAGGTATTTTGAATAATAACCTAACCACTAACACTTCTATTAACATACCCCATCCCCAGCATTATTTTTACCTGAATGATGTGTTCAGGAGCAGTATTTTCCTCCTGGAGCTGTCTGGCAAAGGTCTGCTGCATAATTGTGTTAATTCTGGGCATAATTCTGTACAGTTAAAGAAAATATAACATGTTGCTTATAAGTAAAAACAAGGATGACAAGATCCATTTATGTAAAAGAAAGAAGACAACATATATATACAAACGGACAAAGTGAGTTATATAGACGATTGTCATAAAAAAGCGAGAGATACTTTTTCAGAACATTATTGGCAACTTTTTATTATATTTTCTTTGCCTGTTGAGAAGTTGGACAAATGGTGGGAGGGGTTGTTGAGGTTGTTGTTGTTGTTGTTGAATAATCATTGGAGCCTCAGTCTCGATGGGTAGGTCAATCTCTTCCATTCTAATAAGAAATGTAAGAGTTAGGTAGGTACATTATTAACAGCTAGCGGTTGAGCTCCTGGCATCTAGTGGCTCTGTATTGTATTAGAAAGGGTAGGGAACAAAAAAAAATAGCCTAAAACACCCCTAAGACTTAAAATTAAAAATAAAATAGCTAAAAACCACCCTTGGACATATGTAAAGCTTCCCTGAAATGGAAAACTTAATCGGTATCAAAATCTTTAGCTATAGTCAAAATATCCTTCTGATTTTATTATTATCAATTTTATTTAGGTAATATATCTGTCATAAAATATCAATATAGAAAGTGTTACTTTACTGTTAAGAAATATTTTGTAAATGTTTTACCGCTAGGTAAACTATTTCCGAATATCAAAACTAATACTGAAAAACAAAATTACCCCTTCCCTCATGGTTTAAAGTTTGAAAACTACCAGTATAGAAACAGCCCATCAAAATAAAAACAAACCAATAAGATAACATGAATATAAAACTTCAGGTACCAGTGTAATTTACAATCCAATGTCCCCTAACTCCATGCAATCATATGGTTAATAGATCAGGTGGTTACCTGGATGACCTGGGGGCAGCCTGGAGGCTCTGGAACTGCTGCTGCTGTGCCTGGAACTCCTGGTTGGCCTCGACAGCTGCATTGTAGGTGAATGAACATCCGGCCTTGCAGGACTGGCTCTGCTCTCCGAAATACCTCTCATCACAACCTTTACAAAATATCCATGTCACATCTAGGGATCTTTGGGGATAAGTCAATCGGCTTTAAATTAATGTACATGACCGATGATGTAAAACAAAATTACTCCTTCTGTAGATACAAGTTTAGACACTAGATGTTTGTTGTTGTATTGGCTGCTCATAGTCCATATTCGTGTCCAGGTTGTCATCAGTAGGTGGGGGAGGGGAGGCTTATGGAGGGGGCTCTGGAGGGGGGCGTTGAAGAGGAGGGAGGCTGGTGAAACTGGGGTGTGATGATAGGAAGGCAGCTACGAGGGTGGGATTTTGCCAGAGGTCAATGGGATTTAGGTTGGTGGGGTTATTAGGGCAGGAAAAGAGGTGTTGGACTGTTTCAGGGGTAGGATTGTTGGGGCAGGATGGGCAGTTGGGTGAAAGAGAAGCGTTGATGGAATGCAGGTAACTTTGGAGCTTAGGACAATAATTGGATCTTAATTGGGAGAGGATGGTTCTGTAGTGCCTAGGAAGTTGGATCTCAGAGGGGTTGATGTTGGGAGGGGCATGATTAAGGACAGGATTAGGGGGGTAGGAGTTGATGGCTTGGGTAACTGCAGAGGTGTGGAGTCGGGAGATGGTGGATTTGTAATTTGCAGGGAGGAGAGTGTTGTCAGGGGTGAGAAAAGGTTGGAGATTCGGGAGGAACATGGATTGGAGGGTGGATTTCTTGGATCTAGGACCAGGAGGGGTTGTGACATTGGGGAAGGATGGGTGGGAAGGACGGAGGGAGGAGGCCAGGTACTGGGAGCATAAAAGGGAGAGGTGGTTCCGTACTGGTAGGATTTTAGTTTCTTGGTGGAGGTGGCTAATGGGGGATTTTTTGGTGGAACCAGTACAGATGCGGAGGGCTTGGTTTTGGAGGACTTGGAGTTTGTCAATGTTGTTTTTGGAGGTGTTAGGAAACCAGACAGGACAGGCATAGGTGGTGATGTTTGGAACAAGCCAATAAAAATTCTATGTAAATTGTAAGTACCCAAAGTTTGAATAAGATGAACAAGTCAATAAAACTTTGGGTACCAGTGTATTTCACAGTACAATGTCCCCTCCTTGACTTGGAATCGTTACTATGTTTTTTAAGTCAGATCTAACATACAAAAGTCCCTTTCGTTTAATTTAGTCAGTAAGTACTGTGACAACTTTACAAAATATGTAGTTTTAGTTCAAATAATAGATATTTTAATGATGGTTTCTTAGTCATTTTTAAGGAAAATGTAACATTTTTTGAAACATATAATTGATTTTTAAACAATCAAGTAAAAGTTTAAACTGTTTCATAAATTACTACTTTTTAATAACAATGGCACATTTATTTAAAAAATAATAGTATTTAAATATGTTAATGTAAAAAAATATTTACATTTTAACTTCGCCATACAAAGTAGTGCAATGGAATAAAATAGCTTCATTACACGAAATCGATTATAATTCATGTCTATGCAATGCTTTAAAGTAGTAAGGTTTTTTGTCTGTCCTTTAAGAAATTTATTTCCGTAATAGGCAGGTTTTTATGCTATTTTTCTGTTCCTTGAGCCACTAATGCAAAACATATAAATAAGTACTTACCTCATCATTTGAATACAAACATTGTAATTATTTTTAATCCCTTGTGCTTTATAAAATATCATTTAAGTGTAAAAAATAATATTTTTATGTTTATTTTAACCTTGCCAACAAAATATCTATAAAATTAGCGTCATGCATGTCATTTTATGTTTAGTTTTTATTTAGTAGCGAAGCTACTCTACAATTTGAATTGTACGTCCGTCTTTCTATGTCCGTCAGTTATGATACAGCAGTTAAATAAATATTTTTCTTATGTTTGGTCAGTGGTACTGGTCACTGAACTGGTTTATAACTTACTTTATTATATTGTCAATCTATGATTTATTTTGTCTCACTTCTAAAGTTCTAATGGATGTTGTCATCCTTGTTTATCACTATATATTTTCAGAGGTGTATATTCGTAAATTTTATAACAAAAGTATAGTTTTTATCACTTTACTTTAGGCTACAACTCCTTTCGACTTGACATTTTTTACGTAGGTTAATGATATATCATTTTTTATATATGTGTTATATGCGTGTAGAAAATACATAAATATCATTCGATTGCATAGCATATAAATAAGATACTTTAAAACATATTTTTAGTATCGAATCTACTCTACAGCCTAGGTTTGTTTAAATTCTTCAGAAATTTTGGAAAAAGGTTTTGTAATATGAAAACTTTTAAGATGCATCATTTGGTTTAAACGTGTAAATTATCCCATAATTGGACTAATAATAACACAGTGTAGAAACAATCCAACTATACTATTGGTTAGAAAGTGTACATATTTTGGTAGAAAAGGCATTTTTATTATATTTCATCAATGTTATAATTTAGCAAAGTATATTCTTAGGATAAAGCTTCTATTGTTCAAAAAATTCGACCCTATTTTTGAGGGATTAAATCATATGTAACTAAAAGAAAAGAAATATTTTCGACTGCTAGAAATTCCTTTCTTTCAAACTTTTCATGGCGTCTAGGTATTTATCCTTGCTGCGAATCTTAATTATAAAATCATCCTTGTTAAACTGCAACTGTATACAACAATGAAGCCCTTGCTATTAAAGGTGCATGAAATAAAATCATCCTTGTTAAACTGCAACTGTATATAACAATGAAGCCCTTGCTATTAAAGGTGCATGAAATAAAATCATCCTTGTTAAACTGCAACTCTATATAACAATGAAGCCCTTGCTATTAAAGGTGCATGAAATAAAATGTTGAAAATGACATTTTACTTCCTTGAAAACTAACAATCTAACACATTCATGGAGATAGGTATAAATAAGCAAGTTCTAAAAAATTTGGTTTAAGTGCAGCTACTCAATTACAAGGGTATGTCCGTTAGTCACATAGTCGCAACAAATTACCAAATTGGACTTTAAACAATACTGGTCCTAAAAACGTTTAAATTCGCTGTTTCATTTGATTTCTTAAAAACCTTGGGGACTTTTTTTATTGGTGTCAAACTTTAAACTTTAAACTTTATGTAATTATCCCTCTCTTCCTGAACCTACTTTAATAACAATACATTTTTGCAACTATGTCATCTGATGTTTTTTTTTCAAACAATTGCTCTATTTTTATCTATCAAAAGTGCCAAATAGGAAGAAATATATTAAAACATATAAATAAAACTTGTTGTCTTTTTCTTAATTTTCCTATTAGAATATATAAACAGGTGTACTTATAAGTATTAATAGCCTAATATCAATTGACTCTCCATATGTTAATTAATTAGAACATTATTAAATTAATTTCATATCAATCTGAATTATACAAATAATAAAAAATGCAGTTTTCTGGTGGCGTACATAAATGCGCGAAAAAGATCTAAATTAAGGTTACAGATCATATTAGTCTTAGAATATTTGTAGGCCTTCTTATGCCGACTATAATGATATATATTCGCTCGGCCGCCATTTTGCTGTTAGCAGCCGTTACTGAAATATAAAAAAAAACTTACTGTAGTTGCAGTTGTTAAGAACGTTGATGGGGTCATTTCCCATTCTTCCCTCGTGGGCGGAGTAATAGTTGCAACCATTCACACAGGAGCTCCAGAAATCATTGATCTAAAATAAATGGGCGGAGTAATAAATATAATAAATGTGCGGAGTAATAGTTGCAACCATTCACACAGGAACTCCAGAAATCATTGATCTGAAATAAATGGGCGGAGTAATAAATGTAATAAATGGGAGGAGCAATAGTTGCAATCATTCACACAGGAACTCCAGAAATCATTGATCTGAAATAAACGGGCGGAGTAATAAATATAATAAATGGGCGGAGTAATAGTTGCAACCATTCACACAGGAGCTCCAGAAATCATTGATCTAAAATAAATAGGCGGAGTAATAAATAAAAAAAAGGGGCGGAGTAATAGTTGCAACCATTCACACAGGAACTCCAGAAATTATTGATCTAAAATACCTAAATGGGCGGAGTAATAAATATAATAAATGTGCGGAGTAATAGTTGCACCCATTCACACAGGAACTCCAGAAATTATTGATCTAAAATAAATGGGCGGAGTAATAGTTGCAACCATTCACACACGAACTCCAGAAATCATTGATCTTATATAAATTCCTTGTTAATTTAGGTAGTATTTTAAAGTTTTTCATTTTATTCTTAATAGAAATACACTATTTTAAGACATGAAGATATATTTCGATTTTAGCAATAGATTTCAATTCATTTTGTCTACCCAACAATAAAAAAGATTAAGTTGTTAATTATTAATTGGAGGAGCTCTGTGAAATTTTGACCTTATTTGTTTTTAAGAGGGGTTTGGGGTAATTTCTTTTTTAAAGGGATTTGGATTTTTAAAATGGTTAGGTAGGAAATTTGAGATAATATTTCATACAAGATTATTGGGGAACTTATAGGATGCTTATTTGGAGAAGGGGAAAAAGTTAGATAAAATGAGTTTCACGGCTGCTATATTCGATAGTTGCTAGAATTTTTAAAGTATTTTAATAAAAATTGCCGTAGTGGTAATTTGGTAAATGCTATCAAATTAAAACTCAGAAAAAGGTTCTGTAATTTAGATAAAAATATTATCATTATATGAGACAAATCTATTGCAAATAAATAATTTCCAAGGTAGATGCAATAGGTAGTTTTTAAAACAATCTAAATATCTACTTTAAGCAAAACCAAACCAGAAATACTGTTTTTACATTCCATTTGTTTAACTTGATTAAAAGTTATGGATTGAAATTTGCTTAACAAAAAAAACATTTAAACGAATTCTTCACTAACTAGGCATTGAAAAAATATCTTGTAGAATTCTATATAATCGAGTAGCTAATTTACTACAGAGAAAATAAGATCAAATGTTGAACTTAATTGCAAAGAAAGTAATTTAGTGCAATTATAATTACTAGATAATTAAGCTTATTGACATCTTTGAACAATAAAAAAGACTAAGTGTATGTACGACAAAAAAAACAAGTGTATTTATAGCATGACCTCTTTGTCTTAATTATACATAATATGCTGTTTCATAAAGTAACAGGTTGCCTGTCAGTCTTTATGAATTTATGTCTTCAAAGATCTCCAAAACATCTGGACTCCTTGTTACATTGGTCAATGGAAGGTTTTAGGCAATTTACCTGCCCCTCCCGACCCCCCTTAAAAAAAAGAGCCCATGGATACTAATATGTCCCAAAGATCGATTACTATTATTACTATTTACATTTCTTGTTTTATACCTAGGTATAAAGTTTGCTCCTTATAAAAATTCAAAATCAAATAAAACACAATATAAATTTCAAAGAATCATTGTTTGATGTTTACTTTCATAAGATCCGTATTATACAAAAACGAAAGTGTCCAAATAATTTTTGAAACGTTTATGAAATTGAGATGAAAAAGAAAGTTTTTCAAAATGAAAACATGCATACGTGATCTTTGATAGAAGATCTAAATATAGATCAAAATTAGAGATAAAAGGGTAAATCTTTATTATTTTTGGAAATACCATCCCACCCCTTTATTTTTGTCGTTATTAAACGTATAAGTCATGCTCAAATTAAGAAGGGGGGGGGGGTCATATACAGGAATTAATTACTTATTTGTGCCCCGCCCCCTTCTGTGGTCAAAGGTTTAATTAAGGGAGGGAGGGGACATTGATCTGTTTATTACACTAGTCCCCAAAGTGTAATCTTATTCGTTGTCTTTAACAACTTTGGGGACTTTTATAGAATTATGATTGTTTGGTTCATTAATCTCATAGTCCAAACGCTTTAACCACTAATTGCAATCTACAGAAGGGGTAAACTTGTGTATCATCATTGGGGATGTACACATATTTTGCATCAGCAATTGTCTTATCCCTGTAGATCTATGGTTCTTTTTGTTGAATGAGGGAAAGGGGAAGTTTATGTTACTTTTTAAATAACGAATCCTTCCACAAAAAAAGCAGGTTTTAATTAACTTACGGTCCAATTATATACCATGCATTTTGATTTGGCCTTGGTAACACAAATTTTTACTATCCAAATATATAAAAGTAAAAAAAACTACATCTAATTCTGGAATGATGCTTTTTATTCTAAAGATTTTATTCAATTTGTATGAAAACTAAACCTTTCAATATGGTTTATTTGTTTGTTTGTCAAATAAGACGGATTAGGTCTGTTATTTAATTAAGTATTGGGATGGTTTAAAGCTATTTTTGACACTTAACTCAACCATATACGAAATACAAGCCTTAAAATAGAAGCAGCCGCTATATTTGAGAAAAACTATAACAAACCTGTTCATAATAAGGATCCTGGTCTCCTCCATAATATCTTTCACAACTATCGGGGCAATTTTGTCTCACAACAGCGGGCCCAGAAAACTCATAACCCTGTGGGCCACCCTGCACGGGGTAATCATAACCTTGTGGACCACCCTGCACTGAGGGGTAATCATATCCTTGTGGGCCACCCTGCACTGTGGGATAGTCATATCCCGGTTGTCCCCTGACCAATGTTATCACAACAAATGTACAGATCACTTTGCACCACCACATCTTTGTACAGACTGCTGCTGCTAGCAAACTTGATTAATCAGGGCTAGAGCACACACACACACGCCCGCACAGCTGAGCGCGGGCGCAGGGCTGCTAGAGCGATTATTCCAGAAGTAAAAATATCAAAAGAGGGGAAAGGGGCAATTGAGAGCGTATATCTAAAATAAAGGCCTTGCTTCTGCTTAGCCAAGCAAATCGAGACGCGTCCTTTCACTGGCAAATCTCTCTAAAATGTTCCCTTTTCTCTCCTATCATCCACTCTCTTTCTGCGTTCACACACTCTCGCTTGCTTGGGACACTCTCATGAAAGAGAGCGAGTGCGTATTGTTTTTTTTCTATTTGAGTTTGACAGGTAGAAAATGGATTCGTCTCTCTTGCAGGGCTTTGATTGAAACAGGGTTACCAGATTAACTTTTCAACAAAGAGTAAAGTTTTTATTTCATTAATAATAGAATAAAATTTTTAACTCTTGGGCTTATTCTGTCTCAGAGCATATCAAAGTTTTAAAAAATATAAACATAGATATTTTTTATGAGTTAAATTTCTAGAAAATTCTGGTAACTCTGTTTGCTACGTAGCAACATCTTTAAACAGAGTGTCAAACTTTTTATTAAAAATAGTTTATTTTGACTAAATTTAGATCAAAAATTGGAATTGGTTGACATTTTCTCATTGCCCAATTATCTAAAAAATAAGTAAAGGAAAAGTTAAAGTGAAAAACAGTTATAATACATGAATAACTAATAAATAAAAACTATTAATAAAAAGTTGTTACCCTAATAAAACTGAACGCGGCAAAAGCACAATAATGTAAACAAACAGACAATTTCAAAATAAATAAAAACAAATCAGAATAATATTTATTTTTAAACTTATTCTTAGGACAAAATTTTATTTTCGAGAGTTTTTTTCCATAAATTCAATGGATGTTTATGTTTTGTTTAATTATTGTAATAGATCACTTTTTTTTCAGGTATTCCAAATAATTTAAATTATCATATGACTTTGATTTTTAAATTTATATTTTGAATATTCTCGCAGATACTTCTCTTGCATCTATGGGCTTTGAATTGATAATAACGTAAAAATAGCTAAAAACATACAAATACATATATTCAAAATTAATCCGGGACTTGGGTATCAGAAACTTTACTAACGCGGAGAATTCAATTTGGTTCAGTGGTTAAAAAATATCTCAAAAGACAAACCAATAAAACTTTACTTTATATAATAGGATTTAATTTTTAATTACAAGATATAGAAGAAGATGTCAGGTTCGTGTCCTGCAACATTATCTCTGTCTGAGCATGATTCTATTTTGTCACAAGCATACAAATCTTATTATTCTAAACAGGTAAACTTTATTAAGAATAAAAGTCTTAAATTATTAATTTTATACAAAAACTTTGAAATCATTTCAATAAACCTTATCCCTTTTAGAATTTATTTTGAAGATTCTCCTGTAAAATTTGTCTACATATATTTCAACATGCTTGTTGTTTTTCTGTTTCTCCTGCTACTTTTGGCTGTTTTCATTCTTGTTGAACAACAAACAATATACAGTACTTACTATACACAATACTAGTCAAAATTTGCTATTCAGAGGTTTTGTAATGTGATGCTATGTGTGGAAGGTCAAATAATTCACAGCCACCAAGAAATTTTATCTGCCTCTTCCCCTTGGTTTGATAACATTTTCCAAAATCTGGATAAAAATCTTCAACCAATCATTTTTCTCAAAGTATTAAAATTTTTGTAATGTTTTTAAAGAATTTTTAAAAAGTCTTTTTAATTTTGCTGCTTTATAAAACTGACATAAAAAAATTATTGATTAACTAATTGTTCTTCAATTTAGATATTTTAAAACATAATCTTTTCAGGATGTTAAGCTTATTGAGATTGAACGTTTATTGGCATTATTGTACTTTGGTGAAGTTTCTGTGAGTCAAAATGAAGTTGATCAATTATTGAAAGTTGGAGAATCTTTACAAATTAAAGGTAAACTTTTATCTTCCGAAATATAAAATAATTGGGGCTACGCCCCCGAGAGGCCTCTAGGGGCAATAAAGGTGGTGGGATAAGAGTCGACCTGCCCATTTTAATTTTAGTTTAAAATAAAAGAATTAAAGAATTTAGGGGGACTTTTATTAGAGACGATTTCACTTTAGACGGTGGCTGGTGGTATCCTCTTCCCATAAAGTTATAGACCCTCTTAGAACTTATAAAGGAGGATTATATTGGTTCAGCAATTAGTGAGATCCTTCCGTACAGACAGACAGATACACACACAGACATCCTGTCACTTTAATAAAGTGTTTTTTTGTTGAGGAACAAAGTATTGTATACGTATAAAATTAATGCTTTATTTCTATTTCTTCATAAATTGATTTTGGTATATTAAATCAAAATTTAAATTACGACTGGTTCTATCTTAAGGGCTAAAATGTCCGGACAAGAATTCACCAGACAACGCAGTGGAGCACTCGCAAATATATTCAATGAACCAAGATAAAACTGGACATGAGTTACGCAATTTTGAAACACAAAGGTAACATCTAGTTTTAAGGTTCCTTTTAAATGGTTTGCTATTTAAACATAAAAAAAACACAACAGAATTATATTATAGCAAATTCTTTAAGAAAATTCACTAACCGTTTCCTTCACAATTGGATATAGAATACGTTGATACTATGACAGAGGAAATTTTCTCGTTAATTAGGTTGCTGCAATAGTCCTTATTTATTGGTCAGTTCGTTCCTTCAGTAAAAAGGAAGGGGGTGGGATAAAGGAGGTGTATGAGGGTTATTGTTATAATAGCCAGCTGGAAGTAGCATATTATCAGTGTTTGCGAGAATCTCTCACTCTATCCACATATTCTATATCTATTCCATTACATTGCATCTGGACCACTCACGAACTTTCAGATTTGAGCGAAAGCAGTACCTATTCTCCAAATGTCAGAATTAATTATCAATTAAAGAAAATTATCAAAACTAAAAATATTTCAGAAGAAGTTCATCGCCTGTGTCAGTGGGATTTCAGATAGCAAAGTAAGATTTTTTAAGAAAGAGTTAATTTGTTCTCGTGTAAAAAAGGACATTTTTTGAAGAAAAAAATCATGGATTAGGTACGTTCCTTGCTTTTCATCTCTATAATTCAGTGCGTCAGTCCGTAACGATATGGGGGAAATGTGATTTTCTCGGTTGGTGAGATAGGCCGCTGAATTTCTTTTGTTAAGGTTCCCTATACTATTCCGTATATAATTTACTTGGCCTGCCAGTAATGCTAAAAAGATATAAATAATAAAACATATAAAAGTATATTTTGTGCTTCGCTACTTATGGATTTTTTCATCCTAGTTTTAATTTTCTTTACATAATTCTTTTTTTTAGAAAGTCTGCACCTGAAACCAGAAAAGAGGAAGGACAATGTGTACCATCAAACTCAAGAGAAAACCAAATAAACCTTTATGTATCTCCTACCACAAGTGTAGACCAAAAGAATCCTCCCTTAACAAGCCTTTCACTGCATACCTATACAGCTACAAATATTGTAGAGATTAAAAAGGCAGCGCAAAGTAACACAGAAAATGTTTTAGATGATGTTGTGAATTATACACATAGTTTGATACCAGCATCAGCTGCGAATTCAAAAGCAATCTCTAGCAATCAAATAAGTTTTCAAATTCAAACAGGTAAAAGAAAGAATATCCATTTGTGTTTAATTTTATATAAAAATCCAGTAAAATTACATTAAATTTAAAAGATATCCCAAAACCATCCCGGAAGCGATGTAAAACAAAATGGAGATTTTGATTGATTTAGTAGTCTTATTGAAAAAATGACCCTAATACTTCATAAAATACTAGCGGCTTCGCCCCTAGCCTCTAGGGGCTTTGCCACAAGAGATGACAACAACAAAAAATTCAAAAAAAAAATAAGAAGAATTAAAGAAATCTTCTACAAAAGAAATTTTCTACAAAAGAAATCTTCTACAAAAGAATTCTTCTTCAAAAGAATATTTCTACAAAAGAATTCTTCACCAAAAAAAAAAAAAAAAAAAAAAAAAAAAAAAAAAATGGGGGGGATTTTTTTGTTTTTGGGGGGGTTGGGGGTGTCCCACCCCCCAAGAAAATAGCTTAAAACCACCGCAGGACCAATAGGTATATACCCTGAAGAGTAGAATCCATTCGGTTCAGTGGTTACCGAGATCTTAAGCTTCAGACGGACAGACGGACAGACGGACAGACAGACGGACAGACATCGTTCTACTTTGTATTATAGATATTTTTTTCTTCTATTTTTTAGGTGGAAAAGAGTCAACTGCCGTGACAAGCTGCCACCTGCCAGTCAATGAAATACTTCCTTCGTGTACAGTAAACCAGAATATACCATCTTCTAGGTGATTTAACCTGCATTTGATTTTGAGAAATTCCCTCAAGAAGTATTATTGTATTTAAGTTTCTATCCATTATGTTGCAAATATATTTGCATCATTGCGAAAATGTACAACCAGCTCCACGTATAGTGAAGCGCACATTGGAATTCAAGGCTTTGCTTTAAGGCAGTCAGTATGTAGTTATCATTTATTAAACATCATGCAATAAGTTAAAAAAATAAATGTATAATAATGAGTTATCTTTTTATATATAGTAAAATGTATTTTGGTATTTTGGTTAAGCAAAATGGTAAATAGTTTAAACAATTAATTAAAGTTTTTTTTCGAGCACTGAATCTTTCCATATTTGTTTTAGAAAAATTTAAATGAAATTAAATTAAGTGGGTGGTAGTTTTTTGGACTATTCCTACGGTGACATAACCCTTCGGTACCTAATGCAACCTAACATAACCTGATCTAGAGTAATAAACAAACAAACATAAACAACTCCACCCCCCTTTTTCCAATTTACTTCAGAATAAGGGGTGGCAATAGGATTCTGTGCGGACTAGAGAAACCGCCTAATTAATTCAATAAACCTATTTGTTTACATTTTGAGTTTAAATGACTCTATTTCAGTGGAAACCAAGCAATCACTTGCACAAGTAGTACTAGTCATATTCTCCCCATCATCACCCCATCTCAACACATGCAACTCTTTTCTGCTAAACCTGAAGCTAAAACTGACATTTCTCCGACGTCTTTTGCATTGGGTCATCAGTCTACGAGTCCATCGAAATTTGTGGAGGAAAAATATCCTAAATCCAAGAAGCGCAAGGTATTTTGATACGTTAAAATTTCGTAATTATAGCAGACTACCAAACCCTTTTTTTGTTGATTCTTTGTATAAAGAACATAATGAGTTGCACTAGAGGATAAATTGGCATACACACCCAATGACGATAAACAAAATTTTATCTTTTGTAGATTAAATAATTGGTTGAAAAATTTTAACAAATTTGGAACCAATTAATCAAAAAATAAATGTACCCATAGTATTTGGACCGGCGAATAAGAAAACTTGGTTATAAATCTTTAGGAACCAGTGTAATCAACAATATCCCCCCCCCCCCCCCAACCTAGAATCCCCCCTGTTTTTTTTTTCTGTTAAACGCCCTGAAAAAGCATATCTGAAATTGAAGCATTGAAATATATTTGACCATTTTCATAAATATGTATCAAATCAAAACTATGTCAGATTTATGAGAGCAACGCACCCGTGTATGACAACAGACAAATCTACGCCGGAGATCTGCTACAGACCCAGCTGGACTATGCTGGAGAGGAGGGGGCTGAGGATTGTGACGGATTGCATCAGGAATCAACGGATATGTAATTTTTGGGATAGGGACTAGAGAGTTCTTGTAAGCTTATTAGGTAAAAGCAATAAGAATGAAGTTAGACTTGATTAATCTATTTGTAGAGACTGTTAGTGGCTTGCCATACCACCCCTCCCCCACTTAAAATTAACATTGGAAGGCCTTCCTTCCCCTTGTTTCAACTCCTAGTGTTTTTACACCCAAACCCCCCCTCCTTGGTGAATTGCTATGCATGCCACTGGAGACGGATATTTAAAAATGAATCAATAATAAAAGGTTTTGTTTCCTGGCAATTTTTGACATGTTTTGATCACAGAACTAAATATGATGGAAACCTATTTTTTTAAAACTGTCATAACATTCTGAATAAATGTACTTTGCTATTTAATTTATATTTTATTGGTTATTAAACTTGTTTACTTTCCTTATCCTATTTACAAATCCTTTTATATTTAACTACATAGTTGGCCAGTGATTCTATGGTTGATCTCGCTCTTGTTTCTGGGACTGAAGATTATGGTGCCTTTAAAAAGGTATTTTTGACTAATTTTTAAGTTTGTTATACTGTGGTATTCGGCAACCGTGAGCCATGCCTATGGCAACCCTGACCTGGGTTCGGGGAAGGGTCAAAGGCCCTCCCCCGAGTCCTGGGGAAGGGGTCTGCCGACCCCCTCCCTATGCCTAAAATTAATGATAGATTCTGACAGCCTTATTATGGTTAAGCTGTATTGTTAATTCCCCCCACCCTTTCCAGGGATGGGGGATCATTATTGCCCAAACTGACTATTGTATATGTATTATATTGATTTCATTTATGATTATTTATTCCTATCTGTGTAGTTATTGTTTGTTGTATATAACGTTAGTAATCCTTAGACCCTCAATAAAGAAACAACTGAATAGACTCTGCTTATTATTTAGTGATTGCTAGAGAAGCGTAGCTTCTCTATAGTATAGGTGTCCACGTCTGTTCACACTGCCGTAGTCATTTGAACTCTGGTGTCTGCCATTTATCCTAGGCGGATACCACAACTTTTGGTGACAGCTGTGTGAGATTACGGCAAACCACAAGTGTAGAGCAGACGCGCAGCTGAGGCTAAGGTACTCCCAGCAGTGAAACTGGCAAAACTGACACAAGCAACCTGAATTACCCACCCTGGATAGCAAGGTCTAATTCTGCATCCGGCAGTTGTGGAAGCGAAATCTAGCGAAAGACCACTAAGTGTGGCGGAACCCGAGCTGCGGAGAGTAGCGAAATCGGACGAGAGACTGCGGAGAGCAGCGAAACTTGACGGAGAACCACGAGAAGCGCCGACATCTAACGGAGAATTGAGCGCTCAAGGGCTGAAACAGGCCTGCGGACGAGCTGAAACAGGCCAACTAAGTGTAAACGGCTGAAAATAGGCCAACATTTACTGCAAGAGATAGCAGGATTCAAACCAGCGGCGCTGCAGGAAGGGACATTCCCTGCCGCCACCAGCCGGATTCGGATACACGGCGCTGCAGGACGGGACATTCCCTGCCGGCGACAGGCTGAAACAAGCCAAATAGCTGCGAGCGAACATACGAGTGTAGTGTACCAAGCAGAAGAAAACTACGTTAACTCCAAGTATCCTGAGAGGCTACAGCGCAGCCACCCATCTAGAAAAGCAGATATTATATCACATTGTAGGGATTACCACCCTAGTGTGAAGGCTGAACAATAGATTTATGAGCAAGGATTGGTAAACAAATTGTTGTGTATTGTGATAAAAACTAAAAATAGAACAGGCTTGGTAAGCAAATCTGTTGTGTATTGTGATAAAGCCAAAAATAGAACCTAGATGTAATATAACAATACATTGATAAACAATCTAACCCCCCAAGCCTCCAGCACAACAAATACACCCCTTATTCCAACGGAAAGGGAGGGGCCCACCATCCATTGAAGAAAATACAATCGAGGTGACATAACAATAAGCCCAGGATTAAGGAAAGGGCACAATTACCTCACCACACAGTTACCTCAAACCCACAGCACTCCCCCCTCTCCATAGGGGGGAACGAACGGTTTTACCCCGTCCCCTCACGCGCTCCCCCTTCCTACCCACACTTGAATAAGTCCGCCCGCGGTGTGGAGATAGCGACCGGGAGAACAGAGCGCCATTTACGGGTCGCGCAGCAGAGCTCGGGACGCACAACAAAATTCAACGGACGAATAAGACAAAGCGGACCAATGAGAGAGCGGGTTGAGGGATAGGTGCGCGTTTTACCTGTGTGCGCGAATCTGACGGTGCGTAAGCGCGTTGCAAGGAAAGGATATTTCATGCACACACACACACACACAGGAGCGGAGCTACTCCATAGCATCCAACAGAGATATTTTTAGAAAACAAGACTTGCAAGCTTCTCCCTCCTATCTATAGTGTGATAAAGGAAAACCCAATCAGTTCCTGACAGCAGTTCAGACCCTCAACAGCTATCTACCCCTACCAGCCTACTCTACAACTCAGAAAACTAGTGACAAGTACTTTGGGTACACCTAATTTAAATCTTTGTAGTTAAACTACCAACCTAGTGATAAACAGTGTTGGCTGCTAGGCTAGAAAGCCTCAAGTGTAAACCATTTATAGTATTGACTTAAAACTTCGTGTCCCGCCGCTGAACCTTTGACCCGATGGAGCAGCCGCAAGCGCCAGGAGGCGACCAGCTCCAAGGATGGCTCCAGGATGATCCCCAGCCGGCTCCAGCCGAGTACCGCAAGCTGATGCTGAGTAACCTGCCGGAGTATAGAGGACCGCCCAAGCAATCCTGGAATTCCCACATCCGGAGACTCGAGATGTCATGGGCGGCTTACCGTGTGCCTCCCCATGACACACTAAACCGCCGCAACGCCCTTTTACTATCCCTGGCGGGGCAAGCGGCGGAGATGGCCTCTCATCTGTTTGGCAAGGCAGGCCAAGCCTTGACATACGAACAAGTCAAGGCCGAGTGTGAAATGGTATTTCGTCCAGCCTTTGAATCCCAGACTTTGAAGCAAGCCTTCAGGGATTACAGGCAACACTCGACAGAACCTATACAAGCATACATATCCACAGAGTGTGCATTGTATAGGGAGGCCTATAGCCATGAGGACCTTGAATTGTTGATAGACGAATTAAATCGTGGCATTCGTAACGCTAATGTGAAACATGAAATGATGGGTCATGAGATCGCCTCGGTACCTGAGTACACGAGGCGAGCCATGTTTACCGTCACAATGATCTCCAAGCAGCTGAAGGAGGGTATGTGCCTAGTGGACGCCACCGACGGGCTCACGGGATCAGCCAGCGTCCAGTTGCCCCAATATGATGAGTCGGAGCCAATGGAGATTGGCGCCTTGGCTCCGGGTCTCCACCAGATGGGGAAGGTCGCCCCAGATGACAAGATTCCAGGTCGCTGCTACCGCTGCCATGGGAAAGGCCAGCGAGTCCGAGACTGTCCGACGCCTATGGAGGTCAGCCTAGAAGAGAGACGCACCCAGCCACGCCGTGACCGTCCTGCCAAGTGCGACCGTTGCCACTATGCCGGCCATACGGCGGCCGAGTGCAGAGCCGACTGGGACCAGGTAGCCGGCCGGAGGCGCACTGCTGACAAGGGCGCTCCCCCAGGAAAGCCCAGCAGAGTAGCCAACATGGAAGGGAGCGCGCCCCCAGCAACACCCCAGCAAGCAGCCGCCCCCAACGCAGCGGGCCGAGCCGACGGAATGCCGCAGTTTGGAACCGTCCCAGCTAGAATCAACGTACTGGGAGGAGCGGCTGAACCCAACCGGGTTGGCCTGGGCTTCAGCCTCAACCACCTGGGGCCGGAGTTCGTGCAGCCCAATAACATCGCCGAGCCAGAAGTCCTGAGGCCCCCACCCTTCAGCCTCAACATGATGGGGCCTGCCAGACCGAGTCTACCCAGCAAGAGTGGAGGGGCGCTACCCAGCGCCACTGAGACGGTGTACGGAGAGGCCCTGGCGGCCGCTGAACGAGAGAGGCAGGAGGCGCTAGCCAGCGCATCGGAGTCGATGTATGGGGCGCCATCCGGCGCCGCCACCTGCGATGACTGGGGGGTGCTATCCAGCGCCCCCACCCTGGTGCCTGGGGCGACAACCGTCGCCGCCACCGAGATACCTGGATCCTGGAACGAGCCAGCAGCCCCAGAGGAAGGGGTGACATCCGTCACCCCCAGTCAGCCAGCGCCACCAGCCCGTAGGGAGAGCCCAGCCATACACCATCCAGCGCCCACTGCCAGCCGAGGGAATCCAGCTGCCCATCATTCCCAGTCGAGCCAGGATAAGTTAAATTTGACAAATGTATTGTATCCAAAGTATTGTAACCCTCCAGCCTTGCCTGTGCCTCCCGCACCAGAGGCTGGGGAGATTGAAATTTGGGGATATAAGGACTTGCCTGTGCCACATGCACCTGAGTTCCTAGGACAGGGGAGGGACGTAATCCAGGGCGAGCCTGTGCCACACGCACTTCAGCCCTATGCCACTGGGCATGCCATGGACAAGGGAAGGGACCCCTTGGGGCTAGGGGAGCCGACACCCAGGCAGGCGCCAGTCGCCTGTCAGTCTGTCATTGGGGAGGGTATCGGGATGCCCCGGGCACCCAAAGATAACGCTCAATGGAAATTTGTATCTAGCCAGGAGCAACCCAGCCGTGTCCAGCCCCAAGAAGCAGCCGTGGTCCGAGCCGAAGATCCCCAGCCGCGTGCGCGAGGTCGATGGCTGTCTGGTAGATTCTCACACTGGTGGATGGTTCTGTGGGGACTACTGCTCGCAGCCGTGTGGCCTACAACTAGCTACGTCCTGGTAGGGTGGGACTGTGCCAACCCCACCCATGTCACAGCCTACAACAAGGAGAAGATGTGTAGCACGGAACCGCTACACCAGGAGGTGCCCTTGGGCCATGAGGTACATGTCCTGCAGCAAGTCAAGATTAGGGAAACAACAGGATATAGCTGTCAGCTCACCGTGTCCCAGTGGACATTTAGGTGTGGGGTATGGGGTCACCTCAAGGTGACCTCGGTCCCCACCCTCATGAGGCCAACCAAGATTGATCCAGAAACGTGCCGAGACCTGGCCAGGAACCGAGTCTACACGCTGCCAGGCAAGACCCAGCCACTGACGTTCCAGCTGAACCATCCCCTGTTCTTCACCCTCGATATGGTGGGCGCCTTGGTCAACAGCCCCGAGGGGGTGGGTTGTGAAGGGGAGGACGTCCACTTCGAGGGCCAGCTGTACCGCAATGAATTAGTGCTCCAGGAACGACGGCTGCTGGTCAAGGAAGAGACCTATGTAGTGGAGAATGGACGGGTGGAGTCCCAATCTGACCACCTGACCCTAGAATGTCCCCATTCTGAGCTGTCTTGCATCACTGGGGAGGCCACCTACGTGTGGGACCACCTGGGGAGAGATTGCCCCTTGAGGCTGATCCGCAGCCTCCAGCCTAGCCTAGTGATGGATGCGTTCCTGGTTGACCATCAAGCCCAATTCTTCATCAACATGACCACCCCCACCTCAATAGTGAACTGCGACTTTGAGGCCCATGCCACCAACCACCCAGCATTGTTCGTGGCAGCTGACCCGGCCGCGGCAGCGCTGCCCAGAGTATCGGCCAGGGATGTGGATGTCCCCCTGCAGGCCCAGATACATGCAGGTTACATTGGATTTACCCTGGAGACACGAATGAGAAGCACCGCGGCAGAAGAAGTAGCGGCCAATTGCTGGAAGCTCCAGCAACTAGACCCGGCCCACCCGGTGCGTGTCCAGGGGAGCACGTTCTCTGTACTGAGGGGAGATGTACTGCTCCAGCTTACCTGCCAACGCAACAAATATGTTGTCCGTGAGAGCAATGAATGTTGGGACAAAGTGCCAGTGGAACCCACAGGATTCGTAGATGCCGTGACAAAGGTGTATAGCGGCCACGCCACCAAGATTCCCTGCTCCTCCACCTACCCCCTAACTGTGCACGCGGAGGAAGGCTGGATAGAGCTAACCCCCGCACCTAAGAAGAGGCCACCCCCGCTGGATACGCCCAAGCAGCTGCTGACAGAACCCTTGGATGACTTTAGTTCGGGAGGCTTGTATTCGCAGGCTGAGCTGAACGACTGGCAGCAGCTGCTAGCGTTCCCAGCGTATAAGGCCGCCATGCTGACCGGCCTGTCTTATGGCTCATGCGTTCAGCAAGGTAGCTGTTCGGCCACCGGAGACCATGGGATCGTGTCCTACGATATCAACCGACTGGCGGAGGAAGGAGAAGCCGCCCTGGATGTCTGGGCTGGGTTCAGACAAGCTATTCACGAGTGGGGAGATGGCACAGCCATACTGTGTTTGCTGCTGTTAATTCTCAAACTGCTGGGGGACTTAACCATCATTTCCCTGGCAGCCGCACAAGGAGGTGTACGGGCCGCCATGAATGCGATGTCACAAGTGTTCCTGTACCACCCAACCTTGTACCGTAAGGCCTTGGCCAGAGCCAGACTCACCCATGCCAAGTCCCGGGACTTTTCAGTAGACTGGGATGCCATTCCTATCGGCCGGGAAGCAGCCGAGGAAATGGTGTCCATGCAATCAGCCGATAGTGGGAATGACCGCCCAGGCAGGCCTGGACCACACTCTGGAAAGCCCTGCGGCCCCTCGGGAGGCCAGGCTGTCGCTCAGACGGTCAACTTGGTAGCCAGTGCCCCAGCCGCTGCCAACAACAACCAGAACGCCCCGTTACTGACCGGCCCCGCAGCGGCTGTGCCACACGCCAACCTGACACCTGCTGGCGCCGAGCTACGTGTCCAACAAAAGCCAGCCTCTACCTTCTATCCCACGTTGGGAGCCTATCAGCCCTGAAAATCACCACTAGGATTCCATTGAATCATTATCGTTTGTATTTAACTTAGCCCTAAGGAGCGGGCCGAAGGCCTCAACCACTGTCGGAAGTCTGGCAGGGAGACCCCCTCCCAGCCTTCCGAGGGGAGAGTTGTGGTATTCGGCAACCGTGAGCCATGCCTATGGCAACCCTGACCTGGGTTCGGGGAAGGGCCAAAGGCCCTCCCCCGAGTCCTGGGGAAGGGGTCTGCCGACCCCCTCCCTATGCCTAAAATTAATAATAGATTCTGACAGCCTTATTATGGTTAAGCTGTATTGTTAATTCCCCCCACCCTTTCCAGGGATGGGGGATCATTATTGCCCAAACTGACTATTGTATATGTATTATATTGATTTCATTTATGATTATTTATTCCTATCTGTGTAGTTATTGTTTGTTGTATATAACGTTAGTAATCCTTAGACCCTCAATAAAGAAACAACTGAATAGACTCTGCTTATTATTTAGTGATTGCTAGAGAAGCGTAGCTTCTCTATAGTATAGGTGTCCACGTCTGTTCACACTGCCGTAGTCATTTGAACTCTGGTGTCTGCCATTTATCCTAGGCGGATACCACAATACATTCAAAACTAAAATTAAAATAGAGGGTCGATTTCTCTCCCCGTCCTTGCCTCTAGAGGCATAATAAAGTAGCTTAGTTTAAAGCAAATATAAATATTGGTAATGAAAAAAAAAATTTGTGTTTTAGACACAGAACCTAAATTTGATGATTTAGATTTGGTCCGAGACTTATCTGTGCTACAATCTTGGAAAAGAAATCATTTGTTTACTTTGCTTTTGTAGGTAAAGTATCAAATTTCCCATTACACGAACATCCCAACTATTTCGGACAACCAACCCTCTGATTGCATGACCTTTGTCTAGAAATCCTAACTGTGTGTTATTTCTGCGTATTTTTTAATATTTTTTTTTTTTTTTTTTGGGGGGGGGGCAAGGCATACACCCTCCTCTTACTAATAATGTCATGCATTTGACATCAACAGCTGTAGGTACAACTTTTAATGTCTTTATATAAAAACTTGGTGTGGATGTTAGGAGGGGTATAATCGCAGGGAAGGAGGGGTCAATGGACTGTTTATTACACTAGTCCCCAAAGTTTTAAAATAACATTTTCTCATTCGTTGGGGACTTACTGAATTTTGATTGCTTGGTTCATAAAGTGTCCAAACGTTTCAACCAGTATTTGTTATCTAGAGAAGGAGTAATTTTGTGTATCATCCTTGGGGATGTACATCAATTTATCGGCGATTGTCTTATCCCTTTAGATTCCATATACGTCCTTGAATCACACCTAACTTCCAAAAATGATTTCAGATTTACCCAGTTTAAGAAGTACAATTTGAACCGCCACATGCAGAAGAAACATAATCAATATTATCAACTCACATACCAAACTAAACGCAGATGCCTTGCAGAGGTACTTTTAAAAGCGAAGCTGTTCTATAATTAGGGTACTTCTGTACGTCCTTCCGTCCGTGACAGAGGGCTTTTATCTTAATTTATGCATGCTAGAATTGTCCTAAACTCTGCATGATAAATCCTGTTTCCTTTAGGTACAATTTAAATATCGTAGCAACTCTATGATCATGACCAGAAATGTGCAACATAAATTTTTATGTTTTAAAAGCAATATTGTATATATATGATATAATCATCCGATTTACTGTTTTGATTCCTAGGATAATTGGGCATAATGTCACAAGCAAAGCATCTCTAAAATTAAGTATAAATGTCTCCTTATTTTAACGTCTTTATTATATATTTTTAGTTGGCAAGAAGATATGAAGAATATGTAACCTCTACAATTCTCACTGGTGTGCCCTCTCAAGGCAATGAGAAAATGGCTCAGGATATTTTACAGGTAGGTTGGAGGTTTCTTTCAAGGTGCCTTTTGGAACACAGGATCCCCCCCTCACGGCCGCCTCCCGTTATTTTGAAATAAATTGAATATAAGGGGGGGGGGGGGGTTATCTTACTTAAGGTCAACTTAGGTTAGGTCATTAGGCATTGGATTGATGAAAACAATAACCTCACCACCCACAAAATTATTTTTAATTCATTTAAAAAAAGGAAAGGTGGGTTCAGTGTTCGAGAGGCACTTTGGGGGGAAAGCATTGGTATGTTTTCAAATCAAGAACAATTTTGTCTAGTTGTAGTACAGGAGAAATCGCGCAACCTCTTATTTTCTGAAATATGTCAAATGTTTTACAAAGGTCGTCTTAGACATTAAATATAAATATATGCTAGGGATCTAAAAGGATAAGACAATGGGAAATAAATTGATGTTCATTCCTAAAGAGGACATTACTAGTAATAGTAGGGGGCATGCCTTAGTCCAAAGCAGGCGCAACACATTCACAGTTAGGGCTTCCTGACAAAGGTCGTGAAATCAAAGCAGGCGCAACACATTCACAGTTAGGGCTTCCTGACAAAGGTCGTGAAATCAAAGCAGGCGCAACGCATTCACAGTTAGGGCTTCCTGACAAAGGTCGTGAAATCGAAGAATTTAACGCCTGGCCCTTATTTGTTATCAACTGACTCCAACAAGATATTAACAAGAGGTATTTTTAAAAGCGAAGCTTTTCTATGATTAGGGTTGGTCCTTCCGTCTGTCCGTACGTCTGGAACGGATAGCTTTTTTCGTTAATTTAGGCATGTTAGAATTGTCCTTTTAAGTTCAAACATTGCATGATGATTCCTGTAATAGTTAGGTGTGATTTAGAAAGCGTAGCAACTCTATTAACATTACCAGAATGTCCGTACGTCCATTTTCAACATATTGATTTTTTTTACATTTTTAACAACAAATGTGATCTAAATATCCGATTGATCTGATTTTTGGTATAATGATTCCTGGGACAAGAAAGTACAATATTATAAGCGAAGCAATTCAATAATCAAGTCCTAAAAATGTAAGTATGTCCATAAACATTATCCTGTATCAAGCAGTTTTTCAACAAATTAACTTACAATTTTGCTTCGACTCTTATAAATTTATATTCTGATTATCCAGTTCTGACACTATACAAGTGTTAATGTCTGTTTGTCCTAACGTTTCAGTGCTTTCTTATGGATGTTGTCATCTTTGTTTTCAGTTGAAGAACCTAGACTGGAGTGAACTATTGGGAGAAGAATTTTCAATGTTTAACATTCTTCAACAAGATGATAACATACAGAATTTACAATTATGCTAACTTTTATTACTCAGGGAGGAGGAAACATTGGACTGTAAATTTAACTGGTACCCAAAGTTTTACAACCATCTTTGTTGGCTAAAACCTTTGGGTACTTTAATTAGATTTTGATTGATATGGTTCCAAACTAGTACTGTCTAAACTTTTCAACCAATGATTTATCATTTGTAATGTTTATTAATTTATCGTCCAATGTCTTATCCCTTAAGTTCCCTGATAAATTGTTCCATTTTCTGTATGTTTACAAAAGATTAATTCTTAGTTAAAGTTAATGAAATAAAATTTAGACATTTCTAAACATTTAATTTTAATTTCAACAAGGATGACAACATCCATAAAAGCGAAGCTCTGAAATGGGAGGACAAACGAACATCTGTAGAGAGTCAGAACTGAATATTAATGCATATGCCTTGCCTATTCAAAATTTTAAGTAAATTTGTTGCAAAACTGATTAAATACATGTTACTGTTTAAGGACATACTGACGTTTTTAGGACTTGATTATAGAGATGCTTCTCTTATAACACTATACCTTGTTGTAATAGGAATCAGTATTAAAAAAATCAGATGAATAGGATAATTTTAACATTCAAAAATTTGTTGTCAAAAGGTAAAAAAACAGCTTGATTTAAATGGACGTACGGACATTCTGGTAACGTTTATAGAGTTACTGCGCTTTCTAAGTCATACCTAACTGTTATAGGAATCAGCATGCAATTTTTAAAATCGATAGGACAATTCTAACCTGTTTTAAATTAACGAAAAGAGCTAACTGTAACGGACGGACGGACCGACCCTAATTATAGAAAAACTTCGCTTTTAATATCAATATATTATTCTTATATATAAAAGTAACAAGATGTCTTCTGTTTGTGTGTCTACAGCGAAGGATCTTTGTAACCGCTGGACCGATATGGCACTTGAACTAAAGTGGATCATACACAGACAAAATTTTTGAAGACATATGATATTATTTTGGACTGCTCTGTGTCTTCAAAATAATAACGCGAAATCATTTTTTAAAGCGAGGCTTTTCTATAATTAGGGTACGTCCGTACATAACGGATAGCTTTTTTCTTTAATTTAGGCAAGTTAAAATTGTCCTGTCGATTTCAAATTTTGCATGATGATTCCTGCAGTAGTTTGGTACGATTTAGAAAGCGTAGCAACTCTATCATCGTTACCAGAATGTCCGTACGTCCATTTTGAACATGTTGATTTTTAATTTTTATGTGATATAATCATCCGATTGATCTGATTTTTGGATTATTGATTCCTATTACAATAAGGTACAAGATTACAAGCGAAGCATCTCTATAATCAAGTCCTAAAAATGTCAGTATGTCCTTAAACAGAATTCTGTATTTCGAGAAGTTTTGCAACAAATATACGTAAAATTTTGTCAAAACTTTAATATTTTTATTTTGTAAATTTAGTTCTGACACTCTATAAGAGATAATGTTCGTATATCATACCGTTTCAAAGCTTCACTTTTATGGATGTTGTCATCCTTGTTATATTTAGAAGCGAAACTACTCTTTAATCCACTCTGTGTGTCAGTCAGTCCGTAACGCTAATGATGGTTAGGTAGACGACAGAAACGTTTTTTTACGAATATTCCCTGTACCAATAAGCATCCAGTATGTAATTTACTTTGTCTGTCGGCCAGTCAGTCATGCTACAAAAAAAAATATATGTTAAAAAGGTTTCGTGAATTTTTCTCCAACATATTTCTATTCTTGTTTATAACAAATCATCAATTCCTCTTTCAATCTCCTTTTCCACAATCAGCTCCATGAGTTTTTGTGCTTCGCTACTTATGCATGTTGTCATCCTTACATTTAAATAGAGTTGGGCCGGATATCCGGCCATTTTAGATATCCGGTTATCCAGTCGGATATCCGGTAATTTGCCGGTTATCGAACGTTGGCCAGATATCCGGCCCAACCCTACATTTAAATTGAATATGTAGAAAAAAGGTATTAAAAAATAGAACAATTTTATTTTACCTAACAAATGAGAAACAACAAAATAACTAATATTCAAATTACAATAATTAACAAAAAAAAAACAATTGGTAATATCCTTTAAATCAATAGTGGAGCATATACAACCCTATCCCCTTTTTTCTTAATTATAGAAATAAAGGTCAGCTAAATCTTAGTTTCCGATTTTGTTTGAATCACCCTTATCCTATCTCAATATTTACTACTATCTAAAAAAGCTTCCAACTTTTTAAAAATCAAAAATTGAAAAATCTAAATTTTGAATGTATAATGTATAAAATTATGTTTATCCTTTCCCTTTGACCGGAGTAGTTGAAAATAGCTTTGCAATAGTTGGGTTATTCGGAAATTAGGGAACAAATGGGTAATCAATTTTCAGTTGATCGAAATAAAATAATCTTTGCTGGGGGGTTAGGTTTGCAAATGTAGCGTTTAGGAAGCCCTATAGTGTTAATAGCTGGAAATTGGGGTGAGGGGCTTATGCATGGTCCACTGATGAATCAGAGGGATATTACTAACAAAAACAATCCTGGAACAATAAAACATTAACAAATTTTAATCACCATAACGATCTTGAGAATATCATTTGACTAGAAACTAAGGCTGGTTCTAAAGCTGACTTATATCATAAGAATCACAATAGAATATTCATCCTCATTGAGCTTATATTCTAGTGTGATATTATGGTATTTAGGTGCTATAGAAACAGCCTTTAGAGAACAAGTATGGCGCATTTATTGCAGCGTAGCTTAAACTTTAAATTTCCTTTAGAGAACATTTTCATTGTAGTAGGGCTTAGTTTTGAGCCAACGAATAAGATAACGTGATATAAATTGTTCATTGATAATATTTGTTTATTGTAGAAGGGGTATTGTAACACTAGAGTATAATCGTCTGTACGTCCATCCGTAAAATCATTTTAAAACAAAATAGAATTTATTCAATGGCTGTCTAACACCATGATAATCAAGAGTGTTAAGACTAAATGTAATTAAATTTCAATGTGATATTTTAAGATTGCGGATCTTTAATAATCAACTTTTAGAGAACAAGTATGAACAAATTATTTAGAGAACATATTAATCTGTAGCAAAGCTACTATATATATATTGTAAGATGTCCGTCCTTCGTAACTAGTGTGTATAGAAAGAAAATTGGATGATGATCTGTCTTATTTTTTCGTGTTGATTTCTCTTACAATGAGGTATAATTAAACATTAAGAACATTTGAAGTCACAAATTTAAGACATGAATTTGGCTTGGCTTAGATTTTTAGGGACTAAAAACTTATAGAACAGCAAAGTAACAAGGATGATAACATGCATAAAAAGCGAAGCACTACAAAATTATGGATGAACCAACGAAAGTGACTTTTAGTGGAGATATCTAGTTATCATAAAAAAAGAAGAGGAGAAAATAAGTAATAATAATTAGTTATTGAAAATCACGAAACCTTTTAATATATAATTACGTCTTTAGTAGTATGGCCAATAGAATGACGGACCAATTAAGTTGCATGCTGGATGCTTTTTGGTAAGGGGTACATTTAACCAAATAGATAAGCCAAGAAAATCACATTTTTTCCATAGAGAAATGAACAGACAATGCGAATTATAGAGCAGAGTAGCTTCGCTACTAAAAAATAACAACAAAATAACAAAACATAACAAAAAAGTATAACAAATTCTACATGATATCTTGAATGAGGTTTCTTGTAAAGGGTAGAATATCTTTGAGATTTAATGTTCTCTGAGAGTAAGAGCTTTCCTGCGCCTCTTTCCTAAAAGGAGTAATACGTGTTAAAAGATAATTTTGACTGAAATATACTATAAGTAATACATAGTATATCAAGCCTAATGTGGAAATGTCCCTAATACTAACATCAAAGTAACAATGGATGTAGAATATACGTGGATATTATGACAGAAGAAAAATTGTCGTCAATTTAGGTTGTAATATCCCCTCGCATTTATTGGTAAGGCCGTTTATCCAGTAGGAGGGAAAGGGATGGGGGAAGAGAGTTCACTTAATTACAGAACATGAAAATCTGGTGTAAAATCCAAGTAATAATAAATCCATTAAAGTAACATTTGTAACTGTACATTGTACAACCTCCACCCCCCAAAAAGAAGATTTTAAAAATCTAAAATTGCAAGTGGAGGGTCGACTTCACTTCCCCCCTCTCAAGTGCTCATAATAGCCTAAAAGGGGCGTAGCCGCTAGTATTAAACATAAAAGTAAGAAGAATAGCCGACCAGATGAAAGAAAAAACAGACTGAAGGGCCAAGATAAATATAATGTAGATGCGCATATGTCAGTAAAACATTCCAACAAAAAATATAGGTTTATGTTTATGGCACATAGAGGCTAAATAGTTTATAATTCTCCTCTTAGCACGGTCAGACAAAGTGAGTTATAGAGTAGCTTCGATATACTAAAAAGTTATTACTGACGAATATTTATTTAATTTATATAAACTCCTGGCACATGTTGGATAAGTAATAGGAACATTTCTCTTTTTAGGACGTACAGACAAAGTGAGTTATAGAGTTTCTTCGCTAAAAAAATTGTACTTATTAGTACTTATTTGATTTATATAAACTCTTGGAACAGGATGTACGGAGGGGGAAATACTTCTATTTTTAGGACGGTCAGACAAATCAAATTATAGAGTAGCTACTAAAATGTTTCACTTACGAGTATTTTATTTATTTTATATAAACTCTTGGCACATGTTGGATATATAATAGGAACATTTCTCTTTTTAGGACAGACAGACAAAGTGAGTTATAAAGTTTCTTCACGCTACTAAAAAGTTGTCAGGGTGGGAGGGGACATTGAGCTGCTTATTACCCTAGTCCCCAAAGTTTTATAATAACGTTTTCTAATTCGTTAGGCTTAACAACTTTGGGGATTTTTATTGTTTTTTTTTATTTAAGTTGAGTTTTAAACTTATCAACCACTGAGTAAAACAAACAGTTGTACTTACGAGTATTTATTTAATTTATATAAACTCTTGGCACATGTTGGATAGTAGTGGGAGCAGTCCCCGTGATCCCGTCCAACTTTTTCTGCTTTCCTGTATTCCTTCAGCTTGTTCCAGTAGGGAGATTTACTTGGCCTAGGAAAAAAAATTGGATCTACTGCAGTTGACGGTAAAATATTGCTGGTAACGAATATTGCCAAAAATCTATGAATTTTAAAGGCTGCTAGATCATACCCGCACACCATTTTAAGCGGCATAAGAAGGCCTACAAATAATCTGGAATAGCCAAGATCCAATGATGCACAGGGTAAGCTTCACTGAAGAAAAAACGCGTAAAATAGTCCTTTTTCGCGCATTTCTCTGCACTGCGAGATAATTATGCATTATTGATTTATGACTATTCCAGATTATTTGTAGGCCTTATTATGCCGCTTAAAACAGTGTGTGGGCATGATCTGTACGTTCAGCCGTTTGACAGCTAGCAGCCTTTAAAATTCATAGATTTTTGGCAATATTCGT
Source organism: Acartia tonsa (assembly GCF_053477335.1). Lineage (NCBI taxonomy): Eukaryota > Metazoa > Arthropoda > Copepoda > Calanoida > Acartiidae > Acartia > Acartia tonsa. Next base: position 62,062,190 of record NC_137260.1, on the reverse strand, counting down.
ACCAGCAATATTTTACTGTGAACTGCAGTGCTGTAGATCCAAAAAATAAGTTATTTAGCTATAGATTCAAGAAGACCGTGCACTGTGTTCCTAGACAACAAAGATTTAGTAGTGACTTTTAAAACATCAATTGGTACTTTAAATTACTGAATACAATTTTAAACTTTCAGAAGATCATATTTTGTTGAAAATTTGTGAATAGGAACTTTGATAATACATCAAATATAAAGCAAAGAAGTAAAATTCTTTTTGTTTCCAATTTTTTTTCTTGTTTAAACTTTTCAAGATTTTTATTTATTTATCAAAAGTATTTCTATTAACGCAGACTGGCCACAACAAAGATTATTATGTCCAAAATATTTGAGGGATTTGTTTATTGAATAAAACATACATGCTATTATGGTTTTACAATCTTACGGTTTATACCATATTAATAAAGTAATTTTATTTAACTTTTAGCGCACAACTTTGGCCAAGTTGTATATTAACAGCTCTTCTAAAACCAATACTAACGTTATAAATACCATAGCATTAGAGACTCCTAAATAAATATAGAAACAATACTCACGTTAAGAATATTTCTAACATTTCTCCGACCATCCCATATCCTATCAATGGTGACTTCTGTGTCTCACAAATATATAAACAATACTCACGTTAAGAATATTTCTAACATTTCTCCGACCATCCCATATCCAATCAATGGTGACTCGTGTGTCTCACAAATAGCTCGTAACAAACACGCCTGCAATACAATTTAACTCCCTGCCTAAATATTTTTTTAAATAAAGGAGTTTTGTTTTAATTTCAAGATAAATAGAATTATCATTTGACAAAAGACTTAAAAATTTGTACCCAGCATTAAAGGAGATTTGTCAGCAAATAAGGCGTAACTCATTACCATGTACAGTCGGGACTTATAGACAATTGTTGTGTAATCAAAGGTTTTGTTTTATGTGGCAGGTGGGTTGTCACTTCCCCCCCCTTCCCTCTAAAAAAAGGTCGGACGTCCTTGGCTGTTCTACTTAGTTTAAGTAGCCAAGCTACCTTTCCAAAGAGCATCCAGTATACAATTTCAATCCATGAGTTTTATGCTACTTATGAATGTTGCCATCCTTGTTTATATCAGGATTTTAGTTTTATCTTGATTGAATATATTTAGCAGGGCAGTTAAAATTTGCATTTTCCTTTCCGTCCATTCCAAAGGTGAACAGGTAATCCTCTACCCACTGAAATTAGAAAAATATTTTAATAAATTTGCTCCAAGAAATCAAATACGATGATGTCTGATGTATGTGTAATAGAATACAGGGTAAAGTCCCTTTCGTGGAAACGCCTCTTAAGGGGCATTTCTTCGTATTTTCACAGTAGCTTTTCTCCTATTTCTAGCCCTTGAAGGGGGCTCTAAGCACGCGGGACCTATTTTTAAAGCCTCCAAGCCAATCATTAACATTTACCTAACCTAAAATAACCTATAAAAAACTACTGTGAAAATACGACGAAACCCGCTACTTCGTTTTCTTTCCATGATCCTTATAGTAATACTTTAGTTGTACTAGACTTCCTTCTTATTATTATGCAGGTACATTAATGGTTCCATCCCTAGAAGCTTGGGGCGAATACACTAGATAGTTTTAGAAAATGGTCAATACATTTTTTGAGCACACTCTAGCAACAAAGGCTCTTTATAAGTAAAACCTAAAGCATTTCAAAGACACACTATCCTTTGATGCATTGGATGAATAAGAAAAGCTGTAATTAATAAAAAAATTTGGGTTATTTTTATATTGAGGGTACCTTCACCTAAAATAGTTATAAACTTCCCCGGACCTGAAGAACCATATCAAGTCATCAATTATTGAGATCCTTTGCTTCTTACAGACAGAGAGACATCCTGTTACTTTTATATAAATTTTGATCTTAAATAAAATGTTTGATTACCTCATATAGCATAGCTCTTTCTCCACCTGTAATTTTGTGTGGGGGTATCTCGGGATCTGGAAGGGATCTTTTCCTCCTAAAACAATATCAATTCTATTTATTTAAAAAATTTCTAGAACTGCATTTGAATTTTAATCATCTTCATGTTGTTTTCCTCTAAATAGACGTACAGACATACCTATCTCTTTCAACCTAGAAATAAACTATACCTATCTATTATCAAATAAGTGATTCAACTTCTTTAAAATGGAGATGTTACACTATTTCGCAATTTTTTAAAAACAGTATTAAAACCCTATCTCACACAGGAGCCTCGCAAATTAGGCAGCAAATGACAATCTTTCCACAGTAATTAAGTTTATCTACAGTTTGCTGGGAAGCACGTTTTGGTCATGTTCGTAGAATTAAACAGCTGATTTTTTGTGTAGATTCCCTTAACTAATGAGCCACCAAAATATAATTTACTTGGTCCTTCAGTCTGTCGTGGTCAAGCTACAAAATACTAATACATATTATGTGTGAAAAGGTTTCGAAAATTTTTACTTTTTAGGTGTATATATTTTTTTCTCGAATTCATTCGAATCCGGTGGATAGGAACCGGTTCTCATCCATACGAAAAAAACTATGTCTAGCATCGTATTATATCCAGCTTTCTACATTCTATATCCGCGGAAAGCGGTTTATAATACGATGAAAGAAATAACTATTATGACACTAAACATCTGCTCTGTAACTCACTTTGTCTGTTTGTCCATACAGAAGGGGGGTGTCGTCTATACCCCCCTCAATTATTAATTTGGGCATGCCTTCCCTTGCCAAAACCCCTTGCACACCACTGGTTTTTGGGGCAAAGTACTAAAATTGATCTTTACTTTTAAACAAGTAATAAATCTTTTAAGTTTAGACCAACTACGTTTTAAATGGTAACAGTAATTATGTAAGGCAACTTTAACATGAAATTACTTTACCAAATTAATATTTATTACTTTTGAGTTTTGACGCAATGATAAATAATCTATGAAATTAAATTTTATGAAATCATAAGTTGCTGAAGGGATAAGACAATGGACGATAAATTGATGTACATCCCCAATGATGATAAACAAAATTACCCCTCATAAAGATAAAGAATATGCTTTGAAAAGTATGGGCACCTCTAGTTTAATCCAACTGTAACTATACTTTATTATAGGTACCCAAAGTTTTTTATCAAACAAAGGAGAGAAGAAACTCTGGGAGGGAGAGGACATTGGGCTGTTTATTACACTAGTCCCATAAGTTTTATAATAACGTTTTCCTATCCGTTCTTTACAACCTTGGGGATTATTGAATTTTGATTGGTTGGTTGAGTAAGTTGAGTGTCCAAACGTTTCAACCACTAATTTGTAATCTACATAAGGGTTAATTTTGTGTATCATCATTGAGGATGTAAATCATTTTATCGCCATTGTCTTATCCCTTAAATTCCTGGAAGAAACTGAAAAGCAAACGAATGACAGAAAATGTTTTGAAAATATTATTTAATTTATTATAAGAATCTCTGTCGCGCTTTCTGACCGAATGATAATTTATTACTTTATGTAGATAATTGTTTTCTTTTTCCTACAGTTAGTGGTTACTTAATCATCATTATTATTCAGGGCTCGACAGTCGCGTGTTAGCCGCCTGTAAGCCTAACCTAAACCTTAACAATTTTAAAAATCAGCTAGACGAAACCTGACCAAAATATGTCAATGCCTCTTTTCAAAAATAATTTCAAAGTATGTAAATGGGTTTAGATTTGTAGCTGAATCGCGGCTGACACGGGGCTGCGAAGCCTTGTTTTTATTAGTGTAGCTGCTCTATAACTTTTTCCTATAGTTGTTTTCCTAAAAATGGAGATAATATATATTATTTAAGTGGTTATCCGAAATCTTAATGGACAAATAAACAATAAAACTTACTACTTTTATGCTATAACTAACATGTAAGCTGAACTTTCAATTTAAAAAAAAATTAGGGCAGGATTTTTTCAGGGGCATATTTAGAGTTACGGTATCCTCCCCCAAAACCAACAAAATTATAAACTTTCCCTATACATGAAAGAAGCTTCACTTTGAAGAAGAACCATATTGGTCAAGCGGTTAGATCTAAAGCTACAGATACCCTTTTACATTTTTAAAGAATATATAAAATGTCTAGAAGAAGTGCAGTATTGAATTTAAAATATCTTAAAGAACTGTAAAACGAGAAAAAAATCATATAGAGAATATACAGAAAATTGAATAAACTGTAAAATAAATTCTAAAAATATCACAAAACCTTGCAAGCTAAAGTATTTTTATGTTATTACTGAGTGTCAGATTGAGGGCATACCATAGTTAATGAGTAGCATTGCTACTAAAAAAAGTAATTACTGTTTTTGTAAATCATAATTGACAGCTTTTTATCAAAAGGATATCGGAAAATTTAAATACTTTTTAGATAATTGACCATGTCCATAAATCAAACTTTTTCTATGTATATAAGTTAGATATAAAAACAAATCTTAACTTTTTGTGCTAAAAAAGTTTCATTTCATGTTATTATCTTTAAAAAAATGACTTAAATTAGGTATTTAGCTTTCAATACTGTTTCATTATTAATTCTAAAATATTTATATAACAAGAATGACAAAAGTAGAAAGGTAAAAAAAATTAAGCAAATTTACTTATAATTGAGATCACCTAAATAAATAGACGGAAAAGGCAAGTTAATGGGAATCTCCACAAGAAATTTTTAAAAAGGAGTCGAATAAATTCGCGTTTCTGGCATAAGGATGTACAGACATTGTTCAAAATTGTATAAAAGAAATGAAATGTAATTAATTAAAATGTGTTAAAAAAATCACAAAACCTCTCTCTTTAGTTACAATAACATTCTTAAAATATTGTGGTAATTTTAGTTTAGTATTTCTCAGAGATCTTAGTGGACGATAAATTGATCCGTTTTTAGATTAAAATAACTCTTTTATTGGGATAAAATTATTGGTTAAAAAGTTGAGATAACCAATTCAAGATTTAATGATTCACCCCAAAATGTTTAAAGCCAAAATCAACGAAATTAAAAATTAACAAGATTTTAAAACTTCCTGGTTTTTCTAAATAATCTCTCAAATAGAATCTTGTGCTTTTTGGGAAGCCTTGAATAGTCCTATGTAGCAGAAATATTAAAAAATAAATACGTACCTTCCTAAAAGAGCTGGATTGAAAAATGGCAACAAACCAAACGGATTTTGATTGTCTGTGAGTCCCATCGAATCGAAGGAAACTAAAACAAAATTAAATTAATCACAAAAAAAATTTATCGCTAACCAATTGGCCAAGTGAGTTCTCAACTTCAAGAAAGCTTAGGATGGTTTTAGGCTATTTTCCTGTCCCTACTAACATCTTTCAAAAGAGCCCCTATATGCTAGGGGTGTACTTACAAAAGTATAGAAATTAAGTAGACGTAACTTTAAAGTTTTTTTTTTTTAGCTCGCAGCTACTCTAAAACTTAAGTTATTACACTATAAAGTCAGCCCATCCTTTAGATCTAATTCTACAAATTAAGATTAAGCTATCTTTAACAAGTTTGTGTATTCGATGTCATTTTCTCGGCTGTTATTTAAGACTGTTTTCATTACAACTTAGTTGGTCCGTCAGTTTGTCGGTCATGAGGTCAAATACATAAATTTATTCTAATTGTAACATTTTCGTGTTTTTTAGCTTCGCTACTCATGGATGTTGTCATCCTTATTCATTATATAAATTTATAAATATTAGTATTAATGTCACAAACACAAGATATATGATACTTAATTAAATAATAAATAGCATAAAAACATTGTATATTATTCATTTAGTTTACATTATTGTATAACTTCATACAAAGAGACAATTATAAAATAATTAGTTTTGTTACTTGAGCGTTTTATTCAATTTAGAAGATCATTATAAACAAGCAGTGGTGTGCACAGCAATGCAATATAGAAGTGTTAAAATATTGAGGAGGCTAAAAGGGGAGGAAGACAGTTCTTATATCTTGCTTTAGGGGGGGGGGGGTGCCTTTCGTCTCACTCCAATTAGCGAAGATGGTTCCTGTGGGGCTGTTGCCTTAAGGAGTTCTAATTAACCTCATTTAACCTAACCTAACTTAATGTTTTACACAATTTCACTTTCATAAGATTTAGGAATTTTAAAAGTGATATAAATAATAATATATACCAATAAATCCTTATATAAAAGTAACTAGTTGTTTATCTGTGTATCTGTCTGTGATCTTTTACAATGAAGCTTTCTATAGGTCCAGGACAACTTTATAACTGTTTTTTATAACTTTAAGAAGCTGTTCATGTCATTATTAGCCATAAAGATAAAAACAATTTCAGAAAAGATTCTTATTGGTCAAGTAAACTTTCTTTAGAAAGGGATGAGATGAGTAGTATTTTTTTCTAAAAGCATTACGGATGAACAGAAATAGGAAATCAAACATACAATAAAAAAAACTATAAAGACGGCTATAATGATTATTTAATAAACAAAAAGATTACATGAAAATATAATAAAAAACGGTATAACCTTGAGATCAGATTTACACAAATAAAACAAGATATGACAAGAATAATCTTTATGTAAGTAGCGCAGCAATTGAACAATTACATAAATAAATAGTAGAAAATTAAATGAAAATAACATTTTAGCATATTTCGTTGGCCCTATTGTAGAAAAATTATGTTTTTTCTTTAAGAACTACTGAAACGAATGAGTTTTCCATTATAGAGAAGCTTTACAGAGGTTTCGGGATGGTTTTAGTCTATTTCTACCACCCCCCTCCCTGCCTCCCTCTTGATTGAATACAGAGCCTTTAGATGCTAAGAGCAGGTTCTAGTATATAAGTTATTTAAGAGTAGCTTTATAAAAATAGGATAAATATAACGAATTGTAGAGCATCCTCGCTCCTAAAGCCATGTAGACATACTATTACGCATTTAAATAATAATCATCATGTAAAAAAGCCACAGTTCTCTGTGTTATATGTTCAAAGTTGGGATTATGAAACCATATTTTCAGCTGGAGATACAGAGTCGTCCAAGGGTGGTGGTAAAGGGGTGTTTAGTTAATCCCCCCACCAAACTTTCAAACCCTTAAAATTTTTACAAAATACATCAGATTAACCGTTTCAAAATAAAAATTGGAACACCCTGAATATAATCTTTAATTGGAGATAGATACCCATTAGTCCGAGAATATACTCGAGTTTAAAAGGTACAACGGCCAATTACTACTAGAATGCTGCTTTGAAATTGATTATTATTTTTTTTTCCAATACCTATTATTCCACATACGTGATTTTTTTTTTAACATTTTTCTTAATATAAATTTTAGTTTCGCTGCCCCAACTGGATTATTATATAAGCAATTAGGATATATAAATAGTACATGCAGTATGGCCAGTAAAAAAAATGTCCGAGCTTGTTTGCTTATTAAGACAAACTAGGAGAATTTATAGAATTTTAATCGTCAGAAATAGTTATTTATCTCATTGTATTATAGTCAGCTTTCCGCGGATATTAAAATATAAGATTAAAACCAGTTTTGTTAGCCTCGAGGGGCTGAAGGCCTGGACTAAAAAAACTGGTATTAATTTTATGATTCTTATTTTAATATTCGTGGAAAATCACCTGTAATGGGTGATGTGGTAAAGGGGGTGGATGGGGGGTATCGTTATTCTAGCCAACTGCGAGCATAATTTTATCATGAGTAATGAGTACATGAAAATCTAGTGCAACATCGAAGTAATAATATATCGTGTTTTGTAAGTTTGTAATTAGATATAACATATTTTGAGGACACCCTGCCAGAAATGCAGATTAATATAAATTTTTCTCCCACACTGTGTGATCATTTCGAAAACTCCCAGGGAAGAAGGGATAGGACAAAGGATGATTAATTAATCTTCTCAACTCAATTCTGTATTGTAATGTTATGCTCGCTTTTGGAGAGAAGGATTTTAGATTTTTTAACTGTCGTTGGCTTTTCTCTTCCTATTTTTTTAACTGCATTCTGCGCTTGTTACCAAAGAAGTAAAAACAAGTAAAAAAACGAATTCATTTTTTTTACCCATTGCCCTATCCCTATTTCCTGATGAATATGATCGTTGTCTGTTTGTTAATGTTTTATAAATTGTTAACTGGACAATTATTATTATTAAACGCGAAGCTTTTCTATAATTTGGGTAGGTCCGTCCGTACGTCTGGAACAGACAGCTTTTTTCGTTAATTTACGCATGTTAGAATTGTCCTATCGATTTAAACTTTGCATAGGGATTCCTGTAGTAGTTAGGTACGATTTAGAATCATAGCAACTATATAATCGTTACCAAAATGTCCATATGTCTAGTTTAATCAGGTTGGTTTTTTAACTATTATAACAACAAACTTTTAAAGAATTATAATTATCCGATGTAAGTATGTCCTTAAACATTATCCTTTATTTTAGCATTTTTCAACAAAACAATTTTGTTTTGACTTTTATACAAATTTCATTCTGACTATTCAGTTCTGACACTCTAAAAGTTTTATGTTCGTTTGTCCTACCGTTTAAGATTTTCGCTTTTATGGATGTTGTCATCCTTGTTTTTGTAATAAGAAGTCACTTCGCATACTTTTCAAGATAAAACTGGATTTAGTTTACAATTGCTTAAAAGGACATTGGTAATATTGGTCCATGCTATTAATCTTAGCGAACATACAAAAGACAAACAAACATCCTGTTACTTTATTATATAGGATAGGTAATACAAGAAAAATCATAACTATAGTTAGAGCAGCTATAACTACAGTTTTAGTTTAATTAAATACTAGCGGCTACGCCCCTAGAGGCCTCTAGTTGCACTTTAAATGTTTTTTTAAAAATAATACGTAACATTTCTATGTTGCGTTCAAGTCTCAACGTGAAAAAAATTTAGATTTTCTTTGTGATTTCTCTTGGGAGGGTGATGATACCCTCTCCCCAAATAGTTATAAACCTTCCCGGGACCTATGAGAAGCTACCCTGCTAAGGAGAACCCGATCGGTTCATCGGTTAGCGAGATCCTTCCTTGAATAGAATTAGAAAATTCATTTAAAATAAATAAATAAATTCTTAAAAAATGAGTTTCCCTTTAAAGAAGGAAGTATAAAAAGTGATATTATTATTATAATTATTAAGACATGTAAAAATGTAATAAAATCGATATTGGAAGGCAATCAACACAAACAGTCGTTAACATTTAAATCCGGGACATTGGACTGTAAATTACACTGGTACCCAAAGTTTTATTATAATGCTTATTCTTTAGTTTAAAAACTTTGGGTACTTTAATTGAATTTTGATTGTTTTGGTCTCAAACTAATAGTGTCCAACCTTTTTAACTTTTAATTTCAATTTATGCACAAAAATTTATCGACTGTTGTCTTATCCCTTAAGATCCCTTAATCGACACATACACACACACACACACAACACATACACACACACTCACACTCACACACACAACACACACCACACACACACACACACACACACAGTCATTTTAATTTACGGTTATTACCACAAATCTTAAGGGATGAGACAATGGAAGTTAAATTGATTATATCCCCAATGATGATATATAAAATTAACCCTTCTGTAGATTAAAATTATAGCTAAAAAGTTGGACAATACTAACCACTCAAAATTTGACAAACGTAACCAAGGTTTTTAAAGTTTTTATAACTTTGGGTACCAGTTGTCCCCTCCCTTCCTTGTTATTTAAATGCAGGGATAAATGGTTTCAAAGATTTTTTACATGCTAGATAATTTTAAGTTCTAAAGGAGAGTTTGGACATGGGCAGTTTCCCCTAAAGTGCATTTGAACTACCATTAAACTTTTTTGGTGCTTATTTTATTCACGTTTAGGTTAAGCAAGGGTTAGAGGAACCATGCGGGGAAAGTAACCTTTTAAAATTGAAAATAAAGGTGGGGGTGTAAAACTCTGCTTTTGGTATAATGAAAGAATTGTACATAAATTTAGCTGCCATTGACCTCTACTTTTTTTTCATAACATTTGCTTAAGTCGTTTAAGAGATCTTATACTTAGAGTAAAGTCTGTGTTGCAAGATGCTCAAATATAAGTTAAATTGTTATTGTTAGGTACCTAAGAAATTCCTTTTTTTTTTAAATGAAATTCGCTTGTTTTTCTAATATTCACATTTCACCTTAACCCTGACGGACAGACAGACATGGAGTAACTATTGAAATATACTTTAAATGGTTTTTATGGATTTTTAATTCGTTTTTCATTCGTTAAAATGGATAATTTTCCGAGTGATTAAATTGTTTTATATTCTTTTTTTGGAAGACATACATATTACATAACCCCTTTGAACATAAAAATGTAATTTAACAAGGATGACAACATCCATAAAAGCGAAGCTCTGAAACGGTAGGACAAACGGACATTAACACTTGTATAATGTCAGAAATGAATAATCAGAATGCGAATGTATAAGAGTCAAAGCAAAATTGTAAATAAATTTGTTGAAAAACTGCTTGATATAGGATAATGATTATGGACATACTTACATTTTTAGGACTTGATTATAGAGTTGCTTCGCTTATAATATTGTACTTTGTTGTCCCAGGAATCAGTATACCAAAAATCAGACCAATCGGATAATTAGGTCACATACAAATTTGTATGTAAAAAAATCAACATGTTTAAAATGGACGTACGGACATTCTGTTAATGATTATAGAGTTGCTACGCTTTCTAACTCGTACCTAACTATTACAGGAATCACCATGCAAAATTTGAAATCAGTAGGACAATTCTAACATGCCTAAATTAACGAAAAAAGCTATTTAAAAAAGTAAAAAAATCAACATGTTTAAAATGGACGTACGGACATTTTGGTAATGATTATAGAGTTGCTACGCTTTCTAAATCGTACCTAACTACTAAAGGAATCACCATGCAAAATTTGAAATCGATAGGACATTTCTAACATGTCTAAATTAACGAAAAAAGCTATCCGTGACGGACGGACGGACGGACGGACGTACGGACGGACGGACGGACGTACGGACGGACGGACCGACCCTAATTATAGAAAAGCTTCGCTTTTAAAAACTATGAAATAGCAAAATAAAATAAATGTTAATTCTATACTTTTTACTAAAAAATTCAAATTCTATTTATGTAAGTCAGCGCTTCACCAGAGGGGTGTGAAACCATTTGGACCTATCAGAGATGCTTCACTGTAAAGGAGAATCATATCTGCTGTTAGCAAAAACCTTAGCAACAGACACAAACTTACAAACATCCTGTTACTTTTATATAAAAGACACTTACTTGTGAAAGGTGTTGAAATTGTCATATTCGCATCTACACCATGTGGCGGATACCTAGAATAAATATTTATAGTTTAATACCACGTCACACTAAAGACGTTAATACGTGTGCCATTAATAGTTGGAGTAGAGAAAATGCCTTGCCCCGTAAACAGGTGCAAGTCAATACCATGCACACACATTTAGGACCTCCGGACAGAGTTGTAAAGTTTGAAAGGGGTCATGGGACTAGAAATACAACTAGTACCCAAAATTTTGTGACCATGTTATCTCATTCATTGGCTACATAACTGTGTACTAGTGTATTTAAACTTAAAACCCCTGTTTAAACCTAAATTTGACCCACATAATTAAGCATATAAGTACTCAGGAAGTGAGGAGACATTGAAATTTAGATAGTACCAAAATTTCTCGAACAACGTTATTTTATTTCAAACTGGTAGTGTCTAAACTTTTCAACCAATAGTTTTGTCCATTGTCTTATCCCTTGATATTCCTGGACAGACCTGAAATTAATCTGCTTGGACAATTACATAATTGTTGTTATACAACATACATCCATAAAATACAGGGATAAGGGATAAGACAATGCACGATAAAATGATATACTTCCAAAATTATAATAAACAAAACTACACCTTCTGTAGATAAAATATATTGTTGACGATACTAGTTTTAGAATCAACCAATCAAAATTCTTTAAAGCTACCCATTATTTTTGAGCCAGTAAATAAGATAAAGTTGTTATAAAACTTTGGGTACCAGTTCATTCCTATGTCCCTACCTACCTGATAATACATGACCAATAATTGGTACTAATAAAGTGTACGTTTCATTATTATTATTATTTAATTTCAACTTTTATTGTTAGAAGATCATCCTTGGCAAGAAACCCGCGACCGTGGCTCAACACGTAGCGCATTCGCTCGTCGTCAGGAAGGTGATAGGTCATAACTAAAGACGTTAAAAATGGTTCCTACTGCTGCTATGTCAGATGCGCGACATAAATAGTTTGAGTAGGGGGAATGCCTTGGCCCAAAACAGGCGCAACTCGTTACCATGCATAGTTGGGACCTTTCAGACAAAGGTCGTGCATCACAGAGAGTTGGTTGTCTGTTAGATGTTACTTAACCTAATATCCTTGGGTGTTTGGACAGAGAAGGGTTCGTAACAGTCATCCTTAGTTCTCCTGGATTGCTGGACCAGGACCTGGACAGTACATCAAGTATGTAATAATTTCAAAGAGCTTTACTCTATATGTATTTTTTTACCAGGAGGGAGGTGACATTGGACTGTAAATTATACTGGTAACAATTTCATATACATGCTTTTTTATTATGTCTTGATTGATTGGTCAAAACTTACACAATGACTATAAGTAAGTCATAGAGTAGGTTCGTTACTTAAAAGAACGTATATACAGTGGCGTGCGAAGCACTTTGTCTAGGGGGGGACATTTTGAAGATTTTGTAAAATTTTGCCCCCCCCCTAAATCAAAGTGCCCCGGGGGGGCACTTTGCTTTAGGGGGGGGCATTTTGATTATATATACTAATTTTAAATAAGGGCGTTTTAAGGGGTGGGATTATTTGATTATGGGCCTTCTAGTCCTTATCTCTTCTTCCCCCTCCCTTCCCCCATCCCTATTTCCCATTTATATCCCCCATCTCTTCTCCCCCATCCCTTCTCCCCACCCTGCAATGACCGAAGGGAAGGGAGCTAGAAAGCATCTTCGAAAAAAAAGTACAGAAGATAATTTAACCTTCTCCCCCCCCCCCCACCACAAAACATTTTTTTATGGGTGGAAGGGGATGTTATAAAATCTCAGCAGGAAGGATGAATAACCCCATTAAAAAAAATTTTTTTTGGGGGGGGGAGATAAAAACACTCATTTTGGAAATAATTTACCAAAATTAACCTAATATGTAAAACTGATTTTAAATATTTCTTTATTGTATGACAACAAGGATGACAACATCTTTAAGTAGCAAAGCACAAAAAATCATTAATAAGAATGCATACAAGTAGATTTAAAGAGCATCTGTTGAAATAAATATATATTTTAGGTAGAAAAAGTCACAAATCCTTTTTCCTGTATGTTGTGTGATGACAGTTAAAGTAAATTACATACTGGATGTTCGAAACAGCGAGAAATTTTATTTTTTTTAATATTATAATCCACAAAAAAATTTATCGTACCATAAAAACCAAAGATATAAAGAACTATGTAAAAAATAAAAAAAAATTACTTGTCCTTTCATCTACAGATATAAAAATCTATTAGAAATATGGAAAACTTTGGGGTATAGTCTCTTTTGTGGCAACGCCTCTTAAGGGGCATTTCGTCGTATTTTCATAGTAGCTTTTAATAGGTTATTCTAGGTTAAGTTAGGTCAGGTGATTTCCCCGCAGGGTTAGGCAATTAGCCCCGCAGGAGCTATAAATAGGTGAAAAGCTACTGTGAAAATACGACGAAATGCATCTTAAGAGGCAATGTCACAAAAGGGACTATACCCGAAATTTAAAAGATACAAAAATAGCCAAAAACGTTCTGAAAAGCAGTCCGACCTCCATGAATTTTTAATAGTTAATTATACCCCATAATGATGGGAATGCTAACATTAAGTTTTAGCCTTCTATCTTTCATTGCAGTTGAAAAAATTACATTTCCCCCTTAGCATTACGTACTGACAGCCATAGTGAATTATAGAGAAGCTAAAAAGTTATATCAACATATCCTACCCTCTTTAAATGGCACTTTAAAACTCTGTTAATTTTTGATTAAGTGGTGTTTCCAAGGATTTAAAAGGGCAGTGCGTGAAGCGCACCTAAAAATATTTACTCCCCCTTTGAACTAAAATCAATTCAAGACAACAAGAGTGGCGTATTTTATCAAGTTAGGAATATAGAGTGTAGTTAGTTTTAAGGGTTTTTAATGAAAATTGCCATAAAAAAACATGTCTTTTTGTAAGGGTATGTACACAAAAAAATGATAAACTTATCCTGAAAATAATATGACATCATATATAGTTATTCATTTAGACAGACATACAGTGTTGAGAAAAAGGCTTAGATAAATATCAACGCTGTTTCTTTTTTATATAAAATAACTTTTTGATTGAGTGTTTGTTGTTTACACATGTTTTTATAGAAATAGAAACAAAATATACAATGTGATAAAAAGCAGAAACCATTTGGAAGGGCGCAAAGCGCAAATTTTTTTCTTCAAATATGCAGGGAGGGAGGGGTTTTTGGGCTATTTATTACACTAGTCCCCAATATTTCGTATAAAATTTTCTTATTCGTTGTCTCCACAACTTTGGGGACTTTAATGGAATTTTGATTGGTTGGTTAATTAAGTTGAGTTTCCATACATTTCATCCACTAATTGTAATCTATATAAGGGGTAATTTTGTGTATTATCATTGGGGATGTACAAAATTTCTTTGGTAAAAAGTTTATATTATACAAAATAAAATACTTCCTTTTACCTGGTTTGTTATGTTCAGTGAAAAAAGATTATAACCTAATTTCTACATTAATTAAAAAATTTGGTAAGGTTAAATGAATAGTAACTGTCTGTTTGGCGCGAAGCGCCAAAAAATTTTTTTTGAGTATTTTTTGATCTTTTTTTTTGAAACTGGGATAGTTTTGCTTTTTGTAGGGTAGGGGGAAAAAGGGGCATTTTTGTTGACCAGGGGGGGGCAAAATGGGGCATTTTTCAACATTTAGGGGGGGGCAGGGGGGGCGGTGGCTAGGGGGGGGGCAGGCAGGGGGGGGCGTTTTGGTCGCTAGCGGGGGGCAATTGCCCCAAATGCCCCCTTCGGTTCGCACGCCACTGCGTATATAATATATTAGTACCAAACCTTGGTCAACAAACCAAATATTCAGTTTTTGTATGAAAGATATAAAAAATAAAAAAACACCTTACCTAATTAGGTTATAAAGATAAAACCTAATTATATATGGTACTCAGAATAGATAAGAAAAAAAAACAAAGTTTTAAGCAGTGCAGCTACGCAATAATTGACTTAAAAGGAAGCGACATTGAAATGTAAAATCCAAACTAAAAGTTGAAAACTTTTGAAAATACAGGGATATTTTTGTTTCTCATCATTTGAGATGTATGTATATTAACTTATCCTAAATTGTATAATTTAAAAGTGTTTATGCTCTAATTAAAAGTTTAATGTACAAGAACTTAATATTTTGCTAGATTTTTATCTCGGCTATTCAATTATGAAAATTCTTGTTCTCAAAAACCCAAAAGGGCGTGAAATGGTCAAAAATAGCAAGTTAAGTCAATCTTAAAAAAGCAAAAAATAAGTAAATAAAATAACATTTTTTTTCATATTAAATCTAGGATTATCCTTGTAAAGTAAAAATGAAACTTCTTGTAGGTTTAAGGTAGTTTTATGACACTTTTAGGAGTGGTTTTAAGCTAAAAAATCTCCCGTCCAAAAAAAAGTCCCGACAAAGACTAAAACTGATGTTCATGAAAAAAAAAGTTTTCAAGATTTTATAGGGCAGACAATTACCTACAAATCAATTGACGAGACAATGCTGAATATTTTTTTAAAAGTTTTGAAGGAACATCGGGTCTGACCCACCCAAGGTTAACATACTAATAAAAATGTTAAAAATCAGGGAGGGAGTGGTCATTGGACTGTAAATTACACTGGTACCCAAAGTTTTATAACCACATTTTCTTGTATTGGAACAAAAACTTTGGGTACATTAATTAGATTTTGATTTGATGGTTTAAAACTATAAGTTTAAGCCCAGTTTACAAAAGACAAAGGTCGACCTCTGGAAATTTTAGCTCGATCTATAGAAGCTTTAGGTCGACCGATTTTATAAAGGTATTTTTGGATAGTACTTGTTTAGGTTGGCCTACATAAAAAATCGGTCGACCTTTTAAAGTTATTTGTGCACTGAGCATATCAATTTTTCAACAAATAGTTCTACAATCGTTGTAATTTTGTTTATCATCATTGAGAATGTATATCTGTTTATCGTCAATCCCTTAAAGTCCCTGGTAGAATTATTTCAACAAGATTTTTATCGCGATTAAGGGAGTAATTAAATTATATTTGGTCTAGTAGCTACGCCCTTTGAGGCCTCTAGGGGCACTTAAGGCGATTTTTCTTTAGTTGAATAATTAAAGACCTTTCCTAAACCTATAAGAAGCTACACAGTAAAGGAGAACCATATCGGTTAAGCGATCAGCGCTACACACACAAAGACATACTTATGTTTTAGAAAGCCATTTAGTCGACATAAAGTATGAAAATTTAACGTTGACAGAATGTTAATCACTAAATTTTTAAAAAACTATCCTTATACTAAAGTAACAGGATGTCTGTGTGTATGTCTGCCTGTTTGTCTGTACCGAAGGATCTCGCTAACCACTGAACTGATCGGGTTCTCCTTAACAGGGTAGATTCTCATAGGTCCCGGAAGGTTTATAACTATTTTGGGGGAAGGTACCACCACCCACCCAAGAGAAATCACCAAAAAATCAAAAAAAAATTCAATATTTGAGAGACTTGAAAGCAACATAAAGAGGTATCGTAGAGACTTGAACAAAAAAAAACATTTAAAGTGCCACTAGAGACCTATAGGGGCGTAGCCGCTAGAATATGAATAAAATAGCTGAAAACTATTTCTTTGCCAGTGGTTGATTTCAAAATGAAATGCACATGTAATAAAAGTGTGTTGTTTGTTTTTGAGCATTTGGTGCTTTCAATTAAACTGCCTATCAAGCACTGAAACCCAACCCCCTTACTTTAAAATTTAAAAGGGGTGGGGTTGGAGAGTTAGTTTTTTCCCCTACCTGGGCTACCAAGAACCCAATATAACTTACCCTAACCTGACCTACACAAAAAAGGAAACACTTCCCCCCCATTCCCTATTTTTAATTTACCAAAAAAATGAGGTAGGGGCGAGGGAGGGATTTCAGTGCTTGACGGGCAATTTGAGGGAATACGCCATGTGTTGTTTGTATATAAGCATTTCTTTAAGTTTGCCTTTGCAATTTTCACCATTTTGGGTAATATATTTTCAGGGAGGGAGGGGACATTGGGCTTTTTTATTACACTAGTCCCCAAAGTTTATAACAACTTTGAGGACTTTGGTTTCATTAAGTTGAATGTCCACCTTTAATTGTAATCTAATAAAAAAGGTGTAATTTTGTGTATCATTATTGAGGATGTACAATGTACATCAATTTATCTTATCCCTTATATCCCTGATATTTTCGTTTTGGGAGGTGGTAATAAAGTTTTAAGTTTGCTTTTCTTACTTTTTAAACATTTATTGTTTACTAGCTGCTGCTCCCCTAGCATCTTGGGGGCTATGCAGCGTTTCGGAGCCGTTTAATTTTGGTGCGGCTCCGGCTCCGCGGAGCCGTCTGTGATGATGGCGGCTCCGGCTCCAGCTCCGGCTCCGACCTAAAATCAAGAAAAACTCGACATATTTTTTTCCCCATCAAAAAATGTTTTTATTTTGACTTTTGAAGGTTTTAAAAGTTCAATTTTTGATAAAAATGGACTTAAAAAACTTAAAAAGGGCATTTGCACATGACAAAAGAGTTACCAAATTATAATTTTAAAAAATCTCTTTATTTATCTACTCCGGAGCCGATTTTTAACGAAAATTACGGCTCCGGCTGCAGCAAAATATGGCGGCTCTACGGCTCCTGGCGCCGGCTCCGAAACACTGGGGCTATGTATTCAAATCGGTAAGAAGGGGGCAGAAAAATAGACAAAAGCCATCCCATGGCCTAAATCTAAAAATAAAATGGCCTAAAACCATCCCACGAACCCCAGCCAGAAAGTCGAGTTACTATCGAGCTACAATCGCTTGCGATGTCGTAGAGTAATCTCGCGCGAGTTCTTACGATATCGCTAAATAATCGCCCTATTCACATTAACGATATCATACGATAAATGGTCGAAAAGGTACTTACAGCTGCGCGATACACCCACGAAATCTTAAGCGATATCGTGCCAAAATCGTGAATCAAAAGTACATTAAAAAAATATTTAACATCGTGTAGTTTAATGTAAGGAAAAGGTTCCAAAATAAAATCAATTTCATAATAAACAAAAATTGTACATTTTATACAGAGAGAGAGAGAGAAAGGGTCACAATCTCTAAGTGTATATAGTGTACTCAATAATTATAAGGGGTGATATTACATCTGTTACCATTATAAATAGAATAGAGAGGAAGTTGTGTTATACTAGATATTGGTTATTTTAAAGTATGATTAAGACATTTTTGTTCTTTCATTGTTGTTTAAAATGAAAATCCTTTCAACAATTTATTTTTTTTAATAATAGATCATTAACACATTATAATATTATGTCTACCAGTTTTGAATTTATTTTGTTTGATAACAAAAAAATTCAAATTGTCTACATAAAGTAATGGGAATACCTAGCGGCAATTTTATAAACTATATTTATCACACAATGATTTTGATTATAAGTTGGTTGTGAGTCTGTTTGTAAGTGTGTGTTGACAAACATACAGTGCGAGACACACGCGATATCTTAGCCAAATCGTGGTTGCCGCGATTTTTACTACAAAATCGAATTAATCCCTAGCGATTTTTTTCGATTTTTGCTATAAAATCTTAAATAAGATTTTGGCGATAAAATACTACATATCGGATGCGAGTTTCCTTACGACGTTTCTAGCTGGGACTATGTGAAGCTTGTATAAGAAGGAGAACTCGCTCATTTAGAGTTTATTAATTGAAATCGTAATCTTTCAGACAAAAACCGTTACTACTTTAAATAAAAGGATTAATTAAACAAGGTTGTTAATTTATATGAAAACAAGGATGAGAAACGCAACATCCATCAGTAGCGAAGCACAACAAAACATGAGCAGTTTTTTATTAATAGGTCATAAAAAGAGGGAAAGGAAAAGGATTTTATAAATAATATGAATTCTGATAACTTCATATATATATGTATTTATTTGATTATATTCAACCAGCGGCTACGCCCCTAGATGCCTCTAGTGTAGTTTTCTAGCGGCACTTGAATTTTTTTTAGTCATTCTTTTCTAAGGGCAATTTCTCTTGGGATGGGTGGACAGTGGTGGTACCCACCCCCACAATAGTTAAATACCTTCCCATAAGAAGCTACAGTGCAGTGTAAAGGAGAAGTAGAACCATATCGGTTCAGCGGTTAGGGATAGGGATACTGGATCTTTTAAACTTGACTGACGGACCGACGAACCACGAAAATTATGTACTTGATACTATTCACTACACAAAAAATCAGCATTCCATCTGGATCTACTGCAGTTCACGGTAAAATATTGCTGGTAACGAATATTGCCAAAAATCTATGAATTTTAAAGGCTGCTAGCTGCCAAACGGCTGAACGTACAGATCATACCCGCACACCATTCTAAGCGGTAAAAGAAGGCCTACAAATAATCTGGAATAGCCAAGATCCAATGATGCACAGGGAAAGCTTCACTGAAGAAAAAACGCGTAAAATAGGCCTTTTTCGCGCATTTCTCTGCACTGCGAGATAATTATGCATTATAGATTTATGGCTATTCCAGATTATTTGTAGGCCTTCTTATGTCGCTTAAAACAGTGTGCGGGCATGATCTGTACGTTCAGCCGTTTGGCAGCTAGCAGCCTTTAAAAATCATAGATTTTTGGCAATATTCGTTACCAGCAATATTTTACCGTGAACTGCAGTAGATCCTTCCATCTTAAATGAATGTTGAGAAAATCACATTTCGCGTAAATAACATTACGAAATGACGGACGTAAAACAAAGAATTATTAACATTGCTTCTTTAAATGGTATTAAATGTATAGCTTTTAAATTTGGCTCTATTGCCAAAAGTGGTTTAATATAATTGTAGATTTCAATTATATTAGTATATAAAAATCTATAATTTGGGTTAAAATGTAATAAAAAATCCACGGTTGGATAAAAGTATCTTTAAAAAAAGTTGGTCTAGGGATCTTAAGGATAATACAATGAATGTTAAATTGATATACATCCCATATAGCGATAAAAAAATTTACCCCCTCTGTAGCTTTAAATTATAGGATGAAAAGTTGGGACTTTGTAATTTTCACCTTACCAATTAAGATTTGAGAAAAGTGCCAAAAAAGCCAACGAATGGCAGAGCTTGTTTCCACTGTGCATTGTTTGTACAAAGAATTTGTAATCCTTATAATAAAGTAACAGGATGTCTCTTTGTCTGTGTGTACCGAAGAATCTCGCTAACCGCTCGGGCTCTAATTAGGGTAGCTTCTCATAGGTCCCTGAAAGGTTTCTGACCATTTTGGGGGAGGTACTACCACCATCCTAAGATAAATCACAAAATATAATATAAAGTGGCCTCTAGGGCGAAGCCGCTAATATTAAATAATAGGATCAAATTGATCTACATAAATGAACCGAAAAAATTTGATAGTCAATTGGTTTACTATACAAACAAAAATATAATTAGATCTTTTTAAAAAGTTTAGGCGTTGACCATAAAATTATTACAATATTTGAAATCAAAGAAAAAAATAAAACACTTTTAATAATCATAAAAATTATGCAAAGGCATTTTTAAGATGATTATCATTATTTAAGAGAATTAAATTAAGTTACATATAAAGATAAGAGACACCTAGTTAGTAAATTTTAAACTAAACTTTGTTTGCGCTTTATCTCAGCCTTGCTCTTCAACTGAACAGATACGGACAAAATTTTAAAAGCAAAGCTATTTTATAATTTAGGTCGGTCCGTCCTTCAGTAACAGTCAGCTTTAGACATGTTAGAATTGTCCTATCGATGTCAAACTTTACACGATACTTCTTATAACAGATAGATTAAGAAGGCGTTCACAAAAAATCCTAACGCCTATTTAAAACATGCAGAAAATATATCAAAACCCACCAACACTTTGACAAAGCTTATCTGAAAAAACCGGGTCGGAAATTTCCGAGATCGTTAGCTTTAGATCAGACAAAAATTCCATCCTATGATATAAAGTAGGAAGCGGGTTTTGTCTGTCCCGAAGGATCTCGCTAACCGCTGAACCGAAATTGTTCTCCTATACAGTGAAGCTTCTTCGGGCCCGGGGAAGGTTTTAAACTATTTTTGAGGAGGGTGTCTTCACCCCCTCTCCCACCAATTTTTTTTATAAAACTCAAATTTAAAGTGGGATGAGGTCGACTTTTTCCCCTCCTACCTTAAGTGCCCCTAGAGGCTTCTAGGTGGCGTAGCCGCCAGTACTACTTTATAGTAAAGAATGTCTAATTGCTGAAATAGGGTGGTTTTTGTCAAGGCTCGGCAGCGGAGCATACGTTTTAAATTCAAACCCACTTGTGTAGACAAAAAAATTCTGAAAAGATGGGTTGTCTGTTTATGAACAGGTTTAGACATTGAGCTTAATTCTAAATTTATAATATGACGATTTCACTGAAGTTAACACGCGGCTGGAGCGCGGCTGCCGAGCCCTGTTTTTTGCTGTAGTATGTAATAAATGTGTAATAAAACAATTAACAGAATGTTTGCTTTAGTTTTTAAAAGCGAAGCCTTTCTATAATTAGGTTCGGTCCGTCCGTAACGGATAGCTTTTTTCGTTAATTTTAGAATTGTCCTATCGACTTCAAATTTTGCATGGTAATCCCTGTAGTAGTTAGGTACAATTTAGAAAGCGTAGCAACTCTATAATCGTTACCAGAATGTCCGTACGTACATTTTTAACATGTTGATTTTTTCCCTTTTTTAACAACAAATTTTTATATGATCTAATTATCCGATTGATCTGATTTTTGGTACACTGATTCCTGGGACAACTCTATAATCAAGTCCTAAAAATGTAAGTATGTCCTTAAACATTATCCTACATCAACAAATTTACTTAAAATTTTGATTCGACGTTTATACATTTATGTTCTGATTTTTCAGTTCTGACACCATTCAAGTGTTAATGCCCTTTTGTCCTACTGTTTCAGAGCTTCGCTTTTATGGACGTTGTCATCCTTGTTTTTTCATGTTCAACTAAAAACAAACATAAAAACTTAAGGAGTAATTTTTTTCTATAATACAAAGTAGAACGATGACTATCTGTCCGCGTATGTCTGAGGCTTAAAATCTCAGTAACAGCATAAACGATTTGGCTTTAATCTTCAGGGAATATAGCAAATAGACCTGCACAGGTTTTTTTTGCTATTTTGTTGGGGATTGGGACAACCCACCGCCCCCCCCCCCCCAAAGAATGTTTTATATTTTGAATTTTTTTATAAAGGATAGAGGCGGTAACTACTGAACCGATCGGATTCTACTCTTTAAGGAATATACCTACTGGTCCTGTGGTGGTTTTAGACTATTTTCTTGGGGGGTGGGACACCCCCAGCCAAATAAAAATTAAACAAAAATCTCCCCCCCCAGTTTTTTTTTGAAAATAGTGGGGGCATCTACAGAGTTACTTAATTTTTTTTCTTTAATTATTTGAAATTGATGCTTGGGGCGAAGCCGCTAGTGATTCAACTAAGTGAATAAAATTTGTCTTTAATCCTGCTTAACTATAGAATATAAATGGATATAGTATACGTGGATATATTGACAAGGGAAAATTTGTCGTCAACTTAACGGTTGCTGATAATCGATAATATTTATTGGTCAGTTCGAGTAAAAGGGAGGGGTGGATTTTAGCCAGCTGAGAGTATGAGTGACGTTATTAGAGTACATGGAAATCCAAGTAATTATTGAATATAGATCGACTATTTTAAAGGCACTACATATTTTAAAGGATGACAACACCAATAAAAGCTCAAAAATAAAAAATAAGGACAAACGAACAATAAATCTTGTAGTATCAAAACAATGTTTTTGTCTAAACAAAATTTTTACATAAATTTGTTGAAAAATTGCGTCAATACAGGATGCTGCATAAGGACATATTTTCATTTTTAGGATTTAATTACAGAGATTCTTAACTTATAATATTGGAATAACTTATTGCCCTAGGAATAATCATTCCAAAATTCAGAGGAAGAGTATAATTATAATCAATAATTATTGTCAAAGAAGTTAAATCAGCGTACTATAAATGGATGGCCAGACATTTGGTAACGTTTAGAGAGTTGCTACGCTTCCTAAATCGTACCTAACTGTTATAGGATTCATCATGAAAAGTTTGAAATCGACAGTACAATTCCATCGTGTCTAAGTTAACGACAAGAGCTAAACATTACGGACGGACGGACCTTTATTTTAGAAAAGCTTAGCTTTTAAAAACTGAAAGCATATGGTGTTGCTACTGCACTTATAATCTGATTAACAGAGTTTTTCTTCAGTTTTTATGTAATACAACAATCATTTATTGCCTTTTAATTAACTAGTAGCTTCGCCCCTAGCCTATAAAGGCTGTGGTCAGAAATGGGGAGGGATGTGGTCAGAAAAATAATAAAAAACATTCCAATATATTACTACTTTATAAGTAGAATAATGTAAGGGGGGTGGGTATATTGGACTCTAAATAAAACTGATACCAAAAGTTTTAATGCCATTGTCATTATTAAGCTCACGTGACTAAAGCCAAGCTTTTTTTTAAAATTTTTATCTTATAAATATAATTTTAACATTCATACTGGAAAATAAATTTTAATTTTTGTCATAATATGAACATTATTTTGTTGCAATTGTCTTGTAGAAAAGTTAATTTGAATAATTACAATAATAATTCTTAATCTTTTTGTTTAATTGAGCTAGTTTTAAATGCGATACTTCTTTATAAGCCATATTTATTTTATCTTTTGCGACAATTTTAATAAAATTTCCTAGTCTAAGGGTCTATAAATTGATGGACCCCCATAATAGTAAACAAAATTTCCACAACTGTAGATCAAAATTAGCGGTGGAAAAGTTTGGACACTGGTTGATTTAATAAATTTATCCAAAGTTTTGAAGCCAACGAATGAGAGAACACGATTATAAAACTTTGGGTACGAATATAATTTACAACCCAAAGTCCCATTCTTTTCTGGATTTACTCCTTTTTCTAAACTTTTACACAATACAAAGCTTCCATGAAAAGAACAAACCTATTATTACATTTACCAAATACTGAGTTAATTTTTCTATTCATATACTGTATTACGGTTTACTGTTCTAATTCCATAAAATATTGTTAGCTTGTTGTAGATGCGCTACTTATGTACATAATTTTTCCTGTTTATGTTTAATTAAGACAATCTTTACTATAAACTAAGCAATAAAAGTCCGTCAGTGGTTTGTAATTTGTTTTATAGAATTTCCAACTTTTAATTTTAATGGTTTATGTCTAAATTAGCGGCTACAGCACCTAGAGGCCTCTAGTGGCACTTCCAATGTTTTTTTTTATTTCGTGTCTATGTTGCGTTCAAGTCTCTTGAATATTAAAAATTTAAATTTTTTGTGATTTCTCTATGGAGGGTGGTGGTACCCTTCCCAAAATAGTTATAAACCTTCCCGGGACCTATGAGAAGCTACCCTGTAAAGGAGAACCCGAACGGTTCTGCAATTAGCGAGATCTTTCGGTTCAAACAAACACACAAATAAACATCCTGTTACTTTATTATAAGGATTTATATTCTGATTATTCAGTTCTGACACTCTACAGTCTGTCATACCCTTTCAGAGCTTCGCTTTTATGGATGTTGTAATCCTTGTTTTATTACAAACAGCATTTTTCCTTGTTCTATCTAAATGTAATGTGTCTAAAATTTAAAAAATGAGTGTTTTAACAGTTGAAAGTAAATTCTTAGACTATATTTTTTTTGTCGACATTATGACATTTAATTAAAGAGGTCGTTGCTGATATATTATCGACATGTCGTTAATAGAATCTATTTTGACTGAAATTTATGTCAATTTCATTATATCCATAAGCATGCCTGCCCTTTTTCAACCCCTCTCAAGGTTTACGACAAAACCCTTTGCACGACTCTGATATATTTAAAAAGATCCGTTTAACCATGAAACGATATTTTAATTTGACTTTTAGTATGTCGTTATTATAGCATTACAAAGGCCTCTACGGGCACTTCAGGTAAGAGGGGGGGGGGGGGGGGGAGGGTAATCCTGTTACTTTAAATTATTAAAATTAGGTAATTAGGAAACATATTTCAACATTAAATTTTACATACAGCTGTTGTAATATTTTAATGTTTAAATATAATTACCAGATTAATATTCTAATTAAAATTTTATAAAATAGACCAATTTAGAGGATAAATGTATACTTGATTACATAAAAGTAACTGGATGTCTATCTGCGTGACTGTGTGTAGCGTAGGATCTCACTAACTGTTGATTCTTTCCAAGTCCAGGACTAAGGTATAACTATTTGGGGGAAGGTTACCTCCAAAAGAGATATCTCCCCATGAAAAAATACTCACGCCCCAAAAAATAGCACCGTTTTCTTTTAAAAATAAAATTTAAAGTTGAAGTTCTGTTAGTGTTGACACTATTTGAGATCTTGTGGGGATAATTTATCTTTATGGACGGACAGACAGACGGACATACTTGTTTTTATTTACCTTAAAAATGGAAGGGCCAAAGTTGGTGTTAAAACAATTTGATTTCCTGGAGGCATAACCAGTCTTTATGGACAGACAGACACGCTTTTCCTCAACAGTTTAGCGGATTTAAAACCGACACGCAACTAGCAGCCAATGGATCCTATAAATAGACACATTTACTGAATCAAAACTGGTTTTACCTAAATTGTATCTGTTCCTTCTTCGCGATTATAGAATTTCAAAGATTTTAACAAAAAATGTGTGATGATTTGACTTTAAAATGGCCTTTGTTGTAAAATATAGATGCTGTATATTACCCTTAACACATGAAAGCAGTAGTTGTTTTAAAAACCTTTTTTTGTAGATTAATTATAACTTATAAAATTGTCGACGGGGTAACTTCTGACTTTAATTAATGCTTGTTTTTCTTCAAATTACCTTGAAATTTTAAACTTAGAAAGTAAAAACAGTAATAAAAAATAAACATATCATTTAACTAAAAATACTGGCACAATTGATTTACAACATATACTTTTTTTTTAAAATTGAAGCTTTTCTACAATTGGGGTCGGTTAGTCTGTCCGTCCGTCAGTAACAGTTAGCTTTTTAGGTGGAACAATTACCTTTTTTATTAACTTGGACATGTTAGAATTTTCCTATCGATTTCAAACTTTGCAAGGTTATTCCTGTACTAATTAGATACGGTTTAGAAAGCGTATCAATTCTATAATCATTACCAGAATGTCCATACGCCCATTTTTAATATGTTGATTTTAACTTTTTTTAACAACAAATTTTTATGTGTAAAAATTATCTAATTGATCTGATTTTTGGAATACTGATTCCTAGGACAACAAAGTTCAATGTTTAAAGCAAAGCATCTTTATAATCAAGTCCTAAAATGTAATTATGTCCTTTAACATTATCCTGTATTTAAACAGTTTTTTTAATTACAAACAATTAAACAAATTTACTTACACATTTGTTCCGACTTTTATAACTTTATATTCTGATTATTCACTTCTAAAACTGCACAATGATAATGTCAGTTTGTCCTACGGTTTCATAGCTTCGCTTTTATAGATGTTGTCATCCTTGTTTATATAGAAACAATTAGCATTGACACTCGAATTTTGTATGTAAAAAAGACACGATAGTATTAAGTTATCAACCACATAAACAATAGATTGTTGAAGACATTAGGCCTTTAATTGATTATATCAAAGGACTGTTGTTAATAAGTATACCTAGTCAAATTAGTTAACAACTTAATAGTTGATTATACATTAAATAACAAGGATGACAATTTCCATAAAAGTGAATCTATGAAAGGGTAGGACAAAAAAACATTAACAATTGTAGTGTCATAACTGAATAAGCAAATATACATATATGTATAAGTCTAAAAAAATGTAAGTAAATTTGTTGCAAAATATAGGATACTGTTTAAGGACATTCCTACATTTTTGATATGCTTTGTTTATAACATTCTACCTTTTTGTAGTAGGAATATAAAAAATGTTTCAAATCAACTTTTTGTAAATAGACAACGATTGTAGAATTGCTATGCTTTCTAAATCGTACCTTACTATTACTACAGAAATAACTAACCATACCAAGTATAAAATCAATAGGACAATTATAAAATGCCTAAATTAACGATAAGATCTATCCTTTATAGACAGACAGACGAACAATAAATATAGAAAACCTTTACATCTCATTTCTGCTGCTTGATTTTAAAAGAAATTAAAATCAAGCAGCAGAAATGAGATGTAAAGGTTTTCTAATCTAATTTGCCATGTCTTAAATAAGATACAAAATTAAATAATAATTGTTTTCAATTGCTAAATAATCTTAAATACACAAGATAATAATTTGGTGTTTAATTAAGATATACTAGCTCAATATAAAAAAATAACGATTGTGCCTATAGATTTCAAACTTTGCATGGTCATTCCTGTAGTAGTTTGGTACGATTATAAAGCGTAGCAACTCTATAATCATTACCAGAATGTCCGTACGTTCATTTAAAACATGTTGATAACTTAACAACTTTTTTAACAACAAATTTTTATGTGATCTAATTCTCCGTTTGATCTGATTTTTGGTATATAGATTCCTGGGACAACAAAGTACAATATTATAAGCGATGCAACTCTATAATCAAGTCCTAAAAATGTAAGTATGTCCATAAACATTATCCTGTATCAAGCAGATTTTTTTAACAAATTTACTTACAATTTTGCTTCGATTCTTGTACTTTTATATTCTGATTATTGAGTTCTGACACTATACAAGTGTTTATGTCCGTTTGTCCTACCGTTTCATTGCTTTTATGGATGTTGTCATCCTTGTTCATTATATCAATTATTTTATCCATATAAAATTCAAAATGGTTTAGAACAAAAATATTTACTTTTGTGTAATAAACGGCAAAGGATCTAAACAATTAGAATTAATAATTAAAAAGTACTTTTGATATGACTTTTTATATCACTCATAATGCATAAAATAACCATTGTTATAAATCCTAAATATGCAGTGTTGAATTGTCTATAGAAATATTGTTTTAAAACCTCAACAAATATGACAAACTTATATTAATAAGCCATGAACATTAAGATTAAATGCTATTTTAAAGTCAAATCATCGCACATTTTTGGTTAAAATCTTTGAAATTCTATAATCCTGAAGAAGGAACAGATACAATTTAGGTAAAACCAGTTTTGATTCAGCAAATATGTCTATTTATAGGATCCATTGACCGCTTGTTGCGTGTTGGTTTTAAATCCGCTAAACTGTTGAGGAAAAGTGTGCAGACAGACGGACAGACGGACATACTAGTTTTTATTTACCTTAAAAATGGAAGGGCCAAAGTTGGTGTTAAAACCATTTGAGTCCCTGGGGGCATAACAAGTCTTTATGGACGAACAGACAGACAGACAGACGGACATACTTGTTATTATTTACCTTAAAAATGGAAGGGCCAAAGTTGGTGTTAAAACCATTTAAGATCTTGGAGGCATAACTAGTCTTTATGGACGGACAGACAGACAGACAGGCGGACATACTTGTTATTATTTACCTTAAAAATGGAAGGGCCAAAGTTGGTGTTAAAACCATTTAAGATCTTGGAGGCATAACTAGTCTTCATGGACGGACAGACAGACAGACAGACGGACATACTTTGGAGATGCGATCCTCAATTTTCAAATTCTTTGAACGTACATATAAGACTTTTACAGAAATGCTTCGCATCCACAACTATCTATCTATGCTTGATATAAAGTCAACACTTTATAGAGCAGATTATGAATATTTGATTGACGCGTGCCCTGCAATTATCTAGTAGCACTCAGGGGCAAGACACAATTACTTTAGCTAGGCCCAAGGCATTATTTGTATCAATTTATGCATTCATAGGCCTATCTCTACCTATATGACACCATATATGGGTAACGCTAGCCTATTCATGGTAATCTGTATGTGATTTGCTAATATTATATGTTTATTAAAGATATTATGTTTATTGTTAATGTAATCATATAAATAATCAGTACAAATATGTATGCCTACAACCATGCCTGATTTACGTCACATATTAACACACAGACATTTAATTGTACAGACAAACACTAAAATCCTGGTCCAGAGTTAATGTTATAGCATGTAGCTCTTAAATTTATTCAGTTATTTATTGACTCCCCTACCATCAACTTCTCTTTCTGGCTTTAAAAGGTAATGACTTAGTTGTTTGGCATGCATTGTAGTTTAAATTTAGGCCCCTTAGTACTTAGCATGAATTGAGCTCAGGCCTTATGTTAGAATTCTAACACTTAGCACAATTCACTGCTTGGGACTTAGGGCACATTTTCTGTCCTACTCTACTTATAATTTTAACACTTATCCTGTAAATATTTTCATACTTAACTCATGCACTTGTAATATAAATACACTTTATAAAAACATTTTCCTTCCTTAATACATAGTATACTTATATAATTCTGATCGAATATCAAAACCAACCATTTATTCTTAGGTTAAAGCAATATAATACTTCGCGTGGGTCTTTTGTTGAGCTTCCACCAGCTCAACCAAATTCGTATTATACTTGTGGGAATAGAGGGTTAAGCATTCTAAACAAACGAACCGACGATGAGAATGTCTATGTGTATTGCAGTAAAAGTAGGTTTTTTTTTGTAGTACTCATAGAAGAGCGGTCTCCATACCTAAATTTGGACAAACGCCCCATTCGCACACACAACTTGGTATTATTTATCTTAAAAATGGAAGGGCCAAAGTTGGTGTTAAAACCATTTGAGATCATGGAGGCATGCCAAGTCTTTATGGACAGACAGACAGACGGACATACTAGTTTTTATCTACCTTAAAAATGGAAGGGCCAAAGTCGGTGTCAAAACCATTTGAGTACCTGGGGGCATAACTAGTCTTTTTGGACGGACAGACAGACGGACATACTTTGTATTATTTACCTTAAAAATGGAAGGGCCAAAGTCGGTGTTAAAACCATTTGGGTTCCTGGGGGCATGACCAGCCTTTTCTCCCCTGTCATAAACAGAAATCTTTTCTCTCTAAATAGAAAAATATAATTAATATTAATTGATTTATATTTATCAATAAAAAATGAATTATTGTAGTTTATGTATTTAGGGTCAGTCAGTCAGTCCTTCAGTCCTTAATTTAGGCACGTTAGAATTGTACTATCGATTTGAAACTATATTTTAAATTTTATTTTTGGCTGTGTTAATAAAAGCGACACCGTTAGTTGATTTTCAAAGACCCAATAGAAAGGTTGCACAAGACGGTTGCGATGGGGAGATACAGTTATTTAACCCTTTCTCCCTCTAGTGTTTTACTCTAATGAGCAGCCTATCATGAAGAAATTAAATTTTATAATAAATGTATACAAAACTTCTATATAATGTTAAAACTAAATAATCTTTAATGTTCGTTTGTCTGACATTCTGATTGGTTTAGCTTTGCTTTTATGGATTTGTGTACCAAATAATGACAAGTAAAATGTCTATAAAGTTTTATTTTCTTTCATATATACAGTATACTCTTTTCTGGGTTTATGATATATTTAATATTTGGTATTTTCCTTGTAAACTCTACAGGGTGTATTATTTAATACCTATATTTGCGACAACTGTTACTACACAGAAACTACCAATTTTCAATATTACAAAAGAGCCCCTCAACCCTCTTTGAAATCAGAGATCTACATTGGTGTACATTCGCAATGATTATACACAAAATTACCCGTACTGTAGATTAAAAATTAGTTATTAAAACGTTTGAACACTCAACTCAATGAATCAAACAATCAAAATTCACTAAATTGTTGGACCAATGAATAAGAAAATGCTATAATAAAAACTTTGGGGACCAGTGTTAACAGCCCATGGTCATATCGCCATCTGGTTTAAAATACGAATAAAATATCCAACATTCTATTAATGAGCTATGAGAGGTACAAAGGATTATGGCCCAAACTAGAAATGGTTGCTAAAGGTATTATCCTTCAAAAAAGATTTTTTTGCTGTAGGCAATATGCTGTCATTCTAATAATTATATTATCCTCAGTTTTACATTCAAAAAATTTATTTTTTATTTTTTGATACCCAGTAGTTATCTTCGTATATATTGACATCAATTTTCATCTTTGTACAGAGATATAAACATGTTATATTAAATGCAGGGAGGGAGGGAACATTGGACTGTAAATTACACAGGTACCCAAAGTTTTACAATGACATTATCTTATTTGTTTTCCTAAAAACTTTTGTTGTATTTTGATAGATTGGTTTAAAAATATAGTAGTGTTCAAACTTTTTAACTAATAATTTTAATCAAAAGAAGGGGTAATTTTTGGGGATGTATTAATTTTAATGTCCATTGTCTTACCACGTAAGATCCCTGGTTAAATGCCTTGGAAGATTGATGTGAAAAAGGTCAAGTCCCTCTAGCCGCTAAAAATGTAAAAATGACTGTTGGACCAACGATTTAAGACTTATTTCATGTATTTATATCTACTGTTTGATATCTTTGTCTAATAACATATTTGGAAAATCAACTATTTGAAGTCGTATTTATTAATTTATTGGTATTACTTATGATAAATTATGCCTTTTTTCAAATAAAAAATCTTTAGCTAAACTTACCTTATTTTTGTTCATTAGCTTTTAAAAATCGGCAAACCATCCTTTAAATCGCATGTCATGTAAGTTTTATTACAAACCAACAGATATATTGTATATATAAAGAGAGAAACTAATATTTGAAAGCTATTTGGTGTATCAAGTAAAATTATTTGGGGCATTATATTACCCCATAGTTTAAAAATTTCTAGGGTAAAAAGAAATCTGTATAAGACAAAGATAAGACAATGGTTGATAAATTTATATATATCTCCAAAGATGACAAAATAAATTAATATTGAATTATCGGTTGAAAAGTTTGGACACTACTACTTTAAAGCCAAATAATTATAATTCAATAAAAGTACCCAAAGTTTTGTGCCAATGAATAAGATAATGTAATTAACAGATTACAAGATTGTTTAAATTTCTTGACCATTGATTCCTCGCCACCCCCACTCTTCCCATCTTTCTTTCATTATTTTCAATTTGTGGATAAATCATTTCAAGCCATTGCAGGGCTAGTCTTACTTTTATTTAACCTAACCTGTCTTAAAATATGCTTTTTTCTCTTAAAAAGACTTTGAATATCAGAGAAATCAAATTATTGATCAAAAGCTATTAAAACTTTTACAGAAACATTTTTCTTGCGATGCAATGATTTACTTTTAAACATCTGAAATGACTCAATAGAGGGTAGAAAATTATTTTGTACAAGTAATCCAAACCTCCCCTCCTTCCCCCCCGCCAGTACTCACCCCACTATTTACGCCTATTAGTATAGAGACAACAAATAAATCAAAGTTTTACAATGCAACGTACAAAATAAACTTTACTCTAACCCTCTTCCATTGCATTGTTAGAAATAATATTTGTTTTTAACTTAAGTCTTGTCTGTCTTTTTATCTATCCACTATCTATCTATACCTATCTATCTATCTCTATCTCTCTATGTATACCTATGATGTGGAAGATTATCAAATGTCCACTGAAGTTCTTTGTTAAATTCATGTTCACTCAGACTTTCTATACTCTCCTCCTCCCAATCTGTGTCTGCACACCAATACATACAGTTCATAATTATAATAAACAAAACTACCCCTTCTATAGTATAATATTGTTAGTGGAATAGCTTGAACTTTCCTTGTTTGTACAACCCAATCAAAATTTTTTTTATAAAACATCAATTTGAAGTATATCTATTCCTTGATCTGCGGCGACGTTTCCAGGGGCATTGAATGTACTGCTGGAGGCTGTTAATACCTGGACAATAGATTTATATGAATAGATGTACAGTACATAGTTTCCAAGAGTATTGAATGTACTGCTGGAGGCTGTTAATACCTGGTTAATAGATTTATATGAATAGATGTACAGTACATAGTTTCCAAGAGTATTAAATATACTGCTGGAGACTGTTGATACCTGGTTAATAGATTTATATGAATGGATGTACAGTACATAGTTTCCAGGAACATTGAATGTACTGCTGGAGGCTGTTGATACCTGGATAATAGATTTATATGAATAGATGTACAGTACATAGTTTACAAGAGTATCAAATATACTTCTGGAGGCTGTTAATACCTGGACAATAGATTTATATAAATAGATGTACAGTACATAGTTTCCAAGAGTATTGAATGTACTGCTGGAGGCTGTTAATACCTGGATAATAGATTTATATGAATAGATGTACAGTACATAGTTTCCAGGAACATTGAATGTACTGCTGGAGGCTGTAATACCTGGATAATCGATTTATATGAATAGATGTACAGTACATAGTTTCCAGGAAACTTGAATGTACTGCTGGAGGCTGTTAATACCTGGTTAATAGATTTATATGAATAGATGTACATTACACAGTTTCTAAGAGTATTGAATGTACTGCTTGAGGCTGTAATACCTGGATAATCGATTTATATGAATAGATGTACAGTACATAGTTTCCAGGAACATTGAATGTACTGCTGGAGGCTGTTAATACCTGGATAATCGATTTATATGAATAGATGTACAGTACATAGTTTCCAGGAAACTTGAATGTACTGCTGGAGGCTGTTAATACCTGGTTAATAGATTTATATGAATAGATGTACATTACACAGTTTCTAAGAGTATTGAATGTACTGCTTGAGGCTGTTAATACCTGGTTAATAGATTTAAATATATAGATGTACAGTACATAGTTTTCAAAGGTATTGAATGTACTGCTCTAGGCTAATAATGCCTGGTTAATAGATTTATATGAATAGATGTACAGTACATAGTTTCCAAGAGTATTGAATGTACTGCTTGAGGCTGTTAATACCTGGTTAATAGATTTAAATATATAGATGTACCGTACATAGTTTTCAAAGGTATTGAATGTACTGCTCTAGGCTAATAATGCCTGGTTAATAGATTTATATGAATAGATGTACAGTACATAGTTTCCAAGAGTATTGAATGTACTGCTGGAGGCTGTTAATACCTGGACAATAGATTTATATGAATAGATGTACAGTACATAGTTTCCAAGAGTATTGAATGTACTGCTGGAGGCTGTTAATACCTGGACAATAGATTTATATGAATAGATGTACAGTACATAGTTTCCAAGAGTATTGAATGTACTGCTGGAGGCTGTTAATACCTAGACAATAGATTCATATGAATAGATGTACAGTACATAGTTTCCAAGAGTATTGAATGTACTGCTGGAGGCTGTTAATACCTGGTTAATAGATTTATATAATAGATGTACAAAACATAGTTTCCAGGAACATTGAATGTACTGCTGGAGTCTGTTAATACCTGGATAATCGATTTATATGAATAGATGTACAGTACATAGTTTCCAAGAGTATTGAATGTACTGCTGGAGGCTAATAATACCTGGTTAATAGATTTATATGAACAGATGTACAGTACATAGTTTCCAAGAGTATTTAATGTACTGCTGGAGGCTGTTAATACCTGGACAATAGATTTATATGAATAGATGTACAGTACATAGTTTCCAAGAGTATTGAATGTACTGCTGGAGGCTGTTAATACCTGGACAATAGATTCATATGAATAGATGTACAGTACATAGTTTCCAAGAGTATTGAATGTACTGCTGGAGGCTGTTAATACCTGGTTAATAGATTTATATAATAGATGTACAAAACATAGTTTCCAGGAACATTGAATGTACTGCTGGAGTCTGTTAATACCTGGATAATCGATTTATATGAATAGATGTACAGTACATAGTTTCCAAGAGTATTGAATGTACTGCTGGAGGCTAATAATACCTGGTTAATAGATTTATATGAACAGATGTACAGTACATAGTTTCCAAGAGTATTTAATGTACTGCTGGAGGCTGTTAATACCTGGACAATAGATTTATATGAATAGATGTACAGTACATAGTTTCCAAGAGTATTGAATGTACTGCTGGAGGCTAATAATACCTGGTTAATAGATTTATATGAACAGATGTACAGTACATAGTTTCCAAGAGTATTTAATGTACTTCTGGCTGTTTATACCTGGATAATCGATTTATATTAATAGATGTACAGTATATATTGTTTCTGGAAATATAATATAACTATCTGTAGAGGCCAGGTACAGGTCACCAGGATCAGAGTCAGGTAGACCTGGAAATATAATATAATTACCTGTAGAGGCCAGGTACAGGTCACCAGGATCAGAGTCAGGTAGACCTGGAAATATAATATAACTACCTGTAGAGGCCAGGTACAGGTCACCAGGATCAGAGTCAGGTAGACCTGGAAATATAATATAACTACCTGTAGAGGCCAGGTACAGGTCACCAGGATCAGAATCAGGTAGACCTGGAAATATAATATAACTACATGCAGGGGCCAGGTACAGGTCACCAGGATCAGAATCAGGTAGACCTGGAAATATAATATAACTACCTGTAGAGGCCAGGTACAGGTCACCAGGATCAGAATCTGGTAGACCTGGAAATATAATATAACTACCTGCAGGGGCCAGGTACAGGTCACCAGGATCAGAATCAGGTAGACCTGGAAATATAATATAACTACCTGCAGGGGCCAGGTACAGGTCACCAGGATCAGAGTCAGGTGGGTCCGCGAAATCATCGCGAAATATTTGCACAATTTTGATAGCAATTTTCTAGTTTTTCATAAAAACATGGATAAAGATTTTTCTAAAAATATCATATTATCACACGGAAAACTATCCCCTTTTTCCTTATTTTAATTATATTTTCATAATAGTTATTTATCGCATCCATCGTATTATAGACAGCTTTCCGCGGATATCAAAATGTAAATTATATGATTAAAACCAGTTGTGTTTGAGGCTAACAATATTGGTATTATGATTTTACATTTTATTATTCTTAGAAAATTGTCTATGATACGATGCTATACATGGATATTATTCAGAATTGAAGCACATTTTTATCCATGTTCCTAAATATAAAGTAGATTTGTGTATGACTAGAATGTGAGACTAGAGCTATGACGCAGGGGCAAGCACAGGTTTTACTGTCACATGTCCATTTTTTATCTGAAACAAATATTATGCAGTTAGAATAAATAATTAATCACAAGGATGACAACATCCATAAAGGCAAAGAGATATTTTTTTCCGTTAAAACTAAAATTGAAGTTAAGGATTGGGGGGTTAGGGGTAGGCGATTGGACGCTTTACACCGCATTCATAAGCGGAGTATGTTTTAAGGTGCGTGGAGAGAGGTCTAGTCTAGGGGTAGACTTTCCCCCAACTACACCTTTCAAAAAGTTTCTAAAGCTTACAAGCAAATGAATTTGAATTTTCAAGGAGAACCTTCGGTACATACAGACAGACGCACATTCTATTACTTTTTATATAATGATTGATCTGTATAAATTATTTTCCAGTATAGCATTGTATTACGGACAATTTTCCACGAATATTAAAATAAAAATCATATTATTGGTACCAGTTTTGTTAGCCGGGTATTCAAAACTGGTTAGAATCTTATAATTTAATATTTTAATATCAGCGGAAAGCTGTCTATAAATAACTATTATACACATATTGACCATAAAAGTATATATATATGATATTAGCATCTACGCCCCTATAGAGGCCTCTAGGGACACGTAAAATTGTATCTTTTCAATCTATTTTAAAATCAGCTATTTACCAATAATATTTTTTTCGCCGATAGATGGTGTTGGTTATGTTTTAGCTTATTTCAAAAATGTCCGTAGGGCGGCGTTTTTTTTTTTATATTTTTGTCGATTTCTCTGGGGAGGGTGGTAAACTCTCCCTCATAATAGTTATAAACTTTTTCGAGACCTATGAGAAGCTACCATGTTAAGGAGAACCCGATCGGTTCAGCGGTTAGCGAGATCCATCGTTACAAACAAACAAACAAAAAAACACACAGACAGACATCGTTCTAATTTGTATTATAGATATTTCTAGTTCTAACTAACACATATACCCTGAAGTAATTTACAATTGCAAAGCAATTTAATAGCTTATATAATTTTGCAAAAACAGTAATTTTTACCATCTGTAGTTTACACTTTGGTTATCTATCTATCTTTTACTTACATTGCAAAATACTAGATCAAAATGTCTTAGAGTAGAGAAGCCAAATTATAAAATCTATGAAACTTTTCCTTCAGTAAAAATCCCGAAAATTTGGAATAGTAGGGCAGGTGAGCTAAGATGATAAAATTCATCTAAAGCTGTTAAAAAATATGTAAAAAAATAAGTGTATATCAAAGTACAAAACATTTCAATGCAGGGAGAGAAAGTGTTATCCCTGTGGAAAAACCTAAATATAATTTAAATATCGCAACCAGTAAGCTACTTTAATGCCATACCCTGTAAATAGCTAGTATTATTTTATATCATTTGTGAAACTTGTAAATATATCAAACAAATACCTGTCAGCATTTCATCTGCCTGTCCGCCAGTCCCTTAAGTCTGTCTGTAACCACTAAACCGTTTGGATTCTACTCTTCAGTAAATCTACCTACTGTTTCTGTAGTGGTTTTGAGCTCCCAACCCAAAAAAATAAAATTCCTACCCCCAAAAATTATTTTCTTTAAAGAAAAACATTTAAGGGGGATGGGAAAACCCACACCACACCTTAGGGCAAAGCCCCGTTGAAAAATCTCCCGGTCCCCCCCCAAAAAATTTCACCAATATTTTTGTAATTTTTGAAGTTGAAATTTTCTTTATAGTAAAAGATGTCGCACATATAGGTATTAAATAAATAATACGCAAATTTTAACACACAGAAAAAAAAGTAGGATTGGGGTTGGAATACCCGTCACGTCACCTAGAGGCTAGTTGCGAAGCTGCTAGTTACTTTATAAAAAAGGATATCGCTGATTTTTACCTGGACCATCTACAGGACTTCGCAGTACAATATTACGATCAGGACTAACTCCCAGCAGGTGGAAGATCAGTTTGTTCAGGTCACTGTACAACTTTGTGTCTGGTCTTATACTCAGACTAAAACATGGAACAGGAAAAAGATTTTTACCCTTATAAAAAGTAAAAGGATGTGTTGATGTATATCTGCCTCTACTTTTATGACTCTTTTTTCAGTTAAGCTTCTCAAAGGTCCCTAGAAGGTTTTTAACTATTTTAAAGAAGAGTCAAAAGAGGTCCTGGCAACAGTTATTTGATATAAATTATAAATTATAAAAAACACTTAATTAATTTGTTGTACTTACCCTGTATCTTCAACGCGAACATTCAGCACCCCCAAAACCAAGGATATACACACTAAACAAAAATACATTTGACAAATGTATAAAACTAAAACTTTCAGGAACAGAAGGGACATAGGACTGAAAATTATACTGGTTCCCAAAGATTTAAAAGCATGCTCTCTTATTCGTTGGCTGTATTATCATTAGGGAAGAACATTAATTTATTCCATGATAATTTTGGTGGAAGGTACTCAGTAGTTTATTTACTCGACTAAATTTTTACTTTTTTTATATGTAGAAATAATCTTTTGAACATTTCAGTAAAATCAGACAATTAATTAATCTGCCTGTTATCAAAAATTCAAGTAAGACAAGCAGGGAGACAATGACTAATAAATTGACTTACATCACCAATGATGATACACAAAATTACCCCTTCGTTAGATTACAATTAGTGGCTGAAACGTTTAGACAAACAACATGGTTCAATTTACTTCACTAAGAATTGATTTTCCAGTATGGCTTTGAAACTGATTAATATCCCTTGTATTAGAACAGCCATACTGAAAATCAGAATATCCAAACTAAAATAACTAAGACCTGAGGGCCTGTATATTTGTATTTCAATATCCATAAAAAGCTGTCTATAATACGATGCAATAAATAACTAGATATAGAGAATTACACTTTAAAGAAATAAGGAAAGAAATAGAAAAGTAGAAAGAAAGAGAACCATAAAGAATGAAAAACTAAAAACTTAAGTCTTGATTATGAGATGACTAAAGCAGATAGTTTGACCCATTTTGTTTGAATGCTAAAATCAAACTAAAGGATTCAAATTTTGTAATTTACCAAATCACATATCTGTTTTAATGGATATAG
This sequence comes from Acartia tonsa, assembly GCF_053477335.1. NCBI lineage: Eukaryota > Metazoa > Arthropoda > Copepoda > Calanoida > Acartiidae > Acartia > Acartia tonsa. The sequence continues at coordinate 62,022,591 of NC_137260.1, read as the reverse complement.
AATACGTAGATATATTGACAGGGGACAATTTTTCGTAAATTTAGATTGCTACTATTAACATTATTTATTGGTCATTTCGATCATCCATTATGAGGCAAAAAGGGTTATTTTAGCCAGCTGTGAGTATGACTTTAATATAATAACCCGCAATCGTGGCTCGACACGTGGCGCATCCGCTCGTCGCCGGGGAGGTGATAGGTTCGAATCTCGGGCCGACACCGCGTCATAACTAAAGACGTTAAAAATGGTCCCTACTGCTGCTATGTCAGATGGGCGACATAAATAGTAAGATCAGGGGGAATGTCTTGGCCCATAAACAGGCGCAACTCATTAGCATGCACTGTTAGGACTTCTCAGACAGGCTACTTATGGATAATGCCATCCTTGTTTAAAAGAATTCTTTTTAAAAGCAAAGCTTTTCTATAATAAGGGTCGGTTCGATCGATTTCAAACTTTGCATGGTCATTCCAATAGGAGTTAGGTACGAGTTAGAAAGCGAAGCAACTCTATAATCATTTTCTAAAAATTCCATACGTCCATTTCAAATATGTTGCTTTTTGACTTTCTAACAACAAAGTTTTATGTGATAAGATTAACCGATTGGTCTAATTTTTGGAATACTGATTTTGAGGACAACAAAGTACATTGCCATAAGCGAAGCATCTCTATAATCAAGTCCTAAAAATTTAAGTATATCTTTAAACAATATCCTTTATTTAAGCATTTTTTTAACAGATTTACTTACAATTTTGTTTCGTTCGACTTTTTTTACATTTATATTCTAATTATTCAGTTCTGACACTCTACAAGAGTTAATGTTCGTTTGTCCTACCGTTTCAGAGCTTCGCTTTTATTGATGTTGTCATAATGGTTTGGTTGTAAATATGCCTACAAAAAATGGCTTCAGTTTTTGTAACTGAGCTATTCTATACTTTACGCCTAATTATGTAAAAGTGCACGGAATATTAAGGATAAGAGAAAGGATGAAAACTTGATGCATGATTAAACATCTACAATGATGATGAACAAAATTACCCCCTTTTTAAATAAGTATTATTTGTTGAAAAGTTTGTAAAACAGCTAGTACCTAATGTTTTAACCAACCGAATGAAACTTTGGGTATTTTGATAAATGTTCCCTCTTTCCCTGGAATGTGTATGTATTTTTACAGGGAGAAACCTTGAACTGTATATTACATTTGCATTGGTATCCAAAATATCATAAATTAAAATTCCGTGTGTTAATGTCTGTCTGTCTGTATAATGTCTTATATTTACGCTTTTGTAGATTTGTGGAGTGGATACCAAGGATCTAAAGGGATAAGACAATGGCCGATAAATTTATTTATATCCCCAACAATGATACACAAAATTAACATTTCTGAACTTTACAATTAGTGGTTAAATTGTTTGGATACTTGAATCAACCAAAATTTAATAAAAGTCCCTAAAGTTGTCAAGCCAAAGAATAAGAAATCGTTATTATAAAACTTTGGGGACTAGTGTAATAAACAGCCCAATGTCCCCTCCCTTCCTGTAATACCCTACTGGGCATTTAGAACGACATTTATCTAACTTCCTACATAATTTAAGGACTTGCATGTCTGTTGTATTTATAACGAAGGAGAACATCCATAAAAGGTCCTACGACAAACGCAGGAGTCCAAAACGTCGGAGTGGACAAACGTCGGAGTGGAAACTTAACCTAACCTAACCTATTTTAAACCATCTTATAGGTTTTTTAAATGACTAACCCCTGCGGGGGGCTTGTTTGTTCATTCATTTCTTAACCTAACCTAATCTGTATAGAAATAAAATTAATATATCAACACTCCTGCGTTTGTCCACACCGACGTTTGGGACTCCTGCGTATGTCCTGGAAGCCCATAAAAGAGAAACTCTAAAATCAGTAACGAATTGTAACTTTTGTAGAGTGTCAGTTAGAACATTAATTAGTTGTTAAAAGGCATACTTTTATTCTTAGGATTTGATTATAGAGATGCTTTGCTGATAAAATTTTACATATCAGAATATTCTAAATGGATATACCCGACCCTATTTGTAGAAAAGCTTCGATTTTAATAATAATGACACCATCCATAAGTAGGAAACATTCACAAGAAAACTTATACAAGAGCTCAGGAAATCGAGTTATAGAATCAAAAAAAATAAATGAAAATAAATATATCTATAAAAATTGATGTAATTTAAAATGTATTAAAGTATTTGTAAAATTAATCTGTAATTTACTGCTAATAAATCATATCACTTGAGGAAGGGGGAGTTGAATTTGAAAACCCAATAATTATTTTAGATTTTAAAAATAATTCAGGGGGTAAATTTCTCTTAGGAGGGTGGTGGTGACCTCCCCAAATATAGTTATAAACCTTTCCACCAGGATATATGAGAAGCTACACTGTAAAGGGGAAACATCAGTTTAGCGGTAAGCGAGATCCTTCGGTATAAACAAACAGACAGACATCCTGTTACTTTATTATGGGATTTATGAAAGATATTTGATTTGAGTCAATGAAATAGATTTTATAAACAAGCTTAAAATTTATATTTTGAATATGTCTATTAAGAAATAATTTAATTTGAAAATCTTTAGGGATAAGACAATGGAAGATAAATCGATGTCCCTTGTCCCTGCTGTTTTCAACCTCATTATGTTTCATAGAAATTTGAATTGAATAAGATTACTATTGCCAACAAAATTTATACGGAAATAAAAATTATAAAATATCCATAGTTTAGCATATCAAGTTATTTGATTAGAGGTATTATCAATTTAAATAGATAATTTAAACAAGGATGACAACATCCATAAAATGGAAGGACAAACGAACATTAACACTTGTAGATTGTCAGAACTGAATTAGCAGAATATTAATGCATCAGTACAAACAATATTGTAAGTAAATTTGTTGCAAAACTGCATAAATAGATGATACTGTTTAAGGACATACTTACATTTTTGGGACTTGTTTATAGAGATGCTTCGCTTATAACATTGTACCTTGTTTTCCCAGGAATCAGTATACCAAAAATCAGAACAATCGGATAATTAGATCACATAAAATTTGTTGTTAAAAAATCAACATGTTTAAAATGGACGTACGGACATTCTGGTAATGATTATAGAGTTGCTACGCTTTCTAAAACGTACCTAACCACTACAGAAATCACCATGCAAAGTTTGAAATCGATAGGACAATTCTAACATGCCTGAATTAACGAAAAAAGCTATCCGTCTCAGACGTATGGACGGACCGACCCTAATTATAGAAAAGCTTCGCTTTTAAAAAAATAGTTATTTTATAACAAAGTTCACAATCCTAAAAAAGTTAAAGGATGTCTTTCTGTGGTTATCTTCTTATGATCTCTGGACCGATATGGTACATACAGTAAAGCTTCTTAATTATCTAGGGCAGGTTGTTTATAACCATTATTAGGGGGCGTCCCTACATCCCTCAAAGAGAAATCACCCTGGGAAAAATCCCCCGCCCAATTTTTAAATTTTATAAAATAGAAAGAGAAGGGTTGATTATCCCCTTTAAGGCATGTAACGGGACGTAGCCGCTAGTATTATATAATCGGTAAGGTTATTGTTGTTTGTTCATTAAGATAATAAATACTGAATCGATTGAGTTATCTTTCTTAGGGAAATAGTTCCACTGCACTGATGGTTTTAGATCTTATTTCGATTTAAGTCTTTACATATGGTTTAAGGCCTTTTTAAGCATTCGAATACAGAAACCTTAGAAATAAATTTTAATTTTCTTCTAGACAATGTATCTTTATTTTATAGGAAAACAAATAATTTCTTGAATTATTGTGAATTATCATAACGAGCAACTTTAATAATGTATGGGGGTAGTTTTTAGCTAGTTTTATCTAAAAGATTCTGTGAGGAAGTGGGAAGGGGAAAAGAAGGCAGAAGGCTAAGAAAAGGACAATAACATTAGTCAATTTTTAGCCAACTAATAAGATAACGAGGTTATAAAACTTTAGGTACAGTTTACAAACCCCCTTCTATCACTGAATATTAAAATATTTATAATTCATACTGGTAAAGGTAATCGCATAGTAGCTACGCATCCAATGGATATGTAATTTCTCATACATCGAGTTTAGATGAGGAAAATTCTCACATAAGGTCTGGTTCTTTTGTCACCATAAAACTTACAGTTACAGTTACTTAATAGAGAGCTATTGTTGTTAATTTAAGCCTTTTAAAATCGTCCTATTCATTTAGACAGTTAGGTTTGACTTAAAAAGTGTAGCAACTCAAAAATCGTTACTAGAAAGTCTGTAAGTCCATTTAAAGTACGCTGTTTTCGGGTATTTAGTTTGCTTCCCAAAAATTTATAAAAATAAAATAGTTTACTCCCCCCATAAAAAAAAATCCATCTAATCCACTTAATATAAAAAGCTTGGACGTCCCTGGCATAGAGTACTCTGTATTTAATCAATTTTTCAATAGATATTCTGCTTATTTTAAAGTTCTGACACTCTACAAGTGTTAATGTTCGTTTGTCCTACCGTATGATTTAGTAGCTTTTATGGATGTGGTCCTCCATGTTAAGTCCAGTAATTCTATATTTATTATAACTTTAGGAACATAAAGTACAAACAAAAACAAATGTTATTGTCATAATTAGATTTGGTTTAAAATAATGCTACGGTCGTAGCGGTCATGCGTCTTGCGTCATATTGGAAGGGTGACGCAAATTTCAGATCTCAGTTTTCGCCGTTTGATTTACTATTTTTCTCTATAAGATAAAAGCGATACTTGCTAGATTATCTAATTCGCTAAATTATAAAGATAAATTTTTCTCAAATCGCCAAATCTGGGGTCTGAAATTTACGTCACCCTTCCAATCTGAAAGTGGGGAAGAGAATAAGGGATGGGGTAGAACCGGTTATCATAATGTTTTATCTTCTCGACTTTAAGTTAGACTCTATCCATAATCAAACTATGTGTATGTGGAAGCAGGGATATTAAGGGATAAGACAATGAAAGATAAATTAAAGTTAAAACCCCAATGATTATAAACCAATTACCCCTTCTGTAGATGGAAATTGGTGGTTGAAAAGTTTGCACACTGCTAGTTTTAACCAAACAATCAATATTTGATAGAAGTACCCAATTTTTATGTTGCCATCGAATGTTTGTCACCTTGGGTACCAGCATTATTAACAGTCCAATGTCTCCAGGTAGGGAGGGAACATTGGAGTACAAATTATACTGGTCTCCAAAGTACAATTATCAGTCCAATGTCTCCTGGAAGGGAGGGGACATTGGAGTACAAATTTTACTGGTCTCCAAAGTTTTATTAACAGTCCAATGTCTCCAGGTATGGAGGGAACATTGGAGTACAAATTATACTGATCTCCAAAGTTTTATGAACAGTCCAATGTCTCCAAGTAGGGAGGGAACATTGGAGTACAAATTATACTGGTCTCCAAAGTTTTATGAACAGTCCAATGTCTCCAAGTAGGGAGGGAACATTGGAGTACAAATTATACTGGTCTCCAAAGTTTTATTACCAGTCCAATGTCTCCTAGTATGGAGGGGTCATTGGAGTACAAATTATACTGGTCTCCAAAGTTTTATTACCAGTCCAATGTCTCCTAGTATGGAGGGGTCATTGGAGTACAAATTATACTGGTCTCCAAAGTTTTATTAACAGTCCAATGTCTCCTGGAAGGGAGGGAACATTGGAGTACAAATTATACTGGTCTCCAAAGTTTTATTAACAGTCCAATGTCTCCTGGTAGGGAGGGAACATTGTAGTACAAATTTTACTGGTCTCCAAAGTTTTATTAACAGTCCAATGTCTCCAGGTAAGGAGGGAATATTGGAGTACAAATTTTACTGGTCTCCAAAGTTTTATTAACAGTCCAATGTCTCCAGGAAGGGAGGGAACATTGGAGTACAAATTATACTGGTCTCCAAAGTTTTATTAACAGTCCAATGTCTCCAGGTATGGAGGAATCATTAAAGTACAAATTCTACTGGTCCCCAAAGTTTTATTAACAGTCTAATGTCTCCTAGTAGGGAGGGAACATTGTAGTACAAATTATACTGGTCTCCAAAGTTTTATTAACAGTCCAATGTCTCCAGGTAGGGAGGGAACATTGGAGTACAAATTATACTGGTCTCCAAAGTTTTATTAACAGTCCAATGTCTCCAGGAAGGGAGGAATCATTAAAGTACAAATTATACTAGTCTCCAAAATTTTATCATCAGTCCAATGTCTCCAGGAAGGGAGGGAACATTGTAGTACAAATTATACTGGTCTCCAAAGTTTTATTAACAGTCCAATGTCTCCAGGTATGGAGGGAATATTGGAGTACAAATTATACTGGTCTCCAAAGTTTTATTACCAGTCCAATGTCTCCTAGTATGGAGGGGTCATTGGAGTACAAATTATACTGGTCTCCAAAGTTTTATTAACAGTCCAATGTCTCCTGGAAGGGAGGGAACATTGGAGTACAAATTATACTGGTCTCCAAAGTTTTATTAACAGTCCAATGTCTCCTGGTAGGGAGGGAACATTGTAGTACAAATTTTACTGGTCTCCAAAGTTTTATTAACAGTCCAATGTCTCCAGGTAAGGAGGGAATATTGGAGTACAAATTTTACTGGTCTCCAAAGTTTTATTAAAAGTCCAATGTCTCCAGTTAGGGAGGGAACATTGGAGTATAAATTATACTGGTCTCCAAAGTTTTATTAACAGTCCAATGTCTCCAGGTAGGGAGGAAACATTGGAGTACAAATTTTACTGGTCCCCAAAGTTTTATTACCAGTCCAATGTCTCCTAGTATGGAGGGAATATTGGAGTACAAATTATACTGGTCTCCAAAGTTTTATTACCAGTCCAATGTCTCCTAGTATGGAGGGGTCATTGGAGTACAAATTATACTGGTCTCCAAAGTTTTATTACCAGTCCAATGTCTCCTAGTATGGAGGGGTCATTGGAGTACAAATTATACTGGTCTCCAAAGTTTTATTAACAGTCCAATGTCTCCTGGAAGGGAGGGAACATTGTAGTACAAATTATACTGGTCTCCAAAGTTTTATTAACAGTCCAATGTCTCCAGGTATGGAGGGAATATTGGAGTACAAATTATACTGGTCTCCTAAGTTTTATTAACAGTCCAATGTCTCCAGGTAAGGAGGGGACATTGTAGTACAAATTATACTGGTCTCCAAAGTTTTATTAACAGTCCAATGTCTCCAGGTAGGGAGGGAACATTGGAGTACAAATTATACTGGTCTCCAAAGTTTTATTAACAGTCCAATGTCTCCAGGTATGGAGGGAATATTGGAGTACAAATTATACTGGTCTCCTAAGTTTTATTAACAGTCCAATGTCTCCAAGTAGGGAGGGGACATTGTAGTACAAATTATTCTCCAATTTTTTTAATAAAAACTTCCTCTCATTGTCACTTTATATAATCTTAATTGTTGTAAAAACTATAAGTGCTTAAACTTTTTCACCAATAAATGCAATTTAACGTTCATTGTTCTATCCCTGGCAAATATACATATTGCTATAGAGTTTGACTGTAAATACGGACGTTCGGACATTGTCATACCCTATCTATACAGTAGCTTCGCTACTAAAATAGATTTCGTTGACATCATATGATGTGTGAATGGATATATTGACATGGGAAAATTTGTCGTCAAGTTAGGTCGTAAATAAGAACCTCATTTATTTGCCAGTTCGTCCACCCAGTAAGAGGGGTGAAAATGGTGTAAAGGGGGGGGGGGGATGAAGGGTATTATTATTTTATCCAGCTGCGAGTATCACTTTATTAGAGTGCATAAAAATCTAGTGCAACATCCAAGCAATAATATATCGATTGATATGTGTGTATATGTAGTAGATGTCCTAAAAAAGGTCTACATACAAATTTTTTGACACTTTTTCAAAAAAGATTCGTTGAGAATTATCTACAAAATTTACGTTCATTCATTTGCTACATGGATATTTTAGTGGTGTTTCCATTAACCAGGAAATTTTTAATAATAATTTATTGTATCGTATTATAGACAGCTTTCCGTGAAAACTAAAATAAAAAAATCAGATTAAAACCAGTTATTTTAGCCCCGAAGGACCAAAGGCCCAGGCTAACAAAACTGGTATTAATCTTGTGATTTTTTATTTGGAAAATTTTCTGTAATACGATAGTATATTATAATTAGGTTTCAGAAAAGCGTCATGAAAAAAAATCGTGTATATAGGTTTTTTTTTCATATCAAACGTAGAAACACCTAGTTTAGCTAAAAATATCCAGAAAACTTGTTGAACAAGCAATTTTACGTGTCATTTCAATATTTGTGTGTGATCAGAGAAAAAGTAATAGGTTATCCGTCTGTCTGTCTGTAGGTTAAGATCTCGTTAACAGCTATATGAACCGTTAAGATTATCATTTACAGTGAAGCTTTTTGTAGGTCTGTTTGCAGGTCTAATTATAATATTTAGATATAATAGAAGTAGTATGTTTTTAAACTTTTTTATTTTTAGTATTGGTGTGGCTTTAGACTATTTTTATGCTCTTCTGAACCCTTTTAGTTTATTCGTAGAATATTTTTTAATATTAATCTACATTTTCCTATATTTCAAATGTATGTATTATATGTATTAAGAACATTTTTTGACACTTTTTGCCTCAAAAATTATGTCTTTGAAATGTCAAAGAAATATTTTGAATAAAGTACTCACACACACACACATACATACACACACACACACACATACACACAAAGAACTTCAGACGCTTTTTAAACTTGGATATTTTAGGTAACCTACAAAGATTATTTTTCTATTTAAAAGCGAAGCTTTTCTATAATTAGGGTCGGTCCGTACGTCCGTGACGGATAGCTTTTTTCGTTAATTAAGGGACGTTAGAATTGTCCTATCAATTTCAAATTTTGCACGGTTATTCAAGTAGTAGTTGGGTACGATTTAGAAAGCGTAGCAACTCTATAATCATATCAGAATGTCCGTACGTCCATTTTCAACATGTTGATTTTTTCTCACTTTTTTAACAACAAATTTTTATATGATCTAATTATCCGATTGATCTGATTTTTGGTATACTGATACCTGGGACAACAAAGTGCAATATTATAAACGAAGCAACTCTATAATATGACCTAAAAATGTCCATAAACATTATTCTGTATCAAGCAGTTTCTCAACAAATTTACTTACAATTTTACTTCGTCTCTTATACATTTATATTTTGATTATTCAGTTCTGACACTATACAAGTGTTAATGTCCCTTTTGTCCTACCGTTTCAGTGCTTCGCTTTTATGGATGCTGTCATCCTTGTTTAAAAACCGAAGCTTTACTGTAATTAGTGTCGGTATGTTTGACCATCCGTCTTTTGAATGGAATGGTTTTAGAATATGTGGATATTGATGCTGTCTAAAATGGTGCAAAAAATGGGGACAAATTTCAAATTGATTTGACGGGGCTGTTTATTTACGTCACAAGTGAGGGGAAAGAAAAGGGAAGGAGGAAAGAAACCCCCTAGAAAAGAGATGGGGGTATGACGTCACACGCCAAAACAATTTGAAATTTGTCCCCATTTTTTGCACCATTTTAGACAGCATCGTGGATATTGTGAAAGGTTTTCGCATCCCCTAAATAAAATGATTCTCCAGCTGGCTAAAATAACCATAAACCTCCCCCTCCCCCCAATGACTTTACCACATACCCTCCCCTGTCCATGGAGGAACGTATTGGCCAATAACTGAGAACTATATTATATGTAGCCACCAAAAATGACGATAAAAATTCCTCTGTCACAATATTTCTACGTATTCTATATCCTTTTTGCTAAGGCATGTTAGAATTGTCCCACCGATTTCAAACTAACAATTTGGTATTATATAGGAAGCGTAGCAACTTTCAAAAATTAACGACCGACCATAAATAAAGAAAAGCAACGCATTAAAAAAATTAATAAAATAAGAAAATCTAAAAAGTTGTAAAAGGTAACAATAGTATTACTTAAAAATGCCATTAAACGATTAAAAAGGATTTAATTGAATCCCATAAGTTACACAGATTAGGCTTTCAGGAATAAAGAGACGATTACATTTTTCAAAAATTAAATAAGTATTTGCCGTGAGGGAGGGGGCATTAGGCTTTGAATTAGATTGAATGATGTGTCTTAACTTTTATATTAATAATTATATAATCAATCTAACCTATGTAGGACACTTAAATTGAGAAATCTTATGTTTTTTGTGCCTTATTGATCAAGGAGTCATCATTCATAAAGATGCTTACAGTAAAAATAGCAAATTATGTTGAAAATAAAAGTAAAGAATGCTACACTTTCTAGATTGTGCCTTATTGTATATAGAATCAAAATGCGTATTTTGAATTCGATAATATTTTTCATAAAAATAATCACAAAATGCGACAAAGTAAGTTATTAGCAGATGTTCAGTTGTCAGTTATAACTAAGAAAATCACAAAACCTTTAGAAAAAAAGGTTTATGAGTTTTTTTAAGCATGACCGACAGACAGACGGACAAAGCAATGTTTAAACTAGATGCACATATAGTATAGAAATCTTCACTGAAAATATCAGCTGTCAACTAGATACTAGATAGAAAAATATATTTACCCATAAATTCCTGACTTTATAACTATAGGTGATCATTAAATATAAGATTTTATGATTGGGCTAACAACAATTTTAATGGATTTGTTCACTATGAACTTTTTACAAAAACTATATGGCTTTGAAACCTATTTATATCCGCTGGATTAGAACCGGATCTCAGACACAATGAAAATCACGAATATCATTGTAATCCAGACAATTTTCCACGAAAATTAAAACAAAAATCATAAAATGAATATCAATTTGGTTATCCTGTGCCTTCGGCCCTCGGTAATAATCATATTTTTTTAAAAATCTGCGGAAAGCTGTCTATAACACGTTGCGATAAATAATTATTATTTATCAAATTACACTTTGGAGTCATATGTATTATTAACTAATATTTACTTTTTTTAGTAGCGAAGCTACTCTACAATTCACACTGTCTGTCTGACTGTGAGTCCGTCTGCCCATTTCTTTGTATATGATATCACTGGAACCTAGTAAAAGTGTCTGACTCTGATTATGACGTAAAAAAAATTGCCAATGGTAAAATTTATAGTGGCCTCTCATTGGCTAATTTTTTTTATCATAATCAGAGTCAGACACTTTTACTAGGTTCCAATCTGTATAATGCTGACACCAATGATGATAAACAAAATTACCCCTTCTCTAGATTTAATCATATTGGTTGAAAAGTTTGGACTTCCCTAGTTTGGAACCAACCAATAAATATTCAATAAGAGTACCCAAAGTTTTTGTGTCAACAAATAAGAAATTTATATTATCAAACTTTGGGGACTAGTGCAAATTAGAGTAAATCACTAGAGGAAGAAAGGGTTAATTAATTGTTTCTCTCCATCGCAACCGCCTTGTGCAACCTTTCTATTGGTTCAATAAAATCAACCAAAGGTGTCGCTTATATTACACAGCCAAGTAGCAGAAAATAATTTATAAGCAGACGAAAGAGGTCTTTGAAAAAGGAAGGGAGGTAGTTGTGATATGTTTAGTGCAATTTACAGTCCAATGCCCCCCCCCCATTCCCTAACTGATAATGAGTCTATGTGAAATGCCAGGGAGGGAGGGGACATTGGGCTGTATAATAAACAAGTCCCAAGAGTTTTTATAATAGCGTTTTCTTATTCGTTGGCTTCACAGCTTTGGGAACTGAATAAAATTTTGATTGGTTGGTTTATTAAGTTGAGTGTCCAAAAATGTGCAAACCACGAATTGTAATCTTCAGAGTGGGGTAATTTTGTGTATCATCATTGATATTGTACATCAATTTATCGGCTATTGTCTTATCCCTTTAGATTCCTGTTGTAATGCCGACACCATAAGGCAGATTTTATACCATAAATCTGAGGTGGGTCCTCAATACAACAAAATTATCATTGCACCATTTTTGGGGAGTTTAAAGTATAAGACATAGGAAGATAATGAATATAGGAAAATTTGATACTTGATAATTACTACTAGAGTATGTTGCAAGATGCAGGATCTAACGCAAACATAGAGTGCAAGATAAAAAACATTAAAAACAAATCTATAGTATAGATGTATATATATATACAGACAACTACCTCCCTCCCTTTTTCAAAGACCTCTTTCGTCTGCTTCTAAATTATTTTCTGTTACTTGGCTGTGTTAATATAAGCGACACCATTGGTTGATTTTTAATGACCCAATAGAAAGGTTGCACAAGGCGGCTACGATGGGAAGATACAGTTATTTAACCCTTTCTCCCTCTAGTGTTTTACTCTAATGCATTGGATACCAATGTGATTTACATTCCAATGTTCCCTCCCTCCCTCCCTGACTATTTTACTTACTATAAGATCTCATTTGAAAATAAATATACCATTTTCAGGGAAGATACTTATGGTTTTTAGGCTATTAGTCGAGTAACTCCCTATAAAAAATATAGACTTCCACGGGCTGGAGGAGCTAACACCACTCTAACTTTAATAATCCCTAATTAAACAACACTCAAAATTTTTGGAAATCCAATGAAAAAGCTTGGATGTCCTTGATCAGAAATACTCTTTAAAAAATAGCTAAAATGGAAATTATTCCTGTAAGGTTTATAAAACACTAACATAAATCAGACTGGTCAGCTGATTTTGAGTTGCCGATTGTGTACACAGTTTCCTCGGTGTTTCCTCATCCTATCCTAAAAAAATTAGATGAAAAATAATTTATCGTCCATTTTAGATTTTAGGTTTAAAAGAAATTGTAAAAATTTTTTTGAGGGGGTGGAATTTTTTTTTTTTTTGGAGGGGGGCCGGGCGGGTATTCGAACCCACTATTTTAATTTTAGTTTTAAAAAGAAAAAAAATAATCGGGCAGGAGATTTTTCATTTTTTTGGGGGGGGATGGAGGTGTCCCACCCCCCCAAGAAAATAGTTATAAACCTTCTCAAAACCAATGAGAAGCTACCCTGTAAAGGAGAACCCGATTGGTTCAGCGGTTAGCGAGATCCTTCGCTACAAACAAACAAACAGACAGACAGACATCGTTCTACTTTGTATTATAGATTGTCCTATCTCTGATTATCCATGTGTAGTACATCCAATAATCGACCAGCCATGGTTAGTTTTTCTTCAAAGATTATTTTACAAAAGTTGGAAAATTGCTCTACGTTTTTATTTGAACAAGGATGACAACATCCATAAAAGCGAAGCTCTGAAACGGTATGACAGATGAACATTAACTCCTGTAGAGTGTCAGAACTGAATATACAAAATATAATTATATATAAGTTTTGACAAAATTATACGTAAATTTGTTGCAATACTTCCTAAATTCAGAATACTGTTTAAGGACAAACTGACATTTTTAGGATGACTATAGAGATGCTTCGCTTATAACATTGTACCTTTCTATAATAGGAATCAGTACACCAAAAATTAGATCAATCGGATGATTATATCACATAAAAATTTGATGTTAAAAAAAATAAAAAACAACTTGTTTAATTTGGACTTACGGACTTTCTGGTAACGATTATAGACTTGCTTCGCTTTCTAACCTTTACCTAACTTCTATGGGAATCATCATGCAAAGTTTGAAATCGATAGGACAATTTTAGCATGCCTAAATTAATGAATAAAGCTATCCGTTACGTACGGACGGACGGACCTACCCTAATTATGGAAAACCTTCGCTTTAAAAATATAACTTTTTTACTAACATGTATCATCATAGAACTAAAGTCATAAATGTCATTATTAGAAGATAAAAATTAGCTATTCCATAAATTTTGTCATCAATTACATCTTTATTATCTTACTAGCGGCTTCGCCCCTAGCCTCTAGGGGCTTTGCCCCAAGAGGTGATCAAAAAAAAAAATTTAGGCGAAATTCGTAAAAGGACCAAGGAAATCTTCTGAAAAGAAAAAAAAATTAGGGGTGGAAATTTTCATTTTTTTTTGGGGGGGGGGTTTGGGGTGTCCCACCCCCCAAGAAAATAGCTTAAAACCACCACAGGACCGATAGTTATATACCCTGAAGAGTAGAATCCAATCGGTTCAGTGGTTACCGAGATCTTAAGCTTCAGACGGACGGACGGACGGACAGACAGACATCAAGCTACTTTGTATTATAGAAGAAATAGGGATCATTTAAATATAAATTACACTGGTACCCAAAGTTTTATAAACCCGTTTTCTCAATTGCTGACTTTAAAATTATGGGTATTTTTAGTTTGTTTAAACATGTAGTGTCCAAACTTATCAACTAATGAAAATAATGAGTTTTGTTGTTTATCCTCAATAAAGTTGTCCATCAATTTATCATCCATTGTCTTATCCCTAAAAGATCCCTAACAAAAAACAATGTTTCTAGACAGTGGCGTGCAACAGCATTTCACCAAAGGGATGAGAAAGCAATATACAGTGTGTTTTTTTTTATGAGAACTTTTTTGAAAGCAATTTTACCCCACTTATAGTTATCAGAATTTAATGATTAATGGCTTATTTTCTTCGTTTTTTAAGGGAAATTATGAAACAACAAAAAAAAATTACAGTTTTTGTTGAAAAAGTACAGTAAAGTTGAAAATTAAAAACTTAGGTGTCAACATCTAAAAATAGTTTTAGCGCGTTTTTCTTATGCTCAAATAATCAACCTTTTGCAAGAATGGCTGCTAAACACTTCAAAGTTGAGATATAGAGCTAAAAATGTATACAGATACTATTAGGGACATGTACTAGAACATATCAAAGTTTGAAGGTCATATCTCAACCAGGGAGGGAGTACTGGCCCCCCAAAGTCGACTACAGAAAATCCATTTTTTTAAGAAAAATGCGCTAAAACCATTTTTATATGTTGACACCTAAGTTTTTAATTTTCAACTTTACTGTATTTTTTCAACAAAAACTGTAATTTTTTTTTGTTGTTTCATAATTTCCCTTAAAAAACGAAGAAAATAAGCCATTAATCATTAAATTCTGATAACTATAAGTGGGGTAAAATTGCTTTCAAAAAAGTTCTCATAAAAAAAACACACTGTATTATGAAAAAAATATGTATGAAACATTCTATATTTCAAATTTAACTGGACATTACCTAAACTTTAGGTAAATTATCCATAGGTTGTTTGTATGATCTTATTTCTAATCAAGTGTGAATTTTCTCACATTATAACTTGTAACCAGCACAGCTACTCTACTATCCTATTGTATAAAGTAATAAGCTTTTTTTGTCTGTAGCGAAGGATATTGCTAACCGCTGAACTGATTCTTCTTTACAGAGAAGCCTCTTATAGGCTCTGAGATGGTTTTAGGCTATTTACTTTTTTAGAAACTAGCGGCTTCGCCCCTAGCCTCTAGGGGCTTCGCCCTATGAAGTAATGGGAAGTCAACCCTCCTAAATAGAAATATTCAAAAAAATTATTCTTTGTTTAATTACTCTGTGGTAAAATTAAACCCAGGTTGTGCGTTTTATGCACAAAAATTTTAATTTGTACAAATTAAACCCAGGTTGTGCGTTTTATGCACAAAAATTTTAATTTGTACAAATTAAACCCAGGTTGTTTGCCGTATACACAAAAATTTCAATTCGTAAAAATTAAACCTAGGTTGTTTGCATACACAAAAATTAAAATTAAAAAAAAAATATTTTAATTTTTTTTTTTTTTTGGGGGGGGGGATTCATGGGGGCTTCGCCCCATGTTGCATTTGGGTTCCCCCACCCCAATAACTGGTTTTTGTTTACAAAAATTTAAAAAAATTAAAAATTTTGGAAGTGGGGATTTTTTCATTTTTGGGGGGGTTGGGGTGTCCCACCCCCCAAGAAAATAGCTTAAAACCACCAGAGGACCAGTAGGTATATTCCCAGAAGGGTAGAGCCCAATTTGATCAGCAGTTACTGAGATTTTACAAAAAATATATAAAAAAAATTTTTGGGGGGGGTTGGGGGTGTCCCACCCCCTAAGAAAATAGCCTAAAACCACCACAGGACCAGTAGGTATATTCCCTGAAGAGTAGAATCCGATTGGTTCAGTGGTTACCGAGATCTTAAGGGACGGACGGACAGACAGACGGACAGACATCAAGCTACTTTGTATTATAGATAATTCTGGGTATGGTTTTAGGCTATTATTCTGCCCTTTGAATATAGCCCCTAGATGCTAGGGGCGCAGCCGATGGTTAATAAATAAACAATTTCATGAACGACTGATTTTTACCCCCCCCCCCCTTACCCTTAATTAGGATAGAATATTTTGGAATCAGAATACTTTAATGATTTAAATATGAACGAAGATAATAGATATTTTATCTAAGTTCAAGTAATTTCCCATCCTATAAATTATATATAAAACAAAAAAATTTCTTTATTTTATTTATAAATATTAATATAACACAATTTCTTAAACTATTTTTACTATAACAAGTTTATGAGCACTATAAAATAGTTCATGTAGAAGTGTCTAATTGAATGTAATAAAATTTTAACTTTGACAGACTAGCGGATTTTTTTAAACTAAAATATTCAGCGTTTATTTATGTTTGATAACAGAGAGAGAGAGGGAAAGCGATAGGTATAATTATCATATCATAAAGTAACAGGATGTCTCTCAACGTTAACTGCAGAACCGATATGGTTCTTTTTTTATGGTTAAGAATTGTATAAGGTCTAGGGATGGTTTATAACTAATTTTGGAGAGGGTTCCTCCACCCTCAAATGAGATTTTGTCCCTAGCAAAAGCACCTTCCCTGAATCACCTTTAAGTGAGATTTATGTGGCGGTTTGAATTTTACACTTTCTAGAATTTCTATGTTCATGACCGCTCAAAAGTTTCAGTTGATCGCACAGAGGATTGCTAATCCCTCAATATATATCTTACTTTTAATTTAATATTTACTTTTGCAGTGCTTCAACTTTAAGGAAGTTTTTAGTAACATGTAAGATACATTTAAAAAAAAAGCTTTTCTATTTTAATGAAAACTATTATAAATATAAAATTTCTTAATCTTTTTATTACTAAAACAAATTAGAAATAGACTTTATGTATCATTATCTATTTAATCCTAATATGTGTAGTAAAATACTATAAACTTGAAAGTTTGTTAGACTAGCGGATATTTTTGTAACTAAAATCATAAATATGCATTTTTTGGGTTTTAGACAGAGAGAGTGTGGAGGGGATATTTAAGGGAAGGGGGTTACTGGGGAAGTAATCAAATAAATGAAGGTACAATTGTCATTTCATAAAGTAACAGGATGTCTCTCTATCACTACGTTAACTGTAGAACTGATATGGTTCTTTATTTTATATAGTTAAGCTTTGTATCGGTCCTGGGATGGTTTATAACTAATTTAGGAGTGTTTTTCCTCCACCCACCAAAGAGAAATTGCCCCTAGAAAAAACACCCTCCCCAGATTTACTTATAAGTATGTATAATGAGGAAGAGTGACTTTATAAAATTTTCTAGAATTTCTTGAGTCTTGACTGTTAATAATGATTGCGAGTCCCTCAATATAATTTAAATGTTTTGTGTAATCGTTAGGCTATCAACATTAAAGGTTTTTGATAATCAATAAAATACATTTTTGTAAAAAAAAGCTTCTCTATTTTAATGATAAATATTATAAATATAGAATTTCTTAATCTTTTTATTACTAAAACAAATTAAATAAAATTTATGTATTATTATCTATTTAACCCATTAATGACAATAGGGTCTTAAACGACGCACAAATTCAAACCTATACTATCACTCTATTTTTTTGTGCTGTCCTTTTTAAATGTTTGTAAATAACTGAATAGAGCTTCAAGTTTTGTCCTCTACATTGCTTGGGCTCTCACTTAATTCGATGACCAGATGAAATCATATTTTCATGGCAGAGGTGGAAAAAATAGGAAAAAATTTCCACACCAGGTCTAACTTTTTTCTATTAATGAATTAAAACATACTTATTTATAATTAATTATAGCATTTATTATATATTTTTAGTTTCTGCTAAGTTTTCTTTAATTTTAGTTAGTTTACATACTTTTTTTTGATAATTTGTTGTGCGTCGTATTCGACGCATTCGGACTAATCATTTTAGCCATTGCGTCCTTTTTGACCTTATAGGACTAATCATTTTATAATTTTACTGTATAATCTACTATAATCTGCTAGTTGCTTCGCCCCTAACCTCTAGGGTGGGTGGGGGATGTCAGGAAAATAGCACAAAACCATCCCAAGGTGTTTATAAAGCTTCCCTGATAAGTAAAACCAATTCAGACCCGCAATTTCTGTAATCTTTGGCTTGAGACAAAAAACCTTACTACTTTTTAGTATGGAATACAATACAAGCAGCGGCTACGCCCCTAGAGGCATCTAGGGGCCCTTAGTTTGCGGGGGGAGTCAAATCCCCTCTTTCAATTACAATTTTTTAAAGAACAATTTTTTTTTAAATTTTGTTTTTTTTTATTTTCTAGGGGTGAATTCTCTCGGGATGGTGGTGGTACCCTCCTTCAAAATAGCTATAAACCTTACCAGGACCTAGTAGAAGCTACCATGTAACGGAGCACCATTTAGGTTCAGTGGTTAGCAAGGTCCTTTGGTACACACACAAAGACATACAATAACCTGTTACTTTATTTTAAGGATATAAAAATAGTAGCGCAGATAATCTACAACTAGAGTCTGTCTGTACGTCCACCTGTCTGTATTTCCATAATTGCATCCAAATAAATAATAGCTACCTTACAACTAGGGAATGTATGTATGTCTGTCTATATATCAAAATTACAGCCAATTAAAGACTGTAAATATGTTTATACTTCTGTAATTTTTATTGCAGCCTAGCTGTTAAGGGATTCATGAAAATAGCGCAGATACTCTACAATTATGGTCTGTCTGTATATACGTCCGTCTGTATATACACAATTGCATCCAATTAATTAACAACTACACTACAACTAAGAAATGTATTTGTTAGGGATCTAAAGTAATAAGTCAATGGCCGATAAATTGATATACTTACTCAGGGCTATTATACCATAAAATCTTTCTGTAGATTACATTTAGTGGTTGAAACATTTGGACACTTAACTTAATAAACCAACCAATCAAAATACAAATACAATTCCCCAAAGTTAGCAAGACAACAAATAAAAAAAAGTTATTATAAAACTTTGGGGACTAACAGGGGCTGGAAGGGGGGGGCGAGGGTTTGTCATGTATTGGGTTGTTCAATATAATTGTCGACAAAATCATATTTCTTAGCTAAAGCATTGTAATAGAGTGAAAGGATATCTCTCTGTGTATCTGCTTAACTGATATGCTTCTTTTTTTACTTTGTAGCTTCTCATAGGTCCTGGAAAGGTTTATAACTAACTATTTTTTGGGAGGTTACCTCCACCCTCCAAAGAGAAATCGCCCCTTAAAAAAAAAACCCAACACAAGAAAAAATAGAATAAACTACATGAAATTAATTCTTTTTAAATCTAAAATAAAAAAAACATTGTTGTTGAATTCAATGACCTCTCCCCATCTCAAGTGCCCCTAAAGGCCTCTAGAGGCGTAGCCATTGGTACCAAATAATTATATTCTGAATTGTTTTATACAGACGAATGGACGTACAGACAGACACTGATTGTAGAGTATCTGTGTGATGTATCCTTATAATAAAGTAACAGGATATATATTCTACATGTGTCTGTGTGTACTAAGGGATCTCACTAACCACTGAACCGATATGGTTCTCCTTTACATGGTAGCTTCTCATAGAACCTGGTAAGGTTTATAATTATTTTGGGGGAGAGTATCACCACCCTCCAAAGAGAAATCGCCCCCTAAAAAAACCCCAAAGAGAAATCGCCAACACAAAAAAAATAAAATTAATTTAATTAAATTAATTCTTTTTAAATCTAAAAAAAAATATTGTTGTTGAATTCAATGACCTCTCCCCATCTCAAGTGCCCCTAAAGGCCTCTAGGGGCGTAGCTACTAGTACCAAATAATATTATGAATTGTTTTATACAGACGAATGGACGTACAGACAGACACTGATTGTAAAGTATCTGTGTTATGTACATCCTTATAATAAAGTAACAGGATATACATTCTATATATATGTGTCTGTGTGTACAAAGGGATCTCACTAACCACTGAACCGATATTGTTCTCCTTTACATGGTAGCTTCTCATAGGACCTGGTAAGGTTTATAACTATTTTCGGGGAGAGTACCACAACCGCCCTAGGAGAAATCACCCCTAGAAAATAATAAACCCCTCTCAAATTTTTTTATCAATTTTTCTCTAAAAACTGTAATTAAAAGAGGGTGTTTGACTCCCCCCAAACCCAAGGGTCCCTTAATGCCTCTAGGGGCGTAACTGCTGCTAGTATAGTGTTCCATACTATAAAATAGTAAGGTTTTTGTCTGAAGCTAAAGATTATAGAAATTTCGGGTCTGAATTGGTTTTACTTATCAGGAAAGCTTTATAAATATCTTGGGATGGCTTTATGCTATTTTTCTGACATTCCCCACCCACCCTAGAGGTTAGGGGCGAAGCAACTAATAGATTATACAGTAAAAGCCTAAGATGATTAGTCCGATATGGTACATAATAGACGCATGGGAAAAATGATTAGTCCGAATGCGTTGGAAACGACGCAAAAAAAAAACTTCTTTGGTATGCCACAAATCAAAAAATCTAAAAATACAAATGTCTTACAATCCCTTAAGGAAGCTGTGTTTAAAATTTGAAGCGATTCTGACGACAGGGGGGAAGTTCGGCACTAATGGGTTAATCCTAATATGTGTAGTAAAATATTATAAACTTAAAAGTTTGTCAGACTAGCGGATTATTTTGTAACTAAAATCATAAATCATTTTCCCGTTCTAGACAAACGGAGTGTGGGGGGATATTTAAGGGAAGGGGGTTACTGGGAAAGATAGAGGTATAATTATCATTATATAAAAGTAACAGGATGTTTGTTCGCTAACGGCTAAACCGATATGGTTCTCTTTTTTATAGTTAAGTTGTATAAGGTACCAGTATGGTTTATAACTAATTTAGAAGAGGGCCAACAATGGTTATAATTTTAATACGTTCATTTAAATATTCGTGGAAAATTATCAGTAATTCAATGCTATCCATGATTTTTCAGTATAAAACCGGTTCTTATCCACCGGATTTTAATCAATTTTGAGTTTATAACTATTTTTTTTTTTTGGGGGGGGGGGTATTTACACCCTCCTAAGAGAAATTACAAAAAAAATAAATTTTTTACGTAGAGACTTGAACGCAACAAAAATATGTTACGCGTTATTAAAAAAAACATTTAAAATGCAACAAGAGGCCTCTGGGGGAGTAGCCGCTAGTATATTAATATTGTCGTAAGATAGACCATGTATTATTGATAAATTTATCAGTGAGGCTAGAACAATGAACAACATTAGTTGGTAAACACATTCTCTCATTAGTTGGTTCAACAAATATCTATTCTTTTTACAAATTTCTGGACCAATACCTTTGAACTACAGAAGGGGTAAAGTTGGAGGTGTATACACATATTTCAACCATTGTATTAAGGTTTGAACATTTTTATGCTTATATTTCATTGACCTCTCCCTCTCAATATGGTAATATTATAGGGAGGGAAGGGACATTAGGCTGTTTTTCACACTAGCCCCCAAAGTTTTATAATAATGTTTCCTTATTCGTTGGTTTAATAACTTTGGGACTTCTATTGCATTTTTAATTGGTTGGTTCATTAAGTTGAGTATCCAAACGTTTTAACCACTGACAATAATCTACAGAAGGGGTAACTTTGTGTATCATCATTGGAGGTGTACATAAATTTATCGACCATTGTCTTATCCCTTTAGATCCCTGATTTTATAACCACCACCAACCACTTAACAGAGTGTTCTTTTAATAATGTAGAACAATATTTAGGAAAATTAAAATAATGATTTCTACTTTTGTGTCTGTCTGTCTGTTTATACCGAAGGATCTCGCTGAACCACTGATCCGAAAATATGGTTCTTCTTTACAATGAAGCTTTTCATACATCCAGGTTTATAAAGTTTATAACTATAATTTTGGAAGGGAATGGAACACCTTTTTAAAAATCGCCACTTGGCACTTCCCCCTAAAGGAACTTTTTCACTTTTTGTTTTAAACTAAAATTAAAAAATGAGCAGGAGTCGAATTCTCTCCCCTTTCCATCTTTAAAAGACGAAGCCGCAAGCTGTTGAATATAAAAAAAATGTATTATTTTACAGCTTAAAAAAAACCATTTTTTTCCAGCTTGCTTTAAGTAACTGGGCAATTAGGTCTTTCACAAATTTATTTTACTCATTGGTATTCGGAGGGGGGAAGTCGACCCACCTTATTTTTTATTATTATATTTAACAAGACCTATAAGAAGCTACATTGTAAAGGAGAACAAGCGGTTGGCGAGATACCAAGGTACACACAGAGAGACAGACAGAGCTCCATTTAATTAATGAAACCATTTTGGGACCTATATGAAGCTATCCCTAAAATTTTTTTATAGGGATTATTTATTTTTGGGGGTATCTACGGCACCCCCAATGTAGGGAAAAATTTTGTATGGGGGGTGGGGGTAAAATGACAAAAAAATTTTTTTGGGGGTTTGTGATCACCCAATTACCCCCCCCCCCTCTTGGACGTCCTTGCCTAAAATATAAACTTAAAAGTTTTTTAATTTGAAACTTATGATCTCGGAAATTGTTAGTCTGAATTGTTCGTAGCTTTCAGGTATAAAAAAAACTATCGTAGTGTACCTTTAATTACATCTTGCAATTGCTGACTCTAAAGAAAAATTGCAATGAGTTATTTAAGCAAACAAAATTTAGCATAAATGGATATTTAAATCCCAAGGTATTAAATGATCGAGCGTTAGCTCATCATTTAATACCGAGGGATTTAAATATCCATTTATGCTAAATTTTGTTTGCTTAAATAACATTCTATTGCAACAAAAAGGTGATGTTAGCAAATAATTTCTTGAATAAAATCATAAAACGTTTTTTCATTTAATTTTAATTTTTTTAACTGTTGTGTTTTTATTTGACATTAAAAATAAAAATCATAAAAAATCTTCCAAATCAAAGAGAAAAAATCTTTGAATTATTGGTCAATTTAAGTTCAAAGATTTTTTTATTGTAAAAAGTTAATTTTTTAAAAATATTTTAGAAAAAAAATCTTCTAACAAAAAAAAATTATCATAATCCAAGATGGCGTCAATACATGAAAATAATATTTTCAAAACAAAAAATTAAAACTTGAATATCTTTTTTCACAGATTGAATTTCAAAAATCGGTCTGACAGTTTTTCCAAAGTCAGTATGATCTATCGAATGAAAAAGGTTTGAAACTGATAGAACATTTCTTTATACTAAAACATATTTTTTCTCACGTTTTTTCCCACACTTCCAAAAAATGAAATTCAATGAAAATTAAATGGTTCCCACACTAAAAAAAAGTTCTCACGGGTCCTAAAAATGAAATTAAATGAAAAACATATGTACCATTTAAATGAAAATTAAATGGTTCCCACGCTCAAAAATTTTCACACGCTTGACATTCTTGAAAAAACCTAATTAATTGAATATTTAAACAAACTGAATATCGCGTTTTTTGCAATGGAATGTATATTGTATAATAAACTAGCGCCTTCGCCTTATTTCTGGTGCTGCCATTTATTTTAAAATAACTGGCAGCCCACCCCTCACCCCCCCCCCACCCCCACCCCAAGAAAACAGCCTAAAACCACCACAGGACCAGTACATTCCCTGAAGTGTTTAATCCTATCGGTTCAGTAGTTACCGAGATCTTAAGGGACGGACGGACAGACATCGAGCTATTTTGTAATATAGATATAAAAAGTATAGATCCACAATCCAGTAATTAGGCCTACCAAAAAAAGCCATAAACCCTCCCAGAACCTGTGAGAAATTAAATTTTTAAGGAGAACCGTATATTGAATCAACGGTTGGCGAAATCATTTGGTACAAACAGACAGTCAAACTCATAGGCACCCTATTACTTGTATTTAAAGATGATATATTTCCGTGAAAAAATAGAGTGTAAATTTGTATTATACAAAATCGATGTATAATATTACTTGGATGTAGCACCAGACTTACATGTACTCTAATAGATTGATAATCACAGCTGGCTAAAATGCGATATTCCCTTCCACTCTTCACCCAATACCATCCACTCCTACTGGATGAACGAACTGACCAATAAATGAGGTCCATATTAGCAAGCTAAATTGACTACAAATTTTCCTCTGTCAATATATCTACTAATCCTATATCCATTAGTTTATCACTATCTAAAAGCTGAAAGTTTTTTAGGGTATCAAGAAAAAGTAAATGTGCAGGAAAATAAAGCAACACCTGTGGTGTTTCATTGTTTAACAAGGTACTTTGAGGTTTATTCTATGTAGATAAAATTTACTATAAACCAAACTGTCTTTGATCTTGATTTTATTGATTTAATAAGAAATGCATATAAAGATATTTCTCGTATTTATTCGAATCAGGTGGATAAGAACCGGTTCTCATCCATACGAAAAAACTATGTCTAGCATCGTATTATATCCAGTTTTCTACGAATATAGAAATGTACAATCATGAGATATAAACCGGAGGCACCGGCTAAAAAAACTAGTTTTAATCTTATAATTGTACATTCTATATCCGCGGAAAGCCGTTTATAATACGATACGAGAAATAACTATTCTCGTATTTATTCGAATCAGGTGGATAAGAACCGGTTCTCATCCACTTTGTCTAGCATCGTATTATATCCAGCTTTCTACGAATATAAAAATGTACAATCATAATATAATTGTACATTCTTTATCCGCGGAAAGCTGTTTATAATACGATGCGAGAAATAACTATTCTAGTATGACTTAGAGACCGAGTATTATATGCTGGATTAAAAACGGTTTCAGTCACAATGAAAATAATGTATTACATTCTGTTTTCCGTGAATATTAAAATCATAAAACTAATACCAGTTTTGGAAGACCAGGCATTTGTCCTTTAGGGTCTAACAAAGCTGGAATCAATATTTGTAATCTTTCACTTTAATATCTGCGGCAAGCTGTTTATAGTACGATGTGATAAATGATTATTTCCATTGACTTATCCCTTCATCCCTAATTGAAGTTTTCACCTTGCGATCAACTGAATATTGATTGTCAATTTCTTTCCTAATTTCCGAAGTTGTACAACAGATAACCCAACTATTGCATAATCTATTTTCAGCTACTCCGGTCAAAGGGAAAAGCGATATGATGTATAAACAATTTATACATTATACATTCAAAATCTTATTTTTAAATTTTTTTTAAGTTTGAAGCTTTTTAGCTAGTAGTATATAATGAGATAGGATGAGGAAACTATGTACACAATCGGAAACTCAAATTCAGCTGAATTCCTAAACTGTTTTCCGCAAAAAAAAATGCATTGCAACAAATAATAATCAGGGATCTAGAGGTTGGAAATAAATAGCGTTAGGCCGGATATCCGACGTCGGCCAGAAACCAGGCGGATATCCGGCGTTACGTTATACCTGCGCTACCCTGATCCATAGACGGCCAAGGGGGGGGGGTAATGGGGTGATTACCCCCCCCCCCCCAAAATGAATTTGGGGGTACCGTAGGCACCCCCTTAAAATTTTGGATTTTTAATTTTTACCCCCCCCCCCAATAAAAAAAATGCCTCTATGAAATAAAGATTCCCCCCCCCCCAAATAAAAAAGCTTGGACGCCCCTGCCCTGATCTATCATGACAAACAAAATAAAAACCTTCTTATTTTTAATTCATTTAAAAAAGAAAATTAAAAGAACGTTTCTATGCTCAAGGCAATTTAAAGGAAATTATCGGAATTTGTGTATCCTTCAAACGCTGATAGAATTGCAAGTTTGTGCGAAACTTTTACTTTCATCTGAATTTATAGCAAAATAAAAGTATATATTAAGTAGTTCCTTAGAAATAAATTCTCAAGTTTGATAAATTTTTCTATCTTTTACTTTAAGTACTCTTTTAAAAGCGAAGCTTTTCTATAATTAGGGTCAGTCCGTCCGTCCGAAAGTAACGGATAGCTTTTTCGTTAATTTAGGCATGTTATAATCTATCTATTTCAAATTTTGCATGATGATTCCTGTGGTAACTAAGTACGATTTAGAAAGCGTAGCAACTCTATAATCGTTACCAGAATGTGCGTACGTCCATTTTAAACATGTTGAATTTAACTTTTTTAACAACAAATTTTTTATGAGATATAATCATCATATTGATCTGATTTTTGGAGTACTGATTCCTATTACAATAAGGTACAATATTATAAGCGAAGCAACTCTAAAATAAAGTCCTAAAAATGTCAGTATGTTTCTGAACAGTATTCTGAATTTAAGATGTTTTACAACAAAATTACGTATAATTTTGTCAAAACTAATACAATATACATACATATATAAATATATTTTGTATATTCAGTTCTGACACTATACAAGAGTTAATGGTCGTCTGTCAAACTGTTTCAGAGCTTCGCTTTTATGGATGTTTTCATTCTTGTTCAAGTAAAATTTAAAACAAGGGGGGGAGGAGTTTGTTTGGTACCCCTAACCCCTATTTTTTGGTAAAGGCCCTAGTAATTCGTGGACTATATATATTCGGGAGACTCGACAAAGTCGTGAAAAAGGTGAGCCGTGTGACGTCCATAGATCCATCTGGTTTCCTTTCTTACTTCTCCTCTTATATCACCCTTTTATGACGTCACACAGGTCATTATTTCAGCGTCTGTATTGAAAACATTTTTACAAATCTCAAGAAATTGTTCTACATGTGGTGTGCGAGATCTTTCGGTACAGACAAACCAAAAAACAGATAAATAAAAAGACAAACATCCTAATCCTTTCATATTAAAACTGAATAATTTTAATGTCAAAATTAATTATCATTCATTTAAATTGTGACCTTTGTAATAATTTTAATTTAAATATTCAACAATTATTAAAAATTTAAAATATATTCAAAGTCCCATTGTGTTTGAAATAAGTCTAAATTAATGCAAAAAAGAATGCCTAACCCCCGCGGGCGACAAAATAAACAATAAAGTAATAATTGTTTTTAGTAACTATTCAAAATAATACTAAAATTTATCATGAATATAGTTATAAGTAAATAAGTCTCTTAAAGTACAAAGACGGGAACGTAACCCCTCCTATATTTCAAACTAGCGGCTACGCCCCTAGAGGCCTCTAGGTACACGTAAAATTGTTTTTTTCAATCTTTTTTAAAATCAGGTATTTTCCAAAAATATTTTCTCTCTATCCTATCTCTCTATCCCTGACAACATACTAACTAACTAACTAACTAACTAACTGACACCATATCAGACATGCAAGTATATTTAACAATAATTATCCTATCTCTCTATCCCTGACAACATACTAACTAACTAACTAACTAACACTATATCACAAATGCAAGTATATTTAACAATAATTATCCTATCTCTCTATCCCTGACAACATACTAACTAACTAACTAACTAACTAACTGACACTATATCAGACATGCAAGTATATTTAACAATAATTATCCTATCTCTCTATCCCTGACAACATACTAACTAACTAACTAACTGACACTATATCACACATGCAAGTATATTTAACAATAATTATCCTATCTCTCTATCCCTGACAACATACTAACTAACTAACTAACTAACACTATATCACAAATGCAAGTATATTTAACAATAATTATCCTATCTCTCTATCCCTGACAACATACTAACTAACTAACTAACTAACTAACTGACACTATATCAGACATGCAAGTATATTTAACAATAATTATCCTATCTCTCTATCCCTGACAACATACTAACTAACTAACTAACTAACTAACACTATATCACACATACAAGTATATTTAACAATAATTATCCTATCTCTCTATCCCTGACAACATACTAACTAACTAACTAACTAACACTATATCACACATGCAAGTATATTTAACAATAATTATCCTATCTCTCTATCCCTGACAACATACTAACTAACTAACTGACACTATATCAGACATGCAAGTATATTTAACAATAATTATCCTATCTCTCTATCCCTGACAACATACTAACAAACTAACTAACTAACACTATATCACACATGCAAGTATATTTAACAATAATTATCCTATCTCTCTATCCCTGACAACATAATAACTAACTAACTAACTAACTGACACCATATCAGACATGCAAGCATATTTAACAATAATTATCCTATCTCTCTATCCCTGACAACATACTAACTAACTAACTGACACCATATCACACATGCAAGTATATTTAACAATAATTATCATATCTCTCTATCCCTGACAACATACTAACTAACTAACTAACTGACACCATATCACACATGCAAGTATATTTAACAATAATTATCCTATCTCTCTATCCCTGACAACATACTAACTAACTAACTGACACTATATCACACATGCAAGCATATTTAACATCCCTGACAACATACTAACTAACTAACTGACACTATATCAGACATGCAAGCATATTTAACAATATTTATCCTATCTCTCTATCCCTGACAACATACTAACTAACTAACTGACACTATATCACACATGCAAGTATATTTAACAATAATTATCCTATCTCTCTATCCCTGACAACATACTAACTAACTAACTAACTGACACCATATCACACATGCAAGAATATTTAACTATAATTGTGTCTCAAATAAGTTTACTCACACAATTTGATTTTTAAAAGAAAGTTCTTTTTAAAGACTTTGTCTGAAATACAAAATACTTATTTTTATCTGTCTCTCTGTTTGTACCGAAGGATCTCGCAAACTGCTGGACCGATAAATTTTCTTTTTTGAGGAGGGTACTACACCCTTCCCAAGAAAAATCGCCCTTAGAAAAAAAGCTCCCACAACTAAAAAAAATACTTTCTTTTCAATCTGAGATTGAATGTGGGGGGTTATCCCTTTCACCTAAAGTGCACCTAGAGGCCTCTAGGGGGCGTAGCAGCAATTCAGGCTTTAAGCTTAAAGTGCAATTCTTGTTATTATATAAATAATACGGATATTTAAGTTTATTGTCTTCTGATTATTTCCTTTTTCACACTTTTTAAAAGCGAAGCTATTCTATGTAAAATTAGGGTCGGTCCGTCCGTTACAGTTAGCCCTTTTCGTTAATTTTAACCATTTCAAAATTGGCCTATTTATTTCAAACCTTGCATGCTGATTCTTATAAGAGTTAGGTAAGTCTTAGGAAGTGCAGCAACTCTATAATCGTTACCAGAAAGCCCATACGTCCATTTAATACAAGCTGATTTTTTACTTTATTTGACAACATGTTAAAATTATCCTATTCATCTGAATTTTGGAATATACTGATTCCTATTACAACAAGGTATAGTGTTAAAAGCGAAGCATCTCTATAATTAAGTCATAAAAACGTCAGTATATGTCCTTAAACAGTAACATGTATTTAATCAGTTTTGATACAAATTTATTTACAATTTTGTATAGACATATGCATTAATATTCAGTTTCTTCAATTTTGAAAACACAAAAAAAGGTCGAAATATTTTGTAAACAATAAATGTATAATAATTCAATATGTATATAACTTAAAATTCACAATGCACTGTTTAAACTTACTAGCGGCTTTGGCCCAAGAGGTGATCCAAAAAAAATTAAGGCGAGGAAATCTTCAGCAAAAAAAAAAAAAAAATGAGGGGGGATTTTTTTTTCGGTGGGGGGGGGGTTGTCGCATCCCCCAAGAAAATAGCCCAAAACCACCACAGTACCAGTAGTTATATTCCCTGAAGAGTAGAATCCGATCGGTTCAGTGGTTATCGAGATCTTAAGGGACGGACGGACAGACAGACATCATTCTACTTTGTATTATAGATAGTTTGGATTCCGCCAACTAAAATTCAAACGATCCAGACCTTTTCTGTCAATATTTAAGAGTATGCACTCTGTAAATCACAGCCCAATGTCCCCTCCCTCCCGGCAAAATTAAAGTTTTATTTTGCATATCTATGTAGAAAAAATAGGATGTGTGTGCTATGTAGCCAACTGCTGGATGGTTTATCTTTTGCATTGTAAGTCAAAGGAATTAAATTAATTTGGGAGAGGGAAAGTTTTAATACTATCCTTGACAACAAATATTCCAGTTTTTCATTCTGAACTTGCTATACATGGGGATTACTAGTCCCTCAACAATTTGGTATAATTATATTAATCTTAGGATAAAAATACGATAATCAAATTGCAATTAGATTCATATTTATAATACAATAATATCTTTTTGAAATGCCTTAAGTTTTTAAAAGCGAAGCTTTTCTATAATTAGGGTCGGTCCGTCCGAGATAGATAGCTTTTATTCGTTAATTTAGGCATGTTAGAATTGTCCTATCGATTTCAAACTTTGCATGATGATTCCTGTAGTAGTTAGGTACGATTTAGAAAGCGTAGCAACTCTATAATCATTACCAGAATGTCCGTACGTCCATTTTAAACATGTTGATTTTTCTACTTTTTAAACTATTTTAATGTGAACTATTACTCCGTTTGATCTGATTTTTGGTATATTAATTCCTGAGACAACAAAGAACAATATTATAAACGAAGCAACTCTATAATCATGTCCTAAAAATGTAAGTATGTCCTTAAACATTATCGTATATCAAGCAGTTTTTCAACAAAGGGGTAGTTTCACGAAGTGCATTTGAACTTAATTTAGTGAACCGCATATTTTTTCCTAGTTAATGGGTTAAACTACATTTATATAGCATATATTTGAAATAAATTCAAATTTCTACCACGTAGTTTTTAAAATATCAAGTCTTGAAAATTGTCTTTTTGTGATATATGCAATTTAAAAAGACGAATTTAATGTCTTTATATTTTAAAAACTACGTGGTAGAAAATTGAAATTCTTTCAAATATATGCCATATAAATGTAGTTTAACCATTTAATCAGGATAAAATATGCGGTTCACTAAATTAAGTTCAAATGCATTTCATGAAACTACCCCTTTAATTACAATTTTGCTTTGACTCTTATACTTTTATATTTTGATTATTCAGATCAGACACTATACAAGCGTTGATGTCCGTTTGTCCTACCGTTTCAGTGCTTCGCTTTTATGGATGTTGTCATCCTTGTTTTATTAATATTATCAAAGTTTAGTGTCATAAACTATTAAGTTTTATAACACATTCTTTTAATTTTATGTATTATGATATATTACATTTAAATTTAGATACTAAACATATAATAAACCAAAAATTTATAAAGCCTAGCGGAATAAATTTTAACTAAATTCTAAATTTTTTTTTACGTTTGACATATAGAGAGATAGATGGGGAGGGGGTTGGGAGGTAAATAAATAGGGGAATGAGGTAAAATATGGAAAGATAGATAGTTAGATGAACAATAGACAGATAGAAACAAGTAGCGCGTAAACTATTGGATTTGAGATTGCCTGAAAATATTAAAAAGTTTTTAGCAGCTCGAACAGGTAGGGAGGGGACATTTGGCTGTTTATTACACTAGTCCTACTAAAGTTGCGATTGTAACATGGATATATAAATTAAATTTTACGTGAACGGAAAACCTCCATGGTGATCGGACTGCTTTTTAGCAGGTTTTTGGCTATTTTTATATTTTTCTTTTGTGTTCATGGTCCGATTTTAAAATTTTTTGGTTTTGTGATTATTTTCTCTAATTGCTCTTGATTTTTAAAAAAATATTTTGTGCTTGTGTAATAGTTTAGGTTTTTTTTTACCTTCCCTAGTCCTCTAATTTAGAGGCTAGGGATGAAGCAAATATTTTTGTTTGTCTTTTAAAATCTTAACATTTAACAGATTTATCCCCGAAAAAACTAAATTTACCAATTTAAGGAAAATTTCTTGATTTTTGGGTGAGTGGGTGGACACCTAGGGGGAGTATCCACCCAATAAGAATAAAAACCGCACCTTTGTTGTCTTTACACCCCCCCCCCCCCTAGATATACCACACTTTTCTGGGATCTTGCTGTGTCAAGTATCAACTGTTGGGAATATCAAAGGATGACTCCATGCAAAATTTGAGCCGGATCCGGCCAAAACCAGCCGTGAATTTTATAAAAAAAACGGTTTTTTCCGGCTTTTAGGGGGTATCTGTAAATCGATTCAGCTGGAGCATAACCGGTTGGAGGTACAAAAAATTTTACCTCACATGAAATTTAGCCAATGCAATTGCCTACAAAAATGTACTTCATCATCAACTTGATTGGACAACTCTTTCCTCTCCTAAATGTCCATTAAAACCTCGGAAACGGCAAAAATCGCCAAAAATCACGCCTTCGGCGGCGAATAACGGCTAAACGGTCAGCCGGAGGAGAATGAAACATAAATAAAGAAATGTCCTCCTTAAAAAGTCGTTCAACATCAAAGAAATGCTTGAAGTCTCTAAAACGACTCCTTCCCCTCCTTTAAGGGGAAAAACTGAAAAAAACGTGATTTTCAAAAGTATGCTCACTTTGTGGGTGTGGGGGGCACTGAACCCGTCACCCCAGGGTCACCAAATATAAAGTCTAGGCGGCCCACAATGCTGAATTTTCACCAAGTGAAAGTCTTGTGTTATTATCTCTTATGAGAAAAAAGTTATTAATTAATTAAAATTTCAAATTGTGATTTTTTGATGGATTTCTTTGATGAAATGACAGGCCGGTCAATTTTTAGGCCATTTTTTGCGGTTTTTGGGCCGTCACGCCTAAACCGTTTGAGATAATCTCACAGGACCTTTTGCCCGACCTAAGTCTGGTTATTTGTGAGGTCTAAGAAAAAAAAATCCCGGATTGGATGAAGCACGACGTCGCTGCGCGATGTCAAAAATTGTTGGTCGGCTCATTTTGCCCCCTCAAACCCTCACCTCGTGCCATTTTTCTGTGTAAAGAAATTATAATCTTTTGCGTAAGTCTGATTTTTTTTCCTAGACCTCACAAATAACCAGACTTAGGTTGGGCAAAAGGTCCCGTGAGATTATCTCAAACCGTTTGGGCGTGACGGCCCAAAAACCGCAAAAAATGGCCTAAAAATTGACCGGCCTGTCATTTCATCAAAGAAATCCATCAAAAAATCACAATTTGAAATTTTAATTCATTAATAACTTTTTTCTCATAAGAGATAATGACACAAGACTTTCACTTGGTGAAAATTCAGCAATGTGAGCCGCCTAGACTTTATATTTGGTGACCCTGGGGTGACGGGTTCAGTGCCCCCCACACCCACGAAGTGGGCATACTTTTGAAAATGATGTTATTTCAGTTTTTCCCCTTAAAGGAGGGGAAGGAGTCGTTTTAGAGACTTCAAGCATCTCTTTGATATTGAACAACTTTTTGAGGCGGACATTTCTTTATTTTTGTTTCATTCGCCTCCAACTGACCGTTTAGCCGTTATTCGACGACGAAGGCGTGATTTTTGGCGATTTTTGCCGTTTCCGAGGTTTTATTGGACATTTAGGAGGGGAAAGAGTTGTCCAATCAAGTTGATGATGAAGTACATTTTTGTAGGCAATTGCATTGGCTAAATTTCATGTGAAGTAAAATTTTTTGTACCACCAACAGGTTTTTCTCCAGCTGAATCGATTTACAGATACCCCCTAAAAACCGGAAAAAAACGGTTTTTTATAAAATTCACGGCCGGTTTTGGCCGGATCCGGCTCAAATTTTGCAAGGAGTCATCCTTTGATATTCCCAACAGTTGATACTTGACACAGCAAGATCCCAGAAAAGTGTGGTATATCTACCCCCCCCCCTAGCCTACACCCCTTGAGTTGTGTCCCTGGGAAATCCCTCTGCACGCCACTGATAATATTGTCCTTGTTTTATAACCAAACTTCTTAAAATAACCAATGAATTGTATACCATGAAAAATAGATTTTTTCTTTGATTTTTTCATGAATTATGTGATTGCTTATTTTATAACCATTATAATAATCCCACAAACGTATAATATTGGTGTTCGTTGAATAACTGGAAAAATTAATAGGTAATAAAAATAGTAAAATTTATTTCACTTTAATTTCGTCTTTGTTTACTTATTAGTAGTGGCTGTATTCTAAAAAATTTGTAAGACAGTCGGCTTTTTATCGAAGATTGCCTATAGTAAAAAACCAAGTATAAGTATGTACTAATATTATGGGTTTTAAGCAGAAAATAAGACTGTAACTTTATTGTTTATTTATGGATTTGAAAATCGATTGTCAACAATGCCTATACTATTTTGATGACTTTTGAATCAAATTTAGTTTGGAAAATCCGTTGGTTTATTGGAGCTCCAATATCTTTTAAAATTTTGTTATTAATAACTTGGTTAAGGTTCTAATGAAGCATGTATTACGATTACCAGGGCTCGGCAGCCGCGCGTCAGCCGCATGTAATCCTCAGAGAAATAAATCTTTACAATCGATATATTATTACTTAGATGTTGCACTATCCTTTCGTGAATTCTAATAAAGTGATACTCGGAGCTGGCTAAAATAACGATACTCCCTATCCACACCCTTTACCCCATCCCCTCACATCCTACTGGATAAATGAACTGACCAACACAAGAGGTCAATGTTAGCAATATTTCACTGTCAATATATTTACGTACAAGCGGCTACGCCCCTAGAGGCCTCTAGTGGCACTTTAAATGTTTTTTTTTTATATTTAAAATATGTCTATGTTGCGTTTGACGTTAATGTTAGAGTTGAACTCTTTTTCTAAAATCAAGAAACGTAAAAAAAATTCTCTTGGGAGGGTGGTGGTACCCTCCCCCAAAATAGTTAAAAACCTTCCCAGGACCTATGAGAATATACCCGATCGGTTCAGCGGTTAGCGAGATCCTTCGGTACAGACACACAGACAAACAGACAAACATCCTGTTACTTTAGTATAAGGATATTTTATATCCATTCCTTTTTACAATTTTAAAAGTCAGCTGAAATCTAAACCTGACCCAAATATGACAATCCCTCCTTTCCCCAAATTTTTCAAAGCATCCAAACGGGTATAAATTTGACGTGGCTGGCTTGCGGCTACCGAGCCCTGACGATTACGCATATTATACTTGTGTAGCTGTAATGCATAACGTAAAAAAAACGATGGATACACAATAAATTTACTGAAATATTGTATTGGATATTGAAAATTTGTCGTCAATTTAGGGTGCTTATATGGATCTCAGTTATTAATCAGTTCGTTCATCCAGCCGGAGGGGTGAGGAAGGAGTAAAGGAGGTGAAAGTATCACTAAAGCTATCCAAAAATAAACTAAAACCTTCCCAGGTCTCATGTTAAGGACTTATAGGATAAAACAATGCACGATAAATTGTTGAACATTTCCAATGATGATAAACAAAATTAACCGTACACTGTAGATTAAAACTACTGGCTGAAACGTTTGGAATTTTTTTATAAAAGTACCCAAAGTTTTGAGCCAAAAAATAAGAAAATATTTTTATAAAACTTTGGGCACTAGTGTAATTAACAGTCCAATGTCCCCTTCCTCCATGTAAAATTACCCAATCAGTTAAAAATTTTACATTATTGCTCGATGAACTGAAAATAGTTGCCGAATGTGTACGCAGTTTCCTGGGTGTTTCCTCATCCTAGCTCAATATTTACTACTAGCTACAAATCTTCAAACTTCCCTTAAAAAAATCAAAATTTGAATGTATAAACGATTTATTTATTATAAAATTGAATTTTTTAAATTTTGATTTTTTTTTAAGTTTGAAGCTTTTTTAGCTAGTAGTAAATATTGAGCTAGGATGAGGAAACACTCAGGAAACTGCGTACACATTCGGCAACTATTTTCAGTTCATCTATTGCTCGATTATTGGAGTAAAACACTAGAGGAAGAAAGGGTTAACTGTATCTCCCCATCGCAATCACCTGGTGCAACCCTTCTATTGGGTCATTAAAAAATCAACCAATCGTTCGCTTATTTTAACACAGCCAAGTAGCAGAAAATAATTTAGAAGCAGATGAAAGAGGTCTTTGAAAAAGAAAGGGAGGTAGCTGTCTGTATATACATCTATACTATAGATCTGTTGCTTGATTATAGTATATTTCATTAAAGTCTTTATGCAATAACTACAAAATTTTGTAACAAAACCAGAATCTTGTAAAACTATAAATCTGAGGTTTAAAACATTGTAGGGACTTGATTCATAGATATTGAATACAACATACAGGTCAGTTGAATTTGAATTTCCGAATGTGTACACAGTTTCCTCATCCCATCTCAATATTTACTACTAGCTAAAAAACTTCAAACTTTTAAAAAATCAAAATTTGAATGAATGTATTTCTCAAATTTTGTTTTTTTTTGTGTAAGTTTGAAGGTTTTTTAGCTATTAGTAAATATTGAGATAGGGTAAGGAAACACCGAGATAACTGTGTACACATTCGGCAATTTAAATTCAACTGACCAACATACATACATCCAGTACAACCCAGATATATAGAGAGATAAGACAATGGCCGATAAAGTGATGTACATTTACATCCCTATTGATAGTACACAAAATTATCCCTTCTGTATATTACTATGTATAAGTGTTATTGAATTTTTTGGCGATTGACTTAATGAACCAACTAATTAAAATTCAATAGTCCCCAAAGTTGTTAAGCCAACGAATAAGAAAACGTTGTTATAAATTAATTACACGTTTCCATAAAAAGAGAGGAGTAGGGTTAAAAATTAAAAAAATCTTTTCTGTCTAGTTTCAAATTTATTGTTTTAGTTAGTTATTTACCCTCCCTACAGATATTTTGGTTATTTTTAAACTAATCTTATGGGGCAAACATTTCTCTTAACACATTATTTGTGTAAAAAAGGTTTTCAATATTAATTGTGTGTCTCAAAAAATCAGCCATGTGACGTCATAAAAATGAGGGATTATATCCACCTCTTTTTTAGAGGTTTTCTTTCCCACTTTTCCTATCATCTCCCTCATTTTTATGACGGCACATGGCTGATTTTGACACATTTTGTCCCCCTACTTTTAATTGCACAAAACTTAATTTATCTAAAGGTGGAATACAATCATTTAAGGGGGGGGGGGGGGGGCAAAAATACTCTTCTACATCCTTTTATCAACGCCCTTGTTCCTAACTTTCCTTTTGAGAGAGTTGAAAACCACATAAACTCAAAAACCCACAAAAAGAATCTTATGAAAGCAATTTTAAAACCAATCTTTTAAGATATTCATTTCTTTTCTGTTAAAACAAATTTTAAAATTTGTGGTGACACTGTTCTTATCCACTTCGTTTTTCTAAATGTTTCATCCTTGTTATTAAAATAATATTTATTTTAAGGACAATTAGATTTTTGAAGCAAAAGAATCTTCAGACCATAAACAGATTTAAAGAGGGCTTTGAATATTCATAAAAGAATTGATGCACTTGTATATAATGTGACCATTTATCAATAAAATATAAATAAACAAATATTTAATCATGAAAGTCATAATAGAATTTGAATAAATTTACAGAAATACAGTAGAGTTTTAAAGAAAAAAAATAGAAGCAGATTAAAATCAATGCAACAAGATTAAGCTGACAAAGTTATTCTTATAATAAAGTAACAGGATGTCTGTACCAAAGGATCTCGTTAACGGCTGAATCGATCGGGTTCTCCTTAACAGGGTGGCTTCTCATAGGTCCAGGGAAGGTTTATAACTTTTTTTTTTAATATTCTTGCTTTTACGTAGAGACTAGAACGCAACATAGGCATAGATGTTTGAAATAAAAAAAAACATTTAAAGTGCCACTAGAGGCCTCTAGGGGCGTAGTCGCTAGTTATTGATATATTAACATTATGTTATAAGATGTTTATCTTATATTATTAAAATATTGATATGGTGGTAATATACAATCCATAGTTACTATTTTTTTTATTATGAATATAAGATTTCAAAAAAAAATATAAAGATCGATAGAAGGCTAAGTTCTGACAGAAAACTATCAAAAAGTCTACAAAAACCATTGAAATTTGGATAAGGCCGTTTCTCAATAGGAAAACTTCATGATATTTGCAAAAAAACATAATAAATACAGACAGACAAAATAGTAAAATTTTAATTCATGTTTACAGAATAATGAATTTATGAATGAATATGCAAAAAAGAACACTATACTATATGACTAAAGGGCTAATTAATGAGGTTAAAACAGTATACACTGCACAGTTGGGCACACGAAACCAACTATAAATGGAGTAAAGTTTAAAAAATCATTTTTTACTGCGTGGGGTAGGCGTAAAAAAGTGGGACAAAGTGTCTCAAAAATCATCCATGTGACGTCATAGAAATGAGGGAGATAAAGTAGAAGTGGGAAAAGAAAACCCCTAAAAAGGAGATGGATAATCTCTCATTTTTAAGACGTCACATGGCTGATTTGTCCAACTGCCCTGATTTTCACAAAAACAAGGGAAAGGAGTTTTGGGCTCGCCAGAAACTTTAAGGGAAAGCATCGTTTCTCAAATATAAAAAATTGGTTTAGCAGTCCTAACTATAAGACAATACTATAAGAAAAAAACAAATACCAATTACATCAAGAATTAGAGACCACAAATAATTAAAACATATTTTTTTGAATGAATATTTCGTTGTTGTTTATTTGAATGTGGAGTACTAATACGGTCAACTGAATTTGAGTTGGCGATTGTGTACACAGTTTCCTCGTTGTTTCCACATCATATCTCAATATTTACTACTAGCTAAAAAACTTCAAAAAATCTAAATTTGAATGTATAAACGATTTTTACATTATACATACATTATTTTTTTTGAAGTTTGAAGCTTTTTTAACTAGTAATAATATTGAGATAGGATGAGGAAACACCGAGGAAACGGTGTACACAATCGGCAACTCGAATTCAGCTGATTATTAATTCAGTATTTTGCCAGAGAAATGGGGTATTGTGTCTGGAAAATCACAAGAATTAAGGGAATGTAAGATAAGATTTTTTCTCGTATTCATTCGAATCCGGTGGATAGGAACCGGTTCTCATCCATACGAAAAAACTATGTCTAGCATCGTATTATATCCAGCTTTCTACGAATATAGAAATGTACAATCATAAGATTAAAATTCGGCACCTCGGGGCTAAAACAACTAGTTTTAATCTCATAATTGTACTTTCTATATCCGCGGAAAGCCGTTTATAATACGATGCGAGAAATAACTATTCTCGTATTCATTCGAATCGGTGGATAGGAACCGGTTCTCATCCATAAAAAAAACTATGTTTAAGCAGTTTTTCAACAAATTTACAATTTTGATTCGACATTTACACATTTATGTTCTGAGTTTTCAGTTCTGACAATCTACAAGTGTTAATTTTCGTTTGTCCTACCGTTTCAGAGCTTCGCTTTTATGGATGTTGTCATGCTTGTTGTTATTATAATTATATTTGAATCATTGTCTTGCAAATATTTTTGCCAACAACGAATTTGATTGTTTTTAAGGTGTACTATCCCGGTAGGGAGGGGACCTTGGACTGTAAATTATAATTCGGTACCCAAAGTTTTATAAATATGTCCTCAAATTTTTCTCTTAAAAACTAAATTTATTGCATTTTGATTTATAGATCTTGCAAACAATTTAACAATAATTTTAGTACACAGAAGGGTTTGGTTTATTATCATAGGGGATGTAAATCAATTTATCGTCCATTGTCTTATCTCTGATACTCATAAAGTTAATCAAGACTTTCAACATATGC
This sequence comes from Acartia tonsa, assembly GCF_053477335.1. Classification (NCBI taxonomy): domain Eukaryota; kingdom Metazoa; phylum Arthropoda; class Copepoda; order Calanoida; family Acartiidae; genus Acartia; species Acartia tonsa. The sequence continues at coordinate 61,982,638 of NC_137260.1, read as the reverse complement.
TTCTTTACAACTTCTTTTTTATCTTTCATACATCAAAATTTTATTAAAAGCCGAGTTTTACACTCCCTCCTCTATTTTCAATTAAGAGTGGTTACTTTCCCTGTATGGCTCCTCTAACCCTTGCCTAACCTAATCAGGCATAAAATACGCATTTAAAATATATTTAAGAAATATTATATTACAAAACAAGGATCTTAAGGGATAAGATAATGGACGATAAATTGGTATACATGAAAAATAACTACTTAATTAGATTGTAACTACTGGTTTAAAAGTTGAAACAAACCAATCAAGGTTATAAAACTTTGGGTACTAATGTAATTTACAGTTCATCCTCCCCCCCCCCCCTCCTGCTTATTCCTATTATATAAAGTAGTAAGCTTTTTTGTTTGTAGCGAAGGATCTCGCTAACTACTGAACCGATTGAGTTCTCCATTTTGTGGAAGCTTCTTATATGTCCCTGGATGGTTTTAGGCTATTTGATTCTTATACATGAGGAATTTATAAGGCTTTTTTCCCACTTTCTTTAATACTTGGAATGCGTAGCCCTTAGATGCTAGGCGCGCAGCCGCTATTTATAAACATAAAAGTAATCAACATGTATAGAGGCAGAATTATCAATTTAATTGTTGAAACTTTGATTTTGTTATTGCAATAAATCCCCCCCCCCCCTCCCCTCCTTAAACCCAAGGAATCTTAATAGATACGACAATGCAATGGGTGAAAAATTAATGTAAACCCCCCAAATTATGATAAGCAAAATTACCCCTTCTGTACTAAGATTAAAATTATTGGTGAAAAAGTTTTACACTGTTACTTTGTATTACCCAATCAGGATTAATTAGCTTTTAAGTCAATAAAAGATAGAACTATTAAACTTTGAGGAACAATATAATTTACAGTCCAATGATATCTCCCTCCCTGGAACAAATGAATTCAATTTTGCCAACAAATTATAAAACTTTGGGGACTAATATAATTTACAGTTCAATGTCCCCTCCCTCCCTGAATTATATCAATTTAATTTTGCCAACAAATTATGGAACTATAAAACCTTGGAGACTAATATAATTTATAGTCCAATGTCCCCTCCCTCCCTGAATTATATCAATTTAATTTTGCCAACAAATTATAAAACTATAAAACTTTGGGGACTAATATAATTTACAGTCCAATATCCCCTCCCTCCCTGAATTATATAAATTATATTTCAAAACAAATTATGGAACTATAAAACTTTGGGGACTAATAAAATTTACAGTCCAATGTTCCCTCCCTCTCTGAATTATATCAATTTAATTTTGCCAATAAATTATAGAACTTATAAACTTTGGGGACTAATATAATATACAGTCCAATGTCCCCTCCCTCCCTGAATTATATCAATTATATTTGCCAACAAATTATAAAACTATTAAACTTTGGGGACTAATATAAGTTAAAGTCCAATGTCCCCTCCCTCCCTGGATTATATCAATTTAGTTTTGCCAACAAATTATAAAACTATTAAACTTTGGGGACTAATATAAGTTAAAGTCCAATGTTCCCTCCCTCCCTGAATTATATCAATTTAATTTTGCCAATAAATTATAGAACTTATAAACTTTGGGGACTAATATAATTTACAGTCCAATGTTCCCTCCCTCCCTGAATTATATCAATTTAATTTTGCATACAAATTATAAAACTATCAAACATTAGGAACTAATATTAGTTACAGTCCAATGTCCCCTCCCTCCCTGAATTATATCAATTTAATTTTGCATACAAATTATGGAACTATAAAACTTTGGGGACTAAAATAAGTTACAGTCCAATGTTCCCTCCCTTCCTAAATTATATCAATTTACTTTTGCCAACAAATTATAAAACTATAAAACTTTGGGGACTAATATAATTTAAACTCCAATGTCCCCTCCCTCCCTGGATTATATCAATTTAATTTTGAAAACAAATTATGGAACTATTAAACTTTGGGGACTAATATAATTCACAGTCCAATGTCCCCTCCCTCCCTGAATTATAAAAATTATATTTGAAAACAAATTATGGAATTATTAAACTTTGGGGACTAATATAAGTTACAGTCCAATGTCCCCTCCCTCCCTGAATTATATCAATTTAATTTTGCCAACAAATGATAGAACTATAGAACTTTGGGGACTAATATAAGTTATAGTCCAATATCCCCTCCCTTCCTGGATTATATCAATTTAATTTTGCCAACAAATTATGGAACTATAAAAACTTTGGGGACTAATATAAGTTAAAGTCCAATGTACACTCCCTCTCTGAATTACACCAATTATATTTGAAAACAAATTATAAAACTATAAAACCTTGTGGACTAATATAATTTATAGTCCAATGTTCCCTCCCTCCCTGGATTATATCAATTTAATTTTGCCAACAAATTATAAAACTATAAAACTTTGGGAACTAATATAATTTACAGTCCAATGTCCCCTCCCTCCCTGAATTATATCAATTTAATTTTGCCAACAAATTATAAAACTATAAAACTTTGGGGACCAATATAAGTTGCAGTCCAATGTCCCCTTCCTCCCTGAATTATATCAATTTAATTTTGCCAACAAATAAGAGAACTATACAACTTTGGGGACTAATATAATTTATAGTCCAATGATCCTTCCCTCCCTGGATTATATCAATTTAATTTTGCCAACAAATTATGGAACTATAAAAACTTTGGGGACTAATATAAGTTACAGTCCAATGATCCCTCCCTCCCTGGATTATATCAATTTAATTTGAAAACAAATTATGGAACTATCAAGCTTTGGGGACTAATATAATTTACAGTCCAATGTCCCCTCCCTCCCTAAATTATATCAATTTAATTTTTCCAACAAATTTTAAAACTATAAAACTTTGGGGACTAATATAATTTACAGTCCAATGTCCCCTCCCTCCCTGAATTATATCAAATTTAATTTTGCCAACAAATTATAGAACTATAAAACTTTGGGGACTAATATAATTTACAGTCCAATGTCCCCTCCCTCCCTGAATTATATCAAATTTAATTTTGCCAACAAATTATAAAACTATTAAACTTTGGGGACTAATATAAATTACAGTCCAATATCCCCTCCCTCCCTGAATTATATGAATTTAATTTTGCCAAAAAATGAAAGAACTATAAAACTTTGGGGACTAATATAAGTTACAGTCCAATGTTCCCTCCCTCCCTGAATTACATGAATTCAATTTTTGAAAACAATGATAAATAAAATTTGTTTATGAATGAAGGATAATACATCATAATATATTCAGACATTAGAGTAAAACACTAGAGGGAAAAAGGGTTAAATAACTGTAACCATAGCAACCGCCTTGTGCAACCTTTCTATTGGGTCATTGAAAATCAACCAATGATGTCGCTTATTTTAAGGAGCAGAAAATAATTTAAACGCAGGAGAAAGAGTTCTTTGAAAAAGGATGGGAGGTAGTTGTCTGTATATACATCAATACTATAGATCTATTGTTCAGACTTTACAATGTCAAGGATGACAACAACCATAAAGGCGAAGCTCCACAAACTGACGAACATATTATTGAGTTGCTTTGATTATAACATTATGCCTAGTCATTATTAGGAGTCAATATTCCATAAAAAATTGATAGGTAATTGAATCATGTACAGAAAAATTGAAATTGACATTCTCGTAATGATTATAAGGTGCTATGCTTTTTAAAGTTTACCAATCCTGCCAAGTTTGAAATTAATAGGGAAATTCTAACCTTTGACGATATGAGCTATTCTTTACAGAGAACCGACAAGTACATATATAATTTACTTTGTCCGCTAGTCTGTTGGCCATACTACAAAACATACAAACCAATTTATTAGTAATTTTTCATGACACTGAATATCTGCTATATAACTCAATTTGTCCGTTTGTCCATTTTCATTTTTTGTGCTTTACTACTTATGAATGTTGTCATCCTTGTTATTGAATCTGTTTATGTTTTAATTGACAGCCCGTAGACTTAGCAAATAAATAACAATTTGGAAATCCCCCTCTTTTATTGATGCAGATTTATTTGTTAGCTTTTCTTAATAGATATATTATTACTTGGATCTAACACCAGATTTCCATGTTTTCTAATAAAGTGAACTCACAGCTGGCACAAATAACTATACCCGCACCAACCCAATTAACTCTCCTCCTTCTGGATGAACAAAATGACCATTAAGTGAGAACCCTGTTAGAAACCTAAATTGATGACAATTTTTTCCCTGTCATAATATTCACGTATATTATATATCCATTCTTTTCTTACATGCCATTTTTAACATCGTAGCTTGTAGCAATCTTTATAACTTAATTTGTAAGTGTGCAAATTTGTACTATAGAGATCCAGTAGACTGAAAATGTACACAATTTTGAAAAGTACAATTTTAAATAAACAATTGAATTCCTGAAATTTAAATTAATAAAATCTCTTTTTGTACATTTCAGTAATTAAGCCTTTTTTAGAAATATTGATAAAATTCAAGAAAAAAAACACTGTACAAATATATACTGTACAAAATTGGAACCTTAGTTAGCCCATGATCAGATTTTTTTATGTTATAATGAAAATTATATAATTTTTTTGTGGTTTACTATATTAGTCCAACTGTTTCTTAATATCTTAAAAACAACTGGGCAAGGTTTAAACTTTTAAAAGAAACCATATATTTGTCATGTGATAAAATTTTTTTTATAAAATTCACTGAAAATTTTCCTCCCCTAGGGACTGGTGGCACAGCCATTATTAGTATAAAGTAGTAAGGCTTTTTTTTGTCGATAGCTTAAGATTCTAAAATTAAGAAAGATCACATAGAAGACGAAGAAAGTCCCTCAATGACGTCATAAAAATGAGGGATGAGCCTATGAGGAGAGGAGGAGTGGGAAAGAAAACCCCTAAAAAAAGAGATGGATAATCCCTCGTTTTTATGACGTAACATGCTGATTTTTGAGGGACTTTCTTCGTCTTCTTCACATATCGCCCGGGAGGGTATTAAGCTAGATGCTAGGGACGCATCTACTAGCATTGATATAAAGCAAACATTACAAGATTTTTATATATTTATATAATTTAAATTGTTGGTCAAAAAGTTTATTTATTATGTTAGCAGTTTCGGCAGTATAGTGCATACTAGGAAAGATAATAAGATTCTAAATTTTTTTTTATACAACAATGTTTATATTATATAATTATCCTTATCATGTGATTTTTGAAATAATGATTCCTAAGACAACAAAATACAATATTATAAGCAAAGCATCTCTATATTCAAGGTTCTGTTTATCAGCAAGTTTTTAAAAACTAATTGACATACACTTTTGTTTAGACTTAAACAAAGATCCTAGATTTTAGATTATGCTTGTAAATAGATTTTTTACTGTATATAGATGTTAAATCAGAGGCCTTTAGGGGTACTTGATTACGGGGTTGCCCCCCCCCCATCACCATTTTTTATTTTAGTTTTAACAAAATTTTTTTTTTAAGGGGGGTAATTACTTTCTAGGGGCGAATTCTCCTGGGAGGATAGTGGTGTTTCTTTCCCCAAAATAGTTATAAACCTTTCCGGGAAGCTACCCTGTTAAGGAGAACCTGATCGGTTCAGCGGTTAGCGAGATCCTACGGTACAAACAAACAGACAAACAATCATCCTGTTACTTTATTACTTTCAGGACTAAATATCCCCAAACCGAAGTGCATACGGAAATAGATTAGAAACAATTTTGTTACAAAAATTGCAAACTTGATCAAAATAGAGGTTTTATTATTTCTATAAATAAATTTTATGTTAGTTTTGATAACTTTTTGAATTGTTTTCAAATTCAAAAAAAAACATGGGTTTGCAAAAATATTTAATAACCAAAATCGAAGGTGAAGGATCGATTTACAGCCTTCCTCCTCTCTTTCTCTCAAATGCTCCTAGAGGTCTCTAGTGGCGTAGCCGCCATATTTAATATTACACTATTTAGTAGGTGAAGACGACAGGAAAACAAAGAATAAGACCTAGATTTAGAAATAAATAGACTAAAACCGTCATGTTATCAATATGAAGCTTCTATAAAATGAAGATCCTTATCGGATCCGTTGTTGTTATTAAGACCATAACGTACAGCCAACAAACATTACTACTTTATATGTTGATGTTAATATTCTCCAAAATAGTTATAAACCTTCCCCCGACCTATAAGAAGCTACACTGTAAAGAAGAACAATAACGGTTTAGCGGTCACTAAGGAGACAGACACACCCACATACAGTCATCCTCTTACTTTTATATATAGAATACATTTATAAATATTTTTTGCTTTTAAAGAAATTTTTCTTTGATTTATAAAACAATACATACAAAAACAAGGAGGACAACATCCATAAAAGCGAAGCACTGAAATGGTAGGACAAACGGACATTAACGCTTGTATAGTGTCAGAACTGAATAATCAGAATATAAATGTATAAGAGTCGAAGCAAAATTATGAGTAAATTTGTTGAAAAACTGCTTGATAGAGGATAATGTTTATGGACATACTTACCTTTTTAGGACTTTATTGTAGAGATGCTTCGCTTATAATATTGTACTTTGTTGTCCGATTGTTATCAGATCAATCGGATAATTAGATCACATAAAATGTTTTTTGTTAAAAAAAGTAAAAAAATCAACATGTTTAAAATGGACGTACGGACGTTCTCCTAATGATTCTAGAGTTCCTACGCTTTCTAAATCGTACCTTACTACTACAGGAATCACCATGCAAAGTTTGAAATTGATAGGACAATTCTAAAATGCCTAAATTAATTAAATTCTAAAAAAGCTATTCGTTCCGGACGTACAGGACGTACGGACCGACCCTAATTATAGAAAAGCTTCGCTTTTAAAATACATAGGGAAAACGGAAGTATAGCATAATACAATTTAATAAGAAATATTTGAGTTAATCAATATTTCTTTCATTCTCACATGTCAGCTGAATCTTAGTTTCCGATTGTGTACATAGCACCCTCATCCTATCTCAATATTTACTACTAGCTAAAACATCTTAAAACTTCCAAAAAAATATAAATTTGAAAAATGTAAATTTTGAATGTATAATGTATAAACCGTTTATACATTATATCACTTTTCCCTTTGACCAGAGTAGCTGACAATAGCTTTTGTAATAGTTGGGTTATCTGTCGTACAATTTCGGAAATTTGGGAAGAAATGGGCAATCAATTTTCAGTTGACATTCTCACATGGTTTTTCAGAGAATTATTCAAAGACAATGTCAATACAAGAAATTTCATATATCACTTTTCTATGTAAAAGTAGCCATTGATCTGACAATACTTTTAAAGTCTAATAAATGTTTAAATCAACTTTTGCTTACAAAGTAATTTTTAAAAACAATTTATTGTAGGATTTCAATTAAAAAATAACATTTTTTGTAGATTAAAAATTATTGATTAAAGAGTTAAGAATCTGCTAGTTTTAAACAACCAAATAACATACACTAAAGGTTTTTAAAGCCAATCAATGAGATAATGGGTTTAATTAAAAAAGAGAATCTAAATTATATCAAAAGTTTTCATTATTTGGCTAAAAAACTTTGGTATCTTTATTAAACTTTGAACTTTCAACCAATAATTTTAATCTACAGAAGGAGTAACTTTGTTTTTTTCATCAATATAGATGCATATCAATTTATCGTCCATTGTCTTATCCCTGAAAATTCGTGGTTAAAAATCCAACTTTAATACAAACCTGTCCCAAGATATCAAAATAGGATAACGTGATCGTTTATTATTTGATTATTTCAAATCAACCATTCATTCATACATCTATATAGACGGATTCTGGAGTAAACAAATATAATATGATAACAATTATAAATAGCAGTAATAAACTAAAATTATCCTGTGATTAAGTATGCTTAATTGTCTCAAGAATCCGTCTGATGTGTTATACAAAAATAAATGCATAAATTTTGCGAATTCACATATAGAATCACAATAGCAAGAGTATATATGTAATATATGTTAGCATGGTTCAGAACAAAATGTGTGTTAGCATGGTTCAGAAAAAAAGTGTGTTAGAATGGTTCAGCACAAAATGTGTGTTAGCATGGTTCAGAACAAAATGTGTGTTAGCATTGTTCACAACAAAATGTGTGTTAGCATGGTTCACAACAAAATGTTTGTTAGCATGGTTCAGAATAAAATGTGTGTTAGCATGGTTTAGAACAAAATGTGTGTTAGCATGGTTCAGAATAAAATGTGTGTTAGCATGGTTCAGAATAAAATGTGTGTTAGCATGGTTCACAACAAAATGTGTGTTAGCATGGTTCACAACAAAATGTGTGTTAGCATGGTTCAGAACAAAATGTGTGTTAGCATGGTTCAGAACAAAATGTGTGTTAGCATGGTTCAGAACAAAATGTGTGTTAGCATGGTTCAGAAAATGGATTTCAACGCATTGAGGTCTTAACAAAATTAAGTTATCTTATTTGGACATAGTTTGTCAATTTCAAAGATATATTTATCTTTATAAATAAAGAAACTAAAAAAACTATCTAAAATATAATTAATTTACCGAAAAATTATGGATAGAAAATTACAATTTAGTTCACTTCTCATTTATTGTTACTTTTATGGGGAGAAATCCATTTTTGTAAAAAAAAATTAATTTCTAATAAAACCTTCGAAACTGATTATATCAGCTGGATAAGAACCGGTTCTCAAACATACTGAAAATCATGTAGAGCATTGTATTACAAACAATTTTCCACGAATATTAAAATGAAATTTAGAAAATTAATACCAATTTTGTTAGGCTAACAAAACTGGTTTAAATCTGATATTTTTTTTCATTTTAATATCCACAGAAAGCTGTCTATAATACGATGTGATAAATAACTATTTTTTTCCCTATTACTTTTAAGTTTTTTCCACTGATTTTGTATTATTGAACCTTGCTAACATATACAATATATCCTCATACAGATTCCTAGTTCACTTGGCAAAACCAAAGAAAAGACTAATTATTTTCAATACTTTTTTTTCTTATGTGTGTAACACACACATACACACACACACTCACCCACACACACACACTCACCCACACACACACACACTCACTCACACACATACAAATGCATAGACAGTATACTTCATGTTGAAGTAGTAAGACGTTGGTTTAGTGTTGCCCGTCTAATTGTCCGTCCGTCCGTCTGTCCGTCCGTCCGTCTATCTGTCCGTCCGTCTGTCTGTCTGTCCGACTGTGTCCTATAACATCGTCGGAGAAGTATAGGAGGAGATGGTTTCCATAATTTTTCAAAGCAAGTTGTAACAATAAGAAATTGGTCAGTCTAGCCTTTTATTGTGCTGTAATTTCAAAAACTTTTGGAACCGCCGATGGTATCTTAATAATATGGAAGTACGGAATAACCCCCCACACTCTTTTTCAATCCTCCCTTCCTACCCTATAAATTTGCAGGGATCTTAAGGGATAAGACAATGCCAGATAAATTGATGTACAAAACAACCCTTCTAAACATTTAGATTATTTGTTGTGGAAACTTCTGACACAACCCAATCTGTCCCGATTTTGTATCACTTTGAAAAGTGCGATTCCAGTTACGTCATATACGTTTCGGGAAAGGAAAAGGGAAGGGGGGAAGAAAATCTCTTCAAAAGAGATGGGAGAAAAGGGAAGAGATTTTCTTACCCCCTTCCCTTTTTATATGACGTCACAGGAAGCGCACTTTTCAAAAGTAATACAAAATCGGGACAGATTGGGTTGTAACGAAACTTCTAGTTACCAACAAATTAATTTTTAATAAATTTCCCCCAAAGTTACAATCCAATAAATGAGAATGCATGTCTATAAAAATCGGGGACCAGTATAATACACAGTCCAGTTGTCCTCTCCCTTCCTGCAAATTTGTGAATATATATTGATTGGTGTGGCATGGTATGTTGGTACTACTATGTACATGTACAATAACCAACGTGTAAAAAATGCCACTGTGGCACTGACTACCCCCTGTTGTACTACAGCAATAGTGGGGATAGGGCAAATAATTTTTTTCGCTATAATGTTTTCTCTAAAAATATTTCGTCAAATATTTTTTCTTTGCGGTGAGATGACTTACGACCTCCAAAAATAGTTAAAAACCTGCAAACTTTTAGGGACAAACGGTCAACCATACATCCTACCTTATTTTAAATTTTGACATTGTAAATCCTTGTATTCTCTGTGGTAATCTACCGCCATGGCACAGTGCAATGTTGCGCCGCGCTACCGTGGGAATTTAGGATCAATAATAGAGTTGCAATAGATATGATTTCCTTCCATGAATAATTGACCAATCAGACATCCAAGAATCTAAAGAAAAAACACATTAGAATATTTAAATAGCTTAGAATTCAATATTATTTTGTTCACTGTAGCACCATTTTACCACAGTAATTTCTGATCAATAATAGAGTTGCAATCTATAAGATTTCCTTCCATGAATAATTGGCCAATCATTATTATTGGTATTTAAACAATTCGAAATTTTATAATGTTGTATCATGCTACCATGAAAACTTTTAATTAATATTAAATCACAATGAACCTAGTAATAGTGTCTAACTTTTTATCTTTGTGATGTAACAAAAATCCATCTCTTTTTTAGGGGTTTCCTTTCCCACCTCCTCTATCATCCTTCGATTTTTGTTACGTCACAAAGATAAAAAGTTAGACACTATTACTAGGTTCATCACAATGTATATGATTACAAAAGGAAATACAAATAAATGTTTAACACCCCCCAAAAGTGTAAGGGGTGGTTATTACACCTTACTCTTTCCCCCACCCTTAAGATGAACTACCCCTATGAATTAAGATTTTACCTATATCTCTTTCATCAGGATTTGGCAGCCACCATGATTAAAAGTGTAAGAGATGTAAGATGTTTATTTAAAGATAGTCAACAAAATACTAAGGAACATGATAATATAAAGGTTAAAAGATAGGTTACTTGGCATATAATAAGTCTCCTAAAATCTTGAATCATAGGCATGTTGCATATCAAAATAACCGTATTGAAATACTGAGCAAGAATCTGAAAACCGTTTTGAAAAATATTGATTGAGTCTGAAATGATCTACAAATAACCTACCAAAATAAATGGTTTTGACTAAATCAACTGTTTTAGGTACTTAATGAGATCTTATTTAAACTAGAAGCAATTTTATAAAAACTAGCAACTGCACCCTTAGCTTCTAGGAGCTTTACTTAGAAGGGATTTGGAAAGCCAACAAATAGCCCAAAACCAACCTGGAACATATTTGAAATTTCAATAAAATAGAGACCTCTATCAAATCAGTAATTATTGGAATCTTAAGCTAAAGACATAAAAAAACCTTACTACTTTATATAATAGGATAGTTTTTAGATTCGTAATCAGCATTTCAATGCGGTCATTTTGATATGCAATCTGCCTGTGTTTGAAGGAATTTTAATTTTTGCTTTATATTTTGTACCCCCTTGCGCGCCCATTGTTATTAGATTACAAAACCCCTTTCAAGTTTCACAGGGTTTTATATTTGCCTATTAACCCTTGCCATTATGTTGTAATATAAAATTCTAAAATCGACCCGCTCTACTACATATACATCACTCAATATACTGTTTGTGTTCCTCTTGCTGATAACTGAATGACTCTTCTATATGTGATATCTCTAATATTTATTATAATTTATACATATGCGTAATTTACACACCGAAAAAATACTTTTTATTATCATAATATTCTATTCATATTGCCAAGTTGGTTTTAACAATTTTTAAAATCTTATCCATTATTAAAAGCAAAGCTTTGCTATTATTAGGGTAGGTCAGTACGTCCGTAACGGTTAGCTCTTTTCGTTAATCTAAACAGGTTAGAATTGTCCTATCAATTTTCAAACTTTGCATGGTGATTCCTATAAAAATTAGATACGCTTTGGAAAGCGCAGCAACTCTATAATCGTTACCAAAAAGTCCTTTTAAAACATGCTGATTTTTTACTTTTTTTGACAAAAAATTTGTATGTTAAATAATCCGAGTCATAAGATTTTTGAATACTGATTCCTATTACAACAAGGTACAATATAATAATATATAATCAAGTCCTAAAATGTATCAGTATCTTGGATTTATGCAGTTTTGCAACAAATTTACTTCCAACATTGTTTGTACTTATGCATTGATATTCTGCTTGTTCAGTTCTGACACTCTACAAGTGTAGATAATGTTCGTTTGTCCTTCCATTTCAGAGCTTCGCTTTAATGGATGTTAACATCCTTGTATTTTTGACTATAATGTTCGTACATAAGACAGTTTGGCACCATTTAAAATTGTATAATATACAACATGTTGATTATCTCAAATACCACTTAAATCTTATTATCAAACTGTCGTAAGCCATCGTAAATTTTATTGCTATTCAATAATTTTATATGGAAAGCTAGACATTAGGTAATTGCAATCTTAACCAAGGATATTATATAAGTCAACGAATAAAATCAATCTATAATACAAAATAGCTTGATGTCTGTCCGTCCGTCTGTCCCTTAAGATCTCAGTAACCACTGAACCGATTGGATTCTACTCTTCAGTGAATATTCCTACTGGTCATGGTGGTTTTAGGCTATTTTCTTGGAAGACACCCACAACCCACCCAAAAACAAAAAAATACCCCCTCATAACCTCATTTATTAGTCAGTTCGTTCATCCAGTAGGATGGGAGGGGAGGCGCAACATCCAAGTAATAATATATCAATTGTTGCAATAAATTAATATCAAAAGAAGAAAGGATCTAATTTTCAGAATTTTATATTCTTAAAATTTTTAAGAATCATAGAAATTTTCTTTCAAATCTTATATATAATTGTATACAGAACAAGATCATATCTTTAACTCATACAAGAGTAGATACGGTACTAAAAAAATAACCATATCATCTTAAAGTTTTCATTTCAATTATCACTTTTTAAAAGTGTATTTATTTTATTTTTAATACTTTCGTCTAAAGAGGGTTAAATTTATTTCTAACTGACTTACTAAAATTTGGTAAATTAGTTTTAAAAGTTACCGCTAGATAAAACATTAAATGTTTATTATTTTCAGTTTTATTTGTATGTGATTTTTTTAGAGCATAATAAAAAACTGATATCAAAAATTGTTTTTTAGAATTTAATATAAATTTTAAAGAAAAAAATGTTTGTTTTTTTATAACAAAGTGTTTCAAAAATTTTAAAAGTTAAGTTAGTAACCTATATATATTCCATATTTACAGGACCTCCTCTTGAATACAGTTTAAATTTAATCTTGTTTATTTGTTAGCCAATTTGGCTATTCTACTCAATTAACTATGTTGGTGTGGCTGACTTTGCCTTTATAATAACATACATTTTTGGTAAAATTATTTATGTAGTTGTCTCCGTTTTTAAAGCGAACTTTTTCTACAATAACGGTCCGTACATACGTGACGGACAGTTAGCTCTTATTTCCCCCGCCCCCCCCCCCCTCCAAATAGACGACCTTGTATTCGATTGGTCTTTTTTTGGACTGCTAGTTCCTAAAACAACAAAGTACAATGTAATAGGCGAAGCATCTCTTTAATCAAGTACTAAAGATGTAATTATGTCCTTACACACTATCCTGTATTTAAGGAATTTTTTAAACAAATTTACTTATAATTTTCTTTTGATTGTTATACATTTCTAATCTGATTATTCAGTTCTGACACTCTATAAGTGTTAATTTTCGTTTGTCCTACCGTTTCAGAGCTTTGCATTTATGGATGTTGTCATCCTTGTTTCAAAGAACCCACCTCAGGTTTTAGACTATTTAACTTGGGTTCTAATTTGCAATCCTCCAACCCCCAATTTAGGAAAAATGCTCTCCATTTTTCACCATCCATTACATCGAAAGTAACTCCTAGGGGCTTGGGCTGAATCCGCTAAATTTTAAATGAATTTTATTAGCTTGCTAGAAACCAAGTACATACACGCAGGAATCTAAAGGGATAAGACAAAATGGTTGATTTGATAAATTGATGTACATCCTAAATAATAATGCACAAAATTACCGCTTTTGTAGATTACAATTAGTAGTTAAAATGTATGGACATTCAACTTAATGAACCAACCAATCAAAAGTCCCCAATCTAAAACTTTGGGGACCAGTGTAATAACAGCCAAATCCCTTCCTCCCTGGCACACACGCTAACAAACAACAAGTAAACAGGTCAGTTGAATTTTAATTGCCGAATGTGTACACAGTTTCTCATCCTATAACAATATTTACTACTAGCTAAAAAAGCTTTAAACTCCCCCCCCCCAAAAAAAAACAACTAAAATTAGAAAATTAAAATTTTGAATGTATAATGTATAAATCGTTTATACATTCAAATTTTGATGGAAGTTTAAAGTTTTTTTTAGCTAGTAGTAAATATTAAGATAGGATGAGGAAACACCGAGGAAACTGTGTACACATTCGGCAATTTAAATTCAACTGACCAGTAAACATGTATAAAGTGTACTTTAGGCCTGTCTCAATTATCCCCTAGGGCTACTCTTTATGCACATAATTGTCCTTGTTAAAAACGAAGCTTTTCTACGAATATTGTCTGTCCGTATGTCCGTCTACTTAAAACATGGTGATTTGAAACCATTTTTTGTTTTAATCAATAATCATACTATTAATCTGATTTTTGTAATAATGAGTCCTAAAATGTAAGTATGTTCTTATCCTGTATTTAAGCAATTTTGCAATAACTTTTTATATATCTAGCGGCTACGCCCCCTTGAGGCCTCTAGAAGCACTTGAGGAGGGGGGGGGGGGGGGGGGGTCGAATTTGATAACTCAATTTCTTATCTCAGATTTTATAAGAAAAAGTAAAAAAAAATTTTTTTTTGATGGGGTGGTAATTTTTTCTAGGGGCGCTTTCTCTTGGGAGGGTTGTAGTACCCTCCCCCAAAATAGTTATAAACCTTCCCGGAATCTATTAGAGTCTACCCTGTTGAGGAGAACCCGATCTTTTTAGCGGATAGCGAGATCCTTCGGTACAGACAAACATCCTTTTACTTTATTATAAGGATTTTGTTGATTTGTCGTTTGTCCTACTTTCAGATTTTTAAGCTTCGCTTTTTTGGATGTTTTCAATTTCATACTTGTTTTTATATTCATAGGCCATTCAGAAGTTTGAAATAAATCATGGATAAAGGAAGTTGGCAGTATGGCTTCCAAACTGACAAATATCCGCTGGATTAGAACCGGTTCTCAGCAAAACTGAAAACACGTGCATAGCATCGCATTAATTTTATTTTTTCTCTCCATAAATAATAAAATAAAAATTATAAATTTAAATTTTGTAGCCTGGGGCTTTAGGTGCTCGGGGCAAAACAATACTGGTTTTAATCTTATAATTCTTTATTTTAATTTCCGCGGAGAGCTGTCTACAATACAATGCAATAAATAATTTAAAACCATCAGTAGATAAGTTTTTAATAAGGACTAATTATCAGATAATAAAATTCATTTAAGAAAGTTTTAAAGTGGAATAATCCGCTTAGTTTATGTGTAAAGTTTTGGGGGATGGATGGTGGTTATTATACCCCCCTCCCAATCCACTTAAGCAATATGTCCCCATCAAAACTGCTTTTTATATGCAACTAGCAGCTTAGACCCTAGCCTCTTGGGGCGAAGCCCCAAGAGGTTTTATCAAACTAATTTTTCGTGTTTAAGATTTTAAAGAAAATAAAAAAAAAATTTAGGGGGGGGGGATTTTTTTTATATTTTAGGGGGGTTGGGGGTTTCCCACTCCCCAAGAAAAATAGTTATAAACCTTCCCGGGACCTATGAGAAGCTACTCTGTAAAGGAGAACCCGATCGGTTCAGCGGTTAGCGAGATCCTTCGCTACAAACAAACAGACAGACAGACAAACAAACATCGTTCTACTTTGTATTATAGAGATATTAGTGGTTTATGTCGACTTTATTGCTTTCATAAAAGTGTTTATGACTGACATAATATCAACATATCGATACAAAAGATAAAGCTTAATGACGGATTTCTTTCCCCCAACTGTACTGTAGGTGTATTGTGTATATTTCTGCAAATTCGCGAAAAAATTTGCATATCTCAGATGATTTTTTGGCTGATATGGTAATAGATTAATTATACATAGATAGCCAATCCGACACAACTAAAAAAAGGATTTAATCATATATAATAAAACATCAAAGCTTTATAAAAAATAAAATGTTTATACATAATTATTATATTGATAAATGAAAAAAATGCATTTTTGTACCAAAATGTGAATATTTCTAAACAATGAAATGGTCAGATTGTTCTTATACAATGTTACTATTAGCCTATTTAAGGTATTGGTCATCTACACAAAAACATTATTAAAAATTGTAAAACAATATTAAAAATTGTAAAAATCTACCAATCACTTTTTGTAAAATCTACGACATTCTAAACCACCGATGTATTAACAGTCGAGAATATTTTTCTTAAATAAATGTTCTGAGGCTAACATAAGTTAAGTTATGTTAGGTTATGGGCTAGGGGGCCGAGCGCCCGCGGCTAGGTAGGCCAGGGAACCGAGCGCTGCGGCCATGACCTTTAATAACAGTGGAGACTACTTTCCTTATGAGGCTACTTTTCTTAAGTAAATGTATGGAAGCTACTTTGTCTGGAAGCTACTTTGTCCTGAAGCTACTTTGTCTGGAAGCTACTTTGTCCTGAAGCTACTTTGTCTGGAAGCTACTTTGTCTGGAAGCTACTTTGTCCTAAGCTACTTTGTATGAAGCTACTTTGTCCGAGGCTACTTTGTCCAAAATCCCTTTTAAATTCATTGCATGAGTGATAAGTTTCTCCCCTCCTGTTGTCAAAAAAGTAAAAAATCAGCATGTTATAATTTGACTTTCTGACTTTCTGGTAACGATTATATAGTTGCTACGCTTTCTTAATCGTACCTAATTGTTTTAGGAATCATCTTGCAAAGTTTGAAATCGATAGGACAATTCTAACCTGTAAAAATCAACAAAACTGACGGAGTGCCCTAATCAAAGAAAAGCTTCAGTTTAAATAACAGGTCTTTATGCAGACATGATTAAATACTATGTTTTTGAATTATCTCCCTCGGCGTTTGTCAGAGTGGTGGTTAATAATATTATGAGCTAAAAATAATTTCAATGTATGGACTTCAGCAAAATTTAAAGACGTTTTTATAAAGTAGCCAAATTTATGTTTATCAAAAAAACATTTGAATCATGGAAAGAAAACGAAGTATCGGGTTTCGTCGTATTACTCTGTGGGGGCTATCATTAACACTTACCTAACCTAAATTAACCTTTCTAAAGCTACTGTGAAAATGCGACGAAAACCGCAACTTCGTTTTCTTTCCATGACCCAAACATTTGCTTAGCTGGTTTAATGAAACACTTTTCGTCTAGAAGCATGTTCTTATATGTGCTATATGTATTACTAGCGGCTACGCCCCTAGAGGCCTCTAGGGGCACTTGGGGAGGGGAGAGTCGAATTTGATAACCCAATTTATTATCTTAAATTTTAAAAGAAAAAAATAATTATTTTTTTGGTGGGAGGATTTTTTCTCTAAGGAGGGTGGTGGTACCCTTCCCGAAAATAGTTATAAACCTCCCGGAACCTATGAGGAGCTACCCTGTTAAGGAGAACCCGAACGGTTCAGCGGTTAGCGAGATCCTTCAGTACAAACACACAGACAAACATAGAGACATCCTGTTACCTTAGTATAAGGATTACAATTGAAGTTGTATCCTTATACTAAAGTAACAGGATGTTTGTGTATCTTTGTATCTGTGTGTCTGTGAGTTTGTTTGTACCGAAGAATCTCGCTAACCGCTGAACCGATCAGGTTCTCCTTAACAGGGTAGCTTCTCATAGGTCCTAGGAAGGTTTATAACTATTTTCTTGGGGGGTGGAACACCCCCAACCCCCCAAAAAAATGAAAAATACCCCCCCTTTACTTAAAAAAAATCTAAAATAAGAAATTGGGTTATTAAAATCCACTCCCACCCTCCTCAAGTGCCCCTAGAGGCCTCTAGGGGCGTAGCCGCTAGTCAGGAATAAAGTACGCCAATATCGGTACTTACCCTCAAAGTGCTAAGCGAGCACACCACCCCCCCCCCCTTTGTTTAGGGGCGTATTCAAATATGTCAATAAGAAGCGGAGCCATTACAAACTTATTTTATTACCATTGTCTATGAAAAAAATATTATAATAACACTCAAGGCTACTATAATATTAGGTTTAGCGTAAACTAATTTTGCATTCATTTTAACAGGAATCTACGTATACAAATAATAAAAGCAAAAGAATTTGAATAACAAAACCCTTAAAATCAAATCGATCAATAATTAGCACTGCATTTTAAAACCTTATTTTTAAAATAAATTCAAAATACTGGGGGAGGTTTTTTTTCCTGTGCCTAAATTCTGATGGAGGCGTAAGTAGTATGGGACCCATACCTATACCCCAATATAACCTAACCAAACCTAAAACAATAAAGAAGAAAATTAATTCCCTCTTCTTTGAAAAAAATAATGGGGAGGGGTAATTACCCCCCCTGAAATCTGTTGGCAGGGGTAATTTTTTTTTACCCCACAAAATTTTACCCCCGGTTAATTTTTTTTTTTTTTTTTGGGGGGGGGGGTTAATTTAATAGTGTAAAAAGGTACCTACGTAATAATGAAATATTATTGAATATTTAGTAAAAAACGCGAAGCGCGCAACAATTTTTTTTTGTTAAGGATTTTATATTTTAGGGGGGGGGGGTTGGTTAACTGCCCCCTCCTAAATGGTTGTGGGTGCCTACGGTAGGGGTAAATTTTACATGGGGGGGGGGGGGGAATCACCTCTTTACCCCCCCTCTTGGACATCCTTAAGGTGTTAGGCATGCAAAGCTAAAATTACTTCACCTTTGTTTTACTTTACTCAATTTTTACGGACAATTCCCAAACAAGCATAATTTCATAAGAAGCCACAACAAGTTGAAGGGCAAAAAGGCGATAAATTGACGAAAATATCCAATTATGATGAACAAAATTACGCCTTATGTGGATTAAACTATTTAATTGAAAATAGAAATATGTTGTAAAGAGCTTTCCGCGGATAGAAAACAAAAAATTATCATTTTTATTTTATTATTAGTATAAAATTGTATATAAATACGATATGTGTTTTTTTTCATTATGGCTTATAATCGGCTATAATAAATCGGATTTTAATCGGTTTCGAAGTCATACTGGAATAGTTATTTCTCGTATCGTATTATAAACGGCTTTCCGCGGATATAGAATGTACAATTTTAAGATTAAAACTAGTTTTTTTAGCCCCGAGGTGCCAAAGGCACCGGCTAAAAAACAGTTTTAATCTTATAATTGTACATTTCTATATTCGTAGAAAACTGGATATAATACGATGCTAGACATAGTTTTTTCGTATGGATGAGAACCGGTTCCTATCCACCGGATTCGAATGAATACGAGAAAATATGTTAAATGTACAAAAAGTTTGTGACCCAATAAAAGGGTAATATGGTGGTACCCTAAGTAAACTATTTATGCAGAATAATTATTTTGTAGTTGGACAATGTGTCTCAAAAACCTGCCATGTGACGTCATAAAATTAGGGAGATGAGAGAAGTGGGAAAGAAAACCCCTAAAAAAGAGATGGATAATCCCTCATTTTTATGACGTCACATGGCTGATTTTTGTGACACTTGTCCCCCTATATCCTTTTTCAAATTTTACAACACTAAGTAGAACGATGTTTGTCTGACCGTTAGTCAGGATCTTTCTAACCACTGCACTGGACCGATTGGGCTCTGCTTTTGGTGTAATATTTCAATTCAATTAGTCAGACCTCAGAGTAATTGTGGGGTACATTATGTAATTTTACAGAAAACTAGACAAAATAAGTGAGTCACAGCGAAGCTTCATTATAGAAATAAATAACTTCCGTTAAATGCAACTAGTGGTAGGTAGCGCCCCTATAATTTTGGAGATATTATTCAGAAAAGAGGCCCTATCAGGCATGAATTAAAAGCTTAATACCATCCTGATTAAGTTATATATTAAACTAGCGGCTTCGCCCCTAGCCTCTAGGGGCTTTTTCCCCAAGAGGGTAATAAAAAATTTAAGTACTACTGGTGCTGCCGCTAGTAGTTTTATGTGAACTAACTTCCCCATAAGAAAGAAAAAAAATGGGAAAAATAGGTACAAACGCAAGAAAAAAAAAATTGGGGGGGTTGGGGGTGTCAAACCTTCCAAGAAAATAGCCTAAAACTACCACAGGACCAGTAGGTATATTCCCTGAAGAGTAGAATCCGATCGGTTCAACAGTAATCATGATCTTAAGGGACAGACAAACATAATTCTACTTTGAATTCTAGAATAACTCCTATCCTATAATGAAACATTATTTGATTGATATAAATGAGAAGCTCTTCAGCTACTCTTCAAAACAATACAATAAAGATAAATAAAATACCACAATAATAGTTAAAACGGCGGCTTTTAATTTTATATTTAATACATTTTTTTAAACGGATAGTTTTTTAAAAAAATAATTGAATTACAAAAAAAATATTTTATGAATTAAAACAAACAATCAAAGTTGAAAATAGTTTTATTACAAAACTTGAAAAAAAAAACATTTTTACGATGTGAATATTATTAGGAATGTAAAATAAGAAGCACCTAGCGGAAAATATTTAAACTAAATTATACATGTAAAAATAACCTTTTGTTGACGAATACCTATAATACATAAATACATATGTAATAATTTAGAGAGCGAATTCGCGTTTTCAAGATGTTTTATTGTTTCTTTGTGTGTGTGTGTGTGATTGTGTATTTTTAAGGATCTATATTCTATATCGCTATAACCGCTGAACCGATGGGTTATCCCTTTGAGAATATAGGACATAGGATCGATGAATTGCACATAGAAAAAATCTCCCCTCCCCCTCCATTTTTTTTTTACATTTAGTTCATAAAAAATGAAATGAAATAAAGTGTCCCTAAAGGCCTCTAGGGGCGTAACCGCTTGGTTAATATATTACAAGCTTTAAAAGCTTTATTATTTTTACCAAATTTTGACAAACTTTTTGATAAAATATATGTACAGTACACGTTTTTAATCTGATTCATTTCGGCTCATCATTAAAACCCCAACGCGGGGAAATCTACCGATATATCATGTACTAGCGGCTACGCCCCTATAGGCCTCTAGGGACACGTAAATTTTTTTTTCTTCAATCTAATTTATAATCAGCTATTTACCAAAAATATTTTTTTCGCCAGTAGATGGTGTTAGTTATGTTTTTAGCTAATGTCCGCAGAGCTGCGATTTTTATTTTTGTCGATTTTTCTGGGAAGGGTGGTGGTAAACTCAACAGATCTATAGTATAGATGTATATACAGACAACTACCTCCCTTCATTTTTCAAAGACCTGTTTCGTCTGCTTCAAAATTATTTTCTGCTTCTTGGCTATGATGCTCCTTGACGATTTCGATGGGGAGATACAGTTATTTAACCCTTTCTCCCTCTATTGTTTTTTCTCTATTGTAAACTCACTCAAAAATAAACCTTCCCGGGACCTATGGGAAGCTACCCTGTTAAGGTGAACCCGATCGGTTCAGCGGTTAGCGAGATACTTCATTACAGACAAACAAACATACAGACATCCTGCTTTATTTCAAAGATAATGATTCCTGTAGTAGCCTAGAGACGTTTTTTTTGCATGCTATTTAAATTTTAAATATTACCCGTAGGGCCACTTTGGTGTTAATTAAATGTAAGGATAAGAATATATACACTAGCGGCTTAGCCCCTAGAGGCCTCTAGAGTACTTGAGGGAATAGAGGAGGGGGGTGGGGGGGGGGTGTAGATCGATTCCACACTTTTAATTTTAGTTTTAAAGGATTAATTTTATTCGGGGTGATTTCTCCATCAAAAAAACTTTTCCTTGACCTATGAAAGGCTTCACTGTAAATAAAAACTATTTCAGTTTTACAGTTATCGGGATCTTAAGCTACAGACGCACACATAGATAGAGAGATATTATAGTATTTCATTTATCTATCCTTAGTTCCCTTCTTTGTATGACTATATTCATGTCAGTGAAACTCCATTTCCCCATAATTTCATTTATCTATAATACACAGTAGAATGATGTTTGTCCGTCCGTCTGTCCCTTAAGATCTCGGTAACCACTGAACCGATTGGATTCTACTCTTCAGGGAATATACCTACTGGTCCGGTGGCGGTTTTATGATATTTTCGTGGGGGGTGGGACACCCCCAACCCACCAAAAAAAAACAAAAAATCCCTCTCAATTTTTTTTCTCGAAAAGTTAGAAAATAGTGAGTGCACCTCCAATTTTTTATTTCTATTTTTTTTAAATTACCTTTTGGGGCAAAGCCCCTAGAGGCTAGTGGTGAAGACTACATAGTTTACATATTTAATATATAAATAAGTATATTCTAAAAGCTATAAATATTATAAATTATTATCATAGCACAAATTTCCCCTAACTATTAACTTAATTTTTTCTATTATTAAGCACTACTCTATCTTTTGTTTCTTATATATATGTATGTATACTAGCGGCTGTGAAGGAGAACCCGACCGGTTCAGTGGTTAGCGAGATCCTTCGGTACAGACAAGCAGACACGCAGACAGACAAACATCCTTTTACTTTTTATAAGGATATGTTAAATATAATATACATTGCAGTTTTAAATTTTAGTGTAAGTTATGAAACACCCTTTATGTCAAGGGTATATTATATATTCAATCTTTAGGATTGCACAGTTACTATATAACTCTCTCAGTGCGTCGTACTATAGACGTTAAAAATGTACCTTCTGCTGCGATGTCGGGGAAATATTAGCTTGGTATTTTGTAAGGTAGCACCCAGCAGACAACCAACTCTTTCATTACACGACCTTTGTCTGGAGTTGCGACTGCATGAGAGCCAATTATTATTCCCTCTTCTATATAGTAGAATGCAACCCAATTACCACTTACGCTAATGCCTCGGGTCTTTCAAAGATTTTAAAGTTTAATAACAAGAAACTTTCCTTTGGATGTTTGTTGTTCTTGATGTTGATGAAATTATAAACTTGTGGTTTTCATTCTTATTCTTTGTCAGACGGAAGGGATAAGGAAAATTATTATGAAAAACAAGGATGATAACATCAATAATGGACAGGGGCGTCCAAGCTTTTTATTTTGGGGGGGGTAAAATTTTTTTTAAGGGGGGGGTAATTTGGTTTTGGGGGGGGTAAAATGGCGCGCGAAGCGCGCCGCAAATTTTTTTTTGTTTACCCCCCCCAAAATTTACCCCCGGGGTAAAATTTTTGGGGGGGGAAATTTAAATTTTATAAAAAATTTAGTATTAAAAATGCGCGCGAAGCGCGCAAAAATTTTTTTTGTTAAAGATTTTCTATTTTGGGGGGAGTATTTACCCCCCCAAAATGGTTTGGGGGGGGGTAAATACCCCCCCCAAAATCGTTAGGGGTGCCTACGGCACCCCCAAGGTAGGGGTAATTTTTTTTTGGGGGGGGTATTGTTCACAAAATTTTGGGGGTGCCTACGGCACCCCCAAAATTGTTTGGGGGTGCCAAATGGCCCATTACCCCCTCCCTTGGACGCCTATGATAATGGATCATAACTTGCGGCTTCACCCCTAGGGGCCTCTAGTGGCATTTGGGTAAAGGGAAGGTGAGTAGAGCCTTCACTTTACTTTCAGTTTTAAAAAGGAAGTTATTGCAACAAGTATTCGCGATTGCTTTTTAGAATATTTTTCTCTTAGCGAATAGTCAATAATAAAGCAAGTAAACATGGACAGACAGTATCTATAATACAAAGTAGAACGATGTCTGTCTGTCTGTCCGTCCATCCGTCCCTTAAGATCTCGGTAACCACTGAACCGATCGGATTCTACTCTTCAGGGAATATACCTACTGGTCCTGTGGTGGTTTTAGGCTATTTTCTTGGGGGGTGGGACACCCCCGGCCCCCCTAAAAACAAAATATACCCCCCCCATTTTTTTGTAGGGGATTTCCTTGGTCCTTTTACATATTTTTCCCAAATTTTTTTTATCACCTCTTGGGGCAAAGCCCCTTGAGGCTTGGGGCGAAGCCGCTAGTTTACTAAATAGTACGTAGATTAATTTCAGTTTGATACATTTCCGTACTATTCATTATTTTCAGTATTGAAAAATGACAAAATATCAAAGAAAACTGTATGCAAGTAACAGAAAAATGTTGATAAACAAAAATTAAAAATCATTAAAAATATCATAAATGACACATTATTGTGTGGTTATGTGTAATTTTTATAATGAATCTTTACTAAATGTTATGCATATGTATAAATGTATAATTATCTATGCTTTATATTATAGATGATTTCCCACAAAGTGCCCATCGATAACCAAGCCCCCCCCCCAACCTTATTTTTGATATAAATTGATATAAATTGAAAATAAGGGAAGGGGTTAGTTGTTTGCTAAGCCTGACCCTCGTGGGGCATATTTTTACCGTGCTCATCAACCATGAGGGGCTTACCAGTACTTAATATAACCTAAATTGACCTAAAAAACGAAAAAATATCCCACCCACCAATTACTTTGAATTTATTTTAAAATAAGAGGGGGGGGGGGGGGGTTGTTATTAAATGGCACTTTGCCTATAAAACTATATATACATTAAATGATGAATATTTTACAATATGTTGTATGAATCATTTCTTTAGAACCATGGTGAAATAGATTATATATATAATTCAGCCCTAAAATTTAAAAAATAAAAATCAGACAGAAAGAGAAAGTTAATATTCTGAAATAATTCATATTTTTACCTTAATTTCTTTCTTCATATCTATAATACAAAGTAGAATGATGTCTGTCCATCCGTCTGTCCGTCCCTTAAGATCTCGGTAACCACTGAACCGATTGGATTCTACTCTTCAGGGAATATACCTACTGGTCCTGTGGTGGTTTTAGGCTATTTTCTTGGGGGGTGGGACACCCCGAACCCCCCAAAAAACAAAAAAATCCCCCCCAATTTTTTTTTTGCTGAAGATTTCCTTGGTCCTTTTATGAATTTCGCCAAAATGTTTTTTGATCACCTCTTGGGTAAAAGCCCCTAGAGGCTAAGGGCGAAGCCGCTAGTAGCTTAGAAAGGATCTTTGGAAAATCGGACGCCTATTTCCAAGGAGGGACGGGGCATTTGGCTGTTTATTACACTAGTCCCCAAAGTTCAATAATAACGTTTTTTTTATTAGTAGGCTCAACAACTTTGGGGACTTATATTGAATTTGATTGGTTAGTTCAGTAAGTTAAGTGTCTAAACGTTTCAACCACTAAAAGTAATTTTATGTATTATCATCAACTTGTCGACCTTTGTCTTATCCCTTTAGATCCCTGCCTGTTTAATACGTTCCTTTATTTTGTACTAGCGGCTACGCCCCTAGAGGCATCTTATGGCACTTTAAATGTTTTTGTTTGTTAAAGTCTCTACGATAATTCTTTATTTTACGATACATCTTTATGTTACGTTAAAGTCTCCCGAACCTTCCGGGGACCCATGAGAATCTACCCTGTTAAGGAAAACCCGATCAGTTCAGCGGTTAGCGAGATCCTTCGGTACAAACATACAAACACACAAACAACCTGTTAATTTATTATAAGGATATTTTCAAATAGTCATAGAAAATATTTATTCTATTCCTATTTTTTTAATTACTTTCATCTTATCTACGAAAGATAGTGCCCCTAGAGGCACTATAATAAGGGGGATGGTGGATTGACCCTCATTATCAATTTAATCGTTAAAATGCTTAAAAAAGAATAGGATTTTTTGGTTGATTTTTCTTCGGAAGGTAGAGGTACCCTACCCCAAAATTGTTTTAACCTTCCATGGAAAGCTGCATTGTAGACAGATAGATAGACAAACATACAGACATTTCCTTATTTTTATTAGATTTAAATTAAGAGTTTTAAAGAGAAAACACAAAAATAGATTTCTAGCATTCTAGATATTGATTTCTTTAATAGTACTCTGATATCTATAAAGTTCAGTAAATTTATGTAGAATGTGTGATTTGATGCTTTTTAAAAGCGAAGTAGGGTCGTTCCGTCCGTACGTCACAGACAGTTAGCTCTTTTCGTTAATTTAAAGAGGTTAGGATTGTCCTATTGATTCCAAACTTTGCATGGTGATTTCTGTAGTAGCTAGGTACGATCTAAAAAGCGTAGCAACTCTATAATCGCTACCAGAATGTCCGTACGTCCATTTTTAAAACAATTTATTTTGGATAAAATTATCCGATTGATCTCAATTTTGGAACACTGATTCCTATTACAACAAAGTACAATGTCATTAGCTAAGCATCTCTATAATCAAGTCCTAAAAATTAAGTATGTTCTTAAACAATACATATATTGTATTTAAGCAGGTTTTCAACAAATTTACTTACAATTTGTTTCGATTTTCATACATTTATATTCTGATTATTCAGTTCTGACACTAAATAAGTGTTAATGTTCGTTTGTCCTTCCATTTCAGAGCTTCGCTTTTATGGATGTTGTCATCCTTGTTTTAGTTGCATCATGATGGCGTACTTAGGATTAGCAAAACAATTGTAATCAGAGAGGGAGGGGACATGAATTAAACAAGGTTGAAAGCATTCTTGAAAGCGAAGCTCAACGATCATTCCAGGAATCACCACATTGCAAATATCAAGTTATTAGGACAACTACGTCACAATATGCAAATCATTTAAAAGTTTTAAACATTTATAAATTGTATCTTACTGTTTCAAAATACGATAGGACAATTTTAACATACCTGAATTAACGATAAGAGCTATCTGTTAAAGACGGGCCCTAATTGTAGAAAGGCTTTTCCAGTATGGCTTCCAAACAGATTAAAATCCGGTAGATTAGAATCGGTTCTCATCCATACTGTATAGCATCGTATTACAGACAATTTTAACGAATATTGGAATAAAAATATAAGACTAAAACCAGTTTTGTTTACCCGAGGGGCCGAATTCTATTAACGATTCTTTTACAAAGAAATATAAAAAATAAATAATAATCTACTGAATTACGAAATGTAGAAAATAGTTGCTTGTCCATTTGATAAGATAAAAGAATGTTTGTATTATAGTGTAAATTTTCTACAAATATTTTTATGTTTCAAATCAATACTTATTTACAAAACAAGGCTGAAAACGGTCATAGATGCATATATGATTTAACTCGGTTTCAAATCCTTATTAAAAATATTAAATTGTAGAGTATCTCTGCTGTATAAAAAGGACAGAGAGAGAGATGGGGGATATCGGATATTGGGAAAGAGAAAGACAGACAGGGACAAAGGTATAGGTAAATTATTTAAATTAGGGTTGGGCCGGATAATTTTTTGGCCGGATACCGGACGAAGACCAAACTGCATAACTTTTGCACCACTTTTGACGTCATATTCTCCATCTCTTTTTTAGGGGTTTTCTTTCCCCCTTCTCCTCTCATCTTCCTGATTATATGACGTCACAGGAATCAAAAGTGACACAAAATTTATGCAGTTTGGTCTTCGTCGGATACCGGATATCCGGCTGATTTATAATGCCGAATATCCGACAGGGTATTTGGCCAAAGCCGGATACCCGACAAATTACCGGATATCCGTCATTAAAAATCAGCCGAATATCCGGTACCTGGATAGTTTCAATATCCGATATCCGGCCCAACCCTAAAATATATTAATTGAAAATACAAGGTTCATGAATGTAAAATATTTTACTTTCACAGCTAAGGAGGGAGAGAATATTGAACTGTAAATAAAATTTGTCACCAAAGTACATCAACTTTGCAAAATCTCCCCCAATAGTTTTGTACATAGTTATAAAACCTTCTGGACCTCTAAGAAGTTTCACTGAAAAGGAGAACCATATTGGTCCAGCGGTTAGCGAGATCCTTCGCCACACACATACAAACACAGACAGACATCTTGTTACTTTTATATAAGTATTTCTATATTAACCTATTTCTACACCCCTGTTATGGATAGCATCTTTGCAAATTTTTAACATTCCTAAGAATTGAAATTTATATCGGCAAGACTTTTAAAAGTATATATATGTAATTTTTATGTACTAGTATTAATATGATTATTTGCAAAATTATATTGAAAAGAAAATAATATTCTATTAAAATCATATTTTAATCTACAGAAATCATAATTTTTTATTAATTTTGTTAACATTGATTTCATAGAAACAAGGATGACAACATCCATATAAGCGAAGCTCTGAAACGGTAGTACAAAAGGGCATTAAGAATTGCATAGTGTCAGAACTGAATAATCAGAACATAAATGCATAAGAGTCAAAGCAAAATTGTAAGTAAATTTGTTGAAAAATTGCTTGATGCAGGATAATGGTTAAGGACATATTTACATTTTTAGGTCTTGATTAT
Organism: Acartia tonsa; assembly: GCF_053477335.1. Classification (NCBI taxonomy): domain Eukaryota; kingdom Metazoa; phylum Arthropoda; class Copepoda; order Calanoida; family Acartiidae; genus Acartia; species Acartia tonsa. Next base: position 61,954,048 of record NC_137260.1, on the reverse strand, counting down.
AGAGTTGCTTCGCTTTTAATATTGTACTTTGTTGTTCCATGAATCAGTATACCAAAAATCAGATCAATCGGATAATTAGATCATAAAAAATTTGTTGTACAAAAAGTGAAAAAATCAACATGTTAAAAATGGACGTACGGACATTTTGGTAACGATCATAGAGTTGCTACGCTTTCTAAATTGTACCTAACTACTACAGGGATCACCATACAAAATTTGAAATGGATAGGACAATTCTAACGTACCTAAATTAACGAAAAAAGCTATCCGTCACGAACGTGCGGACGAACGGACCGACCCTAATTATAGAAAAGCATGTGAGAATAGTTATTTATTGGCTGATGGACTGACGGACAGACAAAGGGTATTTTATAGTAGCTTCGCTAAAAAAAGGTATCTACATATAATTTAAAGAAATAATGTTCTTTGCACATTTCATGTAAGCTGCCCACTAATAGATTGAACAACCCATTCAACATGAGTCCAGTATATTTATCGTCAAATGTCCCCTCCCTACCTGAAATTTAAACTTTTTACTAAAATTCGCGACATCCCTATAATTGAGATCTAATGCCGAGTTTGTATAAAATGTTTGGAGAATTTTTGTAGGGCTCGGCATTCGCGCGTCAGCCGGTTGTTAGCCTTAGGGAATTCAACCTTTTACCATTCTAAAAATTATCTGAAAGTCTAAATCTGACAATATGGCAATACAAACCTTTTTACAAAGCATCAAAACGGGTTTAAATTTAAGGCTTATTTCCGACTGACGCGTGGCTGCTGAGCCCTGAATTTTTGTCTTGGAATTTCTGCTGTGGCATTTATTAACACAATGTAGCTGTTGTCATCTAATAAGATATGCACCATTGCACATTTACACAGGTTATACAACTAACATAGCCAGGATATTAACATCCATCAGACAACCAACCCTATGTTTACCTTTATGCTTTATATCAAAGATCTAGAATAAGTTAGAAATGTATCTTTTATCATACAATAAAATATGCACATTTATACAGGTTATACAACTAACATAGCCTTTTGATTGCTTTACCTTTACATCCAAGATCTATTATTTAATAACAAAAAAGTATCTTTTATCATTTAATAAAATGTTAACATCTAACAGACATTTTTTCAATTGATTTTACATAAATTTTTACAAAGGTGGAAGTAGGTTATGCTAAAATTCCGTAAATGTGTGAGTTTTAAGGCTTAAAAACAGTAGTAGAACGCTAATATCCACTAAATAATGTGTATTCCTTATTGAAAAGAACTGTAGTCAAAAAATTCTTTTTAAAGTTAACATAAATGTTGTCGTTTTACTATAGTTTTTAAGCCTTAAAACTCACACCTTTGCGGAATTTAAGCACAACCTACCTCCTCCTTTAAGCTTTTTTTTTTTACATATTTGATTAGACATCAGTATCTTATTTATGTAGCATTCACATAATCATAGACGTCTAGGTATTTAAGTACATGGGTGTTTAACCCCCCCCCCCCCCCCCCGGCCCCCCCCCCTAAAACTTTTAAACCTCTCATTTTACCCCCCTCAAATAAAAAAAAATACATCAGATTACCACCTTTGAAATTCCTCATTTTACCCCTCCTCAAAATAAAAAAAAAGCTTGGACGTGCCTGCACATGATATTCATTATTTAGACAAAATGACGTAATCTGTGTGTAAAATAAGGAAGTGTAAGTCTGATGATGAAAGGATAATTAATTTACATTCTTGTAAATATGTCTAAATCCTATGATGTCATTTTTACACCAGTGTGGATCTAATAACTATGGAAATATAATATTATTTGTTATGCTTCTAAAGGCCTTCAGGAGAATTTTTTAAATTGGGGGGGGGGGGGGGGGGTGGGGAGTGGGAGGGGGTTCGTTGCAACCCTCCACTTGCTACTTATTAAAAAATATACTCTTAAAATTAGGTTTGAGCCGGATATTCGGTTTTGCCGGATGTCCGGCCATTTTCAATATCCGACCGGATACAAGAAATAAAAATTATCCGGATACCGTTTATCCGGCTGATTTCATATGCCGGATATCCGGTAATTTGCCGGATATCGAGCTATTTTCAATATCCTTCAAGTTACTAGATATCCGGCATTAAAAATGGGCCGGATATCCGGTATCCGGTCAACCCTACTTAAAATTTAATATCCATAATTTATAAATCTAATCCTTTTCATTCATTACCTATCTAACTAGAAGCTGACTCTAGATGACTCAACTAACAAAATTGATGGTCATACTTCAACTTTACTGCTAAAATATACTCGGAGGTGTCGGGTTCAAGTCTGGACCATGCCGCGTCATACTAATAACATTAAAAAAGTACCTATTGCTAGTATGTCAGGTGAGTGACACTAATGATGAGTGTAGGGGAAATCCCTTGGCCTTTTTACAGATACAACTCATTAACATGCACTGAACAAAAAAATCCACAAAGGTCCTTAAATACGCAGCTGGACAAAGTGTCTTAAAAATGAGCCATGTGACGTCATAAAAATGAGGTAGATGAGAGGAAAAGTGGGAGAGAAAACCCCTAAAAAAGAGGTGGATGATCCCTCATTTTTATGACGTCACAAGGCTGATTTTTCAGACACTTTGTCCAGCTACTTAAATACTAATCCTTGCAGGGCCTAATTTTGCTGTGCTCAAACCATCTATTGCCCAATAAAATTGTAGGATTTTGTTCTGTAGATACTAATATCTAATTTTGAACGGCCAGACAAAGTCAGTTTTAAAGATGCTTTGCTACTTATACAGATTTTTTTAATATTTCGGACTGAAATTGGATGTCTTCAACCCCCCGTTACTATTTCAAATACTAGCGGCCTCGCCCCTAGCCTCTAGGGGCTTTGCCCCAATAGGTAATTAAAAAATAAAATAAAAAATAAGTACCTTTGGTGCCTAAATCTGCCTAAAAAATAAAAATGGGGGGGGGGATATTTTTTTTTTTTGGGGGGGGGTTGTGGTTATCCTACCCCCCAAGAAAATAGCTTAAACCACCACAGGACCAGTAGGTATATTCCCTGAAGAATAGAATCCAATCGGTTCAGTGGTTACCAAGATCTTAAGGGACAGACAGAAGGACGTACAGACAGAAGGACGTACAGACAGAAGGATGTATAGACAGAAGGATGTATAGACAGACAGACGGACGGACGAACAGACATCAAGCTGCTTAGATAAAAGGTGGATTTTCCTTTAAAAAATCTTGAGGGTAGATATTTTACAAAAAAGTAGAATACGTTTATATTCACGATGCCTAAAAATCACGTGTAGTACGTAAAAGTGAAATATGCATTATAATTTATCATTGCTCAAACATACAAAATTTTCGTTCCTTGCCCGATTAAATTTAGCGATTAAACTGATTTTTATGAAAAACGAATATAATTAGGGTCGGTTTGTCCGTCCGTAACGGATAGATTTTTTCGTTATTTTAGGCATGTTAGAATTGTCCTATCAATTTCAAACTTTGTATGGTGATTCCTGTAGTAGTTAGGTACGATTTAGAAGGCGTAGCAACTCTATAATCATTGCCAAAATGTCCGTACGTCCATTTTAAACATGTTGATTATTTTACTTTTTTAACAACAAATATTTATGTGATCTATTTAAACCTAGTATTAGTGTCGGACTGATTATGACGTAAGAAAAAAAAAATAGCCAATGAGAGGCTATTATTGACCAATGGTAAAATTTATAGTGGCCTCTCATTGGCTAATCTTTTTTCTTACGTCATAATCAGTCCGACACTAATACTAGGTTCGATCTATTTTTCCGATTGATCTGATTTTTTGTATACTGATTCCTGGGAAACAAAGTACAATATTATAAGCGAAGCAACTCTATAATTAATTCCTAAAAATGTTAGTATGTCCATAAACATTATTCTGTATCAAGCAGTTTTTAATAAATCTACTTACAATTTTGCTTCGATTCTTATACATTTATATTCTGATTATATAGTTCTGACACTATACAAGTGTTAATGTCCGTTTGTCCTACCGTTTCTGTGCTTCGCTTTAATGGATGTTGTCATCCTTGTGTTTGTATAAAGTTTATTGTAGTTTTATCTGAACTAAATATTATAGTAACAAGTTCATATCTTTATTTTCATACCCCTTTAATCCACACCCCAAAAATTTTGGCGCTTCGCACCATTTAGTTCGAAGCCCCAGGTTTTTACAAATCAGGTAAAATTTTTGACATTTCAGAGACCTAAATGTCAATTTTTACCTCGCCCCCATAAAATTATGGTTGAGGGTGGAAGGTAAATCTGCCATTCTATACTTGAAACCCTCCCCCCACACCATCGAAAATAAACAGCTTGGACGTCCCTGAAGTACTCTTTATTTTTGGAGAAAATAACATGCGTGGTTTTATTATTAAAATCTCTTGTGATGCATAAAAAATATTCTTTTCATACTAATATTGAAATTATTTTTTGTTTTATAGCCATTATTTAGCTAATGTTTAGAAATATTCATATAAATTTGACTTTTCAAAATCCAAAAATGCATTAATTAGTTAATTGCAAAAGGGTAAGGTATTTTAGCCTATTTTTATATATTATCCTTATAATAGGATGTGTGTTTGTCTGTTTGTCTGTCTGTTTTTCTGTTTGCTTGTAACGAAGGATCTTGCTAACCGCTGAACCGATTGGGTTCTCCTTAACAGGGTAGCTTTTCATAGGTCCCTGGAAGGTTTATAACTATTTTGGGGGAGGGTACCACCACCCTCCCAAGAGAAATCGCCACTAGGAAAAAATTCCCCATCCCTTTTTTTTAACTAAAATTAAATTAAAATTTAGTTTTACTTTTTCTTTTAAAATCTAAAATAATAAATTGAGTTATTAAATTTGACTCTCCCCTCCGTAAGGGCTCCTAGAGTCCTATAGAGTATATAAAACTTTGGGGACTAGAGTAATAAAAAGCCCATTGTCCCCTCCCTCCATTGTTCCTCTTCATGGTGAGTCTTCATTTCCGCTGCAAAATTATTCTTGTTACCACAAAAAAGTGTTTGTCAGTCTGTCTGTTGGTATATATATGGTTGTCTTTTTAGTCCTAGATCTTTGGAATTTCCTTGTAAAATAGCATCAGCTATCAGAGAGATAGGGGACAATGAGCTGTTTATTACACTAGTCCCCAAAGTTTTATAATAACGTTTTATTATTCGTTAGATTAACAACTTTGGGAACTTTAGTGAATTTTTATTGGTTGATTCATTCAAATGTTTCTCAACCACTAATTCTAATCTACAGAAGGGGTAATTTTGTGTATTATCATTGGGAATGTAATTGTAAAGAAACCATTGGCCATTGTCTTATCCCTTTAGAACCCTGACCAGCTATTCAACAATAAGTATTTACGTGAGTATATAAAATCAACTAAACATGAACTTCAATTTGTAAAAATTAAATCAATAGATTGCCTAAAATATGAAAAAATAGTTAGTACCTTCTTAACTGAACTGGTTTTTATCCTCAATAATTTATTTTATAGCTTGCTGCGCTGCTTATAGACAAGTATGATTGTCCTTGTTTAACAAATAAAAAAAAAAACAGAGAACGTAATATATTTTTCATAAAAAAAGAATAATTGAGTGATAAAAAAATTTTCTTGTGAAAAATCAATAATTTTCATTAAAAAAAAGACTTTCTAACATTGTATTTCAAAAAATTATAAAAAGTACCAGAATTATTTAGAATATCAAAAGTGTTTAATAATCAATAAATTAAAAGAAAAAGACAACAAGTTTCAAATTTCAATATATTTTGAATTTATAAAATGATATTATTAGTAGCGAAGCTACTCTCTAATTTGAAATGTCCGTCTGTATGTCTGAAACGTTTTTTGGGAAACGTGATTTTCTCGGCTCCTGTAAAAGATAGACAGCTGAAATTTTTAGTGAAGATTCCCATTATATATGCCCATCTAATATATACATTGTTTTGCCCATCTGTCTGATATTTGGGGTGCTAGATCGATTTCTAGATTTTTACGTTTTCGTGATTTTCTCAACTCGTTTTCAAGTTAGAGGAATCAAGTTCTTAGGGATTAATTATTTTTACATTCTGCATATTTTCACCAAGATTTGTCTATAAATTGGGGTGCTAGATCGATTCCTAGATTTTTAAGGTTTTGTAATTTTCTCTATTCCTTTTCAGTATTGACGGCTGATATTATAAGGGATTGAATTTGCCCATGTTCTACATTTTTCCATCAAGTTTCATTCAGATTTGTTTATTAATTGCGGTGCTAATCGATTCCTAGATTTCATGATTTTAAAGTTTGCGTGATTTTAAAGGTTTCTTGATTTCCCTATTTTATCAAGTTTAATGTTTAATTGGTATGACACTGCTCTATATTAAATTTTCCCCCGGTATCCCTTCATAATTTTTGAGCTTCGCTACTTATGGATGTTGTCAGCCTTGTTTTGTTAAACTCCACTTTAAATAGTTGATAGTTAGATAGAAACAATTTTCAATAGCTTTTAACAAAAAAATACATTAACATAACCAATTAATTTTAATAGTTATTTCCCGTATCGTATTATAAACGGCTTTCCGCGGATATAGAATGTACAATTATAAGATTAAAACTAGTTTTTTTAGCCCCGAGGTGCCGGAGGCACCGGCTAAAAAAACTGGTTTTAATATTATGATTGTACATTTCTATATTCGTAGAAAACTGGATATAATACGATGCTAGACATAGTTTTTACGTATTCATGAGAACCGGTTCCTATCCACCGGATTCAAATGAATACGAGAATATTTATTTCTCGTATCGTATTAAAAATTGCTTTCCGCGGATATAGAATGTACAATTATAAGATTAAAACTAGTTTTTTTAGCCCCGTGGTGCCGAAGGCACCGGCTAAAAAAGCTAGTTTTAATCTTATGATTGTACATTTCTATATTCGTAGAAAACTGGATAAAATACGATGCTAGACATAGTTTTTTTCGTATGGATGAGAACCGGTTCCTATCCACCGGATTCGAATGAAAAAGAATTACAACAATTAGTTTCGTATAAATCAGTTCACATTTGAATCTCAAGGTGGAAACATCTCCAAAGTTGAAGTGAATTAAACCTGTCTATTATATGAGTGTATAATGGAGCTATAAGGTTTAATATTCCCTATACAAATTTACCCCCAACTTATTAAATTTATTTTTAAAGAGAAAGTTATTTGTTTCCTTTTTTTCCAAGCTTGTATTTTTTTCCTCATTTATCTTTTTTTTTTATATAAAATTTTGTTCTAGCTATACACCCCTGCTAATTATTTCACATACCCCTTCCCCACCTCCTCTTTTAAAAAAACCATCCCCCTACCAACATAGACAACCAATATCAAAATGGATCGTGATAGTGAAAACACAAACCCAACGGTGATTACTCTCCAAGCTGAAATAAAATCTCTATCCAGTGAAGTGAAAAAACTATCTAAATCATTACAAGAAACCCAAAATTTAGTTAAAACATTACTAGAAAACGGTAAGGTTAGTGATATATCAGCTGAAGTTAAAAACATTAAACAATTACTTGACATTGACAAAAAGCCAACACCAAATCTAAACCTAAACAGTGACAACCCATCCCCTGATCTTGCCAAAATTGGACGCTCTGTTCATATTGGCAATATAGGTTCTGTCATTGATGTCAACTCCAACACATGGATGTACAAAGACAGCCACTGGGACCAAATTGCAGCTCTATTTGGTAATAATGCTGGAATTGTCAAAATCCAACAGCTGCGCCACAAGCAGTACAATGGAAAGCTTGTCTTTCCAGTCAATGTGTTCTATGCATCTGAAGGACACAGAAAAAGCGCTCTGACAGCTCTGAAATCCCATTGTGAAGCCAATGGAGTTTCCATGCCATCCTGTCAGTTTGCCCTGGCCTCCTATCCAGAACTGCAACACAAGGTTAGGCTTGTGACACAAACATTAAACGAAGCTAAACACCATGGTTTGGTCCAATCCTACTCCATCACAAACTTCACCACAATCAAAGGCGGCATTCTCATTCCCCTTTACCAATTCAAATCACATGGAATCTGGTCAAAAACCAAAGATGCTGCATCTGTGGCAGTGTTCAGTGCTGAGAATGCTCCTGGCATGGCTGATACATTGAAAACAGAAAGAGGCCTTTACCTGAAAGAAGCAATATTCCAACATATTGATGACACTATCCCACAATACCTCCCCCCTCCTCCACCCCCAAAACCAACGCTGAAGGACATGCTGCCAGAATCTATCAAATCTCCTCAATCTAAATCTCCATCTAAACGCTCTATGAATCAGGATTCTCAGGATTTTATTTCAAATAAAATCATGAGAAAAGACTCACAGGTTTCCATCAACACACACACATCCTCCCATCAAAATCAGGATTCTCAGGATTTTATTTCAAATAAAATCATGAGAAAAGACTCACAGGTATCCATCAACACACACACATCCTCCCATCAAAACCACACTCCCCTACCCCCTGCACCTGTAGCACACAGAAATTACAGCCTGCCCCATATAAGTAATACCTTAGAATTCCCCCCCTTCCCCCCTCCAAACTTTCCAACCCCTCTCCTAAATCCCTCATATTGTTTTGATCAAGGAAGTAATTTAAATACAATGGTCTAAACTAAACCCCCAGGAAGAATGTATACAATGCAACTACAAAACATAAACTCTCTACAAGTGTCTTATCCCTGATTGAACTAATGTCTTTTATTGTAGCCTTCTAGTTTCTATGATCAATAAGAACGAAGATTTTCTACAATTAGGCCAACATGTCTGTACATACGTCTGCAATCCTGGCCGTCCGACCGCAAGCAATGGATTACATTTGAAATGTGCTGAACTCAATCTTTTTTTACATCAATTCTACTTATACAATCGTTCTTGAATTTTCAATATATTATTCTAAGAAAAACAAAGAAGTTAATTATCAATTTTTTTAAACAAAGTATTTTGAAAAAGTTACTGCATCTTGCAACAAAGTAAGTATTATAACGCTCAGATCTATGAATTTCTTCTAGTTAGGACTCCGCCTTTAAGAATGTTGTCATCCTTGTGTAATAGTTTTTTTTAGATAGGGGAAACACAAGCCTTTTAATACAATAAATGCGAAGCAGTGACAAGCTAAAAACTTTGTTCATTAACATTTCTCGTTTAACAATTATTAACATAGTAATCTTGATAGTACACCAACTTATTTAATACTAGCGGCTACGCCCCTAGAGGCCTCTAGTGGCACTTAAATGTTTTTTTTTTTATTTAAAATATCTTATTACAGAAATAGTTGGTTTATGTTTCGTTGGAGTCTCTTTTTCGGGAGGGGTAATTTTTTTCTAGGGGCGATTTCTCCTGATAGGGTGGTGGTACCCTCCCCCAAAATAGGTATAAACCTTCCCGGGACTTATGAGAAGCTACCCTGTTAAGGAGAACCCGATCGGTTCAGCGGTAAGCGAGATCCTTTGCTACAAACAGACAGACAAACAGACAGACATCGTTCTACTTTGTATTATAGATATGTAAGGGACCAGAACTATTTAAAGGAAACTTCGCACCTAAAAACAGTTGTATCATTACAAAATTATAAGATAAAGATCGCAGTGGGAGTGTCGAACTATGACGTCGGGGGAAGGTGACAATTGACCAATGAGAGGCCGCTACATATTTTACCACAGTGAATACTGGCTTCTTATTGGTTAGTTGTTGATTTTTTCTGGCGTCATGGTTGGACACTTTTACTGTTTTCTAAGTTAAACCACGGAAAAGGGATCATAAGCACAATTAAACAAAATTTTTAATCTATAAGCACCAACTATTTCTTAATCAAAAGTTAATTTTATTAGTAACACTGCGGAAAAATACAAATATTAATGCACAAAGACAGTATTTATTTTATATTTCAGGGATAAGACACCAGAGTTGCCTTTATTTTAACATTTCAGCATAATTGTAATAAGCTGCTCTCTCTTTAATTGAATGATTAATTCTCAACAGTAAGTTGTTATAGGGAAAAATCTTTCATTTGTTTTTACCTATTTTTGGCCAGAGCCCAAAGCCAAACTTCTATTAGAAATTTGGGCAAATACTTTTCAGAGGTTTTTTTCCTCTGAAACCCCAGTCCCCCATCTCTGTGTTATCAAGCACAACCCCCCCCGTGCCCCCCCCCCCATTCTCTGTTTTATATTAAGCTCTGTAAAAACTTGTATAGTAGTTTAGTGTAAATATTTTTTTATGTCTCTTAAAGAAAATTTTAATATCATTTTTAGCAATGTACGCGGGTTAGGATCTCTATGCACAAACCAAATAGGACATCGAACAAATAGAATCTCCCATAAGATACAAGAACTTGACTTTTCAAGCCAAGGCATTCCCTCCTTATATTGCTTACTTGAAACAAAACTACCGGCAGATAAAAACATACCAAAATTACCAAGGCATTTAAAATTTGTAGGCCAAACTGCAAACAAAAAAGGTGGCATTCTTATTTACATCCATAATAGTCTTGGGTTTGATAATTTTAAAGTTATTTATTCAAAATATGCTGTGTACGTAACAATTAAGATTGGTACTACATTCATTGAAAATATCATTGTATACCTTCCCTGTGAATTAAAGGAATGTTTAGCAGTGTTACATCAAATAGAATTGTTTATTCAGGAAAATTCTATAGAAAACTTTTGTTTCTATGGTGATTTTAATATTTCCGACACTTCACCACACCATCTGACAAAGGCCAAAAGATTAAATAGAATATTAAATAGATTCAACTTGTTTGATTTATCTGAAAAACTAAACTACAACCACGATTATACATGGTGTGCAATCAGAAACGGTAAATTTCATTCTAGCAAAATCGATCATTTTTACTGCAATATTAATATGTTTAATTCAATAAAATTCCAACACAATAGTTTCAGCGATCATAAGCATTGTACTGTGTCTTTTAGAAAGTCCTTTATTTATTGTTCTCCTACATGGAAAAGTCATCTTTTCAAAAAAACAGATTTTGTTGAGCATTTAAAAAAAGAAACTATTTCATTTTTGTATGATTTGTCTGAAATACAACACCTACAAAATACTAAAGAGGTTTATGTTACAAATCCAAACTTATTTGATAATGAAGTGTCATTTGATCATTTAGAATACAAAGAAACCTCAGCATTTTTTGACCTTTTAACACATTTAAAAAAAGCTCATGACAAATTTTTTTCAAAAGACAAGGCAAAAAACTCTATAAAGCTTAAATCGTTTGATGATGAAATTTCTAAACTGTACAAATGTATGAAAAATCAACCCAACATTGACACAGTGGAACAAATACAGAAACTTGTATCAAGTCAACAGGAATATTTTAAGTCTCTTGTGTATTCACAAGCAGAGTTTAAATATTTTCGGAGGCTGCAATATGATGGAGGATACAACAACATGACTTTTAGGCACATACCAAACTTTAAAAAAAACGTCTTATAAAATCAATACAAATGGAGAAACAGTAACATCTCCCCAAAAGTTGGCTGATTTGTTTGCTAACCAACATGCTAAAATTATAAGCCCTGAGTGTGTTCCAAAGTCAACATTGAATAACTTGCTCAATGATTATGATCTTAACATGGAAAAAATTTTTCCTAGAATTAAAAATCTCACTAGTCCATATTCAACTACAAAACAATTCAGGGAGATTATTAATTCTATGAAAAACACAAGTGCGCCAGGAATTTCATCACAACCAAAAGCACTTTTTCTTTTTCTCTTAGATTTATTGCCAACTTTCTTTACTAAAGCATTAAACAAATTATATGATATAGACATTGACAACAGTCCCTTTAGATGGATAAAAGACAGAAATGTCATTTTCATTCCCAAAAAAAACTTTGATCTGACTTTAATTGAACACTTTCGCGCAATAGTACTGTTAGAGATTGTTTACAAAATATTATCTAAAGCCTTAAATAGAAAACTTACGTCATATTTGGACAGAATCGTCCACAGTGGTCAATTTGCCTATGTACCCACAAGATTAATGTCTAATGCAAGTATTAATTTAACTGCCGAAATCAATCACATGGAAAAAGCCCAATCTAATTGCCAAATAATATCATTTGATTTTTCTAAAGCCTTCGACATGGTTTTGGAAGAGGTTTTTAATGTCATTTTATCCTTCATATTCCCTGAAGGCAATTTTGCTCATTGTTTTATTAATTTTACTAATAGGGGTAGATTCAGAGTTGCTGTTAATGGATATTTCTCTAAATGGTTTAAAATTAAAAGGGGCTCGTCACAAGGAGACTCGCCTTCTGGTTCAAAGTTCATTATTGTCAACCATATTTTTATTGCATGCTTAGAAAGTACTAAGATTAAACATATTTATTATAAAATAGGACCCACCCCTGTTAGACCAAAAAGTTTTGCTGATGACACTATTATAAGCACCATTTTAAAAGAAAACAAGGACGTGTTGGAACTTATAAACCTTCTGTCCAAATTAGAAAATAGTATAGGACTGCAAATAAATTTTGACAAAACAAAAATCTTAGTTCAAGGTTCATATCCAAGTGAATTATCAAAATTAGGCCAAATCGTGGAATGCTTTAAACATTTAGGGATATATATTTCCTTTAATCAAACACTAGCTAAAGAAATGACATATAATGAACTTTGTTATAAATTAGAAAAGAAAGCTAAAAGGTTTCCCCTTAAGCCAGGATACAATCTGCTAAAAAGAAGAAATCTATGCTCTGCCCTACTTTCTTCCTCAGCCTATCACATCTACCGAGTTTACAACCCTGACGAGAAAACCCTGCAAAGATTGCAAAAAATTGTGCTGCAATTCCTATGGTCTCAAAGAAAAGAAGATGGTACCATTACTTCAAGAACAAAAATCGCTCGTCCAAGGATTGAATTAGATCTTAGAAGGGGTGGATTAAATTTATTATTACCAAAAAGCCAATCTTTCTCAATATGGATTAATAGTTTTATGAGTTGTCTTAAGTATGCATCTGACCACCCTGACACAAGTATTGGCTTAATTTTCACACACAAACACATGCCTATTAAGTCATTATTAAAGACTTTTAGTTTTCTTACTCTTACTAAATATCAAAAAACTTTCAAAGAACTTTATCCTTGCAAGGGCGGCGATTATTTCGAAAAAGCTTTAGAATTTTTCTACAACCTTGAACATGATAAATCAACATGTCTTTTTTCACCCATTCTGACATCCAATTTTGCAAATATTACTACACCCTTTACTAAAAATGACAAACACATTCTTTCTAATGCAAAAAAATTCACGATAGCTTCAATTTTAGAATGCAAAAAAATTGGTGCCAAAGCTCTATATCTACCAATTCTTGATCTCAATATACATGAATCAATTCATGATCTAATTCTAATTAACAAGTTACAAAAAGTGGTTGATGCGTTCAAGCCCTGCTTCTCTGCTACTAGTTTCAGCCTGCAAAAATCCAAGCTGTTCCTGAACCCACTTAGTTCATTGTTGGTAAAGAACAAGAAACTCTTTTCTTTTCATTTCAAACAAATGTATAAATCTAAAATTGACATAGAATTACCTTCTATAATGACAAGAAAAAGAGACAAACTGTTCTTTCCTGACAAGGAACTTTTTGAAATTACTATTAAGAAACTTTTTAATTTACCAAATTTATTACATTTCAAAAACTTTTATCTAGAACAATTGAATCGCACACTACCAAGCAAAAATAAACTATTTAAATTCAAATTAGTCGATTCAAATATTTGCAACAAATGTAATACAGAAAGCAATACAGATCATGCATTATTCTTTTGTATATTTCCTTCTTATTTTATTCATAAACTAGCTGTCTTTTTAGATATTAAGTATAATAATGGACAACCTCAATTTATTTTTCTAAAAGAAAGCTTTTACCTATTTAATATGTATTATGATGATTTCTCGTTAAATGTATATACTCAACTATCCAATCTTATTTGAGCTGCAAAAGACAAATCACTCAAATTAAGCAAAGAAGACTGTATTTCAAATTGGAATAAAAACAACCTGCATGCCCATACAATTCTCCTAACCCAATTTTCCTTCAAACTGTTACAAAATGCAGGGCAAGAAACTAATTTTATCTCAGATTTTCTTGAGTTTTTAATAACACAGTGATTCCTGTTTTTTTTCTGATTAATTTCCAGCTACTAAGCTATGTTGATGTAAATAAAAGTCTCGTACTATAATATGTAATTCTGTATGTATATGTCTTTTCTTTATGAAATACATATCTTTAAAACAAACAAAGTTTCGTATAAACATTTAACCAGAATTAGGTCACAGAAATAATTTTGTTATTCTTTTTTGTTATTTGTTATCTCTAAAGAATCTAACTTCATTATTTAATCCTAGAAATATCCAAATCTACTTTTAATTTGATAAATCTTAAGTTTGGCAAAATCTACAATCTCTTGTTTAGAAGCCAACCAGTACATAGGCAAACACCATAGCTGGATCTTTAAAAGCGTAGCCGTGGCTGTAGTCGTGGTCAGAGTTACAGCCACCAACCTAATAGCGATCTTTAAATCATATTAACCACGCGTAATCGTGGCCACAAAAAAAAATGCGATCTTTAAATCATATTGACAACGCGTAGTTGTAATCGTAGCGTGGTTAACCACGCTAAAAGTGACCACAGTCTGTTGGTGTGGCTAAAGCGTTGCTAAAGCCACAAAGACAGCTGCTTTTGATAATTTTAACGTAAAACCATTGAAAACGTAAATTATAATTGTTAAATGAATTTATAAATAATTGTACGAGCATGGAATATTTTATTTTAAAACTATCATAAAAATATTTTAATTGTGGTTTTTATAAATAATAAAATAAAAGTAAATTATAAAAGTTAGGATGTAGTTTATTTATATGATGTATAAAATAACGTACAGGCATGGAATGATTAGTTAATATTGAACCGTCACGTACTAATAAAGTATGCTGCCTGTGTTACATAAAGAGACAGTTTTTAGGAAATTAATATGATAAAACTATAAATATACTTAAATTAAATTAAATTCTTTTGGGGATTTATTGCTGCAATATTATTGATAAGGTTGGAATATGATTACATTTTTTAAATTTTAGTAATCGAATGTATTTCTTTATTTATATTGAATTTATTGGACTCTCCCTTTGTCTTGTGTGTAGTGGCTGTCTGTCCAGCCGTGCTGGGCAATTGGCCAGGCGTGCAATGTCGTGCTGTGCCGTGCCCCGGCACGATATAGGCCATACCAGCCGTAGTACCAACTACATTGGATCATGCCCTTAATAATATGTAAATATTACAAACATTTAAAATGTGTTATTAAAATAGTAATTTTGTATAAAATATAATTTCATTTCTTTGATGAAAATAATTAATTTTAGGTGGGCCATAAAAGATTTTAGATATCCATATTTCTAGGATAGCCGGCATTGCATTGCTGTAAAATCATTTAAAAATCCATGTTTTATTAGCAGCACTGTGGCGACGACTACAGCTACAGCTACAACCACAGCTACGCCTACGACAACGACTACAACTACAACTACAGCCATGACTACGGCCACGGCTACAGCCACGCCAACGGCTACACATTTAAAGATCCAGCTCATCTAAAAATTAAACAATAGTTATTAATTACTTTGACCTGTAAAAATGTTATTACATAAGGATGACAACATTCATAAAAGTGAAGCTCTCAAACGGAAGGACAAACGAACATTTGTAGAGTGTCAGAACTGAATTAGCAGAATATAAATGTTTAAGTCTAAACAAAATATTGTGAGCTAAATTTGTTCCAAACTGCTTAAATACAGAATACTGTTTAAGTACATACTAAAATTTTTAGGACTAGATTAAAGAGATGCTTTGCTTATAAAATTGTACCTTGTTGTAATAGGAATCAGTATTTCAAAAATCAAAGAATTGACTGATTACATCATACAAAAATATTATGTCATAAAAGTAAAAAGAAACAGCATGTTTTAAATTGACGTATCGACTTTCTTGTACGCTTCCTAAATTGTTCCTAATTGGTATAGAAATCACCATGCAAAGTTTTAAATCGATAGGACATTTCTAATATGTTTAAATTAACAAAAATAGATAACTGTCCCGGACAGAGGGACAGACCGAGCCTAATTATAGAAAAGCTTCGCTTTAAATTAAAAGACCCCTCTGAAGAAAAAATGCAGGAAATATTTTGAAAACCTACCTAATAAAATCTACCATGAGACTATCAAAGTATCCACTGCTAAAACCTGCTTCAAACCAAGCCAACCATGTTGAAACAACTATGACAAATACCACAGCCACAGAGCCAAGATGATTTTCTGGCTGAGGTGTGCTTTCATTATCGGCGTTCGGTATTTCATCATTGGATGAGGGCAAATTTACTGGAGATATTCTATTGCTTGGTTTTAGACAACCACATTTACCAAGTTTAAATTTCTTTAATTCTCTGAATGATAAGTTCTAATACTACACCAATTATGTTGAAAGAAGCCACCAGATGTCTTTGGGCAAAGTGAAAATTCTCCTTGTATGTTGTTCTTCCAAGTTGATGCAACATGTACATTAACTCCCTCTCATAGCACAATGAATTTTGCATGGCAGTGGTAAGAAATATTGTGCCAGATGACACTGTTACTATTGACAAGTTGATTGGTATAGTCCACACCTCATAATTTAAACTCAATATCAGAAGTGGGCAGATTTCAAACAATAATCTGAACATCTGAAGATGAACTGCAGCAGTTACTACCAAAGCTCTTGGGTAGAGGAATGTCAGCATCGGACAATGAATTGTGCTCGCAACATCAAAGTTTTCAACTACATCTGATTGAAAGGAATCAATAGTAATTGTATAATTAGTTATATGTTCCTCATCATGTATTTGTGTCACATTATCTTCAACATCTTCCAAGATGAAATTACCAGAGATGAGTGATACATATGATAATGAAGCATATACCATATGCCAAGCAATGACAGATTGAACTGTAACTGTAAGAACAGAATACATGGTCTCTGGCATACTGCTGTAATAGCTGTAAGTAAGAGATGCACATGACAAACTTGGTATCATGATTACTGTGTATGCTAACATCCTTAATCCTGCTGGCACTAGTGGAATGTTAACTACACTGAACACTAACAGGCAAACTGTAAGAACTACGTACTTTAAATCCATAACTTTTTTTTGTTATTTTCGGTTGAAAAATTCTCTCTAAACTAAATCATATCTCAGTATTGATATTTAATTTATGTGATATTATTTTATACCTACAGTGTGGACAAAAATTATACATTTGAAATATAAAGTATATTTATTTTTTGTTGTAGTGTGAACAAAAAATATAATTAGGGGTAAATTAATACTAATCCTTATAATAAAGTGACAGTATGTTTGTCTGTTTGTGTGTTTGTATGTTTGTACCGAAGGATCTCGCTAACCGCTGAACCGATCGGGTTCTCCTTATCAGGGTAGCTTCTCATAGGTCCCGGGAAGGTTTATAACTATTTATAACTATACCCCCCCCCCCCAAAAAAAAATCCCCCCCCCCAAATTTTTTTTTACTTTTTCTTTTAAAATCTAAAATAAGAAATTGAATTATTAAATTTGACCCTCTCCTCCTCAAGTGCTCCTAGAGCCCTCTAGGGGGCGTAGCCGCTAGTATGAAATAAGCTACTGATAGTTACAAGCTATGTTTGTTTAGTTTAAAATAATGTTCACAGAATCAATTCGTTAGAAGTTGTAACCTACTGGAAAAAAAACATAAAAAGTAACATGATGTCTATGTTTTTGTTGCTAAAGATCTCGCTAACCAATGGACCTATTTGGTTCTCCTTCAAAGCAAATCATCTGACAGGTCAAGGGAAGGTTGATAAATATTTTAGGAATGGGTACCATCACCAACCCAAGAGAAAATGCCGCTAGAAAATAACTTACCCATTCTCCCCCCAAATAGAAAGCGTTTTTCTTTTAAATACTAAATTTACAGTCCAGGGTCGACTAACCCCTCCCCATATGTCATCGTAGACATCTGCGGGCATAGATGTTAATTATAACAAGGATGACAACATCCATATGAGCGAAGCACTGAAACGGTAGGAAAACGGACATTAACACTTGTATAGTGTCAGAACTGAATAATCATAATATAAATGTATAAGAGTCAAAGCAAAATTGTAAGTAAATTTGTTGAAAAACTGCTTGATTCAAGATAATGTTTATGGACATACTTACATTTTTAGGACTTGATTATAGAGTTGCTTCGCTTACTACATTATACTTTGTTGTCCCAGGAATCAATATACCAAAAATCAGATCAATCGGATGATTAGATCACATAAAATTTAGTTGTTAAAAAAGTAAAAAAATCAACATGTTTAAAAAGGACGTACGGACATTTTGGTGATGATATGGAGTTGCTACGCTTTCTAACTCGTACCTAACTATTAAAGGAATCACCATGCAAAATTTGAAATCGGTAGGACAACTCTAACATACCTAAATTAACGAAAAAAGCTATCCGTTACGGACGTACGGACGGACGGACGTACGGACGGACCGACCCTAATTATAGAAAAGCTTCGCTTTTAAAAATAGTGTCCATTGGTTCATCCATGATTTCTTTGTGATTCTCTACGTATAGATGTTGTCATCCTTTTTAATAGTGAAGCTACTCTATAATTCACTTTGTCTGTCCATTCGTCAGTCTGTAATGCTATAGGGTAAACGTGATTTTCTCGGCTCCTATAAAAGATAGACAGCTGAAATTTTTAGTGAAGATTCCTATGACATCTAATCTATACATTATTTTGTCCATCTGTCTATTAATTTGAGACTAGATTTTCACGTCTTTCTTATTAGCTTAATGCTTTAAAACACCATTAGGTATACATTTTTAAAAGGTGATTTATTTTAGTTTGATGTCTGTTTTTTATGACACTGCTCTGTAGTTAATTTTTTTTTCCGGATGTCCATAACAAAATTGTGAGCTTTGCTACTTATAGATGTTGTCATCCTTATAAAATACATTTTTTTTCATAAAATAGAAGTTATTATTAATTATTATAAAAAGATCAGATCTATAGAAAGAAATTTAAAATACTACTTTAAGAGTCGCACTGTATTACATTGGACTTTTCTTTGAATTCGTATAAAATATAGATTTTTAAACCTGATTAAAAGCTAAATGTTTTTAAAAGCGAAGCTTTTCTATAATTAGGGTCGGCTTTTTTCGTTAATTTAAGCATATTAGAATTGTCCTATCGAATATAAACTTTGCATGGTGATTCCTTTAGTAGTTAGGTACGATTTAGAGAGCGTAGCAACTCTATAATCATTACCAAAATGTCCCACGTCCATTTAAAAATGTTGATTATTTTACTTTTTTAACAAAAATTTTTTATGTGATCTAATTTTACGATTGATCAGATTTTTTGTATACTGATTTCTGGGAAAACAAAGTACAATATTATAAACGAAGCAACTCTATAAATAATTCCTAAAAATGTAAGTATGTCCATACACATTATTCTGTATCAAGCAGTTTTTAACAAATTTACTTACAAATTTGCTTCGACTCTTATACATTTATATTCTGATTATTCAGTTCTGACACTATATAAGTGTTCATGTCCGTTTGTCCTACCGTTTCAGTGCTTCGCTTTTATGAATGTTGTCATCCTTGTGTTTTTTTTTTTAGAAAATATGCTTTTCATATATTTTCCTAGAAAAACCGGCGTTATCCTCTTCAAATTTTTTTTTCTCAATTTTTTTCAATTTTGTACCCCCCGACTACCGACGAACAACTATTTTAGGTTAGGTTAGGTCTTAGGCTAGGGAGCCGAGCGCTGCGGCTAGGCAGGCAAGGGGGCCGAGCGCTGCGGCTAGGCAGGCTAGGGAGCCGAGCGCTGTGGCCAGAGTTCATAGAATAGAATAGAATTTCTAAGAGGATAATACCGAAAAACCATATTAGTCACTTCTATTTATAGAAAAGTTGGATCATGGAAAGAAAACGAAGTAGCGGGTTTTGTTGTATTTTCACAGTAGCTTTTGATAAGTTAAATTAGGTTAGGTAAATGTTAATCCAAAAATTTTATCAACAATACTTTATATCATAGTAGCGGCTTTATCCCCAGCATTTAAGGGACCTATATTTGAAGAAAGTGGAGAAATAAAAAAAAAAAACCACCCAAGGACTATCTATAATACAAAGTAGAACGATGTTTGTCTGTCTGACTGTCCGTCTGGAGCCTAAGATCTTGGTAACCGCTGAACCGAATGGGCTCTACTCTTCAGGGAATATACCTACTGGTGGTTTTAAGCTATTTTCTTGGGGGGTGGGACATCCCAACAACAACCCCAAAAACTAAAAAAACAACCCCCCCAAAAAATTTATTTACATTTTTTGTAAAATCTCAGTAAGGAGAGTTGACTTCCCATTACTTCATAGTGCGAAGCCCCTAAAGGCTAGGGGCGAAGCAAATAGTTATAATAGAAAGGAAAAACAATATTTAAACCTTTAAGATAATTTTCTCGTATTCATTCGAATCCAGTGGATAGGAACCGGTTCTCATCCATACGAAAAAACTATGTCTAGCATCGTATTATAAACGGCTTTCTACGAATATAAAAATGTTCAATCATAAGATTAAAACCAGTTTTTTTAGCCCGTGCCTTCGTTTAGCCCGCGGAAAGCCGTTTATAATACGATGAAATAAATAACAATTATTAGATTTTTATTGGAGGCAGTGATTAATATTAATCTACACAATGGGTAATTTAAATTTGTTTACCATGATTGGGTATATAAATCAATATAACATTGTCTTATCCCTAAAGATCCCTGGAGAAACCTAACCTTGAAATGAGAATTGATTTTAGATAAAAGATGAAGCATATTAAGTTGCCTATACATCACTAATGTCTTATACAGGGATAAAGGGGATAACTAAAGTCATAAAACCAGGAACTTTATAAATATTTATGCTATTGGGGTGGGCTCTAACCCTAACTTAAATAAACCTAAAAAAAGAAGAATCAAAAATACATTTTCTACGTGAAACTAGTTTGTAGTGGTCCAATTGCAATATGAGAGAATTTACTAATTTATTTATTTACTTTACTTTTTGGTTATTGCGCAAAAAATATTTTGACAACCTTTTTCTAAATCCTTGCAATTTCTATCTAACTCGCTGAAAAATTTGCTGAATCTTAGTTTCCGATTGTGTACATAGCACCCTCAGCCTTTCTCAATATTTACTACTAAATAAAAAGGTTCAAACTTCAAAAAAATCAAAATTTTACAAATTAAAATTTTGAATGTACAATATATAAATCGTTTATACATTAAATCGCTTTTCCCTTTGACCGGAGTAGCTGAAAATAGCTTTTGCAATAGTTGAGTTATCTTCTGTACAACTTCGGAGAAGAAATGGTGAATCAATGTTCAGTTGATCCGCTGAAATATATTTGATTTAAAGCCTGTGGGAGGGAAAGGGGATAATAATATTGTAAATTATTTATTCAGTATGGATTCGAAACCGATTAATATCTACTGGATTAGAACTGGTTCTCAGTCCTGCGGAAAAATCATATATAGCATAGTATTTCAGACAATTTCACGGGAATAATAAAATAAAAAAACAATAAAGCTTGTTTTTATCTTATTAATTTTTCATTTTAATATCCGCGGTAAGCTTTCAATGATTTTGTTAATCATAACTAAACAAGGATGACAACATCCATAAAAGCGATGCTTTTAAACTGTATGACGGTCGAACATTAACTCTTGTAGAGTGTCAGAACTGAATTTACAAAATAAAAATATAAAAGTTTTGACAAAATTATACGCATATTTGTTGCAAATATGTTGTTCTTGAAATACAGAATTCTGTTTAAGGACATACTGACATTTTTAGGACTTGATTATAGAGATGCTTCGCTTGTAATCTTTTATCAGTATTCCAAAAATCCAATCAATCGGATGATAACATCACTTAAAAAAATTGTTAATAAAAAGTTAAAAATCAACATGTTTAAAATGGACGTACGTACATTCTGGTAACGATTATAGAGTTGCTACGCTTTCTAAATCGTGCAGGAATCATCATGCAAAGTTTTAAATCGATAGAACACTTCTAATTTGCATAAATTAACGAAAAAGCTCACCATTTCGTAGGGACGGATGTACGGACGGATCGACCCTAATTATAGAAAAGATTCGCTTTTAATAAAGATGTGAGAATAAGTTTTTTGTCCATTGTCCCTTTATCCCTGTTGATATATATCAGTTGTAATATATGATAGATGTCACCTCAAACAAAGCAAATCTCTACACAAAATAATGTGTTTACCAGGAAAGGAGGGGACATAAGTTTTAAATTTTTCTTTTGGGTACTGCAATTGAATTTTAAATGGTGGGTTCCAAATTAGCAGTATCTAAACTATAATTATAAATTTCTAATCCATATTGTCTTATTTCTTTCTTTCTGTAGCCCAGGTCCTTCTAACCGTGATCATCAACATCTGTTGCCAGATTTAGGAATCTGGCAGTTTTGACAGGGTTTTTCCATAGATCTTTAACTGTGAGGCTGGTCGGGTTTTGTTGACAGTTGAATAAATGCGACGTAGTGTGAGAACTGTCACAGTTGGGGCATTTATCCACTATGGAACCAGTCTTATCTATACGGGCCTTGTAACTGTTTAGATAAGTGCTGTATCCAGATCTCAGCTGTGCCAGAGTAGATCTGGTTGTTCTGGGCAGGGAGAGCTCCGTTCTGTTTATCTCTGGAGGACGGGCATTTAGGACCTTGTTGGTGGTGTTGTTGATGACATTTTTCACAGTTTTGGTGTGAATCTGCTTCAACTTGGATTTGTAGTCCTCCTCTGGCAGGTTGGGTCTGGAGATACTCCTTATTTCGTTGCCAAATTTGGACTTCAAGGTCTGTTTCATCTGCCTGGCTGGGGGTGGGGAAATCAGGTCCACTCTATTAGGGTGTCCCGATTTTTGAGTTGCGAGTAGAAATTGCTTGCTCAACATTTCACAATGCTGGCGCACCTGCATAACCTTTGTCTCTGAGTGTAGGTGGTCAGAATCAGACATGGTGTGACAGCCAGTGGCCACTCTGAGGGCTGTGTTCTGGGCTGTCTGGAGGTCTTCCCAGGAGGTTTTGCTGAGGGCTGGTGTCCAGATTGGGCAACAGTAGTTGAGCAAGGATTGACCTGTTGCCTTGTAGGTGTTAACAATGACTTCCTTGTCCTTTCCCCAAGAAGTTCCAGTGAGAGCTTTAAGGATGTTATTCCTGGAATGGATATTGGATTTCAGGTTCTTGGTGTGTTCCCTGAAGGAAAGGAGGCCATCGAAAGTGATCCCAAGGATTTTTGGTTTTTTCACTGTGGGAGCTTTCTCTCCAGCTATTTCAACCCCAAGTTCCATACTTACTTCATTGGAGAATGTAGTAAAAACTGTGGCAGATGATTTTGATGGAGAGATGAACAAATTACGGCTTTTGAACCAGGTGTCCAGGACCGAGAGGTAAGAGTTTATCTCTTTGACAATTGGTTCAATTACCGGGCCAGAGTTGAGAATGTTGCCGTCGTCCGCGTATGTGACGAGTTTGATGTCTCCCGGGGGTTGCGGCATGGAGGCCATGTAAAGGTTAAACAGGACTGGAGACAGGACGCCACCTTGTGGGACACCCTGTTTTACCTTCCTATATTTGCATTTAGAATTTCTAAATACAACATAGGTCTGCCTGCCTCTTAGGTATGCACATAGAAATTTCTTGATGTAGTCATTAAGATGGAGTTGATTGATATCATCAAGGAGGAGCTGGTGATCTACTGTGTCAAATGCCTTGGACAGGTCTATGGCAACTGACACGGTTCTATGTGATGGTTTCTTTCTGTTTAAACCTTTATGTACGTGGTCTATGATTGAAAATAGAGCAGTACATGTGGATCTACCTTTCCTGAAACCGTGTTGGTGGTCAGCAAGTTGGACGGCCTCCGTGACATGGGGGAGGAGTAGAGCTTCGAGAATCTTGATGGCAGGTGACAGTAATGAGACTGGTCTGTAGCTCGGTCCGAGGTTGGATTGCTTGCCTGGTTTCAGTAAAGGTATGATCTTGGCCGTCTTCCAGATGCTTGGGATGATCGATTGCTTCATGCAGTTGTTAAAAATCTCTGTGAGAAACCTGATGCCGTTGGGTCCAAGATGTTTTAAGGTAACAGGTGACAGATCATCCGGGCCAAGAGCTTTTGAGTTCTTGGCTTTCTTGATTGCAGCTAACGTTTGCTCTGGTGTGAAAATAATCTGTTGATGTTTAGATTTTTTCTTCAAGGATCTTAGTGTACGGCGCAGAGCTTGGTTAGGTTTCTTCTTGCATTCTGGAGTGTATTGCCTGTTGAATTAGTCAGCAATTTTCCTGGCGTGAGAGTAAGTTTTGTCATTAAAGCTAATACCTTGGTTGTCTGGTTGATGTGGTTGGTTTCCAAGACTCTTGATGGTTTTCCAGAGTTTCTTGGAACCAGGCTGACAGGTGGCAAGGTGTTCAGTCCACTTCTTCTTTCGATGTTCGTTGATTGTTTTAGTGATTTGTTTGTTCAAATCTTGCAATCTGTTGTCAGCTGGATTAGCTTTTTTGATGTCGTCACGCTGGTTAATAAGTCTAGCAGCTTCTGTTGGGAGAGCATTGAAGGTCTGAGGGATTCTGCCTGCTGGAATGAACTTCTTTGATGCTTTTTGAAGGGTTTTACGGAAAAATTTTTCTGCTTTGTGGACATCACTGACTGGTCTGGCGTTGGTAAAAATATTTTCAGTGAAGGAAGTGAATTTTGGCCAGTCAGCTTTGGAAAAATTTATGTAGGTTTGGTGTTTTGTGTTGGATTTAGAAAGTTCAGCTGTCAGACTTATAGTGATGGGCAGGTGGTCGGAGCTCATCTTATTTTCTACTGTCCAATTCGTTACAGGTATGAGGTTTGACGAGGCTATGCTTACGTCAGGAGCTGTGGATGCTGTGCTGGTAACTCTGGTAGGCATGTCAAGGTTAATGATGGCGCAGTCTTGATTGGCTACAGCATCGGCTAGTTCTTCACCTCTTGTGTCGTTGGTGGCATCTGAATGCCAAAGGATGTTGTGGGCATTAACGTCTCCTAAAATGTAGTAGGAGTCACCGAGACCTGTGAAAAGGTCATTGAGAGGGGGAACATAACCAGTTGTACAGCTGCTCTGTGGTGGTATGTACACATTTCTGATGTAGAGTGGCGAGTCCTTGCTAGGTATAGAGATGGTCAAGGATTCCAAGTGTGGATCCTGTGCAAGTCTTGCTGGAGTTTTTTCGAGATTGAAGCTAACTTCCTTATGAATAAGAAAAGCTAGCCCTCCTCCCTTGTCTTTGCCGCGGTCTTGTCTCACAAATGTGTAGTTTGGTGTTTTCTTTTCTTTAGAAAGACGTGTAAGCTTAGTCTCTTGTATTGCAGCGATGAGGGTCTTGTTCTTCTCCATGTAGTGAAGAAGTTCATCTAGTTTACTCTGGATGCCATTTATATTCCATTGCAATACTTTAGTGTTGTAACCTCTGTTGGGGAGAAGGTTCGCTGTGGGGCGGGGGTTGGGTGGGGGTGGGGGGGAAGAAGGGGGGTTACGTTTACTGGGGGGAGCTTTGAAATGTTTGGGGGAAGATTTAGGGGGTGAAGATATGGGGGGAGAAGATTTAGGGGGTGAAAATTTGGGGGGAAGGGGGGAACCTTTGCAGCATGGTCCAGTCCAGGTTTTTAGTTTTCTCCGTTCGTTGGATGATTTAAGGCCGGAGCATTTGACATGGAGCCATTTGAAGCAGATGGAACATTCTACTGATACTGGTGAAAGCTGTTTGTTGCAGAGTGCGCAGAACCATTTAGGGCCTGGGTTTTGTTCAATTCCAGCTCTGATTAGTAAAAGCCAAATAAGACAGGCTGGTGTCGTCTTATTCTTTGTCAACCATATTAAAAACACTGTTCAGCTGAGGAATGTGCCTCATTGTCGGATTTAATGAAAAACCACTGTTGATGTTGATGATCTCTCCTGAAGGGTGGGAGATTGTGTGTGTTGGTTCTTGGCTCTGCTGCTGCTGCTGATGGTGTTGCTGCTGTAGTAGAGGTGGATGCACGGCGTAGACATGACCAACATAGCACCCATATTGTCTTATCCCTTTAGATCCCGGACAGAAACTATTGTTTTTACCTTCTGAAGTAATCTTTAACAAAGATATTTACAAATTAAAGTCATATATAGTCACAAAAGGAAAACTAATTATAAACAAGGATGACAACATCCATAAATGCATATGTCTATACAAAATTGTTAGTAAATTTGTTGCAAAACTGAGTAAATATATGTTACTGTTTAAGGACATACTGACGTTTTTAGGACTTGATTATAGAGATGCTTCGAATATAATATTGTACCTTGTTGTAATAGGAATCAGTATTCCAAAAATCCAAAACTATTACAGAAATCAGCATGCAAAGTTTGAAATCGATAGGATAATTCTAACATGCCTAAATTAATGAAAAGAGCTAACCGTGACGGATTGACGGACCGACCCTAATTTTAAAAACAAGAATGAGACAATCCTATTAGATATAGTTGTTTATGTTTGTTTGAAGCTTAAGATTTAAATAACTGATAAACTGATTGAGTTCTCCTCTTACATAGGTCTTGTGATTTTGTAAGGCTATTTATTGTTTTAGATTTAAAGCTGAGTACTAATGGTTTTAGGCTATTTTTTCTTAACCCTTTGAATACAGAGCCCATATTGCTCTTTTAACATAATAAGTTTTTAAAAATAAAAAAAAAACTTTTGCTTATTGAATTTTGTTTAATCTTCCAGCTAGGAATTAGCGCTTAAAATTACTGCACTGCTTAAAGAAAATATGTCAAAATAAAGATAACAACATTTATAAAAGCGGAGCTCTAATACTGGACGGTAGGACAAACGAACATTAATACTTGCAGAACTGATATCATTGTAGTCTAAAGTTTTTATGAGGGATGGGAGTTGCTTTAATACCCCTGTCGTGCGCGAACCCTGTGGGGCTACCCAGTACCCAATAAAACCTAACCTTAATTGAACTAAAGTATATTAAACAAACAACAATGCCTGCCTTGTTTTTCATCCTATCCTATTATATAAAGTAGTAAGCTTTTTTTGTCTGCTGAACAGCTGAACCGATATGGTTCTCCTTCACAGTGAAGTTTCCAATAGGTCCAGGAAAGGTTTTTAAATACTTTGGGGGATGGTATCATCACCATCCCAGTAAAAAAATGACGCTCCCCAATTCTCCTAAAACTCAAATCGAAAATTTGGGTGTGGAAAGTCGACTTTACCCCATCTTACCTAAAGTGCCCCTAGAGGCTTCTAAGGATGCAGATAAATCTTAAAATAGGGGGTAAATTTCTTTTGGAATGCCCTCCCCACTTAATAATACTTTCCTGGGGCTTATATACATAGCTTCCTTGTCATGTTAGCGAATTAATATGATAGCGGATATACCTAAATACGCACAGACAGACAGGTACCTCGACATCCCGTTACTTTAATACGTACTAGTTGTCTTGCCCCTTGCCTATAATATAGGGAAAGGTAGAGAAGGGCCGAAAAATAGCCTAAAACAACCTTAAGATATTTGGAAAGCTTCCCTAACAAGTACAATCCCATTCGGTACAGTATTTTCCGAGATCTTTAGCTCAGGACAAAAAACCTTATTGATTCATATAATATGATTTATTGTTACTTTTTTTTATAATTGTGCTTATATATTTTTTGAAGTGCTCTGCGTTTATGAACGTTTTTGTTTTTGTTTAAATAAATTATTGTCTGTATTTTCTTTCCCTCCAAAACTGACATCCTTCCCCTAATCTTTATCAAACAACCACTCTCTCTCGGCCTCAAAGGGGAAAACTTAATTCCAAGATTTTAGTTTTAAAATAATCCGTTAGTCTAGCAATATTTTAAGCTTACAATATTTTATTACATAAATTGACATATAACATATCATGAAATGCAAAAATTTAAACAATTTAATTAAAATTTATTTCAATTAAGAAATTTCTTTGGATAGAATTAATAAAAAAAACTGAGTACACTACGTAGAATTTTCTTTTATTATAGATAGTGAAATATCATCATTTAACATAATGAATAAACATAATTAAACAATACCTATAACATATATATTTAGTTAATTTTTCAATGTGTATGTTGTATTCAAGTCTCTAAGAATATATTTAATAATGTTTATGTTGCGTTCAAGTCTATGTTTATGTTTATGTTTACACTAAAATAGTAAGATAATATGTGATTTCTTTTGGGAAATATTTTTAAACCTTCCAGGACCTAGGAGAACTGTGAAAGTTCAGCGGTTAGCGAGATCCTTCAAATAAACAAATAGACAGAAATACACCCTGCTACTTATTATAAGGATTGTTACTATTCCATTATTTATATTTTTGTTGTGAACTGCGATAATGAACGTTTTTGTTTAAAATAAATTATTGTCTATTTCTTGTTTTACCTTCCATAACAGTATCTCCTCCTCCTTTATCTCTCCATCTATAACTCTTCCCCTTCCCCCCAATCTTCATATTCCAACCACTTTCTCTCCGTCCATCGAACTAAAAAGTTACATCGAAGATTTTAGTTTAAAAACAATCCGCTAGTCTAGCAATTTCTCAAGATTATTATAGTTTATTACATGAGTTTACGTAAATTATGTAATAATGAACAAAAATTCAAATACTTTGTTTTAAATTGATATTAATTAAGAAATTTTATTTTGATAGAAATAATAAACTAAACTGAGTACAATACAGAACATTTTTTTTACAATAATAAATGAAATATCATGTAGTGCACACAGTAGGATTATAAAAGCAAAACTATAATAACTATTGAGGGACTTGCTTATGTCATCTCTAAGTTGACATAGAAATCAAAATTAGAGTGACAATATCCAAAAGTAGCGAAGCTGCAAAATTATGGATATACATCTTGAAAAACGGAGCCATAAAGTGTGTCTTGAAAAAACTTAAATAATATAAAATAGGAAAATGTCAATTTGACAATTGTATCATACAAAAAATTTTGTCAAATAAGTTAAAAATCATCATGTTTAACTGGACATATGGACTTCCTGGCAAAGATTATAGAGTTGGTACGATTTCTGATACATACCTAACTGCTATAGGAATCATTATGCAAAGTTAGAAATCTCTAGTACATTTCATACATGCCTAAATTAATGATTTATTAAGTTGAGTGTTCAAACGTTTCAACACTAATTTTATTCTACAAAAGGGGTAATTTTTTGTATCATAATTGGGGATATACATCAATTTATCTGCCATTGTCTTATCCCTGGTTTATTATACCTTTATTCAACAAATACATCTCCCCTCCCCCCCATTCTACTCTATTCTTTATTTCCCCGACAAAAGTATTTTTTTATTTTAGTTTAAAAATTAACCGCTAGTCTGTACAATTTTACAAAATGGAATTGATTTCAAAGTTATATGTTAGATAAATCTTAATAAAACATTAAAATGTTTGTCTTTATTATCAAAATTTGTTTTTATAAAATTTTTGTAATTTATGTACAGGTTTTTAGTTTAAAGGTGTCCTTTAAAATTAAATCCGACATTCATATCGGCAGGCACAGCTACTAACCATCCTTCTACAAATGGGAACCCATAGGGAATCGTTGTCTGTGTTTGATAAACCTAAACAGGTATACAGAATTGTTGGAGTTATAAATAGTAACCTTGGTAGATAATTCCTCTACAATAATATAGCGCAGCTAGTTTGTAATTGATTCTCGGATCCGTAGGTCCATTTTAAACATGTGTAGTCATTCTATGTTTGTTTTTTCTTTCGATCTGTTGGGTTTCGCTTTTAAGGACCTTCAACGATGCTGCGCAAAATGGTACAAAAAAATTGACGTCATATGATAAAATAACCAATGAGAGGCGAGTATATATTTTACCATTGGTCAATTACAATGTATACTGGCCTCTCATTGGACAACTTTATAGTATGACGTCATTTTTTTGGTACCATTTTGCGCAGCATCACCTTCAACTGCTGGACCATTAGAGTAAAACACTAGAAGGAGAAAGGGTTAAATAACTGTATTACTGTAAGGGTTTAATAACTATTGCAATGACCTTGTGCCGATTCCCAATTGGGTCTTTGAAAATGAAACATTTGTGTCGAGAATATCAACACAGTCAAGTAACAGAAAACATTTTGCTACCAAACGAAAAGGGTAATTGAAAAAAAGGAGGGGGGGGGGTAGATATACCACACTTTTCTGGGATCTTGCTGGGTCAAGTATCAACTGTTGGGAATATCAAAGGATGACTCCATGCAAAATTTGAGCCGGATCCGGCCAAAACCGGCCGTGAATTTTATGAAAAACCGGTTTTTTCCGGTTTTTAGGGGGTATCTGTAAATCGATTCAGCTGGAGCAAAACCGGTTAGAGGTACAAAAAATTTTACTTCACATGAAATTTAGCCAATGCAATTGCCTACAAAATTGTACTTCATCATAAACTTGATTGGACAACTCTTTCCCCTCCTAAATGTTCATTAAAACCTCGGAAACGGCAAAAATCGCCAAAAATCACGCCTTCGGCGGCAAATAACGGCTAAACGGTCAGCCGGAGGCGAATGAAACATAAATAAAGAAATGTCTGCCTCAAAAAGTTGTTCAACATCACAGAGATGCTTGAAGTCTCTAAAACGACTCCTTCCCCTCCTTTAAGGGGAAAAACTGAAAAAACGTGATTTTCAAAAGTATGCCCACTTCGTGGGTGTGGGGGGCACTGAACCCGTCACCCCAGGGTCACCAAATATAAAGTCTAGGCGGCCCACAATGCTGAATTTTCACCAAGTGAAAGTCTTGTGTCATTATCTCTTATGAGAAAAAAGTTATTAATTAATTAAAATTTCAAATTTTAGGCCATTTTTTGCGGTTTTTGGGCCGTCATGCCCAAACGGTTTGAGATAATCTCACGGGACCTTTTGCCCAACCTAAGTCCGGTTATTTGTGAGGTCTAGGAAAAAAAACAGACTTACGCAAAAGATTATAATTATAATCTTTACACAGAAAAATGGCACGAGGTGAGGGTTTGAGGGGGCAAAATGAGCCGACCAGCGATTTTTGACGGCACGCAGCGACGTCGTGCTTTATCAAATCCGGGATTTTTTTTTCTTAGACCTTACAAATAACCAGGCTTAGGTCGGGCAAAAGGTCCCGTGAGATTATCTCAAACCGTTTGGGCGTGGCGGGCCGAAAACAGCAAAAAATGGCCTAAAAATTGACCAGCCTGTCATTTCATCTAAGAAATCCATCAAAAAATCACAATTTGAAATTTTAATTAATTAATAACTTTTTTCTCATAAGAGATAATGACACAAGAGGGATAATCCTAGTTTAGGAGTGGACATACCCGGTATCATGAAAATTAAACCCCCCCCCGGGGGTATGCATCTATTTTGACACCCGGTGTGTATCAAAATGGATACCCCCCGTATGCGTCATTTTAGACCCCCGGTATATGTCAAAATGGACACCCCCCTATATATCAATATGTAGGGGGGTGTCCGTTTAGACATATACCGGGTGTCAAAACCAACACATACAGGGGGGGGGGGTCAAGTCTATTGAGGTCATTCCTCGCGCGAATTTCCTCTAGACTAATAATCATCTTTGACCTCAATTTTATTTCAAATAGGGGAAAGGGTAGGTTGGGAGTGGTTAATACCTTGTTAAGGACTAGATAGAAGTAGCAGGAGGCTCTGATCACATATAAAAGATGATTAAAATGATAAAAGTATAGGATAAAATAGTTTGGCCTTTGTTTATAAGTGTTTGTTATGTGTTTTTTAATGCCTGTATGGTCATATTGTAATTTGGCAAGTCTAAGTTTCCTTAAAACTTGGAGACATCTATGTGTGAATTTTTAAACTAAACAAATATTTTAACTTTTTCTTGATTTTACTCCCAATAGATGTAAGTCCCTAGATAGAGAATTAATACAGACCAATAGGTGAATAAAAAAACGACGGCCTTTTTTGCTGTTTTCAACATTGTTTTAACGTTAAAATCGTCAAATTTAATGCTATTTTTAAGCTAATTTAATAGGTACAGATAAAAACTAGTTTTGAGAGAGTTTATAATGCTGTTTTCTTATTGTTTTTAGTGCCTTTTTTACGAAAGCGATAACTTTTTTCGTATTGCTTCAATATTAATAAAATTTTTTGTGTGTACTAGAAACTACTTAAACTAACTATGTTTAAAATTTCATTGATTTACGATTAAAAACTACCGAGTTAGGGCCATTCAAAGGGGGATCGTGATTTGAGGAGATATTTTTAGTGTCATTTAGTACCTACGGACAAACATCGCATAATTAAAGGATTTTAAAGTTAAAAATCGAGCACAAAGCATAACATAGCGGCGATTTTCATTTGTTTGAGGAATCTACACAAAAATTTTCAGACTCCTATCTTTATTTTATTTGTTTTTTTTGCAAAAAAAAGTTAACGTTAATTTTGTTGAAATTTAATTGATACGAAACGTAAACGTAAATAACCTACGGACAAACATCGCATAATTAAAGGGTTTTAAAGTTAAAAATCGAGCACGAAGCATAAAAGAGCGGCGATTCTAATTTGTTTAAGGAATCTACACAAAACTTTTCAGACTCCTATCTTTATTTTAAATAGTTTTTTTTGAAAGAAAAGTTAACGTTAAAAATGGCTTCGCAACCGATAAATATCCGCTAGATTAGAATCGGTTCTCAGCCATACTGAAATGCATCATATTACAGACAATTTTCTCTCAATTAATAAACCTGTAATGAATAAGGCTAATTATATTAACAGGACTAATTGGTACCCAAACTTTTATAACCATTAGTAACCATTGGACTGTAAGTTATATTTGGTACCCAAAGTTTTATAACCATTAGTAAATTGAACTTTAAATTACATTGGGTACCCAAAGTATTATAACAATTTGTAAACATTGGACTGTATATTACACTTGGTACCCAAAGTTTTATAAACATTAGTAAACATTTCACTGTAAACTACACCTGGTACCCAAAGTTTTATAACTGATATCTTTACACCTAGTCTCATACAGGACTTACTCTAAATACTGGATTTTAAAGAAATATATAAAAGTTTCCTATAAAAAAGTTAAAAGAATTGTATTTAAACTTGTAAAAAAAAGAAAGGGATAATCCTAGTTTAGGAGTGGACATACCCGGTATCCCCCCCTCCCTATCCTGATTTTTTACATCACCACCCGTCAAAAAAAAGATTTTTGTGCTTCGCTACTTGTTGTCATCCTTGTTTTTAATTTTGTTTATCCAATAAAGATATTTGATAAAGATTGTTTGTTTGTGTGTGTGTTTGTGTGTGAGTGTGCGTGTGTGTGTGTGTCTATGTATGTGTGTATATGATAAAGATTTACTAATGGATCTAAAGGGATAAGACAATGGCCGTTAAATTGATGTTCGTACCCATTGATGAAAGACAAAATTACCCCTTGTGTAGATGAAAATTATTGGGTGAAAAATTTGGATACCCATTAATAATTTAAGAGTACTCAAAGTTTTTTGTTGTTATATAATTTTGGGTACCAGTATAATTTAGAGTCCAAAGTCCGGGATTTAAAACTTTGGACAGTAAATTGATGTACGTACCCATTGATGATAGACAAAAATAATATCTTCTGTAGATGTCAATTATTGGTTGGTTAGTTTAGACACTAATATCAGATACTTAAAAGAATCAACCAATGAAAATTTAACAAGAGTACCCAAAGTTTTTTACTAACCTTGTTATATAATTTTGGGTACCAAAGTCCCGATATTTGATGATTGAATAGTCCTATTGAAATAAAATTATTTTACTTTTATTTAAAGGGATTAGTTAAACCTTATCATAAAGAGGATGTCTGTTTGTTTGTTTGTCTGTCTGTACCAAAGGATCTTGCTGAACCGATCGGGTTCTCCTTAACAGGGCCGCTACTCATAGGTCCCGGGAAGGTTTTTAACTATTTTGGGGGAGAGGCCTCTAGGGGCGTGGCCGCTAGTATAAGAAAAATTGATGTACATCCCTTATAATAATAAACAAAATGATCCCTTTTGGTTGAAATATGTGTTTCATTACTGCTAACCAACCAATTAGAATATAATAAAAAGGACAAAGCCCAATCTGTCCTACTTTTGATTCCTGTGACGTCATAAAAATGAGAGATTATCCACCTCTTTTTAAGGGTTTTCTTTCCCACTTCTCCTCTCATCTCCCTCATTTTTATGACGTCATAGGAATCGAAAGTAGGAAAGATTGGGCTTTGTCTAATAAAAGTTTTTTGAGCACATAAATAAAGGAGTATGTATCTAAAACTTTGGGCACCAGTTTAATTTACAGTCCAATGTCCCCTCCCTCCCTGTTTATGATACGGATATACAAAATCATGATAACCGGTGGACCAATTTGTTTTTTTAAATAAAAGAATTTAGATAATCATTTCTTATTTATATAAAATGTAAGGATTTGTGTATGTCTAGGTGTACCGAAGGATCTTGCTAACCATTGAACCGTTATAGTTCTCATTTACAGTGTAGCTTCTCATAGGTCCTGGGAAGGTTTACAACTATTTTGTGTAAGAGTACCACGCACCACTCTTTAAAAAAAACATTTTATTTTCCAAATTCATCTTTTTAAAACTAAAATTCAAATCAGGGGGGAGGGTCAATTTCCCCATCCATCTCAAGTGCCCTTAGAGGCGAAGTCGCTAGTTTATTATAAATTAAAAAGATAAAGTAAAATCTCTTTTTGGAGGGGGGAGGATATGTGTATTTTTTTATTATGTTATTATGTTATGTTTTGATATGAACCTTCCCAGGACCTATGAGAAGCTACACTGTAAAGGAGAAGGATATCGGTTTAGCGGTTATCAAGATCCTTCGGTACACAAAGACAGATATACACTGATTATGTTACTTTTATATAAAGATTTGTTAATTAAGAAAATACTGTTCATAGTTATTTCTCGTATCGTATTATAAATGGCTTTCCGCGGATATAGAATGTACAATTATAAGATTAAAACTAGTTTTTTTAGCCCCGTGGTGCCGAAGGCACCGGCTAAAAAAACTGGTTTTAACTAAAAAAACTAGTTTTAATCTTATGATTGTACATTTCTATATTCGTAGAAAACTGGATATAATACGATGCTAGACATAGTTTTTTCGTATTGATGAGAACTGGTTCATATCCACCGGATTCGAATGAATACGAGAAAAATCTTTATTGAATAAAAAAACCCAATAGGTCCACTGGTTATCAGTATTATAAACAGGGAGGGAGGGGATATTGGACTGTTAATTATACTAGTGCTTAAAGTTTTAAATACATACTCCCTTATTTTTGTATTCAAAAACTTTTGGTACTTTTATAGAAATTGTTTTTAAACAAGGATGACAACATCCATAAAAGCGAAGCTCTGAAACGGTAGGACAAACGGACATTAACACTTGTATAATGTCAGAACTGAATAATCAGAATGCGAATGTATAAGAGTCAAAGCAAAATTGTTAGTAAATTTGTTGAAAAACTGCTTGATACAGGATAATGATTATGGACATACTGACATTTTTAGGACTTGATTATAGAGTTGCTTTGCTTATAATATTGTACTTTGTTGTTCCAGGAATCAGTATACCAAAAATCAGACCAATCGGATAATTAGGTCACATACAAATTTGTTGTTAAAAATGTAAAAAAATTAACATGTTTAAAATGGATGTACGGACATTCTGGTAATGATTATAGAGTTGCTACGCTTTCTAACTAGTACCTAACTATTACAGGAATCCTCATGCAAAATTTGAAATCGATAGGACAATTCTAACATGCCTAAATTAACGGAAAAAGATATTTAAAAAAGTGAAAAAAATCAACATGTTTAAAATAGGCGTACGGACATTTTGGTAATGATTATAGAGTTGCTACGCTTTCTAAATCATACCTAACTACTCAAGGAATCACCATGCAAAATTTGAAATCAATAGGACAATTCTAACATGTCTAAATTAACGAAAAAGCTTTCCGTGACGGACGGATGGACAGATGGACCGACGGACGGACCGACCCTAATTATAGAAAAGCTTCGCTTTTAAATACTCAAAACCAACCCAAAGCTTCAATGAATTAAAGAAACTAAATTGGTCCGCTGATCCTTGCATAGAAAAAAAGTAGGTATATAAAGGGATAAGACAATGTAAAATAAATTAATGTACATGATTCACAAAATTAACCCTTCTTTAGATTACGATTAGTGGTTTAAACTTTGAAAACTCAACTTAATATAAACCAACCAAACAAAATTCTCTCAGGTCCCCAAAACTCTTTAACATTAACATTAAACATTATTAAAAAAAACTTTGGGGACAAGTGTAATAAACAATCCGTTGTCTCATCTCTCTCTGAGAAAAAGAAAGACAGTTAGACATCCTGTTACTTTAATATAAGAATTTATTGCACCAGTAGAAATAGAGAGAGAGGGACAATTGGCTGTTTATTACACTAGTCCCCAAAGTTTTATAATAACATTTTCCTATGACACCAACAAAATTAAGATAGATGGTCAAACATTTACCCCCCCCCCCCCCCCCGGTATGCATCTATTTTGACACCCTGTATGCATCAATTTGGACACCCCGTATGCTTCAATTTAGACCCGGTATGTATCAATTTGGTCACCCCAATTTTTTTGCTTTATTGCAAATAGCTTGCCTCTTTTGTGTCCATCACATGACAAGGGAAGGAGATGGTCCATTTTATTGAGCAGTCTAATCATCTCATAACTCCATTGAGGATGAAGCCTCAGCTATTCCAGGCCAAATTTCAGGCCCTATATATTAGTAACAAAATCTCCCACTAGGAGTCTCAATTTTTAAATAAAACAAGGCACAAACCTACAAACTTTCATCAATGTTAGGTAAAAAAAATGACATATTCTACACCACACACATATTAGAAAACAATTTTATTATACAATAAAGTCAGTTTAATACAAAACAACATATGGATAGTGGCAGTTGTCTAACTATATACCTCCTTATCAATAGAATATCACCTTATTATTCAACCCTTTCCCCTCTTTGAAATAGAATTGGGGTTAAAGATGAATCTCAGTCCAGAGGAAATTCGCGCGTGGAACGACCTCAATGGACACGAGGATTATAAGGGGGGGGGGGGTATCCATTTTGACACTTACCGGGTGTCCAAATTGTTGCATACTAGGGGGGGGGGGGGGGGCTATATGTTTGACCCTTTATCTTTATACCCCGTATCTTTAATTTTAAACCCTGTATGCTTTTATTTTGACCCACTATCCATTGTTCATTACCCATTTGACTGTTTAAGCAAAAAAGTTGAGGTGACCAAATTAATATATACCGGGTCAAAATTGATGCATACCGGGGGGGGGGGGGGGTGTATGTTTGACCCTTTATCTTTTTACCCCCTATCTTTAATTTTGTACCCTGTATGCTTTATTTTTGACCCATTATATATTGTTCATTACCCATTTGTCTGTTTTAAGCAAAAAAAATTGGGGTGACCAAATTAATATATACCGGGTCAAAATTGATGCATACCGGGTGTCAAAATAGATGCATACCCCCGGGGGGGGGGTTTAATTTTCATGATACCGGGTATCTCCACTCCTAAACTAGGATGCTGCCGACACAAGACTTTCACTTGGTGAAAATTCAGCATTGTGGGCCGCCTAGACTTTATATTTGGTGACCCTGGGGTGACGGGTTCAGTGCCCCCCACACCCACGAAGTGGGCATACTTTTGAAAATCACGTTTTTTCAGTTTTTCCCCTTAAAGGAGGGGAAGGAGTCGTTTTAGAGACTTCAAGCATCTCTGTGATGTTGAACAACTTTTTGAGGCAAACATTTCTTTATTTATGTTTCATTCGTCTCCGGCTGACCGTTTAGCCGTTATTTGCCGCCGAAGGCGTGATTTTTGGCGATTTTTGCCGTTTCCGAGGTTTTAATGAACATTTAGGAGGGGAAAGAGTTGTCCAATCAAGTTTATGATGAAGTACAATTTTGTAGGCAATTGCATTGGCTAAATTTCATGTGAAGTAAAATTTTTTGTACCTCTAACCGGTTTTGCTCCAGCTGAATCGATTTACAGATACCCCCTAAAAACCGGAAAAAACCGGTTTTTCATAAAATTCACGGCCGGTTTTGACCGGATCCGGCTCAAATTTTGCATGGAGTCATCCTTTGATATTCCCAACAGTTGATACTTGACCCAGCAAGATCCCAGAAAAGTGTGGTATATCTAGGGGGGGGGGGTGTAGTTATCTGTATATACTTCTATACTATAGACCAGTTGCTGGGCCTAAATGGTTCTCCTTAACAGTAGAGCTGTTCATAGGTCTAGGGAAGGTTTATAGCTATTTTGGGGGAGGGGCGTAGACGATAATATGGAATAAAGGTAACAACTGTTAAGAAGGATTGAGAAATGCTAAGCCATTAGAAAAGATTGCATGTTAGAATCTTAAAATTTAAAATTTGATATATTACTGGCAATTAATATAATTCAACAAGGATGACAACATCCATAAAACACAAACGAACATAAACACTTGTAGAGTGTCAGAACTGAACAAACTGAATATTAATGCATACGTCTATACAAAATTGTAAGTAAATATGTTGCAAAACTGATTAAGGACACTAGCAGCTACGCCCCCTAGAAGCCTCTAGGGGCACTTAAGTTAGAAGGGGGAAAAGTCGACCTCATCCCATATTAAATTTGAGTTTCAAAAGAATAAAAAAAATATTTTTTTGGGGGAGAGGGTTGAAGACACCCTCCCCAAAAATAGTTTAAAACCTTCCCAGGACCCATAAGAAGCTTCACTGTAAAGGAGAACAACATCGGTTCAGCGGTTAGCGAGATCCTTCGTGACAGACAAAAAACGCTTACTACTTTATATAATAGGATACTGGCGCTTTTAGGACTTGATTATAGAGATGCTTCTCTGATAACACTTTACCTTGTTTTAATAGGCATCAGTATTAAAAAAAATCAGATGAATAGGATAATAAAAATATAAAAAATCTGCTTGTTTTAAATGAACGTACGGACCTTCTGGTAACAATTATAGAGTTGCTGAGCTTTCTAAGTGGTACCTAACTGCTATAGGAATCAGCATACAAAGTTTGAAATCGTTAGGACAATTCTAACATGCCTAAATTAACGATAAGAGCAGACTGTAACGAACGGACGGACGGACCGAGCCTAATTATAGAAAAGCTTCGCTTTTAATAATTAACATGCTTCTAACCACAAAGATATACTGCAAAATATCTTTAATTAGGCATATATGAATTTTTTATTGTCCATCTGCCTTTATAAATTGTCTTAATCAAAATTTTAAAAAGTAAGAGGATGTTTTTCTGTCTATCTGTATCAAGATCTCGTTAACCACCATATTAATATTTGCAGTGTAATGTGTTAAATAAGTTTTATAACTGTTTTCGGAGGGAGGGTACCTCAATACTACCAAGATAAACACCCCTAGAAAACATGAGTGTCGTGCCCCCCCCCCCCCCCCCCCATACATTAATTTTTTTTCTAATGTAAGCTTCACTTCACCATGTCGGTTCAGCGGTTAGTGAGATCCTTCGGTACAGACAGAGAGAGATCCTCTTACTTTATTAAAAGTCCTAGAGGCCTCTAAGTGTACTTGAGAATTGGGGGATTTAAATTCGATAACAGATTTAGTTGAGATTGAAAAAGAAAAGTAAAGATTTGTTTTTACTTTTAAAATTTTAGTTTTTAGATTTTTTTATATTCCTTTTTGGTTGGGGGGAGGGAAAATATTTTCTAGATGCGATTTCTCTTAGGAGGGTGGTGGTACCCTCCCCCAAAATATTGACAATTCAAACAATTTTAATCTACAGAAGGGGTATTTGTGATTATCACTAAAATGCACGTACATCAATTTATCATCCATTGTCTTATCCTTTGAGATTTGCCAAGATGGTTATGAAATAATAAGTTGAATTATAAAATAACTAGCGGCTTTGCCCCTATCCTCTAGGGGCTTTGCACTAAAAGATTATTTTTTTTAAAATAAGAAAATATGAAAAATAAAAAAATTGGAGGTGCAACCACTAATTTCGAACAGATTAAACAATAAAAAAAATTTTTTCTTTTCTTTAGGGGGTTGGGGGTGTCCCACTCCCCAAGAAAATAGCCTAAAACCATTACAGGACTAGTAGGTATATTCCCTGAACTGTAGAATCCAATCGTTTCAGTGGTTACTGAGATCTTAAGGGACAGACGGACGGACGGACAAACATACGGACAGATAGACATACGGACGGATATCATTCTACTTTGTATTATATATATTATATATACTTGTATAATGAAAATATAAATTCTCTGTTTTTCAGTATTTTTTAAAAGCAAGGCTTTTCTAAAAAAAGTACGAACGCTACAGTTACCTTTTTTTGTTAATTTATGCATGTTAGAATTTTCCAATTGATTTAAAACATGCTGATTTTTAAACAAAATTCTTTGGAAGATATAATTATCCCATTCATCTGATTTTTGTTACAATGATTCCTAGGAAAACCAGGTAAAATAGTCCTAAAACATAAGCATGTTTAAATCGTTGAATTAATAATTAAGTTTGACACTCTACAAGTTTTCATGTTTGAATTAAAAGCTTCGAATTTCATGTTTTTAAAAGTCGTCTTTACAATTTAAAATTTATAAAGTAGTACTATTTCTTGTCTCTTTGTCTGTTAAGTTTTTTCCTATTAATGAACCGGTTGAGTTCTCTATTTTAGTAAAATGAAATTTTTTTTGTGTTGGGGGGGGGAGGCATAATTTTTTCTATGGTGATATTTCTCTTAGGAGGGTGCAAACCAAAGCCCCCTCCCCTTTTGAGAATCTTCACTGTAAATGAGAACCATATCATTTTAGCAATTTTTGAGACAGACAGACAAACATCCTGTTATTTATGTAAAGATTTATATTGAAAAAACAAAAAAGTAAAAGATTAATCTTAACACTCGAAAAAAAATGTTTATTTAAGGGCTTGACCACACAAAAAAATTGTTTATTTAAATAATTATGTGTAAATAGGTGTTATTAGTTTCAGCCTTAATCTCTTTGCGCAACAATATAATCAATAAATTATTACTTGGATGTTGCATCAAATTTTTATGTACTCTACTAAAGTAATGCTCTCATCTGGCTAACCCCCATCTCCTTCCCTCCTATTGGATGAACGAACTGACCAATAAGTGAGGTTCATATAAGCAACCTAAATTTACGACAATTTTCCCCCTGTTAATATATCCACGTATTGTAAATCCATTGCAACAATTGTTAGATAGAGAGCACCTCCCTCAATGACTAACTCAGTTTACTAATTTCTCAGATTTTTGTAGATTATGACTTTTAGCGTTACTCTTACATAAAAGTAACAGGATGTCTGTCTATCTGGTAAAAAGGATCTCGCTAAACGCTATAACGATTTTGTTTTCCTTTATAGTAAAGTTTCTCATAGGTCCTGGAAAGGTTTATAACAACATTTGAGGAGAGAAAACGCCACTAGAAAAATTAACTGATTTTTTGTATTATTTTACATTATCTTTTCCCCTGTGATATAACCTCCTATTTTTTTCTTTTCTAGCCAGCGACTACGCCCCTTAGAGCAATTTTCTATGGGTGTTTCTTTTAAGAGGGCAGATGTTTTCTCTCCAAAATTGTTTTAAACCTTCTCTGAGGCTATAAGAACCTTCATTGTAAAGAAGAACCATATCGGATCAATGAATAGAGATAACTTTTTTTTATCCTGGCATTTCATTCAGAGAGACATCCTCTTAATTAATTTAGGGATAACTTCCTCGAATTTTAAAAAGCGTAGCTTTTCTATAATTAGGGTCGGTCCGTTCGTCTATAACGGAAAGCTTTTTCATTAATTTAGGCATGTTATAATTGTCCTATCGATTTCAAACTTTGAATGATGATTTCTATAACAGTTAGGTATAATTAGTAGCCACTCTAAAATAGTTACCAGAACGTCCGTGCGTCCATTTTAAACATGTTGAATTTTAACTTTTTTAACAATAAATTTTTATATGATAAAATTATCAGACTGATCTGATTTTTGGAATACTGATTCCTAGGACAACAAAGTATAATGCTATAAGAGAATCATCTCTATAATCAAGTCCTAAAAATGCA
The DNA here is from genome assembly GCF_053477335.1 of Acartia tonsa. Lineage (NCBI taxonomy): Eukaryota > Metazoa > Arthropoda > Copepoda > Calanoida > Acartiidae > Acartia > Acartia tonsa. Next base: position 61,911,625 of record NC_137260.1, on the reverse strand, counting down.
AGTATGTCTTTAAACATAATCCTGTATTTAGGCAGTTTTTCAACAAATTTACTTTCAATTTTGTTTTGGCTTTTATACATTTAAATTCAGATTTTTTTGTTCTGTCCTTCCGTTTCAGAGCTTCGCTTTTATAAATGTTGTCATCCTTGTTTAAAATCTGTCCATGCTATGATTCTAATTAATATTTTCATCCTTGTTTTCTAAACACAACACAGCACATTAATTTAGATTTTTTTATTCCTAGTGGCAAATAAAAATTAAGAAACAAGGATGACAACATCCATAAAAGCGAAGCACTGAAACGGTAGGACAAACGGAAAAAGTGTTAGAACTTAATTATCATAATATAAATTTATAAGAGTCAAAGCAAAATTGTAAGTAAATTTGTTGTAAAACTGCTTGATACAGGATAATTTTTATGGACATACTTACATTTTTAGGGCTTGATTATAGAGTTGCTTCGCTTATTACATTATACTTTGTTGTCCAAGGAATCAATATACCAAAAATCAGATCAATCCGATGATTTGATCACATAATAATTTGTTGTTAAAAAAGTAAAAAAATCAACATGTTTAAAATGGACGTACGGACATTTTGGTAATGATTATAGAGTTGCTACGCTTTCTAAATCGTACCTAACTACTTAAGGAATCACCATGCAAAATTTGAAATCGATAGGACAATTTTAACATGCCAAAATTAACGGAAAAAGCTATCCGTTACGGACGTACGGACGGACCGACCCTAATTATAGAAAAGCTTCGCTTTTAAAAAGAAAATATTAATTTTCCCAAATTTACCTAATATTCTAATTTTTATAAAAATTAATTTCAAAGTTTAGGTAACACGAAAAAACTTTAATAAGGAAAACGTGCAAGAAAAAACTTTGAAATTAGTAAAGTGAAAAAATGGTGATTTAGCTTAAAGTGCTTGGCAAGCACAGAAGACCCCCTCTCCCCCTAGGTAAATTTGCATAACCCTAATACAATGGGGCTTATACCTACATAGCCTTTACCCGAAGACTTAACCTTACCTAACTTAAAGTTAAAAAAAACTAAAAAAACTACCCCCCCCCCCCCTTATTGTCAATTTATTCAAAATAAGGGGGGCAGAGGTTCTGTGCTATACTAGGCAGTGTAAGGGAAAGCGCTGAAAAATTCTTTTTAACACAGTAAAAATGTAGAATAAAATTTATTTGCTATTCTGTCAATTAAACAAGTTAAATTGCTTTTTCAAGTCTGTTAACTTAAATAATTATTAAACGAAAAATTTATGTTTTTCGCTTTCTGAAATTGTAAAAAATATGCATCTTTTAAAAATGAATATTATTTGTAATAGAAACAAGGATGAGAACATCCATAAAAGCGAAGCTCTGAAACGTTATTACAGACGAACTTTCTCCCTTGTAGAGTGTCTGAACTGAATATAAGTATGAAATGTAAATTTAAAAGTTTTGACAATATTATACGTATTTTTTTTGCTAAACTTCTTAAATACAGAATTATACAAAAGATTATAGAGTTGCTACGCTTTCTAAGTCGTACCTAACTTCTACAGGAATCACCATGCAAAATTTAAAATCGATAGGACAATTCTAACATGCCTAAATTAACGAAAAAAACTATCCGTTACGTACGGACCGATCCTAATTATAGAAAAGATTCGCTTTTAAAAATAATAGAAAGTACCTAAAGTTTTTTTTGCGAAGGTTTTTAAAACGTTGAGTACCAGTATAATTAATAGTCCAATATCCCCAACCTTCCTGAATAATAAAACGTTGGGTACCAGTGTAATGAACAGTCCAATGTCCTCAACCTTCCTGAATAATAAAACTTTGGGTTCCAGTGTAATTAACAGTCCATTATCCCCAACCTTCCTGAATATTAAAACATTGGGTACCAGTATAATTTTCAGTCCAATGTCCCCAACCTTCCTGAATATTAAAACTTTGGGTACTAGTGTAATTAACAGTCCAATGTCCCCAACCTTCCTGAATAATAAAACATTTGGTACCAGTGTAATTTACAGTCCAAGGCCCCAACCTTGTTGAATATTAAAACATTGGGTACCAGTATAATTTTCAGTCTAATGTCCCCAACCTTCCTGAATATTAAAACTTTGGGTACCTGTGTAATTTACAGTCCAATATCTCCAACCTTCCTGAATATTAAAACATTGGGTACCAGTATAATTTTCAGTCTAATGTCCCCAAACTTCCTGAATATTAAAACTTTGGGTACCTGTGTAATTTACAGTCCAATGTCCCCAACCTTCCTGAATATTAAAGATAAAACGGAAAATCACAAGTTTATGACATCAAAAACTTGGAAGAAAAAATATCTGACAAGAAAAATCAAATGTTCAATTTATCAAGGGAAAAAATGTACAAAGGAGTTAAGAAACAAGGATGAAATCATCCATAGTAACTAATCACATAAATAGACTTTAAAAAATTCGCATTGGTTCAGGGAATGTACAGAGATAATTTCAGATGTCTATCTTTAATAGAAGCAGAGAAATCCATGCTTTCCACTTACAGACGTACAGACGGATGGGCAGAAGACTGAGAAATAGATAGACAGACAAACTGACAAACAGACAGACGGACAGACAGACATACATACATACCTATAGACATACAGAAAGACGGAAAGACAGACTGACAGACAGAAGGACTGATAGACAGACAGACAAACATACAGACAGACTGACAGACTGACTAACTGACAAACAGACAGACGGGCAGGCAGACGGAGAGAGAGAGAGAGAGAGAGAGAGAGACAGACAGACAGACAGACAGACAGACAGACAGACAGACAGACAGACAGACGGACAGACAGACATACATACATACAGAAAGACAGACAGACAGACAGACAGAAGGACTGATAGACAGACAGTCAAACAGACAGACAGACTGACAGACGGACAGACGGACAGACTGACAGACGGACAGACTGACAGACGGACAGACTGACAGACGGACAGACAGACGGACAGACAGACGGACATATAAACAGACAGACAGAAAAACAGACAGACAGACAGACAGACTGACAGACAGACATACGGACAGACAGACATACATACATACAGAAAGACAGACAGACTGACAGAAGGACTGATAGACAGACAGACAGACAGACTGACTGACTGACTGACAAACAGAGAGACGGACAGACATACGGACAGACAGACAGACAGACGGACAGAAGACAAAGAGACAGACAGACCGACGGACAGAAGACAGACAGACATACAGACGAACAGACAGACGGAAAAGGAAGGGGGGTGAAAACACCCTCTCAAAAAATAATTGAAAACCTTCCCAGGACCTATAAAAAGCTTCACTATAATGGAGAACTAATCGGTTCAGCGGTTAGCGAGATCCTTAGGGACAGACGAAAACGCTTACTACTTTATATAACAAACACACAGACAGACAGACGGATTTAGATCAGGGAATCTAAGCATTATACAACAAAATGTAGGACACAGAAAAAGTTGATTTTTAGCATTTTTGTTCCAATGTTATCCGTAATTGCATCTGACAATTACATAATGTAAAAAATGCCAGGGGAATAGGTATACGGCAATAAAGAAGAAATAACCTAGAACATTAGGGAGAAGAAAGGAGGGTAGATTAACGGTCATTTGAGGGAAGGGTTAAATACGACCCTCCACTTTAAGTTAGTTTTGAAAAGAAAAAGTAAATTTAGTATTAGTTTCCTCCCCCTAAAGTGTTAAACTTTTCCTTAACCTATAAGAAGCATCACTATAAAGGAGAACCATATTGGTTCAGCGGTTCTGAAGATCATTTTCTACATACAGACACAATATAAAACGACATTCTTTATATAAAAGAATTTAATTGTCCTCTGCTTCCCTGAAAAAAAATGTTCTATCTATGCAAGTGTTACAACTAATTTTTTTTCTACAACAAATTGCATTTCTTAACCCTGTAGAAAAATCCGCTAAAATAAGTGGTTATCAATTTAAAATCCATATAAAGCGCTTATGCCACTAGAGGCCTCACTCACAGGCACTTAAAGTTAGGGATGTGAAGTCGACCCCCCTTTATTTAATTTTTTTTTATTTTAGGGAGGTGGGGCCTTTTTCCCAGGGGCGTTTCCTCTTGGAACGATTGTGGCACCTTTCACCAAAATTAGTTAAAAATTAGTTAGGACCTATGAGAAACTACATTGTAAGGGAAAACTATATTTATTCAGCGGTTAGCAAGATCCTTCGCTAGAGACAACATTGTTCTGGAAATCGTGCTGTTGTTCCAAAAGGTTTACAAACAGGTTCTGCCACCTGATGGCTTTAGAAATTTGGAGATCAACGTTGATGATGAGAGAAGTGTCAAAACATTTTTTACTAATATTCAATAAAATTAAGACGGTTATTTTTTTGTCTTATGCATAACCCCTGCAGGGCTACCCAGTACTTAATATATAACCTAACCTGACCGAAAGTAACAAACAAACCTATTATTTCCTTTTAGGGAATTCGCCAATGTTATTGTGCAAAGTTTCTATTTTTGCGAGGGTAGAGTGCTTAATTTAACTGTGCTAAATACCAATGTATAAGCACACGGACGGAGGGGTCATTGGTCTCTAAATTACACTGGTACCAAAAGTTTTATAACCTCATATTCTTATTCTTTGGATCAAAGTTTTTGGGTACTTTATTAAATTTTGTTGGTTGATTCTATTATAATAGCTAGCGGTTTCGCTCCTAGCCTCCAGGGGCTTTTTTCCCCATGAGGTAATTAAAAAATAATAATAAAAAAAATTAATAAAAAATTGGAGGTGCACCCACTATTTTCGATTTTTTCAAAAACTTTTTGGGGGATTTTTTTTTTTTTTGGGGGGGGGGTTTGGGGTGTTCCACCCCACAAGGAAATAGCTTAAAACCACCACAGGACCAGTAGGTATACTCCCTGAAGAGTAGAATCCGATCGGTTCAGTGGTTACTGAGATCTTAAGGGACAGACGGACGGACAGACAGACAGACGGACGGACAGACAGACATCGATTTACTTTGTATTATATACTAGAGGCTAGACCCCCAGAAGCATCTAGGAACACTGGTAGGAGGGGGAAAAGTCGAACTCATCCCAAACCTCCAAATCTCCAAAAATAATTGAAAACCTTCCCAGGACCTATAAAAAGCTTCACTATAATGGAGAACTAATCGGTTCAGCGGTTAGCGAGATCCTTAGGGACAGACGAAAACGCTTACTACTTTATATAATAGGATATCAAAACTTTTTAACTTGAAAAGAAGGAGTAATTGGTTTAAGAATAAAGGTACTAAGAAAGAGAGGGAATGTCTGATTGAGCCAATAAATGAATCGCATCGGAGCATACATGAAATCTCATTGGTTGAATTAAACTGAAGTTTTCTAGATTTTTTATTAGAGTTAATTAGAGCTTTTCTTTCAACTTTTACTCGAATCAAGTCCATCACATGAAGTACTGCCTTCATATTGTTGTTTCACATCTATGTTTTATCTGTGCATTAATAATAAATATGCTTCATCTATTGCAATCATTGTAAAATGATAAAAATCCCTTTATGAATTTAAGTTAATAAAATCATATTTTTTTCTTGAGTTTCTATTAAAACAAAAAAAATAATATCTCGGACTTCAAATGTACATGATTTATAATCTTTAATTCGTAATTCGTATCTGTTATAAACATTTGAAATACATAAATTCATAGTTTGTTTCATGTTTACCTCGAAATAAATTATATAAAAATAAAATAATAACAAATAGCAATACAACAGTACGTTCGTTACGTTAGTTTTTTGTCAGCTGGAGGAGTTCCTTTGTCAGATTTACGAAAAAGGGGTTTACACTATAGTTCTTCTCTCCTATTTCTATTGGTTTAAGAGTCAGTACACTAATAAATTTTCCGTTGACTTATCCCTTAAAATCCCTAATAATCACGTAACATAATTTATCTGTGATTTTAATCTAGTTTTTATACAGACAGGGACAAGTATGCTTATATAAAAGTAACAGGATGTTTGTCTGTCTATCTGTAGCTCAAGATCTCGTTAACCGCTGAACTGATATGGTCATCCTTTATAATGGAGATTCCTAGTAGTCAAGGTTTATTTTTTGGGGAAAGGTTCTTCAACTCTTCAAAGAGAAAGCGCCGCTCTAAAAATAATAGCCCCCTCCCTAATTTTTAATTTTTGTTTTTCTTATTAAATATAAAATGGGAAGTGGAGGTCGTCTTTAAGGATGATTGAGATAAACGATAAATTTATAAACAACCCTAACTATAATAAACAAATTACCCCTTCTGTGGATTAAGTTATTGGTTAACCCAATTAGACACAAAATTCAATAAAAAGAGGAAAACTGAATAGAAGTACCCAAATTTAAAACTTTGGGTATCAGTGTTATTTTCTCCCTGAGAATTTATGCAACTTAAATAAGGATTTTAATTCAAAATACTTTTACTTATTTTATAAGTACAATTGCTTGTGTGAAACGTTTTGCAGTAAATAGATTTATACACAATGGTTTAAATGAATTTATTACGAACGATTATTATGTTATGATTTAGAGTAGCTTCGTTGCATTATCTCTTACTGGCGTTGACCCCAACCCCAAATTTTGATACTAGTTTTTTTTTTAAAATTAAACTATTTTTTTTGGGTGGTGGTACCCTCCCCAAAACCTTTCCAGGACCTATGAGAAGCTACCCTGTAAAGGAGAACCTAACCGCTTTAGCGGTTAGCGAGATACTTCGCTACAAATCGATAGACATCCTGTTAATTTAAGGATACAGACAGATGAACCGACAACAAAAAAATAAACATAAATTAATATTTGCAGACAGATGGACAGATATTATGATAAAAAAATAAATAAATATTAGGAGCTACGCTAAAATATAAGAAAAATCAGAAACACTAAACTATGCCCACTAAATTTTTCTAAAAAAAGAGGAGTAAAATATTGTACTGTAAAAATAGACCAACCTAAGAAAAAAAATAACGTTTGATAGCAAACTCTAATTGATAAAAAGAATACTTTTTTTTACATCGGCGATGTTCTGCTTATTAAGTTCTGAAACTCTATCAGAGTGATTGTTCGTTTGTTCTTCCTTTTGCTTCTAGAACTTCGCTTTTATGGATGTTATTATCCTTGTATAATAAATAAAATTTCTGTAAAATTGGAGAATTTTTTTTTTCTTTGGATGAAATTTGTCTTTGTGCTCTCGAAGTGGAAAAGGGTAAAAAGGTAGAAACAAGGATGACAGCATCCATAAGTAGCGAAGCACAAAACAATCCTGGATGGAGACAAGGTGAATTAAAGATGATTTATACGGACAGACATACAAATGGACAGAAATTTGGACAGACAGACAGACATACAGAAAGATGGACAGACAGACAGAAAGACGGACAGACAGACAGACAGACGGACGAAAAGACGGAAAGACAGACAGAAGAAAGACAGACATACAGACAGACAAAGGACAGACGGACAGACAAAGTAAATTATAGAACAGCTACGCTTGACTAAAAAGATGAAATGAAATATATATTATTCTGAAAAAACGCAACACAACAACTAACAATATTTGAGGGCAGCAGAAGAACAGACAGACGGACAGACAAACATTTTGAATTATAGAGTAGCTTCGTGTGACTAAAAAGATGAAATGAAATACATATTCTGAAAGACACGACTACTAACAATATTTGAGGGCAGACAGACGGACAGACAGACAAAGTACATTATAGAGCAGCTACGCTTGACTAAAAAGATGAAATGAAATACATATTCTGAAAGACACGACTCAACTACTAACAATATTTGAGGGCAGCCAGACGAACAGACAGACGGACAGACAGACAAAGTGACTTATAGAATAGCTTTGTGACAAAAAAGATGAAATAAAATACATATTCTGTAAAGACGCGACACAACTACTAACAATATTTGAGGGCAGACAGACGAACAGACAGACGGACAGACAGACAAAGTGACTTATAGAATAGCTTTGTGACTAAAAAGATTAAATGAAATATATATATTCTGTAAAGACGCGACACAACTACTAACAATATTTGAATGGTGGTAATAAAGAGATAAGTAAAATTCCATAAATTATCATACTTATAGTAAAGTAACAGGATGTGTGTTTGTCTGTGTGTCTGTACCAAAGGATCTCGCTAACCGCTGAAACGATCGGGTTCTCATTTACATTGTAGCTTCTCATTGGTTTTATTACCATTTTAGGGAGCGCACACCCACCCTACCAAGAGAAATATCCCCCCCACAAATAAAAAAAAATCCAACCACGTCGGCTTCTGATGGAAGTCGACACTTTAAAGTCAAGTTTAAAAAGAAGAATTGAAACTTTTTGAAGGGAGGGATTGTAACATCCCAAAAATTTAAATATAAATCTTCCCAGGACCTTCGCTTTATTGGTTCAGCCTGATTTTATGCTTCACTTCCTGTTTTATTTTATTACAGCTCATCTACTTACCCCTTTATGTAATACATATGTACATGTACAAATTTGAGGAAAATTTCAAGTAAATATTTCAGTAAAACTACATACAGACATGTCACAAGTATAACTGATAGATAGATACAAACATACAGACATGTCACAAGCATAACTGATAGATAGATACAGACATACAGACATGTCACAAGCATAACTGATAGATAGATACAAACATACAGACATGTCACAAGAATAACTGATAGATAGATACAAACATACAGACATGTCACAAGAATAACTGATAGATAGATACAAACATACAGACATGTCACAAGCATAACTGATAGATAGATACAAACATACAGACATGACACAAGCATAACTGATAGATAAATACAAACATACAGACATGTCACAAGTATAACTGATAGATAAATACAAACATACAGACATGTCACAAGCATAACTGATAGATAGATACAAACATACAGACATGACACAAGCATAACTGATAGATAGATACAAACATACAGACATGTCACAAGTATAACTGATAGATAAATACAAACATACAGACATGTCACAAGCATAACTGATAGATAGATACAAACATACAGACATGTCACAAGTATAACTGATAGATAAATACAAACATACAGACATGTCACAAGTATAACTGATAGATAGATACAAATAATATAATATAACTGATAAATAGATAGATATATATATATATAGATAGATAGATAGAAAGAATGACAGATAGATAGATAGATAGATAGATATAGATACATTGATAGATACATAGATAGATAGATAGATAGATAGATACATAGATAGATACATAGATAGATAGAAAGAATGACAGATAGATAGACAGATAGATAGATATAGATACATTGATAGATACATAGATAGATAGATAGATACATAGATAGAAAGATAGATAGATAGAAAGAATGACAGATAGATAGATAGATAGATAGATATAGATACATTGATAGATACATAGATAGATACATAGATAGATGAAAGAATGACAGATAGATATATAGATAGATGGATGGATTCGCTCAAATTCTCAACTGTTCTTTTTATCAGGGAGTAAGGGAGGGGACAATGGGCAATTAATTCAATATAAGAGTTATCAAAGAAAGGGCATGAAATCCAGTTTAATCCAATAAATTTGTAGGAAATTATAAAGGGATTGTAAATTGAATAATAGATTTCCATAGCGTCATGTAAAGTGAAATCACAACTTGTTTTTGATGAAATATATTGAGGTTTTTTGGTGTGATTTTTATGTTAAAAGATTATTGGACCCGGCCAGCTGCTAGCAAGAATATGACTGCCCCTTTTTATTCTGTTTATTTCCCTTGCCCCTTGCCCCCACCTCCCTTCTCCCTTCTCCCCGTCTGCTACAATCCAAACTAACACAACGAGCGTTTATTTCCCTTCCCCCCACTTCCCTTATCCCTTCTCCCCGTCTGCAATATTCAAAACATACATAACGAGTAGCGGCATTCTATGCGCAAGTCCCCAAACTCAGTCAGAAACTGCTAAATTCTTGCACATTCCCTTTAAGCCAGTCCCCAAAGTCTGAGACTCCTAAAAATTGAATATTCGATCCATTGTCCCCTCCCTTACTCCCTGTCTTTTTATCATTAATTGTAAATCATGTGAAAAAAGGAATTCGTGATAAAAGATAGAAAAGTTTAATATTTATGTCCAACTAAAACAAGGGTGACAACATCCATAACAGCGAAGCTCTAAATTAAGAAGGAAGGACAAACTAACAATAAATCTTGTACATAAGCAGAACTTTTATTTGTAAGCCTAAACAAAATTGTATATAAATTTGTTGCAAAATTGTGTAAATGGACATACTTTTACGTCTAAGATTTGATTAAAGAGATGCCCCACATATAGTATTGTACGTTGTTGTCCTAGGAATCATTATTTAAAAATCAGATGTTTATGATAATTATATCATACAAAAAGTTGTTGTCAAAAAAGTTAAGAATCTGCATGTTTTAAATAGATAAATGCTTAATTGAATTCGATAGGACAATTCTAACATGTAAAATTAACGGAAAGAGCTAACCGTCGAGGACGGACCAACTTTTACTATAGAAAACCTTGGCTTTTAAAAATTATCAGAAGAGGCGAGAAAATTGCGCGAGAGAATCTCTGATAAAAGGAGGAAATTTTTGTGGGCAAATATTTGCTGTGTCTGGTGCGCGCAGCGTGGCGCGGTTACACACAATAGATATAGTGAGTCTAGATGGTTAATCTAGCCCCATACTCCGTCAATCTTAAAAGGGAAATTCAAGTAGACGAAGCACTGGAAAGTGTCATGTGTGACGTCATAAAAATACGTCTAAAAAGGAGGTATGAGGGAAGCATTGGGAAAGGGAACCCCTAAAAAAGAGATTGATAATAGACGCATTTTTATGACACTTTCCAGCGCGATCTAGCAGACAAACACCTTTGTTTATTTCAAGAATAAATGCGACATTATAATCTCCAAAAAGCTAATTTTATCCTAATAAATCAAACTATCTGACTAATTATATATGATTTGTCATTTGATTCACATTATACGAGGAAAGAAATTTTACAAGATATAATATTCCCAAGAAAAGCTATATCCTAATAAATGTGACTATTTAAGATGACTCATTTTGCAAACGAAATAAAAAAAAACTGCCTGTTCGTAACACTATACACTTTAAAAACAATAATATAGCAGTATTGTTCTTCTATTGTTTTCCTATTGGCTGATGTAGAGAGTATGTATCTAGATTTTATCAATTTTAAAAACAAACACAAATAAGGAAGTGAACGATTTTTTGGGGGACGGTACAACTGTACAAATGAAAAAAGGGAAAGGTTTAAAGGGGGAATAAAAAAGAGATGGGGGGAGTAAATGATTTTTTAGCGGTCAGACCAAAGACTTGGAAATTTAAACATTTTAGTTTCTTTACTTCCGTAGGCGATACAACAACTAGATAAAAGTTATCATTCACCTTTTCGTGCTATTTTTTTTATTGAGCTTTAATATAGAATCATAAGTATACATTGAACGATTATGAAACTTAAGTTAACTAAGAATAAGTATTGGGAAGTTGGTATTTCAAAAAATTTTCATTGCAGTTAATAAATTGAATTAAATTTTTAAAATTTTTATGAAAAATGTTTTAAATTTTGCCACGAATATAGAAGTTTTAATTTATTTACCAATAGCATGGGATCTAAATGTATAAGACAATGGATGATAAAATGTTAAAGAATAGTAAGTACACCCCAAATTATGATAAACAAAACTTATCAAAGTCATTAGAAAAAATATATTGGAGGAAAAGTTGAAACACTGTTAGTTTATACAACTCAATCAAGTTTTAATTTTTTTATAATTTTATTCATAGTTTTAAAATAAATCTTTATATTAAAAATATTTATAATTCTAACTTCAAAGATTGTTTAAGATTGACAGATTTCATATTCTTTTAGAAAGGAATTTCGCATAAAATATATATAGACAGAGAATTTTTTAATAAAATTAATTGTAAAAACATAAACAGACAAAAATCCGGGAGATCAAATTGAAATGAAAATTACACTAATACCCAAAGTTGTGCAGAACTACTTCTTATTCATTGGCTCAAAAACTTTGGGAACTTTAATTGAACTTGATTGGTTGGTTGCGGTTTCAAACTTTTCATCAAACAATTTTTTTTTACCGTAGTGGTAATTTTGATTATTATCATTGGAAATATATATAAATTTGTCGTTTTTTTTTGTCTCACCCCTAAAAATTCCTGTTAAAAAAGTTGAGTAAGGTTTTTTTACCTCTATTTTAGCGTTTTCTTTAGGAAAATGGAAGTCATGGCAGGACTAATTTTTTTCCAGTATGGCATCGTATTACAGACAATTTTCCACGAAAATTTAAAAAAAATGATAAATTATTATCAGTTCTGTTGGCATCCGGACCCTCAGGGTTAACAAAAAAGGTTTTGATATTATATTTTTTTATTTTGATATCCGCGGAAAGCTGTCTATACGATACAAAAAATTACTATTCCTATTTAAAAATGATTTTAAAAATGCTATTTTAAATTATTTTGATTTATTGCACTTTTTTGAATAAATATCTTAATCTCTTTTTACGTTTAGTAAATTTTTGTTGTATGCTTTGAAAACCTGAAAGATAAGCCTTACAATTTGAAGACAGTTTGAGTACAATTTTTAGATCTTTTTTTGTTGGATTTCCTTGCTTTTACTTTAAAATTATTCTATCGGATACGCCTCATAATGCTCTCTAGGGGCACTTAGATGAGGGGAGGGGTGTTTGTTGACCCAAGCAAATTTAATTTAGTTTTTAATAGAAAAAGTTAAAAAAAATATTTTTTGGGGATAGCTCTTATTGTTGCTTTTTGGAATATTCCTAATTCCCTATATTTTTTGGCAAGGTGATTAAATACAATTCAGAAAGCAAAGCAACTTTATAACCTTTAAAAGAAAGTCATAATGTGCATTTTAAATATTGTTAAAGGGAGGAGTAGGTTGCGCTAAAAATCCGTAAAGGTTGTGAGTTTTAAGTTGAAAACAGTAGTAGAACGATAAAAATTTATGTTAACTTAACAAAAAAAAAATTCTATAGTTCTATTTCAATAAGAAATACACATATTTAATGAATATTATCGTTCTACTACTATTTTTAAGCCTTAAAACTAACACCTTTACAATTTTTAGCGCAACCTACTCCTCCCTTTGTCAATGTTTTATTTTGAATGTTGTCAACCTTGTTTAATGAAAATGTTGGACTAGAACATATAATTAGGAGCAGAAAAAAATAAATTACATTTTTTAGTCTAGAAAATTTTAAACTTTATCTTATAATTTTGACTTTATCATATTTTTGAATGGCATTTTCAAGTTCATATTTATGTGTCTAAATAAGTTCAAAGCAATATAGATTCAGTTAATACTAGCAGCTAAGCCCCTAGAGGCCCAATAAAGTAGAGGGGGGGGGGGGGGTTGAGTCTACCCTCCCACACTTTCAATTTTAGTCTTAAAAAGAAAAAGAAAAAAATTAATTTTGAAGGGGGTCATTCTTTTCTAGGGGTGATATCTCTTAGGAAGGTGGTTTCTTCCCTTAAATATAGTTATAAATATTCTCAGGATATATGAGAATCTACATTGTGAAGAAATATATCAGTTCAGCAGTTAGGAAGATCCTCCGAATCTTATAAGCAACCAGGATAGGAGGGGACACTAGACTGTAAGTAAAGTTCTTAAAATTTTATATAATAATTTTGTTTATCGTAATTGTGGCTGTACATCAATTTATCGTCCATTGTATTGGCCCTCTATTCAACAATAGTGAAAATTATTTCCTGATATATTTCGCTACTATACTGTACTATAATTTATTGTTCTTTCCTTTCTAACTCGTTTTCAGACAGTTAAGTTAAATTTTTACTATAAATTTAAAGTTTTAGCTTTCATAAATACAACTGAATTAATTATAAGCATAATTTGATTTAAGGGGATATCAAAATTTTGTAATAGCTCCTTTAATTCTATTTATTAAACAAGGATTGCAACATCTGTAGAAGCAAAGTTCAACTAGTTTAGAGTAATATTAAAAGAATAGTTAATATGATATACTTTATAGATTCTTATTTTAAGACTTAATTACATGAATTCTTTATTTAACATTATATGCTTAATCGACCAAGGATTCTTTAATAAAAATAAAAGCGATAAGGCAAGTTTGATACAAATAATCATGTTTGAAATAGACACACGAACTTATGGCTGTACGGACAGACCCTACTTGTATAAAGCTTCGCTTTAAAAATTCAAATAGTACAGAATTAAATTTGTAAGTAAATTGGGAAAAGGATAGAAATAAGAGAAAAAATTATTTTCACAAATATTCATAAATATTCTTAAAATCAAAAAATTTTTTGAACACATTGTTTTATATCACACACGTTATTTTCTTAACTAATCAAATCTTATAAAATGCCATCTAGCCTCTAGGGGAGGGCCTGGGAGGTCTGAAAATAGCTTAATACCATCCTAAGACATATTTTAAGCTCTCCTAAAACGTAACATAACTTTATACAATATAATCAAGCATTCTTAGAATAGTTATCTATCCCATCGTATTATAGACAGCTTTCCGCGGGTTGTAAAATAAAAAAGGCCCAGGATAACAAGACTGGTAATAATTTTATTATTTTATTTACTTTTATTCGATGCTATACATGATGTTTCAGCGGATACTAATCGGTTTCGAATAATCATTATTCAAGAAGAATAATTGTTATTCTCGTATTCATTCGAATACGGTGGATAGGAACCGGTTCTCATCCATGTCTAGCATCGTATTATATCCAGCTTTCTACGAATATAAAAATGTACAATCATAAGATTAAAACCAATTAATAATTGTACATTCTATATCCGCGGAAAGCTGTTTATAATACGATGCGAGAAATAACTTTTCTTTAATCCTAAATTTTGGTGGTAAATTTTATAAATAATTTATATTGTATGTCCCTATCCCTGCAATGTGGACAAGCCTGACGCAATTAAATTCACAGACCTTACTCAGCAGTATGCAATTCAGGGAGACAGGGAGCGATAAGAAAACTAAATATTTGTGTAAATCAGTTTTTTTTATTACGATAGTCCCCACAGTTTTATTATATCGTTTTCATATTTATTAGCTTAAAAACTTTAGGGACTTGGGTTGGATTTTTGATTGTTTAGGTCATTAAGTGGAGTGTCTCAACGTTTCAACCAATAATTGTAATCTACAAAAAGGGTAATTTTATGTATTAACAGTTGGAAATGTATATAAACTTATCAACCAATATTTTATCCCTTTAGATCCCTTATCAGTTATACTTAAAATTGTGATTATTAGAATAGTGTAACAATATAAATATTGATTGGTTAATAGCCAGGTTAAAAGTTACTCAATAATTGGCCCCTTAAACTGCCAATTCCCTAATCCCTGATAGGCAAATACTTATTTTTTTTTTACATTTGACAGACACTTTGATTCTTTACATTTTTCTTCCGTATATATATTTATTTAATAAAATATGAAAATCAATAATAAGTTTAGAAATATGAAATAAGACGATTAAAAAATTATTCTTCAAATCCAAATATTATTGAAATTCAATCAAAACTTTTGCACTCTTTTTACAATGCTTTATTTCTTTACTAGTAGTTGCTCACCTAGCTTTTGCATGTAAAGGGTTAAGGAAAGCAGAAAAATAGCCTAAAACCATCTACATCTACATCTAAAGCTACATTCAAAAAAACCTTACTACTTATATAACAGGAGGATTATTATCTTTGATAAAAAATGGAAAGGAGGAGACAATAAATTTTACTGACCTCTAAACTGCATTGTAAAACTCCCTCTGCTATTTGTTGGCTAAAAATCTTAAATCTAAAATCTTGATTGAGCTGAACTAATTTATCTCAGTTGGGGCTAATTTAGTTTAATATAAATAGGGTAGTAGTAGCGTACCACAAATTATTCCTTTAAATTCCTACTAAAACTTCCTCTAAAGGGTTAGATGAATTAGAGGAATATCCCTTTTTAAAGGACGCCTGCAAGAAATAACACGCTTTAACTGCTGAAAGACTGCCACAAGAAGACCCAATACCCCAAATTTAAAGCCTTCAGCTTCAATAACAAAAAAGTTCTCGGCATTTCAAAATAGCATTTTATGTACAATGGAATTTTTGAAAGATTTCCAATGCTCATAAAAGAAAAAAACAATATTAATTTACGTTGCCTAGACATAAAATTATAACCTTATCTTTGTCAGAAACTTAGATTGCCTGTAACTGATTACATTTTTACAATAAAAACACCACATTTCATAGTCAAAATCTATGAAAAAAATTCGATTTAAATTGCATTTTTAAACGAAAATCATAGCGGAAACAAAGGGGTAAACTAATACAAGCTTAGCTGTGATTGGTTGTTAAGCTGATTCAGCCTTCTGATTGGCTACAGTACATTCGGTACAACGCAAGTAAAACTTATTTTTTTTAATGATTTTGACTATAAAAATGGGTATTTTTATTGTAAAAATATAATAAGTTACTGGAAACCTAAATTTATGACAAAAATAAGCTTATAATTTTGTTTCTAGGCCACGTAGTTTAATTTTAAAGTTTTCAACATGAGCATTGCAATTCTTTCAAAATTTCCATTGTACATAAAATGTCATTTTAAAATGCCTAGAACTTTTTTGTTATAGAAGCTGAAGGCTTAAAAGTTGGGGTATTTGGTCTACTTGTGGCAGTCTTTCAGCAGTTAAAGCGTGGTATTTCTTGCAGGCTTTCTTTAACTGCGAAGCTTTATATAATTAGGGTAGGTCTATAAGTCTATAATTCGCGCGTCGTTCGTCCAGACACGTTAGAAATGTCCTATCGATTTAGAACTTGTTTTATTATCAAATGGTGAATATTTAATTAAAACTTTCAGAAATATCAAAATGAACGGAGATACTACTGGCATGGTTCTCTCACCTATTAAGGTAATTAGTGAATTATAATTCATACTGTCTGTCCGTCCGTCCGTCACTATGTCTGTCTTTATAGGGCAAATGCGATTTCAGGTTCTCTTTATACTAAAAAACATTTGGGTCATGTGAATGAAACGAAGTTGCGGGTTCCGTCGTATTTTCACAGCAGCTTTTGAATAGTTATTTTAGGTTATGTTAGGGGAAGTTAGGTTAGAGCATTTGGCCCCGCAGGGTTAGAGCCCCCCCCCCCGCAGGGACTAGAAAAAGGAGAAAAGCTTTTGTGAAATTATGACGAAACCCGCAACTTCGTTTCCTTCACGTGACTATAACATTTATATATTCAAATGTATTATATTTCGTGATTATTTATCTTAGGTCTAGGTTGCTAACATGGACATAATTTATTGGTCAGTTTGTTCATCCAGTAGGAGGGTTGGGGATGGGGTAGAGTGTAAGGATAGGGGGGTATCGTTATTATAGCCAGCTTCAAGTTTCACTTAATTAGAGTACATGATAATCTGGTATAATATCCCAGTAATAAATATCAACTCTTTTTTATCAGTTTTTCAATTATTTTTCTTTTCTTTCTTGTTTTCCTACAGTTTGATTTAATATTGTAATAACTGCAAGTTGAACTTAAACAAAGCGTTTGATTATCAACATTCCAAAATTTTAGCATCTTCAGAAAACAATAACAACTTCAATATAATATAACCCTTCTCCTTATGATTGTAAGCTACCAAAGTCATAATACTTATACCAGAATTAGAGGAAAGAATATTAAACTTTTATTGTAATATTCTTGTTATATTGTCTGATAAAAACTAAAACCTTTTCTTCATTTAGTGATTTATTGTATTTATTTTATTTTTAGAATATAGATTCTTGCGATGATTAAACATAATGTTAGAGTCTTAAATTTAAATTAAGCATTCTTTATTTAAGTAATTCAGACATCTACTAAGAAAAAATGTTGAATATTAAATTTATTGTTACTCTAAATTTGTAAAGGTCTGTCGGTTGTCTGATTTATTGAGCTTCGCTTCTATGGATGTTGTCATCCTTGTTTAAATGAAACAAAACTGACAGTTCATATTTGCAAAGTATTTCAATATTTTGCTAAACTGGATTAATCAATCATTGAGAAATATCAAAATCACATCTTTTTCCATCAACTACATCATGTCGCTAATACATTCTCAAACAAAAGACCTACTTTTAACTTGGGATAGAGATTAGTTTTCTCTGAAAGTATTAAGGATTGCCCAAAAGACAGTGATAAAATGTGTGTCTGTTTATTACAAAAGGAAACCGTTGAACCGTTATGGTTCTCCCTTAAAATGAAGCTTATTGTACGTCTACAGAAGGTTTTAAACTGGTTTCGGGGAGGTCAACTCCACCCTCCCAAAAAAAATCACTCTAAAAAAATAACCCCCCCCCCCGAAAAAGTTTACTACATAGAGGCCTCTAGGGACGTAACCGTTATCTATCTTTAAAATGATAAATTACAATTATTGGTTATACTACTCTTAATATTTTATTTTTAAAAATCTAATATACTATTAGCTTGTTATTACAGCTTCACTTTCAAACTCATTTACCCTTGTTTGAAG
Source organism: Acartia tonsa (assembly GCF_053477335.1). NCBI lineage: Eukaryota > Metazoa > Arthropoda > Copepoda > Calanoida > Acartiidae > Acartia > Acartia tonsa. Next base: position 61,892,953 of record NC_137260.1, on the reverse strand, counting down.
CTCTTTATAGAGCCGAAGTATCTCCTTTTTATATGCACTATAAAGAGCTTCCCATTTTTTTTTCTAAAATCTTAGCCCATTACTTATCTGTGTCTTTGACTTCGACAAGATGGCATTAAGTTTCAGCAAAAAAGGGTCAAAAAAGATAAAGTTTTCCTAATAGATATAGTGGGTCTAGATGCCTAATCAATAAATTAGACCAATAAGAATATAGTGTAGAAACAATCCGGTAAAATAATCACATAAAACGTGTACACATTTTTAGAATAAATCATATGTGGTTAAATAACCAAAAATCTTCTAAAACTTTCTATTTAAGTTGGACAGATTATTGTATCTGACAACCCATCTAGGGTCTTAACTCTACCGTTTTCCTTTCAACTGATATAAAGGGTGTGCAAAAAATGCAGACATTTTTAAAATTGAAATTGCGCGGCTTGTGATAATAGTAGAAAAATGTTACGCATACCGTTAGAACCGCTAAGAAATCTATTTTTTGGCAATACAAGAACAATTACTCTGCTACGTATAGCTACGTGTTAAAATGTCCCAACTGATGTAAAACTTGACTTGCGAGCAAATTTTAAAATATAACTAAAAATTAGAGAAGATATTTTGCAAAAAGAGACGTATTTCTGATTTTCCTTTTATTTTTGCTAAATATATTTGAAACAAGGGTGACAACATCCATGAAAGCGAAGCTTTAAAATCAGAAGGAGGGTCAAATGAACAATAACTCTTGCCAGAACTTAATACGCAGAACATTAATTTGTAAGTCTAAACAAAATTAAATATAAATTTGTTGCAAAATTGCGTAAATACCATAAAAGGACAAACTTACATTTCAGGATGCTTAGCTCATAACTTATTGATCTTGTTTTTGTTATTTAAAAATGATTTAATTTATTGTTTAGGTGATTGTGAACAACCCACCCCGCAAGCCAGCCCCCAAGGATGGAGCATTCGAGGAAAAATATCCAAATTTTAGTTAAAACAAAAACAAATCAAAATTAAAATTACGAATCTACAGTACCAAAGTAAACAATGGTTAATGTATGTTTCTTAAGAATAGTCAATGATAAATGAATGATTTAGAGCCAATACCTGCTAAAAGCTATTTCAAGCTTTAAAAATTGTGTTAGCTTTGAAATAATTCACTCATGGGTATGCTTTTTATTTAAGAAAGATTTAAATTAATAATCTACAACCAAATATTTATTTTTATTCTATTATATAAATTAGTAAGGGTTTTATGTCTGAACCTTAAGATCTTAATACCTACTGAACTGATTGAATTATCTTTTTTTAGGTAGTCTTTTATAGGTACCGTGATGGTTTTAGGCTATTTCATTTTAGGCTTAAATATTGGAATAGTTTTAAGATATTTTACTTGCCCCATTTAAATACAGAGCCCCTAGATAATACGGGCGCAAACGTTAGTAAATAATTAGATATTATTTTTAATTAAAAAAAAACATTATGATTTAAGGTAGAGAAAATGAAGTGTAAATCTATTAATCTTCTTACAAAAAATGTACTAATTTTCCAAGCTTGCTATTAGTAAAACAAATAAGATATATTTTTATGCAAATTTTGAAATTTTGCAATAGTACCATTAGTGTAGAATAACACATATACAGTCACACAGACAATTATATTAAAATATTAAATCTTTAGATATTTAAAAGAACATTATTATTTTAAATCTTAGGTTAGGTAAACAAAAGTTCAGATAAGACTCGTTTGGCTTGGCCTACTACGGCACAAAAGCTGGAATACGTTGAAACAATTGATCATTATTTTATTATCAGATAAACATCCAACCTCTTTTATTCCAAGATAATAAGCAATAATAGTTATTTATCGCATTGTATCATATACAGTTTTCCTCGGATATTAAAATAAAATTTTGATTTCAATATTTGTGGAAAATTGTCTGTAATACTATGTTATACATGATTTTCTAGTATGGCTAAGAACTGGTTCTAATCCAGTGGATAATAATTGCATTGGAAGGCATATTCTGAAATTTTTTGTCTTTTTTTGAGAATACCTACTCCACCCAAAGCACGGGAAGCATATAAAATAATTTATAAGATGTGGTCAATATTTCTGTGTTTATACAACTAATTACTAGCAACAACATTTGTAAAACAGTTTTTTTCTGCCACATTTTTTTCTGTAGTGGCGCAGCTACTCTATAATTTATTAACTGAATCTGTACATAAAAAGGCTAGAAGTCAGTAAAATAACAAACTTTTGCAATAAATGTTGATTAAAGTATAAATGTACATTGTACAAATATAGATGTATAACCCAGACAACTACCTGGAACCAGTGTTGGGAACCATTTTCGTCTACTAGCAAATTTCTTTCTGCTTATTTGTAGCGACTTGGCTCTTTTAATATTTCCAACGTGTTTTGCTGATATGCAAAGACTCAATTGAAAGTCGGCACAAGGTCCATGGGTTGGGAAATACAATTATTTAACTTTCCACTTTTATTGTTTTACTTTAATGATTAAATTATATATATGTATATTATCATACTTGTTATGTAAAATATTTACTAATATTAATGCACAAATATTGCATATATCAACTTTGGCTGACAAATTATATATATATGGATATTATCATTCTTGTTATGTAAAATATTTACTAATATTAATGCACAAATATTGCATATATCAACTTTGGCTGACAAATTATATATATATGGATATTACCATCCTTGTTATGTAAAATGGTTACTAATATTAATGCACAAATATTACATATATCAACTTTAGCTGACAAATTATATATATATGGATATTATCATTCTTGTTATGTAAAATATTTACTAATATTAATGCATAAATATTGCATATATGAACTTTAGCTGACAAATTATATGTATATAAATATTATCATTCTTGTTATGTAAAATATTTACTAATATTAATGCACAAATATTGCATATATCAACTTTGGCTGACAAATTACTTTCTATGTTTTTGCACCTGTAATTTTTCTTAGTGTAGCTACTATATAACTGAAGAATGTCCGTTAGAACGTCAAGTTGTCACATTTGACTGTAACTTTATTCCATTTTTTCTCTTTTTTATGCTTCCTAACATTAAGGGGTTTTTGTAATGCAGAAAAATAACCTAAAACCATCCCAAATCTTTAATCTTAAAAAGTCAATGGCTTTAAAATTTCCCATGACCTATATAAAGCTTTCCTTAAATGATGAACTCATTCGGTTCAGTGTTTGGCAAGATTAATAAAATAAGTATTGCCCCTACTGCATTGTTTATTTGAATCTATTGTTATTTTTTTTATCTTCGCTAATTATTTTTGTTTTTGTTCTTGTTTTTACAATTTTTCATGTAAAATATTCACTTAACACTTACGCAATTTTGTATTTTGGGATCATTTTATGGTGCTGAATCATATTTTAAATTAAATCAAAATTGTACTTTAGAGCAATTTAGCAGCTAAATTAAAGTCTGGAATATGAATGAAAGGTTTTAGGCTATTTTTATACAGGGATAAGACAATGAATGGTTAATTCATAAACATCACCAATTATGACAAACAAAATAAGATAATTGAATGAAAGGTTTGGATATTATTCCTTTTTAACCAAACAAAGAAAATTCAATAGAAGTACCAATAGATTTCTTTATATTAAACTTTGGGTACCAGTCTACTTTACAGTACAATGTTCTCTCCTTCCATGTAATTTAATAGGCAAATAATAAGGTACATAAACATACTCTATCTGCTTCGCCTTTAGGCTCTAGAAGGGGTGTAAGAAAATAGCCTAAACCCAACCACAAGGCAAAAGTACAAAATTATATGACCAGCCATTTCAAAGATCTTTAGCCTCTGAAATAAATGACTTACTACTTTATTGAAGGAAACGTTTCTACTATTGTTATACACTAAGTAATATTTAAAATCTGCTAAGTATCTGGTAAAAAAATATATTTGCAGATTTAGTACACTTTTGAGGCATGATTTTGACAAATGTTCATCTTATCACTTATCATTTTTGCGCCTAACAACCCGAACTAAACAGAAAGGGTTGGAAGCCGCAGCCAGCTGCTTAGAAATATTAGATATCAAATTTTTTACGAGAGAGCCTCTTGAGTGAAAGTGGGAAAGGTGGGAAGGGGTCATTTTTTCTAGGGCGACTTCTCTTGAAAAGATTGTTTTAAATAAATATATCCATCAAAATAGTTATAAACCTTCCTGTTACTATGAAATGTTTCACCTTTAAAGGGGAACATATCGGTTCAGTGGTTGCTACACTCAAAAAATATCCTTTTACTTTTATAAATTAAATAAACCTGTTATCATCAAAGTAACCAGCTGCCATGCACATTAGCTGTTTTAAATATTCTCCAGCTGCCAGCGGCTGCGTATCCCTTACAGGCACGCGGTGTTTGTCAACACAAATGTCAAAATTAAATACGCTTTACTTTCAAGCATCAAGCTTAATTTATTATAATAAAACTATCCGGTACAGCTTCGAAACCGATTAATATCCGCTGGATTAGAACTACGAATATTAAAATAAAAATAATAAAATTGAAACTGATTTTGTTAGCCCGAGCATTTGGACCCTCGGGGCTACCAAAACTGGTTGTAATCATATAATCTTACAATTTATCATTTTACTTTTCGCGGAAAGCTTTCTATAATATGATGCGATATTATTTATTTATGATATAAACTAATAGAACGTCTGTCTACCTTGTCATTGAAACAACCTGGTAAAAAAGGATGTGCTCTTTAGGGAAGCTTTATGTATTTTTTTCGTATAATTCTTTATTAATGATAGACAAGCTTTTTACAGACAAACAAACAGAAAAAAGGAAAAGTACAGACAGACAATTAACATACGCAAAAACTCAACAATGTATAGGCATAGACAGACAGTAATTTAGACAGACAGACAGACATATCATCAGGAATAGACAGCATTAAAAATTTGATATAAAACATCAGACAAACTAACAAACAAACTTACACACAGACAAACAGACAACACTGACAAACAAACTTACATACACACACACACACACACATACACACACACACACACATACACAAACACACAGACAAACAGACAGACATTAGAATACTTAAAGAATGCAAATGGATAATTTCTTGGACAAGAAATGTCAGTTTTCTGGCAATCCATCATGTACACAGCAGCGCTGGGAATACTTTTCAAATAGATAAAGTAAATTAGATACTTACGAAGAGTTTCACACCTAGATTCTTTCGTTGGGGAGGAAGTAGGGTAGAAAAGTAGCATCAAGGCATCCAGTAATTGGAATACTTTTAAAATAGAGATAGTAAATTAGATAATTACTACAAGCTGCGCCCCTAGATTATATTCGTTGGGGAGAAAGTGGGGTAGAAAAATAGCATTGAACCATCGAAAGATTTAAATTTACACTTCCCTGGGAATACTTTTTAAATAGAGATAGTAAATTAGATAAAGATTAAAAGTTAGGACCCTAAAAATAGCATTAAACCATATCAAGACCTAAATTTACACAGCGCTGGGAATACTTTTTAACTAGAGATAGTAAATTAGATACTTGCTGGATTCTATTTGGGGGAGAAAGTAGGCTAGAAAAATAGCATTAAACCAAACCGAGACCTAAATTTACATAGCGCTGGGAATACTTTTTAAAATAGAGATAGTAAAATAGATGCTAAGAGTTGCACCTCTAACATATTTTCAAAAAAGAGAAAATTAGACATAAGTAAAATAGCATAAAACCACCCTAAGACCCAAATTAAACAGCTTTGAAACCTATTATTTACTATTCAATAAAAATATTAGCAATAAATATTACCTACTTTTAGCCCCTTAGTAGGCTCAAATTCTGTATGCAGGGATCTCCCCTAAACCTTATTTTAACCTGACCTAACCTAAACAAGGCATCTTTTTTTAAATAAAATGTCTGTTTTGCGGTCTAGATTCAGTAAAAGGGAAACCACCCATACTATTTCTCTATTTTTGCTATCTCTAAGATCTTATATACCTCAAACGGCTGGGCACTCATGTAAGAATGAATATAAGACATATGGATATTATGAAAGGGGAATTTTTGTCGTCAATTTAGGTTGATTAAATAGTCTCAGATATTAGTAAATACGTTTCTCCATGGTCAGGAGACTGGGGATGCTTTAAAGTAAAGGGGTTGGGGGGTAACTTTAAATTAGCCAGCTGACAGAAACATTTTGTTAGGGTATGCGAGAATCTCTTACAATATCCAATAATGTAAGATAAACAGAACAATTTTTCTTTGCACTTCTGGTGTTAGATGTGTGTGCTTGTTTAAAGCTATGAAAAATTCTTCAACCTCTTCAAATTGTTTTTACTTTTTAATGCGTACTAAAACTTTTTACTTTAAAAGTAAATTTTTAAGTGTCATGTCATTTTATCTGATATAATTAGATTTAATTTTTTTTAATAACCTCTCGGAAGGTATTTTTTTCATGGGTGCTTTCCTTTGTGGAGGTGTACCTTCACCCAAAAAAGTATAAAACGTTCATAAAAAAGCTTCAGTGTAAAGGGGAACCATGTCGGTACAGCAGTTAACGAGATTTTAAGCTACATAAAGACACACTCTAATTTTAAATTCTCAATAAACGTTTCCTTTTATATTTGAAAAATCATGTATAGCATTGTTTAACAGCCATTTTCGCGAATAATAAAATAAAAATCATCAAATAAATACCCTCGGGTCTATGAAAACTGGTATTAATCTATGAATTTTTCATTTTAATATCCGTGGCAAGCTGTCTATAATACGATGCGTTAAATAGCTATTCTATTTAGAAGGCATATAAAATTAAATTGAAATTAGATATTTTATTTATGGATGTAGGACACAATGTTTCTGATTGAGCTGATGAAACAGAAGAAGGAGAAGGAAATCAGATTAGCCAGGGTAAGCCGTTTCATTTCCGCCGGATTAAAACCAGTTCTGCCTGAGCATAAACTAAAAAATCATGTATAGAATCGTATTATAGAGAATTTCCCATAATAATCACAAGGAAGGACAACTTAACAATAACTCTTGTAGAGTGTCAGAACTTAGCATTATACAAAAACTTAGCTTTCTGACTTTATATGTAACACGCAATTTAGTGTCTAAATCTTATAAACACTTTTTAAAAGCGAAGCTTTTCTATAATTAGGGTCGATCCGTCCGTAACGGTTAGCTCTTTTCGTTAATTTAAACAGGTTAGAACTGTCCTATCGATTTCAAACTTTGCATGATGATTTCTATAACAGTTAGGTACTATTTAGAAGATTAGCAACTCTAATCCTTACCAGAAAGTTCGTTTGTCCTTCCATTTCAGAGCTTCGCTTTTATGGATGTTGTCATCCTTGTTTTTTTATATAATACAATACATGTTATTTCTTACTTGGATTAGCTTTAAATTTCAAGTTTGCATTCAACATTTTTTCTCGGGGCTTTTACACATTATAGTGATAGATTTAAGTGCATAAACAAGAAACATATTTTTATTAGCGGGGTAGCTTAGATTATAGCTTAAAACCATCCCGGGACCCATGTAAAGCTTCGATTAAACGAAGAACTCAATCGGTTCAGTGGTTACCAAAAGAAATCTTAAGCAACAGACAAAAAAACCTAACTACTTACAACTAAGAAAGTATCTGAGTTAAAAAAAAAGACTTTAATGGATAATCATAAATGGGGCTTGACCCACCCATTCAATAAATAGCCTTAATCCTGCCTTGTATTAATTTTTCTCTGTAAATTATGTACTAATTGGTCCAGCCGTTTGCAAGATTTTAATGGACAAACACTCTTCCTTTTAATCCTATTATATATTATATAAAGAAGTTAGATTTTTTGTACGTTAAGATCTGGCTAACAACACAAACTAATGAATTCTCCATTTTAAAGAAGTTTCACTTAGGTCCCTGGGTGGATTTAGGCTATTTTGTATTGCCGCAACTTCTTTATTGCAAAATACAAAGCTAAAGAGTAGCGGCGCTACTATTAAAAATTTTGCGACTCAAGGCCACCGTTTGCAAGTTCATTAATTAGTTCAACTTCTCAACTAGCTAAACTCTAAAAATATAGATAAAAATTCTGAAAAATTGAAAATATCTGCAAAAAAATGTTTATTATTTTCACAAAACCTGTTTTACAACATATTATGTACGGGATAATAAAAATTTAAGATACTTAATCGTAACTCCTATGCAAAGAAGAAAATGTCTGAAGAATAAAATCTTGATAACGACAGAATACTTGTAGGCTACAGTGTAGCCTTAATTTTAACGTAAACAGTACTTGCTGGTACTAGATCAGAACCGGTTTTTATTAAACTTAACCGAAGGATATCTTTTGCGTAAGAAATAGCTGAAACAAAATTTAGTTTAAAATTAATTAACTAATTGTCTCTTAATTTTTATATATAACTACATTTATTCTCTTAGAAAAAATAGTTATGTTAAAAATATCATTTCGTAATATAAAAATAATTTTAACAACAGGATTATTTTACTTTCTAATAAAATATTTTCAATTATTTTATGGTCAAGGCATAAACTTTTAAAAATCATTTGAAGTTTTAAAATTGTGAATGACACAATACCCACATACTTTATTAAAAATCTCTCAGTAATAATTATTTTAGATCAATGTGATCTTACTTTAAATACATCATGAATATAGTGTACATTTCCCGCGAGAAACACAATTATCAAATGCATATACAAATTGTATGTAAAATTGTCTTAGTTTAGGAGAATCATTTTTACAATCCTTGAAACTGCCCCTACGGAAATTTATTATGATATCTTTCAGGATTTTAACCAAAATTATGGACAACTCTTTTTCGGCAAATTTTTTTGCCAAATATTGGAAGAAACTATTTTTAAAACTTATATAAAGGTAACAAGATGTCTTTGTTTGACTGTTTGTACCGAAGGATCTTGCTAACTACTAAACCGATATGGCTTTCCTTATCAATGTAGGAACTATTTCGAGGAGGTATCGTCATCCTCCTAAAAGAATTAGGCCATAGACAAAAATCATCCCAAAATTTTGTTCACTTTTTTTTCTTTTCAAAACTAAAATTGAAATTTTTGGGTCAAATTCCTCTCCTTCCTCCCACCTCAAGTGCCCCTAAAGGCCTCTAGGGGCGTAGCCGCTAGTATGAAATAAATTGATGTGATTAACTTGTTGGCAAGACATGACAAGTATCATATACTTAAGATATATGTATGCCGACATGAAATACTACAAATAAAGAGCAGCTACGCTACTAGAAAAGACAAACAGCCGGATGGCATAAAAATGTTTGTGGGCTAAAAACTATCCAGGGTTGTTTAAAAAGTATTTTTTAAAAATTAACACAGTCATGCCTGAGTAAGTTTTTTTCTGCATCAAATACTTGTTCTATGAAGCTTAGGTTTCCTTAGTAGATTTGAATATTATTTATTGTCTATTTTGAATGAATCAATTATATGAAAGTAACCTGATTTCTGTCTGTCTCTGTGTACAGGATCTCACTAACCGCTGAACCAATATGGTTCTCCTTTATTATGTAGCTTCTCATAAGTTCTGGAAAGATTCTTAACTATTTTGGAGGAGGGTACCATCACCATTGCCACGCAGGGTTAGAGCCCCTCGCAGTGCAGTGGTAGAAATAGGATAAAATCTACTGTGAAAATACGACGAAACCCGCTACTTCGTTTTCTTTCCACAATCCGAAAGGTCTGCATGTCTATTAAGTAACTATGAGTTGCTACTCTTAAACTAATATACGCATATGATTAATAAGTTTATTTGATAGGATTGCTTTTATGGATGTTGACATCCTTGTTTTGCAATGCAATTTTATTGTAGACATGTAAGGTCAAACATTTTTTTGTGAGACTTTAAGACTATCAAGTTACCATTAATTATTCTATTTCAGTTTCCTTCAGTTTTATATAAATGCGTATTAAAATACAAGGATGACACCATCCATAAAAGCGAAGCTCTGAGAAACGGTAGGACAAACGAACATTAACACTTGTAAAGTGTCATATCTGAATATACAAAATATAAACATATAAATTTTGACAAAATTGTACGTAAATTTGTTACAAAACTTCTTTAATACAGAAACCTGTTTAAGGACTTACTGACATTTTTAAGAAGTGATTATAGAGATGTTTCGCTTATAATAGTGTGCCTTATTGTAAAAAAGATAAAAATCAACATATTTTAAACGGGCCTATGTACATACTGGTAAAGATTATAGAGTTGCTACGCTTTCTAAATCGTACCTAACTACTACAGGAATCATTATGAGAAGTTTGACATAGATAGAACAGTTCTAACATGTCTAAATTAACGAAAATAGCTAACCGTTACGAACGTATAAACGGACGGACAGATGGACGGACCGACCCTAGTTATAGAAAAGCTTCGCTTTTATCCAAATGTCACATGAATATTTTTTTCATTATACTCTGTATGATAAATGGGGAAATTGGACTGTAAATTAATTTAGTACCCAAAGTTTTTTAACATGTAATGTAATTCATTGGCTCTTAAAGGTTTGGGTACTTTTATAAAATTTTAATCTAACCTAGTAAAGTCCAAACTTTTCATCCAATAAATTGGATCTACATAATTAAAGGGGTAATTTTGAAATCATCATTAGGTCAATGATGTACTATATAAATTAATCGTCAATTGTCATATCCCTTAAGATTTATGTACAATTTTGTCAAAAACTTATGTATTACTCTTTTGCATATTTATGACACTCTACAAGCGTTATTGTTCGTCGGTCATACAGCTTCAGAGATTCGCTTTTATGGATGTTGTCATCCTTGTTTTACTTGATATCGCAACTTAGATTTAATATTACGGAATGTTTGAATGTACTTAAAATACTAATCAGGGCTTTATCGATAGGTTTTTCAACTTTTTACTGATAGTTAATCCTTTTAATTAAGTCATATTATCTGTCAGTTTGTTCTAAAAGATCTAGCTAATAGCTATTCCGATATGACTCTCCTTTACAAGGAGGCTTCACGACTGAGAATCATTAGATTGAACATATAAACTTCTGTCAACTATCCCTGTATGACTGAGAATCATTAGATTGAACATATAAACTTCTGTTAACTATCCCTGTATGACTGAGAATCATTAGATTGAACATATAAACTTCTGTTAACTACCCCTGTATGACTGAGGATCATTAGATTGAACATATAAACTTCTGTTAACTACCCCTGTATGACTGATGATCATTAGATTGATCATATAAACTTCTGTCAACTATCCCTTTATGACTGAGGATCATTAGATTGAACATATAAACTTCTGTTAACTATCCCTGTATGACTGAGGATCATTATATTGAACATATAAACTTCTGTTAACTATCCCTGTATGACTGAGGATCATTAGATTGAACATATAAACTTCTGTTAACTATCCCTGTATGAGTGAGAATCATTAGATTGAACATATAAACTTCTGTCAACTATCCCTGTATGACTGATGATCATTAGATTGAACATATAAACTTCTGTTAACTATCCCTGTATGACTGATGATCATTAGATTGAACATATAAACTTCTGTCAACTATCCCTTTATGACTGATGATCATTAGATTGAACATATAAACTTCTGTCAACTATCCCTGTATGACTGATGATCATTAGATCAAACATATAAACTTCTGTTAACTATCCCTGTATGACTGAGAATCATTAGATTGAACATATAAACTTCTGTTAACTATTCCTGTATGACTGAGGATCATTAGATTGAACATATAAACTTCTGTTAACTATCCCTGTATGACTGAGGATCATTAGATTGAACATATAAACTTCTGTTAACTATTCCTGTATGACTGAGGATCATTAGATTAAACATATAAACTTCTGTTAACTATCCCTGTATGACTGAGAATCATTAGATTGAACATATAAACTTCTGTTAACTATTCCTGTATGACTGAGGATCATTAGATTGAACATATAAATTTCTGTCAACTATCCCTTTATGACTGATGATCATTAGATTGAACATATAAACTTCTGTTAACTATCCCTGTATGACTGAGGATCATTAGATTGAACATATAAACTTCTGTTAACTATTCCTGTATGACTGAGGATCATTAGATTGAACATATAAATTTCTGTCAACTATCCCTATATGACTGAGGATCATTAGATTGAACATATAAACTTCTGTTAACTATCCCTGTATGACTGAGAATCATTAGATTGAACATATAAACTTCTGTTAACTATTCCTGTATGACTGAGAATCATTAGATTGAACATATAAACTTCTGTCAACTATCCATGTATGACTGAGAATCATTAGATTGAACATATAAACTTCTGTTAACTATCCATGTATGACTGAGAATCATTAGATTGAACATATAAACTTCTGTTAACTATCCCTGTATGACTGAGAATCATTAGATTATACATATAAACTTCTGTTAACTATCCCTGTATGACTGAGAATCATTAGATTGAACATATAAACTTCTGTTAACTATCCCTGTATGACAGAGAATCATTAGATTGAACATATAAACTTCTGTTAACTATCCCTGTATGACTGAGGATTATTAGATTGAACATATAAACTTCTGTCAACTATCCCTGTATGACTGAGAATCATTAGATTGAACATATAAACTTCTGTCAACTATCCCTGTACGACTGAGGATTATTAGATTGAACATACAAACTTCTGTTAACTATCCCTGTATGACTGAGGATCATTAGATTGAACATATAAACTTCTGTTAACTATCCCTGTATGACTGAGGATCATTAGATTGAACATATAAACTTCTGTTAACTATCCCTGTATGACTGAGGATCATTAGATTGAACATATAAACTTCTGTTAACTATCCCTGTATGAGTGAGAATCATTAGATTGAACATATAAACTTCTGTCAACTATCCCTGTACGACTGAGGATTATTAGATTGAACATACAAACTTCTGTTAACTATCCCTGTATGACTGAGGATCATTAGATTGAACATATAAACTTCTGTTAACTATCCCTGTATGACTGAGGATCATTAGATTGAACATATAAACTTCTGTCAACTATCCCTGTATGACTGAGAATCATTAGATTGAACATATAAACTTCTGCTAACTATTCCTGTATGACTGAGAATCATTAGATTGAACATATAAACTTCTGTCAACTATCCCTATATGACTGAGGATCATTAGATTGAACATATAAACTTCTGTTAACTATCCCTGTATGACTGAGAATCATTAGATTGGACATATAAACTTCTGTCAACTATCTCTGTATGACTAAGAATCATTAAATTGAACATATAAACTGCAAAATAAAGTGAAAATTGCGTCATTATGTGCAGATAATGTGCAGATTAAAATGTCATCCTACTACATACCAGGGAGGGAGGGGACAGTGGGCTGTAAATTGTACTTGTCCTCAAAGTTTAATAAACAATTTCTTTTATTTATAGAATTTATTGGGTTGTACAAAATAGTAGTGTTAAACCTTATATTCAATAATCTAAATCTACAGAGAAGGTCTTATTTTTCTCATAATGTGGGTTGTACATCAATTTGATGTTCATTGTCTTATCCCTTAAGATCGCTGTCCAATGCCTAAAGCCTATACAGTAAATCTCCTACTTTTTAAAATTCTCTGTATTACTTTATCTGCTTTTCATTTCCTTATATGCATTGATGTTTGCTAAGTATTCTTAAAACACATATTACTTTTGCAGTTACTTTATAATTAAGGAATTGCAGTACACATCCAACGATTTCTATATCTCTTTTTTTCTTTCTCTTTATCTTTCTTTTCTTTCTTTTCTTCTCTCTATCTATCTATCCCATTTCTTTCTCTTTCTTTGTTTCTTTTTCTCCCTCTCTTTCTCTATCTCTTTCTCTATCTAATTATCTATCTCTTTCTCTATCTCTTTATATTTATCTATCTCATTCTCTATCTCATTCTCTATCTCTTTCTCTATCTCTTTCTCTATCTCTTTCTTTATCTCTTTCTCAATCTCTTTCTCTATCTCTTTCTCTATCTAATTATCTATCTCTTTCTCTATCTCTTTCTCTATCTCTTTCTCTATCTCTTTTTCTATCTCTTTCTCTATCTCTTTCTCTATCTCTTTCTCTATCTCTTTCTCTATCTCTTTCTCTATCTCTTTCTCTATCTCTTTCTCTATCTCTTTCTCTATCTCTTTCTCTATCTCTTTCTCTATCTCTTTCTCTATCTCTTTCTCTATCTCTTTCTCTATCTCTTTCTTTATCTCTTTCTCAATCTCTTTCTCTATCTCATTCTCTATCTCTTTCTCTATCTCTTTCTCTATCTCTTTCTTTATCTCTTTCTCTATCTCTTTCTCTATCTCTTTCTCTATCTCTTTCTCTATCTCTTTCTCTATCTCTTTCTCTATCTCTTTCTCTATCTCTTTCTCTATCTCTTTCTCTATCTCTTTCTCTATCTCTTTCTCTATCTCTTTCTCTATCTCTTTCTCTATCTCTTTCTCTATCTCTTTCTCTATCTCTTTCTCTATCTCTTTCTCTATCTCTTTCTCTATCTCTTTCTCTATCTCTATCTCTTTCTCTTTCTCTATCTCTATCTCTTTCTCTATCTCTTTCTCTATCCCTTTCTCTATCTCTTTCTCTATCTCTTTCTCTATCTCTTTCTCTATCTCTTTCTCTATCTCTTTCTCTATCTCTTTCTCTATCTCTTTCTCTATCTCTTTCTCTATCTCTTTCTCTATCTCTTTCTCTATCTCTTTCTCTATCTCTTTCTCTATCTCTTTCTCTATCTCTTTCTCTATCTCTTTCTCTATCTCTTTCTCTATCTCTTTCTCTATCTCTTTCTCTATCTCTTTCTCTATCTCTTTCTCTATCTCTTTCTCTATCTCTTTCTCTATCTCTTTCTCTTTCTCTTTCTCTATCTCTATCTCTTTCTCTTTCTCTTTCTCTATCCCTTTCTCTATCTCTTTCTCTATCTCTTTCTCTATCTCTTTCTCTATCTCTTTCTCTATCTCTTTCTCTATCTCTTTCTCTATCTCTTTCTCTATCTCTTTCTCTATCTCTTTCTCTATCTCTTTCTCTATCTCTTTCTCTATCTCTTTCTCTATCTCTTTCTCTATCTCTTTCTCTATCTCTTTCTCTATCTCTTTCTCTATCTCTTTTTCTATCTCTTTCTCTATCTCTTTCTCTATCTCTTTCTCTATCTCTTTCTCTATCTCTTTCTCTATCTCTTTCTCTATCTCTTTCTCTATCTCTTTCTCTATCTCTTTCTCTATCTCTTTCTCTATCTCTTTCTCTATCTCTTTCTCTATCTCTTTCTCTATCTCTTTCTCTATCTCTTTCTCTATCTCTTTCTCTATCTCTTTCTCTATATCTTTCTCTATCTCTTTCTCTATCTCTTTTTCTATCTCTTTCTCTATCTCTTTTTCTATCTCTTTCTCTATCTCTTTCTCTATCTCTATCTCTTTCTCTATCTATTTCTCTATCTCTTTCTCTATCTCTTTCTCTATCTCTTTCTCTATCTCTTTCTCTATCTCTTTCTCTTTCTCTATCTCTTTCTCTATCATTATCTCTTTCTCTTTCTCGTTCTCTATCTATATGTCTTCGATTTAACTCTATTCTTAAGTACTTTGCTTTTGTGAAAATATATCTCTAATCCTTAAGTAAAAGAAGCATAAAAATTCCTCTATCTTTGTTAGCTTGCAATGAGCCGTCGTTACTGTGTATGTAATTTGGGAAAATTGAAAAAGTAAATAGTTTGAAAAAAAACTTACAACATTTTTAATAAAAAAGTAAAGTTAAATACAGTAGGAATAGATAAATTGCTGTAAACTTTCATTTATGATCAACAAAATAACCTCTTCTTTAAATTAGAATCATTGTTGGAAAAGTATGGACATTGCAGGTTTGTATAAACCAATCAAAAGTCCCTAAAGGTGATAAGCTAACAAATAAAAATAAAACTTTGGGGACCAGTGTAATTTACAGTCCAGTTTTACCTTCTTCCTTGTGTAAAAATGAAATTTAGCAACAATTAACTATTCCCTTAGTGCTTTAGTATAATTGAAAAAGACATATTTTGTTGTAATTTCTCCACAAATAGTTTACAAATTACTAAGGATTATTTCAAGCTCACTTCCTTCAAATGTATTATATGTCATGGAGGAAGGGGACATTGGGCTGTTTATTACACTAGTCCCCAAAGTTTTATAATGGGGTTGTCTTATTCGTTGGATTATAAACTTTAGGAATTTGATTAGTTGGTTCATTAAGTTGAGTGTCCAAACGTTTCAACCACTAATTGTAATCTAGAGAATGGGTGTATCATCATTGGGGATGTACATTCGTTTATCGGCTATTGTCTTATCCCTTTAGATCACTGATTATATGCCCATAGAGTTGAAAAATTAGAATTTTATCATCCTAACGATTCAGCTATTACATGATGATTCCTGTAATAGTTAGGAACAGTTTAGAAGTTATAGAAACTCTCTATATCAGAAAGTTGTATGTCAGTTTTAAAATAAATCTTTTGGCAAAATTATTTTATTTGATTTTTTATCATATAGTCCCTTTCGTGGCAACGCCGCTCAAGGGGCGATTCGTCGTATTTTTAAAATGGCTTTTTATAGGTTATTTTAGGTCAGGTTAGGTTATATTGGGTTAGTTGATTGCCCCAAAGGGTTAGGCAATTGGCCCCGCAGGTTAGAGCCCCCCGCAGGGGCTAGAAATAGGAGAAAAGTTACTGTGAAAAATACGAAGAATCGCCCCTTAAGGTGCGTTGCCACGAAAGTGACTATACCAATATTTCCTTTTATATTTAAATCGTTTTTACACTATGTATGGTTATATTTGTTCGTGTTTATGTCTTATTCGTTGAGCTTCCACTCTTATGGATGTTGTCATCCTTGTTTAAATTCATGCTTTGATCCATTAAAGTTGCTAATTTTATAATTAATTTAATATTCAAATATCTTTTTCTATGAAGGGTTTTTCTTAACTTTTAAGTAAAATATCTTTAAAAATACTTAGCTATTGTGTTTTCTAATTCACCCTTTTGACACGTATTCAATTTTCGTTGATTCACTGTCATTTATTTCAATAACTCAAGTCATATGCATAAACGAGCATAGTCTAAAAGTAGCATTTTATACAGAAAATACATAATAAATATATTTTTTATCGAATCCGTTTTTAATAGTTAATATACGTTTAATCAAGTGCTATTGTGAATTCAAAACACTACCATTTAGAGTAAAATCGTTTATGTTTGTTAGTTTGTTAAAATCTCGCTAACAAATGAACCGATTGGGTTTTCCATTTTAGAGAAGCGTTAAATAAGTCTTAGGTTGATTTTAAGTTTTTTTAATTTGTGGAATCAAAATAATTTTCTTATAAATATTTTTCAAGAATCTTAATAGAAATATTAAAAGTGCATACATATTTATATAATATTGATTTTAATTTTAATCAAAGATGTAAATTTTTATAAAACCATCCTAATAATATAAAATATCCAAGGTATAATACAAAGTAGTAAGTTTTTTTTGTCTAAATCTAACCATTTCGAAAAGTACTGGTCCAAATAGGTTGTTTTTGTAAGGGATTTAATTGTCTTTGGTTGGTTTTAGGCTATTTTTCTGACTTCCACTTGTGACTATAGGGGAAAAGAACTTAGTTACGAATAAAGTAAAATTCTAACCATTTTCTTGTACTTTCTATGAGCTATACTTTCATGAAGGTTATATCCTTGTTTTAATTGAAAGTACTCTTGTTACACAATATACATGGCCTAATAAGTCGTCCTCTGGGAGTAATAAAGTGCATAATTATTGTGGGTAGAAATGATAATTTACAAAGAATTTTCAGTACAAATGTATGCGTCTACGGAAATATGAGAATGGTAAATTGGTAATTTATATTTACATATTTTTCTTTCTCGTTTCATAATACCGCTTCTATTCTTATAAATAAGGCGCTTTCACCTAAACCTATTTCTTAATTATCGAAGACCTTAACATAACCTAATAAAAAAAAAATATTTTTTTGTTTGAAATTTTTTTTTATGAAAATTAATTTGTTATCCATATGCGACATGAGGAAAACAATTCTTAATAACAAAATAGAAGGGGAGGACAAAATTTCACTGTAAATTTCCATTGTACTAACGGTTTTAAAACGTTGGTTATATTGATATCTTGATTTGTTGCTTAAACCAGCAGTTTATATTATTTTAAACTATTACTTTTAACGTCCAATGTATAATATATAAATCAGTCTATTTAATAAATTTTAAAAGCAGGTTTAAGTTTAAGGCTTGTACATAGGTTCCGCTCAACTGCCGAGCCCCGGTGATATTTATTGTTTGTTAGTAGGCAGATTAGAATTTGTAACAACCTTCAGACAAGAATAATATTTAGGCACAATTAATTGTCCAAGCATTTTTGTCAAATACTTGGGAAGTTCTTTGTCAAATTGTTAGAAACCTGAGCTTTAGTTCTTAGTAGCGCAGTTAATCTATAACTAGGGCCCATGTGTAAGTACGTCATTTAGCATCAACATGGATGGCTTAGCTAAATTCATAAAAGCAAACCTAATCAAAGCAGACGGTCACACAAACAAACAATAAAAAACCTTGATAACATTGTGCCTTATAGTTCTAGGAATCATCAATGCAATAATTAAATAAATAGAGTAATTATATCAAGTACATTTTTTACTCCAAAAAGCATGATATTCTTAAAGTTATTATAGAGTTCCTACGTTTTCTAAATTGTACCAAACTGTTACAGGAATCAAAGTTTTACAGAGCTGGATCTTTAAATCATTTCAAGGGTGCGCCAAATCGGGATGCGCCGAATTTCAGCCAATCACAGCGCGGCATTTCGTAAAATGCTGTGCTCTCATTGGTGGAAAGTTGTCTCATCCCGATTTGGCGCACCATTGAAATGATTTAAAGATCCAGCTCTGTTATCTTAATATGCTACTTAAGAGCATAGTTATCCTTGTTTTCTCTTATAAATATTTTCAATTTTGCTATTCTCCATAGCAAAGGAAAATTTACAAGAATTTAAATAGTTTTTTTTTATCTTTTCATGGGAGTAACGTAATGAGTTAAACCAAGCATGCACAACATTCAGAATAGATAATGAGTTGAATCACATAAAATAAGGATGACAACATCCATAAAAGCAAAGCATAAATTATACATAGAAAAGAACTAAATCAGAGTAACATCATTATATCTACTATTTAGGAGGTTAACAAAACTGGTATTAATTTTATGAATTTTATTCTAATATTTGAGGAAAATTGTCTGTGATACGATGCTATACATGATTTTTCAGTGCCGCTGGGAGCCTGTTCTAATCAAGCGTTTATTAATCGTTTTCGAAGCCATACTGGAAATATTTTTAAAATACTATTACAAAAATATTTCATTAATTTATAGATTATGATTATTGGGAACAAGAAAAATGTGTAAATTAATTAATGTGCCATTGTCTTATCCATCCTTCTTTGTACAATTATCGGGAAGGAGGGGATAATTGAGTGTAAATTATACTTGTACCCAAAGTTTTTTTTTATCAAGATCTCTCTGGCTAAATTCTAGCTGTGTCTAAACTTTTTACCAATAATTAAATCAAATTAATATTTTTGTCTATTATCCAACGTCTTATTCCTTAAGATCCCTGATAATTCTCGAAAAGTACTTTCTCCACGTAACGTACTCTGACAAAGAACAATTAAAATAACTGAACATTAATTTGTAAATTGATATTATTGCTATTCTGCTTAATTAAGCTTGAATTTTGAACTCAGGAAATATAAAGCTTATATTTTTTGTTTGTTAGCTTTAAATATTAGATAAATTTTTAAATAAATCAAATTATAAATGGTAACTTTACAAAGTGCCTAAAAATCAGCCTTGTGACGTCACAAAAATGAGAGATTATCCATAACTTTCTTAGGTGTTTTCTTTCTCACTTCTCCTCTCATTTCCCTCATTTTTAGGACGTCATATGGCTGATTTTTCAAACACTTTGTAAAGTTACTTATAAATGTCCTAATTATTGCCGTTTTGAACTTAACAAAGCATTTGAAAGTAATTATATCAGTGAATAATTTAGGGTCTACTTTTATACAGTACATATTTTGGGGGTCTTTGATACTAAAATGTAGGAAAACAAAGATAATTTAAAATAAAATATATAACAAAGCTTTAAGAACAGTACTTTTTACCAATTTAACTAAAGGGATAAGACAATGGACGATAAATTAATGTATATCCACAATTAAGATGAATAAAATTACCACTTCTGTAGATTAAAATTATTTGGTTAGTTTGAACCAACCAATTTAAATTTAATGAAAGTACTCAAAGTTAATAAATACCCACGGTTATACTTTTTTTTTCAGGACCAGAAAATCCAGGCCATGGCCCTTGAGCAGAAGCGTAGGAAGGAACAACAGCAGAGTTTGAGGCTTCATTGATAACACCTGACAGACAACCAGCTCGTAGTTTCTAGAGGCTTATATCTGTGGTGTTACAGTATGGTAGCAGGCTATCCAAGTCAGAAATGTTATTGTAATACTTCTGTTACACATGTCTTTAGGAATCATATTTAAATTTGTAATTTGCTGGGAGAGAGGGAGGGGACATTTGGCTGTTTATTACACTGGTCCCCAAAGTTTTATGATAACGTTTTCTTATTCGATAGCGTAACAACTTTGGGGACTTTTATTTAATTTTGGTTGGTTGGGTCATTAAGTTGAATGTCTCCTACAAAATCTACAAAAGGGGAACTTTTTGTGTATCATAATTTTGGATGTACATCAATTTATCGGCCTTTGTCTTATCCCTTTAATTCCCTGGTAATTTGTAAGGAGAAAGGGAAAAGTAATTAGGTTTTAATAAAGTAGACAATTTTAACCCTTTATCCCTGTTTATTTTGTAAATATTGTAAATAAATTAAAATTATGATGATCATGTTTATAAAGTATTAATATTTACTAATTACTTATATGTGCTTAGAGATTAGATTTATACATTTATTTTCGTAATAAACATTTTTTTTCAATTAGGTTTTTCTCATTTTATCCAATCAGATTCACCCTACTCTTTCTATTAATGTCGTGCATCTGACATAGCAGCAGTAGGAACCACTTTTAGATGCTTTAGTTATAACGTCGAGATTCTAACCAATAAACACCCTGACGACGAGCGGATGCGCTTTATGTTGAGACTGCATTCTGTATCTGTATTTTTAACTAATAAAAACATTTGATTGAAATAATTTATTTAAAATTTTTAAAACATATTTGATTCAATAACAACAATCATAAAAATGTAAAATTTTAAGGTTTACAAACAAATATCTAATGAAAAAATTTGGTCTGTAAAGGAAATAAATGCCTTTTTAAAACGTTTTTTTTTATATTCACTAATAGTTAACATTTAACAAATTTTCACAACTTCTGTTTTTCTTATTTTTTTTTATTGATAAAATCATTTTTTTACTATAATTTGTTTTATGGCTTGGAACAAAATAAACCCCAAGAGCATCGAGAACATTCGCCTACAAAATTATTTAGGATAAACATTTATGTTAATTGGTTAGAATTGTCTAATTGGATTAAAACCTTATATTCAAATTTGGTTAATTAAGAAATACAACTATTCTATAAAGGCTTGTATAGTGATTACTATACCAACTAGGCATGACATTTACATACTTTAGTCGTATAGTAATCAATATAATAGTAAGACTTCTAATGTTAATGACCGATTTAATATTGTGTATAATGCAAAGATTCAAACTTTAAAGGATGTTGTAATACCTAAAAATGTTCGTCCGTCTGTAAGAGACAATATTGGTAAAAAATGCATTTCTCAGCAACTATTCAAGATAAGCAGTTGATTTTTTCTTTTCCTATACCAATGATCATTCAGTATAAAACTTAATTGTCCGTCACTTAGTCATGTAACAAAGAAAAAAATTATGCAAAAAGATTTTGTGATTTTTAATTTTCAGATATACACAGATTGACCCACGTATATTTAGAAATATGGGCTGCAGAATCAGATGCTAAAAAACACTTTTTTGTGGGTCAATCTGTATTTATTTTTCATGACACTGAATATCAGCTCTACAGTGCCTTTTTTCCTCGCTACTTTTAATGTTGTCATCCTTGTTTTTGTATGATTTATTCATCGTATCAAAGACAACATTCCACGGATGTTAAAATGGAAAAAAATGGTCTTAATCCAGCGGATATTAATCGGTTTCAAAGCCAAACTGAAAATATTTATCCTTTCCTTTGCATTGGCCATCAAACAGGCAAAAACCTCCACAGAAACTTGAACATTTATTCTCTATAACTGGGACATACTTGTATGCACAATACTCGTTCTCGTTACATTCAGAATCTTAAATTAAAATCCTTATAATAAAGTAACAGGATGTGTGTCTGTGAGTCTTTATGCACCGAAGGATCTTGCTAACCGCTGAACCGATCGGGTTCTCCTTAACAGGGTAGCTTCTCATAGGTCCCGGGAAGGTTTATAAATATTTTGGGGGAGGGTACCACCACCCTCCCAAGAGAATTCGCCCCCAGAAAAAAATTTGCCCCAACCCAAAAACTTTTTTTTACTTTTTCTTTTGAAATCTAAAATAATAAATTGGGTTATCAAATTCGACTCTCTCCTCCTCTAGTGCCCCTAGAGGCATCTAGGGGAGCCAATATTAGACCGTAAAGCGATTTCTTGATTGTTTAGTTCAAACTAAGCGTGTCCAAACTTTTCCATCAATAATTTGGATCATTATTGTTAATTGTCTTTAAGAAATGTACAACAATGTTCATTAGTTTATCCCTTAAGAGCCATTAGATTACACAAGATTCTAGAAATCTAATAGATCTTAAGGGATAAGACAATGGACGATAAATTTACATCCCCAATGATTATAAACAAATTATCCCTTTTGTAGCTCATAATTATTAAAAGAATAGTACACAGACTTTTTAAGCCAACGAATTCGTTAAAGTGTTAATTAAACCAGTTTTATTTACAGTCAAATCTTCTCTCCCTCCATGAAAAAAATCCACAAATTACCTTCTACACAACTAGAACACACCCCTCCTGAACAGTGTTTAAGACATTCCTGATCAGCCAGGCAAAAAGATCCCTCTGGTAGCCTGGTCCGACATTCTGAGACTAGGGGAGCGCAGTATTCGTTGATACCACATTGTTCGTCTGAACTGCAGGAGGCCTTGTAGTCTCGGAATGGCGAGCATTTGTACATTTTTCTAGAATTTAAAAAAGCATTAATTTCGTGGATAAATAGCTGTCAAATGACCAAAAATTATAATTTTGTTTTTAAATCTATTCAAACTAAAATTTAAAACAACCAATTACATTTAGTAATATGAGGGAGGACACAGAAAAAATTCTAAACCCATTAAAGGACTTTACTTTAGAAAGTAGGCTAAAACCAACTCTGGATATATAAAAAGATCATTTAAAAGTCCTTTACAGAAATGTATTTTATTTTAATGAAACTCTGGGTTTACTGTCAGACTATCGGTCAAACGGAGGTTCGTATATTCAATGATAATGGAGAAACTTACCTAATTTTAGTTTTATCAGTATCACTTAAATCATTCTTGAACCCAATATCATCAACATTTACAGAGGATGACTTGGGGATAATGGTTCGAAGCTCTTTGTCTAAAATAAATATTTTTTGTTGTTCAAGTATAAGCATTGCTCAATTTAACCCATTTACCCTTGATAGAAATTTATCTTTAATATTTTAATTTTTTCAGTGGCTTTAATAGAAGGGTTTTTCAGTTTTTTTTTCTCTTTGGAGGTTACTTTCAAAAACTAGTTATAAACCTTTCCTATATTTAAAAGAAGCGGTTATTGAGATCTTCAGCTGCATACATATATACATCATGTTACTTTTAAATAAGAAAAAAGTAAATTTTTCTTACCATCTCTATTTTTGACAAATGCTCTAGAACTGTAATGCATAATAGATTTATAATCATATTCCTCCCCATAACCAGTTGTCCATCTAAAATAAAATAAAATAAAAAGCTACTCTATAAGTGATGTAGTGTCTGTATGTCTGCTCTAGAGCTATAATGCATAATGGATTTATAATCATATTCCTCTCCTCATCCAGTTGTATTTCTAAAATAAGAGCGCCGGGGTTTTTGTAGTTGTTAAAAATTGGGAGTTTCTGTGTAGTAAAAGTTGTCGTAAATATAGGTATTAAATAAAAAAGATTAGTTACAAAGCTAATCTATAATTCACATAATGTCTGTTTGTCCATTTGTCCGTCTGTCTGCTCTAGAGCTGTAATGCATAATAGATTTATAATTATACTCCTCCCCAAATCCAGATGTCATTTAATATAAAAATCAGCTACTTAGCTACTTTGTATTGTACTCAGAAAACGTCTTTCTGTCTGTCAAGAATTGGATAAAAATAGCATCGAAGCAACCCTACAAGTCTGTACTTGACTCTCTAGTGGGTTTCTATTTGATTTAGTACATTCATTCTATAATATAGAAAAGTAAGTTTTTTTTTAGTCTAAAGCTAAAGCATAATCATAAATAGTATTTCTTAGGATTTCTTTGCTTGGGTAAATTATACTTTAAAAATTATTTTAGCGTATAATTTGAAGCATATGTCAAAACACATATATCGTAAAAAAAATTAAGATTGCAATGAATTACATAAATATAATAAATAAGAGGGTTTGTCTGTTTAATACGGTATTGAGTTTGCTGTTTGACGAACTATAGGGCCATGTTTACCATCTAGATATACTATATCTATTTTTGAAGCATAATTTGTAGTTTTTCTATTCTAGTATAATACGTATTTCATCTGGATCAATTAGTTTTCACAGAAAAAAAAAGTTAATTATTCCTCTCCCCGTCAAATATTTAGAAATTATACAAACTCTGGGATAGTGGGATAAGATAATAGATAGATAATTAATATTCTCCCCATACTTTTATGTGAAACTGTATCGGGAGTTTTTGAGGGAGTTAAAATGATAGGTTTCAAAGGTCTGTTTGGGTCAATCTAATGTTTTTAAAAAATGGGATAAAACGAGAAGAATTTAAGTTTGAGGGGGGTTAACAGCTCTATAATCTCACCCTTGTCTGTAGATTCATTTGTCATTTTCCCCTCTCTCTTCCCTGAAGAAACTATTAGTACATTACATATAGGGCTAGACTAATACTCAGAGTTTTAAGGAAAAGGTATGTTGTTTTAAAAATGTAATTAAAGTTTTTAATTGGTATCTACTGTCAATTGTATGCAAGGATCTAAAGGGACATGGCAATGGATATGGAATTAATGAGCAACCCAATTGCAATAGACAAAATTACCCCTTTTGTAGATACTATTTCTTAAAAACTTTGAACATCATCAAGTTACAATAAAATAAAAATTCCCAAATATTGAATAAGAGGACGTGTTATGTGAATTTGAATTTTGAGGACCAGTGTAATTTAAAGTTCCACGTCTCCTACCTCCCTATAGATGTCTATTAAAACTGTATAAGAGCAAATATGCTGATTACTTTATTCCTGCTAGCCAACCAAGGTCAAGAACACTATAATGCAACTATGTCTATCATTAAGCCCTGAATATTTTCATAATTTTAAACATTTCAAAAATTATTTATCATCTATTATCTAACATTTTTTTCTATCTATCTATCTATCTATCTATCTATCTATCTATCTATCTATCTATCTATCTATGTATCTATCTATCTATCTATCTATCTATCTATCTATCTATCTATCTATGTATCTATATATCTATCTATCTATCTATCTATCTATCTATCTATCTATCTATCTATCTATCTATCTATCTATCTATCTATATATCTATCTATCTATCTATCTATCTATATATCTATCTATCTATCTATCTATCTATCTATCTATCTATCTATCTATCTATCTATCTATCTATCTATCTATCTATCTATCTATCTATCTATCTATCTATCTATCTATCTATCTATCTATCTATCTATCTATCTATCTATCTATCTATCTATCTATCTATCTATCTATCTATCTATCTATCTATATATCTATCTATCTATCTATCTATCTATCTATCTATCTATCTATCTATCTATCTATCTATCTATCTATCTATCTATCTATCTATCTATCTATCTATCTATCTATCTATCTATCTATCTATCTATCTATCTATCTATCTATCTATCTATCTATCTATCTATCTATCTATCTATCTATCTATCTATCTATCTATCTATCTATCTATCTATCTATCTATCTATCTATCTATCTATCTATCTATCTATCTATCTATCTATCTATCTATCTATCTATCTATCTATCTATCTATCTATCTATCTATCTATCTATCTATCTATCTATGTGTGTATACCTATAAGTATCAAACTGAGCATGATACTCCGGGCTGATATTATCCCACATTATTTTAATAAATTCATCTCTATCACTCCTGTATTGTGTTTAAACAGTTCAATTTAAGATTAAGAATTAATTAACAAGGATTACAATTCCATAATCACAAAGCTTTAATCGAAATTTTAAAAATTTTAATTTTTTTTTACAGATAAAAAATGTAAAGCAGGGCTTGACAGCCGCTTGTAAGCCTTACAATTTTTAGCTGGAAGTCTAAACCTGATCTTTGAAAGCATCCAAACGGATTTAGATTTGTAATATTAGACCCGGCTAACGCGCGGCTACCGATCCCGGAGTTAAAGGACACATAACTTACTAACAAAAACTGGCTAAAATATCAATAAGGTTTAATGATTTTTAGATTTATTAAAAGTAATTTATCGCATCTTATTATAGACAGCTTTCTGCGTATATTCATATTGATATTAATGAAAAATTAATACAGATTAAAACCAGTTTTGTTAATTCCTAGGGGCCAAATTTTATTTAATTAGAACTGTTCCTGCTATGTTCATGATAAAATCCAAGGGTATGCATCATCTCATGCTAAAAATAGAAAAACAAATATGACAATAAATATTTCCTTTTATAATTAGAACGAGGATGACAACATCCATAAAAGTGAAGCACTGAAACGATTGGACAAACGGACATTAACACTTGTGAACTGAATAATCAGAATATAAATTTATAAGAGTCGAAGCAAAATTGCTTGATACAGGATAATGTTTATGGACATACTTACGTTTTTAGGACTTGATTATAGAGTTTCTTTGCTTATAATATTGTACTTTGTTGTCCTAGGAATCGGCATACCAAAAATCAGATCAATCGGATAATTAGATCACATAAAAATTTGTTGTTAAAAAAAGTAAAAAAAATCAACATGTTTAAAATGGACGTACGGACATTCTGGTAATGATTATAGAGTTGCTACGCTTTCTAAATCGTACCTAACTACTACAGGAATCACCATGCAAAGTTTGAAATCGATAGAATAATTCTAACATGCCTAAATTAACATAAAAAGCTATCCGTTACAGACGGACGGACCGACCCTAATTATAGAAAAGCTTCGATTTAAAAAAAAACTAAAAGTGTACAATAATACAGGGTGAGTTAAAATAAACTACGCTTTCTCATTTTCAACACAACAAAAATAAAAAAAAATAAATGTAAATCCGTGTTGTCTGTTAAAAGGTACATTTGACTTATTGTACATTTTTTATATCTACTAAAAATACAACGCATTTTAGAGCTAAAATATTTCAGAAAATGTGTATGATTTAAAAAAAAATATTTAGATTTTTTACTTTTACAGAGAACATTTTCAATTCAATTGAAAAACAAAAAATGCAAAATATGTTCTATAATATTTGGCTAGAATTAAATTTGTAGCGATCTCCCTCCAATCAAGCAGGGTTTCAGTGCTCAAAAGTCACTTTAAGGGAAACCACCTACATTGTTTACCTTCACATGTCCAATGCTTGTGGCACATTTGCCCAGCAGGATGGACTGTGCCACTGGGAAGGGGAAATACGCAACTCCCACCTGCAATCAATCAATCACTTAACATATTCTTTAAAATATTCAATTTATAAATAAACATTATGGAATATAATATAATAAGTAATTAGAAATGTGCAGAAGAAAAAAATAAAATAAAAAATCAGCAGAATTAATCCCTCAATTAAAGTGACAGGATGTCTGTATGTGTGTTGCGAACTTGTGTATGGTTCTATTTATCGTGGAAGGATTACACCTATTTTGTGGAAGGGTACCTCCAACCTTCCAAGAGAATTCTCCCCAAGAGAATAAAACCCCAAAAATTCTTTATACTTCATTCCCCTCACCTCCATACCTTCAATTTTCACCTCGGGGGGGGGGGGGGGGGGGGGGGGCTGAGGGATAGCTGTATTATATACAATACCAAAAAATAAATATTATACCTTACTAGAACATCCACCTGTCTTCTCAAAGGTCACGTAGACAACCTCATCTTTCCTAAAACATCAATGTTTTTAATAATTTTAAAAACAAAAGGTTGTATTTAAATACTGGCGGCTACGACCCCTAGAGGCCTCTAAGGGCACTTGAGGAGGGGGAATCAAACTCCTACACATTTTTATTTTATTTTAAAAGTGTCTATTTTGATTAAGCTATTTATCTCTATACAATAATAAAATTTTGGGTACCAGAATAAATTAAAGCCCATATCCTCTCCCTCCGTGTAAATAAGGAAAATAAAGAAATGTTATATCTATCTATCTGTATGCAATTATAAAACTTTGGGTACCAGTATTAATTAAAGCCCATATCATCTCCCTTCGTGTAAATA
This sequence comes from Acartia tonsa, assembly GCF_053477335.1. Classification (NCBI taxonomy): domain Eukaryota; kingdom Metazoa; phylum Arthropoda; class Copepoda; order Calanoida; family Acartiidae; genus Acartia; species Acartia tonsa. The sequence goes on along the minus strand of NC_137260.1, from coordinate 61,864,032 downwards.
AGGAAAATAAAGAAATTATAAATCTATTTATTTGTATGTAGCAATAAAACTTTGGGTACCAGTGTAAATCAAAGCCCATATCCTCTCCCTCCGTGTAAATAAGGAAAATAAAGAAATGGTATATCTATGTATCTGTATATAAAAATAAAACTTTAGGTACCAATGTAATTTACAGTCCAATGTCCTCTCTCTCCCTATGAATAAGGAAAAGAATAATATATATAGCAATTTATTTTTATAAAATCATAAAACACTCAAAGCCACAATCTCCATTAGAAATAAATCAAAGAATTTAAAGAGCAGCAACATTGAACGTTTTATATTTGAACAATAATCCTTATATTTTGTAGCCTTATCCTTATATAAAAATAACAGGATGTTCTTCTGTCCGTCATAGTGTATTAAAGGATTGCCAATATAATTTTCCTTTAAAGTTCAGCGTCCTATATGTCAAGGGTAGGTTCGTAATTATATTATGGGAGATTACCCCCAGCCTCTAAATAAAAACCGCCCCCCAAGAATAATTCCTACGATTTTTAAGAACTTATTTTGAATATTAAGTGTTCCTTAAGGCTTTTAGGGGCCTAGCCGCTGGTTATTACATATATTTAGCTAAAGAAATCATTCTGAAGGTTTTTATTTTCTTATTTGCGGACAAATGTCAAGAACATCATTAGATAAATATATAAAAGTTTTTTTTATCTTATTATATAAAGTAGTAAGCATTTTTTGTCTGTCCCGAAGGATCTCGCTAACCGCTGAACCGATACTGTGCTCCTTTACATTGAAGCTTCTTATAGGTCCTGGGAAGGTTTAAAACTATTTTTGGGGAGGGTGTCCTAACCTCCCTCCCCCCAAAAAATATTTTTTTTTACTCTTTTGAAACTCAAATTTAAAAGGGGATGAGGTCGACATTTTCCCCTCCTACCTTAAGTTCCCCTAGTGGCTTCTAGGGGCGTAGTCACTAGTCATTAATAATACATGTCGTTGTTTGTGAATATTAATGAAGGTGATAACATAATGTACAAAAATTCCAGAACCAACTATTATTCACTATAAGATTTAGAAGCGGAATTGCATTTGAATTTGATAAATTGCCCCCCATGCAATTTTATACAAACGCCTTCATAACAAGAATGAGGCAATCCATTGCAATACTGGATGCAAATTAATTAATCATTTTAAAATATAATTACACAGATAGAGCATTCAAGAAGTGGACATAATTTAAAGAGAGTGGACTTTGGATTGGAAATTATAATGTTACCCAATCTATAATACAAAGTAGAACGATGTCTGTCTGTTTGTTTGTCTGTTTGTTTGTAGCAAAGGATCTCGCTAACCGCTGAACCGATCGGGTTCTCCTTTACATGGTAGCTTCTCATAGGTCCAGGGAAGGTTTATAACTATTTTCTAGGGGGATGGGACACCCCAAACCCCCCTAAAAATGAAAAATACCCCCCCCCCAAAAAAAAAAAAAAAAAATTCTCCCCCCCAAATTTTTATTTTATTTTTCATTTTAATTCTAAAATACGAAAAATTGGTTTGATCAAACCTCTTGGGGCAGAGCCCCTAGAGGCTAGGGGCGAAGCCGCTAGTGATTTATAAACAAGATATCTTATTTGGTGGCAAAAAAAAATCTTGAAATCTTGAATTTTGGTGGAAATTAGCAATTCAATGAAAGGTCAAGAACGTGCTATAACACAGCATTTCATTACAACACTATTATCAGAGATCTTTAGAGAAAAGACAATTGACAATGAAATGACATACATCCCTACATGATGATAAGCAAAATTACCCCTTCTTTATATTGAAATTATTGAAAATTAAATAAAAGTACCCAAAGTAAGCGAATAAATAATAAAACTTTAGATAATAATGTATTTTACAGCCCAATGTCTCCTCCCTCACTGCTATTTATGGAAATATTTATACTTGGTACAAATTTTCAAATATCAAAACTAACCTTTCTTGCCATTTAATACATTCATCAAATTCTGAATTATAATAATTGATTGAATCTTGAATGATGGTTTGCTCCTCCTCGTCAAAACCGTCCTTGTTATTTGACCAATAGTAATGGATATAATATATACTTCGATATATTGACAGGGGAAAATTTGTCGTTACTGATATGGATCTTAATCATTGGTCAGTTCGTTCATCAAGTATGCGGGGAGGGGATGGGGTAAAGAGGTGGATGTGGGGTATCGTTATTTAGTATTACTTTATCAGAGTACATTAAATTCGTTGCAACTTCCAAGTTTTAATAAATTGATTTCAATAGTACGCTCAATCAATGCTTATCGTACATTTGAAGGGATCTTAAGAGATAAGACAATGAAAAGTTATTACACTACTTGTTTGTAACCAAGTTTTTCAGCTAAAGTAATAGATAAAATGGTTATAAAATCTTGAACTTTTTTGTAAATCAATAAAATTAAAAGAGACAATGTCTATAAGTAGCACAGAATCCACAAAAAAAGGGTAATTTTGTTCTTTGCATCAAAATTTGGCCAAAATGTCCAAAATCCTAAAATCCGCTATTGTTCATCCCTTGATCATGAAAGGAATTTTTCCCCCAGGCCACAGAAATCCTAAATCAAATCAGTATTAAATTAGTATTATCAGAATTAAACCTATAACCAAAATCATTCTTATTCTAGCTCTGTCTGTCTGTGTGTACTAAAGGATCTCCATAACTGCTGAACCGATATGATTCTCCTTTACAGTGTAGCTTCTTAGGAGTCCCAGGTAGGTTAAAAGTAGTTATGGGGAGTGTACCACCAAATTTCCAAGAGAAATCGTCCCTAGAAAAAATATTCACAAAAAATATTCTTTTAAAGGTTTATAGAAAATATAGGGGAGATATTTTGTGTATATAAGTTTTAGAAAAACCAATAGAATATTTAGGACATGCAGTCAATTAGCCAACCAACACAAAACTTTTGTTATAGATACTTAAAAAGCTTAACTTAGCCCCCGAAAAATTATAGCATTAAAATTTACTATAGAAAATAGAATAGTTTCATTTTGTTTAATTTAGAATAATAAGCTGTACCTGTAGAGCCAAGACCATTTCTGAGCAAGCCAAGATTGGGTACTGTATCACATTCTATCTCTTCTATTTTTATTTTATCTAATAACAGGATAAGGATAGTGATTTTTTTTCTTTTACGTTGCTCATTACAATACACAATTAGGACTTCCAGACAAAGGTCCTACAATCAAAGAGTTTGTTGTATATTTAATATTACTCCACTTAATTAAATATGTTCAGCTCATATAAAGACGCACTTAGATCCTTGAAAGGTCGCTTAGTCAAAGATAAACTCGTTTATTAGCGACTACTCCTCTATCTTCAAGGAGCTATTTATTCGTAGGGTTATAGAGGGGCTAGAAAAACAGAAAATCTTAAATCTGAAAAAATAGCCAAAACATCTAAGGCTCTATGTGAAGCTTACCTAAAATAGAGGACCCAATCGATTCAGTAGTTAATGAGATCTTAAGTTTCAGACAAAAAAACCTTACTACTTTAAACATTAGAATATAAAATTTTATAATCCTTATCCGTTACCTTTATTTTCATTTTTATCTTTAACATTGTCTTTATTGTTATTCTTATCACTCTTTTCATCATTTAATTTGAGATCATTTTCATCACCACCATTATGATTATGATTATCATTGTTAATTATTTTGTCTTCATCACTCTCGAGATTTAATGCTTCACTAGATTCAGCGGGAGTTTCATTACTGTCACAATTTGTGGGATTAGGCAAAATTTTAAAAAAATTAACAAGCAGTTTAATATCTTTAAGAACTACCCAGGTTGCTCTTAGTATAGGTAGAATTTTTTTTTGTATTGTAGAAATTATACAAAACATACAAAAGTACTATTGTATAAATTTTTTAAAAATTTTGTACAGTAAATTTTTTTTGGCAAAGTCCCCTTGTACATGTTGTATCAATTTTGTATACAATAGTATATTTTCTGTTTTTTTTTATTAATTAGTATATTTTTTTTTGTATATGTTGTACACTTTTTTTTTATTTTCGTACTAATACCATTTTCCTGATTGTATATCTTGTATTCATTTTTTGTACAATAGTATTTATTTCAAAAATTTGGCAGAGTCCAAACAATTTTTACTTTACTGAATATTTTAATATGTATACTAAAGTAACAAAAATAATTAGGTTATAATTTGTGGATTTAAAACAGTTTTTTGTTTCATGCTTATTATATTAATTTTTTTATACAATAGTACAAAGTTTTGGAAATTTGGCTAAGTCCAAATTTTAGGACTTTGCCTAAAAATGAACATAGTATTTATTGTATAATTTTTTTTGTATGATAGTATATTTCAAAAATATTTTCCAATATTCCAATATTTTGACTCTAACAAAATTTTAAAAATGTATACAATTGGACAACCAAAAACATACAATAACCTAAATTTTGATAAGTTGCAAAACTGAGGACTTAGGAAATATTTTTAAAAACATTTTTTGAACATAAAAAAAAATTTAGAATTTGACAAAAAAATTGTTTAATTCTACAATTTTAATTTTATTTGTGAGTACAAATTTTTTTAAGTAAAAAATTTTGGGACTTAGCCTGATAATTGAAAAAGTGTACAACATATACAAAAATTAAATATGTTACTATTAAACATAAAAGTACTATTGTAGACAAAATTGATACAACATGTACAAGAAAAAGATTAAGGGACTTAGCCAAAAAAAAGGACAGTACAAAATTACAAAAAATAATACAATAGTACTTTTGTATATTTTGTATAATTTTCATAATAAAAAAAAATTCTACCTGATATAGTTCAAATTTTTGTTGCTAGGTGTCTTTCACTTTTTAGAAATTTTTGTTTTTTTTAAATATTGTCTAACTCTACAATTTCAATTATGTTTCTTGGTTTTTTCTAAGTACAAAAATGGACTGTACAAAATTACAAAAAAATAATACAATAGTACTTATTTATGTTTTGTATAATTTTCATAATACAAAAAAATTCTACCTATACTAAGAACAACCTGGAAAGACTTTTAATCTTATTATATAAAGTAGTAACGATTTTTTTGCCTAAAGCTTAAGATTACATAGACTACTGAACTGATTGAATTCTCCTTTTAAGAGAAGGTTCACATAGGTCCTGTAATGGTTTTATGATATCTTATTTTTAGATTTAAGCCCCTAGATGGTAGAGGCTATTTTTATGTTTCCTTATTACACTAAAAGGGGGGCAGCTGCACATAGACGTCCAAGGGGGGAGGGGGGGGGGGGTGGCAATGGGGTGATTACCCCCCCAAAATGAATTTGGGGGTCACCCCCAAAATTTTGGATTTTCAATTTTTACCCCCCCCCCCCCAAAAAAAAATACCTCTATAAAATAAAGATTACCCCCCCCCCAAAATTTGTATTTTTAAAATTTTACCCCCCCAAATAAAAAAGCTTGAACGCCCCTGCTGCAAGTGAATAATAACAAGGATGACAACAGCCATAAAAGCTAGGCTCTGAAACGGTAGGACAGACGAACATTAACCCTTATAGAGTGTCACAACTTTATTTACAAAATAGAAATATAAAAGTTTTGAAAAAAATATATGTATATTTGTTGCAAAACTTATTAAAATACAGAATTCTGTTTAAGGACATACTGGCATTTTTAGGACTTGATTACAGAATTGCTTTGCTTGAAATCTTGGTACCTTATTGTAATAGGAATCAGTACTCCAAAAATCATATCTATCTGATGATTATATAACATAAATATTTGTTGTTAAAAAAGTTAAAAATCACAATGTTTAAAATGGACATACGGACATTCTGGTAACGATTATAGAGTTGCTACGCTTTCTAAATCGTACCTCCGCAGGTATCATTTTGAAAAGTTTAAAATCAATAGGACTATTATAACTTGCCTAAATTAACATAAAAAGCTATCTGTTACGTACGGACGGATGTATGGACTGACGCTAAATATAGAAAAGCTTCTCTTTTAAAAAGATATACATAGAGAAATATAAAAGAAGAATTCTATTATATAAAGCAGTAAGGCTTTATGTTCTGAAACTTAAGATCTCAATAACTACTGATCAGGCTTTCTATTTCAGGTAAGCCTAATATTTGTCTTGTGATGGTTTTAGGCTATTTTATTTTAAGTCTTAGATTGGTTTTATGCTATTCTATTTTAAGTTTTGGGAAGGTTTTAGGCTTTTTCTCTCCCCTTTAAATACAGAGCCACAAGATTCTAGGGGCGTAACTGCTAGTATTATATAATGGGTTATTATTAAATGGATTTTACACCAGATTATCATGTACTTTAATAAAGTGAAACTTGTTGCTGGCTAAAAGAACAAACAAAGAACCCACTTTACCACACCCCTCCCCTCCTACTGGAAGAACAAACTATCAAATAAATGATATTCAAGTTGTGAACCATCCAATGAAAATTCAATAAAAGTACCCAAAGTTGTTAGGCAAACAAACAATACTAAGACTTTGGGGACTAGTGTAAAAAACAGCCCAAAGTCCCCTCCCTCCCTGTGTATAAAATTGTGGCGAGCTGGCTTTTATTCACTTTTCAATGCACATTTTAAATGGATTGTAACAATTTTCTACCTTATATAGTTAAAATTTTCGCCGCTATATGTCTCTTACTTTTTAGAAAAACTTTATTTTTTTGGGGTTTTTTTAAATATATGGTTGTTTAAAAATGCAAGAAGTAAATCTTATTTAAATTTGTTTCCCTTTTAATTGTTTTTTTTCAATATTTTGAAATATTTTGATTTTAATAGTTACAAAATTTAAACTATAGAGGTAAGTCAATCAAATCTAGTTAAGAGTTAAGTCAAGTCATGATAGAGTTGAAAAATAAAATTATGAAGTACTCTTATTATGCTAAAACAGAGTTAAACACATGGAAATATATCCCTTAACTCAATAATATTTTTTGAGGAAATATAATTCTGTTCAAACTGTCTGGATGGCATCACATAAAAATTACAAAATTGGTAGTACTTTTGGATAGAAATGTTAACAATTTGGGCTTACTTTTGCATCCCTTCGTATCAATTTTTTAAATGTCGTACGAAATTTGCAAGGGGTCCTAAATTTTTTCTTTTAAATTTGTCGTAGACATTTTTTGTGCTTTGTACTAATTTTTATTCGTATCAATTTTTACCGCCTCGTACTAATTTTCTAACCCACTGGATCACGGCCGAAAAATGGTTTTTGTATATAATATATGTCTCTAGTACTAACAAAATTTCTCGTACCCTCGTAAGAATTATTGCATAACGATGGTATACTTTCGTAGAACCAACAAATTTTCTATACTATAGTATAACAAAATTGATACAATTTTAGAGTAAGACCATATATACAATTGTAAACAAAATGATATACGAAAAAAAATTTCCACCTATACAACCTTTAAACCGTTCATTAGTCTGTAATCCTGTAAAAGTAACAAGATGTCCATCTGTGTGTGTGTGTGCATCTCGCTAATCACTGGACCGATATGGTTCTCCTTTATAATGGTCCTGGGAAGGTTAATAATTATTTTTGGCACGGGTAACTCAACTTTTCTAAGTAAAATAAACCCTGCAAAAAGATACAATCCCAATAATATGTTTTTAACTGAAAAATTGAATGTAGAGTGGAGGGTAAACCTTTTTCCTAAAGTGCCCCTAGAGGCCCTAACTGCTTTTGAACTGCTTTTAGACATTGCTAACCTGTTGATCTTTTGTTTAAGCTGAATTAATTAATCAATTTGCTTTAATCATAAACTTTTTTCAACTACATGCATATTTCTAAAACTTTTATTGAAATGCCTAATCGCCAAATGCCTGGTATTATTGATAAAATTATTTTCATCACTTTCTCTTGTGCTTGGCTCTGTGACAGTTTTTCTGTCAAACAAAGCTTGGTCATTTGTAACACACCCAGGAATAGAGGGATGGGGACAATGATCTGTAAATTTTACTAGTCCCCAAAGTTTTATCTAAGATTGGTTGGTTCAAACTAGAAGTGTCCAAACTGTCCAACCAATTTTTTAATCAAAAGTAGGGTTAATTTTGTTTATAATAATTGGGGATGTATGTACATGAAATTATAGTCCATACATTTTGGGATCTGTAATTGAATTTCACTAATAATTTTGATCTATACAAGAGGTTTATCATTTGGGAAGCATATAAAAGATTACGCCCATTGTCTTATCCCTTAAGATCCCTGTTTTAGAAATGACCATATCCCTAGTAGTTGATGTAGTAGTAGCAGTAGTGGTAGAAATATCCGGAGTAATATACTCATATTCTGTTGATACTTCTGATTTAGCAGTTACATCTGAAATTAAAATAATATTTTTAGTAGCGAAGCTACTCTATAATTCACTTTGTCCGTCCGTCAGTCAGTCAGTCCGTCAGTCAGTCCGTCAGTCCGTAACGCTATGGGGGAAATGGGATTTACTCAGCTCCTATAAAAGATAGAATTCTGAAATTTTTTGACAACATTCCTATCATTAAGGAGCACAATTAACTATAAAACATCACTGGCGGTCGGACGGCTTTTTAGCAGGTTTTAGGCTATTTTTAGATTTTCCACATTTTCCCCCATATCTTTGGTGTTTATGGTCCGATTTTCAAAATTCTTTCAGTTAAAGATATCAAAATTAAATTTTCCGTCGTTTGGAGAAAACAACAATAACGGTCAGACTGCCTTTTTGCAGGTTTTTAGCTATTTTTACATTTTCCACAATATCTTTGGTGTTTATAAACCGATTTTCAAAATTTTTTCAGTTATAGATATCAAAATCAAATTTCCCGTCGTTTGAAGAAAACAACTATGAAGGTCAGACTGCCTTTTTTGCAGGTTTTTGGCTATTTTATATTTTTTTTACATTTTCCCCCATATCTTTGGTGTTTTTAGTCCAATTTTCAAATTTTTTTCAGTTAAAGATGTTAAAATTAAATTTCCCGTCGTTTGAAGAAAACAACAATAATGGTCAGACTGCCTTTTTGCAGGGTTTTGGCTATTTTCAAATTTTTTATATTTTTCCCAAATATCTTTGGTGTTTATGATCCGATTTTCAAAATTTTTTCTGTTTTAGATATCAAAATTAAATTTCCCGTTGTTTGAAGAAAACAACCATGACGGTCATTCCCATCCACGAAATTTTGTGCTTCGCTACTTATGGATGTTGTCATCCTTGTTTCACTATGGCTTCGAAACCGAATAATATTCGCTGAATTAGAACCGGTTCTCAGCCATACAGAAAAGTTTTGTATAGCATCGCATTATATCCAGTTTTCTAAGAAAATTTAAATGTAAAAATGTAATATTAAAACCAGTTTTTTTAGCCCCAAGATCCACGGAAACTATTCCAGTATCGCTTCGAAACCTATTAATATCCGTTAAATTAGAAACGGTTTTTATAGCAACGCATTATATCCAGTTTTCTACGAATATAATTGTACATTTTTATAACTACAGAGAGCCGTTTATAAAACTTTGCGATAAATAACTATTTCAGTATGATTTCGAAACCTATATGTCCACTGGATTAGAACAGGTTCATAAACATACTGAAAAAGGTTCCTATAACTTTTTATGTTATTCTACGATACAACTAATAACTATTATGTTTGAAAATACTTTTCCTTCCCCCTTCATGTGAATTAATTCATGCATATAAATTTCTTTTGGTAATGAAAAATTATAAAGTTTAACCTAGGGTAGGGTAGGGTCAATGACAATAAAATTGATCCTTAACCCAGAAGGGGACATATTGGGCTGTTTATTACACTTATCCCCAAAGTTTTATAATAATGTTTTCTTATTCGTTGGCTCATCAACTTTGGGGACTTTAATTGGAATTTTATTGTGTCCAAACGTGTTCAAAACGTTTAAAAGTAATCTACAGAAGGGGTAATTTTGTGATGTAATCATTTGGAATGTACATCAATTTATCGGCCATTATCCTATCCCTGTAGACCTGAGTTTGAAGCCCTTTTTATCACTTTACCATTCACCCTTGAAAATCATATACTTTGCATGAGTGGAAGTAAAATACTTTAGAAGCGTAGCATCTCTACATGGAGTTGCGTGTACAGGATTTCAGTGTGGGGGGGGGGGGTCAAAAGCTTCAGGAGAAGAAGAAGAACAGTCGAAAGCTGCTGGTCTTTCAAATTTTAATTTTAATGGGGATGTGGAGTGGACACCTTCCTTCTATCGCCCCTGGTTACATGTCAATCATTTTGTTACGATTTCTTACAAATTTTGTATTATCTTAATAAATGACAATATAGTAAGTTACTAAAATGTAAATTTTAAGATTAGTATTTTCTTCTCTTTAAATTACATAATTGTTCTTGTTATATATTATTTTTCTATTCAACTATTGTATTTTATACCTTTTCAAATTTTTTAAAAGTTTTTATCTAAAACGTAAGGGTAGATTTTTGGCAATTGTTTACATATTCATTTTAATATGACAAATTGTTTTTCTATATCAAATTTACATGGAGGGAAGGGACATTGGACTCTAAATAAACAAACTCACAATGCCAATAAACAGGTTCTGCCTGTTGGTGGCTTAAAAATTGATTTATAATTGGATTGTACATAGATTCTAATAAAAATAAAGATGATTTTGTTTACATTCCATTATTGTTCATTGTCTTATCCCAAAAGATATGATTCTTTTTGTAAATTTTTTTTTAATATACCAGAATTAATCTTAAACTATGATTCCTAGGATAATAAGTAATAATGTTAGCTTTAAATGGATGTTTGTTCTATATCACTGCTAACACAAAAAGCATTTTCATACTCAGGGTTTTGTCATTGGAGTGTATTTTTTTGGATCAAATTTTGATTTAAAGGGGGGTGTCGGCACTCCCCTTCAGGACTGCAAGGTTACCTTTAAATTTATCAATATTTAACAAATCCACAAAAGGATTAAGTCCGGCCTCAGGCCTCACTGTACTTCTATACTTCTGTCTCTTTATTTCTTCTGGTGTTAATGGACCTGGGTCAGTTGGATACTTAAATTTATAATTTCATCAAGATTTGTCCACTCAATCTTAAAATTAAACAATTATAAGTTTTAAAAACTATTGTCACTTTGTCAGGCAAATGAAAATAACCAAACTATGGAGGGTTGTCTTGGTTTTTAAACAGGTACAACTCATTCATAGATGTCCAAAGAGGGGGTGGGTGGGGGATAAGGCAGTGTTCACCCATTAAATTTTTAAACCCCGCATTTCAATAAACTTGTATGCCCACAGTGAGATCTTGAAGACAAAGGATCTATAATCAAATAACCCTTCCGTTAACAGTTATTATTTTTAAGTATCCATCCCTAATGTCGTCGTTGATAATGATAACAGCTGATTATCATTGTACTCATCAAATCTGACGGTGCTCTGGTAAGGCTTTGTTTTGGGGGCACTTGTTGTTATTGGCACTTTGTAATTAAAATAACTAGGCTTTGAATTGTCTTTTAGTAACGAGGATGTTTTAAAGTCTGATCCCGTATCTGAAAACAGTAAAATTAGTATTTTTGTGATTTAAGATCTCAAATAAATTAAACTTTATAACTGAAAAACCAATGAAATTGTATTATTAGTGCATTAGTATTTAATTCTTTGTTTGCATTACCTTTATTGGCAAGTTTTAGGCTGTTTTATTATACCTGAACTGATATTATTTGGCTGGTTAATCTGATACTTAGTCTCATTGAGTAGTCCATAGATCATACTAATGATGACGTCAGACTTTCTATCCACTAGCCTCGGCTGTGTCATTGATTTAGTTCTGTTTGTATCCGCTAGTCGTCGCTCCACTGGCGTACTCGTACAAATATTTAGACTAGATAAATAATATAAATCAAATGTTAGTTTTAAAATAATTTTACTATTTTTTCACTGCACATAACAACTCGAAATATACTTGGGCAAAGTATATATTTCTATGTTAGCTTTTTTAATTTTTCTGAACAGTTTTTAGTCTATTTTTGTTAGTAAAATCTTTCCAACCCTCTTTTCAATCAATAACCTACGTTCTAAAGGCGAAAATTAGGCCAAAAAAATATATTTTTTTAGAGTTTAACAAATTTTGGGAGATAATTTATTGCTTGTAAAATCTAACAAAATATGTAAAATCTAACAAAATATGTAAAATCATTGAAAATCTTCGCTTAAGAAATGAAAGAAGTTAAGAGTTACCAAGCATGAATATTTAATTATTCAAGGGTTAGGAAAACACCTTAAATATTGTTAGGAATAAAAGGATGAACAGATGTGAATAATATTCATGGGGAAAACGGAAAGGAATGAAACGGACAAAATACAAAAGTTAATACTAGCTCGAATCTACTTCATAAGCATAAGCAGAAGGGGGGTGTAGAATTTCAACACTCCCTATAAATTAAAAATTTGGGAAGACCGTCTCAAGGCTTGGCAACAATCTGCTGAAGCACTTTCTAGAATGAATCTAACCATGCATATTGACATCCCTCTTACTGAATTATTTACAAAACAAAACCAAAACCTTTAACCCTTTAAAATGTTTAAAGAAACAAGGCCGTTGAGAAATCATTGAAAGGAAATTTTAAAAAGACAAGGACAGAAAAACTGTTTATGATTATTAAATTTATGTGCTACTTTATCTCGGTAACAATAACAGCATACTTAGATGAAAGGGAAAGGACTGCAGATATAAAAGTAATCTTCATTTCATTCTATCACATAGCATTTGTTATCTACATAAGACATAAATTCACTAAAAAATTTGTTGTTGATTACCATATCGTCCTTGTACTTGCCATATTTTTAATTCATTTTGAAAATAAAGGATGTGGAGGTTTCAGTGATCTTAGACACTTTGAGGTAAACATTTAAAAAACAAACCTGTCACAAACAAAAAGAATGAATAATGCCAATTTTATTTCCTTCATTTTTTCTCATTATTATCTCACCCTTTAGCAGGGTAAATATTCTTTAATAACTTAAGTAGTAGCATAGAAAATCACATTTCCCTCCACATCTTTACGTACTGACGGACGTACAGTAAAAGATAATTATTGAGTAGGTTCACTTCTTAAAAACAAACCTGTTACAAGAAAGAAGAATAAATAATGCCACTTTTATTTCCTTCATTTTTTCTCATATTTATTTCACCCTTTAACAGGGCAAATATTCTTTCTACACTAAAGGAATCATTTCAATCTGAAAAAAAATATTTCTAAAATATTATTAAGATTATTGTTGACTAAGATTTATTTCGGTATATGTAAAGCTAATTAACAGAACAAGGTGTTCTGACAGGATGTCTGTTGGATGTGTTTTTCTTTTTAAAACTAAAATATAAAACGGAGAGTCAACCCTTCCCTTAGGTGCCCCTAGAGGCGTCTAGGGGGCGTAGCCGCTAGTTCTTATATGAAAGTAATAGAATGTCTGTGTCTGGTGTGGGGGGCGGGGTTACGACATCCCCATTTAAAGATTTTTGGTTTACAACAAATAAAAAATGTTATGTAGTACCCCATCCACCTCTTGAAGCAAAACCTTAGGGCTATGAGCAAAGTCTCCTCATATATAAAAATTTTATTGGCCTGATTGATAGTTAGTTTATTTCAACAAAAATTTACATTTCAATAAATACTTATTCACATAAAAAATACATTAATGAATTGAAAAAAAGCAAAACTGTGGGAAATATATGTATAATTGTTTATTGGTTAACCATATACAAAAACTTTATACATATACTTGATACATATATTACATGATTTGTGTTTAAAATTTCAGAGACTAATTAGAATAGTCCAATCATTAAACAAGGATATATGTATTTTGTGGTTGTTTTATCAGGATTAGTCTGGTACCCAAAGTTTTTTCAATGGCTTAAAAACTTTGGGTACTTCCATCATATTTTGAGCTACGAGACAATAAGGTGGTATTAATAACTAGCGGGTACGCCACTAGATGCCTCTAGGGGCACTTGAGGTGAAAAAGTAAAAAAGCGGCGATTTCTCTTCGGAGGGTTCTAGTAACCTCCCCCAAAATGGTTATAAACCTTCCCAGGAACTATGTATACAGACCTTTCTATACGCACAGGCATACATCCTGTTACTTTTATAAAAGGATATTACAAAATCAGTCTGTACCATATACGTCTAATATGAATGTACATATTTGTAAGCAAATAAGGAAGTGAACTGTATTTGACCAACTATGTATTCAAGATTACTTAATCTAGTTTTAACAGCTAAGGAGTTGATAATAGTTCTCTTCTCTTAAAATGTGCGAACTCAGGGTTAGTATTCTAAATAAATAACCACATGTCCATTTTATGAAATTTATTCTGAATAAGCAAGGTCATAAAAAAGCCATACTCAGTGTTTTATTGCCAGTTACTTTTCTGTTTTTTTTTCATAGAGGCCTCTAGGTACACTTGAGCGAGGGGAGAGGGATGGAAGTAAGTCGACCCTCCAATTTAAATTTTAGTTTTAAAAAGAAGATTAATTACATAATCATTTTTTTTTTCGAGAGAGAAAGGAGAGGAGATGGGGCTTTATTTTCTAGGGGCGATAATATTACATTAGTATTCCCATTCACTGAACTGTGGAGAGCTTAATGATAAGTGTTTAAGACATTTAGTGGCTAATAGTTAATGTTTTACAGTTCAACTTTGCAAAATAAGTGTATTTTGTTTTACGTTAGAATTTCAATTAATTAATCCTATAATATAAAGCAGTAAGCTTTTTTTGTCTTTAACGAAGGATCTCATTAACTGCTGAACTAAGATGGTTATACTTTACAGTAATGCTTTTTATGGGTCATGAGATGGTTTTTGGCTATTTTATTTTTATAAAGAAATCTTGTATGGTTTTGGGCTATTTTTCTGCCTTTCCATACCCCATCGAATAAAGAGCCACTATATTCTAGGGAGTGCAGCCCCTAGTATATTTAAAGTAGAGACAATTCTTGTAAAACCTTCTTAAATTCTTTGTGAAAGTATATTCTTTAATTATATTTTTTCAATATGATTTGAAGGATGATTTATTTACTTGCATAAACATTTGCATTTTTTGAACGCATTAAAAACTGCTAAAGGTTAAGTTGTGTGTTCATATAGTGCAATTTATATAATTGCTTGAGGAAAAAACATTATGAAACGTATAGTATTACCAAAGGGGCCAGTGGCGTGCGAATCGAAGGGGGCATTTGGGGCAATCGCCCCCCCCTAGCGACCAAAACGCCCCCCCCCCCCCTGCCCCCCCCCTAGCCACCGCCCCCCCTGCCCCCCCCTAAATGTTGAAAAATGCCCCATTTTGCCCCCCCCCCCTGGTCAACAAAAATGCCCCTTTTTGCCCCCTACCCTACAAAAAGCAAAACTATCCCAGTTTCCAAAAAAAAAGATCAAGAAATACTCAAAAAAAAAAAATTTGGCGCTTCGCGCCAAGCAACAGTTACTATTTATTTAACCTTACCAAATTTTTTAATTAGTGTAGAAATTAGGTTATAAACTTTTTTCACTGAACATAACAAACCAGGTAATAGGAAGTATTTTATTCCCCGGGGCACTTTGATTTAGGGGGGGGCAAAATTTTAGAAAATCTTCAAAATGCCCCCCCCTAGACAAAGTGCTTCGCACGCCACTGAAAGGGGCCAGTAAAAAACTTTAACTCTTATATAAACTTATTGTTTAATTACATCATCAAGAAGTTAATTATCCTTTTGAAATATAAATCTTTTAAACGACACAAATTTTTATCTAAAATAGGTCTGTATTCAATTACAGACATGAAATGTATTTTTTATTAACAAGACTTTTTCTTTATATAACTTTTCTTTCTATAGCAAAGCTACTCTTTAATCTAAAATGTGTATTTGTCCGTCTATCTATCTGTCAGCTGCAGAAATGAAAATTAAAAGAGAAATGTTAATTCTCAGATAGATATATAATACGTAAAAATATTTCCCTGACGTAACTGGACGTAAGTGTCTCAAAAATCAGCCATGTGACGTCATAAAAAAACTTACTCCTTGATCAATAAGCATCTACACTAAATTGAACTTTGTCAGCCCGTCTAATAATTAATTACACTGCATGTAGAAGAAAAATAAGAACCGTAGGGAAGTGTAATCAGTCTTCACCCCTCTTAATTTTTGACAGGGGTTGAAAAAAAAACACTTTTCTTCACACCATTGTTATTATATTCCAAAGTTGAACAACGATGAATTTTATTGTCCTTATTTAGTTAAAATTTGAGTTTAATGATGTCAACAAAATGTGTTTTACTTTTATTTAATTTAGGTCTTTTTCTTTTTTAATTAACCCAAGTCATTGTTGTAACAAGGATGACAACATCCATAAAAGCGAAGCTCTGAAACGGTAGGACAAACGGACATTAACACTTGTATAATGTCAGAACTGAATAATCAGAATGCGAATGTATAAGAGTCAAAGCAAAATTGGAAGTAAATTTGTTGAAAAACTGCTTGATACAGGATAATGATTATGGACATACATACATACATTTTTAGGACTTGATTATAGAGTTGCTTCGCTTATAAAATTGTACTTTGTTGTCCCAGGAATCAGTATACCAAAAATCAGACCGATCGGATAATTAGGTCACATACAAATTTGTTGTTAAAAATGTAAAAAAAATCAACATGTTTAAAATGGACGTACGGACATTCTGTTAATGATTATAGAGTTGCTACGCTTTCTAACTCGTACCTTACTATTACAGGAATCACCATGCAAAATTTGAAATCGATAGGACAATTCTAACATGCCTAAATTAACGAAAAAAAGCTATTTAAAAAAGTAAAAGAATCAACATGTTTAAAATGGACGTACGGACATTTTGGTAATGATTATAGAGTTGCTACGCTTTCTAAATCGTACCTAACTACTAAAGGAATTACCATGCAAAATTTGAAATCGATAGGACAATTCTAACATGTCTAAATTAACGAAAAAAGCTATCCGTGACGGACGGACGGACGGACGTACGGACGGACGTACGGACGGACGGACGGACCGACCCTAATTATAGAAAAGCTTCGCTTTTAAAAAATGAATTTCTCTAGATAAAAATGTTGTCTTACTTTCTCAGGGAGTGGGGGGACATTGGTCTGTTAATTATGCAACTACCAACAGATTTTGGGGTACTTTAATTAAGTTTTTATTGGTTTGTTAATGAAGTTGATTGTCCAAACCTTTCTTAAAACAATAATTTTAATATACAAAAGGAGTAATTTTATTGATCATCATTGGGGATTGACATTGAATTATCGTTCATTGTGTTATACCTTAAGTCCCTGCCTTTTCCTCCGACTTTCTTAATTTAAAAAATGACGTCTTTAGGTTTATTTTAAGTATTTTAAGATACTCAGCTATTGAAAAACTATAGCCCTTACCAGCTGTTAAAACTTAAAAAAATTATGACGTTCGTTCTTATCATTATAAAATTAAATTATTGGTATTAATTTCGAAAGTAAGTCATCAAATTAAAGTTTTCATAGTTATTAAACATAGCTAGTGACCTTGCCCTTAGCATTAGATATAAAATAGCCTAAAACCATCCCTTTATTTATATAAAGCTTTTGTAATATGTAGAACTAAATTGAACTGTTGTACACACATAAATTAAAGGACAGACTAAAACATTATATGATATAATATCACATCAATTTTAACTTTCATTTGAAACACACAAAATCACATAATAATGTACCATTAGATAACTTTATACATATTTCCATATGGTCTCGTAACTGATTAGTATCCGCTGGATTAGAACCGATTCTCAGTCATACTGAAAAATCATGTATAGCATCATAAAATTTTCCACGAAAATATATATCATAAAATTAATTCCAATTTTGTTCATTTTAGAATTTTTCATTTTAATATCCACGGAAAGTTGTCTATAACACGATGCAATAAATAACTATTAAAATCACAAACATATAAAGTGTACGCAAGACGCGCGTACATACGCAACTGTTTCCGTAACGTGCGTAGCGCTTACGTTCATTCAAGTTGCTACGCCGCGCCGTCTAAGCGTTTATAAGATTTTAATACTTATTTAGGGATAGAAACATTGAATGTCAAAAATAAAATATTTATTATATTGAATGTGTAATCCTTATTAAAAATCAGCCGTCTATCTGTCTGTCTGTGTGTAGCAAATGATCTCTTTAACCGCTGAACCTTTATGGTTCTTCTTTGCATAAAGGTCCAGGGAAGGTTTCTAAATATTTGGGCTCCTAAGAGAAATCTCTCGTGAAAAAAATCCTCCTCTCCCCCGCTCCCCCCCCCCCCCCCCCCCAAAAAAAAAATGAAGTTAAGTATCGACCTATCCAAAATTTCTTGTTTATGTTTATCCCTTGCTTAGATATAAATAGGATGACTTGCTTTTTTTATGGGTTGTACTCTCTTCAAAATAAGCTGTTTCCAAACTTTTCAACCAATATTTAACTATACAAAATGGGTAACTGTGAATGTGCATTAATGTATAGTCCATTGTCTTATCCCTTAGGATCCCAAATTTGATTGGAGCTGATTTAGCCTCCAATTTTAGCCTAAAACTTGCCTACTACATGTATAATATTGCCCTAGGAGCACATTTCTACTTATAATATGAGAACATACTTCTTGTTGATATGTATAAACATCTACCTATTAAGGATTAAAACAAGATAATAAGAGCAGATTCTAATAGAGATTTCAGTATCAATATAACAATAAAGTTTCTGCCTTTGATAGTTTCAACTTCTGCTGTGACAGATCTAATTAAGGATTCAATTATATGATAAGTAGTTTCAGGAAATACTTCTACGATTTTAACAAGGAAAATTTTGTAACAGAGTAGCGAAACTGTTTCATAAGAATTTTCATGCTTATTAGTAGAATTTTTAATGGTAGATTTTTTATAATAGATGGTTTAAGGAATAAATTTATGTAAGTTAAATAAATCTCACATGTAGATATAAAAAATACTGTTTTGCTTAACAATTTCGCAATTTTAGCTTAGTTGCAAATTACATATATAAGGATTAATCGAGCATATAAGCTATAATTAAAAGTCTGATTTAATATAATTACTTCTATCTGTTACTAGTGGCTGCGCCCTTTCAGATTGAGGATCTGTAATTCTAAAGTGGAAAGTGAGTGTGCAGAAAAATATTTAGAATCCATACCAAAAATATATTTTTAACATAAAACAGCTCAAAAACATCCCGGAAACTGTTTAGAATTGTTTGTGAACTGTGTTTGTTTAGAATTGAAAAATTCTTTTTGTTTCAATATTTATTTGGACACCCAGAATCTAAAACTTTCACTAAACGTTATGACAAACTTACAATTCTGTAATTCTTAATCTAACATAAAGTTTTTAGTCACTTTACTTATAATTCAAAGTGTAAATTATAGTTTAATTCAAATATCTATCTAAACATCCTATTCCTGTAGATATGACACTTTAACTATTAGGACATACTAATAATTATATCCTTTCACGTGTAATATCTTGATTTTATGTCCAGAGGGTAAATTTAAGCTTAAATCTACTATTTATTTGGACACCATGTGTATATTTAAAACTTTCACTCTTATGACACAGTATATAATAATTATGTCATGCTTATAATCACAGCACACGTAAGTAACTACTAACCATATTACGACAATACCGCTTGGTAATGATAGATTTACAATGTTTTAGAATGCTTGATAAAGAGGTAAAGTGTCAAAATACATGCTTATAATCACACATGTAGCTAACTACTAACCATATTACGACAATACCGCTTAGAAATAATAGATTTACAATGTTTTAGAATGCTTGATAAAGAGGTAGGGGGTCAAAATACATATGTTTCTTTGTTATAATCACACATGTAACTAACTACTAACCATATTACGACAATACCGCTTGGAAATAATAGATATACAAAGTTTTAGAATGCTTTGATAGTAGGTAGGGTGTCAAAATACATATGTTTCTTTGTTATAATCACACATGTAACTAACTACTAACCATATTACGACAATACCGCTTGGAAATAATAGATAAACAATGTTTTGGAATGCTTGATAAAGAGGTAGAGTGTCGAAATACCAACGTTTCATTTCTTATAATCACACATGTAACTAACTACTAACCATATTACAACAATACCGCTTGGAAATAATAGATTTACAATGTTTTAGAATGCATGATAAAGAAGTAGTTGGAAATTCTTACATTATATTTCTTATAATCACTACACATGTAACTATAACTACTAACCATACTACGACAATACCGCTTGGGAACTATAGATAATAATGTTTTAGAATGCTTGATAAAGAGGCAAAGGGTCGAAATACGTACGTTCCAACTTTTATAATCACAGCACATGTAACTAACTACTAACCATATTACGACAATACCGCTTGAAATAATAGATAAATAATGTTTTAGAATGTTTGATAAAGCGGTGAAGGGTAGAAATTCTTACGTTATATATCATATATATAGCGACAATGCTCCTAGCATGTATGCTTAAAATAGCCTAAAATCATCCTCAAAATAGGATAAAAGAATAGCTTTAAACAAACTAGATATCTTTACAAATCTTACTTAAAATAGACAACTTAATTGGTTCAGTTGTTAGCAACAAATAAAACCTTACTACTTTATATATAGGATTCTTAATGGAACGATAAAGCAATTGCTATAATTAATTTAATTATTAGGTTTCAGACAATCTATTCAATTATGTTACCTTCTACTACTACTTAGCTTTATAGGAAAATTTTTAACGATTTGATTACAATACAGCATAAAATTATCAAATCTTAATCTTAATCAATATATATTATAAGTCAAGCCATTATCCAAATATATAAGAAACAGGATGTCTTTAGCTAACCACTGTACTGGAAAGTTTCTCCTTTACAGTAAATCTTCTTACAGGTCTATTTTGGAGGGGGTACCCCCGACTTTCCAATATCCAAGGCAAAACAAAATGTGCTTATTAAGAGGAACACTTTCT
Source organism: Acartia tonsa (assembly GCF_053477335.1). Taxonomy (NCBI): domain Eukaryota; kingdom Metazoa; phylum Arthropoda; class Copepoda; order Calanoida; family Acartiidae; genus Acartia; species Acartia tonsa. Next base: position 61,842,948 of record NC_137260.1, on the reverse strand, counting down.
TTCTTTACCATATGTGGAAAACAGATTTAAATGTCCCGTACATACAAAAAAAAACAAGGATAGTTAAGTCCACTAATAGAACAGCAACATAAGGTTAATATATATTTGATAAAAAAAAGGGGTGTTAATGATAATACATTAAGACACAGGAACTATATGTACTATTTTCTAAGGAATTGTGACAGAAAAACATACTTCAGTTTTAGAGTAGCTGCGCTAAAAAAAAATATTTTACATATACATTGAACATACGCTTTATCATTGATAAACATATTTGTTGAAAATATTTATAATAAAATTGATTTGCTTTTATATAATATATTTAGTCAATCTTATAAAATTACATATACAGCGACCGAAGAATGTAACGAAATTTAACAATTAAGTAAACTTTGTTTGTATTTATAATAAATACCAAAATATTCCTTGCCCTTACTTGAAAACAATCAATATTAAAAATTTATCAATTCGAACGAATAAACCCAAGTTAAAAAGTAGCTAAGTTTCTTAAAATTATTATTTACAAATTATAAATAGTTATATGCTAGATATAAATTGAATAAACTGCAGTTTAATTCTTTTCCAAAGTTTCTTGAAACTGTTTTTCATTTTCTGGGCATCCAAGCATTTCTTCATCATGGTGCCATCATTGTCTAGATAGATAGATAGATAAATAGATAGATAGATAGATAGATAGATAGATAGATAGATAGATAAATAGATAGATAGATAGATAGATAGATAGATAGATAGATAGATAGATAGATAGATAGATAGATAGATAGATAGATAGATAGATAGATAGATAGATAGATAGATAGTTAGATAGATAGATAGATAGATAGATAGATAGATAGTTAGATAGATAGATAGATAGATAGATAGATAGATAGATAGATAGATAGATAGATAGATAGATAGATAGATAGATAGATAGATAGATAGATAAATAGATAGATAGATAGATAGATAGATAGATAGATAGATAGATAGTTAGATAGATAGATAGATAGATAGATAGATAGATAGATAGATAGTTAGATAGTTAGATAGATAGATAGATAGATATATATATAGATAGATAAATAGATAGATAGATAGATAGATAGATAGATAGATAGATAGATAGATAGATAGATAGATAGATAGATAGATAGATAGATAGATAGATAGATAGATAGATAGATAGATAGATAGATAGATAGATAGATAGATAGATAGATAGATAGATAGATAGATAGATAGATAGATAGCTAGATAGATAGATAGATAGATAGATAGATAGATAGATAGATAGATAGATAGATAGATAGATAGATAGATAGATAGATAGATAGATAGATAGAACGATGAATGAATAGATAAATCTAATACTCTATACCTTCAGTCTTTGCTGTAGGAAGTTCATTGTTCATAAGATCATCATTCTTAAGAGTCTCGTATATTTCAATCATTTCATCTACAGATCTCGGTCCTTCCTCGTTCATTTCCTGAAGGGATAATTTGATTACTTTTAACTAATATTTTTTTTAATGAACCAGCTTTATAGTTGTCTATCTTTAACACAATTAAAATAATAGGACGAACCAACCCTCCCCTTCCCCTTGGAATAAGGTTACAGCCCAACATAATCTAATAAAGATCCCAGAGGATGCTTGATAAAAAAAATGGCTGAATTGGTTAAGATTTTATTGATTCAGTTTTACTGCAACTGTCTGTCAAGATATTTTTGTAAATCATATCAATTTAAATGTACAATCTACCTGTTGAGTTGGTCCACTTCTAAATTCCAGGACTCCGTTTACAAAGTTACCTTATTATTATAGGCTATATTTTTACTCTACAGGTAAGAAATAAGATTAAAACCCTATCCTCTAAAGCTCCATCGCAGGGCGCTAAACCTGTAGTAACTTATAACTAGCGAATATTATACCTAGTGTCTCCTTACACTTATCCTAATCGAACAAAAAAATAAACGTGAAAGACATGTTTTATAAAGTTTGTTCGTGGTCCTTTGTGATGTGCAGAAAACTGCTAATAAAAAGAAATAATTATCAAACTGCAGAGAGGCTTTTGACGCAATAAACAAATTTCTTTGTTTTTGTTTTACATAATTATTATTTTTCAAGGTGTTATTGACGATCGGGCATACCTTGATACCTTTTCAGTTTAGAGACAGCATATAGTGGCACCAAAAATATGACGTCATACAATAAAGTTGACCAATGAGAGGCCAGTATACACTGCAAATGACCAATATTAGAATTTAAACTGGCCTCTCATTGGTTATTTTATCATATGACGTCATCTTTTTGGTGCCACTTTACGCTGTCTCCTCATTTTACCCCCCGCAATTTTTTTCCAATGCACTAGATTTCCCAATTAAACCATGAAACCCCTTCTTATTTAACCGTCAAAAAACTGGGACGTCCTCATATTTTATCTATGTTAAATTACTGTTAAATTAAATATCAAAAGTAAAAATATAGCTCCTGCCTAAATCAGCTGGGTTATCCGATAGATAATACTCTTCGAATAATCCAACAAATGTGGAAAAATCTATTGGATCCATCGAATACTGTTGGTAGAATAAATTATCTTATTACAGAATTTAGTAAGATATCGCTTTTTACAGAAAACAAGGATGAAAACATCCATAAGTAGAAAAGCACAAAATAATAAAGTTTGGATAAACAGTCAGTATAAAGAATTACGAAACCTTTATTTACAAGAAAATGTATGTCTTTTGTAGAATGATCAATAGAACAACGGCCCAAATAAATTATATACTCAATGCTCATTTGTTTTTATATTGAATATCACGTTTCCTCAATACCGTTTCTTAAGGACAGGCGGACGGACTTTTCAATTAATTTAGTGGTTTTGCTCCTAACAAGATAATTTTCCTGTGTAAAAATTCTAAAAGCTTGTTGTGCGTCTTTCTCTTTGATTCCAAATTCTGAAATTTTAAAAATAATAAGTTAGACTGGTACCCAAAGTTTAAAATACACGAAATCTTATTTTTGGTTGGCTTAAAAACTGTGGGGTCTTTTATAAAATCGTTATTTGGTTATATATATAAACCTTCAAACCTGATTTTATTCAGAAGGGTGACTTATGTTTAGTTATTTTGGGGGTGTACACATACTCCATTGTTTTATTCATGATAATTTTTTGCCTATTGCCCCATCTCTATATAATTTTTTTAATGATACCATTACCAATAAATATAATAGATCTAGATCCATAATTAGAAAATTGGACTCAATAAGAACACAGTTTAGGAACTATTTGTCCACATTATTGGTTAAAGCTGAATTTCTAATGATATAATGTTAGCTTTATATCATTCTATAACTTCCTCGCTCATATTAATATAATTAAGCATACGTTAATTAATTCAAATAGACTACTTTATTACTTTATTTCGTACTAGTGCTACGCCCATAGCCTCTAGGGGCTTTGCCGAAAGAGGTATTAAAAAATATTAAGTACCTCTGGTGCTGCCACCACTAATTTCAAATTAATTTTTTTTAAAGAATTGAGTGAGATTTTTTTTGGGGGGGGGGGCCGGGGGGGTTGGGGGTGTCCTACCCCCAAGAAAATAGCCTATAACCACCACAGGACCAATAGGTATATTTCCTGAAGAGTAGAATCCAATAGGTTCAGTGGATCTTAAGGGACTGACGGACGGACAGACATCAAGCTACTTTGTATTATAGATAAATTTCTTTTTGAGATGCACAAATTATTTTGTCTCACGGTCCATGAAGGGTAATACACCTAATACTGTACCTGACAAAACATATTGAAACTCTTCAAAATCAATCCATCCATCCCCAGTTCTGTCTAACAGATCAAACCTACGGACAATCAAACAAGGATGCGAACAACTAATAAACTGCGAAGGTTGACTTATTTAGAGGTCAGACAATCGGAAACTGAAAAATATAGAATGTCAACGCATTTTATATTCGATATTCTAAAGTATTATTTCTCCAAAATTACTTTAATGCATGATTCTTGGTGCATATTTACATTTTTGAATTAAAGGTTTTAATAACATTTATAAAAGCTAAAAATTATCATCCTTAAAATTAACTGGTAATGTTTTAGATTTGTCAATCTTTCTTAATCGTTGAAAATTGCACGAATAGTAGCTTTAAATCTAAAGGACAATTCTAACATACTTAAATTAACGATAAGAGTTATCTGATACGGATGGACGTAGCTAGGTATAATAAAGCTTCACTATTTAAAATCTATTATAAAAGACTTTAAACTTAAATAAAAGGAAAAATGGTAAAAATTAAACTTTCTACAAAACCCAGGGTGGTATAGGGACACTGTTTTAACATATTCTGATTTGTTGAAATAATAACTTTAGTACTTTTAGTTCATTTTGATTGTTTTCTAAAGCGAAGCTTTTCTATAATTAGGGTCAGTCCGTCCATACGTCCGTCCGTCTGAAATAGATAGCTTTTTTCGTTAATTTAGGCATGTTAGAATTGTCCTATTGATTTCAAACTTTGCATGGTGATTCCTGTAGTAGTTAGGTACGATTTAGAAAGCGTAGCAACTCTATAATCATTACCAGAATATCCGTACGTCCATTTGAAATATGTTGATTTTTTACTTTTTTAACAACAAATCTTTATGTGATCTAATTATCCGTTTGATCTTATTTTTGGTATACTGATTCCTGGGACCACAAAGTACAATATTATAAGCGAAGCAACTCTATAATCAAGTCCTAAAAATGTAAGTGTGTCCATAAACATTATCCTGTATCAAGCAGTTTTTCAACAAATTTACTTACAATTTTGCTTCGAATATTATACATTTATATTCTAATTATTAATATAACACTATACAAGTGTTAATGTCTGTTTGTCCCACCATTTCAGTGCTTCGATTTTATGGATGTTGTCATCCTTTTTTTTTTACTAACTTGCAGAGTCCAAATATGTTATCAAATAATTGTTTTCTACAGAAGAAGTAAGTTTGTTTACCATCATTGGGTAATGGGTATGTATATCAATTTTTCGTCTATTGTCTTATCCTTAAGATCTCTGAAAAAAACTTTAACTTGAAGATTAATTATAATGGATTTAAACATGCTGAATAATGTATTTAATGTGGGTCAGACCGTTTAAATCCCACAAATGTTTAAACTTTTAGATTGATTATATTCAATAAATAGTTTTAATCTTTCAATAGGTCTGTTCATCTGTACAATTTAATGGTTAGATAGACTTTTTTGTACTAATTGGAAAAAAAGTATAACAACAGACATCGTTCGTTCTTATATAAAAGTAAAAGGATGTCTATGTATCTTTCTGGCTGCTTCTTTCTTTGTACTGAAAGATCTAGCTAACCACTGAACCGATATGGTTATTATTTACAGTGAAGTGTCTCATAGGTCAAGGAACGGTTTATAAATAATTTATTATTAATAGGATCTTACACCAGATTATCTTGTACTCTATTTTAACTATTTTGGGTAACACCCTCCTAAGAGAAATAGCCCCTAGAAAAAAAACCATTCTCCAAAAAAATACTTTTTCTTCTAAAGTGAAGGGTCGACTGCCGCACCCCTCCCGTCTCCCTCAAGTACTTCTTTTGGCCTCAAGGGGCGTAGCCGCTAGTAAGAATTAAAAAATAACAGCAAATTTCATCTCATTTTCAATTTTAGCAGCCAAATAAATAATATACCTTCTATGAGGGACAAACAGACAGTAAGACAAAGTGAGTTATAGAGTAGCAAAGTAAAATACCTGAAAACCAAGTACTCATGTAGCCAGTGGGGTAAAATAGTATCCATATAGTCAAGCATACAATCTCTAAATATATAGATATTAGCCTGTCCCGGATTTGAAAAATTTTGTTAAAATTTTTGCCCCCAGCCATAATATAGTTGATTTATGCAAAATATTGACCCATGCAAAATATTTTTTCTGTAATGCAAAAATTGCGATGGTACAAGCACTGCAAAGTTTTTAAAATTTGCAAAAAAGACCTGTTTTTAAAGCTCTTGTACCATCTCAATTTTAAAGATTTTTACAAAATTTCAATTCTAGTGTGTCTATATAAACCTGAAATTTACCAAAAAAAATGGGGGCAGTCTCAATTCTAACATATAATGGAAGAAGGTGTAGCAAGTAATTTTCCAAAGTAAAAATTGCCAGATTTCATTCATAAATAATGGGGTTGGGCTGGAATCGATAGATACAGATATCCGGCTGATTCATAATTCTGGATATCAAGTATTTAGGGTTATATTGACACACTAGAATTGAAATTTCGTAAAAATCTTTAAAATTGAGATGTTACAAACTTTTTAAAATCTGCAAAAAGACCATTTTTAAAGCTTTTGTTTCATCTCAATTTTAAAGATTTTTATGAAATTTCAATTCTAGTGTGTCAATATAACCCTAAATACTTGATATCCAGAATTATAGATCAGCCGGATATCTGTATCCATCCAATCCGGCCTAACCCTATTACTTGTGTATGAAATCTGGCAATTTTTACTTTGAAAGATTACTTGCTACACCTTTGTCCTTCATATGTTAGAATTGAGACTGCCCCCATTTTTTTTGGTAAATTTCAGGTTTATTTCGACACACTAGAATTGAAATTTTTAAAAATTGAGATGGTACAAGAGCTTTAAAAACAGGTCTTTTTGCAAATTTTAAAAATTTTGCAGTGCTTGTACCATCGCAATTTTTGCATTACAGAAAAAATATTTTGCATGGGTCATTATTTTGCATAAATCAACCATATTATGGCTGGGGGCAAAAATTTTAACAAAATTTTTCTAAAACGGGACAGGGTAATAGATATAATAATTATATTAGTGGACTATGTACAAGCTTCTCTGAAAACTAGATATTTACACAGTGGGGTAAAATAGTATCCATATAGTCAAGCATACAATCTCTAAATATATAGATATAATAATTATATATGTGGACTATGGACAAGCTTCTCTGAAAAATATTTACATATAATCAATATAGATATTAAACAGATACTAATTACTTTTACAAAAATTTATATGCTAAAAATCACGAAACTTATCTGAGTTGAAAATGAAGGAAAATATTGAACATAAACATAATAAATAAATATTTATTAAACATTAAAAATATTGTAATCGAAAGGACAATTTTAGCATATCTAAATCAACAGCAGAGTTTACCGCTACGTACCTACCCTAATTATAGAAAAGCTTCGCTTTAAAAAATAAACAAACAAAAATCCTATTCAAAGTGAAATCCACAATATTTAAAGAAAACATATCTGTAGTTCTTACAATAGCAAACCAAAATAAATATTATCAAAAATTTAGAATTTGAAAACATCTATATATTTATATCTTGCATTTAAAACAAGTAGAAACTTGTCCATATAAGGTAAATGTAAATAAAATACAAAATTGATTGGAATAATTGTAATGTACATTCAGAAATTCATTACAAGACAACCCTTATTACCTCTCACGAGATTGTTTAGTCCTTTGACACTGTACATAATTATTATATGAATGATCTGTCCTTAAATTTTTTTTTTTCTTCATATTCAATTAATACCTATAAAATATTACACCCAATATCTCTTTTATAGCCAGTGAAAAAAACAAAGAAAAACTGCCTCTTGAATCCGGAAAAAGTTAGCTGCAACTCAAATATGTTGGATTTTCTAAACTAAAAATAATAACATGAAACAGTAGATGTTTAAGAAATATAAATGGGTGCTTTCCCTTCAAGTGCATGTTAAGACCTGAAACTCCCCTCCCTTTTTATTAAAAAATGTAATTTGTCAAAAAAGGTTGAGTGATTAATCTTTAAAAAAAAGTTTTTGGTATGGATGTTGTTAACTTTGTTAGTTTTAGTCTTAGTTTACAATCTTATTATCTTATAATATATTTTTAGAAACTGTCGAATCATTTTCTGTTATTAGATTCTGAAATTAATCGTTAAAGTCCGACGCTCCTAATTTAATGTCTAATGGCTCAATTAATTTTGTTAAGAAGCCTTAAGTGTTTTAACTTATTGGCCTTAAATAAGCACTGAGTACAAAACTAACAATCACAAAAGTTATAATATTTAATTACTGATTTCAATTATATAATTCATTATCAAAATTATTAAATTTATTGCCTCTTATATTATTCATTTAATTTTCTATACATAACTCAAAATTATATTTAAAAATAATCTTTTTTTTATATTTTTATATTTAAAACAGCAAATATTAATTAAATGAAGCTGATTTAATTTATTTTTAATTGAAGCTTAGACATCTAATGGCAAATTTCAAAACTATTTAGACAATAAAAGCAAGTTCAGCATTGCATTTATTTTGCAAACAAATACATAAATATTGTTTACATAATAATAATTTGACTAAGTATTTTTTATTATTATACATTCAGGAGAGGTTATTTCACCCAAAGAAAGACAATTTTGCCTCCAACATTTACCTCAGTCAAGAAATACACTCCTTGGCAAAATCCTGTGCACGCCAAGAACCCCCATATTCCTCAAATTATCTTTTTTCTTAATAAAAAGATTTTAAGAGAGGTGTAGTAAGGCTTAACTTACAGATGATGAAATTATAACCAAATATTTTTTTACTTTTGACATTAATCTTTATATGTGATATAATTATCCTATAAATCTGATTTTTGGAATATTGATTCCTAGAATAACAACGTACAGTATTATATAGCGAAGCATCTCTATAATTAAGTTATAAAATTGTAAGTATGTTCTTTTAACAGTATCCTGTATTTCACAGTTTTGCAACAAATTTATGCGCAATTTTGTTTAAACTTTTATATTGACATTCTGTTTATTCAGTTATCACACTCTAAAAGAGTTAATGTTTGTTTGTCCTACCATTTTAAAGCTTCTATTCTATGGATGTTGTCATCCTTTTTTTAAGTCATTCCTAGTTACAATCTTTATTATTAGAAACTGTCGAACCATTTCAATTTTTTTTCTCGATTCTGAAATTAATCGACCCTTTTAATTTATTGTCCTCTGTCACAAGATAAAGCCGTAAGTATGTTGACTTAATGGCCTTCAATAAAATCAAACTTCTATCAAACTTCTCAAAACTACAACTTAATCCGTGATAAAATTTGATTTAAATCATATATTGAATTATCAAAATTATTTGATATGTTTCCTCTCAATATTATTTAGTTTTCTACAAATAACTCAAAATTGTGTTTAAAAATGCATTTTTTATGTTTACAAAAATAAACTAGCAAAAATTAAATAAAATGAAGCTGATTTAATTTATTTTTAATTGAAGCCTAGACATCTAATGGCAAATTTCAAAACTAATAAGACAATAAAAGCAAGTTCAGCATTGCATTTATTTTGCAAACGAATACATAATTTTTGTTTACAAAATAATAATTTGATTAAGTATTTTTAATTATTATACATTCAAGAGTGGAGGTTATTTCATCAAAAGAAAGAAAATTTTGCCTCTAAGATGACGGTTATGTTTCAGTTTTTTTAAATGAGCAATGTCGATGAGCGTGCAAAAGGGGTGTGTAAACATCCTATTAATAAAATCTAATTTGGGCAGAAATACACCCCTCTGTCACAACCCTGTGTACGCCAGTGAGTGGCTAGACACCCATACCCCCTCAAATTTTTTTGTTAAATGAAAACATTATAAGGATAATGATTTTAAGAGGTAAGGTGTAGGAATAAGGTATAACCAACAAGCAAAATAAATCCAAAATAATATTTGGGGGGCAAATGGAGAGGTCGTCAATTTTACGATGTGTTTCCCCCAAACGACAGCTAAAAAACACGTATAGGTTTCGTGATTTTCTTCCGAATTAATTTCGTTATTGGTATGAGCTGGGTAAGGTGTAGTAAGGCTTAACCTACAGAGGATGAAGTTCTTCTGTCATAAAGAAAACACCGAACATCTTAGTTATAGAGTAGAAGCAAAACTTCTCAACAATTTAACTTACTCATCCACTACGTTGGTGGCCAAAGCATTGAGATCATGGCTTTCCACACCCAACTTTTGTCCGTCACTCTTCAACTTCTTGTAATCCAGAAATCTAAAATAGTTATTTCTCGTATTCATTCGAATCCGGTGGATAGGAACCGGTTCTAATCCATACGAAAAAACTATGTATAGCACCGTATTATATCCAGCTTTCTACGAATATAAAAATGTACAATGATAAGATTTAAACTAGTTTTTTTAGCCGGTGCCTCCGGCACATCGGGGCTAAAAAAAAAAACTAGTTTTAATCTTATAATTGTACATTTTATATCCGCGGAAAGCCGTTTATAATACGATGCGAGAAATAACTATTATCGCATCTTATAATAGACAGCTTTCAGCGAATATTAAAATGAATAATCATGAGATTTAAATAAGTTTTGACAACGAGGTGACGAGGGCCCGGCGTAACAAAACTGATTTTAATTTCATAATATATTTAATATTTGTGAAAATTGTCTGTAATACGATACTTTGTATGATTATTCATTATGACTGAGAACCGGTTCTAATCCAGCTGATATGAACCGCTTTCGAAACCTTACTAAAAGATTGTTAAAAGTTCCTTAAATGAATTAAAAATTAAGAAAAAAGTTTTTTAAAGTTGGCAAATATTGATAACAATTTATATTAAAAATGATCAACTGAATATTAAAAATGATCAACTGAATATTGATTGCCCATTTACTTCCTAATTTCCGAAGTTGTACGACATATAACCCAACTATTGCAAAAGCTATTTTCAGCTTACATTAATAAAGTAAGTTTTAATTTGTGAAAACAAAGCTATTTGTACATTACACATTCAAAATTTTAATTTTTCAAACTTTGATTTTTTCAGGGGTAAGTTTGGAGCTTTTTTAGCTAGTAGTAAATATTGAGGTAGGAAGAGGTGATACGTACACAATCGGAAACTCAAATTCAGCTGACCGTAAAACTCATTGATAGACAAACGGACAAAATTAGTATATGTTAAGTGATCATAAAAAAAGTGATATGAATATGTGATAGATAATAGAAAAATACGAAACGTCTTAAAGAATTAAATATGTGTACTTTGTAGCATGACTGAAAAATGGACAGACAAAGTAAGATTGTATGCTGGTAGCAAAGAAGATATCATTCTATGTTTTAAACTAGTAGTGTTTAAACTTTTCAACCAATACTATTTAATCTACAGGGGGAGTAGTTATTTTATTATCATCAGTGTTGTAGATTTGTTAGACTCCTTTGTCTTATCCCTAATGATATCTGTAATTAAAAATGCTTACTTGTCTATAGCTTTCTTGTCCTTTTTACCACCATTTACTCCACTCATTGTACTGAAAATTATTTTAATGAAATTTTGAACAAGAAAATTAATAATGCCTATAATTAAAGATAAAAAATGAATGTCAACATCATGGAGCAAACGTTCTGTGGTCATAAAATAGAAGAAAGAGAATATATGAAGAAGATATTGAAACCTTTATAGAAATAAGTATTTATTTCTTTTTGAACACGAATCTTTATCAAAAATTTTAGCTGTTTATCCTAAATAGCAGCCAAGAAAATCACATTTTACCTATAGCGTTGCGGACGGAAGGACAGAAAAAGTTAAGATATCGTCGCTTCGCATCAAGCGAGTAAAAAAGCTAGAGGGAGAAGGGGTTAAATAACTGTATCCCCCATCACAATGTCCTTGTGCTGACTCTCAATTGGGTCATTAAAAATCTACCAATGTTGTCGGGGATATTGACAATGCCAAGTAGCAGACGAAAAAGGCCATTGAAAAAGGAGGGAGGTAGTTATCTGTATATACATCTATACTATAGATCTGTTAGTTAAACTTACTTATTCTCATAGAATTCCTTCAAGTAGTTTTCAGATTCAAGTGCTTTTTCGTACAGTTCCTTTTTGTACCTAAACAAATTTATAATAGTACATTGGTGTAACTTTGAATTTAACAATGTGGTTCCTTTCCTCAAAGTGTCTGTCGAGCACTTTTGACAGGACTCTACCGAATATCATAACATAAAAATTTCTTAAATCTTTATTTTACATTTAATTAATTTTTAAGATTCTTTTACTTTATTTTAAAAAAATTAATTTTATTTAATTTATCAAGTTCTTACATTTTATATTCTTTCATTATTTCAATTTTTTTTGTTCAATTAGCTTTTCATATGAAATATTACAGACGCTATTACAGACGCTATAATTAACATGAACATACAGACTTTTCCATAAACAAGGATGACAACATCAATAAAAGCGAAGCACTGAAACGGTAGGACAAACGGACATTAACACTTGTATAGTGTCTGAACTGAATAATCAGAATATAAAAGTATAAGAGTCGAAGCCAAATTGTAAGTAAATTTGTTGAAAAACTGCTTGATACAGGATAATGTTTATGGAGATGGACATACTTACATTTTTAGGACTTGATTATAGAGTTGCTTAGCTTATGATATTGTTCATTGTTGTCACAGGAATAAATATACGAAAAAACGGATAATTAGATTACATAAAAATTTGTTGTTAAAAAGTAGAAAAATCAACATGTTTAAAATGGACGTAAGGACATTCTGGTAATGATTATAGAGTTGCTACGCTTTCTAAATCGTACCTAACTACTACAGGAATCACTATGCAAAGTTTGAAATCGATAGGACAATTCTAACATGCATAAATTAACGAATAAAAGCTATCTGTCTCGGACGGACGGACGGACCGACCCTAATTATAGAAAAGCTTCGCTTTAAAATATTATAAATATATATAAGTCTCACAACTGAAAGGAAAAATATAATGTACAAAATTATGTCTATTCAAAGAGAGTTAAGCTTTAAATAAAATAACATAACATCTATCAATCTACAAGTTCCATTTATCTAAGTTATAACCTATTATATGATTTGAAAAAGTTATATTCATATATGTATTTTAACTTGCTGTCACAGCGCAGCAACAATAGATAAGTATAAAACAAGAACGCGTCTGTACCTAGTCCACATAGCCAACCATTCAGCAATAGTAATTTTTCCATCCTTGTCTTCGTCTCCTACGTCTAACAGACTTGTCTATATAAATAAATAATTTAGTGAGATATTTGTCATATTTTTAGTTTATAAGCTACTTTATAATTCACTTTGTATGTACGTCTGTCTGTAAGTTAGTAACACTGTGGTTGTTTATTTCATCTCTTTTTTATGGCTACGAAACATCAGCTCTGAATGTCACCTTGTCTGTTTGTCCTTCAATGATTTTTTTGTGTGATTTACACTAAAAAGATGTTGTCATCGTTGTTCTTTATACAAAACTGGTATTAATTTTATGATTTTTATCTTAATATTCATGGAAAATTGTCTGTGAAACGAGGCTATAAATACAAGTATGGATGAAAACCGGTTATAATCCAGCGGATAATCCTCGGTTTCAAAGCTGTACTGGTACAGATATTATTACATAATCCTAGTAAAAAAATTATAATAAAGAAAATTAAGAAGGGTTTACTACAGATCCCTCCAAAAATCAACGAACCTCGGGCTTTCCTGAAAAGAACAACTAAATATTAAAGTTTAGCAAACCAATGAAGATTTTTATAAACAAGGATGACAACATCCATAAAAGCGAAGCACTGAAACGGTAGGACAAACGGACATTAACACTTATATAGTGTCTGAACTGAATAATTAGAATATAAAAGTATAATAGTCGAAGCAAAATTGTAAGTAAATTTGTTGAAAAACTGCTTGATATAGGTTAATGTTTATTACATACTTACATTCTTAGGACTTGATTATAGAGTTGTTTCGCTGAAAAATCAGATCAAACGAATATTTAGATCACATAAAAATTTGTAGTTAAAAAAGTAGAAAAATCAACATGTTTATAATGGACGTACGGACATTCTGGTAATGATTATAGAGTTGCTACGCTTTCTAAATCGTACCTAACTACTAGAGGAATCATCATGCAAAGTTTGAAATCGATAGGACTATTATAACATACCTAAAATAACGCAAAAAGCTATCCGTTACGGACGGACGTACGGACGGACCGATCCTAATTATAGAAAAGCTTCGCTTTTAAAAATGTCGTAAAAAAGTAAACTTACCCAAATATGAGAAAACAGCCTTTCAGTCCGTTTATATTTTTCTGAATCTATTTTCCATCCTGACATGTAACATATCTTGTCTTTGGCCCATTGGAAATCCTGTAAAAAATATTGGATCTACTGCAGTTTACGGTAAAATATTGCTGGTAACGAATATTGCCAAAAAATATTGCCAAAAATCTATGAATTTTAAAGGCTACTAGCTGCCAAACGGCTGAACGTACAGATCATGCCCTCACACTTTTAAGCAGCATAAGAAGGCCTACAAATAATCTGGAATAGCCATAAATCAATAATGTATAATTATCTCGCAGTGCAGAGAAATGCGCGAAAAAGGCCTATTTTACGCAATTTTTCTTCAGTGAAGCTTTCCCTGTGCATCATTGGATCTTGGCCATTTTCAGATTATTTGTAGGCCTTCCTATACCGCTTAAAATGGTGTGCGGGTATGATCTGTACGTTTAGCCGTTTTGCAGCTAGCCTTTAAAATTCATAGATTTTTAGCAATATTCGTTACCAGCAATATTTTACCGTGAACTGCAGTAGATCTAAAATATTTATATCAGCATTTAAAATTGGATATTCAGACTTTATTGCATCGATTATACAGTTGCTACGCTTCCTAAATTTTAACTATTTTAAACCGACGCGATGGGACAATTCTAACATTCAACATTCAACGCCCCCCCTCTATTATCTCAGTTCCTATTAGAGCTAGAGGGCTACATTTTTTGGTGCAAGTCCCCTGTTTGATAATGAATTTCCGACCTTTTATAAGTATAAGTCAATTTTCGCTTCCTACACCCTTTTATTTAACAACCTTTGTTTTTAGGTCTTTTTTTACTTAAAAATTTCAAACGGCTGTAATTTTCTTATTTTTGAAGCTAGAAGAATTTTTTTTCTAGAAAATATTTATCTTTATGTAAATTTTACATTAGAAATATCAAAATATAAATTTCAGAGGCCGCAGCTGTACTTGGCAGCTGCCAGCCGCCGCAGTCGGTGGTCGGTAGGAAAACGGCGGCGAATCTTCATGAAATTTTAATACGTTATGTAGACATGTAAGAAAAGCTTATGTTTAAAATTTGAAGTCTCTAAGTCAAAAATTGCGGCCACAGGAGCCTTTTAAAGATTTCTGAAGACCTTGAGGATCAGGACCTGCAGGATCATACCTGGAACCTGAAAATGACTTGAACACCTGTATTTCATATAAGGATGTACTACTAGAGGGTTTTTAGTATTTTGGTATGATAAAATGCTTTGTTTTAGTAAAAAAATATTTTTGCTCTTTACCTGGATGACCCTGCCAGGTTTGCTGGCATCTTGTGCCCGCCAGGATGAAGATATTCAAAAAATTCCAACTCTCAGTTATGTGTCATACCCATATTTAAAAAGTCAAGCAGTTTGGGCTTTTTATCTTTCACACACAGAAAATGAGATAGAAAAAACCGGATGGGGGGGCGTTCAACGCCCCCCCCCCTCCCGACCGTTAAGGGTTAAGCTTCAGTAAAAAAAAATCATCTTCTTTATACATATATCTTGAATAATAGTATTTCAAGACTCTAACATTCAACAACTTACCTTATATGACAAATACCCGTCCTTGTTGAGGTCAAAAAAAGTTTGAAAATCATAGGTCAGCTTCGCTACTTGGAAATCACTGAGACCTTGCGCGTGGATATATCATTACTTGGATGGTACTTCAGATTTTCATGTTCTCTGATAAGTGAAACTTGTAGCGGGCTAAAATAACAATAACCTCCGTCCACTCCATGCTCCCTCCCCTTCTACTGAATGAACAAACTGTTCAATAAAAAATTTCCAAGTTAGCAACCTAAATTGACAACAATTTTTCAACTGTCATAATATCCACGTATATTCTATATCCATTGCCTTGCGGTCGTAACTGGTCCTTCACGTTCACATTACCCATTTTTATTCGCGGTTTTTCACATGTGAATCTATAAAAACTTTATGTAGTTATTACTGAAGAACTAGCGGTTGTGCCACTAGCTTCTTAGTTTAATAGGGGTAGGTATTATAGGATAAGAAATATTTTAAAATAATATTATAGATTTATACATGTTATATTAAGTTATGAAAAATCTAAATACATAAAATAGACTATAAATTCAGATTTTCCCACAAAAATCCTGGCCAGCAACGAACCTCATCCCACCCACCCCTTTTAAATCTTTTTAAAGGCTGCATATCACATGAGTAACTATATTTTTGACATCATCACTTCTTAAATGTAAACTATGTAACTAAAAGCAATATACATCAAACGCTTTGCTAAAATCAAACCACCATAAATAATCAAAAGTGATAGTACATAGCTAATAAAGGTAAATACGTGATTTTTAAGATAGAAACATTTGAACACAGACATTTAATATGAATATAAAAATAATATGTCAAAAAGTGGCAAAGACATAGAAGAACACATCGAATTATAGACAGCTTTTCGCGGTTATCATAATGAAAAATCATAAGTTTAAAACCAGTTTTACTTTTGTTAACCCCGAGGGGAAAAGGCTACCAAAATTATTAATTCTATGATTTTTATTTTAATATTCGTGGTAAGTTGTTTACAATACGATACAATACATGATTTCAAGTTTGGCCCGAAACTGGTTTAATCCAGCGGATATTAATCGGTTTCGAAGCCATACTGTAATATGATTTTGGTTATTTTAACTAGGATTGAATAATAATAAATTTGATAATTGTATATCCTAATATCTGCTTATGTAATATTAATTAACAAATCTAACTAAATTGTTTTGTATGTATGTGTCAAGGCCTCCAGGAGAAAGGCAAAGAACTGTGGCGCTTTGTGGTATATATATACAGGGATCTTAAGGGATAAGACAATGGACGATTAATTGATGTACATCCCAAGTAATGATAAACAAAATTACACTTTCTTTAGAAAATATTTGTTGCACAAATTAGACACTTCTGAGGTGGATTCTTAAAAAAAAATTTGCCCCACTAATCGCTTAGTGGGGCAAAATGGTTTTCGTGAAAAATCCACCAAAAACACATTAAAAATCTACAAAAATTAAACAAAATCATAGAAGGGTTATGAACATAAGATTTTATTTAATTTTTGTAGATTTTTTATGTGATTTTGGAGGATTTTTCACGAAAATAATTTTGACCCACTAAGCGATTAGTGGGGCAATTTTTTTTAAGAATCCACCTCTCTGGTTTGAACCATGGAATCAAAGTTTTAGCATAGTAGAAGGCGTGATTATAAAACTTTGGATACCATATTACTTGACTGTTCAATGCTCCCTCCCTCCCTGGGTAAAAATCTGCTTTACACTTATTGTGAATGTATCGTTCATTAGGTTATGATATCAAAAGTTAGATAAAATAGAGATTTAATCTCAATAACTCATTAGTGAAATTTTTGTTTTTTTTAAAGAATTTTTGTTTACATTCTTCATGACTGAAATTAAAAAAAACAATCTTTTTAAAAAGATTATCATTCCTAGCATATATTTTTCTTTCTATCACATTGTATTAGGTATACTTTACCGTTTATCTTAAGTTATTTCATTTATTAACATTATCCTAAATATAATTATTATTTTATAAACTTTATAAATTCTCTCCTTGACTATTAGATGTACATATGTGGACAAATTATTGATTTCTACATGTGAATACCTTCCACTGTTACTACATCTTTAGTTGTGGTCTTAGGGTTTTATTTACAATATAATCACAATAGATTTTTAGTAATTGGAAGCCTTATAATGTGCTGTAATATATTCCATATTAAGTTTAAAGAAACTTCTTCAAATAAAATACGTAAATCATTAATAAAGATGCGCTTCTTTGTAGGATGTTATTGTATAGTTAAATGGAAAAAAAGGATGACAACATCCATAAAAGGCGAAGCAAAAAAGAACATGAAATGGACAAAGTGAGATATGGAACAGATATAAGGAAAGAAACATACAGTATATGTAAAAAAAGATAGACTATATAATTCCGCTTTGAAAAGGATCAAAACACCTCTAATACACGTCCAAAAACAGTCAAGGATGTGTTAAGGTAAAAAAGTTAACCTCCTCTCTCTTAAATATAGGTATAAAATTTTCGAATGCGCTTCGCGCACCTTTTTGGCAAAATCCTGTGCACGTCACTGATTTTATATCTAAATATTCTTTAATATTGAGAGTGTATCTTTGAGAGGTAGATGAATGTTGTTTGTTTGTTCTACTGTGCTATGCAATGCATTGTATCTTTTTATATTTTTCTTCATTCAAAATATTATTTTTCTAGCTTTCTACATCGATATTTAACTTTAATCTTTCTTTTAGAAATCTTGCTTATCTGAATTTTTTTTTTTTTAAGAACCTGTACATTATAATTCACCTTGTCTATTCCTCTGTCAGCAATTTTACTGGTAATTATAGAAGTTTTCATCCTTATTTCATCTTATTTTTTAAAAGCGAAGCTTTTCTATAATTAGGGTCGGTCCGTCCGTATGTCCGTCCGAGATAGATAGCTTTTTTGTTAATTTAGGCACGTTAGAATTGTCCTATCGATTTCAAACTTTGCATGGTGATTCCTGTAGTAGTTAGGTACGATTTAGAAAGCGTAGCAACTCTATTATTATTACCATTTTAAACATGTTGATATTTCATCTTTTTTAACAACAAATATTTATGTGATCTAATTATCCGTTTAATCTGATTTTTTGTATATTTATTCCTTGGACAACAAAGTACAATATTATAAGCGAAGCAACTCTATAAACAAGTCCTAAAAATGTAAATATGTCTATAAACATTATCCTGTATCAAGCAGTTTTTCAACCAATTTACTTACAATTCTGCTTCGACTCTTACACTTTTATATTCTGATTATTCAGTTCTGACACTATTGTTAATGTTAATGTCCGTTTCTCCTGCCATTTCATTGCTTTTATGGATGTTGTCATCCTTGTTTTCGTTTGTATTTCTGAAATCTCTACAAAATATAAAAAGAAAAACGAAATTACAAAAAAATATATTTATTACTTATTAACTAACATACAAAAAAAGGGCTAACGGCTATAAATATTAATAAATAAGGCAAAATATTATTCAAATATTTTCTATTATAGTACACAATAATCTTTAACTAGATTAAATCCATTTTGAATAGTTACAGAGCTGCTTAACTCTCGTCTTGTATTCATTGTTCCATAGTTTGACAAACCTTCCGCCTAAAATATATATCAAAAATACAAGGATGACAACATCCAGCAAAGTAAATTATAAAGAAGAAACCAAAGATAACGAGAGTATTCTGTAATTCACAGAAAATTGCTCAACCTTTGTAAAGGATAAACAAGCATGACCAACAGACAGACGGACTAAGTAAATTATATGCTGGAAACTCATTTATACAGGGAATTAAAGTGCATCAAAATCTTACTTGATTGAGAATCTGTAGAGCAGAGGATGCTGTATTATTTTGTCTACCACCTGCTACAAGTATTTTTCCATCCAGCATTCCAATCTAAAACAGAAGAAGTTTTTTTTTTAGAAAAAAAGGATAAGACAAATCTAAATTTATCTTAAGTGATTAAAAACAAAATATTCCATTTTGAAATTTAAATTAAGATTCATTTTTCGAGACAACCAATGAAATAACGGGGTTTAAAACTTTGGGAACTAGTGTAATTTACTGAAGGTATCTTATTCATCCAAAATGACGATGAACAAAACTACGCCTTGTGTATGTATATTAAATATATACATTCAAGAATCCCAAAGTTTTTAGGCCAACAAATAAGATAATGTGATTTAAAAACTTTGGGTACCAGTGTAATACCAATGCCTACCCCCACTCTCAATGTATATGACAGATGACCTAAGTTGATTTATTAAGAGAACCCAATATTCTTTTGAACAAACAAATAATATAATGTGATCAAACAACTTTGGGTACCAGTGTAATTCAAAGTCTGGATCTACTGCAGTTCACGGTAAAATATTGCTGGTAAGCAATATTTCCAAAAAATCTATGAATTTTAAAGGCTGCTAGCTGTTAAACGGCTGAACGTACAGATCATACCCGCACACCATTTTAAGCGGCATAAGAAGGCCTACAAATAATCTGGAATAGCCAAGATCCAATTATGCACAGGGAAAGCTTAACCTAAGAAAAAAAACGCGTAAAATAGGCCCTTTTGCTCATTTCTCTGCACTGCGAGATAATTATGCATTATTGATTTATGGCTATTTCAGATTGTTTGTAGGCCTTCTTAGGCCGCTTGAAACAGTGTGCGGGCATGATCTGTATGATCAGCCGTTTGTCAGCTAGCAGCCTTTAAAATTCATAGATTTTTGGAAATATTGCTTAGTAGCAATATTTTACCGTAAACTGCAGTAGATCCCAAGGTCTAATATCCCCATCCTTCCTGGTCATAAGAAACAGACAAAGGTGCTACCTGTGGTAAATGAGAGATGGGAGCTTTGATATCCAATGATTTGTGGGTCACTACACCACCTAAATATATCATCTTTGGTTTTATATCTCCTATAAATCCATATGTAAAAGTAACAGGATGGCTATCTGTGTGTATCTGTGTCTGTCTGTTTGTCTAGCCAACTGCTGGGTCGCTGGTTCTTCTATACATTGAAGTTTATCATTGGTATATGGAAGGATTAATAGTTTTTGGAGAGGATACCTCCAACCACATGAGAGATATATAACAGGGTCGACTTAACCTTATTCCCTTTCCTCAAAAGACCCTAAAGGTCTCTAGGGGCCTAGTATTATAATATGAAGTGGTAAGGTTGTTTGTTTTAAAATATTACCTTTAAGAAATTGTATACTATTTACCAATCTATCTGAAGTACCACCAACCAAAAGAATATCTCTAAATAAAAACAGAAATCTTAAGAGTTAAGATAATTGACGATAAATTGATGTACATCCTGTTTGAGCCAACCAATAAAGAATTGATAAAATCATTCAAAGCCAATTAATACGAAAAAACTATGTCTAGCATCGTATTATATCCATCTTTCTACGAATACAAAAAGGTACAATCACAAGATTAAAACCAGTTTTTTAGGCAATGCATTTGGCACCTCGGGGCTAAAAAAACTGGTTTTATTCTTATAATTGGACATTCTATATCCACGGAAAGCTGTTTATAATACGCTGCGAGAAATAACTATTATAAAACTTTGGAAACTATTCTGATTTACATTCCAATTCATCTCCTTCCAAAAATAGTAAAAAAATCTTTATAACTGTAGTTATACTAAAAGTACAGGGATAAGGGATAGGAAACCTGGCCATTAATTAGGTCCCGGCCTAGATTCTAAAGGGATATTGCAACTATTAAAAATTACTATCAAACTGGCGGACGCTCCCAAGTAGCTATAGCTCTAAACCAATAAGAATCGGCCTGTTTTTAACAACCAATCACCAATTGGCGAAAATTTTAAAAGCAGACAATTCTAGAAAAAATAATGATTTCGTCTGCTACTAAAAAATAAATATAAATGGTGTTAGATCACATTAGCTTAATTATTAAATCTGCTTAGAGTTAAACATTAAAAAAGGGCCATATAGAAAAAACAAAAATAACGGGATTATTTTTTGGAAAGGAGGTAGCTACGAATTTTCATTTGGTAGTTTATAAATTAGATGTTGTATTTTGAATTTTAAAAATCTAATACGGAATTGATACAACACTTTAACCCTAATATATGTACAATACACAATAGAATACAGTACAAATATATCACTACTTAATAGTATCCAAAGAATACTTGATAGAATGTTACCCAAGTGCATATTAATTTATTTATTTTGAATTTTAATTAGCAATGAAATTTTCAAATAAAATTTTTACTCATTAATAAAAATGCAAATAATACAAACTAAAATCTGTCTGAGGGAAACCCAACGATAGCTTTCTGACAGTTAAAATTACCAAAGTAAAAGATAAAAAAATTTTGGGAGAGAAAAAACTTCATTTTAACAAAAGCCATAAATATATAGGTTTATAAAAAGTTATGTTTTTTACTTTAAACTAGCTACCTGAATTTGATTCTATACTTTATCTACACACACACACACAGCTTTTTTATTAGCGTTTTATACGAAGCACTGCGCCATCCCAAAACTGGTATATTAGGCTAGAAATAGGCCTAGGCTTGAAATAGGCCTGAAATAATATTTTCCTACGTTTCCCATCCCTTATCCCTGTAAAAGTATAATAGTAGTAGTATTTTTTAAAATCTGTGTTATTTACCAAAAATATTATTTTTGCCGCTAGATTGTGTTAGTTATGTATTATGTATTATGATAGCTAATTGCAAATTTGTCCGAAGGGCGGCGTTTTTTTTTATATTTGTCGATTTCTCTGGGGAGAACTACAACTACCCTCCCCCAAAATAGTTATAATCCTTCCTAAGACCTATATGAAGCTACTCTGTTAAGGAGAACCCGATCGAATCAGCAGTTAGCGAGATCATTCGGTACAAACATACAGACACAAAAAGACGGACAAACACACATCATGTTACCTTATTATAAGGATAATCTAAATGAGACAAGAAGGTAAAAAATTGCTGACAGTATAAAGAAATAGTAAAAAATTGCATAAAATTTAATAAAATTTTTTTTTGATTTCATACACCAATCCTTTAATATGATGAACTTCTTTTGTCTGCAGTTTGCTAGCTTGCACAAAGTTTTAATTGATTTTCTGCACTTCAAAAATATACTTATCCAGCATTTTTTTTTATCATTTATTGAAGTTTTACAGGTAAAAAATACATTCATGTAGACAAGAATAAAATCATCTACATTAGCGCATAAAAAGTCAAATGACAATTCTTTTTAAATGTAGAAGAAATGAGAAAATATGTTGATAAAATTTTAAGGCTAAGTATAAATTACAATCCAATGTACCTTCTTTCCTGATTTTAATAGAGTAGCCATTCTTATGGACAGAAAAAATCGCTTAAACTTAAAATGCTTTAACTTCACTTTTAAATGCTCCTTCAAAAATATTATTAGAATTAGAAAAAGAATACATCAGCAGAAAATCAGTGGAACTACATAATATCTACTATATACAGTATGCGTTACGAAAAATGACCGGTTTTTAAAATGGTCTAGTCCCCCCTGTAATGAAGTTGTAACTCTATTTTTTGTATGTGTGATCTTTATATACATGTATAATGGTGTTTGTTGCGGTAAATTAGATCAAAGAACATTTTCCGACATTCAGCAGGCTATAAAAGAAGAAATTAAAAATGAAAAAATTCCGACCCTTATTTTTTAAAGTAAATTTTACTTAAGCCGAAAAATCACATAGTAAAATTGAATTAGGCATAGGGGTTGTGTCGAGTTTTATCTTTAGCATAAAATTCTGCTTCCATAAACACCCTACCCGACTTCCTAGCTCTCATACAAGTCATCTGAGCCCAAAAAGTATGTATCAAACCTCAAAATCTATGATTCTTTTGGCTTAACCAAAATTCAATTAAAATACATTAGGGTCGGATTTTTTTCATTTTGAATATTTTCTTTCATAGCCTGCTGAATGTCGGAAAATGTTCTTTGATCTATTTTACCCCAACAAACACCATTATACATGTATATAAAGATCACACATACAAAAAATAGGGTTACAACTTCATTACAGGGGGAGCTAGACCATTTTAAAAACCGGTCATTTTTTGTAACGTATACTGTAGGTATATCTATAATTATATAATATGCTGGGTGAAAATTAATAGGTCCATGGACGTCCAAGCATTTTATTTATTTGGGAGGGGGGGGGGGGGGGGTAAAAGGGAGGATTTTAGAGTTTGAAGTAGAAAAAAAACAATCATTTGTTTCTTTGTTTGCCCTTTTTATAAGGACTGTTAGAACTCTTAGAAATAGGTCATACAATCAATGATTGATAAAAATCATAAGGTGTCCAAATTTTGGGCGCCCCCGTGGCAAAACCTGTACCTGGATTTATCATTAGTTTGAATACATGCTCCATTATTCATACCACCAAAACTTGCGGGGCTTTTCAAAACTCTCCACTACAATAAACAAAAATAAGATTACTATTTAGGTATATAATTAAGTTTTCAGTATTCACTCCAATAATAAATATTTAATGGATAACCTAAAAGTAAGATTAAATAAGTACATGTCTTCTAAACTAGTATTTTCTGAATTATATTATTTCCATAATTATCATTCTTTATTTATACTATTCATGCATAATATTTTTGGTTTTGATATGCATATTATTTATATGCATGCCTGCATATAAATATAATTAATGTATAAGATGTACTATCTTTATAAAAATAACAGGTTCCATGAAAAATAAGAGAAAGAAACCAACAAAATATGGTTTGTAGGATAAAGGACAATATGCTTTATTATAAATTCTTTTTCTTATGCTTCTATTTAATATAAATTGCGGATTTTTTAAATATATACAACTTTCTTTGTCTGTCGATTTTTTTGCAACATAAGACATATCAGCGTTTTATGTAAGTTTCTTGTTTTCTATCATTCGAAATAACTGTTATACTTTTGTCTTTTTTCTTTCTTTTAGCCAATCGTTTTTTATTAACTTTTTATTGATTTTTTGTCAATATACGAGTTTTTTTTGTGTTTAGTTAATTATGGATGTTTTCAGTCATGTTTCTGTACTCCAACCTGGCAAATTCCGTGGTTACTCTTCCATCAATCTATACACATGTAAATATAACCGGCAGACACTGGTTTTGGAAAATAATAAACAAAAGAAAAGAAATAGATAGATACTCTAAAAAAGCCAAAAACTGCAAAATTCTGCATTTTGCATACAATGTGAATATTGGGGAAATAAATGGATGAAGATTAATTTAATATTATTATCCTCCTATATCCCTGTGGAAAGGGTAAATAAGAGCAAATATAATTTATACAGGGTGTTTTATCTTAGGCTTCTCAAGTGGCATTATTTTCAGTGAAACTGGAATTATATATAACGCAAAGTTTAAAATCGATAAGACGATTATATCATGCCCTAATTAAAGATATAACAAGAAATAAAAAAGGGACTTCAATGTAGAAATCTATATTATAATCATAGCCTCATAGGTGCTTTAACTGTAAGTGCCTATCGAGCACTGAAACCTTTGAAATAAATTAAATTATTTATTACTAGGCCCAACACTAGCAGGGGTTTCTAAACCTACAGGGCCAATACCTGGGGTGCCCTAACCGACCCACCTCATTTCAATTTATTTCATAATAAGGGGAACCGCAAAAATATTTGTAGTAATATTTGTACTATCCGCATACATGTGTAAATATTATCTGAGTATACCATGTGTAGCATCCTGTATAATCTGTATATCCGCATACATGTGTAAACATTATCTGAGTATACCATGTGTAGCATCCTGTATAATCTGTATATCCGCATACATGTGTAAATATTATCTGAGTATACCATGTGTAGCACCCTGTATAATCTGTATATCCGCATACATGTGTAAATATTATCTGAGTATACCATGTGTAGCACCCTGTATAATCTGTATATCCGCATACATGTGTAAATATTATCTGAGTATACCATGTGTAGCACCCTGTATAATCTGTATATCCGCATACATGTGTAAATATTATCTGAGTATACCATGTGTAGCACCCTGTATAATCTGTATATCCGCATACATGTGTAAATATTATCTGAGTATACCATGTGTAGCACCCTGTATAATCTGTATATCCGCATACATGTGTAAATATTATCTGAGTATACCATGTGTAGCACCCTGTATAATCTGTATATCCGCATACATGTGTAAATATTATCTGAGTATACCATGTGTAGCACCCTGTATAATCTGTATATCCGCATACATGTGTAAATATTATCTGAGTATACCATGTGTAGCACCCTGTATAATCTGTATATCCGCATACATGTGTAAATATTATCTGAGTATACCATGTGTAGCATCCTGTATAATCTGTATATCCGCATACATGTGTAAATATTATCTGAGTATACCATGTGTAGCATCCTGTATAATCTGTATATCCGCATACATGTGTAAATATTATCTGAGTATACCATGTGTAGCACCCTGTATAATCTGTATATCTGTATACATGTGTAAATATTATCTGAGTATACCATGTGTAGCATCCTGTATAATCTGTATATCCGCATACATGTGTAAATATTATCTGAGTATACCATGTGTAGCACCCTGTATAATCTGTATATCCGCATACATGTGTAAATATTATCTGAGTATACCATGTGTAGCATCCTGTATAATCTGTATATCCGCATACATGTGTAAATATTATCTGAGTATACCATGTGTAGCACCCTGTATAATCTGTATATCTGTATACATGTGTAAATATTATCTGAGTATACCATGTGTAGCACCCTGTATAATCTGTATATCCGCATACATGTGTAAATATTATCTGAGTATACCATGTGTAGCACCCTGTATAATCTGTATATCTGTATACATGTGTAAATATTATCTGAGTATACCATGTGTAGCACCCTGTATAATCTGTATATCCGCATACATGTGTAAATATTATCTGAGTATACCATGTGTAGCATCCTGTATAATCTGTATATCTGTATACATGTGTAAATATTATCTGAGTATACCATGTGTAGCACCCTGTATAATCTGTATATCCGCATACATGTGTAAATATTATCTGAGTATACCATGTGTAGCACCCTGTATAATCTGTATATCTGTATACATGTGTAAATATTATCTGAGTATACCATGTGTAGCACCCTGTATAATCTGTATATCTGTATACATGTGTAAA
Organism: Acartia tonsa; assembly: GCF_053477335.1. Lineage (NCBI taxonomy): Eukaryota > Metazoa > Arthropoda > Copepoda > Calanoida > Acartiidae > Acartia > Acartia tonsa. The sequence goes on along the minus strand of NC_137260.1, from coordinate 61,815,944 downwards.
TATTATCTGAGTATACCATGTGTAGCACCCTGTATAATCTGTATATCCGCATACATGTGTAAATATTATCTGAGTATACCATGTGTAGCACCCTGTATAATCTGTATACATGTGTAAATATTATCTGAGTATACCATGTGTAGCACCCTGTATAATCTGTATATCTGTATACATGTGTAAATATTATCTGAGTATACCATGTGTAGCACCCTGTATAATCTGTATATCCGCATACATGTGTAAATATTATCTGAGTATACCATGTGTAGCACCCTGTATAATCTGTATACATGTGTAAATATTATCTGAGTATACCATGTGTAGCACCCTGTATAATCTGTATATCCGCATACATGTGTAAATATTATCTGAGTATACCATGTGTAGCACCCTGTATAATCTGTATATCCGCATACATGTGTAAATATTATCTGAGTATACCATGTGTAGCACCCTGTATAATCTGTATATCCGCATACATGTGTAAATATTATCTGAGTATACCATGTTTAGCACCCTGTATAATCTGTATATCCGCATACATGTGTAAATATTATCTGAGTGTACCATGTCAAAGTAAACAAATATAATTGATTGCGGCATTCTACACAATATACATGGTGGTTTCCTGTACGCATTTGTACGCAAAAGAGGAAATGGTTGAAAGAAAATGAAATAAGAGTTGTATTGTAACTTGAAATAGACAGTTAGGAACATTTTACTGTATCAAAAGATTTAACAACATGTATTCAATATTTATTGGCTTAAAAAATTTACATTCTTTGATTGAATCTTTTTTGACTAGTTCAAATTTGCAGTGTGCAAACTTTTTAACTATATATTATCTTGAGATAAGCAATTTGATTAACATTCCATTTAATGACAGAAAAGATTATCATTGGGGATGTACATAAATTTATTGGCCATTGCCTTCTCCATTGAACTGCTTAAAATGGGGTTTAGTGATTTTAATTTTTTGTCCATATTACTTTAACTCTTCTAAATATTGATATATATCGATCTAATATAAGTACGCTTGAGTGAAAGGAAATATTACCAAACCAATTTGGTTTTGTAAAGACAAAATATACATAAATATATGTATTGGTCATAAAGATGTATAACAAGCATAGCAGTTTTTCGAAGATTCGCAGTAATTTGGAGCTAGGGAATTCTATAATCCGTTCGTCTGTATGTTCGTGTGTCACAATGTATACTTAAGTTTAGTTACACATGGACTTAATTAATCTTGTTAATCAGCTGAAGTTTATACAATTATCACAAAATTTTATATAATGTATGAAGAATCCATGTTCAATTATCAAATCAAAACTTTGCAGGTGGACAATTGAACGTCAGTCAGTCGGACATTTCCTAATTATATATAATGCTGTGCTTACACTAAATCTATAATACCTGATCATGCTTTAAACTGTAGACTTGTATTGTTGTGTACGTCTTATCACTAAAACAAATTTAATAATCTTTATAAAAAGTAACAGGATGTTTGTTTGTCTGTCTGTTTAATTGTACCGAAGGATCTTGCTACCCACTGGGTCAATATTGTTCCTCTACCCTCCCAAGACAAATTGTCCTAAGAAAAATAACCCCCATAAAATAAATTTTCTCAATGCCTTATAAAACTTGTCCCGTTCAGAATTTTAATGGACACATATGCATTTTATCTCTTTTCTTAAATATAAAAGATTGACCTGTAAATAGAGTTAGTGCCCCCACCAATGCTGACAAAGTATCCTAACCACTGAACCCCGCAGGCACCTGCCCGTGGGGCTACCATGCGGGATACCTCCTTCCACCCACCATCAGAGAATATCTGAACCCTAAACATTCATTTCAACATTAGAAATATATTTTCAATTCTTTTATTAAAATAAAAAAGAATTAAAAGAAATTGTTATATGGTATACAGTTATCTATAATACAAAGTAGAACGATGTCTGTCTGTCTGTCCGTCCGTCCGTCCGTCTGTCTGTCTGTCCGTCCGTCCGTCCGTCCGTCCCTTAAGATCTCGGTAGCCACTAAACCGATCGAATTCTACTCTTCAGGGAATATACCTACAGATCCTGTGGTGGTCTTAGGCTATTTTCTTGGGGGGTGGGACACTCCCAACCCCCCCAAAAACAAAAAAAAACTATTTTTTTTCTTCTTTTTTTGTAGGGGATTTCCTTGGTCCTTTTACGTATTTCGCCCAAATTACCTATTGGGGCAAAGCCCCTAGAGGCTAGGAGCGAAGCCGCTAGTACACATAAGCTGACAGAGTTTTTAATTATGTAAAAATACGTCTGTCCTTTACTTTTTGCTAGTGGCTACGCCCCTAAAAGATTCTAGTGGCGGTTTAGGAAATATCATTTCCATTTAACCAAAAAAAAATACCATGTCGATCCAGCGGTTATCGAGATCTTAAGCTACACTCTGCACATATTCAGAGTAACAGGCAGACATCCTGTTACTTCCTATAAAAAGGGTGGTTTAACTTAAATATATCATGTGTAAAATATAAATTCTCACCTATCCAAGGTTTGTAAGGATTGTCCGTTCAAGCCACCAGCTATTAAAAACTTTCCTAAATCATAAAAATATTTTTAAAATGTAATGTATATAATATTTTATTGTGTTCATAAAAATAGAGAATTTAATCCAAAAATTTATGGTCTCCAACTTTTCAATGTGGTTCTATTACTCTTTAGTTTATTAAGAAGTTGGTTATAAAATTGTAGGTCTTCAGATAAGATATCCCTCTCATTATATCTAACAAAATTTTTTGGTGGAGAGGTTTCGTGATATTTTTTTAAAAACAGAAAATCTTTTAAAGTAAATGCCAATAATACAAACTTTATTCTTAAGAATTATTAGAGTTAGAGAGTAGATTTGCACATGTGATGATAATATATACCTTCAATAGTTTGATAAGCAGGATAGGCAGTCTCCCAAAGTAAGCTAGGAAACACTTTCCATATCCTAAGAATATCATATAGGGATAATAAACCTTGTCTATTGTATGAAGATTCTTTAGACGATAAGGTATAAACAAGTTAGTGTTGCATAGTCATGTTATACTAGTTGAAAGTAAGTAAGTTTGTTTTAAAGATGTGATTTCAAGGATGATTAACAAAGGTGTTATAGGAAGACGAAGAAATTACGTCATAAAAAGAGATAAGTGGGAAATAAAACCTTTAAAAAAGAGATGGATAATCCCTCGTTTTTATGACGTTACATACTGATTTTTTGAGGGACTTTCTTCGTCTTCTGTTATATGCTTAAGTTTTCTAAATACAATTTTATATAATAATTTCCCTTTTTTCAAATTTTGTTAGCTTCTCTTTTATGTATTTTGTCATCCTTGTTTTAAAAAGTAAAATTGCTTTACCTTTCTTCAAACAAAAATGCAAAGCAAGTTTTCTGTATCCTAAAAATAAATCAAATAATTATATTAGTAATAAACTTTTTTTCTCAATACAAGAATCAAAGATACCAGCCATGGAACAATACATACAAAGAAATTATATTGGTCCCCAAAGTTATGTTGGCCTACACATGATGGGGACTATTTTAAAAATCTAGATTTGATTGTACAAACAAACAGTGTCCAAGCTTTTCAACTAATAAAAACTGTCTGAGGGTATAGTCCCTTTCGTGGCAACGCCTCTCAGGGGGCGTTTCTTCGTATTTTCACAGTAGCTTTTCTCCTATTTCTAGCCCCTGCGGGGGGCTCTAACCCTACGGGGCCAATTGCCTAGCCCTACTGGGCAATCACCTAACTTAATATAAACTAACCTAACATAAAATAACCTATCGAAGGCCATTGTGAAAATAGGACGAAACGCCCCTTAAGAGGCGTTGCCACGAAATGTACTATACCCATATCTACAGAAGAGGATTTTTTATATACAAATAGTGGTTTGGATAAAGTTTTTCTCGTCCATTGTCTTATCCCTAAAGATCCTTTTGTAGAGATGCTATGCATTCAGTGAATACATGTTTGATTAGGAAACATTGTAATAAATCAAATTATTCGTTTGACTTATTCACACATACTAACATTAATATATATTTGTAGAAAACTTCCTATAACTATATAAAATGACATTTCTGGATGTCATGTCACATTATAAAGTTTTGTACGGCTTATCATATACTAGTGGATCACCCCTAGCCTCTAAGGGCTTCGTCCCAAAGGTATTTGGAAGTACTCCTCTTATAAATTATGGAGGATTTTTATGTTTTGGGGGGTGGGGGTGTCCAACCCCCCGAGAAAATAGCCTCATACCATCCAAAGACCACTTGGTATATTCTCTGAAGAGTAGAATCATATCGGTTTAGAGGTTACCGAGAACTTAAGCTTTAGAAAGATAGACGGACAGACAGACATTACAGATAGCTGCAGATGAAGTATTAAACGACAGCGTATTAACAGCAAGGCTGCGGTGGTTGTGGTGTTCATAAACATGATAGTAAAACTAAAAAGTAGTAGGATTTTTTCAATAGCTAAATAAAGCTTCAGACTATCTAAAATTTATTTGTAAATTAAAATCTTGGTATAGTTTTAGGCTTTTTAACCCTCCCCTCCACGCTTCAAGTATAGAGAAACTTTTGTGCTATGAGCAAAGATAATAATACGAAATAGAACAATTTTTGTTGTACAAATCTTAATAAAGATCCACGTCGATCTCTATTTGATTTCATATATTGCAGAAACTTTGTTAGATGAATCACAAACAAGTTTCATATTCATTGTCACAAATCACAGATTCTATATTAAGCAATGAATATAGAATAATCAGGAAAGGAAAGGACATTGAATTGTAAATTACACTGGTACCCAAAGTTGTATGTATAGCATTATCTTATTGTTGGCATTGATAAAACTAGGGTCGGTCCGGATACTTTTTGGCCGGATATCCGGCTGATTTATAATGCCGGGTATCCGGTTCCGGCCAGATATCTTGCCAACGTTCGATATTCGGCAAATTACCGGATATCCGGCCGGATATTTGACGTCAAAAATCAGCCGGATATCCTGTAACCGGATTGTTTTAATATCCGGTATGCGGCCGGATATTGAAAATGGCCGGATATCCGGCCCAACCCTAGTTTCAACCAACAGTTTTAATCTACTAAAGGGGTAATTTTTATACTCATCATTGGTGATGTGGAGATAAATTTATCGTGTGTTGTCTTATCACTTTTGACACTGAGATCGACAGATCCTTAAATTTTACCTTACATAAAAATTTAAAATTTCCCAAAAGTTTAATTGTGGGTGGACGTGTTTTCGTCACATTTATCTGACATTAAACTTCAAATAAAATTATTACACTTGTATAAATGAAAACAAAACAATCTTTCAGTTGAAATTTTCATAAAAAATAGGATTTTAATATTGCTAGAAATGCTGGAAAGCATTTAATACTTAAAAGTTAAAGGAAGTTATAAAGTTAATAGGTATTATCTCAATATTTCACCTTGATCACAGGAATCACAAAATCATCAAAGAAGTATGTTTCTTTATAGTTATACATTCTTTGGCATAAAAAACTTATCTGAGATTAATATGGTTCAATTTAGACCTTTAAATTCAACAATTTAAATTATTCAATGTGTAAGACTAGAATAAATGTGCATTCTCGAGTTTTAAAAGTTTGCAGATTGATGAGAGGAAAATAAATTAATTCAAATTACACAATTTATTTTCCTGCATTTGTTCAGAGGTGGATTCTTTAAAAAAATGCCTTAGTGGGAAAAATTGTTTTCGTGAAAAATCCTCCAAAATCACATTAAAAATCTACAAAAATTAAACAAAATCATAGAAGGGTTATTAACATATGATTTTGTTAAATTTTTGTAGATTTTTAATGTGATTTTGGAGGATTTTTCACGAAAACAATTTTTCCCCACTAAGCGATTAGTGGGGCAATTCTTTTTTTAAGAATCCACCTCAGGAAGGAAAGGGGGGAGGAGTTAGGACATTTCTTCAGAAGAAAATGTCTTTCAAATATTGAATCTTCGTGGTTTAAATTATTGAATCGACCTATTACTTGTATCGTTAACTTGTCTTATTTAATTAAACATTTTTTAAACTGTGTTGGCTTTTTTAAAACCTATTAAATTGATTAAGATTTTGGGTACTACGAAAATGATTATGTTTTAGCTTTCGGCATGGTTTCAGGCTATTCTATTTTTTAATTCAAGGCTTTCGATCGGTGGTAGGCTATTTTCTGCCCGATAAAATACAGGGCTCCGTAATGATATTGGAATTATTATTTGCAACAATTAATATAATATTACTTTGATGTTGCACCAGATTTTAATTTACTCTAATATAGTGATACTAGCAGCTGGGCAAATAACGATACCCCACAATTACACCCTTTACCCTTCCTCTCCTTTCCAACTGGATGAACGAACTGATCAATACATGAGGTCCATGTAACCTACATTTTCCCCTGTCAATATATCCACGCATATTCTAGATCCATTTTTGTAGCTCATTTTATGTAAAACTAGGATGACAACATCCATAAAAGCGAAGCTCTGAAAAGATAGCACAAACGGACAATAACACTTGTATAGTGTCAGAACTGAATAATCAGAATACAAATAAATAAGAGTCAAAGCAAAATTGTGAGTAAATTGGTTGAAAAACTGCTTGATACAGGATAATGTTTATGGACATACTTAGGTACATTTTTAGGACTTGATTATATAGTTGCTTTGCTTATGATATTGTACTTTGTTGTCCCATGAATCAGTATACCAAAAATGGTAATGATTATAGAGTTGCTACGCTTTCTAAATCATACTTTACTACTACAGGAATCACCATGCAAAGTTTGAAATCGATAGGACAATTCTAACATGCCTAAATTAACGAAAAAAGCTATCTGTCTCAGACGTACGGACGTACAGACCGACCCTACTTATAGAAAAGCTTCGCTTTTAGAGATACTTGCTGGTACCTTACTCGCTGAAATACTTTATAGTTATTGTACAAATTTAATTTCGTCGTGTTCATTAGTTACACTCAGGGAATAAGGGACAAGACAATAGACAATATACTTATCCTCCTACTTTAAAAGCTACACTTTGAAGAATAATCATGTCGGTACATCAGTTAGCGAGATCCTTTACTACAAGCAGACATTTTGGGAGGTTTGGAGATTGTACGTGTTTGGCTTCTTGGCTTCCCCCCGGCCCCAGCTACTGCTAGAAGGTGGATCCGCAACGTAGACACGGCAAACATAGGATCCAAGAGGAGAGACAGACAGACACCCTGATACTTTAAAATAATGATTTACCTTCCAGTGTTATCCATACCCCCACAGTAGATTAGAAACTCTCTCTCAAAACTCAACATTCCATATTCTTCTACAAATATACAAAGATAGTTAATAGTATCACATCTCATCGTTTTATAGACAGCTTTCTGCGGATATTAAAAAGAAAAAAATTAGTTTAAAACCAGGCCGAAAACTTTTAAAAATACATACCCGGATAAATCTGATTTAAGTTGACTGTGATTACTGAGCTGGCACCAGCGTAGCGCCCTTCTGGCAGGTCAGGTATACTTCCAGGTTTACAGATACCATTTTCTAAAATAGGATTAAAAAAAGTTTCCACCTTTCAAGTGCCTATCAAGCAAGGCCTTAACCCCACCTCCCCTCCCCTACCCAGCTTTTTTATAGTTAGGGTCGGTCCGTCCGTACCTCCGTCCGAGATATATAGCTTATTAGATAGAATTTAGGCATGTTAGAATTGTCCTATCAATTTCAAACTTTGCATGGTGATTCCTGTAGTGTTAGGTACGATTTAGAAAGCGTAGCAACTCTATAATCATTACCAGAATGTCCGTACGTCCATTTTAAACATGTTGATTTTTCTACTTTTTAACAACAAATTTTTATGTGATCTAATTATCCGTTTACAATATTATAAGCGAAGCAACTCTATAATCAAGTCCTAAAAATGTAATTATGTCCATAAACATTATCCTGTATCAAGCAGTTTTTCAACAAAACATAAAATTTTGCTTCGACTCGCATTCTTTTATATTCTGATTATTCAGTTCTGACACTATACAAGTGTTAATGTCCGTTTGTTCTACCGTTTCAGTGGTTCGCTTTTATGGATGTTGTCATCCTTGTTTTGTTTGGGATTATGTAGAAAAGGCGTGATTTCTCTGCCCAATCAGTGTGGAGGCAACTAACCCTACGGGAACTAATACCTATGCTCTACTAACCTACCCATTACCCAATATAACCTAACCTAACCTGACCAAGGAAATAAATAAACAGAAGAAATTAAACTATTCTATTATTTCAAACTAATGGAGAGATGGTTTCTGTGATAGACTAAGAAATTTTAGGGTAACGCAACAAAATTAAGTTCTTATAATGTGTTTAATACCTGTTATAACTTCAATGCTTTTGTTTTGTATTCCATCAATTCCTCCTAATACAAAGATATTTAATATACAATATATGCTAGAAAGTAGTAGGATGTTTATCTGTCTGTTAAGCCATGAACACTTTTTATTAAAGCCATTTAGTGGACAACATAAACTTTTAAAATTACATATATCGTCGAAAGAATGTCATTAGTGGTGCTTTCCTACAAAGTGCTCTTCGAGCATTGAACTCCCACCCCCCTTCCTATTTTTAACATTGAAAACTTACTTATCAATACAAATAAACCACTGATTGGTATTCTAATATTAGATGCTTTGCGGTGCCATAAACCTGTATCCAATATAACTTAACCTAACCTAATGATAATAAAAAGAATTACCTATTAATACAAATATACTGCTTGCAGGTGTCTTTAGTGTAGATAAAACATACACTATAAAACCTAACAGACCACCTGAATAAAGTTTTGTTGAATATAATAATGATAATTAGATAATGTATATTTATAAGCTTGAAAACGTTGCTACTCTATAATCATAATAAATATGGCTGTACGTTTATTTTAACCAGATATTATTCAAGTGCTGCTTTTCATTAAAGCTTATCGCGCAATGAACCCCTCTTTCCTTTCAATTTTAATAACAAATTAAGGGGGAGAGTATTTTTTCCTATGCTTAATTACTACGGGGTTCCTAACCCTGCAGGGCATAAGCTTGCAGTGCTCTTACCCCACTGCGTAACCCAGTACCCAATAAAGGATAACTTAAAGTAATAATCAATCAAACTAAAAAAAAAGCTACCCACCCCCTGTTTTATTTCCAAAATATGGAGGGGTGTGTTCTGTGCTATTGACCCTACATCTAATTTATTATGCTACGCTTTTATGGATGTTGTTATCTTTGTTCAATAAGCAAAGCTTACCTGTTAAAACTAATAATGAAATTAAAAGGACCAATAGTGTATTTCTCTTTGAATTTATCTCAACCTAAGAAGTAGAGAGGTTACCATATAAGTATATTTGGCTGTCAGTCTGGTTTTTGATCGGTAATGATATAAGCAATACTGTCAGATTAGGACATTGAACTGTAAATTATGCTTGAACCCAAATACCAAAGAAATTAAAGCATTTTTTCGACCATTACTTTTGATTTACAGATATAAAATTGTTTTTATCATCCTTGGGAATGTACTCAAATTTATCTTCCATTGTCTTTTTCCTTTAGATCCCTGTATTTTCCAGGGATAAGGGATAGGAAACCTGGCCATAAATTAGGTCTCGGCCTGGTTTTGAAAGGGATCATGCAACTTTTACCATTTGCCTAATTTAATGACCTTACTGGCGGACGGCTCATATTGGCTACCGCTCTAAACCAATAGTGTTCTGTGATTTGGGCTTGTTTTGTATCAACCAATCAACAATTGACGGAGCCAATTGGTGATTGGTTGATACAAAACAAGCCCAAATCACAGATGGCGGAAATTTTACAAGCAGACAATTCTAGAAAAAATAATGATTTCGTCTGCTACGAAAAAATAAATATAAATGGTGTTAGTGTGGTAAGCCGAACGTGTCAGCTCACAGGGTTGCGAGTTCGAATCCAACGAGCCTTAGCCTTGAATTATTCTACCAAAACAAACTAGCAGGATTTAGTCATACAGAAATTATATATTTAACTGAATAATATTTACAATGAATGTTTACTATTTATATACAACAGATTATAACAATGGTTAGGTTTGAAGGGGGTGTGGGGCACAAGGGCTTAGCCCCACGGTGGTAGACAGGCTGAGGGGGCAGCTGTGGTAAAAGGGGAGGCAGCGCCTCCCGGTTATATAATTGCGTGAGGGGCGTGTGATAGCTGCGTGTTCGTGCCCCTCCCCATATTTAGGCAGGCCAGTTTGACCGCTGGATAGCGGGGTCACCGTCGGTCATGAGGTGCATGGTGATATAATGGGGATAAGTGCAGAGGGCTTGTTGTGATAAGTCACAGCGTAGCAATTCTGTAAACTGCCCGTCCGTCTGGTTGTCGTATTACCACAACCTCCCCTTCAAGGGTTGCGGGGCTCTCGAGCCACCAGGCCTTGAACCTGGGGATACGACAACCTATGTCTGCGCAGGACAGGCTCTTCCTGGGGCACAGCTCGGTGGAGGAAAGCTCTGGCTATACAGGCTCCGCGGGACACTCGCTGCTCTGTCTGGCTGTGGTTGGATATCAGCATTGTCAACTCCCGGTTGGCTTCCAGCCGTGGGTTAGCGACGGCCAAGCCCCGTCGCTGGAAATTTTGCCTCGTCTGCAGGACTAACTCTGTCTCGGCGGGTAACTGGACACGGAGGCCTAGGCCAACTCTGGAGGCTCCCAAGGGGGGAATAACGATGGAGGAAGGCGCATAAAACTCCATGGGGGCGCCTGCTTGGTCCAGGTTACTTGGCCTCCTAGCTCCTACTCGGATGGGGATGGCTGTCATCAACAGGGGGCACATTGCTTCAGCTTCGTCCTCTGGGGCTGCCTCTTCCATCGCAGTGGCCGCCTCTCCTCCTACAGGCTCGCTGCTGGCCGGCAGGTTCTCCATGTCAGTATCAGGGTTCCAGATGGCATCTCTGGGTGGCTCTGGAGCTGGCGGCGGCGGCGGTGGTTCGTTGGGTTGATGCTGCAGGTTCTCTTCTACCGGGTCACGATCCTGGCCGCTAGGCTGTGGGGCGGCGGCGGCTGGCTGGTACACTGGGAACTGTCCTGGGTCACTAGCTGGCGGCGCCGCAGCTCCGGCAGGCAGCTCGGTGGCATCCTCGTCGCCGTCCAGGTCGCCTTGAATGTCTGTTGGAATCTGATGGGCAGTTACATCTCCAGTGTATTTGCGCAGTCGGCCTACATGCGCGGTGACTTCCGAGATCCTGGCTGTTGGAGAGGCAGGTTTGATGACATAATGGATGTCTGTAGCTTGCCGCACTATCTTCCAGGGGCCAGTCCACCTCTTGGTAATCTTGGCTGCCTTCCCTGGCACCAGGCGGGGGGCCAGGTACCAGACCAAGTCTCCAACCTCGTACTTGGCCGTGCCTTCGTAGGCGGCCGCGCTCCTCCGGATGGTTCCCTCCTCTCGCTGCTGGATGGCGTCATACACGGCATGGTAGCGTTGCAGGAGAGCTTGGACGTTGGCTGGAACCGAGGCATACTCTGTGTCTGGCAGCCGGAGCACCATGTCCACCGGAAGTTTGGCCTCTCTCCCAAAGTAGGCCAGGAACGGGGTCACGCCCGTGGATCTGCAGGCCTTGGTGTTGTAGGCGAAGGCAATGGCAGGCAAGTGTGGCTCCCAGTTGTTGTCGTCTCTGTCTAGGAACAGACGCATGCCTGTGTTGAGCGTCCGATGGAACCTTTCCACTCGGTTGGACTGCGGGTTGTAGGGCGGTGGATGTGTCAGGCCAATCTCAAGCTTAGAGGCCAGCTCCTTGAATACCTGGCCGGTAAACTCCATCCCGTTGTCGGAATGGATCTTCAGGGGGCATCCGAACGTGGCCAGGTGGCGGTGCAGCAGAGCTTCAGCCACCGTGAGGGTGCGCTTGTTGGGGATGGCGTAGAGGCTGACAAACCGGCTGAACCCATCCTGACAGGTGAGGATATAGCGATTTCCAGCTGGGGTCTCTGGCAGCGGCCCCACCAGGTCAATAAACAGGACTTGCTGTGGATACCCCTGGCGGGAGGGCACATGTATTCCTAACTTCAACCTTTCCTTGGTAACCTTCTGGACACACTCCGGGCAAGTCTGAACCATCAGGCGGACGTCACGGGACAGGTTGGGCCACCAGAAATGCATGGCGATGCGGGCAATAGTAGCGTCCATTCCAAAGTGCCCGGCCATGGGGGTCCCATGGGCTAAAAAGAACGCGTCCTGCTGGAGGGCCGAAGGCAGCAGGTATCTTGTTCTTTCTCCTGTCAGGGTCTGGTCAGTGGTGGTGAGGCAGCCATGCTCGTCAAGTCCCAGGGCTGCGAAGCGGCTGGCGTACTGCTGCTCGTCTCGTTCCTTGCCGCGCAGCTCAGCCTTAGTTGGGGCTTTGCCGCTCGGATGGGGGCTTGGCGGAACTTGTCCTTGAGCTGTAGCAGCTGGGCTTCCATCTCAGGCGTCCAGGCCAGGGTCTTGGCCGTTTTCTGCCGATTCATCTCGTAGGTGAGGTCGGCATACTCTGGGATGAACAGGCGGTAGTATCCAAAGAACCCCAGGAGCGCCAGTAATTCCTTGGGGGTGCTGGGGGCCGGCCAGTCCAGGATACGGTCAATATAATCCTCTTGCATGGCTATCCCCTCACGGCTGAGGGTGTGGCCCAGATAATCCACCTTGGCTCGAAACAGCTTGGTCTTGGCTGGCTTGAGGCGGATTCCTCCCCTGCGGTGGGCTTCCAAGACTTCCCGGAGCCTAGCCAGGTGGGCCCAGGTATCCTGGTGAAAGGTCAGGACGTCGTCAAGATATGACTGGAGGTTGGCCGTACCTAATGGGTTTAGGACCCCTGCAATAAATCTGGAGTAGACAGACGGTGCCGTAGCAAGGCCAAAGGGCATCCTTTTCCATTGGTACAAGCCCCTGGGGGTGGTGAAGGCGGTGCAGGGCCGGCTGTCCTCGGACACACGGATGGTGTAGTACGCGGCCACCGCGTCTAAGGCACTATAGACGCGGTGTCCTCCCGCTCGCTCTACCAACTGCTGGATCCTGGGCAAAGGGTAGCTATCCAGTTCCAGGCACTTGTTGAGGGCTCTGTAGTCGACGGCCCAGCGGGTGCTCCCGTCCTTCTTCTTGATGGGCACCAGGGGGCTACTCCAGGCGGAGTCTGAAGGCTCTATGACTCCCTCTTGTAGCCAGGTGTCCAGTTGCTTCTCCAGCTCAGCCTCCTGCCGCGGGTTCAGATCCCTAAATCTCTGGCGGATCGGCTGGGTCCCTGGTTTGAGGCGCAGCTGCAGCTCTACTACGTCAGTGCAGCCAGGGGTAGAGTTGGAGAAGACGTCCCTGTACTCTGATAACATGGTCCAGACCTCCTTCTTGAGCAGGGGGTCCTTGCGCAGGAACTCGTTCTCCTCCATCTCAAGGGCCTCCCACAGCTCCTGCATATCTGGGGGCTCAACAGGCTCTAAAATGTCAGGCTTGACCAGCTCCCCAGCCACGGGGAGGCCAGCGTCCAGCAGGAGGGGCGTCTCCCCTTCATTTACCACCAGCACTCGAAACACGCTGGCGGAGCCAGGCCTGTGGGCATACAGGCCTTCTGGGATGACAAGATCCTCCCCAAACCTCTGTTCTGGGGCAGCTAGTTGGATGGCATCCTTAGTACGGTGCCCCACTAATTCAACAGGGACAGCCATGACGCCGCGGCCAGGCAAGACCACCTGCTTGGCCGTGCGAAGTTGGGGTGGTTGGCCATCAGTTGGAGTGACAGCGCTTAGCCTATACGTGGCTGGCGCGGGGTCAGCTTCGGCTCCGGGTCCCACCGGCCGCGACTTGACGGGCTCGGCCTCGGGAGGGGCTAGCGTGTCGGAGCCAGGTGTGGCTCCGAGGGCGTCCGGCCACGATTTGACGGGCTCGGCGCTGGGAGAGGCCGGGGCGCTGGGACCAGCCTGGGCTCCGTGGGCGTCCGGCCGCGACTTGACGGGCTCGGCGCTAGGAGAGGCTGAGTCAGCGGAGCCATGCGTGGCTCCGGAGGCGGCCGGCCACGACTTGACGGGCACGGCGCCGGGAGAGGCTGATTCCTGGGAGTTGCGTGTGGCTCCGGGTGCATCAGACCGCGACTTGACGGGTCTGGACTCGGACTCGGCTGGCTGAATGGCTGGGGGTCCCAGGTAGAGGGGGCCAGGTGGACACGGCTGGCCGTTGATGAAGGTGTCGGCGGAGAAGATCGGTTCTGGAGGGCTGGCAATCTCAGGAAACGTCGTTGGCAGGTTCTCCAGCGGCACCTTGGGCACTTGGGGCAACCCCATGGCTAGCAGGTTGGTCCCCCTATGGGCGTTTAGTGCAGTGTCCACTAGGGTTGGGCCGGATACTTTTTTGGCCGGATACCGGATACCGGATATCCGGCTTATTTCAAACGCCGGATATCCGGTAACCGGCCGGATATCCGGCTAACGCCGGATATCCGGCAAATATCCGGTTATCCGGCAAAATTACCGGATATCCGGCCGGATAACCGGCCAAATTACCAGATACTAAAGTAGCAAAAAAAAATTTCTTCAGAAATCTTTTATAAATTTACATAAAGTTAAACTTGTTCAGAAAAAATGTTCTTCTAGCTTCAATAATAAGAAAATTATAGCCATTTAAAATTTTAAAAAGCAGAGATTTTTGGTGTAAAGTATAAAAAATTATAGAGCCGGATATCCAGCCGGATAGTTTCAATATCCGGTATCCGGCCGGATATTGAAAATGGCCGGATATCCGGCCGGATATCCGGCCACACCGGATATCCGGCCCAACCCTAGTGTCCACCCAGTGCGTGCCTTTCTCGACCACACGCGGCTGCTCTGGCAGTGGGCCTGGCAGAGGCCCCTCGTAACTCAACTCTCTCTCGGCGGTCTCCCGGTCGATGGGGACGCCACGGAGTGGGATGAACTCCCCACGCACCCACAAGCAGGGGGGTTGCATGTCGAAACAGAGCCTAGTTCCGAACTCCTTGAGAAAATACCCTCCTAGGTTCAGAGGGTGTGAGAGATTCCGTACCACAGTCACGTGGTACAGATGGAGTATAAGGGTGTGTGAAACTGCCATATATAATTCTTTTAATTTTCCTATTACCTGGAGGGGCTGGCCTTCCTCGTTAGCAGTCAGGATTTGGGTGTTGTCTGGAATCAACATGCGTTGCACGCCCATTGCGTGCATGAGGTGTTCAGAAATTACAGCAGACCCTGGTACACGGTTGCCAGAATCGACCATGGCATCAACCTGTACGTGCTGGGCAGGGTCAGGAGTGGGAAACCTCACCCTGATATGGCAGGGGAAGTGGAGGTCCTGCCCTTGAGACAAGGGGGCCTCCCGTTCGGCTGGGGTTGGCAGAAACTTCGGTGGTGGCCGAACCGCAGCTATGGTAGTATCGCTTACCATGGTGGCTTAGACTGTAGCTTCGAATCACTAGAGCTTATCAATTATCACTGGGTCAACAATTTTATATTTCTTTTTATCACTTGGTTGACATTTATACACACTTATGTGTTGTTATCACTAGGAGCTCTAGGTGTGATTCTGGAAGCACTGGCAGCAGGGAATGTCCGTCCTGCAAGGTTCAGAGGGGTGACGGCGGCAGGGAATGTCCCGTCCTGCAGCGCCGCTGGTTCGAATCCCGAAAGATGACGGCAGGGAATGGCCCGTCCTGCAGCGCCTCGGGTTCGAATCCTGGAAGGCAGCGGCAGGGAATGTCCCGTCCTGCCGTGCCTGTGGCTCAAATTCTGCTATCCGTCGCAGTGGTAGGCCTTACTTGTGTGCTGAAGCTTCGCAGCCACACATTGCCTTCTCAGGGAGACCAGCACCTAGCTGTCCGTCTCGTAGGTTTGGCCTGGGTGTCCTGGGGCTTGTCCCAGCTACACTTGCCAATTTAGACTCAGTTTTGTAGCCGTTTGAGCTAAATTATCCGATTACCGTGGCTGCGCACCTAGCGCTACTCCTACACGGTACGGAAAAAGCGCCGTAACTGGCGCTTTTAGCAGGCTAAATCTGCTTGCCGTAGGCCAAAGGCCCACATATTGCGTTCAAAATGATGGAAATTCGACCTAAAAAGGCCAACTCACAGGTCAGTTGGCTTCTCAGTTGGCGGCTGACTGTTCCCTTACTTGCCAAAGGGTCCAATCAGAGGTAGAATAGGCTAATTTCTGTAAGGCTCGATTGAAACATGCTGACACCAAGATGTGGTAAGCCGAACGTTTCAGCTCACAGGGTTGCGAGTGCGAATCCAACGAGCCTTAGCCTTGAATTATTCTACCAAAACAAACTAGCAGGATTTAGTCATACAGAAATTATATATTTAACTGAATAATATTTACAATGAATGTTTACTATTTATATACAACAGATTATAACAATGGTTAGGTTTGAAGGGGGTGTGGGGCACAAGGGCTTAGCCCCACGGTGGTAGACAGGCTGAGGGGGCAGCTGTGGTAAAAGGGGAGGCAGCGCCTCCCGGTTATATAATTGTGTGAGGGGCGCGTGATAGCTGCGTGTTCGTGCCCCTCCCCATATTTAGGCAGGCCAGTTTGACTGCTGGATAGCGGGGTCACCGTCGGTCATGAGGTGCATGGTGATATAATGGGGATTAGTGCAGAGGGCTTGTTGTGATAAGTCACAGCGTAGCAATTCTGTAAACTGCCCGTCCGTCTGGTTGTCGTATTACCACATTAGATCACATTAGTTTAATTATTAAATCTGCTTAGAGTTAAACATTAAAAAAGGGCCACATAGAAAAAACAAAAATAACGGGATTATTTTTTTGGAAAGAAGGTAGCTACGAATTTTCATTTGGTAGTTTATAAATTAGATGTTGTATTTTGCATTTTAAAAATTTAATACGGAGTTGATACAACACCTTAACCCTAATTTTTGTACAATACAACACAGTACAGATATATCATTACATTATATCCAGTATAGTATCCAAAGAACTTGATAGAATGTTACCCAAGTGCATATTTATTTATTTATTTTGAATTTTAATTAGCAATGAAATTTTCAAATAAAATTTTTACTCATTAATAAAAATGCAAATAATACAAACTAAAATCTGTCTGAGGGAAACCCAACGATAGCTTTCTGACAGTTCAAATTACCAAAGTAAAAGATAAAAAGTTTTGGGAGAGAAAAAACTTCATTTTAACAAAAGCCATTAATATATAGGTTTATAAAAAGTTATGTTTTTTACTTTAAACTAGCTACCTGAATTTGATTCTATACTTTATCTACACACACACACACACAGCTTTTTCATTAGCATTTTATACGAACCACTGCGCTATCCCAAAACTGGTTTATTAGGCTAGAAATAGGCCTAGGCTTGAAATAGGCCTGAAATAATATTTTCCTACGTTTCCCATCCCTTATCCCTGGTATTTTCTATTTTTATGGACGTGATTCTATTCACAACATAGTACAAACTGTATTACATATACTATACAATAAACGTATAAATATCTTAATAAGATTTTATGACAGGCATCTTCAGGGTCTAATATTGTACAGCACATATCAAGTACATATGGGTTTTCTAGAGTTAAACATGCATTGTACAGGGTGTTTAGGACAATAGTATTGCTGAATATAACCCACTTGCCATTGACAGAAATTAATAATCTATATCTTAATTTCTTTATTGGGTTGTGGCAATTTGGATAAGAAAAAAATATTTGGCGATTTTCAACAAATTATGCCTTAAAAACCGGTTTTTCCAAAGTACCTATTTTTGGATGATTTTTGGATCATGACCAATTTAAACATTCTCGGACTACTGAGTATCTATCATCCCTTATGAATGTCTCATAAAAGCTTATGCATAATATCTTTATCAACCTAATTATTGGTATTTGGCGCAGCAACTATTTAAGAAGGATATATTTTAAAAACATAAAACATAACCATAAATCCCATGAAATTTAAATAGCATCTCGAACGCTTCGTTGACTGTTAAACGGTGATGACAAATAAACAGTACTACAAAGATGTATGCAAGTTTTAAAAGTACAAGGGCAAATGTTTCTTAAAGTTTACTTAATATTTTTTTCTCGTATTCATTCGAATCCGGTGGATAGGAACCGGTTCTCATCCATATGAAAAAATTATGTCTAGCATCGAATTATATCCAGCTTTCTACGAATATAAAAATGTACAATCATAAGATTAAAACCAGTTTTTTTAAATCTTATAATTTTTTTAGCCCGTGCCTTCGGCACCTCGGGGCTAAAATACTGGTTTTAATCTTATAATTGTTCATTCTATATCCGCGGAAAGCCGTTTATAATACGATGAAAGAAATAACTATTATAAACTTTTATACATGCTTGAAAAAATATACACATAATTTTACTGTACAAAATTGGACCCTGAATTTGCCGGTCACCATTATTGCTATAATATATTATACTGAACAAGTTTACGTATTGTCCGTTCATCGCCCTGAATTACAGAGGTGTTCTTGTTTTATGAATATTTCATTAGCATATGGATATTAACGTAAAAAACAAGAATATGTTTTTCCAAAATAGCAAAACTAATGCTTAAATCAGAGAGGGAGGGGACATTGGACTTGTACCCAAAGTTTTATTTCTCTCATCTGTCGACTTATATAAAGTTCTAATGTTCCAACTTTTTAACCATTAATCTCAATCTACTGAAGTTGCCATTTAGTTTTTCATAATTGAACAGTGTACATTAACTTATCATCCATTGCCTTATCTCTTAAGATCCCTTAATAGAAGGACAGACTTACAGACAAAGCAAATTATAGAGTAGCTATGGATCTAATTACCAATGGACCCAATTTGCCAACCAATTTCTTCTTTTTATTATTCGTTATTGGTTCCCTGGGGTTATCAAAAAAAAGATTTTCCTTGTTATTAGCGAGACTGCTCTAAAAACTTTTAAGTATGTATGTTACGTACTTCTCTAATAATTATACAAAAATATATTTGCTTTTACTCTGTGAATAATGCCAAACTTGCAGCTGGCTAAAATAACGATACTCACCATTAGCCCCTTTTACCTTATCCCCTCCCATCCAACTGGTAAACAAAATGACAAATAAATTAGCAAGCAAAATTGACCACTAATTTTCCCCTTTTTAAATATATCCACGTATGTTCTAAATTCATTACTCTGTGAAACAATAATATCTTTTATTACTATAAATATTGTTGAATATAGTTATTGCTTCGCCATTTATGAGATTTATATATATATTTTTGAATTATCTTTTACCTATTTTTAAAATTTATCTAGTTTCTTTGCTCCTAGAATCTAAGGGATTGAACAGGGAAAAATAATAGCAGATAAATATCCTAAAATGATCCAAAGATTATATTGAGTGGTCAGTGAGATCTTAGTGGACAGACAAAAAACCTTACTACTATATTTAATAGAATTGAAAAAAAAAATGTTTAAGGAAAAGCTTTTGCCTAGGAAGAGATTTACTTGAATAAAATGCACTGTCTCGAACATTGGTTTCAAAAACCTCATTTTCTTCATTGTCTATACAGTCTGTGATATCTTCAAAGTGCCGATTAATTACTTATAACCCCCTTTTTAAAATCAAATAGAAAATACAAGAGGATGGGTTGTTTTATCCCATATTGCAAACCCTTTTTGGAAGACTTGACCATGCAGAATCCCAGAATCTGAAATGACCTAACCTGACCAAAACTAAAGCAGTAATCAAACAATTGAAGAACTACCATACGTCCATACCCCCCTTATTTTCAATTTATTTCAATATAATCAGGGGGAGGGGGTTTTCAATGCTCAAGAGGGTACTTTGTGTAATTTTACGTACTTTTGAAGAAGAAAAAATGTGAAAAGTTTTCTGGTCTTAGTTCAATACAAAAATAATCAAAATAGTTTCTTTGCACTTGTTAGTCAGTTTGATTTATTTTCAATTTTCCTTATTTGCAAATGGTTAAGAAATAAGACTTGGCCTTCCTTGTGAATCATTATGATGTTCAGAATCATTTTTAACAACATTGTTGTCATCCTTTGAAGGTTTAAGAATCGGTGTCAGATTTCCAATGTTGTTTTTCAGTTCTACAATATGAAATGTATAAATACAATACAGGAATTTTCATACTACAGATCCGTGAAACCTTACCAGGCCAGGACAATTTTATCATAGCAGTTACAAGCTATGGATTATTTTTTGATACAAATAGTTCACAGACGTCCAGGGGGGGGGGTGTAATGTGGTGTTTACCCCCTAAAGCTTTGAAAGCCTTCATTTTAGGCCTTTAAAATTTTAAAAAACAATAGATTAAATTGCCCCTCTTTAACATTTGAAACTTTTTCTTTTACCCCCATATAAAAGTTTGAAAGTTCTTGAAATGGATGTTGTCATCCTTGTTTATATTTAAACAGTTTTCTGTTTAATCCTTTTAATAAAGTAACAGGATGTTTGTGTGTTTGTGTGTGTGTTTGTATGTTTGTACCGAAGGTTGTCGCTAACCGCTGAACCGATCGGGTTCTCCTTAACAGGGAAAAAATGAAAAATCCCCCCCCCAAAAAAAATTTTTATTAATTTTTTTAACTAAAATTTAAAATAGGGGGGGGGGGGGAAGGCACCAGCTCATACCAATAACGAAATTAATTCGGAAAAAAATCACGAAACCTATACGTGTTTTTCAGCTGTCGTTGGGGGGCAACACATCGTAAAATTAACGACCTCTCCATTTGCCCCCCAAATATTATTTTGGATCTACTGCAGTTCACGGTAAAATATTGCTGGTAACGAATATTGCCAAAAATCTATGAATTTTAAAGGCTGCTAGCTGCCAAACGGCTGAACGTACAGATCATACCCGCACACCATTTTAAGCGGTATAAGAAGGCCTACAAATAATCTGGAATAGCCAAGATCCAATGATGCACAGGGAAATCTTTACAAAAGAAAAAACGCGTAAAATAGACCTTTTTCGCGCATTTCTCTGCACTGCGAGATAATTATGCATTATTGATTTATGGCTATTCCAGATTATTTTTGGGCCTTCTTATGCCGCTTAAAACAGTGTGCGGGCATGATCTGTACGTTCAGCCGTTTGGCAGCTAGTAGCCTTAAGAATTCATAGATTTTTGGCAATATTCGTTACCAGCAATATTTTACCGTGAACTGCAGTAGATCCATTATTTTAGATTTAATTCCCTTGTTGGTTATACCTTATTCCTCTCTCCCCCCACCAAAATTTTTTTTTTCGCCCTTCCCCCCCCCTAAAATTTTTTTTTACTTTTTCTTTTAAAATCTAAAATAAGAAATTCAATTATTAAATTCGACTCTCTCCTCCTCAAGTGCCCCTTGAGGCCTCTAGGGGCGTAGCCGCTAGTAAAGTCATACAGTGAATACAAATTCGTCCTAATAATAAAAACAAAATTACCTTGAAATCCATCATCAGCATCCAACCTAGTGGTAGGGGGCGGAGACGTAGGGGGAGGAGGAGGAGCTTTGCGCTTCTTTCTTGTGGATTTTAGGGTGGAGGACTCAATTCTTGTAAAGTCTAGATAATATATAACTGCATCGTATATTAAAGACAATTTTCCACAGATAAGAAAATATGAAAAAATATTTAAGTCTTGAGCAAACTAACAAGTAATTAAATGTTTTATATTTTATTTTCCCTGAAAAATTCCCCCCAACATTACGTTGTAGACGGACAATGTAAATTAAAGAAATCTTACCAATTAATGTAGGATATATGTATGTGTATATATTATGAGAAGGGAAAAATTGTCGTCAATTTAGGTTGCTAACATGGGCATCCATTTTTGATCAATTCGTTCATTCAATAGGAGGGGAGGGAATGGGTAAAGGGGGATGATGGAGGTAATCGTTATTCTAGCCAGCTTCAAGTTTCACTCTATTAAAATACTTTAATCTTGTGTAAGATCGATCCAAAAAAATAAACCCACTTACCATTCTCTGGTAAATTATGAATGTTATCGCTAAAACAGATATCATTATCTTCCACCACTGATTTTTAAAAGACAAATTTATGTAATATATTAGTCAAATAAATATAAGGCTTACCTCAGCGCATTTCGATAGAAACCTACCGAAAAATAGCAGCTTTTCCATTCTAATGAAATTATGACCACTTACTTTTGTTGTTAAAATGACTACACCTTTTTTTGCAAGGCCGACAGACATGCTTTGACTTACAAGTAAAGCAAAACTGCTTAAAATAATACTTGATTATGATTTTATTTACTTGTTATTTTTTAATATTTATCAATATACAAAAAATGTTCTAAATTCTCGTAGTAACAACAGATCTATAGTATAGATGTATAAACAGACAACTACCTCCCTTCATTGACCTCTTTCTTCTGTTTCCAAATAATTTTCTGCTACTTGGCTGTGTTAATTTAAGCCACACCATTTTGGTTGAATTTCAATGACCCAATAGAAAGGTTGCACAAGGTAGTTACGATGGGGAGATACAGTTATATAACCCTTTCTTCCTTTAGTGTTTTACTCTAATGTAGTAACCAATACAAAGCATCTCTAGAAATTTATGTCAAGTAAGTTACGAGATCTCATTGAACAAACATCCAAACATACACAACTTGTTACTTTGTAATGTTTCTACATAAAATACTAAAATTTAGTGTTGTTTATATAAATTTGTCAATATGCCTATATAATTAACATCTCTGTATAGATCACAAAGTTCTGATCCCATTATTATAACATATATACACAGTCTTATAATATCAACAGTTTACTAACGATACATTTTTGGGACAAACGCGAGCACAAGGACAGGTTTATGCATAAGTAAGGCAGCTATTGAAGGTTAATAAAGACATTTTAATGACTAAAGTGCAGGAAAGTTATTTTGAAGATATTTTACCAATAGTGAGGGAGGGGACATTGGATTGCAAATTACACTAATACCTAAAGTTTTATATTATTCATTGGCTCAAAAACTGTAGGCACTTTTATCAGTTGGTTCCAAACTTTTATAGTTCAAACATTTCAACTAATATTTTTAATCTACATAAGGGAAATTTTGTTACTTAACATTTTATAAATTTACTAGCGGCTTCGCCCCTAGCCTCTAGGGGCTTTGCCCCAAGAGGTATAATTACATCTTCTATTACTTACCCAGCAGAACGGATTGCAAATTTTCGCACCTACCCAGCAGGAAAACATTTTCTCGTTTAAATAACGAATTCGCAAAATTCGTAAAAAAATAGTCTAATATGTTCTCAAGAAAATTACTACTGGTGCTGCTCATAGTCTAATGTGTTCTCAAGAAATTTTTTTTTTGAGGGGGGGTAAATTTTCATTTTTGGGGGGGTTGGGGGTGTCCCACCCCCCAAGAAAATAGCTTAAAACCACCACAGGACCGATAGAAATATACCCTGAAGAGTAGAATCCAATCGGTTTAGTGGTAACCGAGATCTTAAGCTTCAGACGGACGGACAGACAGACGGACAGACAGACGGACGGACGGACGGACAGACATCAAGCTACTTTGTATTGTAGATAATTCATTGTCTTAACCATGGTTAAACAGCTTATTTGATAATAAGCAATTATTTTTTTAAATGCATAATCTAGTATCTTTTATATAAGACTTAATTTTAAAGGCATGATTTATTTGTTCAAAATGCTGTACCCTATTTCTTGCTGACAAAAACAATAGCTATACAAAGTAACTGGTTGGTTCCTTTTATTTAATTAAATGTGTATAAAAAAGAAAAATGCATATAGACATTGTTTATGAGTAGCTCCGCTCTTATGTGTTTAATTATTGTTTAGTTTATCCTATAACATGTTGATATCTTTTAATATAGTTTAAATTGATGAGCAATATGTGGAAATAACTGTTTATACATTTTATGTTTTTATTTATTTCTTTATAATCAATATTTAGTGTAAATAATAAATTCCATGGTAGAGCAACTATAACAGGCTAACAATGTAGGATGAATAACCTTTCACGGTCCTAAGACAAACGCAGGAGTCCCGAACGTCGGAGTGGACAAACGCAGGAGTGAAAACTAAACCTAAACAAACCTATTTTAGACCATATTATAGGTTTTTTTAAATGCCTAACCCTGAGGGGGGCATATTTGTACATTCATATCTTAACCTAACCTAATATGTATAGAAATACTTGATTAAATTAATATTTTAACACTCCTGCGTTTGTTCACTCTTACGTTTGGGACTCCTGCGTTTGTCCTGGAACCCCTTTCACGAAACCTTGATATTAAATACATATATGTATATGTCTTTTGTATCATGATCAACAGACCGACGAACAAAGATCTTTGAATCAGCAGCCTATCTTAGATAGGAGCCAAGAAAATCACATTATATTAACTTTCTATAAACAAGAGACTATATATGCGGTAGAATTGATATAAAAATACAAATATTTATTATTATGTTAATCATTGATCATTTCTTTATTATAGTTTCAACAAGATTCCCTATAGTAATAAATTTTATTAGATTGTTAGAAAATCTGAAATAATGTATCTTTAAAAAGATGAAAATATATATAAAAAAAATTCTTTTGGAGTTACACTTCTGACACAACAGCAGTTGGGAATATAGTTATAGTCTTTAGTTATGACGCCATCGAACTATTGTTACAGTCTTTAGTTATGACGCGATGTATAAAATAACTTCCCTATTTTAAAAGTCTAGGTAATTCACTCTGCTATTTTGATAACTAACGTTTTGTTTATATAAATAAAACAAAACAAGGATGACAATATCCATAAAAGCTCAGCTGAATAAACCAGACGGACAAAGAAAAGAGCAAACATTATAGAGATAATTTCTTACATGTCTACACTAATGACCAGAGAACAGAAGGAAGTGTAAAGTTTTCGAGTGTAAAAAGAGAGATAATATCTCCATTTAGTAAAACTAACTAGCTTTTTTTTATATTTTGTTACTCTAAGCTTACATGGATGTTAAAATTTAAAAAAAATGTATTTTATTTAATGTTATATTTTTATTAAATAATAAATTAAATATTATTTACAATTATATGACTAGAAATTGATTATTACTTATAATGCTTGGAAAGTTAAGTTTACTTTTGTTCTCAAAATATTTATATTATATATTATTAAAAGCTCTTTTTGAATGCTAACTGTCATTTTTCTAAAGACATCGGAGAGATATAATTTCTAAAAGGAAGGTTTTCTTATATTATTAAACATACTTTTTAAATAGATTTTTATGATTTTAGTTTTTATTTTACAGTTTCAAGGTAATTTTGAAATTTTAATGAAAGAAAAATGGTGTTTTTGATTTAGTTAGATTATTATTGTATTTTCAAAATGAATAGTTTTCAAATTTGAGATTCTATAGAAATAAATAAATTAAATTAAATAAATAGGCATTTTTAAAAAAATTAATAAATAAAACTTTTAATACTGTGTTTCAAAGTCAAATGTCTTTTTTTAATTTGTACATCTTACATAGCTGTCTTTTATGCCAAACAAGTAATCACAAAAAATTACGTAAACATTAGATATCTAATAAGATTAAACATCTTATTCTTCAGGCTTTTAAAAAGTTTTTTTTGTGATTACTAGGCAAAATTATAATAATCTATAATAATATTTTTTTAGACTTTATAAAATATATTTTCATCATAGACATCCTCATAATTTTGTCTAATATTTGCTTGGATATCCGCTAGGATAGCCTCATTAGCTGTAAACATTTGCAACTCAGGCGCATCTTCATCCTCGGTGGTAGCATCATCTGATTTGCCCGCCAACTGCTGGCCTATTACAACCGGTTTTTCCAGGTTGAAGTTGGGGTAGGCAAGGACTCGGTGGTTGGGACGGGAGGTGGAGGGGTTGATTGTCTGGGTGATTGTGTTGTAGATCTTTGGTTTGGGTGCTTCTGGTTCTTCCTCATCTACTATTTCCTCTGATATCTCATTTTCTAGAAGAAAAAAATAAAACATTTTCATTATATAGAGAGGTTTGTTTAGGTAAAGAATGCTCTGCTATTCCTGTGAGTTTCAGAGCTTCAAAATTATGGTAGTTAACAAAAATAAATGGTTAATATAATTTTCTCGTATTCATTCGAATCCGGTGGATAGGAACCGGTTCTCATCCATACGAAAAAACTATGTCTAGCATCATATTATATCCAGTTTTCTACGAATATAGAAATGTACAATCATAAGATTAAAACCAGTTTTTTTTGGCCGGTGCCTCCGGCACCTTGGGGCTAAAAAAACTAGTTTTAATCTTATAATTGTACATTCTATATCCGCGGAAAGCCGTTTATAACTCTTATAACCATTAACTCTTATCCCCGCCATAGATATGTTTGTTCGTTTGTCTATCTTTCTATGTTTTCCTATAATTAGAGCAAGAGAGATATACTTTACAGATAAGCTTTATAAAGGTCATGGCCGGATGTTTTGGGGAGGGTATATCAACTTCCTAATCGAATACATAAAAAATAGTATTCCTTTTCAACTGAGATATAGATTCCGTAAAGTTGGGGAAACCTAAATATGTTTTTTTCCAAAAACAGCAAACTATATCATAGAGTAGCTGCGCTACAAATAATATAAATAACTGTACCTGACACCTGTGATTTGTTTCTTTGCTTCAGTCTAAAAATATATTCATAATTAATATTTTCTCCTTAATTGGTTGAGAGCAGAAAATAATGATTAGTATTTCATTAATGTTATTCATGAAATATTTTTTTTATTTCTATATAATTTTTCCTTTTCAACTTTATGAAATGAACTATAACTGCACGTTATAACTTATGGAGGTATGTAAATTAAACCTAAATAATGTTTTTAGTTAATAAGATGTTTTCTACGAAAAAATCTATTCCAAATGATAACTTTACTATCTTTTGTGATAGCTGCGCAACTACTGGACATCACTGTACTGATTAGTCTTAAATTTCCAAACTCAGTTAATTTTTTCACTATTTAACACAATTTAACACTTTTAAGTTAATCAAATTACTAGTGGCTGCGCCTCTGGCACCTATGAAAGGGAGGATATATGTATATGGACTTTAAAAATAAAGCTTAGGTGTGTATGATTTTTTTTTACTTCTGTTAATAAATATTACCTAAGCCATGCTGGTAGCTTGCTTCTGCCCTTGTTATTTCTTCTCACTTTGATTTCATTCAGACTGGTCAAATTATCAGATTCAGATGATTCTGACTCAGATAGACTAGGAATCTGGGATGGTTTCCTTCTGAATAAAAAAGTTAGATTAGTCAGATTATAAAATTCAGATTTGTCAGACTATGCCAGATTTGGAATCTTTAAAGGTTTTCTTCTAAAAAAAATTAAGAAAAGTCAGATTTTCAGGTTCAGTTGTGTCAGACAATGCCAGATTTAGAATCGTGAAAGTTTTTTTTTCTGAAAAACGAATTAAGAATGGTCAGATGATCAGATTCAGATAAGTCGGACTCAGCATTAGGATATATAAGTTGGAAGGAATTTTAATGTTAGAGGGAGATTTGAAAACTGCATCAAACTTTAAGGATTTTTATAAAATTCGTTTTTTTGTATAATTCTTTATCTAAAAGCGGAAATACAATTTAAGTTCATAAATTTTGACCAATAGGATAGGTGGATTGGAAACTACCTGCGCTCTAATTGGTTGAATGATGTGCGACACTTAAGCTTCTCTTATCAAAGCGAAGATAATATTCAATCCACCAATCACAGATGTCAAAATTAATTAACTAATTAAGATAAAGAATTATACAAAAAACGAATTTTATCAAGAATCCTTAAAATTTGATGCAGATTTCAAATCTCCCTCTAACATTAAAATTCCTTCCAACTTATATATCCTACTCAGCATGTTATACTGTAGTATAAAATGGAGACTTTTATAAAATCTTGATTTAGCAGTGTTTAAACTTTCAAACAAACATTTTTAAACTGCAGAAGAAGTAATTTTGTTTATCATCATTTAAAATGTGCATTAAATAATCATTCATTAATTTATCCCTTAAATATCAGCTATTCTAATATATCTAAAGTTTTGTATTCTTGTGTTTTTATGTGATGTAGATATCATCCCTTTTTGTTTGTTCTTTACTAATTTTTGGGTAATAAAATATACTTAACCCTTAACGCTCGGGGGGGGGGGGGGCTTAGACTTATAAAAGGTCGGATATTCATTATCAAACAGGGGACTTGCACAAAAAAATTAGCCCTGTAGCTCTAACAGGAACTGAGATAATCCCCCCACCCCCGACCGATTAAGGTGCGGCAAGGGGCCCGACTGTAAAGGGTTAAGATAGGACTTGGATTATCAATTTTGAATTAAAATGCTGAATATCGATCTCATGTTTGTACCTTGACACATTAAAATCTGAATTTAGTTTCTTTATTTTTTATAACCTTAACTTTTGAAATAGGTTATTTTTTGATCACATGAAAGAGTAATCAATTTAGGTATTGCCCAACATTTCTTTGTAAATGTCTCAATTATGTTATTTTCCCCCATCTTGTAGAAAAATAAAGGCTTTTGTGTGTCAACCTAGGTTAAGGAAAGTGTGTTAAATCAATTTACAATTTATACAGAAGTTTTTGCATACTATTAGAATAATTAATTTTTGCATAACATGTTTCATAACCCAAAGAAAGTGGTGAAAACGTTAGCTTAAAATATAGAAACCAGATAATTAGTTAAAATTATTCAATATTTTATGATTAGTTTTCAAAGGTCGATTGGAAACACTGGTTTTAGATTTTGTCTACAAAATTGTTTGTTAAAATTCCTCTGGCCAATAGCAATACATAAACTTCTAAAATTGCTTTAATTATTTCTCTGAACAAGCTAATCACCTTGTAACACATAGTTTCATCCTTCTATTTTAGAATTTATATTTATTATCTGTATTCTGTAAGTTTAGACTTATATATCCCTAAGTTTTGCTATTTAAGGATGCTTTCATCATTGTTCATCTATTTTACATCTAATGTTTACCTTTTACTATTCCAATAAGTCTTAGTGTATGGAATGACGCTTTGAGAGGCTTCAGTTGTCAAAATGCTTCCAGGTTTTATAGTTGTTGGTGTCTCAAAATTCTCGTTTGGTTCATCAATTTTATTCTGAAGTTTGGTACTGAAGAATTCTTTCAATGGTGATAGGTTGCCTAGAATACGAAAAAGATATGAAAGAAATATGATATTTATTTGTCTATTAGTGTTAACTGTTCTATCTGGAACTTGCTAGGCTAGGTGTTATTTACAAAACTATTTATATACATATTTTTACCTTTTATTTTAGGCTTAAATTTTAATTTTCTTTTTGTGGGGGGAGGGGGAAATGTATTCTTAATTATAATCTACTAGTGGGTATATTTCTTGGGGCTATGCATTCATAACAAGATCTTTTTTAAAAAATACTTTTTTTTACATAATATGATTTTTTACATCTGTTAAAAAAAACAATAATTCTTAATTTGTTTAAATTGTATTTCTCATCCAACTATCCACTGTCATCTTAACATCATCTAACCTTTATAAGCATAATGCTTGCCTGTAGTTACTATTTCTGATTTTATTTCATTGAGTAGTTTGTCAGGTAGTTGAGTTGGTTGCTGGGTTGGTGGTCGCCAGGGGGGCAGAGTTGTGCTTCCTAAATTACAAATAGTTATTAACCCTTAACGGTCGGGGGGGGGGGGGGGGGGGAGCGTTGAACGCCCCCCGTTCCGGTTTTTTCTATCTCATTTTCTCTGTGTGAAAGATAAAGAGCCCAAACTGCTTGACTTTTTAAGTATGGGTATGACACATAACTCAGAGTTAGATTTTTTTATTATCTCCATCCTGGCGGGCACAGGATGGCAGCAAACCTGGCAGGGTCATGCAGGTAAAGAGCAAACATATTTTTTTGACTAAAACAAAGCATTTTATTTTACCAAACAAAATACTAAAATATCATCTAGTATTACATCCTCATATGAAATACAGGTGTATAAGTCAATTTCAGGTTCAAGGTATGATCCTGCAGGTCCTGATCCTCCAGGTCTCCAGAAATCTTTAAAAGGCTCCTGTGGTCGCAATTTTTTATTTAGAGACGTCAAAATTTAAACTTAGGCTTTTCTTATATGTCTGCATAAAGTAATATTTCATAAAGATCCGCCGCCGTTTTCCTGCCGACTGCCGACTGCGGCGGCTTGCAGCTGCCAAGTACAGCTGCGGTCGCTAAAATTTATATTTTTATATTTCTAATATAAAATTTACATAAAGATAAACCTTTTTCTGGAAAAAAATAGTATAGAAGGAAAACTATAAAACATACCTTGCAGGGTCCTAAAACCTACCCATAGTTTGAGAACCCTTCCTCTTAGCATTATGCAATATGACTGAGGGTCAATTCCTTTTGCAATTGTTTGAAAACTTGATACAAGAATATCATAAATACTGAGATGGAGTAGGTATGCAACGAGCATCTTTGCAAAGTTATTATTTTTTAGATTATTAAAAACACATACCTATTGCTGATCTAATTTCTTCATTCCAGTCTTTGATGATTGGTGGAGAATTTCCCTGATCTATAAAGTCTTCTTCGTTACTTTCATCTACTCGAGTCTCCTCTACTAATCTAAAATAAGATTATAATGATCAAAAAAGTGTTCTTCGCTAATTTCATCTACTCGAATCTCCTCAACTAATCTAAAATTAAAATCATCCTGATCTATAGAGTCTTCTTCCCTACTTTTATCTACTCAAGTCTCCTCTACTAATCTACTAATATACATAAAAAAAACTCTATAAATCAGCCATACATTTTTATAACATAAATTCAGGGTTCGGAAGCCGCCCGTAAGCCGCGTGTAAGCCTCAGTGAAATCTTTATTTTATCACTATAAAATTCAGCTGGATGTATAAAACTGCTCTTTAGCAGACAATCCATCTTTCTGAAATTTTTTTTCTGCTCACAACCAGGTTTAAAACTGAGGCTTATGCGGGGCTGAGGCGCGGCTTCCGAACCCTGCATAAATTTGATAAATAGAAAACAAACTGCAATATATTTCCTTTGTTTATAAATATTCAATGTTTGAACTTTAATATAGACGATTGTTAAAAAACTTTAAAAACTAGACTACATATTAACTGAATAGATATAATAATTAAGTAGCAAAGAGACAGACAGACATACTCCGATCTATACTTTATTAATATATTTGCACCAGTACTGAAAAACTATTCCTGAAATTGACTCAGTTATTTAGAAATAAAATAAAATAACTATAGGATTTTTAAAAACCGGTTCTAAGCCATAATGAAAAGTCATGCATAGGATTGTATCAAAGACAATTTCCCACGAATATCAAAATTAAAAACCATAAAATCAAAACTAGCTTTGATATCCGCAGAAAGCTGTCTATGATACTATGCTATGAATAACTATTCTTGTACCTAAAAGGAGAGTCTCCAGCAGCCTGTGTTGGATCCAGATGGAAACTTCTGGAGATGGAAAACTTGGATCTGGAAGGTTGGACATGATTATGGCCCACTGGGCCCAGGGTGGTGGTCACATAGGGTCGTCTCGTGGTGGTTGAGGCACGGAATATTTGTGGGGGCAGATTGGTTGTCTGCAGGGGGATAATTGGGGTGATTTCTGAGGCCTGTGGTGTCTCTATGTCTACTTCCACTTTGAAGGGAGCTGAAATTAGATAAGGTTAATTTCTATTACAGTCTAAACCACAATTCCAGATTTTAAAACCAGTTGTATTTTACAGTTGATAAAATGAGATATAAAAATTAAGTTTTTTATATAAAAAGCAATTTTAGCTGTGGATTTTTTATTTTTCCCTCTAATTATAATTATAATATTGAAGTGTCCTAACTTTTCAACCAATAATTTTAATATGCAGCAGAAGGAGTAATTTTTTATTAGTTTAAAATTAAATAAAACAAAACTAAGCTACCCTGAAATTGTTGATCCTATAATATCCAGCCGGTTGTAAGATCTTACTGGATATAAACACAAGATTAACTAATTAATTTGAGGGTGCTTTCAATAATTGTAGCGTAATGAAGATTTTTCCAACCTCTATTTAGTAACCTTGAAAAGGCAGGGTATCAAATATCAAAGTGCTCTTCAATTGTCATTAGGAAACAATTATAACACTTACATAAGTCACAGAAAGATAAAGATATGCTATAAAATAATGACAATCATTGCAATATCATAATATAGGCAAATTGAAGTAAAATAAAGAGCTGGATCTTTAAATCGTTTTGATGGTGCGCTGAATCGGGGTGATTCAGAGGTGAACTGGAGGTGCGCTGATGGTGCACCACAGCCACTGCGATCTTTAAAAAGATTTTCGGCGCAGTGTTGCTAGATCGCTGGCGACACTCATTAACATATCCATATGTGCCGGTACAATTTTATAACTTAAAGCGGGTCAGTACGGTGTTTTATATGAAATGATATATAATTTATTTTAAAAATAACTCTAAAAATGTTTTCACGATAGTTTTGCAATAAAATATTAAACTAATTTTTAAAAAATATTTATTTATTAAATATGATTCACCACGATTTGGCGCGGTAATGCCACTAGTTGAGTACCGTTGGCGCGCCGGTACCGCGCAACTGACCGCGCTGAATCGCCCATGCCATTTCAATTTAAAGATTGGTATTAATAATCTGATGGTGCGCTGAAATAAATCGCCCCGGTTCAGCGCACCTATAAACTATTTAAAGATACAGCTAAGATAAAATTTAGTCATAATGCAAATAAATCTATGGGTTAAATTTTGTAAATGTTATGTCATTTATTGTCATTATT
Organism: Acartia tonsa; assembly: GCF_053477335.1. NCBI lineage: Eukaryota > Metazoa > Arthropoda > Copepoda > Calanoida > Acartiidae > Acartia > Acartia tonsa. The sequence goes on along the minus strand of NC_137260.1, from coordinate 61,783,030 downwards.
ATGAAAGGCAGTTTTCCTCAAAGTTCCCAGTCGAGCATAACAATTTAAAGTAAGTGTGTTTACTAAAAAAACTGATTTTCTCCTAATTACGATTCTTTAAATAAGGGGAGTGGGTGTTCTTTGCTCGTTCATGTTTTATTTTACTTTATTTAAGTTTTTTTTCTCATTCGTTTAAAAATCTGTGTTTCTTTATCGAATATTTATCTCTAAAGAGTTTTGTAATAAGTGGTTATATAAGAGGAATTGGACTCATAATTTTTGATGATTTTCCTATTTGTAAATTATATATTTGGCTTTTATTCTCTAACAATAATGAAATTAGTCTTCTCATAATATATAGGTGGAAAATTATATAAAGAACTAAGATTTTTCAAAAATAACACTAAATAAAATAATCTTCTTAGAATGGCTTCAAAACCGAGTAATATTCGCTGGATTAACACCGGTTCTCAGCAATTCTGAAAAATCATGTATAGCATCGCATTACAGACTTTTTTCCACGAATATTGAAATAACAGTCATAAAATTAATACCAGTTTTATTAGCTCGGGCCATTCGGGGCTAAAAAACGGAAAGTTGTCTTTAATACGATGCGATAAATAACTATTAAAGAATAAAATCATGATTTTTTTGAAAGTCCATACCTTTAAAAGATATCTTGTTAAAATATAAAAATGGAAATTGTTATTTTGATTATAGCAAAGCATTTGATAGTTTAAGTCGCCAGTGTCTTAAGAAAGCAATTTTGTTTTGCCATAAACCTACGTAAATTATATAACCCTAGTATTTACAATTCTAACATAACATGTTGTTGTTGCTTTACCTCAAAAATACATCGTTTTCAAGACTTTTTTTATATTGTAAACAGGGCTCGTCAACCATTATATTTTTATGTTGGCTCTGCTTTCATTTATGAATGCGGATTCGTATTTATAGAATTTAAAAGAATTTGTTTTAAAAGCTAAAGCTTTCACAATTTACAAATTAAATGGCTATGAACTGTCTGAAATATAAATGGCGGCTTTGAACATGTTTAATGATGCTACTTAATGAGACTACAACTGCTGAGCCCTGATTGTAAATAAAAATATGTTCGTACCTAATGACTCATAGTAATCATTTGTCTTGTCTGGATATTCAATATTTGGGGCATGCGTTGACTTGTATGGTTTGTACTCTGATGTAGCACTGGTGGGCTTGTATGGTTTGTACTCTGTGTCCTGAAAGAATAGATATAGTCTATATAGATCCCTAATTAGGAAATTTGACCAATAAGAATTCAGTGAAAGGAGCAATCCGGCTTTATTATTGGTTAGAATGTGTACTTATTTTTTTCATCTCATCTAATATTAGGTCAGCTATGAATAGTTGAATTTCTTTGAATAAAGCTAGTTTTTGAGAATATATGGAGGTATGGAAAGTGTCAAGTGTAACGTCATAAAAATACGTCTAAATCCTTCTCTTTATTAGAGGTTTCCTTTTCCACTTCTCGTCTCATCCTTCCTTTTTAGACTTATTTTATGACGTCACACATGACACTTTTTGCTGTCCCAAGAAAATTTTCGTCTGCTAGAAACTTATTTTTTAGTTGGACGGATTATAATGTCTGACAGCCCATCTAGGGTAATAGATCTATTCCTGAGAGGTTGTGGGACTTTCTGGTTTATATTCTACATCAGCTGTAAAGTTGTACACGTAGCTGTCGTGCTTGGAACTCTCGTTAGAATCCTGAAATTAAAAATGTTAATTAGATATTTTAAGATTTATCTGTTCATGCAATATTACTTTAAAGCCCACTCTGTCTGTATATTTATTCCTTTTTATGCAATTTTCTTGGTTGATATAAAAGGTAGACACTTGAAATCTATTTTCTTTACTTTTTTTGCTCAATATCAGATTTTAATTGCGTTTTATGTAGTTTCTAGTGTATTCTACTACACTCTGGCATCTAGGGGCTTTCTATATGGAAGGGAGGGGACTAAAACCATTTAAGTCTTTAACAATAAATAAAATATTTAATTCCGTGAGCTAAGTGAGTCTTAGGGTTAGTCAGATCATACCAAAAAAAATCTTACTATATATTTTACTTTTTAAAAGCGAAACTTTTCTATAATTAGGGTCGGTCCGTCCGTCCGTACGTCCGTCCGTCCGTCCGTCACGGATAGCTTTTTTCGTTAATTTAGACATGTTAGAATTGTCCTATTGATTTCAAATTTTGCATGGTGATTACTTTAGTAGTTAGGTACGATTTAGAAAGCGTAGCAACTCTATAACAATTACCAGAATGTCCGTACGTCCATTTTAAACATGTTGATTTTTTTACTTTTTTTAAATAGCTTTTTTTTGTTAATTTAGGCATGTTAGAATTGTCCTATCGATTTCAAATTTTGCATGGTGATTCCTGTAATAGTTAGGTACGAGTTACAAAGCGTAGCAACTCTATAACAATTACCAGAATGTCCGTACGTCCATTTTAAACATGTTGATTTTTTTTACATTTTTAACAACAAATTTGTATGTGACCTAATTATCCGATTGGTCTGATTTTTGGTATACTGATTCCTGGGACAACAAAGTACAATATTATAAGCGAAGCAACTCTATAATCAAGTCCTTAAAATGTAAGTATGTCCATAATCATTATCCTGTATCAAGCAGTTTTTCAACAAATTTATTTACAATTTTGCTTTGACTCTTATACATTCGCATTCTGATTATTCAGTTCTGACATTATACAAGTGTTAATGTCCGTTTGTCCTAGCGTTTCAGAGCTTCGCTTTTATGGATGTTGTCATCCTTGTTTTAAAGATTATCCATTCAATTCAATGAAATATATTTGTTTTCTTTATTGTATATCAAAAGAATAGGTTAAGTTACATAAGCATTTGAATCTAATGCAATATTAAAATTTAAAAGTCACATATGAATATTATCTTTAAAAAATATTGTATTCTTATGTAAAACTAACACAATGTCTGCTCGTGTGTTTGTAGCAAAGAATCTAACTAACCGCCGGAACAACAGGGTTTTACTTAACAGTGAAGTTTCTAATAGGTCCCGGAAAGGCAAGAACTATTTTGGAGGAAAAATATCAACAAACCAAATTTTTTTTTCTCTTTTTCTTTTTACAACTTAAATTGGAAGTAAAGGGTTGACTTGAACTCAAATGAAATATGATTTTAAATAAAATAATAAATACCTTTCTTTTAGGACCCAACTTCTGTTTTTTTTATCTCATAGTTAAGTGCCATCAATGAGAAGATAAAAAATAACAAAAATATGTTATGTTGAAATATCATTATCAATAAAAATAATAAATACCTTTCTTTTAGGACCCAACTTCTGTCTTTTCCTAAAGTTTCTCTTGGTGGTAGATCTCGTGTATTGAGGAGTGGTGACAGCTGGCCAGAGACTGGAGGGGGTGGAGCTGGGCCATAGGGACCCTAGGGGCGTGGTCATCACTGGGCGGGGCGTTGTTGGAATGAATGGGCGTTTTGTTGTCTTGAATATGTCTAAACAAAATATTAGTATTTTTTTAGGAGCTTTTTTACAATCTAAATCAAGATACCTATGTATGTATAACCGGTTTTTTACTCTGATACTAACTGCCAAAAGTAGAAACTACAAAGAATGTTTTTCTTTAATTATACTATTCCTGTTTTTTTTAGATTGGAGGTTTTAGGGTCGTAATTTTAAGAAAAATACAATATGTTTCAATTCATAACAATATTTGCAAACGAGTTTTCATTCCTATGACGTCATACAATGAGGGAGATGAGAGGAGAAGTGGGAAAGAAAACCTCTAAAAAAGAGATGGATAATATGACGTCAAAAGTGGTACAGATATAATAATTATATTCATACTTTAAATTATATTCATACTTTCATAATTAGCTTTTAGCCCTGAAACAACCCTTTACCCCCCTCAAAAAAATTCGATTTAAACTAAAATTGATCTCTCATCCCTTTCCCTTCAGTGCTCCAAGAGTCATGTCATAAGTTTTTGACTTTACTTTTAGAGAAGCATTTTATTAATCCCTACCTGATCTATCTTCCTCAAAATCTAGAACAGGATGTTTGAGACCAGCACTGTCGTTTGTACCACGCTCCCATATCCAGGCATGGTGCTTCCATGTATTTTGTCCACCTGGAAACATAGATAGATAGATATGTATTAGTTTGTACTACGCTCCCATATCCAGGCATGGTGCTTCCATGCATTTTGTCCACCTGGAAACATAGATAGATGAATTGCATCGTGTTATAGTCAGCTTTCAGCGGATATTAAAATAAAAAAAAATAATATTAAAACTAAGCCGAGGTGACGAAATCCTGGTCTAACAAAACTGGTAGTAATCTTTATTTTTTTTTAATATTCGTCGACTATTGTTTGTAATAAGATACGATACTTAATTTTTCAATTTGGCTGTGAATTAGTTCTAATCCAATAGATATATATCGGTTTTGAAGCCATACTGAAAATATATATTTTAAACAAAAATAATTGTATACATTATATGATTATTTCATAAATTGGCATGATCGTTGCTTAAGCTAAACATTATACCATCAAAAACATTAAATTCAAGGTTTACGATTTCTGGCTCAAATGTTTTACAAAGTCACAAAAGAAAAAGCAATGAATGCATACAAACATCCCATTACTTCTAGTGATAAATTGCATAGGAAAGTTTGTTTGGCTATAGTTTATTCTGCAATATCAATACATTAACATATTTTGCCAGGGAATGGGAATCAAATTCTTTAAAACAATTGGAGTTAAAAAAAAGTTTTTGATGTTTGTCAAAGTAGGGACCGTATTATTTATTCCTTTTACAGCCAAGAAAGTTTTTAAATTAACAATTTTTAATAAGCTTATTATGATTATAGGCTCATTTCCCATCTCATAATACCAATGTCAATAATTTGACATAGCAGCAGTAGGCAAAACTTTATAAAACTCCAGTATTCAGCCGATATGTGTAAATATTTTAATACAGTTCAGTCGCAGTTGTCTAACAAATTATCAATACTTTAATTTTATATTTAAAGCATCACTAAAATTTATTTTTATTTATAAAACAGATCTATGTTCAGGATTTGCACTTCTTGAAGTACTTAAAGAAAGTGTAGAAATCAGTTTCAGTATTACCATTAGAGCAAAACAAAAATTAAGCTTACAAATAGGGATATGAAAGTAACTGGATGACTGTGTGTCTGTTTGTAATGAAGGATCACACTAACCATAGACAGATATGGTTCTCCTAATAGGTCCTGTGGGAGAGGGTACGACAGAAATAGCCCCTAGAAAAAAAGACCCTAAAAATATTTTCGTTCTAAAATCTAATGTTGAAAGTAGAAAGTGGGTTGACTTCCCCCTCTCCACCTAAAAAGTCCGACGAGGCCTCTAGGGGTGTAGCCGTTAGTAACTAAATTAATACCTGAATTATGATAATTGCTATCATGATTTGAATATCCATCAGTATCAATTAAATTCTTCCTATCTGCCACATCATCAGTAACTACTTCATTGGTGGTTGGTTTATTAGGTTGAGCATTAGGGCCTATAGTTACAAAGAAAATATAATATTATTGATAATAAAAAAAAAAACTAAGTAGCCAATAGTGTTTTCTGGTATATATTATTTTAAAATATAATTGTAAAATATTTTTTTTTCGGAGGGGGAGGGGGGTATAAGGTTGTATTAAAATTGTGAACTAAAACATTGCACAGCAACTCTGATAGGAAATTGACAACATATTCATATGTGCTGTACTAAATCAATCATTACTTGGACTAATTTAACCAAAATAGGTTTTTTTAAGGTTTTTGATAATTCATACAACCCCCTTAAGTTATTCATTACAATAAAATACAATTTTAAAATTTATTTACTGTGTAAATATGCATAAATATGACGTTTTTACTGACAATTAGGTTGATTTTTACTCAAAGCATATTTCTTGTAGACAATAAAATGATTATAACTTTCGTTCTATTTAAGATAAATTGATGAAATAAAAAGTATATTCAATTTTATTATGCTGTGAAGTCACTTATTGATTTTAAGAAATAATAAACCCCTTTGAGTGGGGGAGGGGGGGGGGGCGTTGAGTATCGAAAAAAGAAACTAATGTAAATTTCTTTTCTATTGTGGGTTTTAATGATTCATATAGCAGCCAAACTGTTTTAAGGCAATACCCATTTGTCTGTCTGTCCCTCTGTCTGTCTGTCCTTTTGTCTGTCTTTCCCACAACTTGTCTGTCTATCTGTCTAACTGTCTCTCTTTTGGATTTCAATGAATCATCTAGCATAGCCTAATTGTAATTTGTTAATGCCTCAAAGACTGTCTATTACTATTTACCTGTCCCTCTGTCTGTCCGTCTGTCTGATCATTCACAGGTTCTCTATTGGATTTTATCTAATTGTCTATTAAAGTCAAACTTTGATAATTCTTCTTGCCTGTCTGTCTGTCTATCTGTTGAGTTTCTACCCTTGGTCTAACAGACTGATTCACTTAATTTATAAAAAGTTAGATTTAACTAATAATATGGTGGTATCTTGTACCAAGAGATACACAAAAAACCTTGTGTTGAAAAAAAAACAAATAAAAAAATTATTCAATTTCTTCTATGAAAAAAAGTGTAATACATGTTCCTTTAATCTCTTTGTACATCAAAAATATGTTCCAAATTTATAATATCAGGTTATATTCCATTAATTTATTAACAACTAAATTTTTTGACACCCCACTTATGACTTTTAACAGCCCCCTTAAACTAAAATCAAGGGTGATTTTATTAAGATTTTACTAAAACTACTTTACATAAGAAATTTATTACATTTCAAAATTTTTTTATAAAAAGAGGATTGGGATATATCTCCCTCCCAACATTAACTTTGAGCACTATTGTAAAATATATAAAAAGTTATAAACATATATCTATCAAGATCATTAAAGGAATTAATTCAAGTTTAGGGGGAGAGGGTTAATGCAACCATCTCATAATCAATGCGCAAATTGCACTTAGAATTCGCATTTCATTACAAAACTTGGCATGAGTAATCCTTGGTATATCTATTTTCCCAAAATGAAACAAAAAGTTGGAAAAGTGACGGCTAACAGCTGGCAGCTTAGTCGTTTAGCCGTTTTTGGGCTATATTCAGGGCAAAACTATCATTAATTACATAGGAATCAACTTTTTGAAACATATTTTTGCTTTAAATATCCATTTTTAAAATTTCTTGCCATAATTTACTATAAATATTAACACTATCTGTGTAAAAACTTTGAGGGAAACCCCAAATAAAATTAATGGTCTTCTTATCAATAAAGGGGGGGGGGGTTAGTGCTGGAAGGTGAGCAAAATTGATTGAATATTGAGCTAAAATTTTGAAACTGCCTGGTCCAGTAGTTACTGCATTTAAATGAAAAACAAAATTAAAATTTTTCTTTTAAAGTTAAGGTAAGAAAAACTCTGCAAAAATGGAATTTGAATTTGCAGATAACTTGCTACACCTTCATATGTTATAATTGAGACTGCTCCATTTTTTTGGTAAATTTCAGGTTTATATTGACATACTAGAATTGAAATTTTGTAAAAATCTTTAAAATTGAGATCACACAAAAGAACTAAAAAAACATTTTTTTGCAGATTTCAAAAACTATGCAGTGCTCATGAGGTCACAATTATTGCATCACAGAAAAAATATTTAGCATGGGTCATTTTTTTGCTTAAATCAACCAATTTTTACTGGGGGCAAAACTTTTATCAAAATTTTTCAGGGTGGGATGATTTAATCTACAATATATACTTTTGGCTGTTGACAGCTGTTCTCAGAAATTTTTGGCAGTTTTCATCTGTTATGGCAGCGAAATCTAGAAATTAAAAAAAGTGTTTTTAGTAATATGTCCAGGACATAAAGTTATAATGTTAATTAAGAAAAGTTTAATTCCATGGAAATATTAAATTTTTTTATATCCTTATAAGCCATTACCCAGCTGCCACTATTTTTGGTAGTATTTTTCAGCTCAGCACCCATTAAAACCGATCCCTAATGGATGATTCCTACATAATTATTGATGGATTTGCCCTGAAAATAGCCCAAAAACGGCTAAACAGCTGAGCAAACAGCCATTAGCCATTACTTTTCCAACTTTTTGTTCCATTTCGGGAAAATAGGATTACTCATGCCAAGTTTTGTAATGAAATTCGAATTCTAAGTGCCATTTGTGCATTGATTACATGATGGTTGCCTTAACCCCCCCCCCCCCTTAAGCTTAACTTTTTGTTAAATTTTGAAAAACAGACCTACCAAGGATTACACATGCCCATTTTCATAACAAAATTTAGATTAATTGATTATGGGATGGTTGCATTAACTCCCCCCCCCCCCACATATGTATCAGAGCTTCCTCATGTCTCAATTTACTAATAAAAAGTTGTACAGTACAGTTGTACAGAATATTGCAAGATTTTTTTTAGTAAAGTCTGGTAATTAATTTATCTAAAAAAAGATAGCATAGAATTATCTGAATCTGTGACTTGCTTATATACACCCTCCTTAAACACCCCCAACCCCACTTTATTTTAAGGGGTGTAAATTTATTTCCTTTACACCCCCTTGGAATTTATAGAGGGGTGTATGCTCTTGTCAAGAGGGTGGACATGGGTGGACACCTAGGGAGGTGTATCCATCCCCCTTAATTTTACAAGGGTGGTGTAAACAACCCCTATACCAACCTTTTGCACGCCTTTGATCTTAACTATACTTTCAGAGTACATAAAGTTGTAAATTCTGTAATTATTCTACAAAAATTATCTTCCTAAAGAGATATATAATTTTTGGGGTGACGTGGGGTGGACTAAACATTAAAATTTTATGGAAAAAAAGATATCTTTAGAACATTCATGACTTGAAATTATCCCCCCTTTGTACTCAATACGCATTTTTTATTCTAAGTGCGTCAATTTTGCGTCTAAAGATACCCTTAGTTTAAGCATTAATTTCTTCAAAAAATGATGAAAAAAGATCAATTTTTTTTGATAAAATGATAAAAGTATATGTAAAATAAAATAACCAGCAAAAAAAATTCTAAAATTACGTTAAATAGAACGAAAAATAGAGCGTTTTGTATGCCTTGTAAAATGCGTATTCTTCTTAAAAATTGTTACGATTTCGTGTGTTGAGTAAAACTTTTATAAGTTTCCCATTTCTATGAGTGAGCGAGCCGCGGTGATTGTCCTAAATTAAACTTTCAAAAAATAGGCAAAAGATCAATTCATCTGTTGTGGGATTTTACTTAACATATCACATGTAGTAGGTTAACTGCCAATGTTAAATTATGCTTTATTGTACCTAAAATCTGTAACAAAATTGGGATATCTTTTTTACATATAAGCAAAGTAAATCATATTTTTGTTCAAAATGGACATTTCTCATGTTTATTATTATCAAATATGAATTTCTTTGCCTATGAAAAAGTAGTTTGATCCGGCCAAGTTTGGAAGAGTTGTTGATTCTTCTGTTGTTGTTGTTGTAGTAGTGGTTGATGGGGTGGTTATAGGCTGTGGCGTTGTTGATGTCGTGCTCTAAAATATACAAAATATTAGGAATTAAAGGGATAACACAATGGACGATAAATTGATTTGTATATTTCCAATGATGCTATTAAAATTACCCTCTTTTATATTGAAATTATTGGTTGAAAAGTTTGAACACCTCTCGTATAAATTTACAATTTTACGCCACAACTAATGCTGTAAAAACCTGTTAAAAACTTTGGGTACCTCATGCATAAAATTTGTAAAGGATTCATAATTATATTATTAAATAATAGATTTTAAAAATATTGGTTGAATATCTTGGACACTTCTATTTGAATAAACCAACAAATTAAGATTCAATAAAAGTATTCAAAGATTTTAAGCAAACCAATAAGAAAATATGTTTTAAAACATTGGTTACCCCTGTTATTTACAGTCCAATGTCCCCTCTCCCTGAATGCATAATTATAGTATGGATATATTGCTTATAATTTGCTCACTAATAAAAAGAAAATATATTTTCCAATATTGCTTCGAAACCTATTGATATCCGCTGGGTTATAACCGGTTCTCAGCTATACTGAAATCTTCTAAGAATGATAAAATAAAATAGCATTTGTTTTCTTGGGCCTACTTATATCTTGTAATTTCTCATTTTAATATCCGCGGAATGCAATATGTAATACGATGCGATAAATAACTATTACCCACTATTTCACTATTTACATAAACAAGCCTTATCAATTTCCTTATAAAATATTAGATTAAAAAAATGTCAAACTTAAAGCATAATTCTTATGAGCTCTGTTGCAAAAAAATGGTGCAATAAATAACAAAACTTGCAAAGGCTTATGTAAACATGGTTCACCAACTAATTTCCCCCCGCATTTTTGCAACTGGAAAGCAATTTAATGGATATATTTATTACTAAACGTTTTTAAAAAAGTAAATAATACATAATATTATGGATCTTTACTATTTCTAATAGTGAATATTTAGGTGTTAAATGTTTAGGGCTCAAGTTCCAGATATAAATAGGTGCATAAAAAACGCGGCAAATATTTTGACGTGCGGATGTGTAACTTTTTGTGTATATAGCACCACATATTGTTGGTTAAAGTGTGGCCATACAACAAATATAGGGAACAGTAATTGAGTAAAAGAATACATGAACAAAAAAATTTTTGCTTTTTAAATGCATTTTATTTACCTCTTCCACCCGACCCCTTCACCCTATAAAAAAGTATTAATTTAGAGGAAAACACATAGCTGTCTAAGATGTTTCTAAATGTACTTCTAAAAACTTGAATTTACGGAATTAGGTCAAGTTAGGTAATGGGTAGCCTGACAAGGTTCAGCACCGAAGGTACTGACCATGCAGGCTTATGACCCATCGCATTAGAAAAAAAGAACAAAACTCCCCTTCCTTTAATATATTTTAAAAATAAGTTGTGTGTTCACAACTTTGAAGAAAAGCACCTGTGATTTTTTAAAAAAAGAGGTATTCTAATATTTTCTCCTTCTCCGTGAACTGTGGCTAGGCAAAAGCAGATAACAACTTTCCTAATTTATTGTATTCACAAAGTTACCACGGATTTATTTCAAGGTGCCTTTATCAAGGTTTAAAAATTAGCAGTGTTAAGACAATAGACGATACATTGATATATATTCCATCGATGATAAACAAAACTATTCATCAAAAAAATTTAATTAGTTTTCAACAAACCAATTAAGATTATAAAAAATACGAAAAAAATAACGTGGTTAAACAACTTTTTGTGCAGAATTTTCAGTTGATACTCCCCTCCTTTTCTAAAAAGCTAGATATTTTTATTGCTAAAAATGATTGCAGTATCTTTTTTAAAATTAAAATGATATATAAGAAGGAAGGAGACATTGGAATGTCAATTACACTGATCCCTAAAGTTTAATGACGAAGCCCAAAATACATAACTTTTACACCATGTCGTCTTCCTGTGACGTCATAAAATGAGTGAGATAAGAGGAGAAGTAGGAAAGAAAATCCTTAAAAAAGAGATGAAGAATATGACGTCACAGGAAGACGACGTGGTGGCGGTCCAAAAGTTATGTATTTTGGGCTTCTTCAAGTTTAATAATCACATTTTATAATTCGTTATCTTGAAAAATTTCGGGACTTGTAATGCAATCTTTATTGTGTTGTATTAACAAGCAAAATACAAACTTTTTGACAAATAATTCTCATCTATTGGACTAATCTAATTGTATATAACACTTTTTCTTTCCTTGCAGAAGGCTTTGTTTGTCCAACCTGTATGTTAGAACCTTGAAATAGATAAATCCCGCGGAAATAGTTTCTCATAATGGACAAAGTTTCAACTATCTCAGTCGGGGATGGGGCAATGACGGTCAAATTAATTTCCATCCCCCACTTTTCCCCCAAATCAATGCAATTCAAATAGTAGTGAGAAATAAACTTAACATACAATTTCCAATCCAGTATCCTTATTTTACCCAAAGACTGTCTTACTGATTACTTTTTAGTGATATTCAGGGCCGAAGGGAGTATACATTTTGGGCTGTTGATTATTTGATACCCAAAGATTTATAAGCATTAAAAAAAACTGGGTACTTTTTAAAAATCCTGATTCATTGATACACATCTTGAGTGTATTTCTGCCAATAATCCTAATTTAAAGAAGGAAAGCTTTGTTTATCATAATTGGAGATGCATAGTACATCAATACATCGTCCATTGTCTTATCCCTTAAGATCCTTAATAATCTTAAATACAATTACCTAAAAACTAAAAATAATGTTTGATTTGAAGAAAATACTCTTATATATCTTTACTTACTTCAATAAATCACAACTAACTGGAACCTGTGTTTCGACTTACTAATGTTATTACATACGTAGGGATTCAAGGGGGATAATACAATGGGCGATAAAGTGATTTACACACTACACACCCAATCATGATAAACAAATTAAAGATATTAGTGGAAAAATTTAAAAAACACTTTAACTGTTTTCAACTGTATTAAAATTTAAAGCCAACAATCAAAACAACATATTTATAAAACTTTGGGGACTTATTTAATATGCAGTCCACTTTTTGACATTTAGTTATGTACTTCAATATTTTTCAAACACATATTCCTTGAAGGAGTGAACTGTCTGATAAATCCTATACTTTTGATTTCTTACTTTTGTAAAAAGTTTTAGATAATAGAAATACAAAGGAAAGGTATAAAAGTTTTTAGACATTGCAAATCATGTCTGCGAGAACAAATCTTAAAATTAGTTTGTCAGCCCAGGAGATTGACAAATATTACTTGCTGCTTTTTATTGGGTATAGTCCCTTTCGTGGCAACGCTCAATAAGGGGTGACTCTTCCTTTTTTTTTACAGTAGCTTTTCTCCTATTTCTAGCCTCTGCGGGGGGCTCTAACCCTGCGGGGCCAATTGCCTAACCCTCTAGGTCAATCACCTAACCCAATATAACCTAACCTAACCTAAAATAAACTATCAAAAGCCATTTTAAAAATACGACGAATCGCCTCTCAAGGGGCGTTGCCACGAAAGGGACTTTTCCCCTTTTTTGTTATAATTGAATAGGTTTTAAAAAGGGTAAAATAGCAGGAAAGGAGGGGATATTAGACTCTAAATTTAAAAGCAAAACTTGATTGGTTGACTTAATACTTTGGCTACTCAATTTAAACCAACCGTTAGTGTACAACCTTTCCCGCCAATAATTTTAATCAATCTTAATTAAAAGATAATTTGTTTTTGTAATCGGGGCATTTAAAATTATGATAAACAAAAACATCCCTTATGTAGATAGAATGATTTAACCACTTCCCCTCCTTCCATGATGCTAAGTCAACCCAACCTAATCTCAATTATGAATAGGATTTGGGTAATTAAACTCCACAAACGAAATAAAGTATTTTACCACAAAACTTTTTCTTTTTCTTGGAAAGCATAATTAAAATTCTAAAAATATGGTTCTTAATTAAATGTTACCTAATTGCATTTTTATTACATTAATTTTTAGAATCATTGCTAGTAAATTAACTCTTTTTGCATTTTTTAATTAATTTTATTTTTAAGGTTTTAGTAATGATTTCATTCTAAAAAAGTATAGGGCGACGTTTAGAATTTAGCAAACGTCTTGACTTTTAAGCATGAAATGTAGAAAAGCAAGCAAAATAAATAGTAAAAAAGTTTAATGAAAATAATCTTCCAATAAATGAGGATTAATTTACTTTTAACTTTAACTTCGGAAGAAATCACGCAACCTATTCACATAAATTTTATTATTTGTAAAAAAAAACTTTTAAAAGACTTGGTGATTTCCCTTAAAGGGAAAATTGAGCACTGAATCACCTTACCCTTTGCCTTACCCCTGTGGAGTCTCTATCCTTATTTTGCGACCCAGCACACAATATAACCCTATATTTCTTTAATTTATTTGCCCATAATCTTAAACCAAAATGGAGTGAAGAAAAATTTATATTTTTACCTTTTCAGTTGTAAATAGAGGGGGAGGAACTGTGGGCCTTGGTGGGGGATATGGCCTGACCTTTGTTTCTCTAGCATCCATCCTTTCTGTCAGCTGAATATCCTGCACTTTAAATGTTTTCCTAACATCATTCTGTCCATTGTTGTCCGGTATTGAGTTGGATAGAATGTCGGCGTCTGATGGTTTAAAGTCGTCTTCAATGTTGGAATTTACAATGTCGTCGTCGTTTTCATATTGATAAACTAGATTGTAGCCAGGTGTGGTAACTTCATACGGATATGGGGCTGTTAGGGTTTCACTGATAGCTTGCTGGTCAATACGCTGATTTGAATTGTCCTCATGTTGGGGTTGAGGGATTGTGTACTCTCCAGGTGCATTTACTTGTGGTTGGTTTGTAGGTTTGACTAAGTTTACTTTAGGACTGTTAATGCTTGCAAAATCATCCTGTCTACGCACTCCAGTATTAGTCACAGGTACAAATTGTCCATGTTGGACTAGAGGCTTCACCCTACTCCCAGTTGTCAGAACCATTTCAGTACCCTCCCTGGCAGGAGTATCCTGGGGAGCTATCACCAGCACTAGTTTAGGGCCGTCGGGGTCTGTTTGGGGTGTTGGAACTACATAGGGGCGGTTGGCGTCCCCAGAGTAAATTATCATCTGCTTGTGTGGGGCTTCTGATGCTCTGGTACGTGCCTAAAATGGATATAGGATATATGCTGATATATTGAAAGGGGCAAATTTGTTGTCAATTTATCTGCTAATATGGACCATATAGAATGTGATTTTTAAAATGCGTCATACTGTGCATTTTTGTGTTGATTTTGTGGAAAAAAATATTTATCAAATTTGATCAAAAATTCATTCTGTATAAATCCTTATAAGCTAAATGTCTTGAAAGCTATTCAGTTTTCTAAATTAAAAATTATCAAAGAAGATATTTAATCAGAAAATGATGAATTATTAAATTCATTATATTTATAAAACTATTGACAATGACTGGTTTTTTTATTAGATCCGGTTGGGTTAGGTTATATTGAGTACTGGGTAGCCCCCCAGGGTTAGGGTCCCAAACAGGGTTTTGCAAGAAATACCTCCCTTATTTTTTAACTATTTCGTTTATAATTGCTCAACATGCAAAGTTATTTCTGTGTCACCTATGTACAAACCTCACCTTGTTTTTATATTTGAGAATGCAATTTCTTAGGAAATCCAGCAATAAAACTTTTAACTGCAAAATTATTGATGGGTTTTCTAGAATAGAAAATATAGAAGTTTTCATTCTAAATTTATTTCCTCCACCCCATCCCCCCAGTCCTTTAATTGGTGTAAAAAACGTCTTTGCGATGTTTTAGTATAATAATTGTTAAGATATCTTTAGAGTTAGACTTCAAGGTAGTGTCTAGAAAAATGTTTTTAAAAGATTAATTTAATGGGGTGGGAAGGCTCTATTATCCAATCCATTATTAAAGAAACTATTTTGTGTATTCTAACTTGACGCATTATAAAAAATTTTATAAAAAAAAAATTTTTATGAATCATCAATTCAGAGGGGGTGTTAACATTGGACTATAAATTACACTGTTCCCCAAAGTTTATAACCACGTAATCTATTTCTTTGGCTTCCTAACTTTTATTAAATTTGATTGGTTAGTTCCAAACTTTTGAAACAATAATTTAATCTATGTAAAAGGTTATTTGGATCTACTGCAGTTCACGGTAAAATATTGCTGGTAACGAATATTGCCAAAAATCTATGAATTTAAAGGCTGCTAGCTGTCAAACGGCTGAACGTACAGATCATGCCCGCACACTGTTTTAAGCGGCATGAGAAGGCCTACAAATAATCTGAAATAACCATAAATCAATAATGCACAATTATCTCGCAGTGCAGAGAAATGCGCAAAAAGGCCTATTTTACGCGTTTTTTCTTCAGTGAAGCTTTCCCTGTGCATCATTGGATCTTGGCTATTCCAGATTAGTTGTAGGCCTTCTTATACCGCTTAAAATGGTGTGCGGGTATGATTCTACGTTTAGCCGTTTGGCAGCTAGCAGCCTTTAAAATTCATAGATTTTTGGCAATATTCGTTACCAGCAATGTTTTACCATGAGCTGCAGTAGATCCGGTTATTTTCTTTAGCTTTATTGGTAATGTATATCAATTTATCATCCACTATCTTAAACACTAAAAAAATAATAAAGAGAAATATTTTGTCCTTTTCGTTTTGTTTTTATCGAATAGTAAATTAATTACTAAAGAAAAAGTTTACTCAACGGAAATACCATTCTAATAATATTTAGGTTAGAATGATAACAACAATATTGGTTATGATAATGGATGGAAAATATACATTGATATTATGACAAGGGAATAACTTGCAACAGGGAACTCGTTATTGGTCAGATCCAGTAGAAGTGGGGATGGGGTAAAGGGGGAATAAGGGGGTCCTTGTCATTTCAGCTCGCTGCTAGCTTTACTTTATTAGAGAACATGAAATCCATTTAATAGTATTTCCATTTTCATTATGCATTTTGGGGAATCCCCACAAAAATTATGAAGCTTTTTGTTTTTTTCATTAAACAGTGATAAAGATTGTTAAAAAAGGGTTACTTAGAATCTTTATAATGGCTTAACTAAAAGGTATTTTCCTAGTAAGCTTAGTACTGTTTCTAGGTAGGATTTTGGCTATGTTATGAAAATTCCTTTTAAAAAGTATTGCGTTAAGACTTTTTTAAAGCGAAGCTTTTCTATAATGAGGGCCGGTTCGTCCGTAAGTCCGTCTGTCCGTACGTCCGAGATGGATAGCTTTTTTCATAAATTTAGGCATGTTAGAATTGTCCTATAGATTTCAAACTTTGCATGGTGATTCCTTTAGTAGTTAGGTACGATTTAGAAAGCGTAGCAACTCTATAATCATTACCAGAATTTACTCTTATTCATTTATATTCTGATTTTTAAGTTCTGACACTATACAAGTGTTAATGTCCGTTTATCCTACCGTTTTAGAGCTTCGCTTTTATTGATGTTGTCATCCTTGTTAAAATATGAACAGTCATAAATATATATAAGCGGCGGCCGGAGCTTTGTTTTAATTAGCAGTTACTACTGCTACAGATACGGCTGCAGGTCCCTGGCCCTTCAATATTTTTTCTATGAGGGCTATCGCACCCCCCCCCCCCCTCCAAACCTACTAATTCAAAATCTAAACACTAAATAATTTTGGATACTGTATATGCTCCAATCCTTATTCCAATCCATATTTTGTTTGCAACGATTACAAAATATTGCAAAGAAGTGGCCTTTTTGCTGATGATGCATAAACTTTTTCTATTAATTTATTTGTTGAAATTATTTAGACATATATTATATCGTAGGGTCTAACCGTTAAAAAAAACATTTTGGTCTTGTTAGAATCATCCTTTCCATATAAAACTTTGTATTAAGACTTAAGTAGTATTCAACTATTATCTCTTGTAATTCTAAGAAAGTTGTTACTCGCTTATAAATTTAGTATTCAAGCACTTTTACAGTAATTTACATGTGATATACTTGTGAATTTATATTTATTTCATTTTGGGCTTTGCTCTTATAGATGTTGTTATCCTTGTTTAACAATGTTTTAGTAAAAGGTTTAAAATTTACAGTAATCTTAATATGAACCTCCATATTAATTAATCGGTTTACTAAACAAACTTTTTAGTAGTGAAACTATACGGGATAAAGGAATTGTTGCGTGTTTCACTTTATTAGAGAACATAAAAATCTGGTGTAAGATCCAGGTAATAATATATCCATTTACATAATACATATAAATTAACCAAACTTTTCACTGATTTACACGTTAAACCAAATCTACTGTTACATATACTTCAACAATCTTAAAAGGTTTTATATCAAGGTAGACTAATTAAAACTTTATGGATTAAAGTCAAAGTAATTAATAAATATGCGAATTAGTAGTGAAGTAATAACACATTTTGGTAGGTATATCCTATTATATAAAGTAGTAAACGTTTTTTGTCTGTCTCGAAGGATCTCGCTAACCGCTGAACCGATATTGTTCTCCTTTACAGTGAAGCTTCTTATAGGTTCTGGGAAGGTTTTAAACTATTTTTTGTTGTACCCTTAAGTGCCCCTAGAGGCTTCTAGGGGGCGTAGACGCTAGTGAATGTTTAAAGTAGTGAGGATTTTGTTTGTTTGTTTGTCCGTTAAGATCTTTTTAACTACTAGCGGTTTAACCCCTAGCACAAAGAAAATAGTTATAAACCTTCCCGGGACCCATTAGAAGCTTCCCTGTAAAGGAGAACCCGATTGATTCAGCAGTTAGCGAGATCCTTTGGTACAAACAAACAAACAGACAGCAGACATCGTTCTACTTTGTATTATACATAGATAACCCCATTGCGTTTTATTCTTTATTATTAGGAAAGCTTCACAAAGGCCACATGATAATTTTAGACTTTTAACCTATAAATTAAAGGTTTGGGAGGGTTTAATGCTATCTATATACTCCCCCTCCCCCTACATATTTAGAATAGAGCGCAGTCAGTAGTTCTCAATAAAGCACTAAATATGACATTTCTATTTTACTTGCATTTACTTTGTCTATAAAAAAGGAAGTACGGACGACGTACAGGCAAGCCTTGATTAAAGAGTAGCTACTCTATACATGTATATATTTGTCATCAATTTAGCTTGCTAATATGAACCTCATTTCTTGGTCAGTTTGTGCATCTAGTAGGAGAGGAGGGGATGGGGTACACTGGATGGATGGGAGGTATCGTTATATTATAAACAGATCCGGTTATTACTATACCAGAGTACATGAAAATCTGGTGCAACATCCAAGTAATAAAATACACAGATATTTTATTTGTCTACCACATTCTACAACCTTATCTAATTTGATTATATTTTAATTGGTTCTTATTTGGAAGGATGAACCGTTTTCATATTCACGAACATGGATAAATATTCACAAAAATACGGAAAGGATATTGGACTGTAAATTATCTTGGTACCCGATGGTTTCTAAACGCGTTCGCTCATTCGTTTGCCTAAAAACTTTGGGGACATTTATTAGCTCTTATTTGGCTGGTTCAAATATAATTTTGTTCTAATGAAGGTGCAATTTTGTTTATCATCATTCGGGATTTACATCGTTTATCGTCCATAGTCTTAATAAGCGATAGAAGACCTCTAAAACGACCTTTAAAATTATTTACAGAATAATTATTCATTTACTTATTTACATTATTTACTGTTACCTTTGTTAATATTGATTTACAAATAATTTACTAAAATATTACATTTACAAATTTTCTCTGCAGTAGGTAAAAAATGTTCGTTGAAACAGTTGGACACTTAACTTAATGAACTAACCAATCAAAATTTACTATAAGTACCCAACGTTATTTAAGACAACGGATAAGAAAAACCGATTTAAAAACGCTGGGTACTAGTATACTAAACTGACCTATCTCTCTCCTAGGAAAATAGTTTAAGTTACAACTAAAAGACAATCCACTCTTTAATTTCACGACCTTTGATTGTAATAAGTTCTGCCTGTTTAATGGCCAAGGCATTATTGATAGCACACGATATACATTAAAGCAGTAGGCACCATTTTAAAATCTCTTAAATAATGCAGTATGGCATAGATTCTAACCTGAAACCCAATTAGCAAGAATTCACGCTAATAACACATGTGTATTGCCATATATGTTCATGTTATTATAGCAAGCAGCAATTAAGTAAAGCCATTGTGTGGTAATCTGTTATGCGTACGTACCAAAACAAAACATGAAAATTAAAATACAATACAACAAGGATGACAACATTCATATGATTGCAACTTTTAATTACATTCTCAACTATGTTTGTATTTTTTCTATGTTTCATTTAAATATGCACTCTCTTAAAATTAGATTCTATTTACTTTTTAATTTAGCTCTATTCTTTTACACATATTATTGCATTGTGCCTTTTGGAGAAACTCTCTGGCTAACTTTGAGTACTTCTTATTAAAGCTTAATTGGGCTGTACAAACCTTTAGCGTCTCAGTTTTCTATTGATAATTCTAATTTACAAAAGGATTAATTTTGTGTGTCATTATCGGGGGATTTACATCAATCTTCTCCATTGTCTTATCCCTAAAGATCAGTAATCAAATTCCTTTCTTCTTATTTAAGAGTAATTTAAATAGTAGCTACGCTAAAAGAAAGACAAAAAGCAGACGGTTTTAAGGAAAATATAAAACATAAATTCTATATAAATTAAATAATCCTTTATTTTCAATTTCATGTAAGTCTGTTACTCGCTTAGCAATTGACTTTAGAAAATAGACAGTTGTTTAATGCTAGTAATGTGCTTTTAGCCAATGACCCTTTTAAAGATTAAGTTAAAGAGAGAAAATTAACAAATTAGAAAAGGCACAATTATCCTATTATATAAAATAGTAAGGTTTTTTTTGTCTATAGTTTTTTTTTATTTTGATAGCTACTGAACCGATTAAAATTTCCATTTTAGAAAAGCTCATCCGTTTAATATTTTAAAATAGTTTTATGTTAATTTTTGCCTCAATAATCCTTCAAATACTGTGCCTCCGCTAGTTTCATTAAAAAGTACGTAATACAATATTGATATTATGGGAAGAAAATGTGTAATTATTTTAATCTATAAACAATACAATAAAAATGTAAAATATTCGTTGAGATTCTTTATTGGACCCTAAGGGATAAGACAATTTATAGTAAATTTATGTACACACTTAATTAGGATAAATTAAATTACTTTTCTTGATGTTTGGACAGTTGACATCCAAGTTTTTAAGGCAAACGAGTAAAATAAAGTGATCTAGAACAAAATAGATATTGAAATTAGTTATCTAATTGTAAATATCTAAAGGCACCATGTTTTATATTCAACAAGTGTGAGTATATAATAGTAACGCGTGTTTAACATCAAATTACTGTTTTAATAGATTTATTACCCTAGATGAACTGTCAGGAACAATAACTTAAAAAGGGATTTCCAAAAGACGAAAATTTTTATTTGTTTTTAGTCATATTAGAATGTAAAATCTACACCGTAAAAACAGATTACTTTAAGATTTCGCTTTTTTAGCAGCCGACTGCTAAAAAAGAGCTGATTTGAAGCCGGCTGCCGAATTCATATTGTATGCTTTATCATAAGGAACTCATTTATAGCTGATAGTTAAAAGAAGTTTGAAGTTAAGAAATAACCTCCCTTTTGTACCAAAATGTGTATACAATCTAACTAATAATATCGCCAGATTGCTCCAATATACTGATTGGGGATCTAAGCATAATATTTATTATGTGTTTCTTTAAATTTGCTTTACAAAACTCAGACTTATAACAATAAATGTCTAGCAACGCTAGGGATCATAGGGGATAAGATAATGGATGATAAAGAAATTAACATCCCCAATAATTATAAACAAAATTATACCTCCTTTAAATTAAAACTATTAGTTGAAATGTTTGGTCATTTCTAGTTCAAACCAAATAATTAAAAACCTTACCCCCACCCTTTGACGTATATAGCTGAATGCTTTTTGAAAAAGGGCATCTTTCCAGTAATTTTCAGAAATAGCAGCCGAGAAATCATATTCCTTCAAAGCGAAACAGACTGACTGACGGTCAGACAATGCAAATTATAGAGTATCTTCGCTGCTTATTAATATAAGGGGAAATATGAAATTATATATTCTTTTTTTCTTGTACTATTTTCATGTTATGTATTATAAAAAGGAATATGTTAAATAAGGGGATAAGAAAATAAATCTTTAAAAGTGGCCAGAGATGAAACCGATATTTGAATTAAATTGGTCAAAACCATAAGGCCTACTGCTGCTTTGTTAAATACCCTTTAGTCAATATAAACAGGAGAAATTTACACAGTTTTACTTCCAGACAAAGGCGACAAAATAAAAATGGTTCTTTCACCAAAAAGAATTTTAAATTTTTAAGCAATTTATATATATTTATATATTTTTATAACTTTTAAATGATAATATTCTATTCCTTTGTCAATGTACTGGACTTATCATATACAATCCCAGATGATAGGATTATTGTCTTAATATTTATATAAAAAGTTACCTAAAAGAACAATGAAATGCATAGGTAGCGTTGTAATAATTTCTATAAACAAGGATGTTAACATCAATAACGGTGAAGCTTAGCAAATCAGACAGACAAACGAATATTGACTAATATAAAAAATAAAACAATTTATAAGTCTGAACAAAAAATACGTGTATATATATATCGCATACACAATGCAAAGTATGGACATACTTATACATTAAGACTTAATTATAGAAATACATTGCTTATATTACTTGTGCTTAATTATCTTAGGTATTACAGTTCCAAAAATCAAGTAAATAAAATAGATATACCATGAAAAAGTATTTTAAATTATTTTCTGGTTATGATTGGAGTTGCTATGATTTCTAAACTGTAGCATAAGATCATTAAAAATACTGGTTCGAATTGGTTGCACTTTGCAAGAAGGCTTTATAAATGTCTTATAAAGTGGTTTTAGTCTATTTACCTAATCTAACCCGTCCTTCCCTAGATGCTAGGGATGCAGTCGCTAGCCAGTAACTATATGAATTATAATAAATTGATTATAATTATGAATTGATGCGTTATTCATAAACATAATTGTCATGATTCTAATATTATAGCTCTAATTGCTGCAAATGATCTTGAAATAATGTAAATTTGAATACTTTAATGAATAATATTAATAACATAACTAACTACAATAATTAATCACTTCTCCTGTGAAAATTATAATCTTGGATTGTGGCCACTATTAAAAGGAACCTCCTTGGTTAGAAACCATACCTTGCTAAAAATAACTTAGTTTTAATTAATATTCATAAATGCGAAGTAATTTTATGGCTATTTCACTCACCAACAAATCATCGTTCAGGGCCATCAATAATCAATTCTAGAAACGTTATAGTCTACCACATGAACCAATAAATTAAATTGTATTGACATTTTACATCGACAAATTGCTGTAATAATTCAACGTGTA
Source organism: Acartia tonsa (assembly GCF_053477335.1). Classification (NCBI taxonomy): domain Eukaryota; kingdom Metazoa; phylum Arthropoda; class Copepoda; order Calanoida; family Acartiidae; genus Acartia; species Acartia tonsa. The sequence goes on along the minus strand of NC_137260.1, from coordinate 61,759,899 downwards.
GCCGTTCTCTAGATCTTACTGATTGCACAAAATACTTGTATCTGAAACCTCTAGTGTCCATTCAAATTAACATATATATATTTTCTTATTATGATGATTAAAATAACAGTTAGTCCTGTGAATATATCATTTTCATTACCGCAGCTTCTTCATAACTAAGACATGTCCGTAATTCTTTCGTAGAAGTAGGTTAATAATATGTAGATTTTATGACATTTTCAACTAAGTTTATGCGTCTCAAATAAACTGTGGATTCACCTAATAGTTTAGATTCTAAAGTCAAAATCTCTTCTGCTTTTTTTACTTTTAAAAAGGTAATATGAAGTAAAGTCTTTATATTAAAAAAATCATTAACTTTTTGGTATTTACATTTATGACTTACAGAAAGGTTTTAGATAGTTGTAGAAAAGCTGCACATTTAGATATACAAAATATGTACTTTACAAGGTATAGCCAGATTTTACTCGTTGAAATTTATGACATTTCAGATAAGTAGTCAAATGCATGTTATCAATAATGTTTGTAAAGAATAACTTTTTATTTCAGTCTAGAATTATCTAACAAATAACAATGTTGGTAGAATTTAAACATACTCAGTTTTGACCTACGGAAATGATCTAAGCAACTAAAATACCTCTATACTATTTTTTTGTTAGTGGTCCATTTGCGATTTGAGTGAAACCACCAAGTTAATTCAATTGACAATCCCTGTTTCCCAGATTAGTAACAAGCTAAGAATTTGTAGGTTAATTTTCACAGGAGCAAAACTGATATCCCCAGGCATTTAGGGACAGGACAGTTGACCATACAGTAATCTTCCCCCAGATACTGTGTGTGTAGATTTTTTTATATTTGGGTAAAAGAATGGGTTGTAGATTTATTTTTATGTGAATAGTCCCTTTCGGGGCAACGCACCTTAAGGGGCGATTCGTCGTATTTTTAAAATGGCTTTTTATAGGTTATTTTAGGTTAGATTAGGTTATATTGGGTTAGGTGATTGCCCCACAGGGGTAGGCAATTGGTCCCGCAGGGGCTAGAAATAGAAGAAAAACTACTATGAAAAATACGAAGAATCGCCCCTTAAGATTCGTTGCCACGAGAGGGACTATACCCATTTTTATTATTTAATAGAAAAGTGGCTGGGACAACAGCATCATTTAAGAACAATGTAACCAAAGGGATAAAAAGGGAAGAAAATATCATAAAACCATCTCAAGGTTAATAAAAACATTACAAAAACGAAGATCTTAATCAAGTTAGTAGTTATCGAAATATTACGACATACCTTGTATAAAAGTATATAGCCCAAATATAAATTTACAAGGGAGGGAGATGACATTGAAGATTAAATAATAAAGAGTTCTTCTAATCATCTACTTAATCCTTGATGCCTGTATAGTTTTCACAGGGGGAAAACTATCTTTCTCCCACTTCCTGAAATTTTCTCAGGGGTTGTAATATGATAAATTCTATATCAAGGATAATTTAACTAAAGTTTGAAAAGAACAGGATTTTGTAATACAGCAATACTACTATTATGAAAATATTCGGCAATTTTCATTTTAAAGACTTGTCGATCAAATAACCCCCTACTCCTTTATTTTGATTTATTTTTTTCTGTTTTTTTTTTCCTTTATGTAAGGTTAGGTAAGGTTATATTGAGTTCTACACAACCCTGCAGTGTTAGGGCACTACAGGTATAGGAACCCCAAGGAAAAAATTTCCTCCAAACCCCATATTTTAAATTTTTTTAGTAGCGAAGCTACTCTATAATTCACTATGTCCGTCCGTCCGTCCGTCCGTCAGTCAGTCCGTCAGTCAGTCCGTCCGTAACGCTATGGGGGAAATGGGATTTACTCAGCTCCTATAAAAGATAGAATGCTGAAACTTTTTGACAACATTCCCATCATTAAAGAGCACAATTAAGTATAAAACATCGATGACGATAGGACCGCTTTTAAGCAGGTTTTAGGCTATTTTTGTATTTTTCACATTTTTCTTCATATCTTCAGTGTTTATGGTCCGATTTTCAAATTTTTTTCAGTTATAGATATCAAAATTAAATTTCCTGTCGTTTAAAGAAAACAACTATGGGGTCAGACTGCCTTTAAGCAGGTTTTAGGCTATTTTTGTATTTTTCACATTTTTCTCCATATCTTTGGTGTTTATGGTCCGATTTCCAAAATTTTTTCAGTTATACATATCAAAATTAAATTTTCTGTCCTTTAAAGAAAACAACTATAACGGCCAGACTGGCTTTCAGCAGGTTTTAGGCTATTTTTGTTTTTTCTCCATATCTTTTGTATTTATGGTCCGATTTCCAAAATTTTTTCAGTTATACATATCAAACTCAAATTTCCCTGTTGTTTAGAGAAAACAACCATGACGGTCAAACTGCTTTTTTGCAGGTTTTTGGCTATTTTTAAATTTTTTCCCTTATTTTCCATATCTCTGATGCATTTTGGGATATCAGTATCAAAATAATTTTTCCCATTGTTATGAGCATCTTTTATGTAATTTTCTTTGACCGACTTCGTTATACAAAATAAAACAAGGTTTCGTGTTTATTTTCTCCAATAAATCTATTCCTGATTTTAATAAATAAACTTTAAATCTACTTTTACGTATTTCCATCCATGATTTTTTGTGCTTCGCTACTTATGGATGTTGTCATCCTTGTTTAAATAGGAGGAGGGATTATATGATTGCGAGAGACTTTGAGGAAAAGCACCATAAGACAAATGAATTTCAGTTCTTAGTCATTAGATGATAAATAAAAGAGAGGTATTGTCAATAAATCTATTATTTTGCTAACTTTAAGTACAAACACAGCATACACAGGACAACGCCGCCAATATGATTAGTAATTCTGGAAAAAAAATATCACTTACTTACTTCCGTGTTTTGATAGTAACAGCGAAGCAAAGCTTTTCTATAATTTGTCCTTACTGGTGTTTTATCATAAAAATTTACTTTTCTTTAGAACATTATTACAAATATTTAACCCTCACGGTCGGGCCCCTTGACGCACCTTAATCGATCGTTCAACGCCCCCCCCCCCCCCCCCTGTTATCTCAGTTAAATGAGTCAAATTTCGATGTGCTGAAAATGGATTGCCTATTTCTTTTCTAATTTCCAAAGTTGTACAGCAAATAACCCAATTATTGCAAACGCTATTTTTAGCTACTCCGGTCAAAGGGAAAATCGGTATAATGTATAAACGATTTATACATTGTATATTCAAAATTTAAATTTTTCAAATTTTGATTTTTTTGAAAGTTTGAAGTTTTTTTAGCTAGTAGTAAATATTGAGATAGGACGCAGAAGCTAGATACACTTTCGGAAACTAAAATTCAGTACATCCAAATGTTGCTTCCTTAACTCTTTTATGTAACAACCTTTGTTTTAAGGTTCTTTTTTACTTAAAAATTTGAAGTTGCTGTAATTTTCTTAATTTTGAAGCTAGAAGAACATTTTTTCTCAGAAAAAAAATATATCAGACCCTGTAAACTTTCCATAAAATGATAATATAATAAATTCTGATCCTATCGGACAAACAATTAACTTGAATAATTTTAAAAACAGGATTTCGTTAGGTTAGCCATGTATAGTAAATAGGCTTCTGCTAGGGTTAATCTTCCCAGTTTAAAGTTTTTGGCTTCTTGTATATTTTCCTGTTTTCAGCTAGAAATTTTTGTGTCTAATTGTCATTGTGTACTTTATACGTGATTGCATCGTTGTCGCTTTGTATTGGTTAGAAACATTGTAGCGAACCTACTTTATACTTTATTTGTCAGTCTATTACGAGGGAAATATGATTTTCTCAGCTGTTACTTAAGATAAAGTTATAAAATTTTTGGAATAGATTGCCTGTAACAATGAGCATCGATTTTTAAATTTACTTGACCAGTCATGCTTCAAAAGTACTTATTTTCTATAAAGTTTTCGTGATTTGCGATGATCTTGTGTAATCTAAAAATGGAATGATCAAAGTATTAGCATGTGCGTGTGCGATGGTGTGTGTGTGAGTGAGTGCATTTTCACTCAAGATCTCGGAAACTTAATTCTGCAAGCAAAGCCTCAAGTGCTTATTAGTAATCTGAAATAAAAAAGCAAAGAGGGAGAAGACAATGGAGTTAATGAAAAGAGGAAATTCAATAATGAGAATATGAGCAAACAATTATCACCATTGTTCTATCCCTAAATAGAATGAAAATATCAAATAAACAATAACTTTATTAATAACTTTTATAACAAACAATTTCTTATTTTGGTATATTCTCTTGACTAGAATATAAAGTGGCACTTAAATAAATGAATAACAAAAATAAATAACAACTAAATAATAAGAAAAAGGAATCTGAAAAAAATAATTAGTTTAGAAAATAGCATCTTAAGATTTTTATAAACAATAGTTTCATTTTTTAGTGTTAAATACGAGGGAGGGAGGGGACAATGGAATATAAATTACCCTGGTACCCAAAGTTTTATAAACCGTTAATCTTAACCGTTGGCTTTAAAACTTTGGGTACTTAAATAGAATTATGATTGTTTGGTTCCAAACTGATTGTGTTTAAACTTTTCAACCGATAATTGTAATGTACAGAAGGGTTAATTAAGTTTATAATCATTGGGGATGTACAGCAATTTCCTTCCATTGTCTTATCCCTTAAGATCCCTGATTTAATACTTATACTTTTAAATCTTTGGATGCTTTCATATACAAATTATTTATCAGAATCCTTAAGCCATTTCTATTTACAATAACAATTATAATAACGTAGCAAAGCTTTTTAAAAATGACAATGAAATATATGGGGTAAATTTTTTACATTGGTCTCTATATTATACTGTACTATAAACATGGTGCAGCATTCGTTGGCTTAAAAACTTTAAGTACTTTATCAAATATTGGTTGGTAGATATACTTCTTCTGTGTCCAAACTCAAAGTATAATTTTCATCTACAAAAGGGTAATTTTATTCATAATAATTTAATTGTCTTATTCATTAAGATCCCTCACTTCAAAAATAACAGACACGTTAGACTTGCATAGTTTGTAGTTCCTTCGCTACTAAAATCAACAACAAAAAATAACAAGACCAAATTGAGATAAATAATAACAATTTAAGAAAATGGTATAATAAGAGGGTAAATGGTTATAATTTCAAATATTTTCTATATAACATTTAAAGCTCCATTTGTTTTAAAGTTTTTTTTGTCTAGCCTAAGATAAGGAAAAATTTCATAAAATAAATTTAGAAGTAAGTAGTTATAATTAAATAAATTTAAATTTTTCTATTCTTAAAATTTTTTTACGAAGGATTAAATATGTTTTATTTAGGTTGAAAAAGATTAATTTATTTTCCAATAAACTATCCCTAACAGTGGTGTGCACTGGCTGTTTATAGGAAGGGGTAGGGTATATTTTTGGGGGATTAAAAAATGGAAAGGCATTACTTCCCAATTTCAATTTAAAAGGGTCGTTGACACCCCCTCTACACCCCTTTCGCTCGCTTATGGTTTGCTATATTTAACTTGAATACAAAAAAATATTCGGATAAAATCTATGAGAAAAATCATAATTAAATTGACCTTGAACAAAACAAAAATATGAATGTCCTTTTTGATCAAAAATAATTCCTTAAACCTTACAACGTGTAATTTAATTGTGCTTTGGAAAGGAACAAACATTTTGAAAAAAAATAATGATCGAAAATAAATGAATAAAAAGAAATACAATTGAAATAAATATGATTATTAAATAATAATTTTAATCTATAGGAATGGTAATTTGGGATGTATTTTGACATGTCATTTATTGTCTTATTAATTAAAATCCTGGTTATTGCATGAACGTTTTGTTCTAAATTTATTTCTCAAAATGTTTGTCTCTTTCCTCGATTCTGATTGAAAAATTTGATTTTACAAGAGATTCAAAATTCCATACAAAAAAAAAAATTAACATCCAGGGAATAAAAAAATACTAGTGGCGCAATTACTCTATAACTGTGGCATGTACGGCTGTCTGTTTATCGCCTCCCAGTTATGTAATTTCTTTGTTTGTTGATTAAATTTAAAATTATATTTTGTATTAAACAATTCAACTTTCTTTTTAAAAAATTATTTTTGCTATATGATTTTTTTATGACGAAGACCAAACTGCATTACTTTTGTGTCACATTAGATTCCTGTGACGTCATAAAATGAGGAAGATGAGAGGAGAAGTGGAAAAGAAAACCCCTAAAAAAAGAGATGGAGAATATGACGTCAAAAGTGGTGCAAAAGTAATGCAGTTTGGTCTTCGTCATTCTTTATTATTCTTTTTTTACATAAAAAATAGTTGTAATTTGTTATGACTGTGGATGTAATATTTTTCAGATTTTTAACTTAATCTTAGAGCTCATTAACATTCACATCTTTATACAAAGAAAACGAGTATTACTATAAGTGATAAAAGGCATATATTGCAATGTGAAACAGCCAAACAAGTGTTTTTGTGCTTCATGCTTTTCTCTTTTCTTAGTTAAAAAAAATCTCCAAAAACTAGAGTGTAGTGATTTGTTTTAGAAGATTTTTAAAAGAAATTTTGACACATTTCTTCAAGATGACATTTGATTTCTACATCTGTAAAGTCTCACGGGGTAGTTGCCTGAAATTAAAATAATTATATCATTATTATTTTCTAATTCTATCATTTTTAAGAAACATATTTGACATCAATATTTTGTAATAATTTGTAAATTTCTGATGGAAAATTTGACAGTTTCAATCAAGATTTGGGAAAATTTTAAATAATTTTTTGAAAAATTTAAATTGTGAAATTTTTCTTCTTTCATAGATTTATTTTACATAGATTTTAAAAAAGAACAAGATGTTTTAATTTCAGCTTTTAATATTTTGTTACTGGGCAGCCCCGCAGGGTTAGGTCAACACTGGTATACCCCCCCCCCCCCTCCTCTTTGCAAAGGTTAAGCATAGGTGGGAAAACTAACCCCTCCCTTTATTTTCAATTTATTTTTAAAAAGGAGGGGGGTTTCATAGCTTTAATGGCATTCTAAAGGAAAGCACCAAACTTTTAAGACCTCTATCCCACATATCAAATGTATAAACATACTTAGGCGTTATCCCCTTAGAAATTTTTTTTTCAATTTTTTTCATTTTTGTACCCCCCCCCCCCCCCCCCCCTCCCGACTACCGACTTACAACTATTTTAGGTTAGGTTAGGTTTTAGGCTAGGGAGCCGAGCGCTGCGGCTAGGCAGGCAAGGGGGCCGAGCGTTGCGGCTAGGCAGGCAAGGGGGCAAAGCGCTGCGGCTAGGCAGGCTAGGGAGCCGAGCGCTGCGGCCAGAGTTCATAGTTCGCTGTCGGGGGGGGGGGGGGGGGGGGGGGTACTCAAATTTTCAATATTGAAAAAAAAATTTCTAAGAGGATAATACCCATACTTGTACATACGGACTAACGGACATACCCTCGGTATGTAGTAGCTTCGCTACTTAATGATAAAAAATACTCACTTTTTCAAGATAATCAATGACAACTTCTATATTTGTTTCCTCAGGATCTGAAACTCTTCGCTTCATATCATCGCCAACCTCTAGCAGGGCCATCTGTAGAGTGTCCAGAGGCTCTACATACTCTATAATATCATTATCATCCACTCTGTCGTCAAGAGTATCAATCTCTTCTGAGACAATGTACCGTGGTACATTGACAAAAGAGTTTGATCCAACCAAGTCAATTATGATCCCGTCATCTTCAACGTAGTTTGGATAATTTTGTATGCTTTTAATATCTCTTTTCTTGGTAAATATATCGCTGACATCCTCGTCCTTAAGTATCTCATTGACTATATCATTGCTAACTGAATTAATCTCAATATCAAGTAGAGAATCCAGGGCTTGCAGCTCGGAGTTGTCAATCTCAAAATCGTCGATTTCGGGAAATTTAAAATCTTTCGGCGGCTTCTGATTGGATAGATCGGGGGCGGGCAGATAGTATAAAACGTCACGGGTAACGTCATAAGGCTTGTCGGCGGCGTTGGGCAGGACTATCAACGGTGGTGGGGAGCGGGTTGGCGGTGTTTTGACGGCAAAATTATGAACTGGCGGTAACGGGGCCCGTACAACACTTTGAGTTGAAGCAACGGCGGCAATTTGTTGTTGGGGTGGAGATGGCGGGCGTATGATATTTTCGCCTGTGGCGACAGCAACCGGTTGTTTGGGCGGTAACGGTGGTCTTGCAATTATTTGGTTTGAAGTTAAAACAGGCGGACGGGGCAGTTTGCCTTCAATTGGACGTTTGATATCACCAATGTTATAAGGGGTTCTTACATAAGCAAAGGGGATTTTGCTAAATTTGGAATGATAGCTTTTCAGTTCATTGCTCAGTTTCTTGTACTGGTCTGGAGGGTAGACTGGCGGCTTAATGTTCAGCTTCTTTGGATTGCGTTCATCTTGCTGGCTGTAGGCAATTCTTAGTGGCGCATTTCTTTGCTGCTTTAAACTTTGCTTCTTAACATGCTTGTTCCATTTTTGGGGATAGGGCTTTGGCGGTTTGGGCAGGTTGAATATTTTAACAGGTCTTCTGACAGAGGTAGGGGCTGGATTTCTAGCTGGTTGTTGTTTTAATGATTGTCCTGGAGGTTTGGGTAGAGGATTATTCAGATGAACTTTACCCTCATTGTCTTTCTTAGTAGATTTGACTGGTTTGGTATAATTTTTAGGAGGCTTAGCAGTAACAATAAAAATTTCAGAGTCGTCACTGGCTGACAGAGGATCTTCCCAAGCATGAGCATGCTGTTTTACTGATGGTTCCTGATGTCCTTGTTCATGTTGGAAGCTGCGCTGTTTACGTTGCCTTTGATACTGTTGTGCTTGCTGTGAAATTTGTGGTGGTTGGTGGTGATAATAAGGTGCGGCGCGATTTTGTGCATAGGTGCGTTCTTGGTGGTGGTGCACCTAAAAGTGAGTGCAACAGTTTAGTGATTAGAAGTACTTCAATTGGTGGTTAATAAATTTTTCAAAAAATATAGTGAAAAGCTTTCTTAAAAATATGTTTTTTTTTATTATTACTTCAGCGCATAATTTAAACTTATGTATAAAAAGAAAACTTATAAAAATATTATAATTTTTAAACTTTAAATACATTTTCAAAGCCATAAAAGCATTAACATGCCAGCATTGTGGTAGCTACCAGCAAAAACAGCTGATTGATCAGCTGACCTACATCATGTGACCTAGATACCTATGGTGAATGAGGGGCATGTCAGCTGTTATGTGATAGCTACCTGCCAAACAGCTGATTGATCAGCTGATTATACAGACTGACCTACATCATGTGGCCTATCTACCTATGGGAAAGATGAGGCATGTCACCTGTTTTGTGGTAGCTACCTGCCAAACAGCTGATTGATCAGCTGACTAACAAAACATGACCTAATTTTCTGTGGGGGAGGAGGGGCATAACAGCTGTTTTGTGGTAGCTACCTGCCAAACAGCTGATTAATCAGCTGACCTACATCACGTGACCTAATCTACCTGTGGAGGAGAAGGGATAAACTTCTTTGGTTCAATCTTGCTGGCCAGTCCTTGCAGAAGCTCTCCAGGGTTAGACCACAACTTAATGTTCCTCTTTATGCTCGGTAGCTAGAAAATATATATTTCAATTAATTGTCTTTATTTGTGCTTTACCTGAGCTGGATCTTTAAATCATTTTAGTGGTGAACCAGATCGGGGTGCGCCAAAATGCAGCTAATCACAGCCCGGCATTTCAAAAATTTGGAAATGTCTCGCCTTGCGGGGCTTAAACCTGCGATTTTTTAACCCTGCAAGGCACATATATACCCAATATAACATAACCTATGGTAAAACACTAACATCAGAAATAACTACTCATTACCCCTTCCTCTTATTTCCAATTCATTTCTGGGGGTTTCTGCAATATTTTGCATCAAAAAAGAAGTTAATATCTTAAAGAATAGCTCAACTCCATCAAACTTAAGGAAATTATTAAATTTACATATAGAATTTTGAGTACTTGAAAAAATTAAATGCTGAATGAAATTTTAAGTACAAAAATTCATGCATTTTTTTCTCTCAACAATAGTACGTTTAAAGTAATTTCCAGTAGAATTGGAAACAAGGACAATACTTTTAAAAATAGCGAAACATACACAAGCAATATTGGAGCTAAAAATGTGTAGGCAAAATGAAAATTACATAAAAACAGACGTTAATATACAACCTATTCATACAGTAACAGAGCTTTCTTATATGTTATGAAGTTTTTTGAATACAGGTATATTAAAGGATAATACAATGAAAATAAATTGATTTACACCACCAATTATGATAAACAATTTTACCCCTTCTGTAGATTAAATTATTGATAAAAGTTTGGGCATGGTACAACCCAATTAAGTCCCAAAAGTTATAACCCAACGAATAGAAGAATTAAAAAAAAAAAATGTTTTATGCTCCATCCCTCCATTACTAATTATATATCTTACCCCAATAGGAGTTCTGGGTTGGGTCAAAGTCTTCCAGGCAGATCTAAACTTCTCATTCACCTTAACAAAAAAAGTATTATTAAAAAAGGTAAAAATGTTGATAGCTGTACCTTTTTTATAATTACACCTGTTTGTAGACAACGGCCATTCATCTTTCTTAGTATAACTAAAGCAATTTGATTTTAACGTCTTTTGTATGATAATTGTAGTTTTTACTTTATCTTGTATCTTGCACAAAACAATAAGTACAAGTACATCATCATGTTAAAAATATTCTTTTGATATTCAAAAATATTTAAATACAATTTTAGTAGCGAAGCTACTTCACACTATATCTTTTGCTAGAATGAGAAACTGATATTATTACCAATTATCAGGCTTTTTAAATAAGATAGGCATTTCTTATATAAAAGTAACAGAATGTCTATAGATCTATCCGTCTGTGTGTACCGAAGGATCTATCTCGCTAACCACTGAACCTACATGGCTCTCCTTTACTGGGAAGGTTTATAATTTCTTTGTGGGAGGGCACCATGATTTTAAAATTTTTTGAAAACTTTTTCTTTCAAAAAATATAAAGTAAAGTGATTCCAACTACCCCCAACCCCTTCCCTCAAGTGCCCCTAAAGGCCTCTAGGGGCGTAGCCGCTTGCTAAAATAATTTATAAAACGTATTAAAAAATAAGTCTAAGTTATTCCTAAAATGTAAAGGGTTCCCATGAAGTATAATAAAAAGAAGCAAAAAGCCCTTCTTAATCTAAATAATTACATATATTTCAATTTTAGATCCGTTATTTAGGGAAATAAAACTATTTATTTTGGAAGATTTCTTTAGTTACATGAAACTACACTATTACATTACATTAATAGTGCAACATGTTCCAAATCAGAATTGTAATAATTAGGGTTATGTTAGTCTTAGAACCTGCTACCATTTGGTAATCATAAAATAATTATCAAAGAAAGTTCACACGTAAATAAAACAAGGATGACAACATACATAAAAGCTCAGCTCAGCTGTTCAGTCAAACGAACATTAAAGCGAATAAGCTCTAGGCATATTCGATGGGAGGGGGAGATAGTTAAAATAGTCTAAAACCATCAAGAACTAGATATAAAAATAGAAATGCCTGATAATCATAAGACATGCGTAAAGCTTATTTATATGGATCAGTGGCGTGCGAACCGAAGGGGGCATTTGGGGCAATCGCCCCCCCCCCCTAGCGACCAAAACGCCCCCCCTGCCCCCCCCCCTAAATGTTGAAAAATGCCCCATTTTGCCCCCCCCCCTGGTCAACAAAAATGCCCCTTTTTGCCCCCTACCCTACAAAAAGCAAAACTATCCCAGTTTCAAAAAAAAATTTTGGCGCTTCGCACCAAAAAGACGGTTACTATTCATTTAACCTTACCAAATTTTTTAATTCGTGTAGAAATTTGGTTATAATCTTTTTTCACTGAACATAACAAACCAGGTAATAGGAAGTATTTTATTTTGTATAATATAAACTTTTTACCAAAGAAATTTTGTACATCCCCAATAATGATACACAAAATTACCCCTTATATAGATTACAATTAGTGGATGAAATGTATGGGAACTCAACTTAATTAACCAACCAATCAAAACTCCATTAAAGTCCCCAAAGTTGTTGAGCCAACGAATAAGAAAATTTTATATGAAATATTGGGGACTAGTGTAATAAATAGCCCAAAAACCCCTGCCTCACTGCATATTTGAAGAAAAAAAAATTTTGCTTCTTCTTCCAAATGGTTTTTGCTTTTTATCACATTGTATATTTTGTTTTTATTTCTATAAAAACATGTGTAAACAACAAATATTTAATCAAAAAGTTATTTTATATAACTGCTTTTCAGGACGTTTTTCATGACGTTTTTGGCTATTTTTGTATCTTTTAAATTTCAAGTATAGTCCCTTTAGTGACATTGCCTCTTAAGGTGCATTTCGTCGTATTTTCACAGTAGCTTTTCACCTATTTATAGCTCCTGTGGGGCCAATTGCCTAACCCTGCGGGGAAATCACCTGACCTAACTTAACCTAACTTATTCTATTAAAAGCTACTATGAAAATACAATGAAATGCCCCTTAAGAGGCGTTGCCACAAAAGAGACTATACCCCAAAGTTTTCCATATTTCTAAGAGATTTTGTGGATTATAATATTAAAAAAAATAAAATTTCTCGCTGTTTCGAGCATCCAGTATGTAATTTACTTTGACTGTCATCACACAACATACAGGGAAAAGGATTTGTGACTTTTTCTACCTAAAATATATATTTATTTCAACAGATGCTCTTTAAATCTGCTTGTCTGTATTCTTATTAATGATCGATTTTTTGTGCTTTGCTACATCCTTATCCTTGTCATCCTTGTTGTCATACAATAAAGAAATATTTAAAATCAGTTATACATATTAGGTTAATTTTTGGTTAAATATTTCCAAAATGAGTGTTTTTATCTCCCCCCCAAAAAAAATTTTGTAATGGGGTTATTCATCCTGCTGAGATTTTAAAACATCCCCTTCCACCCATAAAAAATGTTTTGTGGTGGGGGGGGGGGGGGGGGGAATAAATTATCTTCTGTACTTTTTTGTTGAAGATGCTTTCTAGCTCCCTTCCCTTCGGTCATTGCAGGGTGGGGAGAAGGGATGGGGGAGAAAAGATGGGGGGGGGGAAGAGATGGGGGATACAAATGGGAAATAGGGATGGGGGAAGGGATGGGGAAGAAGGGATAAGGACTAGAAGGACCATAATCAAATAATCCCACCCCTTAAAACGCCCTTATTTAAAATTAGTATATATAATCAAAATGCCCCCCCCCCCCCCCCTAAAGCAAAGTGCCCCCCCGGGGCACTTTGATTTAGGGGGGGGGGCAAAATTTTACAAAATCTTCAAAATCCCCCCCCCCCCTAGACAAAGTGCTTCGCACGCCACTGATATGGATAACTCAATTGTTTCAGTGATTAAAGATAACTTCAAAAAATGGACAGACATTCAAATACTTAAATAAAAAAAGTAACATTACAAGCAGTAAGTTTTTTAACATCTACATTTTATTGGTTACACGCATCTTAATTTCATTGCAAGTATCATATTCCTGTTAATGAAATCCAAGATAATTGTCTGTAGTAATTACAGACATAGAAAAAAGTAAATTAAGCTTATAGCTTCATTTTATTAATACTTAATACTTAATATAGAATAGAGATATAGATTCTTAAAAACAAGGATGACAACATCCATAAAAGCGAAGCACCGAAACGGTAGGAAAAACGGACATTAACACTTGTATAGTGTCAGAACTGAATAATCAGAATATAAATGTATAAGAGTCGATGCAAAATTGTAAGTAAATTTGTTGAAAAACTGCTTGATACAGGATAATGTTACGGACATACTTACATTTTTAAGGACTTAATTATTCAAAGTTTGAAATCGATAGGACAGTTCTAACATGCCTAAATTAACGAAAAAAAGCTTTCCGTTACGGACGTACGGACGGACCGACCCTAATTATAGAAAAGCTTCGCTTTTAAAAAGGTTATGTCCATAAGAGGCACATAAATTTTAAATCTAACATTTTTAGTTGAAAAACTACTTGTTCACAACGAACGATGTTATTATGATAATAGAACATTAAAGTAAAAGAATAGAGAAGGCAGGGCTTAAATAACTGTATGTTCATGGAGTGGGGTTTCTGTGCCGACTTTCAATTTGGTTCTTTAAATTACAGCCAATAGAGTCGGAAATATCAAAAAAGCCAAGTCGCTACAAAAGAGCATATAGAAATTTGGGGGACTGCCATTTACACATCCAGCAAATTTACAGTGGATGTGTTTTTGCCAGTGCATTGGATGTATTTATGACAAACTGAATTTTTACTGTATAAATGACAGTAAAATCGATTCTCATGCCATAAATACATCCAACACTGGCAAAAATACATCCCATATTTTTATACATATGTCAAAAATACATCCGACACTGGCATTTACACATCCATACTTTTTCATTTATATGTCATAAATACATCCAACACTGGCATTTATACATCCATAGCAATTTAACACAAAATAATAAGAAAACACACTTGTATATTATTTGAGTTATAAATATTTGTCAGGTTAAAATAAAAAGCATTTTAAAGATTTAAATTAAAATATATTTGTCAGGTTAAAATAAAAAAAAACATCATGTGATGGATTGTTGTGACGATCTTGACCTTTTCACAATTCTATATTATGGTCTACCAAAATCATCAACCAACAAGTCAGACATATCCCCACTTCCATATTGATTGTGGGGTCTTGGAGGTCCTGTCCCTTGAATACCTGTACTTCTATTGTTAAATCTCCTTAATAAATAAAAAAAGATTAGTTTTTATTGTTTATTGAATTTGATTATAAACCCTAAAACTTATTTTATACCAATTAAATATTCTCTTTTTTAAGAAGCGTCGATACATTTATGATGAGAATACATGATTATATATCCTATATCTACATATTTTATTCTTATTTTATACAAAGTAGCTTCGCTACATATAAAATGAAAATACTCACCAGATGTTCTGATAGAATTCAGTGTGGTCGCGACTCAGGCTTCGTAAACTTGGGTGATGAAGGAGAGCGGATCGGATTCTATAGCTTCCCGGATGGCAAATTTGGTCTCGGTGACTTTTGATTCAGCAGGGCTAGGTAGATGTAATCTCCCATCACTCATTTATATATGCACAGTTGGAATACTAAAAAAACAAAACGCAATTTACAATTTGCAAATGAATAATATATATTTTACAAATAAATAACAAGATCTAATGTAATTGTTTATAACCCCCAACTGTTTTGATATATACATATATTGTATATATTAATTAAAATACAAAACGTAAATTACAATTATTTTAATCCCAATATTATATATTTTAAAGGATAACAAGATCTAATGTAATTGTTTATAACCCCCAACTGTTTTGATATATACATTTTACATATCTATAATACAAAGTAGAACGATGTCTGTCTGTTTGTTTGTAACAAAGGATCTCGCTAACCGCTTAACCGATCGGGTTCTCCTTTACAGGGTAGCTTCTCATAGTTCCCGGGAAGGTTTATAACTATTTTCTTGGGGGGTGGGACACCCCTAACCCCCCAAAAATGAAAAAATTGGTTTGATCAAACCTCTTGGGCAAAGCCCCTAGAGGCTAGGGGCGAAGCCGCTAGTTTATATATATACAAATATAAATTAAACATAAAAATGTAGTAAACTTTTACCTAATAATTTGAGGTTCTCCATCAGTCACAAAAAAAATAGGCTCTGGCTCTGCCATAATAAAACAATGAACTAACAATAAATATCTAAATTATAATATTATATAGCAATAATTTGACCACCTGCGGTAATGTATTGATGTTTTGTAGGGAGCATCTTGAGAAAAAAGGGAAGTAAATAGAGGAGGGTAAAAAGTTTAAGACCTATACATACTGTACAAAATATAATTAATTGTAAATAAATATTCATATAAATTAATCTAGATGTGTATTTGCCAGTGTTTGATGTATTTATGACATATTATCGAAAAAGTATGGATGTGTAAATGCCAGTGTTGGATGTATTTATGACATATAATTGAAAAAGTATGAATGTGTAAATGCCAGTGTTGGATGTATTTATGGCATGAGAAAAAGTAAGAAAACATTTTGCCAAAAATACATCAACTGTAAATTTGCTGGATGTGTAAGTGCTATAGCCCCAGAAATTTGCCAGCAGACGATAAAGGTCCCCACCAATGGAACCAAGTTGTTGTCTGGGTTATACAAATATATCAATATTTTCAATTTTAAATAATTTAAAGTAATTCATGGTTATACATATAAATTATGTCGATAGACAAGGTAGTTACTACAGTCATTTTAGCAATAATTATTGCAATTAACTCAAATAGGAGGGAATGAACAAACGAACATATTTTAAGATTATTTTTCTCTATCCAGGCAATTAATCTAAAATATTCTTAAGGTAGTCTTGAATGATATTTAATTTACTTACCAGGGCTAATTACATTATCACTTAGGTTATTTTGTCTACATAAAGCATACTAGCGGCTTGACTCCTATCATCAAAGGGACTAGAAAAATAGCCTAAAACAACCCCTAAGCTTAAATCCAAACTATTATAGCCTTAACCACCCCAGATTCTTTCTTAGTTCAGATGTTATTGAAATCTTAAGCTTTAGACAAATACAAACATAAAATTAAAATAAAATATCTCAAAATTTATATTTCATGTCTTATTTTACTTAAAATATCCGGATCAAGTGGGGCTAAACTAGGAAATGATATATTAGCAGTAGTAAATTATAATTTGTAACAAGTCCTATTAGCCTACAGGCACTAGATGTCGTCAATAAGGCAATAATTAAATCAAATAAACAATACTAAATAGTAATGGAAATATCAATGATACGCGGACAAATATTTAGCAGGGAGAGAGGGGATATTGGACTGTAATTTATTATCGTACACAAAGTTTTATAATCAATATCTCGCATTCACTAACTTAAAACTTTAGGTACATTTATGTAATTGAATGGTTGTTCAAACTAGCAGTGTTCAAACTTTTCAACCAAGAGTTCAGTCTACATACAATAAGGGTAATTTTGTTTATCATCGATCCTATAGTTTATCCCTTAAAATATCCTATTCAAGAACTCATGTCTATCAGTAACGCAGTTACAAAAGCTGACCAAAAAAATTAAACAATCTAAAACTTTTTCTCGTATTCATTCGAATCCGGTGTATAAGAACCGGTTCTCATCCATACGAAAAAACTATGGTTAGCATCATATAATATCCAGCTTTCTACGGATATATAACTGGTTTTAATCTTATAATTGTACATTCTATATCCGCGGAAAGCTGTTTATAATACGATGCGAGAAATAACTATTAAAATTCCATCCTTTTAATATTTACCATCTTTATTCTTAATCCATATGACAAATTTGTTGTTGATATTTCCATATATTTGTTACATAATTAACATGTATTGTTTCTGATTGTTATAGATATTAATACTAAAAATGTAATATTGTTTGATATTTACTAATATGTCATGCAAATTATAAATTTACATTTTAAATAAATACCTAATTTTAAGATTTTAGCTTTAAATTATTGCCTACTACAATGAAAAGGATAACTTAGCTATTAGTAGGAATAGGAGGATCTTAAAATACTTTTGAAATACCCCATCGGGTATTCTAAGTACCTAATAAAACTTAAAGTATTTGACAAACAAACGGAAAACTATCCACCCTTCCTTTATTTTCAACTAGCGGCTACGCCCCCTTGTTGAAGTCTCTACGATAATTCTTTATGTTACGATACCTCTTTATGTTACGTTGAAGTCTCCCACATATTACAAAAAAATCATTTCTCTTGGAAGGGTGGTGGTACCCTCCCCCAAAATAGTTAAAAATCTTCCCGGGACCTATGAGAATATACCCTGTTAAGAAGAACCCGATCGGTTCAGCAGTTAGCGAGATCCTTCAATACAGACACACAGACACACAGACAAACAGACAGACAAACAGACAAACATCCTGTTACTTTAGTATAAGGATTTATTTTCAAAATAATGGGGTTGGGTTTTGTGCTCAAGAAGGTACTCTGTGTGGAAGCGCCTTTATTATTCATTGATACCAAAATTTAAAATATCATTTTCTAACTTGAATCCTTTTCGTTTCAATATCTTTCAATATCAAGCAGCTGCGCCCCTAGAGAACTCTAGGTGAGAAAGATAAGATTACAATTCACTTTCCACTTTTCAAGTTTACTTATAAACATAAAATAGACAGACAGACATCCTGTTACTTTTAAATAAGGCATATGTACTAGGTTAAACAATAAAAATTGTTAAAAACAGTTATATTTTTGCCGCAGTACAATACCATAAAAAAAAATTAAATTAAATAAACACTTTTTTTTCACACACAAACATGCAAAAATTGAATTTAAGTAATTACGTTTGAAAAGGATATATGTATTAAGTATTTACTGTGATTTGTTTTCTGTCGGTTTAATGTTAATTTGTGGAGCGTAACTCCTCTTCTATTCACTCTGATGTATGTTGGTCAAACTGTATTTTATAAACAGCTATTAAAGCCTTTTATTGTGAGTAAATAACCAAAGAATGTACACATACTTAAAAAGGGCTAATAACCACTAAAATAATTTCTTTAAAAGTTGAATTTAAAAAAAAAACTTTTTGGTAGTTTCTTACAATAAATTACCTAAAATTATTTTATTAGTTAAAAACATCCCATACATTTTTGTTGTAGCATAATTGTTTTTTCTTTTTTTATACAGATATTTTTTTAAATGAACAATTTTCTTGTCCTTGTTTTTAAGTACATAATCCTTCTCTATCGTGTTTACTATTTACATGTTCTGTTGCCAGTTTAATTATAATCAATTTTAAATATCGTTATTAAAAGCGAAGCCTTTCTTTAATTAGGGTTGTCCGTACGTCCGTAACGGAAAGCTTTGCATGATGATACCTGTAGTAGTTAGGTACGACTTAGTAAGGGTAGCAACTTTATAATCGTTACTAGAATTTACGTACGTCCATTTTAAACATGTTGATTTTTTAACAACAATTTTTGTGTGATATAATCATCCGATTGATCTGATTTTTGGAGTACTGATTCCTTTTACAATAGGGTAGAATATCTTAAGCGAAGCATCTCTATAATTAAGTCCTAAAAATGTCAGTATGTCTTTAAACAGTATTCTGTATTTAAAAAGTTTTGCATCAAATTTTTGTATAATTTTGTCAAAACTTATATATTTATATTTTTTATATCAAGTTCTGACACTCTACTATAGTTAATGTCCGTTTGTCCAACCGTTTCAGAGCTTTGCTTTTATGGATATTGTCGTCCTTGTTTTTAGGCAACATTTATATATTCAGGGAGGAAGGGGACATTGGTCTGTAAATTATACTTATTCTTAAAATTTTATAATCAAAATCTGCCAACATCTTCTTTGCAACACAAATTATTATTATATAAAATTAAAATTATCTGTGTGTATGTATATTAAGAAATATAAGTTTTCCGGAATTTTAATGTAGGGAGTAGATTTGAAATCTGCATCAAATTTTAAGGATTTTTTATAAAATTCGTTTTTTGTAAAATTCTTTATCTACAAGCGAAAATACATTTTAAGTTAATTAATTTTGACCAATAGGATAGGTGGATTTTAAACTACCTGCGCTTTAATTGGTTGAATGATGTACGACATCCAATCAGAGCGCAGATTTTTTAAATCCACCAATCACAGATGCCAAAATTAATTAACTTAATTTGTATTTCCGCTTTTAGATAAAGAATTATACAAAAAACGAATTTTATAAAAAATCCTTAAAATTTGATGCAGATTTCAAATCTACTCCCTACATTACAATTCCGGAAAACTTATATCTCTTAATGTATATAGCTTAAAATCTCGCTAAACGCTGGACTGATAGGTTCTTCTTTACAGTGGAGCTTCTAAGGGGTCTAGGATTGGTCAAATATGACTATTTTGGGGGATTTTACCGAAAGCTTCCCAAGAAATATAGCTACTGTAAAAAAAATCATTCTTGTTAATTAACACCTTTTGTGTTTCTTAAAGAGAGAATCATAATGAACGTGTTACTGTTACATGTTATGCAATATTAATTTTTTTTTCAACAAGAATAGTTATTTCTCGCATCGTATTATAAACATCTTTCCGCGAATATAGAATGTTTTTAAAAAACTGTTTTTAATCTTATGATTGTACATTTTTATATTTGTAGAAAGCTGGATATAATACGATGCTAGACATAGTTTTTTCAATCTGTACGTGTAGTTCCCAGGGAGGAGGGAACATTGCCTAAATTTTATAAACACGTCCTCCCATTGATTGGCGTAAACACAGTCATTAAATTCTGATAATTATAAGTGGGTTAAAATTGCTTTGAAAAAAGTTCTCATAAAAAACCACAGTGTATTATTTTATTTAATGTTTTTGAAAAAGCATAATTTCTAAATATGCAATACTAATATATATATTTCCTATAAAAATGAAAATAAATGATCAAATTCAATTTTGCCAAAGGATAGTTTTATTTTTGCATTGTTAATGAGATTATAATGGTTATAAAAGGGATAAACATGTACAAAAGTAGCGGAGCAAACACAATGCAATTGTTTTATCGACTATCCCCTAGAGACTACTATGGAGTGAAAGTGAACCATCCAATTTTAGTTTTATCATAAAAAAATGTAAAGAAAAAATATTTTCGGGGGATGCATTTTTCTAAAGATGATTTCTTGTTGGAGGGTGGCAATAAACTTTCTCGTATTCATTTGAATCCGGTGGATAGGAACCTGTTCTCATGAATACGAAAAAACTATGTCTAGCATCGTATTATATCCAGTTTTCTACGAATATAGAAATGTACAATCATAAGATTAAAACTAGTTTTTTTAGCCGGTGCCTTCGGCACCACGGGGCTATATCCGCGGAAAGCCATTTATAATACTATGCGAGAAATAACTATTATCTCGTCCTAAGAATTAGAATTATCACTGTAAAGAAAAACCTTATCGGTATAGCGGTTACCGAGTCCCTTAGCTACAGAGAGACAGACTGAGACGTCCCTTTATTTTTGTGTAATATGTTAATGGCTAAAATTTTTGCCAGCTAATGTCAATAAATGGCTAATTTTTAATTTGAAGTTTTTTACTTAAATACTTACAATCGGGCATACTTACATATTTTACTTAAAGGGTAGCTACGCTGCTAACTATAAATGATATGATTTTATATTATTGGTTTTGGCTTATGTTTATTATGTTTTTAGCATTAATGCAATTTTGTATTTTGCCAGTTAAATTTTCAATCAATCAATATTCATTTTATTATAACTAGGTCTTATTTTGGTGTATATCTAAACCAAAATTTTCTAACAAAGTGCTTGATTACGTGTCTTAACGTCTTATAGACAACCAACCATTTGATTGCACGACCTTTGTTCTGAAGTCCTAATAGTGTATTGTAAGGAGTTGCGCCTGTCTTTGATCAAGGCATTCCCCTCTTTGTTAACATTATCACTGTAGCGCAAAAAAGTATAAAGAAATGTACTATGCAGTGTATAAAAAAATCTACTAAAAGATTGTAATAATATTTCATATTTTACATTTATGAGATTATGTACAAGTACTCCTTTTTATGTTTATAAAGCTACTCTATAAATATGCTATTTGTATATTGGTCAGCTTGTATTTTTATTTGTAAAGCTTAATTTACATAATTATTTTTTCATATTACTTTTTAATTTGTATAGTACTAGCAGCAACGCCCCTAGCATCTAGGGGCTTTGAACTAAAAAAGAGAGGGTAAGGCATAAAAATAGCTTAAAATCATCCCAAGACTTACATCTTATTAATGAAATGGCCTAAAACCATCCCAAGACTGATTTAAGGCTTCCCTAAAATGAAGAACTCGGTTCAATAGTTAAAAAAATCTTGCTACAGAAAACTATCCTTAATGCTTTATATTCTGAATCAGGAACTTTATATATAAACTTAATTATTAATAAGAGAACAATAAAACCTTTAGGTACCAGTTACATTTACAGTCTATTAAATTAAAATAATATTGTGATTGTCATACTTCTTTGCATATTTATATTTTTGATGTACTATGAGTCTATGTTTATTTAATATTTTGTCTTTTTTTCTTTTTTTCAGTAACAAAAATGTTTTCTTGTAATCCTTTTATAAAAGTAACAGGATGTCTGCTGTTTGTGTATAGCTTAAGATCTCACTAACTGCTGGACAGATATGGTTTTCCTTTACTACTAATAGATCATGTTTTGTTAATTTTTCCTATTTTGAGGGAGGGTACCTCCATCCTCCTGTAAGAACTCCTCCCACAAAAAAGTTTCAGAATGTTTGTGTGACTGTATCTGAAACGAATTGGATATCTTATACAAATAAGCTCCTTTCTCTCTCTTTTTTTTGGGATATTTTACCTAAAATTTTCAATTTTTCGCGAAAGAAAAAGTCTATTTAAATCATAATGTAAATGTTTAGGGGAAAAGCCAAGGTATGAAAAAAAGACTTAATATGCAACTGCACCTGTCGAGCCCTGGCTTAGATAGATTTATGTATTCTAAACCTGAACATAGGATATAATATTATAGTTCCTTAGATGTTATCAGAAAGTTAGGAATACACATTATTATTCAAACTTAGATATTTAAAAGAAATTCTTATTATTAATATACCAAATTATATCTAACAAGCTATGCTATATCTTTATTTTGTCATTAAAACTTCTCATGCTTCTTATGATACTGAAAACTGCAAATATCTTTTTCATGTTTTTTATTTATGCCTATGCCTATATGCCATGTTTCCTATAGGTCATCAAAGAAATGGCATTTCAGACAATTCCAATAGACAATAAATACAATAATTTCACAGTAACATTAGCAGTATATTTAACTGCAACTAAATTGTTAATATACTGTAATTAAATGTTTTTAGGAGTGGATTTAACATTGCAAAATTTTGCATTTCCTACCAAGCCTACAATTTTACTTATTTAAAACTCAGTGCTTTCCCTCAATGTACAATGTCGAACACTGAATCCCCTACCCCGATATTTTGAAATATATTTATAATGAGGAGGGGGAGCTTTTTTCCTTTGCCTAACCCCTTAACTTAAGATACTTAACCTTGCGGGGCTAGTAAGCAGTACCACATTAACCTATCACAACCAGTTTTAAAGAAATTTAAAAAAATTATTTGAAATTGTCTTTATAAACAAAGTATGGGGGGAAGGGGGAGTACTATGATCGACATAACACTATAAGGTAAACGCCTAAAATTCTTTAAGGTATTGCCAGTAAAATCAAATTTATATATTTATTTAATAAGGAAAAAGACCCAACAAAATTTAATTTTTGTTTTATTTTAATTTAAAACAAGGAATATCACTTGCATTAATAATGCAGTAACAAAAAGTTAACAAGTTGATATTAAATGCCAAGATGACAAAATATTTAAAAGCAGACGGTACAGAACATCATATTATTAAAGAATCTAAGCCAATAATAAAATTTATCTAAGTTACCGTAAATAGCTTAGAAACAGCGTAGCTGCTATCGTCGCGCTCACGAAAAGGGGGCATTTTTCCGTAGGTTATTTTCTCTTTAAAAGGTGGAGTTACCCATCCCTATAATAAACATAATCTGGACCTATAAGAAGCTCAACTGTAATAAAACACCATATCGTTCTAGTGGTTACCGAGATCTTAAGATAATTACACAAAACAGTCAGACATTCTGCTGCTTTTTTATAAGGATAAGAAACACGAGATTCTCTTACCTGCTTGCCCAAATCAAAATTTTGTGGATTTTTCTTCTTAGGGGCTTGATGGTGTGCGCCATAGGATTGTTGACCACCATGATGAGGGGCAGCATGGTGAGGGGCTTGTTTATGATGCGGGGCTGCATGGTGGCCATTGTGGTGGGTGCTTTCTCGCTTGCTAAAAAAAAGTTTATTTCAAACAATGAGTCACGATTAGATTTGCAGAGAGAACATAGGACTGTAAAATTAAACTGATTTAAATTTCAGAAACTCGTTCTTCTATTCGTTGGATTTAAAAAGTTATGGGGTTTATATAAAAACTTTGCCTTTTGATTTGAAATGCCCAAACTTTTTAACTAAACAAGGATGACAATATCCATAAAAGCGAAGCACGGTAGGACAAACGGACATTAACATTTGTATAGTGTCCGAACTGAATAATCAGAATATAAATGTATAAGAGTCAAACAAAAATTGTAAGTAAATTTGTTGAAAAACTGCTGGATACAGGATAATGTTTATGGACATACTTATATTTTTAGGACTTGATTATAGAGTTGCTTCGCTTATAACATTATACTTTGTTGTCCAAGGAAATAATATACCAAAATTCAGATCAATCTGATAATTCTGGTAATGATTATTGAGTTGCTACGCTTTGAAATCGTACCTAGCTATTAAAGGAATCACTATGCAAAGTTTAAAACGATAGGACAATTCTAACATGCCTAAATTAACGAAAAAAGCTATCCGTTACGGACGGACGGACAGACGTACGGACGAACGGACGGACGGACGGACGGACGGACGGACGGACGGACCCTAATTATAGAAAAGCTTCGCTTTTAATAATTTTAATTTACACGTGAGGTAATTACGTTTAATATGTTAAGAAGGGTACATTGTCTTACTCCTTAAGCTCTCTTTATCAAAAGCATTTAAATCACATATTGTCAGCAGTGGATTGCACAGAAGACTGTATATCCATTAGGCCTTTCCTATTTTAATTAAAAGGGGTGATTCCACTGTTTGAAATTATTAAAAAGTTACCTGGCCAAAGCTTGTTGCCTCTCTAGTATTCTAGCAGACTCAGGACCTCTGTATAACATGCAAATTTTCAATGGAACATTTCTTTGCAACTTTTTTGCAACAATTTCAGATATCTTTAAAAAAATAACACTTCTTAAATAGTTAGAAACCTTCCCTGGAATATTGAGAAGTTACATTGGAAAGAAGAACCATAACGGCTAGGGTGATCTTTCAGTATAGACAGACAAACATCCTATTACTTTTATATAAGGATTATGATTATATATTCACAGATGGAATTTTTGCATCATTTTTCCTAACGTGAAAACCATTGTAAATATAACCAAGGCTAGGAAGTCCATAGCTTACATCTTGCAGAAATTTTGTGTTTGTTGTTACAAGTGATTTTAAACATGAAATAATTTATTTTTAACAGTGTAAATATGTATGTATTAATCTAAATATTCCCAAACAGTAAGTGTCATGACATTGACCTTGTTTCCAAGTTCATAGCTACATCAAATTGTCTCTAATTCACAGGGATAAAAGGAATTATTAAGTCTTCAATCAATTATTTTTTTAAAAATTGTTCTTAAAGCTTTCTATTACTTAAGATGACAAAAAAATCTTATGTAATTGCAAAGATAAAATTTACATTGCTTTATGTACCTAACTTTTTTTTATTTATGATTTTTGTTTATTTTTATTTTTTTGTTTATCAAAATATTATAAAATAATTTTTTAAAAAAGGTTTAGATTTTTTTCCAAAAAGATTTGGTCTTTTTTCTGATTACTTTATGCTAGCAGCTACCAATCATAAAAAAAGCATTTTCATATTCATATCAATCTTCTCGGAGGGGGGGGGGGGGGGGGGTGGTGGACGTCAAGGGTGTAAAAAAAGGGAAGTAAAACTTGGCAACAAAAAAGAAATGAATTTAGATAAAAGGGGAAATAATTAAAAGGGGGTAAGGGTTGCCCCAAACAGGGGGAAAGTGTATGGAAATGTTTTGGCATAAATAATGTGTATGCGCCACCTAATTTTTTTAGTAGCGTAGCTACTCTATAGCTAGGTTATGTCCATCCGTCATTAGGTCAGGTACTTTACGTTTTTGTGTAGATTCACCTTATTTGTTCTTTCCAAAGATCTAAAGGGAAAAGACAATAGCCGATAAATTGATGTAAATCCCCAATGATGATACACAAAATAACCCCTTATAAAGATTACAATTAGTTGTTGAAACGTTTCGACACTCAACATAATGAACCAGCCAAACAAAATTCCTTTTAAAAGTGCCCAAAGTCGTTGAACCAACGAATAAGAAAACGTTATTTCAAAACTTTGGGGACTAGTGTTTCTTACTTATAAATATTATTTATCATCCTTGTTAATTTTTTGCCATAATGATCGCTACACATTTTATACATGACTGGGCATACAGCGCGTTACACTTGACAATATTTTAATTTGTATATGTTTTATACTATAATTAACAAAAAAAAATAATAATATTCAACACTGTTGTATTCGGATGATAATTAACAACAATATTAATATAGAATATACGTGGTTTTAAGACTGAAGAAAAATTGTCGTCAATTTAGGTTGCTAACATCGACATCATTTATTGGTCAGTTTGTTCATTCGGTAAGAGGGGAGAGGATGGAGTAATAAGGAGTGGATCGTTGTTTTAGCCAGCTACAAGGTGAGTATCTTGTGATCCAATGAATCAATTATAATAAGTTAATGTTTTACAAATTGTGAAATTCTGCATTTTGTAAATGGTAAATATTTGAAGAAAGGTTTTATATTATTTTTGATAAAATAACTAAAAGACTAAAAAAAGGTATATACATAAATCCAGGGCTAAGACAATTGTGTAGTTCTTAACAAATAACAAAACAAGGATTACAACATCCATAAGTAGCGAAGCACAAAAACGTGAACTGGAATGTGTACAAGTAGATTTAAAGTGTATTTTTTAAAATCAAGAATATATTTATCGGAGAAAATAAACAAGAAACCTTGTTTTATTTTGTATGATGACGACATAAAAGATGCCCATAACAATTGGAAAAATTATTTTGATACTAATATCCCAAAAAAGTTTGAAAATTGAACCAAAAACACCAAAGATGTGGGAAAATTTGTAAAACATATAAAAATAGCCCAAAACCTGCTAAAAGGCAGTCTGACTGCCATGTTTGTTTTCTTAAAACTACAGGAAATTTAATTTTGATATTTATAACTGAAAAAAATTTTAAAATCGGACCATAAACACCAAAGATATGAAGAAAAATGTGAAAATATAAAATAGCCTAAAACCTGCAAAAAGGCAGTCGAACCGTCATTCTTGTTTTCTTTAACCGACAGGAAATTTAATTTTGATATCTATAACTGAAAAAAAAATTGAAAATCGGACCATAAACACCAAAGATATGGAGAAAAATTAGAAAAATATAAAAATAGTCTAAAACCTGCTAAAAAGGGGTCCGACTGGCATCCATGTTTTATACTTAATTATGCTCCATATTCATGGGAATGTTGTCAAGAAATTTCAGCCTTCTATCTTAAACAGGAGCCGAGAAAATCACGTTTCCCCTATTCTGTCTCAGACGGACGGACGGACATTTCGAATTATAGAGTAGCTTCGCTACTAAAAAGTAAAAGGATCATAAGTGTTTTAGTTTCTAAGAACTAAATATCTTAAAACTTAAATCAAACATTGATTTTCAATATTTGATATCGAGAAAATGATAAAATATCTTATATTGCTAATTTCATTAGATTCAAAACTAAGAGTTTTTGTCTGTAAGAGTTAAATTTTTGCTTCAAATAACTCAATTTCAAATTAATGAGTTAATATTTAGATTACTAGCGTCTACGCCCCTATCATCTAAGAGCTAAGTAATTGAAGGTGCAGCAAGGGGATAAAAATAGCTTAAAATCATCCCAAGACTTAAATCTGAAAAAAAAATACCATAAAATCATCACAAGACCTATGTGAAGCATACCTTAAATAGAGAACCCAATCGATTCAGTAGTTATTGAGATCTTAAGCTTCAGACAAAAAAGATTTAGTACTTAATATAATAGGATATGACACAGCTAATCTATAGCTAGGGCATGTCCTTACGTCCGTCTGTCATAATTCTCACACAGTGGCTCTAGTACTGCGCGACTAATTAAGTAAAATAAACTGAGCAAATTAAAAATGATTATTCTTATCAAATCTGTTTACATTAACTTTTAAAAACTGATCAGCTTAGTTAAGCTTCGTTACATTTGGGCATAGATGATCTTGATTATTATAGTTTTTACAGGAATTATACAATATTTTATTAATACGTGAAATTAATTTGTATTGCAAAATTTGTGGGGATTATGCTTGCATTTGTGGAAGGGGAGAGTTAGAATAGTAAACAAACGCTCTGCTTTCTTTTAAGCAGTGTTGCGGAGCCGGAGCCGGGAGCCATGGAGCCGCCATATTTTGCTGGAGCCGGAGCTGGAGTCGTAATTTTCGTTAAAAAATGGCTCCGGCTCCGGACTAGATAAATAAAGAGATTTTTTATAAGTTATAATTTGGTAACTCTGTTTTGTCATATGCAAATGCCCATTTTAAGTTTTTCAAGTCCATTTATATCAAAAATTTAACTTTTAAAACCTTCAAAAGTCAAAAATAGACGTGGGAAAAAAAATATTTCGAGTTTTTCTTGATTATAGGTCGAAGCCGGAGCCGCACCAAAATCAAACGGCTCCGCAACGCTGCTTTTAAGAATGTAATTATAAATAGCAACAAACATGCCTAATGAGAAGTCAATGAAAGGATCAGGTTCAGCGATTCTCTGATCACTCTTGGTAGCTCCGCCACTAGATTTAAGGTTCATTGTCGTTGGAAACTCAATGTACATGAAATTAAATCAGACTTGAACTTACAATAAATTAGAAATATAAAAAAATTACAGTAAAAATAGCAGGTATTGTTAATGTATCACTAATAATGATAATTTCTTGAGATATATAACTTACTGTATAGTAATTTTTTTCTCAAAATCAAATATTTGTCAATAAAATAGGGTTTTTAAAGTAATTTTAATTTTAGTATCGGTTGGATAGACGTACATACAATTTATAGAGTGGCAGTTCGACGTACAGACTTTCTGTAAAGATTGAAGTGTGGGTACGCTTCCTAAATCTTAAACAGGTTTGAAAACGATAGAATAATTATAAATGTGCTTTTAAATATCAACTCGTTTATATAAAATGGCAACTTTTTGCTAAACATTTACCTATATGTCACAGAAATCATCAACGTATCCAAATCAGAGCTATCCTTATGTACGGATGTAAAATTAGTGAGAAGATAAATTTATCATACATTGCACTATCCCTGTCTCCCTGTGTTTACCTAGCACTGTCTGAAAACTTGAAAACTGTGTGTGAAATTCTTTCAAAAGAAATTTATAATTTCATAAAATTTTCTACTTTTTCATCTTTTAATGGAGTAATTTTTCTTAACTTTTTATCCAATTCTTTTGTGAAATTGAAATAATTTAATTTTTTTCATAACATTACTTTTTCCATTTTTTAAATTCTAAATTATTTTTATGACAACATCCATAGGTAGCGATGTACTAAAAAGGGGCGTCGTAGCTCAGTGGTAACGCACTGAGTTACGGTGATGTGAGTTCGAGTTCTAGTCCCCATGTGGCAACTCGAATTTCTCAGTTGAATACATTCACGCAACTTCCCCTGGTTGTGTAAGAAGGGGATTATTGAGTAAGTTTGGATACTTAATAGTCAAGTACATAATATCAATACTACCCTTATCCCAAGCTCCTCTGCAGAGAGCGGCATTCATTACGGTGACTTAATTTGGGACACCTGTCATACTCAGCGAGGGTGAGGTAATAATGAGTAGCTCTCATGAGATAGCGGGTCAAGTCATAATGTGCTTGAACGTGGAGCATGATAGCCCTAGTGGCTATACAAAAGTGTCTCAGACTACTCCATGACTACTTAGACTATGGCTAATCAATCAATCAATCAATGCATAAAAAAAGTCATGGAATAACAACGGACAAAGTAATTTATAGAGCAAACTCTTATTAGTCGATCACGAAGACGAGGGGACAGGGGCGTCCAAGCTTTTTTATTTGGGGGGGGGGGTAAAATTTTGAAAATAAAAAGTTTGGGGGGGGGTAATCTTTATTTCATAGAGGCATTTTTTTTATTTGAGGGGGGGGGGTAAAAATTAAAAATTCATTTTTGGGGGGAGGGGTAATCGCCCCTTTAACACCCCCCCCCCCTAAGGACGTCTATGCGAGGGGAAGAAAAAGAAGGATATTTCCCCCTATAGCTTTACTGACTGACGATTGGACAGACTGACAGAGTAATTTATAAAGTAGCTTCGCTACTTAAATAAGAGTTCCATAGCAGAAAAATGGTTGCCCTTCTAAAACTGTGTAAAGTTTATCCATTAAAGTTGTGGAAAACGCATTGATGGGATGCAGACCTTAGATAGCAAGGAATATTAACAATTAGGTAGTAGAATTATCCTTTTAAAAAATAACATGATGTTTGTGTCTGTCTGTTTGTTATTACAAAAAGGAACTCGCTAACCCCAAAACCGATATGGTTCTCCTTTACAATGTAGCTTCTCATAGGTACTGGGAAGATTTATAACTGTTTTGGGAGAGGGTACGACCAACCTCTACAGAAAAATCGCCCCTAAATAAAATGACTCTATCTACATATCAAGTACACTCCTATTGACAAAATTTCGTGTCATTTTTCCGTACGACAAATAAAACATCAACTTTTAAAATGTAATAATCTTGAACTTTACATTTGAAGCAAAATAAAATTTGTAAACTTATTTTACCATAAAGCAATAACCAGCAGTTTTAACAAATATTTTTTGGTTTAAATGTTTGTTTAGCTTTTTATAGCAAATTAATCAAATTTACAAGCTAAAATAATGACGGCATTGTTTATTAGAAAAAAATTCCAACAATAAAGAATACTATGTTAAGTTTTTGCTAAATTTGACAGTTGTCATTCTTGTCTCTTAAACTAAAAATCCGGCCTACCAAAGGCAGAAACAAGGTTTTGAGTTGGAAAATTAATTTGTATTCTTTGTATAAACTTAATTACATACACTACAGATTTTTTCTGCATTTTGAAAGTTTACTTGAATAAAAGTAAACCTTTCTTAATAGAGCTAGATTTGACCAATAAGTAACAATTTAATTGAAAACAAAAACCAAAGCAATCCAGACTATTTAAAAAAGGTTGAAACACACAACTTTTAATTATTTGTACGCCCTTAAAAAGGGTTGCTGTTAGCTTAAAAACTTTCAAGAATATTAATAATATTTATTGGGCTGTATCAGTGTATATATCATCAGTGTCTAAACTTATCAACCAATAATTCTAGTCTTTAAAGAAGTATTGTTTACAATTTGGTTTAAATGTTGTATTATTATTGAAAATAATTTATCAAATGAAGAAGTTTTATTACAATTTTATGATATCTTATTTTCAATTAAAAAATTCTACCTTTTCGTTATCAAACAAATTGTCCGAAATAATAAGTAAGGCTTTCTAAAATACAAATTAATAAAGTTAGTATGTGATGGTATTTAAAAAGCAAAAAGCCACGAATGTAGATCATTTAAACCAGACGTCCATTCAATATTCAAATTTTCACACAAAACAACTAAAAAGTGGTATTTATCATAGCGAATGTTTTATTCTCAAGTCTGTCTGGCAGTTTATAACAGATAGTTCTAAATCTGAATTTGATAATGTTAAAATCAATGTATTGATTTAAAATTGATATGATATATTAAGGCATAATCATAATAACAGATCTATAGTATAGATATATGTACAGATAACTACTTTCATCCCTTTTCCAATGACCTTTTTCGTCTGCTAGCAAATTGTTTTCTGCTACTTGGCTGTGTTAATATTCCCGACATCATTGGTTGATTTTCAAAAACCAAATTGAGAGTCGGCAAAAGGTCATTGCAATGGGGAGATACAGTCATTTACCCCTTCCCCTCTGGTGTTTACTCTAATATCATAATTAGCATCTTATATTTTGAACACTTTTGCTGTATAACTCCTCTCTGCTACATTCTATGAGCACTAACTATTACATGATATATAACTTGAAAATGTTGAAAACCAACTATAATTGTAAAATATTATTATTACCCCTTCCGTTTATTATGTATTAAAATTGCGGTTATACTTTAAAGTATTGTTCTGCAAGACTGTATTCATGTTTTTTTTAGTAGCGAAGCTACTCTAATACTTACTTTGTCTGTCCGTTCAATCGTCAAATAGTTAGTAAACTATTTAGTAATGTGATTGTCTCGTTTGCTATTCAAGATAGACTATTATGCTATAAACATATACAAATTGTAAAAAACAGATGAGAATTCATTCTAGATTTATGGATACAGTACAACTGCTTTTTAAATCACTTTGTCCGTATTTCCATCCATTACTTCTTGTGCTTCGCTACTTAAGGATATTGTCATCCTTGTATTTTTTACAATGAACAAGAATGTGTATAGTTATATGCAGCGAAATAATGGAAAGCAATCAGGGATCTTAAGGGATAAGACAAAGGTTAATAACTTTATATAAATGCTCATTTTAATATACAAAATTGCTCATTCTTTATCTAAATTCAAATGATAAGTGAAAATGTTTGAAAAATCCAATTAATAATTAATAAGAGTCTCCTAAGTCAAAGAACAAGGAGAAGAATATAAAACCTTGGGTCTGACATAGCAGCCGTACCAAGTATTTTTTAGAGAAGTTTTAGCGTTTAAAAATTAAAGTTAGATTAATGAAAAAATCTCAATTACCTTTGATTAGCACGATATAAATCAATAAAGGCAAGATTTAATTATCATATCTAAGCAAAGTATTGTATCATTCTTTTGTCTATTTTTATTATAAGATACTTCCATATTAGCAAAAAGCGACGTACTTCTACATTTAGGTTAGGTCTGGCAGTTCGTTCGTCGGTCTGTCTGTTTGACTGATTCAGGGAACGATTGCGAGGTACATTGGACTCTAAATTATAATAATGGCTTAAAACTTTCTGTTCCTTTATTTAACCTTATTGATTTTTAACAACTAGCAGTGTCCAAGCTTTTGAACCAATAATCTAGTCCAAAGAAGTAATTTTGTTTATTACAATGGAGGTGTACAGATTTGTTGAGCTTTGCTTGGATGTTGTCATCCTTGTTTTAAAATGAATTATCTGAAGTTTGCAATTAAATTTTCCATAAACCAAAAAAAGCGAGCAAAACCAACAAGTGAAATATAATTCTTTTAAACATTTTATTATTAAAATCACAGCAGAGAAGCAGGGAAAATTTAGCTATGATTGTAATGTGATTCTAGAAGTATAAATATTCTTTGAAATCGGCCTAAGGTCGTCACAAGTCATTAGCAGAAACTATTTGTCATTTTGTCAACAAAAATGATTATTAAAATTGCGGATTTTTCAGATTATAGCAAACTTATCTTTAATTATAAATTCTCTTTATTTGGGTTTTGAATTAACTTATTATATGAATAAAATTTAACAATTTTTGAAATCAAACCACTTGTTCCATTGAATTTTCCATTTTTGATTCGCAAAGGTTTTTTGGGGTTGCTTTAAATTTTAAGTCTTTAGGGGGTTTTATGCTATATTTATATCCCTTTCTTTACCATTACCATACAAATTCTCTAAATGCTAAGGACACATTCAAGCTTAAGAACAAAAAGTTAATCTTGTTTTGAATTTTATTTACTTTTTATTAATATAAAAAGATCATAAATCAATTATCTTTTTTTGTTATTATTGTTTCGCTAACCAAAAAGCTTCTAAAGTCTTAAATTTCAACCAAAATAAATCAATTTAGTAACTTGAAAATGACCAGTTATAAAATAATT
This sequence comes from Acartia tonsa, assembly GCF_053477335.1. Classification (NCBI taxonomy): domain Eukaryota; kingdom Metazoa; phylum Arthropoda; class Copepoda; order Calanoida; family Acartiidae; genus Acartia; species Acartia tonsa. Next base: position 61,725,971 of record NC_137260.1, on the reverse strand, counting down.
TGACCAACTACATACATATAACTATAAAATAAACACGGATAATTTTAATAAAAAGTTAAAATTGAATTTAGAAGTTAAGCATTAGACATTTGACTGTAAAATTTTAAGCCAACAAATAAGAGAAAGTGTTATAAAACTTTAGGTACCAGTATAATTAATAGTCCAATATCATTTGCCTCCTAATTGCACAGTATTCTTGAAGAAATAACAGTCTCCGCGGTCAAGAGATCTTTCACACGTACATAAAACTTCCGCGAGTAAGCTTTTTAGCATTGTTATGTGTATGTTGCTTGTGTGTGTGTGTGTGTGTTTCTGTCTGTGTAGGCTTTTTGGAGGCAAGGGTACTATATAACTGTAGTATAACAATGTGTCCGCCAATGAACAAAATATTCACAGTATTATACAGGGATGTAGGAGACTTTAGACTGTAAATTACACTGGTACACAAAGTTTAAAACCCACATTAAGTGTCACAGCTTTTCAATCTGCAATAATTGAATTCAACAGAAGGAGTAATTTGGGGCAAATTTAAAAATATTTTGGGATGTATATTAATTTATTGTTCATTGTCTTATCCCTTTTGATCCCTAATATTGTCCAATTTAAAAAAAAAATCAACGTATTTTCAGGGAAGTTTTTTCAAAATGCACTCTAAAAATATCAAGCTTTTAAGAATTGCCATAGATTTTATATTCATATAGTTAAAAAATAAATTTTTTAAAAAGGTTTGTCCTTTTGAAAATGATATTATTTCTATTTGCCAGATTTTTTCCCATACGTTCATACAATGCCAAAAAAAGAAATTTGGTAAATTTTTTTGAGGTATTTTGAACACATATTAAATTTAATTAATGATAAATTCATTTTATTTTCATAATATTCATTTGGGGTAAAACAGTTTTTCTTTATTATTTTTTTGCAACTAAAATATCCAACTTTGTAAATCGTTGAAGGTATAGATGTTGTTTTGTTTACTTTAAAATCGCAATGATTTACTATGTTTCATTCTTCTTAGTGGCTTACCAAAGTCTGATCTTTAAAACTTTAAAATCGAGCATTTTCAGTTTTCAATATCTTTTTGATTTGAGACACCCAATATGACACAAATTATAGGATGAAAAAGTTACCAATTCTTTGGAAAAAATATTGATAGAAAAGTTTGGGTTAACCCATGGAAAATTAGAATGACCCAAAAGTTTTAAGCTAACAACCTTGAGGACCGGTATGATTTACAGTTAAATATCCAATAAAATTTCAAATAGATAAGCACTCTATGTATCACAATGCGAACCATACAAAATATATATAAGAATTCATATGTATCATCTTGTAATTTCAACAATGTAAATCATTTTAAGAATTGGTCTCAGCACCCTATCTATAAGTTTTAAATTTCAATAATGTAAAATATATTTAAGAATTGGTCCCAGCACTCTATTTATCATTTTGTAATTTAAACATTGTAAAATATATTTAAGAATCGGTCTCAGCACTCTATTATCATCTTGTGATTTAAACAATGTATAATATATCTAAGAATTAGACTCAACACTCTATTTATCATCTTGTAATTTCAACAATAAAAAACATATTTAAGAATCAGACTCAAAACTCTATTTATCATCTTGCTATTTCCATAATGAAAAACATATTTACGAATTGGTCTCAGAACTCTATTTATCATCTTGTAATTTAAATAATCCTAAACATATTTAAGAATCGGTCTCAGCACCCTATTTATCATCATGTTATTTCAACAATGTAAAATATATTTAAGAATCATACTCAAAACTCTATTTATCATTTTGTAATTTCAACAATGCTAAACAAACAAAATTACATTAATACTTTGGTCGCCTGAATGACTTACTATTTTTGTACAAGCTTTATAAAGCAAAGGATATTAATACTAAGGTCGCACAGAATGACTTACTAGATGTGTACAGCTGTTATAAAACTATATGACAATAATACTGTAGTCGCACACACTGATTTACTAGATTTATAAACTTTTTTAAACGCCTTATACTTAAACAGTTAAGAACATTTTTTTTTTAAATATCTAATATAGATGCATAAGAAAGTAAAAGCCAATCAAATTATAAATGTATGTTACTTTATATTTTTGCAAGCCTTTTGGTTAAAATTATCTTCATATAATTATTTTCAAAAACTATGCTAAAGTACACTATACAAAAAGTACAAGTCCTGCTAATAAATTGTGTAATCTAAAGACTGAGAAAGATTGAACAAACATTAATTTTAATAAATTTTCTTTAAATTATTTAGCTAAAATAAATGAAGTTAATTGATTACCAATGCAATGACAATACACAATGAAAATAAAAAAAAACTTTAATACGTAAAGTACTTGTTCCATCAATAATTTCAATCTACAAAAAGGGTAAGTTTGTTTTCAATGATTGAAAATGAACATCAATTAATCGTTCATTGTCTTATCTCTTAAGATCCTGACTATAATAATGCACCTATCATATAATATCAGGCTTTGCTTTATGAGTGCCTATGGGGGTGTAATTTTAAGTCTTTTACGTCTGCTTACTACTTATAAAGGTACAATATTTGGGTTTTTTTTTTCGTTTCATTATATGTAGTTATTTCATAATAGATACTAAAATGAAAAACCATGAGCTAAAAACCAGTTTTGTTAGCTTCAAGGGGCTAAACATTATTTTTATTTTAATATTTATGGAAAATTGTCTGTAATACGATGCTATAAATGATTTTTCAGTATGGCTAAGAACTGATTCAAATCCAGCGGGTATCAATCGATTTCGAAGCAATACTAGACAATACACGGTTGATCGCTCAGATGTCAAAACTTTATTTTAGTGTTTGGCCAAAATGACTTAGCAATTGTATCTGTAAGTACGTCTAATAACACCCTTTGCTATTTTTAAAATCCTAGAAAATTTTTTTTGCAAGAAAATTGCATAAATTCGCAACCTTTTTTAGAACCATTACATAACTCGAGTTTTAAAACTTTTTATATAAAATCCTTTTTACAAAAAATATCAATAATTACTTAAAATTAAACCTGAAAGAAAAAAAATCTCATTACACGTGTTAATTTGCATGTTTTAGGTCTTTTTTTGAGGAAAGTATAACTTCCACATTTTTGACAATAATATATTTTTTTAACATTTCAAAGTAAAATATAATAAAACTTAAACGATTTTTCTTGAATTATCAGTTGAAAATTTCATCAAACATGCAATTTAAGTGATGAAAATTTAATAAAATCATTTTTTGAATGTTTAGAATTAAAAATTTTCTACATTTAAAACAAAATGTTAACAAAATTTAAAAACATTCTAATATATAACTTTAAAAATCAATAACATTTTATAAAATGATGTTTTAAAAAATAAATCATTAAAAGGTATTACAATGCATTTTAAGTTGCTTAAAATTAAAACGAGAATATCTTTTTACACTTTATTCTTTGTAATAGAGATTAATCGTCATTTGCTGAAAATGAAACATTTAATAAACTAATTGAATCTTTTTGTGACCATGTTTAAACTTTTTAATTTTTACACTAAGGTGTTTTTTAATGAAAATCTTTGTTGAATTCTCTTTTGCGACAAAAAAAGAAAGGGAATTTTTAACTATTTCTAGGTTATCTTATGTAATTTAAACTATATAATATGAAATAATTTTTAATTGTCTTTCTTTTGAGCCACAAAACACTGTAAAATGTAACATATATGCAAAAATAACAATTTTTCTAATGAATATTATAATATCCTTATATGACATTGCGTCAGAGCTTATTCTTTAGATCATATGTTTATGAAAAGTAGTCATAAACTTGGAGGGTTGCGCTATTTATTAGAATATTAAATAAACTTGAATGGTAAAAATATAAGCATAGTCTTTGTCAATTTAAATGCTTTAGGTATATTATTCGGAAAGTTAGTTAAAAAAGAGAGAATTTGCTGTGTATACTGTTGAAAGACTTTCAAAAATGTAAATTACAAAGCAATCCTAAAAGATCGGGTCGTAGGCGAGTCTTAGTCGGGGGTTTTCTGATAGCAAATATTGCGTTATTGGTATACAATGTAAAAAAAAAAACATTTTAAAGAAATTCTTTAAATAAAACCCAACGTGTATTGGCAGTACAAACATCTTAATGCTAGCAGACATATGTTTATCAACATTTGCAGAAAACTATTTCCACAAGAAAAATTATTCAGGTTTCTACTTCACAATTTTAAATATTTCTTTCTGATAAAATGTTTGACATATATCGTATAATCATTTACCAAAAAAAATATTTTGATAATTTAGATTTCAGAGAAGATTAATCCTTTCAAAAAACTAAGACGACATTTTGCATCTTCTGTCATGACATTTTAGAAAAAAATATAAAAAACCTAAATTTAGTATGAAAACTATTTTTATCGATTTTTCTGAAGGTATTATCGTATTCTGTGGCTTTGTTATTATCATTTACTTATATCGAAAGTGCCAAACATTGTACCCTAACTTATTCATTTAATAAAAAACCAGCCGTGAATATTATACATATATTTACAAGGATAACAATGTCCATGAGTAGCGAAACACAAAAACCCAAATCATGGATGGTTATAGAGCAGATATCTGTGTTTATAAAAGGACCAGAGCTGGATCTTTAAATCGTTTAATGGTGCGCTAAATCGGGGCGATCCAGTTCACCCCGGTTTGGCGCGGCAATGACACTTGTTAAGTGCCACTGCCACGCCAGTACCGCGCCACTGGGCGCGCTGGTTCGCCCATTCCATTTTGATTTAAAGATTGAAATCTAATAATATCTAGGTGCGCCGAACTGGATTGCCCCGATTTAGCGCACCACTAAACAATTTAAAGATCCAGCTCAGGTAAGTTGTATACTGGGTTCTTTTTGGCAAAGGGTATCTTTAAGGGTAAAAAATCTACTATATAACACCATCCATGATTGTATGTGCTACGCTATTTATGGATGTTGTCATCCTTGTTTTAAAATCAATATGGAATCAAAGAAATAGACTGTCCTTTAAGTAAAAATATTAGTACTTCTTGTTAAAATTATAGGGACTTTTTAGAAGTTTTAGTAATCACACTGAAACTTGACGGATCTATGCTAAATGTTTATGGACGTAATTGCCATTGAATTTAAAGAATGGAAATTTTTAGGGATAATACAATAAACGATAAATTGATGTACATCCCCAACGATAATAAACAAAATAACCTCTTATGTATATTGGTTGAAAAGTTTAAACACTACTAAGTAGTTTGGAACCAACTGACAAATATTCAATGTGTTCATGAGAAAAGAAGAATTTAAAGTCCAATGTGCTTTCCCACTCTGGTACAATTAGGATTTATATTTTAGTAAAACCACCATCTGATAATCTTTATAAAATGCCTATGGAACAATTTACTTGCTTCTCTGGTTGCTTGAAAAGTACTATTATATTTAACTTTTATGTGTCTGAAAAAATAAAATAGTTGTCTAGAAGTAGAAAAATGATGGTGATTTAAAAAAAAATATTCATATACTAATCCTTATACTAAAGTAACAGGATGTTTGTCTGTCTGTGTGTCTGTACCGAAGGATCTCGCTAACCGCTGAACCGATCGGGTTCTCCTTAACAGGGTAGCTTCTCATAAGTTCCGGGAAGGTTTATAACTATTTTCTTAGGGGGTGGGACACCCCCAACCCCCCCAAAAATGAAAAATACCCCCCCCCCCAAAAAAAAAAAAATTTTTGTTCGTTTTTTAACTAAAATTACAAATGATGTGTGGGGGGGCACCCCCCCTAAAAAAAAAAAAAATTTCAACCCCCAAAAATATTTTTAAAATTTTTCTTTTAAATTCTAAAATAAGAAATTGGGTTATCAAATTCGACTCCCCCCTCCTCAAGTGCCCCTAGAGGCCTCTAGGGGGCGTAGCCGCTAGTATGTATATAAAATAGTAAGGTTTTGTTGTCTGTTTATTAGGATCTCGAGAACCACTGAACCAACTGAGTTTTCTTATTTCAGAGCCACATACATATTGGTCCTAGAATGGAATTTCATTTTTCAAATTCTATTATTAGGAAAAGGTTAAGTCTATTGTGCTAGCCTTCCCTTGAATTATAAAATCAAAGAGTAGCTTCGCTTTCGACACCATTTGTTTCCGTAAAATAGGTCTGCTTTATAAAAAGCTAAACTATTTATTGCTCCTAAAAATCTGTTAACCTATGACACTGTATAAATAGGGAAATAATAGATGTAAGGAAATGTATGTTATGTTTAAATTGAAAAAAGTAAGATTTTTTCTGGTTATAAAGATCCCAAAATAAGTAAAACATAAGATGTTTTTTAGAGGCTAGGTACGCAGTCTCTAGTAACAAATAGAGGTCTTCTGTATGTCTAGGGTTAAATCTAAGCATTATTTTATGTTTCGACTGTTCATAGGCCAATGCATTTCCAATAATTTTCGAACCATTATCCAATCTCATGTCTGAAATGCATAGCTCGTCGTGCGATTTAGAATAGTTTAATGTTGACTATATGGCATTAATAATAGCTGACATTATATCAACATATCGTAGTGTCTCCAAAAATCATCCATGTGACGTCATAAAAATGAGTGATTATTCATCTCTTTCTTAGGGTTTATCATTTCCACTTCTCCTCTCATCTCCCTCATTTTTATGACGTCTTATGGCTGATTTTTGAGACACTTGACATATTAATAGTTCGACAGGAATTGCAATATACGTGCAATATAGCAAAAACCTTTAAGTTAATATAACTTTCAATTTATCCCTGTTTTTAAAAAGGGGGAAGTTAATGTTTGAAAAATAAAAAAAGTATTTCCTGGACATTTTTTGACCAATTCGCGGCTGTAATAAAAAAGCACGTACATTTACGCTCATAATATTGGTGTTTACTCATTGAAGTAAAAAAAATTACTTAAATCTACATATAAAAATTCATAAATACATAGTGAGCTTCATGTTTACCTTGAAATAAACTAACTAAAAACATATCTTAATTTATAATAAACGTTTTTTATCTTAAAGGGAGGGGTTTATTTAATCTTTTTGGTGATTCCTTTTCGGAGGGTGTCTTTACCCTCCCCAAAAATATTTTAAACATTTTATAGAAGTTTTAGGTTAAAGAAGAACCATATAAGTTCAACTGTGATAGAGATTTTTTAGTAAAAACACATAGACAAACAGACATCTAATATTAAAGGAATGCTTTTAATTCCTTATACCGTTATAATTTAGCATATTATAAATGGTTTTCTGTATGATCAATTAATATTAAATCTTACAAAAAATTTTGCTGTTTTTGTAGAAATTCAATAGTCATAAACATTGGGTTCAAAATGTCGAGTCATTCAACAATATAATGCAGGGAGTAAGGGAGGGGACAATGGATCGAATATTCAATTTTTTAGTCTCAGACTTTGGGTACTGGCCTTAAGGGAATGTGCACGAATTCTGCAGTTTCTGACTGACTTTGGGTACTCCCTTACTCCCTGAATAGAGTGTCTACAATTTACAGGAACAATGATGATGATAAACAAATTTATCCCTTTAGTAAATTAAAGTTTGTACAAAACTAGTTTGACACCAACCAATCAAAATTGATTTTAAGTATGAACAGTTTATAAACTAATGAATAATTTATCTTTATGATTTTAAAACTATACATTTTATATATTCTTGAGTAATTTGGAACCGTAAAAGGTCTATATTATGCAGGGAGCGAAGGAGGGGACACTGGAATGTAAATAATAAAAGTATCCAAAGAATTTAAAGAGAATATGTATGCCCTAAAACTTTTGTTCTTTATTGGTATATTTTAATCAAAAAAAGGGGTAATTTTGTTATACCTTTGTATCCCTGATAATAGGACATAAGTGAAAAAATACAGCCTTTAATTTTCTGATGATTTTGCTTTTTAAGTTTATCTTGAGCGTGAGAAGGTATGTATTTTTTAGGAAGGAAAAGCATAAAGGGGAAAAACTTTGAAACCCCTCATTTTACCCCCCTCAAAATTTATAAAACCATTGACAACTTGAAAAAAAAGGTTTTACGTCTCAGGGACAGTATTAATCCACATCTCTTTCTCCCCCTGGTATAATTTACACACATGGATTGTAGGAAGATTAATTCATTAATCATTATCTTAGTCAGTACCTTTTGAGTTGACTACAACCTAATAAAGCTTTGGATTGTTTTAAGCTATTTTCTACCAACCATTAACTTATAAAATTGATTCAAAACATTTAAATTCTCTAAAAAATATATCCACTTACCTATTAAACCTAACAAAAAACATACAAAAAAATTAAATAATTTCCAACGAAAATATTCCTGAGTTGGTTGGTTGGGCCGCCATGCACGAGATTCAGAGCTTGGTTCAATACTGATTGGCCTGATATATAGTCAGCGTTATACGGATATGTAATATTTTTTCTCGTATTCATTCGAATCCGGTGGATAGGAACCGGTTCTCATCCATACGAAAAAACTATGTCTAGCATCGTATTATATCCGGCTTTCTACGAATATAAAAATGTACAATCATAAGATTAAAACCAGTTTTTTTAGCTGGTGCCTTCGGCACCTCGGGGCCAAAAAAACTGGTTTTAATTTTATAATTGTACATTCTATATCCGCGGAAAGCTGTTTATAATACGATGCGAGAAATAACTATTCTAATTATTCTTGTATAAAAGTAACAGGATGTCTGTTTGTCTTAATGTAGCTTAAACTAACGCTAGCCGTTATGTTTCTTCTGTACTTGAAGTCTAGAAAAGATGTATAATTGTGTTTTTGAAAAAAAATCCCCCCCCCCCAAAAAAAAGTCCCTGAAAATTTTAGATCCCTTCCCTTTTCCCCAAGTGCCCCTAGGGTAGATATACCACACTTTTCTGGGATCTTGCTGCGTCAAGTATCAACTGTTGGGAATATCAAAGGATGACTCCATGCAAAATTTGAGCCGGATCCGGCCAAAACCGGCCGTGAATTTTATAAAAAACCGGTTTTTTCCGGTTTTTAGGGGGTATCTGTAAATCGATTCAGCTGGAGCAAAACCGGTTGGAGGTACAAAAAATTTTACTTCACATGAAATTTAGCCAATGCAATTGCCTACAAAAATGTACTTCATCATCAACTTGATTGGACAACTCTTTCCCCTCCTAAATGTCCATTAAAACCTCGGAAACGGCAAAAATCGCCAAAAATCACGCCTTTGGCGGCGAATAATGGCTAAACGGTCAGTCGGAGGCGAATGAAACATAAATAAAGAAATGTCCGCCTCAAAAAGTTGTTCAATATCATAGAGATGCTTGAAGTCTCTAAAACGACTCCTTCCCCTCCTTTAAGGGGAAAAACTGAAGAAACGTGATTTTCAAAAGTATGCCCACTTCGTGGGTGTGGGGGGCACTGAACCCGTCACCCCTGGGTCACCAAATATAAAGTCTAGGCGGCTCACATTGCTGAAATTTCACCAAGTGAAAGTCTTGTGTCATTATCTCTTATGAGAAAAAAGTTATTAATGAATTAAAATTTCAAATTGTGATTTTTTGATGGATTTCTTTGATGAAATGACAGGCCGGTCAATTTTTAGGCCATTTTTTGCGGTTTTTGGGCTGTCACGCCCAAACGGTTTGAGATAATCTCACGGGACCTTTTGCCCAACCTAAGTCTGGTTATTTGTGAGGTCTAGGAAAAAAAATCAGACTTACGCAAAAGATTATAATTATAATCTTTACACAGAAAAATGGCACGAGGTGAGGGTTTGAGGGGGCAAAATGAGCCGACCAGCGATTTTTGACGGCGCGCTGCGACGTCGTGCTTCATCCAATCCGGGATTTTTTTTTCTTAGACCTCACAAATAACCAGACTTAGGTCGGGCAAAAGGTCCCGTGAGATTATCTCAAACCGTTTGGGCGTGACGGCCCAAAAACCGCAAAAAATGGCCTAAAAATTGACCGGCCTGTCATTTCATCAAAGAAATCCATCAAAAAATCACAATTTGAAATTTTAATTCATTAATAACTTTTTTCTCATAAGAGATAATGACACAAGACTTTCACTTGGTGAAAATTCAGCAATGTGAGCCGCCTAGCCTTTATATTTGGTGACCCAGGGGTGACGGGTTCAGTGCCCCCCACACCCACGAAGTGGGCATACTTTTGAAAATGACGTTTTTTCAGTTTTTCCCCTTAAAGGAGGGGAAGGAGTCGTTTTAGAGACTTCAAACATCACTTTGATGTTGAACAACTTTTTGAGGCGGACATTTCTTTATTTATGTTTCATTCGCCTCCGACTGACCGTTTAGCCGTTATTCGCCGCCGAAGGCGTGATTTTTGGCGATTTTTGCCGTTTCCGAGGTTTTAATGGACATTTAGGAGGGGAAAGAGTTGTCCAATCAAGTTGATGATGAAGTACATTTTTGTAGGCAATTGCATTGGCTAAATTTCATGTGAAGTAAAATTTTTTGTACCTCCAACCGGTTTTGCTCCAGCTGAATCGATTTACTGATACCCCCTAAAAACCGGAAAAAACCGGTTTTTTATAAAATTCACGGTCGGTTTTGGCCGGATCCGGCTCAAATTTTGCATGGAGTCATCCTTTGATATTCCCAACAGTTGATACTTGACGCAGCAAGATCCCAGAAAAGTGTGGTATATCTACCCTAGGGGCCTCCAGGGGCGCAAAAGAGCTTAAAACATGTAAAATATAATTTAATCATATATTAAACTATATTCTTAGCTTATCATTGTTGCGCTAATTATGAACAAAAGTATCATTGTTAAACTTATCCGTATAACGCTGACCTAAACCGACGACATTATCCTTGACATCCTGCACAGTGTCGCCCAGGGTTTCTAGTAGACTTTCTGATTCACGAGCTTCTGCTTCCAACTAAAAATAAAAAAGAATTTTTCAAAATATGTGCTGATGTTTTATCAACATAAGATGAGGATGTCCCATAGAGTATTGGTTAGCGCACTACGCTGTGGTTGGGAAAATCCGAGTTCAAGTCCCCTCATAGATATTGCACTCAGATGACAAATGCTGTTGCAATTTCTCAGAATATGATCACGCAACCTTCCCTGTGATGCCCTTAGGTTGTAAGGAGGGAGATTTGTAGGAAGTTATGATCCCACCTATCAAGCAACTGTATCCGTGTTTTCTCTTGTCCATGCTCCTCATTCATATGAGAGTGCCATTAATTAGGGTAGCATAATATGGAACACCTGCCAAAACTCTAGGCCAGGGGGATGTAATAATTGAGTAGCTTCCACGAGAATTGCGGGTCAGCTTGAAATGTAACATAGAATACACCCAGTTGTACGCGAAGCTTACCAATCTAGGATTGGCCAAAGGATTCTCACCTCCAATCTCCTCGTGCATCTGAATCCTAACTTCAGAGAATCAAGGCTACATATAAACATACATCAACATAAGATTGTAGTCAAAGTGTATTCTTTTTAGTCGATTATAATTATAGGGATCTTTAGGGATAAGACAATAATGGATGAAAAATGTATAAAATGTAAACCCATATTTAACAAAATAACCCCTAAAAATGACTAAAATTATTATTGGATTAGTTAGTACACAACTTATTAGTTAAGTTAAGGAAGTAAGAAGGTCGACCAGCCTCTTCATTTTAATTTTGGTTTTAAAAAGAAAAAGTAAAGCAATATCGTTTCAACAATTATAATTCGGTATAAACAGACAGACTGTTCATTGAAAACCAACAGACAGACAGACAAAAATAAATTGACGAGTAGCTTCGCCATCAAAAAAAAGGCCACCAGCCTAAATATGACCTTGATTAACAAATATGTAATAATACATCAAAATATGTCAGGGACTATGGGGTATAAGACAATGGGAACTAAATTATTCTGTAACTCCCCCACCTCCTAATACATGCAAACTACTTACTAACTCAGAAAATGGGGGGGAATATTTTTTCCCATTGTCTTATCCCGTAATCCCTGTGAATAAGCACATATGCATATTATTATTATTATTTAGAAATTTTAATTATAAATTTGGATTTTGACACGGTGTAGGTAATTTTTTATGCGTGAAAAATAGACAAATGAATATAATATAATGATAAATGGCAAAAAAGTAACAGCGGTTTAATACTTTTGTTTAAAGTAGTAAGGATTTATGTAAGATCTCGCTTAACGATAAATTAATTGAGTTCTCAATTTTTAAGAAGCTTTACTTAGGTCCCGAGTTGGTTTACTTTGACAGTTTTTATAGTAAAAAAGACTTTCTGTATATCCATATAATCCAAAATATCTCACTAGCCGCTGGACCAATTTGGTCATCCTATTATATAAAGTAGTAAGCGTTTTTTGTCTGTCCCGAAGGATCTTGCTAAGCGCTGAACCTATATTGTTCTCCTTTACAATGAAGCTTCTTATAGGTCCTGGGGAGGTTTTAAACTATTTTTGGGGAGTGTGTCTTCATCCCCCTTACCGCCCTCCCCCCCCCCCAAAAAAAAAATATTTTATTTACTCTTTTAAAACCAAAATTTAAAATGAGATGAGGTCGAGCGTTAAGTGCCCCTAGATGCTACTAGGGGTGTAGCCGCTAGTTCTGTACAAGGAAGCACCCCAAGACCTTAAACATTAGTACGAAATACTAGTTTCTTTTTCCCTAGTGAAGGCGGGGAGGTAAAAAAAAGCCTAAAACTACATTAAAAGACATCTATAAAGCTTCCCTAAAAAGTAAAACAAAATATGACGCGTATTTTTAGATATCTTGGGTTAGGTTAATGTTTAGCTCTGTAGATATAATGCCCCGCGGGGTTAAAGCCTCGAACAGGGGCTCAAAAATCTTTTAAAAGTTTAGATAGCCAAGAAAAAGGTTTGAGCGAAAGAACTTAATCAGAATTATTAACATTATTTGTCGAATATCAAATCTTTATAATACTTTACTATTATTACGTTATTTCTTACATTGTTACGCTATCTATGAATATAATTGTTTTAACTGCATTTAATTATATTTCTATACAATCAAGCCCCTTTCACATATTTCTTGTTATTTTAAGTAAAGTACAAATTTTTTGTAAAAACTTTTACAATAAAATAAAAATAAAAACTTGTTATGTTTGGTAATTTTCCGAATATTTTGTTTACTTCTTAAAGTATTTTTTAGCAGCGAAGCTACGTTATAATTCGAAATTTAAGTTAGTATATATTTCTGAAAACTTTTTGAGAATCGTTTAGCTGATTTAATGAGTACCTAGATTATATCTTTAATTACCTCTAGTTTTTAAAAATATTGTTACCCTTTTAGAATTAATACTTCCTTGTTATAGATATACTGTTATTAAATCTACGTAAACAATTAAAAAACAAACAAAAGTATAGGGTTATATAACAAACAAGGATAAAAAGATTAATAATAGCGATGCACATGAATTAAATTTTACAAAAAAAAAAAGTAGATAAAATTCATTACACTTTGGTTATAATGCGTCCAGAGACGATACCAACCTAGAGCTAGACCTTTATAGTATTTTCTAACATCCCAACTAATGCAGACAACCTACTCTTTGATTGTAATCCCTGTGCAAAAAAATAACAGTTAATGCCTTATGTAAAGACTAGCGTCTACGCCCCTAGAGGCCTCTAGGGGCTTTTGAGGAGGGGAGAGTCGAATTTGATAACCCAATTTCTTATTTTAGATTTTAATCGAAAAAGTAAAAAAAAATTGGGGGGGGGGGGAATTTTTCATTTTTTGGGGGGGTTGGGAGTGTCCCACCCCCCAAGAAAATATTTATAAACCTTCCCGGGACCTATGAGAAGCTACCCTGTTAATGAGAACCCGATCGGTTCAGCGGTTAGCGAGATCCTTCGGTACAGACACACAGATACACAGACACACAAACAAACAGACAAACATCCTGTTACTTTAGTATAAGAATTTAATCAAGTTTATCAAAGATTCAAACCCATCAAATTCAAAACGACAAAATTGTCTATATCTAATCCATTAGAAAACCCTGTTCAAAACTGAGATAAACCTTATCCTACAGACGTACAATGTACATACTCAAACAAAATAGAAGCTTCGCTTCAACTAAATAAAGGATGTAAATTAAAAGGTTATGTTAATAAGTTTAATTTATGCTATTAGTTGCTGGCACTCATAACTACCATAATATATTTTAATTAATTGATAATCATATTAATTCTATCATTACAGATTATATCTGTTTTATAAAGAGCAACACAAAGTTGTTGAGCTTTTTAAAAAGCAAGGGTTAGTTGCAGAAGGCTTACTACGAAAGTAAATTATTATGCATAATCGTTATAGGAATGCCTATATTAACAATCAAGTTCATAGAATAATTTTTACCTTTAGAAGTTGGTTATAGCAAAAACAAAATTAATTGGATATGATTGTAGAAATGCTACGCTTATACCTCATTGTCAGAGGAATCGTAACAACAACGACCCCCCCACCCTCTCCCTCAAGGCTAGAGGCGCAGCCACTAGTGTTTAATGAACAACAGTAACAATTATGATTAGCACAATCACGTGGTTAACTTAATCATTAATATCTTTATTTACCCAGGGATAAATTCATAAGCAAAATAATTTAATAATAATGTTTATCTGTCTGTAGCTAAAGATCTCGCAAATCGCTGGACCTATTTGGTTCTCCTTTACAGTGAAGATTCTTATCCGTAGTTTGTGGAGGGTTTATAACTATTTTGGGAGAGTAACTTAATATTAAACTTTATCCTATTATATAAAGTAGTAAGGTTTTTTGACTGTTAAGATCATTACCAAAAAAACCGATTGAGTTCTCCATTTTTCGAAATCTTTGCATAGGTTTTAGGATGACTTTTGGCTATTTCATTTTCAAATTCAGGTCTTTGGATAATTTTAAGCTATTTTTGTGACTCTCCTTCTCATTTCGAATACATTTATTATACCTAAAATGTTTCTACTTAAAGATGTAATTATAAACATTTCCCTTAATCCCCGCATTTAATATAATTTAAATATATTACACATATAATGATATGTCTCTGGTTTTAGCTAGTTCAATATGTACCAACAAGTGATTTGATTTTTAATCAATTTATGTTTACTAATGGCATTGTCTCTAGCGTTTAGGTGCTCGGCATTCAAAGGACGCCATTCAAAACCATTTAAAGACATTAATTAGAAATTTAAAGGAGCCAAACAAATATTTACTTCTTTTAAACTTGGTAGATCTAAAAGTACACAAAAAAAACTTACTACTTTAGATAATGCTAACGATATCTCCCCTAGCTTCTAGGGGCCCTGTACTCGGAAGAAAATGACCTAAAACGTCCGAAGACCTATTTTGTAAAATAAAATTGAAATTATTATTGGACCTAAAAACTTCCAAAGCCTTTGTTTGTTAACTGAATGGCTATGTAAAATTTTGATAATTGAAGAATTTAATCGGCTTTGTACATAAAAGTGACCTACAATCTTTCAAAGATGAATTGAATCAAAATGATTTATATTTTTAAATGAAACAGCTTGAAATCGTTCCTTGGCCAATATGAAACTTTCCTTAAATTGATAATTTAATCCACTTAGTTATTTGCGAGATCTTAAAGGACATACCACAGATGCTTTTATTATTAAATTATTGATGTTGTCGTCCTTTTTTAAATTTAATTTTAAGGATAAATTGTATCAAATCAAAAGTTATTTCTTTAAGAAAACCAAGGATAAATAAATTAAGAAATCAATGAAATATGTCAAACAGATTTCTTAATACAATGTCAATACTAAAATTAAATGTTTTTTATGAAACAGAATTACACAATACTGTATTAAATAATTTTTATAATAAGTTGGAGATTTAAAATGGGATAAAGGTATAATTAGATAAGTTCTGATTATATTTTTTAACTAAAGAACTGATTGAGTTATCAATTTTAGGACCCTTTACTTTAGGTCCCGGGAAGGTTTTAGGTTATTTGAGTCAAGTGATAGTCTAAGATATTTATCTACCAATCCATCCTTTGCAGGTATTTACAAGGCTGCTATATTAGATAGACTTCCTATTTTTCTTGAGAAGATTTCACTCATCAATGAGCATCTAATTTAATTTGTATGTTAGCCCGTCTGTTTTGAGATTATTGTAATGTTATTGATATAACTTTAATTGACTTAACATATTTTTAAGTATAGTTTTGTTTACTTTATTCCATGTCATAATTGACTAATAAATGTTAAGATATAATAATGTATATTATTTAAACAAATAAATTTGAAGTAATATGATGATGTGAACTTGAGAAATATTGTTCACATTTCAAATATCAACAATTCAAGTAGCTTTCAGGGATTGGGATAATAATTCAAAATCATAACTATGACTTTTTTTTATTGAATGATGCACAAAAGCCTTTTCGCACATTTTACTTAATTTTGTCATTCTATTATATTTATTACTGTTGATTACGCCCCTAAAGGCCTCTAGGGACACTTTAGGGATAGAGGAAAGTTGACGATCCATTTTTTTTTTTTTGGGGGGGGGATAAAAATAGTTATAAACCTTCCCTAGATCAATAAGAAGCTTCTAGGTAAAAGAAAACAATATCTGTTCAGCAGTAAGTGAGATCCTTCGCCAAAGACAAAAAAGCTTACTACTTTATATAATAGGATTCTATTTGTCTGAAGCTAATGATTTCAATAACTACTGAACTGATTAAGAAACCCCTTTTTAAAGAAGCATCACTTAGGTTAGGTAAGAGGATGGTTTTAGGCTATTTTCTTCTTCCCCCCCCCCCCTTTTAATACAGAGCTCTTAGATGCTAGGGACACTGTCAATAGTAGTGATCATATTTAATAGAAAAACTTGTATCAAACTTTACTTTTCTTAAATTAAAATATTTTAATCTTAAATAAAATTTCGTTAATAAATTTGTTACATCGTACAAGCACTTATTATCTTCTAGTTATTTAGCCTAATAATTATGTTAATATTATGTAATTGCTATACAATCTACAACTTATATTACATGCATAGTGTTCTATAAAGCTTAACGTCTCTGTTTTTCTATACTAGTATTTTTAAGGGAGTTTTTTTAAGGGAGAAACGTTATCTCATTCTTTATAAAACAATTTGATGCATGTATACTTTTTTCTTATTGTTGTTTTTCCTTATTCAATCATATATCTTGTTATCTTTTAATACTCTTTTGTACTTAGTACTCAATCCCTGATTTAAAATGATACATTAAAAGCCGAGACTATTTACACTATTTTAAATCTTAGAATACCTTTCCCTCTATCCCTTATTTAAAATGATTCATTAAAATCCGAGACTATTAACCCCATTGGGGTATTTCATATCTTAGAATACCTTTTCCTTTATACCTGATTTAAAATGATTTATTAAAAGCCGAGACTATTTACCCCATTGGGGTATTTTTAATCTTAGAATACCTTTCCCTCTATCCATGATTTAAAATGATTTATTAAAATCCGAGACTATTTACCCCATTGGGGTATTTTAAATCTTAGAATACCTTTCCCTCTATCCCTAATTTAAAATGATTCATTAAAATCCGAGACTATTTTCCCTTTGGGGGTATTTTTAACCCTAAAATACCCTTCCCTCTATCCCTGATTTTAAAATGATTCATTAAAATCTGAGACTATTTACACCTTGGGTTTTTTTTTAATCTGGAATACCTTTCCCTCTATCCCTAATTTAAATTGATTCATTAAAATCCGAGACTATTTCCATTTTGGGGTAATTTTAACCCTAAAATACCCTTCCCTCTAACCCTGATTTAAAATGATTCATTAAAATCTGAGACTATTTACCCCATTGGGGTATTTTTAACCCTAAAATACCCTTTACTCTAACCCTGATTTTAAAATGATTCATTGAAATCCGAGACTATTTACCCCTTGGGGGTATTTTTAACCCTAAAATATCCTTCCCTCTAACTCTGATTTAAAATGATTCATTAAAATCCGAGACTATTTACCCCATTGGGGTATTTTATATCTTAGAATACCTTTCCCTCTATACCTGATTTAAAAAGATTCATTAAAATCCGAGACTGTTTACCCTATGGGGGTATTTTTAACCCTATATACCCTTCCCTCTATCCCTAATTTAAAATGATTCATCAAAATCCGAGACTATTTACCCTTTGGGGGTATTTTAAATCTTAGAATACCTTTTCCTCTATCCCTCATTTAAAATGATTCATTAAAATCCGAGACTATTTACCCCATTGGGGTATTTTTAATCTTAGAATACCCTTCCCTCTATCCCTGATTTAAAATAATTCATTAAAATCCGAGACTATTTACTCCATTGGATTAGTTTTAACCCTAAAATACCCTTCCCTCTAACCCTGATTTAAAATGATTCATTAAAATCCGAGACTATTTACCCCATTAGGGTATTTTAAATCTTAAAATATCATTCCCTCTAACCCTGATTTAAAATGATTAAAAGCCGAAACTATTTACCCTTTGGGGTTGTTTTTAACCCTAAAATACCCTTCCCTCTAACCCTTATTTAAAATAATTCATTAAAATCCGAGACTATTTACCCCATTGGGGTATTTTAAATCTTAGAATACCTTTCCCTCTATCTCTGATTTAAAATGATTCATTAAAATCCTAGAATATTTACCCCATTTGGGTATTTTATATCTTAGAATACCTTTCCCTCTAACCCTGATTTAAAATGATTCATTAAAATCCTAGAATATTTACCCCATTTGGGTATTTTAAATCTTAGAATATTTATCCCTCTTTCCCTGATTTAATATGATTAATTAAAATCTGAGACTAATTACCCCTTGGGTTATTTTTTAACCTGGAATACCCTTCCCTCTATCCTTGATTTTAAAATGATACATTAAAATCTTGTTACCCTTTGGAATATTTTAAATCTTAGAATATCTTTCCCTCTATCCTTGATTTTAAAATGATTCATTAAAATCTGAGACTGTTTACTCCTTGGGGCATTAATGCATTTATCTGGTATAAACTACAATAACAATTATGACATTTTCCGCAAATTTACAGAGATCCTAAAGGGATAGGACAATAGACGATAAATTGATGTATTGTATACCTTCAATTATGATAAACTAAATTACCCTATCTAATGAACAAAAATATTATTGAAAAAGTTTGGACACAAGTAGTTTTTACCAACCAATCAAGTTCTCAAAGTTTTTAAGCCAAAGAAGTAGATAACAAGTTTTTAAAACTTTGGGGAAAAGTATAATTTACAGTCCAATATCCTTTCCCTCCCTGGTGTTTGATAAATTAATCCTTAAGTTAATATTTCAATATTTGTTTAGTTTTTCAATAAATAATACAGGATTATAGGGATGGGATAATGGGCGGTAAATCAATTTTATCCAGTCATGGAGGGCAGGAACATTGGTCTGTAGACTAAACTGGTACTTACTTACAAATCATATTATTTTATTCATTTTGGCTTAAACATCGTGTACTTTCATAAATCTTGATTTTATTTGGAGGAAAAACAGTACTTTCAAACCTTTCCAGACATAATTTAATTTAAAAAGCAGTAATTGGTTTATTATAATTGGGGATGTATAGAAATTAATCTCCCATAGTCTTATCCCTGCAGATTCCATGGGTTTAATCATGATAATCTATAATACAAAGCAGAATGATGTCTGTCTCTCCGTCCGTCTGTCCCTTAAGATCTCGGTAACCACTGAACTGATCGAATTCTACTCTTCGAATATACCTACTGGTCCTGTGGTGGTTTTAGGCTATTTTCTTTGGACGTGTGACACCCCCAACCCCCCCCAAAAAAAACCACCCCCCAATTTTTTTAAAGTTACATCTTGGAGCAATGCCCCTAGAGGCTAGGGTCGAAGCCACTAGTAACACAATATACTAAAAAGCAACACTTATTTGGTTAAATGTATAACTAGGTATCTTAACCCTTATGTAGATTTAAATCATTGGTGGAAACGTTTAGACACTTTTTGTTTGGAACCAACCAATTCAGATTCAAATAAAACTAACCCAAAGTTTTAAGCCAACAAATACGATAACTAGGTTATAAACTTTGGGTACAGATGTAATTCATAGTCCAATGTCCCCTCCCTCCAAAACCTGCCAAACATTTATTTTCCAGTATGACTTCGAAACCGACTAATACCTGCTGGATTAGAACCGGCCATAGTGAAAAATCATGAATAGCATCGTGTTACAGACAATTTTCCACGAATAATAAAATAAAAATAATATAAATAATACCAGTTTGTTAGTCTTAGGCCACTTAACAAAACTGGTTTTAATTTTTAAACGTTTCATTTAATATCCGCGGAAAGCTGCCTGTTATACGATGCGATAAATAACTATTCAAAATCTATTGCCAATGTAAAAGGATGAATGGAAATATAGAAAGATGAAACGTTTAGATTTAAACTCTGATTGCTTGGGATTACGTGTTCGGAAAAGTAGAATAATAAAAACTGGATACATCATTGCAGGCGATAGATCTATCCAAGTATTATAAAAGTTCTGGAACACAAGATTTCCACACAAAAAACGAAGAATAAGGATGAAAACATCACTAGTTAGCAAAGCATAAAAAATAATGAAATGGACAAACGGACAAAGTGAGTTATATAGTAGATAGTAGTAGGTAATTAATATAAAATCATAAAACAAAAATTATATATAAATTTAACATTGCCGACAAACTGAAGGACGACCCTAGATGGTAGGAAGTTTTTTTTTTAAAAAACAGCAGTTTATCTTCAATAGCAGCCAAGAAAATCACATTTCTCCATGGCCTTTTAAACAAACGATATGATAGACTATAAACAAAGTACCTTATAGAGTAGCTTTACAACTAAAAAGCTATGTCAAAAGAATTTCTCCATAGAATTAGATCCAATGGCATGGTATATCTTTGTGGTAAATTGAGCGAGAGTAAAAGACAAATGGATACTATTTCTTTTTCAATACAGACATATACCAAGCTTGGAAATAATCAATAATAGAATAGATTAGAAAAGAGTAGTAGGTTGCGCTAAAAATCCGTAAAGGTTGTGAGTTTTAATTTAAAAACAGTAGCAGAACGCTAAAAGTTTAAGTTAACTTTTAAAAAAAATTCTATAGTTCTTTTCAATAAGAAATACACATATTTATTGAATATTACCGTTCTACTTCTACACCTTTACGGATTTTTAGCGCAACATACTCCTCCCTTTATCAATAATAAAAAAAAGGTGATTTTGTTTAGAAAAGTTTGCAACTTTAAATAATTCTAGTATTCAAAGAAGCTTCGCTTATGTCAATTTAGGATATTTTATTTATATTTTAAGGTCTTGCTCTGGTTTTAGGCTATTATCCTACCCCCTTTTTATCCCTTAAAAATATGCAAGGGGCGAACCCTTTCAAATTTTTGGCATTCCAACGATATTTAAATTTAAAAGTGTTTGTTGGTTATTTGGCTCTTTAAAAAGTGACCGTGGCGTACTAAAAATAACCTAAACCTGAATCTATTTCAAAATAAGTACAAGGGGGTTCTTTGCTTTACTAGGCACTTTGAAAGAAACTGCCCTCTAGCATGTACAAAAATGGGACTAAAACCGTACCTTTTGTACCTGGGCTGGGTAGCTGTTGAACCAGTCCCCAGACCTGGATTCTGGATTCAGGGGGAATGCCGTCACCTGCTCTGCGGATACTTGCGCGTCACTGCATCAGTTTTCATTATTTCATTTATCAAAATATTGTATACTACATTGGAGTGGATGGGTTAAAATGGATCAAACTGCTGCAATATAAGGCGCTTGAAATTTGTTTGTAGTAAAATTATAAAAATGTAACA
This sequence comes from Acartia tonsa, assembly GCF_053477335.1. Lineage (NCBI taxonomy): Eukaryota > Metazoa > Arthropoda > Copepoda > Calanoida > Acartiidae > Acartia > Acartia tonsa. The sequence continues at coordinate 61,704,085 of NC_137260.1, read as the reverse complement.
TGTAAATAGTTTAAATGGAAAGGTTGTCCAATGAAAGGTTTTACTTTTCCCTACTAGTTGTTTTTCCCCTAGCCTCTAAAAAGAGGCATGAAAGTTCAGAAAAATATCCTAATACCTATCCTAATAAATCCTTATAAATATTCCCTAAAAAGTTTAACTTATTCGGACCTGAACTTTACGAGATCTTAATCATTAAACAAAAAGCCTTACTATTTTATAATACATGGTATAGGATAAAATTGTCATTTTTCTAAAATTGTAAGGCTTTATAAAGCTAAAATAAAATAATTTCCTTTTATAAACAGAATTCCAATTTGAAGAGGCAGTTTTATCCTTCTGTTGAACTAAATCTGCCGCTGTGCAGGAACTCAAACTGGCAACCGCCAGGAACACTACCCATAACGCCATCTTATGGCAGCTGTCCCACATATTTTTGTTTTGTCCTTTATTGATTTAATACTTCCTTTATAATGATTATCACTTATTATTGTTGTTTGTTGACATTAGAATTAATTTTATCTTGTGTCTAAAAACCGCTGGAGCTTATCCAAGCAAAATTAATTTTTTTTGCCCGCAAAAAAAATCACATTCGCGCACGCACACTCATACACACGTATGGTCAGAGATTGTGTGTTTTCTGTGCGGTGTCCCGTGCCTAACTGAGTAATTATTTTGTCTGAATGGGAGTGTAAGGGGACACTGAGAGTTTATGCTTTAATGCTTCCACAGATTCTAAAGCCCTTAGGATTCAATAAATCACAACAACTTAACATGCTAACGTAGGTTTAAATCTAATTGTTACACTTTTAACTAAAACACTACGGAAATCACTTATGTTTTACGTGTTGTTCGTTGGTTTAAAAGCAAAGGATATAGACATACATACGGCGCTCCTTGGATACAACTAAAATTATATTTTAGCAAAATAAATTGGTCTTTTATACAAAGTAGTTAGTTTTTTTACAAAGGTTCAAGAATGGTTTTAATCTATTTTCTGCCTCCTTTAAATAGAAAGCCCCAATATGCTAGGGTTGCAGTCTAACAATTTAAATATCATCAAATTTAATATTTTAATATATGTTAATTTAGATGTTTTTAACGCATACCATTGCCGAATAAAATGCGTCAACGCGCCTCGCGGAGATTTAAAAATACGCAAATAGGAGTGGACATTCAGAGGGGGGGGGGAGTGTTAGGGTCAAGCAGAATGATTAATTAGATATCAACTTAGTGGTGAGGGGGGGGGGGAAACAAACGGGGGCGACATTAAAAGGTGTCACATGTAGGAGTATGGTTTTGGACAGCAATTTCAATGTAAAGGGGGTAAGGATTGTTTGATTTTGGATAGCTGCTTTATAACTATACTAGCAGCTACTCCCCTAGAGGCCTCTAGGGGCACTTGAAGAGGAGAGAGTTGAATTTAATAACCCAATTTCTTATTTTAGATTTTAAAAGAAAATTTTTTTTGGGGGGGGGGTGCCCGGTGCCCCCCCTTCATTTTTAAATTTTAGATAAAAAAAATTTTTAAAAAAAATTATTGGGGGAGGGGATTTTTTCATTTTTTTTTTGAGTTGGGGGTGTCCCACCCCCCAAGAAAATAGTTATAAACCTTCCCGGGACCTATGAGAAGCTACCCTGTAAAGGAGAACCCGATCGGTTTAGCAGTTAGCGAGATCCTTCGGTACAGACAAACATACAGATATACAGACACACATACAAACATCCTATTACTTTAGTATAAGGATACCGCAACAGTGTAATTTAAAGACAAATAAGTTTTTTAAGCCTTTTATTTCTAAAAATCATAGAAAAAAAAACTATTGGGAGAGATAGAAAAAGATATAAAAATAAAAATAATTTTAACAAACAACAAAACAAAACAAACAGAAAAGGTCTTTAATTTAATTAGTCAAATTAGATTTATGTTTTGATTTATTTGTATGGCAGAAAAATTGCTTAGATTGTGGACTTTTTGGAAAAGGAGATTTAGTTCATAGGTACTTTAAGATTTGAAAGAAAATAATAAAATGAATAAAAATTATTGTGTTGATTAAATTATCAGATCTATTTTTGATTATAAAAATGGCTTGAAACTATCCTAAAACTTAAATCTATCAATAAATGGACCTGTTTGAAGCTTCCTTGAAATGAATAACTAAATCAGCTCAGACATGTCTATGCTTTAAAAACTAGCCTTAAACCATCCAAAGCCTTAATAATTAGCATATTTGGTGGTGTTCTGTACTCTATAGTTATAGAAATCTATTGTTGTTTAATTATTATTTACTAATTTAAATACTCAAATATGTTTAACTAAGTGACTATATGTATATTTGTTAGCCTGTGGTGTTATTAACTCTATAGTTATAGAAATCTATTATCTATGTAATTATTCTCTAATTTAGATGTACAAACATCTATGACTAGGCTACTACATGTATAATTGTTAGCTGGTAGTGTTATTCACTCTATAGTTATAGTAATCTATTATCTATGTAATTATTCTCTAATTTAGATGCACAAACATCTATGACTAAGCAACAATATTTATAGTGTCGCTGCTCTATAATTTACTTTTGTCTCTTAATAAATAATACATTTATTGTTAAATCCCATATTTATATAACCCCCTCTTCTCCCCATTCCTTTGCTATACTACATCAGAAGTGTCAGCTAAAATGAGAACACCTTTTTGAAAAGAGACTTTCGAATGTAATAGCTGTTGGCTGTTTCTGTTCTTTCAGTAAAAGAGAAATTAATTTTGATCATGGAAAGAAAACGAAGTAGGGGGTTTCATCGTATTTTCACAGTAGCATTTAGTTGATTTAGGTTAGGTAAAAGTTAATGATGCCCCGCAGTGTTAGGAACTTGGACCCATTTTAATTGGCTACTATTAAAATAGGTACACCGACAAACCTCCTAATGTGACAAACGTCCTAATGCGACAAACGTCCTAAACCTCATAATGCGACATCTCTTAAGTAACACCTCCTAAAAAAATTTCAAGTAAAATCATATTTATTAAGTGTGAGGTAAGGGTCGATTTTTTAATGCAAGGTTGTATTGGGTTTAAAACCAAGCCGTTGGGTAGCCAGCACAGACTTTAGACGATCTGTCAGACAGACATTTAAATTTCACCCTGGACAAAGTTATTCAAGAAAGAAATTTCGGTTTGATTATTGGATAATATTGGATTGGAATTTTACATTGTTTCAATGTTAATACATAATTTTGATAAGTTTTTTTTTGAATTTTGGAAGATTTAAAAATTTAAATTTTTTAGAAGGTTTTACTTAAGAGATTTTTACTTGTCGCATTGGGACGTTTGTCGCATTATGAGGTTTAGTACATTTGTCGCATTAGGACGTTCATCGTATTAGGACGTTTGTAGGACGGTGTACCTTAAAATACGACGAAACCCGTTTTATTTTCATGATCCATTAATTTTATCAGATTATACCATTGTCTATGAACATAAGTGTCCTTATCAACTCACAAATTGAATTTTATTGAAAAAATTGAAAAAATATGAACAAGCATCTTTGAAACAAATTGGAAAAATGGAACCAGCAAAGATTTTTTTTCTATGAACGCTACATTGTAAAGGAGAACCATATTGGTTCAATGGTAAACAGGATTCTGTTACCTTTAAAAAAGAATAAATTATAGACACCTAAATTTGTTGACAAGGTTTATAAAAAATTTGCTTATTTTTTGTGCGTTAATTTTTTATATTATTCAATTATATTTAAAAAAAAAACGAGTCCTTATCCTTAGTAAAATTGACATTAGCTTGACAAAAATCAAACATTTCAACAACAATATTAAAGTCATACCATTAAAATGTTATTAATTAGAAATTTTTTCCGGCTTTTTTTATCAAGCCTTTTTTATTTGCTCACAAAATAATTTGATAAATTCGTGTAAATCAAACGAATTCATTACAAATTTGTTTTAAATAGCAAAAAAGGAATAGGAATAGCAATTGGGGGAAAATTTATGAATAAAAATTTAAGGCACTTTAACCTTTTGAAAAATTCCTAATTTGCTACGCTTATTACATACAAATTTACCTAATGTTTTGGTCATTTTTAAAAACTTTCTTTTGAAAAATATTAAATAAATTTTCTCGGGTCAAACACATTAACATTCATTTGTTAAAGCTTAAAAGTTTCTAAACTTACTCACAGATATAGGACTATGCAGGGACAAGGGAAAGTGCTTCTGAGCTGGATCTTTAAAACATTTTAGTGGTGAGCCAGATCAGGGTGAGCCAACTTTCCACCAATGAGAGCACAGCATTTTATGAAATGCCTCGCTGTGATTGGCTGAAATTCGGCGCACCCCGATCTGGCTCACCACAAAAATGATTCAAAGATCCAGCTCTGGAAAACAATTTTAAGTGAAAGTTTTCCCTCATCCCACCACCCCCCTCTCCCTATTCTTATCCACTTCCCTTTAGTTTCAGAACAAAAATATTTTACGCCAACAATACGTCACACAAATAGCCAAATTTTCAATCATTTCAAATGGAGTTAGTTTGCTGAATCACGGCTAGATTTGAATTTTTACCGAAAACTGCTCAATTTATAAATTAGGTTTACCTTGTAAAAATTTCAATTTTCAAATAGTGTTTATGAGTACAGATAAAATGAAAAGGGAAGAGTTGGAATGATCACCAACAGACAGACAGAAGAACCCTTACATATATAGAGTATCTTTACTTCTTAAAAAACAAACACCATAATATCGTTTAAAATGAAAAAACATATATATATATATTTTTAAAGATAAAGTACATTTAGTTGAAAAACAAAAAGATATCTAAATTGCATGGTTAGTATTCTCTATCTCTATATAAAAGTAACAGGATGTCTACTGTCTATTTGCACTGAATGATCTTGCTTACCGCAGAACCAGTAGGATTTTACTTTACAGTTAACTTCTAATAGTTCCTGGTAAGGTTTTAAATTATTCTGTGGAAGGGTACCACCAATCTTCTAAGAGAAAATGCACTTAGAAAAAAGTGACCTTATAAAGAATTAACTTTTTCTTTATAAATAAAAAATTGAAAATTGGGGATGGTTGATTTACCCCACTCTCATTCAACCCCAGAGGCCTTTAGGTGCGTAACCGCTAGTAATGTACAGTTGAAAAATAAAAAGATATCTAAATTACATGGTTTGTTTTTCTCTAACAAACTTTTATCTGCATCTTAAAAAGGTAGCGTTGTATTTTTTTGTAAAATTTAATATACTAGCGGCTTCGCCCCTATCCTCTCTCAACCCCCAAGAAAATAGTCTAAAACCACCACAGGACCAGTAGGTATATTCCCTGAAGAATAAAATCCAATAGGTTCAGTGATTTCCGAGATCTTATGATACAGACGGACGGACGGACATCATTCTACTTTGTATCTATTGATCGTATTATAAATGGAATTACCAATCTAATTATATTCCTTTATTTCTATTTATTCCAATAGAACTTTCTAACACTAAGGATGATGTATAATTATACATCTTTTATGCTTTCTAAATGTACTAATTACTAAGTTTTACGGTATCAATAAGCAAACACATTTTCTTAGATCAGATATATTTGAAGTTTATGATTTACAATGACAAGGATTTAAATATACATAAAAGCCAGCTTAAAGCGAAGCACTGAAACAGTAGGACAAACGGACAATAACATTTGTATAGTTTCAGAACTGAATAATCAGAATATAAATGTATAAGAGTCGAACCAAACTTGTAATTAAATTTGTTGAAAAACTGCTTGATACAGGATAATGTTAATGGACATACTTATATTTTTAGGACTTGATTATAGAGTTGCTTCGCTTATAACATTATACTTTGTTGTCCCAGGAATTAATATATCAAAAAGCAGATCAATCAGATGATTAGATCACATGAAAATTTGTTGTTAAAAAAGTAAAAAAATCTACATGTTTAAAATGGATGTACGGACATTCTAGTAATGATTATAGAGTTGCTACGCTTTCTAAATCGTGCTTAACTACTAAAAGAATCACCATGCAAAGTTTGAAATCGATAGGACAATTCTAACATGCCTAAATTAACGAAAAAAGCTATCCGTTACGGACGGACGGACGTACGGACAGACCGACCCTAATTATAGAAAAGCTTCGCTTTTAAAAAATTAGGTTTTTGCAATACCAAGGGGGCTTAATATTGTAGACCAATTTTCTTGTGAGATTATGTTATTACTGTTGTCTACTCCCTGCTAAACTTAGAGTCATTACAGTGACATAAAAACAAAGATTGCATGAAATTAGTTTTTAATGCTCACGTCCAATCACACCTTGAATATTGCTGTAATATTCTAGGTATGGCACCTGAAAAATATTTAAAACCAATAAAAATTGTTCAAAAAAAAGCCATACGCATTATTAGTGGAGCTTCATACAATGAACACACTCCACCCTTGTTTAAAGAAAATAAAATTCTTCCTCTAGCTGAACTTATCAATTATAATATATTCAAATTTATGCTTGATTTTAAATTAGAAAGACTCCCAATTTCTTTCTCTGGCACATGGATTCAAAACAATCAACGTGGAACTTATGCTCTGCGCAATGCAGATGATTTCTACATCCCCAATGTTCGATGCATTTCATTTTTTAAACACCCTTTGTTTAATTTTCCTCGTATTTATAACGAGTTACCTAATGATTTTAAAAATCTTGAAACTAATAGAATTCTAAACTTGAAAAAAGTAAAGGATTACCTGTTAAATTCGATATAAATTTTTGTACTTTTGTTAAAGATAGAGAACACGATACTAAATTTTTTACCAACAAATATTAATATTAACATCATACGTGACTACTATAGTTTAATACTTCTATACCTGAACCAACCCACCTTGTCCTGCTTGGGCCACCACCGAGCCACCACTCCTGACAACAACATCACCATTTTACTATTAATATTAATTACTCTATTCCGGAACCAGCTTTACAGGCAAGCTTTCCTTGTAACAGTGGATAGCTTACATGCCTTCTTGGAATCTGGATCACATGGATCATACCTTTTATGAACCCGACCATAATCATCATGATTTACAATATACAACAATAGTAATAATTAATAAAATATTTTATTTGTAAACATATTGTCAATTTGATCTCATGTAATAAATATTTTAGTATTTAGTATTAGTACATACAAGTTTATCCCCTAAATGCGGCATACATACCCGCGTCGTCGGGTTCGAGTCTTTTCCATGCAGCGTCATATTAGAGACGTTAAAAATAGTATATACTGCTGCTATTTCAGGCACTTTTCACTAATAATGAGAGTAGGAGGAATGCATTGGCCCAAAAACAGGCACAACTCAAAGAATCAAAACTTTGCAGTTAGGACTTCCTGACAAAGGTTGTGCAATCAAAGGGTTTGTTGTCTGTTGAATGTAATTTGACCTAATATCCTTAGAGTATCGCTTTCTAAGTGATACAAGCGGATGATGCTTTGACCTCTCTAGATGATCACTTAAAATTGTATCCCGTCCTAACGAGGTTATTAACTAGATAACCTCAAAAAACTGCAGCTTTTTATTGCTCCGCACTTTACAATATAGAAATGCTTAATTTATATTTCACTTTATTATGGAATATATCAGGGAGTAAGGGAGGGGACAATGGGCAATTAATTCAATATAAGAGTTATCAAAGAAAGGGCATGAAATCCAGTTTAATCCAATAAATTTGTATAAAGGGATTGTTAATTGAATAATAGATTTCCATAGTGTCATGTAAAGTGAAATCACAACTTGTTTTTGATGAAATATATTGAGGTTTTTTGGTGTGATTTTTATATTAAAAGATTATTAGACCCGGCCAGCTGCTAGCAAGAATATGACTGCCCCTTTTTATTCTGTTTATTTACCTTGCCCCCACCTCCCTTCTCCCCGTCTGCTACATTCCCAACTAACACAACGAGTGTTTATATCCCTTCCCCCCACTTCCCTTATCCCCGTCTGCAATATTCAAAACATACATAACGAGTAGCGGCATTCTATGCGCAAGTCCCCAAACTCAGTCAGAAACTGCTAAATTCTTGCACATTCCCTTTAAGCCAGTCCCCAAAGTCTGAGACTCCTAAAAATTGAATATTCGATCCATTGTCCCCTCCCTTACTCCCTGGGAATATATAGATTAATAGTGTTCATAACTGACTTCATAGTTCTTCTTTCATAATCGAGGCTTTGACAATTGATAGGTATTACACCGTATATATGAGGCTGTATTCAGCCCTCAAGAAAAATCAACTTTATAGTTGAAAAGCTTCGTTTTAATTATATAAATTATTAGATGATTTCAACATCCATAAAAGCAAAGCTGTACTAAAAATATCCTATTTTTAAGAATTAATGAAAATTTAATTTTAGTTTAAAATGCCTGTTTTTATTTTATAAGTTTTGTTAATTTTTTAAATAAAAAAAATATTTAAACTTGATTTCCCAGTTAAAATTAAACAGGTTTTTAAAATAATTAATCTAAAAGTATAGAAAAGTCAAACAAAGAAATAACAAAACATCACCTAGCGGCAAAATTTTGCACTACATATAATACAACTTTCATAAAAATATATATAATGCTATTGATGTAATTAGTCTTAAAAGTACCCTTAATTAAAAACTTAATCACAGTGATTTCCTTTACTCAGAAACTAGCGGCTGTGCCACTAGAATCTATGGGGTCTGTATTCAAAGAGATAATAGGGTAAAAAAAAGCAGCCTAAAACCCTCCCAAAGGCTTTAATTTAAATGAAAGACCTAAGGAAGTTGTTTTTAGGGTATTTTTTTTTAAATTGTGAAATATTTTTTTGGGATACAAAACTCCAAAATCCAATGAGCAAAATAAGATATGACATATTAATTTCTGTCAATGGTAAGTGGGTAAAATTATGCAATACATCTATAATACAAAGTAGAACGATGTCTGTCTGTTTGTTTGTCTGACTGTTTGTTTGTCTATCTGTTCTGTTTGTTTGTAGCGAAGGATCTCGCTAACCGCTGAACCGATCGGGTTCTCCTTTACAGGGTAGCTTCTCACAGGTCCCGGGAAGGTTTATAACTATTTTCTTGGGGGGTTGGACACCCCTAACCCCCCCCCCCCCCCAATTTTATTTTCTTTTTAAAACTAAAATTAAAATAGTGGGGTCGACTACCCCCCCCCCCTCAAAAAAAAATCCCTCCCAAAAAAATCTTTTTTTAAATATATGTTTGATCAAACCTCTTGGGGCAAAGCCCCTAGAGGCTAAGGGTGAAGCCGCTGGTAATAGGATAAAAAAATAACTACATTCTTTTGTACAGAAATATGTACACTTTCTAACCAATGAGTAGGATTGTTCCTTCACTGTGTTCTACATGGTCCAATCAACCAAGGGATTGAGGATTTTTTTTGAAAGGGGGGGGGGATTGACCCTCTCCCCTCGACCCTGATTTTTATTTAGTTAAAAATTAATTTTTTTGGTGGTTGATTTTTTTCTGGGCGATTACACTTGGAAGGGAGGTGTTACCCTCCCCCAAAATAGTTATAAAATTAAGGAGAACCCAATCGGTTCAGCGGTTAGCGAGATCCTTCGGTACAAACAAACAAACAGACAGACAGAAAGACATTGTTCTACTTTGTATTATAGTTATTTAGAGTTTAAAACAATGGCGTGCACCGCGATTCAGCAAAAGGGTGTGAAACCATTAGAGGGTGAAAAGGGGAATACAGACCATCCTAATTTTAATTTTAGTGCTGTGTTAATACCCCCTACTTAACGCCACTAGTTTTAAAGATGTTAAATCTTAGTCTGTCTGACTTTAGAGACACCATAGACGTCCAAGGGGGGGGGGGTGTAAAGGGGTGATTACCCCTCCCCCAAAAAATTAAAAAATGCCTCTATGAAATAAAGATTACCCCCCCAAAAAAAAAAATTTGATTCTCAAAATTTTACCCCCCCCCCCCCCAAATAAAAAAGCTTGGACGCCCCTGAGAGACACTATCTTTCTATTTTAGTTATTGACACACTATGAAAGTATTTTCCTGCCAAAAATAGTTTATTGACATTAAGTCAATAAATTTGAATAATATACTATCTGGAAAACCTATTTTTTCTGGATTTTCAAATTTATTTAGGAATGAAAAATGTATGTTTTAACCTCTTTAGAAAAGAAAAAAATCTTAGTAAGGGGGTTCGGTTTTTTTCTGGTTTTAATTTTAACCTAAGGCTAGGTTAGGTCAGATTATATTCTGTAAATGACATACCAGGAGGGTTACAACTGTACAACACCCTGCAGCGGTTAGGCACAATGCAAAATCCCCCTCCTCATTTTTTCAATTAAAAAAATAGATGGATTCCTTAGTTTTTTTAGGGAAATTACCCAAAGTTTTCAAACATAGTAGATTATCCTATCCTGTTGTATAGATATCTACGATACCAAAAACATGTTCAATATGGAATCGGAATTTCTATATGAACAAATTTCTGTGTGCAAAGTTATTTACATTATTAATTTGTAAGATATTTTTCATTATTCTTGATATTTTTTTTATAAAGTTGAGTTTGTACTAGGGTCTGAATTGTGTATTCTTTTTCTTTAAAGCAGAGATCTTCAGGAATAAGACAATTGATGTACATTCCAAATTCTGATAAACAAAATTACCCTTTCTGAAAAGAGTTGACTGTCTTATACATATTTAACAAAAGTTCTAACAGTTTTTAAGCCAGCAAATGAGAGCACATGTTCTTAATACTTTCAGTTCCAGCATGATTTTATAGTCAAATGTCCCCATCAACCCGGATACACAGAAACAGCTATGGACAGCGTTGCGGAGCCGTTTGATTTTAATGCGGCTCCGGCTCCGACCTAAAATTAAGAAAAACTCGACATATTTTTTTTCCCGACATATTTTTGATAAAATCAACAAGTTCAGAGGAATCATCACAAGAAATTCGATTTGCAAAAAAAACCATTGTTAACTACCTCATGGGAAGATGGACAAAGCAAGTTTGAAAGCAGATGATCTTTTTTTAGAGAAATATTCACCAAAAACTTAAAAGGATCATAAGACTAAAAGACAATCCTATTACATAAAGTAGCAAGCGTTTTATGTCTGTCCCGAAGGATCTCACTAAGTGCTAAACCGATATTGTTCTTCTTTACAGTGAAGCTTCTTATATGTCCTGGGAAGTGTTTGAACTATTTTTGAGGAGGGTGTCTACACCGACCCTCCTCCAAAAAAATATTTTTTTCTCTTTTGGAACTCAAATTTAAAATGGGATGAGGTCGACTTTTCCTCTCATTTCTTAAGTGCCCTTACACGCTTCTAGGGGTAGCCGCTAGTGAGAAACAAAAAGTACTTTTAAAATATTACATTTTAGCGATAAGCATTTTTTATAAAACTACACAAACAAATTGTGAGAAAAAAAGACATAAATATTGTTTTCTTGATATATCATACATATTGGCAGCAACATGATAGTTTTTTAATTTGAGGGGGAAAAGGATTAAATCAGCAAATGTATAGTTAATTGATTGTCCATGTACCTTGTTATTTAAAATTTATCATTGAATTTAGAATCTCTCAAAAAAATCTTGTTTTAAAACAAAAATATAAATTTGATTTCTTCATTTTTCAAGAATGTAATTTGAGTTACAGTTTAAAGTTAGTTTTTAAAAGCGAAGCTTTTCTATGATGAAGTTTCGTTTTTAACAAGGACAATATAAATAAAAATTCTTGAAAGATGTATGGTTATGAGTTCCAACAATATAGAGATCATATAAATCATTCTTATTCTGATAGTTAAGCCCAATATATATCAGTATTAGATCAGATTATATGCCAATGTATTCATTTTAGAGAAGTATGGTTATACACATTGTAAAATTATACTTTATACGACGTTTTTGAAGAAAAAAAGTAAAAGCTTATTTTAGGTTAGGTTGAGTTAGAAGAGGTTACGAAGAAAGCTCCCAAGGGATATAGTACTCCGGATGTATATTATATATGCCCGCAAGGCTAGATGCCACAGCAAGGGTTTTTAAAATAGGTTATTGTTTTCAAAATTGAAATATTGGGGGGAGGAGGGATATGAACGAAGGGTTGCGAGGGTAAAAATAGGTTTCAGTTAAAGCTTCAATAAAAGTGAATCTAAATTTTAAATTTGGTGAATATTTTCTTGAAGAAAAAATTGTAAAGTCAAATTTTTTATATTTATTTCAAAGGGGTTCTGGTAATTTCCACGTACAGAAATTTTTAGCTTTACTTATACAGTAGTTGCGCCAGAAATAAACGATTTATAACATTTTATAATGCAAATAGTTTTATGAATTAAAAAAATGCATAGAATGAACTTTTGATCAGGGATTTAAAGAGATAAAAAAAGGAGCGATTAATTGGTGTAAATCCCTTAGGATGATAAACATAATTAACCATTATTTGAATAAAAATTATTTGTTGAAAAGGTTGGACAGTACTATTTTAGAAATAACCAATCAAAGTTCACTGAAGTATAGTCTCCTCCTTCCCTGATATAGGACTAGGTACACCGACAAACGTCCTACTGCGACAAACGTCCTAATGCGACAAACCTCCTAAATGGAGATGCGATCCTCAATTTTCAAATTCTTTGAACGTACATATGAGACTTTTACAGAAATGCTTCGCATCCACAACTATCTATCTATGCTTGATATAAAGTCAACACTTTATAGATCATATTATGAACCTTTGATTGACACGTGCCCTGCAATTAACTAGTAGCACTCAGGGGCAAGACACAATTACTTTAGCTAGGCCCAAGGCATTATTTGTATCAATTTATGCATTCATAGGCCTATCTTTACCTATATGACACCATATATGGGTAACGCTAGCCTATTCATGGTAATCTGTATGTGATTTGCTAATAGTATATGTTTATTAAAGATATTATGTTTATAGTTAATGTAATCATATAAACAACCAGTTCAAATATGTATGCCTACAACCATGCCTGATTTACGTCACATATTAACACACAGATATTTAATTGCACAGACAAACACTAAAATCCTGGTCCAGAGCTAATGTTATAGCATGTACCTCTTGAATTTATTCAGTTATTTATTAACTCTCCTACCATCAACTTCTCTTTCTGGCTTTAAAAGGTAATGACTTAGTTGTTTGGCATGCATTGTAGTTTAAATTTAGGCCCCTTAGTACTTAGCATGAATTGAGCTCAGGCCTTATGTTAGAACTCTAACACTTAGCACAATTCACTGCTTGGGACTTAGGGCACATTTCTGTCCTACTCTACTTATAATTTTAACACTTATCCTGTAAATATTTTCATACTTAACTTATGCACTTGTGATATAAATACACTTTATAAAAACATTTTCCTTCCTTAATACTTAATATACTTATATAATTCTGATCGAATATCAAAACCAACCATTTATTCTTAGGTTAAAGCAACATAATACTTCGCGTGGGTCTTTTGTTGAGCTTCCACCAGCTCAACCAAATTCGTATTATACTTGTGGGAATAGAGGGTTAAGCATTCTAAACAAACGAACCGACGATGAGAATGTCTATGTGTATTGCATTAAAATTAGGTTTTAGTAGTACTCATAGAAGAGCGGTCTCCATACCTAAATATGGACAAACGCCCCATTCGCACACACAATGGTGCAACTTACCGGTTGTATCTTGGAAAAATTTTACTTCATAAATTTTTTTCTTTTTTTTCTTACCGTACCCGAACCGCCTAAGGCAGGTATTTTTACCAAAATCGAATAATTGTAGTTATGGCAAAATCGGATTTACCAAAACCTGTGAAACTATTTGAGAGCAAGGTTAGGACTATGAGGCGTTTGAAGAGATAGGGACTGAAAGGCACGACACAAATGCAATTGAGAGCCTCGTGTACGAGCAGTTGCACTAGCTGACACTCTAGAGGCCCTAGAGAATGCTAGCATATTTGTGGCCATTGGTCGCCGCCCTATAAGGACACTCGCACTGGTTGACACTCTAGAGGCCCTAGAGAATACCAGCACACCGGCACCTCCATGTCCGCCTCTCTTTAGTAAAACACTTGGGTTGGAACAATCTATGATTGAGCTATGTGCAAAATTTTGATTTTTGGACTTAGTCAGAATTTTGAAATTTAGGAGTTGTGCTAGGTGGCGGAGCATATATATAAATCTTCGGACTTAGTATGATTTTTACTTATTCGGAAATTCTCTAAGTGTTGAAATACTTGAATCTTTGATACTTAAACCAGAACTTATTAAGAATCAAGCATGGAGTAACTTTTCATTTATAAGCTATCAAAATACTATTTGTAAAGGACCATTTTGAACTGTCTTATTAAATGAAAACTTAGGAGCAAATCCTATAGAACACGGGAAACGCTGTTAGTTGGGATACATATTGTCTTTGGAGCCATGTTTCTGAAACAATATGCCGAAAGCAGTTAGTACTCTTGAGTCGTAGTAAAGGGCCAAAAGATTATTACAAACTTGTAGCATTTATACTCAAGTTAAATTGTACTAATACTTTGGTGCCGTTAGAACCGATTTTCTGAGATTTGCACTTACTTATACATGCCTAGGACTTATATTCTTAATGCAATTCTGATTTATATGCGGATGTATCAAAATAACTATCGCCTCTAAAATTTTGAGTTAAACAAAATATTTCAAAGTCTCAAAGATATTCTCAACATCGATCGGTTGGAATGATATAAGTGTAGACAAATTGCTGTATGCAATCAGAGAAATAACTCCAGAGACTTCCTGAGACTCTGAGCAAAATATTCCACTTTTGGACTTAGCACCGTTTCTATTTCTTTTGTTACAGAGAGAATCTCGAATTTCTGGACTTATAGTAATTTTTATGAAATTGTGAACTTGGTTGGAAATTTACCAAAATTCGGACTTGTAATAATTGCAATTTTTCCAACTAGATTAACAAATTTCGTTTTCCACACCTTTTTGTTTTAGAGTACTTTTGTCTTAGCCAAAATATTCCAATTATGGACTTAGAGAGATTCTATTTCTTTTGGTGAAGGATAATTCTAACGCTCTAATACTTTATAATTTTAAAATCCTTAACTTAGCGAGATTTGCATTTAGTCAAAATACTCCAACATTGGACTTAGAGTGATTCTATTTCTTTTGACTTATAAGCAATCTCTAAAAGTAGCTTTATGAATGAACTGTTAGGAAATTTCATCTCGGACAAAATATTCCACATCTGGACTTAGAGTGATTCTATTTCTTTTGTCCTAAGATAAATTCACTAATTTTTGTACTTAGTATAATTTCATTGAAAGGAAATTTTTTTTTGGACTCAGTCAAAATTCACTAACTTTGTACTTAGGATAATTTCAATAAAATTTTTTTTTTGACTTAGTCAAAATTTATTAATTTTGCACTTAAGATATTTTCAGAATTTTTTTTTCCCTAAGCCGAAATTTATTGATTTTGTACTTAGAATAATTTCATTAGAAACTTTTTGGACTTAGTCAAAATTTTCCAACCTTGGACTTAGAGTGATTCTATTTTATTTTGACTTAGAAAGTTTTAATTCAATCTTAACTTAGAAAACTTTTGTTTGTATGCTCCTTACAAATACATACATAAATACAATAAACAGTTCACTCAACAATAAGTAGGACATGAAAACTAAATTTTTACTTACTTTGTTAATGCTAACATTTCTATTTCATGTACCACCAGGATTCAGCAGTGAAAGTGAAGACAAGTTAATTACTAGTGATAGTGACCATTAGTGATATAAAAGTATAGTCAACAATATAGGCCCTATATGTACTGAATAGCACACTTTAAGAGACAAAGTTCTATAAACCAAACGCAGCAGGAGGTTGCAGCAGCCTACCTTGGGAGAGTAGGACGTCTCTAAAAGAAGTAGCAGAAGTACTACGGAAAAGTACCCTACTGTCTTTAAATATCCGGAATCATAAAATTTTTTTTATATCGAGAAACGTATGTTTACTTAGGCTTACTAGCACATAGACTATAACCAAGTAACATAAAAGTGTGTCTACATATAGCCCAGAGTTTTTATAACCTAACAGATTACTTTTAGATAAGTTAGAAAAAAAGTGCACTAAAATCAGTTAGATTAGTTTTCAAAAAAGTATAAGTATTGTTTAATTCAAAGTTGATAGGCTCCTTTGAAGTTTGATTGACAACCTCCACATTATAGGTTGGCCACCTAGTGTAGGATCTCACACTTCCTCAGAGTAAACTTGCACTTGAATACTGTATTACTACTAATTATAATTAGATTACATCCGGTCAGATAATTTTGAAAACAATCTTTACATATATAAATATAGGTATATCTAAATTGTATATCTTACTACAGTTATAAGAATTGAAGTCATAAGTGAAGCCCCAATTTTGCGCAAATTACGTTATAGGATTGGAAGGAAACCCCTAATACAACTATAAGTAAGAGGTGGCGAGATCTTTGACATTCAGGCAAAATTGTTGCAATATTATTAGAATATAGACGATCCTTTGGGAGTGAACCTTAGTAAGTTATATTCATAATAGCCTTACAGGAATAAGTAGATCGTAGGCTATAAACACATATCCTTAGAGTGAAGTAAGAGTTCAACAAGGATTATAAATTGCTGTTTCTTTTCTCGACAACCATAATTTGCTAGGAAAGTCGACTCCTGAGCAAACTAAAAGTTAATTTGCGATAGTATATAAGCATACCCAAATTAACTCCGCTGCAAACATTACTTAACTTAATAACCAATTTGAATAGCTAACTAGCTCAAATTGACTCCATAAATAAACCTATATAAAAGTTAAGTAGGAGTGTTTCTACAGTTGAGCTTAATTAAGGATAAGGGTGCATTAGCGCACATTTTTAGAATATCAATCAAAAGCTCACACACACGTATATACGACGTAGAAACAACTATAGGTGAAGCATATATCACACCCATCTATAGCTAAACACATTTTAAAGCAAAGAATTGTTAACTTAAACAGATTCTTGATTGTTTTTAAACTATACCCATTATTTGTACTCCTCTCGAACTTCCGCTATTTTTATCATAAAAATAGTACAACATTCCACTGGCATCTAAAAGAACTTACAATTAGTTCTAAGACTTTACAACTATTATCATGTCATCTGCCCGCAAGCAAGGCCAGCATGATGATGAAGCTGGTAAGGAAACCACTCCTTGTCGGGGACGCTCGACAACACCTGGTATAAACACCCCTTCAGCTAATACAGACATTAGAGACTCCGATGCTTATGAGGAAATACAAATATCCAATTTAGAAGAATCAGAACAAATTGGCAAGAGGAATATGAGCCCTGAATTGAATGCGATATCTCTGGCCTCACTATCAACTCAAGCTAACTTATCAGACTCATGGAAAACTGATTCCCGCAGGCGGACAAAAGTAGCAGAACCAGCAGAAGAACTTCTACTCTCGCAGAAACTGAACACAATACAACTTGGTAGACCTAACACGAGTGGCTCACTTGAAGTTGGAAGGAATCTCTGCACAAACTGTACAACAAGTGTAGAACACAAGAGAATCCACACCACCAACACTTCGAAATCTAAAGAGAGAAGAGCTAACTACAGAGACAGACAAATTGCCAAAATAGAGGCCATCTCAAATTATCATAGAAGAAAATCCACCGTTAAAGAAATGGCTACAAAATCACCCAATCCCAAACCTCATCACAGGGATAACAGGGACAGGCACTTTCAAAGGAATACCAAGCGGGATTATCAGGCTTCTTATAGGTTATCACCTGGACGCTACTGTGTAGCATGTGGACAATATTCTCACAACATATCTGATGGATGTAGATTATTATGTGATGATACAGGGCGGTTATACCCAACTGTATTGACATCAGCTTTCTGTACAAACTGTTATAAGACATATGGTAAAGAGTTATACCATTCTCGACACTTATGTCCTGGAAGGCCAGCCATGATGGAATTATACCATAGTGGTAAGGTGAAACCTAGTGGTGTCTTCAGGCAAACATATGAAGACTGGGCTAAAGCCAATGCTGAGGAATCATCCAGAGATTGTAACCTCAGTGGAATCAAAGCTGCCACAGCGGAAATAATTCCCAATGAGCCTAAAGATCAAGTAAGAGATAACATTACACCAGCAAAGGAGGAAGAAAGAAAATTGTACCTTCATTGCTCTGGTTGTATGCCAGAAGAAATAGATTGTAAATATGACTATGATGTACGCATGACAGCTTTACTTGACTCAGCAACAGATAAAAACATCATATCAGCCAGGTACTATAGCAAGTTGTTTGGCATAGTAATGAACGATGATAAAAATCAGCTGGAAGAAAGTCATGATCTACCAGTTACATGTGCAGATCACAAGATCCCCGAACCCAGAGAAGTAACTCTCATGATTCGCCCCACATCATTTTCAAGCCGTCATTACCCAATTCTCTTTTCAATTGTAACTGAAGACCATGAGGATGTCGCACCTATGATAATTGGACTGAATGGTATTGGAAGCCTACAGCTAACATGGACGCCTGTCACAGACAAATACCGGTTAGCACCGTGTTTGTATTCTATTCTTCACCCTGAAGGACCGCTGAGCAGTATCTTCTGTTCTGAACTTGAGCTCCAGCTCTGTACAGGAGTAGTTAAAAAGATCAAAGCTAAAGAAACCCAAGTGATAGTAATGAATATCAACCACTTTTTTAACCTAGCACCTGGAACACAAGTGATCCTCAGCGACGATCATATTTCAAACGAAAATGCAGGAATTAAGATCTTACCTGGACAAACACAACTCATTATCAATGATGATGGACAACTCAGTGGCAGAGCTTTAATAATCAACAACTCCAATCACACTATCACCAACACAGTTATCACTGGTTACATAGAGTCCAGCGACCAATCTATTGTCAGAGAGGTAGTCGTTGATTTTGACTTCTCAGGATCATTCATATATGGACTACCTATGCTACCAGAAGTAGACGAATCTGATGACGAATTGGATCAACTTGCCATAGCACGAAACACACCAGCTATTAATTAGATCACTCTAATTACTAGTAACCAACCCAATAATACTCTTATACCAATCTGAAACACAAAATCAATAATTACATTGATTAACTTATTAAGCTGATAGATACACTTTAATTCATACAGCTATCGAACAGGGCACTCACATATCATGAGTGATCTTAATCTGATTACCATCTTAATGCTAAATAAAAATTCCAGTCTCATCTACTCCTGAATACAGTAAATTCATTGAACACATAGATGATATTGTAGAAATTAGGTTAAGGTGTATGGTCAAGATTGAAAATTTCACACACTACTATTTCAAAAAAAAAAGAAACTTGAATAGTAATATAGCTAATGTTTTATGGCATAATTCTAAAATCTTCATACATTCACATGTAGACAGAAAAGTCCTGAACAATCAACAGTGCCAAAATACCACTGGGACTTTGCCTAAAGACTATCATTACTTGTGAAGCAAATCTTACACTAAAACTCAACCTAAGACAGACAAGACAAAATTGTATAAAACAAAAATATATATATTAGGACATGACCTAGATAGTACACTCCACCCCAGGAGCCCAGTATATTTAGGGAGTATCATTAAATTGATTGAACTATCTAAAACCGAAGTCAGAATTACTGAACATACATTTTGAATATTCTGAAGAAAGTTGTGGAGAATACGCACATAAAAGATAGAAAATTTAGTTTGAGAAAATTTCAGTTACCTTGAAAAGTTGTAACTTTTCCTTGGTTCTAGGTTTACATGTCTATCGCAGTATAAATTGAAAACAAGCATAGCAGTTTTCAAAAGATATATGGACTTACAGATTTTACTGAAAGAAGACTTTTTATGTGCATATTCACAACAATAGGCATAAATGAACCAATAGCACATTCAATCTCACTTATACTTTCGGGTTGGATGAACTTTTGTCTCAATCCTAGCACAACGGTGAAACTTAGAGGACACTAAGAAAGTTTGGCAATTGGACCAATTTTGGTAGAATTAGCTAGCACATTGACATGTAAAATAACCCTGTCAAATAAAGCTAGTACCACCTCTAGCTTTTATGTAATAATCTTATTATAAACTGCATTATCAGAACTCACAGACCAATTTTATCACCTGATCTAATCTTTATATGAGCATACAATACTATATCACTCCTGGTGATAAGATACCAAGCTTATCGTTGCATTTGCAAGCTAGGGAAAACAGTATTGAATCGCTTGAATTTAATTCTTGATTATCTCGAAAACCCTATGAATTATAATTCTTAAGTAACCTTGCAGTTAACATTAAGTCTAAGAAACACATCTCGGATACTTAACCCATCAGCCTTTAATAATGCCTGAAACATGTACCCAAAACCATGCTGCGGCAAAAGTGCATCTAATTTGTATATAATTGTGATAAAGACAAAAACTATCGATTAGGATCTGTACGAACAAAACTATATCTTTAATGCTCTTATTTAAGAACACAGCAACAGTATACATTGTGATATGCCACAATTTCACCCATCAATGATTTTATTTAAAAATCTAGTAATTAAGCAAAAACCATTGCCTACCCTCAAAGAAAATTTCAATCAAAACAAGATTAAGTTTTCTTTCTTGGATATTGTACTCAGACTTCTTTAAAAACTTTAAACTTCAGAACTATAATATAACCCAAATACCAATGCATCTTGTCAACAAATGATTAACAGGTATATTACAGTTCTAACCAAATTAGATTTGAACTGCTATAACAACAACACAACTAATAATAATGCCATAAAATATTTAAGTTATAAACCATATGAACTAATTATAGCTCATACTATAAGACGGGAACACTTTTGCTCTTTTTTCCTTACGCGATATTATATGCTGTACGCAATTTTTGATAAAACAGGGATATCTAAAAGTTTAAATAATAAAACTCCCCTATATCTATTTTAAAAGATGCCAAAACCTGCTTTAATTGCTAATTAAAGATAAGATTACAACTAAAAAAAAAAACACATAAAAATAAAAGGTAAACTTACAGAAAATTCATGGAATTAATTAAATACTTTCCACGTAAGACCAATCCTAACATCACACATATCCTCTCACAATATTAATAAATTGCAAGTTTTCAAAATAAACATGGTTGAAAGGAGATCTGATATAAATACAGACAAGTTAAATACCCTTTCAAAATCAAAGAGTTTCAAACCAATTGGCTAATATTTTGACACTTTCATAGAGAATACAAAAGAGTAATTATAAAGTCTTACAATAAAGTCATGGACTAAAGATAATTAACTAAACGAGACGTTTCCGCTTATAATTTTGGCCAAAGCAAAATCTACGACCAGAAATATGTGCACAGTCATCTCTTTATGCACAAATAAGCAGCAGAATGACTACCATTATAACAAAATGCAAATTTAATTAATACAAAACCTATAATTCTGCACACGTACAGAATTCATATCTATAAAACATTAAACATAAATTATAATATCAGATTTCGAGAGATATAAATCAAGTCCAATAACAATCACTTGCATTTCCGTTTACCCTGTAAACTCGGGAACAATATAATAGTATGTTATTCTAATCTGATAACAGAGATATCATAATTTATGTAGAATTTTCCCACTCAAGGTTATATATCCAGTGGTAAAATTTACGTCTTCTCTCTTGACAGGGGGAGACCAACCATATACAATACACGTCGACTAAATAAGTCGATCCCTTCAAAAATATTTATACACAAAAATATATAAAAGGAAAATTGTATATGTATAAGTTTTGAATCTGTATAATCTAAACAGAGTCAAACGTGTAATACAAACTGTACAAATATACGCATGTCACTGCGTAACCCAATATATACAAAATTGAGTTAAAAGTTAAAATATCTAATACAAACTATGTAAATCACACAAGCATAAAAATATTATTAGACAACCTATATATATATGCCTTGAATTGAGATGAACTTGATTAGTTATTAAGCTTATAACCAATCTACATACAAAAAAAATATGTCAAAAACTTTAATTATAGTTAGAAACCGGAAACGCCCACTCAGGATCTAGCAGTAGCGAAAGTGGGATAATAAATAGATTTTGGAAAAATAAGTTAGTTTATCATAGAACTCCAAGCAGTGAAGACCTTAACTATTAGTGTAAGTGTATCAGTCAGAAAAGTAACTTTTGATTGTGGATATAAGCATCTATTAAATAAACTTAACTGTTTAACAATGTATTCTAAGATAATATTAATAATACTAAGTACGTACTACTATAGTACAACAGCAGACACAATGACAGACTTGATACCCACTCACTATCAAAGTGGAGAATATATAGGCTACACGGCTGTAGCAATTCAATCCATTCAAGTTGATATATCTGTAGGCAATACAGTGCCTGAAATAGCAATCTATGATGGCCTGAAGACTCAATTAGACATTAGCTACGATGGACGCACATTCACTTCAGCACAAACTAAACTTATAGGCAAGTTATATACCAAAAAGATTAAGGACTTGCTTATTGAAGTAATAAAACTTATTCGCAAAATCAAGGAAGCTATTGAAACAGTAACTCCTTTAATAAGTTCTAACCGCATTGAAGTGACTAATAACGTAAATAAACTTTCTTATAAGCTAGATCATGATAAGTTTGATTTTACACAGTTATTGCTTGCGGAGATAGTACCACAAATTGTAAGTGGTATAACTCTTCATGCCAAAGCAGCTAACTTTGTGCAAACAGCAGAATACTCTTATGTTGATAGCTTGAGCAACTTAGCCATCACGAACTTAGAAGAGCTTAAAGCAGACTTAAACTTCAGACTTACTCTAGTTCAAGATCTTGCAAAGACGGACATCACAGACTCTATTAAAACTTTTGTAAGGCAAGAGCTTAACTTGGACTATACTCATAATCTTGGATTGGAAATCCAAAGCCGTTTAAGTGGTGGCACAACATCATTCACCACTATCCTATCCATGGAATTAAGTTCTGAGCCAATAAAAATCTACAGATACGCACCGATTCCTTTTGATGAATGCTATATCGATTCCATTTATTACTTGGATAAAACCAAAAGAGTATACAGACAATCTTACTATAACGCTTATCTACCGGTTGAAGCTGACCAGTGCCTTAAGGGACTACTTAGCGTTAATGAAACATTGATAACCAAGCACTGCCCTTTGGCAAAACAGACTTATCCCTACGCTCATGTGCAAGATGGAATTGTCTTTACTAGCTTGAGTGAGAATACTAATCGCAGTTTAGAGAATGCATCAATAACTATTACATCCACTCCTTTTATTATAACAGGAGGATCATATAATCTCACATTGGGAGATACGATCACACAGTTCGCATTAGGATATGACCGACAGACCACGGCACGAACTTTACCATTTGCGTCAGAATCACTGTGCCCACCTAAACCTAAAGAACCATTGACCATTAGAACTATCTTCGCTCATATAGAAGAAATAGCTATATACGTGTCGATAACAATTATCATGGTCATAATATTAGACAGGATCACTACATTCCTAGTCAGACTCTTGAAAAGAATATTAAGAGTATTTCAGAGGAGTTTGCGTATACGCGGTAGAACGCTTATCCCTCAACGACCAGATGCACATCATCATAACCTAACGGTAATCTACGGCAGGAGAGGTCACCCCGCCGCGACTACCGCTAGTTATCGACCTAGAAACTCAAACAGAATAGTTAGATAAATATACAAGTCAACATGATTCCTATGACTTGATCTCTAATGTATCCAGATGGAAAGACTTACGGACATTCCCAATGATATAAAAGACTTTGCCAAACGGAAAATATAATACTCTCGTACTTACCTATACAATATTGTACTTATATTCTTGTACGTTCTTATAAAAATCTCCACGTTATTATTATATGATTTATCTAAAAGGGTAATGATAGAAACGGTAAGAAAATAAACCACATATATAGTAACTATGATACCAAAAGAACATAGTAGGTAATGTTATTACTCATTTAATCGTTATAAAATAAGCGAACTTTAAAACTAGGCTAAACGCTTCATAAAGGTAACAATTTAATTTAATTATTATCACTACTAACGTGACAAACGAACAAGTAACGCTTATAGAGTAGCTACGTAAATAGAATATTACACAACATATATTAAACCAGTAATTAACAAGTATATATGTAACTTAAAATCTCTATATTTATTTTAACAAAAGTAGATAATCTTTAGAAAAAGGTATAAAAATTTGACAAATATTTCTCTTTGGTGAAAATTATAAAGTTAAGACAATTTCGAAAACAGAATATAAACTTTCATTTAACAAAATCTTTGGAAAACAAAAATTGTGATAATAAGAAAGATTTCTGACAAGTTTTAACAAATTTAGTTAATATATTTCTTTTTTGGACTTAAGCTGTATACTGGCACATAAGAAAAATTCCGAGATCATTAAAAACAATTGAGCAATAAAATGCAAAAACTTATATATATATATAGGCACACAGCCTATCAACGACTCTACTTGAATCAGGAAAATTCTATTTGGTGGAAATAAAAATTTAGATTTAACTTTAATGACAGGCCTAAGAAAATTTTACCCCGAAACTTAAGTTTTACGGTTATTGTAGTAAGAATTAAAGGGATGTAAAGTTCTATAGTTTTGAAGAGGAATGATATATACTCTAAACCTTAATAAGTTAAATAATTTTTCCTTAATGAAGTTACCCGATCAATGAAACTACTTTAATTGCTCAAATATTAAAATTTACAAACAGTCTTTACATATCTCTCTTACAAGTACTTGAATAAGCATATTTAAATAGCTTTGTCTAACGTCAGTCCTTCAGTCTACTTAGATATTGGTTACAAAAAAAAATATATATGCTATTTACAGGTCCTCTATATATATCACAGCACAATTAAAATTCACGATTAATGCACAGGGATGGATATAAATGAAAGATCAGAGAAAAGGTACTGAGGCGCAAGTTCGATTAAATATCTATATACATAACCCTTAAAAGCTAACAAGAATGAATAAATTGTGATATAAGGCTGAAAATTAAAATTGTTAATATAATATTGAGAAAAGAAATTTAGTTCAACTATAACGAAAGTAATTGAGATTACACGAAGTTTTAAATTAGGGGAAAAGAAAATACAACCTTATACCATTATCTCCTTACATACTAAGTTCCTTACAAGCTAACATGTAATGATATAACAAAATAACAATGGTGTAAATTATTTGGTCTTGTACAGTATGAAAGTCATAACGTCTAATATTTTACTAAATAGTAATCACTATTTTGACTAGTTACATAGATTAAGAATTTTGTCACACGTGTCTGAGCAGTCTTTGTCTAATAAAAATTACAATGTCTATGACCAAGCTAACATTCGCCACTTCAACGCGTACGCTTAGGGCCGGCAGAACCCCGTCGCCGAGGAATACCTTCAGCATCGGACTCCTCCCTGCTGTTATCCGACGAACGCGCAACTGAAGTCAGGCTAGCCGTCTCTGAGGCAGTCTCTGGTGGAAGAGATGGGGTGGGAGTCTCGACTGTAAGACACAGCCGCTCTAAACCTCCAACAATTCTCTCCGGCACTGGGAACCGAATCTCACTACCCATAGAACCGAACTGGCTGGATGGTATATCGATCTCGAACACGTTCACCAGAGGAAGTGTATTTTCGGCTTCCTAAAATAGGGAAGTAAATATTAGTTAACACAGAAAATCTTAACAAATAATCAGGGAGAAATATAATAATGCTTACCCATATAGATAATCGAGCAGCCCTGATACTTTTAGAACATTTTTATTAACTCCGCCAAAGTCATAATGCTAACCATTGGAAAGGGAATAGCACCATGGTTAAAATAACTTATTGTATATACGCATAGCTAAAGTCACCAAATTCTTTACCTCAAGTCACGTAGTTTTGGCGACTAATAATATTAAACGAATGTAGCAAACTTACCGCTGAAAGGTCCGCTGCAGATGGGGAATCAATGCGACTAAGGCATAGAGATGAACTGTAACTGGATCCTTCTGCAGACTCTCCAGTACTGGGCGGGCTAAACCTTAGCATGTTTGTATAGTGTTCCTCCAGATTGATTGAGTTGGTCGCCTAAAATATAATAGATCTTATTAGTTTAATCGCAACGCCAACAAAGAATCTAGGAAAATCAGGAAATGAGAATGCCTAAAATCCTGTAAAGCTATATGATTAGGTAGCAATTCAACCCACTTTATACTAGAATTAAAATCTTAGATCGGTTCAAAAATGCTTATGCAACCATACATTTTAAGATTAATATTCTACCAATAAAAGAATTTTAGTTGCAAATACCTCTAGATACGTGTACAAAGGTACGGCCTCTTTCTGAAAATTAATAGAAAACTAAAGCATGGATACTTACATGTAGACGCTCTGTTTGATCAAAGATCAACGGACGGAAGCCAGGACTTCCCGACGAGGTGTCCAATCCCGCAGGCACATTACTTCCAGTAACTCGATCCTCAGTGGCAGACAGACGGTGTACGGCAAACAGCCCAACTCTGGATCTCACTTCGGCTGGAGTCGATGGACTAGCAAAGGGAGCCTAAAACAAAAGAAAACATTAAAGTCTTGATCTAACATTTAAACCCCCAATGAGAAACGTGCGGCACGAGCAAACTCTTAACCTTCCCAGAGGGAAATAATATTAGGTTGCTAATTAAGATTTTAGTAAAGGTTAACTGGTATCTCAATTTAATTGCGGTAACCGAGCGGATTTCTCTGGCGACATAAACGACGATAAACGGTGAGCGATATATATGGAAGAGCCGAAAGTCAATGTTGAGGAAGTGAGAATAGGACAGAACAACCCTGCAACAACATGATGCTTTATTAGACAAAACGGGTGGCTAGAAAAAAAATTATACAAAACAGAAAAGAAATATACAACAGAAGAAAACTCACCTGTGTATCTGACAGAATATCATCCATCACAGAGGACGCGGCTTCATACATGGTGTCCGACGGCTCCACAGTTGGCGACATAACCCCTGATCTAGTCCTGTTGGTCCTGTTACCGCAGTGAAGAAGCTCAATGGTCCTGACGCCTATGTTTCGGAGGCGCGTACATACATCTCTTATCCAGCGAGCCAGCGACCTGTCTGAGGTGTTGTCTAATCTTGTTAGAGTCTCAAGCCCTACAGCACCGAAGAAGACCACTATGAGAGCACATGAAAATAAGCCTAAACCCAACAACATGTTAATTAAGCCATCCATGTTGAATGTGTCCAGACTCGTCTTCTGGTCTCTCCTCGACTCGGCAGACCCAGAATCACCTCCGGCAACATCGTCACCAATGTCACCGCAGGAGTTCTGCATCACCGAATTGAGGAGAGACCAGATGATTTGTATCGTTCTACTAAGCATCAGTGAGAGATGCTCGTTGCCAAACATCTCCCCTTGATCCCTTTCGGACTCTACAGTATCAAAAGTACTTGTACTCCCATAGTCATCGACATCAGCAAGGCTTGGCATCCCAGACTGGTCGCTGTACACTGAACTCGAGTCGTCTAAGGAGTTTTCAAGAAACGAGGAATTGGCAAGAGTGGCCGCAGCCGCTCTCATTGATTCCTCGAATCTTTCCTTAATATTCTGATGCGCGTCCAGGCTGTCAGGTATATACATTATGAGCGAATGTAAATTTAAAATAGAGGACTAGTGATTCTGAAAGGCAATATAGTAAAGTTAATTTTATGAAAAAGACTGTACACACGAATATTTTTTTTTGTATTCTAAGCAACTATGGTTGAACCTCCTAACCATTAAAACTTTGATTTATCATCTAAAAGTAAAATTCTTTAAGTTAAAGAATATGTAATTAATCTTACATGATTCAACGCTTAAAAATAGCTATCGTTAAGCTATTCAAACATTAAAACTTTGTTTTATTAGATTCAATTAAGTTAAAGAATATGTAATTAATTTTACATGATTCAACGCTTAAAAATAGCTATCGCTGAGCTATCAAAAACATATTCATTATGATGTATCAAGCAATTAAAAACTTATGTACTAGCTAAATCTGAATATTTTCAATGACGTTTTAAAAACACTTTCGATAAAGCTAGCTAAATATAATTTTTGTAAGCGACCATTTTTAAATATGGTTGAGTTACTCGTAACGAAAATAACCTATCAATTAGCGTCGTTATAATTGAATTAAGTAAAAAGAAAATCTTATTTTAAAACCTATAGTAAAACTGTCCTAGGAGATTTGAATCAGGACTCCATAAATTTTGATTATAAAAAGGGGATGCTGTAATCAAAAGTTAAATCGAATAGAATGATGGAACATATCTGTGTCAATATAAGTTTTGTTTACGATGAACGAATTTAACTTTTGCAGACGGAAAACGTAAACAAAACAAGGTACGTCAATTTACCTGATGACTCAGATATGTCCTATCAAAACTACAAATATTATATAAAACAAAAGTGTCATATATTGAAGATATACCCATATTGCTTCTAACCCACTTTCGATCAAAAATACAGTGATAAAGGCCTTATCGACGAAGAAAATAAGATTCTTGAGTCTTAAATAGCGGCTAACAAATGCAATAATGGGCATATCAACAATCTATAACATAAAAACATTCATATAAAACAAACGGGTTACTATATTTTATCACTTTTATATAAATTCTCTTGGAATTTAGCGGTAAAATTAAACACTCGAACGCAAGCTCCGCTCGCAAAGACAATTATTAATAAAATGAGCATAATTACTGGGCCGCCAGCTTTTTATAACCTCGCTCAAATCCAACCCCTATCACTTTTGACCGCCCAAACATAAACAAAGGGTTGACAACTTATTGTTACGTAAAATTTAATTACGGACGTCGAACGATATATTTTGTAGATATTAAGTCTAAAAGGTACACTTGACAGCGACGTAATGTAAGATATTAGTCTTTAAAATGATTAAAATTTATTCATGTTAAAAATAACATAAATACAGCTAATGCCAACAATGGTATAAACCATATGTACATATACAAAATATACAAACAAAGGGTTACCAACTATTGTTAGTAAAATCTTATATTTTTACATACATACGAGTAATGTAACCAAAGAAATTAATACGATATGTAAATACTAATTGTACTTATACATTTTTATATAAAATATTGTTTATATTCAGGAAACAGTTATATTTAACAGAAATAGAGATAACTAACCAATCCATTATAGGTCTATCTGTAACGAAAAGAATTTCTAGAATATCCCAGGGATAAAAGGATTAATAAAAGATTATTAAAACTTCTTTTGTTTAGATTACCATAGCCAGGATACCCCAAGGAACCGGTTGGAGCACGCGCACTAACTCTTTTTAGGATCTACCATGGACCCGCCTGGAGATAACCTAGATGAGCATGGAGTATTGGAGCCCTACCACCACCCTACCTTGGACGGATTGCGGTTGTGTTCCTGTCAACACCTTGACACTATAGACGAGAACAACAACATTATCACCACACCAGAGTACGATGGATTCTCAGAGAACCTGTCCATCACCATCAGGAATTTCTTGTTAAATACAGCCCTGAATACCACAGAAGATAGTAG
Source organism: Acartia tonsa (assembly GCF_053477335.1). Classification (NCBI taxonomy): domain Eukaryota; kingdom Metazoa; phylum Arthropoda; class Copepoda; order Calanoida; family Acartiidae; genus Acartia; species Acartia tonsa. Next base: position 61,674,335 of record NC_137260.1, on the reverse strand, counting down.
AGTGGAGACCGATAGTGACATCAGCTCCAGCAGCACACTATCCCTCTCTACAAATGACCTCAACCAACTCTACTATGACCTGGAAAATCACTCAATCACCTTGGACGAGAATGGTAACGAGGTAGCACAAGTGGACGCCCTTGGCTACATATCTACCTCACCCCCAACCTCAACCTACACTTCGAACGAGAGCACTTCACCACCTAGTTCATCATCAGAAGAAGCTGAACTATCCAGAACAACCAACGCAAAAACATTTATTGATGTGACAATGTTAGATAAAACTAAACCCCTCAAGAAAAGAATGTATTCTATTTGGGAGGTTTATCATCTTGTATACCCAGCTATGAAAATACGCAAAGCATACTTTCTTAATGGAAAGCGTATTTAACTTAGCTTGGAATACATTTATAGTTTATTATATATGCCTATATACTGGGACTACTAAACTTTTTCTTTTTCTCTTTTTTCTTTTTTAACAACTTACCCCCATTGGAGATGCGATCCTCAATTTTCAAATTCTTTGAACGTACATATGAGACTTTTACAGAAATGCTTCGCATCCACAACTATCTATCTATGCTTGATATAAAGTCAACACTTTATAGATCATATTATGAACCTTTGATTGACACGTGCCCTGCAATTAACTAGTAGCACTCAGGGGCAAGACACAATTACTTTAGCTAGGCCCAAGGCATTATTTGTATCAATTTATGCATTCATAGGCATATCTTTACCTATATGACACCATATATGGGTAACGCTAGCCTATTCATGGTAATCTGTATGTGATTTGCTAATAGTATATGTTTATTAAAGATATTATGTTTATAGTTAATGTAATCATATAAACAACCAGTTCAAATATGTATGCCTACAACCATGCCTGATTTACGTCACATATTAACACACAGATATTTAATTGCACAGACAAACACTAAAATCCTGGTCCAGAGCTAATGTTATAGCATGTACCTCTTGAATTTATTCAGTTATTTATTAACTCTCCTACCATCAACTTCTCTTTCTGGCTTTAAAAGGTAATGACTTAGTTGTTTGGCATGCATTGTAGTTTAAATTTAGGCCCCTTAGTACTTAGCATGAATTGAGCTCAGGCCTTATGTTAGAACTCTAACACTTAGCACAATTCACTGCTTGGGACTTAGGGCACATTTCTGTCCTACTCTACTTATAATTTTAACACTTATCCTGTAAATATTTTCATACTTAACTTATGCACTTGTGATATAAATACACTTTATAAAAACATTTTCCTTCCTTAATACTTAATATACTTATATAATTCTGATCGAATATCAAAACCAACCATTTATTCTTAGGTTAAAGCAACATAATACTTCGCGTGGGTCTTTTGTTGAGCTTCCACCAGCTCAACCAAATTCGTATTATACTTGTGGGAATAGAGGGTTAAGCATTCTAAACAAACGAACCGACGATGAGAATGTCTATGTGTATTGCATTAAAATTAGGTTTTAGTAGTACTCATAGAAGAGCGGTCTCCATACCTAAATATGGACAAACGCCCCATTCGCACACACATAAACGACAATCCTCCTAAATGACAAATGTCCTAATGCGACATCTCTTTAGTAAAACCTCCTAATTTTTTTTTAAATTAAATCTTCAAAATTTGATTTTAAAATATTCTAAAATAAGAGGAAATATATATTTTTTTTATTTAAAAAATCTAAGATCTATTTTTGTAATGCACGGTTGTATCGGGTTCGAAACCTTTCCGTTTGTGATAGCCAACACAGACTTTGGGAAAACTGTCGGACAGATTTTTAAAATTTATTTTTAAAGTTATTAAAAAAATATTTTTCAGTTATAAATTTTTTCCTGTGTTTTATCGCAATTTTGAATTTTATATTGTTAAATATTTTTACAATTAAAGGGTTTTGTCCTTTTTGGAGGATTTTTTTTATTTCATAATTTTTGAAAAAATTTAGGATGTTTTACTAAAGAGATGTTGCATTAGGACGTTTGTCCCTTTAGGAGGTTTGTCACATTAGGATGTTTGTCGCATTATGAGGTTTAGGACGTTTGTCGGTGTACCAATTAAACAAACCTCAGAAAAGTAAAGATGAAATATTTACTATTGCTTCTCCCTTTATTCCTGCCACAATATTCATAATATTTTTAGTATGGAGATAAAGTTATTGTGTAAAAAATATGTAAAATCTATGGCTTTATCTTTTAGATCATAGAATAAAAGGGGTTTGAAAGATTGAGATAGAGTGAAAAGTCGTTTTTGTGAATTTTTTTATGTTTTCATAATCACAGCTGTCATGTTAAGGATGTTAAAAATATTCCTATATGTACCAGGATTATAATCGGCTTCGGAAGCCTCAAGGTCGGATTTATGCAAAAAAATCTATATTAACCCTCCCCCTGAAATAGGAATAACGTACAAACAACAGTATTAAATTAGACAATACTTCCGGTTGAGCTCTATAGAGGCCACTAGTGTCACTTGAGTTGACCTCAGGGGCGTCCAAGCTTTATATTTGGGGGGAGTAAAATTTTGAAAATAAAAATTTTGGGGGGGTAATCTTTATTTCATAGAGACATTTTTTTTTATTTGGGGGGGGGGTAAAAATTGAAAATCCAAAATTTTGGGGGTGCCTACGGCACCTCCAAATTCATTTGGGGGGGGGGGGGTAATCACCCCTTTAACCCCCCCGCCTTGGACGTCTATGGTTGACCTCCCCTGCCACTTTAAATTTTAGTTTTAAAAATGAGAAAGTGAATAAACCTTTCCAGGACCTATAAGAAGCTACATTGTTAATGAGAACCGTAACCGTATAGGTTCTGCGGTCAGCGCGATACTTTGGTACAAACAAATAGGCATACTGTTACTTTTATTAATAGGTTGTAAGTTTTTAAAAAATTAAATAGATACTTTATCCGTGATTTGTATACTGTTGATGCAGTAAAAATTTATCAAGATTTTAAAATATTTTTCATCAAAAGAAACGGCTAAGGTAAAGACTTAAAAGTACAAAAAGCACAAGATGAATATATTTTCGATAGATGACAAGCAAATTCAGGATCCAATTTTTTAAAGTTTATTTTTTACCAAGCACAAAACTAAGATATTATAAATTTATAAAACCAATATACATTCAACCTTTAGAAGCAGTATTTTAGTGGTTAATTGCCTTAGTACTTTTTAAAATGCGTACATTCAATACTAAAAGTATCAAATTGAATTGGCATTAATATGATATAACCAAAGCATTTGACTGAAAGGTTGTTTTCTAAAATCCTATTGGCAGCTATTGAAAACGGAAAATGCTTACCTTACTTTGAAAACAAGAATGACAACGTCCAAAAAACGAACCAGTTTGTCACAAGAGATATTTACATATTTATTCATATACAATCAATTATCATATTTTCTTCTGCCCTCTATATAAGTCCGTTTGTTCATCCATAATTTTTTTGTGTTTTGCTACTACTAGATGTTGTCACCCTTGCTTAAAGTAAAATATTTCTTTATTATTTGTACAAGATTTAGATTATGTGGTCGTATTCAGGGATATAAAGGGATAAGACAAATGGACATTATATATCCCCAATAATGATAAACAAATTTACCCAATCTGAAGTGTAAAATTAATGGATGAAACATTTCGACACTTTTAGTTTGAAACTAACTAATAAAAATTTATTAAAACTACCCAAAGTTTTTAAAAACAGTCCAATGTCCTTTGCCTCCCCTGGGTTGTTGTCTCAAATCCTGCACATATGTATAGTTCCAATGGGAATAATATTTCTACTTTTCTTTCCTAGATAAACATGTATGTAAATATACATATGTTAGAAACAAAACAAGGATGACAACATCCATAAAAGCGAAGCTCTGAAACGGTAGGTCAAACGAATATTAACACTTGTAGAGTGTCAGAACTGATTATTCAGAATATAAATTTTTAATGTAATGCATAATGTTTAGGGACATACTTGCATGTATAGTACTTGATTATAGAGTTGCTTCGCTTTGTCGTCTTATGAATCAGTATTTCAAAGATCAGATTAATCAGATTATCATATCACATGAAAATTTATTGTTAAAAAAGTTAAAAATCAACATGTTTAAAATGGACGTACGGACATTCTGGTAATGATTTTAGAGTTGCTACGCTTTCTAAATCGTACCTAACTACAACATTAATTACCATGCAAACATTGAAATCGTTAGGACAGTTCTAACTTTCCCAAAAAACGAAAAAAGCTATTCGTTCCAGACGGACGGACGTACGGGCCGCTCCTTATTATAAAAATATCAATACCACAAAACAGACTATGGACGATAAATTGGTACACAACCCCGATTTTATTAAACAAAATAAAACCTCTGTATATATTTAAATCATTGGTAGAAAAGTTAGGACACTGTGTGTTTGTACAACTAAATCAAGATTAAATATATCACAGTGGGATCTTTTGAAAAAACTCGGGACATCCAAAAAATCTAAAATCGACTTGTATCTATCCTAGGACCTAATAATGGCTGTAAGTAGACAGCTAGAAAAGAAATTTTTAAAAATATTAATTTTTGGCGGGTTTATGCCATTTTTAAAAAAGGTAGTGAAAAATTTCTTTTCAGTTTTGATGATTTTTCAGATTTTTTTACACAATTTTTTCAAAGCAACAAAAAATACATTTATGTTCATCTTATGAAAAAAAAATTTATTGAGGTACTTTTCAGATACCTGTACCAATGTCTAATTAAAGAAAAAATTTAAAAAAATATGTTTTTGGTAGTGTAAATTGACATTTTGTGAGAAAATTTCACCAAAAATATTAAGATTTTTAACCCCAAAAAATCAATTTTCTCCATTTTACCCAAAAACGGACAGGAGGCCCGGGTTTTGCAATAATAATATCAATATACAACATGTATTGTGTATAAAACAGTTTTCACAACCTGGGGCCTCTTGTCCGTTTTTGAGTAATTGAGCATTTTACATTGCATGGTTTGAACAATTTCGTTCTTGTTAATTTCAAATTTTCCCCCGTTAGAGGGGGAAGGAGTCATTTTAGAGCCCAAAGTCATCTCTGCAATATTTTCAAACTATTTAAGGCGGATCTTTCTTGACTTATGCATCATTTGCCTCTGGCGAACCGTTTCGCCGTTATTTGCCGCCATTGGCGTGATTTTTAACGATTTTCGCCGTTCTCGCGGTTTAAATGGACATTTAAGGGATAAAGGAGTCGTTAAATAAAGATGACTTAAAAATACTTTTATTTTAGCAATTAAATTTGCTAAATTTCATGTGTTCTAAAAAAATTTGTAGTTCTAACTGGTTTTGGTCCAGCAGAAATTCAAATTTGGAGATTAATTATAATATTGCAAAAACAATATATACGCATCAGAGCGAGAGAGAGAAATATACGTTTGAGAGAGAATATAATTTAAGTAATTATGCTTATATTCTTATACAAACTTTAAATGAAGATAGCTAGACCTAGAATAAAGGTATTAACACAAAATCAAAAGTGTTTTGAAAATTATGTTATTGTTGTTTATATCTGTAAAAAAAATATTTAAAAACATGCCTTATAAGTGTCCTATTTTACTTATACTGGACCTACCTAAAAATGCCGGGACTCGAAATGGGTGCACCTGACGCTATATTCTTGTTCACAAACATTGTTTGCATGAAGAAATATTTACATAGACGTTGATTTTGTTAAAATATTCCTATCCTAACTAAAGTTATGAAGTTTTGTAGATTTTTTAAAAATAGGGTAGCTTCGCTCCTCCAAAACAGCAAAACGTACTTACCAAATGCACATTAGTGGAGATGCGATCCTCAATTTTCAAATTCTTTGAACGTACATATGAGACTTTTACAGAAATGCTTCGCATCCACAACTATCTATCTATGCTTGATATAAAATCAACACTATATAGATCATATTATGAACCTTTGATTGACACGTGCCCTGCAATTAACTAGTAGCACTCAGGGGCAAGACACAATTACTTTAGCTAGGCCCAAGGCATTATTTGTATCAATTTATGCATTCATAGGCCTGTTTCTACCTATATGACACCATATATGGGTAACGAAAGCCTATTCATGGTAATCTATATGTGATTTGCTAATAGTATATGTTTATTAAAGATATTATGTTTATAGTTAATGTAATCATATAAACAACCAGTACATATATGTATGCCTACAACTATGCCTGATTTACGTCACATATTAACACACAGATATTTAATTGCACAGACAAACACTAAAATCCTGGTCCAGAGCTAATGTTATAGCATGTACCTCTTGAATTTATTCAGTTATTTACTAACTCTCCTACCATCAACTTCTCTTTCTGGCTTTGAAAAGGTAATGACTTAGTTGTTTGGCATGCATTGTAGTTTAAATTTAGGCCCCTTAGTACTTAGCATGAATTGAGCTCAGGCCTTATGTTAGAACTCTAACACTTAGCACAATTCACTGCTTGGGACTTAGGGCACGTTTCTGTCCTACTCTACTTATAATTTTAACACTTATCCTGTAAATATTTTCATACTTAACTTATGCACTTGTGATATAAATACACTTTATAAAAACATTTTCCTTCCTTAATACTTAATATACTTATATGATTCTGATCGAATATCAAAACCAACCATTTATTCTTAGGTTAAAGCAACATAATACTTCGCGTGGGTCTTTTGTTGAGCTTCCACCAGCTCAACCAAATTCGTATTATACTTGTGGGAATAGAAGGTCAAGCATTCTAAATAAGCGAACCGACGATGAGAATGTCTATGTGTATTGCATTAAAATTAGGTTTTAGCAGTACTCATAGAAGAGCGGTCTCCATACCTAAATATGGACAAACGCCCCATTCGCACACACAATGGTGCAACTTACCGGTTGTATCTTAGAAAAATTTTACTTCATAAATTTTTTTTTCTTTTTTCCCTTACCGTACCCGAACCGCCTAAGGCAGGTATTTTTACCAAAATCGAATAATTGTAGCTATGGCAAAATCGGATTTACCAAAACCTGTGATACTATTTGAGAGCAAGGTTAGGACTATGAGGCGTTTGAAGAGATAGGGACTGAAAGGCACGACACAAATGCAATTGAGAGCCTCGTGTACGAGCAGTTGCACTAGCCGACACTCTAGAGGCCCTAGAGAATGCTAGCATATTTGTGGCCATTGGTCGCCGCCCTATAAGGACACTCGCACTGGTTGACACTCTAGAGGCCCTAGAGAATACCAGCACACCGGCACCTCCATGTCCGCCTCTCTTTAGTAAAACACTTGGGTTGGAATGATCTATGATTGAGCTATGTGCAAAATTTTGATTTCTGGACTTAGTCAGAATTTTGAAATTTGGGAGTTGTGCTAGGTGGCGGAGTATATATATAAATCTTCGGACTTAGTATGATTTTTACTTATTCGAAAATTCTCTAAGTGTTGAAATACTTGAATCTTTGATACTTAAACCAGAACTTATTAAGAATCAAGCATGGAGTAACTTTTCATTTATAAGCTATCAAAATACTATTTGTAAAGGACCATTTTGAACTGTCTTATTAAATGAAAACTTAGGAGCAAATCCTATAGAACACGGGAAACGCTGTTAGTTGGGATACATATTGTCTTTGGAGCCATGTTTCTGAAACAATATGCCGAAAGCAGTTAGTACTCTTGAGTCGTAGTAAAGGGCCAAAAGATTATTACAAACTTGTAGCATTTATACTCAAGTTAAAACTGTACTAATACTTTGGTGCCGTTAGAACCGATTTTCTGAGATTTGCACTTACTTATACATGCCTAGGACTTATATTCTTAATGCAATTCTGATTTATACGCGGATGTATCAAAATAAAACTATTGCCCCTAAAATTTTGAGTTAAACAAAATATTTCAAAGTCTCAAAGATATTCTCAACATCGATCGGTTGGAATGATATAAGTGTAGACAAATTGCTGTATGTAATCAGAGAAATAATTCCTGAGACTCTGAACAAAATATTCCACTTTTGGACTTAGCACCGTTTCTATTTCTTTTGTTACAGAGAGAATCTCGAATTTCTGGACTTATAGTAATTTTTATGAAATTGTGAATTTGGTTGGAAATTTACAAAAATTTCGGACTTGTAATAATTACGATTTTTCCCAACTAGATTAACAAATTTCATTTTCCACACTTAAAAGAAAATTTTGTCTTAGAGTATTTTTGTCTTAGCCAAAATATTCCAATTATGGACTTAGAGAGATTCTACTTCTTTTGGTGAAGGATAATTCTAAAACTCTAATACTTTATAATTTTAAAATCCTTAACTTAGCGAGATTTGCATTTAGTCAAAATATTCCAATAGTGGACTTAGAGTGATTCTACTTCTCTTGACTTATAGGCAATCTCTAAAGTAGCTTTGTGAATGAACTGTTAGGAAATTTCATCTCGGACAAAATATTCCACGTCTGGACTTAGAGTAATTCTATTTCTTTTGTCTCAAGAAAATTCCACTATTTTTGTACTTAGCATAATTTCATTGAAAGATTTTTGGACTTAGTCAAAATTCACAAATTCTGTACTTGGTATAATTTCAAAAAAAAAAAAAATCTTTTTGACTTAGTCAAAATTTGCTAACTTTTTGTACTTAAGATAATTTTTGATTTTTTTTTCAAGCCGAAATTTGTTGATTTTGTACTTAGAATAATTTCATTAAGGACTTTTTGGACTTAGTCAAAATTTTCCAACTTTGGACTTAGAATGATTCTATTTTATTTTGACTTAGAAAGTTTTTAATTCAATCTTAACTTAGAAAATTTTTGTTTGTATATTCCTTACAAACACATACATAAATATAATAAGCAGTTCACTCAACAATAAGTAGGACATGAAAACTAAATTTTTACTCACTTTGCTAATGCTAACATTTCTATTTCATGTACCACCAGGATTCAGCAGTGAAAGTGAAGACAAGTTAATTACTAGTGATAGTGACCATTAGTGATATAAAAGTATAGTCAACAATATAGGCCCTATATGTACTGAATAGCACACTTTAAGAGACAAAGTTCTATACACCAAACGCAGCAGGAGGTTGCAGCAGCCTACCTTGGGAGAGTAGGACGTCTCTAAAAGAAGTAGCAGAAGTACTACGGAAAAGTACCCTACTGTCTTTAAATATCCGGAATCATAAAATTTTATATCGAGAAACGTATGTTTACTTAGGCTTACTAGCACATAGACTATAACCAAGTAACATAAAAGTGTGTCTACATATAGCCCAGAATTTTTATAACCTAACAAATTACTTTTAGATAAGTTAGAAAAAAAAAGGTGCACTAAAATCAGTCAGATTAGTTTTCAAAAAAAAAAAAAAAAAAAAGAGAATAAGTATTGCTTAATTTAAAGTTGATAGGCTCCTTTGAAGTTTGATTGACAACCTCCACATTCTAGGTTGGCCACCTAGTGTAGGATCTCACACTTCCTCAGAGTAAACTTGCACTTGAATATTGTAATACTACTAATTATAATTAGATTACATCCGGTCAGATAATTTTGAAAACAATCTTTACATATATAAATATAGGAATATCTAAATTGTATATCCCACTACAGTTATAAGAATTGAAGTCATAAGTGAAGCCCCAATTTTGCGCAAATTACGTTATAGGATTGGAAGGAAACCCCTAATACAACTATAAGTAAGAGGTGGCGAGATCTTTGACATTCAGGCAAAATTGTTGCAATATTATTAGAATATAGACGATCCTTTGGGAGTGAACCTTAGTAAGTTATATTCATAATAGCCTTACAGGAATAAGTAGATCGTAAGCTATAAACACATATCCTTGGAGTGAAGTAAGAGTTCAACAAGGATTATAAATTGCTGTTTCTTTTCTCGACAACCATAATTTGCTGGGAAAGTCGACTCCTGAGCAAACTAAAAGTTAATTTGTGATAGTATATAAGCATACCCAAATTAACTCCGCTGCAAACATTACTTAACTTAATAACCAATTTGAATAGCTATCTAGCTCAAATTGACTCCATAAATAAAACTGTATAAAAGTTAAGTAGGAGTGTTTCTACAGTTGAGCCAAATTAAGGATAAGGGTGCATTAGCGCACATCTTTAGAATATCAATCAAAAGCTCACACGTACATATATACGACGTAGAAACAACTATAGGTGAAGCATATATCATACCCATCTATAGCTAAACACAATTTAAAACAAAGAATTGTTAACTTAAACAAATTCTTGATTGTTTTAAACTATAACCATTATTTGTACTCCTCCCGAACTTCCGCTATTTTTATCATAAAAATAGTACAACATTCCACTGGCATCTAAAAGAACTTATAATTAGTTCTAAGACTTTACAACTATTATCATGTCATCTGCCCGCAAGCAAGGCCAGCAGGATGATGAAGCTGGTAAGGAAACCACTCCTTGTCGGGGACGCTCGACAACACCTGGTATGAACACCCCTTCAGCTAATACAGACATTAGAGACTCCGATGCTTATGAGGAAATACAAATATCCAATTTAGAAGAGTCAGAACAAATTGACAAAAGGAATATGAGCCCTGAGGTGAATGCGATATCTCTGACCTCACTAGCAACACAAGCTAACTTATCAGACTCATGGAAAACTGTTTCCCACAGGCGGACAAAAGTAGCAGAACCAGCAGAAGAACTTCTACTCTCACAGAAACTGAACACAATACAACTTGGTAGACCCAACAAGAGTGGTTCACTCGAAGTTGGAAGGCATCTCTGCACAAACTGTACAACGAGTATAGAACACAAGAGAATCCACACCACCAACACTCCGAAATCTAAAGAGAGAAGAGCTAACTACAGAGACAGACAAATTGCCAAAGTAGAGGCCATCTCAAATTATCATAGAAGAAAATCCACCGTTAAAGAAATGGCTACAAAGTCACCCAATCCCAAACCTCATCACAGGGATAACAGGGACAGGCATTCTCAGAGGAATACCAAACGGGATTATCAGGCTTCTTATAGGTTATCACCTGGACGCTACTGTGTAGCATGTGGACAATATTCTCATGATATATCTGATGGATGTAGATTACTATGTGATGATACAGGGCGATTATACCCAACTGTAATGACATCAGCTTTCTGTACAAACTGTTATAAGACATATGGTAAAGAGTTATACCATTCTCGACACTTATGTCCTGGAAGGCCAGCCATGATGGAATTATACCATAGTGGTAAGGTGAGACCTAGTGGTGTCTTCAGGCAAACATATGAAGACTGGGCTAAAGCCAATGCTGAGGAATCATCTAGAGATTGTAACCTCAGTGGAATCACAGCTGACACAGCAGACATAGATCTCAATGAACCTAAAGATCAAGTAGGAGATAATACTACACCAGCAAAAGAGGAAGAAAGAAAATTGTACCTCCATTGCTCTGGTTGTATGCCAGAAGAAATAGATTGTAAATATGACTATGATGTACGCATGACAGCTTTACTTGATTCAGCAACAGATAAAAACATCATATCAGCCCGGTACTATAGCAAGTTGTTCGGTATAGTAATGAACGATGATGAAAATCAGCTGGAAGAAAGTCATGATCTACCAGTTACACATGTAGATCACAAGATCCCCGAACCCAGAGAAGTAACCCTCATGATTCGCCCCACATCATTCTCAAGCCGTCACTACCCAATTCCCTTCTCAATTGTATCTGAAAACCATGAGGATGTCGCACCTATGATAATTGGACTAAATGGTATTAGAAGCCTACAGCTAACATGGACGCCTGTCACAGACAAATACCGGTTAGCACCGTGTTTGTATTCCATTCTTCACCCTGAAGGACCGCTGAGCAGTATCTTCTGTTCTGAACTTGAGCTCCAGCTCTGTACAGGAGTAGTTAAAAAGATCAAAGCTAAAGAAACCCAAGTGATAGTAATGAATATCAACCACTTTTTCAACCTAGCGCCTGGAACACAAGTAATCCTCAGCGACGATCATATTTCAAACGAAAATGCAGGAATCAAAATCTTACCTGGACAAACACAACTCATTATCAATGATGATGGACAACTCAGTGGCAGAGCTTTAATAATCAACAACTCCGATCACACTATCACTAACACAGTTATCACTGGTTACATAGAGTCCAGCGACCAATCTATTGTCAGAGAGGTAGTCGTTGATTTTGACTTCTCAGGATCATTCATATATGGACTACCTATGCTACCAGAAGTAGACGAATCTGATGACGAATTGGATCAACTTGCCATAGCACGAAACACGCCAGCTATTAATTAGATCACTCTAGTTACTAGTAGCCAACCCAATGACACTCTTATACCAATCTGAAACACAAAATCAATTATTACATTGATTAACTTATTAAGCTGATATATACACTTTAATTCATACAGCTGTCAAACAGGGCACTCACATATCATGAGTGATCTTAATCTGATTATCATCTTAATGCTAAATAAAACTCCAGTCTCATCTACTCCTGAATACAGTAAATTCATTTCATTGAACATATAGATGATGATGTAGAAATTAGGTTAAGGTGTATGGCCAAGATTGAAAATTTCACACAATACTTTTTAAAAAAAAAAAAAAGAGAGAGAGAAACTTGAATAATAATATAGCTGATATTTTATGGCATAATTCTAAAATTTTCATACATTCACGTGTAGACAAAAGAAAAAAATCCTGAACAATCAACAGTGCCAAAATACCACTGGGACTTTGTCTAAAAGACTATTATTACTTGTGAAGCAAACTTTACACTAAAACTCACCCTAAGACAGACAAGACAAAATTGTATAACAAAAACATATATTAAGGACATGACCTAGACAGTACACTCCACCCCAGGAGCCCAGTATACTTAGGGAGTATCATTAAATTGATTGAACTATTTTAAAAACGAAGTCAGAATTACTGAACGTATATTTTGAATATTCTGAAGAAAGTTGTGGAGAATACGCACATAAAAGAAAATTTAGTTTGAGAAAATTTCACTTACCTTGAAAAGCTGTAACTTTTCCTTGGTTCTAGATTTACATGTCTATTGCAGTATAAATTGAAAACAAGCATAGCAGTTTTCAAAAGATATATGGATTTACAGTTTTACAAAAAAAAACTTTTTACGCGCATATTTACAACAATAGGCATAAATGAACCAATAGCACATTCGAGCTCACTTATACCTTCGGGTTGGATGAACTTTTGTCTCAATCCCAGCACAACGGTGAAACTTAGAGGACACTATGAAAGTTTGGCAATTGGACCAATTTTGGTAGAATTAACTAGCACATTGACATGTAAAATAACCCTATCAAATAAAGTTAGTACCACTTCTAGCTTTTATGTAATAGTCTTATTATATACTGCATTATTAGAACTCACAAACCACTTTTACCACCTGATCTAATCTTTATATAAGCATACAATACTATATCACCCCTGGTGATAAGATACCAAACTTATCATTGCATTTGCAAGCAAGGAAAAACCGTATTGAATCGCTTGAACTTTGATTATCTTGAAACCCTATGAATCATAATTCCCCAGTAACCTTGCAGTTAACATTAAGTCTAAGAAATACATCTCAGATACTTAACCCATCAGCCTTTAATAATGCCTGAAACATGTACCCAAAACCATACTGTGGCAAAAGTGCATCTAATTTGTATATAATAGTGATAAAGACAAAATTGATTAAGGTCTGTACGAACAAAACTATACTTTTTTATGAAAGCACAATAACAGTATATATTGTGATATGCCACAATTTCACCCATCAATGATTTTATTTAAAGATCTAGTAATTAAGCAAAAACCATTGCCTACCCTTAAAGGAAATTTCAGTCAAAACAAAATTAAGTTTTTCTTGCATATTGTACTCAGACTTCTTTAAAACTTTAAAACTTAAAGCGAAAAATCCTTCAGAACTATAATAAACCAATGCATTTTGTCAACAAATGAATAACAGGTATTTTACAATTCTAACCAAAGTAGATTTGAGCTGTTATAACAACAACACAACTAATAATAATGCCATAAAATATTTAAGTTATAAACCATATGAACCAATTATAGCTCATACTATAAGAAGGGAACACTTTTGCTCTTCTTTCCATACGCAATATTATATGCTGTACGCAATTTTTGATAAAACAGGGATATTTAAAAGTTTAAATAATAAAACTCCCCTATATCTATCTTAAACGAAGCCAAAACATGTTTTAATTGCTAAATTAAAGATAAAATTACAACTAAAAATCACATAAAAAAAAAAAAAAATATATATATAAAGGTAAACTTACAGAAAATTCATGGAATTAACTAAATACCTTCCACGTGAGACCAATCATAATATCACACATACCCTCTCACATATTAACAAATTGCAAGTGTTCAAAATAAACATGGTTGAAAGGAGATCTGATATAAATACAGACAAGTTAAATACCCTTTCAAAATTAAAGAGTTTCAAACCAATTGGCTAATATTTTAACACTTTCATAGAGAATACAAAAGAGTAATTATAAAGTCTTACAATAAAGTCATGGACTAAAAGATAACTAACTAAGCAAGACGCTTCCGCTTACAAGTTTAGCCAAAGCAAAATCTGCAACAAAAAAAAATAAAAATATGTGCACAAGTCATTCCTTTATGCACAAATAAGTTACATAATGACTATCATCATAACAAAACGCAAACATAATTAATGCAAAGCCTATAATTCTGCACACGTACAGAATTCATATATATATAACATTAAACATAAATTATAATATCAAATTTCAAGAGATATAAATCAAAACCAATAACAATCACTTGCATTTCCGTTTACCCTGTAAACTCGAGAACAATATAATAGCATGTTATTCTAATCTGATAACAGAGATATCATAATTTATGTAGAATTTTCCCACTCAAGGTTATATATCCAGTGGTAAAATTTACGTCTTCTCTCTTGACAGGGGGAGACCAACCATATACAATACATGTCGACTAAATAAGTCGATCCCTTCAAAAATATTTATACACAAAAATATATAATAAAAGGAAAATTGTATATGTATAAGTTTTGAATCTGTATAATCTAAACAGAGTCAAACGAGTAATACAAACTGTACAATTATACGCATGTCACTGCGTAACCCAATATATACAAAATTGAGTTAAAAGTTAAAATATCTAATACTTTTGTGTAAATCACGCAAGCATAAAAACATTATTAGACAACCTATATATAAATGCCTTGAATTGAGATGAACTTGATTAGTTATTAAGCTTATAACCAATCTACATACAAAAAAAATTATGTCAAAAACTTTAATTATAGTTAGAAACCGGAAACGCCCACTCAGGATCTAGCAGTAGCGAAAGTGGGATAATAAATAGATTTTGGAAAAATAAGTCAGTTTATCATAGAACTCCAAGCAGTGAAGACCTTAACTATTAGTGTAAGTGTACCAGTCAGAAAAATAGCTTTTGATTGTGGATATAAGCATCTAGTAAATAAACTTAACTGTTTAACAATGTATTCTAAGATAATATTAATAATACTAAGTATGTACTACTATAGTACAACAGCAGACACAATGACAGACTTGATACCCACTCACTATCAAAGTGGAGAATATATAGGCTACACAGCTGTAGCAATTCGATCCATTCAAGTTGATATATCTGTAGACAATACAGCGCCTGAAATAGCAATCTATGATGGCCTGAAGAATCAAGTAGACATTAGCTACGATGGACGCACATTCACTTCAGCACAAACTAAACTTATAGGCAAGTTATATACCAAAAAGATTAAGGACTTGCTTAATGACGTAATAAAACTTATTCGCGACATCAAGGAAGCTATTGAAACAATAACTCCTTTAATAAGTTCTAACCGCATTGAAGTGACTAATAACGTAAATAAGCTTTCTTATAAGCTAGATCATGATAAGTTTGACTTTACACAGTTATTGCTTGCGGAGATAGTACCACAAATTGTAAGTGGTATAATCCTTCATGCCAAAGCAGCTAACTTTGTGCAAACAGCAGAATACTCTTATGTTGATAGCTTGAGCAATTTAGCCATCACGAACTTAGAAGATCTTAAAGCAGACTTGAACTTCAGACTTACTCTAATTCAAGATCTTGCAAAGACAGACATCACAGACTCTATTAAAACTTTTGTAAGGCAAGAACTTAACTTGGACTATACTCATAATCTTGGATTAGAAGTCCAAAGTCGTTTAAGTGGTGGCACCACATCATTCACCACTATCCTATCCATGGAATTAAGTTCTGAGCCAATAAAAATCTACAGATACGCACCAATTCCTTTTGATGAGTGCTATATCGATTCCATTTATTACTTGGATAAAACCAAAAGAGTTTACAGACAATCTTATTATAACGCTTATCTACCAGTTGAAGCTGACCAGTGCCTTAAAGGACTACTTAGCGTTAATGAAACCTTGATAACCAAGCACTGCCCTTTGGCAAAACAGACTTATCCCTACACTCATGTGCAAGATGGAATTGTCTTTACCAGCTTGAGCGAAAATACTAATCGCAGTTTAGAGAATGCATCAATAACTATTACATCCACTCCTTTTATCATAACAGGAGGATCATATAATCTCACATTAGGAGATACAATAGCACAGTTCGCATTAGGATATGACCGACAGACCACGGCACGAACTTTACCATTTGCGTCAGAAGCACTGTGCCCACCAAAACCTAAAGAACCATTGACCATTAGAACTATCTTCGCTCATATAGAAGAAATAGCTATATACGTATCAATAACAATTATCATGGTTATAATATTAGACAGGATCACTACATTCCTAGTCAGACTCTTGAAAAGAATATTAAGAGCATTTCAGAGGAGTTTGCGTATACGCGGTAGAACGCTTGTCCCTCAACGACCAGACGCACATCATCATAACTTAACGGTAATCTACGGCCGGAGAGGTCACCCCGCCGCGCATACCGCTAGTTATCGACCTAGAAACTCAAACAGAATAGTTAGATAAATATACAAGTTAACATGACTCCTATGACTTAACTTCTAAGGCATTCAGATGGAAAGACTAATGGACATTCCCAATGATATAAAAGACCTTGCCAAACGGAAAATATAATACTCTCGTAGTTACCTATACAATATTGTACTTGTATTCTTGTATGTTTCTTATAAAAATCTCCACGTTATTATTATATGAGTTATCTAAAAGGATAATGATAGAAACGGTAAGAAAATAAACCACATATATAGTAACTATGATACCAAAAGAACATAGTAGGTAATATTGTTACTCATTTTTATTGTTATAAAATAAGCAAGTTTTAAAACTAAGCTAAACGCTTCCTAAAGGTAACAATTTAATTTAATTATTATCACTATTAACGTGACAAACAAACAAGTAACGCTTATAGAGTAAGCTACGTAATTTTATATAATACTAAACCAGTAATTAACAAGTTATGTATGTTACTTAAAAATCTCTATATTTATTTTAACAAAAGTAGATAATCTTTAGAAAAGTATAAAAATTTGACAAATATTTCTCTTTGGTGAAAATTATAAAGTTAAGACAATTTCGAAAACAGAATATAAACTTTCATTTAACAAAAATCGCTGGAAAACAAAATTGCGATAATAAGAAAGATTTCTGACAAGTTTTAACAAATTTAGTTAATATTTTTTTTGGACTTAAGCTGTATATTGGCACATAAGAAAAATTCCGAGATCATAAAAAAATAATTGAGCAATAAATGCAAAACTTATATATATATATAGGCACACCGCCTATCAACGACTCTACTTGAATTAGGAAAATTCTATTTTAGTGGAAATAAAAATTTTTAGATTTAACTTTAATGACAGACCTAAGAAAATTTTACCCCAAAACTTAAGTTCTACGGTTATTGTAGTAAGAATTAAAGGGATGTAAAGTTCTATAGTTTTGAAGAGGAATGATATATTCTAAACCTTAATAAGTTAAATAATCTTCCTTAATGAAATTACCCGATTCATGAAACTACTTTAATTGCTCAAATATTAAAAATTTACAAACAGTCTTTATATATCTCTCTTACAAGTACTTGAATACGCATATTTGGGTAGCTTTGGCTAAATGTCAGTCCTTCAGTCTACTTAGATATTGGTTACAAAAATATATGCTATTTACAGGTCTTCTATATATATCACAGCACAATTAAAATTCACGATTAATGCACAGGGATGGATATAAATGAAAAGATCAGAGAAAAGGTACTGAGGCGCAAGTTCGATTAAATATCTATATACATAACCCTTAAAGCTAACAAGAATGAATAAATTGTGATATAAGGCTGAAATTAAAATTGTAAATAAAATATTGAGAAAAGAAATTTAGTTCGACTATGACGAAAGTAATTGAGATTACACGAAGTTTTAAATTAGGGGAAAGAAAATACAACCTTATACCAATATTCCCTTACATACTAGGTTCCTTACAAGCTAACATGTAATGGTATAACAAAATAACAATGGTGTAAATTATTTGGTCTTATACAGTATGAAAGTCATAACGTCTAATATTTTACTGAATAGTAATCACTATTTTGACTAGTTACATAGATTAAGAATTTTGTCACAGGTGTCTGAGCAGTCTTTGTCTAATAAAATTTACAATGTCTATGACCAAGCTAACATTCGCCACTTCAGCGCGTACGCTTAGGGCCAGCAGAACCCCGTCGCCGAGGGACACCTTCAGCATCGGACTCCTCTCTGCTGTTATCCGACGAACGCACAATTGAGGTCAGACTAGCAGTCTCTGAGGCAGTCTCTGGTGGAAGAGATGGGGTGGGAGTCTCGACTGTAAGACGCAGCCGCTCTAAACCTCCAACCACTCTCTCTGGCAATGGGAACCGAATCTCACTACCCATGGAACCGAATTGGCTGGATGGTATATCGATCTCGAACACGTTCACCAGAGGAAGGGTATTTTCCGCTTCCTAAAATAGGGAAGTAAATATTAGTGAAAATAGAAAATCTTAACAAATAATCAGGGAGAAATATAATAATGTCTACCCATATATACAATTGAGCAGCTTTAAAACTTTTAGAAAATTTTTATTAATCCTGCTAAAGTCATGATGCTAACCAAGGGAACGGAAAATAGCACTATGATTAAAATGACTTATTGTAAATACGCATAGCTAAAGTCACCAACTTCTTTACCTCACGACACGTAGTTTTGGCGACTAATAATATTAAACGAATGTAGCAAACTTACCGCTGAAAGGTCCGCTGCAGATGGGGAATCAATTCGACTCAAGCATAGGGATGAACTATAGCTGGATCCTTCTGCAGACCCTCCAGAATTGGGTGGGCTAAATCTTAGCATGTTTGTATAGTGTTCCTCCAGACTAACTGAGTTGGTCGCCTAAAATATAATAAATCTTATTAGTTTAATCGCAATATTAACAATGAGTCTAGGAAAATCAGGAAATGAGAATGCCTAAAATCCTGTAAAGCTATATGATTAGGTAGCAATTCAACCCACTTTATACTAGAATTAAAATCTTAGATCGTTTCAAAAATACATGCAACCATACATTTTAAGATTAATATTCTACAAATAAAAGAATCTTAGTTGCAAATACCTCTAGATACGTGTACAAATATACAGCCTCTTTCTGAAAATTAATAGAAAACTAAAGCATGGATACTTACATGTAAACGCTCTGTTTGATCCACAATCAACGGACGGAAGCCAGGACTTCCCGTCGAGGTTTCCAAGCCCACAGGCACACTTCTTCCAGTAATCCGATCCTCAGGGGCAGACAAACAGTGTACGGCAAACAGGCCAATTCTGGACCTCACTTCTGCTGGAGTCGATGGACTAGCAGAGGGAGCCTAAAACAAAAGGAAAACATTAAAGTCTTGATCTAACATTTAAACCCCAATGAGAAACGTACGGCACGAGCTAACTCTTAACTTTCCCAGAGGGAAATAATATTAGGTTGCTACTTAAGATTTTAGTAAATGTTAACTGGTATCTCAACTTAATTGCGGTAACCGAGCAGATTTCTCTGGCGACATAAAACGATGACAAACGGTGAGCGATATATATGGAAGAGCCGAAAGTCAACGTTGAGGAAGTGAGAATAGGACAGAACAACCATACACCAACATGATGCTTAATTATACAAACCGGGTGGCTAGAAAAAAAAATTATACAAAACAAAAAAAAAAGAAATATACAACAGAAGAAAACTCACCTGTGTATCCGACAGAATATCATCAATCTCAGAGGACGCGGCTTCATACATGGTGCCCGACGGCTCCGCAGTTGGCGACATAGCCCCAGCTCTAGTCCTGTTAGTCCTGTTACTGCAGTGGAGAAGCTCAATGGTCCTGACGCCTATGTTTCGGAGGCGCGTACATACATCTCTTATCCAGCGAGCCAGCGACCTGTCTGAGGTGTTGTCAACACGTGTGAGAGTCCCAAGCCCTACAGCGCCGAAGAAGACCACTATAAGAGCACATGAAAACAAGGCTAAACCCAACAACATGTTAATTAAGCCATCCATGTTGAAGGTGTCCAGACTCGTCTTCTGGTCTCTCCCCAACTCGGCAGACCCAGAATCACCTCCGGCAACATCGTCACCAATGTCACCGCAGGAGTTCTGCATCACCGAATTGAGGAGAGACCAGATGATTTGTATCGTTCTACTAAGCATCAGTGAGAGATGCTCGTTGCCGAACATCTCCCCTTGATCCCTTTCGGACTCTACAGTACTTGTGCCCCCATAGTCATCGACATCAGCAAGGCTTGGCATCCCAGACTGGTCGCTGTACACTGAACTCGAGTCGTCTAAGGAATTTTCAAGAAACGAGGAATTGGCGAGAGTGGCCGCAGCCGCCCTCATTGATTCCTCGAATCTTTCCTTAATATTCTGATGCGCGTCCAGGCTGTCAGGCACATACATTATGAGCGAATGTAAATTTAAAATAAGAGGACTAGTGATTCTGAAAGGCAATATAGTAAAGTTAATTTTATGAAAAAGACTGTACACACGAATTCTTTTGTATTTTAAGCAACTATGGTTGAACCTCCTAACCATTAAAACTTTGATTTATCATCTAAAAGTAAAATTCTTTAAATTAAAGAATATGTAATTAATTTTACATGATTCAATGCTTGAAAATAGCTATCGTTAAGCTATTCAAACATTAAAAACTTTATTTTATTAGATTCAATTAAGTTAAAGAATATGTAATTAATCTTACATGATTTAACGCTTAAAAATAGCTATCGTTAAGCTATTTAAACATTAAAACTTTGTTTTATTAGACTCAATTAAGTTAAAGAATATGTAATTAGTTTTACATGATTCAACGCTTAAAAATAGCTATCGCTGAGCTATCAAAAACATATTCATTATGATGTATCAAGCAGTTAAAACTTATGTACTAGCTAAAGCTGAATATCTTCAATGATGTTTTAAAAACACTTTAGATAAAGCTAGCTAAATATAATTTTTGTAAGCGACCATTTTTTTTATATAATATGGTTGAGTTATTCGTAACGTAAATAATCTATCAATTAACGTCATTATAATTGAATTACGTAAAAGAAAATCTTATTTTTAAACCTATAGTAAAATTGTTTTAGAAGATTTGAATCAAGACTCAAATAAGTTTTGATTATACAAAGGGAACGCTATAATCAAAAGTTAAAACGAGTGGAATGATGGAATATATCTGTGTCATTATAAGTTTTGTTTACGATGAACGAATTTAACTTTTGCAGACGGAAAACGTAAACAAAACAAGGTACGTCAATTTACTTGCTGACTCAGATACGTCCTATCAAAACTACAAATATTATATAGAACAAAATTGTCATATATTGAAGATGTACCCATACTGCTTCAAACCCACCTTCGTTTAAAATACAGTGATAAAGGTCTTATCGACGAAGAAAAATAAGATTCTTAGGTCTTAAATAATAACTAACGAATGCAATAATGGGCACATCAACAATCTATAACATAAAAACATTCATATAAAACAAACAGGTTACTATATTTTATCACTTTTATATAAATTCTCTTGGAATTTAGCGGTAAAATTGAACACTCGAACGCAAGCTCCGCTCGCAAGGACAATTATTATATAAATGAGCATAATTACTGGGCCGCCAGCTTTTTATAACCTCGCTCAAAGCCAACCCCTATCACTTTTGACCGCCCAAACATAAACAAAGGGTTGACAACTTATTGTTACGTAAAATTTAATTACGGACGTCGAACGATATATTTTATAGATATTAAGTTTAAAAGGTACACTTGATAGCGACGTAATGTAAGATATTAGTCTTTAAAATGATTAAAATTATTCATGTTAAAAATAACATAAATACAGCTAATACCAACAATGGTATAAACCATATGTACATATACAAAATATACAAACAAAGGGTTACCAACTTTTGTTAGTAAAATCTTATATTTTTACATATATACGAGTAATGTAACCAAAGAAAATAATACGATATGTAAATACTAATTGTACTTATACATTTTTATATATAATATTGTTTATATTCAGGAAACAGTTATATTTAACAGAAATAGAGATAACTAACCAATCCATTATAGGTCTATCTGTAACGAAAGAATTTCTAGAATATCCCAGGGATAAAAGGATTAATAAAAGATTATTAAAACTTCTTTTGTTTAGATTACCATAGCCAGGATACCCCAAGGAACCGGTTGGAGCACGCGCACTAACTCTTTTTAGGATCTACCATGGACCAGCCTGGAGATAACCTAGATGATCATGGAGTATTGGAGCCCTACCACCACCCTACCTTGGACGGATTGCGGTTGTGTTCCTGTCAACACCTTGACACAATAGACGAGAACAACAACATCATCACCACACCTGAGTACGATGGATTCTCAGAGAACCTGTCCATCACCATCAGGAATTTCTTGTTAAATACAGCCCTGACTACCAGAGAAGATAGTAGAGTGGAGACCGATAGTAACACCAGCTCCAGCAGCACACTGTCCCTCTCTACCGATGACCTCAACCAACTCTACTATGACCTGGAAAATCACTCAATCACCTTGGACGAGAATGGAAACGAGGTAGCACAAGTGGACGCCCTTGGCTACATATCTACCTCACCCCCAACCTCAACCTACACTTCGAACGAGAGCACTTCACCACCTAGTTCATCATCAGAAGAAGCTGAACTATCCAGAACTACCAACGCAAAAACATTTATTGATGTGACAAAGTTAGATAAAACTAAACCCCTCAAGAAAAGAATGTATTCTATTTGGGAGGTTTATCATCTTGTATACCCAGCTATGAAGATACGCAAATCATACTTTCTTAATGGAAAGCGTATTTAACTTAGCTTGGAATACATTTATAGTTTATTATATATGCCTATATACTGGGACTACTAAATTTTTTCTTTTTCTCTTTTTTCTTTTTTAACAACTTACCCCCATTGGAGATGCGATCCTCAATTTTCAAATTCTTTGAACGTACATATGAGACTTTTACAGAAATGCTTCGCATCCACAACTATCTATCTATGCTTGATATAAAATCAACACTATATAGATCATATTATGAACCTTTGATTGACACGTGCCCTGCAATTAACTAGTAGCACTCAGGGGCAAGACACAATTACTTTAGCTAGGCCCAAGGCATTATTTGTATCAATTTATGCATTCATAGGCCTGTTTCTACCTATATGACACCATATATGGGTAACGAAAGCCTATTCATGGTAATCTATATGTGATTTGCTAATAGTATATGTTTATTAAAGATATTATGTTTATAGTTAATGTAATCATATAAACAACCAGTACATATATGTATGCCTACAACTATGCCTGATTTACGTCACATATTAACACACAGATATTTAATTGCACAGACAAACACTAAAATCCTGGTCCAGAGCTAATGTTATAGCATGTACCTCTTGAATTTATTCAGTTATTTACTAACTCTCCTACCATCAACTTCTCTTTCTGGCTTTGAAAAGGTAATGACTTAGTTGTTTGGCATGCATTGTAGTTTAAATTTAGGCCCCTTAGTACTTAGCATGAATTGAGCTCAGGCCTTATGTTAGAACTCTAACACTTAGCACAATTCACTGCTTGGGACTTAGGGCACGTTTCTGTCCTACTCTACTTATAATTTTAACACTTATCCTGTAAATATTTTCATACTTAACTTATGCACTTGTGATATAAATACACTTTATAAAAACATTTTCCTTCCTTAATACTTAATATACTTATATGATTCTGATCGAATATCAAAACCAACCATTTATTCTTAGGTTAAAGCAACATAATACTTCGCGTGGGTCTTTTGTTGAGCTTCCACCAGCTCAACCAAATTCGTATTATACTTGTGGGAATAGAAGGTCAAGCATTCTAAATAAGCGAACCGACGATGAGAATGTCTATGTGTATTGCATTAAAATTAGGTTTTAGCAGTACTCATAGAAGAGCGGTCTCCATACCTAAATATGGACAAACGCCCCATTCGCACACACATTAGAAGTTAACAGAGGCAAAATTTAAGTTATTTCCGAGTTAAAGCAAAAGAAATTACACCATTTCTTCAAATACAAGCCTATTTATTGAAGTTTACTTTTATCTACTCTAAATGTCCCGATTTTTTTCAAAAGATCCCACTGTGTATATATCCATAAAGTTTTTAGCAAACGAATGAGAGAACGTGTTTATAAAACTTTGTTACCTTTATAATTTACAATTAAATAGTAAAATAAAACATGAAAGTAAGTACATTTTAGATCCTATTATAGGAAAGCTACGCGTGTAACATTATGCCCTTTTGATCACCATTAAAAGTCAAGATAATAGGAAACATCGTATCATGCAAAAGGACGTACTGACAGAAGGACGGACAAAAAAAATCATATAAAAAGAAGATTTCCATTTATACATCTATAATACAAAGTAGAACGATGTCTGTTTGTCTGTCTGTTTGTTTGTCTGTCTGTTTGTTTGTAGCGAAGGATCTCGCTAACCGCTGAATTGATCGGGTTCTCCTTTACAGGGTAGCTTCTTTTAGGTCCCGGGAAGGTTTATAACTATTTTCTTGGGGGGTGGGACACCCCTCACCCCCCCCCCCAAAAAAAAATAATAAATACCCCCCCCCCCTTTTTAATTTTCTTTTTAAAATCTAAAACACAAAAAATTAGGTTGATCAAACCTCTTAGGGCAAAGCCCCTAGAGGCTAGGGGCGAAGCCGCTAGTATATATATATACAGAATCAAAACAAAACATATAGTACAAAAAAAGTTTTTATAAAGTTTATTGAAAGTAACAAAATATATTATAAGCATTAATTATTTAAACATAAACAAGGATGACAACATGTAGAACAGATTATCTGTTAAAGAAAAGAAAGAAAATATACAAAACACTAAAAATCGCGAAACCTTAAAAATAAGGTTTATGTCTTTAAAATTGTAAAAAGAAAACCTGCCTAAAAACAGAGAGAATACCATAGATCTTTTTATATCGAATAATGGTGTATGAGAAGTTTCAGTTGTGTAACTTTTGTAAAAGTAAAAAGGAAAAGCGACTAAAAAGCTGCTTAAAAGCAGTCCGACCCAGGGAGGAAGGGAGGGGACAATGGGCAATTAATTCAATTTTATAGTGTGACACTTTAAGGTTGAAAAACCAGATAATTCCAGATAAAACGAGTATTTCTGATAGTGCAACTTTTATTGGAAATTTATTAATTTTTTAATTAATTTTAATTCAAAATGCACCATCCCCCAAATTCTACTTTACTAATAGCCTCTGATTATCAAGATAAAGAACTTGGTAGCAATTCATTTACTAAAGAATATTGGTTTTAGAATTTAGCGTAGAAAAATAGCATAAAACTATCTTAAGATTTTAATGATAAAAACAGTCTAAAAGGATTTCAGGACCTTTATGCATCTTCCCTAAAATGTAGAACTTAATCGGATCGGTAACCAAATTCTTAAGCTATAAATAAACAAAACTTACTACTTTTTATTGGATATTAGCGCATCTTACTATATGTGTATGAGCATGTTATAAATGGACGTACGGATTTTCTAGTAACAATTGAGTTTTTATGGTTTCTAAATCGTAATCTATAATACAAAGTAGAACGATGTCTGTCCGTCTGTCTGTCCGTCTGAAGCTTAAGATCTCAGTAACCACTGAGCCGATTGGGCTCTACTCTTCAGGGAATATACTTACTGGTCCTGTGATGGTTTTAAGCTATTTTCTTGGGAAGTGGGACACCCCCAACCCCCCCAAAAAATGAAAAATACCCCCCCCAAAAAAAAAAAAAATTTTAAATCTAAAATATGAAAAATTAGGTTGATTAAACCTCTTGGGGCAAAGCCCCTAGAGGATAGGGGCGAAGCCGCTAGTAAATAATAAACAAGAATCAGTTAAAACAATTGTATTAAAAATTATTAAAATAACAACAAAATCTACTTAAATAATACATATATGTATATATCATATCACAATAGAATTGTTAGGTAACTATAAAACAATTGAATCAAAAATGATTTATGGGTATAGTCCCATTCGTGGCAACACCCCTTAAGGGGCGATTCGTCGTATTTTCAAAATTGCTTGGGGCTGGAAATAGGAGAAAAGCTACTGTGAAAATACAAAGAAACTCCCCTTAAGGGGTGTTGTCACGAAAAGGGCTACCCTGATATAATTACAACAAAATAATAAATAAAAATAAAATCAATTAGATTAACTTTTTAAAATCTAAAAAAATTGTCAGTTTAAGACGTACCTACACAGTTACACACACTAGGTATAAACAAAATAACTTGATTAAAAATGTTTATGAATAAAAAAGGTTGCAGAATAGAATGTCTCAAGGATATTTTTAGTTTTGTATTTAGATTTATGGTTCTAATTCTTAATTATATTTGGTCTAGTTACAAAAAATTTACTTTTTATTGATAAAGTATTAATAAAACATATTTTGGAAAGTATCAGATAAAACAAATTGATAAAAGTAAAATAAACATCTAAATGACCCCCTTTTAAATAAAATTAAACAAGGATGACAACATCCATAAAAGCGAAGCTCTGAAATGGAAGGACAAACGAATATTAACACTTGTAGATTGTCAGAACTGAATTAGCAGAATATTAATGCTTCAGTACAAACAATATTGTAAGTAAATTTGTTGCAAAACTGCATAAATAGATAATACTGTTTAAGGACATACTTAAATTTTTAGGACTTGTTTATAGAGATGCTTTGCTTATAACATTGTATAATAGGAATCAGTTTTCAAAAAATCTGAAGAATCGGATAATTTGTTATAAAAAAGTTAAAAATTGACATGTTTCAAATGGATGTACGGACATTCTGGTATTGATTGTAGGGTTGCTACGCTTTCTAAATTGTACCTAACTATTACAGGAATCATCATGCAAAGTTTGGAATCGATAGGACAATTCTAACCTGTTTAAATTAACGAAAAGAGCTAACTCTCTGTGACTGAGGTACGGACGGACCGACCGTAATCATAGAAAAGCTTCGCTTAAAAAGAAAAAAAAATTATGTAAATGTCAAACTACGGACCACCCCTACACGCTGCAGATACCCTCCGTGATGTAACTTAAATTCTTTCTTGCATGTTCGCACCATATCAATAACATCTTCTTTCAGGAAAGCTAATTTTCTCTTTGTTAGTCATGCATCTGAAATAAATATTTTTTTTAGTATTTATAGGCTTAACTGAAAGGCAAAAATATTAATTCGGAACTAATATAAATACCAATGAAATTATTACCTACTGCTACCTAGTTAAACAAGGATCGCAGGGGCGTCCAAGCTTTTTTTTGGGGGGGGGGTAAAATGGCGCGCGAAGCGCGCCGAAATTTTTTTTTAAATCGTTGGGGGTGCCTACGACACCCCCAAGGTAGGGGTAATTTTTTTTTGGGGGGGGTATTGTTCACAAAATTTTGGGGGTGCCTACGGCACCCCCAAAATCGTTTGGGGGTGCCAAATGGCCCATTACCCCCCCCCTTGGACGCCTATGCAAGGATGACAACATCCATAAAAGCGAAGCACTGAAACGGTAGGACAAACGGACATTAACACTTGTATAGTGTCTGAACTGAATAATCAGAATATAGACGTATAAGATACAAGGCAAAATTGTAAGTAAATTTGTTGATAAACTGCTTGATACACCATAATGTTTATGGACATACTTACACTTTTAGGACTTGATTATAGAGTTGCTTCGCTTATAATATTGTTCTTTGTTGTACCAGGAATCAATATACCAAAAATCAGATCAAACGGATAATTAGATCACATAAAAATTTGTGGTTAAAAAAGTAGAAAAATCAACATGTTTAAAATGGACGTACGGACATTCTGGTAATGATTATAGAGTTGCTACGCTTTCTAAATCGTACCTTACTACTACAGGAATCATCATGCAAAGTTTGAAATCGATAGGACAATTCTAACATGCCTAAATTAACGAATAAAAGCTATCTATCTCGGACGGACAGACGTACGGACCGACCCTAATTATAGAAAGCTTCGCTTTTAAAAACCATAACTGGACATTACTTTTGGATATAGTCCCTTTCGTAACATCGCACCATATGGGGTGATTCTTCGTATTTTTCACAGTAGCTTTTTTCCTATTTATAGCCCCTGCGGGAGGCTCTAACCCAACGGGCCATTACCTAACCCTGTGGGGCAATCATCTAACCCAATATAACCTAACCTAACCTAGCCTAACCTAAAATAACCTATAAAAAGCCATTTTAAAATACGAAGAATAGCCCCATATGGGGCGATGTTACGTAAGGGACTATTCACTATTCCCTTACTTTTCTCAAAATTAGGTACCTAATAAGAATGAAATGATAACCGAAAAACAATCTTCTAACTGTTAATAATTAGTGGCAAAGGTACAGTATGATTAACAAGGATGACAACATCCATAAAAGCGAAGCACTGAAACGGTAGGACAAACGGACATTAACACTTGTATAGTGTCTGAACTGAATAATTAGAATATAAAAGTATCAAAAGAGTCGAAGCAAAGTTTAAGTAAATTTGTTGGAAAATTGCTTGATATAGGATAATGTTTATGGACATACTTACATTTTGAGGACTTGATTATAGAATTGATTCGCTTATACTATTGTTCGTTTGTTCTTTGTTGACCCAGGAATCAATATACCAAAAATCAGATCAAATGGATAATTAGATCACATAAAAATTTGTTGTTAAAAAAGTAGAAAAATCAACATTCTGGTGATGATTATAGAGTTGCTACGGTTTTTAAATCGTACCTAACTACTATAGGAATCATAATGCAAAATTTGAAATCGATAGGACAATTCTAACATGCCTAAATTAACGAATAAAAGCGACGAACGGACGGACGGACGAACGGACGGACGGACGGACGTACGGACCGACCCTAATTATAGAAAAGCTTTGCTTTTAAAAATGTCAATCTGTATGTCTTTCCCTTCCTAACATTCCATTAATTACAACATATTTGCTTAATATTTAAATTTCTATGCTTTTGTAGTTGTCAACTTTGTTTTGATAAAAAATGTATATATACCGTAACCATTTTGTTGTTTTCCTGGAAACCTAGGCAGTATCACATTTTCTGCTTGTTTGCATTTTATACAAGATTTCATCTGAAAAATATTAAAGATTCGTATAGAGTTGCTTCGTTTTCCAAGTCATACCTAATTGTTATAGAAATCATCATTGATAGGACAATTCTAATCTGTTTAATTTAACAAAATGAGCTAACCGTAATGGACAGACGTACGGACAGACCGACCCTTAAATTATAAAAAGCTTCGCTTTTAAAATTTTTATAAAATCATCACTAGACTAAATTTTATCTTGTAATGTAATGCCCTCTAAAATGGAGAACTATATCAACATACAAAAAACGTATTACTATATATAAAAGGATACAAATATTATATTATATCTTGTCAATAAAACATTTGAAAAAGGAAACCAAAAATCGCCACGTGTCACTAAATTTTTATTCAGAAATGTTTGTGTATAATTATATTGAGACGCTTGTTTGTGTATGTATTTCTTTCTAATATTGCCATACACTGAGCTATAATCAACAGCAGAAAATATATTCTATTAGCGTAGCTACTTTATAACTCATTTATTTTAAATTTGATTAATGAAAGATATCTAAAAGCAATTTATTTATTAATTTTAAAAAAATAAATACAATAATTTCTATTATCATAACTGCAAACAAATATTCCATAATTATTTTTTCATTATGATTTTAAAACAATTAAAGTAAAAATTTTCTGTCTGTTTGTTTATTGTTTACATTTTTATTATTGCGCTAGTTAGCATAAGAATGCCCCGTCATGTTGCATGATTTCTCGTGACGTCATTCATATTTTAGTCCCCAAAGTCAGTCAGAAACTGCTAAATTCATGCACATTCCCTTTAAGCCAGTCCCCAAAGTCTGAGACTCCTAAAATATGAATATTCGATCCATTGTCCCCTCCCTTCCTCCCTGAGTCCGACCACTATGGATGTTTTAATTATGCTCCATATTTATGAGAATGTTGACAAGAAATTTTAGCTTTCTATCTTTTATAGGAGCCTAGAAAATCACATTTCTTCCAAATTGTTTCAGACATATGGACAGACATTTCAAATTATAGAGTAGCTTCGCTACTAAAAATAACAGAGATTTTCACTTATCATGTAAACAAAACTTTGTAAAAGAATAAAAAACAAAAATTAGTTCAAAATAAATTAAAAATACCAATCAGACCATCCAATTATAATAAACCAAATAGCAATTTTAATCATTTTCACTTTGAACAATCCAATCATGATTAAACTACAATAGTTTACAAACGAATAATTCATAAATTTAGTTTTGTAATAAATGAGTTGAAAGGTAAAAATGTCAAAAACAGAGCACTTAAAGTTTTGAGGGATTAAAGAATAAAATAGTTTATTATGCGCAAATTTTACATATTAAAAGTAAAAAGAGAATGAAAACATCCATAAGTAGTAAAGCTCTGTAATTAATTACATGAAATTGCCGACAGACAGCCGGACCAAGTAAATAATATACCAGATGCTCATTGGTATTTAGAATATAAAAAAAATCAGCTGTTATCTGATCAGAAGACTTGATTTTTACGTTTTCCCATACTGCTTTTTACAGATTGATAGACGAACGTTCTAATTATAGAGTAGCTTCGCTACTAAAAAGTGCTATACACTTATATATAAACTAAAAGTTGTAAAAGTATTAACTGTCATACTGTCAGACACAGTTTGATATTAAGTTTAAAATCGTGATGGATGAAAGCAGTATTCCATTATGCGCAAATAAGATTGAAAATTTAAAAAAGCATAGTATTTTTTAACTAAAATATGAATGAATAATTTCAGGGATATTAAAGGATAAGATAATGGACAATAAATTGATGAACACTGTTAACTAAATGATAAACAAAATTATTCCTTCTGTAGGCATATCGGTGTTATAGCATTACCTATTTAGCATTAGGAAAGTGGTTTTTTTTTACAAAATTGCATACTATAGTTGTATTACAAATATACAGAATAGAATATGAAAATGATATTACACTTCTATTTATACAACAGGAATGACAACATCCATGAATAGTGAAGCAACAAAATTGTGGATGCGTTAACGGTTAATTTAAGTTTCACAGCAGATATTTATTGTCCGAAAAATTAATATATAGTGAAAAATCACAACAAATTTTTGTCTTTTGTGGCATGAACGGCAGTCCAACGGACCAAGTAAGTTATATACTGGATGCTTATCTTTATAAAGAATCTTCACACATGATTTCAACCGTCTATCTTTAAAAAGAAAATAACGTTTCCCTCTAGCCGTTTTCATAGACATATGGACAAGCTGATGGACATACATTCAAAATTATAGAGTAGCTTCGCTACCAAAATGAGAAAGCCACTTTATTACCATTAAGTATTTCCCCAATAGTATTTTAAACCCTTTAAATGTTTAGATCTGTAATTCATGTAATTATGCTATACTAGAATGGATTTGTTATGACTTGGATGTTGCATCAGATTTTCATGTACTAGTCTAATAAAGTAATACTCGCAACTGGATGAAAGAACAAAACGCCCATCCACTCTTTTCCATCCCCACCATTCCTACTGGCTGAACGAACTGACCATATTAGCAAGCTAAATTGACGACAATTATTCACCTGTCATAATATCCACATACATACATACATACATACATACATACATACATACATACATACATACATCCATTGCTGCGGCTTAAACAAAACAGTATCTCCTAGCTGCGGCTTAATATATGTGGATTTGGTGGCTGGATGAATGGATTAGAAGGTATGTCACGGTTATATCGCGGCTGAAAACTAAAGCTGTCAGTTACTTCATCTGCACTGGAAAAACCTGCGACCATTTTTAAAATTTGTGGGTGAATTCATCTTCGAGACATGTGTTTTAAGTACATTTTGCATAAACATTAACAAGCTATGCTCCAAGACGAAAAAGTTAAAAGTATAAACTATTGTTGGGACAGATATCCGGCCATTTTAAATATCCGGCCGGATACCGGATATTGAAACTATCCGGCCGGATATCCGGCAATATAATCTTTTATATTTTACAACAAAATCTCTGTTTTTTTAATCTTAAATAGCTGTAATTTTCTTATTATTGAAGCTAGAAGAACAATTTTTTCTGAATATGTTTATCTTTATGTAAATTTTATATTAGAAATCTAAAAACATAAATTTTGGGGGTGGCAGCAGTACTTGGCAGCTGACAGCCGCAAACCGACGGTTGGCAGGTAAACGGCAACGGATTTTATGAAATTGTAATATGTCATGATAAAATCTTCAAGTAAAAATTTGCGGTCACAGGAACCGTTTAAAGATTTCTGGAGACCTGGAGGTTCAGGACTTGCAGAATTATACATGGAACCTGAAATCGACTTGAACATCTACATATATTACATATGAGGATGTACGACTATAGGATATTTTAGTATTAGATAACATGAAATGCTTTGTTTAAGTAAAAAAATATTTTTACTTTTTACCTGAATGACCTTACCAGATTTGCTTGCATCCTGTGCCCGTCAGGAAGGAGGTATTAAATAAATTTCAACTCTCAGTTATGTGTCATACCCATATTATGAAAGTCACTCAGTTATAGCCCTCTACCTTTTATGCACAGAAAATGGGATAGAAAAAAACAGAGGGGGGGGGGCAGGCATTCAATGCCACCTCCCCGCCCATCCTCCAACCGTTAGGGGTGGATAATGATATTACAGATTGAGGGTAGTAATAGTTAATTAGATTTATTTGCTAAGAAGAAAGATTATTTAATAGTTACTTAATTTTTAAGTTTTAACCTTAATTTTATCCTATTATATAAAGTTGTAAGCTTTTTTTTGTCTATAGCGAAGGATCTAGCTAACTGCTGAACCGATATGGTTCTCCTTTAAGGTGAAGCTTCTTATAGGTTCCAGGGTGGTTTTAGGCTGTTTAATTTTTATAAAAAAAAAGTCGTTGTAAGGCTTTAAGTTATTTTTCTGCACTTTTATGTCCCTTCTAATATCCCTAGATACTAGGGACGCAGCCTCTAGTATAATATAAAACACCAGTTTATGAAGAAATTTTTTTACGGGTATAGTCCCTTTCGTGGCAACGCCCCTTAAGGAGCGATTATTCGTATTTTCACAGTAGCTTTCTTCCTATTTCTAGCCCCTCGCGGGGCCAATTGCCTAACCCTGCAGGGCAATTACCTAACAAAATATAACCTAACCTAACCTAATAAAAGCAATTTTAAAAATACAACGTATCACCCCTTAAGGTGCCACGCATTGCCACGAAAGGGACTATATCCTTTTTTTATACTTTAATATGTAGTAATTTAGCCGGTTATCAGGCCGGATATCCGGTAATTTGGCCGGATAACCGGATATTTGCCGGATATCCGGCCGGATATCCGGTAATTTGGCCGGATACCGGATATCCGACTGATTTCAAATGCCGGTATCCGGTATCCGGCCAAAAAAATATCCGGCCCAACCCTAGTATAAACCTCATTTTTAAACCCATTTGGATGATTTAAAATCTTATGGGCAGGTTTAGAGTGATTTTTAAGATTGTAAAAGGTTGTTTTTTTAATGGCTTACAGGCTGCCGAGCCCTGTTATTTTCATTTACAAATCCAGCTTCTAAAGATTAAATCGGTTTCACGCCAAACGTAAGAGTCCCGAACGTAGGAGTGGAAAAACATCGGAGTGGACAAACCCAGGAGTCCCAAACGTCGGAGTGGGACAAACGCAGGTGTGGGACAAACGTCGGAGTGGACAAACGCAGGATTTTTGGACAAACGTCGGAGTGGACAAACACAGGAGTCAAAAAAAAAATTTAATTTTGAATTTTTTTTCAATTTTGAATTTTTTTTTCAATTTTGAATTTTTTTTCAGTTTTTAATTTTTTTTCAGGTTAGGTTAGGTTATAGGCCAGGGGGCCGAGCGCTGCGGCTAGGCAGGCTAGGGGGCCGAGCGCTGCGGCCATAGTCATAATTTTGTAGACAGGGGTATAACAAAATTTCAAAATTGTCATATTATTAAAATAGCGGACACTCCTAGGGTTTTACTTAAGCAATGTCCACTCCGACGTTTGTCCACTCCGACGTTTGTCCACTCCGACGTTTGTCCCACTCCTACGTTTGTCCACTTCGACGTTTGGGACTCCTGCGCTTGGGAATAGTATTGGCAATATAAAAAAGCTACAAGGGAAAAAATATAAAACATTTTGACATACAATCTTTTAAGAAAAATTACGAAGGAAAATAATAGGACTAATGCTATAGCAGATTTACCCTTAGCTTTCTTGATTTAAGATCACACTGTATAAAGTAGGATGAATACAGTTTAATTAATTCAATATTATGCTAAATCTAAAATATTTTCACTTCCTTCAGACATTGAAATATGTGGAAATGAGACAGGATAAAACATAGATGATAACATCCATAAGTTGCAAAGCATAAAAGAAAACAATGGATGGTAATAAAGCTAAGTGATTTAAAAAGCAGATGTTTAGTTGTTTTAAATCAAGAATGAATTCATAGAAATCACGAAACTTTACACAATTAAAAATGTTCTAATATTAATATTTTTGAAGCATTACCAACACTCGAAGACGATTAAAGTCCCTCCACAGATTATGACGTCCATACGATAGATTAACCAATGAGAGGCCGCATAAATTTTACCATTGGTCAATTACAGTGTATACTGGCCTCTCATTTTAAACACTATACTTTTTGGTTTGCCTAAATACAATATTTTATATGAATAGTTAGCAGATTTAGCAGTGAAGAAATTATTGGAATAGCTTTCTAAAATTTGTATTCCCTAAATATCTATTCCATTTAATTAGAAGTATCAATTTATATACGTAGCCGTTGTTTGAAAGTTGTTTTAACTTTGCCATTCACATTTGAAAGGTTGCCTTTCAAGAAAGCAAAATATAATAGTACAACTTTGAATTGTTTTATTTTTAATTTTGCCACAAAAATTAACAATCGCTCGTGTTTAAAAAAGGAGAATGGATGTAATATATATGGGGACATAATGGCAGTGGGAAAAATTGTCTTTAATCTAGCTTGCTAACATGGAACTTGGTTTTTGGTCAGTGGGGAGGGGACAAAGGAGGTGGAACGAGATAATCGCTATTTTAGTCCGGTACAAGTTTCATTATATTGGAGAACATGAAAATCTGGATTTTAAAGTTGTCAGTGGCGTGCGAACCGAAGGGGGCATTTGGGGCAATCGCCCCCCCCCCCCCTAGCGACCAAAACGCCCCCCCTGCCCCCCTTCCCCTAGCCACCGCCCCCCCCCTGCCCCCCCCTAAATGTTTAAAAATGCCCCATTTTGCCCCCCCCTGGTCAACAAAGATGCCCCATTTTGCCCCCCCCTGGTCAACAAAAATGCCCCTTTTTGCCCCCTACCCTACAAAAAGCAAAACTATCCCAGTTTCCAAAAAAAGATCAAGAAATACTTCGCGCCAAACAGACAGTTACTATTCATTTAACCTTACCAAATTTTTTAATTAGTGTAGAAATTAGGTAATAATCTTTTTTCACTGAACATAACAAACCAAGTAATAGGAAGTATTTTATTTTGTATAATATAAACTTTTTACCAAAGAAATTTTGAACATCCCAAATGATGATACACAAAATTACCCCTTATATAGATTACAATTAGTGGATGAAATGTATGGAAACTTGACTTAATTAACCAACCAATCAAAATTCCATTAAAGTCCCCAAAGTTGTTAAGCCAACGAATAAGAAAATTTTATATGAAATATTGGGGACTAGTGTAATAAATAGCCCAAAAACCTCTCCCTCCCTGCATATTTAAAGAAAAAAATTTGTGCTTCGCGCTCTCCAAATGGTTTCTCCTTTTTATCACATTGTATATTTTGTTTTTATTTCTATAAAAACATGTGTAAACAACAAATATTTAATCAAAAAGTTATTATAAAGGGTGAGCAAAAAAAATGCATACCTTTTTAAAATTGAAATTGCGCGGCTTGTGTTAATAGTAGAAAAATGTTATGCATATTGTTAGAACCGCTATAAAGTCTATTTTTAGGAAATATAAAAACGATTCCTGTGCTACGCATAGTTTAGGAGCTACGTGTTAAAATGTCCCAACTGACTTAAAACTTGACTTACGAGTAAATTTTGGGACATTTTACCATCTGGCTCCTAAACTATGCGTAGCACAGGAACCGTTCTTATATTTCCAAAAAATACAGTTCATAGCGGTTCTAACAGTATGCGTAATATTTTTCTACTATTAACACAAGCTGCGCAATTTGAAATTTAAAAATGTAGGCATCTCTTTTTGTAAAATATCTTCTCTAATTTTTTAACACATAGCTCCCTAACTATACGTAGCAGAGAAATCATTCTTATATTTCCAAAAAATAGAGTTCAAAGCGGTTCTAACGATATGCATAACATTTTTCTACCATTAACACAAGCCGCGCAATTTGAAATTTAAAAATGTAGGCATCTCTTTTTGTAAAATATCTTCTCTAATTTTTTAACACATAGCTCCCTAACTATACGTAGCAGAGAAATCATTCTTATATTTCCAAAAAATAGAGTTCAAAGCGGTTCTAACGATATGCATAACATTTTTCTACCATTAACACAAGCCGCGCAATTTCAATTTTAAAAAGGTACACATTTTTTTTTGCTCACCCTTTATATAAAAAAGAAACTGCGTTGATATTTATCTAAGCCTTTTTCTCAACACTGTATGTCTGTCTAAATGAATAACTATATATGATGTCTTATTATTTCAGGATAAGTTTATCATTTTTTTTGTGTACATACCCTTACAAAAAGACTTGCTTTTTTATGGCAATTTTCATTAAAAACCCTTAAAACTAACTACACTCTATATTCCTAACTTGATAAAACACACCACTCTTTGTCTTTAATTGATTTTAGTTTAAAGTTAACACACACCGCCCTTATAAATCCTTGGAAACACCACTTAATCAAAAATTAACAGAGTTTTAAAGTGCCATTTAAAGAGGGTAGGATATGTTGATATAACTTTTTAGCTTCTCTATAATTCACTATGGCTGTCAGTACGTAATGCTAAGGGGGAAATTTGATTTTTTCAACTGCAATTAAAGATAGAAGGCTAAAACTTAATGTTAACATTCCCATCATTATGGAGTATAATTAACTATTAAAAATTCATGGAGGTTGGACTGCTTTTCAGGACGTTTTTGGCTATTTTTGTATCTTTTAAATTTCTGGTATAGTCCCTTTTGTGACATTGCCTCTTAAGGTGCATTTCGTCATATTTTCACAGTAGCTTTTCACCTATTTATAGCTCCTGCGGGGCCAATTGCCTAACCCTATGGGGAAATCACCTGACCTAACTTAACCTAGAATAACCTATTAAAAGCTACTATGAAAATACAACAAAATGCCCCTTAAGAGGCGTTGCCACAAAAGAGACTATACCCCAAAAATTTCCATATTTCTAAGAGATTTTTAAATCTGTAGATGAAAGGACAAGTAATATTTTTTTATTTTTTACATAGTTCTTTATATGTTTGGTTTTTATGGTACGATAAATTTTTTTGTGGATTATAATATTAAAAATATTAAAATTTCTCGCTGTTTCAAGCATCCAGTATGTAATTTACTTTGACTGTCATCACACAACATACAGGAAAAAGGATTTGTGACTTTTTCTACCTAAAATATATATTTATTTCAACAGATGCTCTTTAAAGCTACTTGTCTGTATTCTTATTAATGATTTTTTTGTGCTTTGCTACTTAAAGATGTTGTCATCCTTGTTGTCTTACAATAAAGAAATATTTAAAATCAGTTTTACATATTAGGTTAATTTATGGTAAATTATTTCCAAAATGAGTGTTTTTATC
Organism: Acartia tonsa; assembly: GCF_053477335.1. Taxonomy (NCBI): domain Eukaryota; kingdom Metazoa; phylum Arthropoda; class Copepoda; order Calanoida; family Acartiidae; genus Acartia; species Acartia tonsa. Next base: position 61,635,671 of record NC_137260.1, on the reverse strand, counting down.
CCCCCCCCCCCCCAAATTTTTTTAATGGGGTTATTCATCCTTCCTGCTGAGATTTTATAACATCTGTACTTTTTTTTTCGAAGATGCTTTCTAGCTCCCTTCCCTTCGGTCATTGCAGGGTGGGGAGAAGGGATGGGGGAGAAAAGATGGGGGGAAACAAATGGGGGGGGAAGAAATGGGGGATATAAATGGGAAATAGGGATGGGGTAAGGGATGGGGAATAAGGGATAAGGACTAGAAGGCCCATAATCAAAATATCCCACCCCTTAAAACGCCCTTATTTAAAATTAGTATATATAATCAAAATGCCCCCCCCCCCCCCTAGACAGAGTGCTTCGCACGCCACTGAAAGTTGTATTACCTAAAGTTACGTTTTTTAAGGAAAAAAATATTTTTAGTAAATTGCTACTGATGATTTTTTCCTTAGCTGTATTTCAAGAACATAAATCTAAATCTCGGAATTAATTAAACAAAAAGTTTACCTTAATGCTATACATTAGATAACTGGCAGTTTCACCCCTAACTTTTCTTCTATTTAAAGAGGTGATCAAAAAAAATTTTTGGCGAAATTCGTAAAAGGACCTAGGAAATCATCAGCAAAAAAAAATAGGGATATTATTTTTTTTTGAGGGGGGGAGGTTGGGGGTGTCCCACCCCCCAAGAAAATAGCCTAAAACCACCACAGGACCTGTAGGTATATTCCTTAAGGAGTAGAATCCGATCGGTTCAGTGGTTACCGAGATCTTAAGGGACGGACAGACAGACAGACAGACAGACAGACGGACGGACAGACAGACAGACGGACGGACGGACAGACATCATTCTACTTTGTATTATGGATATATCTTAAAGTTGTAATCTATAGATAAAACCAAGGATATTTATGTTAATAAGGAACAAAGCAATGACACAATAAAAGCATTTAACTAAAATCACTATAGTTTGGTAAGTATTGTATAAAATCAAACACTGATTACCCAAACGAGTTAAAGAGTTATAAAACTTTTTAAAGCGAAGCTTTTCTATAATTAGGGTCGGTCCGTCCGATTTAGAAAGCGTAGCAACTCTATAATCATTACCAGAATGTCTGTACGTCCATTTTAAACATGTTGATTTATCTACTTTTTTAGCAACAAATTTTTATGTGATCTAATTATCCGTTTGATCTGATTTTTGGTATAATGATTCCTGGGACAAGAAATTACAATATTATAAGCGAAGCAACTCTATAATCAAGTCCTAAAAATGTAAGTATGTCCATAAACATTATTCTGTATCAAACAGTTTTTCAACAAATTTACTTTTAATTTTTTTATTTTTTATTTTGCTTTTATTTATTTTTACTTTTATATTCTGATTATTCAGTCCAGACACTATACAAGTGTTAATGTCCGTTTGTCCTACAGTTTCAGTGCTTCGCTTTTATGGATGCTGTCATCCTTGTTGGTATATTTATTAGCCTTATGTCCCTTTCTTTCCTTCAATCTAGGACCCATTGACGGATATAGGAAAAACGAATGAACATGCTGTATTTATAGATTGGCTATGCTTTTAAAAATATATAATCATTATTATTTATTTAATTATTATTATAACTCAATATACATCTTATATACTTTTAATATAATTTTTTTTATAAAAATAACAGATTGCAATTGAAATATATTTGATATAAAATTTAAATTTGAATTTATTTTTATAATTAAGTTTATATATACTGATATGATTCATCTGTTATACTGAAACTTCTCTGAAAAAAGGAAAAAATTATTTCTATATTTTTGAAAATGTAAAATTGTATTAATAGAAAGTTTTTGGAGGCACTATTAACGGCTACGCACTTGAGGGAGGGTGTCGAAGTCGATTTACAAAAAAAATTAAAAAGGGTGGGGGGGGGGGTTTAGGGGGCATTTAGCTTGGGTTGGGGAAGGTTCGCTCCCCCAAATTGCTATTAACCTTCCGTGGACCTGTAAGAAGATCCATACCGGTTCAGTGATTCGGTACAAATAAACAAACACACATCCTGTTACTTTACATTAAAATTTTTAAAAATGTAACAAATTAAGCTGTACCTGAAATGAATTTTCATAAAGATTTCTTTCCTTGAATTGTCCCCGCTCCTTTCTGTGCGGGAAACAATGATCCACTATCTCCCCATTGATATCAAAGCCAGGATTGTCAAAACTATTGGATTCCTTCATCATCTCTTCAGCCTCAAGGATAGTTTCAATGTTGTTAAACGATGTTTGGCGGCCACCGGCCGCCAAATGGTTTCCCATCCCACCGCTGTTGTTGTCTTCCTCGCCACCGCTTGTATTGGCGGCGAATTCAATTTTATCATAGACATCTCCGGCGTCAAGCCGCAGCGAAATTGGTGAATAATCGTCTTCTTCAGAAATGAATTGTTTGGCGGCTATGTCAATCCGCGAACCGCCGTGGTCGCGGTCTTCATCAATATATTCATCCTCTATAGAGTATGCGTAGTTTAGGTTGTAGTGAGTATGGTTGGTGTGCGGCATGGAGGTGCAATTATTGAGTTGGCTGTTTTGTAGATGGCCACGTTGCAAATCATGCTCCCCGCCTATTCATATCAGGAGTTAAGGAATAATGATATAATGCAGAGGTGGATTCTTAAAAAATCTACAAAAATTAAATAAAATCTTATGTTCATAACCCTTCTATGATTTTGTTTATTTTTTTTGTAGATTTTTAATGTGATTTTGGTGGATTTATCACGAAAACAATTTTGCCCCACTAAGCGATTAGTGGGGCAAACTTTTTAAAGAATCCACCTCAGTTCTTTTACATTGGGGATTAAATATTCTTTAAATAGATAAATTTATTCAAGGTATATTATTATGAAAAATAGATATCATCAGACATCCTGTTATTTTTACATCATTGGATTAATTTATTCCTTTACACTTGCCTATGATTCCATTAATTTGTGTATGACATGAGGATGTATTTGTGTAAGGATCAAACTGCCAGCTCTCACGACCATTGGCTTGTGTCCGGTTGAAATCTAAATAGAATAAAATTAAACAATCTATAATTCCAAATATCTGTCTGCCCCTCCGTCTGCCCATCTTACTGCTATGTTAAGGGGGATATGTGATTGCTGTCCTTTCCTCCATTTCAAATACAGAGCTCCTAGATGCTATGGGAGCAGCCGCTAGTTTTATATAAACTAGTTAGGTTTTTTTGTCTGAAGTCTCCATATTTACTGAACCAATGGGATTTTTCACATAGCTTCACATAGGTCCCGTGATGGTTTTAAGTTTTTTTTTTTCAACCCCTTTTTGCCATATAAGATTAGTGCCCCTAGATGCACTTTGTGCGTTTGTCAATCCATAATTTTTTATGCTTTGTTCCTTAAGGATGTTGTAATCCTTGTTTTTATCAAAAAGACATAAAGACAGTTTATTGTCAAAAGAATGAAAGATGATAAAAGGTGTGTCGACAGATAATCAACTTTCTTTGAACATAAAAGACACTAAAGAGATAAATTTAATTTATTTTACAGAATAAAAAACTTATTTTTGTTCAGTAAAAGTATATTTGTGTAATTTTCGAATTCTTCTTAAATAAAATTGCGCTTCTTTTTAAAGATAAAGATTTTCGCAATTTAAAAAAAGAAAATGTATATTTTTGTGTATCACATATTTAGTGTTAACATCCTATTTTCCTTCAGAGCTGGATCTTTAAATGTGTAGCCGTTGGCGTGGCTGTAGCCGTGGCCGTAGTCATGGCTGTAGTTGTAGCCACACTTTAGCCACACTAATGGACTGTGGTCACTTTTAGCGTGGTTAACCACGCTACGACTACGACCACGCGTTGTCAATATGATTTAAAGATCGCATTTTTTTTGTGACCACGGCAACGCGTGGTTAATATGATTTAAAGATCGCTATTAGGTTGGTGGCTGTAACTCTGACCACGACTACGGCCACGGCTACGCTTTTAAAGATCCAGCTCAGGATTCTATTGATTATATCTATTCAAACTTATCAGGAGTATAGGAATGGAACAACAGAAAATTAATTTATTTGATTGGAATTGATAATTATACACACACATCTAAATAGTAATTTCTTTTATAAAATAAAATTCTATGTATATACTATGCAGACAATTATATGATAGTCTAGCAGCAATAGTGTATTTTTATAGAAAGAACAGTAAACTGTAATATATAATCAGACAAAATATCTATGTCTTTTTGAGTCTGCATTTGAAAGTCTAAACAAGAGGGTGATGTCTTGAACAAGATTCTCCTATTTGTAATATTCTGCTGTATAAAGTAGTAAGGTATTTTGAATGTAGCTTACAATTTTGATAATTTCCAAACCGATTGAGTTCCCCATTTTAGAAAAGCTTAACATAGGTGCCAGGAGGGTTTTAGACTATTAGTCCGTCTTTTCCCAATCCTAGATGCTTGGGGCGCAACTGCATGTATTATTGTATGAAAATATAAGTTTAATAAACATGCTTTCTCCCTACTATTCTATATCTTTTTACCTTGCTGTATTGGAAGATGAAAATTGGTTCTGTGCACCTTTTCTAATTCAGTCAGAACTTGTGCACTGCTGCTGCTGCAATTCCCACGTGGCGCTGTGACATGCACTGGCCCACAATTCCGCTGCACATTATTATGTTGTTTGTGACCGCTAGGTGCACCACTTTGTATTAGCTGTCTTCGGTCAGACACAGACAGGGGTCGGTTGTTCATGTGTCGAATTTGATAATCTGAATGTGATGAAATAATCTTAAAGTCGTCTTCTGTCTCGTCTCCCCTGGTGGTTTGTGATTGGTTGAACTGGCCTCGTCGTTTCGCGCGCTTTTTACTGTTCTCCCGGCTGCTGACTGAGTTGGCAAGCTCCAGCCAATCAAAGGTTGAGGTTGAGTTGGGACGCCTGTGATTGGCCAGACTGTGCTCTGATCTTGAAGTGCTTATTCTGCTGCCTGTTACAAGCATGTATTTTATCATTTTTTAAAAACATTTTGAAGAAGAAAAACGTACTTTTCAAAATTGTATTCAAAATTGTATTTTTGCATTCTCTTATTTTTGTGTCAGTATTTAAAAGTTCAAAATAATTTCTTGTTATTTTATTGAAAATATAGATTAACTTGTCTAAAGTTATGGAATCATTACAATGTAAAGAAGGGTGAAAAAAAGTTAAATGTAATTTTGCAAAATAAAAAATCAAACTTTACATTCTTCAAATTGAGTATATTTTGAAGCTTACATAAAACTTGTCAAGCTCTACATTTATTCAAGGACCTTAAAGGATAAGAAAATCAGGATAAATTGATGCACATAACAAATATTGATAAACAAAATTACCCTGATTATAGATTATAATTTTTGGTTTATAGGTTTTGACATTGCTAATCCAAAAAAATGACAATCAGGACTTAACAAAATTACCCAAGGTTTTTAAGCTTACAATTGAGAAAGCATGCTGACAAAAAACTATAAATTAGGTCACGGCCTGATTTCGATAGTAAAGTAAACAATTTAAATCTTTTAAGGAGAGATAAACATAATTGAAATAAAAGGCATTGGCCATATTTGTCCTATAAAAAGTTATATTTTTACTTTAGACTAGCTACCTGAATTTTATTCTAAACTTTATCTTCTCAACACTTATTTAGCTATTTAATTAGAGTTGATTACGAACTAATGCACCATCCCATAACTGGTTTATTAGGTCTAGGCTTGAAATAGGCCTGAAATAATATTTTCCTACGTTTCCCATCCCTTATCCCTGCTATCATTGACTTTTATTCTAAATATTACAGATTGACTAGAAAAGTTGAAAAGTTGATAAAACTTTGTTATACATAAAATAGTTTGACCCATACTGTGTGCCAAAAGCCTAGTTACATCAGGGAGGAGGGGACTGAGGAACTGTGTAAATGAAACTGGTACCCAAAGTTTTACACATTATCTTATTAGTTAGCCAAAAAACTTTGGGTACTTTTACAGAATTTTGATTGGTTATTTCAAAACTGGTAATGGCTAAACGTTTTGATCAATAATTCTAACCTACATAAGGGGCTATCTTATTTATAATTATTTGGGATATATGTATATCAATTTATCTTCCATTATCTTATCCCTCTGGTACTTTATCTATAAAATAACTCTATATTTAAATTTAAATGTAATGTAGCTGTTAAAAATGAATTTTAATTTTAGATCATAAAGTATTTAAAAACAAGTTAATTGGAAAAGATATAGCATTAAAAAGATTACTTAGATGTTTTTTTTTAATATTTAAAAGAGTTTGCTATGTTGGACATGTAGAAAGCGTCCTAAAATGGAAGCAGAAAATAACTTAAATCTTTTTGGCTTTTGTCATCATTATTCATATTATATGTATATAACTTTCCTCGTTTTGTATTTATTCATCTGAGATTGTATAGTTGTATCTAAAATGTAAAAACAGGGAAACGAGTATAAGACTTTGGGCGTTTGATTATATCTAAAATGTTTATAACTAAACATACAATCCTTTAAAGCTCTTCTAATTAACAAAAATAAAGTTTGTATAAAAAATATTCATTTGTATTATCCTTTGAATGACTGTAAATTACTTATGACACAAAAACTTTGGTAACTTTTATTGGATTTGATTGATTGGTGCCCAAACTGTCTACTCAATAACTTCAATTTGATTTATCTTCGGGATGTATATCGTCCATTGTCTTATCCCTTTATATCCCTGATATTAGATAGCCAATCAGTCTGTGGCTTGTCTATATTTTAGTCTGGTCATCAAATATTACAGAATACAGGGAAAGGTTACAGGAATATAAATTTGGTAGCTTATGAATATTGGATGATAGGTAGGTAACAAAAATATAGAATATAAGCAAAGATTTTCTTATAATTGATTACTTTCTGTTTTTTTTTATATTTTTGTTAACAATTAGGCTAATTTTAAGAATTACATTTATAATTAACCTATTTAATAACATTTATTTTATAGCAAAAGTAATAAGTTGATAAAACAATAGCACCGACTGTCATATAGTAAGTTGTGCAAACAGCTAGAAAACAGCAAAATTATGTAATTATAATGTCAACATATTCAAGTATAATATGTCATTATATTATCAATATGTAGATATCATTTCAGCCATGATCACTTATTAAGGCCATATACATAGTCAATAGCTGATAAAATGCCAACAATTGCCCTAAAATCTACCCCTCTTTTTCAAAAGTAAAAAATGCTATTAAAGACTTTTATTGGAACTATTAAATCGTCTATTATTTAACTATCCCTTTTCCCCTGTTAACAATCTGACCAATGTCTAAATGGTCTGTAATTGAATGGGCATACAAATAAAATGTACATCATCATGCATTTATTTGTATGTCTGCAATTAAGATAGGGAAAATACAATGGAAATTGAATTAATATACAGCCCCAATGATGACAAAATTAACTTTTCTGTAGATTAAAATTATTGGTTAAAAAGTTTGGATACAGTTAGATTTGAAACAACCAATCATAATACAATAAAATAAACGGTTTTCGAGACAATGAATTAGAAACCAAGGTTATTAACACTGGGTCCAGCAATTTAGAGTCCAATTGGTATAATTTATAAGTTGCAAAAATTTAAATTGAATTTCAAAATACATTCCTGTTGAATTTTGTCTCCAGATGGCCGCACTTTTAACAGTCGCCGACTTACTCTTCCCCGAAAGCTTTCTAACTGCAGAAATTGAAGAGGCTGACCGCGTTATCCGCGAATAAAACAACGGTTTGGAGGCGGACTTTTTCATGGTGGGATTTGAAGGATGGGCGGCGGTATCTGACGGCTGGTTGTAGCTCTCTATTTCTACACGGACCTCATTGGGGCGGGAGACAGAACAACGAACACTTGAAGATTTGCGCAGGTTCTAGGTAAATTAAATTAATACAATATAGTCAACAAATAAATATAGAAAGTATAGATACCCAATCTATTGATTCAATAGATTGATCAATTGATCAATATTGTTTCAATAGAAATTATGGTTTGAAAAGACAGATTTGCATAATATCTCTATAAAATTTATATATAAAAAAAGTATTTTCCATGGATAAATCTTTGCTTAGGCCGGGAGATCATATTGTCCAATAATTATGTCTTGAGTATCATTTGATTAAGTCATATGTTTCTTAGCTAGAAATGCCTTTATATTTTGTCTCATTGACCATCCAGGATGATAAATCTATTAATCAAAAGACAAGAAGAAATATAATTGAATAGATACATTTAACATCTAAGTTTTGTTAAAATGTAAGAAGACAAAATCGTATTGCATAAAACCTGAGTGGAGGAATTTGCTGAATTGCTGTTGCGGTTGACAAACATTGTTTCATCATCCATATCACTGTCCTCCTCTTCTCCATCACTGCAGTGGGACTAAAATGATAAATTAAGGTCATTCTAAGGTAAAAAAGGTTTAGCATGGTATTCCTTAAAACAAATGTTTGTTTCTAAAAATAATAGTTGACAAACATTGTTTTATCATCCATTTCACTATCCCCTTCCTCTCCATCACTGCAGTGAGTCTAAATGGTAAAAAAGGTCAATTTAAGGTAAAGAAAGGTTTAGCATGGTATTCCCCAAAACACATGTTTGTATACTATAATAATGGTTGATAAACCAGAATCATCATCTATTTCACAATCCGCTTTCTCCTTTCCATTACTGCAGTGAGACTATTTAAAATAAAGACAATATAAGGTACAAAAGGTACGAAAGGTATAGCATATTGTTATTTAAAACATATGTTTGTATCTAAAAAATAATAGTTAACCCATTAGTAACCACCCCAAGAAATACTTGAAAACAAAAACTTTTTTTAACATTCTCTACTCACTATGGATGATTTGCATGCAAATAAAAAAAAATTTTGTTGTTATGACCATTATGTTAGAAATTATGACTACGATCATAAATTAACGTTTGGATATTCCTGACCCCTTATCAGATGACATGAAGTGGCTCACAAACTGTAAGAAAACTTTGTTTGTTTGTTTTTCTAATCAAAAGAAAACATATAGGTTATACAATTTTTAAGTTACCAAATAAAAAATGGTTTCAAAATTATTTCTTCTCCTAATGGTTTTAAACTTTAAGCTTACAGACAATAATAAGATACATAAATTTTTTTTGAAATATCAGTGATAAAGGAACAATTACATCTTTCTATCATTATTTCTAATGTTTCATTACATTGTACTTTTAATTTTTTCTCGAAAAATGAATAATTAAACTTGCGCGAAAGTATTAACGTGCATCTGACCAATTAGATTGACCAATCAAAGATGAGCTACACTATGCCCCGCCCATAATTTTACCCCTCATCTTCTCCTTACCTTTATAAAGTCATAAAGTTTTAAATATATCAATTAATGATACATATCCGGTCCTTTTGTTGTTTCAGCTTATAAAATATGACTGACCCCTCCCAGTTTTCTTCTAGAGTGTAAAGTTCATGATAATTAATCTCTATAACCCTTTTTTATTTCCCCACCCCTCCCCCGATTTCATATGTTGTTTGTTTGGGCAATAAAACATGTTGACTAGTGCTTCCTGCCTATATAGGGATAAAGGGAAATGTATTTTGAATAATAACTATTTAGCTTTAACTTGATTTTCAGGGGGCCAAGCTCCGACAAAATAAATGTTATTATTTTAAAAGTTACTTATGTATAAATCAAAATTTTATACTTGTCCTATCTGTCAAAAATTTTTTTTGTTAAATTTTACACTTTGAAAAATCTATTTTAAAAGAGGTAATTTCAACATTCAATTGAAGATATAACTTTTGCACCATAATTTATTTCTGTTATACTTGCTTTGAAAAATAGTAGAATTTCAAGTGGTTAGATCACTTACTTATCCCTCTTTTCCAATCAGCATGAAATTTTACTCTCTCGCCTTTTTACAAAAGCAAAGCTTTAATACAATCAGGGTTTTTACGCTTGATTGTCAATCCATATGTATGTCCGTTTCAAAAAGCTCTTATAATTAACTTAGGCATGTTAGAATTGTCTTATTGATTTAAACTTGGCATGATGATCGATTTACTTCAGTACATTTAGAAAGTCCTATAAAAGCAAGTTATTAATCTATATTTTTTGTGTGTATTCATATGTATGTCTTGTCTTGTAAAGCTTCGCTTCTTTGGATGTATCCTTTTTACATTATTTTTAGAGCAACACTTTTCTATTCCCCATATCATGTGTTAATAATTGCAATTAAAGTTTGATTCTTAAATTGAATCAAATATTTTAATGATGGAGTATTTCTGAGTAGAAAAAAGTACTAGTAAAACTTTACTTTCTGGTGGCTTTAGTGGATAAACACTTTTAAGTAGGTATTAGGAATAGTTTATGGAATTACGTAATTATTAAAAAGAGAAAGATAAATCAAAATTACTTACTACTTTCAATGAAAATAATTTGTGTTAATAACAAATACTTTTCATATCTTCAATACCATTAAAAGGCATGGTTAATCCTAGACATAGAAATAAAAGATAAATTGTATCTTTTTTTCATCTTGAGAAATTATTTCCAAAATATTATTTACAATTTAAGTTATACATTTTTAAGGCCTGGTCAAACTCATCTTCAAACCTGACTTTAGGGCATAATTTATGAGGGTTTGTATTTATCTCATTTGTAATATTACTACATATACTATGGGGGAAATTTAACCCATGTGTTATAATAAATGCGTAACAATAAAGAATGCTTTTTTCTTCCGTGAAATTTAAAAATGTTCCAACTTTTTTTGTTTTATATTTAAAATTCAGACTATTAGTTGTAATGCCATTGGTTAAAATTTTAAGAAACACCATGTCTTTTGATTTATTTATGGCTATAAAAGTTATTAGCCTCTCAATTTTCAATTTTTTGATTAAGCCCTACAATAAAACATTTAAATTTTAATTAGTTTTTTATTATTTTAATATTTTTAAAGTCTTAAATGAAAGGGATAGCAATAATCTTTCAACATCTTATTTCATTTTTGTGATATATTACCCCTGTCAGTTTTTAGAACCATCTAAACAGAGGCTACTTTAACGTAGTTTTATTGACGTGTGGGTACAAATGGGTTAATAAACTAGAATCATCTCTTCCTCTCCATCACTGCAGTGAGACTAAATGGTAAAATAAGGTCATTCTAAGGTAAAGAAAGGTTTACCATGGTATTCCTTAAAACAAATGTTTGTTTTTAAAAATGATAGTTGGCATACATTGTTTCATAATTCATTTTACTGTCCTTCTATTCTCCATCTCTGCAGTGAGACTAAATAGTAAATTATGGTCATTTTAAGGTACAGGAAAGTTTAGCATGGTATGCCTCATATCATATGTGTGCATACTATAATAATAGTTGATAAACCAGAATCATCATCTATTTCACAATCCGCTTCCTCTTTTTCATCACAGCAGTAAAACTATTTAAAACAAAGACAATATAAGGTACGAAAGGTATAGCCTATTGTTATTTAAAACATATGTTTGTACCTACAAAATAATGGATGATAAACATTGTTTTATCATCTATTTCACTATCCTCTTTCTATCGATCACTAGAGTGAGATTAAAATGGTAATATAAGTGTGTAAGGTTTAGAAAGATTTAAAATGGTTTATCAAGTGGAACATTTTGTTTTTTTAAATATTCAAACTTTCATGATGTATAATGTCTTAAACATATAATCCACATTGTTCTAATGTTAACCATTCCCAAAGTGATACTAAAATAAACTTGTTAAGTAAAAAAAAACGTTTTCTAACATAATTTTATATTTACTTGAAATTACTAGATGTAAAAATCTTTTTATGAAACTTTTTTGTTCTAATCTTTATTTCAAAACCTGATCAAATATAAAGATATTAGATAAGCTCATTTCTCCTTTGTGTTCTACATTTTATAACTTTTTACTCAGAATTTAGTAAAAATCATGCTGTAATATATTATACTTTCTGTTACACACTAATAAAGTTATATTATGGTCTACAAAGTCAGGACAATATCATAGAACATAGAAGTTAGAATTCAATTAGTAAAGGAAATTTTTATCTATCTGTCCTATTAGGTCTCTTGTTTGAAAAGAAAGCTTCATATTTTACTTAGATATTTTCTTAAAGATAAAGAATTAGCTAAGGGAATAAAATCGTAACATTAACCCCACCCAGGGAGTAAGGGAGGCGACAATGGGCAATTAATTCAATATAAGAGTTATCAAAGAAAGGGCATGAAATCCAGTTTAATCCAATAAATTTGTAGGAAATTATAAAGGGATTGTTAATTGAATAATAGATTTCCATAGCATCTTGTAAAGTGAAATCACAACTTGTTTTTAATGAAATATATTGAGGTTTTTTGGTGTGATTTTTATATTAAAAGATTATTGGACCCGGCCAGCTGCTAGCAAGAATATGACTGCTCCTTTTTATTCTGTTTATTTCCCTTGCCCCCACCTCCCTTCTCCCTTCTCCCCGTCTGCTACATTCCAAACTAACACAACGAGTTTTTATTTCCCTTCCCCCCACTTCCCTTATCCCTTCTCCCCGTCTGCAATATTCAAAACATACATAACGAGTAGCGGCATTCTATGCGCAAGTCCTTAAACTCAGTCAGAAACTGCTAAATTCTTGCACATTCCCTTTAAGCCAGTCCCCAAAGTCTGAGACTCCTAAAAATTGAATATTCGATCCATTGTCCCCTCCCTTACTCCCTGAACCCCACCCCAGAAAAAATATGCTTTTAGATTTAAATTTTGTATTTACTTTGTATTATTATTTAATTTATTGGTCTATTATGAAGGACAGAAATTTGTATAATCTGGCCAAATAAAAATAGCCAAACTAGATTCTAATCTAATTTATTCAATCCATGTCTGAGCCAACCCACAATATATAACAATGTTATAAACTAACTTTTGATGTAAACTGTTTTACTTTAGTCATAAAGGTCCAATGTATGTAAGGTGTTGGAGGCTAAGAAAAGGGAAGTTAAGCATTATTTATGTGTCATACACCACAGTAAAGTTAAACTTTTTAGACGCAAGGCTACTCTATGTTTAATTTACTTGTCCATCCATCAGTCAGTCCTTAATGCTACGGACGAAATGTTATTTTCTCTACTGCTATTGTCAATAACCAGCTGAAGTTTTCCGTAAAGATTTGTAGGTCAATTTTTTGTCCCTCAGTCTGTCTGTCCTGCTTCAAAAGACATAAACCTTATTTCAAAAGGTTTCGTGATTTTCTTCTATTGTTCTCTTCTTTACTATTATAATTGAACATCTAACGCATTAACTCATTGTGTTTGTTAATCCATTAAATTATGATTGTATTATGCTTCACTACTTATGTATGTTGTCATCCTTGTTTATAAACCTATTCTACTCATAAATTAACTTTATATAACTTGCTTACATCACAAAGTTACATATCAAAAATAATTTAGTTAGGATGCATAATATCCAAGAATAGTTTTTGTGTGAGGTTAGTTTTGTAAGCTATACAAAATGCATTAGTTTCTACACTTAATTTTTATTGTCTGAGAGATCAAAGATATTGTTCATTTTAAGATTATAATTGATTAGCATTTAATGGATATAGAATATATGTGGATATTATGACAAGGGGAAATTTTTCGTCAATTTAGGTGGCTAACATGAATATCACTTATTGGTCAATTCGGTCATCCGGCCACTAGGAGGGGGGTGGATAAAAGGGATTGTTATTTTAGCCAATTGCAAGTTTCACTTTATTAGAGTGCAAGATAATCTGGTGTAAGATCCAAATAATAATAAATCCATTTCATTAAGAATATCGTAAAGAAAATATTCTCTTTAGAAAGGCAAGATGTCTATCTGTGAGTCTGTCTGTTCGTTCTGACAATAGATCTCACTAACCACTTTAAAAATTTGGTTCTTCTTGACAGTTAAGCTTGGTAAGGAATTTATCTTTAAACTCTTTTTATTTCTAATCCTAAATTTAAAAGAATGTCAACAGTTTATTATTAAAATTTTACTATTTTAAGCCCTAAAATCCTAATTTATTAATTCTTCATGGTAATGTGATTAGAAGTAACAGAGAAAATTATCAAGCAGCTTTTACATTGATAACACACAATTGAGTTGAGTGTGCAGCATGATTTGAAAAGTGAAGTTGGAGCAGCTGTTATTGCATTTCCAATTTCCATATGAATGGACAGGTTCAAGGTAAATATTCAATACAAAATTACATCCACACTGGATTAGAGATAAAGAATTCATAATAATAAATTCAAGAACAATATTTTAAGTATGGCTTTGAAACTCATGAATATCCGCTGGATTAGAACTGGTTCTCAGCCTATCCAAAAAATCAAGTAAAGCATATGAATGGACAGGTTCAAGGTAAATATTTCAATACAAAATTACATCCACACTGGATTAGAGATAAAGAATTTATAATAAATTTAGGAATAATATTTCATTATGGCTTTGAAACTCATGAATATCCGCTGGATTAGACCCGTTCTCAGCCATTCCAAAAATCAAGTAAGGCATATGAATTGACAGGTTTAAGGTAAATATTCAATATAAAATTACATCCACATAGAATTAGAGATAAAGAATTCATAATAAATTTAAGAATAATATTTTCAGTATGGCTTTGAAACTGATGAATATCCACTGGATTAGAACCAGTTCTTAGCCATTCCAAAAATCAAGTAAGGCATATGAATTGACAGGTTCAAGGTAAATATTCAATACAAAATTACATCCACACTGAATTAGAGATAAAGAATTTATTTAAAAATATAGAATAATGAATATGATTAATTTCTATGTTATTATTGGGATATCAAAATCTAATAGCATATACTCATAGATCTCATTTTGTTGGATCACCAAACCAAATCTTGCTTTATTATATTCTTGATTTTATGTTTATACAACCTACAGACATTTAACCCTTTGATTGCACCATCCTTTTCTGGAAGGCCTAACTGTGCATAGTAATGATTTGCACCTGTTTTGTGCGAAGGCATTTCCTAACTATTGATTGCATGCACATTAAATAGCAGCATCGAGTGAATGTGCTGATTGTTGTGTCACAGTCAAAGCTTATTAGTCTTTGTTTCATACATATACAGTTCATCAATTCTTAAGGCTAACTTTTTCTAAATTCTGCACTTCTTGAATGTACTTTCAATAAATTTTTACTTCTAATACATTAACACCTGTCCTTGAAATGCACAAGGCTACTTTTTATTTCACATTTATTCCCAAGTACAGAGAAAAAAAGAAAATGTAATGCACTTAAGGATATTAATAATTGTGATTTGTCTCCCATTGAAAGGATCCATTACCAGCCATCCTGGTGGCCATTTAGTGTCCAGATATACCTTGTTATTGCCAGCTAAATTGTGACACACAGGTATAATAACACACAATACACAGTCCATTTAATCCATTTGCTATATTTGTTGTTCATTTATCATTTCTGGTTGCAAAGGTTTCTGAGTTCAATTTCATAATTATTTATTTTATTACAACAGGCATAAGACATGATGAAAAATTCTATATACAATTTATAATTGATTACTTTGAGTAGATATTTAGTTTGGTTTAAATTTTGAAATAAATGTTTTATATTTTAAAAAGGTTTCATATTCTATAATAGAAAGTAGGTGGGTTTTATTATTTTAAGCTTAAGATCTCGGAAATAGATCGTCTTAAATGATTGTGCTTTTCTTAGAACCTTGATAAATGCTATCGGTTGGTTTTAGGCTGTTTTCTGAAACTTTCCCCATGTCCCTTTATATTTTGAATTGGTGTAATTTCTGAAAAGAGTATTTTTGTCAAATATACAACTTTATTTTCCAGCATATTTGTATATTTTTTTATCAATATTGTCCTTGTTTTGCCTAATACTTTTCCAGTCTACACATTGTGTATCTATATATTGTAAAGAGGTGTAGTTCATCCTGGAATTGAAAAGCTAGGTGTCACAAAAAGATTAATTTATTTCATTGGCTACCACACATCTCACAATAGAACAGAAAATGTTTACTTCCAGAGAAAATAAATTTAACCCTAGTTTTGTGAGAAGAAAAAAACATACAAGCACATTACATAATTCCTTACAGCATAAAGAGGGAGGTCATTTTCTAGTAAATCCCGTAAAGGTGTGTGTTATAAGGCCTAAAAATAGTAGTAGAACGATAAGGTGCTCTATATATTTGTATTCCCTATTGAATAGAACAATAGGGAAGAAATTTTTTTTTTTTTTTTGATAACCGTACCTGAAATATCTTTAAAAAATACGAAATTTCTATCAAACGCTTTGTTTGGCTCAAACTGACAAAAATAAAAAAAAATATAATTATAATAATAATGTTTTCTATAGGTACAAGGTAAAGGTTAAGAACAATCTATACCATTAAACAAAGGAAGAAGTCATTCTTTACAGGTTGATTTATTATAATTATATTTTTTTTTATTTGTGTCAGTTTGAGCCAAACAAAGCGTTTGATAGAAATTTCTTATTTTTTAAAGATATTTCAGGTACGGTTATCAAAAAAAAAAAAAAAAAATTTCTTCCCTATTGTTCTATTCAATAGGGAATACAAATATATAGAGCACCTTATCGTTCTACTACTATTTTTAGGCCTTATAACACACACCTTTACGGGATTTACTAGAAAATGACCTCCCTCTTTATTCTTATAAAAGTACTTTAAAATCAAACTTTATTATGTAGTATGATTTTCTAGTACATTATTTCTATTATATATACTTTCTGTATATTGTTTGGTTGTCTGACTGTCAAATGTTTTGAAAGATTGATTTAGTAAAGCTTCCTTTGGGTATTATCAGTCTTGAGTGTTGTACTTTGTAAGATTTTTGTTTGAGCAATATTGAAAAACACTATTGATTTAAAACCTTCTTAAAGAATTCCTTTATAGATTAGAAGATATATTTCAAACAGAAATTTTTCCCCCTTTTTTAGTTTTAATTAACGATTGGCACGATAATATAGGCATACAATACTTTAAGTTAGATACAAACATGCTACCTATTTTTAAAAAAAAGGCTAATATGATTATGAAGGTAACTTTCTTCAAAGTTCCTTGTTTTAGGCTATATTGAGTACTGGGAAGCAAGGTTAGAGCAACGCAGGCGTATGTAGAAAAAATATCCTTAAATTACCTGATAAAATCTGATTTGTCCATTCTTATCAATGCACTGTTTGAGTGTGTTGTCTGGTTTCTGTTTCTCAGAGGCGCCCTGCGTCAAGGAGCATGTCAATTAAGCAATTCTTATTTCTTAATTTCTTAGCATTGAAAAAAAATATAATAAGACACTTTTATAATATGTTTAAGATTATACAAGATTGACAATTGAAATTTGACATTGACAAGCAAATAAAGAAGTAAAAAATCTGCACAATTTTAATGTAATAATCGCCGGATTTATCAACTGTTTTAATTAAGTCAAAACTACACAAATTCACAAAAGCTTAATTAGAAGTAAGTTTTTTTGTCTTTTAAGAATGAGTTTTCAATTTTAGTAAAAGTTTTAGGCTATTTTTTTATTTTTTTAAATACTAAATTGACCAGCCTTCCTTTTTAGACTTGCCGCTCATAATTACCATCTTTACCGATTTTCTATTTTTCACCACGTCAATAATCATCCTAAAATTAATAAAATTAAAATTTTAAAAGATTTAATTTATTTAATATTTTTGTGACTTGTAAATCTTCAACTTTTATCAATTCATATGTTTTTCAGTCTGACTATCTGTCTGCTTGTCTGTCTATCTGCCTTTTTAACTGTCTGTGTGTCTGTCTGTATGTATGTTTATCTCTATTTATATATGCCTGTCTTTCAGTGTGGCCGTCTGTTTGTCTGTCTATCTGCCTGATTGTATGTATGTCTATTTTTCTTTCTAACTGTAAGTCTGTCATCTAAATCATCTGTTTTTACCTCCAAATATTACTTCTATCGCTATAATCAGAAGATCCTCCAAGAACTTTGCTCCACGCTCTAAAATAAATAAGAAAATTTAACATTTTTGTTATGACTTAACATTAGCATTTAATTGTACAAGGATGAAAAATAGCATTAAACCGAGATCAAGATAATACTGCTGAAAATTTACTTTTAAAATTGTATTTAATCTTTGTAAATAGTTATATACATAACAGAATAAACTATTTTTTGATGATTTTACTTGTTTTCCAAGCTCACACTCCAAATAATGTTTTCTTAATTTCCTTTATTTCCTTTTTTACTCAAACTTTGTAACACACAAAAATTGCATTTTAAAACAGTCCAACTCAAACAAAAGTTAAAATTTCACAGTTTTCTTATTAACAAGGATAGATATGTCTGTAAGAAGAACAGCAATATAAAAAAAATTGCCTTTAAAAAAAAAGATGTTTTGTCACTCATTCCTATTTTGGACCATCGAACACCTTCCTCCCTTATTTCCAATGTAATAATAAAACTGTTTCTAGTCACACTGCAGGGAATAAAACCATGCGGTACCCTAACCTTGCGGGGTATTGAACCTGACCTAACCTAACATAAAATAGGCTTCAAAGATTCAATTTTTTAAAGATTATTTGTAGTCTTAATATTCGGGAAACCGCCAAATTTATAGTAAAAGTATCTAATAAAATTGTATGTATGTAAGAAAATTTGAAAATGACTATTCTCTTTGATGCTGTAATTCCAAAAATATATTTTCTTTTATCTATTCCACCAAAATTTAGGCGACAATCAAGGAGGGTGGGGATATTGGACTGTAAATTACACTGATACCCAAAGTTTAATAACTACGTTGGGTGCTTTTATTTAATTTTGATTGGTTGGCTCTAAACTTTCAGTGTCTTAACTTTTCAACCAATAATTTTAATCTATAGAAAGGGTTATATTGTTCATCATCATTTGGGATGTATATCAATTTATAATCCATTGTCTTATCCCTTAAGATCCCAGTGCGATTCACACGTCTTATGTTAACTTGATATTTTGATGTATGGTTTTATACATAAACAAGAATAATTAATTTCCTAAGTAGCGCATTAGAGAAGCAGAAAAATGTAAGAATACAAAACATTAAACCAGTTATTTGAATCAAAACAGGAAAATAATTAAGTAAAACAAATATATGGTAGAATAAAATAAACTATATAAAAATACATACAATCACGAAACCTTGTGGATATACGTACATATTAACATATTCTAAGTATAGAGTAGCCGACTTACGAGCAAGAACATATATAATCCATAGAATTAAATCTTTAATTATTTGTTTACTTACAGGATTGAGAGAAAATACTTTGGCGGAAGGTTAAAAACCAATCTTTTTTTGCATGACTTTTGTCTAGAAGTCTTTGTATTTGCTAATTAGTTTAAATTATTTAATTCTTCCAAGAATTTCCTAAAATTATTTAATTCTTCTTAGAATTTGATAGAAGGCTCCCATTTACGTAATGTCCTTGTTAAAATTGATCACTTATGCAAGGGTATGCTCTCAACAATGGATATAGGATATACCTGGAGATATTGACAGGAGAAAACTTGTATTCAATTTAGCTTGCTAAAGTGGACCTTATTTATTGGTCAGTAGGTTCATTAGAAGAGGAGGGATGGGGTAAAGGTGGTGTAGGTTGGATATTATTATTTTAGCCAGCTTGAAGGTCCACTTTATTATAGAGTACATGATAATCTGGTGTAAGATCCAAGTACTATTAAATCCAATGCTCGAACAAACTTATTTGAAAAGAGCATATTCAATGAATTTGAGCACTTTTATAAATCTTTTAATTGGCACTATTTGAAAATAATTGGTTACCAGCGGAAACGCATACTTATTCAAATATAAATTTTTGTATTATATTCAGGGATCTAAAGGGATAAGACAAAGGACGATAAATTAAAAATCATCCCCAGTAATGATACACAAAATTATCCCTCATGTTAATTATCCTCCTGAAATAACCAATAATCAGCTAAAAACTCCAGGTACTTAATCTTCAGAAGGGCAATTTAGTACTTCATCATTGGAGATGTACGTACATTAATTTATCGTTTATTGTCTTTCCCCTTGAGATCACTGAAAAAGAACCAAAATGTTTTTACGCACAAATAAAACGAGAAAAAAATTGTAGATAAAAGCCAATAAAAAGGGGAGATAATGTAAAAAAGAGAAAATAGAGAGCCATAAAAAGATTGATAGGAACCTACCATCAGGGATAGGAATAAGGTTTTCTCGTATTCATTCGAATTCGGTGGATAGGAACCGGTTCTCATCCAAACGAAAAAACTATGTCTAGCATCATATTATATCCAGCTTTCTTCGAATATAAAAATGTACAATCATAAGATTAAAACCAGTTTTTTTAGCCCGTGCCTTCGGCACCTAGGGGATAAAAAATCTGGTTTTAATCTTATAATTGTACATTCTATATCCACAAAAAGCCGTTTATAATACGATGCGAGAAATAACTATTATATAACAAGGATAACAGCGTCCATAAAAAAAAGGGAAACTCAATAAATACTACAGACAAACAAACATTAATCCATTCCCCCAAAATGTAGGCGACAATCAAGGAGGGTGGGGATATTGGACTGTAAATTACACTGGTACCCAAAGATTAATAGCTACGATTGGTGCTTTAATTTAATTATGATTGGTTGGCTACAAGTTTGCAATGTCTAAACTTTTAACCAATAATTTTAATCTATAGAAAGGGAAATATTGTTGATCAACATTTGGGATGTATATAAATAGGAATAATTTTTATTAAAACACGGATGACAGCATCCACATAAAAAAGTGAAACCCAATAAATCTTACAGATAAACAAACATTAAGAAACATAAGAGTGCTTTCTTTGTTTTACCTAAATGTCTAAGGAATTATCAGGCAAGATTTAAAATCGAAAGGACAAATATAACACGCCTAAATTAACCATGAGTACTGTCCGTATAAAAGAAATAGGATGTGTGTCTGTTTGCAGCTTAAAATATCGCTAAACACAGAACCGATATGGTTCTCCTTTACATTGAAGATCCTAGATTTTTAACTATTTTGGAGAACGTTATCCCAACCCGTCAAGAAAAAGTTATATTAAGAAAATTGTTTCAAAGATTTTTATTCCTTTTCTAAGTGAGAAAGAAATGCAGTTGTAAAAGTTCTTATCGAATAATGCAGAAAAAAACTACGTTTACATCCATTAGCGGCGTAACTTTTTAAATATATAAATTTCAAAAAGTCTAAAATTAATATCCTTAAAAGAAGCTTTATATTCTTAATACGTCATATCTGCCCCAACTAGAAGTGTTTAAACTTTTCGCCCAATAATTTTATTGTAGGAGTAATTTTGTAAATCAACATACGGTATGAATTTCAATTTATCTCTGGGAATATAAGAGTTATAGAGATGCTACTCAGCATCTAAAATGCACAAACAAAAATGATTTTCCTCGCAGTAAGATTATAATTCTCAACTTTTACTTTTCAATAATGTTTTAATTGGTTATTCATAAAATAAGTAAAACAATAGAGGGGGCATGAGCTATATGTATATTTATGAGGTGTGGACATTGTCCCGATTTTGTATTGGGTTTTTGAAAACAGCAAAAGTGTCGAAAACACAGCCAAGACCTTCAAAAGAACAGAAAGCAATTTGGTAGCAGACGAAAAGGGTCTCCGCGACTTGGGCCAGTTATTTGTCTGGATTATGCATCTAATATAAAATTTATTTTCAGTTTTGCTGGATTAGGAATAGAGTGAAGAAAATTATCATTTATTACAAAAATGAGGGTTGGATTTCTTAGTGCTCGATTTAGAATTTGTGGGAAAGCACTGTAGATATATTGTTAATCTTTCATGGTTTGGTTATGTTTAGATTTTTCTTAATCCTGCTGTTTCAGATAGATGGATGTTTTTTAGTGTAGATTCCCTTTATCATAATTACCCAGAATATAATTGAACTGAACTGCTTTATACCTAAGTAGAGATCTCAGGTGCACTTCGACACCTGCCCTACTTTTCATATATTTTTTTGTGGGGCGGTTGAATATTTTTTCTACAGGGTTGGTAAACACCCCCAAAGATGCTAAAAGCCTTCCCAGTAAGGAGATGTACAAACAGACGGACACAAACCCTGTTACTTTCATATAAGGATTTTCTGTTTGTCCATTCATAATTTCTGGCGCTTCGCGTCTAATGAAAGTTACCATCTTTGTTTTTATGTTGTTTACAAAGAAATAGGATTCCTTGACATGATTTTTTCTGATAAAATTGCATTCAATAATAAAAATAACCCACAAAAAAAATCAAAGAAATATTATTTATGTATAAAAAATGTGTTTTTGCTCGTTCATAAATCACGTATTTTACTATTTTAATTTTTATTTTTTTGCATAATTTCTATTTATTTTTCTAATAATCAAGGGATCTGAATGGATAAGATAATTGCCGATAATTTGATGTACATTTCCGATAATAATACACAAAATTACCCCTTCTGCAGTAATTACAATTATTTGGACACTCAACTAACCAAATAAACCAAAAAAATTTCAATATAAGTTAAGCCAACTCGAATAACAAAACGTTATAATAAAACTTTATGGACTAGTGTAATAAACAGCGCAATGTCCCCACCTTCCCTGTAATAATATATTTTCCAAATATTTTTCTCTTTACACGCGGTGCATTTAGTTACTAAGCCAGAGCAGCAAGCCTTGCATTTGTTTATAACCCCTTCACGTCAAAAATATTGACTTTTTACAAGGATGATATGATCTAAAAGTTAAAAATAATCGAAACTTCTAGGTAAATAAGCAGACTCTTTTAAAAATCGATCCCTTATCGTTAATTTAGGCATGTTAAAATTGTCCTATCAATTTTAAACTTGGCATGATGATGTCCATTTTATTCGTTTGTCTAATATATCTATAGTTTAGACAACTACCTGGATCCCCATGATGGGGACCTTTTTCGTCTGCTAGCAAATTGCTTTTTGCTCTTTTGTAGCAACTTGGCTGTGTTAATATTCCCTACGTTATTGGTTGATTTTTTAAGGACCCAATTGAAAGTCGGTACAGGGTCCTCGGGAAGGGGACAGCCAGTTATTTGACCCCTCCCCCCTCTTTTGTTTTAATCTAATGTTTGTCTGACGGCCTAAATTATAGATATTCCCTATTATGGTTGTTTTCATCCTTGTTGTATTATCAATTTTCCATTAAAAAATAAATAGACAATAGGTAGACCTGATTGGAACACATTTACTATCTTGCACGATATTTCAGGGAGGGAGGAGACATTGGGTTAAAAATGTAACTGTTAACTTAAACTTATAAACTTTGGGTACCAATACTTTATCTTTAAAAGATTGGATGATTAAGTTGAATGCCAACATGTCCCTTGACATTACTGGCGATATTTACTTTAATAGTCACTATTTATATACATATAAAAAGACAACTTTTTGAATCAAACATAGCGTAGAAACTGATCAATGCCCGCTGGATTAGAACCGGTCCTGAGAATTCATGAATGGCGTCGTATTGTAGAAAATTTTCTATGGATATTAAAATAAATATTATAAAATTAATACATGTTTTATTACCACGGGCTTTCAAACAAAGCTGGGATTAATCTTATAATTTTTAGTTTTAATATCCGCGGAAAGCTGTCTAAAATAAGATTCGATCAATACCTATTCCGGTATCAATTTGAAAAACTTTTTATTTACACTTTTCAACAGACAGACGTACAATATGCAATAATTAAAGAGAAGATGCCATATAAAAATGAATGAAAACTAAAATGAATAAATTGCGTGACCCTACTTTGTAAAGATTTACTCTCTTTCTAATAAATTTTCCAGTATGGCTTTGAAACCGATTAACATCTGCTATATTAGAACCGTTTCCCAGCCCTACTGAAAAATCAGCATTGCATCGTATTATAGACAATTTTCCACGAATATTTAAATAGAACTCATAAAGTATTACCATTTTTGTTAGCCTGGCCATTCATTTTATTATCTGCGGAAAGCTGTCTATAATACGATGCGATACATAACTATCATCATTTTATTTTCAACATACTTTCTCCACTTTTAGTGGTGTAGCTACTCTATAACTGTGGTATATCTTTGCCTTATGTCCAAACTTTAAAAAAAACAAGATTTAAGAATTCACCTCTGTACAGTTTTTATATTATCTAAAATACTATCAAAATGTAAAAATTTAAATTCATTCTCGGTGTTTCTATTTAATAGAAGAAAAATAGCCTAAAACCTTCATAGAATAATTTGCAAAAATGGCTGATTATAGATTTATAGAGAAAATATTATAAGTAGATTGCTATATTTCTGTTGTACAATAGCCAAAAAGTAAGGCAAAAAAAAATGAATATAATAGAATTAAAAGGCATTTACCTCATATAGTAATCTGCTTAAGTGCTTACGTATTTGTGTGTATGTAGGTATTTTTATATTTTGTCTGTCTGTGAATAATCGTCAATATCCGCTATGTTTATTTTAAACCTACATCTTTGGGGAGGTGAAGAGATCGAATCTCGTCCCAAAGCTTCAGTTGAGTTTCTACACGTTTTAACCACTAATTGTTATTTACACAAGTGATAATTTTGTGTATCATTATTGGGGTTTACAATAAGTTATTGGATAATTGTCCAACCTTTTAGATCTTTGACTAACAAGACTGTTAGGGGGGGTGGGGGGTTGGAATGAAATTGAAAAGAAATTGTAATAAAAAGAATTGTGGTTTACATATAGATATGAACGTCATGCAATCAATTTTTAGCTTCTTATTTTCTGACACAATATTATAAATGGACAAAAGAAATAATAACAAAGCCTCTTTGAAATATGTAAATATTACTTAAACATAGAAATCACAAAAGGCTAGGAAAAAATTTTACCGCGTGGCTTCGAATTGGATTAACCTCCGCTTGATAATAACCAGTTTTAAGTCATACTGAAAAATCATGTATAGATATGAGGTAGATAGCTGAGTATGCCCAAATTCCAAATACAAATAGATAGGTATACTTCTTTGTACCTACCTAACTAATATTCATGTATATTGTTCTATGTATCTACCAATCTAATTTTCTATCTAATATGGTATGAAAATAATTAGTAAATATCTGTAAGTAAGGTAGATAGAGTAAGCCCAGATTCCAAATACAAGTAGAATTATTGATAGGTATCTTTCTTGTACTTATCTGAGTAATATTCTTGTTAAAGGATCTATGTATCTACCTATATATTTTTCTACCTAATATTCTAAGAAAATAATTGGTTAATACCTGTATGTAAGGTATATAGAGTAAGCCCAGATTCCAAATACAAACAGAATGATGGATAGGTATACTTCTTTGTACCTACCTAACTAATATTCTTGTATATTGTTCTATGTATCTACCTATCTAATTTTCTACCTAATTTTCTGTGAAAATAATTAGAATACCTGTAAGTAAGGTAGATAGAGTAAGCCCAGATTCCAAATACAAACAGAATGATGGATAGGTATACTTCTTTGTACCTACCTAACTAATATTCTTGTATATTGTTCTATGTATCTACCTATCTAATTTTCTACCTAATTTTCTGTGAAAATAATTAGAATACCTGTAAGTAAGGTAGATAGAATAAGCCCAGATTCCAAATACAAACAGAATGATGGATAGGTATACTTCTTTGTACCTACCTAACTAATATTCTTGTATATTGTTCTATGTATCTACCTATCTAATTTTCTACCTAATTTTCTGTGAAAATAATTAGAATACTTGTAAGTAAGGTAGATAGAATAAGCCCAGATTCCAAATACAAACAGAATGATGGATAGGTATACTTCTTTGTACCTACCTAACTAATATTCTTGTATATTGTTCTATGTATCTACCTATCTAATTTTCTACCTAATTTTCTGTGAAAATAATTAGAATACCTGTAAGTAAGGTAGATAGAATAAGCCCAGATTCCAAATACAAACAGAATGATGGATAGGTATACTTCTTTGTACCTACCTAACTAATATTCTTGTATATTGTTCTATGTATCTACCTATCTAATTTTCTACCTAATTTTCTGTGAAAATAATTAGAATACCTGTAAGTAAGGTAGATAGAATAAGCCCAGATTCCAAATACAAACAGAATGATGGATAGGTATACTTCTTTGTACCTACCTAACTAATATTCTTGTATAGTGTTCTATGTATCTACCTATCTAATTTTCTACCTAATTTTCTATGAAAATAACTAGTATACCTGTAAGTAAGGTAGATAGAGTAAGCCCAAATTCCAAAAACAAACAGAATGATGGATAGATCCGAAGCAGGAACTGGGGGTTGTGGCACTCCAATTCTAACAGGATAGGCAAGGTCTGTATTGTTGATGTTGGTTATTTCCTCCACTTGTCCAGCTAGATTTTCTCCTAAATATGACAAATGTTGCTTTCTGCATACTATTGTAAGATTGTATGCTATTTGTATCCCTATAAAAAAAAGTTACAGGACGTCTGTCTGTTTGTTAGTCTTTAGCGAAGGATCTTGCTAATCGCTCTATTGATATGATTTCAGGTCCGGGGAAGGTTTTTTTTCATTAAAAACTAAATAAGAATATAATTGACGTAAATAACCTTTTATTATTTTTAGAATTTGCATATCAAAATTATATCAACATGTAAATTGCATTAAAGAGGGAGGGAGGGGACATTCGATTGTAAATTACAATGGTACCCAAAGTTGTTTATACATATTACCCCGTTTGTTGTCTCAAAAATAATTTTTCGGCAATTTTTTTTATCTCTGATGTTAACCTAATGCTGATATTTTTACACAGTTGTCCTGAACTTTCTAATATCTTAAAGGCCACACAGATATCAATTCATCCAAATACTTTATTAAATTTATGTTATTTTTGTTTGTCTAAAACTTTGGGTACTTAATTTGATAAAGTTTATGATGGATTTACTCTCTTACTCAAACTTTTAAATAATCAGGGATCCTAAGGGATAAGACAATAGACAAGGAATTAATATATAACAGCAATTTTGACAAAAAATCACAAAATTAATGGTCGAAAAGTTTAGACACTGCTAGTTGATGCCAACTATTAAAGATTTTCAAACGTATCTCAAGTTTTAAAGCCAACAAATGAGAAAACGTACTTTGGATACCAGAGTAACTTACAGTCCAATGTCTTCTTCCTCCCCGAAAATAACTCAATTTCTTTGCCAGGACTTTAGAAATAGACCGAAAATTTAACCGCTGAACCGTTTAGATTCTCCACCTTAGGGAAGCTATACATATCCTGATTTCTTAATAATTTTCTACTTTTTTTGTACATACGTAAAATAAGTAGTTGGTGAGCTCACATGCTAGAGGCAAAGCCTACACTCTTCAATTTAAAAAAATTATGACATATAATGTATTTTTGCTTTCAACTATAACTTAATTCCTGAATAACCATCAATTTAAATTTTGAAAATTTGCACTAAGCTGCCAAAATAATGTTTTTATTGGGTGGCTTGATTAATGCCTCGCAGTTTACTTAAACTTTAGAAAATTTATTTTGATAAGGATATAAATTCTTTAAACTTATTTTAGAATTATAAAATATAAAATTAGTAGTGATAATTAAAAATTTATTATTAATAGCACTGCAATTAATCAAATGTTATCTTTAAGTCAAACTAACAGTTAATCTATCTAGCTTTTCAGGAACACTGAAAGATGGGGGGGGGGATTAAGTAGTGTCCTCCGCCCTTTCAAATTTTGGTAATTACATCAGATTACTCCCCTTCCAAACCTTTGAAACCCTAACTTTATACTAGATTTGTACCCGCAGATTAAAGTATAAGAATAGAAATAGAGGGGGCAGGAGCTATATGTAACTCTACCCACCGGGGTGGGGACCCTGTTTCGACTTTCAATTAAGTCTTTGAATATCAGCCCAGTCGCTACAAAAGAACAAAAGCCAATTTTCTAGCAGATGAAAGAGGTCCCCACCACTTGGGTGATGTAGTTGTCTGTACTTATACAGTTATTACCTGCAGTATCACTGTAGAGAGCTGCAGAAACGACAGGGCTGGGAATGGAACTTGTCATACCAGCAGTATATCTATCTATCTAGCTATATACCTGCAGTATCACTGTAGAGAGCTGCAGAAACGACAGGGCTGAGAATAGAACTTGTCATACCAGCAGTATATCTATCTATCTATATACCTGCAGTGTCACTGTAGAGAGCTGCAGAAACGACAGGGCTGGGAATAGAACTTGTCATACCAGCAGTATATCTATCTATCTATCTATATACCTGCAGTGTCACTGTAGAGAGCTGCAGAAACGACAGGGCTGGGAATGGAACTTGTCATACCAGCAGTATATCTATCTATCTATCTATCTATATACCTGCAGTATCACTGTAGAGAGCTGCAGAAACGACAGGGCTGGGAATGGAACTTGTCATACCAGCAGTGACCACCAGCTAAAGCACTCTCTAGCTCTCAGCTGTCTTTCATAACTCCATTAATTCTAATTTCACTTATTTCAATTGTTGTTTTTTTTCACGTAAAGTTTTCACCCTTTGAAAATAAGTTCATTTGTAGATAAAAGTTTATCTAAAGGAACATTTTCATTTTTTCAAGTAAACTTTGTATAAAACTATCAACTTCTGTTCTAATTGGGCTACACTTTACAGTACAAGTGTTTGTGTATGTGTGTTTGTACTGGTATATACGTGTGTATCTGTGTGGTTTGAGAATTGAGTATGTATTGTAATTGAATAAGTTCAAGTTTGAAATTGTTGGACACTTATAGCATTGTAAGTCTGAAAATAAGGAAAACTTTATCGACTATTAAGTTTTTATGCAAATACTAAACGTTTAATTAAATAACTAGAATATTTATTTCCGTAATAATCACAGCAAATAAATTAACCTTCATGTTTTCTTTATAAGATTGGATTTTAATAAATAAAACTTTAAATAATTCAAAGATCCATTGCAGTTTAATTAGAAAAATTATGGATCTTCGAAAGGAAGCAGCTTATGTCTCCCAAAAAGTGGATAAATGTTGCAACGCTTGGCAGAACTGTCCAGAATGACGTCATATTTGAAGGGACAATAGTCGAAATAGTTAGGTCAAAAGTTGGAACATTTGCCCACTTTTTTGGAGACAACATAGGCACTTATGACACTATATTCTGCTTTAATAAAAGCATCTACTCCCCTAGAGGCTTTTAGGGGCACTTAATGGAATATGGGTAGGGGTTGGGGGGTAGTTCACTACAGACAAATATTTTTATAATAGCAGCTAGGGGTACTTGACCGAAGGAGGAGAGTCCACCCTCCATTTTTAAACTGTCAGCTGTTAGCGAAAACCTTCGCTACACAGACAGAGAGACATCCTGTTACTTACTTTTTAGAATTACAATTGAAGTAAATAAATACTTTGTAAATTACATTAAAAATACAATTTAAGTTTTTATTAAGCTATTTACTCACAGAATCTAATTTTGTTGAGTAAAACAATAACATTATTGCTGAGTACAAACTATTATAGTTTTAGTGACCTCTACCCTAGCATCTAGGGGCTCTTTATTCAATGTGTGATTAAGGGGGCACGTAAGTAAAAATAAGTAAAAATCAATAGGTTCAGTGGTTAACTTACAGAAACTTTATATAAACCGACAAGCTATGCCAAAAGCATCTAAGGCACTGTATTCGAAGGGGGAGAAAAATTGGTCATATAAAGTAAAGGAAGGGGTTATTAGAGTCTATATTATACTGGTACCCAAAGTTTTATAAATGCTTTCTTTCATCGGTAACTTATAAACTTTTGGGACCATAATCTTGACTGGTTTATAAAAAAAAATTTAACAATCATTTTGATCTTCATTATCAAGAATGTGTTTATATCATTTACGAGCAAGAATAAAATAGCCTAAAACTATCCCAAAACCTACGTGAAACTTTACACAAAAGTAAATTCAATTTAGTTGACAAATTGTAGTTCTGCAATATTACTTTGCTTGTTTAATTTCAAATATTTTAGATGAAAGGAGGTAGTTACACACATTATTACTTTAGTTTACACAGGGAGGGAGGGAGGGGGTATTGGAATATAAATTACACTGGTACCCAAAGTTTTATCCACAAGTTATCTTATTTGTGGGCTCAAAATATTTGGATTTTGATAAAATGGTTACAACTCTTAAACCGATAATTTAATCTACAGAAGTTATTGGGGATGTTTAATATCATTTTATCGTCAACTGGCTTATCCCTGCAAGTCCTTGGTAACACATTATTACTCTTGTTTACAGTTGTTTTCAGGGATGATAGGAATAGGTTAATTGATAAGAAATAGGAAGCCAGGGATCATAAGGGATAGACAATGGACAATAAATTGCTGCACATCCATAATGATGATGAACAAAATTATCTCCTCTTTAGATTGAATTTATTATTCGATAACTTTTGATATGGTTAGTTTGAAACAATCAATCAAGATTTGATAAAACAAATGAGAGAGTAAAAATTTGGATACTTGTACATATATTCTACAGTGTAATAACCCCTCCCTTCCTACATTTCCTCCCAGATTTTTTTATCTAACTGTACCTTTTTCCCTGATTTATTTGAATTACTAATAGCATTTACAAATAGATTCGAAACTGTAATTCAAAACATTTTATTTAACAGAATGAAATAATAACAAAAGTACATCTAATCAGCCTAACAGATGGTTTCAATAAATCTTTTTAATAGAGCTAGCAAAAATCGTTTCTTTTTTAACGTAGGACAGACGGACGTCACGAAAATTATCTCTCTCCACCCCAACCTGAAGTACCTCTAGAAGCCTCTTTGGGCGTAGTTGCTAGTAAATGATACTGTACCAAAATAATACCAGATCTAGATTAGTTTTTTTTACATTTCAAGAAAGTGCTGTATTTCAATTTATTATGTTTTTAATTATGATTATGAAACAATACTGTAGCTATATATAAAAAGAGTGTTAAAAAATAGAATTTCTTCCTTATGATATAAAAATCTTTTGTTATAAAATTCATTTATTCAGAAAAAAGCTTATCTATGAATCTTATAACAAAAGGCTAAAGTCAGAGTGGGCTTAGCAGTTTCTTAAGAGATTGTTATTATGGTCATTTTAACCCTTTCTTTAAATCTATGTATAAAAAAATAATTTAGAATCTAAATTAATTTTAGTATTCCAACAGCTTTACCTATCTATAATACAAAGTAGCTTGATGTCTGTCCGTCCGTCCTTTTAGATCTCCGTCACCACTGAACCGATTACACTCCCAACCCCCCCCCCCCCTACCCCCAACCCCAATTGTTTTACGAATTTTGCCCCTAGAGGCTTGGGGCGAAGCTGCTGGTTTAATCTAAAGTAACATTAACTTTTCACAAATTAACCGGGAGTCAGAGGGCAATGAACTGTTACCCAACGTTTATCTTATTTTTTACCTATTTTGGTATTTTTATTGAAATAGTTCCGAAACAGTAGTGTCCAAACTTTTCAACCAATAATTTTGATATTCAGAAGGGGTAATTTTGTTTATCATTATTGGATAAACTAGAAATTTTAAAAGTGGTGCAGCACAAGTTTAAAGATAAATTCGAATAAAAGACCAGTTGGTGTATTATAAAAGAATAGAAAAAATAAAGGAATAAGACACAATAGAGTTGCAGAATTGAACGAACTGGACTTATGCAAGTGTGTTTATTAGGATCTTATAAACGGCTGACTGTTTTTAAGGAAGCATAGTGTTGGCCCATGTTCCTTTGATTCAATGCCATATGAAAATTAGGAAAGATCTGTTTTGTAAAGATTTATAAAACTGGTGAATTATTTGATGTAAACTCCAAAGCTTTATACCTTTGACAATTTTAAATTACAACTTATTTGTATGTAAACTTTAAACGTTTTAAGCATAATTGAACGCTTTTATCGACCTAAAAACAAGGACCTTATTATGCATAGAAAATAATAAGCGTCGCAGCAATTATTAAAATAAAGTTATCGATATATTGTTATTGCTGCATATTTTTTTTACATTTTTCAGACAAAAATAAGCGGGTAGGGACAGTAAATCATAATGGTACCCAAAGTTTTATTACAAATTTATCCTATTCGTTTGCTTAAATCATCATCATCATTGCATAGTTCTCGGCAGAAAGTAGGCCATGCACAATGGTTCTCAAATTTTCTTTTGATTGGGCACGTTTTGAGTCATTGCTGAAAGATGGAATTTTCTTATCTTTCGGTTCACTTAGGAGTTCCCTCCTCCAGGTTGTTTTTGGTCTACCTGCTTAAATACTGTTGTCAAAAAACCAGCGTCCAAACTTTTCAACAAATAATTTTAATCTACAAAAGAGGTAATTATCATTATTGGGGGTTTACATTAATTGGTCGTCCATTGTCTTATCCCTGAAAATATGCGTAAAGTGTTGATTATGCTACACACCTAATTATTAAGCCACGAAGTATGTTCAAACTTTGCTACCAATAAATAAATGTCTTTTCTAGCATGACCGACATACTGACGGACCAAGTTATTATTGAGTATGCTACGCACATAATTATTAAGCCACGAAGTATGTCCAAACTTTAAGTATGACTAACATACTGACGGACCAGGTAATTGTTGAGTATTCAACACACATAATTATTAAGCCACAAAGTATGTGCAACCTTTGCTACCAATATATAAATGTATTTTTAGCATGACCAACATACTGACGGACCAGGTAATTAATGAGTAAGCTATACACATAATTATTAAGCCAGGAAGTATATGTGCAACCTGTATGTGTCTTTTGTAGCATGACCGACATACTGACGGACCAAGTAATTATTGAATATGCTGCACACATAATTATTAAGCCAGCAAGTATGTCCAAACTTTACTTATCAAGAAAAATTGTCTTTTGTAGTATGACCGACATACTAACGGACCAAGTAAGTTGAAGTATGCTACACACCTAATTATTAAGCCAGTAAGTATGCGCAAACTTCAATAAAATTTGTCTTTTGTGGCATGACCGACATACTTACAGACCAAGTAAGTTAAAGTATGCTACACACCTAATTATTAAGCCACGAAGTATGTCCAAACTTTAATTATCAATAAAATTTATCTTTTGTTGTATGACCAACATACTGACAGACCAAGTAAGTTAAAGTATGCTACACACATATTTATTAAGCCACGAAGTATGTGTTTTGTGACATGACTAACATACTGACGGACCAGGTAATTGTTGAGTATGCTACACACATAATTATTAAGCAACGAAGTATGTGCAAACTTTAATTATCAATAAAATTTATCTTTTGTTGTATGACCAACATACTGACAGACCAAGTAAGTTAAAGTATGCTACACACATATTTATTAAGCCACGAAGTATGTGTTTTGTGACATGACTAACATACTGACGGACCAGGTAATTGTTGAGTATGCTACACACATAATTATTAAGCAACGAAGTATGTGCAAACTTTAATTATCAATAAAATTTATCTTTTGTTGTATGACCAACATACTGACAGACCAAGTAAGTTAAAGTATGCTACACACATAATTATTAAGCCACGAAGTATGTCCAAACTTTACGTATTCGCTAAAACCAATATCTAGGAAAAAGGGAAAATTATATATCCTTATGATAAAGTAAAAGATGTTTGTATGTCTCTTTGTCTGTTTGTTTGTTTGTGTGTTTGTTTGTATGTTTATACCGAAGGATCTCGATAACCGCTGAACCGATTGGGTTCTCCTTTAGCTTCTCAAAGGTCCCAGGAAGGTTTATAACTATTTTGGGGGAGGTTACCATCACCCTCCCAAGAGAAATCACAAACAAATCAAAACAAAATTTACGTAAAGAGACTTAAACGTAACATAGCTAGGTATAGTAG
This sequence comes from Acartia tonsa, assembly GCF_053477335.1. Lineage (NCBI taxonomy): Eukaryota > Metazoa > Arthropoda > Copepoda > Calanoida > Acartiidae > Acartia > Acartia tonsa. The sequence continues at coordinate 61,601,636 of NC_137260.1, read as the reverse complement.
ATACTTGAACGCAACATAGATAGGTATCGTATTATTTTTTTTAAATACATTTAAAGTGCCACTAGAGTCCTCTAGGGGGCGTATCGTTATCCTTATACTAAAGTAACAGGATGTCTGTGTGTCTGTGTATCTGTGTGTCTGTACCGAAGGATCTCGCTAACCGCTGAACAGGGTAGATTGTCATATGTCCCGGGAAGGTTTTTAACTAGTTTGGGGGAGGGTACCACCACCCTCCCAAGAGAAATCACAATAAAATCGAAAAAAAAATTGAAATATTTCCGCCGCATAGTGTCGCTAGCGTAGTCACGCTGCGTAGACGCATGAATTTAACAATTGATAACATTAATTGACAAGTTATTTCTCAAATGAGATATTTAAAATAAAAAAAAAACATTTAAAGGCCACTAGAGGCCTCTAGGGGCGTAGCCGCTAGTCATTATATAAAGTTGTAAGGTATTTTTGTTAGTCTGTTAAGATCTCGATTATCGCTACATTTAGGTCCTGGAAGGGTTTGAGGCTATTATTATGCCCTTCCCTCCCCCTTAGAATACAAAGACCCTAGGTGCCCAAACGTGAGTGGTCCTAAAAGTAACATCAAAAAGGCTCGGCAACCAAACCATTTTCAGGGCAAAATTTATATAAAAAAAATTGAAACTAAAATGAAAGTTTACAAAAAATATCTCAGTAATAGTTATTTCTTTCATCGTATTATAAACGGCTTTCCACGGATTAGAATGTACAATTATAAGATTAAAACCAGTTTTTTTAGCCCTGAGATGCCGAAGGCACGGGCTAAAAAAACTGGTTTTAATTTTATGATTGTACATTTCTATATTCGTAGAAAACTGGATATAGACATAGTTTTTTCGTATGGATGAGAACCGGCTCCTATCCACCGGATTCGAATGAATACGAGAAATAAAATTACTATATTTTTTAAAAATATGTTTTTAACAAAAAATTAACAATATATCTATCTATTAATCCTTACTGAAACCATTAATAGATTAATTTTATTGGTTTTTCTTATAAATTAATCCAATAATTTTGGCTTGTTATAATAAAGTATAAAGGCTTTAGCATTCCAACGCTTTAATACTATTTCTAACTTCTTTATGGATTTTTTTTATTAGCGCAACTACTTTATAGCTAGGTTAAGCAGCTTCAGCGTTTGCTCTCAAAAAGCCTTGTTGAATACAAAACCCCAAATCTTACTTTGAGGAGGGGGGGAGGATTTCATTTGTTTGATTTTTTACTTAAGTTCAGGTTAGGTTAGGTTATACTAGGTACTGTGTTGCCCCGAAGGGTAAGAGCCCAACATAGTTGTTAGACATAAGAAAAAACTAACCCCCCCTCCCTTCCTAATTTTCGAATTTTAAGGATTTTATTGTTCCATATGCACCTTGAGGGAAAACAAAAAAAAATTATTTAAAAGACCAAATTTTAATATTTTGTAAAAGTTATGCAAAATTGCTCGTTAGTATTTTTCAGTAGGCCAGTACACATATGTATATCAACAATTTAATGTTTTATGTTTTATTTAACACAATTTTGATTTTCTATGATTTATACACATGATCTTATGAGCAACGCTGTTCAGTAAATAAATACGTCTCTAAAAATTATACAGAAGTGAGATTTTTTGTTTGTACGTTATGATCAAGTTAACCACTGAGATATAATTTTCAGGAGCGCCTTACAAAGATCCCAGGATGGTTTTATGCTATTTATTTATATAGCCGCTAATGTATCTATCATTTTAAAGTGCGTTTCTCAATTGTCAGATTATGTGAGCTTTTTTATATGTTGTCATCCTTGTTTTATATAATCATATTAACTCACAACTTCTCAATAATCAGGTCAGCTAGTCCGTAGTAATTATAACTCTATTCAAAACACATCTATATACTATCTGTACTATTAATTATTATTCATATGATGATATGGTTTGCTCTTTTCATTGATTATATTTAGCGGGGAGAGAGGGGACATTAGACTGAAAACAATACCGGAACCCAAGATTTTAGAAACGAGTTCACTATTCGATTGTTTAAAACTATTGGCAATTTTATAAAATCTTAATTGATTGAATAAGCTAGCAACCAATAATTAAAATCTTCAAAGGGGGTAGCTTTTTTATCACCGTTGTTCCTGATAATGATTTTAGCATTTTTTACATGCAAGGATCCTAACTCTTAAGGGAAAAGATAATTAATGTACATCCCTAATTTTAACAAACAAATTACCCCTGTTTGTGGTTATGAAAAGTACCCACTCCAATGCCCCCTCCCTTCCCGTTTTTATGTAGAATAATTTTAATAAAATATATAAAACGTTATTTAAATAAAAATATTTTTAAAACACTTCGCCATTCCTTACGCAAGCTTTGTTGTAATAATACTAAATATTGGACGGACCTTAACTTTTCTCGGCCCATACTCTCTTTCTCTCTTTTTGTGGAGTTTATTTTTCGGACTTATCTCTCTCTCCTTCCCCCCCCCTCTCTCTATCTCTCTCTCTCTCTCTCTCTCTCTCTCCTTCCCTCTCTCTCTCTCTCTCTTATGTATATATTGGTATTAAGAATGAACCATTTCTCGCCCATCCATCCGCTTTATATCTTTTTATCATTTCTTACAAGTGTAAGAGACTGGTATAAGCAAAACTAAACTGCCCCCAATAAACATAGAAGGCCTAGTTAAGTTAAACAATCTGTTAATTAGACCAGACAGACGGACAGACATCGTTCTACTTTGTATTATAAGAATAAAATCTAATAACTATGTTTTTTTTATTTTAGTGTAGATATTAATATTATGTCAGCGATGAACCCTTTTATTTAAACGTATAGCCGTCGTAAACCTAGGTTTGGCCAAAAAAAATTTGGTATTATCCTTTTCGTGGCAACGCATCTTAAGGGGCGACTCGTCGTATTTTCAAAATGGCTTTTGCTAGGTTTTTTTTAGATTATACTGGGTTGGGTTTTTGCCTCGCAGAATTAGGCTATTGGCTACGCAGGGTTAGAGCCCCCCGCAGGGACTAGAAAAAGGAGAAAGGCTACTAATAAAATACGAAGAGACGCCCCTTAAGAAACGTTGCCATGGAAGAGACTAAACCCAAAAAAATCCCTTTTTTTCGAATAATTGTTCCAACACAGGAATTATTCCAGAAAAATCCAAACTACCCAAATGTGTATGGCCTAAAAGTACATTTATTGGTTCAAAAATAGAGTCTAAAGATAAATATAAAAATGTTTTATATAAAAAAAAATATAAAAATCCGGGATCTTAAAGGATAAGGCATTCAACATATTGATGATAAACAAAGTTACCCCACATTCAGGTTAAAATTATTGGATGATAAGTTTGGACACTGTTAGTTTATACTAACTAATCGAGATAAAACTTTGGTTACCAGCATAATTTACAGTCAAATGTCCCAGGGAGTAAGGGAGGGGACAATGGATCGAATATTCAATTTTTAGTAGTCTCAGACTTTGGGTACTGGCTTAAAGGGAATGTGCAAGAATTTAGCAGTTTCTGACTGAGTTTGGGTACTTGCGCATAAAATGCCGCTACTCGTTGTTTTAGTTTTGAATCTAGCAGACAGAGAGTTAAGAATACACGGCCCCCCCTCCATACTCTATTTCACTCCCCTCTCCTGCCATCTCCCTTTTTTTAAACACACGATAGGAAAAGGGAAAAGTGAGGTGGGGGCATGGGGCAAGGGGCAAGGGAAATAAACTGGATAAAAAGGGGCAGGCTGGGTCCAATAATATTGTAAGATAAAATTCGCACTATAAAACCTCAATATATTTCATCAAAAACAAGATGTGATTTCGTTTTGCATAATTTTTTTCTTAGTTTATAATTCTCTAAATTTAATGAACAAACCCTTTATAATTTCCTCCAAATTTTAAGGATTAGTGTGGATTTCATAGCCTGTCTTTGAAAACTCTTAAATTGAATTAATTGCCCATTGTCCCCTCCCTTACTCCCTGCAAATGTCCCCTCCCTTCCTTAGCATAAATTGGGTGTGAATTAATGTAGTTTTGACTTCGCCGTCACGTTTGACGTAGATTTTATGTATGTGCTGCCAGTTTATTTTTAGATTTTTCAATCAGATATAAAAAAATGTATTCATAATACGTAATACTTATTTTTAGTACATCAATACAGTACCGAAATTAATTTATTTTTACCATCTGTCTGTCTGTAAGCAAAATTCTCTCAATTTATCTCTCTCTCTCTCTCTCTCTCTGATTTGTCTGAAACTTACGATAACTATGAGTTCTCGCTTTTTAGAGGAATCTTCAATTATTTCCCAAATTATTTTTTTAGATTTATGCCTTGAGATGTTTTACAATAGTTTTAAGTTTTAGTTTTTTTAGTCATTGAGCTAAAACAATGCTTGTATGTTATGCTTTTCATGAAAGCTTTAGAAAGGTAGTTTTATACCCCACAGCCTCTCAAAAGGCTTTCTGCGAGAGAAAAAAAAACACAACTTTAGCAGGGAAGTGATCGAATCTCCTACTACTGCTTTGGCAGGTGCACAACATTACTACCAGACAAAGGTCGTGTAATCAAAAGATGGGTTGTCTTTAGTACGTTTCGCCGCTGAATCATTTATATCTATAACACAAAGTAGAATGATGTCTGTCCGTCTCTTAAGATCTCGATAACCAAAAAAACAATTGGATTCTACTCTTCAGGGAATATACCTACTGGTCCTGTGGAGGTTTTGGGATGTTTTTTTGGGTGGTGGGACAACCCACCCCCCCAAAAAAAATAAAATAAAAAGATTCCCTATCAATTTTTTTTGATGATACAGATGATACCAACTATTTGGTAGTGGTACTGCACCACATGTACTACATTTTTTTAATTACCTCTTGGGACAAAGCCCCTAGAGGCTAGTCGCGAAGCCGCTAGTCATTTTAAAAAGAAACTGCTAAACTCAATCATATGTAGTATATTTATTTACAAGTTTTCTATATTTTTTTTCTAGAATAATAATAGAATAGATTTAAAGCTTAGTATATAGAAAAAAGAAATGAAAAACACTTTTTAGATGTGCAGCTACTCTACAAATCTTCTTTCTTTGTATTTTGTCATGCTTTCCTTATTCGTGAGGAATAGCAACTGGAAAATAATCATTGAAGGCCGAAACAAAACAAGATCCTTTCATTTTAATATTTCGAAAGTTGATTCCCAGGAGGACCTGACACAATGTAATAAATAATCATCTGTATTTTATTAAGAACAAGGGAGACTTTGTAAGTCAACCTTCTGCTTTAAATTCTAATTCAAAAAGAAAAAGGAAAAATTTTACCAATTTGGGGAGGTGTTTCTTTTAAGGGTTTATTTCTCTTGGAAGGTTACCCTCCTCCAAAGAATTTAATAATTCCTTGGACTTATAAGAAGCTTCATTGCAAGGATAACCTTATCGGTTTAGCATTAAGTATCTTGTATTCTTGCAATTTGTTTGAATATTTGCGATGTGCAATTCAAGGACACCAGCAAAGGGTGTCCCATAGTGTAGTGGTTAGCGCACTTCGCTTTGGTTGGGAGAAACCGAGTTCAAGTCCCTCCGAAGTCAGCTTGTAATGTAACATAGAATACACTCAGCTGTGCGCGAAGCTTACCATTCTATGATTGGCCAAAGGATTCTCACCTCCAATCTCCGTGTGCATCAAAATCCTAACTTTAGAGAATCAGGGCATACAGGACACCAGCTGCTGCGCCCCTAGCTTTATATTCTAAGGTAAAGAAAGAAGGAAAAATAGCCTAAAAACTTACCAGTACTGAAAAACCTTACTACTTTATATAAAGACATACTCATCCTTGTTCCTATTATAAAAAGTATTACAAAATGTTGCAAAATATTTGCTAATTCTTACGTACATATTCTCTATTTGCAAATTTTTCAATTAAATCTTTGAAAAGATCTTATAACTGCTCTTAGAAAACTTAAATAGGATTATTTTCTAAGTGATATAATTGATGCTTTTCCATAAATTTTCATTTGAGCACTGAACCCCTCCACCCCCTTTCTTTTTAAGAATTGATTTTAAATAAAAAAGTGGGGTATGCTTTCCCTATGACTAGCCCCTGCGGGGGTCCTAACCCTGCGTGTTTTTTTTTCATTTTTTTTTTAAACGGTTAACAACAAAAATTAAATTTAAATTGTTTTCGTTTTCAAATCATTTAAGTTCATGTATCTTAAGGTATAAGACAATGAACGATAATTAGAGATGATGAGATCCAAATTGGTTGAAAAGTTTAGACACTGCTAGTTTGAAGTATCCAATCAATATTTAAGTGTAGTACTTGTAGTATGACTACGGTTAGTTCCGAGAGATAGCTAGGAAAAGCTGTCATTGCAAAATACCTTGCAAAATGTAAGTTGGGAGTTCAGTTGGATATAGAACTTGGCATAGCTGGGTTCACCTTGTAACTGCAGGTTTGAGCCCTGGCCCCTGTGGTTATTGTCCAATACATTGAGTACCTAAAGTTTACTATATCATTTGATAGTTAATTATGTGCATGCATTAACTTGTGAATCAACAAAGTACTAGTACTTATAATTGTGACTTTATCTCTGGTAAGATTGCAATACTACTCCATAATAGTGAGAAGTCTGTACTACGTCCATAATATATATAAGTATTAATTTACCATCTAACGTGCCCTCCTTACCCGATGCAATTCAAAGTATGGAAAGCAATTTTGTTTTTATTCTTTGCTATTACTTATTTAATATATCTGTTATCATAATGCATTTCAAAATGTTAGATGATTTATGGGAACGGAATTACTATTCTTTTATTATATTCCCTTTCAAGCATTCTTCTACATGTGATTGGTATACATATGAATAGAGATTGATAAATCAAGAATTATGCATGTATGTAATCAAGAAAACAGTGATAGGTCAATGATAGTTAAAATGTTAAACAGCCGTTTTCTCTGTGATATTATGTCATTATTAACTTATTTTATATAGTCACAAAAACCCTTGAAATTGCGTATGTATAAAAAATCAACAAATAAATTTGAGGGCTATACAACCATTCTCTCCACCCCTATTAACTATAAAAGGCTACCAAATGCATAATCTTACAGGGAAAAAACAACAAATTACACTTTAATAAATCCAAAATAATTATGAAGAATTAGAAGTAGGGGAGGGAAGAATAGTTTATCATTGTCCTAACCCTATATTCCTGACTTGCTAGTGCTTGTTAGGTGTATTTCCTTGCAATTCATCAAACCCAGGACACAACCCAATCTTTCCCGATTTTGTATAATTTTTACGGAACACGATTCCAGTGACGTCATATTTTTCTTTTCCGAAAAAGAGAAGGGGGGAAGAAAATCTCTTCAAAAGAGATGGGAAAACCCCCTTTTCTCTCATCTCTTTTTTCTTTCCCCCTTCCCTTTTTCGGGAAAGAAAAATATGACGTCACTGGAATCGTGTTCCGTAAAAATTATACAAAATCGGGAAAGATTGGGTTGTGTCAAACCCAGGGATAAACAGATAAATAACCTGTACAGAAAACAATCAACGTAACAACAATCGATATATATGTAAACTAGCGGCTATGCCCCCTAGAAGCCTCTAGTGGCACTTTATTTGTTTTTTTTAAATAGTACGATACCTATCTATGTTGCTTTCAAGTTTCTACAATACCTCGCTATATTGCATAGGAGTCTCTATACGTAAACAAAAAATTGTTATTTGGCTCGGGAGAGGGGTGGTACCCTTCTCCAAAATAGTTATAAACCTTCCCGCGGCCTATGAGAAGCTACCCCGATCGGTTCAGCGGTTAGCGAGATACTTCGGTAAAGACAAACACACATCCTGTTACTTTATTATAAGGATAACAATTGGATTTTTCACAAAATATTCATGTACTAAAATAAAGTGATACTCGCAGCTGGCTCAAATAACTATACCCCCTATACACCCTCTTTACCCAATCTCCCCACCCCATTCTGGATTAACAAACTGACAAATAAATGAGGTCTATATGAGCCACTTAAATAGACGACAAATTTTCCTCTGTCAATGTATCTACGTGTTCTAAATTCATTGTAACAACACTTTTTACACAAAGAGTAAAACAAACAATTTTGTTAGGCAACCAAAATAAATCCCTATACTAAGTAACAGGATGTTTGTGTGTCTGTGTGTTTGTACTAAAGGATCTTGCTAACCGCTGAACCGATATGATTCTCCTTTACAGGGTAGCTTCTCATAGGTCCTGTGAAGGTTTATAACTATTTTGGGTGAGGGAATCACTACCCTCCCAAGAGAAATCGCCCCTAGATAAAAATAAAATAAAAATTTGGTTATCAAATTTAACTACCCCCTCCTCAAATGCCCCCTAGAGGCCTCTAGGGGCGAAGCCGCTAGTATTGAAAAAAGTATTTGTCTCTGTTAGAAGGCCTACAATTTTGTTGTAAGAAATCTAAAACAAAGAACAAAAAATACAAAAAAAAACATTTCTAAAAAGCTCTAAAAAGTGCCATGGTTTTAAGAGATATTAAAACACGTTAAATATTAATTTTTATTTTTAAGGTTTTTTTAAGGCTTTTCCTGGATAAATCTTTGAGAACATTAAAAACGGAAAGACGGACGAATGGATATACCCTCTAATAATACATATAGACAAGCTGCGCTTCTTTAAGTTGAGTTGAGAAAGTTTAAGTTTATAAATTCAGGTTATAAACTCAATGTGATAATTCTCATATTCAGGTAAAGGGATGAATATTAATAAATCCCTATACAAAATCGTATTAACCGCTGAACCGAAAAAGGTTCTCCATTACAGTGAAGCTTCTCTTAGGCCTGGAAAAAGTTTATAAATATTTTTTGGGTATAGTACCACCACCCTCCAAAGAGTAATCAGCCTTAGAATTTTTTTACTTTTAAAAATAAAACTCTGAAGTCCCCGCCTATTTCTTCAAGTTTCCTTATAAGCTATATAATTATACTAGCGGCTACGCCCATAGAGGCCTCTAAGGGCACTTGAGGATGGGGGAATTGAATTGGATAACCCAATTTCTTAATTTAGATTTTAAAAGAAAAAGTAAAAAAAAATTTGAGGGGTTGAAATTGTTTTGGGGGGAATGGGGGGTGCTCCCCCATTTTTAATTTTAGTTAAAAAAATAAAATTTTAAAATAATTTCAGGGGGTAGTTTTTTTCTAGGGGCGATTTCTCTTGGGAGGGTGGTGGTACCCTCCCCCAAAATAGTTATAAACCTTTCCGGGACCTATGAGAAGCTACCCTGTAAAGGAGAACCCTATCGGTTCAGTTGTTAGCGAGATCCTTCGTTACAAACAGAAAAACAAATAAACAAACAGACAGACAGACAGTCATCGTTCTACTTTGTATTATAGATAATTCTTAAATTTTAAAAGATATGTTTATAAACTATTTGATGCTATTTTACCAAATTCTTCAGGGATGATAAATTAGGGAAATTACAAGTATTTCTGGAAAAGTTTAATAATGGGGATTTGTGATATTCAATCAAGTTTAATAATAGTCTGCAAATTTTTTAAGCCAAATGAGAAAAGATCCATTAAAAGAGTAGATAGCATATGAATTACAGTCCACTGTCACTTAGTTTACTTAAACAAGGATGACAACATCCATAAGTAGCGCAGCTCAAAAATTATGAATGGATATCGGGAAAAAATTTACTATAGAGCACTGTCATACAATAAACATCAAACTTGATGAAATATTGAAATCACTATAAAATAAAGACAAATCATAATGAAACTTATGTAGACTGTAAATTGATTAAGCCCTGAAAATTTCAGCCCTCTATCTTGAAAAGGAGTTGAGAAAATCACGAAAACTTCAAAATCTAGGAATCGATCTAGCACCCCAAATAACAGACAGACGGACAAAACAAGTATAGATTAGATGGGCATATGTCGTAGGAATCTTCACTAAAAATATACAACTTTTTATCTTGAATAGGAGCCGAGAAAATCACATTCCCCCAAAAACTTTTCTTACGGACATATGGACAGACGGACATTTCAAATTATAGAGTAGCTTCGCTATTAAAAAGAGGCATTTGATTTTTATAGTTTTTATTTCTTTTCAAGCTTGTGGTGAATAATTTTGGTAGAATTCCAAGTTGGCATTTCAAACTGTTCATCTCGTGAATATTTAAATTCAGGGATTATAGATATTGGGGCACCTGCAATAACATTTTATTTGTGCTAATTCCTGTAGGGAGTACTAACCATGCTGGGACACTATTTAGCCATTATAACCTAACCTAATCTATATTATAAAAGATTATAGGAAGTGTAATTTTAGGATATGTAACTTATGAAATAAAATAATATGAAACGATACTGTATCTTTGACAAGAGCAGATAAATTAATTTTTTATTCTATTTTAAAGTGAAATAGCACAATAAATTCAAATATTTTTGTTGTGAGGAGACAAGTAGCGGCTGAATGTTTACTACGGCAAGTTCGTACGACGGCAGCTGACACAGCTGTCTCCGTTTACAATTAGAATTATCTTTATGGCCGATCATTAGTGGAAGGAGCGGAGTTTCTCTATATTTACTCGGTATGGTCGGCAGTCTCTCATTACTACATTTTAATGTATCGTAAAAAAGTAAAGAAATACACATTTTAAATGTGCCCAAAGGTTTTTATAATTCTCCTATGGTTTTATTATAATTCGTTTACAGCCCTATCTTAAGTAAAAAAAATAATATTTACAAAGATTTTAATAAACATATGTGACCTTAAGGCTAAAAACAATCTAAATTGTGAATGTGCGTGAAAAACATTTTATAGTCAAACAAATATTTGTCATAATCTTTTATTTATGTATGGTATTTCAACATACAAGTTTCAATAAATTTGGGGGGAAAAAATATATATTTTAGCGGATTTTCCGTAAAGGTATGTGTTCTGAGACTTTAAAACAGGAGTAGAATGCTAAAATTTCGCATAGCAGTTCGGCCATTGAGCGGCAGTTCGGCCGTTGTTTTCATAAGTCTACATACCTTTATCCAGGCAAAAATGTCTCTTTTGACTTAAAAATTAATGTAAAATATCTAGAATTAAAATTTGATGTTATGTAATGTCGCATACCTGCATCTTTTAGTCAAAATCAAATGAAAATGATTGCTAAAATCAAAATACATCTTGATGTCTCAGAATAGTGTAAATTTATTTGAAATAGCTACATTGCAAAACATTTTACTTTTCAAATAGTTCTTATGAGTGAAATCCATGTGCTTAGAGAACTTATTTATAATCTGGCTGAAATATGCATTCAACACGAGTTTAGCAGCCGTATTTAGCTGCCATAAATTAAAATTAAACAATGATTGCTTACATTTCAGTATATTTTTTAGCCCAAGTCACAAATTTGAAGGCGTTATAAAAAAAGATTCAGCAGCTGACTTAATCTATAGTTTAAAACAAAACAAAAAACTATGCAGTATGACTTCAAACCAATTAATATCCGCTTGATTAGAACTCTCAGCCATACTAAAAAATCATGTATAACATCGTATTACAGATAATTTTCTACGAATATTGAAAAAAATCATAATATTGAAACCAGTTTGTTAGCCCAGGTCTTCATCCCCTTTGGTCTAACAAAACTGGTTTAAATCTTTTAATTTTTTATTTTTAAAATCTGCGGAAAGCTGCCTGTAATATGATGCGATAAATACCTATTAAAGCATTCTGCACATGCGGCGGTTGCTGGGCCATACATGCAAGTTGTTGTGGGCTTAATTCATGGTCGGATTTTGTACTGCATACATAGGTTTTTCATTTTTTTTTTAAATTAAAGGTTTATTAACAGAAATGTACCAAACAACAAGTTTTTTAACTTTAAATATCAATTAAAGTTTAAGCCATTACTTTGCCATAGAACTTTTTAAACAACTGTACATTCTCAGTCTCCTTGGTGTCTGTACACCATGCAAGTTATAAGTAGAATTCAAAACAAGGTATTCAACTTTAACTTCAAAGCTAAGAATAAGGAAAATGATTTGTCCTTCTGCTTTACCCAGCAAACTTTGTGGGTGACAGGTAACCAGCAGTCTGATAATGTACCCAAATTTGATCAGTAAAAGGGCAACTAAACACTTTCAAAAGTTAAAGCAATATTTTTTTAAACTCTTTATTTTTTTTATTAAAGTGAAAAAAACCTTCTAAAAAATATTGTAAAAATATTAGAGTAAACCACTAGAGGGAGAAAGGGTTAAATAACTGTATCTACCCATCGCCATCGTCTTGTGCAACCTTCCTATTGGGTCATTAAAAATCAACCAATGGTATCGCTTATATTAACACAGCTAAGTAGCTGAAAATTATTTAAAAGCAGAATAAAGAGGACTTTGAAAAATGAAGGGAGGTAGTTGTCTGTATATACATCTATACTATAGATCTGTTGTAAAAATGGATGTGGAATATAAGTGGATGATATAACAGGAAAAAAATGTAGGTCGCAATTTACCCCCGCATTTATTGGTCTGGCTGTTAATTCAATAGGAGGAAAGAGGATGGGGTAAATAAGGTCGATGGGGGAGATCGTTATTTTAGCCAGCTACAGAGTTCACTTTTTAATAGAACATGTTCGAAAATCAGGTGTAAGATCCAAGTAATTATATGTGCATAATTTTTATAAAACTAATAATAGAATAACATGATAGTTTTCTATATTTTCATAAAAAAATATATAAGCTTGTTTTTGCTGCGCCGCTATTTATTGACATAATTGTCCTTATTCTCTAATAGTATACAATATTTTTTCTTCCTATATATATAAGTTAACCTCTAGAGTAATTATAAGTCACAACTGACATCTTTCATTTACTTATTGCAATAGATCCAATAACATATCTATCATTAAATATACGTACACACATCATTAGTAGATTATTTTATGTTTAAATACAATAACATGAATTGCTGGTATTCTATCCATTTATAAAAATCATAAGCTTTGACAAATAAATATTAATAACTGATCTTCCTCCCTTAAAAAAAAAATTGAATAAACATACCTTCCATGCAAAAAATATCAATCTCTTATGTATAATGTGATTGTTCTATATGATAAATCCAAATGTAATAGATTTATTATATATTGTTATCATGTAAATCTTTTCACTGAATATCATTTACATTTATGTATTTACATCTCTTCGTAGATACATACAATTAACCTACAGGGTGATCAAAACATTTTATAAATATATTAAAAATCAAGCAAATATAATGTATATTTGTTATGGCTTAAAATTTTTTTTAAACCCTATTTTTGGCCTATATGTGTATAATAACACCTGATCCCCTAGTGTTTAGACCTTTCTGAATTTTCCATTAAATGAAGGCCCAAATAGGTTTAGACAAAAAAACGTAGAACTTTATGTAGGGGAATTTAGTTGTCAATTTACGTGCTAATATAGTCCTCACATATGCGTTCCTCCATGGTCAGGGGAGGGGATTGGGGTATAGTTATATTAGACAGATTGGAGAAACATTTTATCAGAGTATACAAGAATATCTTACAATGTCCACGAATTCAAAACCCATTATAACATGATAGCTAGCAGCTAAATCACTTGCAGGCTGGACTTTTCAATCATCCTGTACAACTTAGTACATGGTTAATGCTTATGAATGCAGTCACAGATTTTCTAAGATAATTCAAGCTCGACAAAAACAATTGATTTTCTTAAATCAGAGCCTAGCTCTGGCCTAAAACCACCTTAAAATTGATTAAATTAAATCTAAAAATGACGAGTCTTACTTCTTTATAAAATAGAACTAGCGGTTTCGCCCCTAGAGGCCTATAGGGTTTTTTTTAGAAAGGGAGAAATGAATCCAAAAACTCGTTTTTTAGATTAAGATTTTTTTTTTAAATTTGATAGTGGGGGGAGGGATGGGGGAGGGGTGCCCACTCCCCCATAACTCATTATTTTATTTAAATTAGAAAAAAAAATTAATTTTTGGGGGGGAGGTGTAATTTTTTTTCTAGGGACGATTTCTCTTGGGAGGGTCGTGGTACCCTCCCCCAAAATAGTTCCAGGGACCTATGAGAAGCTACCCTGTTAAGAAACACCCGATCAGTTCAGCGGTTAGCGAGATCCTTCGCTACAAACAAACAAACAAACAGACAGACAGACAATCATCGTTCTACTTTGTATTATCTGTTTTAATAAAACTAAAGAATGGTGTATGAACTATTATTTGTTTGTTATTAATCTGAGGATGTATATAAATAATAAGGCAATATCCCATTTCTATCCAGTAGAGCAAGTAAACTCCAACCCCCCTCCCCCCCTCTCCAGCCCAAATTATTATTTATATTTTTGTTATTAATCTGAGGATGTATATAAATAATAAGGCAATATCCCATTTCTCTCCAGTAGAGCAAGTAATCTCCACCTCCCCCCCTCTGGCCCAAATTGTCATTTATATATCTATTTTTGTTTGCACCGAAGGATGACGCTAGCTGCTGGGCCGATATTGTTCTCATTTACATTGTAGTTTCTCATAGGTTATGGGAAGGTTTAAAGCAATTTGGGGGGAGGGAATTACCACCATCCCAAGAGAAATAATAAGGCAATATCACATATTTCACCAGTAGAGTAATAATGTCCCCGTCCCCCCCCCCCCCACCACCCATCCTAGAAAAGGCATAGGCATGGTAAAGGTACTGTGGGGTAAAAAGAGGTAATCAAAAGTGAGGGTGGATTTCTCTGGTTCACTGATTAATTAAAGCGATTATACCAATAATAATAATAATATATAAACAAGAATATCTATTCTCTTACAATACCTTAATTATGGGCAAGGAAATATGTACAGATTATAAAAAAAAACTTTACATTGTGATTCCTGTAGCAATTAGGTTACCACCCAATGACCAATAAGAAGCTTTCTGTAAAGTAAACTTTTAGTGGTCATAATAAGATCGTATTATAGCAAATCTATTATATATTTTAATGTTAATTTAAAATAAATTGATTTGTCTATTCTAATTTTACTTTATTCCTGTTTTTAGCGGATACGCCTTTTGAGGCCTCTATGCGCACTGGGATGGAGGGGGGGGTTACCCATACCCATTTTCAATTTTAGTTTCAAAAAGAAAAAGGAAAAGTGGTGCCCTCCCCTAAAATAGTTATAAACAAACCCTTGAGCAATGAGAAGCTAAATCGTAAAGGAGAAACATATTGTTCAGCGGTGTCGGCGAGATCCTACGGTATAAACAGACAGACTTACACAAACAGACATCCCTATACTTTAATGTAGGGATTATAATATAACAAATAAATGCTTTTTTTGCAAAAAGTTTTTTCCGTGTGTTTAATATTGAACCTATACCTATGACCTTGATATTACTACAAGTCTTTTATATATCTTTATGATAATGCTATGTAGAATAAACAAAAATAATTATCATAATAAAAGAATAACTAATAGGTATAAGATAAAACAATTTTTTTCGTTACCAAGGTTTTTTTCCAGGGGGCAATTTCTCTTCTCAAAAACATAACCTTCTATGGACCTATAAGAAGCTTCACTTTAAAGGAGACTCATTTCAGTTTAGTGGTTAGCCAGATCCTTAGTTAACAGAGTCAAACACAGACACTAAGAAACAACAGACATCACCTTACTTTTCTGTAATGATAATACAAAATTTTAGAAAGACAGAGTACAGGGATTCCAGAGATGCTACAACCAAACAAAATACACGAACGTGTGATTTTTTTTTCTTGGGATGTATATCATGTTATCATCCATTGTCTTATCCCTTAAGATCCCTGGACTAATGTCATTTATTTGTTTACTATTATTTCTTATTGAACTGTGTTACATACTACTGTTCTTTCTTCCTATAAATTTTGTTAAAAATTAAGTTAATACTTTAAAATAAATAAAGTTATCTAATGAAACCAAACGTTTTTTGCTATCTCATTATAAATTCTCAAAGGATACGTTATAATAACAGGGAAAAAGGAAATGAAAAGCAAAAAATCTTTTAGATTATAGCAGTTGCACCCTTAGCTTCTAGGGGAGGGAGGGCAGTAGTGTAAATATTAGGCTATAAAAGTTTTCCGGAATTTTAATAAATATAATAGATTTGAAATCTGCATAAAATTTTAAGGATTTTTTATAAAATTCGTTTTTTATATAATTCATTATTTAAAAGCGCAAATCCAATTTTAGTTAATAAATTTTGACCAATAGGATAGGTGGATTGGAAACTACCTGCGCTCTAATTGGTTGAATGATGTACGTCACTTAAGCTTCTCCAATCAGAGCGCAGATAGTTTTCAATCCACCAATCACAGATGTCAAAATTATTTAACTTTATTTGTATTTGCGCTTATAGATAAAGAATTATACAAAAAACGAATTTTATAAAAATTCCTTAAAATTTTATGCAGATTTCAAATCTATTATATTTATTAAAATTCTGGAAAACTTTTATAGCCTAGTAAATATATCAATATATAATATGTACACTGTTAAAAATAATTTTTTTTTTAGCATCAGGTAATACTATATATTCTTCAATTAATGTATAGTATCAATCCGTACGTACTAGGAAAAAAACCTCATTACAATACGAGGAAGTTTTCAATGCTGTATTGAGTATTAGGTAATGTTCTGTGAAGTAACATGTAGTACTAAATAATGTATTTGTCTGTAGAGTATTATCCAATACGCTCTTGGGAATAAAATTCAGTACGGTAGAAGTAATTTTTCATTACGCTCCTTCGCAATTGTTGTTACCCTCTATCATAATTTCTGATACTCTGTAGAGTATGAAACTGTTTTACTTTGGATGAAAGATCAGTTTATAATATATGATTATTATATGTACATATACATTTTGTTATATCAACAAACATACCAAGCAGAGCAATAAAACATTAATTTAAATGTAAATTTAGTAAAAAAAATGACTTTAAAGATGTTTAGGACTAAACATGATCCTTAAAAATAAAAACTATGGTCAGTCATAATTACAAAAAATCAAAACTATAAATCTGAGCATAAATAGTAACATTTCATCTTTGTCTAAAACGAACAAGCAGAAACACTTCCATGAGAGGTGTGCACCAATGGTGTCTGTTTCAATTATTCTTTACAGTACAGATTCGTACCCTAGAAGGTATGAATAGTTACTGTTCTAATAAACCATTCTCTTGCGTATTGTCTGATACTCTACAGCGTATGAAATAGTACTAAATTAAAAAACATTTCTACAGCGTATTTTCCAGTACACTAGAATGTATTAAATAGTACTATTTTAATAAACATTTCTGTAGCATATTTTCCAGTATTCTAGAGCGTATCAATCGATACTAAAAAATGTATTGGTTCTGTATAGTAATAATTATTGTGTTATATAGTATTACATAGTGTTATATATTAATTATATAGTTGTAGCGTACTTACGGTTCCAATACTCTCCAGAGTATCAATTGATACTAAATAAAAAAATTATTTTTAACAGTGTAGAATAAAAAAAATTAACAAGACAATATTTACTTTGCGAAGGTGCTTGTTGGGGTTTCTGATTCAACCACAACGCAACTTTCGAGAGAAAAAAATATGTAGGAGAGGTGTAATCTTTTTAACCAAGTTCTAAAAACTTTGGGTACCAGCATAAGTTAAAGTCCAATGGCTACGGCTACAGATTGTCTAAAAAATGGACGGCAATCGGCTACAGTAAGGGCTGTCGATTTCTAAATACAGCCCCCAAGTATTTAAACTTTGGGTACTAGTTTAATTTACAGTCCAATGTTTCCTTCATCCTTGCAATGAATAAGATCTAGATGGCTTCGACAAAAACAGTCTATAAAATGGCGGCAACCGGCTACAACGGCAGCCGTGGACTCTAAATACAGCTGCCAAAGTCTACTTTTTATATTTCCCTAAATTCTTGATATATGAAAGAAATAAAGCTGAGAAAAACAAATGCGGACCCAGGTCCAAAATCCCTTCTGGGTGTTTTCATTAGAGCTGGGTTCTCTAAACATTAAGTTACAATGATGTCACACCACGTTAAGAGAATAAATAAGACTGTAATATTAAAGTTATTTTTTTGTTCTAAACATTCAAAGAAAATCGGTTTGGTTGGACCAAAGTTTACACTAAAATTTTAGATTTTCTTATTTGTTTTCAAAATATTACAGCACAAAAAAAGTCTTCATTGGAATTTTGATAAATTAATTAGCAACTAGCTATTGTAAAGTTGTCTGCGCAAAGTAATTAATGCATTACAGACATAAAAACAGACTGACTAACCAAAAGCTTTGCTGATATATTCATATATATTATTATCGTGCAATCAAAGAGTTGTTTGTCTGATGGGTGTTGTTTAACCTAATACCCTGGGTCGTTTGTGTGTCAACTAAATCTAAAAGTAAGCTATCAAGTAATGTCAAAGGATATCTAGAATCAATAGAAATTCGCAAATAAAATATGAAAAAAAAACTTTTGAAATAACAATTTTCTCGGAAGCAAATTGCAAATTTCATTTTTATTTGCAAAAAAAAGTTTTATGAGAAAGTTTAGAATTCAATTTTTAGGACAGAGCAATTGATTGTTTAGGAAGGCTTTCTGCGGTTGCAGGTTATTGAATAAATCATTCCGTCCGTTAGTCCCTTTTACATGTGCAAAAATTTAATTTTTTAAAGCGAAGCTTTTCTATAATTATGGTCGGTCCGTCCGTACGTCCGTACGTAACGGATAGCTTCTTTCGTTAATTTAGACATGTTAGAATTGTCCTATCAATTTCAAATTTTGCATGGTGATTCCTTTAATAGTTAGGTACGATTTAGAAAGCGTAGCAACTCTATAATCATTACCAAAATGTCCGTACGTCCATTTTAAACATGTTGATTTTTTTACTTTTTCAACAACAAATTTTTATGTGATCTAATCATCCGATTGATCTAATTTTTTGGTATATTGATTCCTGGGACAACAAAGTATAATGTAATAAGCGAAGCAACTCTATAATCATGTCCTAAAAATGTAAGTATGTCCATAAACATTACCCTGTATCAAGCAGTTTTTCAACAAATTTACTTACAATTTTGCTTTGACTCTTATACATTTATATTCTGATTATTCAGTTCTGACACTATAAAGGTGTTAATGTCCGTTTGTCCAACTGTTTCAGTGCTTCGCTTTTATGGATGTTGTCATCCTTGTTTAGTTATAAATACAAGTCTGTTATTTTGTGTGTATATCTGCTTATAACAGAATTCCTCTCTATTTGTTGACATCCTTGTTTTAAAGGCTTAATTTACAAATTTTCATGTAGATTTAACCGCAATATTTGACACTTTATCATATTAAAATTTTCACAAAATATAACACTGTATGTTTTATATGGTTTAAGAAACAGGATTATATACTTTAAAGACCTCTGAGACACAACTAAGTATTCTTGACGAAAACTTAAAGCAAAAAAAAGGACTGAAAAGTGTTTGAAACTTTTATTTAACATTTGTTAATTAATTGGTACCATTAATTTGTCTCTGAAATAAAAAAATATACTTTTAGAATAATTTTTCTTTTGCTTCAAATCAAATTTCAAAATTGAGTCACTAAAACTGCTGAACTATTTATTGTTCTAAAAAATTAATTTTTTAGAGGTATCCTCATATTAATTGCCCGGCATTGCTATGAAATATACAGCTAAATTCGTTGTATTGATAAAAATTGACTAAAAATGGAGGTTTAGTGATAAATATGTGGTATCCGCCGAGGATAAAGGGCAGACACCGGAGTTCAATTAGATTACGGCAGTGTGACAGACGTGGACACCTGACTATAGAGAAGCTACGCTTCTCTAGCATTCACCAAATAATAATCAACATCTATTTCAGTTGTCACTTTATTGCAGGTCTAAAGGGTACTAAAGCTATATACAACAAACAATAACTACACAGATAGGAATAAATAATCATAACATAAAAGCATTATAATACATACACAATAGTCAGTTTGGGCAATCATGATCCCCCATCCCTGGAAAGGGTGGGGGGAATTAACAATACAGTTAACCATAATAAACTTGGCAGATTCAATCATTAATTTTAAGCATAGGGAGGGGGTCGTCAGACCCCTTCCCCAGGTCTTGGGGGAGGGCCATTGACCCTCCACCGAACCCCGGTCAGGGGTGCCATAGGCATGGCTCACGGTTGCCGAATACCACAACTCTCCCCTCGGAAGGCTGGGAGAGGGTTTCCCTACCAGACTTCCGACAGTGGTTGAGGCCTTCGGTCCGCTCCTTAGGGCTAAGATATATACAAACGATAATGATTCAATGGAATCCTAGTGGTGAGTGTTTCTCAGGGTTGATGGGCTCCCAACGTGGGATAGAAGGCAGAGGCTGGCTTTGGTTGGACACGTTGTTCAGCGCCGGCAGGTGTCAGGTTGGCGGGTGGCACAGTTGTTGCTGGGACAGTCAGCAGTGGGGCATGCTGGTTGTTGTTGGCAGCGGCTGGGGCACTGGCTGCCAAGTTGACCGTCTGGGCGGCAGCCTGACCTCCCGAGGGGCCGCGGGGTCTTCCAGAGGGCGGTCCTGGCCTGCCTGGGCGGTCATGCCCGCTATCGGCTGATTGCATGGACACCATTTCCTCGGCTGCTTCCCGGCCGATGGGAATGGCATCCCAGTCTACTGAAAAGTCCCGGGACTTGGCATGGGTGAGCCGGGCTCTGGCCAAGGCCTTCCTGTACAAGGTTGGATGGTACAGGAACACTTGTGACATCGCATTCAGGGCTGCCCGGACACCTCCTTGTGCTGCTGCCAGAGAAATGATGGTCAGATCCCCCAACAGTTTGAGGATTAACAACAGCAGACACAGTATGGCTGCGCCATCTCCCCACTCGTGAATAGCTTGTCTGAACCCAGCCCAGACATCCAGGGCGGCCTCTCCTTCCTCCGCCAGTCGGTCGATGTTGTAGGACACTATCCCATGGTCACCTGTGGCCGAACAGCTGCCTTGCTGAACGCATGAGCCATAGGACAGGCCGGTCAGCATGGCGCTTTTATATGCTGGGAACGCCAGCAGTTGCTGCCAGTCATTCAACTCAGCCTGCGAATACAAGCCCCCTGAACTGAAGTCATCCAGGGGTTCTGTCAACAGCTGCTTAGGCGTATCCAGCGGGGGTGGCCTCTTCTTAGGAGCGGGGGTTAACTCTATCCAGCCTTCCTCCGCGTGCACAGTCAGGGGGTATGTGGAGGAGCAGGGAATCTTGGTGGCGTGGCCGCTATACACTCGTGTCACGGCGTCTACAAACCCTGTGGGCTCTACTGGCACTTTGTCCCAACACTCCTTGTGTTCACGGACAACATATTTGTTGCGTTGGCAGGTAAGCTGGAGCAGGACATCTCCCCTCAGCACCGAGAACGTGCTCCCCTGGACACGCACCAGGTGGGCCGGGTCTAGTTGCTGGAGCTTCCAGCAGTTGGCCGCTACTTCTTCTGCTGCTGTGCTTTTCATGCGGGTCTCCAGAGTAAATCCAATATAACCTGCATGTATCTGGGCCTGCAGGGGGACATCAACATCCCTGGCCGATACTCTGGGTAGCGCTGCCGCGGCTGGGTCAGCTGCCACGAACAATGCTGGGTGGTTGGTGGCATGGGCCTCAAAGTCGCAGTTCACTATTGAGGTGGGGTTGGTCATGTTGATGAAAAACTGGGCCTGATGGTCAACCAGGAACGCATCCATCACTAGGCTGGGCTGGAGGCTGCGGATCAGCCTCAAGGGGCAATCTCTCCCCAGGTGATCCCACACGTAGGTTGCTTCCCCAGTGATGCAAGACAGCTCTGAATGGGGACACTCCAAGGTCAGGTGGTCAGATTGGGACTCCACCCGTCCATCCTCTACTACGTAGGTCTCTTCCTTAACCAGCAGCCGTCGCTCCTGGAGCACTAATTCATTGCGGTACAGCTGGCCCTCGAAGTGGACGTCCTCCCCTTCACAACCCACCCCCTCGGGGCTGTTGACGAGGGCGCCCACCATGTCGAGGGTGAAGAACAGGGGATGGTTCAGCTGGAACGTCAGTGGCTGGGTCTTGCCTGGCAGCGTGTAGACTCGATTCCTGGCCAGGTCTCGGCACGTTTCTGGATCTATCTTGGTTGGCCTCATGAGGGTGGGGACCGAGTCACCTTGAGTGACCCCATACCCCACACCTGAATGTCCACTGGGACACAGTGAGCTGGCAACTGTATCCTGTTGTTTCCCTCACCTTGACTTGCTGCAGGACGTGTACTTCATGGCCCAGGGGCACCTCCTGGTGTAGAGGTTCCGTGTTGCACATCTTTTCTTTATTGTAGGCTGTGACGTGGGTGGGGTTGGCGCAGTCCCATCCCACCAGGACGTAGCTGGTTGTAGGCCACACGGCTGCCAGCAGGAGGCCCCACAGGACCATCCACCAGTGAGAGAAGCTTCCAGGCAGCCATCTACCTCGCACACGCGGCTGGGGATCTTCGGCTCGGGTCACGGCTGCTTCTTGGGGCTGGACACGGCTGGGCTGCTCCTGGCTAGATACAAGTTTCCATTGAGCGCTATCTTTGTGTGGCCGGGGCACCCCGATACCCTCCCCAATGACAGACTGGCAAGCGACTGGCACTTGCCTGGGTGTCGGCTCCTCTAGCCCCAAGTGGTCCCTTCCCTTGTCCAAGGCATGCCCAGTGGCATGGGGCTGAAGTGCGTGCGGCACAGGCTCGCCCTTACTCACGTCCCTCCCCTGCCCTAGGAACTCAGGTGCATGTGGCACAGGCAAGTCCTTATTTTCCCAAATTTCAATCTCCCCAGCCTCTGGTGCAGGGGGCACAGGCAAGGCTGGGGTTTTACAATGGCTTGGATACAACACATTTATCAAATTTAACTTATCCTGGCTCGACTGGGGTTGCTGGGCAGCTGGGTTCCTTCGGCTGGCAGGGGGCTCTGGATGGCATGTAGTTGGGCTCTCCCTGCAGGCTGGTGGCGCTGGCTGGCTGGGGGTGACGGGTGTCACCCCTTCCTCTGGGACTGCTGGCTCGTTCCAGGATCCAGGTCTCTCGGTGGCGGCGACGGTTGTCGCCCCAGGCACCAGGTTGGAGGCTGGCTCGTTCCAGGATCCAGGTATCTCGGTGGCGGCGATGGTTGTCGCCCCAGGCACCAGGTGGGAGGCGCTGGATAGCACCCCCCAGTCATCACCGGTGGCGGCGCCGGGTGGCGCCCCATACATCGATGTTGATGCGCTGGCTAGCGCCTCCTGCCTCTCTCGTTCAGCGGCCGCCAGGGCCTCCCCGTACATCGTCTCAGTGACGCTGGGTAGCGCCCCTCCACTCTTGCTGGGTAGGCTCGGCCGAGCAGGCTCCATCATGTTGAGGCTAAAAGGCTGGGGCCTCAGGACTTCTGGCTCGGCGATGTTGTAGGGTTGCACCAACTCCGGCCCCAGATGGTTGAGACTGAAGCCCAGGCCAACCCGGTTGGGTTCAGCCGCGCCGCCCAGTACGTTGATCCTAGCTGGAACGGTCCCAAACTGCGGCATCCCGTCGGCTCGGTCCGCGGCTTTGGGGGCGGCTGCTTGCTGCAGTGGTGCTGGGGGCGCGCTCCCTTCCATGTGGGCCACTCTGCTGGGCTTCCCTGGAGGGGCACCCTTATCGGCGGTGCGCCTGCGGCTGGCTACCTGGGCCCAGTCAGCTCTGCACTCGGCCGCCGTGTGACCGTCATAGTGGCAACGCTCGCACTTGGCAGAACGGTCACGGCGTGGCTGGGTGCATCTCTCCTCTAGGCTAACTTCCATAGGCGTCGGGCAGTCTCGAGCTCGGTGGCCTCTCCCCTGGCAGCGGAAGCAGCGACCTGGAACCTTGTCATCTGGAGCGACCCTCCCCATCTGGTGGAGACCCGGAGCCAAGGCGCCAATCTCCATTGGCTCCGACTCGTCATATTGGGGCAACTGGATGCAGGCAGATCCAGTCAGCCCGTCGGTAGAGTCCACTAGGCACACACCCTCCTTCAGCTGCTTGGTAATCATGGTGACGGTGAACATGGCTCTACGAGTGTACTCAGGTACACTCGTGATCTCATGTCCCATCATGACGCGTTTCACATTAGCGTTACGAATGCCACGATTTAATTCGTCCACCAACAACTCGAGATCCTCATGGCTGTAGGCGTCCCTATACAAGGCACACTTAGTTGATATGTATGCTTGTATAGGTTCTGTCGAGTGTTGCTTGTAATCCCTAAACGCTTGTTTAAGCGTTTGGGATTCAAAAGCAGGACGAAATAGCATTTCACACTCGGCCTTGACCTGTTCGTAGGTCAAGGCTTGGCCTGCCTCGCCAAACAGATGGGACGCCATTTCCGCCGCTTGCCCTACCAGTGACAGTAAAAGGGCGTTGCGGCGGTTGAGGGAGTCATGGGGTGGCACGCGGTAAGCCGCCCATGACATCTCGAGTCTGCGGATATGTGAACTCCAGGATTGCTTGGGCGGTCCTCTAAACTCCGGCAGGTTACTCAGCATCAGCTTGCGGTACTCGGCTGGAGCCGGCTGAGGGTCATCCTGGAGCCATCCGGGGGCTTGGTCGCCTCCTGGCGCTTGCGGCTGTTCCATCGGGTCAACGGTTCAACGGCGGGACGCAAAGTTATAAAGTAATAGAATAAATGGTTTGTCACAGCCAACACTGTTTTTATCACTAGGTTGGTAGTTTAGTTACAAAGATATAACTTAGCTGTGCTTATCACTAGTTGGATTCTGAGGTTGTAGAGTAGGCTGGTAGGGGTAGATAGATGTTGAGGGTCTGAACTGCTGTCAGGAACTGATTTGGTTTTCCTTTATCACACTATAGATAGGAGGAGGGAGCTTGTAATTCCTTATTTTCTAAAAATACCTCTGTTAGATGCTATGGAGTAGCTCCGCTCCGGTGTGTGTGTGTGTGTGCGTGAAATCTCCTGCCCTTGCAACGCGCTTACGCACCGTCAAATCCGCGCACACAGGTAAAACGCGCACTTATCCCTCAACTCGCTCTCTCATTGGTCCGCTTTGTCCATTGAATTTTATGATATTTCCGCACTCCGTTGCGTTACCCGTGAATGGCGCTCTGTGTTCCCGGTCACTAGCTCCACACCGTGGACGGACTTAGTCTGGTGTGGGTAGGAGGGGAGAAGCGCGTGAGGGGACGGGGGTAAATCCGTCCGTTCCCCCTGTGAGGAAGGGGGGAGTGCTGTGGGTTTGAGGTAACTGTGTGATGAGGTAATGATGCCTTTTCTCCTTAATCCTAGGCTTATCTATTATATCACCTTGATTGTATTTCCTTCAGTGGAGAGTGGGCTCCTCCCATTCCTCTGGAATAAGGGGTGTATTGTTGTTGTGCTGTAGGCTTGAGGGGATTAGATTGTGTATCAGGGTCCTTGTTATATTACATCTAGCTTCTATTTTTGTCCTTATCACAATTACATAACAGATTTGTTTACCAACCCTGTTCTATTTTTAGTTGTTATCACAATACACAATAAATCCAAGCCTGTTCTATTTTTAGTTTTATCACAACACAACAAATTGTTTGCCAATCTTTGCTCATAAATCTATTGTTTAGCCATCACACCAGGGTGGTAATCCCTGCAATGTGATATAATATCTGTTTTTCTAGATGGGTGGCTGCGTTGTAGCCTCTCAGGATACTTGGAGTTGACGTAGTTTTCTCTGTTTTGGTGCACTACACTCGTACGTTGGCTCGCAGCTCGCAGCTATGTGGCGTGTTTCAGCCTATCGGCGGCAGGGAATGTCCCGTCCTGCTAGCGCCGCTGATCCAAATCCGGCTGATGGCGGCAGGGAATGTCCCGTCCTGCTAGCGCCACTGGTTCGGATCCTGCTATCTCTTGCAGTAAAATTGGCCTATTTTCAGCCGTTTACACTTATTTGGCTTGTTTCAGCCGGTCCGCAGGCCTGTTTCAGCCCTTTGAGCGCTCAATTCTCCATTAGATGTCGGCACTTCTCGCGGTTCTTCGTCAAGTTTCGCTGTGTCACTTCCACAACTGCCGGATGCAGAGTTAGACCTTGCTGTCCAGGGTGGGTAATTCAGGTTGCTTGTGTCAGTTTTGCCAGTTTCACTGCTGGGAGTACCTTAGCCTCAGCTGCGCGTCTGCTCTACACTTGTGGTTCGCCGTAATCTCACACAGCTGTCACCAAAAGTTGTGGTATCCGCCGAGGATAAAGGGCAGACACCGGAGTTCAATTAGATTACGGCAGTGTGACAGACGTGGACACCTGACTATAGAGAAGCTACGCTTCTCTAGCATTCACCAAATAATAATCAACATCTATTTCAGTTGTCACTTTATTGCAGGTCTAAAGGGTACTAAAGCTATATACAACAAACAATAACTACACAGATAGGAATAAATAATCATAACATAAAAGCATTATAATACATACACAATAGTCAGTTTGGGCAATCATGATCCCCCATCCCTGGAAAGGGTGGGGGTAATTAACAATACAGTTAACCATAATAAACTTGGCAGATTCAATCATTAATTTTAAGCATATGGAGGGGGTCGTCAGACCCCTTCCCCAGGACTCGGGGGAGGGCCATTGACCCTCCACCGAACCCCGGTCAGGGGTGCCATAGGCATGGCTCACGGTTGCCGAATACCACAAATACACTTTTATTGTAGCTCCCAAAATACCATTTTCTTTCCAATACTTTTTGACTGTAAAGAACTGTATATTGATCTAACATGCACTGTTATCGTTCTTGTTTCTAATTTCAATTTTGATAATTAGAAAAAGAATTCTTTAATGCCCTAAGATGTATGTTATATCCTCCATCTAAAAAATGATGCTGAAATCCCCCCACAAAAAAAATAGAAATAAATAAAAAAGCTTGAACGTCCTCTCTCCCTGGAAAGCATGGCATCCTTCCTGTGGTAAATAAACATTCTTCTATTGAAAACATATTTTTCAACTTGTTTACTATACCTAGTTTAATATATTCTTTAGATAATATTTTGGAAAAAAAAGGGTAAAATAATCATATTTTTCATTCATACTATTTTTTTAAACTTCATTTAATTCAAATAATTATATTTGTATTAAAAAAACATTGTATAACCCATTAATAAAACAATTAAAAATGCAGTCATTTATAGCAGATCACGGCGACAGCCGTCTCTAATCCTTAGTAAAATCAACCTTGTATAATTTTAAAAATCAGCTGAAAGTCTAAACCTGACCCATATTTGGCGATTCTATTTTTCAAGCAAATTTTAAAGCATCCAAACGGGGTAAATTTACAGCTTTGTCGCACCTGCCCAGCCCTGATTAATAGACCTCCTACATGAACAGACGGACTTACACTGATAGATAGTTGTGCAACGAAAGAAAAAAATTCTACAAGGTGCAATATTTATTTTACAAAATGAAAATGAAAGAATTATAATATTTAAACAAAATAAATCAAATTTAATATGCTTAATGAATAAATGTTTTATGAAATAATAATTTATGATAAGTTAATAACAGTGCTTTAATTCATTATATTCTTATACTTTGGTTTTTCAGATTAAATTGAATTAATACAGGATTTTTTTGTGAATTTTTGGTTTTCTTTTATTATCATTTTCAATCTTTAAATTGCTTTTTTAATGAGTATCATTAGCAAAAAATAATTAAATATCTATTCAATTTTATGAAAGCAAAAAGTAAAATTTGGTATACTATTGGTAGATCATATATATCTATAGATAAAGGCCAGCTTAAAAGTATTATCAAAAATGTAATGGATTATCACTTTAAAAGATATTTTATCGTTATTCCTTGCATAATAAGCTAGCTGGCCCTATATCTATAGTTCTCTATGGATAAAGCCTTGGTATTTTAAAGCTGACTATAAAGTATATTTGTACATAAATATTATGTTATGCACTAACATAATTTACATAATACTGATTGTTACATAATCCATATAAACAAAATTGGATTAGAATCATTTATGAATTGATAGAAGAAAAATATAAAAAGAAATTTCATGATTAATACACATTTCAGTAGTAGACAATTTTCCATGAATAATGAAATAAAAATCATAAAATCTATTGCAGTTTTTGTTTGCCCAGGCCTCGGGTCCTTCGGCTCTACCAAATTTGGTTTTAATTTTATATTTTTTTATTTTATATCCGCGGAAAGCTGTCTATAATACGATGCAAATAAATAAAGAATTCAAACTAATCCATAATTCTCTCTGATCTCAATGTCTGTGAGTATGGCAGACGCTGTTAAGGGCGAGGCTATGACCCTGACACCATTAGGGGGACTGGAGCCGCTAGACTTTCTGCTGATATCCTTAGAACCGCTAGATTTCCGACTGATATCTCTAGGGCTGCTAGACTTTCTTTTAACATCTTTGATTGATCTCTTCCCTGTAAAACAAGATAAATTTTATTTGGAAGCTAAAAGCTGATTAAAAGCAAGCATTGTGCCATAGATGTTATATACTTAAATATGCTTGCTCACTGGTGTGTGTATACAAGTAAAAGGTCTATCTTTAATAATAGAGTAGCTTCGCTACTAAAAGGCTTTGTAGAAGTCTATCTCTATTGCTAAAGACCCAGCTGTACCTGTATTGAATGGACTATCATTATTAGTACTGTAATCAGGAAGAGCAGAGTAACCCTCCTCTTCCTCAGCTGTTTCAATAATAACAGCTGGCTCCAGTGGCTTACACCTGGCTCTTGCAGCACCATACATCCCATACAGATTGCTGTCTAAATCAAGAGCAGTTACTTCTAAAATTAAATCTATGCAAGCACTAGAATGCTAGTATACATTCACATAAAAAAGGAATAAAAATATTTCATAACGTAAAAATCAGCAAAAGTTGAGAGATTCGGAAAGTGTCATGAATGACGATATAAAGATACGTCTAAATCCTTCTTTTTTTTAGGGGTTTCCTTTCCCACTTTTCCACTCATCCTCCCTTTTAGACGTATTTTTATGACTTTACACATGACACTTTCCGTATCTCCCAAAAGTTGTTGCTTATATAGGTATACAAAAACACGCTATTGGAGCTAGATTTTTTTATGAGTTTAGAGAGGTAGTGTTAATGTTTTTTTTTATCTGATATAGCAGGAGGGAAGAAAGGGTTGTAAATTGAATTAAAACCCTCTTTTTTTATCTGGATTTCTGAACTACTACTTATTGTTTGTTCAAATATTAGTGATAAAACTTCAAATAAATATTTGTCATAAAAAAAGCATCCCATCAAGGGCGAGCTGTAAGCTCTACTTTTACAATTAATGTGTGTTAAACGGGATAAGACAAGTCTTTCCTCTTGATATTACCTGAATAATCATGTTTCAGTGACACCTCTTGTTCAGAATAACGTTTAATAGAATCAGGACTTGTGTCTGTGTGATCTAATTCTGTTAGCACGGTGGATATACTAGAGTCTGGATAATCTGCTACCTGTAAGAAATATAAAAATAGAATCTGGACTTGTGTCTGTGTGATCTAATTCTGTTAGCACGGTGGATATACTTGAGTCTGGATAATCTGCTACCTGTAAGAAATATAAAAATAGAATCTGGACTTGTGTCTGTGTGGTCTAATTCTGTTAGCACGGTGGATATACTAGAGTCTGGATAATCTGCTACCTGTAAGAAATATAAAAATAGAATCTGGACTTGTGTCTGTGTGGTCTAATTCTGTTAGCACGGTGGATATACTAGAGTCTGGATAATCTGCTACCTGTAACAAATATAAAAATAGAATCTGGACTGGTGTCTGTGTGATCTAATTCTGTTAGCACTGTGGATATACTAGAGTCTGGATAATCTGCTACCTATAAGAAATATAAAAATAGAATCTGGACTTGTGTCTGTGTGATCTAATTCTGTTAGCACGGTGGATATACTTGAGTCTGGATAATCTGCTACCTGTAAGAAATATAAAAATAGAATCTGGACTTGTGTCTGTGTGATCTAATTCTGTTGGCACGGTTGATATACTAGAGTCTGGATAATCTGCTACCTGTAAGAAATATAAAAATAGAATCTGGACTTGTGTCTGTGTGATCTAATTCTGTTAGCACGGTGGATATACTAGAGTCTGGATAATCTGCTACCTGTAAGAAATATAAAAATAGAATCTGGACTTGTGTCTGTGTGATCTAATTCTGTTAGCACGGTGGATATACTAGAGTCTGGATAATCTGCTACCTGTAACAAATATAAAAATAGAATCTGGACTTGTGTCTGTGTGGTCTAATTCTGTTAGCACGGTGGATATACTTGAGTCTGGATAATCTGCTACCTGTAAGTAATATAAAAATAGAATCTGGACTTGTGTCTGTGTGGTCTAGTTCTGTTAGCACGGTGGATATACTAGAGTCTGGATAATCTGCTACCTGTAAGAAATATAAAAAGTTAAAGATCTTCGATCCATCATTTGGACCAATAAGTACATAGTATAGAAACAATCTGGCCACATTATTGGTTAGAAATTGTACACATTTTGGTTGGTTTATTATGTAAGCGTCCAGACATTTCATCCACTAAACGTAATCTACAGAAAGGGTATTTTGTGTTTCATAATAAATAGTGTACACCAATTTATCAGCAATTGTCTTATCCCTTTAGATCGTTGTAAAAATATACAGTCTGTTTGAAATAAAAAGTAAAAAAATACGGATATTTGCATTTTTTTCCACATCAAAAGTATTCAAAAAACTAATTCAATAAGACATGTATCTATAGATATAGACGCATTCCAAAATTCAGCAGCAAAAAATATTTCACAATATCAAAGAATTTTATTCAAAGATACTAAAATATAGGAAGAAATATTTGATGTACAGTATGGTTATGATTTTAATTCTAAGCTACACTTAAACACATTTTTCCGTGAAAAAAAATTAATCATAGAATTAATCCCTGTTTTATTAGCCCAAGGATTCAGTTCCGCAGTAAAAACAAAACTTGACTGAATCCTATTTTTTTTTCATTTTCTTGTCGGCGGAAATTTGTCTGTTGGTTATGCTAGTTATATTATTCGTCGAAAATTGGCTACAACTCAATTCGAAAAATGATTTTTCAGTGTGGTAATAACCGGTTCTAATCCAGCAGTATTACCTTGCTGAGTTCAATGTTGGCAACTGTATTTGTTATTTCTTCTTCTTGAGAATTTTTTCTTTGTGGCAATATTGAGGGGATGGAGGGCAGGGAGGGGAGGGAGAAGGATGGCCTCTTCAAGAACTTGGATGATATCTAAATAAATAAACTAGGATAGTATAAAATCACGAAACCTTTCTAACTAAAATATGTAATGGTCTTTTATAGCATAAATGACGGACAGAGTAAATTTCATACTGGATTTTCAAAGTATAGGAAATCTTTTTAAAAATGCAGCCATCTATGTTGAATCAAAGCCGATGAAATCACGGGCAGATATATAGAGTAGCTTTACTTGCTAATAAGATTAATAAAAACACATTTATAAGGGAAGGAAGGGAGGGGAATATTGGATAATGGTACCTATGTTGGCTTTAAAATTGTATTGTAATATATACAAAAACTAGTAGTGTCAAAACTTTTACACCATGAAATTTTATCTACAAAAGGGGATTTTGTTTTTCACAATTGTTAATGTTCTTCATTTTTTCCTCCTTGTTTCATTCCATTCATAAGATCCCCAGGTATTTATATCATAATATGAATACAAATTTAAATTTTTGTATAATTCTCCGAGATAAAAAAATATATTTTCATATCAAAGGTTTTGCATTTCAAGTCTGGTTTCAATATTTCAAAACAGTGGCGTGCACAGGGTTTTGACACCCAACTGAAACAAAAAACAAAACAGTTGTAAAAGGGGTTTAATTTTATAGTTGGGTGGGTGGACGCAAGTGTGAACCTCTACTTAATCCAAAAACTCGACAATAAAGCGTCCTTAGCTATTTAATGGGGTGTGTCAGTCGGTTGTATACCCTTGTCTATGGGGGTGAAGAGGGGTGTTAGGTGTTAGGGTTTATTCACCCCCGGCAATTAATCCCCCCCTTCTGCACGCCTCTGATTCAAAATCCAATGTTTTGTAAAATTTTATTTTCAAATATTTTGCTTCTACTTTTACGTAAACGCTTCTTTAACAAGGATGACAACATAAAATAAGTTGCGAAGGACAAAAAAATCATGAAAATCATTAAGAAAATCACGAAAACTTTATACTAATTTATAAAATTTATATTATTTTTTGTTATCAGACTGACCGAGGACAAATTGAGTTTATTCTGAATTCTCGTTTAAAGAGGGAATCTTCACTAAAAATAAGTCAGCAGTCTATCTTAAGAAAAAGCCCAGAAAATTACAAATTGCCCATATTGCTGTGGACTTACTGACAGACGGACAGCATAAGTTATAGAGTGATTTCTCAATTTACTAAACATATTTTGTTTCTTAAATTAAAGCAAGCCCTATACCCTAAGGCATACGAAAAAAAATTACCATTAACCCCCCCCCCCCCCCCTAGACACGAGTCTAGCAAATCTGCTCTGCAGTTGTTACCTGTGAGATCTTGGATGCCTGTTTGTTGTAGGATGGTTTGCGGTTAGCATGGCTTGTACGACGGGAACAATTATTATATAGTACCTGTGAGATCTTGGATGCCTGTCTGTTGTAGGATGGTTTGCGGTTAGCATGGCTGGTACGACGGGGACAATTATTATATAGTACCTGTGAGATCTTGGATGCCTGCCTGTTGTAGGATGGTTTGCGGTTAGCATGACTGGTACGACGAAACGAATATTTTATATAATATAGTACCTGTGACAGCTTGGATGCCTTCCTGTTATAGGATGGTTTGTGGTTAGCATTACTGGTACGTCTGGAGCGAATATATATAAAGTACCTGTGATATCTTGGATGCCTGCCTGTTGTAGGATGGTTTGCGGTTAGCATGGCTGGTACGACGGGAACGAATACTCTCATAGATTGTCTCATCTGATTGTACTCGTCTTCTGAAAATGCCAAAAAAGTCATAAATCATGCCGGCGATTTCCCTGCAAGTTCAACTTAAACACCCTTCCCAACTTGAAATTTTAATGAATTGAAAATTAATGTTTATTAAAACTAGTATTTTTCAACCTATTTTAAGTTAGGTCACGCTTCATATAGGCTAAAAAAGTCCCGACGGATTTTAACCAGTAAGAATAGGGCCCTTACGAGTTTTTTTAAATTGTAAAAAGGGCTTGATAAATATGTTTGAGTGAGAGCATCAATAAATGTATTAGCTTAGTAAACTATTTTGGTATAAGCTTAAAAAACGTCGTTTTACGGTATTTATATTTTGTAGAAGCTAATCTACTCTAAAATGCATTTACCTGAGACCAGTATGTCCGTAAGGAACGGCGGCGTACTTCTCATCACTGTAGATTTTTTCTCCACTAATAAAATTAAATACATGATTGCATAAAGTTGGTATACACCTTATATTCATAAGAAAAATATATAAAAACAAAATTTTAATTTTCTGTGCTGATACGACACGATTTTGTGATCAATCAGTATAGATTTAGGATTTGGTCTTCTACATTTCATTTATTTAGAAAATGGATATATAATACGGGGATATATTGACAGGGGAAAATATGTAGTCAATTTAGCTTGCTAATATGGACCTCATTTATATGTCAGTTCACTTATCCAGTAGGAGGGGAGGGGATGGGACTACATAAAAATCTAGTGCAACATCCATGTAATAATATATCGAATGATTTAGTATTTAGTCTTAACATTTTTTTTGGGGTGTTTTTGCATTTGGACGAAAAAGTTACGTTTTTAGGATAATTTTTGGGACATTATTTAAATTTTTATACAATTTGATACTTCTTAAAGTAATAGGATGTCTGTTTGTGCATAAGAAGGTTAAGAACTCGATAACTTTTTCTAGATCTAGGAAAGGTTAATAACTATTTTGGGGGAGGGTACATCGTCCCTGGAAAACAATACCTCCAACCGATAATTTTTCTTTTTAAAACTATATAAACCTAAATTGGAGGTTGACTTATTCCCTCCCTCCTGTTTTTCATTAAACGCCCCCTGAAACCATTAGGAGCGTATCTGCAAATGCTAGGTATATGTATATATTAATATTAAAAGCTAGATTGATAAAATGATTGTTGACTATAATTAAATGACTTATATTCTTTCTTATTTAATTATGGAGAGATTCATACAATCTATTAATTATTAGTGGTATATGTAATAAATTTCCATTATCAAGATTGACTTATACATCAAATAATATCAGAAATTTTCTTCACCAATCCATTGTTTTATGAGCACTGAAAGTCTACTCTAAAATTTACTTTGCTGTTTGTCCATCCAAGAATTTTTCTCCGCTGTTTATGCATGTTTCTATTCAATGATTATCTAAAGGATGAGCACCTATGTACCCCCGACACTAAAAAAAAATCCTTCTTGTTGTCTATAATGAGTACCCCTTACACCACCCTTGAATGTATATCAAGGGAGGTGCCACTATTCCATATCAATATATAATGCAATATTATATAACCTATCCAGTGTCTCTGTATAACATCGTAGTTGACACCTGTCCATTCTTATTTTTCCTATAGTAAATCAATTTCAGATCTATGGCAGGGAGGGAGGGGACATTGAACTGTGAATTATACCTTTGCGAATGTTTTTTTCATTTGTTGGCTTAAAAACTTTGTGTACTTTTACTATTAGACTAACATATAAATCCAAATACTTTGGTTACTCTTATCTAAACTCTTATCTCTCAAATACATTTAGAAATCTTATGGATAAGATATTAGTCGACAAATTTATGTATCAAAATAAATTATCCCTTCTGTCGATTTAAATTATTTATAGCAAATATTGACCCAACCCTCATAAGTTTAACGTACCCAAAGTTTTAAGACAAATGAAAAGTAAAAAGGTTTTATAAAAACTTTGGACACTATAATTATACAGGGTGCGTCACATAAATCGGGACATTTTTTAAACGGCCATAGCGCGAAAACTACTTGACCAATCAGGACGTTTGACCCCAATATAGAAAGCTTAGGTAATGAACTTTTAGCACAAAAAAATCTTTGGACGAAGATGGACGTGTACACCGAGCTGGACGCGTATATGTTCAACAAGGCAGATTCCAAATGCGCCGGTGGTTAAGTGCGCAAAATCACAAAACGTAGGGTCCGACAGGGAAGGAGTTGGAATCTTGACCCCAAATTTTGTGGGTGTCTTAGGCTCATTGAGACACACATTTTGCCGTGTTTAAATCCATTTTAGCTCAATCCTAGCCGAAATGAGGTCGATTTTTCAAGATTTTGAGCCTTAAGAAATCACAAACAGTAGGGCCCGACAGGGAAGGAGTTGGAAATTTGACCCAAATTTTTTTGTGTGTCTTAAGCTCATCGAGACACGCATTTTGAGTACTTAAAGTCCACTGTAGCTAAATCCTAGCCCAAATGAAAGCAAAAACATGGATTTTGTCAATTTGGCGGTTACTCATGATCCTAAGGCAATGTGGCCTCCCAGTAGCCCGATCTTAATTCAATGGACTTTTAGGCCAAGGGCTACTTTGAAGCATGCACCAATAGACGTGCCCATACCACAAGGACCTCCCTCATTGCCACTATCAAGGAGAACTACGCCAGCTTGGACAGGTACATTTTAACCTAGACCTGCCGGCGGTTGAGGAGGCGGGTAGAGACGGTGATTGAGGCTGGCGGCGATTTTATTAAATAATCTACTAGTCAAATACCTATTTTGCTTCCCAGTTTTTAAAATTCAATAAAATCTTTAAAATTGACGATTTTATGTTCATTTCTTTAAAAATTACAAAATGTCCCGATTTATGTGACGCACCCTGTATATAATTGCACAAACGTAATTCAATGAACACGCAGAAAAGCGAGCAAAATGGTTGTATTGTTAAAGCACTATACGTATCAATCCATAAAATACAGGGAGGGAAGGAACATTGGATTATAAAGATTATAAAGTTTGGCTGACAACCTTTATCAAATATTGATTGTTTGGTTCTAATTAGCATTTTCATATCACTGAAGATTCTTGATAAAAAAAAGAAATGTCCTACATTGCATTGTAAAGATTCAATAAGAAATACTAAACACTTTATTTTATAACACTTTTCATTTTAAGAAATAAAGACCAATACATTTTTGTCCACAGATACATAAATAAGAATAAAAATTTTCAGAGTCAATAATATAAAAGAGAATGATTTTTACTTTATATATAGAAATTTAATATTATACTAGCGGCTGCAGCATTAGCATATAAGCATTTTGCATTCAAATGGTGAACAGAGGGCAGAAATGTAGTCTAATACCATCCTGTGAAGTTTCCATAAAAAGGAAAACTGAATTAGTTCTGTTGTTATTGAAATCTTAAGATCAAGACAAAAAAAACTAAATACTTTATGTAACAGGATAAACAATAAGAACCTGATTATTATACAACGTTCAGAACCAATTTGATTCCAGAAAAATTAAATCTTTTGTGTTAAATTCCTCACCTTAGAGTAACTTCAGCAGACCCTTGGAATTCGGCTTTTTTGTCTCCAATAGACAATACTGTGTACATCATTTCTTGAGGGATTATTTCATCCCAGTATTTGTCCTTCATCATTTCTAAATAAGATAAAATTGGTGGATTTTTTCCGATGTTATTTTCCCTATGTCTCCTTTACAGCTCTAGGCTTCATATCTAGGTAAAACTTTCCCATATCAATGGATAAAAATGTGTACATCATTTCCTGCGGGATTATTTCATCCCAGTATTTGTCCTTCATCATTTCTAAATAAGATAAAATTGGTGGATTTTTTCCTATGTCTCCTTTAAAAGCTCTAGGCTTCATATCTAGGTAAAACTTTCCCATATTAATAGATAAAAATGTGTACATCATTTCTTGAGGGATTATTTCATCCCAGTATTTGTCCTTCATCATTTCTTGACAAAGAATTAAGAATGACAATCATGGAATGAACAAACGGACAAAGTGAATTATAGAGCAGGTGTTCAGTTGAAAGAAAAGAAAGAAAATTAATATGCAAAAACAAAAAGAAATTTATAAATCCTTTAAAAATTAAGGTTCATGCCTTTTAAAGCATGACAAACGGACAGATGGGCAAAACAATGTATAGTCTTGATTCGTAAATATCAAAGGAATCTTT
Organism: Acartia tonsa; assembly: GCF_053477335.1. NCBI lineage: Eukaryota > Metazoa > Arthropoda > Copepoda > Calanoida > Acartiidae > Acartia > Acartia tonsa. Next base: position 61,564,374 of record NC_137260.1, on the reverse strand, counting down.
AGTGTCAGAAGAAAAAATAAGATTCCCTACGGACTGACGGAGAGACAAACTAAAGTATAGAGTAGCATCGCTACTTCAAACCTACTTATTATTAGACTTAAAACCAAAAACTCTTAGGTACAATTGGTAAATAAAGGGATTTTTAGAGAAAAATAGCAAAAGATAATACCTGGTTTTTCAACAATAGGATCACAAATTAAGAATCCAACCTAAAAATAAGTTAATACTTATTACTTCTCATATAAAAGGATGACTGTCTGTGTTTGGGTGTGTGTCTGTCTGTCTGTACAGAAGGATCTCGCTAACCACTGCACCGATATGGTTTTCCTCAACAGTAATGCTTCAAGTCTAGGGTGGTTTTATGGAAGGGAGGCTATCAACCCTTCCAAGAATCACCTTGGAAATTAATAACACACCCCAACCCACAAATTTTCCTCCTCTTTCTTTTTAAAATTGTAATGCAAATTGGAGGTTCGACTCCAGATAAAAGACATTGCTATAAAATCTGGAAAAAAATATCAAAGAAAATCATGAAAAATCAAAGTTGATTTTATTAGGTATTTTTTATTGCATTTTCAAATTCAGACATAATTTAAGCTTCTTGATGGAATTAACCCAATTGTTTAAATCTTTTAAAGTTAGTATCCCTATAAGGTTTACCTGCATATGCCTGTCAATTAATCTGTTTAACTCAAAGTCATCATCATCCTCACCAAATGGATTAATCAGAGTCTCGGCAACCTTGAATATGAAAATAATTCATTCATATATATTTTTGCAACCTTGCTTTTCAAAACATACTCTTCAATTTTTAAACCACAAACATAATTTTAAGTGAAAAAATTTTGTTGTTTTAAATTTTATAGAACAATAATAGATTGCTTTTTTTGTTAGATATAAAAAATACCCTACCCCACAAAAAAAAGGCAACTTAAAACCTTTGAAATACACTTAATTATAGAGTAGCTTTGTTGCAGCTTACACAAATAACGAAATCAATTCGAAAAGAGGATAACGCCGTTGCCACTAAGAAATGATTACCTTTAACCATCCAATGTAGAATGCAAACTGTAGAGTGAGAAAGAACGGATATAGCAAGTCAAGACGAGCTTTGAACTTGTAGATAGCTGCGTGTGCCTAAAAAAATAAATAATAGGTATTTTGTTTTCCCATATAATTTTAATTTCATTTGCCTTTTTCAAATCCAGAAAACTATTGAATTTATTGTCCTTGTTATATTGCATTCAGGTACAAAAGAGGACATAGAGCTATTAATTACACTGGTACCCAAAGTTTTATTATCACGTTATCTTATTTGTTGGCTTAAAAACTTTGGGTACTATTAGCGAATTTTGATCGGTTATTTCCAAATTAGAAGTGTCAAATGTTTTCAACTAATACATAGTTTTAATTTTTAGAAAAGGTAATCTTATTTATTATCATTGGGGGAGTATTTCAATTCATATTCCATTGTCTTATCCCTTAAGATTTCTGATTGTAATGATGCATCACATATAAGAAGTGTAATTCCTTTTGAGTAGAGGCTAAATGCAGTGGATACCAGGGATATAAAGGGATAAGACAATAGACCATTACATTGATTTACATCCTAAATTACCTAAATTATAATTAGATATTGAAACGTTTGGACACTCAACTTAATGAACAACCATATAAGTTCAATAAAAAATCCCCCAGAAAGTTGTTCAGCCATGGAATAAGAAAATGTTATGATAAAACTTTGGGAACTATAGTAATAAACAACCCAATGTCCCCTCCCTGTGTGTATAGTAATCATCAAAGCATCAAGTATTTTTTTTTATATTAGACCAAGTACCAAGTTTTTATACATTGACACAAAATCTTTCATAATTGCAATATCAAAAAGCAATAAGAAAGTGAAAAATGAATTGATGAACAATTCCAAAAAGATATTTACTATTAAACTCATTGGTGTAAAAGTTTCAACACTTCAAGATTCCTCCAACCAATAATATATGTTAAAAGCATCTAAAGGATTTTTAGCCAACGAATTAGAGAATCTGTTTATATAAACTATGGGTATTAATAATAAATTTGTTGTTAATGCACAAAATATTGATATACATTATTGGTCACTATATACAAGTCAGGTAGGAAGGGGACATTGGACTGTAAATTACACTGGTACCCAAAGTTTTATAACTACGTTTTTCTTTTGTAATCTTAAAAAAAACTTTGGAGCTTGATATAAACACACTAGCAGTGTTTAAACTTTTTTACCAACAATGTTACATAAGGGGTAACTTAATTTATCATAATTGGAGATTTACACTGATTTATCCTCCATTGTCTTATCCCTTAAACACCCTGACTACAAATTGGTTGGTATAATAATTTTGATGAGGCTTTTCCTGACTGCAGGAAATGGACACATAAAGCTGTGCTCATTGTTCAAGCCTATAGGCCTATTTGATTTTCTTACAGCTAGGATGCTCTAAAATTTTCTTTTTTGCTATTTTACTTTAGGCTATTTTGGGATTACTCTTAGCCAAGTTCATGTTTTAATACAAAAATAGGCTATGCTCAATGTTTAAGCTTGCAAGATTATTTGGGTTTCGTGTAGCACAGGTAATCTAAAAGTCTCCTTTGTTGGTTGTTTTATAACCTCAAAGACAATGCCTCTTTTAGGATCATTTAGGTTTATAGTGTGTTATATTGTTAATCTCATTGTTAAACTTATAGGCCTATTTGAGTTTCTTGTAGCAAAATTGCTCTAAAAGTGCTAATTTGTTGTTTGGTTTCAACTTATTCAACTATTCCACTTAGGGCTATTACTCTTAGCTAGAGTCATTGTATTTTATGCATAAAAATAGTATAAAGCAATGCTCATTGTTCAAGCTTATAGGCCTATTTGATTTTCTTACAGCAAAAATGCTCTAAAAGTCTGTAATATAAAAGCCTCGTTTGTTGTGTTTTTAGCCTCAACTATTTCATACCTTGGAACATTTTGAGATTACTCTTTGCTAGGGTCATGTCATGTTTTACTAAATAAACCATATGGCTTATTTTTCAAGCTTGTATGCCTATTTGAGTTTCTTGCAACAAAGATGCTCTTAAAATCTCTTCTGTTGGTTGTCTTATAGCCTCAAATACTATGTTAACAATTCTACATTAGGCAAAATTGAGACTACTCTTAGCTAGGTTCATGGTGTTTTATAATTTAATCATAAAGCTCATAGGTGTATTTGAGTTTCTTACAGCTAAGATGCTCTAAAATTTTCTTTTTACTATTCTACTTTAGGCTATTTTGGGACTCCTCTCAGCTAGAATAATTGTGTTTTATTTATAAAGAATAATGCCATGCTCATTGTTCAAGCTTGCAGGCCTATTTGAGTTTTTTCTAACATAGATGCTCTTAAAGTCTCATCTGTTAGTTGTGTTATAGCCTCAAATACTATGCTAACGATTCTACATTAGGCTTTATTGAGACTACTCTTAGCTAGGTTCATGGTGTTTTATAATTTAATCATGAAGCTAGCTCATTGTTCAAGCCTATAGGCCTATTTGATTTTCTTGCAGCTAAGATGCTCTAAAATTTTCTTTTTACTATTTTACTTTAGGCTATTTTGTGATAAGTCTTAGCTAAGTTCATGTTTTTATACAAAAAAAAGCTATGCTCAATGTTTACGCTTGCAAGATTATTTGGGTTTCGTGTAGCAAAGGTAATCTAAAAGTCTCCTTTGTTGGTTGTTTTATAACCTCAAAGACTGTGCTCTTTTTAGGATCATTTAGGTTTATAGTGTGTTATGTTGTTAATCTCATTGTTAAACTTATAGGCCTTTTGAGTTTCTTTTAGCAAAATTGCTCTAAAAGTGTTATTTTGTTCTTTGGTTTATTGCCTTACTAACTATTTCACTTAGAGCTATTACTCTTAGCTAGAGTCATTGTATTTTATGCATAAAAATAGTATAAAGCTATGCTCATTGTTCAAGCTTTGCAGGCCTATTTGAGTTTCTTATATCAAAGATGCTCTACAAGTCTCATTTGTTGGTTGTTTTATAGCCTCAAAAACTATGTTAACTATTCTATTTTAGGCCATTTTTTATATTACTCATGTTTTATTCTAAATACATAAATCTGTGTTCATTGTTTAAGATTAGCGGAATATCTGAGTGTTTTAAAATGAAGCTGTTCTTGAAGTCTTGTATTTTGTTTTATAGCCTACAAATTTTATCTTTTGGAACAAACTTACTAATGGATAAGAAAAAGGAGTTTTAAAATTCTAGGCAGTTAAACAATAAATTAGAAAAAAAACGAAATAGACTTCAAGTTCAGACTATTTTTATTCATCATGTTTGTCCCATTTTTGTTTGTGTCCACAAAAGTTGAAAAATGAAACTGAGTTAGATAGAGTATGTACAAAGTTTCTTCTTTCATTAAGTTTAAATGTGTATTCAATAGTTTCTATTTTCTGACATTTTAAAATTAATTCGTTTATTTTTAACGTTATTTTCTTGTCTAAAACATGTGACAAATTTTTGGGAATAGTCCATTTCGTGGCGAAGCCCCTTAAGGGGCGATTCGTCGTATTTTTAAAATGGCTTTTTATAGGTTAGGTTATATCGGGTTAGGTGATTGCCCCACAGGGTTAGGCAATTGGCCCCGCAAGGGTAGAGCCCTTCGCAGGGGCTAGAAATAGGAGAAAACCTCTGTGAAAAATACGAGGAATCGCTCCTTAAGGTGCGTTGCCACGAAAGGAACTATACCAAAAAATTTTTAGAAAGAAACCAGCTGTCATAAAATATAGTATATGAGAATTAAATTGATTTCACTTGCCCAACTCCACTAATGTGTTTTCTTGAAAGATTGGTTCCAGGATTTCTAAATGTTTTTATTAAGGATTTATACGAGTGTCAGGGAGGATAAGAATAATTTTTAGAGATTTTTCAACGACTGTTTCATCCCCCGTATATATGCCATCTTCAAAAGGCAGAATTGAATTGGCGAATTGATAGGATTTTTCTCCAAAGTTTTATCCCTGTACATTTTTGAACAAATATTCATCTTAACCAAAGTTTTACATTTAAAGTTCTTTTGTGATTCTTACAAAGTAAAGTTTATTTATAAACTTTCTTCCCTCAGACCGTTTGTCTAAATAAAACGGTTTTATTTATGAAAAAAAAGATTATTAAAAAAAGGGCTTTGAACCTTTTAAAACCTTCTGAAATTTCTTTATGACGTCCCTGATAATTTTGTCTTGGTATTCTTGGTTTACTTCAGTTTTGTGTGTTATGACATGTATATTGTAATACTAAAATAAATTTCTTTTATAAATATTTTATGATGTTAGTTTTATATTTGTATTACAATTTAAATAACTTTGTTATTTACAAAAAAAAAATTTAATATAGTATCAATGTAATCATGAATGATCAAACGGACAAAGTCAATTATAGAACAGATGCTCAGTGGCAATAAAAGAAAAAGAAAGAGAGAGGACACATAAGTAGAAAAATTATGTCTTTTGTAGCATGACCAACACATCGACGGACCAATTAAGTCGAATTACATTTTTCACATGACGTTATAGTCAAACAGACTGACAAAATGTATTATAGATTAGCTTCATTTTTCTTCAGATAAACCCTCCCTGAAATGTGTTTGTTTTATTACTGGGAATGGCGCAAAATAATACCATAACTTTAGATTACAAACATTTATCTTTCCACAACAGCTCAAGGATGTAGGGGATAATGACAGCAATATTAATCTACAACTCTTTCTTTTCCCCATAATTAGTATATAAAATAAGAGGCCTCTAGAAGCATTTGAGATAAAGGAGGGGAGCAAGTCGATCATACACTTTTTATTTAACTTTTTTTTAATTTAGGGGAATTTTTTAGGGGAAAAGTTTATTTCCTCCCCCAAAATAATTATAAACCGCCCTTGCCTGGACCTATACAAAGCTTCACTGTAAGGGAGAACCATATCGGTTCAGCGGTTAGCCAGATCTTAAGCTACAGACGCAGATACACACATCTCACTACTTTTATATAGGGACAAGAATTTGAAGAAATATTTATATTTTATTGTCCTATCCCTGTATATCCCTGCTGTTCCTATAAGAAGCTAAACTTTAAGGAGAACCATATCGGTTCAGCGATTAGCTAGATATTAAGCTACAGACACACAGAGAGGCTAAAATTTTTTAAAAGGGATATTTATATTTCGTTGTCCTATCCCTGTATATCCGTGCTAACTATTCAAATTCAGAGTTAAATTCTACTTCTCTGCATTTTCTGCATAGTCCTGGGAAAAATGATTTTTTTTATCAAGAACGATTGCATCCATATAAAGCTTAGATTAAAATAATAACTTTTCCTTTGGCCCCTTGGGTACCAAAAATTTATTTTGTTTTTATAAAGTTAATGAGATTGGACCATTAAAAAACTGCTATGAAAATCATGGAATTATTAGTCCTGTAGTTTATGACATCTTAGAGGATATTACAAACAATTACTACTAAAACATTTATTCCATAATATTTCTCTATTTGACCAGTAGAATTATTTACTAAGTATATTTGCGATAACTTTTATTTAATAGATTCTTCCAATTTTTAACATTTACAAAACAGCCTGCTTCATTGCTTCAAGATCCATGTCAGATCTATGTAGGAAATAAATGTCTATAAATGAGCTCAAGTTTTCCAAGGAATAAATGTTCAAAACTCATAGTGCTCCAATAATCCTCATTAAACTCTCATTGACCAAAGTGATAAAACCTTTATTCTATTTATTTATGGAATGAATAAAGTTTTTCAATCCATGTTGATATTTGAATTACATTGAAGTATTTTTTCTTGATTTAAAAAACAAAAAATATACGTTCATAATATAGAAAATCAAAGAAAACTCTGTTTTAAAAGAATTCGATTTTGGCGACACTTCCGTAGTGTTCAAATATTAAAACTAAAATTTTAATCATATCAACCTTTTGGTGATGGTAATGTAAATAAAAGATATAATTGAAGAAATCTTTTTAAAATCATTTAAAATATTAAATATTTACTTCTTTCTTTTAGATAGTAATTGCGAGGGAGGAAAATTGAAATAGATAAATAGATATGTACTTATAGAAAACTAGCCAATAGTGAGATAGTTATATCGAGCCAACTCTAGTAATTATAATATCATAGCTGATTGTGTTCTTCTGTATATAGAGGCTTCCTACTAAGTCTACAGCTTTTTATAAATATAAAACTACAAAAAATCCACAAAATTATAAAATTTTTGCTCAGCTTCTAAGCAGCTATTGGTGGTTCCGCTGAAATAACAGAAAGTATTTTAAAAGTTATTTCTTAAAGAATTTTATCCCAAAAAAACTAGATGGTTTGTGAATAATGATTCACTTTATTTACATTCTTCTTCTTTTGTGAAGGCAAAAACGTTTATATAACTTTTTTTACCACATTTAAATCATAGATTTCTTCTTTTTATATAAATAAAGAAGCATCTATTTCTTTGTTAAATAAACTATTTAGTGATGATTTTATTTCTTGAATGATAACATTTAATTTATTTATAAAATCCTATTCTATTATTACAGAAACTATTTTAGAACAGTTTTACATTACAGCAGCCATAATTCATTTGTTAAACAACAGCCATTGAAAGAATTTTTATAAAAATCTGTATCAACATTATTTTCAACAACCTGCAGCCCTATCTGGGTGTTTGCCATCTCAATATTTTCTAGAGTTTACTCATAGTTGTTCAAACAGAAAAAATCAGTTATAGAGAGCAGATGTTAAGTGGTCATAAAAAAAGAAAGAGAGACTATAATTTATATCTATACAGGGAAAACAAACAACTCTAAAGGAAAATTTACCAACATCCCCCTTCCCCTTTTCTTCCCCTTCTTTCCGACCCCTCTTCACTTACATGCCAAAAACAAAATATACCACCAGATACTTAATAAGGTTTCGTGATTTTTTGTAGAATTGTTGGTTAGAAAAGCTACGCCTGATATCTACATGATTTAATGTAGCACTAACCTCTTCCGAAGCAGGAAGAACCCACTGGCTGCCAAAGAGCGCTGCAATAAAGTAGAAATAAACTGCCAACGTAACAACCTAAAAGCAAAATAAATTCTTTTCATAATTGTTCAGCTTAAAATGTGCTTTCCCTAAAAGTGTCTAGCGAGCAAAGAAACCTACACCCAACCCCCAATAATATCTTGCAAATAAATTGAAAGTAAGTTAGGGGGTTAGTTTTTTCGTTATGCCTAACCCTTGCAGGAGACCCTATACCTGGGATGCCCTAACCCTGTCCCCACTAAAGTCTTACAAAGACAAGAAAGCTACACCCCTTACTTATATTCAATTTAAAATTCACCGGGAGGAAGCGGGGGGTCAGTGCTTGACCAGGCACTTTGAGAGAAACCGCCAACTTATGTTAATAATAATCGGATTTCTCTAAAATAATTGAAAAAAGAAAGGTCTATCTATTAATGATATGATTATGTATTAAATGATATGATTAATGATTAGTGATAGTAGGCCATAGATTTCTACCAATGATGATAAACCAAATAATTTAACATCATTTAATGACGAATTTTTTTTAAAACCCCGAAGAAAAAGAAGAAAGAAAAAGCGCATTTTGCAACATGCTAATGATGTATGAGTGATGTGGGATGAATTTTTTACCTAATTGTCTAAGTAATTGATTATGTTTTACACTTAAGTTCCCATGTCATTTAACCTAATAGCTCTAATCTATATGATAGTAAGGTTTACTTATCTATGGTTTAATCTATCTTGTTTATGTCTATCTGTTAGTAATCAAATTAAGAGATCATTAATAAGAGAAAAGTTAGATCATAGGGGTTCAGGAGCAGAGCTGGATCTTTAAATCATTTTAGTGGTGAGCCAGTTCGGGGTGAGCCAACTTTCCACCAATGAGAGCACAGCATTTTATGAAATGCCGCGCTGTGATTGGCTGAAATTTGGCTTACCCCGATCTGGCTCACCACTAAAATGATTAAAAGATCCAGTTCAGGTGAAGAGAAGGAGAGAGTAAGGAAAAGGAAGGACTCTGTTCTGAAGTGATTATAAAAATCAGCATTTGTTTTGTAATAAAACATGGATAATAATAAATTTAAGTAAATTATTGACTGTCTTACATCTGTTATGAATATACCTTATCACTGAAAACATCAATTCAACAAACACTTTGGATGTTTTATATGCAATTTAGTGCAACAATGTCAAACAAATTTAGTTAGATCATTGTCATTGGTCATTAACCCAACCAATCAGTGTAGACCTTAATATAGTTCCATGGTGTTATTGGTCAAAAAGTATCCAATAGTATTCCTTCTTTGGCACTATTGGTCAAGATAAGCGAGTGATTGGGGAAACAATGTGCTACGTGTCAAGTTGAGTTTTGAAGTCTTGTTGATTTCTTGTGAGAATCTTTTTCAGTGTTTTGAGTTCCTGGAGGCTACTTGCCACACCATTGAGATACAATCATACAATGAAGTTTTTCTAAATTCTAGAAAACTCCTCATATGAGGTGATTGCTAAGCTGGTCAACCAATTGTAGACTGAAGAAAGTCCTAAAATGAAGAGGAAAGAAGCTACTTTTAACAACAATTCAGGTTACATTCTCTTTAGGAAGAAGGGAGATATCATCAATTAATTAATATTATAAATTCCAATAATCACCATCACCTCTAAGCCAACCTTTATCCAGTACTGTTGCTGGCAGCCATGATTTATACCAACCAATCCTTGTCTGACCTGTGTATACACTATGGGCACTGACACCCAATCAAAGGTGAGCAGCAGCTGAAGATTCTTCCGTATTTTATGCACTTCGGTTGTTATGATGGTCACATGCATGGGCTAAAATTATATAAAATATAAAATGGCACCGAAATTTCCCCTCATTGGTTACCTGTGTGTACACAAGGGGTACAGATATCCAATCATAGGTGAGCAGGAGCTGCAGATTATTGCGGATTTTTATTACTTCATCCATCAATGAGGAGACACAGGGTGGCTAAAATATGGTGTATAGTTTTGTCAAACTCTTTAGGAGAGTTTAATTTATTAGGAAGGGTTGATAGGGGATAAGACAATGGACGATAAATTGATGTAGTATACCAAAATTTTGGTAAACAGAATTAACCCTACTGTAAATTGGTGGAAAAGCCAACAAACGACATTACTTTGGGGACCAGTATAATTTACGGTCCATTGGCTTCTCTCTTCCAAAAATGTCAAAGGGAACTGAGATTCAGCATTTTAATTTAACTTAGAATTAAAGAAAGTTTTAACTTAATGCAAACTTGGATTTTGGTAGTTTAAAAGGGGTCGTGGGTAAAAGTATATAAAGGGATTGATTAACTGAAGATCGTTTAATCTAAAAAGCTGAAACATTGTCTCATACTCTCATTAAAGATAAAATATTTTTTTCAATTGTTATATATGTTAATTTGTAAAATACTTTTTTAAAAATAATATCATACTTTTGATAAACAACATTAGAAAAGCACAGAGAAGAGATTATCATTAAATATTATTTTGAATTTAATTTGAAAAAAACAAACCACATCTATGTACTTAATGTGTCCACCTGTATATTTCCATCCTCTACTTCTTGTGACAACATCTTAGAAGTCCAGACCAGGGGTAGGAACCATTTGTTGGCTACAACCTGCTCATCCAACTTTTGAAACTCTCTAAAAAAAGAATAAGAATTTTTGGAAGTCCATTCCCGGGGGTAGGAACCATACAACTTTTCTAACTCTCTAAAAAATAATAAAAGTTGGTGCTTTCATATAAAGTGCATGTTGAACTCTGATATAATCCCCCTCCCCACTTATTTTGGAAGTCCAGTCCAGGGGTAGGAACCATTTGTTGGCTACAACCTGCTCATCCAACTTTTGAAACTCTCTAAAAAAAGAATAAGAATTTTTGGAAGCCCAGACTAGGGGTAGGAACCATTTATTTGCTACTACCTGTTCATCCAACTTTTGAAATTCTCTAAAATAAAAAGTTTTAGTTTGTTTTTAGATGCTTTTTGTTAAGCTTACTGTAGGCTTTGACCCTTTCAAACAGAATAGAGGTCATGTAAATAAAGAGGGAGGGATGGACTGAAAATAGACTATTTCCTTCCTAGGAACAAAATTTGAAAATGAAACAGCCTAAAGTCACACTGTGACCTTTGTGAAGCTTCTCTAAAATGGAAAAACTATATTGGTTAAGTTTCCTACTACTCTTAATTTAGGGATTGCTCCTATTATTTTGCTAAAAAATGCTTTTTTTCATGATTAATAGTTTGTAATCTAATAGAAAATTTGTTAAATGATTATAGTTTCTGACAACAAATGTCGTCCTACATATAGTTATAATTTTAATTTTGATGTAAATTCGATACAGACACTGGACATTAAACTGTAATTTATAAGCATGCTGTCTCATAAGTTGGCTCAAAAACTTTTATTAAATATTGGTTAAATTTTTACTTTTAGTTAATTTTGATTGGTTAGTTAAAATTGTTCTTAACCAAACCTTTCAACCAAATAATTTAGATCTACAAAAGGGGAAAAAATAGTTTAGCATCAATTCAGATAAACTCCAAATGGATTTCCTATTCTAGCCCTAGTTTCCTAAAGTGTACAGCAGATAACCCAATTATTGCAGACCCTTTTTTCAGCTACTCCGGAAATTTGAGAAAACAAAGCGATTTATACATTATACATTCAAAATTTTAATGTTTAAAATTTTAATTTTTTTTTGGAAGTTTGAAGCTTTTTTAGCTAATAGCAAATTTCGAGCGAGATAGGACGCGGACGCTAGGTACACTTTCGGAAACTAAATTGGAGTTCATCTCAATTCATCATCCATTGTCATATCCCTTAATATCCCTGAAGTGTACCTGAATTCATCTGGGCGCATAATTCCAGCATGTACCAAATGCTCCAGTGTTGGAAATCTTTTCTTCAACCGAAAGCTGACTGTTCTGAAATAGTGCGTTGGTTCATTAAGTTGAGTATCCTAACATTACAACCACTTATAGTAATCTACGGAAGGGGTAATATTCTGTATTATTATTGGAGATGTACATCTATTCATCGGCCATTGTCTTATCCCTTAGGATCTCTAATGCTCATAAACAAATTTTATTAAACGGGAATTTGTCTTACAGAATTGAATTTATTTCCACTTTATTTTCAAACTAATTGTAAAGATTGTAAAGAGACATACCAAAAAAGTAAGTGGGGTATAGCCCCTTTCGTGGCAACGCCTCTTAAGGGGCGTTTCGTCGTGATTTCACAGTAGCTTTTAAAAGGTTAGGTTAGGCATTTGGCCTCGCAGGGTTAGAGACCCTTACAGGGCCGGGGCTAGAAATAGGGGAAAAGCTTCTGTGAAAATAAAATTAAACGCCCCTCAAGAGGCGTTGCCACGAAAGAGACTATACCCAAAACGTGCTTTTACCTTAGAGCAATACAGTAAGACAGAGTAATGTATCTAATCATATTTCTTCTAATCATTCTGCTCTTATCATCCTTTCCAGATTTTTGAAGACTCACTAGCAGTAGGCCAAAAGAATCTAAAAAAATATATTTTTGAAAAATTAACTTTACTAAATATTTAAAGTAGAAACTTAACTGCTGAACCAATATGGTTTTGCCAAACATTAAAGCTTCTTCTAGGTCTTAGGAATGGATCTTTCTTATTTAGGGGAGGGTGCCTAAACCAAAAAGATTGCCGAAAGAAATAATATACCTATTCAAAATATTTTTTTAAACTTAGAATTAACTTGAAATTATCCCTAGAGGCCTCTCTGAATTGGTTATACTTTTCATTGAAGCTTTATGTCTTGAGGTGGTTTAAGGATATTTTATGACTTTTCCCGGCCACCCCTAAATGCTTTGGGTTTAGCTACTAGTAAATCTTATATATTGACAGATTTAAAGATTGTGTTAGATGTTTATAATAATCAAACCTGGCCATGGTAAAAGCTGGAACTGTGTCCACCAACGGTTCACTATTAAACTAAAATAAATCAATATTTAAATTAAGGTTTTTGTGTTTGTTGCAATAGTTGGTCAGGTTTAGACTTTCAAATTATAAAAAGTTCATTTCCCTTACAAGCTGATACGTGGATGCCAAGTCCTTTATAAAACCTATAAGTAAATGAAGATTTGATGGATTAAACTATTTAAATCAAATAAAGTGAGTAAAAGTACTGTTCTATATGTTTTAAGAAGAAAAATAAGGCTTTTGAATTCTACTTTATCAGTTTATTCATTCAACTTAAATACTAAAGAAATTGGTTACCTAATATTTTCAAGAAAAGTTAAACAACATTTATAATTAGCAAGGATAAAAAATATTCATATCCAGTGAAAAAAAAAGAATTTAAAAGTAAGATTTTGAGAAATTTTCATGTGAATGATAGCTGACAATATACACAATATATATATTTTGATCAAAACAATAATTAATTGCTGCACTAAAATACCAATTATAAACCAAGTCTTTTTGGATAAATATTAACAATAATCATTTTTCAAATTCGGAACATCATACATGAAATAGTTATAGAGTAGCTTCGCTACAAAAGATTACCTAACATAGAAACCAAGAACAAAAGTTAGTGGAATTGATTTCAAATTTTGGTTCGTGTAGGAACGGAAAGACTCAAAAAGCTCTCTGAAATAGATAGATAGATAGATAGATAGATAGATAGATAGATAGATAGATAGATAGATAGATAGATAGACAGATATATAGATAGATAGATAGATAGAGAGATTTTAATTATTTATTTATTTTATTTATTTATTTATTTATTTATTTAGATAGATAGATAGATAGATAGATAGATAGATAGATAGATAGATAGATAGATAGATAGATAGATAGATAGATAGATAGATAGATAGATAGATAGATAGATAGATAGATAGATAGATAAATAGATAAATAGATAGATAGATAGATAGATAGATAGATAGATAGATAGATAGATAGATAGATAGATAGATAGATAGATAGATAGATAGATAGATAGATAGATAGATAGATAGATAGATAGATAGATAGATAGATAGATAGATAAATAGATAAATAGATAGATAGATAGATAGATAGATAGATAGATAGATAGATAGATAGATAGATAGATAGATAGATAGATAGATAGATAGATAGATAGATAGATAGATAGATAGATAGATAGATAGATAGATAGATAGATAGATAGATAGATAGATAGATAGATAGATAGATACCTATGGCGTTTCCATCTGTTACAACTTGGAAGCGTTACGTCGCATTCACTTTTTGGTACCAAAATCAGTCTAAAAATGAAAAAAAAAGTTTTTATAGATACTTCACTTATTACTAGCGGCTACGGTGCCACTATAGGCCTATTTTCATTTTTCTTGGGGGGGGGGAGATTTCTTTTGGGAGAGTGATACTACCCTTCACCAAAATAGTTATTAACCTTCCTGGATAGAAAAGAAGCTTTACTGTAAAGAAGAAACATATTGGTTCAGTGGTTAGATCTGCAAAACATTTAGAACTATTAATATTAGCATCCTTGCCTCTCTATCTGACGTCTATGAAGGGAGGGGAGGTTTGGTGTAAAGGGGCTAATACCCACCACAAATTTTAGATATTTTATACTGATTTCAAAAACGCCATAAATGTCAAAAAGGTCAAAAATGTTATGCGCACGTCCCCTGTTTGATAATAAATTTCCGACCTCTACTAAGTCAACCTTTATTTTAGGTCCTTTTTTTACTTAAAAATTTCAAACGGATGTAATTTTCTTATTTTTAACGCTAGAAGAAAATTTTTTTGCAGAAAATGTTTATCTTTATGTAAATTTTATATTAGAAATATCAAAATATAAATTTCAGCGGACGCAGCTGTTCTTGGCAGCTGACAGCCGCCGCAGCCAGCAGCCGGTGGGAAAACGGCGGCGTATCTTTATGAAATTTTGATGCGTTATGTAGACATGTAAGAAAAGCATAAGTTTAAAATTTGAAGTCACTAAGTCAAAAATTGCGGCCACATGAGCCTTTTTAAGATTTCTGGAGACCTGGAGGATCAGGACCTGCAGGATCATACCTGGAACCTGAAATTGACTTGAACACCTGTATTTAATATAAGGATGTACTACTAGAGGATATTTTAGTATTTTGGTAAGATAAAATGCTTTGTTTAAGTCAAAAAAAAAAATTTGCTCTTTACCCTGCCAGGTTTGCTGGCATCCTGTGCCGCCATTATGGAGATAAATTCCAACTCTCAGTTACGTGTCATACCCATACTTAAAAAGTCACGCAGTTAGGGCTCTTTATCTTTTACACATATAAAATGAGCGTTAAGGGTTAAAGGTTATCACCTCCCATTCTTTATTTTATTTTTTTACTTTGACGTTACAAGTATACCAAGCTATACAAATAGATTTATAACCTGTATGTACAATTGATAATGAGATACATGCAGATGTAGGCTAGCAACTCCTTGAAGCCCCCCCCCCCCCCCACCCCCGAAACTATAATAATTTTATAACCTGTATGTACAATTTATGATAAGATACATGCAGATGTAGGCTAGCAACTCCTTGACCCCCCTCCCTCCCCGAAACTACAATAATTTTATAACCGGTATGTACAATTTATGATGAGATACATGCAGATGTAGGCCAGCAACTCCTTGAAGCCCCCCCCCCCCCCACTCCCCCGAAACTATAATAATTGTATAACCTGTATGTAAAATTGGTAATGAGATACATGCAGATGTAGGCTAGCAACTCCTTGACCCCCCCCCCCCCCCGAAACTATGTATAATAATTTTATAACCTGTATGTACATTTAATAATGAGATACATGCAGATGAAGGCTAGCAACTCCTTGAAGCCCCCCCCCCCCTCCCTTGAAACTATAATAATTTTATAACCTGTATGTACAATTGATGATGAGATACATGCAGATGTAGGCTAGCAACTCCTTGAAGCCCCCCCCCCCCCCCGAAACTATAATGATTTTATAACCTGTATGTACAATTTATGATGAGATACATGCAGATGTAGGCCAGCAACTCCTTGAAGATTAGTTTGTATACAGACCCACGCCACCGAAGCAAAATCTAAAATCATTAAAAGATTTATCATTTAGATTGAACAATTTTATGCTATGAACTTTTATACACAATTATATATGTATATACACAAAAATTATTGTTTGAAAAGTTTGGACACTTTGCAGTTTGAAACCAGCCAATCAAAATTCAACAAAAATTATTTGAGCCAATGTGATTTTAAAACTTTGGGTATTAATGGACTTCCTTCCATTAGCACCTTCATGATACCAAAATAGAAGTCATCATTTTAAATTATATTAAAATAGCGACATCGCCCCTAGCCTGTATGGGCTTTCCCCAGGAGGAAATTTAGGTTAGGTTAGGTTTTAGGCTAGGGAGCCGAGCGCTGCGGCTAGGCAGGCAAGGGAGCCGAGCGCTGCGGCCAGAGTTCATAGTTCGCTGTCGGAGGGGGGGGGGGGGGGGGGTACTCAAATTTTCAAAATTGAAAAAAAATTCTAAGAGGATAATACCGAAATTTAAAAAAAAAATGTACCTCTGGTGCACCAGCACCAGCTGCAATCACCACATTTTTAAAAAAAATTGAGGGGGATTTTTTGGGGTTGGGGGTGTCCCACCCTCCAAGAAAATAGATTAAACCACCACAGGACCAGTACATATATTCCTTGAAGCGTAGATTCCAATCGGTTTAGTGGTTACCGAGATCTTAAGAGACAGACAGACGGACGGACATACATCAAGCTACTTTATATTATAGTTAAAAATATGATTATGGGAATAATAAATTTCTGACAACATTTCTTGATTTGTTATATTTTTGAAGTACAGAAACCCTCATGAACAGTTTGAAATCAATCGGACTATTTCATTTTTAAAAGCTTACCTTTGAGAAGCATCCAAACGGGCTGGCATTAGCCACATCACCAGTGTACGATACTGTCATTATTAGATCTTTAGTCCAGTATTATTTCATCTAATGTATATTATTTTATGTAATGATTACTAATATAATATTTGGCTTTGTGCTTCTTTGGGATGCTCTCATTTTGTCATCTGAAACATAAAAAAAGTAATTATTTTATTTTGTTTTCAATATTTTAAAAATTCAAATTAGGAAATAGACATTTGTAGCTATTATTCAATTAAACTATAAAAATTCTTCCTATATAAAAGCAACAGGATGTTTGTCTGTCTATCTTTGTGTACCGAAAGGTTAATTCTAGAGATGCTTCGCTTTCAACATTGTATCTTGTTGTAATTTAAATCAGTATTCAAAAAATCAGATAAATAGGATAACTAACAACATAACAATTGTTGTCGAAAAGGATAAATTCAATATCAAACGGAAGTACGGACTTTCTGGTAACGCCTATAGAGTTGCTACGCTTTCTAAATTGCACCTAAACTATTATAGGAATCAACATGCAAAGTTTGAAATAGATAGGACAATTATAACATTTCTAAATTAACAAGAAAAAAGCTAACCGTTACCTTTCCCTAACGGACGGACGGACCTAGCCTAATTATAGAAAAGCTTCACTTTTAAAAATTATTGCATTTTACAACAATCATTAAACTTAGATAACTTGAACGTGTAAAGTTTAAAATTTAAAATTTGGAGTAAACTTGCAAATTGTTTGTTTTACAACATGCTAATCAAATGTTGTTCATTCCATCTAATCAAAAAAGACAAGAACTCTCAAAATTTTGTTAAACTTGTAATTCAAAAATTACACCCAAGAAAATATTTTAAAGATTAGGTATGACATATAGGCATATTTTCTGAAAATAGTGTAATATATTTAGGGATAAACGAGATCTTGAGCAACAGACAGACGTCGTCTTTAATTTTTTTTATATTGTTTTGTAGATATTCACTTATTACAACACAAATTATCATTAAATAAAATTGCTATCAAATAATATTTGCTGTTTTGAATGAAGCTATATGATTTTATGAGACCAATGAATTTACACTATGCGTTATAAAATTGCCATTGGTATTCATTACTGACAAAAGTTATTCTATGCTACTAAATAAATTAATTTTAGATACAAAATATAATATTTTAATTTTTTTTTAAGTGACATAATTGCTTTAAAATAAAATATCCTATTGTTTGAACCTTTTTAAAAATTAAGGGTTTTCTCATTATTCTTCATGTATATACTGAACTCAATTAAACATCTTGATGTACACCTTATTATTGTCGAAGAGCGTCACTTAAAAAATTTAACTAATTAAATTGTTTTTTTTTTGTCGCGAAAAATTGCTATAATAAAGCATAATTTTGACGTAACTCAACTTTGTAGCTGTTTTTGTCATTTACTACAATTGTATTGCATGTTTAAAACATCCAAACACAAAAGAACAAGGGGTATAGCATCCAAAAGATCAAAAATTTAAATCTGTTTAAATATATTTGTAAATGGCTTTTATAGCATGACCAACGGATGCTTTATTGTTCAGAGGTATCTTTAAACACACAAAAACTGCAGTCTATTTTAAATAACTGCCGAGAAAATCATATTTCCTCCATACCGTTACGGATTACAAAATAACGGACGAAAAAAAGTGAGTAACTTTGCTGCTAAAAATTAAACACAAACATACAAATACACCATAAACTAATTTTGCATATGATATTTGCCAGGAAAGGAAGGGGACATTGGGCTGTTTTTTTACACAAGTCTCCAAAGTTTTTTATTTTCATTTTCTCATTCGTTGACTTAACATCATTGGGGACTTTTATTGAATTTTGATTGGTTAGTTAATTAAGTTGAGTGTTCAAACGTTTCAACCATGTATTGTAGGTAATTTACTAAAGGGGAAATTTTTTGTACAATTATTTGGGATGTACATTGTACATCGGATTTATCGGCCATTGTTTTATCCCTCTATATCTCTTGATATTTGCTCATTTGAAACCACCATGCTTGTCCAGTTATAAAGCTTTTGAATAATATTTGGAATTTTGAAAGAGCTAAAGAATCTTTAAAATGTTCAGGTAAGATTGGGAATCGTATCTTATATATGTATTTTTCTATTAATATAGGTTTTTTGGATCTACTGCAGTTCACGGTAGTTCGCAGTGCAGAGAAATGCGTGAAAAAAGACCTATTTTACGCTTTTTTTTCTTCAGTAAAGCTTTCCCTGTGCATCATTGGATCTTGGCTATTCAGATTATAGATTATTTGTAGGCCTTCTTATGCCGCTTAAAATGGTGTGCGGGTATGATCTGTACGTTCAGCCATTTGGCAGCTAGCAGCCTTTAAAATTCATAGATTTTTGGAAATATTGCTTACCAGCAATATTTTACCGTGAACTGCAGTAGATCCGGTTTTTTGTCTCTCTAAAGATCTCAACAAATACCTAAAGGAAAGTTTTGAAACAAAATAAATGGAAAAATAGAGGTTGTAGTTTTTTATATGACTTTCCCCTGCAGAGTGCCTGGCCCTGCGTGGCCAAATACCTGCGGGACTACTAAGTATCCGATATAACCTGACCTAGGGTTATTAACAAACAAACGAAAAAATTTAAGTCATTTGATGTTTTTAGGCTAATTTCTTCTCCCTTTTCACCCTTTGAAAAGATAGACCTAGATTACCCTTCTATTAATGCTATTTCATTTTATAAAACAC
The DNA here is from genome assembly GCF_053477335.1 of Acartia tonsa. NCBI lineage: Eukaryota > Metazoa > Arthropoda > Copepoda > Calanoida > Acartiidae > Acartia > Acartia tonsa. Next base: position 61,544,624 of record NC_137260.1, on the reverse strand, counting down.
AATTTACAAATACTGAGAAAAAAACCCGCCAAACACACAATTCTAAAAACTCTAAACAATAGAAATAGGAGAGAAGAACTATAGTGTGAACCCCTTTTTCGTAAATCTGACAAAGGAACTCCTCCAGCTGACAAAAAAACTTTAAAATTTTTCGAGTATATAATTTCTAGAAAGCTAACTTTATATTAAGGAATTCAACAATTCATAGCTAACTTATTAAAGGATTTGTAATATGCTTTACACTATACTAGAAAATAAATTTTAATACGATATAATTTACGTGAGAAAAGCTTTATCTTAAGAAATGCGACTATATACAGCTGACTCTTTACATGAACAAAATGAAAAAAATATGCCCTTTCCCTTTCCCATATGTGTACAGTGTATACACAGTACAACGCTAGGTCCTGTTGAAAACGTAAAGAACGTACTGTTGTATTGCTATTTGTTGTTATTTTATTTTTATATAATTTATTTCGAGGTAAACATGAAACAAACTATGAATTTATGTATTTTAAATGTTTATAATAGATACGAATTACGAATTAAAGATTATAAATCATGTACATTTAAAGTCCGAGATATTATTTTTTTGTTTTAATAGAAACTCAAGAAAAAAATATGATTTTATTAACTTAAATTCATAAAGGGATTTTTATTATTTTACAATGATTGCAATAGATGAAGCATATTTATTATTAATGCACAGATAAAACATAGATGTGAAACAACAATATGAAGGCAGTACTTCATGTGATGGACTTGATTCGAGTAAAAGTTGAAAGAACAGCTCTAATTAACTCTAATAAAAAATCTAGAAAACTTCAGTTTAATTCAACCAATGAGATTTCATGTATGCTCCGAAGCGATTCATTTATTGGCTCAATCAGACATTCCCTCTCTTTCTTAGTACCTTTATTTCTAAACACAAACACCCACCACCCTTAGTCATAATATACACACAAAAGTTTGATAATAGAAATAGTAGTTTTAGACTTTTTAAAGTTACGTAGCTACTCCATAAGTAGGGAGTGTACATCCCAAGTTACTTTTATTACAATTTATTTTATAATATTTGAAATTATAAGGCATTAGACAATAATTTAATCTGCACACCAAATTACAATATAGAATACTAGCGGCTACGCCCCTAGAAGACTCTAGGGGCACTTAAGATAGGAGAGGGAAAAGTTGACCTCATCCCATTTTAAATTTAAGTTTAAAAAGAGTAAAAAAATATTTTTTGGGGGGGGAGGGGGGTGAAGACATCCTCCCAAAATATAGTTTAAAACCTTCCCCGGACCTATAAAAAGCTTCACTGTAAAGGAGAACAATATCGGTTTAGCAGTTAGCGAGATCCTTCGCGACAGACAAAAAACGCTTACTACTTTATATAATAGGATTACCTATTCTGTAGAATTTGGATACTGAAGGTTTGAACAACCCAATCAAAATATTATAAAAGACCCCAGAGGGTTTATAAGAAACAGTATAATTTTCAGTCAAATTCCACCTCTGATAAAAATATAGAAATATTACTCTAAAATATCACAAAGTTACGTCTAATGTTGGGATTTTTGACATAATAAACAATGGTTAATGTCCAGCTACAGGCGGGTTTCACAACAACTTTTCTCACATAATATTACTTTAGAATGTCAAACTTACCTAGTCATAAATGTAGTGTGAGTTCTAGAGACTTAATAAACAGGCTTACATGATGTTTTTGTAATTTTGCATCTTTGCATGCATACGCTACCTCTTAATAAAACCAAAACTGACATGTTACATATCTTATTTCCTAAAATGTAAAGTAGTAAGGATGTCTGTCTGAACAGATGGATCTTGCTAACCACTGAACCAATTTAGGTCTCCTTTAAAATGTATCTTCTCATAGGTTCTGCATGGAATGGTTTATAACTATTTACAAAATATATCTTAATAAAACTTAAGAGTATTGTGCTCAACTCATAATATTCTCTCTTTCTTTTCGTGTTTATAAAAAAAACATCCCCTTTCCAAATCATAAAATGCACAGAGCCACTCAAAAAAATATATTCATAATTATTCTCTTGACCTTTTGAAATTATGAAAAAAAAATCCTTTAAACATTTTTACAACAAGTATGATAAATGGATGATAAATTCCTCAATGATTATAAACAAAAGTACTCCTTCTGCAAAATAAACGTATTGGTTCAAAAGTTCGAACACTACAGCCAATAAAATTTCATATAAGTACCCAAAGTTTTTTAAACAACGAATAAGAAGTTAGGGTAACAGTGTAATTGAAAGTTCAATTCCCCACCTCCCCGTGTCAAAGTCAGATAGACATTCTCATTAAGCTATAAAAATTGGAAAGAATTTTAATGAATATAATAGATTTGAAATCTGCATAAAATTTTAAGGATTTTTTATAAAATTCGTTTTTTATATAATTCATTATTTAAAAGCGCAAATCCAATTTAAGTTAATAAATTTTGACCAATAGGATAGGTGGATTGGAAACTACCTGCGCTCTAATTGGTTGAATTATGTACGTCACTTAAGCTTCTCCAATCAGGGCGCAGATAGTTTTCAATCCACCAATCACAGATGTCAAAATTATTTAACTTAATTTGTATTTGCGCTTATAGATAAAGAATTATACAAAAAAAGAATTTTATAAAAATTCCTTAAAATTTTAAGCAGATTTCAAATCTATTATATTCATTAAAATTCTTTCCATTTTTTATAGCTTAATACTGACGGATGGAGCTATTTTGGAGCATGCTATACTATTTTGAATTTATGTAAGAAGTCCTTATCTAAAATCAAAGTACAATATTCTTAAAAAGTTCTTCTTAAAATGTAAATGGATAAACCTTTTTTTACGAGCACACACATTTTTGGGGCCAATAAAAGATTTTTACAATAAATTGAAGGACTTTTCCAATGTCCCATAAATTAGTAAGACATATTAAAACAAGGATGACAACATCCATAAAAGCGAAGCACTGAAACGGTAGGACAAACGGACATAAACACTTGTATAGTGTCTAAACTGAATTATCAGCTTTACCCCTACCCTGGGGGTGCCGTAGGCACCCCCAACCATTTAGGAGGGGGTATTTACCCCCCCCAAACAAGTTTAGGGGGGTAAATACCCCCACCAAAATAAAAAATCTCTAACAAAAAAAAATTTTGCGCGCTTCGCGCGCATTTTTAATACTAAATTTTTAATAAAATTTAAATTACCCCCCCCAAAAATTTTACCCTGGGGGTAAATTTTGAGGGGGTAAACAAATTTTACCCCTGCCAACAGATTTCAGGGGGGGTACCACCCCCAAAAACGAATTACCCCCCCCCCCCCAAAATAAAAAGCTTGGACGCCCCTGATAATGTTTATTGAGTTTATGGACATACTTACATTTTTAAGATTTGATTATAGAGTTGCTTCGCTTAAAATATTGTTCTTTGTTGTCCCAGGAATCAATATACCAAAAATCAGATCAAACGGATAATTATATCACATAAAAATTTGCTGTTAAAAAATTAGAAAAATCAACATGTTTAAAATGGACGTACGGACATTCTGGTAATGATTATAGAGATGCTACGCTTTCTAAATCGTACCTAACTACTACTGGAATCATCATGCAAAGTTTGAAATCGATTGGACAATTCTAACATGCCTAAATTAACGAATAAAAGCTATCTATCTCGGACGGACGGACGGACGGACGGACGGACCGACCCTAATTATAGAAAAGCTTCGCTTTTAAAAAGCTATGGTAGGACATATGAAAATAAAAACTATTAGAGTGTCAAAACTTAAAAGGCAAAAAAAAAATTTATAATTTTGAAGTAAATTGCATAAAAATTTGTTGCACAAAATTTCAGGGCTTGATTATAGAGATACTTCACTTATAACATTGTACTTTTTTTGTCATAGGATTGGTTTTCCAAAAATCAAATGAAATTATATCACACAATTTTTTAAGTTTTAAATGAAACACTTTCTGGTAACAATTATAGAAGTGCTATTACAGGAATCATCATCCATAGTTTGAAATCAATAGGACAATTCTAACATCCCCAAATTAAGAATAAGATCAGTTAAGAAGTACAGACAGAAGGACCAACCATAATTATAGAAAAGCTTTCGCTTTTTAAAAGTTTAATTATTAATCTATTCTGGATTGTCTATTTTCCAATAAATCAGTCACTAGGAAGTGTTACACTCGTTTTTAAATTATTTTTTGGGGTAAAAACGGTGTTATTACGCTTTATGGGGGGTAATAAAAAAGTAACTGATTTTTCCTCATTACCTAACATTAGTTGCTGCGTCCCTTCATTAAAGGACTCTATCAGGGGCTGCTATTCAGCCAATTAGGTAATTCCATTTAAAATTGCCCAAAATTAAATATTTTGTTGGAGTAAAGTTGGAGTAAAACTTGTTTTTTGGTGTAACTAAAAATGAAGTGGGTAAGAAGGGGAAGAAAAAACGGAAGGGGGTTGAGGGGAAATTTTCCCTGGACCTTTTATTCAATGGGACAATGAGGAGCATAATAATAGCCTAAACCCAACCCCCTACTTATGTGAAACTTCCCTGAAATGGAGAACTTGATCGGTTCAGTAGTTATCGTAATCTTATAGATATAATAAAATGAATATATCTATAATGAAACGTACACTCGAGTATAAATTGTTAATTATAGAGAAGTTGTGCTTTTTAAACAAGTGAAATCTGGAATTTATGTTTCTGCCACTTTTCTGTGGTGAAAAAAATTTGATGACTAATTCACAGCACTTATAATTTTAATACTTTTTAGTAGCACAGCAACGCTTCAACTAATTTATGCATGTACGTCCGTCCACTCAATAATTCGTTCATAGAAAAGAAACTTAACACCAGTTTTTGTATGTTTTTTGGAATAAGATTTTTTTTCTCAGTACATTATCATTACTTTCTTTAATAAGAATGTTTTCTTAATATTTATGTACAATTTGTAAATGGACATATTGGTAGATTTACACATAGTGCCTGTTGGGCATATACACCAACTTTGTTTTTGTTTTTTTTTTTAAATTGAAATAAGGGGGCTATCTTCTCCCTATGCCTTAGAAGAAAACCACCAATTTTTTTTTTTTAAAGCACGAATACACCAGAAGGTTCATTTAGTAAGTGCTTACTTTGAATGATGTAAAAAATGAAGAAGGAAAGTGTTTTGCTTCAATAAGTTGCATCTATTTGTACTCTTACTTCATTTTTTATCAAAATTAACAAAATTTTTGAATTAAATTAATTACAATTCTAAAACATTAAGTAATGACATTTAAAAACAAACATCATCTTTTTTTTAAATTTTGACACCCCTCTAAATAATCAACATAAAGGGTGTTTTAAGTCACTTGGGACATTTCAATACGTAGCTCCCTAACTATACGTAGCAGAGAAATCGTTCTTATATTTCTAAAAATTAGACTTCTTCGCTGTTCTAACGGTATGCGTAAAATTTTTCTAACACAAGCCGCGAAAATTAAATTTAAATAATGTCCGCATTTTTTTGCACACCCTTTATTTAAAAGTTCTTTGGTTTGTAAATTGATACGCGAAACGCGCAACTTTATTTCACAACCCCTCTCAAATTTTTACTAGAGGTTGTATCAACAGGGGGGTATACATCCACCTACATCCTCCTTTTGCACGCCTCTGTTCTAAAATTTTAAAACTGAGATGTCTATTTTACTTTAATTTGGATTTGTAATAATAAAATATTGCAAAACAACATATTACATTGTGGTAATCACCACCCAAGTTTATGTATCCCTATCCCTGTTCACATTCCTATACTTCTCTGGCTGAGTCAGACCTCCACTTGTAACCGCCACTATACTCCATCCTGCTGTGTTGAGGGCTAGTTGATTGTTGCAGGCCAAAGAGTGAATACGCTTCCTCCCGTCTGCATTCGGTTAGATACAAGCCTATATGTCTAGGCTGGCGGTATCTATATTTCCCACGTGTTCAAGTACGTCGTTTCTTACCTAACTAAGAAACAGGACGTCCAAGCCTTTAACTGATATCATAATAAGTATATCCTATAATAATAATCCCATTAATCTGCCTATTTCTAACCAGTTTTAATTGTTTAATAAATGTGTATTTTTTAGAAATACTTTGTTAGATTATTGATTATTAAATTGTATCGGAGCTACTCTATACTCGTATTCCAGTCTGTCTGTACATCCCCTCATACGTCATTTTGGCGCAGTCTTGTCTACCACTCATTTTTTGAGGGGGGAAGGTTTAGATAATTAGCGTACAGACAAAATTAAACTGTAAAGTAGCTTCGATTGCAAAGTGAAATTAATATTTTCCTGATAACTAAGTTTATTCACGGAAACGGTTTACAGTAACAATTTGTTACAGAATATTTATAATAATTATTTCGTGGCAAACTGCCAAATAAAGATAAAAAGGAACCCGCCTTTTATTTTCACACTAGTATTTAATTTCACACATTTCCATATTTTCTCCTTAAACAGGAAGAAAGGGATATTCCCAAGTTCTTAAAAAGTTTCGTGGTAGACAAATCAGTGTTAACGAACACTACACTCCAGCACCATGACCGATAAGAAAGGTGATACTGATAAAACCAAACCGCCGCCTCCGCCGGCTCCGGCCGTCTCTGGTACCTCGCAGCAGCAGCAGCAGCAGCAGGCTGACCCGCTTTCCCCTGAAAAAATCAAAGATCTCATATCGGAAGCGTTAAATGATAAGTTAAACGAATATTCGTCACATTATAGAGATTTAATAAAACAAGAATCCGAGATTATGCAGCTCGAAATAGAAACAAAATGGGCAGGGTTTAAGGACACAGAATCACATCGCAGATTATTAGCCGATACCGACATTTTAGATCTAAAACGCAGAGTATCAAAACTCCCAGCGGACGGAAATCTTGGCCCATTGTTTGCGGAAAAAACGTTAAACGAAAGTCTTAACATGACTCATTTTAACACCATAGGTGATGATTCAATTAATGCCACTTTTTATGACCGGATATCGGTCCAGCAAAAGATAAACGTGGTTGAATGGGTTGCCAAGGATAGGATGACAGCCCCAGGTTGTATGGCCTATTCAATTGTAGGCTTTATAGGTCCGGCGGATAATGACAATTGGATGAATGTAAGAGAAACTTCTCTAACGGAATATGAAAAAACCTTGCTAGAAAGGATTCCCTTTATCCCTGATAGGATTAAGTCGTTAGAACCCCTCCGTAGACCTACAAGGTCTGCACCCAATGTAGCAACAAGACCCTCTACAAGAAATACGCCAAACACAGGCACAGCCGCAACGGCAACAACTAGCGCCGCCGACGATGACTTTATTAAAGAATGCTTTATTAAGGGACAAAAATGGGATTCCGATTTTGCGAGGGATGCCCCTAGGTGGGACGGTAGGGCTGACTTTGATAATTTCTTTTCTAATATGTGGAGGGTTGCCAAGACATACAGAATCTGTGACCCAATTCTTTTTAAGGATATTTTATACCAGCGAATTTATGACTCTAGAGGGGAACGATTAGGAGACTTAATTACGCCTGAAAGAAATCAGGCCTTATCTGCTTTAAGTTATTACCTGATGATTAGGAGGCTGGTCACTCCCTTCTCGGATCCAGAAGTAGCCTCTCAGTACTTCTACAACCTAAAACAGGAGACTAATCAACCCCTTGACACCTATTTTGAAAACAAACTTAGGGTGTTCAAACTCATGAATCCTGGCCTCATACCTAAAAAGAAGTGGAAAGAATTCTATCTTAACGTTAGCAAAAATCTGCTGTATACCAACCTTGCCATGGACATGGCCAATTATGTTGAAAGTATGCAATTTTTGGACGATTACAACGCTTACTTAAATAAACTTATTAATCTCGGACAAAGATACGTTAACTGGGATGGGTCTGGCCATATTAGCAAGGAAAACCTTTCGGCTTGCTATTCTCAAGCCATGGAAATGTTCCTACCTAAAAATTCTGCGGAAACGAAAAAACAACCCATAATCAGCATTATCGAAGATAATATCCCCACTAACACGGCAATGTATAAGGAAAACTTAACCGAAGAACCTGACGAGGTTCCCTCTTGGGTAGATCATGAGGATGATCCTATTGCTTGGGATCAAATCGAGGGCGTTATAGGAGCCTTTAATGGGAGGAGTAAAAATATTAAATGCTGGCATTGTAATATCCCTGGCCATGTAGTGCAGAATTGTAACAAAAAGAAAGCTGGGGAGCCCCCAAATCCTGAGTCCCGCTTTGGTAAAACACGGAGTAAATTCACGCCTAGAAAAGCTCCAAGTAATAGTAATAAAATACCTGAGCAGTATGCGCGTAAAACTATCAACCAAATTGATCAGGAAGCCAGCGAAGAATCTGAAATAGATAAATATGTACAAGCGATTGTTAAAAATCACGTCCACTAAATGTAAAAGTGGATTTATGCGATATTAATTGTCCCTATCCCAGAAAATAAAAATTTGCTGAATGAGTTTCATATTTTGATATGAAAGATAAACAAAATATCCCATGCCAAGCTATGCTTGCAAATTCCTTAATATCAAATATCCCTTGCCAAGCAATGCTTTGGCGCGAAAAAATAAAACAAATTATTGTTGTTAAATCTGACTAAGCAACACAAAATAAACTCCTCCCCCTCCTTTCCCTATCCAAATGTAGCTGATACAGGAAATTGGGGGAAATAGGGAAGTAACCTGAGGAGCATTTCACATGCACTTAATATTTCCATTTTTTAAAAATCTGATAGTCTTTATCAAGAAGCTAATAAGTGAATACCTATTTTCTATTTAGTAGTATTTATTTTTAATATCGCATGACCTATCTAAAATGTAAATATCGTATATTTTGAATGTATATATAGTAAAATCTAAAACATTCTAGTTCAATTTTTAACCGCTAGGGGAACTTAAGCGAATTATCTGTATATAAACAATGATTTTTGAGTTGAACCCTCAGTATCAATTTTATCTGAGAGTTGCTCACTCTTAGCCTCTGATTTTTGTAGCTGAAATATCTCAGCAATTATGTATAATAACTTATCCATATGGATAAATATTATTGCATTTTGTACAGTGACAATAATAGAACTATATTTAATTTATTATGTATCCGAAAGATGTCGCCTAGAATGCTACCGCGGTCTGTATAAGTAAATGATAAGATTAAGAAGGGGGGGGGGTCTATGGAAAATCTGTATAAATACAAGCAAATTTCCAAATCTAATTCAGTTGTCCTTCAGTTCTTTGTTGTTATCATTTACTCATTTTTGAGCTGCAATCAAGCAGCATTTAAAAATTAAAATCTTTAATCACTTAAGATGTGATTAATAAAATCTTAAAACATTTTGATTAAATTATTTTCCGCTAGGATTACTAGCAGAATGAAATAAAGTTAGTTCTATTAGCTTCCGCTAGGATTACCAGTGGAATAAAAAGTCTATATAAAAGTGAATGCACATTATTAATCGAGGCAAGTTACTATCAAAGCAGTTACTACAAACCACATCCTATTTTTTTAAGCTGATTTCAGCATTAATTATACTCTAGTAAATATATAAACTTGTTCTACCCCATAGGTGGAAAAATTAAGTATAAATACTAACAATATCAGAATAATAAACCAGTCATCATTGACCCTCTTTATTATATTAGCCATATCTAATAATTTTAAAGCTATAATTTAGCGCTAACCTTAAAATTATTTGTATCGTGAATCAGATACTAACTAATGACACTATATTTTGTATAAATACAGACATAAGTCAAAAAATAAGTCAGTCTGTTTCTAATGTCTTGTTAGTTGCAAGCTGAACACTTATTTTTAAGCTACTTTGTAGCCCTTCAATCTTTTAAAACTTTTTAGTTCAGTCTTATTCCGATAGGTTTCTATCATATATCCAAGTATATAAATAAGGACCCGTATTAAAGTTAAGTAGTTTCTTTAGAACTATCAACATTCTCATGCTTATTGAGAAATTTCTGGAGCTGAAAAGCGCTTAATAAAAAAACTTAATGAAACCCAGAAAGTTATATAAAATTATTCTAACAATTAACCATATTGTTAAAACATTTCATTATTTGAAAAATTTCGACAGACAACTATACCTGGAACACAGGAAGTCTCTGTGTGAGGATTACCATCGTCTAACCGCTGAGGTGGGGATCTTGGAAAATATGCATCTTAGGCTTCGACTAAAAATATAATTTATTTTATAATGCCTATCTGTGCAAAACTAAAAGTTCTTAATCCCGTGGGGGGGGAATTCCTGCAACACGCTTTAGTGGATACAGGAAACAACTTTAGGTCCCTTATTTCTAAAGAAATCTTAGATGATAACAAAATCACATTCACCCCCGCCAATCTTAGCGCTCTGTCTGTAGATTTAAAACCAGTAAATATCATAGGACACGTGAGTTTAAAATTCAGCTTTGATGGGTCAGATAAAATATTCGAAGAAACGTTTTATATCCCTGAAACGACGTCTAAAATTATAAATCTAGGATATGAATTTCTCAAAGTTAATCGAATTAATTTGTTACTAGATAAGTTCTCCTTTGAGCTCCCCACTGGCGAGCAAATCCCCATAGAAAATTCAACAATTAATATAGTTGAAGAAAGTAAAAACATACCCTTAATTCCTACAAATAATGTTCATACGGAACAAAACTCCCTTATCCCGGGAATAAATTGGAGTAACCAGGGGGGGACTGGGACATTAAAACAAAATAAAACATGCGTAAAATTAGCAAGGAAAACAACATTCTTGCCGGGGGGGAATACAACAATGATAACAATTCCTATTCATCAGAAAAATAGGAAGCTGTATATATCCCCAAATAATTCTAAAATGACAAGCCATAACGGCTTAATGCTTATGGAGGGTATTTATAATGTAAATGAAAAGGGAGAATGTTGGGTAAATTTTGTCAATTTAGCAGGGAAAAATATTACCTTATTGGATAACGTTAAAGTTGGATATTGCTTTGAATTCGAATCAGATTCCCCAAATTCCTGCAATAAAAGTATTAATCAAATAAATGAATTGTCAGGAACTACACTTCTTAAAAGAATTAAATTCATTAAAGAAAAATTAGACTTAGAAAATAGTGATCTTATCAAAAATAACCCAGGGATGAAGGAAAAGGTAGTAAAACTATGCCTTGATCATTTTGATATATTTTCGGTTGACGATGCCGATATCGGTAACTGCGATCTCTTACAGTATAAAATAGACTTGATCCCCGGGGCTAAACCTATTAAGGCTAGAAACATTCAATTAAACCCATTATACGAAGCCAAATTAAAAGAACAAATTGAAAATTGGCTAAGGGGGGGCGTCATTGAGGAGGGCTACAGCGAGTGGTCCTCCCCAATCTTTGCGGTAAAGAAAAAACCAACGGCTGGGGGGGAAGGCAAGCTTAGGTTCGTTATCGATTTTCGTGCGCTTAATAGTGTAACACGAAAAATTAATTGGCCCCTTCCCCTGATTTCTAGTAATTTAGAAAAATTAGGCACTGGTAATGTATTTACCACCCTCGACTTGACTAGCGCATTCCATGCGCTAGCCATTTCGAAGGAAAGTAAACACTTGACAGCGTTCACAGCCCTTAACAGGCAGTATCTTTTCAAGAAACTGCCGTTCGGACTGTGTAACGCGCCAAGTGTTTTCTGCCACTTGATGGACAGAGTCCTAACCCTTATCCCTGGCTTATATGAATTTATAATATCTTACCTTGATGATCTTATTATATTCTCAAAGAATGTTGAGGAACATCTGAAACATCTCAGAAAACTCTTCGGAGTCCTAAAAATAGCAAAACTTAAGTTAAATCTAGCCAAATGTAAATTCTTCACATCCGAATGTACATATTTAGGTCATATAGTCAGTTCCCAAGGACTTAAAATGAACCCCGAATATTTAGAACAAATTAAAAATTGGAGCAGGCCCAGGACAGGCAAGGAACTCCAGCGTTTCCTGGGCTTCTCCAACTATTATAGGGCCTATTTCCCATCCTATGCAAAAAATTCTTGTACCCTAGACGAACACAGAAACGATAAAGTTATCGAATGGACCAATTCCCTATCAAAAGATTGGGAAAATTTCATAAATATGTTCTCAAATTCTATAAGTAAAGGCTATCCCCAGTGGGATAATCCTAACCCCTTTATAGTAGACGTAGATTTTTCTACGAGTTATTTCGCTGGAATTCTCAGCCAAAACCAGGGGGGGGAAGAAAGAATTATTGGAATATGTTCCAAAAAATGTAACGGGGCAGAGAAAAATTATCCAAGTTATAAAGGCGAATTAGCATGTCTAGTATTTGTTCTTAAAACCTTTCTTCATTATTTAAGATTCAGAAACTTTATTGTGCGTACAGATTCGATTTCCTTAGTTCATTACAAAAAATGGCAAAAAGGAACAATAAATGGTGTAACTTTGAGATGGATTTTCTTCATCCAAAGTTTTGACTTTACAGTAATTCATCGAAAGGGTAGGGACCATTGTAATGCCGACAATCTATCTAGAGGGCAATTTTTATGCAAAGAACATAAGGAAACCGATTGTGAAAAATGTACTAGCTCATTTACCTTGGATCCTTATGAACAGGATTGCCCATACCAAGACCAGATTTTTGAGTTACATTCGGCTTCGGAAGTCGGTGTGAACAATGTTTGGCAATCTGAAACACAAAAAGATCAAGTATTATCTGAAATTCGTAGGTGGATATTCGAAAAAAAGAAGTTGTCGAGCTTTGAAAAAGCTGAACTAACCGGCCGGAAAGAGGTCCTTTTTAAATTAATAGAACATTTATACGTTATGGAAGGACTTCTAATATTTAGACAACCTCTTAGCAATGGAACATTCATTGAAAGACCCGTCGTACCCATTGGATTATATAATAAAGTTTTTGAATTGGCACATAATAATAGTATAGGTCACAAGGGGGTTAACGAAACAACACGCAAGATAAATGAAAGATTCTTCCTTATAGGAATTAATAAGTTTGTCGAATCACGCATCAAAAATTGTATTACCTGCCTAAGAAAAATAGGGCAGGTACCTAAACACAAGCAACCTATCACCCATTCAGCCATTAGTCACGAGATTTTTGGCCAGGTGTCCGTAGACCTTATCGGTCCTTTAACCCCTAACTATTTTCAAGGACAACATGTCCGTTACATATTTATCCTGGTTGACCTATTCTCTAGGTACATTATCGCTCACCCCATCAAGGATGCCACCGTGGAAAGCACGGTGAAGGTCATCCTTGAACAGGTGGTACCCATCTACGGCTTATTTCGGTCATTGAGAAGTGACAGGGGTACAAATTTTACTGGGGAAGTTTTCAAAAAGGTTATGGAGGAACTAGGTATCGAAACTAAACTTATTCCCCCAAGAAACCCTAATAGTAACCCATGTGAAAGGCATAATCAAAGCATTTATGCAGGTCTAAGATCCGATGACCGATTCGAAAGTAAAGACTGGGCAAGAAAATTAGCTTTGACCACTTTTGTAATTAACTCTAGTACGTCTAGAAGAACGGGGTATACGCCATATTACCTTATGTTCGGCAGACAACCAACTCTCAATCTCGATTTCTTTTCTCCAATCTTGCAGAAAAGGCAGGACATTGACTGCAGGTCTTACTTGAACTACCTAAAAAATTTGGAAGAAATTATTGCACAGGTTTCCAAAAAATCTAAGATCTATTTAGAGTTTCAAAATAAATCTAGGAAGGCTTCATCTCCCCTTTTCGTTAACGACGTGGTCTTTGCATTTTTTAACCTAGTCAAGATAGGGGTCAGTAAAAAATTGCAATCTTTCTATGGGGGTCCTTTTATTGTAACAAAAAAATTCTCAGAGGCCCTTTTTGAGCTCAGTCCCTTTGGATCAAATCCAATAAAAACTAACCAAGTTGTTAGTAGAGATAAAATACGGAAAATAGATTCTAAAATAGAATTATTGGGGGAAACACTTTCCTTTAACGTCTTTCCTATTGAGGAAATCGTCCCGTCTGAGGAAATAACCTTAACAATAGATAATACCGGGCAAACCGAAATAAACGATAATAAAGGTATGGAAAATGACGATTTTACCTACCTAGATAACGATGGTGACGATTTTATAGAAGGAAACCCTGAAACTAGTCAGGATTTACCCCAGGGGGAGGTGGATTGTGATGGGGGAGGGGATATAATGGAAAAAAACTCACCATTTGAGTCACAGCCCAAAGACCAAGAACCCCCTGGCGCAGATCGGTCATCCGGTCCTCAAATTCACGTCGAAAATAGTTTCTTGGAAGAAACCGTCCCGTCCGAGGCTTCTTTCTTCGCACAAAGACCCAAACAATCCAGCCCTGAAAAGGTTATTAACGTTAACAAACAAAGCATAGTACCCAAGTATATATTAGAAGAAGAAAGAAAAACTAGGTCACAAGGGGGGGATAACCGCATACATGTCCAAATCGGACTGCATAACCCAATTAAAGGGAGTGTGAACGTAAAAATTTCTCATCTGATTATCAAATCTTAACATTTTCTAAGCACCTTTCACTACACTGATCAACCAAAAACGTCCTATTTACAAAAATATCCAGGAAAAATGCCTTGATTTTATGGTATTTTGGGAGGGAAAAAGGAAAAAACAGGGAAAATCTGAACGGTTTTGTTTCTTATAATGTTTGTAGGGATATTTAACTTGTCATACATAGTTGAAACAATTTACTTACTGTTAAGGATTTATTTTATGATATAAAATTGCCAATTAGTTTTTTTATAACGTAGTAATTAGGTAATAAAGACCTATTTTAAATTCGTATTATTGACAAAAAAATACCTCACTGTCTATAAAGGGTTGAATCTCATAGGTTATTTAAAATAATAATATCCTTTTTTATTGTGTTGGACAATAAATAACCCACTTTTAAGAATTAGTTTACACTTTTATCAGACTGTTTATAAAGAAATATTGCGTCTTTATTATTTACAAATTTGTAATTAAAGGTGGGCGAGAGATGGGCCATCTAAAGTTAATTGGATACTAATAAATAAACCTGTTTATGGCTTTGTTATTGTATTTGGTTTTCAATAAAAAATATTGCTTATTTTATCAATTTCTAAGTAACTAAACATTGGTTTAAAGCAAGGATTATGTTAAAAGTCAGCTTAACCGTTAGGAAAAGTCAAGAACTATGTGAAAAAGTTTAATTTTAGCTATAATGGGAGAAAAAAACAATTTAATGCACATTTTATATAATACGGAAAATTTCTTCCTTTCCCATTACCTTATAAAAATCATCGGAAAAAGCCGTTTTTTAAGCAAACAAAAGCGCGTTTTACTCTATCTGTGAGATATTATGAATGAGATAATGTTAAGGTTTGATATTAAGATGAGAAAAATTTACGTTCACAGTCCCTTTAAAAGGAAGAAATAAAATGTATATAAATGTATTATATAAAACCAAGGTGGCAAATGTATATAGCTTAATCTACGTATGTATAATAACGAAAATAAACAAAAAAAATATATGTTAAAACTAACTAATTAACATATTTCAGAGAAAAACGAGAAGCATAAAAATAAAATGCAGCATCATTTGGCAAAGGCACCAGGAGCTCGAGGTAAATTTATTTTGGGATCTTTGGGGCTTTTTATTATTTTGGCAAAATCAAATGCGTCCGAAATAATACAAATAGATGCGACTCAATGTGTAGCAAACGAAAATCCGCGTTTGAAAATCTCTGAATGCGCTGCGTTTCTTAATATTACTAATATTGAACAAAAACAATTTCACCTGCTGCAAAAGGTTGAAAGAAAAATTATACCTGGAATTCGTTGCCACCTCCGAACCAGTACTCATTACTGGTATTGTGGCAGATATAGCCACATACACCTCGCTGCTCCAGCACTCGTAGAGATACCGAACCTCGTAACTTATGAAGACTGTTACACCATGTCCAAAACTAAAATATTTAACTTTGAAGGGAAATCAGTCTCAGTGTATGAACACCAGATGTCATACACGCGTTTCCTGGTAAACGGGACACTTACTTACCCCAACGACCTCCTTAACGGCATCGACCCCGCCTGCGAGGGGAACGGCGTAAACATTAACGGCATTTTTATCCCTGGGACATTTGAGGAAAAACAAATAGGAGTCCAGGCTGAGCCTGTTGAATTATTACAAACAAAAGCGGGCTGTTACCTGGGCAGTCACTGGGTGGGAAACAATTGTTTAGATCACAATCTGAGAATAGGCTACGATAGAATTATCTCAGATGATAAAACTGATAGCGCACAAAAATTCACTTCTCCTTGGCGAACGGTAGACATCTTTAATATTTCATTGTTTACATTTGAAGGAGAACAGGGTGCCCAAAAATATCTGGTGATCGATCCCCAAATTACTCTAGCACTAGAACTTAAAGATAAAAAACATTTTGAAAGTCTAATTCCCGAATTATTTTATTACAAAACTAATATTGATAACTTAATGGTATGGTTCACAAATTCTATAAAACCATATTTCCCACTCTTAAACGCTAAAGAAAAAGATGACATGTTACCACTAGAGATTTTCTATTCCTACCAACAATATAACAAATTAATTGTCCCCGAAACTCGCTGTTTACAGAATCATTTTCTGTCTAAAAGCAGTATTCAGACTCATCGTAAAAAACTAGTTAGGGCGCTCGGTGAGCTGGATTTAGTAATACAGTGCGATAGTCTTAAAATCAATGTTTCTTTGGGAGAAAATTTACCCTGTTTTGTGGATCATTTTTCGGTTTCAATCAATAATAAGACTATGGGAATATCACCATTTTCATGCAGATTGGTTAACACCACCCATTTAACCCCGACTAAATGTGCCGAAAATCCAATTTTCTTACATTTGTACCAAGGAAAATTCCTTGGTAATCAAGGGCAGGGTATGCAAATACTAAATGTAAACCAATATCTTATGGATAAACCGATTAGCTTATTTCTATATCATTCTTGGCAAAGCCTAGAAAAAACTAATTTCTCAGAAAGTGCCGAGGAATTATACCTCAGCCAACTTGCCGCAGACTCCAATAATTTTGAAGTAAAAATAACTGACTCCTGGTTTATTCAAACGTATCATAAGGTGGTTGATTTTCTATCCAGTACTTGGTATCATATAGTGCTTGTAGTAGCAGCCATCCTTACAGGAATAGGGTCGTTATTATGCGTCGCTTTTATCATTTACATATTAGCCTGCACCAAAATTCACGCGTACAAAGAAGGAGGTACGAGTGAAACACACGAATTGCGGGATTTTACAAATAATGGGGAAAACTAATCCCCTCAAAAACGGACGACCTGTATCAAACATATATACCTATAAGATTGTCGTCCCTAAAGGTCGTCTTTGTAAAAATATTTCCTTATTCGGTATAAGGAATTAATGACCCTTAATTTTAAGTTTATTATTTTTGTTTTAGGATATCCCAGGCGGAATTTTTCAAGGGGTTTTCACCACTCCCATGGGGCCGGTCACTCTTCATACCGTCGAGAATATGAAGAGGCACCCTTTTACAATGAAGAGGACTATTATTATGACAGCAATCATGGCTATCCCCAGGGCGGCCCTGAGGAAGCCTACTATGAACCTGATGAAAACAGGTATCAGCCGCGTGTAAAACCGCCGCGCAACCCTGAAAACCTCAGTGAACTGCAATGTGTCTCAAGATCAATCCACGTTTACCGCACCGCGAGAAAAGATGTTCCAAAGGAACTCCTTGACTTGCAAGAAAAATTGCGGCAGGCTAAAAACTTAGAAGCCAACGAATATTCCGATAAAGCCAGGCCTAGAACCAGGCCTCTAATGGAACAAAATAGGGGAGGGGAACCGCAAAAAAATCGGGTGGAATCGCCACCAAAACGTAGTGCCTCACCTGAATTGGAGGTAGTCGCCGTAAAATCCGCCCCAAAAGCGGTAGAAAAACGTCCGCCAACACCAACAGGCAGCGGCGGCCCAGTAGCCAAAAAGGCTAAGGTGGAAATTCAACCGCCTCCATTACCCCCTAAAAAGAAAGAGACATTAGCAGAAAGCAAAAGTGAGCCTAAGGCTTTTTGGGTGACCGCTGAGGAATGGAAAAAAGTCCTATCCTCCACTGTAAAAGAAGCAATGGAGGAAGCTCTTCTCCCCTTCCAGAGAAGTCTGGAAACTAAAATTGCTAGCAATGCTTCATTTGTTGAGAAAGCATATATACAACATGGCAAGCGCCTTATTGAAATTTCCGCAGAATTACTGCGGAACCGCAAAACTTTGCGCGACAAAATTCGCACCGTCTCTGAGGACTCGACCGTTGAGTTAAAATCACGAATGACCACGGTTATTGAGGCCACTAGTCGACTGTTGGACCAAAACTCTGACAGGGTAATTAAATATATTAATACTCGTTGTAATGTAATGAATGTACCTGGGCAGAATGTGGCAACCATAGAGGCATCCCTTCCCGCTGGGGACGTACCCCGGCCAGATGATGATGGAGTTGAGCTGATCTCTCATTATGGCGGTTCTGAGTGCTCTGATGAGTACAGGCCCACCGATAGAGAAGGCAACCCAGAGGTCCTGGATCCTGCAGAGGAAAACAGTGACACAGAGCTCGATGCTCAAATCAGTGAGCTCTTTCCATCTGGAATTGATCTGCCTGTTAATCCGCAGGCTGGCGCTGCCTCTGAAGATCCAGTAGCCACGGCTCCCTGTGAGGGCATGTTAGCCCTCCAGAATGCTGTTGCTCCAGAGCCTCCAGCAGCTCCAGAAAATCCTACTCCCGCTGAACCCAATCCTGTTGATATCGTAGAGAGGGCTATGGCCGCAATCGAAGAACCTGCGAGTACCACATCAACCCGCAGAAGCCGGCGTGCAGGTCAACTGTGAGGGAATATTTCATATTCCCTCAGAGGGGGCAAGTGTGGTAATCACCACCCAAGTTTATGTATCCCTATCCCTGTTCACATTCCTATACTTCTCTGGCTGAGTCAGACCTCCACTTGTAACCGCCACTATACTCCATCCTGCTGTGTTGAGGGCTAGTTGATTGTTGCAGGCCAAAGAGTGAATACGCTTCCTCCCGTCTGCATTCGGTTAGATACAAGCCTATATGTCTAGGCTGGCGGTATCTATATTTCCCACGTGTTCAAGTACGTCGTTTCTTACCTAACTAAGAAACAGGACGTCCAAGCCTTTAACTGATATCATAATAAATATATCCTATAATAATAATCCCATTAATCTGCCTATTTCTAACCAGTTTTAATTGTTTAATAAATGTGTATTTTTTAGAAATACTTTGTTAGATTATTGATTATTAAATTGTATCGGAGCTACTCTATACTCGTATTCCAGTCTGTCTGTACATCCCCTCATACTTCTTCGCTGTTCTAACGGTATGCGTAAAATTTTTCTAACACAAGCCGCGAAATTTAAATTTAAATAATGTCCGCATTTTTTTGCACACCCTTTATTTAAAAGTTCTTTGGTTTGTAAATTGATACGCGAAACGCGCAACTTTATTTCACAACCCCTCTCAAATTTTTACTAGAGGTTGTATCAACAGGGGGGTATACATCCACCTACATCCTCCTTTTGCACGCCTCTGTTCTAAAATTTTAAAACTGAGATGTCTATTTTACTTTAATTTGGATTTGTAATAATAAAATATTGCAAAACAACATATTACATATTAAATATTTGAAAATTTGTACATCACAATAAAAACCTAATAATTGCATGAACTATTGTTAAAAGAATTATTTATATAACATGCTATGAATGTTATTGGGCGGACACTAAATAGAAAAACATAAATTTTTAAAATCATGACAAAATTGTCAATTTTGGTCATTTTCTTTTATTGGATAAATATAAAACTGATACCCTTAATTACAAAATTAATCTTTTTGTTTGTCGACTAGGTATATGACATTTATTTTTTTGAAGTTGTCATTGCTGACATGAAATCAACATTCTACTCAGGGGTTTTAGGGGATAAGACAATGGACGACAAACTGATATACATACCCATTAATGATAAACAAAATTACCCCTTCAGTAGATTAAAATTATTGGTTTAAAAAGTTTGGAAATAAACAATCAAAATCAATAACCCGTCCCAAAGTTTTGAGCCAACGAATAGGTTAACGCGATTATAAAACTTTGGATACTTGTTTATTTACACCAATAGATTGGGTGGCTACTTTATTATCTAAACTAAAAGGAAAATACTAAATTTTGTTCCTTTGTCCAAAACCAAAATTTTGCTCAATTCATTAATCCTTTATAACAATTGAAATCATCCGAATTTCCACATTTTATTTTAGTTAGGAACAGAGAAAGCTATTCTAATAATCAAAAGGACAAAAGAGAAGCTTTTCTATAATTCGAGTCTGCTTGCACGTATGTCCGAACGTCTCTACATAACGGATAGCTCTATTATATACAGTTACCAGAAAGTCCATTTCAAGATGTACTGAATTTTAGTTTCCAAAAGTGTACCTAGCATCCGCGTCTTATCTCAATATTTACTACTTGCTAAAAAAGCTTCAAACTTCCAAAAAAAAAATCAAAATTTTAAATGTATAATGTTTAAATCGCTTATACTTTATATCACTTTTCCCTTTGACCGGAATAGCTGAAAATAGCGTTTGCAATAATTGGGTTATCTGCTGGACACATTTGGAAAGTAGGCAATCCATTTTCAGCACATCCATTTAAAACATACTGATTTTAGGAACAATGATTCTCATGACAAGTTATTTAAGCAATTTAGCAAAAAATATAAACTAAAAATACTTTGAAATTAATATTCTACTTATATACTCTAAAAGTGTTAATGTTCGTATCTTCTACCGTATGATTTTAGAGCTTTGTTTTTATGGATGTTGTGACCCTTGTTACAATAAAAATAAGTCTTTACTTCCTATTTCCTCTCTTGCTTGCTATAATGGATATATTATAACTTGGATGTTACATCAGGTTTTCATGTTTTCTAATAGAGTGAAAAACGCTGCGGGCTAAAATAACGATACCCCAATCCACCTCGATTATCCCCTCCCCTCTTAGTGGATGAACGAACTGACCAATAGATGAATTCTATGCTATATAATTTCCCTGTCATAATATCTACGTATATTCTATATCCATTCTTGATATACAGTTAATTTATATACAGTTTATTGGACACTCTTTACTTTTAGGATTTAATTTAATATACTCGTATTTTAGTTCCTTGAGATCTCTTAAACGGCTTCACTAAATAATATCCTCATAGAAAGTTACATATTGCTATATGTACATTTTGTAGGAAGGCTCTTGACTTCCCCCAAACTATAAGTTTTCTGAAAAAGTATAAGTAATGCAAATAATCGTAATGCATAAAGTGCCTATTTATGAACATTACTCCTACATTCCAGAAAATACTTACATCAACTGGATTATAAATAACATCACCCTTTAGTCAGCCCTTTACATACAAAAAGGCATTAACAAGGATTACAACACCCATAAGTAGAAAGGCACACAAAAATCATAAGTGAACTAATGAACAAAGTGAGTTATAGAGCAGATGTTTAGTTGTCAAAAAAGAATTAAAATACAGAGAGAATATGAAAAAATATTTTTATAATCTAGTACCCTTTTTAAAATAACTAAATATTTGTGTCTTTTGAAGCTTGACCGATAGACCAACGGACTAAGTATATTATATTCTTGATTCGTGATTCTTGATGGTACAGGGAATCATCACCCAAAATTTCAGATGTCTATCATATAAAGCAGCTGGAAAAATCAAAATTTCCCCCATGAAGTTACATAGGGGTTGATGGACAGACAAGGTGATTATTGAGTAGCTTCGCTACTAAATAGTCATAAAAAAGATAATAATATGACTTTTATGGCCATACGTACAAAACTAAGGATAAAAATTATGCTAGAATTAAATATAATAAACATATTTGTCGCAAACAGGGAGGGAGGGAACATTGGACTGTGAATTTTACATATACCCAACGTTTTATAACTACGTCATGTTCTTCGTAGGCTAAACAACTTTAGGGTACTTTTTAAAATTTGATTGGATGGTTTAAGCCACCAGTTTTAATCTAAGGAAAGGGTAGTTTTGTTAATGTTTATAATCATTTAAGATTTACACAATTTATCGTTCATTGTCTTATCCCTTAAGATCCCTGAATTGCAAACAAAGTACAATACTAACATATCATTTCATGATTAATTTCATAAACTAAAAAAGGCATTGAAGTAAAAAATGTTTTGATTGCATAATAGTTATTTTTTTCTTTCATTATAGCGTATTTCAAATGAAAAACACCTAAAAAGGTGAGATTAAAAAAATTAACTACTGAAAATTTCAAATAATTAGATATTTTTGTTTTATTGTTGCATAACATAAAATCTATTAGAGGAAAAGTTACTGGCACCCAAAGTTTTATCTTCTCTTATTCATTGTCTTAAAAATGTTGGTTACTTGATAAATCTTGATTTGTTAATTCAAACTACCCGAGCCTAAACTTTTCAAAGAAAATTTTAATTATAATGGGTATTTTTGTTAATCATAATTTGGGGTCTACATAAAATAATCGCCCATTGTCTTATCCCTTAAAGTCCCTGAGGACATTCGAATTAAACGCTAAATATTTGCATTTGAAATGACAAATCCTATAATTGCAATTAATTAAGGGCAACGGTTTTCTATAGTTTGGTGCTATGCGTCATATTTATTTTGACTTGGGTTTTTACAAGTCAAAATAAGTGAACGTCTGCTAACTTAAAAATTTGACAACTATTGGTTGCGTCCCTAGCATTTAGGGAAGGAAGGAAAGTAGAATGGCTTAAAACCATACAAAGATATTAACGGACAAAAAAAACTTTTTTCTTTTTTTTGATAAGATTTGAATTATTCTATCATATTAAAAAAAAGGAATTACTACTAGAAACTTATAACTACTACAGCAATATGCTATGATAATGACTATGACTAATGCGTCAGGGATCTAAAGGGATAAGATAATGGCCGGTAAATTGATGTACATCCCCAATTATGATACACAAAATTACCCCTTCTGTAGATAATAATTAGTGGTTGAAACGTTTGGACACTCAACTTAATGTACCAACCAATCAAAATTCAATAAAAGTCCCCAGAGTTGTTGAGCAAACAAATAAGAAAACGTTATCACAAACTTTGAGGACTAGTGTAATAAACAGCCCAATGTCCCCTCTCTCTCTGTGAATGCGTTCTTGTAATATTGACTAAATTATTACAAAGCTTTGAGTAAAATGATATCTTTGTGTTTTTACATCAAAATATTTTTTTTCTTCAAAAGCTCAGTGTTAGATTTCATCATATAGAAATTTCTACATACAAAAGTATATTGTAATGATATCAGGGAAGTGAGGATAATGACTGTTAAATATCATTAAAAATTAACAAGATACCCAATGCCTATAATATTATAAATTCAAGAATAATCAAATTAACTCAATTGTCCTGACAATCGCATCCCTCTCATCCTTAATTCTTGTTTCGTGATTTTATGAATATTATTTTTTGGCTTCCTAATGAGTTTAATTTTAAGACAATTCTATTACAAGTATGAAAAAGTAAGTTTTTTTTGTTAATTAATATAACGCTATCCAATGCACTGATGTTTTTCATTTTATGGAAACTTCAAATAGTCCCAGAAAATAAGTATACGCTATTCTATTTTAAACTGAAAATAATAGGATAGTCTTTGGCTATCTCAGCCCCCCTTCCTCTTTAAATACTGTGTACCTAGATGCTAGGGTAAAAGCAACTAAATGTAAAAAATGAGTAAAAATTGCCTACTAAAATACACTCCCCAGATAAAATAAATTTAGATAACTGTAAAAAGTTTGTTATCAACGTATTATCCAGTTAAAAGTGGTTATACGGCCAATCCGTGTTTTTATCAAAGAAACAAAATTGACAATTAGAAAAATAATCTATTTATTTTATAAACAAAAAAAAAGCTTTATTTGTTCTTTTTGTACACTTTAAAATAGAATAAAAATAAAATTATCTATCATTTAAATTAATCCTTATAAAAAAATAACAGGATGTTTGTGAGCCGTCTGTGAAGGATATTGTTACCGCTGAACCGATATGGTTTTCCTTTACAATGTAGCTTCACATAGGTCTTGGGAAGTTATAACTTAGGGGAGTGTACCACCATTCTCTCACGAGAAATCCTCCTTGTAAAAACTAAAATTAAAAAAAGGTCGACTTAACTCCTTCCACCTCTAGGGGCAAATCCTTTAGTCTTGAATTAAACACTTTTTGAATCTAATAATTTTTTTTTTATTTTGTAGTCGATCATTAGTCAGACACATTGTATTTTTTTCGGAATCTTCTTTTTAAAATACACTTTTAATTAACCCTCTTTCATTATAAGTGTGATTGAAAGTATGTATCTTAATAATGGATATAAATGGCTCTAAGATAAATTTTAATCTCCATAATCATATCCCTCCTCCCTGACACTTTGAATTGAATTAAAAAGTCATTTCCTTTATTTAAAAAAGTCTAAAAGTCAATAACTCTTTTTCTCGTATTCATTCGAATCCGGTGGATAGGAACCGGTTCTCATCCATACGAAAAAACTATGTCTAGCATCGTATTATATCCAGCTTTCTACGAAAATAAAAATGTACAATCATAAATTTTAAACCAGTTTTTTTAGCCAGTGCCTTCGGCACCTCGGGGCTATAAAAACTGGCTTTAATCTTATAATTGTACATTCTATATCCGCGGAAAGCTGTTTATAATACGATGTGAGAAATAACTATTCTGCACTGCTTACTCATGTCAGACAAAGTCAGGGATCTTAAGGGATAAGACAATTCATGATAATATGAGGTACATCTCAAATGATAATAAACAAAATTACCCTTTCTGTAGGTTAAATTAGTGGTTGAGAAGTCTTTACAATGTTAGTTTGAACCAGCAAATCAAAATCCACAAAAGTACCAAACAGTTGAGTGAATGTTTTTTTTTTATAAAATTTTGGGTACCAATATAAATTTACCAGTCCATTGTCTCCTCCCTCCCTGAAAGCAAAGTCTATCCTTAATTTGTTGCACAGATTTGATGCAGTAATTAAATATATTTTTTTGGTCAGAGGAAAGTAAATCTTTTTTATCCTTTTCTTTTAAGAAGCATAGCTTTATTAAAGCAATAAATCATCATGTGAACAACTTGCAATGAAATAGCATTCTTAGTAATTTCACATTGAAAACTAATTAAAAAAGGTTAATTATTATGCATTTTGTTTTCATAGTCAAATAAGGTATCACAAAGTACATTCTAATTAACCTATATATGATTTTTTTCTGTCTTAATATAGAGTGGGGGGTATATTGGACTGTAAATAAGCACGTTATCTTTCAAATTTTCTAAAATAAATTGTTCTATAACAGGGAAATATTGTTTATCATAAGTAAAATTGTTTATCAATTGGATTTCATTGTCTTATCCCTTAAGATCACTGGGTTTAAATACTTAAATTTTGATCAAAATAAAAACATTCAAATTATTGATATATATTCGCTTTCCTTTTAAAACTCTTTAACTATTGCAATACTAATAACCACAGGGACCGTAAGGGATAAAGACAGTAGACAAATATTCATGTACAATTCAAAAATCCAAATTTCTACAATAACCGAGATTTAGTAAAAGTCCCCAAAATTGGTCCACGAATGAAAAAATGCTCATAAAACCTTTTTGACTAGTTCAAATTTCATTCTAGTGGCATCTTTCTCCTTGCAATGAACATATATGGTTTTATGCTTAAAATTTTGCCTGTACTGTTATTGCGCCTGTAAGAAATGTTTATTGCTGTCAAGCTCCGTTACGTTGGAATAATAATTGCTCTTGTTTTTGCCTACCCTCTGTTGCTAACATATTATCAAACCATTATTATATACAGGGAGGGAGGGGATATTGCACTATAAATCATAATGGTACACAAAGTTTCATTAATGCTTTGGGTATTTTTAATAAATCTTGTTTGGTTGGTACAAACTTTTCATCAATAATCTACAAACGGGTTAATTTTATTTAATAAAATTTAGGTCCATTGTCTTATCCCTTAAGATCCATGTCATGTGTTATTGGATCTTGTGCTTTGGTCTGTTTGTGTGTAGTATTTATAAAAGAAAACAATGTATAGTACAAAGAAAGTTTAAATAGGTATAGGAGGGGCTGATGTACCCGGCCACGTATGTTCTAACTAGGGTTGGGCCGGATACTTTATTGATACCAGATACCGGATACCCTGCTGATTTCTAATGCCGGATATCCGATATCTGACCAACGTCGGCGGATATTCGTCATTAGAGATCAGCCAGATATCTGGTATCCGGATAGATTCAATATCCAGTATCCTTCCGTGTTTTGAAAATAGCCGGATATCCGGCCCAACCCAGGTTCTAACTATACTCTGTAACTCAGGAATCTTTATAAAGGGATAAGACAATGGACGATAAATTGATACACATCTATAATAATGAAAAAATAAAATCTAACCTTTTGTAGATTAAAATTATTTGGAACCAACCAATCACTATTTAATAGTACCCTAAGGTGTTGAGGCCACAAATTGAAATATGAGGTTATAAAACTTTAGGTAAAAACGAGGGAATAAACAAGACATAAACCATCCTATGAGCTATCTGAACCTCCTAACAATGGAGAACATAATTTATTCAAAATTGTTAGTGAAGTCTAAAAGTACAGACAATTAAAAAGCCAATTTTCTTTATTTCATAGGATGGAGTACACCCAGAAAGTTTTAAACACTCTAGAATGTTAAATCTGATAAATCTAAAATAAAAAGATGGTTTGGATGGGTTACATGAAATTTAGAGTTAGATTTTGTACAATTTTGAAGCTTTTGTACAAGAGGGTTCCTTTAGTTTTACATATATCCTATCATACCAAGAAGTTAAGTTTTTTTTGTCTGAAGCTTAATATCTAAATAACTATTGAAACGATTTGGTTCTCTATTTTAGGTAAGCTTCACATAGATCCCGTGATGGTATAAGGCCATTTTATTTTGAGATTTTAGTCTTGGGATGAAGTAAGCTATTTTCTTGTCCCATTTAGAGCCCCTAGATGCTAAGGGCGCAAACTCTAGTTTTCAAATTGTAAAAGTTTACTTAATTAAATGTTCAAAAAGTGATTCTTTTAGAAGTTTTTTTACTTTGTATTTTAATAAGTATATGTACAATCTTGGTCTATAGGGTACCTATCAACGGTTTGTATGTGAGCAGAGCAGAGGAGAGGGACAGCAAACAATTATTATTGGGTACCCAAAATAGCTCAGAGCCATTCTGCGGTGGGGGTAATAATTACTCAGGGAGGTCGGGGATAGGACAATGATTGGTATTTTTGTCTACTCGTCAATTTTAACGTGGTAAATCCTGTATTCGATACTAGGTTGTAATCACCATATGAAGAAAGGGTTGAAGATTAATTTTATCGTTATTGTCCTCTCCCTCGTGGTTGGTTATATATAACACGACAGGGACCCAGGGGATATGGATGTAGTTAAGTAATTTTATTCAAAGCTAGATCTTTATATCATTTTAGTGGTGAGCCAGATCGGGGTGAGCCAACTTTTCACCAATGCGAGCACAGCATTTTATGAAATGCCGCGCTGTGATTGGCTGAAATTCGGCGCACCCCGATCTGGCTCACCACTAAAATGATTTAAAGATCCAGCTCAGAAAACTAAATATTGTTCAATATTAAATGCGTTGTTAATGTTCGTTTGTCTATCAAAATTGATGATACTTGCTTTTAAATGAACGTATTCTAAAAATTGTATTATTATTAAAGTCTTTTGTTGATAAATTAACAGCAAAACTTTTTATTGGTGATATGAAGTAGATGTATGATTATGCAAGAACTTTTGTCCTTTTTTTGTAAAGAAAACAATTAAATCATAATTGCCAATATTACTTTAAAACATAATATTTACTGGATTAGAACCGATTCTGTACCATACTGAAAAATCGTATCGTTCTATAGACAATCTTATATAGACAAAATAAAAATCATAAAATCATAATCAGTTTAGCTGGCAATTCGGGGTCAACTAAACTTTGATTAATATTATAATTTTTCATTTTACTAACCGCGGAAAGCGGTCTATAGTAAGATGCAATAAATAACTATAACTTAGTCATAAGAATCTTTACCTTAAAACTTTTTTTCTAATTATGAAGTCTGGTTACTGCTTTTTATATCCTTTTTCTGGCCTTCAACTTCCATTTTATTATATTTTTCACCCCTTTAATAATCAAAACTGAAACCCTTGAGCAAGGTTTATTGTGATTTATTCACAGGGAGAAGGGGGGATGTTGGACTGTAAATTACCTCGTCAATTACCTCAGACTGGCGGAGATGCTGTCCATGACATGAAACGCCATGGTCCAACAACCCAGGATAACCAAGGGTAACCTAATGTCTCCTTTTCTGTCTAAACACCCGGGGTTTTAGGTAAAGTTACACCCATCAGACAACCAACCCTTTGATAGCACGACCTTTGTCTGAGAGGTCCTAACTGAGCATAGTAATGAGTTGCGCCTGTTTTGGGCTAAGGCATTCCCCCTATTTAACTATTAATGTCGCGCAATTGACATATTAGCAGTAAGAAATATTTTTAACGTCTTTAGTTATGACGCGGTGTAAAGCCGAGATTCGAACCTATCACCTCTCCGACGACGAGCGAGTGCGCTACGTGTTGAGCCACGGTCGCGGGTTAAACTGTAAATAACACTGGTACCCAAAGTTTTACATTCACGTTATCTTTGGGTACTTTTATTGAATTTTGATCGGTTGGTTCCAATTTCGCAGTGTCCAACAATTAATTTTAATCTACAGAAGGGGTAATATTGTTTATCATCATTGGGGATGTACATCAATTTACATCCATTGTCTTATCCTTTAAGATACCTTGTTATTAATAATTCCTTGATATTTGTAATTTTAATTTAGTGGTAAAGCTGTTCTTGATATCTCACTGGACACAAACACATACAAAATTAAGTACTTTGATATTCAGAATATTACACAATGTTTGAAGTATGAATAAAACATTCCAAATTCCAAAAGCATTTCAGGAACTTTTAATATGAGTCACAAAAGTCCTTCTTTAGTTTGATTATCATATTAACACAGTAACAGGATCTTTTCCTGTGTGTCTGTCTTTCCAAAAGAACCTTTTTATCTCTGAACTGATATTGCTGAAATTATCAATAAAGCTTCTCATATGTCCTGAGCAGGTTTATCACTATTTTGGAGGAGGGTATCACCACCTCCCTAGAAAAATCGCCCATAGAAAAAAATCTTCGAATTTTTTTTCATTTTAGAAATATAATTATGTTGAGAGTCATCCCCCCACCCCTTCTCTGAAGTGCACCTACAGGTCTCTAGGGGCGTAGCCGCGAGTATATTATACAATACAATACTGTTATTAAGTTCTCCTTGTCCCTGATGAAATTGGAGTTAAAATTACTGAAAATGATATATTATTTCTGCAATAAATGATATAACCGGCCAGACATTATTATTTAACGATAAACTATTTTTCAGTATGGCTTAGAAACCGATTAATATCCGCTGGATTAGAACAGGTTCTCAGTCATACTGAAAAATCATGTATAACATCGTAATACAGACAATTTTCCACGAATATTAAAATTAAAATCCTAAATTTAATACCAGTTATGTTTGCCCAAGCCTCCGGCCCCTTTTGTCTAACAAAACTGGTTTTAATATTATATTTTTTTTCAATGTAAAATCCGCGGAATACGATGCGATAGATAACTATCATAAAATTACAATTACAATACACCACCCTGCCCATAGACGTCCAAGGGGGGGGGGGTAATGGGGTGATTACCCCCCCCCAAATTTTTTTCATTTTACCCCCCCCCCCCCCATTTAAAATTTACCCCTTCCATGGGGGTGCCGTAGGCATCCCCAAACATTTAGGAGGGGGTATTTACCCCCCCCCCCCCCAAACAATTTTGTGGCGCGCATTTTTAATACTGAATATTTAATAAAATTTAAATTACCCCCAAAAAAATTTTACCCCTGCCAACAGATTTCAGGAAAAGTAATTACCCCCCCCCCCCCCCCAAGTAAATTTTAACCCCGGGGTAAAAATTTTGGGGCTGGTAAATTTTACCACCCCCCCCCCAAAAAAAAAACGAATTACCCCCCCCCCCCTTAAACATTTTTTACCCCCCCAAAAAATAAAAAGCTTGGACGTCTATGACCCTGCCCTATTAAATTACTGTGCACGCACTGACAACCTCATTTTTTTATCTTTTATTTTTATGAAGATGCACATCCCTACACCCTGATAATTATGATTATACTTTCTACTTCCAAATTCATCCAGAAATATAGGAACATAGCTACTCTACAATTTAATATAGGCGCTGCGTTGTACATCAGCTATAATCAAGGAAGGGAGTGGACATTTTGAATATATACTGGTACCCAAAGTTTTAAAAGCAGAATCTCTCATTCGTTAGCATAAAAATGCTTGAGGACTTTTCTTAATTCTTGACAACCTACCTATTGAATGTGTAATTTTGTTTATCACAAGTGGAGGTGAACATCAATTTATCGTCCATTGCCTTATCTATTAAGTATTGTAATAATATAATAATAAAGAAGGAAGGGGGGGGGGTGCGAGTTTTTTCAAATGAAAACGTTTCAAATAAATATAACATAAAATCTACGAAAAGTTTTTTTTGCTAATTATGCTTAACTGCTTTTAATTTTTTTCTTCCTTGTTTTCGCAAATAGAATGCGAAGATAAAAGAAGAGTTTTACAGCCTAATTATTTGAGTAATTATGTGCAGTTTTTCCGCCATTAAAAACAAAGGCAATTGGCAGTTAAAAATTGAAAATTTCTTCCTTTTACTTTCAGAAATTATTATTTTGTACTATCAAGACTGTTAGTTTTCAGAGATCTAAAGGGTTAAGACAATGGCCGATAAATTGATGTACATCCCTAATGATTATACACAAAATTATTACTTCTGTAGATTACAATCAGTGATTATTTGGACACTAAACTTCATAAACTAATCAATCAAATTTAATCAAAAGTCCCCAAATGCGTTGAGCCAACGAATATGAATTATAAAACTTTTGGGACTACAGTAATAAACAGCCTAATATCCCCTTCCACCCTGACAAATATTCCAAGAATGTTATTTTTGGCTGTACAAACCTTTTCTATAACTAATGATTATCTGTAACTTGGTTCGTTTAAATTTTCATCTATCTAAAGTTTAAACTGACTTTATCAAAAAACTTTCTGTATTATCTTTGTATTACAAGTTATTTTTAAAAAGTACTGGTACCCAAAGTTTTATAAACACACCTAATATTCGTTGTATTTGGATACTCTTATTGAATCTTGCAGTGTTAGGATCAAATAATTTTAATTCATAGAGTGGTAATTTTGCCTATAATATTGTCTTATCCAGTAGGATCCCTGAAAAACGATAAAGTATAGATTGTATAAATGTATAACATTCCTTTAAGACTTAAGAATAATGATTGTAACTGAATAGTAAATATTTGAACTAGTAAAATAAATAAGCTATGGAAAATCCAAAGAAAACCTATCCAAAATCAATAAAACTAACTAGACAGACATGCAAATTAGGAAGGAGGGAATAGAAAAGTGAAAAAAAAACATTTTTTTGCTCTTTGAATTATAATAGCAAAAAATAATTAATATTGGGGGGGGGGGGGGCTTGTGTTTCAGTGTTTCAATATTTTATGGTTGGAGGGGAAGGATGTTAATATATATAATTATTGGACTGGACGCTTCGTCTTAGAGGCTAGTGGTGTAGAAACTAAACTGTAAAATGTTAACTAAAATATTTTTTAAAAATTTTGAATTAATCCTTAATTACAGTAAATACACTTTAAAATTCTTTTTTTGGCCGTGCCATTTCGGTCCAGCGCGGCGGTTTAGGATTTTAAATGAGGATTTTAATAGTCAAGTTAATATTTAGACTATATATTTTGTATTTTAAAATCTTCCTAAATCAATAAAAAAAAATATAGATCATTGCAAGAAATACAGATTTTAGTAGCGTAGCTACTCTATAATTTACTTTGTCTGTCTGTCAGTCCATGAAATATTATAAATATAGACAGCTGAAATTTTTAGTTAAGATTCCTATGACATATGTGAATATAATCTATACTTTGTTTTGTCCATCTGTTTGTCATACTTTAAAAGATGTAAACGTTATTTTTAAAAAAGATATCGTGATTTTTTGCATAGTATCTATTTTTTTTCATTGTTATGAGAACTGAACATCTGTTCTTTTAAACACTTAGGCTGTTTGTTCATTCCATTATTTTTTGTGTTTCACTACTATGGATGTTGTTTGTTCATTCCATTATTTTTTTGTGTTTCACTAATATGGATGTTGTTTGTTCATTCCATTATTTTTTTGTGTTTCACTGCTATAGATGTTGTCATCCTTGTTTTCTTTGTTAATATTCTAGGAAATGCCCAACACCTTTGGTGGTAACTTTACATTCAAAGCAATAATGTCAAAAGTAAGCAGATCAAAAAGAATAAAGTAAATTAAAAAAAACCTAATATAAAGAAATAAAAGAAATGTGTATGTATGTTTATACCGTTTGACAGAGAAGCCCTATTTTGGTCAATGAGAGATTTATTCAATTCTTAGGTTAGTATAGGTCGATCCATCCAAGAGAAACTATCACCAAAATTATTTTTTAACTTCTAATTAAAAAAACTCCCTTTATCTCTGGACAAAGTTCAAAGCAATAATAATTTCATCACTATTTTCACTTTTTAATCACTTTTTAACTTTTTTTTAACAATATTTAGTAGAAGCCCGGCAATTTGCCACTTTTAGATACAAACACAGCACATCTAAATTTGAACTGAAAATTTTCAACTTTAACACAAAATTACCTCTAACCCCTCCCCCCCCTTCCTTTGTATTAGAGGGGGTTACTCTCCCCCACACCTTCCTCTGCACACCCTTTCTGATCCCCCCCCGCCTTTTTTATATAACCCCTTAATGGCTCTGATGCCACCTATATATGGAGGAGCAGGGGGAGGGGTTAAAGTGGGGGAAGATCGGGTGGTTTTGCTACTGAAGTTTGACCCCTTTTGATGCTCCGCTCTTGCCCCCCCCCCTCATCTGAGAGGTGGGAGGGAAGGGGCATAGGTGTCAATCAGAGAAAGGGATATGGAATCTAAGTATTAATCTTAAAATTTCTTGGTCAAAGAAAGTTGGAAGGACCTACAGGTATACCCTTGAGGAGCTACGTTGAGTAGCTGTATTGGTCAGTTCAACAGTTTACGAGATCTTTCGAGACATACGCACTCATAAAACAACTTTTATCTTACACAAGGAATTATTATGTTCTATTTTACACTGGAGGCTAACCCACTAGTAGCTTCTAGGAGTACTAAGGGTAGGGGGAAGTCCATCAGCCAACCCCTCCCCCATTTTCGATTAGGTTTTTTTTTAATTGGGGGGGGGGGTGATTATTTTCTAGGAGGGATACTTCCTTGGAGTGTGAAAAATAGATATAAACCTTTCTTGGACCTATCAGAAGCTTCACTGTAAAGGAGAACCGTATGGGTTGAGTGGTTAGCGAGATCTTTCGGTACAGATACACACGCAGACATATTTGATCCTGTTACTTTAATGTAAGGACTAGCGGAAACGCCCCCTAGAAGCCTCTAGGGGCACTTAAGGTAGAAAGGGGAAAAGTCTACCTCATCCCATTTTAAATTTAAGTTTCAAAAGAGTAAAAAAATATATTTTGGGGGGAAGGGGGGTGAAGACACCCTCCCCAAAAATATTTTAAAACCTTCCCAGGACCTCTAAGAAGCTTCACTGTAAAGAAGAACAATATCGGTTCAGCGGTTAGCGAGATCCTTCGGGACAGACAAAAAACGCTTACTACTTTATATAATAGGAAATTATGTTATGCTTTATTTTCATAAAGCTTATCTAAATTGCTGAATGTCAATGAATAAGGAGGAGGGTACGTTTGACCCTGAACAGTAGGGTGAGGGGGGGGGTGTAGTGAATAAAAAAAAGGTTTTAAGTATTTATGACAAAAGAAGGAAGAAAAAGGGTATGGGGGTTGGAAAAAAAGGTTTCGGCTGATTTAAATTTGGTAATAAAAATTTTTTTTTACGAAAGTACGTGTGATTTACAATTGAGGCTATTTCTAGTGCTCGTCTGTTACATAAGATCACACGAATGGCTGACAAATGTTTTGGAGGGTATTGTCTATTAATAACAGAAAATGACATTTTAAATTTTTTGCCCCTCCAAATTTATTGAATATAAAAAAATACCAAAATACCTAATATGATTATGGACATACTTACATTTTAAGATTTAACCATATAGATGCTGCGTTCTTGTTATTAGGAATCAAAATTCTAATATTCAAATCAAATAGGATGATTATATCATCTAAAATATTTTTTATAGTAAACTGTGTTTAAATTAAGCAAACGGATTTTCTGGTAATGATTATAGAGTTGCTTTAATGCCTTTTCGATAATACCTAACTGCTTCAGTTATCATTATGTACAGTTTGAAATCGATGGGACAGTTCCAACATGCCTAATTTATAAAAGAGCAATCCGCTACAAAGGGCTGTCCCTAAATCTTGAAAAGTTTCGCTTGTATAAAGTGAAACTCTTTTTTCCCCACCTAATAAAAAATCAGAAAACCCAATTTATTTCAGGCTTTAAAACTTAATTTCACACCCATTATATATTTTGGCAGCGTAGCTTCTCTATAATTAGGGTCCGTCCGTCTGGAACGGTTAGCTTTTTTCATTAATTTAGGCATGTTAGAATTATTTTATCGATTTCAAACTTTGCATGGTGATTCTTGTAGTAGTTAGGTACGATTCAGAAAGCGTAGTAACTCTATAATAGTTACCAGTATGTTCGTACGTCTTTTTTAAACATGTTGATTTTTAACCTTTCTTAAACACATTTTTATAATAGTCCTCCTCATCTAATTTTTGATATACTGATTCCTATTACAACAAGGTACAATGTAGACAAAAAGTGGAGATTCTCAATATTGAAGTCCCAAAAATGTAAGTATGTACTTAAACAGTATCCTGTATGTATTTTGGCAGTTTTGCAACAAATTTACTTTTGTTTAGACTAATACATGTATATTCTGCTTGTTTAGTTCTGCCACTGTACAAGAGTTATTGTTCGATAGTCCTTCCTTCTCATTTTAGAGCTACGCTTTTATGGATGTTGTTATTCTTGTTTAGCAGTGTAGCTTCTATACATGTGTATTTCACATACACATTTCAGTACGTAAGTTCAGAACACTATTGGATTATCTTGGCTGCTATATGTGATAGACTTCTGAATAGTTTTGCTAATCTACTCAACAGCTAGCGTCACTTTATAACTGTCATAACGCTATGTTAAAAATTTTATGTCAAGAATATGTTCTAATAGACTGCTATCCAATAATATAAAGCTTCTTTTGTTTGTAGCGAAGGATCTCGATGACCACTGAACCGATATGGTTCTCCTTTACAATGAAGCTTTTTATAGATCCAGAGCAGGTTTTAACTAATTTGTGGGAGGGTATTTTCACCCTCACAATAAAAGATGACCCCACCCTCAACATTTTTTTTTGAAACTCAAATTGAAAATGGATGGATGGGTCTACTTTTACCCCTCCCAGTGCCCCTAGAGGCTTCTATTGGCGTATCCGTTAGTTTGATATAAGCTATTTTAGTGTCTTTCTAAAGTTTCCTTTTCAAATGTTTACATCCTTGTTTAAAAAAGGAAGAGAAAGTAACCAAAACCAAATCAAAATTGGTTTGCTTTGCAAATATAGTATATTTATCTTTCAGTAGCGAAGCTACTCTATTAATTTACTTTGTTCGTCCATCCGTTCGTTTGTAAGACTATGGGGAAAATGTGATTTTTAGGATAGGATGCTATTTACGGACATCCTACAAAAGGGCGTCTATATAACAATTTGTCTGTTGATCAAGCATATCTATTTATAGGAGAGGTTTCAGGACAAACTTTAAACGGCCATAGCGCCAAAACTACTAGACCAATCAGGACGTTTGACCCCACTATAAAAAGCTTAGGTAATTACCTTTCAGCAAAAAAAATCTTTTGACGAAGATAAGCTCGTACTCCGAGCTGGCCGCGCTTATGTTCAACAAGGCAGATTCGAAATTCGCCGGTGGAATAATCTGGATCCTTGACTAGGGCCCACTAAATCGGATCTCAGCCAATCTGTAGATGAGGTAGAGTTATGCAACTTGCTGGGGATACTGTTAGATACATAAATAAGACACTAGAAAAGACTAGAGCTCTCTATCTAAAGTGGCTTGGCTGTAGTACTCCGGCAAAGTGAAATGTGGCAGATTTGAAGATGTCAAAAATTGTGTGAAATCGTAAAAATTTCTCGGTTCTCGACGTAAGAGACCCATATGGAACTTAAAAACTCATTTTAGACTATGGATTGCGCTGACAACCCTAGCTGAATCTTCATGCCATTTCCAAAAAGGTATAGAACGTCGTTCCAGGTTAACTGTGGTCCATAAAAGAGCCTCCGTGTCAAAGGGTAGCGTTAAAGTTGGGTGAATTTGGATCCTGCGGTTACTCACGTTCCTAAGGAAATGGGGCCTCCCAGCAGCCCGATCTGAATTCAATGGACTTTTGGGCCTGGGGCTACTTTAAAGCATGCACCAATAGACGTGCCTATACAACATACATAGACCTCCCTCATTGCCACCATCAAGGAGAAATTCGCCAGCTTGGACAGGGACATAGTGACCAGGGCCTGCGGGCGGTTCAGGGGGCGGGTGAAAGCGGTGATTGAGGCTGGCGGCGATTTTATTGAATAATCTAATATTTATATAACTATTTTGCTTGCCAGTTTTTAAAATTCAATAAAATCTTTAAAATTGACGATTTTATGTTCATTTGTTTAAAAGTTAGAATTTGTCCGGTCTTATTTGCCCCACCCTGTACATATTACATAAGTTATGAAATAAAGTTCACATGAGTAAAAGGTAACAAGAACTGAATTAAAATTGCCCCCGTAGTAATTTAGCTTTACGGCGATTATTATAGTATTCATACAAAACAACTAAATTTGGCAACGAAAGGGTTGGTTGTCTGTTGGAAATAATCAATTGTTGAATTACATTAGAAATGTTGAGAGAGATAAAATAAAGTATATAAATATCATTTTTTGTGATTAATTGACATAATAAAAGATAAATAAATTATGTAAAAAATAACTTTATAGAACATTGTTATGCTAACGATCCTATTTCCTAGGTTATAGAAACATCTAATGTATAAAATTGTGTGTTTCCTATATATTGGCGTTATCTATCGTTAGCTTTATATTTATGATATCATATATGTTAGCAAGGATTCTATACTACAAGGTTGAAAAATTGATCTTTATTGAAATCCATTCAATATCATTAATCTAAGTGATTTAAGACATGAAAGTTACGGAAAAGATTACCTGTTGTTTTTTTTCCCTCATAGGGCCTTGTTGAGCATTACTGTATCTCTTTACCAATCCTTATACCCCCCCCCCTTTTTCAATGACCTTTTTCGTCTGCTAGCAAATTGTTTTCTGCTATGGCTGTGGTAATATTCCCGACATCATTGATTGATTTTCAAAGACCCAATTGAGAGTCGACACAAGTTCTTTGGGATAGAGAATACAGTTATTTAAACCTTTTTCACTCTAGTGTTTTGCTCTAATATTATAAGTATATGCAGTTATTGTCTATAAAACCTACCATTTTCCAACTATAAGTATAAGTTCTAAAAATAATATTTTGTAGACCTAAATCTGACGCAAACATAATTACCAACCCTTAAATTATCATGTGTTTCTACAATAAAGCTAACAAGGCTTAAAGGCGAAGCCAAATTTATTAAAAAGTCAGACAAACGTACATAACAAATTAAAGAGTATTAATGCATTTAATATTTAACATTATTTGGACAAATTTTTTTTTAAATACAGCATTCTTAAAATTGACATACTTACATTTTAAGACTTTATTATGGAGATTATTTGCTTTTAACAATATTCCTAATGGTTATAGGATTCAATAAGTCTTGAATCAAGTGAATAGAATAGTTAGTTATATTATAAAAAATATTGGTTTTAAAATCATTATGTTTAAAATGGACTTACAGACTTTATATAGTTATATATATTTTTAACTATAAGACATATATATTTAAAGCTTTCTGATAAAATTATAAAAAAACTTTTTTTCATATTGAACGAACTCTGTTTTTGATGTAAAGGCCGTGAGTTTCATTTAAAATAACGCTAGAGTGGTCAAAATAGGCCTAGAACCAGAGCACAATAACTAGAGTGACCACAAATATAACTTTAAAGGTACATATGTGTAAATGGGTAGATTACACATTACCCAATATATCCTAACCTGCCTAACCTAGAATATAATAAACAAACAAACGAGAAACTAACCCTCCCTTTATATAGAAATTTGGTACCTATTATCCTCTTAGAAATATTTTTTTCAATCTTTAAAATTTCTTTTCATAAATAAAGGGGCAGGGAGGGGGGGGGTGGAGTTAATTTCTTAACAAGGTATTTCGTGTTA
The DNA here is from genome assembly GCF_053477335.1 of Acartia tonsa. Taxonomy (NCBI): domain Eukaryota; kingdom Metazoa; phylum Arthropoda; class Copepoda; order Calanoida; family Acartiidae; genus Acartia; species Acartia tonsa. Next base: position 61,505,782 of record NC_137260.1, on the reverse strand, counting down.
AAGTGTCTATAAGGCTGATGTACCTTCTCGACTTGAAGGCTTATAATTCATGTAAAATTAAATGAATATTAAGATTTATAAACAATATCATTAAGTGAAGAAGAACTTACCAACAGATGCGAGACTTTAAGAGACAGACACACAAAATTACAGAAAGATATCCTACTTAATTAGCGAAATATTAATTAATTTAATAAAATTACACTTGTTCCCAAAGTTTTAGAAACATGTTCTTGCATTTGTTGGCTTAACAACATTGGGAATTTTTGTTGCGTCTTTAGATTCAACCAAGCTGTCTCCAAACTTTTAAACCAATAATTGTAATTCATATAATTGATAATTTGTTTATCCGAATTCCTATGTACACCATTTTATCGTCCATTGTTTTATCCATAAAGTATCTTGGGGACATGAAAGTTTTGACCCTAGATTCTAAATTATTTTAGTGTATTTCTTCATCTCTTGCGTTATGATGGGATTAAAATTGTATGTTTACCTCATGGGTGTCACATTTTTTTATAACATTTCCGTAATATACTTTCCAGTATTTCCTAGAAACCGATTAATAACCGCTGAAAAATCATGTATAGCGTCATGTCGTATTACAGACAATATCTATATTTAGGGGGGAAGGAGGTCTTAAGGTTTCGCATCTAAATTTTTTGTTGTTAATTTACGGACTAACCAGTGGGTGAATGTTGACACCCATGGTTTTGATTACTTGCATGACTTTTTAACCAGATATTTCTGCCCTAAATAACATTAACTCCCTGCTTGCATTTTTTAGTTTTTGTGTAAAAATTACTATAACAACATAGATAATTTATATAAAAAACAAGGATGACAACATCCATAAAAGCGAAGCACTAAAACGGTAGGACAAACGGACATTAACACTTGTATAGTTTCTGAACTGAAAAATCGGAACATAAATGTATAAATGTCGAATCAAAATTGTAGGTAAATTTGTTGATAAACTGCTTAAAAACAGGATAATGTTTATAGACATACTTACATTTTTGGACTTGATTATAGAGTTGCTTTGCTTATAATATTGTTCTTTGTTGTCCCAGGAATCAATATACCAAAAATCAGATCAAACGGATAATTAAAACACTTGAAAATTTGTTGTTAAAAAAGTAAAAAATCAACATGTTTAAAATGGATGTACGGACATTCTGGTAATGATTATAGAGTTGCTACGCTTTCTAAATCGTACCCAACTACTACAGGAATCATCATGCAAAGTTTGAAATCGATAGGACAATTCTAACATGCCTAAATTAACGAATAAAAGCTATCTATCTCGGACGGACGGACGGACGTACGGACGGACGGACGGACCGACCCTAATTATAGAAAAGCTTCGCTTTTAATAATTTGTAAAAGAACATTTTTAAATTTCTACATTTGTTGACTCTTAGCATAGTGACTCTATATTCGTAGAGGTATTGGGAAAGGTAGAAAAATAGCCTAAACTTGCTCCTTTTTTAAGAAAAATAATTCATATCCCTGAAAAAAAACAATGACCATTTTTCTTATTGAGTAATTGAAGCAAAAAAATGTTGCATTTTTTTAAAGCGAAGCTTTTCTATAATTAGGGCCGGCCCGTCCGTACGTCCGTCCGTCCGAGATAGATAGCTTTTTTTCGTTAATTTAGGCATGTTAGAATTGTCCTATATATTTCAATTTTTGCATGGTGATTCCTGTAGTAATTAGGTACGATTTAGAAAGCGTAGCAACTCTATAATCATTACCAGAATGTCCGTAGATCCATTTTAAACATGTTGATTTTTCTACTTTTTTTAACAACAAAATTTTATGTGATCTAATCATCCGTTTGATCTGATTTTTGGTATATTGATTCCTTGGACAACAAAGTACAATATTATAAGCGAAGCAACTCTATAATCAAGTTCTAAAAATGTAAGTATGTCCATAAACATTATTCTGTATCAAGCAGTTTTTCAACAAATTTACTTAGAATTTTGCTTCGACTCTTATGCTTTTATATTCTGATTATTCAGTTCTGAAAGTGTTAATGTCTGTTTGTCCTACCGTTTCAGTGCTTCGCTTTTATGGATGTTGCCATCCTTGTTTCAAAATCATTTCATCTTTTCAAAGTCTTAGAAGGTTCTATAGCTGATAGATTTTTAATTTTACTACCATTCCAATTATGATTTTAGAAATATAGAAGATCTAAGCAGACAGATAGACAACCTGTTACTTTAGCTTTAAGAAATTCAGATCCTAACATAAACAGAGGAAAAAGGTATTTAAAATGATTGGTTTAAAAGGGCGTTTGAAATTTCCCTTAAAGATTCTCCTTTCACAATTTGCCATTTACTTTAGAATTTGTTTGACATCCTGTATATTCAGCTTTTCTTAATTTTAGTTATTCTTCGTGCTTCAATTCTTATGAATGTGTTCATCCTTGTTTTTTTATTCTTGTCCTTTTTAAAAGCTAAACTTTTCTATAATTAGAGTCGGTACGTCCATCCGTCCGTCCGTCCGAGATAGATAGCTTTTTTTCGTTAATTTAGGCATGTTGGAATTGGACTATCGATTTCAAACTTTGCATGGTGATTCCTGTAGTAGTTAGGTATGATATAGAAAGCGTAGCAACTCTATAATCATTACCAGAATGTCCGTAGTCCATTTTAAACATGTTGATTTTTTTACTTTTTTAACAAAAAAAATTTATGTGTTCTAATTATATGTTTGATCTGATTTTTGGTATATTGATTTCTTGGACAACAAAGTACAATATTATAAGCGAAGCAACTCCATAATCAAGTCATAAAAAAGTAAGTATGTTCATAAACATTATCCTGTATAAAGCAGTTTTTCATCAAATTTACTTACAATTTTGCTTAGACTCTTATACTTTTATATTCTGATTATTCAGTTCTGACACTATACAAGTGTTAATGTCCGTTTGTCCTACCGTTTCAGTGCTTCGCTTTTATGGAGGTTGTCATCCTTGTTTCTAAATGTACAGTTAACAAAAATGTTACTAAATATCTAAATTTATCCTAAATGCGCGAATATTAATACATATTTTTAAAACTCTCCCAGAGGCAATTTCAAAGCCAAAATTTATATAAAACAAGGATGACAACATCCATAAAAGCGAAACTTAGAGAAAGAAGGACAAACGAACAATAACATTTGTAGAGTGTCGGAACTGAATAAACACAGAATATAAATGTAAAAGACAAAATTTTACGTAATTTATTTTTGGAAAAGTGCTCAATTACAGGATTATGTTTAAGGTCATTCTTACATTTTTATAACTTAATTATAGAGATGCTTCACTTAATTAGACGTAACGGATAATTTTAACATACAAAAAAATTGTTGTAAAAAAAGTAAAAAACATGTTTTAAACTATTATAGAGTTGCTGCGCTCTCTAAGTCGTACCTAACTGTTATAAGAATCACAATGCAAAGTTTGAAATCGATAAGACAATTCTAACATGCCTAAATTAACGGAAAAAAGATCCCCGTTCCGGGCGGACGTACCAACCCTAATTATATAAAGTCTTTGCTTTAAAAAATAAGAAGCGAAGAATCAAAAACATTATGGTTGGACAAACGGACAACGTCAGAAATAGAATCAATCAACAAAAGAATTATTTTAAACCCTGAATGTTTGGTATAAACTAATAAATGCGGTGTCTAAACTTTTCCACAAATAATTATAATTAATCTAAAGAGTAATTTTGTTTACCATTATTGGGTGTCTACATTAATTTACCGTCCATTGTCCTATTACTCACATTTTATTGGTCATTGGAATCTTCTAGATGGTTCCTTTGAATGGATAATTCATAATTATACATTCTAATTCAAATACATTTTAGTCTTAAAAAGAAAAAGTAAAAATATTTTTATGGATGGGGGAATTCTATTCCAGGGTCAATTTCTCTTGGAAAGGTGGAGGGTTCTTTCGGTTTATAATCAAAATTACACAAATATCATTATATCCATAAATCAAAGATATTAACATTATTATAGAGGGGAAATATATAAACATTTAATTAGCTACGCCTATCGTGGACGAAATTGCATTTGGTTGAAATTAAAATTACATAAAATTATATCTAACACAATATTCAAATAAATATACATATCCTACCTATACATTGAATTAATTATTTTTTTGTGAAACATCCAATTTTTTAGAGGTCGAAATTAATAATAAGAATAGGACCTTTTTTCCTTATCACTGGAAAGTGTCAAGTTTTGGCAGAATTAGACAGCCAATAGGAGGACAGAGTGTATTTGTTTAAGCTAATCAAAATCCGAGAATTGTATCCTTGATGTGATGGTGGCAGCTGAGTGCATCTACAGAGGTACCAGATTTTTAATTATAAATATATTTCTTTATATTTTTAAAAACACCAGTTTTTAACTTATCCATTGTATTTAAATCTATATTTTTAGAATTTAAATTAAAGGAAAATAAATAATTTTATTGTTATGACGTCAATTTTCTTAATTATATGCGGCTACCCTGTTTTGAAGCCGACACGTCTCCAATCTGAACTAGAGAAAGATTATTTTATATTTTTATTATTTTATGATTACAAAAATAAATAAAATGTTAAAATTTAGCCCGAAAATTACTCTTTTTCGTATCTTATTGTTTAATTAAAATTATATCGTGATTTAAACGTTACTAATGATATTAGAAAGTATGGTTAGTCTGGTGAAATTTAATCTTACTAATGAAATGTGTTTGTGTGTCTATATATTTAACTTATTATTATAACATCCTCTTTTAATATTATTTACTAAGTATATTTGCGATAACTTTTATTTAATAGATTTTTCCAATTTTTAACATTTACAAAAGGGCCTGCTTTATCGCTTCAAGATCCATGACAGATCTATATAGGAAATAAATGTCTAAAAACGAGCTCAAATTTTCCAATGAAAAATCGTTTAAAACTCATAGTGCTCCCATAATCCATAATAAACTCTCATTGCCCAGAACGATAAGACCCATTATTTACTTTATTAAAAATAAATTCATTTTTTTTTATTTTCAGGCTGGCCACAAACATACTATTTCCACTATATCCACTATTTCCACTATTTTTGCATACTATGCAAACTATTCCAAAAAAATATGCTATTTCCACTATTGTCCAAAATTGCATACTATTTCCACTATTTCTTTGGATTTCAGATAAATCTTCAATTTTTAGGTAACTAAAACAAACTGATTTTTTTGATCATGAAAAGAAAGCCAAGTAGCAGGTTTCATCGCATTTTCACAGTATCTTTTCTCCTATTTCTAGTCCCTGCGGGGGGCTCTAACCCTGCGGGGCAATCATTAACACTTACCTAACCTAAAATAACCTATCAAATGCTACTGTGAAAATACGGCAAAATCGCTTCTTTATTTTTTTTTAGAAATGTTTCCAGAAGAAAGTAGTCTTTCAGTTCAGATTGTTGTACCTTTATTGAAAGTTATTGGTATTTCTACATTCAATGTAAAGATTTCTTTTTTGAAAGATACCAAAACTTGGGGTAATTAGTGACACAACCAAAAATATTTCACCCAATTATCTCTAAAACTAAGGGAGTAGCACCCAAAATAAAATTGCTGGTATGTCGTGTCACGTGTGACGAGTCACCACATTTCTCCCCCCCCCCCCCCTTTGCAATTAGATGATAGGGTTGAGTTATCAATTACATAACACTTGTTGGTTCGCCCCTCGCCTCAGGAAAATAGCTTAAAACCAACCAAGTTTTTTATGAGCTTAGCTGAAAAGTATAACCGATTAGGACCAACATACTTTTGGCTTTAGAAAAACAAACTTACCTACTACTTATATTATAGGATAAAAATTAAACTAAAAATAATTGTTCATAAAATTGTGGCTAATCTTCCTTTGAATCATAATTAAATCATACTGACAATAATTATAAAGTATCTAACGGTTTCGGACATCATATAATGCAGTTTGAAAACAATAGGACAACTTTAACATACCTAAATTATCGTCAAGAGCTATCAGTTACGTACGGACGGACATACATGAGAACCTATTTATAGAAAAGCAGCACTTAAAAAAACTCCCAGCTGTAGTAAAGGTAAACAATATACTGAACATAACCTGTCGCGACAATATATTGACGTAAAAAGTATAAATTGAACATACACAACTTGAAATAGCGCAGCTACTGTCTATATGAAAAATGTTAAAAATGCTACGTACTTTCTAATCATAGATAGGCTGGTTTTAAGAATTTAGAATCAATTGTATACTATTGGAATGTGTCGATCTACTTTAAATAAATATGCCATATCTAGTATATCAGTTTTATTTCAGTATTTAGTGTTATCGCTGCGCTACATACTTTTGGACCGGATTGTCCTATATATGAACAACAAGGATGACAACATCCATAAGTAGTGAAGCACAAACAAATAAATAAGAATTTAGATATTAGTTGTTTAAAGCATGTATATTAGGAAAAAATCACGAAACCTTTTCAACATTTGTTTTTAATTTCTTAATATTTATATTTCAGTACTATGACTAACAGACTGACGGTCAAAGTAAATTACACACTGGATGCTTAAACCAACGGGAAATTTAATTTTGATATATTTAACTACAAAAATTTTTAAAAGCGGACCATAAACACCAAAGATAGGAGGAAAAATATAAAAATAGCCAAAAACCTTCAAAAAGGCAGTCTGACCGCTATTGATGTTTTCTTGAAACGACAGGAAATTTAATTTTGATATATATAACTGAAAAACTTCGGAAATCGGGCCATAAACACCAAAGATATGGAGAAAAATGTGAAAAATACAAAAATAGCCTAAAACCTGCTTAAAGGCAGTCTGACCGTCATAGTTGTTTTCTTGAAACGACAGGAAATTTAATTTTGATACTATAACTGAAAATTTTTTGGAAATCGGACCATAAACACCAAAGATATGGAGAAAAATGTGAAAAATACAAAAATAGCCTAAAACCTGCTAAAAAGCGGTCCTACCACCATTGATGTTGTATAGTTAATTGTGCTCCTTAATAATGGGAATGTTGTCTAAAAATTTCAGCCTTTTATCTTATATAGGAGCCGAGAAAATCACGTTTCCCCCAAACTAAGACATACGGACAGACGGACATTTCAAATTACTGATAGCTAACCAACATTTTAAGGCCCTATAGTGTTTTAAATGCCTGCTATTTCATACTATTTTGTTTAAAATGCATACTATTTCATACTATTTTTAAAAAATTTGCATACTATTTTTAAAAATTTTACATACTATTGCATACTATTTACTTTTTTTTTGCATACTATTTTATACTATTTTGAAAAAAAGTCTGTGGCCACCCTGTATTTTATGTTGCTATTTACATTATATTGATGTATTTAATTTATAATCATAAAAAAGAAAATAAAAATTTATAATATAGTAAATTTAAGAAAACTCTGTTTTAAAAGAATTCTATTGTGGCGACACTTCCTGTGTGTTCAAATATTGAAACTAAAATTTTAATCATATTAACCCTTTGATGATGGTAAACTGAAAAAAAAAATAATTGAAGAAATCTTAAAATCATTTAAATTATTAAATATTCACTACTTTCTTTTAGATAGTAATGGCGGGGGCGGAAAATTGATCTATTGAGAAATAGATAAATAGATATATACTTATAGAACACTAGCCAATAGCGAGAGAGTTATATCGAGCCAACTCTAGTATTAATAAACTAGCCGCAGTTAAAAAGCCTTCATATATTTTATTTCTATATTGAAATAGCCTAAAACCATTAAGTGGAGCTTCCCTATAATTATAAGACTCGATGGGATTTTGGACTAACAAAAAACATTAATACTTCATATATTGAAGGATTAGAACATTTTTGATATTATAGATATATCTTGAATATATTTATAGAATATGTTTCCAGATTAAAAGACTAACAGTATTAATTTTATAAAAGATTATTGGTTTATCTTGAATGAGGTTATTGATTTGAATAAAAACGTTTGTATTTTTAATATTTCTAAAATCAATACTTTAATAGTAGGTTTTAATTCTATACACTAGTCTTATGAATGGAAGAGGTTTTCTAATTAAATTGTTGTTGTTTTGGCTGCTCATAGTCAGTTTCCGGTCCGGGTAGTCATCAGTGGGGTGAGGGGGGGGGCGTGGGCTTATGGTGGGGGCTCTGGAGGGGGGCGTTGGAGGGGAGGAAGGCTGGTGAAACTTGGATGGGAGGAGAGGAAGGCAGCTACATGGGTGGGATTTTGCCAGAGGTCCATAGGAGTAAGATTTGTAGGATTATTTGGGCATGAAAAGAGGTGCTGGACTGTTTCTGGGGTAGGATTAACAGGACAGGATGGGCAGTTGGGGGTAAGAGAAGCGTTGATGGAATGGAGGTAGCTTTGGAGTTTAGGACAATAGTTGGATCTTAATTGGGAGAGGATGGTTCTGTAGTGCCTGGGGAGTTGGATTTCGGAGGGGTTGATGTCAGGGGGAGCTTGATTAAGGACAGGATTAGGGGGGTAAGAATTTATGGCTTGGGTGACAGCTGAGGTGTGGAGTCTGGAGATTGTGGATTTGTAGTTTGTGGGAAGGAGGGTGTTGTCGGGGGAAAGAAAAGGTTGGAGAGTAGGAAGGAACATGGATTGAAGGGTGGATTTTTTGGATCTAGGGCCAGGGGGGGTTGTGACGTTGTGAAAGGATGGGTGGGAGGGGCGGAGGGAGGAGGCCAGGTATTGGGAACAAAGAAGGGAAAGGTGGTTCCGTACTGGTAGGATTTTGGTTTCTTGGTGGAGGTGGCTGATGGGAGATTTTTTAGTGGAACCAGTACAGATGCGGAGGGCTTGGTTTTGGAGGACTTGGAGTTTGTCAATGTTGTTTTTGGAGGTGTTAGGGAACCAAACAGGACAGGCATAGGTGGTGATGGGGCGGAGGAGGGTGTTGTAGGTGGTGAGGAGAGTCTCCTTCTGGTGGCCCCATTTGGTGCCAGCCAGACATTTGAGGATTCTAAGGCGGGAGGAAATTTTTGAGGAAATGGTGGAGACATGGGAACTGAAATTGAAAAAGGTGTCAAAGGTAACTCCAAGGATTTTAGGGGTTTTCTCAAGGGGAAGGGTGGAGTCGTTGATTTGGACTTGAGGATGGAGGTTTGATTGGTGCTTGCGGTCAGAAGTGAAGAGGGTGACAGTGGATTTGTTGGGAGCTATGGAGAGGCCGTTGGTGGAGGCCCAGTCAGCGATTGAGGAGAGGTGGGAGTTGATGGATTCAACTGACTGGGGGATGTTAGGGGAGGAGTGGAAGGAGTTAAGGTCGTCGGCATAGGAGGAGGTGTGGGCAGGGGGAATGTGGGGGGCATCTGCTATGTAGAAGTTGAAGAGGACTGGGGAGATAACAGAGCCTTGGGGGACGCCAGTGTGGACAATTTTAGGAGAGGCATTGGTGTTTTGATAGGAACAGAAAGCCATCCTGCCACGCAAGTAGCAGGATAGCCATCTAATGATGTCGGGATGAATGTTGGAGGAGGAGATTTTTTGGAGAAGGAGGTGGATGGGAATGCAGTCAAATGCTTTGGAAAGGTCGATGGAGGCAACAGTTGTGCGGCTGGGGGGGAGGTTTTGATTGAAGCCATTGGCAATGGTGGTGGAAAGGTTGAGGAGGGAGGAGGTGGTGGAGTGGAGGGGTTTAAAGCCGTGTTGTGAGGGGTGGGTGGAGAGGGATTGTTTAAGGTAGGGGAGGAGTAGGCGTTCAAGGACTTTTGCTGCAGGACAGAGGAGGGAGATTGGGCGGTAGGAGGTGGAAAGGTCAGGGGGTTTACCAGGTTTGAGGAGGGCAATGATTTTGGATAGTTTCCAAATGGCAGGGATGTTGGCAGCGGAGATGGAGAGGTTGAAAAGTTTAGTGAGGTAGGAGATGCCATTTGGACCAAGGTGTTTAAGGTGAAGGATGTTAAGGTTGTCGGGGCCAAGTGCAGAGGAATTGGAGGAATTTTTAATTGCTTCAAGGACAAGGGCAGGGGTAAAAGGTTGGAAGTTTCTGTTGAGGTGGTTGCGGCGGCGGATTTTACGGATAATTTTTCTGGAGAAAGGGTTGGAAGTATGACGGGAGACAGAGGTGAATTGACTGGTGAAGGATTCGGCAATGTGGAGGTGGGAGGTGTGGACTTTGTTGTTGTTGAAGGAAATGGGTTGGTTGGAGGGAGGGGAGTTGTTTTTGCCGGAAAGGGACTTGAGGAGGGACCAGAATTTGGAAGGATTTGTTCTATGGTCGGATTTGGAAAGGGTTTCTTGCCATTTTTTGTTGGAATGTTGGTTTACTATTGAGGAGATTTGGTCATTAAGGATTTGAATTTGAGGATCATGGGGGTTGGTTTCTCTTAAGGAGTCTCTTTGCTGGATAAGGGGTTTAGCAGACTGAGGGAGGGTAGGGTTGGAATTTTTGATGAAGCCAGCAGGAACAGTGTGTTTGGAGGCAGTTTGGAGGATTTGGCGGAAAGTGGCTTCACCTTGGGAGCAGGAGGAAGGGTCAGGAAGGTCTTCAAAAAGGGTTTCAGTTTCTAGGGTAAAGGTGTCCCAGTCTGCTTTATGGAAGTTGTGGAAGGTTTTGACAGGGCGGGGGGTTCTGGTGATTTCGGGAATGGAGAGGAGAATGGGAAGGTGATCAGAACGGAGGGTGGTAAGGGTGTGCCAGGAGAAATCAAGGGCAAGGTGGGCAGAGCATAAGGAAAGGTCAGGGGAGGTAGGTTGGCCATTGGGGGGAAGGCGGGTAGGGGAATCCTCGTTGAGGAGGCAAAGGCTGCTCTCATTGAGAGCTTCCAGCAGAGCCTCCCCACGATTCATGGCAGATTGGTCAAGGGTAATGGAGTTCCAGGCAGGGTTGTGGGCATTGAAGTCACCGACTAGGATAAGGTCATTTGGATTTTCAAAAAGGAGGTTAAAGTCAGGGGTGTATTGTGGGGGGCAGGAGGAGTGTGGGGGGAGGTAAAGGTTGATGATTTGTAGAGGGGAGCCATTGCGGGAAATTTGGATGCCATCAACCTCAAGGGGGCCATTGGAGAGGTGGTTGAGGTTAAGGTGTGTGAAGGGGATGTCTTCGGCAATGAGGAAGGCTATTCCTCCACCAGGTCGGTCTTGTCGATCCTTCCTGATGAAGTTATAGCCAGGGAGGGGTTTAGGATTGGATTTGCAGGAGAGTTTAGTTTCTTGGAGGCAGGTAATTGGGATGTTAAGGGTTGAAATAAGGTTGTGGAGTTCATCTTGGGTGGTAAGGAGACCATTACAGTTGAATTGGAGGATGAAAGGTTTACCAGGAGGTTTGCGGGGGGCAGGGGTGGGGGGAGGAGGGGGCGGGGGTGATTGAGGGTGTGGTGGTGATGGAGGTGCTGTTGGGGAAGGTGGGGGAGACGGGGAGTTGGGTGTGGAGGGTGAGGGAGGGGGGGAATTTTGGGGGGAACAGGAGGGGCATATCCAGAAGGGGGAGTAGTGGGTGGAGGATGGAAGGAGGGAACATTTGGGGTGGACCCATTGGAGGCAGGAGTTACATTGGAAGGAGCCAGTGGATTTTGTAACACCTAAGGAACAGATAGGGCATGGAAATTTGGGGCCACGGGATTTAGGTGGGGGTGTTGATTGTTGGGGGGAAATGGGTGAGAAGGGGGTAGGGGAGGCAGAGATGCAGGGTGGACAGGACCAGTTAGAATTGTATTCGGATTTGGATGAGAGGAGGGAACATTTGGGATGAACCCAAAGTTGGCAGGAGTTACAGAGGAAGGCACCAGAGGAGCGGGTTATGTTGCGGGAGCAGGTAGAGCAAGGGTATTTGGGACCAGGATTTGGATGGATGTCGCCAGAGAGGATGAGGGGAGGAGGGGGGGTGATGTTGGATGTGGTAAATTAGCTCAGATATTAAGTTAGGTATGAAAGCTATTTTATTTTATGACTCCAGTTTTGACCCCAACTGTTGGTATTCCAAATAAACATAATTTGATTTCTCTTTTATTTTGATCATGCCTATGACTTCATGATTTAACCTAACTTGGTTGTCTTAAATAATAGCAAAGAATGTATGAATCTTTGAAATCTAACTGTAGCTTGATTTTACTAATTACAGATAATTAGACAGAAACGAAATGTTAGGAATGAAAAAGGATAAGAAGGAGGAGGAGGAAAGGGATGGAGGAAATCAGTATGCTAACCTCGAGAAGACTTCAGTCCTCCAGGAGGCCAGGTATGTTTTACAGTAGATAAAGATTATTAGTATGCTAACTTGGAGAAGACTTCAGTTCTCCAGGAGGGCAGGTATGTTTTACAGTAGATAAAGATTATCATTATGCTAACTTGGAGAGGACTTCAGTTCTCCTGGAGGGCAGGTATGTTTTACAGTAGATAAAGATTATTAGTATGCTAACTTGGAGAAGACTTCAGTTCTCCAGGAGGGCAGGTATGTTTTACAGTAGATAAAGATTATCATTATGCTAACTTGGAGAGGACTTCAGTTCTCCTGGAGGGCAGGTATGTTTTACAGTAGATAAAGATTATTAGTATGCTAACTTGGAGAAGACTTCAGTTCTCCAGGAGGGCAGGTATGTTTTACAGTAGATAAAGATTATTAGTATGCTAACTTGGAGAAGACTTCAGTTCTCCAGGAGGGCAGGTATGTTTTACAGTAGATAAAGATTATTAGTATGCTAACTTGGAGAGGACTTCAGTTCTCCTGGAGGGCAGGTATGTTTTACAGTAGATAAAGATTATTAGTATGCTAACTTGGAGAAGACTTCAGTCCTCCAGGAGGCCAGGTATGTTTTTCATAGAAAAAATTGAGAAAATTAGTAATTCAGAGTAGACTTCATTCCTTCTAGTGGTCGGCATGTTTTTCATTGGAAAGAAATTTAGGAAATAGGTAATATGTTTATCTGGATAAGACTGAAGTCCTCCTAGGGGCCAGATTTATGTTACATTTGATAGAGATGGAGAAATCAGTATGTTTATCTTAGTGATGGCAATCCGTCAAATTTTTGGGCCGGATTCGGATTCCGGATTCTTAAAAGAATCCGTCAAAAATATGGCGGATTCCTTGCGGATTCCGGATTCTTATTTTTGGCGGATTCCGGATATTAGCAGTATTTTAAAAGGATTTTTAAATTTTTTTAAAATTAAGTGCTACATATGTCCTAAAAATTAATGTTCTTGGTGTTCTCTATTATTCACTTTCGATAATCGAACCAGATTTTAAAAGATTTTATATGTAATGATGATAATCTTTGCCTTCAAAAAGAGGCAGTTGAAAGAAAAAAACTCAAGACGCTAATTTTAGCCTACCAGTTAAGAATCCGGAATCCGCTATTAAAAACGGATTCCGGATTCGGATTCCAAAATTAGCCCAAAAATTGGGCGGATCCCAGATCCGGATTGCCATCCCTAGTTTATCTGAAAAAGATTGGCACTTTCATGCCCCTCCCCTCTTCACCATTAAAATAGTTATTTCTCGTATCGCATTATAAACGGCTTTCCGCGGATATAGAATGTACAATTATAAGATTAAAACTAGTTTTTTTTAGCCCCGAGGTGCCGGAGGCACCGGCTAAAAAAACTGGTTTTAATCTTATGATTGTACATTTCTATATTCGTAGAAAACTGGATATAATACGATGCTAGACATAGTTTTTCCGTATGGATGAGAACCGGTTCCTATCCACCGGATTCGAATGAATACGAGAAAAAACATTATCAAATTAACTTCATTATTAGTTACTTTTAATAAGTTCAATATGATAGTAAGTTTTATTACCTACTTAATATTTGGGTTGATATAGTGAACATACATGCAGGGATACTAGGATAGGAGCTAGCACTTCAAATTAAAACTCTTCCCCTATTTTCATTGCAAGGTTGCATTATTTATAGTAGGTTGTACATATTACTGGAAAAATTAGGATGAAGATATTTTTATCTGTCATTTTGTTCACTCCATCCCTGACAGGAAAGTGCACTTCTTAATAAAACTTTGGTGCATAATCATGTCATCAATTATTATCTTTGCACCAACTTTGTTCATGTGTGTATTAAGATGACTTATCTATGATACAAAGTAAAATTATGTCTGTCCGTCCCCTAAGATCACGGTAACCACTGAACCGATCGGGTTCTACTCTTCAAGAATTAGGCGCACTCATAGAACAAAACCATTAACCTCACTTATAATTTTGCTTTTTTTAATAAATAAAGGGGCGAAGCCGCTAGTATTTTTATATTAAGATGACAAGGAATGGAAAATGTATTATTTTTATAATTTTACCTTACGTTGAAAAGGATAGGGGTGTTTTTCTTTTACTTAACATCATTTACTTTTTAGGATCTTTAACGAAACCCCAGTTAATCCAAGAAAAAGTATTGCTGTGCTGACAAAGATTCTGTATTTGATCAACCAAGGAGAGGTTCTGGGCACCTCAGAGGCCACTGAATGCTTCTTTGCGATCACAAAGCTGTTCCAGGTATTTTGTTTTACAAGATATTCCTTGAAAAGATTTTTTAAAACTTCAGCTAGGTAAAGAATTAAGGTAAAGATTAAGCATTACATTTTAGTTTGACTTGAAAACTTAGGCTTGTTTTCGAATTTGACTTTGTTAAAACTTGATATAAAGAAATATTCTAGCATAATACCCCTGACGACGAAACCTTCCTATTTTTTATATTGACATTTTTATCAGGCTAAAGATACAGTGCTGAGAAGATTGGTATATCTTGGAATCAAGGAGCTGTCCTCAATTGCTGAAGATGTCATCATTGTTACTTCGTCCTTGACTAAGGTAATAATCATTATTAATCTTTAGCAAAAATTGTATTGCAATTATACGCGAAACTCGCATAAAAACGAACATTACATTTATTATACCTAATGAAAGTACATTTTTCACTTTTCTTTTTTTGTCTTAAAGTTGAAAGCATTTGCAAATAAGAGATAATCAAAATCGCTGATTGTAGTTTTCAATATCTACCTTTCTGTTTCGTTGTTAATATCTCCATTTGGCAAGAATTGTAAACTGATATTATTAGTTTATATTCATTTATAGGACATGACTGGGAAGGAGGATTGCTACCGAGCTGCTGCCATTAGAGCTCTTTGCACTATTACTGATCCTGTTATGCTTCAGGTTTGTATTTTGTTTTACAGTAAAAATAATAGAAACAGTTATAAAATGTTATATAATAAACCATGATTGTATTTTTCACGAGACTTTATAGCCTAGCCTGTTTAGTGTTTATCCATCCACTATTTACATTATTTTTTTTATCAACCTTGGTTAGATAGTAGATTCATTTAAAGTTTTCAAAATCTGAAAATAAATTCAACTTGTTCATTTAGGCTATTGAGCGTTACATGAAGCAGGCTATTGTTGACCGTAACGCATCTGTGAGCAGTGCTGCCCTGGTGTCCAGTCTTTACCTGTCCAAGACTGGCGCCAGTGAGGTTGTCAAGAGATGGGTGAATGAGGTGCAGGAGAGCGTGACTTCTGATAATGTTATGGTGCAATATCATGCACTTGGTCTACTTTATCATATTAGGTAAGTTTTTTATTTTATTAGGGGGGCTTCTCTTTAACTGGGTTACCTTCTTTGTTTGCTTAGATGTCCACCCTAAGTTTCTTATGATAATATATCTGCTTAAAAATTTCTTTATTTGGTCTTTTTTTATCAATCTGCAAAATGGCCATTAGGAACTGTTTAGCACATGTTTGATTATTACTAACTATTAACTATACCTATTTAAAAAAATATATATATTACAAATTGACAACTCAAGTTCCTTTTGTGACTTAAAGGTATCTTATTATAATATTCCTTTACTTTTATAGGAAGCATGATCGTCTTGCTATCACCAAGCTGCTTGCAAAGCTAACTAAGATGTCCCTGAAGTCACCCTACGCTGTCATTCTAGTGATCAGAATTGCCTGCAAGATGATTGAGGAAGAGGACCACAACTCTAGCTCCCCATACTTTGACTTTATTGAGTCCTGCCTGCGTCATAAGTCGGAGATGGTTATCTACGAGGCTGCCCATGCTATTGTCAACATGAAGCGTACCTCTGCCAGAGAGCTGGCTCCTGCTGTGTCTGTCCTCCAGCTTTTCTGCTCCAGCCCCAAGCCAACGCTGAGGTTTGCTGCTGTTCGTACCCTGAACAAGGTTGCTATGACTCATCCTGCTGCTGTAACAGCCTGCAATCTTGACTTGGAAAATCTGATTACTGACAGCAATAGATCTATTGCTACTTTAGCTATCACTACTCTGCTTAAGACTGGAGCTGAGTCGAGCGTTGATAGGCTTATGAAGCAGATTGCTAGCTTCGTTTCTGAAATCTCAGATGAATTCAAGATTGTTGTTGTGCAAGCCATTAGTGCTCTTTGCGCTAAATTCCCTAAGAAGCACGGTATTCTGCTCAACTTCTTGTCTGGAATGTTGCGTGATGAAGGTGGTTTGGATTACAAGGCCAGCATTGCTGATACTATCATTGCCGTCATTGAAGAGAATCCTGAGGCTAAAGAGAACGGCCTTGCTCATTTGTGCGAGTTTATTGAAGATTGCGAGCATACCAGCCTAGCTGTCAAGATTTTACATTTGCTAGGACAAGAAGGACCAAGAACCTCCAACCCTTCCCGCTACATCCGCTTTATCTACAATCGTGTCCTGCTTGAATGTGCGACTGTCCGTGCGGCCGCCGTCTCTGCTCTGGCTAGGTTTGGCGCTCTTTGCGACGAACTTCTGCCAAATATTCTGGTTCTGTTGACCAGATGCCAGATGGATTCAGATGATGAGGTCAGAGACAGGGCCACTTACTTCAAGGCCATTCTGGAACAGCAACAGGCCAGCCTTAACAACCAGTACATTCTTAATGGAATTCAGGTATGATATTCTATTTCTAATTACAAAATGTGAGAAGGTATTTTTTGCCAATAAGCATAAACCTAGGGTGAGGCTAAAAAAATCGATGAAAAACGGCCAAACGGCCAGTCAAACATTAATAACCATAATTAGTACAGGTTATAGGGATTATCCACAAAAATTTTCATAAAGATCGGACTATTCCTTCTTTGTCAAAAATCATTTTTTTTAAAAGACGAGAAATTTAAATTTTTTTATGTAAAAAAACCTGTTTTATTCACTTTTTGGCCTAATTCTTAAAAGGCCCATATTGAATTTTAGATTTTACCAAAGAAAACCTGAAAATTGATCTTAAAAATCGAATTTAAATTTTTTTTTCGACGTTACTGAAAAATACCCCGCGCAAACTTTTGTCATTTTTGAAAAAAATATTAACTCTACATTTAAGCTCTCAACGGATTTCAAAAGAGCGGGCAATTCTTAGTTCAAAAGGTTTTTACGGATCAGTTCTAGGTCTTACCAATTTTTGTATAGGTCGATCTTTATACACCTATGTGAAAAATTTTTTGGAAAAAAAAATTTTCGTCCGACTTTGAGACCCAAATATTACCCTTAAAATTCATCTCAAAAAAATTTCATTTTTTACTTTTTTGTAGGCAATTTAATCCTAAGGAACAAAGGGGTAAATTCCGTAAAGGTGTGTGTTCTAAGGCCTAAAAATAGTAGTAGAATGATAAGTTGCTCTAGATATATGTTTTCCCTATTGAATAGAACAATAAGAAAAAAAATAAGCTCAGAACTCCAATTTTTAGTATTTTGGGGATCTTTTGCTCCACCAGCCCCTAGAAGGAAAGTCCCAATATGAAATCTGTAATGTTTTCTTAATTCAGTTATGTTAAAAAAGTATTATAAAAAAATCAGGTTGATATCTTTAAAAATAAGCTCAGAACTCATATTTTTAGTGTTTTTGGGGTCTTTTGCTCCACAAGCCCCTAGAAGGAAAGTCCCAAAATGAAATCTGTAATGGTTCGTTGATTCTGTTATGTTAAAAAGTATTATAAAAAAATAAGGTTGTGTTCTTTAAAAATAAGGTCAGAACTCATATTTTTAGTGTTTTGGGGGGTCTTTTGCTTCACAAGCCCTTGTAAGGAAAGTGCCGAAATAAAGTTTACATGTATATCCAGTCATATGAGCCTACAAAAAGAATTGGCTTGATAACTTTAAAAACAAGCCCACACGGCCCTCCCAAACTTTGCTACTGAATTTCATTTCCTATAAGTGTACAAACTTCCCTTCCCCTCTTTTGTCACCTTGAATAAATCAACCTGTAAAGAATGGCTTCTTCCTTTGTTTAATGGTATAGATTGTTCTTAACCTTTACCTTGAACCTATAGAAAACATTTTTATTATAATTATATTTTTTTAATTTGTGTCACCTTGAGCAAAATAAAGCATTTGATAGAAATGTCGTAATTTTGAAAAGAATTTCCAGGTACGGTTATCAAAAAAAAAAAATTTTTTTTCCCTATTGTTCTATTCAATAGGGAATACATATATCTAGAGCACCTTATCGTTCTACTACTATTTTTAGGCCTTAGAACACACACCTTTACGGAATTTACCAGAAAATTTCCTCCCCCTTTGCTTTTATGTTTTTTTTTTTCTGTCAGTCGATTAAAACATGGAGAAAAATGTCATTTTCTAAAGGTGGGTAAAAAATTACGGGTAATGCCCCATACCGGTTAATGCCCCACTTGACCCTAGCAAATACAAAAAAAAATTATTATAATATTTTTAGGTTTCCCTATCCAGCCTTGAGAAAGCTCTGCACTCTTACACCCTGGGTCAAACCGAGCAGCCATTTGACATGAAGACAGTCCCAGTTGCACCTGTCGAAGAGGAGAAATCTTCTGGTAAGGCCGCTGATGCTGGCCCAGGCGCGGCCAAACCCGCCGACAAACCGAGCGCAACTCGCCATGACGTGTTTGTTGAGAAGCTGGCAGGTGTGCCTGCTATTGCGGCTCTCAATCTTGGTCCGCTGTTCAGGTCAACTCAGCCGGCTGAGCTGACCGAAAGCGAGACGGAATACGTTGTCCAGGTAAATATTCTTAATTACACATCTTTTAAAACAAAACATTAATTGCCTTTAAATAACAAGTCCTAAAATTGATAGACAATTGATAAATCTTCCCTAAAATTGTAGGTATGCAAGCAAAGTTCTTTCTTTGATTGTTAATGTATATTGGAAAAAAAGTTGTAGATTATTTGACAGTCACTGTCTTATTTCTTCCATTCTACAGTATCAAATGTATTATGTTTAATACAGATCTAACTTAGTGTATTATGGGCTTAAATTTGAACAATGTGTAAGTTTTGCCAACTATTTTAAAATTGTTAGGTACCTAGTTTATATTTTATGTTTTGTTTAGGTGATCAAGCATGTTTACTCTGGCCATCTTGTTCTGCAGCTTGATGTGACCAACACTCTCAATGACCAGCTCCTTGAGAATGCAAGAGTCGAGGTTGAGCTGCCCGAAGGGTGGAATCTGGTAAGATTATTTTTAAAAAAAACTTAAATCACCTTAAAAAAAACTATGATACAAAGAAAAGGATGTGAAAATAAAATGAGCATCTGCTGTTGTGTAGATAATACTCTGGGTAAATAGGTTTCCAGTATTGCTTCGGAACCGATTAATCTCTGGTGGATAAGAACTGGTTCTCAGCCACACTAAAAATCATGTATCGTATCGTATTATATCCATTTTTCTACGAAAATAAAAATGTACAATCATAATATTCAAACCAGTTTTATAATTATACATTTTTTTATCCACGGAATGCTGTCAATAATACGAAGTGATAAATAACTATCATCTTATAAAACACATTCTGAACTTATATTATTATTTTAGTTGGCCGAAGTTGCTTGTCCCAGACTGGAGTACAATGTTATGGGAACTATCTACCTAGTCCTGGAATGCCCAGAAGACGTAGGTTTATTATTTTATCAGCATATCCATGCTATAACATCCGTACGTCACGCAAGTAGGCATGTTAAATAAGAATCACTAACTATTTTCAATTTTGTTTTTCGGCGGATTTGTCTCAAATTAGATTTACTAGGTAGGTATTCAAATAAAATATCGTGTTCAACAATTTAGAAGTAATATATTTATACAAGATTTCCCAATACCTTTACTAACGTATTATTACATTTGAATTTAGATTATTGAGTAAGTCCTGAAGGGCTAGTAGACCGTAGGGTTATGCCCCTGCCGTTTTAATACCTACCTGCCCGGCCCTAGGGTCTTGAGAATTATTTTCAAAATTTAAAAAAGGTGCGGGAAGGGGTTTCGGCTGTCATCAAATAGGTTTGAGTTAAAGCACCAAAAAGTACTTGAACCTAACCAAACTTAATTTAAGATATCTGAGTGTGTGACCAGCATCCCCGCCACCCTCAAGTTTATGGTGAAGGATTGTGACCCTGTGACGGGTGAACCCGAGTCTGACGAGGGATATGATGATGATTACCAGCTGGAGGATATTGATGTAGCCGTGTCCGACTATGTCATGAGAGCTATGAAGGTAAAACATATTGTCTTAGATTTAAACGATTTTCATTTGTATCAGAATGTGAAAAGTGGTATATTCTGCCTATATTTCTATATTTTGACCGCCTAACATTTGTAAGTATAGGTGGATGCCTTGGCCCCGGCACAACTCATTACCATGCGTAGCCAAAAATGCCGGACAAAGGTTTGGTTGTCTGTTGGTTGTGGACATAAAACCTTAGCTACAAAGTTATTGAGTAGCTTTTTCTTTTTGCAAACTCTTCAAACTTTTGTAATAATTTTGGTCTTTATTGAGTTTATGAAGAATAATTATCCCTGTAAATGAATAAAGTTAGTAATAAATGTCTCATTACCGGCCAAACTTTAGTTACTTAAGTTTTCCTAAGCAGGAAATATTTTTTTTCTTTCCATATTTTATTAAATTTGTACACTCTATTTACATTTTTTTGTATTGTTTTCCTTACAACATTTAAATGTTTAAATTATTAGTACATTCTTTTGATAAAATCAGTTTATCTTGTTTTTCTAATCTAACCTTTTACCTCAAGTGCTCTAACCACTAGTTTACTAAATTTTCTTTTATATACTTGATAATTAATATTATTAATTTAGGGCAACTTCGGAGCCGCCTGGGAAGAAGTAGGCGAGGGCAACGAGCTATCCGACACCTTCTCCCTCCCCATGAAAACCCTAGACGAGGCCGTCAAGAACATCGTCCTGTTCCTTGGCCTGCAGCCCTGCGAACGGTCGGACAAAGTGCCGGAAGGCAAAAGCTCCCACACACTGCTCCTGTCGGGCGTGTTCCGTGGCGGGGTTGAGGTCCTGGTGAAAGCCAAGCTCGCCCTGTCCGATGGCGTTGCCATGCAGCTTATGGTTAGGTCTGAGAGCCCCGAAATCGCTGAATTGATGACCACAGCCATTGCTTAAGTTTATGTCTTAATTTGTTATTAAGACTTAGTTTGCTTGATTTTCTAAATTTTTATTCTATTTATTTTTATTTCATAGTTTTTGATATTTTGAAACCGTAATTTATTTGCACTTGTTTTAATAATAGTCCCTACCAAGAGTGATTCTAATATTTTTTTTTTCAAAAAAAACCTGTGAGTTTTAAAAAGAATTTGCATTTGTTATAATTCTTCTAAAATAATTTATTTATGTAACCAAACACCTTTTATGATAAAGTTTTTGTGATGAAAACGGTGATGGAACTTTTATCTGATATTTATATTACAGATTTATAAAAATGGAAGAGGGACATATTCAAATTAGTGTCATGAAAATGAATTTTTGAGTTACAATAAAAATGTCTGCTGTGTAAAGCGTTCCTAGAAGGTTATTGAAGTTCTTTCACACCTCTATCTATCTACCTATCTTTGTGTAGTACAAGATGGGAGCCAACCAGAGCTGTTGTGCGTACAGCTCCCCTCGTACAGTCACAAAGAAGGACAAATCTAAACGGGAAAAGGAGAAGCTTAACGAAAGATATGAACCTAGACAGGTTAGTTACTCTTCTATCTTATTTTCTCAATATGTTTCTTGCTTAGTTTTACTAGCAGTTTTCCACAGATACTTAAATAAATAACATAGTGCTGCCAGACAGAGGGAGAGGGGACTTCACTAGTCCCAAAAGATTTTTAATAATGTTTTCTTATTCATTGTCTTAACAACATTGGGGACTAAAGTTGGGTGTTCTAACGTTTCAACCACTAATTTTAAACTACAAAATGTGTAATTTGTACATCATCATTGGGGAAGTAGATTAATCTATCGGTCATTGTCTTAACCCCTCAGATTCCTATGTTCTATTTTCAATTTGTTCTAGTTGGTGAATGGTAAAGAGGAAAGTGTAGGTAACCTGCAGCATATCTCCGAGCGTGAACCAGATGATTGGGAGGAAGATCCTAGCCTCCATCCAACCACAGAAACTATGTTCATGGAAAAGTCAAAACAGAGTATCAAGTAAGCCTTTTTAGTGTTTCCATATTGACACAAATGCTAAGAGAAGATATGTTAGGTTTACTTAACAGGGTAGCTTTTCATAGGTCATGGAAAGGTTTATAGCTATTTTGGGGGAGGGTACCACCATCCTCCACAGAAAATAACCAAAATTAAAAATAAAATACATGGCCCTGCGGATATTTTTGGTAGATAGATCTTCACATAGATTTTTAAAAGAATTTTACGTGTCCCTAGAGGCCTAGAGGCATAGCCGCTAGTTTAAAATAAATTGGTAACTATTTTGTTATAAAAGAAGGTATTATTGATCCACTTAATAAACCTAAACATATTTATTTACTTATAGGAATGGAATGTCACGAAAACGGTCCCAGATGCATATAGCCAACTCCCAGTCACTCGGGGACTTCATGACCTTGAAGAAGGCCTCCTCCTGCTCCACCATCTACATTGACGACAGCACAGTGTCGCAGCCCAACCTAAAGAACACGATCAAGTGCGTGTCCCTGGCTATTTATTATCACATTAAGAATAGAAAATCTGAAACTATACTGGATATTTTTGATGAGAAAAATCATCCGTTAACGGTAAGAAATTTTTATTTTGCTATTTGTTGTATTCCCATAAGGGTGTAGATTTTCGTTAACTCCACACCTCCCCTTCCCCTGTAAGAATAAAGAAATATTCTGTATCTTTACACAATAATATACATTGGGGAAACAACTAGAGAGAGGTGGGGGAAAGAAAATGACTGGGTGGGAAAATATACACCCCTGTAAATTATAATATTTGATTCATGCGTCTCCAACTAATCGAAGTAAATACCTACCTACTCATCGAACTTAAAAATTTTTTTTTTTCCGGGATTTAGATACGTACATACATAGCACAATGACAATTGAGATCATTCGAAATTTCGAAAAATATCTGATTTTATCCCTTGTTAGTTATGGCCCCCAATTTATATTTTGAAATGAGCTATAGAAGATTTTTCCTTCTTTAAATGAGTTTTTTTTTATGGAGATTACATTAGATATTATAACCATTTGTATAATATAGAGAGAAGGAGTATCAGATGATTACAATAAATACAATCCAGACCACCGACAAATATACAAGTTTATCCGCACTTTGTTTAATGCTGCCCAGCTGACCGCTGAGTGTGCCATCATCACTCTTGTTTATCTTGAAAGGTAAATATCAAGGGGGGGGGGGGGGAGTTCTGACACATTTGCGTAAACAGTGAGTATAGGCTTTATCTTTGGACTAATAAGATAGGTTATTAGGGATAAAATCATTCTTATATGATGAATTTCCCCCAGATTTAAGATTTTTTGGATAGGCCTCCAGGTTCCGGAGCTCCAGGCCTCCAGGTGGTCTCTCTTTACGCAAATGTGTCAGAACTTCTCCCCCCCCCCTTATTTTTCTTTGATAGTAGTGAAATTATATCAATAAATTTAAGTTTAGTTTACTTAATGGATTGAGTATTGACCGTTTTAGATACTTTACTAACAGCTTCCATTTAAAAGGGGACTATCCACGAACAAGAGCAAGTGATTCTAAGCACCGTCCAGCATTGATCCAAAGTATTTGTTTAGTGAATATACAAGGTTGATGTTTGATATCTGGTTTATCGATTAAAAATTTAGGATTTACCATGGTTTTATATGAAAAACTTTGAAATGTAAATTATTTTTTAAAGCAATGTCAAAGGACAAAATAAAATAACACGAAAGAAAAGTATCAAATGCTGTATTTTGCAAAAATACATTAATTAAACTGTTTACAATATTACAAGTTACCAACCCTTTTTCTAAATATACATTTTAATCAAAATAATATACTTTTGTGTCAAAGCTTTTAAACAACAGTTTGAACTCATCAAAACATTTGATGATATTGCACCAAACAATGTTTAGCATTTCAAAGTTTTTTTTTATAAAACCATGGTGAAACCTATTTTTTTAGTCGATAAAGCGAATATTAAACATAAACCTAGTAGGCTAGTATATTTACTAAAAAAATACTATGGATCAATGCTGGAAGGTGCTTAGAATCACTTGCTCTTGTTCGTTGATAGTCCCCTTTGGAATTTTTGTTTGTTTATTATTTTTAATCATGAAGTAAAAATGCTACGTGGTATTTCTGCCATTTAACCTAACGCATATATTGCATTTCGTAATTAAAAAGTGGATGGTAGTTTAGATATCTTTGTCCTTAATAATCTATACTAAACTTATCTAAAAGAATTATAAAAATATAAATGCCCTTCTTAGAAATATCCCTTTTTAATTTATTTCATAGATTAGCATACCAATGTAACTAATCTTGATTGTTTTAGGTTGTTGACATATGGTGAAATAGACATTAGTCCTGGTAGTTGGAAGAGAATAACCCTTGGTGCTATACTGCTGGCCAGCAAGGTCTGGGATGATCAGGCCGTTTGGAACGTGGATTACTGTCAGATACTTAAAGATCTTACTGTTGAAGATATGTAAGTATTATTCCTTCTTTTCTACCGGACAAAACCGGTTTTGAACCATAAGAATTATGTCTTTTGATTTTTAGAAACCGAACCACCGTGTAGTGGAAAATAATGTGTATAAGCTACTTTTTGCTGTGTACTTAATGACATAGTTGATTGTCCTTGTTTTTATATTGTCTTCTAAAACAGAAAAAATTGATTTTTATCTTCACATATTTAAACTATCAATTTATGTATCCAATCACAAAACTGTATTTTTCAGGAATGAGTTAGAACGTCAATTTCTGGAGTTGCTCCAGTTCAACATAAATGTTCCAAGTAGTGTGTATGCCAAATATTTCTTTGACCTGAGAACTCTGGCAGAGGCTAATGACCTGGCCTACCCCTCTGAACCGTTATCTAAGGTTAGTACCTTGTTTTCTTATTGGTGTACACAGGTGTTTTTTTTCTTCTTGGGGGTGTTGAAGCATGAATGGATGAAAAAACGTGTAAGTAGACCTCCCAATTTTAATTGAGTATTAGTCATGGATATTAAGCTTTTGTAATTAACTTATTTAGAATTATTTTACAAATGTAAGTAATTTCAGTAAGTTTTATTGTCCTTGTAAAAATAGAAAATTACAGTTAGGTCAAATGGTGGATTTTTTTAGAAGTTAGATCTTACACCAGATTATTATATACTCTAATAAAGTGAGACTTGTAGCTGGCTAAAATAACGAACCATCCTCTTTATTCTATCCTCTTCCCTCCAACTGGATGAACAAACTGTCCAATCAATGATGTCTATAATAAATAAAGGAAATTTTTCCCCTGTCATAATATTTTATTTTATATTCATTAGTCAAATAGAATAAAACAGCTTTATTTCTGTCGATGTTTCTGATATGGTTATATTTCTTATCTATCCACTGATTTTGTACCGTTCTTGTTATTTGTGTTTGGTTCTACAGTACAAGCAAAATAAAATGATTTAATTTAATTCTTGAAATATAGGAAAGAGCCCAGAAGCTAGAGGCGATGTCTCGGTTCTGTGAGGATAGAATTTCAAATGATATTGTCGGCAACGGTGTCAAACGATCAAATTCTTTAGACAGGTAACAGTATATTTAAAGTATTTGTTGAAATATTTTTTGGTGCCAGTTGAAACAGGGATAGGCCAATTGAAATAATCTGTATCCTTTTTTATTTCCTAAAAAGTACTTTTAAAGTAACAATATATATATTTCTGTCTGTTTGAAGCATAAGATCTCGCTATCCTTTATTATGAATCATCAGTGAATGTTTTATTTTATTGAAATGGATAGACGACTTCCTCTGTAGTTGTAGTCGCTAGATGTTATTTCATGTCTTCCCGGATTTTTTGTAAAAATCTTTTTAATCTATTTTAATTTGATATTGTATTTCAGAATGACGAGTAATCGAAGAAGTGTTGCCATTCTATCCTGAATTCCACTACTTAGAATTATTAAAATCCATGCCTCTAGTTTCCCCTTTAGTAATATTATTATAATCTTGTGCGCATCTGAAACAAACAAACTTATCACTGATTTAGAGGATTTTTTTAAATGCTGGGCACTTAAAAAATCTACGAATAAAAACATTGCATAGCTGAAAACCATAAATTTAAACCTATACCCCTATTATAATGATCAAAGATTAATCCTTCAGCAATGTAAAATCAGGATTAGTGATAAATAAACCAACTCTGCTGGTCACTATAAAGTTACCAGTTCAATTTGTTTGTTGATTGTATGAGATGAACCATAAACAAACTCTGTTACATAAAATACTCCTTCTATAATAGACAGTGGACTAGTTGAAAAAAAAATGGTGACTAAAATACTGTTATGGTCCTAAAATTTGTATTTTATTGGTTAAAGTTGAACTAAAGTTAGGTTTAATGTGTTACAAGCTAAATACCTTCTGTTTACACCAATTCAACGCCGAAAGAAGTTCTTTCATCAATAAAATTACAGAAAAAAATCTACTTAATATAAAGTATTATTTTCTCTTTCCACCTTCCATGAAATAAAATGCAAAAGTGATAATGGTAAAATGATGTAAATAAAATATTGCCATGTAAAATGCCAATTAAAATAATTTTATTTATCCATTTCATTTGTTAAACCCGCACAAAAAAAATATATTTTATTTAAATTTTACATCAATTTTAACCATTGTTGCAAAATTAGTAAAACTACAAGTCTACTTAATAATAAAAATTTTAAATGATTCCAAGAGTTGATGAAAGTTGTATATCACTCATATAGTTGCTAGTTAATGTATGATAAATATGACATTATTAAAATTGTTATTATATATTATAGTGTATGTTTATTGCTTTCCTACAGATAACCTTAATAATGATTTTTGACAGCTATATTATCATAATTATCGTCCAAAGGGGTAGTTTCACGAAATGCATTTGAACTTAATTTAGTGAACCGCATATTTTTTGCTAGTTAATGGGTTAAACTATATTTATATGGCATATATTTGAAAGAATTTAAATTTTCTACCACGTAGTTTTGAAAATATCAAGACTTGAAAATCGTCTTTTTGTGATATATGCAATTTAAAAGACGATTTTCAAGTCATGATATTTTAAAAACTACGTGGTAGAAAATTGAAATTCTTTCAAATATATGTCATATAAATGTAGTTTGACCAATTAACCAGGAAAAATTATGCGGTTCACTAAATTAAGTTTAAATGCATTTCGTGAAACAACCCCTTTAAGATTACTAGTTCCATTTTAATAAGCGAATCTAAAATATTAAGGTACGAGTCTGTTTCTCCCGCCAAAATTTAATCAACAGCGGCCTAAAACTTCAATTTCTGTCTCGTTTTAAAAATAGGATACTATTAAGAAAACGCTGTGAGTGTGCTATTTATCGGCACAGTTTAAAAATGTGCCATTTTTGTTTTAAAAAAATATTCATTAAAAAAACACTAAAATGTTATAAAATTGTAATACAGTTGTAAAATATTTCTGATTAATTAAAAAACATAACTTAAGAATCTCTTTATGTGTCCTCCATCAGGACTTGTGGCGCGACAAGGTTTTGCCCAAATAAGTTTTGACAGCCTAAGTGAGGTTTTATTTTTCTTACTTCAGCCAATCAATTAAAGGGACAATTCGATTTAAGTTCTTTTTAGCCAAATTAAAATATAATTTTTAAAACTTTTTGAAAAGATAAAATATTACCCATAGCCTAAATTTTTTATTAGATGGATTGGAGAATTCTCACTGATAGTGTCAAAACCACTTGTGTGATCAGACTTCTGTATGAAATAAAATTTCAAAGCAAAAAACAAATGGTAGGTAACTATGTATGTTCCTTTAACCACAAAATCAGTTTTTACACACTTCGTGAGAATTTCCTTTCATAACAAAGGTTTTTATAAACTTAAATTGAATGTCCCCCCCCCCCATGAATAACGTAAAACTTACAGAGAAAGTATTATAGTTCCATGCTCAAACTCGTTCTTGTTTCTTCCAAGACATGATTTCATTAATTTACACATAATATAATTTCTAGAGAATGTTCTTGTAGCGAGCTTTATCTTTCTTATTTATTATTAGGGTTGGGCCGGATACCGGATATCCGGCTGATTTCTAATGCCGCATATTTGCTATCCGGGCAGATATCTCCAACGCCTGATATCTGGCAAATTACCTGATATCCGGCATTAGAAATCAGCCATACATCCGGATTCCGAATAGTTTCAATAACCGATATCCGGCCGGATATTGAAAATGGCCGGATATACGGCCCAACCCTATTTATTATACCAAGTATATTGATTCATTTTCATTACTAAGCTTCTATTTTTTGCTTATTTGTTACTTTTATATTTATTTTTTTACTCCAGTAGGATTATTTAGAGTTCAAATTGCTAGTAAAACTTAAAAAGTCCATTTTTTTATACCATTTAAAAGATACTAGGTACAGTTGTTTTGTTATTAAGTACTTCTGAGTTTTTATGTAAATTAGTTTTTATGAAATGTTGATTCTATTAACAGGGTGTAACTTTGTTGTTGTCATAAATAGGTAAATTTTATATTTTGTTTCTGTTCCTATTGATATTTTGCCCCTTATGAATAAATTTTTCGGTTTAGCATAAAAAAAATTTAATTGAAAAGAACGTGTCATAACTTTTGTGATTTTTGTTTAACCCATTCGTGACGAGCTGCCAAAGTTAAAACCAACTTATTGTTTTAAAAACTCGAATTACTTCAAAAAAGAGGTCTACAAAAAAAATAGATTGCATATCTAAATTCTATGGATCATTTTCAATCAACTGCCTACTAAAAATACCGACTAGCTGTTTTTAAAAAGATCACAAATGTTAGGACACGTTCTTTGTCTAATATTGTTGTAAAGTTTCTAGTCTCAATTAATATTGCTGTTGCATGCATTCTTTTCACGTTTTTTCTGTGGTAAATATATTTTATTTCCCTTTCATAAAAATTATGTTGTTTAACTTACTATTATTATATCAAAATAAACGTCATAAAAAAAAGTTGATTCTTGGCTTTATAAAAACTAGATTAAATGATCTTTTAATGATCTAAGAATACACTTTTAAATTGGTTTTGACATAGTAAATGCTAATAATTTCATTAAAAAGACATTTTTTTCAGCCATATTTAAACATAGTAGGTAAAATTGTAAAATTTGAAAGCAGCAAATATAATCTCATTATATTGTTTTGTAATTATTTGATTTTAAAAATCCCTGTAAATGCATCAACGCCGCCAGAGACAAAATAGAATTATATCAGAAAATGTTAACCTAAGCCCCCATAAAAGTATTATTTTATTTATAATCATTCCCATCAGGTTAGCCGAAGATAAAATTGTATATTGTTTATATTTATTTAAAATAAGCTAAACATTTTCTGCTCTAGTTTATACTTTGTATTTGCGGGGAGTGATGAGGTTGTAGAGAGAGGGTGTAGGTCCCCCCCCCCCCTAGCCCTCAGTATTCTGTTCAGCCTCTAGCCAACCAGTTAATCTATTATTTATAGTAAAGTCAAACTTTTTGTACATATTTGTATTCAAAATAATAAAACTGCTTGCCATTTGCATTTTTCTATTTCATTTTCAATGTTTAGGTAAAAAATTAATGTTAGTTATTAAGTAAAATATATGTCAAACGTTGTTGGTTAAAAATAAAGTTTGCTGTGCGTCATTCATTTAATAAATACAAGTTAATATTTGCCGGAAAGTATAATTTCCATGAGGATAGAGATTGGGGATTAGTTTTTTGTTTTATTCTGCTTAAACTATTTCTTATGACGCTTTTAGATGACCCATGAAAATTTTGGTGCTTATGAGAACTATAAGCATTTAAGTGTAAATTAAGTATTTATGACAGTAATTTGTACTTACTATGTACCTATGAAATTTTTGCAGATTCTTTGCTTGCAGAGTTGATAATGTTCTCGTTGTAATAGAACTACAGCAAACTCGCATTTTTTAATACTTGCTTTAAACTAGTTAATGAGTTTAAAAGATGACTACTTCCTTAAAAGCGAAGATTTAAAAATTCAACATTTTGAAGTATGATTTTTAAATATAATACAGTGTGTTTTTTTATGACAACTTTTTTGAAAGCAATTTTACCCCACTTATAGTTATCCGAATTTAATGATCAATGGCTTATTTTCTTTGTTTTTTAATGCAATTAATTGAACACCAAAAAAATATTTCAGTTTTTATTTAAAAAGTAGAGTAAAATCTAGAATTCAAAACTTAGGTGTCAACGTCTAAAAATGGTTTTAGCGCATTTTTCTTATGCTCAAATATTCAACCTTTTGCAAGAATGGCTGCTAAACACTTCAAAGTTGAGATATAGAGCTAAAAATGTATACAGATACTATTAGGGACATGTATTAGAACATATCAAAGTTTGAAGGTCATATGATCTCAACCAGGGAGGGAGTACTGGCCCCCCAAAGTCGATTACAGAAAATCCAATTTTTTTCTTGCAAAGGGTAGAAGATTTAGGCGTAAGAAAAATGCGCTAAAACTATTTTTAGATGTTGACACATAAGTTTTGAATTTTAGATTTACTGTACTTTTTAAATAAAAACTGAAATATTTTTTTGTTGTTCTATTAATTGCATTAAAAAACGAAGAAAATAAGCCATCGATCATTAAATTCTGATAACTATAAATGGGGTAAAATTGCTTTCAAAAAAGTTCTCATAAAAAAACACTGTATTTTTAAAATTACAAATGCAGGAGGCTTAATATGGACATACTTACATTTTGAGATGGAAATTAGAGAAGTTTCGCTTAGATCATTGTACTTAATCGCCATGGGAATCTATATGAAATAATTGCCGAAGGGAATAGAAAAATTATTTCATAAAAAAATTGTGTATAGAAGGCTTAGAATAGTCGGAATGGTATTCCTCCGTTTTCTTAATTGTAAATAGATGTTATTTGATTCATCGTGCGTAGTTTTAAAACAATAGGCAAATTCTAACACATCTAAATTAGCACTTAATCGTTATGGATGTATTGTACAGACCTACCCTAAAAATAGAAAAACTACGCTCTTTCAAGATTCACGTGTTGATACATGATTTTATTTACTCTACAGTATTAATTAAAGTAATGCAGTAGCTGGAAAATTAATTGATCTGACAAAGTGATGAACTAAACATGAATGATTTAATGCATTTAAAAATAACTGCCAAATATAGGGCAGCAACAGTAGTTAGATCCACAAACTAATTGCTGTGTTTTCTTAAATATATTGTTCTTTTTCAAAGCAAAGTTTTTAGATTTGGGGTCTGAATAGATGATAACACGTGACATAGCCGAAGACAACAACAACGAAGAAAGTACCTCAATGACGTCATAAAAATGGGGGATTGGGAGGTGTGGGTAAGAAAACCCCTAAAAAAGAGATGGATAATCCCTAGTTTTTATGACGTAACATGCTGATGTTTTGAGGGACTTTCTTCGTTTTCGACATAGCCCATTTAACTTTTCAAACATGCAAGAATCGTCTATCCTACTGCAGAAAGTGATAGAATAGTACAAGAAATCTATTTTTAAACAATAAAACATTATTATTCGTGGACCCAACCGTACAAACAAACCTAACTGCATTTTCCCTGTCGATAAAGTATCTGCAATTTTATGTGTCGTCATGAGTACTTTAAAATTAACTAGTATTTTCTAATTTCTGCTTTCTTTGATCTCTTTTTCCAGGAAGGATATTGGACTGTAACTTTGTACCCAAAGTTTTTTAACCATGTCATCTTATTCTTTGACATTATAAATTTGTGTATTTTTATTAAAAGTGAAGCTTTTCTATAATTAGGGTCGGTCAGTCTGTCTGTAACGGATAGCTTTTTTCGATAATTTAGGCGGGTTAGAATTGTTCTATCGATTTTAAACTTTTGATGATGATTCCTATAGGAGTTAGGTACGAGTTAGAAAGCGTAGCAACTCTATAATCGTTACCAGATTGTCCGTACGTCCATTTTAAACATGTTGATTTTTTTACTTTTATAACAACAATTTTTTATGTGATACAGAATTTTTGTAACAAATTTACGTATAATTTTGTCAAGAATATTCAAATTTTGTATACTCAGTTATGACACTCATCAAGAGTTAATGTTCGTCTGTCATACCGTTTCAGAGCTTCGCTTTTATGGATGTTGTCATCCTTGTTGAATATTGATTGTTTGTTTCTGTAATTGATTGTTCTACACTAAAAAATGTATATACAGCAGGGGTAATTTGTTCAATCATCATTAGGGATGTATGTAAACCTATCGTTCATTGTCTTATTTCTTAGATCCCTGCTTTAAAAATAAAATAAGATCTAATAGTGGCGAAGATTTTCTATAACTAGAGTTATAACCGTACGTCTGGTAAGATTTGCTTCAAATAAAAAGGCTCTTTCAATAACTTGTTTTCCTGTTTGTTAATAACTTGTTATTGATGAGTTATTTCTTTGTTTTATTGAAAAGAATCTTTATAATATGTTCTTGATGAAAATAGATAAAAAAAAATGCGGTTAAGAAATGAAATTCGCTTGGACGAGCTACCCTGGATTCCATTACAGATCATAATTCAGGTAAAAGCGCAGCAACTCTAATCTATAGTGTGTCGTGTCTGGTTTTAGGCTGTTTTTTTTTCTGGGTCTCGGCAACAACCGTCTTTGGTCGAGTCGTACACTCGGTTCATCTGGGTCTTTGATCAGAGAAAGAAAGGGGACAATGGGCTTTTTATTATTACACTAATCCCCAAAGTTTTATAATAACGTTTTCTTATTCGTTGACATAACAACTTTAGGGACTTCAGCTTATTTTAATTGGTTGGTTTATTAAGTTGAGTGTTCAAACGGTTCAACCAATAATTTTACGCTACATAAGAGGTAATTTTGTATTATATAATATTGGGAATGTACATCAATTTATCGGCCATTGCCTTTCCCTTTTGATCCCTGGTACTTGATACTTTTAATTTCGATTTGTAAATTTTCATACTTTACCTAATTATTAATTCATTTGACACACTTTATGGAAGTTTTTTTTTGCAGATATACGCATTTTTTTAATTGCCTAATTATTACATGATATTGAACAATAATTACACACTAAAATCTGCTAAACTTTTATAATTGCTCTGCTTACTTTTGAAGGGCAAAGCAATTTAATAAGTTGCCTTGGCAATTTACTTTAAGTTTGAAAATCACTTTCAATTTGCACCACATTTTTGTGCAACTTTTAGGAAAATACAATTTTTGCGGATAATTAAATGTGCAAGCAATGTTTTGCCTAGTTGTGCATTCGCAAATATTTTCATTGAAGGCTTTTTGTTGTCATTTCAATGACGTTTTTTTTGAAATATATGTGTATTGTTTGTACTTGATAGTTCTTTTTAAAAGTTTTGGGTTCTAATCCCATCAGGTTTAATCCTTCAGGAAAAAAAATATTTAGTTTATTTTTAAGATATTTCAACTTTATTTGTGTACTATGAAAAAAACTGTGAACAATTCTCAAAAAAAATATTTTAAGTTAAAAAATTGTCCTGAACTTAATGTGCAATTTTTTGTAATTGTTAGTTTTACAGAAACAAGGATGACAACATCCATAAAAGCGAAGCACTGAAACGGTAGGACAAACGGACATTAACACTTGTATAGTATCTGAACTAAAAAATCAGAATTTAAAAGTATAAGAGTCGAAGCAAAATTGTAAGTAAATATGTCAAAAAACTGCTTGAAGCAGGATAATGTTTATGGACAAACTTACATTTTAGAACTTAATTATAGAGTTGCTTCGCTTATAATATTGTTCTTTGTTGTCCCAGGAATCAATATACCAAAAATCAGATCAAACGGATAATAAGAACACTTGAAAATTTGTTGTTAAAAAAGTAGAAAAATCAACATGTTTAAAATGGACGTACAGACATTCTGGTAATGATCATAGAGTTGCTACGCTTTCTAAATCGTACCCAACTACTACAGGAATCATCATGCAAAGTTTGAAATCGATAGGACAATTCTAACATGCCTAAATTAACGAATAAAAGCTATCTATCTCGGACGGACGGACGGACGGACGGACGTACGGACGGACGGACGTACGGACGGACGGACGGACGGACCGACGGACGGACCGACCCTAATTATAGAAAAGCTTCGCTTTTAAAAATAGCCCTGATCAATTCCAAGACTTAAATCAAATAAAAATGAAATATCCCAAAGATTTTCTAAAATACACCTAATCAATATCAACCTACAAACAAAAAAATCCTTATTACTCTATAATTTTCAAAGCGAAGCTTTTCTATAATTAGGGTCGGTCCATACGTTCGTACGTAACGGATAGCTTATTTCGTTGATTTAGGCATGTTAGAATTCAATTGTCCTATCGATTTCAAACTTTCCATGATTATTCCTATATAATTTAGGTACGATTTAGAAAGTGAATCAACCCTACAATCGTTACCAGAAAGTCCGTACGTCCATCTTTAACTTTTTAACCACAAATTTTATGCGATAAAATTAATTTTCCGATTGGTCTCCTTTTTGGAATACTGATTCATAAGACAACAATTTGCAAAATTATAATCGAAACATCTCTATAATTAAGTCTTAAAAATGTAAGTATGTCCATAAAAATTATCCTGTACTTAAGTAGTTTTTCAACAAATATACCTACATAAAAATTTGTTTCGAAATTATGATTTATAATTCTGATTATTCAGTTCGGACACTGTACAGTGTACAAGTGTTAATGCTCGTCTGTCTTACCGTTTCAGAGCTTTGCTTTTATAGTTGTTGTCATGCTTGTTAGGATAGTTATTTCATATAAAAAAGCAAAATAATGAATTTCATAAAAAAAGCTTAAATAAAATAATCACTTGTGTAATTTTTAGAATTTGGATTTGAGAAGCAAAATGAGTCTTCGCCTGGTGAGTAGAACTATGCATTATTGGATTTCTCTTCTTGACAATTATGCATTCAAATCTTGGAGGATTCACAATATTCAGGAAAATATCTTTCTCGTATTCATTCGAATCCAGTGGATAGGAACCGGTTCTCATCCATACGAAAAAACTATGTCCAGCATTGTATTATATCCAGCTTTTTACAAATATAAAAATGTACAATCATTCTATATCCGCGGAAAGCTGTTTATAATACGTTGCGAGATATAACTATTAAATCACTTATAAATCTTTCCATGTCTAAAAAGAGTCCAGCAGCTATAAGCAGAGCAAAAATTTTTTATAAGTATAAACAACAAATACCTAAATAGTGTTCAAATTGTAGTTTTTTTGCGAGAAAAAGTTTAAGAGACTCATACGGACAGACATCACCTAACAAAAGAGTATGTACATAGTTTTTTTTGGTGCTTTGATTTTTTTTGAAAAAATGAAATTTCCTTATTTGGGTCAGGTTTAGCCTTCCAACTGGTGTTTTAAATTTTAAAAGGTTGATTTCCCTGAAGCTTATAGGCGGCTGACGCGAAGCTGCTGTGCCCTATTTTTCTTTGAAATTATTTACTTTAGTAAAATGAAAAGATATCAATTTATTTATGAACAGAGTTTTAGACTAAAGCAGTTTTCCACTGAAGTCGAAGAGATTATTGGTAAATATATATATTGAAAATCTGAAAATGTCTACACCATTAGCCTAAAGGTTAATTTAATTCTTAGAGCCAAGGTAGAAATACCCCTAAAAAAAACCTTAAAGGAAAACTTTTGGTAACTTCCCCGAAAAACCTTAAAGCTACCCATTAACTGACACGTCACTTGTTTCAGATATCTTAATGAACATTGAACAAGATGAATATTAATACTATTAAGTTTATAGTAAATGTAAAAGTATACACG
Organism: Acartia tonsa; assembly: GCF_053477335.1. Lineage (NCBI taxonomy): Eukaryota > Metazoa > Arthropoda > Copepoda > Calanoida > Acartiidae > Acartia > Acartia tonsa. The sequence continues at coordinate 61,469,490 of NC_137260.1, read as the reverse complement.
GTGTTTAAAAAAAAACTGCGTTTTCCGGTTTTGGGAAACAACCAGAAGGAGTATGAAAAAAATAATTATATGTCCATATTCTCTGTACAAATGTGCATTACATTTACTTAAGGTGTTTTTTGATATCTCTAAAAATGTGGCTGTACTGATAAGTACATGTAGGGTAAAAATGCCTCATGCTAAAACTGTGATAACTATTAGATTTAATTAACTTATTTATTGTGTAACATTTTGGTTTGAACGTACAATATTAAAGTAGTAAAAGGTTAAATCAATGTCCCCATTTGAGATTTTTTACATATTTTCTTTTTATGGCCTCATGCAAAGAGCTTTTTAGATTATTCAGAATTTAGTTTTTTCTATTTTTCTATGGCAAAGTCATTTTTCATAAAAGATCTTCTTTAATACTGTGCATATTAATAAATAAAACAAGTTACTTTTTATTTCATTTCAATATCTTAATAAATAAGCAAGTTATGTTGGTTTAAATTGTTGCTAAAAATGCGTCTTCTTAGATTAACTAAGTTTTTTGAGTTAATCTGTTATGACCTGTCAATCAAAATTAAGATATTAAGAGATTATAGAGGGAGGGATGAGGTACGGACAACAACATTTTTAATAGTAAGAATCAAAATTCAAGCAATAAGATAATTGATTTTTGTTTTCATAACATTTATTTTAAATTAAATTTTAAATGTATTTATTAGAATATTTTGTTGTGCATGCTAATATGTTGTTTTCAAGTAAAGAGAAGATTTTAATTCAACTTTATACCATAAAATTCTACGCGAATACAGTAACACACACACACTTTTTAAATTCTTTGGGCTCTAAAAAGTGGCATTGTTTTAAGAGATATTAAAAACCACTTTTTATAAGTTCAATGCATATTTTTATAGAGAATATGGACATATAATTATTTTTTTCATACTCCTTCTGGTTGTTTCCCAAAACCGGAAAACGCAGTTTTTTTTAAACACCGTGTATAGGCTCCAAATCTATAAGCGCATAATTTTAACTGGGTTATTTTTTTTAGATCAATTACTTTGTTAAAGTCAAGGTGCACTCTTAATAAAAAAAAACGCTGGTTCAATCAATTCTTCAATTATTTTTGTTGTAACTCAAACCTTATAATTTAGATTTTGAAGTGGATGGATTGTCCCTCTGCTCTGGTTATCTGGATGATGGTGTTCAGTACCTGATAAATAACCACCCAGGAGTGTGTACTATCTTTACTCTGTCTATAAACATCTACTTAATTTTCTAGAGAATTGACAGCTGCTTAATAATCTGCCTAATTTTTTTAAGCAATGCTACTCTACTATATAATACCATGTTTATATTGAATGCTCATTTGTGCACTTGTCGCATGATATCTAATAAGGTTTTAGTCATTACACAAAGCAGTCAATATTAGAAAATTATGAAAAAATATAAAAAATATAGTTGAGCTATTTAAAGTTGTTTTCTTCTTGAAAAATGAGTACCAAGAAACAAAATGGGTCAACAGTTCAATTTGTATTAAAAATGTAATATAAATATTTTTTTTTATATTATAGAATTATCCTTATTATTTTATTTCATATTTTCTGGTATTACATTTTATTCCCAAAATACAGTAAACTATAATTAACTTAGTACATTACTTCCCCTAGAACTGGAAGATTTAAAGCTTGGAGTAGCTGAATCAACTTCACTAGCATCCCTCTCATCTCTTCTTAGTCTTTGTAGAACATATATTACAAGTTTAGGAATACAAAAACTACAAGAAGAAGATATAACTATCATGAGTCCTCTGAAAGAAGAATTTTTCCACTCTATTGTGAACTGTCAAAGATTAACAAAGCTTTCATTTGTTGGAACAAATCTTTGTCCAGATGATATTCATGCAATCATATTTTCTGTGATAAGCCCAATGCAAGAGATTCAAATCAAAGATTATCAAAGCTCACTTGATTTTATGTTTTTACCAAACAGTCAAGATATGGCACATACAGAATATAACTTTAACATTTTGGAAACTCTGAAAATAGCGAATTGTCCAATGTTTACAGATTTTGGTTTAATGCAACTGAACAGGATGGTTCTATTAAAATACCTGGATTTGTCCAGAACTAATATTACCTGTGAATTTGAATGTGATTTGTCGCTACATAACCTGGAAACCTTAAAGCTTTCTCACTGCAGGCATGAAGTCTTATTTTTCAACATTAAAAGTCTTTTTATATATTTTTTTTTATAAAATTACCAAAAATTTTACAATCTTTTAGATATTAAAAAGTAATAAATGTTTAATGGAAGTGTGGAGCCTATTAATTACATAGAAACTGTTGACTGCATTAAATATGAAATTTCAATGTTTTTAGGTAAGGTTGTTGACGGGTATACACTTAGGGTAGGATAGCTGCTTTATAGGAGATTTCTTAAATATGCATATTTATTATTTAATTTTACTAAAGTAATAAAAGAACAAGGAAGACAACATCCATAAAAGCGAGCTCCGAATCGGTTGGACAAACGAATATTAACGCTTGTAGAGTGTCAAAACTGAATAATCAGAATATAAATGTATAAATGTCGTAACAAAATTTTAAGTAAATTTGTTGAAAAGCTGCTTAAACACAGGAGTTAAGGTCATACTTACATTTTTAGGACTTGATTAATGATTATAGAGGTGGTCCGCTTTTGATATTGTACTTTATTGTTATAGGAATCAGTATGCCAAAAAGCAGATCAATCAAAAAGTTGTATAACATAAAATTTGCTGTTAAAAAAGTTATAAATCAACATGTTTAAAATGGACGTACGGACATTCTGGTAACGATTATAGAGTTGCTATGCTTTTTAAATCCTATCTAACTACTACAGGAATCAACATGCAAAATTTGAAATCGATAGGGCAATTCTAACCTGCCTAAATTAACGAAAAGAGCTAGCCGTTACGGCCGGACAGACTGACCTTAATTATAGAAAATCTTTGCTTTTAAAAAGACTGTAATTTGTAAACCAAATTTTTTTTCTTTTAAAATTCGACTTCAAATTTTACAGAAACCTGAAAGATGTTGGAATGTGCAATATTCTCAGCTGCACAAGTGGTCAACTAAGAAACCTTTACTTAGATTATACTCACATTACTGGAGCATTAATACCTGAAACTATTACAAGCCTAAGGATCTTAAGTCTTAGTGGATGCTATAAGCTAAATTCCCAATCATTATGCTTGTTATTAAACCAAATTGCTAATACTATTATGATGTTAGACATATCATATACAAATGTAACATTTAGATGCAGCACCATTATTCACAAACTTCATCAAATAGAATCATTAATATTAACAGAATGTTCTCTATCAGATTTTGGGTTGAGTAAAGTATTAAAAAGTTGTGGCAATAACCTAAAAAATTTAGTATTAAATAAAACCAACATATCACTGAAAAATGTAGTAATGTGTGAATCAAAACTCCAAGGATTAACAAATCTAGAAGTGTCTGGATGTAAAAATATTTCCTCTTTTTACATTGCTGTGATCCTATCCTTAACTTGTGCCACCCTGAAACATTTAAACATTAGTTTTACAAGTGTATCTGTGTTTGATTTTGAAAAAAGTGTCAACTTCAAAAGTCTTGAAAAAGTTTGGTTAAATGGATGTAGTAAACTTACAGAACATGGAGTAGCAGGTAAATATCTGCTTTGTTTTAATTATGTAAATTTGGTCAGCATTCAACTTAAAAATATTCAACTGTTCTTTTTAAATTATTTTTAGTGGTTAAATTGACTTATTTTTCTTGAAGCTTTTTATAATGCATAAAAAAATTAATGGACAAAGATAGGCCAATACACATACTAAATTACCAATGGCAAGCCAGTATTCATTTAATTGACCATTGGTAGGCCAGTATGACGTCATTTTTTATAATATAATATAATTTTAAAACAAAGCATTTTTCTCTTATTAGATCTGCTGAAGAGGTGTGGTAAAAGTCTGTGCTATTTCAATTTGAATGGGACCAACGTTTTAAGCTTTGGAAATGAAGCTATTTTGCTTCCTGGGCTTTCAGAATTGTATTTGAGCCAGTGTAATTATCTTACTGATCGAGGTATTTTATATTTGAAAAATGAATGAAATACATAGCAGGTGGATTTAATTATTTTTCACCAAAATTCCACTTTACAAACAATAATATTTGTAGAAATAAGTTCTTATGGTTCTTTTTCATTATGGCTTCGAAACCGATTAATATCCGCTGGATTAGAACTGGTTCTCTTCTCAGCCAGACTGAAAAATCAATTAAAGCATCGTACTACAGACGATTTCCACGAATATTAAAATAAAAATAATAAGATTATTACCTACTAGTTTTGTTATCTCGGACCTTCGGTCCCTCGGGGACAAAACTGATTTTAGTCGTATTATTTTTCTTTTTAATACTCGCGGAAAGCTATTTGTTTCATAAATTAACTATGATGTGAATTTATTCTTATTTTATCATTTAGGATTGCTATCTATTCTCCATTCATGTGGCAACAGGCTCAGAAAGCTAGATCTCTCCATGACCAACATAACTGGTGATGGTCTAAAGAAAGATCATGATGCTACATCCGTGAAAGTTTCTGTAATTGATGGTGATTCTAATCAGCACAAGATCTATCAGCCAACAAGCAAACACATCAAGTTGACAAGGAAGTCCAACAACCATTGTGATCCAGCTACGCTAGTTCTCCTGCCATGTCTACAGATTTTGAAGCTGTTTGGAACAGACAATGTGACCGACACTGGATTTGCTAATCTAATAGAATTATGTGGTTCTAATTTAAAGGAGATTGTTTTATTAAAAACTCGAGTATCAAAGCATGTTTTAGATATGCTTCGCTCTCGAGGGGTTAATGTTCTTTAGTTATTATTATAATTGAAGTTATGTTATTCCAATCATGATGACATTATGTATCGCTGAAAACAAAAATTTGCATTATGGGGCATAAACAACTGAAATAGTTTTTTTTGTGAAGATTTCCCGACTAAACTTGTCCGTAATTCTGTTTAATATGGTTTGGAGAAGTTTTGAAATGTCCTGTATAAATATTTTGCAGACCTATATATGCAATGCATGCTACTGAAAATGTCTGAACATTGTCCATTGTCTATCTGTCTGTCTCCTCACAAATATATAAAGAAAATAAGATGTACTTTGCTAAAGACTTTATTTTATATAATGATTGTATTTCTAAAACTGGGTAGAAAAGAAATAATTTATTGAGTATTATGTATATAGAATGTGATTTTTATTTAGTAATTTCTTCTTTTTATAATGGATTATAAGTCAATTACTACTGTATTTGTCTTATTATTAATTGTTTGTTTTGTTATCTCTAATTTGTAAAAAATTACTGTTATTTCACAATTTCTTGAATAAACATTTAAACGTAAATAATGTAGGTTATCTTTAATTTAAACGATCATTGATTAAAGGAAATATTTGATAAATCATAAAGAATAATTTTTAGAGTTTTTTTTATAGATGAAATCAAAAGAACTAATTTTACTCTATAGTAGAGTACAATATTTAAGTAAAACACTCTGAAAGCTGAGAGTTTTACCTCAAAATAAAAAAAAACTTAATATCTGTAAAAACTTTCTCAATCTTTGATAAAAAATAAACTTTAAAATACCCCACAAAAGTTATTTGGGGGCCTATTCGTATCTTTAGCTCTGCTGTATGGCTTACAGGTGTCAGGGTATATTTTTGATATACCTTTGAAAAATAGGTTCAAAACTGTGTAATTGATAAAGAAAATATTTGAATTATTTGGTTGATTAACCAAAATAAAGAAGTGGTATGGAATACTGCATTTCAATGGAAAGTTACATTATTTTTAGAATATCAAGTCATTAATGCAATAAAATAATTCTGGAAGTTTCCTTACACGGACGACGACATTTACTACTCCCAAATAATGAATGCCGCGTAACCATTTAGCCTTATTGATTGATTAGCAGACAAGTTTTACATACGACGAACTTACTACTGCACCAAAATTGTGAAAAATAAACCGGATAATTGCACAAGATTTGTAAAAACCGTATCATTTATAGTAAAACAAGTATTATTATTTTGAAAATATTATGGTTTTATTTGATAAATAAGAACAGATGTTATGATTAGACTATTAACTTTCTTAAAAAATAATAAAATAACTGTTCCACTTTGTTTAAATTTATGTGTAGGTGTTTTAAAAAGACAAGGCATTTTAAAGAGAAAACATATTTAAATGATCAGTGACGTATGTAAATCACAGATTAAACCTATTTGTTAAGGAAAATAAATTTTATAAGATCTAAAAATTTTCTTATTCGTGGTTTTCATTTGCACTTGCTAGGTATATACGTATATATTAATACTAGTTGATTCGCCTCTAGGATCGAGGGCGGGAAAGGTCAGAAAAATAGCCTAAAACTACCCACATACATTTATAACCCTCCCCTGAAAAGTAAATCTCATTCGGTTTAGCAGTTTCTTAGATTCTGAGCTTCAGACAAAAAAAACCTTGATGCTTTTTATTATAGGAGGATATGTTCGTTTGTATAAAAAAAAATATTCAATAATACAATTTTTAGGCAATAAATAAAATGAATTCCTAGGAGTTTTTGAGGACTTGGCCGTTTGAATAACGTGTGAAACCTCTATAGTAAATAAAAATATAACATAATTGTGTTGTATACCTAGTCGTTTCAGGGATCTTTTGTTCCTGAAAAATAATAGTAATTTATTTGTTTGGCCCCTCTCACACAGGGCCTAATAGGCAGAAAACTATGATTCTTATGTCCTACATGAAACATCCCAAAAAATCACACTATGGCCGCACAGCTATTTTAGAGATCATTTACTACAAACAGATTATTTTCTTCTATTTATGTTATTGAGATGAAAAATATTATGTTAGTAGCATTATTTTGTTCGACAATTTAGAACAGTGTGTTAGAGAAAGCTTTGAAAAAATGAGAAAGATCTCGAATGTTTGTGTACAATTCTTGTTTGTTTGCTTCTGTGTTGTGCAAAATTTAGAATTGTTGTTTATTTTTTATATATCGGTCAAACTTGTTCAAACTAGCTTGTGTGATCATATTTTATATGATTGGATTGTGAGTTTTAGTAACGGTTAGTTTTAGATATTATGATTAATTTGCCATTGTGAGTGTTGCATTCTAATAAGAAGGTAAATAGTTTTTTGTAATTGATAATTTGATGTCATTGAATTTAGAAAAAGAATAGAAAAAACCTTGTGTTCTACTTATTTAAACCTTCCCAGATATCAAGACCGATATTGGCGAAATAGCAAGTTAGGTCTCAAATTGCACACTAAAGGCTTCCAAATAATGAGCTTTATGGTTTATGTACATTTTATGTCGTAGAATAACCTCACAAATCTATTTTTCTTCATCGACAGCTATCTCAACAAAGCTTAAATATCACAAAGATCTTCCTTTTTAAAAAAAAATTTTTGGATTAAAGTTATTTTGTTTATTACTTTTTATATACCTACTTACCTAGTGATTTGTCAAAGATTATTTAAATTGACATCCAAGGTTAAGGTAAAAATGTTTATGTGAAGGGTTCCTTTAAAATAAATCTTGAACCAATAGATAACATTCCAACAAATCTTCACTCGATCCTTTTTCTTTTAATCTAACCTTGCTTTAAAATTATCTCTGGGGTCGAGAAGACTTGAACCATTGTTTTCAAGTTCATTGTTATGACTGCTTGAAATGACTTGTTTCTTACTTTAATACAACCTTGGTTTAAAATGACTGGTGCTCTCTTATACTTGGACCACCTAAAGGCCGAAAAGACTGGAACCATTACTATACTTGAATCACCTAAAGGTCGAAAAGACTGGAACCATTGTTTCCAAGATCTGTTAGCAATGACCAGCAAAGCACAACTAAATGGAAAGGGGGGGAGGTGAGTTTTGACACTTTTGCATAAAAAGTGTTTATAGGCTTTATCTTAGTAGTGAGAGGATAGGCTATTTAGGGAAAAAAGTTTACTGTTGCGATGTAGTTTCCCTATTTAAAAAAAAATTGGATTTGGACTCAAGGTTCAGATGCTGCAGGCCTCCAGGTTGTTTCTGGACAGGTAAAAAATGAAGAAGAAATTTTTTTTTTTGTGAAAAGTTAGAGGTAAACTTATAAAACAAAATATCTTTTATCTTAAAATATGTAAATAAAATTCAAAAAGATGTATATTTTGTTTTATCCTGTATAGTGTATAAAGACAACCTGGAGGCCTGCAGCACCTGAACCAGGAGGCCCAATCCAAATTTTAAAAAAATAGGGAAACTACATCCCAAAAATAAACTTTTCACAAAAGTGTCAGAACTCCCCATTCTTCTTGTTTATGGTATGATAATAAAGGCAAACATAGAATCTCGGGTTTGGACTCAGCGATGGTATTGTACTTTCTTCTGTTCAGGTATATCATACACTTGCATAACAGATTTTAATGGTCTGGTGCAGTTCACGGTAAAATGTCTTGTAATCAATAATCAATAAAAAAAACTATGAACTTTAAAGACTGTTAGCTGCCAAACGGCTGAACTTACATGATATGTCCGCATGTTATAAGCGCCACAAAGAGGCTTATAAGTAATAGTCAAGATCCAATGATGCTCAGTTTAAGCACGACTGACGAAACCACGCATAAAAAGGTCTTTTTTGCGCATTTTTGTGCGCTGCGAGATAACTGAATTATAACTGTACAACATCCGTTTGGCCGTTAATTTTTTAAAAAAATAATCCATTCTAACAAAATTTGACTGTGAACCAGATCAGATCTTATTATTATACCTAATATTTCTTCAGATATTCAAAAGGTACCTATAGAAACAAAAATGTGTATAGAATATTATTTTAATGTGACTTACCCTAGTAATATTAACCATTAGGTAATAGAAATATTTAATTGCAGAAAGTTTTTATAGTGTGTATTGTGATTTAAAATGGCCGCCGAGGAAGGAATGGAAACAGATCAGGATCAAGAGATCTTGGTCACTAATGATACGAAGCAAAGGTAGGCACTACATTTATAATTACCTTCATTTGGAAGTCAAATTGGAGTTTAAATTGTTAGGTATACTTAAACTAAAATATGGAGTGAGAGCATTTTTGTTGTTTAAATTTAGAATTACTATTTAGCATTATTAAAGTCAGGAGTTGTTTTTTGCCTCCTATTCCAAAATTATGCCATTTTTAAAGGTACACGAATTTAAGCAAAAAATCTAAAATTTCAAACATCATATTTAATATTTGTCTTTAAGCATATAAAGCATACCTATTCATGATGCGATATAAAGCTGTAAGTTACCAATCTCGAAATATCTCTCTCTGTTGTTTCAGGATAAAATATTACTAAAGAAACACACAACCTCTTAACTTTTAATCTCCAATTTATTTCCAATTTACATATGTCAATATTAAAGCACCTTGCGGATTTTTATTTAATTCATAATCACATTGTTAGGTAGGTAATGCTATAAAGTATCTTTCATCTAATATTTCATTTCATCATCTTTTTATTATATAAGGTACAATAGGTAGTTAATGATATAGTCTTATTGTAATTTTAACTGTAAAAACCTCTGCTATTTATAGGCAAGTTCATAGAGCTGAAAAGAAAAAAGAGCGAGCCATTCGCCAAATGAAAAAAGTGATCCAAAAATCGGCTCCACTGCTTCGTGACGGGGTATTTAGGTGCGATAAAAACAAAAACTAATATTAGATATTTAAGTGTGTTGCTGCTTCTGTTGGAAAGTATTTTTGTAGATAGACAAACAAATTTTTTTTTGGCAAAAGTACATCTTAATATTGCAATGAAAATATTGAAAATACTTAACCATAGAGGCTTTATTTACCCTTTTTTAGGCTAAGCTTTTATTTTAACTCTTCTTTTATTTAAATTTCCTCCTAAACACCCCTAACGAGTTATTCTTTCTAAAACAAGAAGAAAATAAATATGGCAAAGTTTTTTTTAGCAGTTACTGTCCATATTTATTTTCTCTTGTTTTGCATGCTTAAGTATTCATCTCATTTTTTACTAACATATTGTTTTTGATTAATAGTTTAAATTGATGTAAAAAAAGTTATTAACCTAGGTAATATGTATCTTTTTTTAGTAATATTTATTTACAATGTTTTAGCTTGAATTTTAAATACCTAGGTATATTATTTACTGTTTCATCTTTCTATGTTAAAATCTTTAAATGTTCTAATCACTTCTGTTAAATTGAAGCAAGCTTTACTTAAGTCAAGAACGCATTAAGTTCATTAATCTTTTCCATTCTTCTCCCCAATAACATAAGGTACTTCTTACTACTACTACGTTGTTTATCTATATAATTACACATTCCTGAAATTTTTTGTTTCACTTGCTTTTTTTGCGGCGTGTCCCGAGTTTACTTTCTCTCTCCCAAGGATAAAATTCTTTTTAATATACACCTATATATTTTTTGAGAAAGAAATCTATTTCATCATATGATAAACTAATATTGATATTTTAACAAAATATTTTTAGGATCTAAGATTTTGTAATAAAACTAAATAAGTGTAATAGAAAAATAAAGTGAAAATAATACTTTTGCTACAGACAACCAATCGTTTGATTCCAGAATGTTTATCTCGAAGGCCTAACCCTAGATGGCAATGAGAAGCACTACTGTATGGGCACATGACAAGTCCAACTACTTTTACATTGAAATCATATGATACATTGGGTAATAATATTTGAAAATTGTTAATTACACATGAAAAAATATCCTTGAATGACAAATATTCAAACTTGAAAATATAATTTTTTTTCTCATTGAAGCCTGGCGCGGCGTCTGGAAATCTTTTGCTTTTTGTACAGTTTGTCTCAAATTTTAATTGACATTTCTACCTTCCTGTTAACAATACTTAGACTCGTTATCTGTATCTATTAACATTAGTATTTTCCGCCTATTTTAGTGACACGCTTGTCGTCAGTAAATGATAATGTCTTTTTTTTCCTTGTTTTTTCCCCTAAAAATGATCGGATCATGTGGAGGATTTTCATAGTAGCCTTTGATGTTATTTTAGGTTAGGTTAGGTGATTGCCCATCAGTGGCTAGAAATAGGGGAAAAGTTACTATGAAAATATGATGAAACCCGCACTTCGTTTCCTTCACATGAATCAAATAACCTTAGATTTATTTTAAGGATTACCTTCAATTTAGATTTACTAAAAAAAAACTTTTAAATTCACGTTTTACATGGAACAAGCATGTTTTACAAACTTAAAAATAAGCAATCTAAAGGGGGGGGGGGCGGCGAAAGTGACACTTTTTGAAACCAAAACTAAAAGTCAACAAAGGAACTCAACTAAAAAAAGAGTTACAGGTCTGAGATTTTGCATGACAGTTGCTTTATAGGGGTAAAATATGGAACTGTGAAGAAACGGTGGCGCAACCGCCGTTTCCCGCCGAAATTTTTTTCCTTTTCTCGGCGGTTTTCGGCGGTTGCGACGCCGTTTCTTCACAGTTCCATATTGTACCCCTATAAAGCAACTGCCATGCAAAATGTCAGACCTATAACTCTTTTTTTAGTGGAGTTCCTTTGACTTTTAGTTTTGGTTTCAAAAAGTGTCACTTTCGCCCCCCCCCCTTTCATATTTCTAATGATAAGAAAGTACTTTTTATACTTTGCATTAAGTATTCCCCCCCGCGAAAAAAGCTTTGCATTTCATGACTTCTGTTTTTGTTTAAAATTGAGATGCATATTATTGTTTTATCCAAAGTTTTCAGACGTTTTACAACTGTCCCAATGCATCCCCTCAATCCCCCCACTCATTTTTTCACAGAAAATATCTCCCTCCCCCCTCCCCCCTTGCTGCATTTCTGTGATCTTATGAAGGACGCCAAAGTTTGCTTTCTTTGAAGGTAATTAATTGCAAAGAAAAACAAAAAGTTTGAATTATTGTAGACGCAACAAAAATGTCTCAAATTATGACAATTTATTTGACAACATGTCTCAGCTAAAACTAAAATAATATCTCCTTCACAAAGTATCAAAAGTATTACCTATAGCAAGTGTGTCCTCAACTAGCGGAGCAACAATATTTTCACTGTTGATTTTACTGAAATAACAGTAATAAAAATAGAGATAAACTTTTATTTCATTGATTGAAATGTTAAATAAATGAATGATAAACTTAAAAGCTTCAATTTAATTTAAAATCAAGATAGGGAAGATTTGAATGGTTAGTTTATTATTATGTAGTCAAAGAAAATCTTATAATTGGAATGCAATCTTTAGGGTCCTTTCAATTTTAGTATCAAGATTAGAAAAGAATACTTCCATGAAATAGGTTTTAATTAGTATATTATTATTATTAATTTTAAATCATACTTTTTATCAAAAAAGCCCTATTTTATTCAAGTTTATTATTTATCCTATTACATAAAGTAATAAGGTCTATTTATTTGTCCAATAAGATTTCGCTAACCACTGAACCGATGGATAAATGACCCTAGATGCTCAGACTAGGACTATTTAATACAAAAATATAATGTTATAGGTTTTAATCAATAACTAAAAAAAATCAGGAAAATTTAAGGTATTTTCTTTCGCACAAGAATGCTTTTTGGTTAAAAAATTACCCTAATCCTTTAAATACCCTTTATGAATCTACCGATTTTATGCAACTTTTATCTATTAAAAGATGTAGGCATGAATTATGGACATAGAAAAAAATGTATTGAAATATTTTTATGTCTTTGACAATTTGCATAGAAAATAATATTCTGAATTATTATTTTCTTTAACTACCTAGCTGTTACGCCCTTGAAGGCCCCTATGAGCACTTGTTGAGGGGGGGTGGGACAGGGAGTCGACCCCCCCCCCTCCAATTTTTAATTTCAGTTTGAAATTTAATCTTTTTTATTTGGAAGTTATTTTTTCTAGGGGCGATTTTTTTTGGGAGAATGGATGTTCACTCCCCTCAAATTGTTAAAAACCTTCCCAAACTTTAGGGCAGGTTTTATATTCTTCACTTTCCTAATAAGGGATTGTGTCCATTTTTTTTGCTGGGTTGATCTTGAATTTGTATGCATTCAATTTGGATCACTTTCAAGTTTTCAACTGTGGTTGATGCATTCTCATCTGATTTTGTGTGCAGTAGCCAGTAGCGCGGGTGTTCCTACATTCCTGCGTAAGTTGCATACTTACAATTAGGTACAAACTTTGGCTCAGAAATAATGCTTACGTCTATTTAAAGTTAGCTCCCAATAGCTTTACTGGTTCCACCCCCCCCCCCCCCCTCCCATTCAATCTTCTTTTGCCTATCCGACATGAATGCAAATCTATTCAATTCTATGTCTTGATTATACAAAAAAAAAGTTTTTTGCTTACGAGAAGGAACACCATAACTTAATCTTAATAGAAATAAGACAAATTCCAATTAAAGATTAAGATTTTCAATCACCATTAAGTTAAAATTTACGATAAAATGGTTGGCTTTGTTAACTAAACTATGTATTTTACTACAGCTTTATTAATTTTTAAATTAGAATAAAAATTTTTTTAGTATTAGATGTCAGAGACATTATTCTTTAATTAATCAATACCTTTTACAGTTACTTTTTCTTAAGTAAAGCTATTGATATTTATGTTATATGATTTTCTTTATTGAAACAACCTAAGCATTCAATTTTACATATAAATATTAAAACAAAATAATAATGAATATGCTTGACATTGTGTTGTATTTTCGTTTCTTTATCCTATTGTAAGATTTTTTGTCTGTAGCGAAGGATCTCGCTAATCGCTAAACCGATGTGATTCTCCTTTACAGCGAAGCTTCTAGTTCCCGGGGTGGATTTAGCTCATTTTATTTTTATAAATAAGTCTGGGTATGGTTTTAGGCTATTTTTTGGCCTTCCATATCCCTTGGAATATAGAGCCTCTAGATACTAGGGGCGCAACAGCTAGTGTAATACAAAGGTATCCACCAAAACATTATTGGATAAAAGTACAAAGTATAAGATTGATGTGTACGTAGGTTGACAAGGTTCTGGTAGTTTATTATGGTGCCAATTAAAGGTTCCTGCCCCTTTATATTCGTAGACAAGTTAGCTCTTGGTGTACTTTTGTTAGATATCCTCTCTGTTTCAGTCTAGGGAAATCCTTAAAATATAGTAAAAGGATGTTTGTTGGTCTGTTTGTACCAAAGGATCTCGCTAACCGCTTAACCGATGTGGTTCTCCTTTATAGGGTAGCTTCTCAATCTCATAGGCCCTGAGAAGGTTTATAACTATTTTCGGTGAGGGTACCTCCCCCCTAAAATTTTTTTAAAATTCTGTTCAAATCTAAAATATAAATTGGGTTATCAAATTCAACTGCCCCTAGAGACTTCTAGGGGACGTAGCCGCTAGAGGATATAGAATATACGTGGATATTATGACTGTTTGCTAACATGGTCATCATTTATTTGTCATTAAGCTCATCCAGTACGAGTGTAGATGATGAAGTGGATTGAGGGGGGAGGGGGGGGGGGGGTGTTGATCATTATTATAGCCAACCACAAATGTCACTTTATTAGGGTATATGATAATCTACATAGTTTAAGACCCAAGTAATAATAGATCCTTTTGTAGGGATATCCGGAATAAAAACTATTCACGAATAAGTGATCATGACATCCGCAATAATTTCAATATTTTAAGGGCTATTAATTTTGCTTTTTGTAAAGTTTGGATGACATAGTTTTTGTTTTGTTTGTGACCTATCCAGTATCCATGTCCTTAACATGCCAATTTTATAAACGCCTAGTATTTCCAGGGGAGGGAGGAGACACTAAACTGTAAAATACTATCGTACACAAAGTTTTATAAACCCGTTATCTTATTTGTTATCGGAAAAACTTTGGGTACTTTTTATTAAATTTTGATTTGTTTGTTCTAAACTAGTACCTAGTGTCTTAATTTTTCAACCAATAATTTTAATCATTATTTTTATCATAATTGAGGATGTCTAAAGGCTAGTATTACATTTTAAATGACACTTCCAAGTATACTTCTAATTTCAATAAATGTAAATATTTCTAAAATTAAAACTGTACAAGTGTAATTGAAAACAAAATTGTTTAATTGTATTAAAAACAACTTGAAATTTTCTAAAATTTGTAAATATTTGCTCCTCAAGTATTAAGTCTTGTTACTTAATTGTTCTTAAATTTACCGCAATTAGGGGCTGATACCAGGAATCATAAAAAAAATGTTATTGTTTACCCTCGTTTTTCTAGGTCTAATTTAATTTATAGTTAGTGTTTTTTCTCCAACATACTATTGACAAAACGTTCTTTTTTTGTACCAAAAATTACTTTTTTTCTTACAAAAATAATTTTTTTTTGGTGCCTTATCCATGTCTTTGAACTGCAATAGTTTTTGGATAGAAGTGGCGGGGGATGTCTAAACATTTTAAGTACAAAATCAAAGATAAAAGTAGAGAAAATACTTTGAAAATCCTTTATATTTGAACTTGCGGCTTCGCCAATAGCCTACATGTGCTTTGCCCCAAGAGGTAATTTAAAAAGAAATTGGGGGGGATTTTTTTTGGGTGGGTTGTGAGTGTCCCACCTCCCAAGAAAAAAGCCTAAAACCATCACAGGACCAGTAGGTATATTCCCTGAAGTGTAGAATCCGATCGGTTCACTGGTTACCGAGATCTTAAGAGACAGACGGCCTGACATACATCATTCTTCTTTGTATTATAGATTAAGCATTAGTTTAAACCCCAATTAAGGATCTCAATAATAAAATATTATCATATTATGTCATTCTGCAAAGATTTAGATATAACAGTTAAATCTTTTATTTTTTATTTTTAACACCTTAATGTATGTATTAAATCAGAAATAATAAGATCTTATGAATTAATTTCCTGTTAGATAAAAAAAGACTTAAAAGGATTATTTGGATTAAAAGTAAATCCCTCCTTGCAGTTGACCTTTAATTGCTTGTAAGTAATAAATTAATCTCTCCTCGTCAGAGCCTTGATTTTGCAGACTTGAGTGCAAATTAGGAATTCCTGTGTCGTTGCAGACTTCAGGGAGACTCATTTACATAATAATTCTATTCTTTTCCTATTAACAAACTTTATTAAATGTTTAGGTAGAAACTTTCAACACTCAAAAATCAATTTATTTACAGATCCCATTTTTAAGTTGTAAAGAGATTGTGGTTGTGTTTACATCTGAATACACTAACGGATACGCTCCTATAGGCCTCTAGGCGCACGTAAAATGTATCTTTTTGATATATTTTAATTTGTAGGTATATGTTAGGGAAAGAATAAATATTTATTCTTCATTTTCCTATCCCTGTCATGTACACAAAAGTACAAGTACGTTTATGTAAAAAGAAATTATTTAACTGAAATTCACTGCCCAAAAACCATTTCAATTATAGAAATTCATAACAAGAAAAATCTAAATTGATTTGTTTATTGGACAATCAAGTTTAATATTGCATGGACTCAAATATATTTTGCAAGACAAGGATGATTATATGTATAAAAGCTAAAAAGCGAAGCTCAATAAATCAGACAATCGAACTTATTAATTTTAACACTGTGCCTTTGATAGTCTTAGGAATCTAAAGTATGAAAAATCAATTCATAAGGGCAGATCTATCATGTATAAGAGTAAAAATATCTAAAAATAAACTCTTAATCTTTCAGCTTTTAATTACAGACTTCTATGATTTTAATATTTTTCCTCAATAAAAAAAACTTTCTGCAGGGACGATTCTAACATGCATATTTTTACATTTGAGCATTCCGTTGCGGATATACGTATGGGAGTGTAGAAAAGCTTTGCGTTTAAATATTTTAAGCCCCTACGGGGGGCTCTAACCCTGCGGGGCAATCACATAACCCAACTTAAACTAACCTATCCTAAAATAACCTATCAAAAAATACGACGAAACGCCCAATAAGAGGCGTTGTCACGTAAAGGACTATACCCCAAAAGTCTTTTTGCAATGTCTGCAGCCGACTGAACAATTATAACTACATAAATTTACGATGATAATTGCGTATGGAATCATAGAAAAGCTACGCGTTAAAATATGGCTTGTGTTGCAAAATGTAAAATTGTTGATTAGATTGAAGGAGCCAAAGCCAAGGATTACCAGAACTTCCTTGAAATTTATTCTTTTCAAATTCTGGTTTTCATTAGTTATGCTGTCATTTATGCGCACAATGGTTAGCTTTTGTTTGCAGATTTTTTTTTCAACTTTTCTAGAGATTTTTTTATCCCGCGACTTATTTTTTAAATCCCTTTTTTCCACATCAGTAATTTTCAATATGAAATAAGCCAAGATTATTTCAATCTTAATTCGAGTTGATTTCATATTTTGAAAATCTTTAAAAAATTAAACAATGAGATTATTATTTTGCAGCCGAGATACCTTTCTATCAATGAATTTTAGCATATTTTAATTTTATAAATATTTAAAAGAAAACATTGGCTCTTGCCCTAAGAAACTAAGTTTTATATTTAATATTTTAAGATAGTACCTATATTGCATGTTAGAAATAGGATTAAGTATATACTGTTGGTTGGTTCTTCTTGGCCTAATATGCATAATATCCATCTTGTAGAAAACAAGGATGATAACTTACATAAGCAGCGAAGTATAGAAAATAAAATTATAGAAATTGAACCAAATATCAACGTACTTGCATATTATTAAGTTGTAGGATAGATGCCCAATATTCAGAAGGACATTGATAAAAGTTTTTAACTACCGGTCTTTCATGCATAGTATCTGAGAAAATCACGTTTCATCCATGGCTGTACATACAGACAAACAAAGAGCGTCATGGACAAACTGAGTTGTTAAAAGAGTAGCTTCGCTTCTAAAAAAAATGATGTAGTCCTGAAGAATATAGCATAGCATAGCTCTAGCCCCTGATTATCCTGTCCTAATGTTCTCAATCTTGCTGCAAATTATTATACCCTTTCAAGTTCAGGGCTCAGTTATACCCCCGACATACAATTACTGTACAACAAAGAAATGGGCTGGAAAATTGTGGTTTTTTTTTTTCAATTGGAGTCCCAAAAATACCCCTCTTAAACATATTAAAAGTTTAAAATTTAATGTCCCTTCCTATTGTAGGTAAGTTTGAAGAAATCTTTAATTGTCAGAGCTTAAAATTCCCTGATGAGTTACAATATTTAAGAGGAGCGGAGGGGGTGGGGGTTGTTGTTGAATAACAATGCTCCATTTACAAATAAATGGAATCTTCCAATTCGATCATACTTTTGTTAGGTCATCATATCATATGCAATAATATTTGTTTTTGCTTGACTATTTTGAAAATAGTATTTTACAAAGTTTTTGTAGGACCTTTACAGCCAAAAAATAGATATATTTATATGTGAATAAATACTGTTTTGATTCTGATTTTTTTGGTATTGATGTGCTGGGGGGGGGGGGGGGGGGGCAGGTTATTCCTTGAATAAAGAATGATCATTTTATGTCGACGTTCCTAAAACAGATTTAATAAATTCTTTTATTATTGATATGGACAAGAATTTTTTTGGACACAACCTAAATCCCTGTATTGAAAATTTAAATTCTGGTAGTTCTATGCAGATTTTATCTATATACAATAATAAATATTTTCCAATATTTCTACCAGATTATTTCTTGGAATCAAACTTTTTTGACCTGAAAATTGATTTAAATAACAGGCCCACGAACTAAGCAAGGTGCCATTATTATTTGAAAGTTTTTTTATGAAGAGAAAATCAGATGGTGTAAAATTTTTTTATAAAAATTGGAGGGTTCGTTATTGTTTTCATGAAGTAAATGAAAGTATGAAGAACAGAAAGATGAAATAATATACATCTAAATGGTAAAAAAATTTATTTCTAATTTATTTGATCTAGCAAAACATTTAATTCTAAATAAAGTTTAAAAATACTAGTAATTACGTTTTCTCTAACGGAGAGGAACTGTTTTAATTGTGCTTCGTAATACCTCTTTCTATAATATAACTAGTGGCTGCGCTCCTAGCATCCAGGAGCTCTGTATTCGATGGTTTAAGGAAAGTAGGAAAAGAGCACGAAATTATATTTAGATATAAGAATTAAATAGCCTGAAACCATTCATAGAACTATAAAAAGCTTCCATAAAATGGAGAAATCAATCTGTTTAGTAGTTATCGAAATCTTAAGCTACAGAAAAAAAAGTGTACACTTTCTGTACATAAACACAATATTTTTAGTTTTAAACTTTGTAGGTTTATTTTTTTTTCTCCAGAAAACAATTTGCAAAGCTGAAAATCCATTTAAAACTTATCAGGCAAATGTCTTACTCCTCCCCCCCTCAACTCCCCCTTCCTTTATTTTTGTGACTATTCTGTCATTCAAGAGAAGTATGAATTCACACTTGACCTGAAAAGATAAAAAATTAGCATTTTTGTTACTTTTACAAACATGCCATTCATGTGTTTTTTTTTGTAGTTGTTGGGCCTAGATATAATATTTGCATTAAGATCAGTAATATTTAAATGATATGCCCTCCAATTATAACAAACAAAATTATTTGCCCATTGAGTAGATTAAAATTTTTGAGATAAAAGTTTTCTTAATTGTACTTTGTACCACCCAATTATAATTTCATCTCATCATTCAACCCAATTAATGTGAGAATGATATTATAAATTAAAGGAGATATTACAATTTAAACTTTTAAAGTCCATTGTCCCCTCCCTTCCTACGATATAAAATGCCAGTTCATATCTTGATGTGTGATTCTCTGTAAATCATATTATGTGTGAGTGTGTAAAAACAGAGATTTGGAAACATATCCCTACCATAATGTTTAAAGATTATTAATTAATTTCAAAAACATTATTAGCTAATAAGTTTAACTTCGCTAAATAATACAACAAATCCATTTAAAAACAATATAATTGATTAATGCAGTGATATTATAATATATGTAAAATACTAAGGTTATTATCAAGTTTTTTTTTGTCTAGCTAAGATTTCATTAACTACTGAACTGATTGAGTTCTCATTTTTAAGAGAAGCTTCACATAGTTCTGGGATAGGTTAAGGAAATTTAATATAGGCATAAATCTAAGGATGTCAGTATGCTTTTTCTGTCCATAATCTTCAACTTCGATTCCAGACCCTTGATGCTAGTGACACAGTCGCTAGTTTGTAATATCTATGTCCCTATTCTCTGTTTTTTTTGTGTGTGTTGTTGTGTATGCATGAAGCAATTTTTGAGACCTTTTTGCAATAAGCTTTGGCCATGATCACGACCCATATTTTCTGGTTAGAACTATGTGGTTGCCCTCTTTATGTGTGTGTGTGTGTGTTTGTGTGGGTGTCATACCTACACCATGGGTTAAAATGGTGCAAAATTTCAAATCTTTAAAAGATTTACCTGTAGAGTTTCTAATCCTATTACATAAAGTAGTAAGTTTTTTTGTTTGTAGCGAAGGATCTAGCCAACCGCTGAACCAATATGGTTCTCCTCTACAATTTAGCTTCTCATATGTTCTGGGAAGGTTTATAACTATTTTGGGGAGGATACTACGAACCTCCAATGAGAAATCGCTACTATATTTTACAAAGAATTAAGATAAATAACTGTCAAAATCAAAATGATTAATAATTTTTAAAAATTTAAGTCATCAAGAAAAAAATATAAGCTTAAGATTTTGACCATTTATGGAAATTGGTATACTGTAAAATCGGCAGTAATATGTGGGTTAAACATATTACAGGGTTTCATATTCTCAATTTTATTTTAAAACTTCCCTTTAAATATAAAAAAATAACAAGAATTTTTATGCTTCTTTTGATATCATTAATGTTAATGTAGAAATGAAATAACTTGGACAATTTGTTCTTTTGTTTTTTCATCGTTAGAATTTATGACTGTATTGATAGTAATCATAAAGAATTAAGTACCTCTTGGCCTCATAAAAACATTTCTTTTTTGATATTTATCTAGGGGTTATTAGAATATAAATTTTACAAGGACCTTTCTTTATATTCAGCTTCTCTTGCATGAAAAGTTAGAAATATCCTTAATTTGTTATTAATGATAAAATGTCCTAATTTTATGTTAAGATTAGGATATTATTGTCCATAGTATAGTACAGCTTAATAATTAAAATTAAAATATATTATGTTAAGATTTAAAACCAAATAACGTGTCATATAATACTAGCGGCTGCAGCATTAGTACCTGGGAACTATGTATTTTAAGGGTAAGGAAGAACAGAAAAATAACCTAAAACCGTCCCTGGACATATCATTGAAGCAACCTTTAAATAGAGAACACAAGCAGTTAGAAGTTATCCAAATCTTATTATTAGATTATCGATTAGATTATTAACGATCTTTAAGGGACGTACGGTCGGAAATATCTGAATTTTAGAGTAGCTATGCTACTCATATTAAAACTATATGAAAAGAATCCGCCAAGTGTGAAGATGAAATTAAAATAATTTATCTTATATGGAGATGACATTACTAGCAACCGGGTTAGGCGGAATAGATATTGGTTCTAATATTAGTGGATACAACATCTAACTTATTAATTTCATCCTTGAAAAATGGCTTTAATATCTAAAAACTTCTGTGTTCTTATTTGAAACTGTATTCAATTTAGAATTCCATTTTCTTCGAGTTTGCTTATAGAAATCAATAGCATATAATAAATATTTTTCAAGAAGGCAGAACTTTAAATTTTTGCAGTAGGATTATTGAAACATAAAATAAATAAAGCTAAACTTAGAAGGGATTCAGAAAAAAAAACACCCCATCCATATATTTTCCAGTCAGATATATATAGATGCACCTGGGTAGTTATTAAACATGTACATACATGTGTATACATTCTATACATATTAATAAGTATATGCAAACCTCTGGCGAGTTTTATTCATGGCGTGGCAACTCCACAACATGAAATGATCATAGGCTAACTCAAGGTCCAAGTTAATACATAGTATTTTGTACATTTATTTAGGATTTTTTAAAGTCTTACAAATTAAAACGAAATTCTTCCTAATTCAACCATCAAAAGTATATGTTGATGAATATATGTCCTTGACTTTTTAATCTTGCGTACATTCTTTGTCTATTAAGTAATTCATAAAATATTTCAATTTTCTGTATTACATTGAAAATATTTAAACATGTTTTAAATAATGATTCTTTTGATTATATTTTTAAGTAACCATCTATATATAAAAATAGAAAGATTCATAAAATGATAACCTTGATTTAGATAGAAAAAACAAGAATTGTTAAGTTTTAATGGAATTTTAAATACTAAACTTTCAGGAAACTAGTAAAGTGTCTTTTTTGACATATTACCAGCAATTAACATGTAAAAAATGCTGCTAAGATACCACTCCTTGACAGACACACTATTTGTATGGTTTCATTAGAACAACTAAAAATTGATTGCATATTTCTTCTCTAATTCCGAAACTGCACAGCAAATAACCCAAATTTTGCAAAACCTATTTTCTGTTACTCTGGTCAAAGACAAAAGCGATATAATGTATAAACGATTTATTCATTACCTATACATTTAAAATTCCAATTTCCAATTTTGATTTTTTTGTAAGTTTGAAGCTTTTTTAGCTAGTTGTAATATTGATATAGGATGAGGTGCAATGTACACAATCGGAAACTCAAATTTAGCTGACCTTTCATTATGCTAGCCATGTAGGCGTAATTACAAACATTTTATTACTCAGACATTTTTAACAGGAGGCTGAGCAAATTATTTGTCTAATTTAAAGCCGTAAGAGTCGGATATTAATGTCTAAAACAGAGCTTATTTTGTATTTTTATTAAGACTTCTGTATTATTTAACTATTTGTTATAAAGGGATAGTTGCATGAAGTGCATTTCAGAAAATAAATATTCAAGCATAATTTACAAGTTTGCCAAAAAACAAATATAATTTTGTATTACAATAAATAACAAACATTAAGACATCACTAAATTGGTCATGCTGTTTTTGTGAAAATAAGCCAGCTATATAAATTGCATATATATCACAAGAATATAATTTTTAAATCTTGATATTTTTGAAACTACATAGTAGAAAATTGAAATTCTTTCTAATATTTGCCATATAAATGTATTTTAAACCGTTGAAGAGGAAAAAAATATGCAGTTCACTAAATTTAAGTTTAAATGCATTTCGTACAACTACCCCTTTGGTTCATTTGATGGATTTTATTTTTTATAGTAAATATAAAAAAATTATTCTTTGATTATTATTTCGCTGTTTTAACATGCTGCCTTTTTAAATTCAGTAGAATTTTATTATCAAAGTTTCAACCCCTTTTGCTTTGAAATTATATTTCCTTGTTTTAAGAACAATTTTTTTAAGTTGCCGATATTAGATGAGTCTCATTAGTATTTAATGACAGGGATAGATAATCAGTTTATCAGTTTTACTCAAATAACTTTAACTCAAAAGAATTTAAGTTTTCTAACACATCGTTTTCAAACTTATAAATGTGATTTTTATCAGAATATCATTATGGCACTTAATTTGAGTAATACCTAATAATTTACTCATTTTCTAGAAGCAGTATTTTAGTGGATATTATTTACCTTTTTTATATTAAGTACTAAGGTTTTAGTTTCTTAAGCTTAAGATTTTAATAACTTGTTAACTTATTGATCGAGTTCTCCTTGGGTCCCGAAAGACTTTAGGCTATTTTAGGTTATACAACATTCATTTACCCATTTGAAAGCATAGCCCCTAGATTCTAGGAGCACAGCCGCTAGTTTCCTTATGACTTTTATACGTTCTTGGTCTCTAATCATTTCTCTAATTGAAAAGAAACAAAGTTGTTATGAACAAAGTAGCTCTAAGTTGTAACTACACTATTAAAATTAGAGCATTTCGTCCATGTGCAACAAACTTATTTACTATTTAAAACATGCATTACATATATATTACACACGTACTAACGAGAGAGGGAGTAAGCTTTAAAGCGCGCAAACATTGAGGGCCATTTGAATTCACTTTACTATCCTTTGATCAGAACAAGAAATACATAGAAATAATAAACATCATAAGGATAATTACTGAATAACAGTCCATGTCTCTGCTAAAGATTGGTGTAACTTTAACTGCTATGATAAATTGAAGTTGTATAAATAATAAAAAGGTTGATTAGTGTTACAATGCTGGCCTGTAATGATACATAATGATGCATCTTCTAAAGGATCTCTAATGATATATAAAACAAGGATGGTAACTTTCACAGGAATAGCCGGTTTTATGTTTAATTCGGAGAACCCCCCTCCCCTGAGTAAGGAGTTTCTTATTGCATAATTCCAACTAATAAAAAAACAAGCTTAAACTAGGAATCTTTTCCATATATGTTCAGAATTGTTTTAGAAATTTTATTGATGATGTAAAATGTCTCAAGTATTACGAATATAAAGCCATACAAACAAACCTAAACTTAGACCTTTTTATGTAAAAGCTTCGCTTTTAAAAAGGAAGGATATTATAGCACTTATGATAACATTAGCCATTACAAAGCTTTTCATGTTCCATCAAATCATTTGATGGCAAGTGGACAGATATTCTGTGAGTTAAATCTTGTAATGTTTGTGTGTGTATTTTTAGATAACCCCCCCCCCCCCCTTCTTCCTCTATATTCAGTTCTGTCTGTTGTTAACCCAAGTATAGATGTTTAATCCAGACAACTACCTAGATCCAGTCTTGGGGACCTTTTTCTTCTGCTAGTAAATAGTTTTCTGATCCTTTGTAGCAGCTTGGATGTGGTAATATTTACGACGCTATTGGCTGATATTCAAAGACCCTATTGAAAGGATGGGGCATACTGTTATTTAACACCTTCTACCTCTATAGTGTTACTTTAATGTTAGTTG
This sequence comes from Acartia tonsa, assembly GCF_053477335.1. Taxonomy (NCBI): domain Eukaryota; kingdom Metazoa; phylum Arthropoda; class Copepoda; order Calanoida; family Acartiidae; genus Acartia; species Acartia tonsa. Next base: position 61,444,513 of record NC_137260.1, on the reverse strand, counting down.
TTACCCCAATGATTGAGCAATCCATCAACCATATTTTTTCCAAACAGTTAAAGCTAACAATTGCAGACTAGAAATATACAAGAATATAAGGGGGGAAAACTACTTTAATCGTTCTTTTGGATATCTATGTATGTGAAAAAAGGATTCAGAATTTGAGTTTGATTTCCCACACACTAACATTACATGATTTAAATTTCTAAATAACTGTCTCTGTTGATGAGTTAGCAGATAGTGAGTGGACGGATAATACAGGCATTAATAAAGATCCTCCAAAGAATACTAGCTACAGCTGAAGTAGACATTTTAGCCACTTGCAGAAAGAGCTTGTCAACTTATAGGACTAATCTTAAAACGTAAGTAGTCCATGAATTTATCTAGTTAGTTCCTTTTAATTCCTTTATCAATGAATAATAAAATCAGTAAGATCTTTTTGTTTGAAGCAAAAAGTAATTCTTTTCAGGAAAGCTTCATATCGGTCTTTTGGGGTGGTTTAGTGTTATCATAAAATCTTTTGAAAGCTATAGTATTTTGCTTGTATATTACAGTTGGTTTCATTCTTGTAGGCAATCCAAGGTATAGCTAACTGATCATCTATCTATAGTTTTCCATCCATGTTGTTCACAAATGACATTGCAGTTTGGGCAATTATACTAAGCTCCGTTCTTTTGGGTATTATTAATAGATGACCACAATCTAATTTACTGTATTTGTGCATTTCCTTTTTGTACTTTAATTAATTATTTGAAGAATTATTTATTTGAAGAATAGATGCATAATCCAGAGAACTACCTACTCCTAGTGGCAGAGACTTTTTTGGTCTAGTAAAATACTGATTTTGTTCTTTTGTAGGGACTCGATATTTTTTATATTTCCAATGCTATTGCTGATTTCAGAGACCCAATACAAAATCGGGGCATGATTCCTACCATTCTCTTGCTTTTTATCATTTTATGTACCTAATTTTTGACAATCACAAAAAATAAACCATTTTAGAAATTTTGATAAGCTATATTATCTTCATAAAACTTTTATACTAAGATGGCCAAATATTCAATTGAATGTTCTGTACTAATATTTAAAATCAATGTAGGCGATCTTATTAATTTGTTCTATTAGCTTAATTATGATGAATTAGAGACATTTATACTTTTTAAAAGGAAGGTAATTATTTATTTTATCTCTATCTTTATATAATTCTATGGTTATATTAAGTTTCTATATTTTCAACATAATTTTCACCCATAAGCCATAACATAAAGTTAATATGTGCACATACATAGTTTGTATACTTGAACGCTTAGGCTATCTTTGTTATCATATAATCCATGTATTTAAATACCATTATCATGTTACATAGCTTATTGAAAGTGAAGATTTTCTACAATTGGAGCTTTATCACGTTTTTTTTCGAATGCCATCATTAAACTTTAAATCTATTACAGATTGGCCGTTTTAACCAAGAGAGGGGTAGGTTTCTGTTTGAATCCGTAAAGGTGTGTGTTTTAAGGCTTAAAAATAGTAGTAGAACGATAATATTCACTAAATATATGTATTTCTTATTGAAAAGAACTATAGACAATTTTTAAAAAAAAGTTAACATAAATTTGTATCGTTCTACTACTGTTTTTAACTTATAACACATAACCTTTACGGATTTTACCAGAAACCTACCCCTCTCTTTTTTGGGCAAATTGAAGAATAAATCAGAATTTTGTACATAAGGAAAAAGGATAAGAGGATGAATACTCACCCCTTTTTCATGGTAAAATACTACTTCCCCATCCCTAATTTTAGAAGCAGACGAAAATCAAAAACCGCCCAGGGCTTTTTGTAAGTCAATCATAAATAATAATGTGAATAAAAAGAAAAGCGATATTTAGCAAACAGCCGTGGGCGGTCAGAATCAGCTGAATGTTCATTATGAAAAAAATTTCCCCCTTTTTAGAAATAGAAGGATTCATCTTTCATGAACAAATTTTTTTAAATAAAAATAAAAATCTATGTAATTTTTAATTAAAACATTAAAACGAAAATATCTAATCTAATATTCTTGCCCTAAATATGGAAATAGTAAAAAGTAAAAAAATATTTTTTTTAATAATTTTTAATCCTCCCATTTGAAAAGTAGTGGAATAGCAATAAATTTTAGCGCGGCAACAGCGCTGAGTAGGCCTCTTGGCCCACTGCCTATTTTCGTCTTCTAGTTGCTTCGATTCCTCTCTTTTATTTTTTTCTCTATGATTTTGTATTATCTTTGCATTTTTTAGGTAAGTTTAAATCTTGGTACCTAAATAGTTTTTCATTCATTTTAATTGCATCAACTGTAGAATAAGTCAAAATATCTTTAAAAGTAATTTTATTATGTTATGCTTCTATGGATGTTTTCATGTTTGTTTAAATGGTAAGTTTATGCCTTATTATATTATACCCTATTATCCCATCTTAGAGACTTTGTTGATACATGTCAAAGCTTTAAATAAAGTTATTCAAACACATGATTGAAGGCTCATCACATTTTTATTCATTCAATTATTCAAGCTGTTTTTATATTCAATAGAATAAAGAGAACATATTAATTCTATAAAGGAAAGGTTATCTTTGAAAATTATTACATAGATTGATAAATATTGTAAATAAAATTGTAATTGATAATCATTATATTTATAAATAAGACATAAATTCGAAGCGGCAACATATCTAATTTTTCCCCCCCATGCCCATCCCCCCCCCCCCCATCTTTTTAATGGTTGCTAGTTGAATACCCAACCAAGTACAAACACACACACACACACACTCACTCATACTCAAAACGACGAGAATACGAAGCTACAGCTATCTCTCTCTCTCTCTCTCTGTAGACAGAGCTCAGTTGTGATTAGACAGCAGATGTAGGTGGACCTAGCGTGTAAAGTGGTCCCTTCAAATTAATCCCCGCAAGATTCCACAATTCATCTCGACCTAGCCAACTCTTTCCAAAGAAAATCTTAATTTTTCTATCCCCCAAAATATTACAGAAGAGCCTGTTAGTCAAAAATTCGGTGGAATCTGGCTAAATTACAAATAAAAAGAATTAGCTCCGAAATATTGATTGCTGAATCGCCAAAAGCGTGTTCCGAGACATCGTCGTATAAGCTATAATTATCATATAAGCTTGGCCCCTGTTTTAAACAAACAAACTGTAAAAGAAAAAGACTACAGAAGCACGAGTCTTGGTGATTTTTAGCTGACCAAATATAAAGTGATAAAAAGTTACTATTAACTAACACAGTGAAAGCAAACATAATTTGTACCACAGTGTGCGTGAGTGTCTTAATTTGCGGAAAATAAACTTTCAGCTATATTCTAGCTTCAGGGTAAAATTTCCAGTCTTATTTTTTGGGCGAGTTTTATTTGCCGTTTGTTATAATAAACTAAATATCATCTACTGCCAAATTTGGTTTAATTAATTTGAATGATACTATAAAAAATATTTTATCATTAATTAAGATGTAGATACGGTTTATAACTTTTATTTTCTATGCAAAAATGAGATTTAATCTTTACTAAAAGATAGTTATATGAAACAGCATCGTCTTAAGTTCAGAATAATTAAAATTAAAAAAATTACGACCAAATAAACTTACCTAGTTAGTTTTTATTTTTGTATTGCAGAAAACTAAAAAGCCGCCTATTCGATTTTCTAATTAATTTATTTTCAATAATATAGAAAAGTGTTATAAAATACTTCTTAAAGCTATTTAAAAGTTATTATAAAACATAGTTGCTTCGTTCATAATCTATAGGGAAGGAAGGGCAATAGCTTAAAAGTAAAACCATATTATGATATTTATGAAGTTCCCTCGAAAGGCATATTTTATTCGGATCACATATGTGAAACATACAAAATTTCTTAATTTTATTATATTATCCAAATAGGATTGGTCGTTTATTTTAGAAAAGTTTAAATAAACGCCTACAAAAAAAGAGAATAGTTTCAATTGTACTATGTCTTGCACTTCAATTTACTTTGAATATCAAAAGTTAAAATCCTTTTATTTGTGACAAAGTTGGCATGATTAATAAAAACCCTTTCTTTCTTCCCCATAACAGAATTTCTCTGCACACAAGTCTTTGGATAAAAGATCATTTCTTGTCTATTGTCATATCCCTGCCTTATATGATATCAGAACAAGGATGACAACATACATAAAAGCGAAGCTCTGAAACGGTATGACAGACGGACATTAACTCCTGTTGATTGTTAGAACTGAATATACAAAATATAAGTTTTAACAAAACTATACGTAAATTTGTTGCAAAACTTCTTAAATACAAAATATTGTTTAAGACATTTTTAAGGACTTGATTATAGAGATGCTTCGCTTTTAACATTGTATCTTATTGTAATAGGAATCAGTAGGTACACCATAAATCAGATCAATCGGATGATTATATCACATAAAAATTAAAAACCAACATGTTTAAAATGGACGTACGGACATTTTGGTAACGGTAATAGAGCTTTCTAAATCGTACCTAACTACTACAGAAATCATCATGCAAAGTTTGAAATCGAAAAGACAATTCTAACATGCCTAGATTAACGGAAAGAAGCTATCTGTTCCAGACAAGCATACGTACGGACGGACGGACGTACGGATCGACCCTAATTATAGAAAATCTTCGGTTTTAATAAATTGGGTAACCTTGACTCCTCCTAGTTTGTTGATGGTATTATTTCCTTTGGCAAGTTGTAAAGTATTAAACCAGCATCTTTTTAACAACTCTTACAAAGTTCAAATTTTATGGGGGCTATGAAATTTAACCCACTTTGAACACATTTTATTTACTTTTAAAGATTTGTTGCCCATAGCTTTTTATCAACAAAGATTATAAAACGGTCGTATGGATTTTTTATACCTTTTTAGTTAAATTTTAATTTTAAAAAATACAATAAATATATTTACTATTAGCATCTAGTTGAAATGGGGAGGTAAGTGCCATAAGTCTAGCTTAAATCCATCCCAAGATATGAATAAAAGAATAAAATAGCTTAAAACCATTCCGAACCTATGCGAAGCTTCCTTATAATGAAAAACTCATTTGGTTTAATGGTTAAAAGGACAATAAAATGTTTGGATTTTTTGTTCAAGTCTCTACGATACCTGGCTATGTTGCTTTCAAGTATCTTTTCAAGTCACTACGATACCTCGCTATGTTGCGAAGGAGTCTCTATACCTAACATAAAAATTTCGATTTAGTGTGATTTCTCTTGGGAGGGTGGTGGTACCCTCCCCCAAAATAGTTATAAACCTTCCCGAGACCTATGAGAAGCTACCCTGTTAAGGAGAACCCAATCGGTACAGCGGTCAGCGAGATCCTTCGGTACAGACAAACAGACAGACATTATGTTACTTTATTATAAGGACTAGCGGCTTCGCCCCTAGCCTCTAGGGGCTTCGCCCTATATAGTTTTGGGAAGTCAACCCTCCTTAATAGAAATATTCAAAAAATTATTCTTTGTTTAATTACTCTGTGGTAAAATTAAACCCAGGTTGTGCGCTTTAAGCACAAAAATTTTAATTTGTACAAATTAAACCCAGGTTGTTTGCCGTATACACAAAAATTTCAATTCGTAAAAATTAGACCTAGGTTGTTCGCATACACAAAAATTAAAATTAAAAAAAAATATTTTGATTTTTTTTTCGGGGGGAGGGATTCATGGGGGCTTCGCCCCATGTTGCAGTGGGGTTCCCCCACCCCAATTACTGGTTTTTGTTTAAAAAAAATTTTAAAAAAAAAAAATTTGGAAATGGGAATTTTTTTATTTTTGGGGGGGTTGGGGTGTCCCACCCCCCAAGAAAATGGCTTAAAACCACCAGAGGACCAGTAGGTATATTCCCAGAAGGGTAGAGCCCAATTTGATCAGCAGTTACTGAGATTTTACAAAAAATGTAAAAAAAAAAATTTGGGGGGTTGGAATTTTTTTATTTTTGGGGGGGTAGGGGGTGTCCCACCCCCCAAGAAAATAGCCTAAAACCACCACAGGACCAGTAGGTATATTCCCTGAAGAGTAGAATCCGATCGGTTCAGTGGTTACCGAGATCTTAAGGGACAGACAGACAGACGGACAGACAGACGGACAGACAGACGGTCAGACGGACAGACGGACAGACATCAAGCTACTTTGTATTATAGACTAGCGGCTTCGCCCCTAGCCTCTAGGGGCTTTGCCCCAAGAGATGACAACAACAAAAAATTCAAAAAAAAATAAGAAGAATTAAAGAAATATTCTACAAAAGAAATTTTCTACAAAAGAAATCTTCTACAAAAGAATTCTTCTTCAAAAGAATATTTCTACAAAAGAATTCTTCACCAAAAAAAAAAAAAAAAAAAAAAAAAAAAAAAAAAAAAAATGGGGGGAATTTTTTTTGTTTTTGGGGGGGTTGGGGGTGTCCCACCCCCCAAGAAAATAGCTTAAAACCACCACAGGACCAATAGGTATATACCCTGAAGAGTAGAATCCAATCGGTTCAGCGGTTACCGAGATCTTAAGGGACAGACAGACGGACAGACGGACAGACATCAAGCTACTTTGTATTATAGATAGGGTAAGGGGGGGGAAGTTTCGGTAAGGGGCTATTCTCGGTAATTTCGACCTACCTTCATTAAATGACCTTTTTCTCCATGTTCCTTTCAAATGACAGAAAAAAACATAAAAGCAAATTTGTTCCTTATTAAATTGCCTACAAAAAAGTATAAAATGAATTTTTTGTGAGATGAATATTAAGGGTACTTATTGGGTCTCAAAGTCGGACGAAAATTTTTTTTTTTCCAAAAATTTTTTAGTAGGTGTGTAAAGATCGACCTACACAAAAATTGGTAAGACCTAGAGCTGATCTGAAAAACTTTTTGAACTAGAAATTGCCCGCTTTTTCCAAATCCGTTGAGAGCCTTAAAATCGGGTTAATATTTTTTTCAAAAATGACCAAAGTTGGCGCCGGGGGAAAAATCGGTAATTTCAAAAGAAATTAAAATTCAACTTTTAAGGTCATGTTTTCATGTTTTCTTTTGTCAAATCTATTATTCCATATGGACTTTTTAAGAATTAGGCCTAACAATGAATAGAACAGATAAAAAACAAAAAAAAAATTAATTTTATTTTTTGAATCAAAATTTTGCGAGGAAAAAATCAAAATTTCTGGTCCTTTGAAAAAAAAATATTTTTGACATAGGAGGAATAGTCCGATCTTTATGAATTTTTTTGTGGTTAATCCCAATCACCTATACTAATTATGATTTATTACGCTTGTTTGGTCGTTTGGCCTTTTTTCATCGTTTTTTTTAAGGTTAAAATGTAGTCAAGATTTTTTGCAAAGATGACACTTTTGCTTCAAATTCAATTTTTGAGGTCAATTTTAAATCAATTTTCATGTTTTTTGGGCTAAATCTATAGTTCAATGTGAGCTTTTTTAGGATCAGGCCTAAAAAGTAATAAAATACGTTTTTTTCTTATATTAATTTTAAGTTTTTTTAAAAAAAATTTTCGAAAAAAAAAATCGAAAATTCGCGTCTTTCAAAAAAATTCATTTTTAACATAGAAGGAATAGTCCGATCATTATGAAACTTTTTGTGGATAATCCCTATAACCTATACTAATTATGATTATTTATGTTCGACTGGCCGTTTGGCCGTTTTTCATCGATTTTTTTTAGGTTGAAAAAAATTACCGATATTTCCCCCGGTGGTGGGGAAATATCGGTAACTTTTTTGCGGTCAATTTCGGCCAACTTCTAAAAGTCCTAGGATAATGTCCTTTTAGGACCTGATAGTCCTTTCCGTAAGCTTTCTACTGGTCTTGGTTTCATTTGAAAATATTAATATTTACCCCATTTTTTTTCAAAAAAACCGAAAAAAAACCGAAATTTCCCCCCCCTTACCCTAGTAGGATAAAACTATTTTTCATATAATTTAGCAACTCTATATGTTAGTTTGTTTTTGCTGTGGTTCTTTTTGATTAAATTTTTCTTGTTATTTCAAAAAATGAATGTTTTTTAGTTTAAGATATTAAACAATAGATATACTTATACTTAAGTATATATCCAAAATATTTTAGATAGCCATAAAAAAAAACTAAAATTCGTGTTTAAAACCTTTTAATGCTCTTTTATGATTTCAATGAAATGTTTTTGTCTAGACCTGGCAATGGTAGCTAGTGCTAGGGGTAGCCCAGAGACAAATATGTTGTCTTAATTTTACAGGTTTACTTTAATTCCACGGATTAGTGGCTAATCCCTTTTTATTGGGGTTTTAACATTAAGTCATAGCAATTGAATTGCTAAATTGAAAAAAAGGGAAAAACATTATCAAGCAAGAAAAAAATTATCTATCTTTAAATATTGTTATATCAACAAAAATGTCGTAGTGTAAATACAAATTATTTCATTAAAATGATTTTATTGCGCTCTGTAATGTTAGGTTCAATGCTAGGCTAATCTGGAGTATGGTTTTTTAAGAACTACAATAAGACCCGATCTCTTAGAAATGAAGCTAAAAGTATCATATACTTGCAATTTAACTAAAACCTATGTATAGCAAAATATTCCTAGAAATACTTTAACCTTTACGCAGGAATTCTAACCATGCCGTGCCTGCAGCCTGGTGTAAATGTACTGTAAAGCTTTGCTAAGACAGTAAAACTTTGCTGCACCTACAAACAACTTTGCAAAAAATATTTTATCGTCAATTGCGCGTAGCTTTTCTTCGATTTATTTTCCATTTACGTTTCTTTAAAATTACAAATTGAGGGAACATTTACTTATTTAGATCATATAAATCCACAGACTCAAGTTATGCCTATTCGCCTTATGAATCTTTTATCAATACATAGAATGCTTGTTTCTAATTAAATTAAGATTGTATTATAGAACAGTTTAAAGACTTTTTCCTGTTTAAAAATGATTATAAATCTGCTATTTTTCCTAAATCATAACTGATCGCCTAAGGAATTCCATCACATGTCCTTAGAATTATTTTCTTTAATATTAAAACATAGATTTTAGCTACAAACTTTTGCACTCTAACATCCATGTTCTATTCATCCTAGCATTCCTTAGAGCTTCGTCATTTATGTTGAGAGTATAATTGTTTATTTTACTGCCCAACAATCAAATTCTTTTATAGCTGGAAAACTTTAAGATTGTAATATATGTCTGAGACAGTGGTGGGTCATGATAATTGAAAAAATCTCGTAATTAAAGTACCTAGCCTAGCACTTTAAGAAACATCCTAAAATTATAAAAATCGATATATAGCTTACTAGAAACAGTTATAGGAAATCAAATTGAAATAAATTCTTCTTGGCCACCAAAATATAACAGTTTTTTTGGTATTTGAAAAAATAATATCACTATGAAATGGGTTAAACGCTTAAACATCTTGAACAAAAATGGAAAAGTTTTATGATATCTATATTTTGATATTCATTTTCATCAGGATCTTAATAACTTTTTCCAGAAGGTTATATTTTAAATTTTTACTTATTTTATAAAAAAATACGTAATACTTTGATTACGAGATCGTTGGGTAAATTTTGTCCCCCCTTGGACCAAGCCTATACGAGTATGACACTTCTATTCACCTGTCAAAACCCATAGTTTTTGTGCCTCTGATAAAAAGGAGTTTCGTATTAACTATTTCCATTCATTCAACTTTTAATATATTTAATATAAGTTGCGTGCACAGTGTTTTGCTAAACTTAAAAGGTGGTAAGGCAGGTCTTTCCATTTTCAATTTTTAAGGGGGTTGTCGATACCTTAACCCTTTACAGTCGGGCCCCTAGCCGCACCTTAATCGGTCGGGGGGGGGGGGGCGTTCAACGCCCCCCCTTATTATCTCAGTTCCTATTAGAGCTAGAGGGCTAAATTTTTTTTGTGCAAGTCCCCTGTTTGATAATGAATTTCCGACCTTTTATAGGTCTAAGTGAATTTTCGCTTCCTTCACCCTTTTATTTAACAACCTTTGTTTTTGGGTCTTTTTTACTTAAAAATTTCAAACGGCTGTATTTTTCTTATTTTTGAAGCTAGAAGAAAATTTTTTTTCCAGAAAATGTTTATCTTTATGTAAATTTTACATTAGAAATATCAAAATATAAATTTCAGCGGCCGCAGCTGTACTTGGCAGCTGCCAGCCGCCGCTGTCGGCGGTCGGCGGGAAAACGGCGGCGGATCTTCATGAAATTTTAATACGTTATGTAGACATGTCAGAAAAGCTTAAGTTTAAAATTTGAAGTCTTTAGATCAAAAATTGCGGCCACAGGAGCCTTTTAAAGATTTCTGGAGACCTGGAGGATCAGGACCTGCAGGATCATACCTGGAACCTGAAAGTGACTTGAACACCTGTATTTCATATAAGGATGTACTACTAGAGGATTTTTTAGTAATTTGGTATGATAAAATGCTTTGTTTTAGTCAAAAAAAATATTTTTGCTCTTTACCTGGATGACCCTGCCAGGTTTGCTGGCATCCTGTGCCCGCCAGGATGGAGATATTCAAAAAATTCCAACTCTCAGTTATGTGTCATACCCATACTTAAAAAGACAAGCAGTTTGGGCTCTTTATCTTTCACACACAGAAAATGAGATAGAAAAAACCGGATGGGGGGGCGTTCAACGCCCCCCCCCCCCCCCGACCGTTAAGGGTTAATACAAAGCAACAGACCTTAAAAAGTTTGCCGGTCTTGTTAAAACAAGTTGTAATTAACTAAGACCAGTCATAATTCATATTAGTCAATACAAAACATTACATTTTTTTATTTGAAGCTTGATATGCTTTTTCAGTAAATGTCATAATTTAGTTTTTATTCGATAATAAGTTTAAGGCTGAAACATTAAGATTTTTAAAGTTTAACTAATATATTTATTAATATTTACAATTTAAAGATACAAATGCATAAGTTTTCATAAAAACTAATTATGTTTCAAATGTTTTTGTAGATAAATGAGTTTTCATTGAAAAGTTTAATTTATAATGACCAACGGGGTAAAATAAGACATTCAAGATTATATAAATTATTACGCCAGAATGACCCAGGGCCTTAAAAATTGATTAGATAAAATATTTCTGGCATTCAGCCATATAATAGCTCAATTCATAAGATTTATCATAAAAACTTAGATAAGCGTTGGATAAAAAAAGTTAATTTTAATCAAAAATGTATTTGAAAAAACGTTGATAACCCTTTTCTTCCCAACTTAGGGTGTTGCAACGTCCCATAACTTTTTTCTCACATACTTTCAGGGACAAGGGACTGTTTTTAATAGATATTTAGGGGTGTATAGTATATTCTGCACAAGATTCATTTTTTTCCTCGGTTGCAAAATATTTCATTTTCATCCCCTAGTCTTTTTTTTACAAAGGGAGGGTGGATAATGGAAAATTGTTTTTGGTACTTATATTTTTATTCCCCCTCCCCCTTTTTTAGCAGGGGATCCCTTGCAGAATATACACCCCTGTAGATATTATGATCATTATGTAGATTTTAATTATAAGGCAATGAAATTTGGGGATCTGATTCTAAACACACATTTTTAAAAGTTTTATTTACATAAACCCTTCATATATGAATTGGATAAAATTGCTAAACATTTTAAAAGTTTTCCATTTACCATGACTCATCCCTGCGAATGTTTGTAGACCCAAGTACGGAGACAGGCGTGAGATTAAATTATAATTATGTAACCTTTGCATCCATATCACACAAATGCACACAAGTTTAACAAGAACGTCAACACCCTGCAGTTGCGCAATAGAGAATTACACAATTTCTATTTTTATGTAGGGTTGTTAAAATTCTTTTCTTTAGTATGGCTTTGTGACCGATTAATATTCGCTGAATTAAAAAAAAGGTTCTCAACCATACTGAATAATCATGTATAGCATCTTATTTTGAGGAAAGGCTGTCATAGAGAGAACATGTCTCTCTGTGCAAACATTAAAATAATTAAAAATGTGATACTAGTGAGTGACTAAATCAAACACATTTCAAAATGAAACTAAATTTTTTTTTTTTTTTTTGCTAACAATTGTAGCAAGTTTTTTTTAAAAGTACTCAGATCAACTCACAAACACAAAAGGTAAAATTAGTAAAACAAACATAAAACAAAAATATTATGATATACAAACTGAAATACTTTTTTCATATCTGGTCAACATATAAACACAATATGCCCAATCCGCTGCTAATCAGACTATACTCTTACTCTTACAAAATAAAACTTTTTAAAATTAGAACAATCCCAAAAAAGAATGTTAAAATTGTTAGGGATGCACATTACTTGTCTGCAGGACAAGCCTTGATTAGAAGCTCCAAGTAATCCTTACTTAAACATCGAGAGAAATGGATGCACACAGAAAATAAAGATATTTATGTTAAGTACCTTCCTTAATAAAAATGTTAAATATTTCTTTATTTTCATATATAATAATTCATTTTAAATAAAATAACAACTATCTCTTTTTTACGCAACAAGAATTTGCTTAATAAGCATATCAAATATAACATTCATAAATAAAACAAGAATTTGCTTAATAAGCATATCAAATATAACATTCATAAATAAAAGTAACACTTTAAATTTTTTAAAATCATCTAATTTATTTCAGGAAAAAAGACTTGTTATCATAAAATAAATTACTTTAAAAGACAAATTACTAAAAATACTAAAATACACTAAAAAAAAAAAAACGAAACAAATACCTAAACTACAAAAAATGACAAACATAAAAATAAACACTAAAAAACAAAATACTTTACAAAAAAAATACACTTTGAAAATACACTATAAAATAATACACTTTTAAAGTAAAAAATATGCAAAAATATAGACCTACATCAAAAAAACTTGACTTAATTAAAAAATACTCTCAACACAATAAAAAAATGAAATTATCAGCAAAAGTAGGTTTATATCAGCCTTCCTTTTCTCATCTCATTGGAAGCCTGCTGGTTTTCTTAAGCTTGGTGTAGCTTTAAAGCACTTTAAGCTGTAACCCTGTAAATTTAACCTGGTCAACTGTAAGACTCCACTGATTGAAGCATATCATAGGAGGGTGTTGACCATGGTCTGCATGTTATATAAATTATAAATTTTTTATAAAATTGTAATCTTATCAAATGTAGATTCGAAAATATATATTCATTCATTCATTCATTTTTCCACGAATATTAAAAAAAAATAATTACAAAACTGGTTTTAATCTTATAATTTTCTTTTTAATATTTGCGAAAACCTGGCAGGGATCTGAAGGGATAAGACTATGTCCGATAAATTGATGTACGTCCCCAATGATTATACACAAAATCCCGTATTCTGTAGATTACAATTATTGGTTGAAACGTTTGGACACTCAACTTAATTAATCAACCAATCAAAATTCATTTAAGTCCCCCAAAGTCGTTAAGCCAATGAATATGAAAACCTTATTAAAAAACTTTGGGGACTTGTGTAATAAACAGCCCATTGTCCTCTTCCTTCCTGAAGCAAAGGTCAGTCAGGATTACGATTACAATGTCAGTCCACGATTTTTCTTGACGCAATTGAGAATCTCGTATCAAATGCCCATTTTTTACTCGTTGACCTTGTTGGGGTAATACAATTACAGCTATGGGTGTAGGGAAAAGTTGATGGGAAAGAAAATATCTTTTATCTATTTGATTTTGAATGGTCGATTTAAATTTTAAGTATGAAAAATAATTTTATATTGTCTCCTCCCTTTATTAAAAATATTCAAGAGAGGCATGCCCTCCTCCTATCAATAAGCAAGGCCTTTTTTTCCTGAGATATTAGGCAGCACCAATGTTTGCATGTTTGCAAAAAAAATTGGAAGGGGGATTTTTTTTGGGGGGGGGGAAGTGTCCCACCCCCCAAGAAAATAGCCCAAAACCACCACAGGACCAGCAGGTATATTCCCTGAAGAGTAGAATCCGTTCGGTTCAGTGGTTGCTGAGATCTTAAGAGACAGACGGACAGACATTAATATTTTTTATTTTTTAAGTCAACTTGTTGTTAATTTTCAAATCCCTTTCCCCCATGAAATAACAACAAAAGTATTGCTTAACATTTCTTAAGTATTTCTACCCTCTTGACCATTTGGCATTTTACAGTACAATTAAATAATAACCAGGGATATAAAGGAATATGACAATGGCATGTTAGAATTGTCCTATCGATTTTAAATTTTGCATGGTGATTCCTCCAATAGTTAGGTACGATTTAGAAAGCGTAGCAACTCTATAATCATCACCAAAATGTCCGTATGTCAATTTAAACCATGTTGCTTTTTTACTTTTTTATTAACAAATTTTTATGTGATCTAATCATCCGATTGATCTGATTTTTGGTATATTGATTCCTGGGACAACAAAGTATAATGTAATGAGCGAAGCAAATCTATGATCAAGTCCTAAAAATGTAAGTATGTCCTTAAACATTATCCTGAATCAAGCAGTTTTTCAACACATTTACTTACAATTTTGCTTCGACTCTTATACATATATATTATGATTATTCAGTTCTGACACTATACAAGTGTTAATGTCCGTTTGTCCTACCGTTTTAGTGCTTCGCTTTTATGGATGTTGTCATCCTTGTTATGTTTTTGTATTGTCAAATGAACAAGTTTTAATTGTTTTTTTAATTGGCAAATAAGATAAGTAGAATAGATTAATTAGATTTTTATATAACGTCGCTTCAAATTATGTAAAATTATAGAAACAATAATATCTATGTCTTTAAATAGCGCAGCAATGACAAAATTTAATGTTTTGGTGAATAAAACTAAAATAAAAGAAATATTCATGCAAATTTATAAAATGTTAAGCTTAAAACTTAGTGTGAGCGTGAATTATATATCATTACAGTCCGGGAGGGAGGGAACATCGGGCTGTTTATTACACTAGTCCCCAAAGTTTTAAAATAACGTTTTCGTATTCATTGGCTTCATAACTTTGGGGACTTTTTTCAAGTTTGATTGGTTAGTTCGTTAAGGTAAGTGTCTAAGTGTTATCTACAAACAGTGAATTTAATGTATTATTATTAGGTATGTATATCAATTTATCGGCCAATGTCTTATCCCTAAAGATACATTACAGTAGCATAGCTCAAAGTCACTCGCTTTTATCAAGTATCAATATGCTACTCATCAAAGCAAAGATTCTTTGAAATAAAAAAATGATGTAGGAAGCTTCTGTGTGGTTTTTTGTTTTGATTATTACCTTAAATCCAGAATGAATTTTAAAAACTTAATTTTCATATCTGAGATATAGAATTGCAAAAATATTCACAGAACCGTACGTCAGGAATATAAAAAATTATCTTGTTCTAATCAAAATATTCTTACATCATGACTAGTAGTTTTTTTTCTCTTCTGCCTTGTCCATATTTGACCAGGCTTAACTAATTTTTAGCAAATACAAACCTTTTAGTAGCGCAGCTGCTTTATATTTATGAAATGTTCGTTTGGTACTAATAACGCTCAGAGCAGTGAGAGAAGGGACAATGTGCTGTTTATTACACCAGTCCCCAAAGTGAGATTTAGTGAATTTTTATAGGTTGGTTAAGGTTTATTATGTTGAGTGTTCAAACTTTTCAACCATTAATTTTAATCTACAGAAAGGGTAATTTTGTGCATCATCCTTGGAGATGTACATCAATTTATCGGCCATTGTCTTATCCCTTTAGATCCATGCGTGTAGAGGCAAACTTACTATATGGCTTACGACAATTTACTAACCTATATTTTGTCCGTGTCAAAATTGAATCAAAAAACAGACCTTAAGTTTTTTCGTATATTATTGTTCTTTTTTATTCTGAGTTGTTTTAGCTTTTGCGCTACTTATTCACATAGTTGTCCTTGTTCAATTTTAGATACTGTCGTTGTTTGTGTATCATTAAAATCTAAGGTCCAAAGTTATGTTTCTTATGCTTTTCTTTTACTTTATTTGAAAGCTTTTACGTTATTTGAACTTACATGTGTACATAGATTAATTTAGAATAGCAGCTAAAAGTTACCATGTTTTGAATTACATAGTTGATATGATGTTTTTTTTTGGTTAGGTTAGGTTAAGGAATTTTTCTTAAAATACCGTAAGGGTAATTTTTATTTTAGATATTGCTGAAAATACGGCTCATGGAAAGAAAACGGAAGTAGCAGGTTTCGTCGTAATTTTACAGTAGCCTTTAAAAGGTTATTATAAGTTATGTAAGTGTTAATGATTGCCCCGCAGGGGCTAGAAATAGGAGAAAAGCTACAGTGAAAATACTACGAGACTAGCTACTTTGTTTTCTTTCCATAATTTAAATAAACTTCTCTGTGAGAAAATTATCTACACTATAAGATCTTCAATTACCTAAGTTTTTCTTAAAATAACACTAGACATAGCAAACTACCTAATAGTTTTTCTAAACTTTTCCATGGGCCTACTATCTATCCAACTTATTTTATGTTCACACATATACTTAAAGAAATGAAAGAGAGGGGGTGTATGTGTAGGTATTTCTGTTCTCAGCAAAAAAGGCAAAAATTTTGTGCGTTTCAAGGTTTTGTTTTTACAGATTACAACAAAGACAAAAAGAAGATAAAAGAGAATTAAGTTAAAATATTCATAGCTATCCGCCCCCCCCCCCCCTCCTCATATAGAGTTTGGCTACTCTTTAAGTTGTCTTAGTAAATACATACTGCTTGAAAATCTTAAACAGTTTCATCTAGATCTTTTATATAATTTTTAATAATATAAAATTTATGTCTCATATGAATGTTATATAGAAGTTTTTATGATCTTTGAGCTTTCAGAAACTAAATTAAGACTAGTTATCATTAGGTACGGATTAATTTGAACTTTAAAAGGCGAAAAAAGGATTATGTTTGGTTATATTGCATCAAAATCTTTTCTAATGAATAATAATTATGGATGTATGGAAATGATAATAGTTATTTCTCATATCTTATTATAAACAGCTTTCCGTGGATTATATAAACATTTATATTTGTATAAAACTGGATATAATACAATTCTAGACATAGTTTTTTCGTATGGATGATAACCGGTTCTAATACCGTATAATAATCGGTTTCGAAATAATATCATAAAAAAGTTTATTTTGTGGTCATTGTTTATTCCTGCCTCTCTTTTTTTTGTAACAGTCACATTCCATTTAGATAAAAATTAGTGTCCAGTGTCAGGGCATATTTTAGTTTACTCTTTTTCTCGCACTAGTGACAGTTGGGTTCATGAATATACTACAGTATTATTATGCGGTATATTTCACATTTTTGTCTATTAGTTGAAGTTCTTTTTTCATAAATATTTGATCCTCAATTTTAATCATTACATTATAAAATAAACATACTATAAATTTAAAAAATTATTAGTCACATTAGAAATTTTTCTATAATTCTGACTGTAAAAATGCTAGCAAGTACATTTCAATTCTTCACTGTTTCACTAGCCTCAAGTTTCATTATTTTCATTTAAATCTTATTTTCCTTGATTTTTGCATATTTGTGGCAAGAGAAAAAGTCATTTTATGTGACATAAGTTTATTATCAAAGATTTTTAAATCGTATCATCATAATATGAATCTTTGTTTATGGTTAGAAATTGATTGGATGATTATAACATGTCTAAATAACTAACGTACGGACGGACTTGCCGTAAATGTATGAAAACTTTGCTTTTAATAAATAAGGATTAAAATAGAATGCCTGATTGGCAATTCAGATAAGTTATTGATGTTTGACTTAATTAGATTGATTAGATAGCCTTTTGTGTGTTCTTCTATTTTACAGTTTATTGTTTTGCAATTTTAAAAAACGAAGCTTTTCTATTATTTGGGTCAGTCCATCCGTTCTTTTATATAATGCAGATTTTCAAAATTTTTTGACAAAATATTTTTGTATGATAAAGTTATCCTATTCATCAGTATTTAGAATAATGATTCCTAGTAAAACAAGGTACAATAACATTAGCGAAGTATCTCTGATTTTAAGTTTATATTAACTCTGAAAGTGTTAATTTCGTTTGTCCTATTATCTTATTTGGATGTTGTCATCCTCGTTATATTTATATTTGAAATAACTATTTAAGTAACAGGTTTTAACGAATTTATCAAAGATTTTAGAATTAAGTTTAGGATAGGTTAATTTTGATAATAGTTAAATGAAATCCCATTTCTGTTTGTTTAAATATTTACCATTTTCAAATAAAGTGATTTTTAGCATAAGTTCAAGTATTTAATCTTATATATTTTCTCAAGATAGCGTTAATAAAATAGAATTATTAACCGCTAAAATAGGCGTTAAGATAAGATACATTTAAAAGTTGTATAAAACACTAAAATCTTTACTATTTGGATTTTTGTTTAGTAAGATACATTATTAAAAAGCTTTAAAAATTAAATAAAATAAAAATTGAATAAAATACCCACCACAGCGAAGGTGTTAAATGTTGGTCATACCTTACTTGTACAATTTATGATGTTAGATTGCATAACATTTTTGTTATCCGACTATCAGTAACAGATCTAAATTGCCCTTCTCTCTATCTCTATCTCTCTCTCTTTCTTTCTCTTTCTTTCTCTCATCTTCAATTCATATCTAACTGGCAAAGAAGGGTGGAAAAAGATGGTTTAAAAGAGGTTTTGGCAATGTGAAAAATCTTAATTTTAGCGCAGTTAATTTTGTCAAGTAGTAAAATAGTAATTTTGGCAGCTATTCTTTGACAAAAACGTCAAATGTTTCGATTAATAACTCATTTAAATTTAAGCAATTTGTGTTTTTAAAATTTGCAAGCAAGAAAATAAGACAGGAAGAAAGATGAAAAGCTTTACTGCTAAATATATTAGATTAAACAAATCTAAAGTTATTCTAATTCATATTTGTTTATTTTTAATTTCTAAAATAACAATTTATGTCTTTCCTATGGCTTTAAACGAAAAATATGTTGTTTTGTTGGGGCACCGTTTGAGATGGTTGAAGGGTCTGCCCTAACCTTGGCCAGGCCACGGTCAGATCTACTAGACTCAAGTTCATTTCAAATTATAAATTGATTTATGAAGTCTTTCTTTTTCAATTAAAACCGCCTAACCAGCGCACATACAATTGTAAGGATGACATCATCCATAAAAGCAACACAAATCTTTTAACAGCTTTCAACTACGTTCTTACCAAGGTGGTTAATTGTAGAGTTTCTGCGACTATATATTTTTTAATTATAATTTTTAATAAGAAGATATTGTATGTTTTATACTTTGGAAATTTATTTAGGGTATATAAAAAATCAATATTTTAAGAAACCACGGCCAAAAAGCATAACAGATAAATAGATATGTAAAAAAAGATTCGCTTATTTTTTTATAAAAAATTGCTAGTATTTAGTGATTTTTAGCCAGGAATTTTAGGCTTATTTGATTCTTCCCACGCAGTTTATTGATTTAACGGTAAATTACACCATCCTTATTAGAATATATACACAAGACTCATTTCCGTATTTATAAATTATTATTAACTATCTTTTTAATGATGATGTTGTAAGCCGGGAACTAAACAGTTTTGGGCGATTTTTTTACATATGATTTTTAAAAAGTTATTTTCAAAATTCAATGAAAATTAATCTGTTGATTGAAACCACTAGGGTGAGGCGGGGCATTACCGGTAATTTTTTCGGTTTTTTGAAAAAATGATGGGGTAAATATTAATATTTTTAAATGGGACCAAGACCATTAGAAAGCCTACGGAAAGGACTATCAGGTCCTAATAGGACGTTATCCTAGGACTTTTAGAAGTTTGTCATAACTGGACTCAAAGAAATTACCGATAAATGCCCCACAGTGGGGCATTGTGGGTAACGTCTTTTCAACCTAAAAAAAATCGATGAAAAACGGCCAAACGGCCAGTCAAACAAAAATAATCATAATTAGTATAGGTTATGGGGATTATCCACAAAAATTTTCATAAAGATCGGACTATTCCTTCTATGTCAAAAATAATTTTTTTTTAAAGACGAGAAATTTCGATTTTTTTTTCACAAAAATTTTCTTAAAAAATAAAATTAAAATTTTTTATATAAAAAAAACCTGTTCTATTCACTTTTTGGCCTAATTCTTAAAAAGCCCATATTGAATTTTAGATTCTACCAAAGAAAACCTGAAAATTGAACTTAAAAATCGAATTTGAATTTTTTTTCTCGATGTTACCGAAAAATACCCCGCGCGAACTTTGGTCATTTTTGAAAAAAATATTAACTCTACATTTAAGCTCTCAACGGATTTGGAAAAAGCGGGCAATTCTCAGTTCAAAAGGTTTTTATGGATCAGTTCTAGGTCTTACCAATTTTTGTGTAGGTCGATCTTTATACACCTAGGTGAAAAAATTTTTGGGGAAAAAAAGTTTTCGTCCGACTTTGAGACCCCAAAAGTACCCTTAAAATTCATCTCACAAAAATTTCATTTTATACTTTTTTGTAGGCAATTTAATAAGGAACAAATTTGGTTTTATGTTTTTTTCTGTCAGTCGATTAGAACATGGAGATAAATGTCATTTTCTGAAGGTGGGTAAAAAAATTACCGGTAATGCCCCTTACCGGTTAATGCCCCGCTTGACCCTATTTTTTGTATTTTTTGTAAAAAAAACTGTTTAGCTTGATTATTTACAAATAATTGAATAAAGAACTTACAAATAAAGTTTTATTTTTAGTATGAACGATTTAAGACCTAAATTGAAATAAAGAATTTTAGAATATATAAAAAGACCCTAGGGTGAGGCGGGGCATTACCGGTAATTTTTTTGTTTTTTTGAAAAAAAAATGGGGTAAATATTAATATTTTTAAATGGGACCAAGACCATTAGAAAGCTTACGGAAAGGACTATCAGGTCCTAATAGGACGTTATCCTAGGACTTTAAGAAGTTTGTCATAATTGGACTCAAAGAAATTACCGATAAATGCCCCACGGTGGGGCATTGTGGGTAACATCTTTTCAATCTAAAAAAAATCGATGAAAAACGGCCAAACGGCCAGTCAAACATAAATAATCATAATTAGTATAGGTTATAGGGATTATCCACAAAAATTTTCTTAAAGATCGGACTATTCCATCTATGTCAAAAGTCATCTTTTTAAAAAGACGAGAAATTTCGATTTTTTTTTCACAAAAATTTTCTTAAAAAATAAAATTAAAATTTTTTTATATAAAAAAAACCTGTTCTATTCACTTTTTGGCCTAATTCTTAAAAAGCCCATATTGAATTTTAGATTTTACCAAAGAAAACCTGAAAATTTATCTTAAAAATAGAATTTGAATTTTTTTTCGACGTTACCGAAAAATACCCCGCGCGAACTTTGGTCATTTTTGAAAAAAAATATTAACTCTACATTTAAGCTCTCAACGGATTTGGAAAGAGCGGGCAATTCTTAGTTCAAAAGGTTCTTACGGATCAGTTCTAGGTCTTACCAATTTTTGTGTAGGTCAATCTTTATACACCTAGGTGAAAAAAATTTTGAAAAAAAAAATTTTCGTCCGACTTTGAGACCCAAAAAGTACCCTTAAAATTCATCTCACAAAAATTTTATACTTTTTTGTAGGCAATTTAATAAGGAACAAATTTGCTTTAATGTTTTTTTCTGTCAGTCGAATAGAACATGGAGAAAAATGTCATTTTCTGAAGGTGGGTAAAAAATTACCGGTAATGCCCCTTACCAGTTAATGCCCCGCTTGACCCTATTTGAAAGTCTTATAGGGCCTAAATATCCAAATCCCATTGAGCAATATTTTTGGAAGCATTTAATACTTCTCTAGTTGGATCAGATTAGATTCATGTTGCCAAAATGATCCTTTTTATGACAATGAACAGAGATTAATGATTCAATTTAGTGTACAATACTTATGGTGGTTTTAAATATTTTATTTATAGTTGCAAAATATCTTATTATACAATGTATGTAAAGTAGTAAGTTTTTTTTTGTCTGATGCTTAATATTTCAATAGCTACTGAACCGATTGAGTTCTCTTTTGTTTGGTTCATAACACAGATCATGGGATGGTTTAAGGTTATTTTTCTTCCCCCTCCTTACTTCTATAATTAAAATGAATATAAGTTTCACTTTAAAGCTTTTCATTTATTATTTGAGTAAAATCAAGTAATTTTTTTTTCAATAAAATTCACTTTATTTAAGAAACAAAATTACTGGTTAATGTAAAATTGTACATATGTAGGTTTTAAAATATTAACCCTCGCTTGTATGCAGTAATTCCTAAAAAGCCAAGTCTATACAGACATTTTTGAAGTAGTACCATGCATATTTTAAATAGACAATATAAGACACTCAAAGCATCTCATAAAAAGGCATTTTTATTGGCCCATTATTTGAACTCTATTCTTATTTGTAGCAATGCTATTCTATAATATCTTTACAGTCCGTCCTTCCTTAATCTGAAAAAGGAAACAGCTAATAAAGATAAATATTACCATTTAAGAGGACTTTTTACAGACTTGGCTATTAATAAAGAAAAATAGCTGAACATTTTGTGAATACTTGTGACTAATTAAAGCTTCCATTCTAGGAATTTTTTTCTATTAAAGTATTACTTTAGCATGTTTTTTCCTATTTTCTTTGCTTCATATTGAAGTCATCCTTGTTTTACTTCTGATTCTATTTGATTGTATCTTTTATGACGTACTTGACATTTGATATGAGTTAGGCATATGTTTCTTTTGTTGGCTTGTAACCACCATTTCAAATGTCATCAGATAAACAAAAATATTGCAGACATTTTAATATTTATTTGTACTTAGAGAAGCAACTACTATAACTTATTTTTATATTAGTATTAGCTTTGATTCTAGCCTCTAGGAGCTTATCTGAGTAGTAATGGGCCAGGAATTTACTGTAGAAATTTCAATAGGCACATTTGATGATCTAATACTAATAGAATGCCTTTTTTATACCTTTTTTGGGATAGGTCAATGGGAAATTATTTCTCTCAAAAATCTTAAATATTTTGTCCGCTTATCCTTATAATAAAGTAACAGGATGTCTGTTTGTTTGTCTGTACCGAAGGATCTCGCTAACCGCTGAACCGATCGGGTTCTCCTAAACAGGGTAGCTTCTCATATATCTCGGGAAGGTTTATAACTATTTTGGGGGAGGGTACCACTACCCTCCCAAAGGGAAACAAAAAAATTGATATTTGAAATAAAAAATCAAACATTTATAGTGCCACTAAATGCCTCTAGGGGCGCAGCCGTTGTCTTGAAAAATTTAACTTAACCCCCAATAAAAAAATCAACATAATAAATTATTTTTTCTTCCATTCATTTATCCCTTAATCTAGCAAAGTTTTATATTCTATCGATAATAGAGAATATCCAATCCATACTCTTATAAATTCATTATGAATGAAAAAAAAGTTGCGGAACTTCTATTTTAGATTTTAAATTATCTTCTGTACAGTTAAATAACTGAAATTTAAAACGGAAATGATTAGAAACATTTTGCAACAAATCACATTAAATACATTCTAGAGGACATTTGCAAAGAATTTTGCTTAGATTAGGTATTGCAAATAGTTTTGCATGCACGCTTTTACACGTTCACGTGAATAATTTTGTTTTGACCAGAGTATTATTGGGGGGGGGGGGGGTAATTAAAAGGATTAATCTTCTTTCCTGTAATATATATTTAATTTATCTTTGATTGTTTTTATCACTTTAGCCTGCTTTCTCTTAAATCATTAAATTATTTTCTAAAATATCATATATGAATCATTTTAATTTTTAAACTTTGATTACAATTTTTATTATTCCTGAGAATATATTCAAAATAAAAGGTAATTAATCTGCAATTGTCTCACTCCCCCTCATTTTGTAAAACAATATTCCTTTTCGTTTCTAGATTTATGCTATTTTTCAATGTTGAAAGATTCAAAATGAATTTATTTTTAGAAAATAATGGTTAATTTTTAAAAATGTATTTACTAAACTAAACAAATATAATTGAACAAATATTTATTTTCTAGAGTAATAGATATCGATGCCTTTCTTAGCTAATTAACAATTTTTCATTGAAAGCTGGAAATTTTACTAAATGTGTAGGTTAGTGACCCGGGCCTCTGTCAGACATTCACACCACAACAAACACAAACAAACAAACAGACATCATAGCAAAGAAAAGAATCTACATTATTCTGTAAATCACGACAAGATCTGAAACCAATTTGTTTCTTTAAATACTTAGCCCACACACACTCTCTCTACTCTGCATATCTAGATCATATAAGCTGTAGGTAAGGGTTAGAGTCGTGGAAAGGAAGTCAAGCTTAAACAATAGAGAAGAATCTATTTAGTGTGTGTCAGAGCTAAATATACCACAGGAGAGTGTGGGCTTAAACCATAATAATCCCCACACTCAAAACTAAACACTGCCAAGTAGTTTAAATTCATTGATTCTCTAGTCAAAAGAAACCAGCAACTGTATAGGGTTGATTTAGTGAGAAGATTTTAAAAAAAATACCAATTCTATGTAGCCATACAAATTGAAATCAAGTTACCATGCCAGTTCCTAATCAAAGTTACTACCGTGTCATACCCGTCGAGGTTGTAGACAAGCATGATGATCTCGACATCAATCCAGACAAGCCTCCCCTGCACCCCTTGTATGACGGCAACCAAGTGGATGGCCTCCTGGGTCGGGAGGATTTGTTTCCCCGCAGAAAAATCAGCTGTCCAGTGTTCTCCTCCGTCACCCCTGGAGGAGGAGGAGGCTGGGCCGGAGGAGGAGGAGTGGGTAGCTATCACAGGTCGCGGGAGAGAACGCGTCAGAGCGCCGTTCAGAGGCTAGTCGAGAGAAAGCTTGCACAAAAAGAAAAAGAGCGGGAAAAGGAGCGAGATCGTAGCCTGGGACACGGCGCCGGACACAGAAATAACAGCAGAACAACAGACACAACATTCTTTAGTAGTTGCAGTCCAACAAGATACAGAGACACGTCTGGCAGCAGGTCAGAGAATGGATTTATGCTGGGCGCAGGCAGAGCACAATCACCAAACAAAGAGAACTTAGATCCCGACTGGTGGTCCTCAGCTGCCAACGGCTCCAGGTACAGACGCAGCAGGTCTGGATCAAGGCTACGAGGCCAGAGTGAAGAGCCCATTGCAAAAACTTATATTACAATTGGTCCTGGTAAACCAACAAGAATCCGAGAACATTCACCCGCCAAATCCGCTAAGCTATCAAGAGACGAGAATTTATCTCAATCCAGGGAGAGATTGGCTAATTCAAGAAATACTTCACCTCTACGCAGTCAAGAATTTACCTTCAATTATCTTTCACAACAAAACAGATCCTCCTCGCCAGTAAGAAAAACCAGCAGAACTATTTCCCCAGTAAGATCTGCAGAACTGCTTAAGAACACAACCCCATTAAAATCAACAAATATATTTAAAACTTTCAGAGCTTCAACAACAGAATCGCCGATAGTAGAAGATTTGGATGTGAACCAAAAGACTGTTCCTTTCTTCACAGAGAAAGTGTTCAAAATAAATCAAGTGAACAATAATAATAATAATAATTCAGACTTCAAAACTGATTCATCAGCTTGTAGCAGTCGCAGGCCTAGTGTTGATATTTTAAATAATAACAGCTTTAGTGGCCTGAACAACATCAAACGAGCTTCCCCAGATTATTCTGATCTATCCACATCAACGCTTTCCTCTCAGTCCTCATCTCTTGCCAGCTCTGCAGAGAGTGTTATATCCTCCGCCAGTCAAAGGAGGATCTCTTTGGAGCAAAGGTTTCAGCGCCGCACCTCAACGGCCAGATTCACGTCGCCCCACTTATCCGGGGTGGCCAGTGTTGAGGAATCTGAGGCGGTTACAGCCGCAAACACCGTCGACGAGGACGGATGGACACATATCAAGATCAGACGGCTGTCATCAACAAAAACCCACTGTGAATTTTCATCCTCAACCGCAAGAAACAGTACAACACCGCCGCGGTTAGCGTCCAGCGAGGACTACCGACGGCAAGAGCGGCCAGTGCCCGCCTCACGTAAGATCAGCCTGCCACAGGGTGGCAGTGCAGCCGGCAGGAGGCCGGAACCAGCCCCGCGCAGGAGATCTCTAACCACCATCCTAGCTCCAGAAAGGTTTGAATTATGTCATATTCGTCGTCAGGTGATGGTTATAATGCATGCAATGGTGATGGTTTATATAATAGTTATAATAGATATAGTACAGGTAGTATTGGGTCCACTGTCAAGCCGTTTGGCAGTGGGCTCTACAGCAGGTCTGACATTAACGGGCGGCCTGTCAGAAAAATTCAGAGCCAGAACAGAAATGTGAAAGCCAGTGGCAATGACAGTGATAGTTCTTGTGAGAGTGAATACATTAGTTCTAGGAATGACTCATGCCACCCAGGTTCGCCAATTTTGTCCGCTGAAACACCGCCGGCTGGCGGCCAAGACCGACGGGACAGCATTCAGGATGATGGTTCGGACAGGAGCAGGTCGGAAAGGTCGGTGGAGCCGCCAACAAGGACTCCATCACCCGGTTCTTGCATTAGGAATGTTTTAATATTTTTTTCTTTACTACCTTCTTTAAAACAATAAAGGAACATTTTTAAAATATACTTAAAGGAAAAATCTAGTTATTCAAGTACTATAGGTAATAGTTATATTTTTGTCTCTCTTAAATCATTATTTCAAAGATTAGGTACTAATATGTTTATTTTTTGCAAGCCTACAAATATGAATGCTAACTTTTGTGATTAAATAGCAAACAAATTTTTATGACATAAGCACAATAGTCGCTAACAAAAGAGTTACAACGTAGTTCTCAAATTATACTCGACATTCATAGGACCGAGGCTGTGGTGTGGCAATTTACAGCCATAAAAAAATATTTTCAAACTTTTTTAGTTTTTTATCTTCTCTAACTTTTTATTCTATTAAAAAAATATTGTAAGCTGTATATTGCTGCGCTACTTAAGCACAATTGTCTTTTTGTCATTCATATTTTAAAAAAAAAATTTAAATGCTAAAAATTGCCACACCACAGCAGTCAAGACACGCGCACAATTATAAACTCGGCCTGTTGATTTTTCTATTCATATGCATAATTCTAAATACAAGAATATTTCTTTGTTGTGCCTCACTCTCCCCCAACAGTAATGAATTTCAATAGAAATTGTGCTGTAAGACCAATCCTTTAATCAAGATATGTTTTTTTGTTGTTAACCCTTTTCATATCTTATTTAATTTGTCTCATAAATAGTTACGATTTTATCTTTTATAATTAGCTCCAAGAAAAGTTACAAAAAAAGTTTCTCAAACATTTCATAGATTGTTTGTATAACAATTTAGGGATCTAAAGGGATGAGACAATGGCCGATACATTTATGTACATCCCCAATGATGATACACATAATTACCCCTTCTGTAGATTACAATTAGTGGTTGAAACGTTTTGACAACCAACCAAAGTTTAATAAAAGTCACAAAAGTTATTCATCCAACCAATAAGAAAACATTAACATAAAACTTTGGGGACTAGTGTAATAAACAGTCCAATGTCCCCCTACCCCTCTGATAAAAAAGTTAAATAAAGTCAACTTTTTTTATTATTATGAAAGTCACAAATAAAGTAGAAAAAAGATAAAGACAAACTTTTTCCTTGTATTTTTCGAAAAATATTTAAAAATAATGCATGTACACAGTTTTTCAAAGCCATTTGTTAGTTTTATGAACAAGTTATAATTCTTGAAAATATTTTTTCCAGACAAATTTTCTTTAAAACATAATCAGAAGGTATTTATACAAAAACATTTGATCCAATGTAAATTCACAAAATCTTTTATTATAGCAAAAAAGTTGGAGGTAAATTTTTTTATGATTAAACTTCTCTCCTCATGCAAAGTACAAAATTATCTTTTCGAAAGGCATCCATTTAAAAATGGGAAAAGTTTTAATTTTCTAATCTAGCTTTTTATTGTATCTAACTTTCTTCATTCATTCTAAAAATTGTAATAGGACAAAGAACAAAAAACAATATTTTTCCATAATATTTTAAATTCATCTACTAAATGTAAAATTTTGTTAAATAAATTTTAGGAAAGAAGATTAATTTATCACCCCATTATCCAATTCTTAAATCCCTGGTAATTGGAAGGCATTTGAATTAGAATATGCAGCAAAAATATGCAATTTTCATAGTTATTTCAATGAAAACAATTACGATGCTTGAAATATTTCTAAACTGCCTAGAGACGAATTTGACCCAATTTTCCACAAGATTGATATAAACAAATGAACAAAGCCTGGATAAAATTAATATGTTTTTATAAGTTTTATAGGTTGACCTTCTTAGCTGTGTGTGTGTGAATCATCTATTCATTTTAAAAACATAACATTTAGAAAATATCTACCTTTTTTTTTTTTTATAAAATACTAGCACTAGGGACACTTGACGGGGAAGGGTTAAATTCGACAGCCCAATTTTTTATTTTAGTTTTAAAAAGGAAAAGCAAAAAAATATCGGGGGGGGGGGTAATTTTTTCTATGAGAAATTTTGGGAGTGTGGTGGTACCCTCCCCCAAAATAGTTATAAACCTTCAAAGGACTTATGAGAACCATATCGGTTCAGCGGTTAGCGAGATCCTTCGGTACAGACACATACACAGAGATCCTGTTACTTATAAGGAGACTTTTTTTTATCTCTAAAGCAAAATTAATCTTTTTTTCGGCAAGTATCAAAATATTAGATATTTTAATATATATTTTTCTTATGTTATTGACAATTACAGCAATCATTCATTTGTCTCGAGTGAAATTTGAATAAGCTTGGTACTCTTTTAAGTATGAGAAAAGCATATTAAAACATTTCTCCGTAGTTATGACGACGAGCAACGAGGCTTCATGACCTCAACCAAGCTGGACAACTACACAAATCTTGAAGATTTATCCATCTTACCAAGTACAAATACAACCACAACATTCGAATCAACGGGCGGCCAACGCAACCCCCTCGACCTGCGGCGACCAGTGAAACCAAAACGTACTGATGATGAATGTCAGCATACGACACCTGCTGCAGGAGGCGGCGGCGGTTCCATGTTGACACGGAAAAATTCTGGCCGATTACGCAATGCTGAGCTGGCTCTGGCAAATAAACTGGTGAGAAAAAATTCTGGGCTGTTGAGAAAAAGTGATTCCGACGATGCCTTGTCAGTCAGGAAAACAATATTTTATTCTCACTTTTTGTTTTTCAATTTTTCAAGAGAAGCGTAGCTATTCTACATTTAGGGCCGGGTATGTTTGTCTGATTTAGTCTTTTACCAAAATGGTATTTTTCACGGCTCCTATTAAAGGAATACATTTGATTTGGAAAAATATTCTGTGCAAATGTGGAATTTTAAACCATTTACCAAATAAATTAAGTAGCCAGACTGTCCCTTTCAAATTTCTCAGGATGTATCAATAACTTTTTGTAGGTCTATTTTTGTCTAGGCTGCCCTTGAATTTGGACCAAATTGTCCTTGTATATCCTACAAATGTACTCAAATTCCATATTCATAAATATAAGTTTGTTTATCTTATAATTAAATTATTAAATATAATAAATTGAAAATAAGGGGGGGGGGGTATCAGCGCTCAACCGGGTACTCGTGGGGAAGCACCAGTAATGAATAATTAAGAAATGTTGGTTCCAAATTTAAAATTAGTTTTTGCAACTTGAAATCACAATAATGAAATTTGAGTAAAAAGCAGAATGAAAATATTGTTATTTGTACAGTACTGTTTCTGGTTCTGGTATAGAGTTCTTTCGCAAGTTTGTTCAGAGAAAAGCAGAGAATACAAACAGTACAAATAGTACAACTGCCGACAGCTGCAAAGATTGTCAAAATCTCTTCAGGCATTTAAACGATCCTTTAGATAATGATGTTTATATGGAAAGGTTATAATTAAACACTGTGATTTGGAGGGGGGGGGGGGGGGGATTAGCTTATTCCCAAATGACCTATTCCTAGTTCTTAGTTATTATGATTTTTTTTTATGATTTTTGACCAGCTTTTAAAACTTGCAAAATTTGTTTTAAAAAATCACCTGGAAACAGCGCTTTTCTATCTAACATATTGGGTCATAAGTGCAATTTTTAAATTTACATTATGATACAATAAGATACTCTCATTTTTGTGTAGCAACAGTTTTTTAGAGGGGAAAATGGGCTGGATTTCATATTAAAAAAATGTACATTTAGTAAACTTTAAATGCAAATTGTTTCGTTTTGTACTTTTGAACAGACTAAAAGAGCTACCGATTTTTTAAATTGTTTTTTTTTCTGTCAAATGTTTATTACATCGGCCTACGTAGAAGAAAACCCTTTTTACACAATCATTTTAATTTATCATAAATGATCTTTAAGATTGTAAAACACCTCCGCTACTTGCCTCTTTTGTTTATAGCCTAATATGAAAAAACAAACATAGTCATGATTGTTTGTTGTATGGGGGGAAGGTCTGAATGAAGCCCACACTGGGATCTTAGTCACAGAAAGTTAAATAAGTCATCTACATAAAAATTAATTTTAATATTTTTCTCGTATTCATTCGAATCCGGTGGATAGGAACCGGTTCTTATCCATAGGAAAAAACTATGTCTAGCATCGTATTATATCCAGCTTTCTACGATTATAAAAATGTACAATCATAAGATTAAAACTTGTTTTAATCTTATAATTGTACATTCTATATCCACGGAAAGCTGTTTATAATACGATGCGAGAAATAACTATTCTTTTCAGAAAAATTAGACGAAAATTATTTTGTAAAAAGATCTTGCAAAAAAAAGTGTTATTCTTATTTAACCGATTTAAATGAAAATTTATGTGTAGGCGACACTTTTAACTTTCTTGATTTAAAAGTTGAGTGTGAGCATTTTATTATAATAAAAGAATTGAGGCGTATAAGTTGGTGGTAGTGCCAAGTGGCTGGCGTAATAGGTGATCATTTTTAGCATAACATAGACAAACAGTTAAAAACAGAGACCCACACACACACACACACACACACACACGCACACGCAGTTTTAGTTCTACCAACTATCAGTAGATTGGTTAACTTGTTTTTAATTGAATTATACACGAAAACCTATGATGAAACAATTTTCGCTAATTAGGATTTCTAACTTAAATACCTACAAAATTAATAAAATATTATAAAAGTTCACTATATTAATCTCTTTTTTAATATCAAATAATAATATGACAATCTTATGTAAACCTTGGTTCATTAACCACCAGCTAATAATGCAACTAAATACAAGGAATCTAAATGAATAAGACAATGGCCGGTAGATTGATGTACATCACCAATGAAGATAAACAAAATTACTACTTCTGTATAATACAGTTAGTGGTTGAAACGTTAGGA
Source organism: Acartia tonsa (assembly GCF_053477335.1). NCBI lineage: Eukaryota > Metazoa > Arthropoda > Copepoda > Calanoida > Acartiidae > Acartia > Acartia tonsa. The sequence goes on along the minus strand of NC_137260.1, from coordinate 61,413,060 downwards.
CACTCAACTAAATGAACCAACAAACAAAAATTCAATTAAAGTCCTAAAAGTTGTTTAGCCAAGGAATGAGAAAACGTTATAACATCCCAATGTCCGCTCCCTCTTTAACCAAATCTACTACAGATTTATTTCTTATTCGGCCACTTTACTTTCATTTTTTTCATATAGAAGTTATGAGATGAGAATAAAAGCAAATACAGATTTAAATAATTGTGTGAGTACGCCCATTTCTTCGTGATGTTAAAGTACATTGTACAACAACAAAGTTCGCGCTAGTCAACTTTTTTCTTAGCCCCTTTAATAAATTTAGATCTTTGGCTCGGTGTAAAAATCAATAACCCATGGCCTAAAAACCTATGCAAACATTTAGCATTTTTAGTTGCGAAGCTTCTCTAGAAGTTTTACATGCAGTAAATGCATATTCATTGGGTTCAAGGTATTTTTTAAAAAAGGGTAGATGTTAATAAATCTTATTGCAAAAAAAATATTTTTTGAGTAATTCTGTTTTAGTAGCTTATGATATGGGGGAAAGAGGTTTGTCATCCACAAAAAAAATACGGACCATGGAAAGAAAACGAAGTATCGGTTTTCGTCGTATTTTTACAGTAGCTTTTGTTGGGTTATTTTAGTTTAGGTAAATGTTAATTATTGCCCCGCTGGTGTTTAGAAAATTGGTGCCGCTATAAAATAGGAGAAAAGCTACTGTGAAAATACGACGAAAGCCACTACTTTGTTTTCTTTCCATGATCAAAAAATACAGTTGCGCCATGAAGAACTTAATCATCCTTGTTTATTAGTTTCCAAAATTACAAATAAATTTTGCATTTTTATTGTCCCTCCTACTCTCTTGTTATTGCACTAATGCTTTTTTAATTAGAACCAATTAATGAATCAAATAAAAAATTGCTGAAATCTCAATATAGTAGTACATGGTGATATTTCAGTTAACCTTTTGACTTTTTGATGGATTAATCGGGACATGCATAAAAAAACACGGATTTATAGGGGAATGATTATTTTGTCATACTTTTTTTTATTATTTAACCCTTTTTTATGTTTACCAAATCTCTTTTTTTAGTCTTGATTTTTTTTACTTAACAGTCTTAAATAAATAATAACCTTTCTGTTTAAATATTTTAGTTTGAAATAAAAATTATTTTAGAATCATTTATTTAGGGCGTATTTATTTTGCTTTGTATGAGGTAGCGCATTTTCAATTAAATATTTTAACTTTATTTTGTTAACTTCATATTTATTTGGTATAATAAAAAGATAGCCTATACTACCTACTAATTTAAAATCTTAGTGTCTAAATGTATGAAGTTTATTTATATGCTACAAATAGAATTGCCCTTAGAAAGTTTTTTTTTTGGGGGGGGGGGGTTCTTTTTCACATTTATTTTTTACTTTTTTTGGGAGGGGCATAATTTCTCCTTTTTGGTGTTTGTATGTGGGGGGGGGGGATGTTAGGAGTACTCTATATTATGGATCATTACTAAACTTGCCTGTAATTCTTTTTTGGCAAAAATAAATAATTAATAGGACGATTCTGGTATCTTTATAATTCACACTTGAAAAAAAAATGTTATAAATTGTTTACCCTTTAAAAAGAGGATAAATGTTTCATCAGTGCAACCTTACTAAAAATACATCAAGGTTGATCTAAAGGATTGTTATAATAACAGGAGAGAGGTGTTGATTGATAGATTAGTTGCGGATTCTCTCAGCAACAAAACTTCATTCAACAATTCATCAACTAAATACGACAAAGGCAGGATTTAGTTTGTGTTTTATTTCAAAACTATGGATGCGTCCTAGCATCTATGGACTAAAAATAGCCTAAAACAATTCCAAGACTTAATCTTAAAAAAGAGAACCTAATTGGTGTAGCAGTTATTGAGATCTTAATCTACAGACAAAGAAAACTTTACTACTTTATATGTTTTAAAATATTATAATAGCAAAGTCTAATAAACAATTTAGTTTCTGTTTATGTCCCTTTTGTATTTGTCGGGTAACTTAAATGGTTTTTATTTTACTCAGACAAATTAGCGCACACTAACAATAGTAGGAGAGAACATAGTGAATTATTGTTACGAAATTGTAAGACGATATAAACATACAAAAATAAGATTTTTTAATATTTTGAAAATATATTAAAGATATTTTGTTACTATTATACAAAATCGTCTTTTTAAATATGTTCTTTGTTAACACAATTCATTTCTTTTTACCTATGTCTTTGTCTTCCTTTGCGCAACAGTAAGCTTAAAAAAGTAAATTATCCATTTCAGTTTTTTTTAACCCTTTAAAAAATCCAACCTTGCAAAATATGTCTACTATGTTTCTTTTTTTTATTTATTTATATCTCAAAATGAAATATGCTAGGAATTTGATTTTTTTTTGCTACAACAAACAAAAAAGTTTGAAGGCTGTCTGTCTTGAATGAATTTCTGTTTCTTTTAATTTTAGTGCATTTTTGGAGATGTAATAAAATAATTTGTTTATGCTAGGTCCACAGTGCAAGGCCTGATGCAAGCAGTAGTGTGCCATTACTTTCGCAAAATTTATCACATTATCTAACCCTGCAGAATTGCAAATTATTACCAATTCACAATTTCTAATAAGATTTTTGGCTGATATGTCATTTTGCTTTTTTTAGATCACTTTGCGGATTTTAAAATGTGCGTGCGTGATGGCACATCACGCGCAGCTTGGCGGTCAAATTACCTAATTCCTGTGGAATGTCTGAAAAATACATTGCCAGACGTTTTTTTCCAGAACTTTTTTTTTGATGGATTAGTTTTTCCATCTTTCAAGCGCAAATGTTAAAATACATTGTTTTCAAATATTTTAACCGGGTTAATATTTACATATTTTTGACAACAAGCAGGTCTAGATTACTTTTTAGCATTTTTAGTATCGTTGCCGCTCAATAACTAGGATTTGTTAGTAAATATAAACATTTGCTTTCATTATTTTTTTTTAATATAACAATTAGGTAAATTTTAAATTAAAAATTTAAAAAAGTCAACCATAAGAGTGAACCCAATTGAAATAAATTTGCTGTAATTAATAAGATAATTATTTTGATGTTAATTAATTGTTCTTTATGAGTCCCTAGCTAGCTACTTCCCTCCTCCCTATATTATCTAATGTTATATCTCACTAATGAAGCTTATCTGTATGTTGTCAATGTCTATTAATTCCAACCTAATGGATTTATCTTGCTCTAGGCGCAAAAAGTTTTTTTCATGCTTTTTATTACATTAAATATTGCTTTTGAATGCTTTAAAAAGATTAAAATTCATCTATAAATCTATTGAATTTTTTCTTCAAATAAAAAAACACAAACTAATTTTAGAAGGAAGCATGTCTTCTTGCGAAAGTGTAGATGAATGTTTGAGCGAGTATACAAGATGTAGCAAACATCAATCAGACACAGATGATAGTCAAAGTGTGTCCTTGTCTACCCGGAGTTCAGTCAGCAGGTTGTCATCTGTCTCCGGGTCTGGCTTATTGTTCCTTAAGAATTATCTAAAGAAAAAGAAGCAGAATAGAGCAGCCTCAGGTTCTCTAACCGCTACCAGCAAAGACTTTGCCAACATGAGTTTCTTCAACTCAACCCCGTTGCCTTTCCCCCCGCCTGATGACTACTACGGGCCAGCATTTGTGCAAGAGGGCAGTGGAGCATCAACAAATGATGATTCTCCAAGCAGACGCCTGTCACTGTGCAGCACTGTGGCCGACTTGCTCAATGAAGACTTTGACTGTGATGACTCCGAGCTGAAGAATCTTGACTGGGAACAGGAGTGGGATGAGTCTCTGCCAGAAGAGATCAGCTATGATGATCTTGTCTCCGTACTCAGTGAAAGTATTTACAGCGAAGAGCTGGATTATGGTGAACTTAATGATCTGGATCTTGAAGGAAGAAATACTGTGGTTGCTACAGAAGGTGATAAGGATCAAGATGCAGATTATGACAATGATAAAGATCTTGCCACGCCAGAAGTTCCCATTCCTGACAGCTATGAAGACAAAACTCCTGTTTCAAGTCATTATATTGACGATCATAACCATTCAAGATTATCTTTCCGTGATTCAATCACGCCACGCCGATGCAAACGCAAATCAGGATCTGAAATGATTCTCGGCACATCTGTTGAGAAACTAGGCACTTCATCTGACAGAAAATTCAGTGGTTTGTCGGATATTGATGGAAGAAAGAGCAGTGCCAGATCACGCTACAGCACCTACAGATCCAGCTCTTTCCTGCAGGATATAGAGGCTGAACTAGAGTTGCCACCCATGACCCCCGTGTCAGATGAAAAAGAAGAGGCTGTCCGTGCCATCTGCAAGTATATCAGAACAAAGAGTGATAGTAGTTATGAAGGATCCAGCTCTAGATTAAGCTTCACTGGAAATAACAACAGCAAGAATAAAAGCTTTGGAGAGGATACTGTTGCTGTAAGAGGTGAAAGTGTTCAAGATGACCAATGGCATCATAACAGCAGCAATAAAGGAAGATATTCAAGAAACAGTGGCTATGGGGGCTATGATGCATACACGTTAAACCAACGAGAATCGAGACTATCCATGGCTAGCCCAGCCATGTCAGATTGTATGCCTGAACTATCAGGTGTTGTCAGCCCTGTCACACCCAGACGTCCTATCAGCCAGCTGTTTATGTATGATATCCCCTGCAGTAGTCCAACTGTACAGGAGGAGGATTTCAAGCCAAGATATACGCCATCTCGTGGAGATAATCAGAGTAACAATTTAACCCAACAAATCTCAGAAATACTATCACTGCCTAAAAATGAGTATTCTTTAAATTTTGATACCAAAGATGTCGAGCTGCTTAACAGCCAAAACCATGTTGATCTTAGATATAGAAGTGAGAGTAGAAATAACAAAGCTGCCAATAGAGATAGCCTGCTGCAGGCATGTTCACCACTACCGCCAAGCTCCCCGCCGATTAATGCACCCAGACCGTCCTTTTACCGCCATTCAAGCACCAACAGCTCTGACAGCGGTTGCCCCTTGTTTGAGGACAAAGTTGCAAGTTTGTCACCAACCCCCTCTCCCAGAACAAATATAGAATTGTTGAGCAGTAATAGAAATAAGTTGGCCAACTTTTGGGAGAAAAGCTTGGGCGCAAGTGTCAGCAATCTGGAGAATGTTTCGCCTGCATGGATTCCCGGTACCGCAGCCGCCAGACAAGGCGGATTTAAGCCAGTACGGGCGTCATCTGGTTCAGAAAGCAATCTGGTCAACCATCAAGAAAAGCGGCTGGCGCACTTTTTAGATGTTACTCGACGGGCGGCTGCCGGGGGTGGAAGCATTGGCGGCGAGCATAGAATCGGTGCGGCGAGCAGCAGCAACCTTCGCCAATATCATCGTGCCTCCATCGGATCTGATTGTTCGGATGTGTATGACAGGATAGCGCTCAATTCTCCTGTCCTCACAAGACGCAGAGACTCTTGCACAGAGAGATGCACTAACTTTTCGTGACGTCAACAACACACACCAGAAAGAATGTGATGTGCGTGTGTGTGAGTGTGCGCGTATCTGTCCGTGCGTCTGTGCGTTCTCGTTGTGCTTCGCGGTTTTTACAGGGGGCGGCCGGTCAAATAAGCCTGGAATGTGATTATTGAACTGAAAGGCCGACATAACATAACGTGTATGTGTTTGTGGGGAAAATTAAGACATGAGGCACAATAAGCACTTTATAATCACAACAATTCATACATCACATTACTTTTTCTAAAGGGGATTTTGATGGATATTTTATTTTAAAAATTATTGCTATTTTTAACTCATGGTGTTATTGCAATACAAAAATTATAGAAATAATAACAATTGTATAACAAATACTAACACCAGTCAAATATTGTATTTATGTAGTATATATAATAATGTTAACATGTTTAATAAAAGACATCGATATCATATTATTTTTAATCTGATAAATTAATGTTCTAATAGATTTATATCAATAATTTTCTTGTTAATTATTTAGTACCCTAAAAAATGTGTAAAAATTTGACCAAAAAATCTTTGTATAAAAGACTATTTTAATGACATGATAGTTATTTCTCGCATCGTATTATAAACAGCTATCCGCGAATATAAAATGTACAATATAAGATTAAAACAAGTTTTGTTAGCACCGAGCTAAAGGCACGGGCTTTAAAAACTGGTTTTAATCTTATGATTGTACATTTTTATTTCGTAGATAACTGGATATAATGCGATGCTAGACATACTATTTTCGTATGGATGAGAACCGGTTCGAATAAATACTAGAAAATAAGTTATGGTTACGGTTTACAACAATTCGCCTTGATTTTGTTCCATAGAAAGAGGATAACTTAAAATCCAAAGCATGCTTCTATAAAGAAAAAAATAAGAAATGATAAAATGTTTACCTAGTGTATTTAAAGTTATTAGTTAGACTTATCTTCATTTCAACCTTTCTCTTGCATATGCTCATATATTTAATTCTAGAGTGATTGTATTCATTAGTAGCGCAACAAGGAAAAAACGAAAAAACTGTTTTAGCATTTGAATCTAACCCTGTGGGGTTCTTGAACCACAGTTAACCTATATATGTTTTTTTATTAAAGCATATATTTTTGTTTGATATCTTCTATAAAATACTAATTGCATACACAGAAAAAAAATAAAAAGTATTTTTTTGTGTGGAAAATCCGGGCTTTCTTTTGGTGTGTCCGTGTTTTCTTTTGCCTATGTGTAGTAGTATGTTGTACTCTAATACATGCTCAATAAATGATGGGCTAAATTTTATCAACACTCATTTATCAATTTTTAATTTTTCTTTCAGGTAATTTTATCTCCGACAAGGATGTCAAATTCCGCAGTATTCCAAGAATTTAACATAATTTATCCATTTTTCATCGATTTGGTTGTAACTGAATCAGGTGCTTGCTAGGGGGTGCTAAAACTCCACATCCCACACGGCAATGAACAAAATTAAATCATAATTTCATTATTTTCCCTCTAGAAATGAAGCAATTTATTGAATAAGTAAAGTTCAAATCAGGGATCTAAAGGGATAAGACAATGGCCTATAAAGAGGGAAGTCATTTTCTAGTAAATCCCGTAAAGGTGTGTGTTATAAGGCCTAAAAATAGTAGTAGAACGATAAGGTGCTCTATATATTTGTATTCCCTATTGAATAGAACAATAGGGAAATTTTTTTTTTTTGATAACCGTACCTGGAATATCTTTAAAAAATAAGAAATTTCTATCAAACGCTTTGTTTGGCTCAAACTGACAAAAATTAAAAAAAATATAATTATAATAATAATGTTTTCTATAGGTACAAGGTAAAGGTTAAGAACAATCTATACCATTAAATAAAGGAAGAAGCCATTCTTTACAGGTTGATTTATTCAAGGCGACAAAAATTAGTTTTATAATTGTGGAATTTCATGTTTGTTTGCTTTGAAGTAGAAGGTTTCAATGTGCATTGTTTCATTTCAATTTCACTACAGCGAACAACTACATTTTAGTACATTTTTTTCTGTAAATTAAACTTTCATTATCAAAAAACTAACTTGTTTTTCAACTATATTTTGGTCAATCTTTATTATAAAAAAAACATATTCTGGCTTTAAAATAGGATTTGAAACTAAAAATGACATACTACACAACAAGCAAAGAAAGAATATGACATGCAACCTCCACTTTGAATCTCTTACCTTCTTATATATATAGATTGTATATCTGAATGTTTTCAAAATTGTCTGTATGTAACTTGTTGTGTTGGTTTGTTTCACTAAGTCATTGTATTAATGATTTGTTAAAGTTTAATTTTAATGTTCACTGCTCGTACAACCTGTAAAGAATGGCTTCTTCCTTTATTTAATGGTATAGATTGTTCTTAACCTTTACCTTGTACCTATAGAAAACATTATTATTATAATTATATATTTTTTTAATTTTTGTCAGTTTGAGCCAAACAAAGCGTTTGATAGAAATTTCTTATGATAGATATTCCAGGTACAGTTATCAAAAAAAAAAAAAATTTCCCTATTGTTCTATTCAATAAGGAATACCACTATATAGAGCACCTTATCGTTCTACTACTATTTTTAGGCCTTATAACACACACCTTTACGGGATTTACTAGAAAATGACTTCCCTCTTGATGTACATCCCCCAAAAAATGCACAAAATTACCCCTTCTGTAGATTGGAATTAGTTGTTGAAACGTTTGAACACTTAACTTAATGGAGATATCAATCTAAATTCCCCAAAGTTGTTAAGCCAACGAATAAGAAAACGTTATTATAAAAATTTGGGGACTAGTGTAATATAACAGCCCGTTGTCCCCTCTCTCTTTGAGTTCAAATACAGACATTTGATTTTAATTAGACCGAGTCCGCTCGTCATACCCAAATCTTTTTTCCCCTGTTTTATTGCTTGTAGCAATTCCATGCCTTTTGTTTCAATTATGTTTTCTGTAGCAATGAATGCTTTCTGAAATCTTTACATTTCTTGAACAGTGAACAAAGAATTCTTTTTACCTGATTTTTATTTACTTAGGGAAACATGGTGTTGTTTAGCTACTGTCATGTGTATTTAAATATTTACATAAACATATGTAAAGAAAGTAGATTATCTTTTAATGAGCATAAAATCACTACCTATTAATGTATCTTAATTAAAAATTTAAATAAAAAATATGAACATTAAAAATACCTTTGTAATCTATGAAGAATATACGTGGATATTATGACAGGGGAAAAATTGTCGTCAATATAGGTTGCTATTTATCCTGTCATTTATTGGTCAATTCGTTCATCCAGTAGGAGGGGAGGTAACGGGGTGGGTAGTTATTTTAGCCCGCTACACGTTTCACTTTATTAGAAAAAATGATAATCTGGTTAAGATCCAAGTAATAATATATCCATTATCTTTGTACTACATAATGATTTTAAAATAAATTTTTTAGATTAATATGCATTTATTAGGTTTATAACATAAACGGCAACTATGATTCACTGTACATGTTTGGGGGGAATATACTTTTTATAATGATCATTGCTCTAATTAGCTTTAGGGTGACTTTTTGGCTTTGCTCCTACTACGCCTTAAATTACTAAATTTTATTTAAAGATAGAGTTTATAATCAAATCTATTCAAAGTAGTAAGCTTTTTTTGTCTGTACCGAAGGATCTCGCTAACCGCTCCAAAGAGGCAGTCTAGAAAAAAAAGACCATACTCAAATAAATGTATTCTTTCTTTTTAAAATTTAAACTGAAGGGCGGGTGTCCAATTTTACCCTCTTCCCCTTACCCCAAGGGCCACTAGAGTCACCTAGGGTCGTAGCCGCTAGTATTATGCATAATAAAAGGGCAAGTTTTGTCATATTTATATTTTAGCAAAGCTATTTCTCAATTCTTGTGTGTTGGTTTGTTTTATTGATTTTAGGATTGATTTGTGAACGTCATTAACCTTGTTTTTTTTTCGTAAGATGCTATGAAATTCCTTATATTAAATTCCTTAGTGATAATATTATTGTATTAAAAGGTTTAAGATATAAAAGTGCAAGGTTTAGCTGTCACATTTATTCTCCGTAAGGTCTTTATCTTGATAGATCTAAATTGTATCAAACTACCGCATGTACAACATACAATCCTAACATTTTCTTCTCTGTCTAGGCTCTTCTGAATTACATATCATTTACATACATAGCAAAACATGAAGCATTTATTTAGTAACTACTCAATAATAAGGCTGGAAATTGAACAGTATGTTTATCTTTATCATTGCTCATGGACATCATTGTTCTTGTTTTTCCTCAAAATTAACCTTTTAACTTCATTTTTTCTGCCACTCTACTAAAAAGATGAATGTAAAAAGTTGAGACATAAAAAGTATTTAGCCTTAATTTGTGCGCTGGTGCTGATTGAGTTTGCTTGAAACAATATACTAATATTCTGAAGTATACACTTGTTATGTGATCTCAGGGTTTGTTCATGGTCGAGTACGCAAACCTGACCCTAAAATGTGATTATTTTTGAAAGTGTCGCTAAAACTTTGAAAACTAGCATCCATAAAGGTTAATAACATTAAGAAGTCATTGTATTTAATACAGTACAATATGGAACTTGAAGAAACGGCGGTGGACTTGTGGATAACTGCTTCTTCCACCCGAAATATTTGAAAATTAACACCACGAGATGGCTCCAGCAAAGCATTCATTCCTGAAAATTGTATTAACAAATTCTAACTCTTATGGTGAGGCTTTGATGATAGCCTAATATCTAATATTATTCACTTTGAATCGCATTTCATATGCTATTGTCAGGTCTCTTTACTTGAACATGACCCATTTCTGTGGTCCTCTAATGTTCATAAGCAAGTACATGATGTATATTAACAAACTGGTCAGATAGACCTATGTTGAGTGATATCACGTTATTTAGAAGATAAGAAAGGGTTTTCTATTTGTCATTTACACGTTGCTTTATTTCAAAGGCTTCATTAGTAGAAATTAATTTATGAAAATGAGTTGATTTAAATGGCGTTCGTTTTTATGTTTGTTTTTAGTAAAATTAGAATGCATTTTTTATTTTGAGGTATAAGATATCCGAAAAGGCTATTTAAATAAGATTGACTCAAGATTTAATTTTCTGTGTAATGATGGGTTGACTAAAATAAAATGTTAATGCTTTACATTTTATCTTAACAAGTTAAGTTCATAAGGAACACTTTCTGTACAAAAATAAGAAACTCCTTACCTAAAACTCCACATTTACTTAGATTAGAAAGTAAATTTATCTGTATATTATATTTTTTCTCAGGCCAAATGGAATCTTAACTATTTGTAGATTGTAAAGTTGCATAACAAAATATAATGTGCCCAGTAATGTATTTACTTTTGTAATTGCAAAAATAGTTTCAATATATCCATTATATTTGTTTTCTATTTGCAAGATTCTCCTCATTTTTGCAGTATATCTTTGTATATAAATAAGATAAATACCTATTAAATAATGCTTTCATTAATTTTATTTTTTATCTCATTTTTCTTAAAAAGGGCCCAATGACATATATGAGAAATTTGAGAGAGGGGACAATGAGCTGTTTATTAAACTAGTCCCCAAAGTAAAATAACATTTTCTTATTCGTTGGCTTAACATCTTTGGGGACTTGGTGAATTTTGTTTGGTTAGATTATTAAGTTCAGTTTTCAAACGTTTCAACCATTTATCTTAATCTTTTGATAGTAGCCAAACTGATTAAATACCCTTTAAATTAATCTAAATAATCTTGGACTTGACAAATGTATTTGAATTGAAAAGTGTTAGTTTCCACCTATAATTGTCAGTAAAGATCCTATCATACAACTAAACAATACAAATAATAACGCCCAACTTTTATCTAGTTTTAGGGACTATTGAACATGCTTGGACCCCTCTTTGTTACATAAAGGGGGAGGTAGGTTGTGCTAAAATTCCGTAAAGGTGCGAGTTTTAAGGCTTAAAAACAGTAGTAGAACGATAATATTCACTAAATATAAATATATAAAAAAAAATTGTCTATGGTTCTATTCAATAAGGAATACACATATTTAGTGAATATTATCGTTCTACTACTGGTTTTAAGCCTTAAAACTCACACTTTTACGGAATTTTAGCACAACCTACCTCCCCTTTCTAGAAAGTATAAATGTTATTTCATACATGATTAGGATGTAAGAATTTGTTTTTACCATCATTATTTATATTCAGGCTTTTACTTCCATTATGGAAATACACTTTCTTCTGGTTTGGTCACATTTTTAATTAATGGTTCCAGTTCTTACTTTTCAGGGGTGCAGGTATAGATCAATTGTAGATAATATGAATTGCATCAAAATAGATAAGAATTCAAGGCATCTTGGAATATTTTATAGGCTTTATTCCTTTCTGTTGACTGTTGTTGGTCTGCAAGTAAAAAAATTTGTTACATTTTTTAGTTTTGCAATTTTTCCTGCGGATTTTCTGTAGTTTTAGTTGTTGTTAATCTTATGCAAAAAGAGTGCAGCTTAATGCGTTTTTTCTTAAGAAGTTTTTTTAGCTAGAAAGTTTTTAAGGAAAAATGAATTTGAATCCTATTTATGTATCCTTTTATCCCTGCAAAGATGATACTTGGGTGTGAGGGGAGGGGGATAAGTTTGGCATCTCAGTTTTCTTCTTTCCTATTAAGGATACAGCTTTGATAAAAACTAGAACTTTTTAATTCAAACCTTCCTGGCCATTAATTTCTTTTTTGTTTCATTTCTTTATGCTTAAATTAAAGCAAATTAATTGAAGCTATTTATCACTATTTTTAATATTTTTTATCGAGAAATTTTTAAGTTCAAGTTTGTTACTTAAAAATAAGGATGGGGTGCAAAATAAATAAAAATGGTGAATCAATTTTAATCATGTAAGACCAAGCATAAGAACTTCACATCTTTAGATATTTTACATAATTAATAAAGTGGATGAATTAATAATTTGACGTAAAATCTGAAATGAAAACTCATAAGGGTTATTGGTATCTTTTAACATGAATTAAAGCAAAAATATATCTCAAAAAGTTGATTTCTACTTAATTAATGATGGATTTGCCCAAAAATGGCCAAAAAGCCGCCATCCGTTAGCTGGTAATTTTTCAACTTTTTGTTCGATTTTGGTAAGTTGTAACATAGACCTACCAAGGATACCTCATGTCAACTTTGATAATGAAATTCTGATTCGAAGTGCCATTTGCGCATTAATTACGAGATGGTTGCATTAAACCATCACCCTCCCCCCCCCTGATTAATCATTAAAATAAATTGCTTTAGATATATGTTACACTTCCTGATAAAATTGATTTTCTTAAAAAATAACAGCACAACTTTTAAATAAATGTCTAATATTTTGTTCCATAACGATGTTTCCTAGTCTATAATCTCTTATGCCGTAATAAGCAAACCAAATGGTCATCAAATATGATTCATTGAACAGGCTTTCTCAAAAGATTTTATCAAAAATGTTTTGCACGTTTTCTTTACAAAAAAAAATAATTGTATGGAAGAAAACACGGAAAACTTCAACGGTCACAAATTGTTGATGCTAAGAAAAAAAATTTAAGGCTCGACAGCCGCATATTTTTAAAACGGCTACAGTTGGACTAACAAAATGTAGGTGGCTGTGCTATTTTGTATTTTTTTTTGTGGTAACTGCAGTTGTAAGTTATGATTATCTTTGCCGGTGTCTTATCCTATATAAAGTAGCAAGTTTTTTTTTGTCTGTAGCAAAGGATCTCGCTAACCGCTGAACCGATATGGTTCTCCTTTACAGTGAGACTTCTTATATATGGTTTTAGGCTATTGTATTTTTTAAGATTAAGTTTCATATGGTTTTAGGCTATTTTTTTATGCCCTTTCATAGCCCTTTGAGTATAGAGCTCCTACATGCTAGGGGCGCAAGCAAGTTTTAATCAAAACGACTTTAGTTACAACTGCTGAGCCCTGAAATTTTCTAACGTTGAATATTTACTAATTTAGGACCATGTTAAATTAAAACCTGATTTTTCTGTGTTATCTATTTTGGTTTGTTTTGGCGCGCCCTACTTTTAATCTATTTTGTTTCCCATGCACTGGGTGCATTTAGGACAACCTGAAAAGAAGAAAAAAGTTCTGCCCATAACTTTTTATAAATAAGGCTAATTTATTCAATAAGAATAACGTTGTCATTTTTTGGCTTGAATAGATTTGATAATTAGAATTAATATATAATGGAGAGAGAGCTGAATAGTTATTTCTCGCATCGTATTTTAAACAGCTTTCTGCGGATATTTTTATATTCGTAGAAAACTGGGTATAATACGATGCTAGACATAATTTTTCAGTATGGCTGAGAACCGGTTCTAATCCACCGGATATCAATTGGTTTCAAAGCGATACGGGAAATGTATTTCTACAACTATTTCGTCAGGCACTATAAGTTTCTACATGTATCGTTCTCTACATGCTGTAGATGCTATCAACAACAAAAATCTACGAAAACATTCAGAACTAAATAATATTTTTTATCACATTTAATGTGAGAATGTTGCGATTATCATATTCAAAATAAATGCTGTAATAAGCTTTAAAATATTTAAACACTAGTCTCTCATTGGACACAAAATGACGTCCAATAAGAAAAAGGAATAAAAATATTGGAAAGAAAATTATTTTATTTCAAAATTAATTCTTGGCATTTTGGAATAAAAGATAAAGGGGAAAGAAAATTATTTATTTCAAATTTATTTCTGGTCTTGAAATAATATTCATTATTTTATTTTAATTCGAGTGTCAACCAATAAGAAATAGGCATGCTGTTTTAAAAGTTTGGAATAAAAATTATTATTTTTTGTCAATTCCTTTTTTCAGAGTATAAAATGAGAATAAATTTTCCAACATCATTATTGATTTCTAATTTAACATTTCATACAGTGCAGTGGGTAATATTTATTTCAACATTTTTTGTCATTCAAAATCAAGTGTCACAAAAATAATAATATTTAACATAAAAAAGAAATTTTTAAAATAATTTTGTTTTCTTTATTTGTTGAAGATTTAAGCCCAAGCTTTTTCTGAGGGGGGAGACCCCCCTCAACCCCCCCTCTCCTGAGGGGGGAAACCCCCCTCGACCCCCCCCCCCTGACGCTCTCTTCTTTAAATCTTTCATTATTTCTGTAATTTATTCTAACTATCTTATAAATTTCAAAACATGAGATAAAAAGGAAATAATTTGCTGTACATTATTAAAAAAATTAAAAGTTTTAAAAAAAATTCCAACATGATTTTTAATTTTAAATACAAGAATATTTTTTCCTATATGATATGTTAAATTTAAATACAGGAATAATTTTGTACTGTGGAATTGAAGAAATAAATGCTGTACATTAGAGTGGCTTGATTTTCAATGATTTTCTAATTTTAAATGTGCTACATACACTTTCTGTCTGAACATCATATAAGAGACCAAAAAATGAAAAGAAAATATTTTGAATAATGGGGAGGCTCGCTGATGCATGTAAACTTTTAGAAAGACGCTTGTGGGGAGAATTTTTTTTTTTTTTTGGGGGGGGGGGCAAATTTTTTTTTCAA
This sequence comes from Acartia tonsa, assembly GCF_053477335.1. Lineage (NCBI taxonomy): Eukaryota > Metazoa > Arthropoda > Copepoda > Calanoida > Acartiidae > Acartia > Acartia tonsa. The sequence goes on along the minus strand of NC_137260.1, from coordinate 61,397,916 downwards.
AGTATAGCTTTATGCACCTTCCCAATTTTGTCTTGAAGAGTAGAATAAGAATAAAAAATCTGTTTTTAAAACTATTGATCCTAGCAAGAAAAATCCATAAATAAATTTAAAAACCAAGAGATTTTACATTTAATTTAAGATTTTTCATGCTTGGATGAATATTTTTTAAAACCAATTTGATATTCTTATATTAATCAACAAGACAAATTCAAAAAGATGCATAAAGCAATACTTTGAAAGAAAAAAAGTTGCACCTCCAGAATAAACTTCTAAAATTTTTAATGCATGGAAACACCTTCCCCCCATTTCCCCTCAAGGACAAAATCAATTTTTTATATTTAGGTTTCTTATATGACGTTTAAACTGTAGATGTTGATTACAAATTCAATGTCCAAAATTGATCCACTCTACTGTACATTGTTATAATTTAATATTTGATGTGGGTATAAACATTAGACATAGATGGTCAATCTGACCCAATTTTTTTCTTAAAATGAAACCTTTGTTCACTTTTTGTTGTATATGAAATACAGCCCTATAGGCAACATTATTTGCAACTAAATTTTGCAATGATATAATTTTTAGAAAGATAACTTTATTATAAGAAATTAAATTATTTATAACTAACTTATTATATGTTGTGTCATACGCTTCACATTATATGATGGAAGAAATATTTTCTTCAAATATTTCACCCAAGGAAAGCTTTAACCTAAGATATTCAACAATTTATAGCTGATACATAATGTAAACTAAATTCCCTTGTGCTGTCTCTAGGTTATCTCTATTGTATAAATGAACGTACAAAAGAGGAGGAGAGAGAGAAGGAAATAGACAGAAAAGTGAGGGAGGGGGGAGGGGGAAGAAATATAGAGAAAAATAGACAGAGATATTTATTGTTCACCCTTAGAAGATGTAAATTTTTTGATAGACTTTTTTGAATTTAAGAAAAAGATAGAGAATGAGACAAAACCAAGTATCATATTTTATTAATATTGCTTATACAAAAAAGGTCATTCAAAATTATTTCACCAATATTGAGGTCAAGTGACAAAAATTTAAATTTCCACCTACTTCGCCCCCAGAGGGGGCAATAGTAGAAGGAAAATTCAAATTTTGATCACATGACCAAAATTGTTGAAATAATTTTAATATCCTTTCTAGCATTCACAATATTACGAAAATATGATAAATAACTATTAAAAACGATAAATTTCGGCTTCATGGTTGCAATTAAATTCTTAAGTAACACTTTTTCTACATTTAATTATAAATTTAAGTTATTTTTGAAAATATTAATATTTTGAATATTTCATGATGCCGATATAATTAAAGATCTCGGATGGTGAAGTTAATGTACATTCTTAGATGATGCGTTGGGAGTGGAATTTTTATTCTGAAAAAAATGATATTAAAAATAAAAATATTAGAATTGAACTATATGAAAAATTTGAAGTAAAGCTTTTTAGTGGTCCCTGGCAGGCTTTGGGCTAATAGATATGACTTTGAATTAAATATCAATTAAAAAGATTTGAATCTTTTATTCTTGCTGTTATACATATATTGTTAGGTCTAGCTGAAGTGGATTAACTATTCTTCAAGTCTTAAACTGGTATTAATTTTATGATATTAATTTTCATATTCACGGAAATTTGTCTGTAATATAATAGTTATTTCTCGCATCGTATTATAAACGGCTTTCCGCGGATATAAAATGTACAATTATAAGATTAAAACCAGTTTTTTTTAGCCCCGAGATGCATCTTTATATTCGTAGAAAACTGGATATAATTCGATGCTAGACATAGTTTTTTTCGTATGGATGAAAACCGGTTCCTATCCACCGGATTCGAATGAATACGAGAAAACCGGTTCTAATCGAGCGGATATTAACCAGTATCAAAGCTATATACTGGAAAAGACTTCTTTAATTTTGGGAACTTATATCCCTGTCCATACGGATGAGAATATTTGTATGTTCATGATGGTTTCCACGAGTAGAGAGATCATTCAGATTTTATTCAAAATATCTCCACCCACTCATAGCACAGCAAGGCTGCACCCTTGCACTATGATGTAGTGTTGGTCAAAAATATTCAAAATATCTCCACCCACTCATAGCACAGCAAGGCTGCACTCTTGCACTATGATGTAGTGTTGGTCAAAAATATTCAAAATATCTCCACCCACTCATAGCACAGCAAGGCTGCACTCTTGCACTATGATGTAGTGTTGGTCAAAAATATTCAAAATATCTCCACCCACTCATAGCACAGCCAGGCTGCACCCTTGCACTATGACATAGTGCGGGACAAAAATATTCAAAATATCTCCACCCACTCATAGCACAGCAAGGCTGCACCCTTGCACTATGATGTAGTTTTGGTTAAAAATATTTTATGAAAATAATTCAAAGGGAGAGGTTGGTTGTGCAAAACCGTAAAGGTGTGAGTTTTAAGGCTTAAAAACAGTAGTAGAACGATATCTTAATAATAAAAAAATTGTCTATGGTTCTTTTCAATAAGGAATACACATATTTAGTGAATATTATCGTTCTATTACTGATTTAAAGCCTTTAAACTCACACCTTTACTGAATTTTAGCACAACCTATCTCCCCCTTTTATATCCCAAGACAAAGGCCTATTTAAAAAAATATTTTCAAACACAAAAAAAAATCTGTGCACGCATATAACAGGTTTTTTTTTGCATTGATAGATTTCCCCTTTTTAAAAAAATTTTGTCTGTACAATACTTTTTTAACCCTTTTTTAACAATAACCATCAAGGTTCCAAAATGCTTGAATGGTTGAATTTATAGATAAATGCAAGTTTTTTTTTCAATATTTATAAAACAGAAATATTTAAATAGAGTTTTGTACATATAGAGTTAGGAAAACTAAGTCTTTTAGACATGCCTTGTGCATTAAACAAAGAAATATGAAAATAGATATGTCTTATTATCCAACTTTTTTCCCTTTAAACTGATAATGTTTTCCTTATTGTTTTTGTCCATATTTAACCAACTGTGTGCTGTCATGATTTTGTTGAGTTTTTAGTCAGATTTTCTTGTAATGGAAAGAAGGGTGGCAACTACAAATGCATCATAGGCCCATACAAAATTCATTGTGTTCCTAACTTTTTTTTTGAGTCTAAACAATTTTTATTCCAGTTATTTATTGCTTTTTGTGTTGTAATTATTAAAATAGTTTTGTGGTTTATTTTAATATACTTGTATTATGTAATCGTATTATAAACGGCTTTCCGCGGATATAAAATGTAAAATTATAAGATTAAAGTTTTTTAGCCGAGATGCCGAAAGCACGGGCTAAAAAAACTGGTTTTAATCTTATGATTGTACATTTTTATATTCGTAGAAAACTGGTTATAATACGGTGCTAGACATAGTTTTTTCGTATGGATGAGAACCGGTTCCTATCCACCGGATTCGAATGAATACGAGAAAAAGGTTTATAAATTTCTATCAATTAGTAAGACAATCACTATTTACATACTACTTAAGATCTCCAAAACGGTCGTGAATTAAGTTTATTTTAATATCTTTGAGATTATGGGTAATTTGTAATGTTTTTAGTGTTCTAAGAAAATGTAAAAAAAATTAAAAATCAGCATGTTTTTAGAATTATTGCTTTTATAAAATTTATGGGCCATGTGAAGGAAACGAAGTTGTGGGTTTCGTCGTATTTTCACAGTAGCTTGTTTCCTTCACATGACTCAAATTTATGTATCTAGATTTGTTGCCCGAATATAACAAATGTATCTATCAGAAAATATATTTTGAATGAATCAGAAAAGAAATACAAAAATAGAAACTCTTTAGTGGTGTGTTTAAAAATTTAAAGGGCATTGTAAATGATGGCTTCTAGCCTACGTAAATAATAATCTATATTTAAGTGTTGCCTAATCCTTCCTTCCTTCGTGTGTTTGTGTGTGTGTGTGTGGGGGGGGGGTGTGTGTGTGTATGTGTGTGTGTGTGTAAAGTGTACAATGTACATCACACTCTACTTAAATAATAATGAGATGTTTTAATGTGTCACCAATTTAGCATTAAACAAAAACTTCCTATAATTTATTTCGTAATAGGAATAAGGTATAACCAACAAGAAACATCAATTGAAAATATTATTTGAAAGAACAAGAAAAACATTTTATTATCTTTGAGAGATATTTTAGTTGAAAGTTACTGTTTAACCCAAAAGTATTTTGCCCAACCAATTTTCTGGAACGATCCTATTTTTAGATGGATAGTTTTTGTAAAGATAGTATTTGAAATATATTTATTTATTTTTTTATTTCATTAGAGAACAGCGTGGTATACATGTGTACACATACGTATGTGTACACATGTATGAGTGGGCCAAACTGCTTTCTACACGTCTGGGTCAACTTAGGTGAACATGAGGGGGGGGGGGGGGGGGTAAGAGAAATCATTTCAAAATACCTTTCTGTCATTCTCAATAATTATCTTAAATCAACTTTAAAAACACATTAGGGGGTACACATTAAATTTGTTTATCTTGAAAGTAATTGTGTTGATTATAAAATAAAGGAATAACTACTATACGTACTTTGGAAAGATCTAGAAATTTAGGATTAACATCTTGTTTTGAGTCATACTTCTGTTGAGAGAGAGAATAAACTTTCAGTTCTGCTATTGCAAGCCTGGCAAGACAGTGAAGTGTTGACTTACTATTCTAGGCCTATTTATACATATTGTGACGCTAATATCTGTCTTTTTTGTTATTAATGGTGATGCATCGAGAGCGTGTAAGCCGGCGACCTGCCGGTTGTCCGCCGGGGGGTGCTCCAGGTTCTATGTCATTTTCCCAACATGGGGCAAATAAAAATTTGGTTGAAAATACACTGAAAGAAATCAGAAAACGTCATTCAAGCACCATAAGGTTGTCGTCAGACGAGATTGATAGTCTTCTAGGCGATATTAGGAGGTCACGGTCAGCCAGCGAGGGCAGAGGCGGCCACAGCCGGTCGGTTAGTGAGGGCGGGGGTGCCGGTAGACCACCGCCGCCACGAAATACACCGCCCCCTTTGCCAGAAGATGCTTTGCCATTTGGAAGAGCCCATCCTAAGGTTTCAAATACGTCATTAAAAAATGTAAATATTGTAGCTGATTTGTAACTTAGCTCTGTCCATAACTGTATGAATACAAGAAGCAGTTTATTGTGCTGATTAAAAAAGGACGTTATACAATACAAATGATCAATGATTGACCTGTAAATATTTTACTATTGGTTAATTACAACGTATACTGGCCTATTATTGTTTAATTGTAGTGTATGACGCCATTTTTTATCAGGCACAAAAAGCTGCTTCCGAATACAAATGTGTCCCTAATAGGTGCTCAATTTTTATTTCAGCTGCGCCAAGCATGGACTTCAATTGTCCAATTTTTCTGCAATTTTATTATTATTTGATTCAAAGAAAGAGAAAAACGTTACATTTTCCAGACCTATCCTGATTTTTTTTAAACTGAAATAAAAGTGAAGAAAAGGGTGGATCCGTAATAAGTTTTTGGTGTGCCTTCATTTCCGCTAATGTATTAAACCTTCAGAACCGCAAATATTCACAACAACTTTTAGGGATCTTAATGGATAAGACAATGATTGATAAATTGATGTACATGACAATAATAAAAAAAATAATCCCTTCTTTAAATTACAATAAGTGGTTAAAATGTTTGAACAATGAACTTAATGAACCTACCAATCATTATACATTAAAATTCCCCAAAGTTTTGAAGCCAACGAATAAGAAAACGTTGAGTCCCTCCTTTAGTATCTTCACTTTTGTTACACTTTCTCACTTATTACCCATTTAATTTATAAACCAATGTTTTTTTTCTCGAATATGAAGGCAGTGCAACTGTGATGATTTGTGTAAATGATTACACACCATAAGTTTTTAGGAGGGGTATAGCGAGGAGTAGGGTGTCATTTTCACAATTCTATGCATTCTAAGTATACACAGGGAAAGCTAAAGCAATTTTTTTTGGAGAAATTGAAAATTGCATTTCAAGAAACAATGGTAAAATTACTTGTGGGGCATTAATGGCACCCCCTCCCTCTGCATTAATCTAAGTCCTCGCAATAAGATCCGAAATTGCGATTCCTGAAACCCTGCAGGCCTACAAGTATTATCCATTTTACTGCCTTCCTTTACTTCATATTACAAATAAATAGGGATAGGATAATGGAAAATAAACATTTATTTCCATTTCTTGTGTCTAATATTTAGACTTGGGAGGGAGAGATTTGATAATTGGGACGAAAAAGCATGCGTACATTTATTGTATTGCCATTATCGTCAATTTAATTTATTTTGGTGGTATTCTGTGTAACACTGGCGATCAAGAGGATCATTCCTAAAAAAAATATTTGGAAACTTATGACGTCATTGGTAGAATTACTAGAAAGAGACAATTGGTCTGGTGCGAGGTTGGAATAGTAATAAAGATACAATCAACAAAAATGAAACACCTGCCACTAGGGATGTCTACAACATAATGTCATTAAGAATACTTAATCATTTTTCTCGTATTCATTCGAATCCGGTGGATAGGAACCGGTTCTCATCCATACGAAAAAACTATGTCTAGCATGGTATTATATCCAGTTTTCTACGAATATAGAAATGTACAATCACAAGATTAAAACTAGTTTTTTTAGCCGGTGCCTTCGGCACCACGGGGCTAAAAAAACTAGTTTTAATCTTATAATTGTACATTCTATATCCGCGAAAAGCCGTTTATAATACGATACGAGAAATAACTATTCTAGTTTTATTGCATTAATTTCTCATCACTATGATGTGGTATTCTCTAGAACAAGTAAAAAAGTAGGAGACAAATTTTTTCTCAAATTATTTCTTCATGGTTTTATTTCTTTCTTTAGCTTCTTTAAAGAACAACTTTAGCCCTTCCATTTAGCTATGTCTTGTGTGTATTTTTCTATTTGTGTTTCTTATGATAATTTAGAATAAATTCATGATATGCCTATGCTGCAGGCCGACTGGTTGTGACACCATATATGGACACAGAGACACATGTCATAAATCAGGGAACACACTAAACACCACCAGACCCTCAGACAGCAAGCACGAATCAGAAAGAGAAAATTATAACAATTCAAATAATAATAATAACCCCAAACAAGCCCCGACAATTGTGCATGATAAATTATCAAGAAATGGGGATGGTGAAGTTGAAACTAATAATCAAAATAATGATTCTCATGCAATGCCGTCAACAACATGGAAAGATACCAAATCAGGAGATGGAAATGTTTACAATGATGCTGTGGGTTTAAGCTCAAAGGATAAATATGCAGATACAAGTTTAAATGGCAAAAAAGAAGGTATAGGAATTGTAATTTTAAAATATTTAAAACCATTAAAAAATATTAATATGATTTGTTGATGGCGCGTCTTTTCTAAAACTAGTTTTCTGTTAATACTCAAAATGTCACTTTTTTTTTGTTAATAAATGAGGTTATTAAACTAAATAAGCTATCCTTATATTGACATATTTAGTTATTTATTTCCAATACCTGCTAAAAAATATTTTGTCAAAAGTATATTTTTTTAATTTCTTCTTTTAATTTAAAATGGTTACCTAGTCAATACTAATAAATTTGATAGACATTTATAAATTCTTGCATAAAAAATTATTGGATGATGATTTTCTATAATTTTGATCAATTGATTTTCTTGCCATAACAACAATTTTAATGGTGTGCATTACTTTTCGCATAGTTTCTATCTGTCTGCATTTACTGAAAGATCTTGCTAACCACTAGACCTATATGACTCACCTTTTCAGTGAAGCTTCTCACAGTTCCTGGATTTAATTACTTAGTTTTTTAAAAACAATAATATAAAGTTGAGGGTCGACTCCCCTCTCCTTTCTCTTAATTGCTCTTAAAGGTCTTTAGGGGGTGCGTCTGCAAGTTTCAAATAAATCTTAAGTAATTGGAGTTTAAATGACATAAAAGAAGGTAGAGGAGTTGCTATCTTACTAAATGTCATTATTTATGAAATATTGACAATATTTACTTAAGTATCAAATTTATTTATGGTAAAGGTTTTAAAATTTGGATAAGTATGTGGGGGTGAATGCACACCTAACCACAATTTTGTTATCCTAGGGAGTTCAAATATTCCAATGCATGAAAATAATTCTGTAGATCCTGCCTTAAATATGGTTCTCAATCTGAGGTGAGTTGGGGATTATTGTTTAATTAGGAAAATTAAAATTCATTGTATAAAAAGAAATTGTCACTGCTACCATTTCAACATTTGCTGTAAATTTTTTACTTTTAAAAATGTACAATATTCATTGCGAATAATTGATGAAAATAGTTTGTCTTACTTTTTTTTCTCTTGTCAAGACAACGTTTGGAGGCCATGACTAGCGACTTGGAGAGGGTTCAAGCAGCTGCTGACAGACTATCAAAACAAATAGATGAGTATGACAGCGATGATCATGAAATCAACACAAACAAAGAAAAGATCAATGACGCAAATGAGAACAATTATAATCATAAACCTACTCTTTATCATACTAAAACAGAGGAGAAAGCTAACAGCAATGTCAAAGATGATACTGATGTTGAAAGTGAAGAAGAATGGGAAGCTTCAAGCATTGAAAAAGATCCTATTAACATCACTGAAGTAGATGAAGAAGAATGTGAAAGGTTTGCATGTTTGTTGCTATGACATAATGCTTTGAAAATTAACCCTTAAAATGCAAATATTTCTAGATATTCATCTAACAGGATGCTTAACAAAATCATTTGAATAATCAACACATTACTTTTAAGCTGAAAGCAATTTTCTCCTGATTGAAATGCATTCCGAGTCTACATTTTAAGAAAGTTATCGAACTATAAATGTATCTTTTTCTTTTTATTGGACAATAGAATATTTTGAATAGGATTGGTTGCGTGCAATTAGCATTTACATACAGAACTAGCCAACGCCCAAAATGCTATGAATTTTCTGCTCAACTTAGTAGAACATTATTTAAACATCTCTTAGAAACAAGATTTTTAATAGTTTTAACAACTTGGTTTTGAAATTAGATTTTATTAAATCATGAATTGTAATTTGCCTTACTGAAATTAAGTATGCAGATTTCTCAAATCTTTTTGACATGGGTATTTACATAAATTTAATTTTTCCAAAATGAGTGGGAGTAAAATTTATTTTGAATATTTATTCAAAGAAATATATACATATAACTACCTACTAACAAATTACTAATTTATTTGCAATTGATTTCAAATTTTAGAAGCGCAGCTACTCTATGAATTAGGGGTTCTCTTAAACTTTAAAATAACTTTAACTTCTTTTGAAAAGAGTTTTAATGTATCAAAAGAATTTTCTCGTATTTATTGCTTGCTCTAAAAAACTTTATAATTGGTGATTTATTTGCAAGTACTGTTATAAAAATGAATTGGCTCGTCTCTATTGCTGCTCCACTACTTGTTTTCTACAAGATAATTGTTAAAACACGACCAAAATAAACTACCCCGTCCTTAATTCATATAGATTTGTCACTAAGTTGAGTAAAAAGTAGAAAATGTTGTTTTTGTTTTTAAAAACTGTCAATTTAAGTCAGACTTAATGATTCCCTGATGACTCGAATTGTGAGCTATATAATCAGGGATCTTAAGGGATAAGACAATGAATGATAAATTGTTGTACACCCCCTTAAAAATAAATTACATCTTATGTAGAATTGGAGATATCATTAGACGCGTTTGCACGACCCAATTAAGATTTAATTAAAGTCCCCAAAGTTTTAAAGCTAACGAATTAGAGGTCACGTAATTAAAACTCAATAGAAAAGCATAATATATATAGTGTCCCCTTCTTCCCTAGCTTTAACCTCGTCTTATCAACTTATATACAAACTTAAGGGAAATGAGAATCATTAAAACGTTAGGTTCTTTATATTAGATAAATTATTTATGACTAGCGGTTACACCCCTTACATCTAGGGGCTTTATATTATAAATAGCTTTAAACTATCTCAACATTCAAATTTTAAAAAAATGCCTAAAACCATCTTAGGACCTATGTAAAGCTTACATATAAATAGAGAACCCAATTTGTTCAAGTTTTTGAGATATGAAGCTTCAGACAAAAAAAACTACTTCTTTACATGATAGGATAGAAGGGATAGTCCCTTGAAAAGAATTTATAATTAAATAGATGGAATAATACACAGCAACGTTGTTGAAAAGAGACTATCCAAGGAAAAAACACACAGCTCAATTTTAGGTGACAATTAAATAGATTTTCAAATAATTAAAATGTTGAAGTTAGAATTTAAACACTTGAAGAACCTTGGTGAACTCATGCACAAATATTTTTAAGCAAAACATTTTAACCATATTCTGTTTGTCAACTCTTTGTTGTATGCTTGATAAATCTTTATTTTTCTTATCTTGACAACCTTTGCATATTCTTAACAATGTTTATTTTTATGTATATTTATTCTTCTTGTATATGTGCACCAGGGAGAAAGGGATAGATTGAAGTTGCATGTATAAACAAAATTAAACAACAGATATACAGATAACTACCAACCTCCCTTTTTCAATGACCTTTTTCGTCTGCTACCTAATTGTTTTCTGACACTTGGCTGTGTTAATACACACCACACTATTGGTTGATTTTCAATGACTAATTTGAGAGTCGGCACAAGGACGGTGCGATGGGGAGATACAGTTATTTAACCCTTTCTCCCTCTAGTGTTTTACTCTAATTATAAATCTCAATATTTCAGATGCATGAAAACTATATAAAAATCTTTTGTTTATTCTCTTTAATATTTTTAACATACTGTTTTTAATTTTAGGTAAGTTTAATTGATTTTCAATTAAAAATTCCTTTTTCCCTGGCCCATATGCAAAAGCATTTCTGTATATCTTTGAAGAAACATAATTTTAAAAAGTAAAGGAACGGCAACTGTCTGTTATCGGCCATAAAATAATTATTTTTCTGTAACAACTACAGTAAATTTTTAATTTTGAAAGAAAACTATGTAATTCTTAAATTTGACTGTTAAAAATCCAATTTTATGCAACATAATAGTCTATCCTTTGATATTTTTCAAATGAAATAGATTGCATAGATCATTCAAATATTGAAATTATCGAGGTACATGAACCAAATTTGTAGGCCTTGACTTTTACTTGCGTAGGTCTGAACCAATTTTCTTTTTCTCCCCTAATTGATCGTGATTTCAGTCCATTTGTAGAAAAATGTTCACAAAAATTAGATTGGCTTAGGAGAATTGAACAAAAGTGGGCGAAAAATAATGCGCTTTGCTCACGGAAAATTGTTTCTCAATGTCATGATTATAATATTTTCTTAAAGGTTACATTTAATGATCATTATTAGAAGATTTTTATTTGAAAGAGGACAGAAATTGACTATCTTTTGTGTTTTATTTTATCAAGATAAGACTGTAGTGTTATAATAACATTGAAGTGAGGTCTATAACATGTTAATCATGGCCAATACTACTACTACAGATTATTCTGATTTTATCACATTTTGACACGTCCCTAGCATTTAGGGTCTTATATTAAAGGGTCATAATGGGTCTGCTAGAAAAAAAACTTAAAACCATACAATGATTTAAATCTAAAAAAGAAATGGCCTAAAACCATCAAGAGACCTAAGCGAAGCTTACCTAAACTAGAGAATCCAATCAGTTCAGTAGTTACTGAAATCTTAAACTTCTGACAAAAAAAAACATTACTACTTCATATAATAGATACTCCAAGATGTAACTTCTACTCTCCTAATGTATTATCCTTCATTTAAATTCTTAACTTTAGTTTTTCTTTTGCGGAACTTGACCAAACAATGGCATAAAAGGTTAATAAAAAGACAAACATCTCCTGCACAATGTTGACATTCATTACCATCTTTATAAATCCTACCCATTGTTCATTTGGTTCCACGACAAACGTAAGAGTCCCAAACGTCAGAGTGGAAAAACATCAGAGTGGACAAACGCAAGAGTCCCAAACGTCAGAGTGGGACAAACGTCAGAGTGGGACAAACGTCAGAGTGGACAAACGCAGGATTTTTGGGACAAACGTCAGAGTGGACATTTTATAAGTAAAACGTATGAGTCTCGATTTTATAACCATTAAAGCGCTGCGGCTAGGTAGGCCAGGGTGCTGAGTGCTGCAGCCAGAGTCATTTTCTTTATGATTAGGTTAGGTTAGGTTATAGGCTAGGGGGCCGAGCGCCCGCGGCTAGGCAGGCTAGGGGGCCGAGCGCTGCGGCTAGGTAGGCCAGGGTGCTGAGTGCTGCAGCCAGAGTCATTTTCTTTATGATTAGGTTAGGTTAGGTTATAGGCTAGGGGGCCGAGCGCCCGCGGCTAGGCAGGCTAGGGGGCCTAACTGTCTATTTTTTGTCATATAATTAAAATAGCATAGACTCTGATGTTTTACTTAAGCAATGTCCACTCTGACGTTTGTCCCACTCTGACGTTTGTCCCACTCTGACGTTTGGGACTCTTGCGTTTGGGACTCTTGCGTTTGGGACTCTTGCGTTTGGGACTCTTGCGTTTGTCCACTCTGACGTTTAGGACTCTTACGTTTGGGGTAGGACCGTTCATTTTATAGTGTAGAAACATAGACGTGTATTCTCAAGGCAAAACACATAAGGAGAATGTTTTTGCAAAGAGTGCAGCAACTATCAGTTTTGTTACATGCAATAGACAGTTAATTTTAGCCAAAATTCAATCTTAGTTTCTAAAATCAAAGTATTTTTTTTAGGTATTAACAATTGATTTTTGTTAAGTTGTTCTTGGATTTTTTCTTTCACCAAAAAATAGACGTATAGACAGCATTCTACTCTGTATTATATATTACAATCTGTAAGTAGATTAGTATCTTGGTTGTTTTTTCTCTCGTCAGAATACCTTTCTCTGCATATTTCCCAAATGCATATTTCCGAGTTTACAAAGCCATCTTTTATGTGATAAAAATGAACACACTTGCAAATTTGTTCATTTGTTTTTGAGTAGATAGAACAATGGTTTATTTACTAGGAACATAAAGTGTGAATTTTAAATTAAAACCACTACACTTGAAATTGAACTCTTAAGTTTTTCTAGGATAAAGAAGATTTATAAAACTATAAAAGGTGTCCTTTCTCTTATTGTCTCATTATTTTAATCTTTAATTAATCTAGACACCTCGTCACCCCTAAATATTGTGAGAAAAATATATTTGTCCCTAACTTTAAGCCATTATACTTATAAGTTACATAAGTTAAATGTTATTACATTAACGTGCGCTAGCGGCTACACTCTAAGCATCTAGGGGCTCTGTATTCGGCAAGCTGAAAAGTTTTAGTATTATATTCCTCCTTGTAATAGCCACTTTAGATATGATTAAGTAATAGATGCATTTCCCTAGTAGGTAAATCAAAAACAATAATCCGTCAAATTTAAAAAGTAATTTCTTTCAGAAGCACATATATTGCTAATTAGTCACGTTATTTTTGGACGATATTATATCCTCAAGCAAATCCTTTTCCTTTCGTTGTTCCAACTCATAATAAGGTCGGGCTGTTCCTACACTGTGTTTCTATTGGTTTATTAAAAGAATTGTCCATCCAGGCTTTATAAATCTATTCTATTAGTATTTAATAATGCAAAGCTGTCAAAGGACAAACTACACAGAGAACATAACTAACTTTTACACAGGGACATGGGTGGATATTCACCTAGTTTGAACCACCTAATCATTATACTTCCTTATTGAATGATTTTTGGTACATAGAGTATAGATCCTTTAAATGTTTTTGTAAAATTTGATAAACGGGGAGGTAGGTTGTTTTAAAATTCCGTAAAGGTGTGAGTTTAAAGGCTTAAAAACCAGCTCATACCAATAACGGAATTAATTCCGAAAAAAATCACGAAACCTATAAGTGTTTTTCGGCTGTCGTTGGGGGGCAACACATCGTAAAATTGGCGACCTCTATTTGCCCCCCAAATATTATTTTAGATTTAATTTCCTTGTTGGTTACACCTTATTCCTGCTTAAAAACAGTAGTAAAACGATAATATTCACTAAATATGTGTATTCCTTTGTAAAAAAAAACCATAGACAAAAAATATTAAGTGGAAAATATTTTGTGAATATTATCGTTCTTCTATTATTTTTAAGCCCTAAAACTCACACCTTTACGGAATTTTAGCACAACCTACCTCCCACTTAAGGTTAGTAAAGTAAACTTTCACATTACAAAGATTTTTTACTTGATTTTCGACAACTACATGGTAGAAATTGTAATTCAAATTGATTAAAATGTCTCCCCAATCCTGAGAACCCTACTCACATACACAAACATGCACAAATCTGAATACAAAGATGCAACAACTAAAAAAAATATATAGGCAAGGAAAAAGATATGCTAACAGAATATGCATATGTCCACCAGGGGTCAATATGAAGCTTAAACTTTTATTTTGTCTTTGACGTTTGAACGTACACTATCCTAATATATAAAATAGTAAGCTTTTTTTTTGTCTGTAGCTAAGGATCTCGCTAACCGTTGAATTGATATGGTCCTCCTTTACAGCAAAGCTACTTTTAGGTCTCGGGATGGTTTTAGGCTATTCTATTTTTATAAAAAAAAGTCTGAGTAGGTATGGTTTAAGGCTATTTTTTTGATCTTTCATACTCCTTCGAATATTCAGCCCCTAGATGCTAGGGGCACAGCCGCTAGTATTCTTATATTTAAGTACTTTTTACAAGAGTTACATGTCTATTTAAGTAACATTTATCAAGTAAAAAATGTAGATGGACAAAATCTCTAAAAAAATCATCCATGTGACGTCATAAAAATGAGGGATTATCTATCTCTTTTTTGGGGGGTTTTCTTTCTCACTTCTCCTCTCATCTCATTCATTTTTATGACGTCACATGGCTGATTTTTTAGAACAGCTACGTAAAAAATATTTGAAAAATATATTGAAACCTGTAATATTTGTGTTGATAAGGGGGGGGGGAAGTTTGTACACTTATAGGAAATGAAATTCAGTATCAAAGTTTGGGAGGGACGTGTGGGCTTGTTTTTAAAGTTATCAACCTAATTCTTTTTGTAAAATCTCTTATATGACTGGATGTACACGGAAAACTTTGAAAATTGAATTTTGGTACTTTCCTTCAAGGGGCCAGTGGAGCAAAAGACCCCCCAAAACACTAAAAATATGAGTT
The DNA here is from genome assembly GCF_053477335.1 of Acartia tonsa. Lineage (NCBI taxonomy): Eukaryota > Metazoa > Arthropoda > Copepoda > Calanoida > Acartiidae > Acartia > Acartia tonsa. The sequence goes on along the minus strand of NC_137260.1, from coordinate 61,382,628 downwards.
CTGAGCTTATTTTTAGAGATATCAACCAAATTTTTTAAATGTAAACTTTTTAAAAATAACTAAACTTAGTAACCATTACACATTTCATTTTGGGACTTTCCTTCTAGGGGCTTGTGGAGCAAGAGACCCCCCAAAACTAAGAAAAGGAGTTCTGAGCTTATTTTTGAAGATATCAACCTGATTTTTTTCAAAGAAAACTTTTTTAAAATAACTGAACTAAGTAACTACTACACATTTCATTTTGGGACTTTCCTTGTTGGGGCTTGTGGAGCAAGAGACCCCCCAAAACTAAGAAAAGGAGTTCTGAGCTTATTTTTAGAGATATCAACTTGATTTTTTTCAAAGAAAACTTTTTTAAAATAACTGACCTTAGTAACCATTACACATTTCATTTTGGGACTTTCCTTCTAGGGGCTTGTGGAGCAAGAGACCCCCAAAAACTAAGAAAAGGAGTTCTGAGCTTATTTTTGAAGATATCAACCTGATTTTTTTTTGCAAAGAAAACTTTTTTAAAATAACTGAACTAAGTAACTATTACACATATCATTTTGGGACTTTCCTTCTAGGGGCTTGTGAAGCAAGAGACCCCCCAAAACTAAGAACAGGAGTTATGAGCTTATTTTTGAAGATATCAACCTGATTACCACTACATTATTGATATCTTTAAAAATAAGCTCAGAACGCATATTTTCAGTGTTTTGGAGGTCTTTTGCCCAACCAGCTCCCAGTAGGAAAGACCCAAAATGAAATGTGTAATGGTTACTTAGTCAACCTGATTTTTTAAAGAAAACTTTTTTAGACAGAACCGTACTAAGTAACCATTACACATTTCATTTTGGGACTTTCCTCCTAGCAGCTTGTGGAGCAAAAGATCCCCCTAAACACTAAAAATATGAGTTCTGAGCTTATTTTTAAAGATATCAACCTGATTTTTAGCAAATCTGTTGTGGCTACGTAGTTCAGTTAAATGAAAAAAGTTTTCCTTAATAAATCAGCTTACCTAATATCTTTAAAAATAAGCTCAGAACTAATATTTATGGTTTTCAGGGGTCTTTTGCTTTACTAGCCTCTAGAAAGAAAGTCCCAAAATTAAATCTGTAAAGGTTACTTAGTTCGGTTATTTTAAAAAAGTTCCTTTAAAAAATCAGGTTGATATCTTTAGAAATAAGCTTAAAACTCCTATTTTTAGTTTTGGGGGGTCTTTTGCTCCACAAGCCCTTAGAAGGAAAGTCCCAAAATGAAATGTGTTCCGGTCACTTAGATCAGTTATTTTTAAAAAGTTTTCTTTTAAAAAATTCAGGATGATATCTTTAAAAATAAGCTCAGAACTCCTATTTTTTGTTTTGGGGGGTCTTTTGCTCCACAAGCCTTAGAAGGAAAGTCCAAAAACGAAATGTGTTATGGTCACTTAGATCAGTTATTTTTAAAAAGTTTACATTTAAAAAATTTGGTTGATATCTCTAAAAATAAGCTCAGAACTTCTATTTTTAGTTTTGGGGGGTCATTTGCTCCACAAGGCCCTTAGAAGGAAAGTCGAAAAATGAAATGTGTAATGGTTACTTAGTTCAGTTATTTTTAAAAAGTTTTCTTTAAAAAAATCAGGTTGATATCTTCAAAATAAGCTCAGAACTCCTATTCTTAGTTTTGGGGGATCTCTTGCTCCACAAGACTCTAGAAGGAAAGTCCCAAAATGAAATGTGTAATGGTTACTAAGTTCAGTTACTTTTAAAAAGTTTTCATTGAAAAAAATCAGGTTGATATCTTAAAAAATAAGCTCAGAACTCCTGTTCTTAGTTTTGGGGGGTCTCTTGCTCCACAAGCCCCTAGAAGGAAAGTCCCAAAATGAAATGTGTATTAGTTACTTAGTTCAGTTATTTTTAAAAAGTTTTCTTTGAAAAAAAATCAGGTTGATATCTTCAAAAATAAGCTCAGAACTCCTTCTCTTAGTTTTGGGGGGTCTCTCGCTCCACAAGCCCCTAGAAGGAAAGTCCCAAAATGAAATGTGTAATGGTTACTAAGTTTAGTTACTTTTAAAAAGTTTTCATTGAAAAAAATCAGGTTGATATCTTCAAAAATAAGCTCAGAACTCCTGTTCTTAGTTTTGGGGGGTCTCTTGCTCCACAAGCCCCAACAAGGAAAGTCCCAAAATGAAATGTGTAGTAGTTACTTAGTTCAGTTATTTTTAAAAAGTTTTCTTTGAAAAAAATCAGGTTGATATCTTCAAAAATAAGCTCAGAACTCCTGTTCTTAGTTTTGGGGGGTCTCTTGCTTCACAAGCCCCTAGAAGGAAAGTCCCAAAATGAAATGTGTAATGGTTACTAAGTTCAGTTATTTTTAAAAAGTTTTCATTTAAAAAATTGGGTTGATATCTCTAAAAATAAGCTCAGAACTCATATTTTTAGTGTTTTGGGGGGTCTTTTGCTCCACTAGCCTCTTGAAGGAAAGTACCAAAATTCAATTTTCAAAGTTTTCCGTGTACATCCAGTCATATAAGAGATTTTACAAAAAGAATTAGGTTGATAACTTTAAAAACAAGCCCACACGTCCCTCCCAAACTTTGATACTGAATTTCATTTCCTATAAGTGTACAAACTTCCCCCCCCCTTAGTTGGCAAGAGCTTTGTATTCCTTATTATCTTTAATCCTAAGTGTTCTTACCCAGCCAAAGGGTCAAATTAAGGATCTGGGACAAATAATCTGAAGTTCAAATGATGTAAATTTTTGGTTTATTTGATGTTTTTCTCCATAAAGGGTTTAGAAAAGTAATCTAAAATTACTCACAAATATTCACCAATTTCAAAGTATAAAAAGTAAAAATAATTCAACATCTTGAATACTATTATTTTAAACTAGTAGCTTCTCCCATATTTCAATTGCCTATGGGAGGAAACGAGGTTTTGGTTTCAACCAAAAATAATTTTACAGATGTGTGTATTACACATGATATATAAATGATATAGGTACATTTTGTACTCCAATATTTTACACTGTAAAAAAACGTTCAAAACTTTCTGAGATCTTTAACGTTCGATATATTGCTCTTTATACCGGATGAACTATAGATTTTAAAAGCAAATAAAAATTCTTTATAAGCGAACAATTTTTGTATCTACTGTAGTTCACGGTAAAATATTGCTGGTAACGAATATTGCCAAAAATCTATGAATTTTAAAGGCTGCTATCTGCCAAACGGCTTAACGTACAGATCATACCCGCACACCATTTTAGGCAGTATAAGAAGGCCTACAAATAATCTGGAATATCCAAGATCCAATGATGCACAGGGAAAGCATCACTGAAGAAAAACGCGTAAAAGAGGGCTTTTTCGCGCATTTCTCTGTACTGCGTGATAATTATGCATTATTGATTTATGGCTATTCCAGATTATTTGTAGGCCTTCTTATGCCGCTTAAAACAGTGTGCGGGCATGATCTGTACGTTCAGCCGTTTGGCAGCTAGCAACCTTTAAAATTCATAGATTTTTGGCAATATTCGTTACCAGCAATATTTTACCGTGAACTGCAGTAGATCCCAATTTTTTACAGTGGACTAAAATCTATCATTGCCATAAACAATTGAAACATGAACAATGTCTGTCTGTCTGTAGATTTGGAAGATGACTAGACGCTTTCAAAAATATGGCTACTTAAAATGTTGCTTGATATCATCTGCAAAGTAATTGATTTTTATTAGATCATTTTAAAGATAATAGACCTGAGTTTTAATCGTTTATATAACTGGCTATTAAGTTATTAAATCTTTTTAAAAGCAATTGTTAAGATAACATTATTTTCAATAGGAGTAAATTCTATTTGATTATTTGAAAGTAGTCTTTTTAAAAGAGTTATCCATGTTGATAATACTGAGAAAAAATGCACTGTTTTTTTACCATTTAGTTTCACAATATAACAACATTATCGTTATTTTGCAACTTTTTAATTTGTTTTCGTCTGACCATAGTTCTAATGAATGCTATTTGAGTAACTTATATATTCATTATTTGTTCAAAATTGTATTTCAAACTTATTGAATTTCATCTTTAATACTTTTTCATTGTTGTTCTAAAAGTGGCTAAAATCGTCAAATACCCTACTTGGAATAATCCCTTTTTTAGGTGTTTTGATTATGAACTCTTTTAGGCGTTTTACATGTTATTGTGCAATAAAATGTATTTTTGTTTCTTTGATTGCAGTGCAGCAGTTATTGCCATTTTCATTCAATCAAAACACGAAAGGAGTTTTGTTTTTCAGTTGTTTTTCTCATATATTTCTCGCTCCATAGAAACTATGTTTTTTTATTTTGCTATGAAAATATGTTTTATATGTGATTTTAAAGGTCAGAAAAGTGCATGAGATTGCAGTCTCTCTTTTATAAATAAACATTCTCTGACAGCATTAAGATTCTTGTAGATTCTTGTCTCTTTTAGTTGCTAAGTTGGGTGATAAAATTGCAGGTTTTCTTTTATAAAAATTATTACCTATAACATGTTAGTTGTACTATTATGAAGGTTTACCTAATTGCTCTTCTTGAAGAAAGTAAGAGGGGGGGGGGGGCGGAGTTTCAACGCTTTTGCGTAAACCGGCCTACAGCACCTGAACCTGGAGGCCAAATCAAAAATTTTGAAATATAAGCAAACTACATCCCAAAAGGAAACTTTTTTTACTTAATGAACTCACATCTAAATCAAAGCCTATACTCCCTGATTACGCAGAAGTGGCAGAACTTCCCCCCCCCCTCCCCCTTAATCTGTTAGTTGAAAATCATTTTCTTTAAATTGTTCTTTTAGGGGGAAAGTATTTTTATATTCTTTAATGTATGATTGTCAATAAATAAGCATTACAGACCAACTAACAGACATTGAAAAACTGTAAATCCAGGCCTATTGAATAACCTTGATAATTTGTCTTGGTGTGGGGTAATTAAGTGAATTTTCAAGTACATGTTATGCAAATTTTCACGTCTACTTTATGAGGGATAATTTGCCTAATTCCTCTGAAAGCTCAAGTCAACAATTCCTAACAGTATCGCATTGCAATGAAACAAAAAACGCTCTGCGCGCCATAAATATCCCATTTTGCAAAAATTTCTATGGCCTTTTAGAATTGGCGCAAATATTTGTATTGCAAGGACTGCATATTTTTTTTTGCAGCTTATCATATCATAGCTTGTTGGAATGTTTGCCTGATTCAGATAACCAGAGTAATTTTATCCATACATGTCATTTTCGTTACATTTTAAGCAAAAAATATCAAGGATCTATAAAAGATAAGACTTCAATTATTATGATACACAAAATTACCCCTTCTGTAGATTAAAATTAGTGGTTAAATTCATTTAAACACTGAACTTAATGAATGAATGAATCAAAAATCCCCTAAAGTTGTAAAGCCAACGAATCAAAAACGTGATAATAAAACTGGGGACCAGTGTAATAAACAGCCCTCTCTGAATATTTATTAATATATGTCTAAATGATTTTAAAATCAAGCCTTTTATCTGATAAAATCGTCCTTTTTCTATTCTAGATTCTAGGTGTAAAAAACTAAATGCTAATGTGATTCTATGATATCTTAATCTTTTAAATTTCATCCTTAAAGTTATTTCTCTTCTTTTGTGTGTGTGCATTCCTGAAAATGCAGGGAAAACACACAAACAAACTAAAAAACGCGCGGACACGCACGCACAGCTCTCCCACGGGAGATTAACAGATCACTGATAGATAAATGGCTGGCCTTGCCACGAATGTCAACTTACAACAACTTCACAAAGTTGTATTTTTTTCTCTCTACTTGCATAGCAACTCTGTAAGTCTCTGTGTTTGGTATGTGCATAATTAAGATATCACGTAAACGTCGCATGTTATGTCTGTTTTTGTTTAATTGTTAGGATGATTAAGTTTAGAGAAAGTTTGAGGCGTTTTTGAGGATAGTTTTTACCCCTAATTATACTTAAAATTTATATCCCTAGCATTCAAGAGTTACAAATTACAGAATTTCGCAAAAAAATGGTTAATTTATTGTTCTTTGACACATAACACTTTTATACATATCTTAAGGTGTAAACAATGTTTTAACATTCATTCTTAAAGCAAAATTAGATTGACATATTTAGAAGGTAAACGTCCTTGTTTTAACACATACAAAGAAGCAGAAAAATGCTATACACCACAATATATATATGTATTAAAACAAGGATGACAACATCCATAAAAGCAAAGCTCTTAAAAGGTATGACAAACGAACATTTACACTTGTAGAGTGTCATGGTTGAATAAGCAGAATTTTAATGCATAAGTCTAAACATAATTGTAAGTAAATTTGTTGCAAAACTTCTTAAATTCTGTTAATACTTACATATTTAGGACTTGATTATAGAGATTCTTAGCTTATACATTGTATTAGGAATCAGTATTCCAAAAAAAATCTGATAAATAAGGTAATTTTAACAAACAAAATCAGCATATTTTATATGGACGTACGGACATTCTGGTAACGATTATAGAGTTGCTACGCTTTCTAAATCGTACCTAACAACTGCAGGTATCACCATGCAAAGTTTAGAATCGATAGAACAATTCTAACCAGTTTAAATATTAACGAAATGAGCTAACTGTCCGTGACGTACGAACGGACTGACCCTAATTATGGAAAAGCTTCGCTTTAAAAAAAAACACAGAGGTTAGAAATGAAGCATAAGCTAGAGACATTCGACAAGGGCAAAAACTGTTTCTTTTCAATTGCCCCCCACCAGCCCGCACCCCCCTGCATGTCAGCTGGGACAGAATTTGAATATTATTTGTTTTTGACAGATTTCCCTCTTATCAATGCATCAAGATGCCCAAGGATTAATAATTTTAAGCAGCGCAGCTACTTTTTCATTGTGGCATTTACTTCACTCCGATAATGTAAAACAATCTTTATTAACTGTCAAATTTAATATGCTTTAAGCTGGGTATTACTGCGTTACTCTTAGACATTGTTGTTCTTGTTTTGAAGAAAAACTCGGCTTTAAATATGCATAATTAGACACCTTAAGCTTGTTTTTATGCAATTAATTGTGTAAAAAAAAATATTTTTAAGGTGCTATTTTTCAAATATTGTGAAAACTAAAAAGAAAATTTCATGTGACCTTAATCATTAATAGCTTTTTATTATAAAATTACTTTAATCTATTAATGATTTGATATACCAACATTTTCTACTTCTTGAATTGCAACTTTTGCATTCCATTGCTTTAAAAGTAAAATTGCGCACATTTTGAATGCCTAATATTGCTATCTAAACTCATAAAATCAACCAAAGAAATGATTGATTAATTTACCTTTCCTAATTAATTTCCATTTGATGGATTTTAGGTTGAAAAATAGTTGCCTAGGGTCATGTTGATCGTAATCTTAACTTTTTGCTGAATAATTAGATCAAAAATGTGGTGTGCATTAACTTCCCGCGCTCTTTTAAATCATCAGAACTGCACAAATTGTTACATCAGCTGAAATGGTCGTTTATTTTCCCTTGCTTTACTATCATCTAACATCCAAGGATCTAAAGGGATAAGACAATGGCTGATAAAATAAGCTGCATTCCAAATAATAATACACAAAATTATCTCTTATGTAGATTTAAATTAGTGGTTGAAACAATTGAACATTCAACTTAATTAGCCAACCAATTAAAATTCACAAAAGTCCTCAATGTTGTTAAGCCAACGAATAAGGAAATGTATTTTAAAAGTTTGGGGACTGGTGTTCCCTCTCTCTCTGTCAAACACCCCCCGAATTTATTTGTTATTGTGTCATTTTGCGGTTGTAATAATACTTGAAAGTGATCGAACACCCCCAAAAAGAAATGTTGCATATTTTTCAAACTTGAATTTGAATTTAGATTAATTATGTAATTGAGTTCTGTAATTTTGTGTTTCTAATCTAAATTAGGTTTATTTATGGTGGGTTAATCACTGCCTGTAAATGTTTTACAATTATTGTTAATTTCCACCTTTTGTGTAGTTTTTTTTTGTTTTGTTTTTGTTTTATTGTAGCAATTAAACATTTCATTTTGATTAAATATTAGGTATCTTAATCGAATTTGATATTTTGTGTAAAATGGTAGTTTTCTGACATTAAGTTAAGCTACTTTTGAGATACAAAATAAAAACTACATAGTAGAAAATTGTGTACTAAGGTTTTTTTATCTGTAGCTTAAGATTTCATAAGCTACTGAATTTAATGATTCTCAATTTTAAGGAAGCTTCTTATAGTTCCATAGATGGTATTAATCTTTTTGATTCTTTTTTGAGTTTTATTTAGGCTATTTTCCTTACTCCTTAGATGATAGGAGCTCAGCCGCTAGTTGAGTATAAAATAATCAGAATTAAATTAGCTGCGCCTTATTGGACAGGGGGTGTTCTTTGTCCAACCTGGCTTTTAATTATTATAATGAAGCTTGACATATGAACAATGTTACTTGTGTGTGCTGCTATTAAAACCACTGTGAAGCCTCCTAGTGTGATTTAATCTTGTCTTTTATAATCATTTTTTTCTTCGTGTTAAGCATGGTGTCCTATTATTTGTGTGCAATGGTATTATATATACAATGTTACTGTTCATTGTACTGTACTCTTCTTGTGAGGGATAGGCCAATGGATGATGAAATAATCTTCTACCTTCCTCTGGTATTGATTTTACATAGAAAAAAATTGGACATTTAGCAACAAAAATCAATTTGCCAGTATCTTTCACCTGTCAAAAATGCAACTAATGTATTGAAAATGTGTTGCGAAAATAACTCTTGATAAATCCAAGTTTGAGACAAAATAGTTTTACTTATCTTCTTTATCCCTTTTATTGTGCATGTAATATTCAAAATATACCGTTATCTTTATTATAATTAAATTTATTTTTGTATCCTTTAGCATTTTTAGTAGACCCCCCCCCCCCCCCTGGTAAAGATGTACTGATTGTCATAGAGTTAGGTGACAATGGGCTGTATATTACACTAGTCCCCAATTTTTTTCAACTTTGGGGACTAATTAATTTTAATTGGTTGGCTTATTAAGTTGAGTGTTCAAACGTTTCAACTAATAATTTTAATCTACAGAAGGGGTAATTTTGTTTAACTTCATTGGGGATTTACAACAATTTAACTGCTATTGTCTTATCCCTTTACATCCCTGACAGCTAATATATTTATGTAACACAGAAAGTTTTAGATCATAAATTTTAAGATTCTTTCAATTGTTGATGGCACTTATTTACATTGGAACTGAACATTTGCACACAATGGTTAGCCATGGTATGCCATCACAAGAATATTTTATTGTTATTAACTTGCATAGCTCTGCGGCTGCTCTTTTAAGGGCTGCGAAGTTCAGACTGAAATTTAGAGAGGAAAATGCTTGGCTGCAGGCTAAGAAAATTAAACTTGGAGAGGGGGTAAAATTTACGTCAGTTTGGGTTTATTACCCCTTGTACAGTTTACTTACAGCCTTGTTGTAGAATGTCAAAAACTACTGCGGTTGCAGTATGCTCGCGGCTATGGCTGCTTAATATCTAAAATCTTAGCGGGCAGCTATAGATTATTATATAAACGGCTGAAAATGATTGCGGCTGCAAAGCACTACTAACTGGCCACAAAATATTTTATTAAACATTTTGTTGTTTGAATGATGGTACAGGTGTAACAAACAATTTTTATGCCCCTGACTACGTGACAGGAATATCTAATTTTCTTAGTTAAAAGCGAGGGTTTTTAAAATTAATATTCATACTATAGTTAGTGGTCTGTTTGCTTTTTCTGTTTATGAATATGTTTTGCTTGGAAATGGCCTTTAAGTTTTTTATTTTATTTTTTTTAACATGAGTCATGCACACTAAAGATAATAAAGCATTAAACAAGGCCTGGGTTTGAACCATTTACCCCCTAATGTTTAGTAAAGTTGAAATATTTGTTTTGATGATTGTTGGAGGAAAGAAAGAGTTGTAGATTAATTTAATTGCCATTTTCATTTTCCTCCTTTGTTTATTCCCAAACATATTTTAGATTGAATAAAATAAATATTCATTTAAACTTTTTAAAGATCATTAAATTCGGACATTGAACCCAGTTTACATCATATCATCCCAATACCTTTTATGTTCCTATATGGAAGGACTTGTGTGGTTAGAAAAAGTGTTTTTAAAGGGTTTCTGCTCCTAGTTCTCATTCCCTTTTTTAAAGCGAAGCTTTTCAACATTTAGTATGTGTCCTTCTGTCTTTATCAGATTGATATTTTAAGCATATTAGAATGGTTTGTTAATTTTCAACATTGCATCAGAATTCCTGCTACAATGAGGTATAAGTTTGCCGTCGTTGTAACTCTGATGTTAACCGCAAGTGTTAACACCCATATTAAACATCATTTACTTTACTTTTAAAATTGTGATTACTAGAACAACTAGGCATAAATACCATTTTACAATGGAAGCAGATTGTCATAGTATACTAGAAGCCCTATATTTGATAATTTTTAATTGTCCGACTGTCAGAAAAATTGAGGATTGCCTTAACTGAATATTATGATCCTTGTTAAATTTCTAGTCCTGCTTTCATCTGTAGATTTGTGCTGGTGATATTATTGAGTTGAGAAATACAATGGCACATATGTAGATTAATCTTGACTACTTTTTTTATGATACAATCTAGAAAGGGTAGGCATTTATAGACGTCGGAACAGAACCTATTATTTAGATATGCCTTCTTATTTAAATTAAGTGCTCTCTTCTGTAGGCTAATCTATACTTCGATTTAAAAAGCAAACGACGATCCTAAAATTACTAAAAATGTTTGGCCCCAAATCTTTCATAACCTTAAACAACTTAATCTAGGTTAAGATCTCTTCAAAGAACTTTCCCTTAATAGTTTTAATGAATTGAATCTAATATAAATATATTGTAGATTAATGAAGCGGGACAGGTCAGGATTCTAGGTTAAACGAGAGTGACAACGTCCATAAATGCAAAATCAACAAATAAAATAAACTTTATATACCATTTGTCTGTTGTAAAATTAGTAATAATATTAGATAAATTAAATGGATGAACTAAATGCATTGCTAATAATATCGTGCGTTTTTTTCTCGATAAAACCTCATATTATTTATGAAAACAATTGGATGACTTTATCAAATAAATATCAGATTCAAAATAGCATAATCCACTGTTTAAAATTGATCTTTTCATGAACATTTTTAGAAAAGTTGAGGAAGGGTTATTCTGACACATTAAAGAGCTATCCGTTACGTCAAATGTGCGAACATATACACACTAACTAAAGAAAATCCTTGGATCTAAAAATTTGCCTTCATAGCCATAAAATGTAAATAAATTGTTCGGCTACATACCTTTGCATAAACTTTATATGTCATGTCTTAAGATTTCATTTCACTTCTGCATTCTTACAACCTATGAATACTAATCCTAGTTTAGTTCTGAGATATAATTCAGTGGGGAATTTGAATAAAGTGTTGTTTACTTATGAGGTTAAAATACTTAGTTTTGACTATTTAAAAAAATATACATGTAACCTTTGTACTGTGAAAACTTCTACCTATATCTAAATCTATCTTCCTATCATGCTTTGATGTATTTAAAAGTCATAACTTTAATATTGAATGAAATAAGATTTCTTTGAAAGCAAAAATTTGACTCATTTAAATCTTTTTTTATCAATGAACTTCTTAAACTACAATTGAAGTGCCACCCGGTTATAGGTGTAATATATTAGTAATACCTAATATAGATTTGACCTATTTTTTCTGATGCTAAGCATATTATGCATACCAGATTCTAAATTTTACAATATACATTTTGAATACATATGTTGTCAAGACGAATTTTTTCTCAATATCTTGGTATAAAAAAGCCTTTTTTTTATACCAAGATATTAAAAATTACTAAAGCCTCAATCAATTGAAGAAAGAATGATTCTGTAAAAATATAATTTTAATTGCAATTTAAAAGACGAAACCAACCTAATTTATCCCTAAATCCGTTTGTGTCTTAAGTTTGTTAATACAAGTAGTTTGATTTAATAAATGTTTTAGCCTGGTAGGGGTGTATTACTTTATATTTTTAACAGATTAAAAATTGATTGTAGATAAGATTTCTAACAATGTTAAAATGCACTTAACATTAACACTTATTTGTGCTCCCTTGATGTAAGAATAAGGAATTTTATTGAGTGTAAAAATTTACCCAGATGCAACTTGACTTTACAAATAACCAACTAATCATAAGTGGGCCACCCTGGATCCCCACCAATTATTAATGTACTACTCTGAACCCCTACCTACCTTTAAAGGCCCCTAGGAAAAAATGCGGTTTCGTCACTTTTAGTCCGAAATTTCCTTAAATAGTGTTTTCTGAAAAGTTTGTCTATGTGTCAAAATAGCACGGTGTATGTTCGTTAGTCTGTGTCTAACTTCAAGTCGTCTTATGAAGTAGTAGGGCGACTGTTTGATAATTGACATAACAAAGCTGTTTTCTATTATATTTTTAATGTATTAGTTGATAATACCTACTAATAATATTGATTTTCATTCATGAAAGGTCAGCTAGCTTTTTTATTTTAAAGGTAGATTAAAGGAATTCTTGAGGGAGAGTTTTAAATTTATGCATGTCATTCACATTTTTCAGCCTACATATGTATATATTTAGTCGGCACAGTTTTAATTAGAAGCACAGCTACTCTTTAACTCTCGTTGCCCAACCATCCTTCAGAACTTCTATGTATAGCCAGTATAATATATAGCAGGGATATAAAGGGATAAGACAATGGCCGAAAAATTGATGTTCATCCCCAATGATGATACACAAAAATACCCCATCAGTAGATTAAAATTACTGGTTAAAACTTACGTTTAATTTTTTTGCCCCAACAAATCAAAATTCACCAAAGTTCCTAAAGTTGTTAAGCCAACGAATAAGAACATGTTATTATAAAACTTTGGGAACTAGTGTAATAACAGCCCATTGTCCCCTCTCTCGGAAAATTTATTCTCTGTACTTTAGGTGAATGTATTCTGATTATGGAGCATATTTTAAGTATTAGTTAAAGTTGGTAGTAGAATTGCTCTACTGCTATTTTGTTAACGAAATGTAAAAAATTTTACTCAATGTGCTTTGTTACCAATGAATTTTGTCATTCTTGTTTTTATACATACGCTTATATCAACATATGCATTTGTTCAAAAAAAGGAACATTATCCAAAAATTTAGAAAATTGGCTTAGCTGTGGGTTTTTGCAGTTTTTTTTGTGCAAAATAATGCTCTCAAAATTCGCATAATTGTTTGCATCATATAATTGTCATTATTTTGACCTTGTAATAGTTTTCATACATTTTTAAAAGCAAAGCTTTTCTATAATTAGGGTCGGTCCTTCCGTCCGGAACGGATAGCTTTTTTCGTTTATTTAGGCAGGTTAGAATTGCCCTATCGATTTCAAACTTAACTTTGCATGTTGAGAAGCATCTCTGTAATCAAGACCTAAAAATGTAAGTATGTCCTTATTATCCTGTATTTAAGCAGTTTTTCAACAATTTTACTAAAAATTTTGTTTGGACTTTAATACATTTATATTCTGATTATTAAGTTAATGTTCAAGTGTTTATGTCAGTTTGTCCTATCGTTTCAGAGCTTCGCTTTTATGGATGTTGTCATCCTTGTTATGCTCACTTTCGCTTTTGTTGCCTCAATTATGTGCAGTTTTGACATATTAACCTTGTTCTAACATTATTTATTCTACTAAATATTTGAGTTGACTTAATTTACCACATTCACAAGTTTCAAATACTTATTTCTTAAGCATATTTCATCATTTTAATTTGTATTTTAAGTAAGTAAAGTTCAATGTAACTCCTATTTTTGTTTAAAAATGAGATTTTGGTAAAATTGAAAAGGACTAACTAATTTTAGTGGTTTTTATACGTTGCCTATTGAAATTTGTAATGTTTTACATATTTTTTATCCGTTTTATTTATTTATCATCTTTTCATTGAAAAAATGTAATTTTTTTTTTCGTTGCACTTATGGAATTGATCATCAGATGCATAACAAGTGATAATAATTTTATTTGTTTTTAGATTGGCTGATGAGAGAAAAGAGGAGGGAAACCAGCTTTACAAACAGAAGAATTACAGAGAAGCTTTACACAAATACTCAGAAGCTATTGGTAAGTCATGCTTATTTTTTTAAAAGCGAAGCTTTTAGTTTTTACTATAATTAGGGTCGGTACGTCCGTTAGGGACTGCTTTATTCGTTAATTTAGGCATGCTAGAATTGTCTTATCGATTTAAACTTTGAATGATGATTCCTGTAGTAGTTAGGTACGATTTAGAAAGCGTAGCAACTCTATAACCATTACCAGAATGTCCGTACGTCCATTTTAAACATGTCGATTTTTTACTTTTTGAACAACAAATTTTCATGTGATCTAATCATCCGATTGATCTGATTTTTGGTATATTAATTTCTGGGACAACAAAGTATAATGTTATAAGCGAAGCAACTCTATAACAAAGTCCTAAAAATGTAAGTATGTTCATAAACATTATCCCGTATCCAGCAGTTTTTCAACGAATTTACTTACAATTTTGGTTCGACTCTTATACATTTATATTTTGATTATTCAGTTCTGACACTATACAAATGTTAATGTCCGTTTGTCCTACCGTTTCAGTGCTTCGCTTTTATGGATGTTGTCATCCTTGTTAAAATAAACTTAAGTTGAAAATGAGTTTAGAACAGATAAACATCAGTCAATAATATTTTAAAGGAAAAGCTTTCTAATTTTTTTGAAGAAGAATTTTTGGTTGATTTGACATCGACAATACACAAATCCTAAGGCAGCTTTCTAGATTAGATTTAAGCATATTATATGCAGATAAGAATTTGGAAGTTGAATCCTATTATTACATTTTTAGCACTCCTGTCTCCCTCTTCTACAATTTAAAAAAGAAATTGTGATACAGGTTAGGTTTGTGAATGGTCTCCAAGGGTTATATAAAGCCTTCTTGGATTAGAACTTAAACATTGAAAGTTTTTTTGGGGGGTTAATTGTGCTCCATTTCAAGAAAAGGAATTCTACCGGATTATGGTTAGATGGATGATCGGACTTATTGTTAACATTTTGATCAAGGAAGTTTTTTACGTATTTTGTATATTAATATTATTAAATAGAGAAATTATATTTTTATACATATTTGTTAGAATTTCGTCAATTGAACACATTGGTCAGTTTGTTCATACAGTAAGAGAAAAGGGAGGGAATCGTTAAAATCTGATAAAAGATTAAAATATCAACATATTTTTTATATTAGATGCGCAACTTTTTTGTAGTTTTTTTTTCTGGGTGTTTGACTAAAGCTCACCCCTAGTCCAGTTGACCTTGCCATGTGCATGATTTATCCTTGTAAAAAATGTTCAAATATCTATAATACAAAGTAGCTTGATGTCTGTCCGTCTGTCCGTCTGTCTGTCTGTCCGTCTGTCTGTCCCTTAAGATCTCGGTAACCGCTGAACCAATTGGATTCTACTCTTCAGGGTATATACCTATTGGTCCTGTGGTGGTTTTAAGCTATTTTCTTCGGGGGTGGGACACCCCCAACCCCCCCAAAAACAAAAAAAATACCTCCCATTTTTTTTTTTTTTTTTTTTTTTGTAGAGGAATTCTTTTGTAGAAATATTCTTTTGTAGAAATATTCTTTTGTAGAAGAATTCTTTTGTAGAAGATTTCTTTTGTAGAAAATTTCTTTTGTAGAAGATTTCTTTAGTTCTTCTAATTTTTTTTTTTTGAATTTTTTTGTTGTCATCTCTTGGGGCAAAGCCCCTAGAGGCTAGGGGCGAAGCCGCTAGTATTTCCATATTTCAATATATAAGAACATTGACATAAATACATGCTGAAATTTGAATCAATCAATCTTTTTATCCTGCCTTCTAATCTAAAACCGTTTATTTTAAGGGGAGAGCAGGGGGGGGGGGAAATCTATAAAAATATATGATCCCATAAAAAATGAACCCAAACTCATCTAGATTTCAATGTGAATATTCGGCCCTGTCCTTGAGTATGATGAGACAGGAATTTGTCAATTAGCTGAATTTTGTATATCCCCGTGTCAGGCATAAAACAACACAATTTTAATAGTGAAGCTACTCATCAATTTCATATGCATTTCTTTTAAGCAGAATTGTATGTTTTCCCCCTTGCTTACAAAGTATTAAGGCTTTATATGACTATTTTTATCCAGGAAGGGAGGGGACATTGGGCTGATAGTTACATAAGTCCCAAAAGGTAGGTTGTGCTAAAATTCCGCAAAGGTGTGAGTTTTAAGGCTTAAAAACAGTAGTAGAACGATAAAATTTACGTAACTTAAAATAAAATTTGTCTATAGTTCTTTTTAATAAGGAATACACATATTTAGTGAATATTATCGTTCTACTACTGTATTTAAGCCTTAAAACTCACACCTTTACGGAATTTTAGCACAACCTAACTCCCTATTTAACAGCTATTGTCTTATCCCTTTAGAAACAAATGGGAGAATTATTCTAGATGCTAAATGAGCGACGTAATTTTCAGCTACTTAAGATTTTTTTCAATTTACATAGTTCTTTTTTTTGCTTTGCTATTCATGGACAGTTTTGTCCTTTTCATGACAAAATAACTATTTTCTTGTCCTCAATTTTATTTGACACATTCTTTTGGCAACAGATTTATGTCGTATGTCGCTTTTTAGTAACGTTTTAAAGTATTTAACATTTTATAGAGCTTCATTATAAAATAATTACTGCTGTGCCCAGAGCCTCTAGTGGCTTTGCACCAAGAGGTAATTAAAAAAAAATTGGAGATGCAACTACTAATACATTTTTTTTAAATGGGGGGGATTTTTATGTTTTTTTGGGGGTTTTGGGTGTCCCACTCCTCAAGAAAATAGCCTAAAACCACCACAGGACAAGTAGGTAAATTCTCTGAAGAGTATGATTCAATCGGTTCATTGGTTACCGAGATGCACGCGGGAAAACGGGACCTGATAAAAATGTACATATGTACATTTTTCTTGCTTCAGAAACTATAGAAGTTGCCTTTTTTTCAACAGCTAGAGACAACAACGCTCACGCGACATCTTAGCTGCCAATGTAACTGCAGAAGCAACACAAATATGAAATTCTATAATTATAAATATACTTTTGCTTATTTTATCGTATATTATTTTATTGTCTTTTTTTTATATTGGAAAATAAATCTACTACTACTACTATCTTAAGGGACGGACAGACAGACATCAAGCTACTTTGTATTATAGATTACTGATTTGCCCATAGTATCTGAGGGAGAGGAAGAGCAATAAAATACACTAAAACCATCCCAAGATTATGATTTTGAAATAAGATGGCCTCAAATCATCCTGGGACCTATGTAAAGCTTCCGTAAAATGGAGAACTCAATTGATTTAGTAGCAATTTAATTCTATTAACATACATATTGTAATACAACTTTCACTAAATCTCCTTGAATATATTTACTTAGATGTTCTTTATGCAAAGCTTTCAACACCTCCAATTCAAGGAATTTTAAAAATTGAATGAATCTTCGTGGGCTTTGTGAAACTTTTTAACAGTTCTTTAATTATCCCTCGCACTTGGGGGTGGAACAAATAAAAGCCCCCCCCCCCCCACATACTTACACTTTTTTAATTCACAAAAAATGCATTATTCCTTTCAGGAAACCTACGGGTCCTATCCTTCCATCTTCTAAACCCTACCTAACCTTACCTAAACTGAACATTAAAAATATATCGTTTTAGTGGTCCACTATCATGTGCAAGGGGAATTGTCCAGTTCTTTGAATATGTAACAAAGCAGGACAGGCACGATGACAACGAAGAAAGATGATATGCAAATAATTTTCAATTCTTTTCGGGGTATTCATTCATTCACCTTGGGAAAAATATTTTAACTGATATTGAAATATTTGATTCCTAATCCGCACTTTTAATAAATTGTTAATTTTCGTAAAAATGCACAATCCTTTAAAAAAAGTAACAGGATGTTTGTTTGTCTGTTTGTACCGAAGGATCGCGCTAACCGCTGAATCGATTGGGTTCTCCTTAACAGGGTAGCTTCTCCCCTAACTACGGACAAATTTTGCAATTAGCTAAAAACATAACCAACACCATCTATCGGCGAAAAAAATATTTTTGGTAAATAGCTGAATTTAAAATAGATTGAAAAGAAACAATTTTACGTGTCCCTAGAGGCCGGTAGGGGTGTAGCCGCTAGTCCTGTATTAAAAGTAACAGGTTGTCTCTGTATATCTGTACCCAAGAATCTTGATAACCGCTGAACCAATATGGTTCTCCTTAGTTATGTAGCTTCTATTAAGTCCTGGGAAGGTTTTACATTTTTTTTGAGATCAATCTTAAGTGGGGGTCAACACGCCCCCCCCCCTCCCCTTCATCTTAAATGCCTCCATAGGCCCCCATAATAATATGAGAAATGAGGTTAATCTAATAGTGTTTGTTTTGGTTATATTATGAAAAGCATAAAAAAAACAAGCCTTTTTGTGGTCATTATTGAACGTCTATTTCTTTATATTCTCACGAAGGCAAAATATAGGAAGATTCGACATATATAGAGATCTATTACAACTGTGTCATAATGCTTTTTACTTTTAAAGCCTAACCTTAAATTTCAATTGCTTACTAATTAAGGTAAAGTCATGGTTCTAAATATAATTTACCTTAATTTAGCTACTTATATCAATGGATATAGAATAAAAGTGTATATTATGACAGGGGGAAAATTGTCGTCTATGTAGGTTGCTTACATGAACATCATTTATTGGTCAGTTCGTTCATCCAGTATGTAGGAGGGAGAGATGAGGGTGAACGTGGGGATTGTTATTTTAGCCAGCTACGAGTTTCACTTTATTAGAGTATATGCAAATTTGGTTTAACATCTAAGTAATAATATATCGATTCTTATATCATAAAAAGTTTTTTTAAATCTTTCCTTTTGCATAGCTTTTTGATATCTTAGCCTTCAACTTAGTAAAAAAAATCATTGAAAATAAATATTTATTTTATCTTGTGCCTTTTAAACTGAGAATCTATAGATAATATGTCTTTTTTGAAAACAATTAAACTTTCTACGGGTCAAAATCAATATAAAATATTTTTTTTTTACAAATCATTCGCATACAATGATCTTAAAAACCAATATTTGCTTTTTATATGACAACATTGATATTTTTAGACATAAAATTGAATAATGTTGATAATAGAACATTACTAACAAAAAATATTTATTTAAAAAGTAGAAAATGACAAGAAAAATGTAGTTGGTTAGTTTAGTAAATTAGGCACATTGATTTTATTTTCTTATGAAGTTTTTATTTTTAGTGAAAGTAATTTAGTTCCTGCGCTTTCAAGATTATTGCTTATTGTCACAGGAAGCATTGTAAAATGAATGACGAACCGACGGACGACTTGCTGGCCATTTCAGAAATTTGTGCATTTTGTCTTCCCGCGTAAAAATTAAAATGCAACACAATTCATAAATCTTGCTATGCTAATGTCGTATGGGTGAGTTGCACCTGGACTGAACAGTCAACTTGTCAACTCAAGGCCAGACTCTTGGTCCTTCACCTCATACCCGTGGTACAGTACGTTACAGACAACCAACTCTCTGTGATGCACGACCTTTGTCTGAGAAGTCCTAACTGTGCATGGTAACGAGTTGCGCCTGTTTTGGGCCAAGGCATTCCCCCCACTTTAACTATTTACGTCGCGCATCTGACATAGTAGCAGTGGGAACCATTTTTAACGTCTTTAGTTATGACGCGGTGTCGGACCGAGATTCGAACCTAACACCTTCCCGACGACGAGCGGATGCGCTACGTGTTGAGCCACGGTCGCGGGTAAATCTTGCTAATTGTGCATCTTAATTATAAGGAAAGACGGTTAAAATTTAATTATGTGAAAGTTAATAATGCCCGAGTGTTGGAGGGGTTAACATGCAGGCTGTTTTTTTAAGCCAGGATTTTCTATGTCCATGGTTTGTCCGTGAATCCTTCTATAAAACAGTAAAATGGCCATAATCTATATATCTGTTCATTCAGACAACGTCCTTTAACTAGACGTTGTGTATTTTAAAGAGTTGCGCCTGTTTTAAGCCAGGGCAAAGGGAAAAAATATATTTCTGTTTCTATTAAAGTTATACTCTTAAAACTAATAATGACAAAGCAACAGTAGGAACCATTTTTATCATCTTTAGTAATGGCACTTTGTTGGACTAATAATCTATCCTATCACCTTCCTGACAACAAGCTATTTACAAATTCTCATATTTGCTTTTTTGGAAGTTGTTATCCTTGTTTTTATGCATTTAGTACAGATTTTGTTGTGTGGACTTGGGACTAGAAAGTAGAAACTACAATTTATGGCAATTCTAGAATATATATTTCTGTTAATGAGGGCTCTGCAATGAGGATAATCTTTCTATCAACCCTATCTTGATTCATAAAAGGGATGGATTTATGGCTAAAAATTAAGAATAATTTAAAATGTTTTCCCTTATCTCTTTAAAACCGATTAATACCCGGTGGATTACAACCGGTTCTCAGCAGTACTGAAAATTTATGTCTAGCATTGTATTTTATTCATTTTTCTATGAATATAAAAATGTACAATTATAAGATTAAAACAATTTATTTTAACCCGTGCCTTCTGCATCTCGGGGTTAAAAAAACTGGTTTCAATCTCATAATTGTACATTTTATATCCGCGGAAAGCTGTTTATAATGCGAGAAATAACTATTATTGAACCTAATTTAATCTATGTTTTGTAATATAATCTTTATTTGATGATGAAAAGCTGAAATTTGATCCCTTCCCATAAAAAAGTTAATCTTTTACTGTACACAAATATCACCATCACAAGCTATGATGTCATTGCATTTCATCTGGTTAAAGTTACAAATTATTATTTTGGTTCACTTAGGTTTTTTTTGAGTAGCAAAGCTACTGTATAAGTTGTAAAGTATATTGTGAATATTTTATTGGGTTCAAGGACGAACGCAGGAGTCCCAAACGTCGAAGTGGACAAACGCAGGAGTGTTAAAATATTAATTTAACTAAGTATTTCTATACAGATTAAGTTATGTTAAGATATGAATGTACAAAGAAGCCCCCGCAGGGGTTAGGCATTTAAAAACCTATAAGATGGTCTAAAATAGATTAGGTTAGGTTTGTCCAGTCCGACGTTTGGGACTCCTGTATGTGCCCTAGGACCTTTTATTGAACTAATAATCTAAGGGGCATGATAATTTGATAAACATCCCGCAGACAACCTACACTTTGGTTGCACTACTTTTGTCTGAAAGTCCCTACTGTGAATAGTAAT
The DNA here is from genome assembly GCF_053477335.1 of Acartia tonsa. Classification (NCBI taxonomy): domain Eukaryota; kingdom Metazoa; phylum Arthropoda; class Copepoda; order Calanoida; family Acartiidae; genus Acartia; species Acartia tonsa. The sequence continues at coordinate 61,361,198 of NC_137260.1, read as the reverse complement.
GAGTAGTCTTTTAACGAGCTGCGGCATTCCCATTTTTCAACAATTTGATTTTAGGTGCTAGAGCATCAGCAGTAGTTACAACAATTTTCACATTAATTTTTTAAAACCTTTATTAAGTACTTTTTAATAATAATAAAAATGCATCAAAAAAAAGATTAAATCTTAAAAGTAAACAGCAAAAATAGAATTTACTAAATATTGCTGACATATTTCTGGTTTTGAAAAGCAACATTTAAGTTGGTGCACGTTTTTTGGGGAGATAGGAGGGAATTGAAAAAAAGCATTGATATCAAAAAAGAAGTTTTAGATTGATGAAAAGAGGGGGTTGGATTAACTAAACCAGCAACCCCTCGACTCCCTAGCCCTTGCTCCATAAATAAACTAGATGAGTATTTTTACAAAAATGGTCTTATTACCAAATATGGAATAGCAACACCAGGGGAACTATGATAGCTAGGTACTTGGAAGTATTGGAAGAGTTAATGTTATAATACCTTTTTTTTACATCTTGATATATCAGCTGTTAAATTCTACCAGAAAACAATAACAAGAATAATGACAGAATTTCTAGAAATACATAATCATGCATTTCGTAAGATAATATTACATTAGCCCTCCCATTAGACAGGTGTGCATGCATGTATCTAACTGTTCACTAAAAAAAACACATATACCCTTATCATTTCCTTTACACTTTTTGCTAGATCTATAATTTACAACCAAATAAAAGTTATCTTAATTTGGAAAATTGATGTATACATTTTTCTGTCCTACTTTTGAAGTTTCATTTGTCCATTTTACTATAACTCTTTACTTAAAACCTTTTATAGAATTACATTAATCCCTTAAGTTTTATAATAACGTTTATTATTCCCTTATTTCTTATTTTTGGGGCTTACATCAAATTTTGATTAGATAGCTTATTAAATTGTAATCTAAAGAATGGGTAATTTTGTGTATCATTATTGGGGATGTACATCAATTTATCTGCTGGGAAAGGTTGACAAAATTAAGCAGTAAACTTGTTACGTTATTTAAATTTATTTCCATTCCATTTAATGGAACTATCTATTTTGCTTAAGAAAGATAATCTCAAATATTTATGTTCAATTCAATAGTTTAATTGACAATAAATTACTGTTTGGTTGTTATCGCTTCTGAGGTAAAATATTGGTATTTTAATAGGTTAATAAAAGTCATCTTTATTTGGAAATAAGTTATTAAGAATGGATATAATTATCTGCAAATTACTGTTCTAATAAATTTATTTCTCGCCCTATCTTTAGATTATATCTTTGATATCTTGTAGATATGTTTTATCATTCGTTTATCTTAATCTAGGCGTTCTGTAAAAATCGATAACAAATCTAATTTTGGATTTCAACAATTTTGTTTGTATGATTCAAGTATTTGCCTGTAACTTTTCTGCGTTTCAAAATAACAAGTTTTCAATATTTTCATAATGTTCTTTGTTGATCACAATAACACAAACCTCGTCAATGTGCTAGTTTGATCAATTTTGAACTATTTTTCTATTACCTATTGGTTCTATTTTGAATATAAACATGTTTGAAAATGAAACAAATAATCTTGTTTAATACTTGACTTTTGAATTAGAGTTTACTTAGAAGAAGTACCACTCTATGGAAAGCATTTTTTGAAATTTTATGTGACTATTGATGATGCAAAAAATTACCCCTTTTGTAAATTACAATTAGTGGTTGAAATGTTTGGGCGCCTAACTTAATAAACCAATTATAAAGTCTTTAAAGTTATTAAGCTATTAATAAGAAAAAATTATTATAAAACTTTTGGGACTAGTGTAATAAACAGCCTAATGTCCCCTCTCTCTAATTAAGGGGCGGGGTGTATTTTCTGTGCTCGGTAGACTTTGATGAGAAGCACCGTGTAATTCTTGTTAAAATCATCTACAAGACAATATTCTACGTGGTCTAATTTTAAAAAGATGGTTACTGTTGTTGGTAAAGCCACTAAAAAATTCCAAACCATTGTAACGACCTTCGCTCATGCAATATTTTAACCATAATTGTATTCACAAACATACACTATAAAAAAATTATTTTATTTGTCAAACTTTTGTTACACATCTTATAAACAACGAATAGCATAAGTTTAAGATTAGTTATTTCTTCGTATTATGAACAGCTTTCCGATTATAGAAAAATGTACAATTAAAAGATTAAAACCGTTTCTTAGCCCCGAGATGCCGATTGCACGGGCTGAAAAAAAACTAGTTTTAATCTTATAATTGTACATTTTTTTATTCGTAGAAAACATGATATAATAGGATGCTAGACATAATTTTACAATGTGGCTGAAAACGGATTCTAATCCACCGGATATTAATCGGTTTCGAAGCGATACGGGGAAAATACTTATAATACAAGGTGAAAACTCTTGATTCTTGATTATAACGCAAAAATGTCTTATGGGTATTCAAACTTTATTTTTTATAGTGTAACTAAATAATTTTAACTTAATTTTTAACTGAAATCATCTTTGTTGTAAATTAACGACCAACAGGTAACATAATAGATATGTAGAGCATCTGCACTTCCGTATATTAAATATATGTCTTGTTGTCCTGGTTTATTTTAAGATGTATCTTATCTTATGCACGTTTATTCAAATATAATATTTCTTTAAAATCAAATACGTGATCTCCAAACATACATACTTTGTTTTTTTTATATAGCAAAGCTTTTCTATAAATCTAACTTGTATGTTTTACTTGAAATGCATATAGTTACACATTTTTGAATGATTTTTTAGGGGTTGATTTAAATCATCCTTTCCCCCTTTTTGTGCGTTTAAAATTACACAGCAACTGCCAGGTAGGCACTGCAAACAAAAAACAATATTTTTTTGGGACTAATGGACGTTTCATCTTTCCAAGCATTACTTAAACTTTGCTTTAAAAGCTATTGAAAGAAAATATACATTAAGAATAAGTTTTTTTTTATGCTGGGCATTTATTGGTGATTATTGGTTCAGTTTGTTGACGCCCACACTTTTGCCAACATAACAACCCCTTTCCCTTATTTGCCTAGATGTTTTTAACTCAGTTGAAAGCCTGAAGCGATGTAACTTTATGACTAGGTATTGCCCGTCAGTCATTAAGAATTTATAATGTCTTTCAACATAACATTCTTTTAATACAATAAGCTTTTTAAGAATATATCAAATTATATTAGTTTTATTTTCTACACTATAAATTCAAAATGTTTTATATTATTTCCATATCCTTTATAATTGAATTTTGTATAAAATTTATCTTATTATATTATTATTTGAATTTATATATTGCTGATTTGATACCACCCAATAAAATTGTCCTTGTTAAGGCTTTACTTAGCTTTTTAGTGCAGGGTTTTCTGAGTGCTTTAATGCAAATGAAAAAGATAAGGCTAGCAGCGGAATGTTTATTTCATTGCTTATACTTTTTAGAATACAACATATGGAGATTATCTGATACGAAATTGAATATTCCGGTTTATTTCTGCTGGACACAAACTGGTTTTTGTACCGAGTCTAAAGATATGTCATTGTTTGCAAGTTTAAATGAAATCTAAAGAAATAATCTTGTTGTTCCAAGTCTCAAAACTGTTTATCCTATGTTATTTTATATTCCTATCCACGGACTACTGTCTATAATACTATACCGAGCAAGTTGACTTATCTATAATCATTGTTGCTAGGTTGTTAGTTGATATGTGGCCATTTAAATGAAAAACTATTAAAACAATGTTTTGAAAATGTTATCGCTGCATTCATCAATGTTGTAAGCATTTAGATGGTACGCCGATTTAAATCATGTAATTTATGTGTATCTTATTAGTTTAATAATGGATTTAAAACTAAATCCTGTTAGGTATATAAAGTAGTAAGCTTTTTATCTGTAGGGAAGGGTCTCACCAACCGCTGAACCGATATGGACCTCCTTATATAGAAGCTTCTTATAGTTCCCGGGATAGTTTTAGGCTATTACTTTTTTATAAAGTCTGGCTAGGTATGGTTTTATGTTTTTTTTTCTGCTCTTCCATATTCTTTCGAATATAGAACCTCTAGATGCTAGGGGCGCAGCCACTAGTTGATGATAAACAGTCAAATAACATAATTCTCATTTTTGTTTGTTTTGATGTAACTTTTTTTGTTATTTAGGGCAATTAAGGAATAAGATTATTGATGAAAAATTTGTGTACATCCCCAATGATGAATGAGAAAATTATCCCCAAATAACATTTATAAAAACCTTGGGGTACAGAGTAATTTACAGTCCAATGTCCCCTTCCTCCTTTGAGTCACGTAAATAATAAAACACTAAATAAAAATACTTACTACGCCCTTACTTATGAGCAGACAATTTGTTTTTATTTGCATATTTAAAAACTGGAATGGAAAGCAAAATGACTGTCAAAGCTTATCCAAGGGATAAATATTTTTTAACAAATTAAATATCTTTTTGATACAACTACTGGCTTCGCCATTAGCTTCTAATCGTGTTGCCTCGAGAGAGGTGCTATGCTAGGGATTGCGAGATCTTATTTGACATACTCACATTCAGCTTCTCAAGCATTTGATAGAATATTGATTGTAATAATCTGATTTTATATTAAATGGATATTTAAAATCCTTATAAAATGAATTAATCAGCTTCTATTTCTTCTTAAATATCACAATAGGTACTTATTCATAATGAAATTCCTTTACCCCTGATAAATGCTTTTTCTTGATTGATTTATAATAATCTCTTGTCTTAATTATGCTAATAAATCTTTGAAGAAAAAACTTTATTTTAATCTTAAAATTCAGGACATCGCCTTGACTCTAATTTGCCGTAAAATTTTAGATTCATAAATAAATTCGGGTATTTTTTTCTTGCTATGCATACAGGATTAGGCGGTGCTTTTTTAATACAAAATTGTTGATCAAGACACAATAAATCGTCTAGCAAGTCTAACTGGTAGTTAATTTATGCAGAAAATTAGGCAAAATCTATTTTTTTTGCCAGGACACTACAATCTTTACCCACTCCCAAATCTTAAAACCAAAAATTTGCTCTTTTGAATTTATTTTGTCAAAGCCTAGAAAAGTGATGTGTATTAACTTTTGAACAGTTTTTATCGCATCATTATATTATCAGAACATCATATTGCAACAGCATTTTTTGCTTTTATGTATTTTTATTGGGCCTGATATCCGGCCATATACAGGATATTGAAACTATCCGGATACCGGATATCCGGCTGATTTCCTTTGCCGGTTGTCCGGCCAGGTATCCGGAAATTTGAAGGATATGGAAACTGCAAGAAATCTGGCCGGATACCGGATATCCGGCAGTAGAAATTAGCCGGATATCCGGTGTCCGGCCAAAAAAGTATTCGGCCCAATCCTTATTTTCATACTTATGAAACAAAGTGAAGAAGCATGACATGTTTTTAACTATAGATAGAAACATAACTTATTTTTTTTCTCATTTTATTCTTGGAATACAATTGTTACACTAATCAAACAATGAAGATGTAGAAAAAAAAAAATTTAAAAATATGTCTTTGCATTTTAAATTTTTAGGTAAATATTTTAACTGAAGAATTAGGAGGTTCTGGATTATAGGTACCCTGTTGGCAAAATATTGAAATGTGCCAAAAATTTTAAACATAAATTTTAGTTCCTTTATAATAAAACCTCCTTGAGCAAAATTTTAAATTATAGACTAAGTGGCAGGTCTGCTTAATATTTTAGATTAAATATAATTAAAAATCATTGTTTCTTAGTTTTCCTCCTTGAATTTAAAGGACAGCATTTTCTTATTTTGGTAGGCATTGTCAATAAATTACAGAATTTGGTATTTCAGTCAAATATCTCAAAACATTTTAAGATTTTAGACAAAATATAACTAAATTTATTATCCCTTGGTTTTCCTACTCCAATCGTAAATGGTAAACTTTTTCTTATTTGGTAAATTACTTAATTTGACATTTTAGTTAGATAGCTCATAACATTATATAATATTAAGTGAGATGAGCTTAAATTTAAATGTTTAAAATCTTTTTAGTAGCATGGAAAACACAGTCATTTTCCTAGTTTTCTTGGGCGGGTGAATGTATCATTATTATAAACAGTTGAGCTGCTAAAAAATATACAGTTTTATGTAAAAAAAATCTTTTTCTTGTCTTGCAAAATGTAATGTAAAATGAAAAGATTTTAATTTTAAGGTAATTTAATTTTGAAATGGCAGCAGACGTTTGCTAAATCTTTCAGCATGTCTATGGTCTAGTTTTTTGCAATAATTACAACTTTTTGCTAAATTCTGAAGTTTAATTAAAACCAGGAATTGGTGTACATATATTAAGCGATTTTTGCTAGTTTTGAATTATGTTATGTAGTATGTATGAGTGCAAATTTCTCTGGAAAGGAGGGGACATTGGGCCTTTTATTACACTGGTTCCCAAATTTTATTATTACGTTTTCTTATTCGTTGACTATACAACTTTGGGGATTTTTATTGAATTTGATTGGTCTGTTTACAAAGTTAGTTCAGTGTCCAAATGTTTCAACAACTAATTGTAATCTACAGAAGAGGTAATGTTGTGTATCATCATCGGGGATTTACATCAATTTATCGGCTATTGTCATCCCTTGTGTAACGGGATAGTAACGGTTGGATTTATTTCCCCCAATGAAATAGAATTCACACCTAAGACTCTAAAGGAAAGATATTTTTATCCATTGAACTATCCCAAAAGTCTGAAATTATTTTTTCTTGTAAAAAATTAAGAACTCAAATTGAAAAAAAATACATCAGTCCTTTCATTTATTGATTAAAACTTTGATTCAATAATAAAAGGATATTTCTTAATATTTAAAGAAAAATACAATTGCAAACATCCTGTTACTTACATAAACAACTAGAAATAATTTACACATCATTAACACATGTCATTAATGTCAAATTAGTAATTTGATAAAATAAAATTTGAGAGCATGGTTTAAGGCCCCGCCCTTGACAACAAATTATCAAAATTCATACTAAAAATTGTAAACTTGTAATCATAGATGAAACATTGTAAGAGTAGTTTTAGGCCGATTAATATTGGATTAGAAAAATCATGTATTGCATAATAGCATCATATCACTACCCTCAGGGCTAACAAAACTCGTTTTAATCTCACGATTTTTCATGTTAATATTCTTAGAAAGCTGTCTATAATACGATGCGATAAATAACTATTTTACGACAGAATTAGAATGGAATATTTATTTTTTGACACTGTAGTGTGAATCTTACACTGTATACTTTGGGTTGAAGATTATTTATCTCCACTGTCCTCTCCCCGAATCTCATTAACTTCTGAAGATTTTATTTCTGTTTTCTTTAAAACACAATTTATCAAATATACGTGATGCATCTTTTCTAATTACTCATGTTATAAACGGACAAGTTTTTTATCTGATTCGTTTCATGATGAATATTTAATTTTGGCTTTAGTAGACATGTGTTTGTTTGATTATTTTCACCTTCATTTTCTCAAATTCTTATAAATAATTAATATCTATAATAAAAAGTAGTAGGATGTCTGTCAGAAACTTATTATTTCGGTCCTTAATACCTACGTAAAATGTATATAAGTCAAAAATAAGAATCATGGGGTATACTCCCTTTCGTGGGAACGCTTCTTAAGTGGCGTTTCTTCGTATTTTCACAGTAGCTTTTCTCATATTTCTTAGCAGGGGCAATCACCTAACCCAATATAACCTAACCTAACCTAAGATAAACTATTAAAAGCTATTTTAAAATACGACGAATCGCCCCTTAAGAGGCGATGCCACCAAAGGGACTATACCGAATCATGCAATGCAACTACAGTTAAAAATCAAGTTTCACCCTTCTTTTATTAATTCCGAAAAGTTCACTCTTAAAAAAATTTTAATTTTTAAATCTATTCCTACAAAAATTCTAAATTAATTAAACATTTATTTGTTTAGATCTATGCCCGCAGTGCGCTGCTTTCTATGGAAATCGGTCAGCCTGTTACTTGATGCTTGGTCAGCCTAGACAAGCTCTAGAGGACTCCAAGACTGCCACCACCCTTGATCCTCTATTTATCAAAGCGTAAGTATTTTTTTTACATGTCTGGGGGAGGGGGGGGGGGGGGTGTTGTATGAAAACAAGTTGCATTTAGGTTTTGAAAAAACTAAATATAAATTCTGTTTCAATAACATCAATCTATAAAATGGATATATTACTTCTTGGATGTTTTACCAGATGATTATGTTCCCTAACAAAGTCAAACAGTCAAACAAAGCGTTAGTATTTATATTGATATGTGTTGAGGGGGAGGGGGGGGTTGAATAAAAACAAGTTGCATTTAGGTTTTCAAAAACTAAACATAAACTGTTTCAATAACATCATGGATATATTATTTCTTTGATGTTTTACCAGATTTTCATGTTCCCTAACAAAGACAAACTCTCAGCGGTACTCCCTCTCCTAGATGAATGAACTGGCCAATATGAATCCCCTGTTAGTAACCTAGATTGACGACACGATTTCCCCTGTCGTAATATCCACGTATATTTTATTTACATTATAAAATATTCTATATTTAAATGGTTTAATTCTATGTAGTAGCAAGAAGACAGTGATCAAATTTTAAAAAAATATGTATATGTATATTAGATATATTGTGGTAGGGTGAAGCGGTTCAACCCTACTGAGCGAGTCCGGTCAAAAGAGCCCCTAGCCTTAAGGATTCTATCAATAAAGAACTACAAGTAGTTACAGTTTGAATGTTTTATTTGAACTGAATATACACTACAAATTAATGGCTTTATATACTAACAGATTACAATAGTGGGTTAGGTAGAAAATAGGTGTGGAGAAGATGGGGGGCTACAGCCAGGTGAATAGCAGATGGGTAGGCCCCGGTAGGGGGAAAGGTAGACGTCCCCCGGAAAAGGGTAGGTTACTGGAACATGCAGGGGGGAGGGGCAACTCCCTCCCCATATCGGCGGGTGATAACTTTGACCGCTTTCTCTGACGGTCAAACAATGGAAGAATGGGTTGGCTAGAAATGTGGTAAGGAGGGGATTAAACATCTGGGTGTTATCGGCAGTCCCGGAGCATAGCGTGCTCTAGGAAGTGACAGTCTGTCTGTCCGACTACCACAATATTACATAACATTTAGTTAATTATAGCTTTAGTTAGTAGTAAATTATTTAAATAGACAAGAATGGCAATATCCTTAACAGCAACATTTGACAAAGATGAATTATTTGTAGATTGTATTTTCTTATATTATTTCTGTAACTAAAGATCTTGCTAACCGCCGGACCGTCTGGGTTTTCCTTTGCAGCATAGGTCTAGGGTTAAGTTCATAATGATCTTAGGGGGAATACCTTAATCCTCCCAAGAGAAATAGCCCCTGGAAATAAATATCATCAAAATTTGTTTTCTTCTTTAAAAAAATTTAAAATACCTACTTTAAAGTCCCTTCATTAAGTTTGTATATTTAAAGAAGCTTATTACTTTGACGGAAAAACATGACTATCCTAATTACAGAGAAGTCATGCTATAAAAACAAGGATGACAACGTCTATTTTTAAGATTTGATTATAGAGATGCTTCGCCTATAACAATATACTTTGTTGTCCTAGGAATCAGTTAAAAGGCAACATGTTTAAAATGGACGTATGGACTTCCTGGTAACGATTGTAGAGTTGCTTTCTAACTCGTACCTAACTCCTATAGGAATCATCATGCAAAGTTTGAAATCGATAGGACAATTCTAACATGCAAAAATTAACGAAAAGAGCTATCCGTTACGTACGAGCGGACGGACAGACGGACATTTCGAATTATAGAGAAGCAATGCTATAAAGAAAATAGTATGCATCCCGGCATATTTGATATTAGATGAGCTCCTACTGTGCTCATTAATTACTAAGAATGGAGATGGGAGAGCAATTAAAGACCTGCAGCTAATAATATTTTACTTTGGTAATAAAATCAAAGGATAGCTAACTTGGCTAAAAATTGCATTTTAATAAATAAAGGTGAAACTAAACTTTTAGATTAAAATTAAAATAAAATGAACTAAATATCTATTTATATGTATGTTACGGATATCGCGGTGATTTTCCTAAAAGTGATTGTCAAGCATCTACCCCCCCCCCCTTACCTCCTTGTTTTTTTTAAAATAAATTGAAAATAGGGGCGCAGGGAAGTTTTTTTCATTATGCTTAACTACTATGTAGCCTGTACTTTTGGTGCCCTAACCCAGCGGGGCTGCCCAGTTTCCAATATAACCTAACCTAACCAGCCATAAAGTAAGAAACAAACACAAAAACTTTACTTTCTCTCTTAATTTATATTTTTTATAAAAATTGGAGGCAACTGTATTACCTTTTAAGGGCACCTTTAAAAGGGGAAGAAGTTTTAGCCCTTTAAAATTAAAAGTTTTAAGTATTGTTATTGAGACAACCTTATCTTGTTTTGAAGAATGAAAAAATCTGGTAGCGGAAATATACATCCTTTAAAAAGAATTTTTACCTTTCTCACTTAAGTTACTTAATTTTTTATCCCATTATCTAACCTTGTATAACTGACTTTAAATCTGAATAAAAGAGTTTGTGTATGTGCATGTTATCAAAGTGGTGAGTCTTCATTTCCGTAAAAATATCACGTAATTATCTTTTTTATCAGAGCAGCTAATCATTACATTTGTAAAAAATAAAATACTGCCCTTTTTCTTTGCTTCATTATCTTGAAACCAGGAGGGAGGGGACATTGGGCTGTTTATTACACTAGTCCCCAAATTATTATAATAGCGTTTTTTTTGGTTGGTTAACAATCTTTGTTAGTTCATTTACTTGACTGTTCAAACGTTTCAACCACTAATTGTGATCTACAGAAGGGGTAATTTTGTATATCATCATTTGGAATGTACTTCAATTTATCGGCCATTATCATATGATTATACGATAAATTTTCATTTTGATGCAATGCGGCATTGATGACTCACCTATTAAGGTGGTGCATTCACTGAATTATTGACCAACACAAACTCATTAATAGTATGCAATTATTAAGGACTTCAGACAACGCAAGGCAATATATTTTTCAAATTAAATGCCCTCGTGTGTGTGTGTGTGTGTGCGTGCGTGCGTGTGCGCGCTTGATTTGTGTTTAATATTTTGGCTCATTTATCAAGTTCAAATAATTTCTAATAATAAAGCAACTGATGAACTTATCTCCGAAACTCTAGTCCGAATTGATTAGGTAAACTTTATAGGGAAGCTTTGAGTGGTTTTATGCTATTTTCCTGACCTCCTTCGCCCTCCCCTAGAGGCAAGGGAAAAAGTAACTACCTAGTGGTTTTCTAAATTCTATTTTAAAAACCTCTTTGCCTTTTAATACTTGTTTTCCGAAAATTTTGCCTGAGATAATAAATTCTTCCCCCCCCCCCCCCCACACACATAAAAAGCTTGGACGTCCTAGATTTTCAAATAATTGTAAATATTCTTACAGATGGAGCCGTCTGGCGAAGTGCAGTATCATGCTGGGCGACACAGTGACCGCCAGACAGGCCAACCAGAAGGCTGGCAGCCCACAGGACCAGGATCTGAAAAACCTGGAAGCCCTGGAACGGTTCAAGGAGGAAACCATGAATGCACTCAATAATAAAGACTACAGACGGGTAAGTTTTACTGTCAGTGATTGGTCGAAGGTAGAATTTAAGTTGTCTTAAATTAATTCATTTCATCAACATTGAGGGATAAAAAATAACATAGTATCATATAAAGTTGTTCTGTGGGATATAGATGTCTTTCCTTTACGGATAGTAGGACTGAAACAACTGAAAAGGCGAAGGTTTTCATATCAATTAATCTTGTTTTCAAGTTTTCTTTGATTTTTTATCAATTGCAATTGTTATTATCTTAATTATTTTTATTATTATCAGGCTCTGTACTGTCTAGATAAATGTCTAGAAATCGCCACCCACAGCTTGCCCCTCAAGGCTACACGTGCGGAGTGTCTCGCCTTCCTCGGCAGATACGCCGAGGCACAGGAAGCCGCCAACGGTGTGCTCACTCTCGACAGTATGAACGCCGACGCCATATATGTCCGCGGCCTCTGTCTGTACTACGAGGATAACGTAGACAGGGCGTTTTCTCACTTCCAGCAGGTGCTCAGGTTTGCGCCCGACCACACCAAGGCCAAGGAGGCGTACAAGAAGGCCAAGCAGTTGAAGCTGAAGAAGGAGGAGGGCAACACTGCGTTCAAGGCGGGTCAACTTACCGATGCACTCGGTCTTTACACGTAAGTTCTTTGTTTTACGGTTAAGCTACGCTGCTTATAGATCAGGGGCGTCCAAGCTTTTTTATTTGGGGGGGGGGGAGGGAAATTTTGAAAATCAAAATTTTGGGGGTGCCTACGGCATTTTTTTTTGGGGGGGGGGGGGTAATCTTTAATTTATAGAGGCATTTTTTTTATTTGGGAGGTGGGGGGTTAAAATTGAAATTCCAAAATTTTGGGGGGAGTAATCACCCATTTACCCCCCCCCCCCTTGGAGTCTATGTTATAGATATAACTGTCTTTGTTCAATATAATGTTAATTTCTTAAAATATAATTGAAAAAGTTAAAAGCATTGTTGCTGTCAGATTTGCAAGATATTTCAATATTTTTACTTTTTCTGTCTAACTTTGTGCATTTTTCAATTATAATTATGTTCCTGATGCTAGAAAAACAATACAAAAATATTGAATTTCTATACACTTGTTTTTAACAACTACCTTAACTATTTAAAGATACGTTAGTGAAAAAGTTATTTTAATTAAGATGTTAAATGTCTTCTTCGTTCCCGCTAAAATTAAACCTGTTTTATTTTCGTATCTGCGGAAATTATCCATTGAAAATGTTGTACAATTGTATTATTATGTTAACCTTTAATAACTGTTATAGCGAAGCGCTGGGAATCGACCCGTTCAACCGTACCACGAACTCGAAGCTGTATTTCAACCGGGCCACCGTACACGCGAAGCTGGGCAAGCTGGAGAACAGTATAGATGATTGTTCCAAGGCCATTGATCTGGATAACACCTATATCAAGGCCTATCTCAGGTTAATATTTCATTTCATTTTCATGTCTTTTTGGAAGAAATAAATAAAAAATGTTTTCTCGTCATTTGTATGACCCTTGGGACCCCAAAAAAATGGTCTCCAAATATTTCGAGTTTCAGACATTGGGGTGTTACAGGGATGTCTTTTTGGACCCGTAATAATTAGAGTATTTTCATTCTAACTTTGGGAATAGTAGAGCTAGAAAATAGTTTTTAAGGTTTTGGAATCGAACCTAATCGATGAAAGGCATTATAAATGTACATCAGAGACAGTAACGAACATCTTTGTCATAATGTAAATCTATATAGGAGAGCAAAGAGCTATATGGATACAGAACAATATGAAGAGGCTGTCAGAGATTATGAACATGTATTTAAAACTGATAAATCAAACAGAGAGTACAGGTAAACGTTACTTTGAATATGTGGTTTCCACTAGAGTGATTAGTCGAGGGCAGAAACCCACACATAATTTTAAACAAACTGAAAATAGAGGGGGTTGGAAAGAGTTTTGTGTTTTTGTTTTGTTTATTACTTTGGTTCATGTTAGGTTAGCTTAGGTATTGGGACTGTTTATCCCCGCATGGTTAGGGCAACGCAGTTTTAGGTCTCTCAGGGGTTAGTCAACGGAAAAACACTAATTCTTTGTTTTGAATTTATTTCAAAATTAAGTAGGTGGAAGGGGGGGTGGCTACTTCACGAATCAATAAGTTTGCGTTATGTTTTGAAAAAACTTTTCATGATGTTTTATGTTTGACATCTCTGCGCTGAAGTAAAATTTAAAAGTAATTATTTCATTGTGTTTAGGCAAATGTTGCAGAACGCCAAATTGGAATTGAGAAAATCCAAGAGGAAGGATTATTACAAAGTTCTGGGCATTGACAAGAACGCCAATGAAGAAGAGGTATATATTTAAAGAGAAGCTTTGCTCCAAGTTAAACATTTGTTTATTCCGCTTCATGCAGTAGAGCAGGGAGGGAATGGAACATGGGGTTGTAAATTGCACTTTTACCTATATATCATATTCTTGTTATCTTAAAAACTTTGGGCACTTTTATTTAATTTTGATTGGTTCGTTATAAAGTGTCAAAACTTTGAAACCAATAATCCTAATTTACAGAATGTTAGGATTAATTTTGTTTATCATCATTGGGATTGTAAATCAATTTATCGTCCATTGTCTTATCCCTTAATGTCTCTGGCAGTTATGTCCCGTGACTTGGGTACCAATGGCCCTGTTCTGTTAGAATTATGTTATGGTGTTATATACTATTCACGGTTAGTTTTTTATTAAATGAATAAGTTAGGGTACAATGTTTGGCACTTTCGATATAAGTAAATGATAATAACAAAGCCACAGAATACGATAATACCTTCAGAAAAATCGATGAAAATAGTTTTCATACTAAATTTTGGTTTTTTATATTTTTTCTAAAATGTCATGACAGAAGATGCAAAATGTCGTCTTAGTTTTTTGAAAGGATTAATCTTCTCTGAAATCTAAATTATCAAAATATTTTTTTTGGTAAATGATTATACGATATATGTCAAACATTTTATCAGAAAGAAATATTTAAAATTGTGAAGTAGAAACCTGAATAATTTTTCTTGTGGAAATAGTTTTCTGCAAATGTTGATAAACATATGTCTGCTAGCATTAAGATGTTTGTACTGCCAATACACGTTGGGTTTTATTTAAAGAATTTCTTTAAAATGTTTTTTTTTTACATTGTATACCAATAACGCAATATTTGCTATCAGAAAACCCCCGACTAAGACTCGCCTAAGACCCGATCTTTTAGGATTGCTTTGTAATTTACATTTTTGAAAGTCTTTCAACAGTATACACAGCAAATTCTCTCTTTTTTAACTAACTTTCCGAATAATATACCTAAAGCATTTGAATTGACAAAGGCTATGCTAATATTTTTACCATTCAAGTTTATTTAATATTCTAATAAATAGCGCAACCCTCCAAGTTTATGACTACTTTTCATGAACATATGATCTAAAGAATAAGCTCTGACGCAATGCCATATAAGGATATTATAATATTCATTAAAAAAATTGTTATTTTTGTATATATGTTACATTTTACAGTGTTTTGTGGCTCAAAAGAAAGACAATTAAAAATTATTTCATATTATATAGTTTAAATTACATAAGATAACCTAGAAATAGTAAAAAAATCCCTTTCTTTTTTTGTCGCAAAAGAGAATTCAACAAAGATTTTCATTAAAAAACACCTTAGTGTAAAAATTAAAAAGTTTAAACATGGTCACAAAAAGATTCAATTAGTTTATTAAATGTTTCATTTTCAGCAAATGACGATTAATCTCTATTACAAAGAATAAAGTGTAAAAAGATATTCTCGTTTTAATTTTAAGCAACTTAAAATGCATTTTAATACCTTTTAATGATTTATTTTTTAAAACATCATTTTATAAAATGTTATTGATTTTTAAAGTTATATATTAGAATGTTTTTAAATTTTGTTAACATTTTGTTTTAAATGTAGAAAATTGGTAATTCTAAACATTCAAAAAATTATTTTATTAAATTTTCATCACTTAAATTGCATGTTTGATGAAATTTTCAACTGATAATTCAAGAAAAATCGTTTAAGTTTTATTATATTTTACTTTGAAATGTTAAAAAAATATATTATTGTCAAAAATGTGGAAGTTATACTTTCCTCAAAAAAAGACCTAAAACATGCAAATTAACACGTGTAATGAGATTTTTTTTCTTTCAGGTTTAATTTTAAGTAATTATTGATATTTTTTGTAAAAAGGATTTTATATAAAAAGTTTTAAAACTCGAGTTATGTAGTGGTTCTAAAAAAGGTTGCGAATTTATGCAATTTTCTTGCAAAAAAAATTTTCTAGGATTTTAAAAATGGCAAAGGGTGTTATTAGACGTACTTACAGATACAATTGCTAAGTCATTTTGGCCAAACACTAAAATAAAGTTTTGACATCTGAGGGCCCAAGCGTGTATTTGAAAGGTTATGCGGCATCCGCGCATCAATGAAAGTTAATCTTTATTAAATTAATTGAACCTAATATAATCTAATCTAATCTAACCTAACATAACCTAACTTTTTCATTGATGTGCGCATGCCGCGTAATCTCTCTAATAGTAATAGTATATAACACCATAACATAATTCTAACAGGACAGCCCTTAAGAAACATTCAAGAATATTTTTTCACTGAAGACTTATTGGTATTTTGTTCAGATCAAGAAAGCGTACAGAAAGCGTGCTATGGACCACCATCCTGACCGTCACAGCGGTGCCACGGAGCAAGAGAAGAAAGACCATGAAACCAAGTTTAAAGAGGTGAGATAAGTTTAGTATATTGTGACAATCTTCGATTAATATAATCCCTCTAAATGTAAATGTTTACAAATATGAATTTGGAGGAATTGCTATCTTTCATTAATAGGCGTGCGGTAGGGGGGTGTCAACACCACCACCCCCCCCCCCCCCTAAATTGAAATTAAAAAGACCTTCCATTTCATTTTTTAACCCTCTAATGGCTATCATTGCCCGATCACTTAATTCTACTTTTTTTACAGTCATTAAATTAAATATGTATATGACAATCATTCTCTATCTTCTGCATTAAATAAAATCAAGCTTTGATTAATTACAATGATGTATAATATTTATGTTTAGATTGGAGAGGCGTACACTATCCTATCGGATGAGAAGAAGCGCAGAGCCTATGATAGTGGCCAGGACATGGACGATATGGGAGGTGGACACGCAGGATTCCATGATATTGATCCTAATACCATTTTCCAGGTATGATAAGCAAACATGATTTTTTAGTTTGTTCTCCAAAAATGAATAATTCTGGATCATGGAAAGAAAACGAGGTGGCGTTTTTTGTCGTATTTTCACAGTAGCTTTTGATAGGTTATTTTAGATTAGGTTATGTAAATGTCAATGATTGCCCCGCAGGGTTAAGTTCTCCGCAGGGTCTAGAAAAAGGAGAAAAGCTACTGTGAAAATTTGACGAAACCCACTACGTTGTTTTCTTTCCATGATCCATAATGATCTCTTAAAAAGCAAAGAAGAAGCTTCTGAATATAAAGAAATTTTAAACAGCAGCAAAGGTATGGTCGCAATGAACAGACAAATTACTTAATTTACAGGAAACATCCTCATGTGATATACAGGCGAACATTTAGTTATAGAGTATTATCTTTGTTAGTTTAAAGAGATTAATTCTCTAGATAGGTTTATTATGCAATGTTTTGCAATTGTATACAAATTAGCTTTATTCATCCTAAACGTTGGTCTTAATCTTTTAATTTTATTTTTATTTCCCCGGAAAACTGTCTATAATAAGATGAGATAAATAACTATTATCTATATGGATATTTTTGTAGTTATACTCTCATAAACAAAAGGGATGTGTGGAATAAAGTGGAATAAAAATACACCATACCTTGTTAGGACATTATCAGGATCTAACTAAATGGGAAATTATATCCATATCTTTTATTTTATTCGTGGGACTGGGAACTTCTGTTTTCAACCCCATTACCCTTAGCTGCAGGTAGAGAATTTCTCATTACGTTAAAATTCTGAAAATGTTATAAGGAATGATTTTACTTTTCTTTCTAACAACTAAAACAGTGCACTTAAAGGATTAGATTATTAATTGAAATATTTTTCAGGCATTCTTTGGAGGCGGTATGGGCGGTGGAATGCCCGGCGGCGGCCACCAACACTACGGCGGATTCGGCGGCGGGCCAGGCGGCGGACAATCATTCTCCTTCCAGTTTGGCTAACCGACCTCCACCCACCACCACAACGGCTGTTCCGCTCCGTCATAGGCCACAATTCATTCGCGCCAGTACAAATTATTCATCAAATATCTTCACTTTCCACTTTCACACGGATTACATACTGCTACTTTGTCATATTTGTGCAAGAATATTCTCTGTAAATAATTATTGTTATGTGTGTATGATGAATCTAGTGTAAATATTGTTTAAAATTTTTACATTATTATCGCCAGATTAAATGTATGGACGTTTGACTGTTTGTACGTACGCTATACCTTGTACTTGATACCTTGCAGTAAGATGATATGATGTTTTTATGTACTGCTAGAAATGAATCAAATACCATGGAATCCATCCATCCATTTACATAAACCATGTTTATAAAGATTAATGAAATTACCAACAAAGCAAATAATTAATGTCCTTTTTCACAAGACATACTTTTATACAAATACGTTATCATAATCAAATAATAGATAAATAGGCAAATTTTAATGTAAACATATTTATGTTATATCCCTCATTTTTGTTTTTTTCTTATTTTGCTTTTTGATAATTTAATACCAGTTGCTTTGGGCATGTTTGCTTATACGTTAATTTAATTTTTTTTTAAATGCCTCCATTTACAAATAACTACCTAAAATTTATTTTATTTTGCATATAAACTATTTTATTTTTAATTATTAAAAGTATTATTGTCAGCAAATTAATAATTATAATATTTTTTTTATTGCCCGTGCCCTTATAAACCTACACTGCATAAAAGATTGGGCCTTTCATGTTTGATTATTTTGAACTATCAATGTGCTTCGATCTTAAACCTTTGATTTAAAAAAAATCTCCAAAGCTTCCCACACACTGCTCGGCTAGAAACAGAGGTCCCCTAACAAAAGGATTAAGTTTAATTGATCCTGATATTTAATGATATTCTAGGGGGGACTTTTAGAATACAAAATACATGCATACACTTTAGATAGATACTTCTCTCTTGTAGTTTTCAAAAAAAATGTTGTGATTACTTTACACAATAAATCTGTTTGTAAAAAAATATGTTTGTTTTTTCTTTGTTTTTTCAATTTCAGATTGCCAAACGATACTAATATAAAGTTCATATAAACAAGGATGACAACATCCATAAAAGCGAAGCTCTGAAACGATATGACAGACGAACATTAACTTTTGTTGAGTGTCAGTACTGAATATACAAAATATGAAAATATAAGGTTTGACAAAATTATACGTAAATTTGATGCAAAACTTCTTAAATACAGAATTCTGTTTAAGAACATAGTGACATTTTTAATACTTGATTATAGAGATGCTTCGCTCATAATATTGTACCTTATAGTAATAGGAATCAGTAATCAAAAAATCAGATCAATCGGATGATTTTATCACATAAAAAATTGTTATTAAAAAAGTAAAAAAATAAACATGTTTAAAATGGACGTACGGACATTCTGGTAACGATTATAGAGTTGCTACGCTTTCTAAATCGTACCTAACTACTACAGGAATCACCATGCAAAGTTTGAAATCGATAGGACAATTCTAACATGCCTAAATTAACGAATAAAAGCTAACTATCTCGGACGGACGGACGTACGGACGGACCGACCCTAATTATAGAAAAGCTTCGCTTTTAAAAATGCTTATAATGATTTAAGCTATTGAACTGAAAATTACCAAAGTTTTATGAGCATTTTATCTTATTTGTTGACCTAAAAACTTTCATTGAACTGTGATGGTTCTAATCTGTTTAAACCTTTTTTACCAATAATTTCAATCTACAAAAGGGTTAATTTTGTACATTACCATTTGAAATCAATTTATCGTCTAAAGTCATATTACTTCAGAACCCTGAAATTTTGTTTCTTAACTATAAAATACAGGATACTGTTTTAAGGACATACTTACAATTTTAGGACTTTATTATAAAGTTGCTTCGCTTATAATATTTTACTTTACCAATACCAAGAATCAGTATTTAAAATTCCGATATTTAGGATACTAATATCAAATAAAAAATTGTCAAACTAGTTTAAAATCAATACGATGAAGATGTCGTACAGACATTCTGACAACGTTTATAGAGCTGCTACCCGTTCTAAATCATAAATAACTAAAAGGATTCATCATGCAAAGTTTGAAATCGATAGTAGAATTTTAGCATGTCTAAATAAACGATAAGAGCTTACCGTTACGGACGGACTTACCCTAATAATAGAAAAGCTTCGCTTTTAAAAATTAATTTTAATCCTTATATACCCGTTATACTACTAAAAATTTAATTAACTAACTTAAAGGAATCATTACGCAAAGTTCGAAATCGATAGGAGAATTCTAACATGTCTAGATAAGCGAAAAGAGCTAATTGTTATGGATGGGCCGACCCTATTTATAGAAAATCTTCGCTTTTAAAAATTAATTTGAATCCTTATATGCTTCAAGACAACGACGACATTGTTTCGCAAGAGTACGCGGCAAACTCCCTTCCCTCTGGCAATCAATCAATAATTGTAAACATTGTATTGTTGTTCAATTTCCGAATAGACGAAAGATTGTTATCAAAATATAGTTTTTGGGTTTGGTCAAGTGGTACAAAGTTATATGTAACTTCGAATAACATAGGGAATCGCTATGATAAATATAATTAAACTGTCATTAAGAAGATTGTAAAATTTCTGTGTCAAAGTCAGTGTTATATAGATTGATCTAATGATTATTTAAATTCTAGTATTATTTGTCGCTGCTAATTTTTTTCGAATATTTGAATTTATTAAACTGCATAAACATGTTCAATGGTTTAAACTACATTTAAATATAGGGCATTTATTTAAATTAAAAGAAATTTCATTTTTCGACCACCATGATTTAAAAATATTAAAACTTGACAATTGTATTTTTCTGATATATGCAATTTTTATAGCTAGCGGGCTTATTTTCACTAAAACAGTAAGACGACTATAATTAGTTATTTATTGTAACACAAAATTATATATGCTTGATGGTATACTTGTAACTTATGATTGAAATTATTTTTCTGAAAAGCACTTCATGCAATTATCCCTTTACTTAAATGATATTTAGACTTATTAATTATTTTTTTCCATTTCAGAACATGTTATGAATAATATAACTAAAAATGAGTTGGAATTATAATAATTTTCATCATGCGGGTGGTGGCCCTTCTGGTGGTGGTGGGGGGAGGAAAAACAACAACATGCGTGGGTCAGGGGGTGGCTTTCCTGGTGGCAGTCCCGGGGGAGGGTTTGGTAGGGGCGGAGGCAACTTCCGGGGTGGGGAACATGGGCTAAATGTGAATGACGAGGTTGTTGGTGGGGGAGGAGCGGGCAGCAACTTTAATCAGCGCAATATGTTTGCAAATTTTGGTTCCATGTTTAATCCTGGATTCAACAGGTTTCCAGGATTTCCGCCAGGTAATAACATAATAGATGTAGAATATACGTGGATATTTTTACATGGGAATAAATGTTATTAATTTAGTTTGCTCACATGGAACACTTTTATTGATCAGTTTGTTTATCCAATAGGAGAGGAGGGGGTGAATGTGGGTGTTGTGGTTAGGGGGTATTGTTACTTTAGCCTGCTGCGAGTTTCACTATAATTAGGGAACGTATAAATCTGGTGTAATATCCAAGTAATAATATATCTATTAATAAATTTACTTTTATGTTATTCACTTTCATAACTAGACGTGCACTAAAGCCATAGTTTCTATTAATTATAATGTATAAAAAATTAAAACTAAGGAGTCATGTTTATTTTTATGGTAGGTATGGTACATCCTTTAGAATTCATACATAAATACTAATGTAAATTAATTATCGATTTTATCAATATAATATTTCAGGTTATGGACCCACACCACCTTTGCCAGGATTTTACGGAGGATTTAATCCATGGAATAGATTTCCCCATCACAATATTGATGATGAACCATCTAGTTCTCAAAAACAAAAACATGATGATGATCGTTTGTCTGAAGACAGGAAAGCTGAAAAATCCTCCAAATCAAGTGACAAAGTTGATACTAAAGATAAAACAGATGTTCCTTTGGCGCTAGACAAAAAATCTGCGGCAAAAGAAAAAGACAAATCAAATGAGCCTTTAGCATTAGATAAAAAATCTGATGCAAGGGAAAAAGAGAAATCAAATGAGCCGCTAGCACTTGATAAAAAATCTGTACCAAAAGATGATAAATCAAATAAGCCACTGGCTCTTGATAAAAAATCTGATGATAAGGAAAAAGATAAATCTGATATGCCACTGGCACTTGATACAAAATCTGAAAATAAAGAAAGGACAGATTCAATGACTCCAGTAAAAGATACTAGTAGAGAATCTGTATCACCTATAAGTTTGGGCAGTAAGGGTCCACAATCTCCCCTAAGTGATAAAATGGCCAGTAACAGTAGAAGAAAGCAATCAACTCCTCAGAAAGTTCCGGTAGGATCCTCAGCAACAAATATACTCCATAAAAAAGGTATTAATATTCCTGCAGAGGCGGAAAAATCTAGCATTGATTCTGTCAAAAGAACATTGAATGCTAAGGAAGTTACAAATACAAACCTTGAAAAAGTTCCAACTGATGTCAAAGCTACTAAAAGTGAGCAGATAGAAAAGGTTGATGACGTTAAAGATAATAAAGTTGATGCAGTGAAGTCAAATAAACCTAAAAATAATACCAAAAGCTTACCCAGCAAAACAAAAATTACAGAAGATTACCAAGATGATCCTAAAATTGTTGAACAATTTGCACCAGTAGAAATCACCCCTTTGACAGAGGAAATATCAGAAAATTTATCCAAAACTCCTAGCAAACAAAAGGAAAGTGCCATGATTGACCATTCTCCAAAAGCTAAAAAAGAAAATGCGCAAAACCCCGTTAAAGTTTCAGCACCAGTGCCATGTCCTGTTGTCATGCCAAGAAAATCCAAAGGTGAAATGAAATCTTATTCAGAAAGTCTTCCTCTCGTTCCTCCTCCTCCTCCTGCTGCAGCCACCCCTCCTGTTGAGAGCACAACAAGTCCAGCACCAAGAAGAACAGGACGCAACAAGGACAAAAATAAAAACTACCAAGAAAGAGATTTTGAATCTTTCACGGATGATGAAGATTTATCTCCAAGAAAGGAGAAAAAGTTCACCAAGCCAAGAACACCTAAAAACAAAGAAAAACCATCTGACACTAAAGTTAAATCAACTGAAAATAAAGTTAAATTATCAGATATTGAAGTAAAAACAACAGAAAATAAATCAAAATCATCAGATATTAAAGAGGAATCAGCAGATATCAAGGAAAAACCTAAAGATAATCAAGAAACATCCATAGAAAATAAAGAAACTTCTGCACTAACAAAACAAAACTCCGTTGAAATCCAAGAAAAATCGTCCAAAATTTCCAATGCAGCAGAAAAATCTGATGATATCAGTAAAAATGATGAACCACATAAACCACCTAAAGAAACCAAATCTAAAACAACTAAACGGAAATCTATTGAGCCTGAAGGAGAGACTGAATCTCAGAATACTGAAGTGCAAGATATAATGGCACCAAGATCCAAGCGAATGTCTGCTCATAAAGCCCTTATGTCCCTAAAAATGAAAGAAATAACAGAATATGCTCTTGAAAATTTTTCTACTCCCAGTAGGAAATCTAAAAAAGTTAAAGTTGACAATAATATTGAACAAGTCATAGAAGAAGAAACACCTAAAACTAAGGCCAAGCCCAAAATATCAAAAGAAAAGTTACCCAAGAAATCTAAGGAAGAGGAGGAAATAAAAGTAGTTGAAGAGGTTAAAAATTCATCTGAAATTCTAATTGAAGTCACTCCTATGGTAGATGAGAGCAAACCTGAAACATTACCATCAACAAGTGAAAAAATTAAGGAAAAACCTGTTGAATTACCAGCCATAAGTATTACCCCACTATCAACCAAAAAGAACAAAGCTGACGTGAATACCGAGTCAACAAAAACACCAAGAAGATCGAGAAATGATTCTAAATCTGTCAAACCTCAGCCAACACCTACAGTTACACCAACTAGAACTTCATCAAGACTCACCTCTCCGTCAATACAACCACCACCAACACCTATACCAGCAGCAATACCAATCACACCCATCACAGAGCCAATACCCTCTTCAGCGCCTATGTCACAAGAATCATCAGTTACACCATCAGCCATTGAATCTTCAACCAATGATTCGGCTACAACTAAACCCCAGACAAAAGATGCAAATCCAAGTTCCAAGGAAATAATAAAGAAACCTGAAGCCTTGCCAAGTGAAGTTAAGTTACCAGAATCAAATCCTAAAGCAACAAATAGTAAAAATACAAAGAAACGGAGCTTAGATTCCAATGCTACTTCAGATTCTGACTATTCAGAAGAAAGAAAACCAACAAAGAAAAAGAGAACAAAAAGCATTGAAGAAGAAAAACGCCCATCGAGTCCTGCAAGCACACGAAGGTCAACTAGACACAGACAGTCAGAAGATTTTGTTTCCTGTGATGAAAGCTCTGTAGATGTATCCATTTCAAGAAAGGATGATTCTATTAATGAAAAAGAAAATCTTAGCACTGCTGATGATAATACAGAGAGAAACTCGAGGCCAAGGAGGACAAGAAAAGAATCAGGCTCTATTATACTAGTTGAGGATTCGGAGACAGAAAATGTTCCCAAGAAAGTTACAAAACAGGTAATAATACATTTAATTTTATATATACTGGCAACATCTATATCAATGAAAGCCTTGTATAAACATGGAGGACATCATCCATAAAAGCAAAGCTCTGAAATGGTATGACAGACAAACATTAGGACTGAAAATACAAAATATAAATATAAGTTTTGACAAAATTATATTGTTGCAAAACTTCTTAATTATAGTAATCTGTTTAAGGACATACTGACATTTTTAGGTCTTGATTAAGGAGATGCTTCGCTTATAAGATTGTACCTTATTGTGATAGGAATCAGTACTTTAAAATCAGATCAATCGGATGAATATATCACATAAATGTTAAAATGGACGTACGGACCGACCCTTATTATAAAAAAGCTTCGCTTTTAAAAAGTATGATATCTTTACCAAAAGATCTTATTAACCAAAGACAAGATTTTGTTTTTCTTTACAGTATATTCTTTTAAAAATCCCGCGAAGGTCTGAAACTATTTAAGGGTAGATTGTACTTCAATCTTCCTATGAGATAAACTTTTCCTTTGTATTTGACTATAAAAATATTTGACTATAAAAATATATTATGTTTTAGCCGCCAAAATCTCACAAGAAGGAGCAGACTGTGCCTCAGAGAAAAAAGAACGCAGATGATACGCCCACCATTTCAGCCTTCCCTAGCGGTCAAACATCACCAGTGAACAAAAAGAAGAAAGGTGGATCTGATTGGAAAGGCAGGATATTAGCATATGAATATATTTTATTTGTAAAAGATATGGCTTATTATCTGTTTGTTCTTTGGCTAGAGTCTAAATGAAAGAATAAATCTGACATGACATTCCTTTGATATGACTTATACAGGTCCTGGATTTTTTGTTGATTCACTATAAACTTAGCATTTCTCTCAGTTGGGGGGGGGGGGGGGGGGGGGGAATTTTCCAATTTTTGTAACCTGACCGAAGCTCTTTATAGAGCCTATAAAATAGGAGGGAAATTTAAAAACTTGGCCGAAGTATCCCAGTATTGGCAGAATGACGTCATATTAGAACAGTCTTTTATTCTAATATCACATCATACATCTATTTACCATGTAGCTTCCTTCAATTTTTTGACATAGATATTTTTTGTCAGGATTTACCCTTAACAATTAAAACCCTGTAGTGTCTATGAACTTTAATTTATTAGATTAGATTTTACTTTGTTGTAAACTTACATTCATATGCTTTTAATGTGTTGCACAGGGCCATACATCCACGTAGAGGGGTTCTTTCATTCTCCGAGAGTTGTAAAGGTTGTGAACACAGAGCCCAGCGACTGCAAGAAGGACAAGGACAAGAAGGAGACGAGTGCACAGCAGCGGGCTAAACGAGGCCTCCACGATGCTGAACACAGAGCCAGATCAACCAACATGGGACATTCCTCAACTCTTAGCAAAGAATATGACCATAAAAATGTGGACGAATCTTGGAAATGTGTGTTTTGTCATAATGGAACTTGGCACAAAGGGTTGGGCGACTTGTTTGGCCCTTACTGGGTTAAACTGGAGGATGACACAATTGAAACAAATAATTTTGGCTCTAAATCAAGTAGATCAGGACGAAGAAAAAGATCTGAAGAAGATACATCTAAGGAGGCAGTGGTTGAGGAAACAGAGGTCTGGTTCCATGAAGATTGTCTTGTTTGGTTACCTGGAGTTTATGTTATTGGATCAAGGAAAGATTTATGATGAATAATGAATTTGTATTTGCTTACTAAGGTTATCCCCGCACCACCTCCCCCCCCCCCCCCCTCTCTGTAGAGTATAAGTATTGTGCTAGTTGGTCATACCTATTTCTGATTTTGTAAATATGAAAAGATATATTAAAAGCAAAATTACAGTTTTGAAAATTGTTGGGGATAGCGTAGGTACCTATATACTAGTGTCTAGGAGCCCATGAGGGGAGAGGAAGGGGAGTCGATCCCCTTTTGATTTTAGTTTTAAAAAATAGTTTTAGGCGGCGCATTTCTTTCTAGGGTCGATTTCCCAAAATAGTTATATACCTTCCAAGGTCCTATGAAAAGCTACCCTGTAAAGGAGAACCATATCGATTAAGTGGTTAGCGAGATCATTTTGTACACATACACAAATGGATAGACTTACACAGATCCTGTTACTTTATTACAAGATTTTTTATCACAGCTCTTGCTTTAGTTGGTTATTTTTAAATATGTTTTCTTACCTATTTTATTTCTAGTTGAAAAAAAATTTAATAATAATCATTGTTATCACAAATTCAGAGTGGTCGGTATTGATGATGGAGTCAACCTGTGTGCTAAAACTACCTGTATCCAGTGTGGCAAGAACGGTGCCAGCCTTGGATGTACCCGTCCTGGCTGCAGGTTGGTCTCTTTACTGTCAGAAAAAGGGGGGGGGGGGGGGGGGACAATGGTTTTTTTTTACATTAGTCCCCAAAGTTTTATTATAATGTTTTCTTATTCGTTGGCTTAACAACTTTGGAGGCTTTCGTAAATTTTGAAGTTGGGTGTTCAAACGTTTCGACCACTAATTTTAATCTACAGAAGGGGTAATTTTGTGTACATCAACTTATCGGCCATTGCCTTATCCCTTTTGATCCCTGTATCACTGTGGTGGAAATGTTAGTCCCCTTATGTGTAGGAATGAGATACAACCATAGGATTGAAGCAAGATCATTTATAAAGGGAGGGAGGGAGCTTTGGACTGTAAATTATATTGGTACCCAAAGATTTATAACCACGTTGTCATCTTACTCATTGCCTTAAAAATTTTGGGTACTATAATTGATTTCTGAATGTCTGGTTCCAAACTATAAGTGTCTAACATTTTAACCAAATATTTTAATCTACGGCAGGGTTTATTATGTTTATCTTCATTGGTTATGTACAATATTGATTCCTGTATTGTCTTATCCCTTAAGATCCCTGCATTTACTAGAACCTCATTCTTAATAAAAGGGGGGGGGGGGGCCGGGGGGTTTAATGCAACCATCTCGTAATCAGTGAGCGAATGGCACTTAGAATTCGAATTTTGATCTGGAATTTTGCATGAGTAATTCTTGGTAGGTCTATTTTCCCTAAATTGAACAAAAAGTTGTAAAAGTAACGGCTGGCGGCTCAGCAGTTTAGCCATTTTTAAAACTATTTTCAAGGGAAATCATCACGAAACCTATTTCCACATAATACTCTATGCTGCTCCAAAACGCTTTCAAACGGTTCTAGCCGCTAGTTGCTGGTACTAGACATCTAAAAATGTTTTTTTGTATCATTTCACATGATTTAAAGCAAAAATATGTTTCAAAAAGTTGATTCCTACATAATTTATGGCAGATTTGCCCTAAAAATAGCCAAAAAACGGCTTAACGGCTGAGCCGTTAGCCGTTACTTTTTCAACTTTTTGTTCGATTTAGGGAAAATAGACCTACCAAGGATTACTCATGCAAAATTTCAGATCGAAATTCGAATTGTAAGTGCCATTTGCTCACTGATTACGAGATGGTTGCATTAACCCCCCCTCCTTTTCTTATCTTGTTACCTATGTAGCTAAAATATAGGTAGACACTAAATTTTTTTAAAATCTAACACCTATTTTACTTGTATTTCTTCTTTTTAGAAATGCTGTGCATGTCCCTTGTTCCTTGGAGAGCTCCTGGCTGGCACAAATAGATACATTCCAAGCTACCTGCCCTACATGTAGAAAATAAATAACTAAATAATCCAGTTTTTTCATATTTTTTCTGTTTTGTTATTAAACCTTTTTTATAATGTAAAGAAAAGAATATTTAACATTTGTATCAAAAAAAAGTTAAAATAGTCATCTTGAAGTTTCATATAAAATCTTTAAACTAAAACTTCGTTTGATTACAGTTTTTATTCATTAGTTGAACCTTCTCAATTTAAGTATTGTTTAACAATACAATTAAAATTCTACTACATTCTTATAAAATAGCTACTCTATAATTAGGATATCGTCGTCTGCTACACAGAGTTATTTTTAAATATGTCATAAGATTATCAAACATTTTATATTGTTTTTCATAAAAACTGTATTAAAGTTTACTTTGTTTCTGTATAAAAGTATAATTTTTTTGTTGCTGCGATAATTATGGATTAGTGAGATAAGATTGTTCTTGTTTTCCTGCAATTATGTGATTAAGTCTTCCTTTGATGGAACACATGCATTTATTATTATTATTGTCAAGGGATAGTTTTATGAATTTGATTTAATACGTTAAGTTACTTAAAATAATGATACTTTCAATATTTGCCAACAACAAAATTATTTCAGAAAAAAAATTTATGGGGACTGTCTCGGTGAATGAATACCTACCAAAGTAGCCCCCCAAAACAGCTGAAATCTTTAAAAAAAATTTCCAATTATTTTCGTTGTTGGGGAAAAGATTTGGATCACTAATTTTTGGATAAAATGCATTTCGTGGAACTACCCCTTTCTTATAGTTTAGTATATTAACATAATAGGTTTAGCAAAACTCAATGGCAACTAAATGATATAAAAACCTACTTATACCTACCTATGTATGTAAAATCTTATATCTTAACTCATGTAATAAAGTTATGTATTATTTTTCGTAAGTTTTAAAGTGGATAAACATCTCATTTTTACTACTAAGTAATATGTACTATTAATGTATTTTTTGTTATTTTGTAAAGCTTGGTTGTTACATAAAAATTCTTTCAGGCCTAAGTGGATGAAAAATGGGGAACCAGAGCTCTGTGTCGTTGCAGCCTGAAGATATAGGTATTTAGTAGTAGAATAACTTGTAGGACAGAGAAATATTATTCAATAATTGAATTTGGACTTTTGAAAATACTTTTCTTTAGGATTTAGAGGCTTTATCCCCTGAATGTAAAAAGAAAGGAGGGAGGTGGGTTCAAACTTAATGAGCGCAACATCTCGATAATTTTCTCAGCTACTTTATAAAAGACTTTTGTTTTATCTTTATTACAAAGTCTGTCTGTCTGTCCGTCTGTTTGTCTGAAGCTTAAGATCTCAGTAACCACCTAACCGATTGGGCTCTGCTTTTCAGAGAATATACCTACTATACTGGTCCTGTGATGGTTTTAAGCCATTTTCTTGGAGGGTGGAACACCTGTCCCACAACCCGCTCCCCCCCCAAAAAAAAAAATAGAAAATTCTTCCTCCACAAAATGTTTTTACTTTTTCTATTTAAATTTTAAAAAACCAAAAATTAGGTTGATCAAATTCAGGTCATTACCTCTTGGGGCAAAGCTCCTAGAGGCTAGGGGCGAAGCCGTAAGTTTAAGATAAGGTATCAAGATATTTTGTAGATACCTATATAAAGTTAAAATGTATTTTTTTTTTTCAGAAAAAATTGGGAACGAGACCGGTTTTACGGCCAGCCAAATAGACAGACTTTATAGTAGGTAGGTAACAAAATATTATAATATTATCTTTTAAAAATATTTAAAGCAATGATATTGGATTACAAATGTATTTTTTTCTAGAAATATATTTGAATATCTTACTCCTTTTTTTATCTTACTACCTAGCGGCTTCGGGATTTTTCTTTTTTTTTTTGGGGGGGGGAGGGGATGTGGGTGTCCCAACCTCCAAGAAAATAGCTTAAAGCCACCACAGGACCAGTAGGTATACATATTCTCTATAGTGTAGAGCTCAATTGTTGCAGTGGTTAACGATATCTTTAGCTATAAAAATTGGGGCGGGGGGTGTGTATTATTCATTTATTTTGAATTTTTTTTTTTTGGGGGGGGTCCCACCTCCCAAATACCTAAAAAATACCTAAAAAACCACCACATGACCAGTAGCTATATTTCCCTAAAGAGTATAGCCAAATCGGTTCAGTGGTACCGACATCTTAAGCTTCAGACAGACGGACAATCAAGCTACTTTGTATTATACATGAGGGGATATTTCTTTTAAAAGTTAGGCATCATTTTTAATTAAAACTAATCTTGTTAAATTTAAGGTTTACAAGCCTGGACAAGGAGCAGAAAGGGTATTTGTCCAGGGAGGATTTTCTCAGAATTCCAGAGCTGGCCATTAATCCTCTCGGAGACAGGATTGTACATGCCTTTTTCTATGAAAGCCTGGTAAGTTGTATGTTTAGTAGCACTGCTACTCTATAGCTCTAAATCTGCCTTACAAAGTACATTGCTCTTATTTAATTCCCAAAGGCATTAAAATTGGATGTGTTTGCCACTTATTCAGTTGATTTACATTTTACACTTTTTTTTAGAATTTTGGCAAGTTTAGTTTATGTTTGTTTTCTATTTAGGAAGGAACCGAAGACAAAGTTAATTTTACAGATTTTGTCAGAGTTTTAGCTCACTTCAGGTAAAAATATATTTAAAACTTAAAACTGTGACATCCTTTCTTGTTTCACTGATCTAAATTATTTATTTAATGTTTTTTGTTGTTATTAATTTTGTTTTTGAAATACCTTACAAGCATAATATGCTTCTTTTATTTTTCCTTTTTTACTCAATCCTAATTTAAATTTTCTTCTCTCTATCACACTGTTGGATAAATCGCATGTCATACCAATTAACACTTCATTTATTTTTGTATACCTAAACAACTTGAAAGTTTTGGGTATTGTCGGTTTCGTAATACCGCCTCTTAAGGGGCGTTACGTCATATTTTCACAGTAGGTTTTGATAAATTGTTTTAGGTTAGGTTAAATGTTAATGATTGCTCCACACAGGGTTAGGAAATTTACTCAATCCTAATTTAAATTTTTTTCTCCTTATCATGCAAAATGTAGGTAAATGTAAGTTAGATTGCTTGACAGACCAACCAACACTTCATCCTTTTTATATTTAGTTTTGTAACAAATATAAATTTTTTATATGATTTTTCAGACCAATTGAAAAGCAGAAGAAATCAGACCTTGTGGAGGGTGGGGGCCAAAATACACCCAACTCAAGGATGGAGAAACTCCACTTTGCCTTTAGAATGTATGATCTGGATGGTGATGAAATGATTTCACAGGTAAGAAGGACTGGCTCCAAATGTAGAGTTACATCTTAATGTCTTTCTTTTTAGACTGACTTGCAAATGAATTTGTAGTTACAATCTATGACTAATTGGATGTAGTAGAATATACATGGATATTATGACTAAGGGGAAATTGCCGTTAATTTTGGTTTCTATTTCCTTTGTCATTTATTGGTAAGTTCGTTCATACAGTAGGAGGGGAGGGATTTGGTTAAAGGAGGGGGGGTGGATGATCGTTATTTTAACCAGCTACAAGATTCACTTTATTAGAGTACATGGTAATCTGGTGTAAGATATTAGTAATAATAAATCCATTAACAGAACATGATTTTCAAGCGACAGTTTTAACTTGTAGAGTTGCGTGGAAACAAAAAAATATAACATGTGGTATACCTAGGTGTTTAATTTATATCCATTCCAAAAAAAGTTGAAAACAAAATTATTTCTTAAAAAAAAACTGTCCTTTTTTAGAATGAATTGTTGGCCGTACTCTCCATGATGGTTGGATCAAACATTAGCCAAGATCAGTTGGTCTCCATCGCCCAGAGGACCATCAGCGAAGCGGATACGGACAAGGTACTTGTCCGTGTTATGGACCTAATTGTAGATAAGCAGGGATAGAAATCTGAGGTGGATTCTTAAAAAACTTTTTGGCTCACTGGCATAAAAATCTACAAAAATTAAATAAAATCACAAAAAGTGTTATTAATATAAGATTTTGTTTAATTCTTGTAGATTTTTAATGTGATTTTGGAGGATTTTTCAGAAAAAAAATTTAGCAAGCCTTACAGATTTTAGTGAGCCAAAAAGTTTTTTAAGAATCGACCTCTGAAACCGTTTTTGGAAAAATCGCCAATTTTTGGATAAAAACTCATATTCTGAATACCGTGATCTTTAGTTTGGATTAATCCGGAATCTGTAGGTATCCGTTAAGGATAAATCCGCAATTTTTTATCAATCTAATTAGAATCTGATTTTTAGCACAGTGCCTCGGATTGTCATTCTTGAAAATAACAAAACAAATGAATTAGATATCAATAATATTTCCAGATTAGCTTTGCAACCGAGTAATATTCGTTGGATTAGAACCGTTTCTCAGTCATACTTAATTATTTATGTATAGCTTCGTATTACAGACAATTTTCCACGAACATCTATTATTCTTAAAATTTTTTATTTTAATATCCACTGAAACCTGTCTATAATACGATGTCATAAATAAATATTCTCTCAGTATATTAATGATTAGGATAAAGAAGTTCAGAACCAGTTGTGCTACTTTTATTGTTTTATTTTATTAGGGTTTGGCCGGATATCTGGCCATTGCCGGATATCCGGCAAATCACCGAATATTCGGCATTAGAAATAAGCCGGATATCCATATAATTTCAATAGTCAGTATCCGGCCGGACATTGAAAATGGCCGGATATCCGGCCCAACTCTAATTTTTATACCTTTAATTTTAGGATGGACTGATTTCCTTTGAGGAATTTGTGCAGGCTCTGGAGAAAACTGACGTCGAACAGAAAATGTCCATCAGATTTCTTAGCTAAAATTAAATCAAATCCCTTAATAGGGGTTTGATTTCGAATAATATGGATCAATCAAATACAAATAATTCTCAAGGTTACCAATGAAAAAAAGACAAAAATACACACACATCACTTCAGATATCAGCACCTTCAAATTAAGCAGTCAGCAAAAGCATCAGCAATAAATAACAGCTTGGCAGCTGCGATGGAAACAGAAAAGTTAAAAAAAAGTCAAATTACCTGTGATCTATTTAATTGTTTTTTTTAGGAATTTAGATCTTAAATTTTTATACATAGGTTTAAATGTTATATTTGAAATTTTATCTTGCCTTATCTTTATTGTTTTATTTACCAGTATTGATAATGTAGGTATTGATATTAGATATTTGCCAAATTATGAAAAAAAATGTGCAAAAATTTTGTGATAGACAGATTTTTTATCTTGTTCTTATTTTTATTTTGGATTCATCCATTTAAATTTCTATGTCTTATTCATGAAGACACTTAAGATACTCTATTTTTTACACCTTCATCTTTCTATAAAGTTAAAGTTATATAATGATTAGGGCTGGGCCGGATATCCGGCCATTTTCAATATACGGCCGGATATCCGACTGGTTTTAATTCCGGATATACGTTCGGATATCCGGATTTTTGCCGGATATCGAACGCTGGTCAAATATCCGGCCGGAACCGGATATCCGGCTTTAGAAATCAGCCGGATATCCGGTTAAAAAAGGTATCCGGCCCAACCCTAATAATAATGTTATTGCACCTATGAATTGTTTATATATATATTTTCTAATAAGATACCCTATCAAAAAAACGCACAATAATTCATGTGATAACTATAAAAAATCAACGATATTGTAGTATTACCCCTTGTCCAAAGATCTGAATTTATTTCTGGTTAAATGATCTTCAATTACAGAATAACAATGAAGGTGAAAGTTTTTCCAAATTCAGCACAGAAAAGATAATAAATAATTCACATAAGATGACTGAAGAGAAAGGCGTAGATTTAGTTTTAGATATTATAAATGAGCTTTTGTGTGATGTTGTAGGGGTGCATAAGGGTAAGTTATTTTTTTGGGGGGGGGGAATCTTTCTCCCCCCAAAACCCCATTTTTATTTTTTTTTAAATTAACTTTTTTGGGGGGAGAAAATTTTTTTCTAGGGGCAATTTCTCTTGGGAGGGTGGTGGTACCCTTCCCCAAAATAGTTATAAACATTCCCGGGACCTATGAGAACCCGAACCAACAAACAAAAATAATCGAGAAAATAATAAAAAATAAAAGGATTATATCAGCTGTTTTTAGGGATTTTTCTTAGGAGGATATTTCCTGCTAGAGCTTTAGAATGTTAATGTTATTTTTCTTATTGCAAACCTCCAAAAATGGCTGATTTCAACTCTGAGCTACATTATTTCTTTCAAATTAAATCACTATTGGCCAAAGCTTGTTCTAATTGAACTTCAACAGGCAATCATCTCTAATAGTAATTACAATTGTATTCTTATTGGAAGAGGTATAAATGAGATGATCTAATTTTATGCCCATCATTTTCATACACAATATAATTTCTTTGTCTTAATATTTATAGAATTTTCATCTACATTTGCTTAATTCAATTGGTAAATTTGGTATTATTATTGTGACCATTTATATTTGGATCAAGTGCAGTTCACGGTAAAATGTTCCTGGTAACGAATATCTCAAAAAAATGTATTAACTTTACAGGCTTCTAGCGTCCAAACGGTTTACCGTATAGATTATGCTTGTACAAAATTTTAATCAACAAAAGAAGGCCTACAAATAATCTTTAATAGTCATTAATCAATAATGCACAGTTAACTCGCAGTGCACATAAATGCGCAAATAAGACTTATATTACGCGTTCTTTCTTCAGTGAAGCTTTCCCTGTGCAACCTTGGATCTTGGCTATTCCAGATTATTTGTAAGCCCTTCTTATGCCGCCTAAAACGTTTTGCGGGCATGATGTGTACATTCAGCCGTTTGGCCTCTAGCAGCTTTTAAAATTTACAGATTTTTGGAAATATTCTTTACCAGGAACATTTTACCGTGAACTGCAGTTGACCCGAACATTTTTCCTAGGTGAATGCAAGTATGAAGACAAAACTGGTGAAATAAACGACAAAGTGACTATTAAAGATGACACCACAAAAGTTCTTAACTTTCCAATAAACGAAACTGACAAAAGTGTTGACCATGACTCCATTAATGATACTAAAAGCCTAGATACTGACTCTTCTGATGATGAGATTGATACTGAGACGACTATTGATCCATTGACAATTAACCAGAATGAAACTGACAAGAATATAAACACTATTTCTACTAATGAGGAGGATGAATCTGACAAAAGTGGAGATATGAATTCCACAGTTGATTCAAAGAACACAGACAATGACAATAATAAAAATGAAGCAACTCCTAAGAAATCAGTAATAAGTCTTGTTGAATTCGATGATTCATCTGATGATTCCGATATTGACACAGATTCCGACAATAAAGAGGGTTATATGACAGATTCCGACAATGAAGATGGCTATAGTGAGGATAATGAAAAGTTGCTACCAACTAAAGTTTCACAGAATGATGCTGTCAGCGCCAACGATGATGGACCAAGCACATCCGGAGTGAAAACTTCAAAGGCTATAGATGTTGAAAATTCCAAGACTGATGTTATTTCTATTTCATCCGAAGACGATTCTAGCAGGTTGATAACTGTTTTAAAAGCGAAGCTTTTCTATAATTAGGGTCGGTTCGTCCGTCCGTAATGAATAGGTTTTTTCGTTAATTTAGACATGTTAGAATTGTCCTTTTGATTTCAAACTTTGCGTGATGATACCTGTAGTATTTAGGTACAAATAAGAAAGCATAGCAACTCTATAATATTTACCAGAATGTCCGTACGTCCATTTTAAACATGTTGATTTGTAGCTTTTTTCAAAATCTTTTTTTTTATGTTTTTCATCCGATTGATCTGATATTGGTTTCCTGATTCCTAGTACTATAAGGTACAATACTAAAAGCAAAACATCTCTATAATCAATTCCTCAAAAATGTCAGTAGGTATATCTTTAAAGTATTCTGTATTATTTAAGAAGTTTTGCAACAAATTTACGTATAATTATGTCAAATTTTATAAATTATATATTGCGCAGTATCTAGCAGGACTGGGTACTACATGAGGTTCTTATTATTATAGTAGCAGTGTGACTGAATGTGAACCATCAACCAAAGAGAATGATGATGCCATTGAAGTTGAACTCTCTGGTCTGACAAGAGTTGAATCTGCTATCATAGAAGAGGATAATAATTTAGACACAGGTAATTGTTGTCCTAATATATAAAGTCCTAAGTCTGTATCTTAAGATTTTGATACCTACTGAACTGAAAGAGTTCTACCTATTAGGTAAGCTTCACATAAGTCGTAGGATGGTTTTAGGCTACTTCATTTTTAGACTATTTTTGTCATTCTAATCTCTCCTCTTCGTATATTAATAGATCCCCTAGATGCTAGGGTCGTATCTGCTAGTTTAAAGATAAGCTAACATCAATATTTTAGATTAAAAGAAATTAACAGGGAATGTATCTTGAGGGATAAGACTACGGAAGATAAATTGATGTATGTCCCTGATGATAATAAAAACAATTACACTTATGTAGATTAAAATTGTTGGTTGGAAAATTTGAACACTAATAGTCAGTAAAAAAACAACCAGTATAATTATGTGGTTATAAAACTTTGGGTACCAAAGTAATTATCAGCCCAATATCATCCCCCCCCCCCTGGTAATTACCCCCTATTATGTTTTGGATGCTTCTCACTTGAGTTTAGGAGAAATCCCCTTAAAAAAAGTAAAAACATTTACCTATTTTTAGCCAAGAAAACCATGCACTCAATGTCAGAAGATGACGACATACAAATTGTGGAAGCCCGACCTCGCCTCAAAGCCAACGCAAATAACAAAGACGACATATTACTAGAAGCTATCATCGCTGCACTGAAAAAAAGTTTACTGCTAAGATTGTCTCTGTATAATCTGCTTGTCAGTAATAAAGTAGATTACAGGACCAATTGTAAAGTCTTCAATGAATTGTTAAAGATAGATTTGGAGACAAATACATCAGAAACTGAAAAATTCATCAGAAATATGCTTAGCATCCGCCAACCATCAAGGTTTCTGTTCTGCATGATTTCGAATCTTAGAAAAGTGTTGTTTGCTGTTAAAAAACATTGTTTTGATTTTGAAGAAACTCCGTTGTATAAAAAGTTTATTCCTGTTTTGAAACCTGGAGCTGTCAAGAGCTTTGGTAAGTGTTCTAAAGTAAAAGATTTTTGATTGGATTTGCGAGTGCGACATAAAAAGTATAACAAAATTGGGATTTTGTATTATTTTGTATTGTCACATTTAATTTGTTCTTTGTATTAGAAAATAAGGGGGGGGGGGGGAAGTTTGCACACTTATATAAAATGAAACTCAGTATAAAATTTTGGGAGGGACGTGTGGGCTTTTTTTATAGTTATAACTTATCAACCTAATTCTTTTTGTAAAATCTCTTATATGACTGGATGTACACACGAAACTTTGGAAAATAAATTTCGGCACTTTCCTTCTAGGGGGGGGGCTTTTACTCCACAAGCCCCTAGAAGGAAAGTCTTAAAATGAAATGTGTAATGGTAACTTAGTTCAGATATATAAAATAAATTTTCTTTAACAAAATCAGGTTGATATCTTTAAAAATAAGTTCAGAGGTCATATTTTAGTGTTTCGGGGGGTCTTGTGCTCCACATGCCCCTAGAAGGAAAGTCCCAAAATGAAATGCATAATGGTTAGGTACTTAGTTAAGTTATGTTAAAAAAGTTTTATTAATAAAACAGGTTGATATCTTCAAATATAAGCTTAGAACTCATATTTTTAGTTTTGGGGGTCTTTTGCCCATCTAGCCCCTAGAAGGAAAGTCCCAAAATGAAATCTAGAAAGGTTACTGAGTTCTGTTATGTTAAAAAAAGTTTTCTTTAAAAAATCAGGTTGATATCTTAAAAAATAAGCTCAGAACTCATATTTTAGTGTTTTGGGGGGTCTTTTGCTCTACAAGCCCCTAGAAGGAAAGTGCCGAAATTCAAATTTCAAAGCTTTGTGTGTACATCCAGTCATATAAGAGATTTTACAAAAAGAATTAGGTTGTTAACTATAAAAACAAGCCGACACGTCCCTCCCAAAATTTTATACTAAAGGGATAGTTTCACGAAGTGCATTTAAAAAAAAATAGTGAACTGTAAGTTTTTTCTATTTTAAATAACGTAGTAGTGCATAATATAAAGTTATTGATTAAAATTAAGAGATTTTACCAGGGATTTTCCTTAAAAAATGAGTTTTTCATTTTTATTTTCAACTTCGTTGCGTGTTATATATGGCAAAAACTTTTTTGTCATAAATACAACTTTAGATAGCATGTACTAGTTAATAGAACTTTAAACTCTTTATACAACAAAATACACATAACAACAAAGAATGACCAATAAAATATTCAGTATGGTACTTAGAGTAGTGATCTTTTTATATGTCTTAGTAGAATATATTAGGCATTGGATAGATATGATAGTGATAAAGAATTTTAACATTGACCTTACCAAACTTTTTTTATTTGACAATATCTAAAAGAGTTTTGATTTGCAACATAAATTACATGAGAATGGTCTTTTTATATAGGGTAAAGCGGGGCGAACTCGGTCTTTTTTTCGGTTTTTTGAACCTGCAAATCGTAAAAATTATTTTTTTTAAATGGGACCAAGACCAGTAGAAAGATCTCGGAAAAGTCGATCAGGTCCTAAAAGGACGTAAACCTAGGACTTTGGGAAGTTTGTCAAAATTGATCTCTAAAACGGCACCGACTTCGCCCCGCCTTGAGGCGAAGTCGGTAGGGCATTTTCAAGCTTCGAAAAATCGATGACGTATTGATTTTATTACAGCATGCCAAAAAGGTAAAAGTTGCTAAATGTAATAAAGAGTATTCACAAAAAAATTTTATTAAGATAGGTCAATTTTTTCTACCAAAAAAAAATAATTTTTCCGAAGTACGCGAAATTTGACTTTTTTCGAAAAATTTTTTTGATAAAAAACATAAAAATACTACTAGAAAAAAATAACTTTTTATGACTTTAAAGGCCTGATCCTTAAAATTCAGGCAATTTTGAATAGATTTGGCCAAAAAAAAATTAGTTCTATTAGCAAAATTTCCTTAAAAAATCAAGTTGAAAAAAAGAGAAAAGTTTGGCAAAATCTGTGGTCGATTTTCCAGCTTCAAAAAACCTATGACATATTGATTTAATTACAGCATGCCCTAAAGGTTAAAGTTGCTAAATGTAATAAAGAGCATTCACAAAAAAAAATTTTGAAGATCGGACAATTTTTTCTACAAAAAAAAAAAAAAAATTCTAAGTACGAGAAATTTGACTTTTTTTCTCGAAAATTTCACTTTTTTATATAAAATTGAAAAAGTTAGTATAAAAAGTGAAAAAACCGAATTCGCCCCGCTTCACTTTTAGTCGATTTAAGAAAAAACTATACAAGCTTTTTTAAAGTTTTAAACGGAAATGGATAGCCTATTAGATTCTTAATAAGTCCCCTGAAGACGTCTAAGCTCTAGCTCTTACCAGTTTTAGTCCAACTTACCGTTTTTCCGACCGAAGCAAAAAAATCGAAAAAAAAATTTTTGTCGTCCGACTTTAAGACCCAATAAGTACCCTAAAAATTCATCTCACAAAAATTTTATTTTATACTTTTTTGTAGGCAATTTAATATGGAACAAATTTGATTTTATGTTTTTTTTCTGTCAGTCGATTAGAACATGGAGAAAAATGTCATATAATGAAGGTGGTGAAAAAAATACCGACTTCACCTCAAAACCGAGATCGCCCCGCTTTACCCTATATATATGTTGTATGGTTAGTTGGTATTTCCGCGTGAGATAATGTGTATATTGTAAGTAAACCGGACGGTTTTCTTTATTTTTTAAAAAGAATCTATAGAAAACCTGTCCTATAGTGAACCGGACGTTATTTTTTATGTTTTTTAAGTAACTTGTCCCAAGGGGAACCCCTGTTCAATTTTTTTATAACTCTTGTGAAATATGTGGAAAAAGATTCTCTGATATTGGTTGTTTGTCTATACATATTTGGAAAAAAATAGACCATTCTCATGTAATTTATGTGGCAAATCGCTTTAACTTTTTTTGATATTGTCAAATAAAAAAAGTTTGGTCTGGTCAATGTTAAAAATTCTTTAACATATAATCATATCTATCCAATGCCTAATATATTCTACTAAGACATATAAAAGTTCACTACTCTAAGTACCTTAACTCTTTAAATACACTTCATAGAACTATCCCTTTCATTTTCTTTAAGTGTACAAACTCCCTTCCCCCTTTAAGTTTATTTATATTTTTATATTTTTTTTTGTCAATGTACCTAATGGGTTGTCTTTTTGTCTGATTGTTTTGTAATTAGCGTAACTTAGTCTTTTTTCATCAGATTTTCAAAACTTTAGTAGCTCTGACAACAGATCTATAGAATAGATGTATAAACAGACAACTACCTCCCTTCCTTTTTCACAGACCTCTTTCGTCTGCTTCTAAATTGTTTTCTGCTACTTGGCTGTGTTAATATAAGCGACACCATTAGTTGATTTTCAATGGCTCAATAGAAAGGTTGCATAAGGCGGTTGCAATGGGGAGATACAATTATTTAACCCTTTCTCCATCTAGTGTTTTTAGTAGCGAAGCTACTCTATAATTCACAATGTCCGTCCGTCCGTCCGTCTGTCCGTCCGTCTGTCCGTCCGTAATTAATGAATTGGGGGAAACGTGATTTTCTCGGCTCCTATAAAAGATAGAGAGCTGAAATTTTTTGACAACATTCCCATCATTAAGGAGCAAAATTAACTATAAAACATCAACGGCGATCGGACTGCTTTTTAGCAGGTTTTAGGCTATTTTTTATATTTTCCAAATTTTCCCCATATCTTTTGTGTTTATGGTCCGATTTTCAAAAAATTTTCAGTTGAAGATATCAAAATTAAATTTCCCGTCATTTGAAGAAAACAACAATGACAGTCAGACTGCCTTTTTGCAGGTTTTTGGCTATTTTAATATTTTCACATTTTCCCCATATCTTTGGTGTTTATGGTCCGATTTTCAAATTTTTTTCAGTTAAAGATATCAAAATTAAGTTTCCTGTCGTTTGAAGAAAACAACAATGACAGTCAGACTGCCTTTTTGCAGGTTTTGAGCTATTTTTCATATTTTTCACATTTTTACCCATATCTTTGGTGTTTATGGTCCAATTTTCAAAAATTTTTCAGTTAAAGATATTAAAATTAAATTTCTGGCGTTTTAAGAAAAGAAACAATGGCGGCCAAACTGACTTTTAGCAGGTTTTTGGCTATATTTATATGTTTGACATATTTCCCCATATCTTTGGTATTTTTGGTCCAATTTTAAAACTTTTTTGCATTAACAGTTTCAACATATTTTTTCCATTGTTATGTGCATCTAGTATGTAATTTACTTTAACCGTCTTCATCATACAAAATAAAACAAGGTTTCGTGTTTATTTTCTCCAACAAATCTATTCTTGATTTGAATAAATACACTTTAAATCTACTTCTACGTATTCCCATCCACAATTTTTGTGCTTCGCTACTTATGGATGTTGTCATCCTTGTTTTCTAATGCTTTGACTTTCAAAATTAATTTCATTTTATTCCTTAAATAATACTTAAAAGAGGTATCAAAATATTGAATTAAATAAACTTAAAACAACAATATTTTATTACAGAAGAGGCCTCCTTCAATACTGACCTGTTTATTTCAAGAAAAGATAGACAATTTATAGTAAGTTTTAAGTTGAAAATATATTATGTGTTGGACTTAAGAGATAGATAAATGCTTTTAATGAGAAGTATTACTAAATAGATATGATATGTATTACCTAGTTAGATTGCTTTTTATATTTATAATGGTTAAAGGGAATAGTAGCTTACGCAATAATCCGTAAAGTTGTGAGATTCCAGTCAAATGTGCATATTAGGTCAAACTGTTTTTAAATATGAGTTTAAGGGGGGGGGGGGGGGGGGGAGTTTTGCCACTTTCGCTTACTCCGTGATTATTGGGCTAGGTATTTAAGTTAGACTATAGGTTATTTGGGATAAAAGTTTACTTTTGGGTAGTAGCTCACGTATTTTTAATCATTTTTTGGATAACCCCACCCCCTAGCCCCCCGGGGCTCAAAACCCCCCTAAAAATGAACCTAACCCTAATTTTCTCAGAAACAATTTGACCAATAGAGATGATTTTTTAAATTTAAGCTTTTATGCGTGTAAATTAACTTTTAGTTTAGAAGTCACCCCCCTGCCTCAACCCCTAGCCCTCCGGGGCTTCAAAAAAAACCCTAAAAATGAACCTAACCTTAATTTTCTCAGGAACCATTTGACCAATAGACATGATTTTTAAAACTTAAGCTTTTATGGTTATAAACTAACTTCTAGTTTAGAAGCCATCCCCCTGCCGCCAACCCCTAGCCCTCCGGTGCTCCAAAAAACCCTAAAAATGAACCTAACCTTAATTTTCTCAGGAACCACTTGACTAATAGAGATGATTTCTTAAACTTAGGCTTTTATGGTTATAAACTAACTTTAAGTTTAGAAGACCCCCCTGCCGCCAACCTTTAGCCCCCCGGGGCTCAAAAAAACCCTAAAAATGAACCTAACCTTAATTTAAATTTCTTATTTGAAGAGTTAGATGTACACTTATTAAACCAAATATGCTTATTTATGGATGTTATTGACATATTTGCTGAAAAAATTAGAATCTGCCTCCAGGTTCAGGTGCTGCAGGCCTCCAGGTCAATTCTGGAGACAGGTAAAATTAAAATTTCTTATTTGAAGAGTTAGAGGTACACTTATTAACAAAATATGCATCTTTTTGGATGTTATTGACATATCTGCTGAAAAAATGAGAATCAGCCTCTAGGTTCAGGTGCTGCAGGCCTCCAGGTCCACTCTGGAGACAGGTAAAAATTAAAACTTCTTATTTGAAGAGTTAGAGGTACACTTATTAAACCAAATATGCATCTTTTTGATGTTATAGACATATCTGCTGAAAAATTAGAATCGGCCTCCAGGTTCAGATGCTGCAGGCCTCCAGGTCCACTCTGGAGACAGGTAAAAATTATAATTTCTTATTTGAAGAGTTAGAGGTACACTTATTAAAACAAATATGCTACTTTTTGGATTTTATTGACATATCTGATGAAAAAATTAGAATCGGCCTCCAGGTTCAGGTGCTGCAGGCCTCCAGGTCCACTCTCGACCGCTGAAAATTAAAATTTCTTATTTGAATA
This sequence comes from Acartia tonsa, assembly GCF_053477335.1. Taxonomy (NCBI): domain Eukaryota; kingdom Metazoa; phylum Arthropoda; class Copepoda; order Calanoida; family Acartiidae; genus Acartia; species Acartia tonsa. The sequence goes on along the minus strand of NC_137260.1, from coordinate 61,317,574 downwards.
GTTAGAGGTACACTTATTTTACCAAATATGCTTCTTTTTGGATGTTATTGACATATCTGCTGAAAAATTGAAATCGGCCTCCAGGTTCGGGTCCTACAGGCCTCCAGGTGGACACTGGATAGGTAAAAATAAAATTTCTTATTTGGAGAGTTAGATTTTAACTTATAAAACAATCTATGCATTGTTTTTGATGTTAATAACATAAGATAAAATTTAAATCGGCCTCCAAGTTCAGGTGCTGCAGGCCTCCAGTTCAACTCTAGACATGAAAAAATTTAAATTCTTAATTTAAGAGTTTGAGGTCAATTCACAAGAAAATAAGCATCTTGTTGGATAATATTACCATTGTTAAAGAAAAAAATAAAATCGGCCTCCAGGTACTGCAGGCTTCCAGATGGCTTTTTGGGGGTATTTTCAGATATTTTCGCTGTTTTTTTAGACATGTTAGGTATCATATTCAATGATACTTTTTGATATGGACACTTTTACCTGCGTCTTGGTGACCGCTGGTTGCGGCTGGCCAGGTGAATATCTGAACTTGGAGCCAATTTAATATTTTTCTCCAGAAATAGTTATAACAGCCAAAAGATCCATATTCTGTTTTATAAGTTGACCTCTAACTCTTCAAATAAGAAATTTTAATTTTTACCTGTCTCTAGAGTGGACCTGGAGGCCTGCTGCACCTGAACCTGGAGGCCAATTCTAATTTTTTCAGCAGATATGTCAATAACATCCAAAAAGAAGCATATTTGGTTTAATAAGTGTACCTCTAACTCTTCAAATAAGAAATTTTAATTTTTACCTGTCTCCAGAGTGGAACTGGAGGCCTGCAGTACCTGAACCTGGAGGCAGATGCTCATTTTTTTCAGCAGATATGTCAATAACATCCAAAAGGATGCATATTTGGTTTTTATAAGTGTACCTCTAACTCTTCAAATAAGAAATTTAAATTTTTACCTGTCTCCAGAGTGGACCTGGAGGCCTGCAGCACCTGAACCTGGAGGCTGATTCTAATTTCTTCTGCAAATATGTCAATAACATTCAAAAAGAAGCATATTTGGTTTAATAAGTGTACCTCGAACTCTTCAAATAAGAAATTTTATTTTTTACCTGTCTCCAGAGTGGACCTGGAGGCCTGCTGCACCTGAACCTGGAGGCCAATTCTAATTTTTTCAGCAGATATGTCAATAACATTCAAAAAGAAGCATATTTGGTTTAATAAGTGTACCTATAGCTCTTTAAATAAGAAATTTTAATTTTTACCTGTCTCCAGAGTGGACCTGGAGGCCTGCAGTACCTGAACCTGGAGGCCGATTCTCATTTTTTCAGCAGATATGTCAATAACATCAAAAAAAAGCATATTTTGTTTAATAAGTGTACCTCTAACTCTTCAAATAAGAAATTTTAATTTTACCTGTCTCCAGAGTGGACCTGGAGGCCTGCAGCACCTGAACCTGGTTGCAGATTCTAATTTTTTCAGCAAATATGTCAATAACATCCAAAAATAAGCATATTTGGTTTTATAAATGTAAATCTAACTCTTCAAATAAGAAATTTTAATTAAGGTTAGGTTCATTTTTAGGGTTTTTTTTAGCCCCGGGGGGCTAGGGGTTGGCACAAGGGGTTGACTTCTAAACTTAAAGTTAGTTTATAACCATAAAAGCTTAAGTTTAAGAAATCATCTCTATTGGTCAAATGGTTCCTGAGAAAATTAAGGTTAGGTTCATATTTAGGGTTTTTTAGAGCCCCGGAGGGCTAGGGGTTTGCGGCAGAGGGGTGATTCTAAACTAGAAGTTAGATTATAACCATAAAAGCCTAAGTTTAAGAAATCATCTCTATTGGTCAAATGGTTCCTGAGAAAATTAAGGTTAGGTTCATATTTAGGGTTTTTTGGAGCCCCGGAGGGCTAGGGGTTGGCGGCAGGGGGGTGACTTCTAAACTAGAAATTAGTTTACACGCATAAAAGCTTAAGTATAAAAAATCATGTCTATTGGTCAAATGGTTCCTGAGAAAATTAAGGTTTGGTTCATTTTTAGGGTTTTTTGGAGCCCCGGAGCTAGGGCTAGGGGTTGGCGGCAGGGGGATGACTTATAAACTAGAAGTTAGTTTACACGCATAAAAGCTTAAGTTTAAAAAATCATCTCTATTGGTCAAATTGTTCCTGAGAAAATTAAGGTTAGGTTCATTTTTAGATGGTTTTTGAGCCCCGGGGGGCTAGGGGGTGGGGTTATCCAAAAAATGATTAAAAATACGTGAGCTACTACCCAAAAGTAAACTTTTAATACCTAGCCCAATAATCACGGAGTAAGCGAAAGTGGCAAAACTTTCCCCCCCCCCCCTTATATCATGCGTTTGGTCAACACTAAGAATAGTTAGACTTAATAAGCGCATTTGACTGAAAGCTTGCTAACAATTTTACGGATTATTGCGTAAGCTACTATTCACTTTGTATACTCCCTGAACGATTGATGTCACGTGACGCATAGCAGACCCTAGGCTGTTGGTATAGAGTATCTTTGCTACTAAAATGGTTCATCGCTTACAGTTCTTAGGTTTTTGGTCAGATAGTAAAATTATAATTATCAAGTACTTCAAATTTTTACATCTCAATAATTTAATCTGTACACACGAGAAAACAACAAGAGCTCTTAAGTAACATATGGGACTAATAAGCCTATTTTTTAGGAAATTCACCGATCCAAAATTATTAAAGTTGTAACAAGCCCGAACATGATGAAAGATTTTAAATGGAAGGGTACTGAAGTTGTTCCGATAAGCAGTGCAACTTGGGAAAAGGCTTATGAAGTGGATACATCAACATTCATAGTTCCAGATCATTGCCCAGAAATGGTTGAGATAACTGATGTTACCTGGGACGAGGAGCCTGAAGCATTCATAGGTCCAGATCCACTCAATCTGGACGATGATGATGATTTTTCTGGGGAAGGAAATGATATTGATCTTACAACACAGGTTATTATTTTAGCAGCGAATCTTTTAAAAGTTTCTTTTTGTCCGTTGATGGTTTGATACAGTGTTAATTTAACCCACTTACCATTGAAATAAATTAACAAGCAATATAATTATAGAATAGATGATTTTAAGAGAATGTTTTTTAATACATTTTTTGTGTGTTTAATTTCTTCTGTAAAAAAGATGTTAAATTTGTAGGGTAAGCAAAAATCTGGAGTGTCAGGGCCTCGGATTGGAATGCTTAAAATCTCCAGTATTGCCAGAGATCCTGCTAAAGATTTTGGAGAAAATATACATCAAGAATCCACACAAGAGCATGAAACTATCGAGCTTAACAATGAAACACAAGAACAGCAGGATAATTTGGCCCATCAAGGTGCATCATCAGCCCCATCCATTCATTTCCAATCAGGTATTGAAAGTAGTACAGCTGATTTGTAAATAGATGATGGCCGTACGTCTTAATTTTTCTTTATATTCTTTTTCCGATTTGTTGACTTATTTTTGGCTTAAGTCATCTGAGTGTAAGAAAATCTATATTTTGTACTTTTCCTCAAAGTGCTTAGCAAGCACATAACAACAACAACCCCTCCCCCCCCCCCCGCCAAAAATAAAAATAAGGGAGGAGTAATTTTTTTTATAATGCCTGAACTATGCGGGATGATTTAACCCTGCGTTACCTGTTGAAAAATTAATTCCTCAGTCCCCCTTTTCAAAATAAAGGGAAAGGGTGTCGGGTTTTCTGTTTTGGCTTACTTTTTAGTTATGCAATATATTTTTTTATTAAGGTATAGGACCTATTGTGAGAATGTCTACAAGCATTCCTATTGTGAGTATGGCAAAACCATCACAAAATGTTACTGCCCCTCATCTGGTAAGAAAATTATTCTTCACAATTGTTTTTATAGTGCAACTACTCTGAAGTAATAGTATGTATGTTTGTTTGTACACCAAATGGTAAATAATCAAGACGTAAAATTCGTCAACTCAATCATTTTTGCCCTCATAGCTTCTTAAAGAATCAAATATTATTTCGTAATTTAGCTTAGTTTATTTTAACAATATAACTCTAGTATGATTTTTTTTGGTTAGTTTGCTTTAGCTGCGCCTTATAAAAGTATATTTGCTATTAACTTGCTCCATTTCTAAGAAATATATTTAAATCTATAATACAAAGTAGCTTGATGTCTTTCCGTGCGTCTGTCCGTCTGAAGCTTAAGATCTCATTTACCGCTGAACCGAATGGTCTCTACTCTTCAGGGATTATACCTACGGTCCTGTGGTGGTGGGACACCCCTAACTCTCCCCAAAAAAAATAACACCCCATCAAAAAAAAATTTCTATTTTTGTAAGCAATAAGTAATTGCTGAACCGACTTCGCTGTCATCTTCAGGGACGGGACACCCCCACCCCCCAAGAAATAAAATAGAAATCCCACCTCAATTTTTATTTTTTGTTAACAAAAACCAGTACTGCGAACAACATGGGGTTCATTTTGACAGAGTAATTTGACAAAGAATAGGCATAATATATTCATTAAAAAAAATAATCTTAATACATTTAAAATGTAAACACTTGAATTGAAATTAATTTTTTTTCTAGGGCAAGCAATACCTCATAGCTTCCACCACAATGACACCAAATTTATTACAATTGAATCCTTTACCCGTGACAAGTTTATCTGAAGTGACTCCACGCCCCACAATACCCTCTTTGACTCCACGCCCCTCGGTACCCGCCATGACTACACGCCCCGCAGCACCCGCCATGACATCACGCCCCTCACCACCCTCCATAAATGCCTCCTTTCCCTGGTACACCATCGAGTCCCAGTTTAGGTATCTCATCTTAGAAGACGCGTCAAATAAGAATTATTACTACTGCCACACAGCCCTGTCAACGCGAACTCTGATCAAATGCAGACTATTTGTATCGGTGGAGGACCATGACAAATTGTCCCAGAATGCTGTGGATTGGCAGCTAGCAACGGGGGAATTCAAGCCCAATAATACTAATGCACAATACCTTTTGCTCACAATTGGAAACCAGCTTCTTAATGCATTACTACCCAAGACCATGGGAGATATTGAATATTCCATGAAGATGAGAACAAGCTTTGTCTTATCAGATGAAAGGTTTAATACAATCAGTGCAGAAATCTCAAACAATGGAAAGTATTTTTGCAACAAGTTTGTTAATGAAGACGGATATTGTTTTCATACCAGCCTCACTCAGTTAGGACAGGAGTGGTCGCAACGACTACCGGAAATAAAGGATGATTTTAAAGAGTATAGTAAGTATTTAACTAGCTTGCCTGGATCTGTCATGTTTAAGCTTGTACCGTTTTACCTGGCCTGTGCGGCCTTAGCACCAGATAACATGACACAACCGCTTGATGTTTTTACTCACGTTTCCCCAAACTTTCTCCATATCTTTCGAGAGGTTCAGAATTTATCATTTACCAGGGATTATAATACAGAAAACATTGTTGCATGGATAGACACCCACGTGACAAATATATTGACATCAGAAAAAGCCAGAAATGTGCCAATTGCTAAGATTTGTAAACAGTCGCCACGACCCGCAGTGAGCCAGCAATCTTTTATAATACCAGTGGCTAGTCAGTCACAGGCAAACCCTCCCATAACTTCACAAGTTCAAAGTATAATTACATATGAGAATGTAGTGTATCAAATGTTACCACCCGTCATAGTAAATTCCAACCAGCAACCTCCTGTCATAAAAAATCCTAACCAGCAACCACCAGTCATAGTAAATTCCACCCAGCAACCTCCTGTCATAATGAATCCTAACCAGCAACCACCAGTCATAGTAAATTCCACCCAGCAACCTCCTGTCATAATGAATCCTAACCAGCAACCACCAGTCATAGTAAATTCCACCCAGCAACCTCCTGTCATAATAAATCCTAACCAGCAACCATCAGTCATAGTAAATCCCACCCAGCCAAAAAAGAGTTTAAACCCTGCTGTTGTTAAGCAGAAGTTGCCAAATGTTCAAGTTCAAAAAGGTGTTGGTGGAAAATTTAGAGTTTTGAAATTTAAAAAAGTACCAGTTAAAAGACCAAGCACATCTTCAGCACCAGAAAATTCAGATATCACTCAGCAAAGTCAAAGTCAACTGTACAATCAAGTAAATATACAAAACATTGTAAATGCACAGGTGGAAAATCGACCAAATATACTAAACAATCTAAATACACACGTGGAAAATCCACCAAATATGCAAAACAATCCAAGTACCCAAGTTGAAAATCCACCTAATTTACAAAACAAAACACCGTATGAGGTAATTGACGATGTAAGGGCACAAGTTGAAAATCAACCAACCAATCAGTTTATTTGTCCCTATGAGAATTGCAAAATTGCATTTTCACTGAAGAATCTTGCCATGCATCTGTTGATGAATCATCTCTACTTCAATGTGAAGAATCAGATGGAACTAGAAGTGCTGAGGCCAAAGTCAACGGTCACAAATTTTTGTTTTGTTAAAGACTGCAACTTTCCATTGTTTATTAATGATGAGATATTATTACAGCACTATGCTCTACATCATAGGTATGTTTTTTTTTGTAGCAAAGCTATTATATAACAAGTCATATTTATTGGTTAGTTTGGTGGTTTATCAAAGATGAATTTAAGCTGCATAAAAAAGAATAGTTATTTTTCGCATCGTATTATAAACAGCTTTCCGCGGATATAAAAAGTACAATTATAAGATTAAAACCAGTTTTTTTAGTCCCAAGATGCCGAAAGCGCGGACAAAAAAAACTGGTTGTCATCTTATGATTGTACATTTTTATATTCGTAGAAAACTATGCTAGATATAGTTTTTTATGGATGATAACCGGTTCTAATCCACCAGTTTCGAATGAATACGAAAAAGGTTTATTCCTCATCAAAAAACATTTTATATTATATTTTTAATTTAAAATTTGAAATATAAAATCTTAATTATTTAATTTAATTTTTCTAGGAATGTTCATACAATTTTCCACAAGGAGAGTGTCGCCAAAGGCTGGGATGTTCAGGATTTACAAAATAAAAGTCTATTTTTTAAGAATCAAAGTATAATTAATAAGACTGCACCTTGTTCTAACTGTCAGCAGCCAGTCATGGATACCTACCTGCCTCTGCACGAAGACAAATGTTACACCAACGGCCAGGTGACGCACCGACTGTGCCAAGACCTCGGTATCTCCTGGGAGCCGGCACACTTGGATTTAGGCAAGTTTGAGCCTGACCAGACATATGCTTGTCCTTGTTGTAATGGATTTAATGGAAATTTTTGTGAGATGTTAACTCACTACAAGACTGATCATATGCTGTGGAAATGTTTCAAGTTGGTCCAGCTGTCCTGCATGTTTTGCCAGCAAAGATTCCCAATCCAGGATGATAGTCCCAGGCTTCAGCTGTCATACTGTCATCATGTTTGTCAGCATCTGGTACATCTAAAAAGTGTGGATGTTCAAATTGAAAAGTTTCTGGATGTGGTGTTATTGACTTTTCGAGAGGTAATCTACTTTCCAGTATGGCTTAGAAACCGATTAATATCCGTTGGATAAGAACCGTTTCTCAGCCATACTGAAAAATTATTTATAGATAAATATCCACGAATTTTAAAACAAAAATCTTTAAATTTAAACCACTTCGGACTTTTGGGCTAACAAAGCTGGTTTGAATCTTATATTTTTTCATATTATTATTCGCAGAAAACTGTCTTAATACGATGCGATAAACAACTATTATGATTTCCTAAGTGTAACGGCTATGTACTAATTGTGTTTATATCCGCTTAATTAAAACCGACTCTGAGACATAATGATAAATATATTTGTATAGAAATTGTCCACGAAAAATAAAATAAAAACTGTCAACTTAACAGAAAGTAATTCTTCAATTTTTCTTTTTACTCTTCTCTTTAATGCAATGCAAAAATATAGATTATTTTATAGATAAAAGTGAAATATTCTGAATAAGTAAATGAATGAGAGTTAATCTTACTTGGAGTCCAAAACCACTTAATTGAATTCTGACTTTTGATCCAGATTTTTCATTACGGAATTGATGGATGTGTCACTCTCTTTGAAAGCTTTCATAAAGCCAGATTGCAATAGAGATGAAATTTTATTCTTTACATATTTTTAGATGAAAAAACAATATAGCCCTGGAAGTCTGAATACTTGCCTGTGTAATAAGGGCCCCCTGACTGAGGACCATCTGGTGAAAGTTCACAGTAGAACCGTGTGTAAACTATACCTGTATCATATTGGTAATACAGCCACTATCAGGCTATTGGACCCGCTCATGGATCCGGATTTCAAGAAGTTCTCGCACCAGATGAACGTTATTTTTAATAAGGTATGGCATAATACTTTTTTTCATTCACTAGCGGCTACGACCCTAGAAGCCTCTAGGGTTAATTAATGTGAGATATACCCTCCTCCAAAATAGTTAAAAACTTTCCCTGGACCTTTAAGAAGCTTCTTTGTTCAGCGGTTAGCAAGATCCTACGCTACAGACAAAAAAAGCTTACTACTTTTTATATTAGGAATGTATCGCTTCCGACCTTACTTGATAGTTAAGTGGTTATTTAGGCATGTTAGAATCTTTCTATTGATTTCAAACCCTTTGAGTAGTATCAGTGATTTAAAAGAAGCATTGATTGATTATTTTAATTAAATTTAAATGGTGATTCCTAGAACAAATAGGCGCGATACGCAATGAATCTAGGTTATAACGTTATCTTTAGAAGTAGATTTACTTTAAAATGGGTTGATAATAACTAATAAGACACCTTTACGGAATTTTAGCACAACCTACCTCTCCCTTTATATTGAAATCGAGTGGGGCGGGGGGAGAGAGGGTGCGTTTTTAGTTTTATCATAGTATTTATTATTAAAGCACTGCACCAGAAATGATTATTCATTGTTATAGGGGAGCCAGCAATCCTCTGATTGTAGTAATGATGGTGATTCCTGTGAAATAATAGAAGTATCTGACAGCCCTAAGCGCCCAAGCTCAAACTCGACACCACAGAATCGGAATAGGAAAGCATTGTTGTTATAAAATAATTAAAAAACGTTGATATTGATTTGTGGAACTGTATTTGAAGCGATTAAATGGACTTTAACCCATATTCATTCTCTCCTATTTCCCATTTTCCCGTGAGTTATCAACCGTTATATGGCTCTGAACCAGAGACGTTTAAAATTGGATGATCCCCACTCCCCCGACCTAAAAAAATCTATGTCGTCCTCGCTCTCAACTCATTTTTACCTTTTCTCATAAACATAAACAGCTTTCCGCGTATATAAAATGCATCTTCTAATCCACCGGATATTAATCTTTTTCGAATGAATACGAGAAAATTTTTCTAAACATGCTTACTGATCAGAACCAACAGTACAAGTCCAGACATAGAATTTGTACCTCCAAGATTAACTAGTACAACGACTACCAACCATGATGACCTGACTTTTAATCACCTCATTAAGTGTGATAACTACATCATGCCTTACAATGGCTTCAAAGCTTTCCTGGTTTATCTCGTCAGCCTGGATAGAATTCAATTATCCAAGCGTCTTCAACAAGCTGAAAAGGTTTGTAAGATTAAGGGGGAGTTTGTACACTTTCACGTAAACAGTGTGCCCTGAAGCCCTTATACAAGCTACAGCTCTGAAAGTTTGCAGCTCGACAGTTTTTGTTGCTGTTGATATATTTCTCATAATTAATCAAAAAAAAACATAAAAAATAACAAGATTACCTACATGTTGAAAATTCACGAGTATAGCTAAAAATTAAACCTGGCGGCGGTTTGGCGGCTACCAGTCATCCGCCGAACCGGCAAATAAAAAAATTCCAAGTTTTGCAGTTATAATATTTCTAGACTGACCCATAGAAAAAAGTTTCAGAGCTCTATCTTGTATAGAAGCTTCAGAGCACACTGTTTATGTAATAGTGTACAAACTTTCCCCCCCCCCCCCCCCCTCCCTTATCAATCCATACAAAGAACGCTATTCAACATACTATGTGATGTACCATGACTTTTATCTTTTTTTACCCGCGAGCGTAATCGCTTGTTGTTGTTAAGGTGATAGGTTCGAATCTCGGCCTTACACAGCGTCACTTAAAGACTTTAATTATGGTACCTACTGCTGCTATGTCAGGTGCGCGACATAAATAGTTAAGAGTAGGGGAATGCCTTGGCCGATAAACAGGCGTAATTTATTTCATGCACAATTAGTACTTCGCAGAAAAAAGACGTGCAATCAAAAGATTGGTTGTCGGTTGAATGGTATTTAACTTAATATCCTTGGGTGTTAGAGTATCGCATCCCATTACAACCAGATGATGATCTGGATTCACTAGATGATAACATAAAAAACGAAGGAGAATCCCACTGACTAAAATGTTTATACGTATTTTGCTAATTCAGAAAACGATAAGTTTATGATTTTTTAGGTGTTGAACTATATAATAATTGACAATAAAATCCTGAAAGTGTCCAAGCTGGAAGAAATGGAGATTTTTCAAGATTTTGATATTGCTCATCCTGTCCTGGCAAAGTTTAAAGGGTAAACTATGGATCATGGAAAGAAAACGAAGTAGCGGGTTTCGTCGTATTTTCACACAAGCCTTTATCTTATTTATAGCCCCTGGGGGGGGGGGGGCTCTAACCCTACGGGGTAATCATTAACATTTACCTAACCTGAAATAACTAAAATCTAACCTAAAATCTACTGTGAACCCGTTACTTCGTTTTCTTTCCATGATCCTAAACTATAATTCACTTTTAAATAGAAATCTTTCAATAATAAACTCAGGGAGGGAGGGGATATTTGGACTGATAATTACACTAGTATCCAATGTTTTATTATAACATTTTCCCATCCTTTGTAATTTCATAAGGGGTAATTTTGTTCATTTTCTCGGGGGTTGTATATTAATTTAGCCTCTAGGTAAGGGGAAGTCAACTCTTCCATATAGAATTTTTCTCAGAGCTATAGATATTTTCAAGAAAGTTATTCTTTGTCAAATTACTCTGTGTTGTGCGCTTTATATGTGGTTTCTGTATAGAAAAAATTGGGGTGGGGGATTTTATTGGTTTTTAGTGAGTTTGGGGTGTCTCAACCCCAAAGGAAATAGCCTAAAACCACCACGAGACCTGTAGGTATATTCCCTGATGAGTAGAATCCAATCAGTTCAGTGGTTAACAAGACCTTAATAGACAGACGGACGGACGGACAGACATCAAGCTACTTTGTATTATAGATAAACAGCACAAATTGTCCAATGTACATTTAATATCGTTTGAATTACAGTGGTCTCAGAGGGATAAGTCGAAACAGTAGGAAAGGAAAAAAATTTGTTTGTTATGAGCACGACAATATTTTTCTAATACATTTACAACATTTATTCAAGACTTTTCCAGTATAGCTCTGCTTCAAAACCGATTAATATCCGTAGGAAAATAACCAGTACTCAGCCATCCTGAAAAATCATGTTTAGCATAATATTACAGATAATTTTTCACGAATACTTAAACAAAAACATGATATTTTTAACAGTTTGGGAAGACGGGGGAAGCTGTCTATAATACCTACATTGCGATAAATAAATATTCTAATACAGCATTTTTACTTTACTGTATTTTAGGAGGTGTGAATCTCAAAATATATCCATTCAAGACTGTCCGCTTTTTGAGGTTAATTTTTAATCTAAAGAGGAGAATGCACGAACGAGAGAGCAAGTGATTCTAAATATTTTTTGGTGAATGTACTAGGGTTATGTTTAATACTAGGGTTGGGCCGGATATCCGGCCATTTTCAATATCCGGCCGGATACCGGATATTGAAACTATCCGGCCGGATATCCGGCTCTATAATTTTTTATACTTTACACCAAAAATCTCTGCTTTTTAGTAGCGAAGCTACTCTTTAATTCACTTTGTCCGTCCGTCAGTCCGTAACGCTATGGGGGAAATGGGATTTACTCAGCCCCTATAAAAGATAGAAAGCTGAAATTTTTTGACAACATTCCCATCATTAAGGAGCACAATTAACTATAAAACATCAATGGCGGTCGGACGGCTTTTTAGCAGGTTTTAGGCTATTTTTTTATTTTCCACATTTTTCCTCATATCTTTGGTGTTTATGGTTCGATTTTCAAAAATTTTTCAGTTATAGATATCAAAATTAAATTTTCCGTCGTTCAGAGACCCAACAATGACGGTCAGACTGCCTTTTTGCAGGTTTTTGGCTATTTTTATATTTTTTACATTTTCCCCCGTATCTTTGGTGTTTATGGTCCGATTTTCAAACTTTTTTCAGTTAAAGATATCAAAATTAAATTTCCCATCGTTTGAAGAAAACAACAATGACGGTCAGACTGCCTTTTTGCAGGTTTATAGCTATTTTTATATTTTTTACATTTTCCCCCATATCTTTGGTGTTTATGGACCGATTTTCAAAATTTTTTCAGTTAAAGATATAAAAATTAAATTTCCGGTCAATTGAAGAAATCAACAATGACGGTCAGACTGTCTTTTTGCAGGTTTTTGGCTATTTTTATATTTTTTACACTTTCCCCCATATCTTTATTAATCGATTTTCAAAAATTTTTCAGTTAAAGATATCAATATTAAATTTCCCGTCGTTTGAAAAAACAACAATGACCGTCAGTCCCATTCACGAAATTTTGTGCTTCGCTACTTATGGATGTTGTCATCCTTGTTAAAATTTTAAATGGCTATAATTTTCTTATTATTGAAGCTAGAAGAACATTTTTTCTGAACAAGTTTAACTTTATGTAAATTTATAAAAGATTTCTGAAGAAATTTTTTTTTGCTACTTTAGTATCTGGTAATTTGGCCGGTTATCCGGTCGGATATCCGGTAATTTGACCGGATAACCGGATATTTGCCGGATATCCGGCGTTAGCCGGATACCCGGCCGGTTACCGGATATCCGGCGTTTGAAATCAGCTGGATATCCGGTATCCGGCCAAAAAAGTATCCGGCCCAACCCTATTTAATACCTAATCGTCATATTAAGTTTAAATAAAAATTTTAAAAAAAATAAGTTTCACAATGGTTTTATATGAAAAAAACCTTTGAAATGTTAGGCATTTTTTGGCTATATATCAATATACCATCAAATGTTTTGTTGAGTTCAAACTGCTGTGACACAAAAGTAAACTTTTTGAATGAAAAATTTTAATTTAGAAAAAGGGATGGTAACTTGTAATATTGTAAATAGTTTTATTAGTGTACTTTCGTAATTTACAGCATTTGATTATGTTTTCGCATGTTATTTTTTTAGTTGGTATAACTATATCAAACATAACCCTAGTATATTTACACACAAAAATATTTAGAATCATTGCTGTAAGTTGCTTAAAATCTTTTTCTCTCGTTAAACTATTATCGCATGTCATATCATAAAGAAATATAAGATTTGTTATGTTTCACATCAAATCTTTGCTTTGAGTTTAATGCATCCTTCGCTCCTATATCGTAGCAAAGCTTTAAAAAAGTCCACAGCGAGCCAGTGCATTTAGAGAAAATACGCTTAGAATCGGTCTTTATTGCGCGTTTATGTGCGTTGCGAGCTTCTAATGCATAATTGAGTCTTGGCCATTTCAGATTGTTTTAACAGGAATTAGTTTGAAAAGTTTTTGAAAAAAACCTGCTATTTCGTTTCTTACTTGCTTACTAGCGGCTATCATATAGGGGCTTTGTATTTAATTTGTTAAGAATATTGCATGAAAAAAGCCTAAAACAATCCTAAGGCTTAAAATCTAAAATTTAAATAGTTTTTTTTTCTAAAAATGAGAACTTAAGTAACTAATTCAGTTGTAATAAATTAAAAACTTAGCTTCAGATAAAAGACTTCACTACTTTTTACTATTAGGATATTGGGGTATAGTCTTTTTCGACAACGCCTCTTAAGGGGCGTTTTGTCGTATTTTCACAATGGCTTTTGATAGGTTATTTTAGGTTAGGTTGTGTTATATTAAGTTAGGTGATTGCCCCGCAGGGTTAGAGCCCCCCACAGATGCTAGAAATAGAGGAAAAGCTAGTGTGAAAATATGAAGAAACGCCCCTTAAGAGGCGTTGCCATGAAAAGGACTATAACCGTATATTGTTTAGATTTTCACATTTCTTGGGCTGCCAATGTCTTCCAACATAACTAAACAGCATCTGGGCAAGTTCATCAGCATCATGAATATTATTCACAACTCAGATAACATTGGCAATTTAATATCTGAGCACCCTGTTATCATCAAAGTGGTTGAGCGGCTGAAGATTCCCCAGGTAGTTTTATTATTTAACTCGAAATCTTAAAATTTTTACATCTGCGGCATTACAATATAATGAAGCTCATCCAAAGAAATCAAGAAATATTTTATTGAGGTGTTGATTTAACGATTTAAACGGTTAAAACCTAACTTTTCAATTGTCCGCGACCTTTTCTAGAAAAAAACCAGATTTTTGCCAACCTTGCCCCGAATAGTTTGAAACCTTCACTGATACAAAGTAAATCTTATCTTGAGATTGTTAAAAAATTAGACCATGATCTGTTTACGAGATCATAGCGGACATTCATATATACATCCAGACCGACCGACATCCTGTTGATTTTGACTTTTTATTTACATGAATTTTATGTTTAGGCTAAAATATTCCGCAGTCCAAAGACCTCTGGTTGTTTTCTATCCTGTTCTAAATGTTTCTCCGGGAAGGCGGTGTTCCAAAGTGTAGAGAGGACGGAGGAACATATTATGCTGTACCATACACGACAAAATCCTGCAAACATCATATGTGCCAGGTAAAATCTTTTAATAGCTTTAGCACAAGACATAGATGAAAAACATTGGAATATGAATTATATCAAGACTTGAAAATAATATATGCAACTTATATGGCTGTCTTATTTTCACATAAACAGCATGTCGGTTTTTTTAGTGGTGCTTGATTGTTTATTATTTATTTTATTACATAACTACATATGGTATAAGGTATTCTTGTAACTTATGCTTGCAATCATTTTTTTGAAATGCACTTCATGCAACTATCCCTTTATTGTCAATTGTCCATCACTACTAGGACAATTATATCGTATAAAAATAATGAACTCTGTTGTAAAACTCTGAGTCTAAGCTATGGGGTAAATGTGATTTTCTCGGCAGTTTTTGAAGACAAACAGCTAGGATTTTCAGTAAATATTCTTATGACATATGCGCATAGTTTTATCTGTCTGAATCAGTCATGCTTCAAAAGATATTAACCTTATTATTAGGGTTGGGCTGGATACCGGATATCCGGCTGATTTATAATGCCGGATATCTGGCCAACGTTCGATATCCGGCAAATTTCCGGATATCCGGCATTATAAATCAGTCTGATATCCGGCATCCGGAAAGTTTAGATATCCGGTATCCGGCTGGATATTGAGAATGGCCGGATATCCGGCACAACCCTACTTATTATTTGTTTTAGATGTAATACATTGAACATGAATGTAACATCAGACAGCGGAAGTTTAGAGTTGTTTAAAGCTAGATCTGAACAACACAAGAGAACTAAAGGTGTGTGTTGGATTCTTTAATTTTATCTGTAGGTAGTAGGGACTGTAAATTACGCAGGTACCCAATGTTTTATAACCACTTTTTCTAATTCGTTGACACAGAACTTTGAGTACTTTTTATTAAAGCTTCCTTGGTTAGTTCAAAATAAGACTATTTAACTGATTATTTTATAAACAGAAAGGGTAATTTTGTTCAACATTGGGGATGAACATAATTTTATCGTCCATTATCGTATCCATTTAGATCCTTTAATTTGTGTACTTTGGACTAAATTAAAGTGTTTGATAGCAAATAAAGAAAATATATTCATTTATATAAAGTACTAAGGTTTTTTGTCTGAAGCTTAAGATTTCAATAACTACGAAACTGATTGATGTATTCTTTAAACAGGAAAGCTTCACAGAGGTCACGGAATGGTTTTAAGCATTTTTTTTTTGCCCCCTTTCTACTCCTTAGAATGCAGAGTCCCCTAAATACTAGGGGCGCAGCCACTGGTATTTTATATAGAAATGTATAGTATGTTTATATTATAATATACCTGATTTGTTTCCATTTGCCGAATTGAGGGTAAACAACTGGTTTAATTTCATGATAAATTTTCAATAACTATGTTTGTTTAGAACATCTTGGAAACGTGTACTCCATTGCGGTTAAAGAAGAAGAGAAGTCACTGTGTTGTGTGTGTCCTACTACGGCATCATTTGATCATATCAAGACTGCAGACCATCAAGAGAAAATGCTGGTATGAAATTTCAACTTATCTAGAGTCGATTTTTCTCTAATTTTTTACATACAGTGGGAAAAAAATATACATTATACCTACATATATTTTTCTTTGATCAACTTTTAAATTAAATGAATTTAAAATTACTAAATGGTTAATTCTTTGATAATTTATTTAATCTTAAATAATAAGATAATAATGCTCCTATCGACTAGAAAATAATGATTTAATTAAATACAATTTCTTTATATTTATGTCTAATTATCTAGGTTTTGGACTACTTTGAAGATTTCTGCTCTAAATACGAGTTTCAACCTACTGAGATGTTACCAAGAGAAACATACATGTTTGCACTACAGATCATGACCACTCATCCAAGGAATTTTTCAATTATAAATCTTGATGTAAAATGTACACTTTTATTGATTCAAAGATTGGTTTAAGGAAGGGAATTTCCCTGCCCATTATATTTTTATCTGAATAGATGAAGAATGTAATAACTTTGAACGTTGGTACATTATTTATTGGTCTATCCATCGTATTATAAACAGCTTTCCGCGGAATGAAAAATTATGAGATTGTTATCTTATGATTTTTATTTTAATATTCGTGGAAAGTTGTTTATAAAAAGATAAATACATGATTTTTCAATATGGCTGAGAACCGGTTCTAATTCAGCGGATATTATTCGGTTTCAAAGCCATACTGGAAAAAAATGTTTTATAAAATGATTAAAATAATAAAAGATGAAACTTGTAAGCCAACACTCGTTTATCTACCATCTTGGTAAAAAACTATTGTTGTTTTGAAACTATTTAATCTTGTGGAAATAAGATTGACTATTGACTCTAGTGGCGTGGTGTCGCTTCGGGTTCAAGTCCTCTCCACGTCACCTTTGAACATACTCTGCATTTTAAATTGCAATATAACGCGCTCAATCGCCTATGGTATCAACACTTATCAGACAACCAATCCTTTGATTGCATGACCCTTCTCTGAAAAGTCCTAACTGTGCAAATTATTAAATGTAGAAATAATATAGAAATTATAATTGATTTATAACATTAGCTTGAGGAAAGTATCTGCCTGTGTGTTTGACATAGTGATTCAGCAGCTGGTTGGTCCTCAACATTTTCCCCTGTCTGAAGATCCTCAGCTTAATTTTACATTCTCCATTGCTTTCTGCTTTGCTTGCAAGGTAAGATTTCAATATTTCACTTTTTTTTGGTTCGTTGACCAGGGATCTAAAGGGATAAGACAATTTATTTACTCGCCAATGATTGTACACAAAATTACCCCTTCTGTGGTAAAATTAGAGATTGAAACGTTTGAACACTCAACTTAGAGAACAGGCCAATCAAAATTCATTAATGTCCCCAAAGTTGTTGAGCCAACGAAGAAGAAAACTTTATACTAAAACTTAGGGGAATCTGTTGACACACTTTTTAACATTAATAAGTACTTAGTACTTAGGTGACAAGCATTAACAGTTAGAGGATAAATAAAATAACATATCACGATTTAAATCAATGAAAATCTCTTTTGTCTCTGGTTATATTAGAAACTTGATTCTAAAGACACAGTTATGGAATCTCAGCGACAAAGATTTTTTTATCCAATCTTGACAAGTGAGGTATTTTTGGAAAGAGGAATATATATAGAAAACGCCTATGAAAATTAGAAAATCCGAAGAAATCATATTTGCAAGTTATTTGCAAAAATCTGCAATGCTAATTTGCAAAATTAATTTCATGCCTTAAATGACTTATTTAGAAAAAAATCTTTTTATGAAATGTGTTTATTTATAAGTTTAGAACATAATTAAGGCAAAAAAAATTTCTTTAGTGTTACTTTTTTCACCTTATATATGAAAAAAGCAGTTTCTCACATTTTATGATAAAAAAAGGTATAGGAACAAAAAATATGTTTTTTCTTGATGTAAACACAATAATTGGCATAAAATCTATCATCCTAAATGTAAAAATCAGATATAGAATCCTTTTTAGAGCTAATATAGTGCAAAAAGCAACCAAGACATTTTTGCAAAGTATGAAAATCTGAAGAAAATAGTTCTTTTTGCTTTTGATATACATATCAGATAAATGTATATAAAATTAGTGATTAAAAACTATAAAACATGTTATAAGTTTTTTCAACACTGTCATTGATTAAATTGCAATTTTAGGTTTAAGAATTACCGAATTAGTACATAAAAACTCTTTTTATGATGTGATTAAACAAAATAAATGCCAAAAAAACAACTACAAAATGGTCTACTGCATTATAAAAAACGCCTAATTGTTGATTTGAATTTATTTTGTTTAATAACTTAATAAAAAGAGTTTTTATGTGCTACTTTGGTAATAAGTAAACCTAAAAGTGCATTTTAATCAATGATAGGGTTGAAAAAGTTATAACTTGTTTTATAGTTTTTGATCACTAATTTTATAAACATTTATCTGATATGTATTTTAAAATCAAAAAGAACAATTTTTTTCAGATTTTCATACTTTGCAAAAATGTCTTGGTTACTTTTTGCACTATTTTTGCTCTAAAAAGGATTCTATATCTGATTTTTACATTTAGGATGATAGATTTTATGCCAATTATTGTGTTTACATCAAGAAAAAACATATTTTTTGTTCCTATACCTTTTTTTTATCATAAAATGTGAGAAACTGCTTTTTTCATATAAAAGGTAAAAAAAGTAACACTAAAGAAATTTTTTTGCCTTATGTATGTTCTAAACTTATAGATAAACACATTTCATAAAAAGATTTCTTTTTAAATAAGTCATTTAAGGCATGAAATTAATTTTGCAAATTAACATTGCAGATTTTTGCAAATAACTTGCAAATTTGATTTCTGCGGATTTTATAATTTTCATAGGCGTTTTCTATATATATTCCTCTTTCCAAAAATACCTTACTTGTCAAGATTGGATAAAAAAATCTTTGTCGTCGAGATTCCATAACTGTGAAGAAAGAGGGAGGGACTGGAGACCTGCAGTACCTTAACCTAGATGCCTATTAAAACTATTAAATTTTAGAAAAGATCATCTTATATATAAGTAAACTTATATAATACTAATAACCTATCCTCTAACTAAAGATAAAGCCTATAATCATCGGTTTTCACGAATGAGTCAAAGCTTCTCCCATCCTCTTTTCCTCCCTATAAAATGACAACACTAGAATGAAAATTTAACTATTTCACATAAAATGAGAAGGATTTTTATGTGGCATAAGCATGAAATAAATTAGAATGACGATAAAACATGATAGCATATTTGTTAGATATAAAGTGGCGTTAATAATGTATTTGATTGTTCTATATTTATGTGTATCCCTCACTATACAGGTGTCTATTCCCCACGTGGACTCAGTAGCCACCCATATGAACCAGTGTAAGCCCAGTCATCCAGACAACAGGCTCAAGTCAGAGCTGTGGCAGCGCCCATTCTTTATCACAAAGACCCTGAAGTTTTATGATAGAAAAGAGCTTGATTCCATCCTCAGGGAACATAGTCATATGAGGTAAGAACTTAAATAGATCTTAGAGGATAAATAATATGAATCTTTCTTCCCTTGAGAATGGATTGTAGACTAGATTATAGAGTTTATTTGCTTATAACATACATAATTGTCAAAGGAATCCATATTTAAAAAATTATTGACTAAGATGACTAAATCATAGGTATAGAATATTCTTTACTAGAGTTGGCTCAATATAACTATATCGCTATTGGCTAGTTTTCTATAAGTACAAATCTATTATCTATTTCTCAATAAATCTATTTTCCTCCCCCGCCATTACTATCTAAAAGAAAGAAGTAAATATTTATTAATTTAAATGATTTTAAAAAGATTTTTTCAATTATATTTTTTTTCACATTACCATCACCAAAGGGTTAATATGATTAAAATTTTAGTTTTAATATTTTAACACAAAGGAAGTGTCGCCACAATCGAATTCTTTTAAAATACTGTTTTCTTAGATTTACCTACTCTTTTATGAACGAATATTTTTTATTTGTGAAATAAGGTTTAAATACTTCAATGTAATTCAAATATCTACATGAAGTGAAAAACTTAATTCATTCCATAAACAAATAGAATAAAGGTCCTATCGCTTTGGTCAATGAGAGTTTAATGAGGATTATTGGAGCACTATGAGTTTTAAACACTTAACCATTGGAAGACTCGAGCTCATTTATAGACGTTTATTTCCTATATAGATCTGTCATGGATCTTGATGCAATAAAGCAGGCCGTTTTGTAAATGTTAAAAATTGGAAGATTTCATTAAATAAAAGTAATCGCAAATATACTTAGTAAATGAAGCCAAAAATCATCATGTTTAAAATGAGCATACGGGCTTTCTGGTATTGAATACAGTATTGCTACGCTTTCTAAATTGTACCTAACTGCTACAGGAATCACAAAATTGAAATCCATAGAACATTAGATGTTTTAATCAAAGATAAGATTTTTTGAAAACGTACAGTTGGACCAACCCTAAATGTAGAAAATCTTTTCTTTTAATGATGTGATTTTTTTTTATTTAGAGTAACGACAAACAGTTTTGACTGTTTGAGCTGCCCCGAGCAAACCATAATGACCTTATCTCAAGCCATATCTCACTCACAACAAGTTCATTCTGATTCAAAAAAGGAACTTGTGTAAAAACGTTCAATTATCCAAAGATTTTAATTGATTTTCGTCCTTTGTATAACATTTTTTTCATACCCCTCTTGTCATTTCATTGTATATTTCTTTGTATTTAACTTTTTTTTCTGGTAGCAATTTACAAAGACTGAATTTAAACCAACAACAAACCTAACAAAAAATAAGAGTGATTAAAACATTTCCCTATAAAAACAATTGAAATTTTATTTACACAAGTAAATCATTCAGTTCCCAAGTGTAAGTTTTCGGTGTATTAGATGTATAGATATTATCATATGCTCAAACTTCAATACCTACAACTTGGAGTCACATTCTAAACACCATGATAACACTGATCAGGTTGGTAGTATAGATATATATGAATGTGGGATAGGTGTGTGTTACTTAGGATCTTGATAACGGCTTGACAGTCATCATGCTGTTTTTGTGAAAACAGGACAGCCATTTATGTTGCATATGTACAAAAAAAATTAATTTCAAGTCTAGATATTTTTAAAACTACCTGGTAGAATATCAAATTTTTTCAAATATTATATGTCCTATAGATGTAGTTTAAACTTATGAAGAGAAAAAATTATGCAGTTTAATAAATTTAAGCTTAAATGCACTTCGTCCAACTTCCCCTTTAAAATATTCCACTAAAAACAAATATGTTGCACCTACCTAACAAATTAAAAGGGTTATAAGTATTGGTCTTTAGAAAATTGAGATAAAAAAGTATTGAAAATGACACCCAAACAGCATTTTTTTATCAGTTGAAATGTATCTAGGAAATTTTTAAATATTTACTTTTTTTTCTGTTTTGACAACAGTTCTAACGAATTAAAATGAGAAATAGATTTTTGTTTTCTCTAGGATGTTGTGTTTAACATGTCTGAGATGCGCAAATGCCGCATTTCAATTCACTGGAGAGAGAAAAGACGAGCTGACAGGGTTTATGCCAGACTTCTCAGGTTAGATAATAATCAAGGACAAAGACGCTGCCACAACGCCCCTTAGGGATCTAAATGGACAACACAATGGCCGTTTAATTGATGTACATCCCTAATGTTGATACTCAAAATTACCCTATTCTGTAGATTACAATTAGTAGTTGAAATGTTTGTACACTCAACTTAATGTACCAACTTATCAAAGTTCAATAAAAGTCCCTTAATGTTAAAATAACGAATAAGAAACTGTTATTCTAAAACTTTGAGTACTAGGGTAATCAACAGCTCAATGTCCCCTCCCCCCCCCCCCCCCTGCACAACGGCGCTGTTAGTATTAACAACAAGGGTATTTGAATAGTTCATGGCGGAGAAACTGTCTCACTTTGGTTAAAAACGTCCACGTGTTTCAGTTGGAATATATCTAACTAAATTGAATTTAACTATGTTGGTTCAGTGTTTGGAAGACATACAGACATACTGTTTTTATATAAGGACAAGGCTTTTATGCTAGAGGACAGGGGGTAATTCAACCCTCTACTTTCAATTTTAGTGAACTTTAAATGGAGAACACTCCTCCAAAATAGTTATAATCTTTTCATGGACTTGTAAG
Source organism: Acartia tonsa (assembly GCF_053477335.1). NCBI lineage: Eukaryota > Metazoa > Arthropoda > Copepoda > Calanoida > Acartiidae > Acartia > Acartia tonsa. The sequence continues at coordinate 61,295,037 of NC_137260.1, read as the reverse complement.
AAGCTTCACTTTAAAACCATTTCGGTCCAGCGGTTATAGAGATCATGTTACTTTTATGTATTCGTTTATTTTAATTTTAGGGAATGGAGTGCTACAGATGGGGCAGAACCAATTTTGCCAACCATTTCTGTTCAACAGGGTTTTAGAGAATGGAGTACTGCAGGTGCAGAACAACCAATTATGCCTTCTGCTCAACAGGTAAACATAAACTTTTTTTATTTACATTTTTAACAAAGGAATAGTTGTATGAAGCGCATTTTAGAAAATTATTTCAAACATAAGTAAGTTTAATAACTCCATTAAACATTTTATATATAGTTTTGTATTACAATAAATAACAAACAATTAAACATCTCTAAATTAGTCGTCATGTTGTTTTTTTTTTAAAAATAAGCCAGCCATATAAATTGCATATATCACAAGAATACGATTTTCCAGTCTTAATATTTTTGAAACTACACGATAAGAAATTGAAATTCTTTCAAATATTTTCCTTATAAATGTAGTTTAAACTATAAACAGGAAAAAAAATTCAAGTTCAAATGCATTTAGTGCAACTACACCTTTAAATTCCATTATTAAATATCATCGTTAATTCCAAAAGATTTGGCATGAAAACCAAAGGTATTGGTAGGTACTAACCTATTTTGTTTAATGTTGCACAAATGTATGTAGAATATACGTGAAGATTATTTACAATAAGGAAAAAGATTTAACTTGCTAACTCGTTTATTTGTCAGTTTATTCATCCAATAAGGGTGGAGAGAGTAAAGGGGGTGGAAGGGTAATTGTTATTTTAGCCTGCTGTGTTTTTCCCTTTATTAAAGGACAAGAACTTCTGGTGTAAGATCCATGTAATATTATCTCCATTTTTGTACACTACTTTTCTGGCATAGATACATATTCATTCATGAGAAAATATTTTGACAGACAGATAAAATTAACTCTTGGACAGTTCTATTTCCAAATAGGTCAAAATATCATGAAAGAAAATTGTGTAAAGGAAGATTTTTAAAAAGTTTGTTTTAGTTTATCTCTACTTTTGAATGAGAAACTTTTCAGACTTTGTTGCAAACACAACATAAGGAAAAAGGATAAGAGGATGAATACTCACCCCTTTTTCATGGTAAAATACTACTTCCCCATCCCTAAATTTAGTAGCAGACGAAAATCAAAAACCGCCCAGGGCTTTTTGTAAGTCAATCATAAATAATAATGTGAATAAAAAGAAAAGCGATATTTAGCAAACAGCCGTGGGCGGTCAGAATCAGCTGAATGTTCATTATGAAAAAAATTTCCCTCTTTTTAGAAATAGAAGGATTCATCTTTCATGAACAAATCTTTTTAAATAAAAATAAAATTCTATGTAATTTTTAATTAAAACATTAAAACGAAAATATCTAATCTAATATTCTTGCCCTAAATATGGAAATAGTAAAAAGTAAAAAAATATTTTTTAAAATAATTTTTAATCCTCCCATTCGAAAAGTAGTGGAATAGCAATAAATTTTAGCGCGGCAACAGCGCTGAGTAGGCCTCGAGGCCCACTGCCTATTTTCGTCTTCTAGTTGCTTCGATTCCTCTCTTTTATTTTTTTCTCTATGAAACACAAGTAAACTTTTACCTACCTGAAATTAAGGGTTTAGTTTAAACCTAAATATTGCCTTAATACGAGAAACTTGGAAAGATGTGTCCATTTGTTGCAATGCTCGGCATCCGCGCGTCAGCCGCAACTAATCATCAACCTTAAACCCGTTTAAATGCTTACAAAATGTTTTTGAAAAAAGGGATTTTCATATTTGGGTCAGGTTTAGACTTCCAGTTGACTTTTAAAATTGTAAAAAAATTATCTTTCTGAGTCTAACATGGGGCTGACGCGCGACTGCAGAGCCCTGAATTGTAGTATGGCGGGTGGAGCAATCCTTCAAAAAGTGCCAAAGAAACCATCTATGTAAACATATTTATGTAGACACAGCAATCCATCTTTATTTTTAAGCTCCCTTTTCTCCTATTTATTGCTTTAGACTGGTAATAAAGCTAGAGTAATACAAAATTCAGTCGTGATACATTTTATATGTTTTAGGCAACCGTTGTAAATGAAGAAGAAAGGGCGATGAGTCCAGCAAGGTAAAAATATAAACTTTTGGACGCCAAAACTTTCTTGTCTTCCGTAAAAATGTGAGTAAGCTTCCAGTCAAAAGCGATTATTAAGTCTAACTGTTCTTTATATTGATAAAATGCATTGTGTATAAATTAAATGCAAATTTGATAACAGTTAGACTTAATAATCGCTTTTGATTTGAAGCTTACTCACAATTTTACGGAATTTTAGCAAAACCTACCTCCCCCTTTTAATTCAAATTATAAATGAATGTTCTCATATATTAATGTATATTTGTCATAGACTAAGAAAATTTAATAATACCTATTTGACTTGGACATTAAAAATAACTTTTAAACGAATTATAAATTATGTTTCTAAATATGAATTGTAATTTGTAATTATCCAAAAAAGACTTTGATATTAAAATTTATTTGTTTCTTCTATTTTTAATTAATTGCATAAATTAATATTTAGGTCACCTAGTCCACCCAGGCTGCCAAGTCCTCTTCCAGAACAATCACCACCACCTCCCATTGAGGAGCACGGATTTTTTACCTGTAATACATGTGGATATATTACGGTTACTAGTTCCTCTCTAGCTAAACACAAAGTAAGTAAACATAGTAGTAATTGTTTATAGATAAGAACTATGGACATTATAATAAGATTTCAATTAATTCTGCATTAGAAATGTTTAGGGGGGGGGGGGGGATTTAGAGTCGATTTACCTGGCGGATATTGGCCTAATACATTGACAGATGAATAGAATAAATATCAGGTATATCATACAAAAATTTGTTGTCAAAAAAGTTAAAAATGGACTTACGGAATTTCTGGTAACGATTATAGAGTTGCTCGCTTCCTAACTCGTACCTATTGTTATACGAATCATTATGCAAAGTTTTAAATCGCTGGAACAATTCTAAATTATTTACATTAACGAAAAAACCAACCGTTCCGTACTAACAAACAGGCCCTAATTATAGAAAAGCTTCGCTTTTAAAAAGTTAAACAAAATTTATGCTTATTAAAGATAACCTTAAAAATGTAGAAAAAATCGTTTAGGAGAGCTCGGACTGTGTGAACAAAAATGAAACACCTTCTGAGAATCAGGTATAGTTATTTCTTGCAATATATTATAGACAGCTTTCCGCGGATATTAAAATGAAAAATTAAAAGATTAAAACCAGTTGATAGACCCTAGGGGATAAAGGCGCGGGCTATCAAAGCGGGTATTAATTTAATGATTTTTATTGTAATATTTGTCGAAAATTTTCTGTAATACTAGGTATGCTATACATGATTTTTCAGTATGGCTGAGAACCGGTTGTAATCCAGCGGATAGTAATCGGACTTGAAGCCATACTAAAAAAAATTTACAGTATACAGGATTTGTTTTAACAATAAAAATATAGAAGGAAGGGAGGAGAAATAATATATTAATTTTTATTGATCTTATATAACATTAAGTATTATATTTTCATAAATAACGAAATTTTTTATAAAATTACATCAAAAATGTTAATTTAATTTTTACAGACGAAACAATTGAATGAACACTGTCTTTTTTATTCAGTAGTTATTATGACTTAGCCCATAGTATCCAAGTATACCATTGTCTTGTAATACACGTAAATTATTTAATTTAGAACGAGAAACCAGGACCATTAAGTAGCAAACGATCATCGTTAAGAGGGATCAAACGGTTAAGAACACCCTCTCCTACCGACGTCATGAAATCAAACAAACTAGCAAGAGTAGACCTACTCAAAATAAGTCCCGTTGCAGCAGTATGTCCATCAACATCAACAACAACAGCAACGACTGCTGCAGTAAGATCCCCAACTCCAATCTCAATAGAGTCATTGTCTGATGTGGAAAATGAAACCGAGAAGGAAGCAATTTGTGCCACTGCGGATGAGAAGCCTAAAGAGGAGTCTATCCCGCCAAGTCATAATGTGGATATGGAAGCTTATTTAAATACGGTGAGTTTTTCATTGTTTACGGATTTAAACAAGGATGACAATATATTTAAATGGATGGACAAATGGACAAATTGAGTTATGAAGATGTTCAGTTGTTACAAAAAAAAAATATTAGATAGAATATGGTGGAAAAATCATAGAAATCACGAAACCTTTATTGACAGACATACTGACGGACCCAGTAAATTATATATTGGATGCTCAATGAAAACATTAATATTGAAAAAGTTTTGGAAAAATATTGAAAAACAGTGAAAAATTATTTAAAATCTAGGTAATCTTTATGGAAATTACTAAAACTTTCTAGTGCTGCTTGTTAACATTAAAATATTTCCACTACTAACAAAAATACATTAAAAATATAGGAAAACCTAATCTTCATGTGAATCGCTAAAACTTCCTAGTGCTTGTCAAAATATAGTACCTAGTAATTCAGTGAAAACATTACATCATTTGATATAAGTAATTTTTCAAAATTGATTGTTATACGTAATTTAATTAAGATCGATGACGAGTATGTGTACTTTTGTACCGAGTGTGAAGTGGAGAGATATGGTTGCCCGCAGGGCTGTAAACATTGGGACCATCCCAGGGTACCCATTGGCTTTGACATCGGACAACACTTAGAAAAAACAGGTAATTGATCAGGCGGATTTTTCTTTTGGACTGCGAATTTATACACAAAAAAATTTAAAGGCTTTGGTCTAGTGTTACCTCCCAAAAGCTTATCTCTTCCAGTCCAGGGGTTACAGCCGCCCTCACTCCTTACTGTAACTACTAAATTGTACAGTCCCTTTCAGATTCATCAGGGAGATTGAGGACCATTTGACTGTAAATTACGCTGGTACCCAAAGTTTAAAAACCACGTTAGCTGAAAAACTTTTGGTACTCTGAATTTTGATTGATTAGTTTGAAGCTATCAGTGTCCAAACTTTTCAACTATGATTTTTAATATACAGAAGGTGTAATTTTGTTTCTAATCCAAGTTTTAATATCTGCTGGATTTGAACCCCACAGAAAAATCATGTATAGCATCGTATTACAGACAATTTTTTTACAAATATTAACATAAAAATCAGAAAGTTAATACCTACCAGTTTTGTTAGCCCTGAAAGTTTTAATATCAAATTTTTCAGTTAAATATCCGTGGAAAGCGGTCTATAATACGATGCGATAAATATTTAATAATACCCTATGTTTAGGACATGTATTGCTGGAGCCGATGGATCAGTTTCTGGGCCTGCTGGCACAGACAGATGAACGCTGTAAACTTTTGGTTGGAAATATTTCCTACAACAAAACTCTGGGTAAAACTGTCCGCAGGAGATACAAGCAACTCATTATAGCAGGTAATGGATTTTATTTATTGTTACTTGGATCTTACACCAGATTATAATGTACTCTGATAAAGTGCAACTTGTAGCTGGCTAAAATAATGACCCCCCCCCCTATCCATCCTTCTTTACCCTATCCCCTCTCCTTCTTCTGGATGAACGAACTGATCAATAAATTATGTCCATGTTAGCAACCTAATTTGACAATTTTTCCCCTGTCATATTATCCACGTATGTTGATATTCCATAATCATTTTGTAGGTCAGCTTTAAACTTGAAAGAATTAAAAGACATTTTTGATTCTTGATTAAATGCAGCTTAGCTAAAACGGTAGCTCCAAATTTCTAAAAAGGCGGTTTTTTTAAATTTGCCGGTAGCTGATTTTTTGTTCAAACGGCATTAATTTTTTTTCTCTAGGTGAAATACAAGAAAGTGCGTATCAAGCACCGAGAAATTGTCTTCATTGCAACGAATCATTTACGGTAAAAATATTACTTTTATTCTTAGGTACTTATCTATATCCATAAATCTCAATTAGGTATTTGAACGAATTATTTAAGCAGTGCAGTTTAAATTTAAGCAAGGTTTAACAAACTAACCGAACGACTAATGTAAAACTATGATTTTAATTTTCTGTTCTGTTTTGAAAGTTTAAAGATAAACATTTGTTGACAAAATAGACAAAAATGTATACTACGAACATATTTATAATTTATGGTAATTAATTATGCTTAAAAGTCATGTTTAAAGAGATATTCAATGAGTTAATTTACACAATTTTAAAAATATTATTTTAGGATGCATTTCAAATGATACTTCACATACAGAAGCACATTGAACAGAAAGAGTAATATATATTTAATTTTGATGTGATCATATTTTTTGCCATATTTTGTGTGATATTTATGTAACGAACTTTTTTAAACAGATTTTTTTTGTATATGAATGTGCTCAAAGTCAATATTTACAGCATAGATGTTATTTAAAAGATTTTTTTTTTGAATTTAAAAACTTGTACCTAATGATTACTTATTACTTTTATAATTGAATATATTTTGCATATTTCTCATTTTTATACCCAAATACTTAACCTTCAGTAACCTGTAAGAAAATTTTATAAAAGTTTGTAAAGTTTTGGATAAAAAACATATTTTCTGATTCAAACAGTGCAACTTAGAAACAGTTTTACATGGGGCTTATAATGATTAACATATTTCTTTTTTATTTTGCTTGAAAAGAAATATTCAAACCAGTTTTGTTGACCCCGAAAATGACTACTAATAACTACTACTTGTCATATATTAATATTTATACATATGTTATTTTTTTAGTTTTCAAATAAATAATTTATAACATACTTATTGACAGCGAGTTTATTATGATTTTTTTTAAAATCAAGCTTCTCTATAATTAGGGTTGGTTTCTGTAATTGATTGATTTTTTCCGTTAATTTAGGCATGCTAGAATTGTCAAACTTTGCATGATGATTCCTGTAGTAGTTAAGTACGATGTATAAAGCGTAGCAACTCTATAATTGTTACCAGAATGTCCATACGTCAATTTTAAAAATGTTAATTTTTAACTTTTTTAACATCAATTTTTTATGTGATATTATCATCCGATTGATCTGATTTTTGGAAAACGGATTCCTATTACAATAAACTACACTTTTATAAGCGAGGCATCTCTGCAATCAAGTCCTAAAAATGTCAATATGTCCTTAAATAGTATTCTATAGGTATTTAAGAAGTTTTGCAACAATTTTACGCATTATAATATATTTATATTTTGTATGTTCAGTTCTGATACTTTATAAGAGCTAATGTTTATCTATCATTCCGTTTCAAAGCTTCGATTTATGGATGCTTTCATAATTATTTTTGAAATTTTCAATCTTAGCTAAACCAATTCTATCTTATTAAGCAAGATTTCATTTCAGAACATTAACAATATAAAATTTTTGGGAATTTTTTTTTTTAAGTTCACATTTCAACCCTAGAAACTACTAAAGAAATTTCTAGCTACTGGAAATACTTATTAAGACTGAGTATTAAATAATTCACTTGGAAAATAAGCCTAAACCCACTCAATGTACAAGAGTAAGCTTTGTAACACATCAGGTGACCGCAGCAACCGAATGGCATTGCTATTCGCTATTTAGATTTCACATACTGACAAAAAGTTATATTTGTACAAATTTGGGTAGAATTTGTGTAGGCATTCTTTTAGATCGAATTTGAACAGATTTTAAAATATTCAATTCATAGCGGGGATCTAATGGTCGATTAATTAATGTACAATTCCCAACGATTTCAATTTCAATTAGTTGGACCCAGGAATAATGTATAACCAACAAGCGAAATAAATCTAAAATAATATTTTGGGTACAAATGAAGGTCATTAATTCCTACTACATCTGAAAATCGTTTTTTTCTAGAATTAATTTCGTTATTGGTATATGCAGTACTGAACCAATCAAAATTAAATAAAAGTTGTAAAGCCAACAAATAATAAAACGTTATTCTAAAACTTTGAAAACCTTGGGTAAATAGAGTTGCTTAGCTTTCAATAATTTAATAATGATAAACATGTAAATAGTTATCAATCATATATTGACATCGTTAAACACGAATATTCTTCTTTTACATCGTGATCATTCATATTTTATATTAAAGCTTAAATAATTACAATATTACAGTATATTAAAGTATAAAATACTAGAAAGAAATAATAATAACATAATAAGATTGCCTAGCATGGCTAGTAATCCAGGATAAAAGAAATATAATAACTAGGTTTTTATCACATTTATATTTTTCACTCAGACACATATTTGTCTTTAGGTCTTTGCCGTGGTCCATGAATTTTAGGCAAAATGCGCGAAACCGAAGGACACATTATATTATCAGTGCATGTGCGGCATTGCGCAAGCAGACACAGGCAATCAATCAATCACTTTTAGAAATGCACAGAATGCATTTTTAATCATTGGACGGACTGCCACTGTGTGCCTATATATTAAGTGTCCATTTATAATAATGCTTGGCATTGCGCAAGATTGCCGGATCCTAGGTGATGGTTGGTTGGAGAGGTGGGCTGAACACATGTTGCTGCGCTTGTCACGTAACTGCCTATGCTGTTATACTATGCCTCTGGATCTCGTGTATATTGCGTGCATTGATAATATGAGGCACCTGAAAGTAAAAAAAATATTACTATATGTTTTCAAGGATCTAAAGGGAAATGGCAATAGCCGATAAATTGGTGTACATACCCAATGATGATAAACTAAATTTACCCTTCTGTATATTACTATTAGTGGTTAAAACGTTTAAACACTCAACTTCATTAATTAATTCAAAATTAACTAATTTGCCCAAAGTTTTTAAGTACACGTATAAGAAAACGTTATTATAAAACTTTGGGGACTAGTGTAATAAACAGCCCATTGTCCTTTCTCTCTCAGATTTATCCAACTATAAAGTAAAGTTTACGTCATCGTTTCTGACATCATAAAGATTTTATTTGTTTCATTTTTTAAGCGGAAAAATTTATGAAAAATGTCTAATGTTAAAACGTAGAAAAAGCTTAGAAAGCCAAATTTGAATCTAACCACCAACTGTGCTAATATTGAATGAATGAGTAGGTTTGTGCCACAGAACATTATAGATTAGGATTGGGTAGTTTTCTTATTGGTTGACTTAACATCTTTGGAGACCCTCATCGAATTTTGATTGGTTAGTTCATGAAGTGGTGTGACAAACGTTTCAACCACTAATATACAGAAGGTGTAATTTTATGTATAATCGTTGGGGATGTATATCAATTTACCTGCCATTGTCTTATCCCTTTAGATCCCTGCAGCCAAACACATGTCATGTTTTTTTAGAACAAACAGGGAGAAAAGAATTAAAACAAAACTGGTATTAACTTTATGAATTTCATTTTAATACACGTGGAAAATCGTTTGTAATTCAATGCTACACTGTACATGTTTTTTCAGTATGGCTGAAAACCAGTTCTAATGAAGCTGATATTAATCGGTTTCAAAGCCATACTGGAAAATCGTTTACGACTGTTTCTTTCAAAGTGCATATTGAGCAATGAACACACTCCCCCGTAATTTTCAATTGAAAGTAATTGTGAGAGAGGGGGGGGGGGAGGCGGTTATTCATTTTTACTATGCCTAATCTCTGCGGGGGTTCTAACTCTAGATTTTAATATTCTAAAATAATCTAAGGTTGGCGCACCCAAGAAAAGTAAAGAAATTTATTTCTTTTTACTTATGCATGATCAGACATATCATGTCTTGACTAGATGAATAATTTTCTTAATAATTTAGACTTAATAATTTAAATTTGGTCATCTAAGAAGCAAAACTACTCTAAAAATAATTCATGTAGTTTTTACGACCATTAAAGTAAATGATTAGTCCCTAAGTTTCATCTAGAAATCCACTGAACCGGTATTGTTCTCCTTTACAGGGAAGCTTTCTGTTAAGTCAAGTTAAGGTTTATATCCAATCAGTGGAAGGGTAACCCACCCCCTTACCCATTTTTATTTGTGTTTATAAAACCTATTCCAAATTACTTAGAGATCAAAATCAAGTTTAACTGAATATTATTTTTTGGGTTTTATGACTTTCATTTGTTATATTTATTACTAGCGGCTACGCACCTAGAGGCCTCTAGTGGCACTTTAAATGATTTTTTTATCTTTAAAATATGTCTATGTTACGTTTGACGTTTATGTTTTCGTTGAAATCTCTTTCTAAAATCAAGAAACGTAAAAAAATTTCGATTTTTTGTGATTTCTCTTTGGAGGGTGGTGGTACCCTCCCCCAGAATAGTTAAAAACCTTCAAAAAAAAAAACAGACGAACAAAATTCAATATTTTGAATTCACTATAAATTGCAAAACAATTTGTTTTAATTACTCTCCATGAATTATCAATTAAAACTGAGGTGGATTCTAAAAATAAATTAGGGTAGCTGCCTCGTTGCCTCACCAAAATTGTTGTGACAAAATCCTCCAAACTCACATAAAAAATCTACAAAAATTAAATAAAATCTTATGTTAATAATCCTTCTATGGTTTGATTTAATTTTTGTAGTTTTTTTTATGATATTGGAGGATTTTTCACAAAAATAATTTTGGTGAGGCAGCGTCCCTTATTTTTTTTTAAATTCAAACTCTGTATTCTATAAAGCTTTGCCTCCCTCGGTTTTCCTGTACAAAAAAATATGATCTATGTCTTACCCTGCTTTATTAGTTTTATAGAATCATATCTTCACAAAAAATTATAATTGCATCCATTGAACAAAAACGTCAATGTAACAAGGATGGCAACATCCATAAAAGCGAATTTATGAAACGGTAGGACAAACAAAATTATACACTTGTAAAGTGTCAGAACTGAAATTTGAGAAAATAAATGTATCAAAGTCGAAACAAAATTGTAAGTAAATTTGTTGTAAAACTGCTTGAATACAGGATATTGTTTAAAGACATATTTACATTTTTTGGACTTGATTATAGAGATGCAAAAAATCAAATCAATCGGATAATTTTATCACATAAAAATTAGTTGGTAAAAAATTTAAAAATCAACATATTTTAAATGGACGTACGGACATTATGGTTACAATTATAGAGTTGCTACGCTTTCTAAATTGTATCTAACTACTACAGGAATCACCATGCAAAGTTTGAAATCGATAGGACAATTTCAAAATGCCTAAATTAATGAAAAGAGCAAACCGTTACGAATGTACGGACGGACCGACCCTAATTATAGGAAAACTTCGCTTTAAAAAAATAAATGTTATAACCTGTATATGAATGTGATCACCACCTTTACCCCTCATCTGGGACTGTAGGGAAGTTATCGACCTGAAGAAAAAAAATATGTCAAACACGCGGAAAACAATCCTTAAAGGGGGGGGGGTATTTCGACCACCCCATCCCCCCTCCCGCTTGAAGTGTCTCTAAGGGCGTAGCCGCTAATAATGATAAAAGAAGAAAAAACTTTTTGCTATGAAGAAACTTAATGCTCATTAAAAGTTTTTACAAATAATATAATATTATCAGCTATTTGGTTACGTCAATGATTGTTGTAATGTTTATTAATATACTAGCGGATACGCCCCTAGAGGCCTCGTAAAATGTTTTCTTTTCAATTTATGTCAAGATCAGCTGTTTACCATAAAAAAAATTTCGTCAATAGATGTTTTTTTGGTTTTAGTTGTTCACCAAAAATATCCGCTAGGAGGCGTTTTTTTTTGTTTTTTTTTTTGCGTATTCTCTTATGAGGGTGGTGGTACCCTCCCCCACAATAGCTATAAACCTTCCCAGGACCTATAAGAAGCTACCCTGTAAGGGAAAACCATAACGGTTCAGCGGTTAGGGAGATCCTTTGTTAAAAACAGACAGATAGCCATCCTGTTACTTTATTATAAGGATTATTGTTAACTAGAGGGTGGGTTTACAGTCATGTCTTAAACTTGAACAACTCAAAAAAAACTTTCAATCTAAAAAGCCAAATATTAAGAAATATATACACTGTATGTTGTATAAATGAAAGTCTTTTAAAACTAAATGTCTTTCCAAGATATTTCAATGGTTAGATCAAAGGTAAAGTTATCTTGCAATAGCTTTAAACTTGAAAATATGCCTTTCCTTCCCTCCCTTGAATAGTTTTAATTAATAATGCTATTATCAAATAAATGTGTTAGTTATCCTTATAATAAAGTAACAGGATGTTTGTTTGTCTGTATGTCTGTACCGAAGGATCTCGCTAACCACTAAACCGATCGGGTTCTCCTTAACAGGGTTGCTTCTCATAGGTCCCGGAAAGGTTTATAACTATTTTGAGGAGGGTGTCACCACCCTCCCAAGAGAAATCACAAAAAAATCGACTAGTGCCACTAGAGGCGTAGCCGCTAGTATTAAGCAAAGTAACAAGAAATACACAAAGTAAATATTAAATGGGTATCCAAGAAAAAATAGCATTAAAATTATCTTAATCATATGTCGGAGCTGAGGGGGGGGGGGGGGTGAAATATGGTTTACTTTATAAAGCAAAGAAATTACTTATTTTGTGTTTGATCTGGTAAAATGTTAATTTCCAGAGAGAGAGGGAGGACAATAGGCTATTTTTTATTATACTAGTCCCCAAAGTCTTATAATAACGTTTTCTTATTCGTTGAAGTAACAACTTTGGGGACTCTGGTGAATTATGATTGGTTTATTCATTTAGTTAAGTGTTCAAACGTTTCAATCACTAATTTTAATCTACATAAAGGGTAATTTTGTGTATCATCTTTGGTTATGCATATTAATTTATCGGTCATTGTCTTATCCCTTTAGATCCCTGCAGGTTAATTTCACTTAGTACCATGTCATGCCATGTACCTCAAAGGTAACAAAACTGGTGTCAATTCAATTTTGCAAGTTTAACAACGGCCGATCATAATTACCACACCCCTAGCCCCTAGGATATAAAGAGAAAAGACGATAAATTTATAAAACATCCCAACGATGATAAACAAAATTACCCCTACTATAGATTTTAATTATTGGCTCAAATGTTTGGACACTGCTAGTTTGGGACAAGTGATAATTAAACTTTGGATCCAAGTGTCCAATGTCTCTTCCCTCCCTAAGTAATCATTTGCTACTAGCGGCTACGCCCCTAGAGGCCTCTGTTTTTTAAATGTTTTTTTTTATTTCAGATATGTAATTATTTTCTATGTAGCGTTCAAGTCTCTATGTAAATTTTTTTTTCTCTCGATTTTTTTGTGATGTATCTTGGGAGAGTGGTGGAACCCTCCCCCAAAATAGTTATAACCTTCCCGGGAGACCTATGAGAAGCTACCCTATTACGGAGAACCCGGTCGGTTCAGCGGTTAGCGAGATCCTTCGGTACAAACATACCAACACACAGACAAACATCCTGTTACATTAGTATAAGGATTTTGTCTTACTGCCAATTATGAAACACTAATTAAATGCAATGGTTTGCGGAAATATATGCACACCATCAACTTTTCAGATCTTTGCTAGAAACTACAAAGAATGGAAATTTAACAAGGATGGCCATATTCATAAGGACGAATATAAAACATTTGAGCATAAAATGCTGACAAAGACGACAAACTAATGCCCTAAAAGTATCATCCTTATAATAAAATAACAGGATGTCTGTACCGAAAGATCTCGGAACTGCTGAACCGATATGGTTCTCCTTTACATGGTAGCTTCTCATAGGTCCTGGGAGGTTTATAACTATCTTGGGGAGAATACCACCTGCCTCAAAAGAGAAATCGCCCCTAGAAAAAATTACCCCACCCCACCAACAAAAAAAATAAAAAATGGAGGCCTCTAGGGGCATGGCCGCTAGTACATAAAGTGAGACTTGTTTATAGTTCGAATACACTCATAAAATATTGAAGTTGCTAAGGTTACTGAATTGTGACAAAAAAACATAACATTTAAAAATCAATTTTGTTACGGCCAAATTCTAAAAAAAAACTTAATATTGAATGAGTAGACAGATATTATAGAACAGCATCGCTTTTTATCTTTGTCAAAACACACTATAATTTTCATTTTTGAAAACATCAATTTACACAGACAACACAATTAATTGCACCTCCTATTATTTGATTTCTATAGTAACATTAGAATTGCCCTATGACCTGAAATTTCCTTTTTCAGATATTTTTTCATAACTTTTATTGAAAAGGACCACTCCTTGTAATTGTTTATGTTAAATGAGGTGTGTATGGAAGCCCCAACCCCCCTCCCCACTCCCCCAACGTAATTCTGCCAAAGAAAAGAAAACCCATAATTTTCTAGTTTAAGATTAATACAAAAAGATTTTCTTTTGTGTTAAAATAATTTTGATTATTTTCGTTTAAAAAGTAATTTTGTGGCAACGTATTTAATCTTTACTTTGTTTTCTTTACTAGCAGTTACGCCCCTAGAGACCTCTTGGTGCCCTTAGGGAAGGGGGGGGGGGAGGGGAAGTCGACATACCAGTTTTAATTGTAGCATTAAAAAAAATTTTGGGTTGGGTCATTTTTTCTAAAGGCGATTTCTCTAGTTATAATTAAAAACCTTCACAGGACCTATGAGAAGCTACCATGTAAAGGAGAATCATATCGGTTTCGTGGTAAGCGCCTTCGTTCAAACAGACAGACACGCATCCTGTTACTTTATTATAAGGATATTAATACCCTTCTGTAAACTAAAATTTGACTTACCCCAAGTCTGAAGACCCGACATGGCCAGTATGTCTAAAATCAGTTGGTTTTCCAATCATGGATCTGTCAATTCGTGGCCTCCTGAAAAATATAGAAATTTAAATAAAAAACAGTTGAAAGATTTTTGCAAGATAAAAAAAAACAAGGATGGCAACATCCATAAATAATGAAACACAAAAAACCATGGATGACTAAACCGACAAAGTAAGTTATAGACAAGATGTTTAGTTGTCATAACAAAAAAAGAAAGAGAAAGAAAATGCAAAAAGCAAAGAAAATCACCAAAACAAAAAAAGTGTTTATTAGTCTTTTAAAGCCTGACTAATAGTCAGATTGAACAAAAATGTTAAGTATAAATGCGCATGTCATATCAATCGGCTGTCTATATTCAATAGCAGCCGAGAAAGCCACATTTCCCCCGTAGCGTTACGGACAGACGAACAGACAAAGTGAACAATAAGAGTAGCTTCGCTACTAAAACGGTTATTTTTTTTTGTAGAGCGCAGCTACTATGTAAATTAAGACTTCTTCACATAATAACTTCTTATTATGTAGCATAACGACAAATCAAACACACACACAGTAAAAAAATGAATGCGTCTGAGAAAGAAAAATCACGCAAAGAATAGTTATTTCTCGCATCGTATTATAAACAGCTTTCCGCGGACAAAAAATGTATACTATTAAAACCAGTTTTTATATTCTTAGAAAACTGGATATAATATGATGCTAGACATAGTTTTATTTCGTATGGATGAGAACCGGTTCTAATCCACCGGATTCGAATGAATACAAGAAAATTATGCTATAGAACAGTGATTTTCATGAAATGTGACAAAACCTAATAAATTGATAAATTTCGTGACAATGATTTGTTGATCTGTTGACTACTGTTCACTACCAGGAAGGGAGGGAGGGGGCAATAGCGATAAAATTGGTCTACAAACCATTCTTTCTCAATATTAATTATTATAAAAGGCTCGGGTAATGTGAAGGAAACGAAGTTGCGGCTTTCGTCATATTTTCACAGTAGCTTTTCTCCTATTTCTAGCCCCCTGCGGGGGGCTCTAACCCAGTGCAGCGGGGCAATCACATAACCTAACCTTAAATAACTTTTCAAAAGCTACTGTGAAAATACGACGAAAACCGCAACTTCGTTTCCTTCACATGACCCAAAGTTTCTTCTCATGAAAGCGGAGGGGGGGATTAATTTTTCCTCCTTTTAGAAATCCCTCTATTCCTGGTTTAATACTGTTGAGACAATTGGACCTCTTAATTATTCAAGTGTTACCTATCAGGGAATAAAGGATGCAAAATTAAAACAGTGGATTTCAATATAGGAGGAGATATACCAAAAAAGATTTATTTTTGAAAAATTTAAGTCCTTCAGTATGATTATTATTTAAGTGATTAATTCAACAAAAAAAGATATGAAAATACTTATTTTATGCTTTACATTATTTTTTCTGGAGAATGTCAACATCCAGCAAAAATGAACTATAGAGCATATTTAATTCCTAAGCTGTCTATCTTAAATTGGGGCAGAGAAAATGACGTTTCTTCCATAGCGTTACAGACAGACGAACAGACAAAGGGAATTATAGAAGTAGCTTCGCTACTAAAAATTGAATATGATACAGGGTCATTTAACTATTTCTATATCTATAATAATTCCTTATAGAATTTAACAATTGATTTCTTATCTACTATACTACTCTACAGGTGTGCAATAAATTCCACATATTATCAAATCTGCAAAGTAGTGATCTAAAGGTGATAAGACAATGGCCGATAAATTGATGTATTTTCCCATTGATGATACACAAACTTACATTTATGTAGGTTACAATTAGTGGTTGAAACGTTTGAACACTTAACATAATAAACCAACCAATCCAAATTCAGTAAAAGTCCCCTAAGTTGTTAAGCCAACGAATTAAAAAAAGATATTATAGAACGTTGGGTACTAGTGTAATAAACAGACCAATGTCCCCTCCCTCCCTGTCTGTAAAGTGTTTTACATTCGCAACAAGGATGACAATATCCATAAGTAGCGAAGTACAAAAAATCATGTATGGACAAACAGACAAAGTAAGTTATAAAGCAGATATTCAGTGATGCCCCCCCAAAATAATTTGTTAAATAATCACGAAACCATGTTTTAATGTTTACAATCTCTGTAGCAAGACTGACAAACCAACGGACCAAATACATTAAACACTGACAGCTCATATTGGTAAAGGGAATCTTCACAAAAAAATCAAACGTTTATCTTAAATAGCCGCCGAGAAAATCATATTTCCCAAAAAAGCGTTACGCATAGACAGACAATGTGAATTATAAAGTAGCTTTTCTATAAACAAGACACTATCCTTTTAATAAAGTAACAGGATGTCTATCTGTCTGTGTTTTTGTTTGTATGTTTGTACCTAAGGATCTCGCTAACTGCTGAACCGATCGGGTTCTCCTTATCCCGGGAAGGTTGATAAATATTTTGGGAAGGGTACCACCACCCTCATACGAGAAATCGATACAAAACCCCCCCCCCAAAAAAAAAAAATATATGTTATGGATCTAACTCCCTCCTCATCAAGTGCTCAAAGAGGCCTCTAGGGGCGTAGGCGTTAGAAGCATATTGTAGATTAGAGAATTAGTTAGTTGCCGTTATAACTATTTGAAGTATTGACGCCATGGTATTTGCGCGTAAGTGATTGGACACCGAATCTGCATCATATATGTATAAAATTACATTCCTTATATTTATAATCGCTTACTTCATCAAATCTAGGAATCAAGTTTCAATATAGTAGAACAATCAAAACATGTGTTGTCCAATATTCAAAATTTTTGCATCTTTAAATAGCGCAGATACTTAAGGAATTTCTTTAAAAAAGGACTCTTATCTATAATACAAAGTAGAACGATGTCTGTCTGTCCGTCTGTCCGTCTGACCGTCTGTGCGTCCGTCTGTCTGTCTGTCCCTTAAGATCTCGGTAACCACTGGACCGATCGGATTCTACTCTTCAGGGTATCTACCTATTGGTCCTGTGGTGGTTTTAAGCTATTTTCTCGGGGGGTGGGACACCCCCAACCCCCCAAAAAACCAAAAAATCCCCCCCCATTTTTTTTTTTTTTTTTTTTTTTTTTTTTTTTGAAGGAGTTTCCATGGTCCTTTATGGTCTCTCGCAATAATTTTTTTTTATCACCTCTTGGGCAAAGCCCCTAGAGGCTATGGGCGAAGCCGCTAGTAATGAAAAAAGTATCTGTTCAATCAATTTGAAGACATTAAAACATATACTGCTTAAAATTAAATACACTAATAAAATGTCAAAAAAAGTTTGATGCTATAGGTATGAAAGTTATTTTTGTGCTATATAGTTATCTTTCATCATTTTACATATCTTTTTGTTTTATTGAATATTTTTGCTAAAACAATACCCTTTTTTTAGCACAAACTGTTAAATGCTTTCTATTGTTGTTGTTTAAGTACAAAAAAGTGAGTAAAAATGTTAAAAGCATAATAATATCATTACCCTCTATTGTGCTTTCAAACCTAAAGACCATAAAAATACCCCCTCCTCTACCCCTCCTAAGGCTATATAGGGCAATACCAATAATCCAAAATGGTTTAGCCTGTAAATATATATTGTACAGTGAGGGCAATATCAGTATCTTTTTAAATACAGAGAGAATTATCAATGTAAATATATATTATACAGTGAGGGAAATATCAGTATTTGTAGAATACAGAGAGAATTATCAACTCTTATCTTGCCACAGTGCCTTCGAAGGTGCTTTGACTTTAGTGTCAGAACCTAAATTGGGACATAGTGCATTTCATTACCCTAGGTTAGGTAACTTCATTTCACTTTTCAATAAAATCTAAAATGCAGCGGTTTTTGAGAAAATTAGATTTAAAAAATTCAAGTTCAATTTTCGCCCACTAGGAGTTACCGCATAATCATGACAAGAAAAGCAAAGATTATTTATCTAAAATTTGGAACAACTTTGCTTTCATAAAGTCAGTCATAAAACCTCTCTATATATGATTTATTTAAGGCTGAATTTCCGTGACCTTAGCAAAGCAATTGATAAAAATGGCCAGTAATTAACTCACTTCAGGAGTGGTTTTATGAAGAACTTTATGAAAGCAAAGTTGTTCCAAATTTTAAATAAATAATCTTTGCTTTTCTTGTCATGATTATGCAGTTACTCCTAGTGGGTGAAAATTGAACTTGAAATTTTCAAATGTCCCAATTTAGGTTCTGACACAAAAGTCAAAGCACCTTCATTTGCACTGTGTTACATAAGTTTAAATTTATGTATATTTACTATTTAGTATATTTATTGTTCCAATAAGTTAGAAAATTTACCCTTTTCTAGCAATAAAAAGTATAATAACAAGGATGACAACATCCATAAAAGCGAAGCTCTGAAACGGTATGACAGACGAACATTAACTCTAGTAATGTATACAAAAAAGAATATATAAGTTTTGACAAAATTATACGTAAATTTGGTGCACAACTTCTTAAATACAGAATACTGTTTAAGGCCATACTGACATTTTTAGGACTTGATTATAGAGATGCCTCGCTTATGATATTGTACCTTATTGTAATAGGATCAGTACTCCAAAAATCAGTTTTGGGAAACTATATGTAGTCCAAGAACATGATTTTTTTTGTTGCTAGTATTCATAAAAGTATTAAATAGTATAACTTTGTTTCGTTTGTACGAGTAATTCTGTTATTGCCCTAACTGTCGTAGTTATATATGAATGTAAATGTACTCGCCTTACAAAGATAAGGCTGGTGCTGCCCCCAGTGACCCCTCCTTGTAAGAGTATTACAAAACCAAAAAGATAACCACTCCCACCTACACACACACACACAAGCACACACCACACACACACACACACACACACACAAACATCCGCACACACACACACATAAGCCAATTATGTAAATATAGTTTTATAATGCTATTTTAAGCATTGGAAAGCAATCATTAGCATATTGGTACAAAATTCTTTCAATTTTAATTTTCCTCGGGTTTAAAAAGATATTTGGTCAGTAAAACATGTGTGTTTTATGAAATACATCTTAAAGGCAACCAAACTTTTGTCTCAAAGTTCTAACAGTATAAAGATGTTATTTTAGCCTGTTTAATGGAATAGGCATTTCTCCGAATCTTGCAATTAATAACACTATCAAGGCATAGAGGTAGAATGAAACATTTTTATTAAATATTTGGCCGTGATTAAAAAACCATGCATGTTACAAAGTCTCAAAACTTCTGACAAAAAAAAATAATTTCTTTGCTTTGGTTTTTATCTTATTTTGACAGGGTAACAGTTTATGGTTTCAAAATGCCCAAAGCAAAATAATTCTAAAAGTTGGAAGATTGAAAATATTTCATCCTTTTTAAGATTCTATGAAATATTAGAAAAACAACTATTAAGAAGGGACAAATATTGAAACTAATATACATTATATACAGGTTTCCGCGGATATAAAAATATAAAATAATGAGACTAAAACCAGTTTTGTTAGCCCCGAGATGCCGAAGGTACGGGCTAAGCCATACTGGAATGATTATTTCTCGCTTAGTATTAAACAGCTTTCCGCGGATATAAAAATGTACATTTATAAGTCTAAAGCAAGTTTTGTTAGCCACGAGATGCCGAAGGTACGGGCTAACAAAACTGGTTTCAATATTACGTTTGTACATTTTTATGTCCGTAAAAAACTATATATATTACGATTCGATACATGATTTTTCAGTATGGCTTAGAACTGCCCTTAATCCAGCGGATATTAATCGGTTTCGCAGCCATACTGGAAAAATGTTTTCCACCTCCCAACTGTAGAAGACAGAGAATGTGCCAAAGTAAATTAAATGAATTTGAAAGCAGTGCATAAAAAAAATACATAACGGTATCACACAAAAAAGACTAGCAAATTATTTTCTTAGCAAATAAAATCATATAAAAAAAAAGTATTTAGACGTATGTATGTCTTTTTGGCAAGATGACAGAAACTGATTTGCATAACGTATTTGTTAAGGTTTTAAGCTATTTTATTTTTTGGTATTTTCAGGGATTTTAAAGACAATCGGTGATTTATTGATGTACATCCACAATGGTAATAAACAAATAAATCATTCGTTGAAACGTTAAACACAGCTAGATTTTAACCATCCCATACAAACTTTAAGCCGTCAGATAACCTAAATAATTTACAGTCCAATGTCCCCTCCCTCCCTCCCGGGGTGTTTCATATTAATAAAGAATTATTATATTTAAAGACCTTTGTTCTAAATATCATTAAAATCTTTAAAACATAATCAGATTAAAGATTAAACTATCAATATGTCCATTAAAAGATTTTATTTATTATAATAAGAATAAAGACATTGTTTCAGCATTCTTAACTATTTCAATAACTTAAAGAAAAAGGGGGAGGTATGTCGTGCTAAAATTCCGTAAAGATGTGAGTTTTAAGGCTTTAAAACAGTAGTAGAAGGATAATATTTACTAAATATGTGTGTTCCTTATTAAAAAGACCTATAGAAAAAAAATTATTTTGAAGTTTACATAGTTTTTATCTTTTTACTACTGTTTTTAAGCCTTAAAACTCACACCTTAACGGAATTTTAGCACAACCTACCTCCCCCTTTGTCAAAAATAAAGTAAATATTTAAATATTACTATTATGTCAGGCGCCTGACGTCTACGAGTATAAAATAAGTACTGTCATATCTGGGCCTTAAAATTATCGGTTAGTTGTCTATAGAACATTAGGTCTAATAAAGACAAAATAAGATTTATTATTATAAATTTGAAGTAAATATAATTCATATTCTATCTTGTAAATTCAATATTTTTTCAATGTTTAATAATTTTCTACTTATATCTACAGAAAATGGACAAAACAAGAACAAATATCTTCATTGATACAACCATAAATAGAGTCATATAGGCAGAGCTTTTAAAAGTTTTAACATTGCCATGCTTATAATATGCTTGATAAAACAAATATAATGTTTTTTTATGAATTTACGTCTTTTGTAGTAGGGAATGCCACATAATATGCAAAAGTATTTGTTCAAAAATTCATGGATCTTAGGGGGGTATGACAATGAGATAATTCCAAGTACGTCCTCAAAGATAATGAACAAAATTACCCTTCTATAGTTTAAAATTATCGGTTGAAAGTTCGGACACTGCTAAGTTGAACCAAGATTGTAATATGTTGATTACGAAAGTTAAAAGGCCAACGAATGAGAGAGCGGAATTATAAAATTTTGGGTACCCCACTAATTTACAGTACATTATCCCCTCCCCCCACCATTTCTGAAAAGCCTTATAATAAAGTAACAGGATGTTTGTCTGTGCGTTTGTCTGTGTGTTTGTATGTTTGTACCGAAGGATCTTGCTAACCGCTTAACCGATCGGATTCTCCTTAACAGGGTAGCTTCCCATAGTTCACGGGAAGGTTTATAACTATTTTGGGGAGGGTACCACCACCCTCCCAAGAGAAATCACAAAAAAAATAAAAAAGAAACCAAATTTTATCTAGAGACTTGAACGCAACATAGAAACTATTTTCTTCTCAAAAACATTTAAAGTGCCACTAGAGGCCTCTAGGGGCGTAGCCACTAGTATTGCATAAAAGACTACCCGTTATAAATAGATACTGATATACCATAAATGTAGCAAAGAACATTATTTAGAAATAGAAAAGAAAATAGAACATCAATTTTAAGACTAAACTAGCAGAAAATGAAAAGAAAATTGTTTGTAAATGAAGTGATTATTCACAGGGAGAGAGGGGACATTGGTTTGTATATTACACTAGTCCCCAAAGTTTTATAATAACGTTATTATATTATTCGTTGGCTTGCAAATTTGGGGACTTTAATTGAATTCTAATTGGTTGGTTCTTTAAGTTAAATGTCCAAACGTTTCAACCAATAATTGTAACATACAGAAGGTTTAATTTTGTATATCATCATTGGGGATGTACATCAATTTATCAGTCATTGTCCTATCCCTTTAGATCTCTGGATTATTCAATTCCATTTCTAAAAACAATAAAAAGGGTTGTGAGAGAGAAAAAATTCAATCCTGTGTTATAATGAATCAAGATTTTCCTGTTTGCAGAAGAAGATCTTTAAAACAGCACAACCAATTAAATTCGGCTTTAAAGGGGAGCTTTGTATCTATCTATGTCTTCCCTCAATGTAAAAGGCAAGCCCTTTCCTTGTAGCCCTCTGGATTCAAGAGCCTATTATTAAACCCCATAGTGTTTGAAAACAAAATCTTTAAAATCTAAATGTTTAGATTTTTCCTTAGAGTTGATAATTTACTCATCGCCTATGTTATCAATTCTGACACAGATTCACGTCTAATTCCAACCATTTTCCCAAACAAATTAAGAACCTTGTGCTAATTTAAGGTTTATATTTCTATTGCAAAAACTGCATTTAAATTAGTTAAAAGTCCTTTTAACACAAGGATAACAACATTCATAAAAGCAAAACTCAACACTTCAGATTAGATAAACTTCGTGATAATTATAAAAAGATAAACATATTAAATTCTACCTAATTTTCCCAAGAATCACCACTTTAAAAATCAAATATAAATAAAAAAGATACTTTCGATATTTGTTATAAAATAGCTGTGATCATACCTAATTGTTTCAGGAATTTCATGCTTGGTTTGAAACCGATAGCACGATTCTAAGAGGCCTAATTTTTTTAATGAATCCCGTAAAGACATCCTTTAGTTGTGGAAAAGTTTTGCTTTAAACAAATTAATAACCAAATTATAAAAAACATTTAGCAATTTGCAAAACTCTGGAGTCAAACACACACACGTACACACTCACACACACACACACACACACACACACACACACACACACACACACACACCTTAAATATTGCAAAATATTTCCTACTGATAAACAGACAGAGATATTAGTGAGCAAACATATGGGTTCCGTGTCAGGGAAATAAAGGGATAAGACAATGGCCGATAAATTGATCTACATCCCCAATGATGATACAAAAAATTACCTCTTATAGTGATTAGTGGTTGAAACGTTTAAACACTCAAGTTAATGAAACAACCAATCAAAATTCACTGAAGTCCCCAAAGTTGTTCCGTGTCTGGGATCTAAAGGGATAAGACAATGGCCGATAAATTGATCTACATTCCCGATTATGACACAGAAAATTACCAACTCTAGTGATTAAAATTAGTGGTTGAAACACTCATATTAATGAAACAACCAATCAATTTCACTGAAGTCCCCAAAGTTGTTAAGCCAACGAATATGAAAACGTTTTTTTTTTCAATTTGGGTAATAGTGTAATAAACACCCCTCTCTCTCTGGTTCCGTGTAAACCATTCATTTAGAGGTGCGAAGCTTTTATATAATTTAACCTAAACTCTTGTATTGCATGATTGTCATGTATATTTAACAAAATATAAAAAAGCGTAGCAACTAATAAACATAGGTCTGGTCTGTTTACAATACAAATTCATCATTATTACATCTCTTTATAGATTTAAAAAATCTTGTTGAGACGAAGTTATCCTATAACTTGGGCCAGTCCGTGAGGATCGTATAGATATTATTGTTAATTTAGGCATGTATGAATATTCATACTCTATGTATTAGTTAGGTATCTATAATACAAAGAAGAATGATGTCTGTCCGTCATACCGCCTGTCTGTCGGTCCGTCCGTCCCTTAAGATCTCGGTAACAATTCAACCGATCGGATTCTACTCTTCAGGGAATATACCTGCTGATACTGTGGTGGTTTTAGGCTATTTTCTTAGGGTTGGGACACCGCCAACCCCCAAAATACAAAAAATCCCACACCCCATTTTTTTGGTAGGCTGTAGCTGTGCAGGAGGAGGGTTGACTTCCCTTTAAACCATAGAGCGAAGCCTCTAAAGGCTATGGGCGAAACCGCTAGTAAGTAAACCTATAATTACTACGTATGCATATTGCTTTTTGCAAAATATGTTTTAGAGTAAATCCTCTTCAACTGATTCAGCACGTAATATATGTCATTGTTCGTTTGCTTGTCTGATTTGTTGTTTTAATGGATGTTGTCATCCTTGTTAAGGTTTTAATTTACAGCTATTAGGCATTGTGAGCCAAATTTTGGTGTGTGTCATAGTTGCTTACATCATCATTCAACAGAATAGGTTAATCATTAATCTCTGCCAGCAGCTCAGCTTCTCTATAATTAAGGTTTGTCAGTATGTCCAGAAATCAATATTGTGAGGCATAGTTGCTTGTTTATCATTCAACAGAATAGAGAATCTTCATAAATCTCTTTGGGTATAGTCCCTTTAATGGCAATGCCTTTTAAGGGGCGTTTCGTCGAATTTTCACTGTAGTTTTTAATAGGTTATTTTGGGTTAGGCTAGGTTAAGTTGGGTTAGGTGATTGCCCCACAGGGTTAGGACGCCCCGCTGGGGCTAGAAATAGGGGAAAAGCTACTGTGAAAATATGACGAAACGCCCCTTAAGAGGCGTTGCCACGAAAGGGACTATACCCATCTTTTTGTGTTTAGCTAATTTTTAAATTTATCAATACATCAATTGATATATGATTATCTACAGCAAAGACAATATATATACCAGGTTTTGGATAATGATATCCTTGTAAAACAAATGTCTGCAAAAAGGATCCCCAAAATCCTATGAATCAGAAGCAATGTGTTTGAATTTGCAAATTTTCTGCACAGAATCTGTACCTTCATTTTATTGTGATCCGTAATGGAAACAATTATTTGTACACTGTTTTAGTACAAAATCTTTAATTTGCATGATTAGGTTAAAATTTATTTTTCCTAACTGAAAAGATGACAATTGTTTTTATGAAAGTTTAATAATTTACCTAAAAGTTACAAAGCACTTTGTCTTGGGAGGTACGAGCATTTCTAATATTTTGCTAAATTTTAATTTTTTTTTTTTTTGGGGGGGGGGGGCGGGCTTACTCTAACATAAAGAGGACTAAAGTTCAAATCTTCTATATATAATCCAACTACTCGTTAAATACAACTATCCCTTTACGCGCTTAACATTAGCCGAATAAATTAACATCTATTGTCCCATCATTGTATCCCTGGTCTTACTGCAGCATCTCCTACTTAAAATCCCCCACCACACACACACAAACACACACCCTCACACATACACACACACACCACACTTAGTAAACAACAAAAACGTTGGGACTAGGCATAAGAATTCATTCATTTTAATGTTAGGTGTCTTTAAACTAGCATCTAGGGGTACTGTTGCTTAAAGAGGCAGAAAATAGCCTGAAATCACATCAAGGCTTAATCTCTAAATAAAAGAACCTATATATAAAATATAGGCTTTCAGAGCCAACTAGAAAGCCCATAATTTTTTTTATAAATTTCTTGAAAACATTTTTATCTGCAATAAATCCCAAAATTCACAGATTTAACTTATGAAAGCAAAAGTTTAAGTTGATTAAATTCTCAGAATATCAGTCCCCTATCCTTGCAAAAACTGTGCAAGCATTTGCAAAATATTTGGGTGGCATACATACAGGGCAAGAGAAGAGTAAAGGGGGCAAGGGAGAGATATTGTAATGGCAAGAAAAAGGGGGAGAGAAAGAGTGAAAGAGGTGATAATTGTAGAGAGATGAGAGATTTTGTTTGTCAGCAAAAGTTGGCCCACAAAACAGCTACAAAATTAGACTGAGGAGGGTGTTATGTACACCGAAATATATTTCAAAATAAATACTGTGTGGTAAAAGACTTTTGTTTCATTCCAGTGAATTTATTATAACTAAAACGGTCTAATTTATTCACTAATTGACATATTGGGGTTTTCAGAGAAGCTTTGTCTAAGGCTAATAATTAAATTTAAAAAAAATTGTTTTAATATTATAATTGTACATTTTATATCGACGGAAAGCTGTTTATAATACGATGTGAGAAATAACTATTATAATTGAATATAAATTCTGTTGAGTAAAAACACTAAACCCATGAGAATATGTATGAAAAAATGTCAGTGAATTTTACAAATAATAATTTTCAAATTATCATTATCATATACAGTTAGATGTGAAACTTTTAAACTTATAAATATTTTGACTTGCGAGTTAATCAATAAGAAATGCGAGGTTTTTTAAATTTACTCTGCGCGGCTTGTTTTAATGGTAGAGAAATTCTGTGGGCTATTTTTGTGCTATTTTTAGAAGATTTATTGATAAATATAAGAAAGGTTAAAAAAAGTTTTAATTCAGTTGGGACATTTTACCACTAATGTGCCACTTAACTTCTAAATTATTTGTAGCACAGGAACCGTTCTTATATTTCCATAAAATAGAAATTTTGGCGATTCTAACGGTATGAATAACTTATTTCTACTATTACCACAAGCTGTGCAATTTGAATTTTAATGAGTCAGATCGGACATTTTACCATTTAGGTCGTTAAATATGAGTAGCAAAGGAATCGTTTTTATTGTTATGCATAACGTTTTTCTACCTTTAACACAAGCCGCGCAATGTGAATATAAAAATGGTCAGCATTTTTTTTGCACACCCTTTATCTAATCCTTATGGACTAATTAAATTTGGAAGGCTATTTCTCCCGACACCCCCCCCCCCCTTCTTCTAGGAGGCAAAACAACTAGAGGCTAGTGGAAAAGCCGCTAGAAATATAAAAATTAAGAATACGCACTTAAAATAAGAATAAGTCATTGTAAGGTGTTAAAGAACATAAAACAGTCTTAAATAAATAAAGTAAACAATATTTGAGTAGACGTCATAATAAATCTTTCTGCGTTTATTATATTTAAGATATTTTAAGTTTAGTATGCGTAGCTGCTCTTTAACTATGGTATATTCGTAAGTCTATACGTCACATCGTAGGTTTTTTTACAGCACCTGCTTTGTACCGCACTCCTTCGACAGGCACATACTTGTACAAACTCACAGACATTTTTAAAAGAAACTGTTCAAATTTATCGATTAATAATACATATTTCTGTATTACTATTTCTTTTTATTTAAACTGTATTACGGTCATCTGTTCTATTTTTCTTCAATATTTATAAGCTTATTTTATCACGCTACTTATGAACATAATATTCTTAGTTTAAATAATAAGCAGGAATTCTATCGAACTTTATATACAAACTAGCGGCTTCGCCCCTAGCCTCTAAGGGCTTTGCCCCAAAAGGTAATTTAAAAAAAAATCACCTCTAGTGCTGCAACCACAATTTTCAAAAAATTAACTGCCTAAAAAAATGGGGGAAGACTTTTTTGTTTTGGGGGTGTCCCACCCCCTAAGTAAATAGCCTAAAACCCACACAGGACCAGTAGGTATATTCCCTGAAGAGAAGAATCTGATCGGTTCAGTGGTTACAGAGATCTTAAGGGACGGACAGACAGACATCATTCTACTTTGTATAATAGATTAATTTTGAATAATGTTAACAAGAACACTCACGACCAGTTATGAAATATGGTTTGATTCCCCCTCACGAAAAAGGATAACGGACTAACAAAAGTTAACACTAGATTTGCCTCTAGTAATAACAAACTAGATATATATTTCTAACGTGTCAAACCTACGCTATCAAAATAAGGGCGGTCTCGTCAGTGCAAAGTTGTCATGAATAGTAAGAAATTTTAGGGAGAATTATTAAAAGCGAAGCTGTTCTATAAATAAGGTTTGTTTAATATGTAACAAATAGCTATTATTGTTGATTTAAGCCAGTTAGAATTGACCTAACGATGTCCAACAGCTTGGTACCATTTAGAAATCGCAACAACTCTTTCATTTTAACAGAATGTCAGTAGGTCCATTTAAAAATGTTATGAGCAATGCATCTTTACAATAAAGTCCAAAAATGATAGTATGTCCGTATTAAGCATTCTGAATCTGTATTTCAGAAAGATTTACTTGGATTTTTTTTTGTAACACAGATGAATATTGCTCAAGTCGTTACTTTATAAATGTCAATGAGCTTTGTTTTTATAGATGTTGTCATCCTTGTTAAACAAAAAAATGGGGAATTATTTTAATATAGGTGGAGCTTAACGCTGAACAGTTGCATCATTCTTATTAGAACAACCTTGGGTAGGAAAAAAAAACACATTACTCACGGATAAAAACCATTTTAGATAATTTTATAAAAATGTCATAGCACCTATAAAAGAAGTTTTAACCAAAAGCAAATATCACCCATTACAGCTATTTAAAATATTTTGCTTCAAACGATATATTATAAATACTAGAGGCCTCTAGAAACACGTAAAATTGCTTCCTATCCATCTATTTTAAAATCAGTTTTTGGGTATAGTCCCTTTCGTGGCAACGCCCCTTAAGGGGCGACTCTTCGTATTTTCACAGTAGCTTTTCTCTTATCTCTAGCCCCTGCGGGGCCAATCACCTAACCCAATAAAACCTAACCTAAAAAAGGCCATTTAAAAATACGACGAATCGCACCCTTAGGTAGCGTTGCCACGAAAGGGACTATACCCCATTTTTTTACCAAAAATATTTTTTTCGCCGCTAGCTATTGTTAGTTATGTTTAGTTAATTGCAAAAATGTCCGTAGGACGGCGGTTCTTTTATTTTTTCGGTTAGGAGGGTTGGTGGTACCCTCCCCCGAAATAGTTATAAACCTTTCAAGGACGTATGAGAAGCTACCTTTTGAATTCGAAAGATATCGGTTAAGTGGTTAGAGATATCCTTCGGTACAAACAGACAAACAAACATCCTATTACTTTATTGTAAGGATAATACATTTAATCCAATTCTATTATTGGTTATCAATCCCTTACCCCTGTGAACCAAAAACCTAGTCCACATGACGTTACAGCCTATTAATACAAAAACCATATCTACAATTACATCTCTGTTCCATATCAAATCAGCCACCAATAAAACTTTATCAAATCAAATAAAAAAGTACAATACGACCCAAAACAGCGAAGCTAATAAAATTGATTAGGTATCAAAGACAATTTTTAAAGCTCTTTATAACAATTTTTCATTCAGTTTAATTAGACAAACTTACAAATATATATAGCAAAGAGAAATAGTGGGAAAGGTAAAAACATGTTAAGGCAATAGGGTTAAATAAATTCATTATGATAGTCTATAGAAGACTGGATATATCACGAGCTTTATATTGGTGTATTTCTGAATCAAATATTAAGGGGGGGGGGGGGGGTAATGCAACCATCTCGTAATCAATGATTAAATGGCACTTTGAATTCGAATTTCGATCTGAAATTTTGCATGTATAATTCTTGGTAGGTCTATTTTCCCTAAATCTAGCAAAAAGTTGGAAAAGTAACCGCTAACGGCTGGCGGCTCAGCCGTTTTGCCATTTTTTGGCTATCTTAAGAGCAAATTAGTCACTAAATCTATCTCAACATAATACTTTTTGTCGCTTAAAAACCTTACCAAACGGTTCTAGCCGGTAGCTGTTGGTACTAGAAATTTTTTAAAAATGGTTATTGCTGTCATTTAACATGAATTAAACCAAAAATATGTTTTAAAAAGTTGATTCCTACGTAATTAATGATGAAATTGCCCTGAAAATAGGCAAAAAAACGGCTAAACGGCTGAGCCGCCAGCCGTTACTTTTCCAACTTTCTGTTCGATTTAGGAAAAATGACCAACAAGCACAACAACTTGAAGACCAGCTGCGCTCCCAAATAAAATAAAATGTGTTAGTCATGTGTAATTTTACAACATATACTTTAATTGTTACTTAATATATAGGAAATAAAATAAAATCAATGAAATGGACAATGATATCGAATATTTTTTTCATGGAAAGAAACCGAAGTTGCAGTTTCGTCGTATTTCCACAGTAGGTTTTCTCCTTTTTTAGCCCCGACGGGGGGGCTCTAACCCTGCAGGGCAAATCTCCTAACCCTGCGGGGCAATCATTAACATTTACTTAACCTAACCTAACCTAAAATAATTAATCAAAAGCTACTTTGAAAATACGACGAAACCCGCAACTTCGTTTTCTTTCTTTTTTTATCTTCGTATATTCCTCTTTGTATAATTATATCCTTCATTGATCATAATTATAGTATGCCCAATTACCAAAGAATGAAAACTAATTTTTTTGTTGTCATATCTCTGTCATTGGTTTAGTTACTGTAACCAATAAATGACATTTGTTTATTTATAAAAAAGTAAAATGTACTGAGATAAAATTAGAAAGGGTTTCCGCCGATATCAAAATTAAAATTCATAAGATTTAAACCAGTTGTGTTAGCTTCTAGACTGGTAAACAAAACTAGACAAAACTAAAAGTAACAAAACTGGTATAGATTAAGAATTTTATTTTATTCATGGAAAATTGTCTATAATACGATGCTATACATGATTTTCAAGTATGGCTGCGAACTGGATATTTGCTGTTTTAATGAGTTCCTTTCATTTCAAACAAAAATTATAAGACCAATATTGATAAAATAACTAAATGCAGTGCCAGTATTTGAAAGTGTGTCAAAAATATAAGAAAATGATGTTTTATATATATTCCATCAAACTATAAGTGAGAGCGTATAATTTTCCTATTTTTCCTTGCATGGTGTTTGATTTTTACAATTTCAAATTTACCATCATCAATTTAATAGTGTGTATGTGTGTGTGGGAGTGAGTGTGTGTGTTTTATGTACGCAGATAACTAAATTTTAATCTGTTTTATATAAAACATTTAAAAAGCTGTTTTCATTATAAGTTACAATTTAATTTGGACCTAATTTTGTAATTTATTACTAGTAAGAATGCCTTGACCCATATAATTTATAGTTAGAACTTACAGACAAACGTTGTTCAATTTCGGTGTTGGTTACTTAATGGGTGATTTTCTATTTTATATAGGTTACTTTTTAAAGATATAATATTAATCCAAACCCCCTTCATTACTCAATACATTCTGACAATTTTTGGGGAAGATTTATCTTTAGAGTTCCTATCCAAGAAACATTAAACAAAATTACGCAGACCCAGGGATCTAAAGGGATAAGAAAATGGCCGATAAATTGATGTTCAGTTCATCCCCAACAATGATACATAAATTATAATTTCTGTAAATTACAACTTAATGAACTAACCAATCAAACTTCAATTAAAAGTCCCTAAAGTTGTTAAGCCAACGAATAAGAAAACGTTATTATAAAACTTTGGGGACTAGTGTTCCCTCCCTCCCTACCGAAGACCCAAAAGTATGCTGACGGACGGTCTGAGGATATTTGAGTAGCCGCGCTGCTAAAATTTAAAAAAAATGGCTGACCTCCTTCTCTGATCCTGTTCTTGTTCCGCGACGCAGGAGAACAGCTGGAACCAGAACTCGCCAGCCATCTTGAACCACGTGTTTCCAGTGGCCGCCACTCTGGATACCTAAACATTTAAATAGTTTAGTGTAAGGTTGTGTGTGTGTGTAATTTTGTGTTTTATCAGAGGTGGATTCGTAAAAAAAATTAGGGTAGCTGCATCACTGTCTCACCAAAATTGTTTTTGTGAAAAATCCTCAAAAAACACATAAAAAATCTACAAAAATTAAATAAAATCATGTGATTTTGGAGGATTTTTCATATAAACAATTTTAGTAAGGCATCAATGCAGCGATCCCATTTTTTTAAAAGAATCCACCTCAGTATTAGATATACAGGGATTTTAATGGATAAGACAAAATACATCCCCAATGCAATGATAATTATCCGTTCTGTAGATTAACATTATTGGTTGAAACGTTTAAACACTTCTAGATAGAACCAACCATTTAAACTTTTAAACCAAAAATGAAATAAGAAAACGCGTTTTTTACACTTTGGGTACTAGTGTAATTTACCGTCCAATATCCCTTTCCTCTAAAAAATCTAAATTAAAATTCTAAAATCAATTAACAGTTGTTTATTTAGTTTAAAACTTTTAGAAACTAATAATTTTAATACGTATATATTATGAAAAGTAAACAAAGAAGAGCTTTCTAAAATTAATATTTTGAAATAAACCAGAAATTGATTTGGAACATGTAATCCAGGCAAACTTTATTCAAGTGGAAACAAGGACGTTTTTGTTTAATAATAGTAAAGCCTTTAAATATATGTTTATCAAAAGGTTGATGGTGGATATAAAACTTTTTGAAACCATCTTAAAGGAACTTGGCCTCAAAAAAGATGCAGAAATGTGCCTTTATGTAGGATTATCTAAAATGATGTGAAACTATGAAAATCGGCTTCCGCCTAAAAAATTACAGTAATGTAGTTCCTCCGCCGTTTTTTCTAAGTACCATATTGCAACTGGCTAGGAAAATTTAACTTTCTAACTCTTTTAATGGGGGGGGGGGGGGTTCCTTTGAGTTAAATTCAAAAATAGTTCATCCGCCTTCTGCCTTCATAACCAATTTCAAGCCCGTTACTATGCACTCTTAATATTAATTATGTGTGTGTGTGTTTTCCAAGTCACGTATACTCCTTATAAAAAGACCAACGAATACGTAATACTTGTGAAATAACTTCGCTACCAAAAATGAATGAGAAAGAAGACATGACTTGTTGCTGTTTCATGTTGTCAAAATTACACCAATAAAATTCAAATAACTTCTAATCAAAATTTGTTGCAAGATTTCTTTGTGATTTCAATTATCTCCAGAATTATCAAGAGGAGATTTTCCTTATTACTACAGTTGAACACATTACTTCTTCCTCCCCCCTCCCCAAAAAAATATTTAAAAGAATTATTTGATAGTCTATGCAATGATTGTATAGGTTTGGTAATGGGGTATTAGCTAATCTGTGTTAAAATTATGACCGCAGGGTTAGATCATTAGAGTAAAACACTAGAGAGAGAAAGGGTTAAATAACTGTATCTCCCCATTGAATCAACCTTGTGCAGCCTTTCTATTGGGTCATTGAAAATCAACCAATAGTGTCGCTTGTATTAACACAGCTAAGTATCAGAAAATAATTTTGAAGCAGACGAAAAATGTCTGTATAAACATCTATACTATAGATCTGTAGTTAGAACCTAAGAAGCTTTGTAATCTTTTACTTTAATTGTTTAGAGGGAATAAAGGCGAGGAGGGAGTTTGTGTCTTCTAATAAATAAGAAATATATCCCAAAATAGTTTGAAACTGCGTCATAAATATTCTTAAGTGGGCGATATTATGATTTCATTCAATTCCTTCGAAATAATTCTATATGAAAATTATTAGTTTTGGCTCTTGCCTTCATTTTTATTCATATATAAATTTATATATTATTTTATTGCGACAAAATGTTTTTTTTAAATAGATCAATATTAATATCTTTCATTTTCGTGCGCTATTGTTGCTAGAATGATCATATGATAATCATAAAAAAATTGAAAAAAACAGATTAATAGGACAATCATTTCAACTAAACGAAAACATTTACGGAACTAGTAATAATTTTGTATTAAAAAAGGGAACCAAAATGAAGTTATTACCATAAAAAACAATACATGAAAAATAAAACAAAAATAAAAACATTATTTTAATATCTCAAATTACAAAATTGCAAAAATGTTCTAGCAATCAAAATCTCCATAGTAATAATATTAATTATTTCCAAATTGCAGTTTAAGTAATAAGTATTTATTTTTTCAAATACCACACATTAAACAGGGCCGTTTAGATTAAATGAAGCGAAGCTTGAAGAATATAGCTTAACATTCTAGGTTAAGTAGAAGATCCTTTATATAAGCTATTTAAGGTCCAATGCATGATACGTAGAAGGTTTGTCAAATTGAGAAAAAAATAAAATAAAATAATGATAAGCTTTTCTGTTGATACTAATAGAAAATTGGCTCTTATGTTTTTTTTTAACATTATGGCCACATTTAAACAAAGCTTTTATTTCATTACATGGTCCAACCAACAGAGAAATCCTTAAGAGGTGCTACGCTCCCAATAAGAGGGTGGTGGGCTTGTAGGCCTCTGGTTCATGGTTTTGTATTTTAAAATAACTTTTATTGCTTCCTCATCTGAAGCACAGCAAATACACAAACTACCACTTTAGGGAAAGTACGTCTCTTTTAATATTGGGCAGAGATACTAGGACTTGAAAAGAATATTTTGTGAAAAATCTTAAAATGTTGTATGAAAATGATTACAATATTACGAAATAATCAAACAAAAACTGTATAAAGTAGTAAGGTTTTTTGTTAGAAGCTTAAGTCAGAAACTACTGAACCGATTAAGTCCTCCATTTTAGGAAAGTTTCAAAAAGGGTCCGGGATGGTTTCAGGCTATTTATGATTTAAGTCTTGAATGGTTTTAAGTTATTTTTTTTCAATATTCCAACACATAGCCTCTCAATGTTAAGGGTGCAGCCGCTAGAGTGATAAAAAAGGGCAATCTACTAATTGTTTATTATTTAACGAAGACTAATATCAGACACAATAGTTCTTGGCAAAGTATCAGAACCCTTTTCCCTGCAGAAATCTTAAATTGTAAAATGATATTTGATGCTTTTAAAATCAAAATATCAAACTTAGATTTTTATTATTGTTATTCCCACATATTTGGTTTGTTATGCAATTTTAAAAAGTATTTTTGTCAAAATATTTTTAGAGCGAAGCTTTTATATAATTAGGGTCGGTCCGTACGTCCGAGACAGTTAGCTCTTTTCTTTAATTTAAACAAATTCGAGTTGTCCTATCGATTTCAAACTTTGCATGATCATTCCTTTAACAATTAGGTACAATTTAACAAGCACCTTTGTAATCGTTTAGTTCTGATACTATACAAGTATTAATGTTCGTTTGTCATACCGTTTCAGTGCTTCACTTTTATGGATGTTGTCATCCTTGTTATTTAAGAAAAAAGATTATATAATATGTATATTTAATTTAGTACAAAAATGATTTTTTTGAAGATGCGCCAGATGAGGAAAATTATTTCGATTTTTAGATCTGTAATACGATATTTTACATGATTCTTCAGTATGGCTGAGAATTTATAAGATATTAATTGGGTTTCAAGTGATACTCGAATGGATGTTAAGAAAGGGAAAAGTAGGTTGCGGGTAAAAATCCGTAAAGGTTGTGTGTTTTAAGTTAAAAATAGTAGTAGAACTCTAAAAAAAATTTGTTGTCCATAGTTCTTTTCAATAAGAAATACACATATTTAGTGAATATTATCGTTCTACTACTATTTTTAAGCCTTAAAACACACACTTTTACGGATTTTACCCGCAACCTACTTTTCCCTTTTTGAATGTTGAGGTTATCTATCATAAATAATGAATTGAAATACAAAAACGGACGAACGAACAAAAAATCCTCGAATTACAGAGTAGTTGGGCTACTTTTTGAAATTCTCACCTTATCCTTCAGTTTTGTAGGACCAATGATAAATCAGAGAATTGTCATTATTATAACTATGTACAAGTATACTTCTTAATTATATGCAGAGTTTAGTAACAAATAATAATCTGAAATTAAAATATTGTTTTATAATCATATTAATAATAAATGATGTATCTTATTTTAGACAGCTTTCCCGGATAGTAAAGTAAAGATTTTAGGATTAATTCTAGTTCAGTTGGTATTGATTTTATGAGTTTACTTTATTATTCATGGAAAACTGTCTATAATACGATACAATAAACGATTTTTCAATATGGCTCAGACAAAACCAGTCCTGATGCATCGGATATTAATCAGTTTGGAAGCCACAATAGAAGCAATTCCGTTGTAAAATATCATGCAATGATTGTTTTTGTGGGTGTAGTTTTTCCTTAAACTAATTTAAATAAAAAAGTAACTTGTCAAAATTAAAAATTTTCCCAAAAAAGAAAACTTTCTAAGTTTAAGACAAAAGTAAGATGTAAAGTTATTGTCAAAATTATTCAAACATATGTTTCTCAATGCAAAGCTTTTCTTCAATTAAAGTAAGTAATAAGTATATCTAATAAAAAAGGTAGAAGGGGCTGATATTTTTTCTACCACATCTTGTAAGTAGATAAACATAATGCCTAAACCCTCCAAAGATAGCTTAAAACGTGCCCTAGTCACATACGATTTTTTTTTATAAAAATCAGTAAACTGTTAAATCTTAATGACAAACACACAAACATAAAGCCTTTTAAAGAAAATAGGTTAAACCTTTTCCCTGTTGACTTTTGATAATATAATCTTCCTTTTGTTATAAATAAGTTTCGCTTACTGATATGAATAAGTCATCCTTGTTATACTAGTACATGCAGCACAAGCCATTACCATCCAAAATTTGATGTATTCGGTGAAATTTCTAGAAAGCTGGGAAAAAACTTTAGCCCCGGCTAAATATGTACTTAGGTACCGTAAAATATAATTTACCCAGGGATCAAAAGGGATTAGACAATGACCAATAGATTGATATACATCATTGATGGTTATACACAAAATTACCCCTTCTGTAGATTCCAATTAGTGGTTGAAATGTTTAGACACTCAGCTTAATGAAATTTCAATAAAATTTCAATAAAATTCCCCAAAGTTTTTAAGCCAACGAATATGAAAAAGTTTGGGGACTCGTGTCTGGGGCCCAATGTCCCCTCCCTCCCTGTAATTTCCCAGTAATTTCAGTTGAAAGGTTAGATGTATAAACATTTTTATAGAAAAAAAATTCACGAATTTTGTATTTTTAAAGTGCATATTTCTTGCTTAGTTTTTGTTATTATACAAATGCATGTTATACTCATACGTTAAGTACGAAGATTTTAAAAAAAGGATGATAACATCCATTTAAGCGAAGCTCTGAAACGGTAGGACAAACGAACATTATACTCTGTTGTTATAGGAATCAGAATCTAAAAAATCAGATGATTTCATCACATAAAAATTAGTTGTTAAAAAAGTTAAAATCAACATTTTCAAAATGGACGTACAGACGTTTTAGTAAAAATTATAGGGTTCTAAATTGTACCTAACTACTACAGGAATCACCATGTAAAGTTTAGAATCGATAGGACAATTCTAAACTGTTTAAATTAACGAAAAGAGCTAACTGTCTGTGACGAGCGGCCGGACTAAACCTAATTATAGAAAACCTTTACTTCAAAAAAATATAACAAGGACGATTTATGTGCCAAAATGTAAAACTACACATAATGTTTCAAAAGATGGGAGGAGTAACTTCTTAACTAACATACAGTAAGAAAACTTATCAAGTTGCTTTGCTCCTAAAATATTAATTAAATATCTTATTAACAATTGAGACATTTATGATATAACTATAAAAACTAAGAAAAATATATAGGTTAAAAATAACAATGGATTTATTATTACTTGGATATTACACCAAATTATCATGTACACTAATAAAGTAAAACTTGTAGCTGACTTAATTACGATTCCCTTATCCAGTCCCTTTATCACATCACCTCCCCTCCTGCTAGATGAACGAACTAACCAATAAAGGATTTCTATGTTAGCAACCTTAATTACGAAAATTTCCCCCGTTATATCAGTTTTTTTAAACAACAGTATACTAAAATAAATAGGTTTTGCTATTTTCCATGTTTGTTGTACTTGTTACTCAGTCAATAAAAGTACAAAAATTGTGGAAAATTATATCATTAACATGAATATGTAAATAATAACCAGAATTAGAGTGAAACATCGTGCCAAATGAAAGTTAAAATATGTATTATTAAGACTCTAATCACACGCATCCGTTCTTAATGGTTTAAAGAGCTTGCATGCAGTCATACAGTCGGGCAGTTGAAAATATTGTCTCGTATTCATTCGAAACCGATTAATATCCGGTGGATTAGAACCGGTTCTCATCCATACGAAAAAATTATGTCTAGCATCGTATTAAATCCAGTTTTCTACGAATATAGAAATGTACAATCATAAGATTAAAACCAGTTTTTTCAGCCCGTGATTCGGCATCTCGGGGCTAAAAACACTGGTTTTAATCTTATAATTCTATATCCGCGGAAAGCTGTTTACAATATGATGCGAGAAATAACTATTAACACTTTTGAAAAAGAAATTTAAAAAAAAGATACCTCATACATGTATAGACTTTTGGATGGCAAACTTAACCCCCTCCCCCTCTATTTTTTCATTTTTTAAACATAAATAATATTTGGGAGTTAGGTTAATTAAGGTGAATTTTCATAATAACAAAATAAGCTTTATTTAATATTGGGAAAAAGTTATAAGAACTTGCAATGGTTCATCTGCTCAACTGTCATATACTATTATGTTATGCCTTGGCTTTTAATCTTCCTCCCCCCCAGAGGTTAACACATTTTCACATTGGTCCAATAACGGTCAAAATAATAATCCTAAATTTACACTAATATATTTGAATATTAAATTACAAATAAAACATTCTTAACCATATTTTTATAAAGTTAAGTTTATATATGAAACTTGAATTAACTACAGATTTTTCATATTACTGATTTCAAAAATCATCCTAATATTTAAATCATGTCTTTATAGAAATTAAAAGCCTTGAGATTGAAGAAAAAGTTCATAACTATAATACAAAATAGAACGATGCTGTCTGTCCATCTGAAGCTTAAGATCTCAGTAATCACTGAACTGATTGGATACTACTCTTCAGGAGTGGTTTTAAGCTATTTTCTTGGTGGGTGGTACACCCCAAAAAAAATGTTTTTATGAGTTTCAAAATAAATGGCAGCACCATAAATACTTAATCTTTTTTAAATTACCTTTTGGGGCAAAGCCACTAGTAGGTCTATATAACTTTTGTATTTGGTATAGCCAGCAAGCGAAATAAATCTAAAATAATGAAAAGGCACTCTTTATTACAAATCACAATTACCAAATATTTTTTCGAAAAAAAAATCCATTGTTGGTTACATCCGTCGCCAAACTTATCTTGATCCAATTTGAATCCATAGTGTTTCGACAATTGAGAACAATAATGTGTGTATTCAACTATATTCAAGGTCAGGGAGGCAGGGATAGGAATATTGAGAATAATAATGTGTGTATTCAACTATATTCAAGGTCAGGGAGGAAGGGATAGGAATATTGAGAATAATAATGTGTGTATTCAACTATATTCAAGGTCAGGGAGGTAGGGATAGGAATATTGAGAATAATAATGTGTGTATTCAACTATATTCAAGGTCAGGGAGGCAGGGATAGGAATATTGAGAATAATAATGTGTGTATTCAACTATATTCAAGGTCAGGGAGGCAGGGATAGGAATATTAAGAATAATAATGTGTGTATTCAACTATATACAAGGTCAGGGAGGCAGGGATAGGAATATTGAGAATAATAATGTGTGTATTCAACTATATTCAAGGTCAGGGAGGAAGGGATAGGAATATTGAGAATAATAATGTGTGTATTCAACTATATTCAAGGTCAGGGAGGCAGGGATAGGAATATTGAGAATAATAATGTGTGTATTCAACTATATTCAAGGTCAGGGAGGAAGGGATAGGAATATTGAGAATAATAATGTGTGTATTCAACTATATTCAAGGTCAGGGAGGAAGGGATAGGAATATTGAGAATAATAATGTGTGTATTCAACTATATTCAAGGACAGGGAGGCAGACATAGAAACATAGACTTTAGATTGATATTTTAAGTACCTAAACTTATTTAAAGCTACGCCAAAAATTGAACTATTGTAAAAAATTATATTTGCTTCAATTCACCTATACCTGTTTCACTGGACCAAGGTTAAGCATTTCCTTTTCTCATTTTCATGTCATTCAAAATTTTTGATAATTATTAGTTCTTTCAATTTGTGGATCAATTATGGTTTCATAAATTGACAACATTAAGCACCATATGCCCCATATACGTCAGGATATTAATGACAGCTAAAAAGCAGTTAATGTGCAGTCAAACATGCTCTATATTTAGACAAATCTACACTAAATAAATCAGACATCTGTCTTTTATATTCTCTGAGTAAATCTAAATTTTGATACTATCATATGGACTGACGGACCGACCCTAGTTAAAGAGAAGCTTGCGCTACTAAAAAGGGGGCAAGGTACTACTTTCAGTAAGAGAAACTGAGTTATTCCAGGATCAGATGGAAACTAAGTGCAAACTTAAGCCTAAAACAAAGTTATCTGCTAAACTAAATCTCCCGAACAGTTTTTCCTTCACTGAAAGTGTTGATATGCCTATCCTCCTTCTACAATGTAGAATACAACTATACAGAAGCAACCAATAATTAAGAAATTAAAAATGCTTTTACTTTTTAACTTGGAGCAATATGAAAGAAATTGTAAAATGAAAGTTTTTGAATAATGCAAAGTTTAGCTTGTAAACCCAGAACCACTTCATTATGCAATCTACATTTTCCTGGATATTTTGTCTACAGTAGTCCATAAGTGTACAGCTTTACAGTACATTGTTTCTATTTGTTAAAGCAACACGTATGATAAAAGAAAAAGATTCTTTTTAAAGTAAAATGCTTATATTTAAATCAAAATCTATATTTTTGTATTTTTTACCGATCCACTTCATTATGCAATTCAAAAGAAAATCAATGGGAAAACGTTTGTTTTGCACTTTTCCCCACTTTTAAAAAATGATTCTGATAAAATAACAATTTTTTAAGGGATTTATGCATTAATTATAATAAAAAAACAGTTTAAGGTAGATTTTAATGATTTTTCTAAATAAGAAATAATTGAAAAAAAGAATTTCTAACCCTATCACTTTAGAGGACAGCTGCTGACCCCCAGTTTTATGGATGAAGCTAAATACATGTTAAAGATAAAACTTACCCTGAAAAGTATACAAAAATGTTTTTTGATGTGTTAAAAAAATCTATTTTAAAATCTTGATTTTGAGGATGATGGCCTTTAAGATGCTCTTGCTGGTGGCGAAGGTGAGCTAAATGTTATCTAAGTACATGACCATTACAACAACTTGTCTATTTACCTATGTACCATTTTTTGTAGTCATAGCAGCCTCCAGTGGAGCCTCTCGACATGAAATATAATCATTATCTAAAACCTACATTATTTACTTTATGAATTTTAGTAATTAAAACTGCATTTTTTTCTTTTTTAATATTGCTTGGCTGGAGGCTGCTATGACTACAAAAATTGAACCATAGTTCAATATATAAGTTTTCATCATGGGCATGCACTTTGATAACATTTAGCTCACCATCACCACCAGTAAGAGCATCTTAAAAGCCATCATCCTCAAAATCAAGATTTTAAAATGGATTTTTTTTAACACATCAAGAAACATTTTTGTATACTTTTTATGCTAATTTTTATTTTTAACATGTATTTAGCTTCATCCATAAGACTGGGGGTCGGCAGCTGTCCTCTACAGTGATAGGGATAGAATTTCTTTTTTTCAATTATTTCTTGTTTAGAAAAATCATCAAAATCTACCTTAAACTGTTTTTTATTATAATTAATGCATAAATCCCTTAAAAAGTTGTTATTTTATCAGAATTAATTTTTAAAAGTGGAGAAAAGGGCAAAACAAACGTTTTCCCATCGATTTTCTTTTGATTTGCATAATGAAGTGGATCGGTAAAAAA
This sequence comes from Acartia tonsa, assembly GCF_053477335.1. Classification (NCBI taxonomy): domain Eukaryota; kingdom Metazoa; phylum Arthropoda; class Copepoda; order Calanoida; family Acartiidae; genus Acartia; species Acartia tonsa. Next base: position 61,252,766 of record NC_137260.1, on the reverse strand, counting down.
TACAAAAATATAGATTTTGATTGAAATATAAGCATTTTACTTTTAACAGAATCTTTTTCATTTATCATACGTGTTGCTTTAACAAATAGAAACAATGTACTGTAAAGCTGTACACTTATGGACTACCGTAGACAAAATATCCAGGAAAATGTAGATTGCATAATGAAGTGGTTCTGGGTTTAGTATGTTTAAGTTTATATTTGCATGAGGATTTGAAAAACAAAATTTCTCTTAAGATAGATGTCCCCACAATTATATGATATGTTTCTGGGGTGTATTTTAGTATCTTACCTCTTGAGGGCGGGTTCTCATTCAATTTTTAAGTGATCATCTAAAGAATCCAGAGCTGGATCTTTAAATCATTTCAATGGTGCGCCAAATCGGGGTGCGCCGAATTTCAGCTCAACATTTCGTAAAATGCTGTGCTCTCATTGGTGGAAAGTTGGCTCACCCCGATTTGGCGCACCATTGAAATGATTTAAAGATCCAGCTCAGAGCATCATCCGGATGTAACACCCAAGGATATTGGGCCAATTAATATCCAACAGACAACCAACCCTTTGATTGCACGACCTTTGTCTGAGAAGTCCTAACTGTGCATGGTAATGTGTTGCGCCTGTTTATATATGGACCAAGGCATTCCACCTACTCTATTTATGTCGCGCATCTGACATATCAGCAATACAAACCATTTTTAACGTCTTTAGTTATGACGCGGTGTCGGGCCGAGATTCGAACCTATCACCTCCCCATAGAGGTATCTAGGGATTGATACCAACATTTGAAGAAATATAGAATAAAGCTTAAATGTACAGAACACTTTTTGCGTGCTAAAAACAAAAGGAGGCATAATATAGGGTCCACTTAAAATCTATGAGAATTTGACATGGATTTATTTAAAATTAGATTTTTATCCAAGGGCCAGTTGTCCTTTATGATCTGCAAAATGTGCATATATTTACATTTTAACTATAAGTATAAAAAAGTATAAAGTTTGCAATTTAAAATAAGCTACAAATGCATAAAAAACTGCATGAATCTACAGTTGTCTTAATACAAAGAATAAATAAAAAGCCGCAAGCAATTAAACAAAAAAGTTATACATCGATTAAGACCTTCTTATTGTTTTTTAGTAAGCTTTATAATAGACTATTGTTTAGTAATAAGGGCAAATATGTTTTTACATAAATAAGGCGAGTAAACACACCTTTTTTTACTTCAAAATTGTTCTTAGAACTAAAGTGGAAAGAAATGTTACAAAAGTTGATTTCTGTGTATTTATGTCAGGTATTATGGAATGGGTAAAAACAATAAGTATAAATAATTCTGAAAAACATAAAAAATCTCATGACTCAATGCTTTTTAAGGACAAAGGTTAATTTTATAGCTTTATAGATGTCTTGAATTGAGGATGGTTTGATAATGATTAACCTTACATTGGCCTATCCCTGGTACATATGTATAGAAAGTATGGGTAAAGTCCCTTTCGTGACAACGCCTCTTAAGAGGCGTTTCGTCGCATTTTCACAGTAGCTTTCTCCTATTTCTAGCCCCTGCGTGAGGCTCTAACCCAACGGGGCAATCACCTAACCTAAAATAATCAATCAAAAGCTACCGTGAAAATACGACGAAACGCCCCTTAAGAGGCGTTGTCGCGAAAGGGACTATACCCGAAAATATAGTATGAAAACTGTGAACTGTATTGGTATAAGCACACAGAATAAACACAACTATAATCCCCTAATTTTTACTCCACGTCGACGTACATTAAATTCCTAAGAAAACCTAATCTAATAGTTAAGAAAAACAATAATTTTTTCTATATGTCAGCCTAACATTGACTCACCAAATAACTTTTATTAGTAAAAAGACATTTTGGTCACAATAAAAACTTAAAATGTTTGTTTTAGGCAATATTTAAATAATATTTATAGACAAGTAACAGGATATCTATGATTCTGTTATTATGTGTGTACCAAAGAATCTTGCTAACCACTGAACCGAAATGGTTCTCCTTTACAGTGCAGCTTCGAATAGGTCTAGGGATGGCTTATTATCATATTTGGGAGAGGACATTAGAAAAAAAATTCTTTTACTTTTTCATTTTAAAATAAAAATTGGAGGTTCGACTACCACCTTCCCTTCCCCAAGTGCCCCTAAAGGCCTCTAGGGGCATAGTCGATTGTACTTTACAAAAAGTAATACAGTGTAGAAACTATATCAGTATACTATATTTATGTTGATCAGCGCAAAGAGGTCTAGGTTAAAGAACAAGAACTTTTCAAACAAACTTAAATCTCCTCTCAGAAAAAGTTGTGTGTGTGTTTGTAAGTGTGTGTATGTGTGTGTTTTTGTGTGTATGTGTGTGTGTCCTATTCTTGAAGTAAAGTAGAATAAGTTCTTATTAAGCATTGAGATCATTTTTTCGTATGAAATAAGAAACGTTAAGTTTTCAATTTTGTAACATACTTCAGATTAAAAACAAATACTAAAGTACACAGGGATTAGCCAATAAGAGATATTCTTAGAGAAATGTTAAAAGTTACTACCTAGCTTGTAATACATTAAAAAAAGGACAGTCATGTTAAAAAGTAACATAGCAGCATTATTTAAGTCAGAAATAAAGGCTTTAAATAAATAAAAACTAAGAAATCAATTAATATGACATAGGATGTTAAGATGTAGTATGATAATCTAAGTGTCAACCACGGTCTGTCAAATGTAACTCATCATTGAATACTTAGATACATTGACCGGGGTATATTTGACGCCAATTTAGGGTGCTAATATGAACCTCATTTGTTGGTCGGTTCATTTATCCAATAGGTAGGAGAGTATGTGGTAAAGATATGGATTGTTATTGTCATTTTAGCCATCAGTAAGTATCACTTTATTAATGTACATGAAAATCTGGTGCAATATCGAAGTAATACTATATCGATTAACTCAACCTACTTACAAAGTAGCTTCACTATCAAAAAAGGATGACAACATCCATAAAAGCGAAGTTCTGAAACGGTATGACAGACAAACATGAATTTTTGCAAAATTTCTTAAATACAGAATTCTGTTTAAGAACATACTGACATTTTTATGACTTAATTATAGAGATCCTTCGCTTGTAATATTGTACCTTATTGTAATAGGAATCAGTACTCCAAAAATCATATCAATCAGATGATTATATCACGGAAAAAATTGTTGTTAAAAAAGTAACATGTTTAAAATGAACGAACGGACATTCTGGTAACGATTATAGAGTTGCTACGCTTTCTAAATCGTACCTAACTACTACAGGAATTTGAAAACGATAGGACTATTTTAACATACCTAGATTAAAGAAAAAAGCTATACCAAACGGACGTACGGACCGACCCTAATTATAGAAAAGCTTCACTATCAAAAAAAAGTTGGTGAAAGAATTGTAGAATTAGCGTGGGAATCAGAAACGTTATAACAGTATTTTTATATGCATAATAGATACTTATTTTCAATTTTTTACAACTTTAAAAATGTGTATTTTAAATTGTATTGAAGTGTGTGATTTTTTTAGATTGTCAAACTCAGAAGAAAAAAAATATAAATATATTAGATACTTCCTTATCTTGAAAATTAGATTTGATTAATTTGAATTTTGAAATATTAAATTTTTTAAAAAGCATCAAAAAATTACCTACCCTTATTTATTTTAGTAATCTTTTATGTAAATTCTATGGTTCTAAAGGGATAAGACGGTGTCCGATAATTTGATGTACATTTCTTATAATAATAAACAAATTTAGCCCTTCTGTAGATTACAATAAGTCGTTACTTATTGAACCAACCAATCAATAATTTAATAAAAGTCCTAAAGGTTGTTAAGGCAATGAATAATAAAACGTTCTTATAAAACGTTGGGGACTAGCGGGATAAACAGTCCAATGTCCCCTCCCCACAGTGTAAATGATCTATTTAAAGAGAGGCTTTGCCTTAACAATGAATTTTTAATGCGAAGCTTTTTTATAATAAGGGTCGGTCCGTACGTCCGTAACGGGCAGCTCTTTACGATAATTTAAACAGCTTAGAATTGTCCTATCGATTTCAAACTGAACATACTTAGAAAGCGCAGCAACTTTACAATTGTTACCAGAAAGTCCGTACATCCATTTTGAAACAAGTTGTTTTTTTTTAATACTGATTCCTTTTACAACAAGGTACAATGTTATAAGCGAAGCATCTCTATAATCAAATCCTAAAAACGTCCGTTAAACCCTTAAACAGAATCATATATTTAATCAGTTATACATTAATATTCAGTTTATTCAGTTCTGACACTCTACAAATGTTAATGTCCGTTTGTCTTACCGTTTAAGTGCTTCGCTTTTAAAGATGTTGTCATCCTTGTTACAATAAGAATAGGAAAGAACTAAAAGGGTTTTAAAATGGAGGGGTAATAAAGTTAGGTGTGCATTTTTTTCGTGCACTCAACCCACACAATTCACATGCACAAAAACACACACACACACACACACACACACACACACACACACACACACACTAAACTTAATTCTAGCTTAACTTATATACGAGGATTAAATCCATAATTTGATAAAAATTTACGCCATTTGGATCTATATTCATAACATCTGACCTAAAAAAGTCTTTCCAAAGCTTTAAAAGTGCATGAATACCCCATAGTATTGGAAATGCATCTAGTACACTAAAGATCATTAAATGCTTCCTTAAAAGTGCCTAGTAAGTAAAAAAAAACAACAATATAATATATTGGTGGATTGCCTCAAAGACCCTAGTCGAACACAGAAATACCTAATCTTCCTTTCTTTTTTTGAAATAAATTGAAAATAAGGAGAATTTTTGTTTTTCTTTATTATTTTTTAGGACCCCCATAGGGGGTAGTCTAGCAAGGTTAGGTTTTTAGTTTTAAAAGAAAAAAATTGACCCCTAACTATGATTCTCAATTTATTCAAAAAATAAGGGGAAGGGGGGAGTCAATGCTCGATAGCCACTTTATGGGAATGCACAAATAGATTTTATACTAAAAAACCTAAAACATAAAAATGCACGTCCATGTTGATTCAATCAAAAATATTATGAATAAAAATAACAATATTTAAAAGTCTCCAAACTGATTTATTTCTATCTTGACTTATTTATTCAATCACAAAGTTAACAAAGACGGTGAGAAATGTGACCCCCCCCCCCCTCTCCTCAACTTTATAATAAACATTATTTTGAATTGTCATTTATTTAATTAGAATTTGAAGTTTCACTTTAAGTGCTCTTCAAAATTTTTCTTCCACTTGACAGAAGTTTCTGGCATATTTTTATTGCAGTAATAAAATTATTAATTTCATTTTATTAAAAAACTATAATATCCTTATGAGCCACCTGACCCGATATCTAAAGTCCTAAGGATAAGAAGGATAATTAGAAAGTTTGAGGGGGTGGGAAAAATACCCCCCCCCCCCCCCCCAGAATGTGAAACAATGTTGTAGACCAGATGTCTAAGTATTTGTGTGTGTATAGATTGATGTGTAGTTATGTGCTTAGGATATAAATAGAGTTACAGTTTCCTCATAGAATATAGAGATATGTAAATAGGAGGAAAATTAGTCTAAAGAAGATATAAAATAAAGTAAATAACCATGAAATGTGCATTAAAAAATTAAAAAATAAAATAAAAAAAAAATAATAATATATTTGAAAAAGTATAATTCTGTCTTTTGAAATAATGTTAGAATTTAAGTATTTTTTAAGTATTATTAATATATGAGTAAATATATAAGTTATTTATCACATCTTATTTAAGACAGCGTTCCGCGAATATTAAAATGAAATATTATAAGATCAAAGCCAGTTTTGTGCTTTTCATTTTAATATTGGTCAAGAAAACTCTGTAGTACGATAATTTACGTAATTCTTCAATATGGCTGAGAACCGGTTCTATTTCAGCGGATAATAATCGGTTTCACAAATATACTGGAAATTCCTTTCTCCATGCAATTTACATCCTTCTACCTGCTGTGTAAAGGTTTACTATGTTATCTCAACAATTTACTCAAAATTCCACGACACAGGCGGAAGGGGAAAATCTTTTAATTGATAGAAAAATAAGAAAAAATATTGTTTATCCTTATATAAAAGTAATAGGATTTCTGTCTGTCTGTGAGTCTGTGTGTGTGTCTGTCCAACTGTAGCATAAGATCTCACTAACCGCTGAACCGAAATGGTAATCCTTAACCGTAAAGCTTCTTATAGGACCAGTAAAGGATTATAACTATTCTAGGGGATGGTACCCTCACCCTCTAAAGAGAACTCACCCTCGGAAAATATATACATCATAAAAAAAACTCTCGTTTAAGCCAGTCCTTTAAAGTCTCAAAATTCTCTAATTTTTACAATAACCTGCAATAAATCAACAAAATACACATCAGCAAATAATATTTGTAAAAATATGAACGAATCCTTGTACCCCTGCAGGGCCCTGTTTAGATAAACCTAGCAATAAACCCAGAACATAACTCTCTCTAGATCTTTCTGATACACACATAGACAAAAACTTTATGGCCTTTACCCAGACTTTTATATAAAGGAATTTTTTATATATTTTTATATCAATAAATAAAGAAATTTTTAATTAATTTGATTATTTTTAGAAAGTTGTCTTTTACTTTTGTGAGATTGAACTAGTGAAACTTGGTAGAAATGCAGATCCAGATATATTTTTACAATTTTCAGAGATATTTCCATTGAAAGAAAATAATTCAATATATCTTATTATATCAAATTTATTTTCATGATATCTACTTTACTTTACTTTTTCAATGGTCTTCATAATTTTCTTTGATTTTTTATTACTACAAAACTAAATGATTAGGTAAAGAAAATACCTTCATTGCCAACCTGAATTAATAATATTCTACAAAAACATTTAAAAGACCACTACTCCAAGTATTTAACTCGTTAAATGCACACGGAACAATCCCTTAGGCAAAAAAATCAACCAATACAGATCCGCATCCCTTATTCTGCAGTATGATGTAGTTAAAAATGTACATGAATGATGAGGAAAGTTCAAAATGATGTTGATAAATTATGTGCCAAAGGATGCAAAAAATACGCAAAATCTTATATTTTGCAGTTAATTACTTATTACACCCCCCCCCCCCCTCAATCCTAAGACATTACATTTAAAATTGCGGTTATGTCTTATGGACCCTAAGATAAAGGTGGGGGATACTCTACTTTTAATTTTAGTTTCAAACAGAAAAAGCTTCAATGTATAGAAGAAGTATATCGGCTCGGCAGTTAGCAAGATCCTTCGGCACCTATATACATACAGATAAGCATACTGTTACTTTTATATAAGGATTAATGCTGCATAAAAAGCATAATCGTTAGGTTGTAACAAGTTGAAGGGCAAGAATTAATCCCCATAGGGTTTAAAATTGAAAATCGTTGCAAGTCTTTTTTTGCCTAAAACTATCGATCCCAATAGAACTTCTTTAAACCAAGAAAAAACACGAGCAATGGAAAAATAAGGTCTAGTTGACAAATAAAGGAATGTCCAAGAAATGAAATCCATCAAATTACACAAGAATACTTAAATAAAAAGTCACTTTCATAATATAATTTGTCTTAAAAATGCACTCTTTAAAATAGGAATATATCTAAAAACATGATATTTGAGTCAGAGAGAGGGGTAATGGGCTGATTATTACGCTAGTCCCAAAAGTTTTATAATAACGGATTCTTATTTGTTGGCTTGACATCTTAGTGAGTTTTGATTGGTTGGTTAATAGTTTTCAAACGTTTCAACCACTAATTTTAATCTACAGCAGGGGTAATTTTGTGTATCCTTTCAGATACCTGTATTTGAGTTTTTAAAATATAATATTTCCGTAGTTTTTCCTAATATTTAGATAATTATACAATTCAACATTTCCATCATCAAATTATCGCTTTTCTCTCCACTACAAAATCAAATTAATTTTCTGATAAAAATTATTTTCCTCACATTTCTCTCTATTATAAGGAGAAAATTAAATTATATTCTTTTCTTTTTGCATTTCCCTATATATTCTTAATTGAACTGAATACTAAGTTTTTCATTTAACAAGGATGAAAACATCCAAAAAGCGAAGTTCTAAAATAAGAAGAAAGGACAAACGAACAATAAAACTCAAAACTTAGGAAGCAGAACATTAATTTGTATGTCTAAACAAAATTATACACAAATTTCTTGCAAAATTTAACAAGTACAGGATAAAGTAAAAGGACGGACATACTGACGGATAGATCCTAATTATAGAAAAGCTTTTAAATTTTAAATAAATATTTTGAGAAGGATTGTCCACATATTATTAATTTTAGCATAACTGTCCTTAACAGCTATTTCTTTATTATAGCTCGATCTTTAAATCGTTTATAGGTGATTTAAACCGGGGCGATTCATTTGGCGCACCATCAAATTATTAATATCAATCTTTAAATCGAATTTGCATGGGCGATTTGAATCGGGCAGTGGCGCGGGCCCGGCGCGGCAATGGCACTCACCGAGTGGCATTGCCAGTTTAAATCGGGGTGAATCATGCACTGAGCCCCAACGAAAGACCCATTGCATATGTAATAAATGGAAATTTTTTTTAATTACTTTAATATTTTATTGCAAAACTATCGTGAAAACATTTTTATAGTTATTTTTAAAATAAATTATATATTAATGTTTTATATAAAATACCATACTGACACGGTATTTTATATAAAATACCATACTGACACGGTATTTTATATAAAATACCTTACTGGCACTGATTAAGTAATAAAGCTGTACTGGCGCGGATCGATATTTTAGTGAGTGCGCAAGCGATTTAACAACACCGCGCCGAAAATCTTTTAAAAATCAGGTGCGCTGTGGCTTACCACCAGCGCGCCTACGGTTCACCTCTGAATCGCCCCGATTCAGCGCGGCATAAAAATGATTTAAAGATCAAGCTCTGAAAAAATATCAATTTATACATTACTGGCGCATTTTAGTAATTCATATTTACTTTAAAATGTTCTTAAAGACCTTACAATGTTGTTTTGTTATATTAGCTTTGCGGGATGTTAGGCGTTGTTTGTAAACAATTTACAAAGTAAACATTATAAACATAAAAAATAACCTATCATTTTAAACTTATTTGTTATTTATGTACGTGGTCATTTTTAACTGGCACACAGGGATTTAAAGGGATATGACAATGGCCAAAAAATTGATGTTTATCAACAATAATAATACACAAAATTATCACTTCTGTAGATTACAATTCGTGGTTAGAACGTTTGGACACTCAACTTAATGAACGAACCAATCCCCAAAGTTGTTAAACCAACGAATAAGAAAACGTTATTATAAAACTTTGGAGACTAGTGTAATAAACAGCCCATTGTCCCCACCCTTTAGCTTCCTGGGTGGCTCAACTTTTATGTTAGAGTGGTCTGTCAGTACATCCGTTGGTCTCACCGAGTCACTTTTTAATTGAGGATATCATAGAATAATAAATCTAAGTGTTTTTTTAAATATCTGTTGAGAAAGATCTACCACAAGCAGACTAACTGGTCTCTTTTCTAACATATATTTTCTATGATTTAAACAAGAAAATTTAAAATTTTCACTATTATCAGTTATTTGTTTTTCATTATATTTTCACATAAAAGTATTAAGGTTACTAAATAATAGTAAATACTAAGCCTCTGACTCACAATATAGTTCAACAGTAGACACAAGATTTTTGTTGCTAATCGATCCAGTATTTTTAATTATTCTTTTTTAATATTTGACAATGTGAGTACGTCCACAATTGAAACATTAAGATATTTTTGTATAAACTATAGCAATAACAACTCTACGGTAAAAAGTTTTTTAACTTAGTTTGATGCATAAATGTATAAGCATAGCTGTATAACCCAGACAAAAATCTGGTACCAATGGTGGGGACTTTATTCGTCTGCTAGCAAATTGTTTCTGCGACTTGGCTGTGTTAATTTTTCCGAAACTATTAGCTGATATTCAAAGACCAAATTAAAAGTCGGCAACGGTTCACATCCCATGAACGCAGTTATTTATAAACTGCCCCCTATATTCTTTTACTTTAATGTTTGATGTTTATTTTCAGAACGTCATAAAAATACCTGTTCTGATACTTAACCTAATTTTGAATTAATCTTTTATGAATATTGTCATCCTTGTTGCTATAAAATTCCGCATTTTCAAAAAGATGAAAGTTTACAAAACTAAATGTCGAAAGTAAAATCCAGGAACGAAGCAGTTCAAAAATGTTAGTTGTATATGCTATTATCTGTGTTTAATCAATATTCCACCGCCACTTGATAAGGATCTATTTCCGAATCTAAATATAAGATTTCAAGTTTAGCTTTCTTAATTATCAAATATTTACTTTAGCGCGCAGACACTCTATGGCCTGAAAATTTTAGATAAATTATGCCTATTTTTAGACTAAGGACGTCCAAGCTTTTTTACGGGGTTTAAATGAGGGGTTTCTAAGTTTTGGGGTGGAGGTAACCTAATGTATTTATTTTAATTTTGGGGGGTAAAATGAGTGTTTAAAAATTTCAGATGGTTAATCACCCCTTTAACCCCGTCCTTGGAATTCTATGATCTAGTGGAATTATAGACTGACCAACAGAACATAAAGTTTACTACTTATAGATGTTGTCGTCCTTGTTAAGACGTGTAACATAAGCTAATGAGGTTAATTAAGCAATAATAGGGTAATAAAATCAGTTAATCAATAAAATCAATTTAAATCAATAAAACCAACCAATGTTTTTATTAAAGGAACTTAACTGTTAATTTATTAAGATTGCTAAAATGTTTTTTTCCAGTATGGCTTCGAAACTGATTAATATCTGGTGGAATAAAACCGGTTCTAAGACATACTGAAAAATCATAAATTGCATCGAATTGCAGATAATTTTGCACTAATAATCAGCATTCGGCATTTCGGCGCTAACAAAACTGGTTTTAATATCCGAGGAAAGCTGTCTATAATGCGATGCGATAAATAACTACTCCTTGACATTAAAGTTGTCTGTCATATCAAATTAAAAACTTCCTTCCATTTTATTGTTTTGATAAAAAATCAAGTTTTTAATTAGGAATTCAAATAATTTTAATATTTAATGAAATATCAAAGGGTAATTAAAGATATCGAGTTACATTTCAAGTGCTATTGTGACGTCACATACAATTTAAATACAATATTCAAATAAAGTAATCTTAGGTAATGTTTTATGTAAAAAAAAAAGAGTGTTAGATTTCATATAGATTTTAACTTTTAACATTAAAAAGAGCGAAGCTTTTTATTTGAATTTTTGAAAGTTCGTCAAGCAGACTACGATATGTTTTTTTCGTGACTTAAAATCGAAACTTCAACTACAGCTGTCAAATTATTTAACAATCCTCCTCAGCAGCCAGCCAGTCCACTAATTTGCAGCTGAGGCGTTCATTGGCAGTAGCCGAAAAAAATTATAAATTGACAAATGGCTTAGAAGCCGATTAATATCCGCTGGATTTTTGTTAGCACCAATAGGTCGAAGGACATTAATCTTATAATTTTTAATTTTAATATTTACGGAAAGCTGTCTACAATTGGATGCGGCAAATAACAATATTCTTGAATTATTTTGTGTGTGTGTGTGTGATGAGTCATTCAAGAGAAAGTATTTCAGTGAGAATATGAAATCCTTATAATAAAGTAACAGGATGTGTGTTTGTCTGTTTGTATGTCTGATTGTCTGTTTGTTTGTACCGAAGGATCTCGCTAACCGCTAAACCGATCTGGTTCTCCTTAACAGGGTAGCTTCTCACAGGTCCCTGGAAGGTTTATAACCATTTTAAGGAAGGGTACCACCACCCTCACAAGAGAAATCACAAAAAAATCATTTAAAGTGCCCCTAGAGGCGCGGCCTCTAGGGGCGTAGCCGCTAGTTTTATATACAACAATAGCATAATATTATATTTAAACAGGTGTACTAAAAAGAATATCAACAAAAATGTGAACATTCAAGTTTTTCCTTCAATTATTTGTTTATCTATGCAAAAAAACAACAGAAACTTGATTTTTAAATGAAATTATTTGCAAGTATTTAAACTCTACATTATTTGTTTATTTAACAAGAACGATTATGTTGTTAAGTAGCGTAGCTTTAGATTATTATCAATTTTTATTTTCTTTGCATTCTATGTCATATACTGCACCCAGGGATCTAAAGGAATAAGACAATGGCCGATAAATTGTTGTACATTCCCAATAATGATGCACAAATTACCCATTCTGTACATTACAATTAGTGGTTGAAACGTTTAGACACTCCTCTTCAGCAAAAAAGTATTACTGAATTTAAGTATAAGTACTAAAAGGTTTGTAATCTATTCAGCCGTACAGACAGATATACAGTAAATTATAGCGTAGCTACGCTATTAAATACACTAATATGTGGAGTCATTAGAAAAAATGGCATGTGCTGTAGCTAGGAATAGAGACAGGTTTCATCAAACTTTTAATTAGTTTAAATCTTGTAATGTGTTTTAACAAATTTCCTTTATTTTTCCATCAACAAACCACCATTTTCTTATTTTAACAAGTTTTACATGATACAAATGAGAGAAAAATGGCAGAAAATATTTTACAGTGGGGCTTCGAAAACAATAAATATCCGCTGGATTAGAAACGGTTTGCAGCCATATTGAAAAACAATGTATAGCATCGTATTAGAGACAATTTTCCACAAATATTAAAATAAAAATTATACTTTGTTAGCCCGGGCCTTCGGGGCAAACAAAAATGGGTTTAATCTAATAATTTTTCATTTTAATATCCGCGGAAAGCTGTCTATAATTCGATGCGATAAATATCTATTCCTATTCCTGTGACTATTATACTAGGGTAGAATATCTGAGGCTAAGCATTATAATTCAAACATATAATTCAATGCAAATTCCGCAAATTCTCAGTTAAACGTGGGAATAATTAGGACAGCGAGGGGTGTTTATCGTTGGAGCAAAGCTGCTCTACAATATGTTTGGTGTAATATAATTGGCTATACTGATAGCTTGGCGCCAACACACATGACAGGATATATTAACATTTGGATCTTACACCAGATTTCATGTTCTCTAATAAAGTGAAACATGCATAAGGCTAAAATAACGATTGCCTTTCCAAACCCTTCAGGCAGTCCCCTCCTCTCCTATTGGATGAACAAAAAATTGACAGGAAAAATAGCAACCTAAATTGACGACAACCTTTCCCCTATCATTATATCATATAGAACAGTAAGGGAAAGAAAATCAAGCTTATGAAGAAAGCTTATTGAAATAAATAAAATGGAAACAAAAAACAAAGAAGAAATTCTATTGGTTCTTAGTTATTAATTTTTTGTTAAAAAGCTTTGTCACTGTGGAATGCAATTGTACTTGTTATCTTGAGTGTACAATTATTAAAGGTATGGTACCTACCAACTTATTTCTTTAATCAGGACGCTATATTGTTAAACTATCAAGTTATAAGTATTTTTAATGAAATTAGAACCATTTAGGTTTATTTAATATAAATACATCAATTTTACAAAGCAGAATACTTCTCTTGCTAAGCAATTTTAATGTGCTGGTACCAAAATCTTGGAACTATTGAAAAAGAAGTCTTATTTTGAAGTGTATAATGAATATTATTTTTCAGCTGATTGACATACAATTCTTCTTAGATCAACCCAGGGTCAAATCAAGCCATCAATATGGATAAGTTTTCTTCAAAAATAGGACAAAACCTACACTTTTTTCCGCCGATCAATAGCCTGTAGAATATAATAACATTTTATGACTAGAAAATTGTACCTTTAATTAAGAATTATTGTCTAAAATTCAACAAGTAATAACATAAATATAAGGTAAATAATTTGATTTTTAGAATAATATTTCCCGCCCATGAATTCAATGTAAAAAAGAAAACACGTATTCATCTTAACCTCTATGGCTCTAACATTAATCGATATTTTAATTGTTGAAAAATAGTATTTATATAGCTGTATGAATAATAAGGTTTGATTTTTAAAATAGTTTAAAGAAAAATAAACTCATCATGCTATCCTTATACTAAAGTAACAGGATGCCTGTTTGTTTGTCTGTGTGTTTGTACCGAAGGATCTCGCTAACTGCTGAACCAATATGGTTTTCCTATACAGGGTAGCTACTCATTGGTCTTGGGAAGGTTTTTAACTATTTCGACGGTGGGTACCACAACCCGGCACTCAAAAGAGAAATCGCCATAAGAAAAAATACCTCCCTCCCCCCAAAAATACAATTTTTTAATAACTACAATTAGGAGGATGGGAGGATGATAAACTCCCCCCCCCCCCATGAAGGGGCCCTGGAGGCCTCTAGGGTCGTAGCTGCTTGTATAATATAAAGTACATCATATCTAAAAATACAAAAATGAAGAGAATACCCATACTGAATAAACCAATAAATAATGAATAAGGAAATATCAAATACTAATAATTAGACTTGATAATCATAATTAATACTATGATTAACACACTAGAGCTTAATCATATTGATTTAGGAATATATATACCCAATATTTACTCTATATATGTAGTACACAGAAATGTTTGAAAAATTAAGATTAGTTACTTATAGCATCGACAGCTTTTCGCAGATAGTAAAATTAGAATCTATTAATTAAAGTTTTGTTAGCCCCGAGGGGTCAAGGGCCACAGCTAATAAAACTTGTATAAAGTTTATGGTTTTTTTAATTATTCGTTAAAAATTGTCTAAAATATGATACATGATTTTGAGGTATGGCTTAAAACCGATTCTAATTCGTCGGATTTTGAACGGTTCATACTTGAAAGTATTGTTATTTTTTTGGTTGAATGTCAAATATTTCTTTTGTCAAACGAAGTTTTACTGTAGATCAACGTGATAAAAGTTTACCTTAGTGGTTTTAATTCATTTTTGATCACCTACACCATATAAAGAATTTTTTATTCTACTTAAATTCATATTTCTCAATTACCGCCTTTATTCTTCCAACTAACTATAAGTCTTATTAGAATATTGGCTGCTGAAGGCAGAAGCATATAATAACTATGTTAACAGAACATGTATTACACAGGGATAAGGGTTAGGTTAAATGAAGATAAAGAATTTGGATCATGGAAATAAAACGAAGTAACGGGTTTCGTCGTATTTTCACAGTAGCTTTTCTCCTATTTCTAGCCCCTGCGGGTGGGCTCTAAACCTGCATGGTTATGCCGAGCAGAAATTTAAGATGGGTATCTTATCTTCCAGTCACCTATCACTTTATCCTTGCTTACACTTGCCTTTTTTGTCCTACTTCTTAATTTCATATTGCATGAGAAATTCAATGGACTGGAACTTCCTTAACTTTTAAACAAGCACAAAACTTATACAGAAGGCGGTTGATATTTTTTGCTACGGTAATTCAAGTTTTATTATTTTAGTTAAGACCAAGCACAGAACTTACAGAGGGGGTTAATGACCTTTTTAACTATTTATGCCAAAATTGATGTTACTATAATTTTTTAAAAATTATCTTAGATCCAGCAAATACTAAACCAATTCTATCCTGGAAAGAAGTTTTTTTAAATGTCTTTTTAAATCTGAACAGATTTATAACTTTATTCAATGAAATCTTTACTTCTGTGCGTGTGTGTATGTGTAGCCATAGTTTCTTAGTGTTTGGACCTAAGTAGTTGTGGAGTAGGACGAGACACTTGTGTATGCTAGCCACCTGGGCCAGCTCAAGCTCCATGCTCAAGTACAAGTACTTGACCCGCTGTCTCAAGGGAGCTACTCTTTATTACCTCACCCTCGCCGAGTATGGCATTTACTTCGGTTGGCCAGGGTGGTTTTAAACTTTCATATTTTCGAATTAAAGTCTTGGTTTTGTTTTAGGCTATTTTACTGTCCTAATTGATGTTCTGTATAGAATGTATGTATCTCTATTTCTCGTTTTATAGTATAAAATAACTTAATGAAAGGAAATTAAATTTTGCCGCCCTAATGCAGAAATGCCCTCCTCCCGTTACATTTGTACTTGTTGTATAACCCCCCCCCCCCCTCCGTTCAAATATGTATATAATTAGGACAGTTTAAATTTTAATTCGTTAAATTCATAAAAACTTCCCTTTATTTTATAATATTTTCTAGTATGGGTTAGAAAGCGTTTAATATCCGGTGGATAAGAACCGGTTTTCAGTAACACTGAAAAATCATGTCTCGTGTCGTATTATATGTTTTCCACGAATATAAAAATGTTCAATCATAATATTAAAACCAGCTAATTGGTCAGTGCCTATGGCGTCTCAGGGCTAAAAAAAGAGTTGTAACTTGTGTGCACAGGGATTAGTCAGTGGTGAAGGTGAAACCTAGCTATAGGTAAAAAGGGGTGATAGACAGCCCTATTTCCTGTACTACTCTACATTAAAAAATGACTCATAATAATATAATAAAAGATTTCTTTATAAATCTGTTATTTCCGCCTGATTTAGAAATCAATAAAAATAAGGACAAAATAAGTAGCGAAGTAGCTATACTTTATAATATTACTAGCGGCAACGCCCCTAGAGGCCTCTAGTTGCACTTTGAATGTTTTTTTTTATTTAAAATATCTAATTACAGAAATAATTGGTTTATGTTTCGTACAAGTCTCTTTTTCGGGAGGGTAATTTTTTCTAGGGGCGATTTCTCCTAAGAGGGTGGTGGTACCCTCCCCCAAAATAGTTATAAACCTTCCCGGGACTTATGCGAAGCTACCCTGTTAAGGAGAACCCGATCGGTTCAGCGGTAAGCGAGATCCTTCGGTACAAACACACAGACATCCTGTTACTTTAATATAAGGATAAGAAGATTACAAACACTTTTCTCGTAATTATTCGAATCCGGTGGATAGGAACCGGTTCTCATCCATACGAAAAAACTATGTCTAGCATCGTATTATATCCAGCTTTCTACGAATATAGAAATGTACAATCATAAGATTAAAACCAGTTTTTTTAGCCCGTGCCTTTAGCAACAAGGCTAAAAAAACTAGTTTTAATCTTATAATTGTACATTCTATATCCGCGGAAAGCGGTTTATAATAAGATGAAAGAAATAACTATTATTTACTGTATGCAGGTTGTATTATTAATAGTTATTTTTGTTCATTGTCATAGATCTTTCAGTACTAAATTATATAATAATTTCTCGTCCGTTGCCTCTTGCTTAAAAAATAAAACTAATATAATACCAGCATTTTCCGAGAGCTTAAGCTTCAAACTAAATACACTTTACTTCTTATTATATATTATTGATAAGCTGCGCATTTAACAAAACAAGTTGAAATAAACTAAAGATGAAATGTAAAATTTTGGTTTGGTAGAATTTCAAAACCAAAATGTTCCGGTTTCATAAAATCTGCATGATTCATATTCAAACAAGTTCATTTTGAACATAAGTAGCGCGGCAGCAATCAGTAGTAACACGTTCAAAATGATTCAAACATGTTAAACTTAAATATATTTTAATAATAAATATTAGAAAAAACACAGATCAAGGAAAATAAACGAAGTAGCGGGTATCGTCGTATTTTTGCACAGTAGGCTTTTCTCCTATTTCTAACCCTGCGGAGCCTATCACCTAACCCTGCAGAGCAGTCATTAACATTTACCTAACCTAACATATAAAAAGCTACTGTGAAAATATGACGAAACCCGCTACTTCGTTTTCTTTCCATGATCTAAAAAAACTTATATTAAATATTTATTCAAGTATAGAGTAAAAAATTACAAAATAACGTTCAGACACACAATCTACATAAAGAGTAGCTGCGCTGCGAAGAATATGATTTCACCAATACATCTCTTTAATAATAATAATGCATGCAAAACGTATTTTCATTACAATACAAAAATATATATGAAACATATTTTTACTTTTATAAAATTTCACTAAAAAAACATGAATATATCACTTGTAATAAAAAAAATATCACTATTTATCATTTTTTAACCCTTTTCTTATCAAAAAATTAATGATTCACTGTTTAAATAAATGTGTATAGCACGAGCTTGTTGAGACTTCGTCCTTATCCCTCCACCTACAAATCTTAAACTAACCAGGGATCTCACATGAAATTTTTTTTTTACACGACTTTTTTTTAAAAAAGGGAAGGGGGAGAAGAAAAAGGGGGAAAAGGGGATTTAAAAAGGGAAGGGGGTAAGGGAAGAAAATTTTAAAAATACACGACTTTTTGGCAAAAGTCGTGTAAAAAACACGACCTTGTGATCCCTGAAACTAACTAAAACTTTGATAAATACATAGGTGAGACGTTGCCAACACCGTTAAGATAAATATTGCCAATTTTTTATTTAAATTAAAAAACAATTTATTAGTTTCGACACAAATTTTTTATCAAAGAATTAAATTGTTTTATTTTCATTAATTTTTAATTTTAAACTAAAATGATTTTTTTTACACTTTTTGCAACTTCATAGTTTGGTCTCAATTAAATCAGTTTGGCTTACCCGGCCTAATTTACGAAGCGCTGAGCCCTGGATTACTTTTTATAAATTCTTTAAAACTCGAAACATTAGGCAATGAATTTAACATTTATTTCAAGTCGGTTAATATAAAATCCTTTTTTAAATTGATTTTAAAAAGTCTTTGTGAAATCCAGGGCCCGTGTCTCACATATATACCGTCGTAGATGAACTGAAGAGACGCACCTCTTTATATGCATGTCACCCTACCCTTTTGATTGCTATCTATTTCCCTTACCACTCTATATCTCTCTCCTCAATTCCCACTTCCCTTTTCTCTGTATGTTGTACGATGGAGTCTTAGAAAATGCCATTTCTCGCGTTCTCACGCGGTTATTCGTCATGGTGGAAGGGTGACGCAAATTTCAGATCTCAATTTTCGCTATTTGATTTACTATTTTTCTCTATAAGATAAAAGCGATGATAAATTCACTGAGTGAAAGAGTCTTTGATACTTCTATTATCTATTTTTTTCGGTGAACATGGCACCCTTTTCAGTCTAAATGACATAAGTCATTTTTTTAAAGCGTTGCTTGCAAGATTATATAATTCGTTATAATATAAAGATAATTTTTCTCAAATCGCGAAATCAGAGATTTGAAATTCCAACAAGACGCATGACCGCGTACGGCCGGGAGAAACGGAATTTTTTTACTTGTCATCATTGTACACCTACGTGTTATAAAGTAAATCACCGAATCACCTTCTTTTCACAAGCAAATCTTTGTACAACCATTCATGCTATTTTATAAGAAGCAAAGCAATTCTACAATACTATATATTAATTGTTTGACTTTTAGAATGTAAATAAAATTGTTTTTGTAAATTGTATTTGAGATTTGAATCTAAAATCTTTATAGATAGAAGCAGGGAGAGAAAAGGCAAGTTATTTTTAATAAAAGCAAAAAACGAGAAAAGAACGTGTCCTAACTTTTGTTATATTTTATTAACCCATTCGTGACTAGCTCCCAAAGTACAAAGTTTTGATTCAACGGGGTTCAACAAAATAGATTTTTTTTCAATAATTACTCAACAGAATTAAAAAAGTAAGTTGTCAAATTAAAGATCTAACTATTTTTGTTCATAATGGTAATTTTCTTCTTTTTTTGTTGCGTTTTAATACCTTAAAACCAACTTAATTTTTTTAAAACTTAAATTATTTAAAAAATAAGAGGTCTACAAAGAAAACAATTGCATATCTAAATTCTAAGGATCATTTTACATCTACTATTTACTAAAAGCACCGACTAGCTATTTTAAGAAATCACAAAAGTTAGGACACCTTCTTTACAGTTTAGTAAAAAGGATAGGATAGGCTAAACATATGCATAGGACATGTGAATTGAGAGAAAAAAAACAAAAGAAAAAGGTAGAACAAATGATGACAGTAGTTCGAAATCTCGGATTTTTTAAAACTTGTTTTGTTCCCCCCCCCCCCCTTATTTTTGTGCATTAACTGGTGTTTATACAAATGCGCCAATTTCAAATCCCCTACCTAAAATTTTTTTATAATATTTTTTATTAAAACTCAAATTAAAAAGTAGAAAGGCGGTTGACTTATCCCCCTCCCACTTTAATAATACCTAAAGGCTTCTAGGGGGCGTTGCCCCTAGCCTATCTTAAAATAAAAGCTATATCTTGCATTATTTTTTTCAATAAGGTGTTTGAACACGAATTGCATATAGTAAAAATATTTTTCTTTTTTAATTGTTATCCTAATAAGATAAAAGTTATACTTAAAAATTGTTCTAATAGTTATCATTATATTTTGCATTTTAAAAATAACACCAAAATTGACCAAAATATGCGTATATATTTTGTACTCACTTGCGTCATTTATATTTCAGATTTTATTTACCCGTCATCGAACAAATAGATTCAGTGGTTGACTCCTTTTCTGCGTTGTGTGTATATTATTCATACCATTGAAAAAAATTGCCGTCAATTTAGGTTGCTACATTTCCCCTGTCATTTATTGGTCAGTTCGTTCATCCAGTTGGAGGGGAGGGGATGGTTTATCGTTATTTCAGCAAGTAAACTGCCTTTGGACAATATCATCCTTGATGTTACTAATTTGATCATCACACTTTTGCCAACGGCATGGTACTTTTTGCAAACATTAAAATCTACTTTACAAAAAAGTACACAAATCCTATTATAAAAAATATTAAGGTTTTTTTTGTCTGTAGCGAAGGATCTTGCTAACTGCTCAATCGATATGTTTCTCCTTTACAGGGTAGCTTCTCATAGGTCCTGGGAAGGTTTATAACCATTTTTGATAATTTTAGCATCTTTTTTTTTTTTGGGGGGGGGGGGCTAAAAAGAATGGCTTCTGGGTCAAGTTTTGTCAAAAATTTGACAGGGATCTTAAGGGACAATGGAGATAAATTGATAATCATACCCAATGATGATAGATATTATAACCCTACTGTAAATTATTAGTTAAAAAGTTTTGATACTACTTATTTGTAACCAACCAATCAAAATTCTATAAAAGTACCTAAAGACTTTGAGCCCACGAATAATGTAAGGTGTATTGTATTCTTAAAAAAAGGGAATGAAATACAACCATCATTCTCTAAAACGACATTAAAAAAGTTAGTAGAAATGCAATTTTTAAGATTGGCATAAAATCCAATCTACATATATGTTTACTAATTATATATGTATGTAGCTGTAATTTTGAGGTTGATTTTCAATTTAGTGCAAGGAAATTATTATACATATTCATATTATGTAGGAAAAATAAAAGTGAGAATATATCATATTTATGTGGGTTGGGTGGAGGTTCCCCTAACCCGCTTATACGTTTTATTGGCCCACCCCACAAGAAAGTGGCCTAAAACCACCATAGAAACAGTAAGTATAATCTCTGAAGAGTAGAACCTATCAGTTCAGCGGTTACCGAGATCTTAAGCTTCAGACAGACGGACAAACATACATCATTCTACTTTGATAGATTGTTTTTAAAAATGTTATTATTTTTGCATTGTTATAAAACTTTTTTGGCTCACTAAAGTCAGTAAGGTTCGCAGTAAGGCTAAATTATACCCACCTAATTATTAGCTGATTTAGTGAGGCAGTGAGCCAAATCTTTTTTTAAGAATCTACCTCTGTTTATAATATGTTCTAGAACACTTTTTAAATTATTCAGATTGATTATTTAGTTTGATAATATTCCATTTCTTTTATAATTGCACTAATTATTTTTTCATAAATTATTGACGGACAAACCCTCACTGTGAGCTACAATTGAATCAAGACAAAAGTAAGTGCCGAGCCCTGGGACCTATGTAGGGTGAAAATAGACATAAATCCTTGATGATTCCAGGTGTAGACAAAATATTTCAGCGGGGTCTTTTGGTTTTTTTTCAATTTTAAGTTTTGAAAAAAAATTGAAAAAAATATGAAAATCTTTAATAAAAAACAAACAAAAAATAATTTTCAATATTTTTTTTTATCAAAAGATACAAACAACTTATATAAATACTATAAGCTTTAAAAAAATCACAATTTTTAAATTTAGACTTTCAATATAAAGATTTTTAGAAAAAACCTAACAACAAATTCTAACATATTTCTGATCAACATAGCAAAAAACGTCTTTTGCAAAATCTTGATCATCAAAAATAAATAGCACTTACTAAAGGTTTTTTTTCATTTAAACTTATACTTATCACATTAATTAACTTTAAAGATTGATTTTTTAAAAAAGAAAGGTTGCGTGATTTTTTCTTCATAATTGATTGCCTAATTTTAAGATTCAGACAAAAAACCTTACTACTTTATATTAAGGGATAATCTACTAGCAGCGGCTACGCCTCTAGAGGCGTATGAGGCCCTTGGGTAGGGGGGGAAGTCGAACCCCCCCCCCTTAAAATTACAGTTTTTTTTAATGAAAAAGTTAAAAACATTTATTTTGGAAAGTTAATTCTCTTGGGATAGTGGTGGTACCCTTCCCAAAATAGTTATAAACCTTACCAGGACATATGAGAAGCTACCATGTAAAGGAGAACCATATCGTTTTAGTGGTTAGTGAGATCCCTTGGTGCACAAAGACTCACATAGAACCTGTTACTTTATTATAAAGATACATATATACACAGAAACTCTACAATCAGAGTATGTCTGTTTGTTCATCCGTCTGTATAAAAACAATACAGAATATATTTTTTTGGTACTAGCAGCTTTAGGGGCACTTAAGAGGGGAAGAAGGGGTTGAATTCAACAACTATATTTTTATTTTAGGCTTAAAAAGAAAAAGTTTTTTTTTTATGTGTTGTGAGGTCCTTTTTTAAGGGGCGATTTCTCTTAGGGAGGTAGAGGTACCATCCCAAAAGAAGTTATAAACCTTCCAAGGACCAATGAGAAGCTACATAGTAAAGTAAAAAAAGAACCATATCAGTTCTTAAGCGTCAGAAAGATGGACAAACAGACATCAATATATTTTGTATCATAAATAGTGCTTTAAAGCAGGGAAAGAAATATCATCTAAAAAAAAAATTTTGCTATTGTTTAAAAGTTATATCCCTGTATAAAAAAGATAGGATGTCCATGTTTTTTTTTGTCTGTGCCTAAAGTTCTTGCTAACCGCTGGACCTATTTGGTTCTTCTTTATTGACCTATCTTTTAGACTGATAATAGGATCAACATATAAAGGAGTAGTTTAGTGCCTATTAATCCTTATATAAAAATAACAGTTTCTGTGTCTGTCTGTTTGTGTGTATATGTGTGTGGGTGTCTGTCGGTACCGAAGATTCTTTATAACCGCTTAACTTTTGGTTCTAGCTTTTCATAGTCCTGAGAAGTTTTGAGTTTAGAAAAAAAATGAGTTCCTACCCAACATTTAAAAAAAACTTTTTCTTTTACATACTACAACTGAAAGTAGGGGAGGGGCCAACTTCCCCCCACTTATCAAGGGCCCCTAGATGCCTCTAGGGGCAAAACCGCTAGTGATAAAATAATTTTTATTTTGAATTATGATTAAAGTGTTCTTTTTCCATTTTATAAAACATAATTGTAATTATCAACCTCAAAAGAATACAAATAAAGAAAATAGCAAGTGTAACAATACAGATGCAAAGATATATTAATCAGAGCAAGATGGGACAATGGGCTGTTTATTAGACTAGTTCCCATAGTTTAATATAGCAATTTGTTATTCGTTGGCTTAACTACTTAGGGGACTTGTTGCGATTTTTGTTTGGTTGGTTCATTAAATTAAGTGCCCAACATTTCAACCATTAACTGAAACATAAAGAAGGGTTATCCATGTATCATATTTGGGAATGTAAATCAATTTAGCGGTCATTGTCTTATCCCTTTAGATCCCTGAATAGTATGTAACAATGATCAATGGTTCTTTTTTTCTATGTAGCTTCTCATTGGTCCTTGGAAGGTTAATAACTTTTTTAGGAGGATACCTCCACCATCCTAGGAGAAATCACCCCCTAAAAAAGGACCCCATTACACACACAAAAATAACTTTTTCTTTTTAAGCCCAAAATAAAAATCTAATTGTAAAATTCAACCACTTCTTCCCCTCTCAAGAACCACTAAAGGCCTCTAGGGGCGTAGCCACTAGTACCAAATAAATATATTCTGTATTGTTTTTATACAGAATGATGTACAAACAGACATACTCTGATTGTAGAGCTTCTGTGTATATATGTATCTTTATAATAAAGTAACATGTTCTATGTGAGTCTTTGTGCACCAAGGGATCTCACTAACCACTGAAACGATATGGTTCTCCTTTACATGGTAGCTTCTCATATGTCCTGGTAAGGTTTATAACTATTTTAGGGAAGGTTACCATCACCATCCCAAGAGAATTAACTCTCCAAAATAAATATTTTTAACTTTTTCTTTAAAAAAACTGTAATTGTAAGGGAGGGTTCGACTTCCCCCCAAACCCAAGGGCCCCTATATGCCTCTAGAGGCATAGCCGCTGCTAGTAGAGTATCACCTGATATAAAGCAATAAGGTTTTTTGTCTGAATCTCAAAATTGGGCAATGAATTATGAATAAAAAATCACGCAACCTTTCTTTTTTTTAAAATCAATCTTTATAGTTGATTAATGCAAAAAGTATAAGTTTAAATGAAAAAAAGTCTTTAGTAAGTGCTATTTATTTTTGATGATAAAAATTTTGCAAAAGACGTTTTATTGCTATGTTGATCAGAAATATGTTAGAATTTGTTGTTAGGTTTTTTCTAAAAATCTTTATATTGAAGGTCTAAATTTGAAAATTATGAATTTTTTAAGGCTTATAGTGTGTATATAAGTTGTTTGTATCTTTTGATAAAAAAAAATATTGAAAATTATTTTTTGTTTGTTTTTTATTAAAGATTTTCATATTTTTTTCAATTTTTTTTCAGAACTTAAAATTGAAAAAAAAAAAAAAGACCCCGCTGAAATATTTTGTCTCCACCTGGAATCATCAAGGATTTATGTCTATTTTCACCCTACATAGGTCCCAGGGCTCGGCACTTACTTTTGTCTTGATTCAATTGTAGCTCACAGTGCCCTCAGACTTGTAGAATGGCTTTACTATTTTAATAAATATTCTTAATTGAAATAAAATTGAATTTATAACAGGAACAAGGAAGAAAACATCCATAAAAGCGAAGCTCTGAAATGGTATCACAGACGAACATTAACTCTTGTAGAGTGTCAGAATTGAATATACAAATTACAAATTATAAATATATAAGTTTTGACAAAATTATACGTAAATTTGTTGCAAAACTTCTTAAATTAAGAATTCTGTTTAAGGACATACTGATATTTTAGGACTTGATTATAGAAATGCTTCGCTTATAACATTGTACCTTATTGTAATAAGAATCAGTACTCCAAAAAATTAGATCAATCGGATGATTATATCACAAAAAAAATTGTTGTTAAACAAGCTAAAAATTAACCCTAATTATAGAAAAGCTTCGCTTTTAAAAATGAGATATTTTTTTATTTCTCTATTCCAATTTCCTACACTACTTAAGACGTTATAAAATTAAGACAATTAAGTTAATAAAACTTTCTTTTAATTGTTCTCGTGTTAATTCAATTATTTACAGAGCATTTCATTAGATTTCCATGTAGATGAATAATCAGTGAGCTTGTTTTCTTAACAAAAATGGTTAAACCAGGGCTCGGCAGCTGCAGCATCAGCCGCGCGACTTGAATTTGCTATCACTCAAAGCTGCAATCCCTTATATCAGCTGCAGAGGCATATCGAAATTTTTTAATACGCGGAAGTAGCATTTTATTCATATTTTAACAGAATGGCAACATCTATAAAAGCGATGCACTGAAATAGTAGGACAAACGAACATTAACACTTGTAGAGTGTCAGAACTTGATAAGCAGAATATAAATTAAAAAGTCTAAACAAAAATGTAAGTAAATTTGCTTCATAACTTGTTGAATACAGGATACTGCTTAAGGACATACTTACATTTTTAGGACTTGATTATATATAGAGAAGCTTTGCTTATAACATTGTACTATGTTGTCTGTCCAGGAATCAGTATTCCGAAAGTAGGATAATATATCACATGGAAAATTGTTATCAAAAGTTAAAAATTAACATATTTTTATAGTCGTAAGGGTTTTTCTGGCAACGATTATAAAGTTGCTACGCTTTCTAATTCGTACTTAACTGCTGCAAGAATCCCCATGCAACGTTTGAAATCGAAAAATAACTTTAACATGTCTTATTTAACAATAAGTTCCATCCGTTATGGACGGACCAACACTAATTATAAGAAAAATTCTCGCTTAATAATTTTTTACATTTACTTTTTAATGACGTCATTAATTCATGGCTACTCTATGTTATATCTAAATTGTGCAGCCACAAATTGCAAATAATTCTGCTGCTAAATTAACTATTAATATAATTGATTTTCTTTTTTAAATACCCAGGCCTTTTATATTCACACGCTATAATTAAATATTTTAGTACATATTGTATCATTTACTAGTGGCTTCACATCAAGCCTCTAGGAGCATCGCCTGTGAGAAGAGAAATCTAGGAAAGTTTCATCAGATAATAGTTTTTTTTTTAGGGGGGGGGGGAAGGGTATCTAACCCCTCAACAAAATAGATATGTGTTAGAAATTATGAACAAATGTATGCCTCAACAATTAACATAAACCAATAACTATGTAATTGTAGAACTAAATCGGTCGGAAGGTTGCTGAGCTATATTCTTTAACTAGAGGTACGAACAGACAGACATAGCATTGCTTAGTGCTTTGTAGTCACATTTTGGAAAAACATTATTTTGGAACGGACTAGTCTAAAAATGGCAGAAGTCGGCAGAATGCATGAAATTTGAATGATGTGAATGCAAAAACTACCAAGACACCAGTGCATAATTAGCCAAGGTTACAGGGATAGGTCAATGTGAAGAAAGCAAAAACTACCAAGACTCCAGTGCATAATTAGACAGGGGTACAAGGATAGGTCAATGATGTGAAGAATGCAAAAACTACCAAGACTCCAGTGCCTAATTAGACAGGGGTACAAGGATAGGTCAATGATGTGAAGAATGCAAAAACTACCAAGACTCAAGTGCATAATTAGCCAAGGTTACAGGGATAGGTCAATGATGTGAAGAAAGCAAAAACTACCAAGACTCCAGTGCATAATTAGACAGGGCTACAAGGATAGGACAATGATGTGAAGAATGCAAAAACTACCAAGACTCCAGTGCCTAATTAGACAGGGGTACAAGGATAGGTCAATGATGTGAAGAATGCAAAAACTACCAAGACTCCAGTGCATAATTAGCCAGGGTTACAGGGATAGGTCAATGATGTGAAGAATGCAAAAACTACCAAGACTCCACAGTGCATAATTAGTAAGGGCTACAAGGATAGGTCAATGATGTGAAGAATGCAAAAACTACCAAGACTCCACAGTGCATAATTAGCCAGGGCTACAGGGATAGGTCAATGTGAAGAATGCAAAAACTATCAAGACTCCACAGTGCATAATTAGACAGGGCTACAAGGATAGGTCAATGATGTGAAGAATGCAAAAACTACCAAGACTTCACAGTGCATAATTCGCCAGGGCTATAGGGATAGGTCAATGATGTGAAGAATGTAAAGACTACCAAGACTCCACAGTGCATAATTTGACAGGGCTACAAGGATAGGTCAATGATGTGAAGAATGCAAAAACAACCAAGACTCCACAGTGCATAATTAGACAGGGCTACAAGGATAGGTCAATGATGTGAAGAATGCAAAAACTACCAAGACTCCACAGTGCATAATTAGCCAGGGCTACAGGGATAGGTCAATGTGAAGAATGCAAAAACTACCAAGACTCCACAGTGCATAATTAGACAGTGCTACAAGGATAGGTCAATGATGTGAAGAATGCAAAAACTACCAAGACTCCACCACAGTGCAAAATTAGACAGGGCTACAAGGATAGGTCAATGTGAAGAATGCAAAAACTATCAAGACTCCACAGTGCATAATTAGCCAGGGCTACAAGGATAGGTCAATGATGTGAAGAATGCAAAAAACTACCAAGACTCCACAATGCATAATTAGACAGGGCTACAAGGATAGGTCAATGATGTGAAGAATGCAAAAACCACCAAGACTCCACAGTGCATAATTAGACAGGGTTACAGGGATAGGTCAATAATTTTAAGAATGCAAAAACTACCAAGACTCCAGTGCATAATTAGACAGGGTTACAAGTATAGATCAATGGAGAAGTAGTTAGAAAGATAGAGTCAGAATATGGAGATACATAGAGATAATGGATATATTATTACTTGGATCTTACACCGTATTTTCATGTTCTATAATAAAGTTAACTCTGTAGCTCTTTTTAAGGGGTGTCCTTTCCCACTTCTCCTTTCATCTCTCCCTTTCATGACGTCACATGGCTCATTTTTTAAGCCGCTTTGTCGAGTCTCCCCCTTCATTCCTGGGCATTACAGCTGAAATAGAGAATTAAAAACACATTTACCACTCCCTGTATCCCAGATAATTAGGAAGACATCTGTGTGGTCAGCTGAATTTGAGTTGCCGATTGTGTACACAGTTTCCTCGGTGTTTACTCTGATCAATCTCAATATTTACTACTAGTAAAATTGAGATTGAGGATGAGGAAACACCGATTAAACTATGTACACAATTGGCAACTCAAATTCAGCTGACATCTGTGTGATGGCATTACTTAATTTAGCTACAGAATTAAATAGGAATTTAGAATTTTATTTAATATATAACTGTTTCAATTAAAATTTTCGTAATTAATGGTTGGTCTAAAGATTTTTAGATTAACGTAATTTATAAAAAAATACAAGGATGATAACATCCATAAAAGAAAAGCTCTGAAACGGTAGGACAAACGAACATTACCACTTGAAGAGATATAATGTTTAAAATGGACGTAGGAACATTCTGGTATTGATTTTAGAGATTTTGATAGGAATCACCATGCAAAGATTGAAATCGAAAGGACAACTCTAACAAACCTAAATTAACAAAATAAGCTAACCGTTACGGACTGACGGACCCTAATTATAATACGATGCGATAAATAACTATAATAAAAGTGTTCATAACTGACATTTTATGGGCATAACGTTATTCTAATGGTAACTAAAGTCTTATGTTAATATGATAACTACAATAAAGTTTGATAGAGATAAGAAAGTGCAATTCTATTTATTAAACTTTTTAAGAGCTAAGCTTTTCTAGAATTAAGGTCGGTCCGTACGTCCGTCCGTCCGTAACAGTTAGCTCTTTTCGTTAATTTAAACAAGTTAGATTTGTCGATTTCAAAATTTGCATGATAATTCCTTTAACAATTAGGTACTATTTAGGAAGCATGGCAAGTCTGTAATCGTTACCAGAAAGTCAATATGTCTATTCAAAACATGCCATTTTTTTTGACAATAAATTTTTGTATTTTATAATTCTCCTATTCATCTGATTTTTGGAATGCTGATTCCTATTACAACAGGGTACAATTTTATAAACGTATAAACGTAGGATCTCTATTATTAAGTCCAGCCCTAAAAATGTAAGTATGTCCTGAACATTATTCTATATTTTCCTTTATCCTATAATGTTTCAGAGCTTTGCTTTTTTGGATGCCATCCTTGTTTTATTATTTTGCACTGCAGTTGCATTTTTATTATTTGCGAAACTATTAACTCATAACCTAACAATAGTATAAACCAAGATTTCATAACTATACCTGTATCAAACTTTTAAAAATTGTAAGTGTTTCTGTTAGACATTATTTATATATATATACTAGCAGTGTCTAAACTTCTCAACTAATAACTTAATTTTACAACTTTATAATTTTGTTTCATTAGGAATGTACATAATAGTTTTCGTCCATTGCTCTGACATTGTCTGCAATATTATGTATATTTAAAAGTTCTTCATTCATTTTAAAACTAGCTGTAAATTAGGAAGTACACTACAGAATTATCAATTCAAATAATAACCAACTAAGAAACATTGGCACTAGTTTTAAATTCACCTTAGATTATCAATTTTTAAAAAAATATTTAAAACACAAAAAATTACATATATATTTTAGACTTTAAATTTGCTTTTTCATTTTTAAAAAATTAAAATTTTAAAATAGATAATGTTTTCTTTAATAGTTCTTAGTACGGAATAACAGCTTAATTCTATCTCTTATTATTCTGTATTTGTTAAGTAATTATTAGCAATTACATGTTTTTAGAAATTATATTTATTTTATGTATGAACTGTATATATTTTATATACCGGAAGCGTGTATAAAGGGGGTTATGTATCCCCCCCTTCACAGGTAAAATTAAGTGGGTTTAGACACACCCTTAAGGGTCTAACCTCCTAAATTTAAATTATGGGGGTGTAAAAAAAATTTCAATCCATTATGTTTATTTTATATTTATCTTATTTTTTAAATCTGTTTTTATGTCTGACCTCTAACACTTACACCCCTTGACGATTATATAACACCCCTCGTTTTGAATGTAATACACCCCCCCCCCCCCTACATTTCTCTCGATCTTGGTTTAAGGGAGTGTCAAAAATCGTATGATATGTTTCAAAAATTCTAGTGCGCTACGTGCAACCTCCTAGCAAATCTCTGTGGCCGCCACTTATTATGTACAGTAATTATGTACATTATGTATATTCAGTAAGATTTTCCTTTAAAAAGAGATGACTGAGATGAAAGGGTATAGTCTTATTTTATTATCCTTATCATCAGCATGTTGAAGCTTGGGCTTTCTGTTCTTCTTTTAGCTGTTGCCGTTCAGGTGATCTTTTTGAGCATTAAAATTAATATTTATTAATTAGGTTAAATGATTTAATTAATTTAGTAATGAATATTCTGTTTTATAAAGTCTATATAAATTTTTAGAAGCGAAGCTACTCAATAATTCAAATTGTCTGCATTATTGCCTGAGCCGTCTGTTTGAAACAATATGAGGAATACGAATTTTCCGTTTATTTTTTTAAATATTCCCTATACCTAAGAGCATCTAGTATATAATTTCCATGACCCGTCAGTATATATGCTCTGGGGTTTATTTTATTTTTACTAAAAAAAAATTTGATCTACTCTGCTGCTGTTTTGAATAGACTGTTGTTTTTTTCTTGCTGTATGTATGTCGTTAATTCACTAACTGTTTTTTTTATTTATATTTAAAAAATTTGGTTTACTCTACTGCTATTCTACATATATAGAAGGCATATTTTTTAAGGTAAAGATATCTCTGATCGATCAAGAATCTATTAAAATTGGTCCTCCAGTCTGTCTAATGACTTCTAGGAAATTGCTTTTCTCTTTACTATTTCATATATTTGGTGTTAATTTTGCTGGCCAATGCTCATCTACTTTAAAAATCATATTGTTCGTCGTTCTTATTTTACTTTATTAACATTTATATAAAAAATTGGTGCAATTAAATTGTGTCATAGTCACCATTTTTGTACAGATGTTTGATACATTAACTGTGTTCATCTTTTTAGGCAAATTACTATAGCTATGGTGGTTATGGAGATGGATATGGCGGTGGTTATAGCAGATATTCCCCTGGCTATGGCGGTTATGGTGGATATGGAGGCTATGGAGGTTACGGAGGCTATGACACCCGTCTGAGCACCTCTTCTTATGGAGGTTATAGTAATGGGGATAGCAGCTATGGCGGCTATGGTAACAGCTATGGGAACAGCTATAGCGGCTATGGTAACAGCTATGGAAACAGCTATAGCGGCTATGGACATGGGGATGGTTATGGAAAGGGATACAGCAGTAGGTAATATTTTATTTATTAATTATATATAAGATTTCCCATCCGATCATTTTTGAGGTTCCTATTTGTACATATTGTATTTCTTGAAGCATTATAAAATCTTTTTTTCCTGGTATTAAAAATCTTTTAAAGCTAGCTACCATGTAGCAAATCTAATTTACTTTGGCTTTTCTCTTACTTAATTATCTCTTACCTCTTTGAGAGTAATATTTGTTGGTTTTTATGGGATAAGACAATGGACAATAAATAATTGTATCTGGATGTATATTAATGTATGAGTATCAATTGGCAGAATAAACTCTAAATCTTTAGTGTCTATAAAATTCCAGTAGATTTTTCCCTCTTCCCTGGGTGATATTTTTAATTTTTATGATATTCCTAGGCGTTACAGACGTAGCACTGATGATTACTCTGCCCCTACTCCTACCCCCGTGTACAGCCATGCTGCCCATGCCTACCAAGCTGGCCCCGCCTACACTACTACTCCCGCCTACACTGCTGCCCCTGCATACATTGATGCCCCCGCCTACACAGCTGCCCCAACCTACACTGCTGCCCCCGCCAACACAGCTGCCCCAACCTATACTGCTGCCCCTGCCTACACAGCTGCCCAAACCTACACTTCTGCCCCCGCCCACACAGCTGCCCAAACCTACACTGCGGCCCCCGCCTACACAGCTGCCCCAACCTACACTGCTGCCTCTGCCCCTGTCTACTCTTATGCTCACAATCCTCTGATCACCTCCTCCTATGGAACATCTGTATACGGATCTCCTGTTGATGGAGGCTATGGTGGTGTCTATGGAGCACCCACTAATGGAGGATATGGATACCCTGCTCCTGCCTCTTATGGAGGCTATGATTATACTGCACCTGCCCATGGAGGATATACCGCTCCTGCTTCTTATGGAGGTAATGAACACACTGCTCCAGCCTATGGAAGTTACAGCTCCTCTGTGTATGGAGGTTATGGAGGACAATGGAATGCTCCTAATTCTCCCTATGGAGGATATCTGATGAGTGGAAATTATTATCCTAGTTATGTCTACCAGAATATTGGTTATGGACCAGCTGTACATGGATCTAGCCCCAGCCCTATCCGCAAGGGATATTAAACTGAACTTCTAGTTTTATGGGTAGTAATTATTATACTATTTTATTTTATCCAAAATTTTATGGAATTTTAACAATAAATTTTTAAAATAGTATTTGTATTTGTTCATTGTTGAATTTAGGTTTTATAACTGTCTAGTATACATTACACTATTTTTCAGTATGGCTTAGAACCGGTTCTAATCCACGGGATATTGATCGACTTTGAAGCCAATAGAAATATACATAATTGTATTAGGTTAGATAAGTTTAGATTCCTTTATTCATTAGTAAAGCTTTTCCGGAGGGAGATTTGAACTTTTTAATTTAACACACTGCTTGGTTTTTAAAATGGAGTTTAGACCCTTATCAATGCTGTAGACACCTGGTGGATGTTTTCAACCAACTTAATTTTGCCAGGAGGGGCATATACACCCCTCCCTTCTACACGCCTCTGATGAAAATATTATGTTTATGCTTATGAGAATTATTAGTTAATGACACAATTTGAATAAATTAAATAGTTATTTTAATCTTTCCCTCTAGCCAGTATCCTACAAATTTTTAAAAATTTTAAAAGGAATAGCCATTTATTGCATCGTATTATAGACAGCTTGAATGAAAAAATTTTAAGATTGAAACTTATTTCTTATAAATATTTGTTTAAAATTGTCTGTAATACAATGCTATATGCGATTTTTTAGTATGGCTTATAACTGGTTCTAACCCAGCGGATGTTAATCGGTTTCGAAGACATACTGGAATAGTTATTTCTTTCATCGTATTATAAACCGCTTTCCGCGGATATAGAATGTACAATTATTAGATTAAAACTAGTTTTTTAGCCCCGAGGTGCCGAAGGCACGGGCTAAAAAAAATGGTTTTAATCTTATGATTGTACATTTCTATATTCGTAGAAAGCGGTTTATAATACGATGCTAGACATAGTTTTTTCGTATTAATGAGAACCGGTTCCTGTCTACCGGATTCGAATAAATACGAGAAAGGATTTTCTCCAATCAATGTCGGTCCGTACGTCCTTCCTTATCTAAAAGCTCTTGTTCCTAATTAAGGTATGTCCGTACTGTCTTTGCGACTTTGCGCGATTATTTATGTAGCATATTAACTCTATATGCAACTCTCTAATAAATACGAGATTCTTAGTTCCTCTCCTCCTGCCAAAGATATTCTAACACCATGAATTTAAAATAAACGTGGATATTATAACAGAGGAAAAATTGTCGTCAATTTAGTTTGCTTACATGGAACTGCTATATCGCCCATCCAGTTGGAGGACAGGGGATGGGTATAATTGGTGGATGGATGGTATAGTTATTTTAGCCTATTGCGAGTTACATTTTATTAGAGAACATAAAAATCAGGTGTAACTTAAATGAAATATATCTCCTTCTAACACGATGCTGTAATAATTTAGTCGGTTAGTCTGTCTATAACCCTTCATATGACATCAATTTCAGTAGGGAAATGTGCCTTTTCTTCTTTTGAAGATAGAAGTCTAGCCTCTAGTCCTTAAAATAAAGTAACATGATCTCGGTGTGTATGTGTGTCTGTCTGTACTAAAAGATTTCTATAATCGCAGAATCGATATAGTTCTCCTTTACAAATAAGCATCCATTATATAATTTACCTGGTCTGTCAGTCTATCGGTAATGCCCTGATGGTCATTTGATTGATAGAAAGATGATTTTTTCCCGGATAAAATTTTACAGGGCGATGAGCATTTACTCTATTTCTCAATTGGCCCGTCACTCTGTCTGCAATGCTCTAGAGGCCACTCATTTTTACAGAAAAATGTTTTTTTTTTATGCCGTCGGCCTGTCAGTATAGCTTTTAGTATTTCCAGGGAAGACTTTATTATCTTAGCTTCAATTCAAGTTTTGTATGAATTACAACATACAACAATAAATAACTAATAAAAATATTTTATTTGTAAATATATTGCCAATGTCTGATTCTTAATATTTAATAACTACTGAACTGATTGGGTTCTTTATTTTATATAAACTTAACATAGGTCCCGTGATGGTTTTAGGCTATTTCATTTTTAGATTTAAGTCTTGGGATGGGTTTAAGATTTTTTTCTAGTCCGTAGATAATAAAGGCGCAAACGCTAATAGTAATAGTATATAAAGTTTTTTTGTCTGAAGGTTAAGATCTCAATAACTACTGAAGCGATTGGGTTCTCTATTTTAGGTAAGCTTCAAATAGGTCCCATGACGGTATTAGGCTATTTCATTTTCAGATGGTTTTAAGCTATTTTTTCTAGCCTGTTTCTGTCCCTTTTATTACAGAGCCCCTGGATGCTAGGTACGCATCCGCTAGTTTAGAATATTCTTATGCATTTTTTATTTAGAATAGAAAGAGATAGAAATATGGATTTTGTTAAAATTTCCCTGACAATTCCTATGCTCTTTTTTAGGGGGTTAGGGAGGGGTTCACTGTATATTCACAGGGGAAATATTAGAAAATAAATATAAATATATCCCCTTACACATAAATATTACCTACTTCAAGTTCAACTACTTACGTTAGAATTTCTGTTTGGCTGATTTTAGTTATTTATTTCATAATTAAAGCCTTTGATACTATGAATGTATTAACATTCTACCTTAGCGTTTTCTTATTTTTTTTTAACCTCTCTCTCACTTGCATTTTCTTCCATTTTTCTTTTGATTTCTTTATTTAATCTTCAGATACGTATTTATAATAATGCCTTTTTCATTCTTTCAAAAATGCAATTTGAATTACGGAATTTATTTTCCAATATATATTTTTTTATTTAACCGTCACGAAAGGGTTAAAATGTTTTTATTTTTGTTTCTAAATCTGATCACATAAAGGAGGGGCGCTAGAATCAATTCATTTTCAAACTAAGTTTTCTTAAATTTACTATATTAGGAATTTAAATTTTCTGTTTTAAAAATAGTAATTAAATACTTCAATATTATGTAAATAGCAACATGAAATAAAAAAATTTGATTTATTCTTAATAAAGTAAAATAATGGGTCTTATTGTTCTGGCCAATGAGAGTTTATTATGGATTATTGGAGCACTATGAGTTTTAAACACTCATTCTTTGGAAAACTTGAGCTCATATATAGACATTTATTTCCTATATAGATCTGACAGGGATAATTTAAGTCGTAATCGTCACAAAATTTGTCATTTAGAAAAGGAAGAGGGATTTTTTTACATTCAATGAAATAAAACTATGTATATTTTATAACTGTAATCTTAAGCAAATTGCGCAAAAATGGCATATTTTTCTCTTCATGATTGAAAATTCAATGCATGGGCATTTCTTTTCTCATTCTGGGGGTTATACACAAATATATTCTTTTTGCGAAGCTACTCTACAGATTATATATCTGACTGTTGTTTTATTTAATATTTTTCTAGAATGGCTTTGAAACCGAATATTATACGATGGATTAGATCTGAGTCTGGGCCATTCTGAAAAATCATGTATAGGATTGTGTATGAACTTGGAATATAGAATAAGAATCTAAAAAATAATACTAGGTATGTTGCACCGGGCCTTTGGTACCTCGGAGACAACAAAACTGTTGATATAGTTTTCATTTTTTCCTCCATTTTATTTATTAAAATTTCAGAACTACAATATTTTTTTGCTATGTTTATGTCGTTTGATAAAAAAGCTTTTTTGTTACTGAACATAATCATTCTTGTTCAATAACTTTTCATTAGAAATGCATCAAACAAAAACAATTTGATGAAAGAAAGTACAAATAAACGTTTATCATGAAAATTTAGCTTATAAAATCTTCACACCAGATATCAAATGAATATCGACTGTGCCTCTAGAGAAATGGATGTAGATCATACGTGGATGATATAATAGGAGAAAAATTGGCGTCAATTTAGGTTGCAATTTCCCCTCGCCTTTATTGGTCGGGCCATTTATCCAGCAGGAGGGGAGGGGATAGGGTAAAGGAGGGGGAGAGGGGAGATTGTAATTTAAGCCTGCTACAGAGTTCACTTTACTATAGAACATGAAAATTTGGTGTAAGATCCAAGTAATATTAAATCCATTTCTATAGACCTATCTTATTGTGGAAATATGGAAGGGAGGGGTCAACCCCAACAAATAAATTTTTATATTGGAAGTGCTGAGCTACCCTAAAAAATTATGAGGAAAATTACAGATTAATTCAAGCAAAGCAAAGCTTTTCTATAATTAGGGTAGGTCCGTCCGTACATCCGTCACAGAGAGTTAGCTCTTTTTGTTAATTTAAACAGGTTAGAATTGTCCTATCGATTCCAAACTTTGCATAATAATTCCTGTATTAGTTAGGTACAATTCAGGAAATGCAGCAACTCTATAAACTTTACCAAAAAGTCCGTACGTCCATCTAAAAAAGCTGATTTTATACTTTTTGATTCCTATTACAACAATGTACAATGCTATTAGCGAAGCATCTCTATAATCAAGTGCTAAAAATATATGTGTCCTTAAACAGAATTCTGCATTTTAAGAAGTTTTGTAACATATATACGTTTAATTTTATCAAAACTTTTATATTTTTATTTTGTAAATTCAGTTCTGACACTCTATGAGAGTTAATGTTTGTCTGTCATACCGTTTCAGAGCTTCACTTTTATGGATGTTGTCATCCTTGTTTCAAAGGAATTTTCATCAAGGTTTGTTTTTGTCAGTGAAGTGGTTTGGTGAAATAGAAGGACTTTTATCGTTTTAAAACGTTATTACGTTTAAACAAAAAAATCGCCATTGAAAAATTAGTTTTAATATTATGCATTTAGGGACAAAATTATAGTGCAATTAAACCAATGAATTCAATAACTGGTGTGCATTAACGGAGAGGACATATTTGCTATTTAAAAATATTTTACTTTGTAAAAACATATATTTGTTGTATATCCACCCATAATTAGCATATAAATATATGTTGAAATCTGGTTATCATATCAAACCATTCTAATAACAAGTATAACAACTTACATACAAGCGGAAACTTATGGGTGAGTTGCACCTGGACTGAACAGTCACCTTGTCAACTCAAGACTAGACTCTTGGTTCTTAAAACCAGTGTTACAGTATATAGCAGACAACCAACCCTTTGATTGCACGATCTTTGTCTTGAGGTCCTTACTGTGCATGCATGCATGATAATGAGTTGCCCCCTTTTGGGACAAAGGCATTCCCCCTACTCAGACTTTTTTGATGTCCTGTGCCGGACAAAGCAGGAAGGTGCCATTTTTAACGTCTTTGGTATGACACATCCACACTTAGTCAATAATCTAACGAATAACACACGTACACTTTAAGTTACAATTTGTGATTATAATCTTTATTTAGGGTTTCAATTATTTCTGGTGATTCTTTCTTGCTCCAAGTTACCAAATCCGTTAGGGAAAACGTACTTCAAATGACATAGCAAGAATAGTTTGATCCTAATACTATAGTATTAAAAACACCAGACACCCATTCTAAACCAACCACTTTAGATGTTTCTTCAGTTAAGCAAATTATGACTAAACTTCTTCAAACCTGCGGAATAAAAGATGTTAAGTGATATGGGTGTTTTATTAACAAAGCTTTTGTATAATTAGGGTCGGTCCGTCCATCCGAGACAGTTAGCTCTTTTCGTTAATCTAAACAGGTCAGAATTGTCCTATCGATTTCAAACTTTGCATGATGATTCCTTTAACAGTAAGGTACGATTAAGGTAGCGTTGCGACTTTATAAACGGTACATTAAGTCCATACGTCCATTTAAAATATGCTAATTTTTTACTTTTTTGACAACAAATTTTTCTATGTTACAATTATCATTTCATCAGATTTTGGAATAGTCATTCCTATTACCACAAGGTACAATGTGATGCAACAAAGATACTTACAATTTTGTTTATACTTATGCATTAATATTTTCACTCTTGTTTAATTAAACCTTTAAAAAACAAATGGTGGTAAATTTTCCCTCCTAATGTCTTTTAAACATAAAGTCAATTGTTTGAAAGGTTTATTTATAAAATTTTCTGTCTTTCAAAAGAGATAAACATTAAACATGCCACTTATAAGGTATTAATTTCTTTGATGATATAAGCTGCAAACATGCTACTTTTAGTAGGACCCATCCAAAATCCAGGTGAGTTTTTGTCAAACAAATTTGCTCTATAGTTTGTCTTGATATATTAGTTTTTATTTTTGTTTCTAAAGTAACAGGATGTCTGTGTGTTTGTGTGTCTGTGTGTATGTACCGAAGGATCTCGCTAACCGCTGAACCGATCGGGTTCTCCTTAACAGGGTAGCTTCTCATGGGTTCTGGGAAGGTTTATAGCTATTTAAGGGGAGGGTACAACCACCCTCCCAAGAGAAATAACAAAAAAATCGAAAATTTTTAAAATATATGGGAGACTTCAACGTAACACAAAGAAGTAACGTAGAGACTTTAACAAACAAAAACATTTAAAGTGCTACTAGAGGCTTCTAGGGGCGTATCTGTTAGTTGTCTATATATTTTAATAGACACTAGCAGCTGTGCCCCTAGCAACAGGGGGGTAATGAAATGAGTAAATAAGAGACACAAAAATAGCCAAAAACTCTCTCAAGGATTAAATATAAATAGCCTAAAACCATCCCGTGACCTATGTAAAGCTTCCCTATAAGATAAAACTCAATCAGTTTAGTAGATATTGAAATCTTAAGATTCAGACAAAAAAATCTTTGTACTTTATATAATTACTAGCGGCTACTAGGGGCACTTAAGTTAGGAGGGGGAAAAGTTGAACTCATCCCATTTTATAAGAAGCTTCACTTTAAAGGAGAATAATATCGGTTCAGCGGTTAGTGAGATCCTTCGGGACAGACGAAAACGCTTACTACTTTTTATAATAGGATTATACATTAGCAGCTGAGCCCCGTGCATCTAGGGGGTCTGTATTGAAATGAGTGAATAGGGGTCACAAAAATAGCCTAAAACTCTCCCAAGGATTAAATATAAATAGCCTAAAACCATCCCGTGACCTATGTGACATAAAAATCTTAGTATTCTTATATAATAGGATTATACAGCTGTCTTATAAATAATTATATGTAATGTCTAACCTATAGGTATTTGAACAAAATTTTATAAATAAACATAAAGTATAATGTTTATTACAAATTTGGATTTAAAATAAAATTTGCTAAAGATTTTATTTTATATAATCTTAGCAAATGTTTGGTACATGTTTTTGCATTATTTAACAAAATTAGCAAATTATTTTATTAGATAATTTAATTTTGTAATTTGCAATTCTTAATGTTTTTTTGTGTGTAAGTGTGTGTGTGTATGTGTGTGTGTGTATGAGTGTGTGTGTATGTGTGTGTGTGTTTAACGTGCTAACCACCGTGTGCATCCCAAGTTGTTGAGAAGAAGGAAATAACACAAATTATCAAATTTTAAAGCTTCCTCTGAATTAAAATGTCACTGCGATGATTTTGAGATGATGGAGAGATAGATACCAGGGATCTACAGGGATAAGACAATGGCAGATAAATTGATGTATATCCCCTATGATTATACACAAATTTTACCCCTATGTAGATGAAATTAGTGGTTGAAACGTTTGGACACTTAACTTTTTAAACCAACCTAACAAAATTCACTATAAGTCCTAAAGTTGTTAAGTCAACGAATAAGAAAACGTTACAATAAGACTTTGGGGACTAGTGTAATTAAACAGCCCAATGTCCCCTCCCTCCTTGGATAGATACACAAGTAACAAGAATTAAAACTTTGAGGAAAGCGAAGATAAATCAAACAAATTAAATAGACCAACTAACCATGCAAGAATGGCATTACAATTAATATAAAATATTTTATGTGGATATAAATATATGGGAAGAATTGTCGTCAATTTAAGTTGCTAACATGGACATCACTTATTAGTCAATTCGTTTATCCAGTAGAAGAGGAGGGGATGAAGGGGAATCATTAATTTAGCCAGCTACAAGTTTCTCTTTATTATTATTATGCCAAGCTTATCTCATTATACCTGATCGTCTTAGGAATTATTGATTTAAATATAAACTCAATATGATTCAGTGTTGTAAAAGAAGAAGCCAAAGATTGTATTAAACATGTCAGCTACATGCCTTGTAGTTAAAGGAATCTTTTAAAATGTTTTAATTTATCTTTGTGCAGATGAACAAACCCTTAAATGTATAAAATCTTTGCTTTTTGAAAAATGGGTTGCCAAATTAAGAGAGAGAGAGAGAGAGAGAGAGAGAGAGAGAGAGAGAGAGAGAGAGAGAGAGAGAGAGAGAGAGAGAGAGAGAGAGAGAGAGAGAGAGAGAGAAAGGAAGAGAGAAAGAGAATGAAGGTGAAAAATAATTAAGAGGTGGTGATGAAGTTGAAGATATGAGTTTGTGTAAAAAATAGAGTAATAGTTATAGAAGATAAAATTACGTTCCTAAATTAAAGGTATAAATTCACTGATTTTAATCAAAATTCAAAATAAATACGACCATGTTCATTCAAAGTCTAATGTAGGTGTTTTTTTCTATGAACCTTTGAAAATGGTACCAGTTAAAGAAAGTTTTCGTTCCTAATAATTTTGTTGAATTTTATTCTATTATAAGCATGGAAGTAATAAAAAACTGTCTAAAACTAATAGCAGAGTAACTTGATGAAAACCAGAGGTGGAATCTTAAAAAAAATTGAGGTAGCTGCTCACTGGTAAGAAATCCTTCAAAATCACATTAAAAATCTACAAAAATCTGTTAATAACCCTTTTATGATTTTATTTAAATTTTGTAGATTTTTTGTGATTTTGGAGGATTTTTCACAATGATAATTTTGCCTGCGACCCTAATTTTTTAAAGAATCCACTTCAGTTTTCTCTTTAACAAACGGCAATATTTCAGCTATCAAATGGGACATTAACGTATCCTATTTAAAAAGTACTCTATTAAGTTATCTCTGTATTAGTTGATGGGGGATATCTCATTAACCAAGATAACAAAATATTAAAATTATCATAATATACAATTTCCGAGCATATAGGAAGCTTATTTAACAGTTACATCGTTCCAGGGATCTAAAGGGATAAGACAATTGCCGATAGAGTGGTGCAAATCTCCAATGATGAAACTCAAAATTACCCCTTCTGTAGATTACAATTAGTGGTTGAATCGTTTAAAAACTCAACTTAATAAACAATTCAATCAAAATTCAATACAAGTCCCTAAAGTGGTAATCCAACGAATAAGAAAATGTTATTATTAAACTTTGGGGACTAGTGTAATAAACAGTCGAATGTCTTCTTCCTCCCTGCATCGTTCTATCCTTCTAGAAAAGAGATGGGATGTTTGTCTGTTTGTCATGAAAGATTTAAATTATAATTTTGAATGAATTTAAATATTTATAACAAGGATGATAACATCCATAAAAAAGAATTTGAGGTGCCCCCAAATTTTTGTTTCATTTTACCTCTACCATAGGCACCCCCAACCATTTATTTAGGAGGGGGTATTTACCCCCCCCCCCAAAAAAAAAAAAAATTTGGGGGGGGTAATACCGCAAATACCCCCCCCCCCAAAAAAAAAAACAACAATTTACCCCCCCTTAAAAAATACTTTACCTCCCCCCAAATAAAAAAGCTTGGACGCCCCTGTTGCAGAGTGTTAGAACTTTATATGCAGAACATAGATAAGTACGTCTAAACAAAATTGTGCATAAAATTGGTTACAAATTTGCATTAATACAAGATACTGTATAAGGACAACTTTTATTTTATGATTTAATTATAGAGATGCTTCGCTCATCATATTGTACCTTGTTGTCCCAGAAATCATTATGCCAAAAGTCAAGTGAATAGGATATTTATATCATATAAAAAGCAGATGTCAAAAAGTAAGAGATCAGTATGCTTAATGAGCGTACGGACTTTCTGGTAACGATTATAGAGTTGCTATTCTTCCTAAATCGTAACTAACTCCTTATGACAATTCTAAGCTAACGAAAAGAGTCATCTGTTACGGAAGTTCGTACGGACGGACCGACCAACCGACTATAATTATAGAAAAGCCTTCGAGTGCGATCTTTATATGGGAATTAAAGAGGATGCTTTACAAATATTTTTGAACTTTATATTTTAGTGAATTTGAAGGCATCTCAGATTTTGCTCGAGTGCTCTATACCCGTCCTTAATTGAACAGAACATGACGATACTAGATATAAAGATCTGCGTAGGAAGCAAATATTTTTGTTCAAATTAATCCTGGATTTTATATATTTATAAAGTTTATTAGCGTTGAACAAGTACAATACCGTCCGTAAGAAGTGCAACTGATAGCCGGCCGCGCACAAACACAAACTGAGAAATACCACAAAACAAAACAACTAAAAACCTGTAAGCCTTAGAAGACTCATTTTTTTACAGTTTTGAAGATCAGGTCCATCTTTTTAAAAATATTTTCAAAGAATCCAAACAGGTTTAAATTTGAAGCTTAATTTCGCATGACGAACGGCGACCAAGCCATGATAGTTATTAATCTTTAATGTTATGAGAATTAGTATAGAAAACATTATAAAACATTTGAAAAATCATAAAATTAGATATTCATATAAAATTTGACAGAAATATCAAATAGTTACATAGCCTCTATTATGTCCAATTAAATCATAGTGTTCACAAAAAGCTATTAGTAAATAGAGAGACAAAAGTAACATTTTTAATTGAATTTTTATTTTTTTTAATGATACAACATAACAACATCCATAAAAGCGTGGCTCAACAAATCATACAATTGTATAGCAAATATTGCACTGCGTCCCAGTAATCATTATTCAAAAAATCAAATTACTTTGGCTTTAATTAGATAGTTACAGGAATCTTTATGATTGAAAATGGACAAGTGTGTTTTTATGATGTTTTTTTTTATCTAAATCTAATACCTTTATTTTTTGTGAACATTTTAACATTACGG
This sequence comes from Acartia tonsa, assembly GCF_053477335.1. Lineage (NCBI taxonomy): Eukaryota > Metazoa > Arthropoda > Copepoda > Calanoida > Acartiidae > Acartia > Acartia tonsa. The sequence continues at coordinate 61,208,782 of NC_137260.1, read as the reverse complement.
CTAGAACAAGAGTAGAATAAGAATCTCAAGTCATGCATAAACCGTTTTTTCCACCTCCTTAAATGTATTAATGGATACAGAAAATGTGGATATTGATAGAGATAAAATGTTTCTCTAAGCTGGCTAATATAACGATACCTGCCACCCCCCCCCCCTATCTTCTCCCCTGAAAATGGATGAACGTATTGGCCAATATCCGAGGCCTATAATTGCAACCTAAATTGACTACGAAATTCCCCTGTCATAATATCCACGTGTTTTATATCCAATAATGTGCTTGTTCCAATTGTCATTCTCATTCAAAATCCCTTTTTCTTCAATTGGACCAATAAACCCTCCTCCTTGACTCTTTTATAAAAGACTAGCGGCTTCGCCAGTAGCCTCTAGGAGCTTTGCCCCAAGAGGTAATTATAAAAAAGTTTAATAGTTGATTATGCTCCTTAATGATTGGGACGAAGTCAAAAACTTCAGCTTTCTATCTTTTTTAGGAGCGGAGTAAATCCCATTTCCCCCATAGCATTACGGACGGACGGACAGACAAAGTTAATTACAGAGTAGCGTCGCTACTAAAAAAGTATGTATATACGTTCAAATTTGATGTCCCGAATTTATTTTAAAAATTGGTTAATTTAAACTTTTTATTTACAAATTACAAATTTTGTCTTTGGAAACATAACCAATGTAAATTGTTTATTAGGTGCGTTTGGTAATCTTCACAAAAAATATTAGCAGTCTATCTTAAATGGTAGCCGAGTTTGTGACAATATACGGAATTGAAGACTTACCCATAAAACAAGTGTGGGCTTCAAAATTAGAATAGACAGTTCACATAAGAAGACGAAGAAAGGCCCTCAAAAAAATTCTGACGCCAAAAAATGAGGGATGAGGATAGGAGGAGTGGGAAAGAAACCCCCTAAAAATGAGATGGATAATCCCTCATTTTTATGACGCCACATGATAATATTTTGAACAACTTTCCTTGTCTTCTTCAAATTATTTAAAATTATGTTTTCAAAATAGAGATTTAATATTAGATGGATGGAGTATGTTTACGACAAACAAGTTAACATCATCTATAAAAGCGAAGCTCTGAAATGGAAGGACAAACGAACATTAACTGTCAGAATATTATGCATAAGTTTAATAAAATTATAAGTAAATTTGTGGAAAAAATGATAAAATACATCATACAGTTTCATCATAGGACTTGATTATATAGATGCTTTTTTTATAACATTGTACCTTTTTGTATTAGGAATCAGTATACCAAAAATCAGATGAATCGAATAATCTTAACAAAAAAGTATAAAACATCATGTTTTAAACGGATGTATGGACTTTCTTGTATCGATTATAGAGTTGATGCGCTTTCTAAGTCGTACTTAACTGTTATTGGAATCATCATGCAAAGTTTAAAATCGATATGACAATTCTAACCTGTTTAAATTAACGAAAAGAGCTAACCGTAACGGACGTACGGATGGACGGACCCTAATTATAGAAAAGCTACGCCTTTAAAAATGAGTATCAGCATCTAAATTCATCATTAATTTATTTTTCTCAAGGAATATCATATCATGTAGCCTATAGACCTTCCAGGACCACGGAAAAGCTTCCCTTAAAAAGTATAGATACAGGATTTTAGCGGACATACAGACAGACATTCCGTTACTTTAGGAAATAAGATAATGCAGGAATAAACCTTTTGCTTCTCTTATAGACATTTTATTTAACGTAATGATAAACAAAAAGTTTTTTTTTATGAGTTAATTTCCTTATTTCTTTTTGGAATCGTAGCTACTAAACAACTTAAATTTACTGATATTGAAGATAAGCATCTGAAATTATTTGTGTAGATTCCCATTACTACGAAACACGTTAAGACTGATAGTGATTTATTTTTGTCAGTATTTATCAATTCATGTTATTCAGTATTTTTGCGCGTTTGTAAAGAGAACTTGTTGATTGAAAGTTCTTTTGTTGTATTTGTGTGCTCTGCGCTACTTACGGGCAACATTGTTCATGATTTTTAGTAGCGAAGCTACTCTATAATTTGAAATGTCCGTCTGTCTTAGTTTGGGGGAAACGTGATTTTCTCGGCTCCTATACAAGATAAAAGGCTGAAATTTTTTGACAACATTCCCATTATTAAGGAGCCCAATTAACTATAAAACATCAATGGCGGTTGGACCGCTTTTTAGCAGGTTAAAGGCTATTTTTGTATTTTTCACATTTTTCTCCATATCTTTGGTGTTTATGGTCCAATTTCCAATTTTTTTTCTGTTTTTTATATCAAAATAAAATTTCCTGTCATTTCATGAAAAAACTATGACGGTCAGACTGCCTTTAGGCAGGTTTTAGGCTATTTTTGTATTTTTTACATTTTTATCCATACTTTTGGTGTTTATGGTCCGATTTCCAAAATTTTTAGTAGCGAAGCTACTCTATAATTCACTCTGTCCGTCCGTCAGTCAGTCCGTAACGCTATGGGGGAAACGGGATTTACTCAGCTCCCATAAAAGATACAATACTGAAATTTTTGACAACATTCCTATTAGTAAGGAGCACAATTAACTATAAAACATCAATGGCGCTCGGACCGCTTTTTAGCAGGTTTTAGGCTATTTTTGTATTTTTCACATTTTTCTGCATATCTTTGGTGTTTATGGTCCGATTTCCAAAATGTTTTCAGCTATAGAAATCAAAATTAAATTTCCTGTCGTTTAAAGAAAACAGACGGTCAGACTACCTTTTGGCAAGTTTTTGACTATTTTAAATTTTTCCTTATTTTTCCATTTCTCATATGTATATAGTCCCATTTTCCAATTTTTTTGAGTTAAGGATATAGAAATTAAATTTCCTGTCGTTTTAAGAAAACAACCGTATTCCCATCCATGAATTTTTGGGCTTCGCTACTTATGGATGTTGTCATCCTTGTTTCAGTTATAGATATCAAAATTAAATTTCCTGTCTTTTCAAGAAAACATCAATGGCGGTCAGACTGCCTTTTTGCAGGTTTTAGGCTATCTTAATTCTTTTTTCCCATTTTTCCTCATATCTTTGGTGTTTATGGTTCGATTTTAAAATTTTTTTAGTTAAAAATATCAAAATTTAATTTACTGTTGGTTTGAGCATCCAATATGTAATTTACTTTGACCGTCAGTCTGTTAGTCGTAGTACTGATATATAAGTATTAAAAAATCAAAAACAAATGTTGAAAAGGTTTCGTGATTTTTCCCCAATATACATGTTTTTGAAAACTAATCTTTAAATTCTTATACATAATTTTTGTGCTTCGCTACTTATGGATGTTGTCATCCTTGTTTCTTTGTTTATATTACCCAATTTTGCATATGATTGATTTATTATACTTAGAATTTAGAAATACATAGGTTTTCAATATTTGATCATTTTTCATTGCGTATTTTTGTTTTATTTATATTTTATGCAATAAGGAGACATGATTTATGCAGCTATCTCGTAATTCAAGCAGCCTATTTCAGGAATCAAAAGGGAAAAGACAATGATTGATGTACATCTCCAATGATGAAACAAAAAAAAACATTATTAATAAGCTTTTTGTAATACTCAGCTCATTGTCCCCTCTCTCTCTCTGACCATATTCTCTACTTTCTAGAACAGGTACAGTTTCAGTGGCGTGCAAAGGGTTTTCTATGTGGGTATGCGAAGCGCACCCAAAAATTTTGACACCACCCCTCACGATTTTTGGCATCCGCTATTGATCAAAAATTGAGGTGGGTTTAAGCTTTAGAGGGGGGGGGGGGTATAACAGACAACAAGAGAGTTTAGATCAAATCAGCTCTCTCTACATCCTGATAAAACTAAATTTACAGTGTTCTATTCTAACTTAGGATCAATACAATGGGATGATATTCATTTATATATCAATGAGAATAATTCTAGTGCAAGGAATCCTAATCCTGACCTTATCAAACCCATTGCTTATGTCAACAATGCATCTGAAATTCCAGCCATAAAATTTCTAGGTGTTTACTTTGACCCTAACCTTAATTTTAAGTATCATATACAGAAATTAAATGAAAAGCTCTCAAGAGCTCTCTTTATATTGAGACAATGTAAAAAAATTCTAACTAGGAGCGCACTTAAAACCTTATACTATTCTATATTTCATTGTCATTTAATCTATGGAATTTTGATTTATTCAAGCTCGTATGAAAGTAACTTAAAATCTATTGAAATCAAGCAAAAGATGGCAATCAGAGCAATTACAGACTCTCATTATATAGCCCATACTGGTCCACTATTTAAAACAATGAAAATTCTACCATTTGAATTGTTAGTGCAATACTTTAGAATTAAATTCATGTATGAATTTAAACTTAACATAGCCCCTTGCTCATTTTTTAACATGTGGAAAACACGAGGACATATGTCCCAGGGTAATATTAGACTTAGAAACCAAGAAGATTATAGCATCCCATTTGCCAGATTAAACTTGGTTAACAATCTTCCACTTTGTACTCTTCCAGCCACCTGGAATGCGTTTTTCATTAACAATAGCTTTATAGTGGAACAGGCAACTTCTAGATTTAAATTTTATAAAAAATTGAAAAGAAAGCTTTTAGACAGTATTGTAGTTGCCTGTGACAGGCTATTGTGTCCCTCCTGTGACCTTAACATTAATCTATGATTGTACAAGTCAACCTGTAGTTTACCTTTTGATTGCCTAAAATATATACATTTTTTATAATCGCACAGAGACCCTATTTTTTCTCCACTTTCCTATCCCCCCCCCCCCCCTACTTTTCCGAAACATCCTTCCTTGCATATTGCTGTATATAGTGTACATATATTACTTATATAAAAATACCGCTTAAAAAAAAACATTTAAATCGAAGTCTAAAATTAAAAGGCTGTCAACACCGCCCTCAGGCGTTTTTCAGTCCTTGGATACTTGTATTATATTGTGTTAAACCTATAGTATTCATTGTTTATAAAAATAGTTTATTAATAAATTCTTAATGCAATGTAATTACCATTTATGAATGTTGAATATTAAATGTATATGTTGTTTTGTCCCAATAAATATTTGAATTTGAATTTGAAATTTGACTTTTAGTGTCAGGTGGTGTAACTACCCCCCTTGGACTCACCCACTGAAAAAGTTAAGAAAACGTCCCTGAATTGATAAATTGGTTTGCGAACACCGGCCTTATGTTTAAGGGGGGTTTGACTATTTTACCCTGATACCCCCCCCCCCCCTAAAATGTATTAGAGGGGTGTACCAATGGGGTGTAGATCCATATCAAGGTGCGGGTACTGTATAAGGATGAAGGGCAGGGGAGTCCAAGCTTTTTTTTTTGGGGGGGGTAAAAAATTTTAGGGGGGGGGGTAATTCGTGTTTGGGGGGGGTAAAATGGCGCGCGAAGCGCGCCGAAATTTTTTTTTACCCCCCCCAAAATTTTTACCCCGGGGGTAAAATTTGATTGGGGGGGGTAATTACCCCCCCTAAAGTCTGTTTGGGGGGGTAAATACTCCCCCCAAATCTGTTGGGGGGGGTAATTACCCCCCCCAAACTAATTTACCCCGGGGGTAAAATTTTTGGGGGGGGTAATTTAATTATGTAAAAAAAGCACCTACCTAATCTATTAAGTTAATAAGAGGAATGAGAAACTGTCCCAATTTTGTATAACTTTAGCGGAACAAGTTCCAATTACGTCATATTTTTCTTTCCTGAAAAAGGGAGGGGGGGAAGAAAATCTCTTCAAAAGAGATGGGGAAAACCCCCTTTTCTCCCATCTCTTTTTTCTTCCCCCCTTCCCTTTTTTTTCTTTCCCCCTTCTCTTTTTCGGGAAAGAAAAATATGACGTAATTGGAACTTGTTCCGCTAAAGTTATACAAAATTGGGACAGTTTCTCATTCCTCAGTTAATAAGTACTATCCTATAACATAAAGTAGTAAGTAAGTTTTATTTGACTATAGCTTCAGATTTCATTACTTTTAATACTGAGTTCTCCTTTTTAGGAAAGCTTCACATAGATCCCATGATGGTTCCACACTATTATAGGTCAATCCTTTGAGTGGTTTTAGGCTATTTTTCTCCTCCCTTTTTACCCTTTAGAAAACACGAGTTCTTAGATGCTAAGGGCGCCACTACTATTCAAATATATAGTAGTATCTCATTCTTTAGAACATAAAAATACAATAATTAACTCACTAACCAATGAACCAATATGATTATACTTTAAAGTGAAGCGTCTTATAGGTCCTGGTAAGTTTTATAACTAGTTTTGAGACACCCTGACATCCTCCCAAAAGAAATCGCCTATAGAAATTCTTTTTCATTATTTAATGAAATATTTAATTTAGTTAGGTATCTATTTTATGGAATCTTCAGTGCTTTCTGTCAATCGATTAGAACATGGAGATAAATGTCATTTAATGAAGATATGTCAAAATAATAACGATTTTGCCTAGCAACTGACTTGGCCCTACCCTAAAGATTTTATGACTGACTGACAGTTTGCAATGATATAAAGCTTGATATTTCAACGACTAATGTACTACTTATTTTATTTTTGGTAACACAGTTCACCAAAATAACTTTAAATCTTTTTTTTCAATTAAAATATAACTTCACTTTTTTATTCTCGTTTAGCGTGTATGATGAAATTTGTAAACAATAACAATCTGTCTGCTATGAACGTATTCGTAAGGAACCTGTTTTTTGGAAGCCGGTTTAAATGTCGTCTTCAAGATCTGATTTAATTGAAACATTAGGATATACTTTTCATTAACTATTAGGAGACCAAACGAGGAACATAAAATATATTACACCTTAAGGCTCGAGTCACACTATGACTTTTTTTAGGGGGGGGGGGGCGGGGATTACTCCCTCCCCCCCCCAAAAAAAAAATTTCAGTAAAAATTTTTTTAAGAACATTCAATTTGGGGGGGGGGGTATATACCCCCCCCAAAAAATTTTTTTAAAAGAACATTTATTTTGGGGGGGGGTAATTACCCCCCCCAAAATGGTTCGGGGGGGGGTAAATACCCCCCCAAAAAACGTTGGGGGTGCCTACGGCACCCCCAAGGTAGGGGTAATTTTTTTTTGGGGGGGGTATTGTTCAAAAAATTTTGGGGGTGCCTACGGCACCCCCAAAATCGTTTGGGGGTGCCAAATGGCCCATTACCCCCCCCCTTGGACGCCTATGATGAAGGGGTATGTATTTACCCCCTTCTGCCAGCTCGTTTATGGCTTCGAAAAACCTGATTGAAATAAAAATACCAATTACCAGAATTTTAAGAATGTCTAAAAATAAATGCTTTGGAAAAAAAATTTAAATGTTTTTCATTTTAATTTCAAATAAGCTTCAAAATACCAATTTTACAGAAGGGAGCTATAATTTTTGACCTTCTTGATTCTTCTAAATATACTTAATAGCACTTAGTTTACGAGATCGCAGCATAAATCTTGTCTCCCTGCATATACTATAAATATGCAAATTCAAAAATAAGGAAAATAATATTTTAAAGATTAACTTCAAACAAGGACTATTAATTCAAAGAATAGTTATTTAACGTTCTGAATATGCTTATTAATGATTGATGTAGGAGGAGGGGGGGGGGGGGTTAAACCCTCCCCCTCTACATTTCTAACAACATCTAGGATTGTGGGAACTTTATCCCCCCGCTCCCACCAAAAAGATTATATTTTGAGTTTAGGCAAATTATACACGATAGTTAGATTTGGGTAGTAAAATACACCTTTTTAATTATTGTATATAGAAAGCTAAAAAGATTGTATTTGTTCAAACTTTATTTATCTACTTTACATTACATTGAGTTAAAAACTTAAAACTATGTTATTTTTTTATTTTCCTTAAATGCTAAGTTCAGTTTAAAAAATTATCCCATCAATAAAAACACGAAACCTCTTAAAATTTAAATAAAATGTTAATTGAAATCATATAAGTAAATTAACAAAGATTCACTTTAACTTATGTTAATTTTTTACAATTTATTTTTAAAAGAAACCCATTTCTCTTTCTTTGGAAAAATAAAATGTCCTTGCTGAAAAACATATAATAGTTACTTCTCGTATCGTATTATAAACGGCTTTCCGCGGATATAGAATGTACAATCATAAGATTAAAACCAGTTTTTTTAGCCGGTGCCTCCGGCACCTCGGGGCTAAAAAAACTAGTTTTAATCTCATATTTAATATTTTATATTCGTAGAAAACTGGATATAATACGATGCTAGACATAGTTTTTTTGTATTCATGAGAACCGGTTCCTATCCACCGGATTCAAATGAATACGAGAAAATCCATTATTAATTTTTTATATTCCATTTTTTGTGTGTAAATGTATTATTTCTTTACTTTTGTGCTGAAAGTCATTATGCGCACATGATTTGTGGATTTAGGGATATGTCGCTCACCTGACATAGCAGCAGTAGGAACCATTTTTAACGTCTTTAGTTATGACGCGGTGTCGGCCCGAGATTCGAACCTATCACCTCCCCGGCGACGAGCGGATGCGCTACGTGTTGAGCCACGATCGCGGGTTGGATGCTATCTTACTCCTCCAATCCTATAAAAATGAGCATGACATTAAAATGGTTGTGGCTGATATGGTGCTTGCTAACCGCTGAGCCGATATGGTTCTCCTTTACAGTGCAGATTCTCATAGTTCCTGGGAAGATTTATAATTTTTTTTTGGTAGGGTATCCCAACCCTCCCTAGAGAAATCTACCCTTGAAAAAATTACCTCCCCTCTAACTTTTTTTTTACCTTTTTCATCTTAAAACCAAAATCAAAAATGTAATGGTGGCATTTTATACTCCCCCCCCCCATATTTACACCTCAAGTGCCCCTAGTGATCTTTCAGGACATAGAGGCTAGTGATGTTAAAAATTACAAACCTTCATATTTTGCTGAGAAAGGTAGATTGTGCCCTCCTTAAGAGAAAGCTCAAAGTGTCATGCGTGACGTCAGAAAAATCCATTTCTTTTTTAGGGGTGTCCTTTCCCACTTCTCCTCTCAATCCTTCTTTATAAACGTATTTTATGACGTCACACATGACAATTTGAGCTTACTCCTCCTTAAGACTATTTGCGGATATTTCTGAACCCAAGAAAACAATTTGCCTGAAATCACCCAATAGAAATTAGACATTCTCTAATTAATTTATATTAGGTTTCTTCTGTGGATGATTTTTGTTGAGTATTCCTTTATCATTTAAGTCATTTCGATTCTGGTAGCAAAGAGGTAGATTACAATATGAATGAAACCTGTAAAAAGATATCTACAACTTTATAACTAAAACTTATCCTTTCCTCCCTGACACGTTATGATTTATGAACAATATTCCTATTCATAATAAATAAATCCTTACAATTCATAATTACAAGGTTTCTACCACATTTATTGAACAAAAAAAATAATACATATTTTTGTGACACTTTATGAAATATTTATGGTTGAGCTAAATTTGATTAAATTTGTAGTTGATGAATTAAATCGATATTGTATGCATTATTGAGCATATGTACATAATTAATACTGGACATAAATCAGGGATAAGACAATGGCCGATAAAATGATGTAAATCCCAATTGATGATACACAAATTTACCCCTTCTGTACAATGAAATTAGAGGTTAAAACGTTTGGACACTCAACTTAATGAACGAGCCAATCAAAATTCACTAAAGTCCCCAATGTTGTTAAGCCAACGAATAAGAAAACGTTATTATAAAACTTTGGGGACTAGTGTAATAAACAGCCCATTGTCTACTCTCTCTCTGACACAAATAGACTTTCCCTTTTAAAAACTTTAATTCGAATTTTCATTTTTTTATATACTACAGGATATGTAGCTGCCAGCCAGCGGCTAAGGAACAGCTTACGTTTGAGGCACTGTTTCTGATACTAAAGCTTCAGAAATGACAATTATTTTTAACCCTACAGCAAAATTGAACATGTTATTTGTTTTCTAAAATATTACATCTTCTAATGAGAAACTGTCTGATTGACTTTCATCAATAATTCAGAAATCTTGGAATTGAAATAAGATTTCTTTTACAGTACAACCAGCTTTTAATTTTACATATTAGTAAGGCTATTTCTTGAATAAATTAATGATAATTAGAGATATAGATGACAATGAGCTGTTTATGAGTCCCCAAAGTTTTATAATAACGCGTTTTTATTCGTTGGCCTAGCAACTTTGACAGTTTTAGTAAATTTTGATTAATTAATTCATTAAGTTAAGTGTTCAAACATTTTAACCACTTTTTTCAATCTACAGAAGGGGCAATTTTGTGTATCATAATTGGGGGAGTACATCAGCTTATCGCCCGTTTCATTATGCCTTTAGATCCCTTGAATAATGATACTTCATTATTTCTGGAGGCACTGTTGAAAAATATAAAATTTTCCATTCTAATCTATGCATAACAACCGCTATACTTTAATCGATGTAGAACATATGTGGATATTATGACAGGAAAAAAATTGTCGTCAATTTAGGTTCTTATTTCCCCCGTCATTTATTGGTCAATTCGTTCATCCAGTAGGATGGGAGGGGATTGGGTAAAGGGAGTGTAATGGGGGAATATTTATTTTAGCCTGCTGCGTGTTTCACAAGAATACCTTGTAATATTCAAGTAATACTAATCATATATCCATTTATATCTAATAAAACATAATTTAAGATAAAATCAAAAAAGATCTGTTTTAACTTTCATTTTTTGGGTAACATTTTAGATTGATGTATAAAAATCTTTATATTCTCTAGTGTAATGCTATTATTTTTGTAAGTACGTAATTGTTATTCCTAGAACTGATCTATGTACAATCAACAAGGATAGTTGTATTCAAAAGTAAAATTGTGCTTTAACAATTACAGTTCCAGTATATAATACTAGCGTTTTTAAAAGAAAATTAAAATAATAATTTTTGAGCAGGTGTTATTTTTTTCCAGGGGCAATTTTTCTTGGTTGGTGGAGGTATCCTCGTTCTAAAAAAATCATAAACTTTCCCAAAACCTATATGATGCTTTAAGGTAAAGGAGAACCATAATGGTCCAGTGGTTAGAGCGATCCTTCGGTACAGACAAACAAACACCCTGTTACTTTTATATAAGGATATATCATATAAAGATCAAAAGTTTTGGAGAAATCCAACACATTATGAATGGACCGACACACACAGACACTAAAGAGTAGCTTAGCTAACAAAAATAAAAAAAAACATTTTGTATTTTCTAGTAGAATAAATGTATGTATGTAGTACATCTGATTTAAGGTTATCTGAATACTGATTACACTAAGGTTCAGGAATAGAGGGCTCAATGGTATTTAAATCTATTTACAACCGTTTTTTCCTCCAAACTTAGACCAGCAACCAAAAAGGCTGAATATCTTTTAACTTTATAAAGATCGAAAGAAATACAAAGAAGATAAAGTATAGAATAGAATTTAGGTAGAATAATCTGCCTGGCTAGCCCGACACAAAATTGGAACTTTTAAAAGGCCCAAAAGGTCCATTGGCTTTAGTTAAAATCTTATGACTTCAAATATAACCAGATATATTAATAAAAATATTTGCATTTTTTGATAATTTACTATAAGCCAATATACCTCGCATTCAGCTTTCTATTTCCAATTCACAATGGATTAAAATTTAACTTTTTGTGCAAAGCCTTAAATCTTAATTTAGTAAAAATATTACTTTTAGAATATTTGGTCAAAAATATTGGTCTCAGCATTTATACTATGCGCTCCTTTATCCTTTATCTTCTTTGAAGAAATATCACAATATCATCCATTGTCCTATCTCTGTTTCCCTGACTGAGATTAGACTTCATTACTTGGAAGTAGAATTACACATCTACTATTCTCTTTTCTATTAGAAGCTACTTTATAACTTACTTTGTCTATCCGTCTGTTTGTCTGTATGTGATTTACCGGGCTCCTAACAGAGATAAGAAGGACCTCAAAAGAGAAAATTTGTTTTTCTTAGTTGCTATAAGGGATAAACAGCTAAAATTAATGCTCTTTTTAGTGCCAATAAAAGGGGGATAAATTTAAAAAACTTTAGCCCGAAACAACCCGACTGACGTCATTTGAGATCATTATTCTTATATGACGTCATTCAGGATAAATCGGCCAAAAGTTTTTAATTTATCCCTTTTTTAAAGGCACTATAAAGAACTTCTTTCAATATGTTTCTAGAACACTGAGCATCTACTTGACAACTTACTTTGTCTGTGTGATTAATCACTCTACATATGGATAAGGTTATCCTTGTTGTTAATACTCTGTCAGTACAATACCATTACTAATTGTATCTTATAAGCTTAATAGTGTAAACAAGTATGTTAAGATGCGACATGAGGTCTTTATTTGGAAGAAGATTAAAGTCCCTTAACAGATTTTGACGTCAAACGATAAAATAACTAATGAGAGGCCAGCATGAATTTTACCATTGGTCAATTACAGTGTATACTGGCCTCTCATTGGCTATTCTATCGTATGGTGTCATAATCTGTTGAGGGACTTTAATCATCTTCTTTATTTGATTACATGCTCGCTCTTCTAACTTCTTTAATTATCTGTCTTTCAGTTCAACAATAACGCTTACTATTACTGATAATTACTTAACAGAGCTGGATCTTTAAATCATTTCAATGGTGCGCCAAATCGGGGTGCGCTGAATTTCAGTTAATCACAGCGCGGCATTTCGTAAAATGCTGTGCTCTCATTGGTGGAAAGTTGGCTCACCCCGATTTGGCGCACCATTGAAATGATTTAAAGATCCAGCTCTGTGTAAAGTCCAAAATTAGCTAAACATCCCTTAACTCCCCCCCCCCTTTGATGTCATTGAGGTTTAGAGTTTTATTTCTCTTAAAGTAACTGTAGAGCACTGGAACCCTCGCCCCTTATTTGTAGAACAAAATTGAATACAATGCAATGGGGGAAATATTTTCCCCCTAGGCCTAACCTTAGAGTGGGACCCTAACCCTGCGAGGCCTATGCCTGCAGGGCCATAAAGAAATAAACAGACAAAGGGTAAACTACTCATCTATATTTTCAATTTACTAAAAAAAGGTAGATTTATTAATCGCTCAACAGTCACTTTCATGGAATACACCACTTTTTTTCTAATTTTGGCAATAGATAAAAATAGGAAGACTAAATAAATCTATTTATTTTTTTATCTTCTTTTTATATTTGATGTACCTGTGTAATTCCATAATCTTGTATTAATCTAATTATTTGTCTGTTGGTAAATACACAATAATCATTTATCGCATTGTATTAGAGACAGTTTTCTGCGGATATTAAAATTAAAAATAAAAACTAGCATTAATTTAATGATTTTTATTTTGATATTCGTGAAAAATTGTCTGAAATTCAATTCTATACATGATTTTTCAGTATGGCTGAGAACCGGTTTGAATTCATACTTGAAATCTATTTATTTTACTTTATCTTCTTTTTACATTTGATGTACTTATGCGTAAATTCTTAATCTTGTAATATTAATCTAATTATTTGTCTGTACATATAAATACATAAATGTATTTCAAGTAACAAATGTTAGTAACATGCAACTAATTGATCATATTTTTTATGTAAATATGTTTACAACAAGAACAAACAAATCAGAAACAAGATAAAACATTATTTTTTTATAGATTTGCAGTGATTTTCATATTTTTAGTTGCTTCTCTTTGATGTCATGGGAACTGAAAATTCAATATTTTTGATAATTTTTAAAGACTTGCTATGATTTTAATGTTATACCTTACAGTTTCAGGTTATGTTTTTTAATACTAGGAATCTTTTAACATAATATTTATATACAGCATCGTGCTATAGGCAGCATTCTGCGGATATTAAGATAAAAAATATAAGATCCTAAACCAATTATGTCACAAAACTGATATTAATTTTAAGATTTTATTTTAACATTCATGGAAATTTGTGTGTAATATGAGGCTATACAGGATTTTTCAGTATGGCTGAGAACTGGTTCAGAGGATATTAATGGAAAATGATTTCAAAGTTCTAATAATAATTTTAGAAAATTGTGTGTATTAAATAAAATAAAAGTAATGCAACACAGTCTGGTTGACACTCTATTTGAGGCCTTTTTTTACAGGTATCGTCAGCTGCAGCCACTAAAACCAACAAACCATTGAAGTCTTCACTTCATACATCGAAGTGTAGACTAGGGTTGGGCCGGATATCCGGCCATTTTCAATATCCGGCCGGATACCGGATATTGAAACTATCCGGCCGGATATCCGGCGATATAATATTTTATATTTTACAACAAACATTTCTGCTTTTTTAATTATAAATGGCTGTAATTTTCTCATTATTGAAGATAGAAGAACAATTTTTTCTGAATATGTTTATCTTTATGTAAATTTTATATTAGAAATCTCAAAACAAAAATTTTGGTGGGGGCAGCAGTACTTGGCAGCTGCCAGCTGCAAACTGGCGGTCAGCAGGTAAACAGCAACGGATTTTTATGAAATTGTAATATGTCATGAAGACATATAAAAAGCCTAAGTTTAAAATTTGAAGTCTTCAAGTCAAAAATTGCTGTCACAGGAACCGTTTAAAGATTTCTGGAGACCTGGAGGTTCAGGACTTGCAGGACTATACCTGGAACCTGAAATCGACTTGAACACCTATATTTCACATGAGGATGTACGACTATAGAATATTTAAGTATTTGATAACATGAAATGATGAAATGCTTTGTTTAAGTAAAAAAAATGTTTTTACTTTTTATCTGAATGACCTTGCCAGGTTTGCTGTCATCCTGTGCCCGCCAGGAAGGAGGTATTCAAAAAATTCCAACTGTCAGTTATGTGTCATACCCATATTTCAAAAGTCACTTAGTTATAGCCCTCGAACTTTTATACACAGAAAATGCACAGGGGGGGGGGGGGGCATCCTCCAACAGGGGTTAATATTACAGATTTGGGGTAGTAATATTTTATTAGATTAATTGCTTAGAAGAAAGATCATTTAATAGTTACATAATTTTTAAGTTTTAACCTAAATCCTTATAATAAAGTAATAGGATGTCTATCTGTTTGTCTGTACTGAAGGATCTTGCTAACTGCTGAACCGATTGGGTACTCCTTTACAGGGTAGCTTCTCATAGGCCCTGGGAAGGTTTATAACTATTTTGGGGGAGGGTACCACCACTCCCCAAGAGAAATCGCCCCTATAAAAAAATACCCCCTCAAAAAAAATATTTTTATTTAATTTTTCAACTAAATAAAAATATTTGCCGGTTATCCGGCGTTGGCCGGATATCCGGTATCCGGCCAAAAAACTATCCGGCCCAACCCTAGACTGTAGACTCATATTTAAGAATGTCTTAGATAGTCCAAAATGTATAAAATCTACATTTTACTGAAAAGGTTAGATTTTGATAACATGATCTCAATGGCGTTCCATGGTAGCCATAGAAATCTATGAGTAGTATTGCTTAGTATTTATAATAATGTCAATCTAAATGTTAATGAGGTAAACTATTTTATGGTCAGTTCGTTCGGCAAGTAGGGGGGAGGGGGGATATTGTTGTTTTAGCCCGCTACAAGATTCACTTTATTGGAGTACATGATAATCTGGTGTAAGATCCATGTAATAATAAATCTATATATCCAACGATCCCTTCTGAGTTTTAAAGATATTGGAAAATAAAGTTGACATAAATGTGTCTAACCTTCAATCCAGCAGTCTAGTCTGGAAGATGGTTAAAGTCCCTTCTTAGATTATGATGTCATACGATAGAATAACTAATGAGAGGCCAGCATAAATTTTACCATTGGTCAATTACATTGTATACTGGTCTCTCATTGGCTATTCTATCGTATGACGTCATAATTTGTGGAGGGACTTTAATCATCTTCCTGGTCTGGGCCAAGGCCCACTGAGAATAAAACATTTCAATATAAAAACTAATATATTTTTAGAACTGTTACACAGGGAGGGAAGAGTTACATCGGTACCCAAAGTTATATAACCACATTGGGCCCAAAAACTACGAGTACTTAAATTTTGATTGATTTTGTCAAAACTAGCAGTGTCCAAACTTTTCTAACAATTTTTAAATCTATAGAATGGGTAATTAGGCTATCTATCATCAAAGGGGATGAATATCAAATTATCGTTCATTGTCTTACACCTTAGAACCCCTCACTGTTTTTGGTATACAAAATGTTTGAAAGCGAGCCTTCATTATAATTAGGGTCAGTACGTCCGTAACAGTTAGCTCTTTTCGTCAATTTCAACAGGTTAGAATTGTAATATCTATTTCAAACTTTGCATAATAATTCATTAAACAGTTAGGTATGATTTAAAAAGCAACTATATAATCGTTACCAGAAAGTTAGTCCATTTGAAACTTGGTGATTTTTTACTTTTTTGACAACAAATTTTTGTATGTTAGAATTATCCGATTCATCTGATTTTTTGAATACTGATTCGGGATTCCTATTACAACAAGGTACAAAATCATAAGCAAAGCATCTCTATTATCAAGTCCTAAAAATGTAAGTATGTCCTTAAACATTATCTTGTATTTAAGTATTTTTTCAACAAATTTACTTACAATTTTGTTTCTACTTTTATACATTTATATTCTGATTATATAGTTAAGAGCTTCACGTTTATTGTCCTCCTTGTTGGTATAAAAATTTTCCTACTATTTTCCATTAGTTTGCTAAAATAAACACTTTTACGATTTTTTGCTGAGAAAAGTTTTAAAATCTGCAAATTTCTTTTTGCAAACATTAAACTTAATGTGAATCCTTTCTTCACTTAAAATTATCATATTTTTCAAAATATAATTTTGTCAGTAAAAAGAAAACAAATAGAAATGATATGAAACATTTTGAAACACGATAGCTTAACCCATTCGTACCCGCACGTCAATAAAACTACGTTAAAGTAGCCTCTGTTTAGATGGCTGTAAAAACTGACTGGGATGATATATTTAAAAAATGAAAATAGATGTTGAAAGATTATTGCTATCACTTTCATTTTAAAAAGTAAAAATATTAAAATAATAAAAAACTAATTAAAATTTTAATGTTTTAATGAAGGGCTATATCAAAAATTGAAAATTGAGAGGGTAATAATTTTCATAGCCATAAATCAACCAAAAGATATGGTGTTTTTACAAATTTTCTTAAATATTCCATTTATTAATAATTAAAACTTGTAGCTTTTTAAAAAAATAGTAAGGGATTCTTAAAATTTTACGGAGAAAAAAGTGTTTGAAAAAGTTACGTAAGTATTATTTCGCATGGCTTAATAGTAGTAGTAATATGCATAGTAAATATATAAATCCCCCAGAAATTATGCCCTAAAATCATGTTAAGGGTGTTTGGTCAGTTCTTAAATATTTATCATTTTTAAAATGGTAACTCATCTTTTTAAAATAATTTCATCTAAAAAATATTCTTTAATGCAAATACATTTAAAAAAATGTAGATTATTAATTTTTACTATCATGTTTTTTATAATACTTCACCATCAAAAAAATAAGTTTGATTTAAAAAATCGAACCTTCAATTGTAAAATAGTTAGAAAGAGGGTCAAAGTGAAGAACAATGATGACAATATTCATAAGCAGCGAAGACAAACAAATCATACAGTGACAAACAGACAATGTGAGAAAGTTTATCATGTTCAGTATTCATAAAAACATGAAAAGAGAAGGAAAAAATTTAAAAAAACAGATAGAAAGATGATGGAAACTTTAAGAATTACAGTTTCTTAATGATAGACGAACGGACATATATAATTATAGAGTAGCTGCACCACTATTTATATAGTAGCTATGCTTCGCTAGTAATAAAACAGGAAGGACAGACATAGTGATAAGTTGGAAAAAGGGATAGTTAAATGACCTAGTCTCATGATATTAATCTAAAAAAAAAACATAATAAGACTAATATAAAGAATATAAATAATATATTTCTATGAAGTTAGAAAACAACTTTCCTTCATATACCTGATACCTAAAAGTTATAATTGTTTTTTACAAAAAAAAATCCAACACTCCAAACCATTTTATGTGTACACCATTTAGATTTATAGATATTTTCATGCTATACTGAGCTCTATGTCAATGATTTTCCGGATAAATAATTTTTCTCAAAAACATATCTCTTTATCCCTAGATAAACAGGAAATAGGATTGGTCAAGTTAAGATATAGTTTTACAGAGATGTGATAAATTAATTGGATGTATAATGGTGTGGGGGGGGGGGCGGTTTTTTTTCATAAAAGGATTAATTTTATGGTCAAGGATATAATGGGAGGGGTCATATATAAGCTGATAAAACAAAATGACCGGAAGTGCATAGTTGGGCGTTCTTTGACATCTTGAATACTCTGGGTGAAAATTTAGGGCAGGACATCAAACAAACTTATTTCTGATTGGTTGAAATCATTGTCATATGTTCTGGTAAAATCCTCGCGCATTTGTGAAACCGTGTGATAGGAAAGGATTTAGTAATGTGTTCTATATTTTGTAAATTGAATAGGGTATAAGAGAAGTAATTAATAAGCCTTACTAATTTGTATATGTTTTGGCAGGAAATAAAGGTATTGATCAGAATATTTTTTTATTAGACATAGAAAGATAAAAACATTGTACAGAAACAAGGGAATACTTTAAGAAGAAAAAAATTTGGGTGGTTTTGGGCTACTTTTCTACCACCTTCCTATCCTGTTAGAGACAGAGTCCTAGATGCTAGGGGCGAAATCGTTAGTAATCTAATAAGAAATAATATTTGAAAGCATTTTCATATTTTGTTATATATATAATTTAAGTAAAATAACTTTTCTTTTGAATTAAGAAAAACAAATAAAGTTTTCTATCAATTTTAGTACCTAAAGTCAGTTATTTCCTATCATCTGATAATGGGGTAGGGTGTGGCCAAACGTAAATTTATTGACGTGGTCATATTTTCTGTCATAGTGGTCATAATAAAAAAATTTCTTTTGATTTGTATCCAAATCATCCATAGTAAGTAGGGTATTTCAAAAAAAGTTTTAATTTTCAATTAAAACGTGGGGTGGATATTAATGGGAATAATTGAAGTGAAAATAGGGGGAAATGGGATTTTTTGTTGTTTCTTACTTTATGTCAGAATTGTTTATATTAGATACTGGGTAGCCCTGGTGGTATAGGCTCCGCAGGAGTAACGCCAATGGAGGGGTCGGGAAAAAACTAAGCCTTTCTCTATTTTCAATTTATTATCAGTTTTGATGCCCGACAGGGACTTTGTTGAAAATACTTATTTTTAGAATAACTTCCCTAGTTTGCATTAAACCATACTTACTTTTTTGTATTAGCATAAAATCATTTAGACTGAAGAGGGTGCCATGTTCACTGAAATATATTTCATATTATTAATTATTAAAAAAGGTGTTTAATTTGGAACAAAATTATTATATTTTATATGGGATCCTTCAGTTTAATAGTATTATTTTCAGTTTTTGCAGTAATCAACTTCGCTTTCATTAAATTTGAACATTCTTGTTTATAATGTAACATAAATTGTAAATGTCTCAAGTTAGATGGCAGAGAAGAAAAGTTTAAGAAATTTTGTTTTAAACTGTCAATAGAGTTGACATGTTAATGTTTCCTTTTAAAGTTGCGAATACAAAATTTATTTGGGATCATTTTATAAACTTATACTGTACAAATAAGTTTAAGAGATATGGAGAATGGGGGGGGGGGCGGGGGAGGTGGTGTAGGGTATGTAATCCATCTCCCCCCTCTATAACTCTCTTGGACCTAAAAACAATAAAAGAATAACTTCAATTTTTAAAAACCCAATAGAAAATGGATACCCCCCTCTTAAAAAAAACTCTTCAACATTTCATAAAAAGTAAAAAGAATTATATATAAATCCCTTAATTTTAATAAATCAGGTATACTATGACCTTTTAAATCCCATATCTAAGATATATGTTTGCTAATTGGATAATTTTAGAGTAGTTGAGTTCCTTATTCGAAGGGCGTGCATTCCACTCTAGGCTAGGGACGAAACCAGGGGCGTCCAAGCTTTTTTTTTTGGGGGGGGGTAAAATTTTTTAAGGGGGGGGGGGGTAATTTGTTTTGGTGGGGGGGGGGGGGGTAAAATGGCGCGCGAAACGCGCCACAAATTTTTTTACCCCACCCAAAATTTTTACCCCCATGGTAGGGGTAAATTAAATGGGGGGGGGGGGGTAATCCCCACTTTACCCCCCCCCCTTGGACGTCTATGGACGGAACCACACTAATGTATATGAATTGTAATGAAACTACTTGAGAAATTGCCACTATAAAATATCTTACATTACATTATTGTTTAATCTTTATTTAAAGTTAAACAATTTAGAAATTAATTTTAAATTGAAAGGAACTGTGGCATACCCTTGGGAGGATGTAGGGAAAGGCATACATGTACTCTCCAATAGATGTAGAATATACCTGTATAATATATTATGATCGGGTAAAAATGTAGTCAATTTAGCTTGATTGTTATCTATTGGTCAATTTGTTCATTCAGTAGGATGAGAATTTATTATCTTTGGAGGGGAGGGGATGGAAGTGAGAAAACTTTATCTTAGCCCGCTGTGTGTTTCACTTTATTAGAGAATAGAATATCTGATGTAAGATCCAAGTAATACTTTATTTTAAAATTCTAATTTAATAAATTCAAAAAGATTTTAATTTATTTTAGGTTCGTATTCTAATATATAAAGTAGTAAGATATTTTTTGTTTGTAGCTTAAGATTTTAAAAACTACTGAACTGATCGAGTTGTCCATTTTAGGAAGCTTCACCTATTTCTGGGCTGGTCTTAAGCTATTTTTATGCGAATTTCTACTCTTAGAATACAGAGCCTTATTGTTTTTTAAAGCATTGGGTAGCGGAGGCTTATGTGATGGTTAAATAATGGGCGTGGCTGAGGAAGCTACGCGGCTAAATTGCATTTGTTGGCAGTGGCTTCGTGGTTGATTTATGAGGCTTCCAAGGACGTCACCGAAACTGTCCCAATTTTGTATAACTTTTGCGGAACAAGTTCCAATTACGTCATATTTTTCTTTCCCGAAAAAGGGAGGGGGGGAAGAAAATCTCTTCAAAAGAGATGGGGAAAACCCCCTTTTCTCCCATCTCTTTTTTCTTCCCCACTTCCCTTTTTTTTCTTTCCCCCTTCTCTTTTTCGGGAAAGAAAAATATGACGTAATTGGAACTTGTTCCGCAAAAGTTATACAAAATTGGGACAGTTTCGGTGACGTCCTTCCAAGCCCTGCAGCATAGCATCCATAATCTTCTGGTTTAGTTATGTGTTACCTGGAACTTTTTGTCTGCTAGTTTTTATTGATTAATTTTAGTAAGTTTAGATTGATATAGTAGTAAATAGTTAACAGCATTTATGTACCTCTGCACCAAAAAAATGAAATTTTAAAGTTGCGTTGGTTCTCCTCAATACCAAAGACAACTAAAAATATGTAGTGTACCTCTACCAATTAGAAATTAATTATTACAAAGCGGAATAAATGTCTCTATACCATGGCTCAAGGGGGGGACAGATTAAAAGATATAAGATACGCTTTCAGTGTTTCTACTAAGTTATATAGAACTCACATTGTGTGAGGTGAAGTTATAAGCTGAGAGTAGGGACAACAATATTCTTCTTACAGCGAAGCTCAGAGCTCCTATGTGTTTCTACTCGGATTCTTACACAGCCTCCACACACACACACACACACACACACACACACACTCACACACACACACACACAAGAGGAAAGGAAATAGAGAAAAATATAGAAGTGGTGTAAGGGATTATATTGGTTGAGGAAGTGAGAGAGAGAGATAGAGAGTGAAAGAGAGAGAAAGAAAGAGAGAGAGAGAGAGAGAGAGAGAGAGAGAGAGAGAGTGAGAGATAGAGAGAGAGAGAGAGAGGAAGTGAATTATTGTATAGTATAGTATTGACCCGTGATTCAACCACACCTCTGTGTAACATACAAAAAACATTTTCATCAACAGTTTTTACATTATAAAAATCATCTGATTTTTCAAAAAGATTTCAGGTAAAAGATTTTTATGACATAGTTTTAGAATAGTAATATAAAATTTTATAAAAGTAAAGCATATGGCTTTAATATAAAATAATTTGTCAAGTAAGAAACTACTATCATGTGCTTGTTATAGTATTTTTTTCCTCATACATGAACAAAGTTTTTTTTTCTTCCCAAGTACACCAAGTTAGTTGCACTCTAGTGTCATAAATTTGATAGATACTATCATACTTATACTTGATGCCATTTGCAATGCAATGCTGAAATGCTTCCAGTAAAGTTATACTTAGAAATTCAATATTGCATTGGGTTTGGTCAAACTTGAGGGGTTTTAGTCAAATTTCATAATCAATTTCATGTGATTTCATAATTTGACATTCAAACTAATTATTAATAATAAAAATTTTAAGTAAAGTGTTGATTAAAAAAGAAAAAATATTAATTTATTCTATAGGGATTTAAAATTATTACAGCTAGTTAAAGTAATTATTTTATAAATTAAATTGTATGATTAGAGAATTAAATATATTTTATTCCTTATTATAAAAGAACACATCCTGAAATCCTGTAAAAATGTTGACCAATTTGGTTGTGATTTTTAGAAACGCTTCATACATGAAATACGATTTTTAAAGCATTTATAAACCCAACAGTTCAAATGTCGAACTTGAAAAGGGTAGGGGTTATTGTACAAGTATTCTTTCTTCAAATTAAAGTAAAACTCCAACCTTAATAACTTTATTTCTCTTTATGAGATTGTAAAGAATAATTTTTGTTGTTTATATGTTTCAACTTTAATAATGACAAAGAAACTTTATATAATATCTTTCCTAGCTAAGCAAGATTAATATTTATTTATAACATAAAACAACAGTAATATTAAAAAACTTTTTAGACCAAGCATTAATCCTCAAAAACTTTTTATTGTATTTTTTTCTAGTTTTCTTAACCAATATATAATATATTTTTTGAAGAATTGATAAATAGTCTAATTTCATGCTTAAAGAAACATACATAAAACAGACGAACTATCTTTGGAGCTATCCGTTACTAATACGAACACATTCCTAATTATAGAATTTTGAATTTTAAAATATAAATACTCCTTAATGAGTCACACAATAATAAAACCATTTCCTATTATATAAAGTAGTAAGTTTTTTTGTCTGAAGCTAAAGATCACAGGTTTATACTTTTCAGGGAAATTTATAAATTTCTTAGGGTGGTTTTAAGCTATTTTCTTTATCTCGTCCTTCCTTAAAGGATAAGAGCAAAGCAACTAGTATCTTCTTATAGAACAAGCCTAAATAATGAATATTTATAAATATGTATGTAAAGTTTTAACCTTGGAATTGTGGAATTGTATCTTTTATTGAAGACTTTCATATAATAGGAAAGTTGCATGTTTTTACCAGACCAAGAATGATCATGATAAAAGTGATTGGTAAAAAGTATTACTTGGACTCCCAAATTTTCTTGCTGGAAAAAAAATCAATGAAAAAGGGATTAGTAGCTTTCGCGTAAGATTCCAGTCAAATGCGCTTATCATGTCAAACTGTTTTTAAATATGCGCTCAATTATACTATGCAGCTTTTGGTAACATTAGGAACAGTTAGACTTAATAAGCGCATTTGACTCGAAGCTTGCTAAAGCTACTATTCCCTATTTGCTGAATGTTGTAAAATGCTGTTGTTCTATATTTATTGACAGACCAGCACATCTCTGTCCTGGATTATCATTTGTTAAAAGCATATGGAGAACTCGATCGGTCCAGTAGTATAGATACATTAAGCTACAGACAAAAAAATGACCACTTAACATATACAATAAGATGATATCAGTTGTCTCAATTTATTTTTCACATTATTGTTTCTTAAAATAATGCAATTGAAATTATCTCGTTTACTATATAAATCAAATACATATAATGTATGTAATTGGTTTTCTTTTCATATTTGCGTGTTATGACCGTATAAAGTATTTTTTAAAGCGAAGCTTTTCCATAATTAGGGTCGGTCCGTCCGTCAGTCCAGAACGGAAAGTCTTCTTTGTTACTTTAGGCATTTTAGAATTGTCATATCGATTTCAAACTTTGCATGGTGATTCCTGTAGTAGTTAGGTCCTTAAATATTATTCTGTTTTTAGTCAGTTTTTCAACAAATTTACTCTTAATTTTGTACATTAATATTCTGATTATTCAGTTATGATACTCTACAAGTGTTAATGTTCGTTTGTCCTACCGTTCGCTTCGATTTATGGATGTTGTCATCCTTGTTTCTCTAACCATTATTAAATATAATGTAAAGTAATCCATTATGTTTGGAAAGGAAATTAATTAGAAATATTAGAACATAATTATGACAGTTCAATTGAATTATTTTTAATTAAAAGTTAATATATATTGAAAAGAGTTTAAAAGAATATAATTCATTTTCTTTTTGTGTCAATGTTATTATCATTAATTAAAATGAATTGATTTTTTTTCATTTTAAATTAGAAAAGTCTTAATAAATTTTGATAAACTAAAGGTTTGTGTACTTGCAATATATTCATCTAAATTTCCGAAAATCTATATAGATGTCTCTGAAAAGCATAAACTAATTAAAAATATTTAAAATAGAAATATATAATCTCACGATTATATAGACACCTTCCTTTAAAACATGAGTTCAAATACTAACAACTCATCAAATAAAAATACTTTCAATGAAATAAAAAAAATGTCTAAATATATATTGCAATACACCCAGACATTTAAAAGAGATTTTTCTTTTCAATTTAACAAATCTCAAAAAATCTAGTTTTAAAAGAACTTAAAAGATACATTTATGCAACTTACTTCATTGCTTTAGAATCGTAGCTACTCTATGATTTTGGACAGAAGTTTTAAAAGAATTGAAATTTTTTGTCTTCAAAATTACTAAACAAATACTACCAATTTTAAAACATGTCTAAACTTATATATTTCACTTGTTGTAATGTATAAGTGTACCGAAATTGTGGCGTTGCTACAAAAGACCAACGCCTACAAAAGACCAACTCTACAAAAGACCAACGCCTACAAAAGACCAAGACTACAAAAGACCAACGCCTACAAAAGACCAACAAATGTATATTGTTATATAAACATCAAATAAAGGTCATGGCCGCAGCGCTCGGCCGGCCCCCTGGCCTGCCTAGCCGCGGGCGCTCGGCCCCCTAGCCTATAACCTAACCTAACATAACATAAAAATAGTAAAAACAATAATAAAAATTGTAAAAATCTTCCAACCACTTTTTGTAAAATCCACGAAACTCTAAACCACCTATGTATTAACAGTTGAGGATATTTTTCTTAAATAAATGTCCTGGGGCTAACATAGGTTAGGTTAGGTTATAGGCTAGGGGGCCGAGCGTCCGCGGCTAGGCAGGTCAGGTACACCATTTGCAGTAATAGACCTTTCAGCTCTACGATTTTTTGTAGGCGTTGGTCTTTTGTAGGCGTTGGTCTTTTGTAGAACCGACTAGTTGGTCTTTTGTGGCAACGCCGAAATTGTTGTGAGCGTTTTAATTTTGATCTTCTGATCAAAATTTTACTTGTTATAAAAGATAATAATGGTATATCAGTATCGCTTCGAAACCGATTAATATCCGGTGGATTAGAATTGGTTCTCAGCCATACTGAAAAATGCTGTATAGCATCGTATTATATCTAGTTTTTCTACGAATCTAAAAATGTACTATCATACTGTTTAATCTTATAATTGTTCATTTTTTATATCCGCGGAAAGCTGTTTATAATACGATGCAATAAATAATTAATAAATTATTAGAAATTGCTAATTACTCGAAACTTAAGTTGTTTGGCATAATTTTGAATTTATATTTCAGGAAAATCTACCAAACATGACGTCATAAATCCACCAATCAATAGATAAACGTGTGCGTGCGCGTGACAGCGTGTGTTATGGTTGTTCCAGCTGCCGCCGCCAGGGGTCAGCAGTGCATAGAATTGTGATGACCGGTCTAGTGGCCGGTCGCAGAGCAAGAACTCCTGAAGTTGATATCCTGGAGAGGTAGGTTATACACAATTTTTAAAAGCGAAGCTTTTCTATAGTTAGGGTCGGTCCGTACGTCCGTCACCGAGAGATAGCTTTTTTCGTTAATTTAGGCATGTTAGAATTGTCCTATCGACAGTTATTCAGTTCTAAAACTATATTAGTGTTAATGTTCGTTTGTCCTACTGTTTCAGTGCTTCGCTTTTATGGATGTTGTCATCCTTGTTATATTAAAGGACACAGCATAAAGTGGCACCAAAAAATGACGTCATACGATAAAACAACCTATCAGATGCCAGTATAAATTTTACTATTGTGCAATTACAGTGTATACTGGCCTCTCATTGGTCAATTTTATAGAATGACGTCATTTTTTTGGGGTAAGGGGGTCTGTGCTTGCTTGTCCCTTTAAAGGAAATCGGCGAACTTTTTACTTGGTTATTTAATCTGCAAAAAAACCGTTATTTTTAATTCTTTAAAGTATAAAAATGATTATCTTTAGAGTAAAAATAAGAATAATTCGCATTATTTAATTCCTAATAAATCCCTAATTAAGTTTTATAAGTAGTTGTTAAATAACATAAAACGTACTGTACACAAAAACGCAAAAAAAAAAATAGTTTTTGTCAGACTAATAAATCTTACTGTATTTTGTTATTAGATTTTTTTATTTAAAGTTATATTTATAAGCTGGAAAGGTTTAACTTGTAATATTTAAAAATAGAAATTATCTCTTTCAGCAAAGCTACTCTGCAAGTCTTTGGTGCTTGTTTCACTATTCTTAAACTTATCTATTTAGTATTTTATTTTATTTATTAATGGAAGGAAGGAAACCAGGCTTCTAAAAAAAGTAAGTATTAGTAGATTGTTCCAAAGGGAAAACTGGAGAAATCTAAAAAATCAAATAGACCTTATTATATTTTAGCATTGTTTAAAAATCTTTGTTGTACTTACAACCATTTTGATGTATACTATTGAAATGGATAATAGAATACGTGGATATATATTGGCAGGGGAAAATTTGTCGTCAATTTGAGTTGCTAATATGGATCTCACTTATTGATCAGTTCCTACAATCAGTAGAAGGGGAGGGGATGGGTAGAGAGGGTGGATGGGGAGCATCATTATTTTAGCCAGCTGCAAGTATTACTTTATTAGAGTACATGTAAATCTAGGGTTGCATCCTAGAAATTATCATTTTTTTCATACAATATCTTTACATGAAAATGATCAAATAAGCAACAATTAGAACAAATAAGAAAAAGATAAATCTAGAAACTGGATAAAATAGATTGTATAGTCTGCAGATAAAAAGAAAAGTGGCCAAAACATTCATTGGAAATCGAAGTAATATTGCACAAGCTCATATCACAGACATGGATCATATATTAAATTTTCTTCAATTCTTGTGCGTGATATTATTGCTTTGATTGCTTAAAAAGGTTGAAGGTAAGGGAATCGTAGTTGTCTATAGTGCCCTAGCAAAATGAGGATAAATGTCACTGTTTTTGGCCTACCTGTTCAATTGACGTCAGGAAATACCCCATACCCCATCTCTTTTCTAGAGGATTTCTTTCTCCTTCACTTTCTCTTTCCCTCTACTAAGACATCAATAGAATAGGTAGGCCAAAAAAACGGTGACATCTATCCCAAAGAAATCGATCTAAATTGTAATTCGCCTTAGATTTTGATCAATTTAATCTTCTTAGGCTTGTATTCAATTTTAACCTTTTCTCACCTTATTTACACATCAATTCTTAAGTGGTGTCTAAAAATGAATTCTTAAAAACTATAGAAACATATCATGATTGAGATAAATTCTAACTGCTGATAATATTTCCATGTACCTTGTTTGATATATTGATATAAGCTCTGTCTGACTCAAAATATATAATAGTGTGTATTTTATAATGGTTCACTAATGTATTCTAGTAATTACTAAAATTATAACCATTTGCTTATTTCTATTTCTTAAGAGATGGTTAGTTAACAGTATACTTTAATTAAAGATAGAAACGTTTCTTTTTTCACTTGTCGCGTGTCTATTATCAACCAAATAGGGTATAGTCCTTTTCGTGGCAACGCCTCATAAGGGGCGTATTTTCACAGTAGCTTTGGAGAGGTTATATTAGGTTAGGTTAGGTTAAGTGATTGCCCGCAGGGGCTAGAAATAGGAGAAAAACTACTGTTAAAATACGACGAAACGCCCCTTAAGAGGCGTTGCCACGAAGTTTACTATACCCAACAAAACTTGTAGATCAAAAGATTTTAGAGTAAATTTTAGGATATACAATTGACTATTTTGACTTAACTCTTTGCCCTTTCTAACTGAAAATAAAACTGAATAAACATTTTATAATTGTTCAGGTTTCTCCGAGTAACTGGTTGGACGGGGGAGGAGGATGCTCCACAGGGGAGTTATCAGGGCGAGGACTTTTCACCACAGCATGGCGACCATGACCGAGGCTTCTCCTCACACTACCATGTCGACCATGAATTCAACAAATATTCACATCTTCCATCATCATCATCTCACAATCTGCAGCGGGCCGGCAGCCTGCGGCAAGATTACCGGCCAGACGCGACAAGCCAGGTAGCCCGGCTAGTCGGGGCCGCCAGGCTGGACCGTCAGAGCTTACGGTGTACCCGGCGGAAGGATCGAGAAAGTGTTCGCCAAGAATTAGCAACAATTGACCAGGAAGACCTTCAGCTTTGTTTTGTCAATGAGATTGCCTCCGATGATGAGGGTGGGGAGGAATCAAGTTCTGGTGCTAGCAGCCATCATCATGATGACATCAGCCTGGTGGGGGAGCAGATTGCTCGCATGAATATTTCTGAGAAGGCTGGCCAAATCATAGTGCCTATTTATGGGAAGAGGATTGAACTGGATGAATGGTCTATAGGTCAGTATTATCTGCATATTTTTATAAATGGATGTAGAATATACGTTTATAGTATAACAGGTGTATGATGTCGTCAATTTAGGTTGCTAACATGGACGTATTGGTCAGTTCGTTCATCCAGTAGGCGAAAGGGGATGGGGGGTTTCATTATTTTAGCCAGCAAAAATCTTCAACACCAACATACAGAAAAACAATATATTTTGTTTCAATAATGATCATACATTTTGTTCTAATTTTGTACTTCTATTCAGTCCAAATATGTCTTATACATAAACGTCTTAGGTGAAATCAAAAGCATTGCCTACCGCGTCTAATTTTCTGTCAATTCTAATGTCGTCTTTGATATTTAGGTGGTCACTCCTCTGGACAAAGTAGTGATATACAATCTCCATACTCGTCTTCTGGCGAGAGTTTGGGCTCTGATGGCGGACCTGAACAAGTCTTTAGAGATAATCTTATGTCTTACCAGGTTGGATTTTGTTTTATAGCGTCACATCGGCTTATATGATTCCTGGGGCAATTGAGGCAGAGAGGGAGGGGGGAAGTCGACCCTCACTTTCAATTTTAGTTTAAAATAGAAAATTTAAATCTAAAAAAAAACATCTTTGGACATGTAAATCACACTGCACTGCAAAAGGTAACCATATCTTCCCAGCGGTTATCAAGATCTTAACAAATAAACTTGATAGTAACAGAATAGCTACTCTTCAAGTTAATAATGGGTCGGTTGTCTTAAAGTTGGTTTCAATCAGATGTCCACAGGGATAGTTAGTTTGATTTTTCTTAAAGATTATTTTAAGTATTTTCTGAAGAAATATTTATCATGATAATGATGTCATATTCTTAATTTTTAAATGCCAAGTATTCATGAAGAAAGTTCATCATTACATCATGCATCATGTCTCATTGAAAGAGACAATGCCCGATAAATTAATGTACATCCCCAATGATGATAATAAAATTACCCCTTCTGTATTAAAATCAATGGTTGAAACGTTTGAATACTTAACGTGATAAACAAACCAATGAATATTCTTTGCAGTCCCCAAAGTTGTCAACCAATAAGAAACGTCGGTATAAAACTTTGGGGACTAGTGTAATAAACAGCTCATTGTCTCCTCTCTCTCTGACTGATCATATCTAGAATTTTGACTTGAGCAACTTTTCAAATAAACAATTAACAAGGATCAATTGTGACCAATTTTGACAAAGCTCTCAATAAGAAATAAAAGTAGTTTCTCAATGCTACGCTCTTTTTGCTTAATTTTTCAGTAATTGAGTGTTACCAATCGTGTCTCCTTGTGGACAAAGACCAAATTGCTGCAAAATTGTGTCAAAAATCATCCATGTGACGTCATAAAAATAAGGGATTTTCCATCTATTTTTAAGGGGTTTTCTTTCCCAGTTCTCCTCTAATCTCCCTCATTTTTATGACGTTACGTGGATGATTTTTGACACAATTTTGCAGCAATATGGTCTTTGTCTTCTTGTGAACTACTTATATTATGTTATATAATAGAATAAAAAAATTTTAAAATGTATGTACTATGTCCATCTGTATTCAGGACAAAACACAATGATGCAAAGAAATTTCACATAAAGTACCTAATTGAGCACTGATACCCTCCTCTTCTTTCTTAGTTTTTCTTCCTTGTTTATTACTTAAGAACAGGTTAGGCTAGGTAATATTTGGTACTAAGTAGTCCTGCAGGGTTCAGGCAACACAGGATTGGGCCAAGTAGGGTTAGGTATAAAAAAAAATTTTTTCTTCTCTTTATTATCAATTTAATTCAAAAGAAGGAGAGGGGGGGGAGGAGTATCAGTTATCAGTGTTCAGGACAGAAATTTCGGGAATAGTCCTTTTCGTGGCAACACCCCTTAATAATGAATACATAGATACAGACGATTTACGTAAGTAATAATTCAATTAAATTTAATAAAAATTCTTATCTAATATTCCAAATAGTTTAAAGAGAAAAGTTCTCTAGATTTATTATCTAAATACCAAAGAAAAATTTAACTAGTAAGAAATTATTGGATTCTAAGGAATAATTAGTTTTAAATTTTAAACTAGATTAAAGAAGTTGTTTCTTGATATTAATATAATTAATGTTTTTATTATATTGTCTTCAAAACCGTAGTTTTTTTTGTATGGTTGGCTGGTTACTAAGAGAAATCTAATCAAAAATCTTTTACACTAAAGTTCCTTTTTAAGTCTATATCCAAATTTGTATTTAAATATTGTGATTTTATACTTTTTTTTGTGTAAAACTGCAATAAAAACTAAGCTTTCTGGATTAATTGGATTTAAAAAGGTACTTTAAATTTAATTTGGTAACAATTGAGAATTTCCAAAAATTGTTTAACGAGAAGTGTTTGACTTTTGAAAATGTTGACATTTTATTAAAAAGTTTCAAAAAAATTTCACTAGGAAAAAATATTCTTATCCTGCTATTTTTTCTTCAAACTGATAAAAATGAAAACAACAAGGCAAACTCTTTTTAAATAAAAATTCAAATTTTGCTTACCTAAAACTGTTTTTTTTGTTCAGCGAGACGCCCGCAGGGGTCTGATGGAGGCCAAGCTATTAGCCAAACAGAAAATGAGGAACGAGAGAACCCCAAAGATATTAAATGACAACCTACTCTCGTTGGTTGGTCTAAAGGTAAGATTTCGTAAAAATTTAAATATTTGTACAAATATAATTTTTTGATAAGGAGATGAATTGAGCCGATAGGAGGTTGAATTCTTTGAAACCATTTTAGAGATATTTCGCTTCAAGCTAATTAACTTACTTCTTTTTATAATTGACTTTCACCTTTCCCATCAACTAATTGGGACGGTTTCGTCCCTCCCTCAAAAATAGCCTTAAACCAACTATTATTGTCTATAAAAAGATTAAATTCATTCGGTTCGTTCCCAGAGATCTAAAGGGATAAAACAATGACCGATAAATTAATGGACATCCCCAATAATTATGCACAAAACTACATACTCCTTATGTAGATTAAAATTAGTCGTTGAAACGTGTGAACACTTAACTGAATTTAGCAACCAATAAAAATTCCCCCCAAAAGTCCCCAAAGTTGTTAAGCCAACGAATAAGAAAAAACTTTTGGGACCAGTTTAATAAACATCCCATTGCCCCCTTTCTCTTTAGTTCGTCCCACTTTCTTTTGATTATGAAAAATAATACCCTGCCTATTAATCATCTAGCATATTCTTAATTCTATCAAACGCTTTGTTTTATTCCAACTGTTACTAATGTTGCTATTGTCTGGATACTTGCAAGTTTTATTCTATTTTCAAAACAAAAACTTGGAAAACAAAAAGAGATCATTAAACAACTTGAACCATGAAAAGGAATTGTTTAAACAATTTCTACAGCTAGCCTCAACTAGGGTTGGGCCGGATATCTGGTCAACGTTCGATATCCGGAAATTTACCGGATATTATGCCGGATATCCGGAATCCGGATAGTTTCAATATCCGGTATCCGGATAGTTTCAATATCCGGTATCTGGATAGTTTCAATATCCGGTATCCGGATAGTTTCAATATCCGGTATCCGGATAGATTCAATATCAGGTATCCGGCCAGATATTGAAAATGGCCGGATATCCGGCAAAACCCTAGCCTTAACACAAAAGAGGGAATTTGTGCGATGATAAATCACATAAAAACATTCAACAGGCGTCGAACAAAATCAAATATTTCATAAAAAGGATAATTTATTATAGATTTATTTAATATTTTCGTGAGTAAAAAAAATACTTTTTACTTGAAAAAATGCATTTTTTTGCTTAAATACCATTTGCGTCATTAAATATAAAATTTTAAAGTATCTTTAAGTATTATTAATGATCTTTACGACTAAAACTAATAATTTAAAAGATTTCTTAAGCTTAACTACTTTTATTTGATTCTATTATAATTGTTACATTTCATAAAAGCCCTTTTTTTCCCAAATTGATGCGGCCTTTCTAAAATGCAACCTCCATCTCGCCTTGCAGAATTATTGATATCATAAATTTAATATACTGCATTTCATAGATATATATTGATGAATTAATCTTCTTATTTTTTCAACATTTTTTTACAAACAAAATATGTTATACACTTTGTTCGATTACGTCATATACAAAATATTTTAAAGTCTAAACAAACTCAAAGCTAATCCTAATAATAAAGATGCTGGTCTGTACCGAAAGATCTCGCTAACCGCTGAACCAATCGAGGTTTCCTTAACAGGGTAGCTTCTCCTAGGTCCCGGGAAGGTTTTTAACTATTTTGAGGAAGAGTACCACCACCCTCCCCAGAAAAATCGACAAAAATAGAAAAAATAAAATAATGCCGCCCTGCGGACATTTTTGCAGTTAGCTTGAAACACCAACATTTACCTAACCTAAAATAACATACCAAAAGCTAGTTTAAAAAACGATGAAAACCTTTACTTCGTTTTCTTTCCATGATCTACATTTTATACTTTTGAAAATATCAACAATAAAAAACTGAACTTTTCAAAAAAAAATTATATATCTTTTTTACTGAGCCACCCTGTACTTTGGTTTGTTGAAAAGTGCACTCTTCCACTCTCCTATATTATTATTATACACACTTGAACAGCAGTGATGCAATAGGATAACACATAAACCTTGGAAGGGATTTATTTTAGTGTGCTTACAACAGATATATAGTATAGATGTATATACAGACAACTACCTCTCTTCCTTTTTCAAAGACCTCTTTCGTCTGCTTCTAAACAATTTATTGCTACTTGGCTGTGTTAAAATAAGCAATACCATTATTTCCAATGACCCAATAGAAAGGTTGCACAAGGTGGTTGCGATGGAGAGATACAGTTATTTAACCCTTTCTCCCTCTAGTGTTTTACTCTAATGTGCCTACACAGATATTTAGTAGACAGATATATCATAAATGTCAATTATATTATGTAATATTGTTCAACTAAAAAGTTTTATATTACATTAGTAAAATAAATTTATATCCTATAATATAAAGTAGTAAGTTTTTTTGTCTGTAACATAAGATTTCGACAACTACTAAACCGAGTTTTGTATTTTAGGGAAGCTTGACGTAGGTCCTGGTGTAGTTTTAGGCTATTTTAATTCTAGATTTAAGTTTTAGATATTTTTTTATGAATAGTTACAATTTAATTAGTAGAACAAATAAGAATGGAAGATTGAATCAATAAGCTACTTTAACGCTTACCTTAAAGCTAGACTTGCAATATCATATCAAACAAATGTAAACAAATTTTATTTAATAGAATGCTTTCAAATCTAATCTATTATCTAAAATTCGCCCCTTGCACTTCCCCCCTTAAACTTTTTACAAACAATCCACGTGTATAGAGAAGCTTTGCTTAAAACAACAATAAAAGTCCTCCTAAACTTAGAGTCTAAAAACTTTTCTAATAAATTATATTTTGTCTTTTTTGTCTAATCATATCTGTGCAGCTAAAGTCTACATAAAATGATTGATCGGTAGATTAAATAGTGACAAATTATACTTTGAAAACCTTGCTCTAATAGTGCAGCAAATAGTGTTTCTTAAAATCATATACAAATAAATAAATTTTTGATTATATAACAGATATCAGAATGAAAGAATAAAGGGAAGTTACACTTTCTATTATTGATTAAAATTAAATAATTTTGTATCTTATTATCTATTTTAATTCTGTTTGTTGTATATCTGGGATCCTTAAGAATATAATATAATGTGATTACTAAAAAAAATATCACTTTTTTTTTAAAATTTATTAATGAAGATAATTTTGAATCAAAGGCAGAATGTAACACTCTAAAACCTGGTTCTGTGAAATTGGTCTTGACTTTATCGTTTTGCACCAGGTTAGCAAAGAAATAAGGACATTAAATCAGAAAAATTACCCAGAAACACTTAGAAAGATTTTTCTCGTATTCATTCGAAACCGAGGACGATATCCGGTGGATTAGAACCGGTTCTCTTCCATACGAAAAAACTATGTCTAGCATCGTATTATATCTAATTTTCTACGAATATAAAAATGTACAATCATAAGATTAAAACCATTTTTTTAGCCCGTGTCTTTGGCATCTCGGGGCTAAAAAACTGGTTTTATTCTTATAATTGTACATTTTATATCCGCGGAAAGCCGTTTATAATAAGATGCGGGAAATAAGAACAGCTGATAGGCACGTGATTTATAGACATACTTCAGCTGAAAGCCAAACACGCAGCCTTCTAGATTTTTTTTAGCCGCTAGTAGGTCAAAACTTAAAAAAAATATTTTTAACCATTTTTCAATAACACGAAACCAAGCCAATAAAAAACCTATATTTTAATAATTTAGTTAACTAAAACATTACATGATACAAATGTATTTAAAGTCAATCTCTGTCCCGGGACTATAGCAGGCCAGGGCTGTACTAGCTCTACACAGATTTTAAATATATTTTACTGCATTAAACTGAAGGCCATTTTATTACATGCAGTCTTACAAATTCAGGGTTGGGATTTGGCGCTAAACGAATAAGTAATTTGCCTCCAACTTTTCTTCAAAAAATAATATTTTCTGCAATACAAAAAGAAATGCAGTTATGTTATGATCATTTTTGACTACAAAGAAAGTTTGATGAAAAATATTATTACAGGAGAAAATTGTCGTCAATTTAGGTTGCAATTTCCATTTGCATTTATTGGTCGGGCCGTTTATCCAGTAGGAGGGGAGGGGATGGGGTAAGGAAGGGGGATGGGGGAGATCGTTATTTCAGCCCGCTACAGAGTTTACTTTATTATTATAATGAAATGGTGTAAGATAATAAATCCATTCCTATATTCCTGTCTTTCCTATCTTTACAAATACATTGTTGTAAACATTTTGTTTTTTTTATATCATTTTATTTGGAGAAAAGCTTCTCATTAATTTTTTTTGTCATTAGGTCATTCAATTTTGTAAATCTTTTTAAAAATCGTTAAAAGCAAAAGATTGTAAAATAGCTTAACCATACCAAATGTAATAAAATACCATGTTTAGACATGAAATTATTCTTTAGGGCTCGGCAGTGACGCGTCAGCTGCCTTTAAGTCACAGGGAAATCAACCTTTTTTTAATTTAAAAAAAAAGCTGGAAGTCAAAACTTGACTTTAATATAGCAATTTTTAAAATTTTATACGGCTATAAATTAAAGACTTAATTGCGGCTGTAGCGTGGGTGCCGAGCCCTATTGTTCTTATTCCAACAAATCTAACGGGATCTCTTTTTTCAGGTGACATCCAAGTTGAACCGGCGGATCCTGACAGGCCTGACAACTGGACAACTCAACGTTATTCTAAATGACTTTCTAGGCAATTTTACCAAATCTTTTATTTTAAATGGATGACACTTTATCAGAAAACTGCGAAGCTTATACACATTTTTACTTTCGTCATAATCGTCTATTTTCTTTCTTTGTATTGAAAAGAATTAATATTATCTGAAAGTCGTATAAACTCATTTCAAATAAGGTATTACTACCCTAAAATTTAGCATAAAACACCATTTATAAGACAATGGCCGATAGATTTATGTACATCTTCAGTGTTAAAACACAAAATTACCCCTTCTGTACATTACAATTATTGAAGAAACGTTTGGACACTCAACTTAATATTAAAAACGTTACCTCAGGTAAAAATAATTTCACATAAAGTCTTGATAATGTCATAGCAATGAAATGTATGTACTATTTTATCCCAATGTATTATATAATTGAATTATTTAGTGCATTGTTCATACTTTTATTTTATGGGAAAAAAGTGCTTAGCTGTCAATATTTAAGCTTATTATATCCTTAAAAAGATATAAAAGTATACATGCGATTCTTCTGGTAAATTTAGCATAAATTGTTTTTGAAAAACATTTATTATTTGGCCTCAACACGAAATTTGTAATGGCCATGTCCTTGATTTTAGTTTTGCAGTTTTAATTTTAGCAAAGAACTATAAACAGAAATAAATACATAATTCAATAGAAATCAAATATTGGAAAAATACACAAATTGCAATTGGGGCCATATTGAAAACAAAAAGCACTAAAAGATGGATTTTAATCTTTAATAATGTTTTACTCTGACCACACCAAAAGAGAAGTTAAAAATGGTACCTGCTGCTGTTGTGTTAGGCGCTTGACAATAAAAATAGGTATATGGGGAATGCCTTGGTTCGTAAAAAGGTGCAACTCATTACAATGCACAGTTATGATTTTTAGACAAAGGTCGTATAATTAAAGGGTTGGTTGTTTGATTGATTTTAAACAACATAACATCCTTTATTGGGCGTTAGAGTTTCGCATCCCATTACGAGTAGATGTCTTAAAATCGTAGTAGAAGCCCGCCTCAACAAGTATTGCAGTAGGTACCAAGATTTTGGAATTTATAATTTACAATAACAGAGAATTTTATGTTTTTAACCTTGCCCTATCGTGGTACATACTACATACAAAATAATATTACGTTTAAAAAATAAATTGGATTTATTTTACAGAATAAGCTTAAATTTTGCACCAATAAAAGGAATTTGTCCAATTAAATGGTGTATATTCAAAATTTAAAATTTATCCTGCTTTTTACCTTTTTAATTTAAAATCTAAGATTTAAATTTTTAGTATTTGAATACTTTAATTACGAAATGTAAAATATTTTAGATTTTATCTAAATTAAACTGGACGAATTAACCATTTATTTGAAACTTTGATAAGTTTTAAAACTTTGATCAGCGATCCATAATTTGGGAGACAGATTTGCTGAAAGTTTAAATAGGTTACTCTAAAACAAGGATGACAACATCCATAAAAGCGAAGCTCTGAAACGGTAGGACAAACGAACATTAACACTGAGTGTCAGAACTGAAAAATTAAAATATAAATGTAGGAAATTCAAACAAAATTGTGGGTAAATTTCTTGAAAAATTGCACAAACACAGGATAATGTTAAAAGACATACTTATATTCTTAGGACTTGATTATAGAGATGCTTCGCTAATATCATTGTATTTTGTTGTCTTAGGAATCATTATTCCAAAAATCAGTTTAACCGGATCATTAGATCACATTAAAATTTGTTGTTAAAAAGTTAAAACCAACATGTCTAAAATGGACGTAAGGATATTCTGGTAACGATTATAGAGTTGTTATGCTTTCTAAATCGTACCTAACTGTTATAGGAATCACCATGCACAGTTTGAAATCGATAGGACGATAAACATTACAGCTATTCGTTACAGATGTACGGACAAATGAACCGACCTTGATTATAGAAAAGCTTCGTTTAAAAAAAAAACATTAAAGGACAAATCAATTTTGAAGAAAATCTGTGAAACCTAAATAGCTGTTGTTCGATATTGCATTACGATTCCAGACCAAATTAGACCAAGGACAAATCCATTAACACTTTACACAACAAAACATTACAGCCACTGCACAGTGGGGCAGAGTTAAGGATAAAAATCATTTCGCGAATTGCCGCCAGGTTGAATTTGTTCAGTTTCCAAAGACATATTTTTATAGCCAGTTTCCTGATTAAGAATTGGAAAACATGACAAATCCGTTAAAGTAAGTTTGAATTGAACAGATACTTATCATCATACAATAGCTAGAAATCCCTTTATGTTCATATTAAGTTATTTTTGAGAGTCCTTGAAGATCCTTTGAGGTTTAAGTTAAAATATTTCCTTGGCCCTAAAAAACTTTTTATACTATAATGAACACTTAAATAAATAAATTCTACAGTTTTTTTTAATTTGCCCCACTGTGCAGAGTATAGTATAGCCACTTCAACACAACACGGCCAATTTTCTTCTTTTTAACAACTTATTTACCAGCCAATCATTAGCTTTACCACGACATAAAATAGTTTGGTGTTCCAACAAATAGTTTTCTTTGTTGTTATGGGATAATTATTGTATTCTTTCACTTACTTTGTTTTTATTTTAAAATCAGAAATTATCTGTATGTATTGAAATATCTATGTATAGAATTTTATAAAATAGATTGGTATATCTGGTCATTGTCCTGGAAAGGAACCGAAGTAGCGGGTTTCGTCGTATTTTCACATTAGCTTTTTAAGGTTATTTTAGGTAAGGTAAATGTTAATGATTGCCCCGCAGTGTTAGAGCCCCCCACAGATGCTAGAAATAGGAGGAAAGCTACTGTGAAAATACGATGAAACCCGCTACTTCGTTTTCTTTCCATGATCCGAACCATTTAGTCCATAAAATAAATGAAAATTTTATTTGTTTATTGAAACATAAAACCAATAATTGTTTTATTATAGAGTTCCGCAGTTAAAGGCAGCACATGAAGCTTTCAACGGGTGAGGCTCCCTGGTATGAATCCTTTTATTAGAAATAAAAATCTAATGCATTTTATATATCATATTACAGCAATTCATTTTTATTCTAAGTAAAATAACCATCATAAAAACTCTAACTTTTGCTGTAAAAATATTGTATTGTGTGATTCGTGCCAACTAAAACTATATTGGAAACTTTTATTAAAAGCAAAGCTTTTCTATAATTAGAGATGGTCCCTCCGGCACGGATAGCTTTTTTTCGTTAATCTAGGCATGTTAGAATTATCCTATCGATTTCACACTTTGCATGTTGATTCCTGTTGTAGATGAGTACGATTTAGAAAGCGTAGCAACTCTATAATCATTACCAGAATGTCCGTACGTCCATTTTAAACATGTTGATTCTTTTACTTCTTTAACAACAAATTTTTATATAATCCAATTATCCGATTGATCTGATTTGGTATATTGATTCCTTGGTCAACAAAGTAAAATATTATAAGCGAAGCAACTTAATATCAAGTCCTAAAAATGTAAGTATATCCATAAACATTATCCTGTATCAAGCAATTTTTCAACAAATTTACTTACAATTTTGCTTTGACTCTAATACAATTATAATCTGATTATTCAGTTCTGACACTATACAGTTGTTAATTTTGTTCTACCATTTCAGTACTTTTATGGATGGTGTCATCCTTGTTTTATATTCATGATAGAAATAAAACGAGGAAAACTGATAAAATATCCAATAATAACGGATCTCATTTAACTAAAAACACTTTTTTTCTCACTTATTTAAAAGAATTTCATAATTAATTGCTCTTTGCTAACAAGACAAAGCCCAAATTGTGTCAAAAGTCATCCATTAGACGTCATAAAAATGACGGATTATCCATCTCTTTTTGGGAGGTTTTCTTTCCCACTTCTCCTCTCATCTCCATCATTTTTATGACGTCACATGGATCATTTTTGGCACAATTTTGACACAATTTGGGCTTTGTCTGCTAACAAGCTTGATAATTGTTTGATACAGTGAATGGCAACCTTACACAACCTTTTAATGTTTAGCCTCGCTTCAATAAAAAATGCTTATGCAACAAAATATAAGAAAGAGTATAGAGAGTTAAGAATACCAATAGCTTTTTATAAAAATATATTTCTTCGGTCTATTCTAAGATTTACATTTAAAATATATTAGATCAAACAAAAATATAATAAATTGCAGTTTTAGTACTTTTTTTCTTGTAAAATTGTTACAACTTAGCTGGACAAAGTGTCTCAAAAATGAACCATGTGACGTCATAAAAATGAGGGAAATGAGAGGAAAAGTGGGAAAGAAAACCCCTGAAAAAAGATGGATAATCCCTCATTTTGATGACGTCACAAGGTTGATTTTTTGAGGGAATTTGTCCAGCTACGTTACAACACTTCAATAACATTTTGAGCAGACAAGTAAAAGGCAGTTCTATTCCAACTACTTTTGTACCTTAAGAGCGTTACAAATTTTACACAAAAAATTTAAATTTCTTTTGCCTAAAATGACAGTTTTCAATTCTTAAGCTTTATTCTACGGACAAAGTTTTATCTGATTTATCACCTAAAAAATCTTCAATAGCTATCATTATAATTGCAAATATAAAATTATTCAGTTTATTTGATATTATCCTTTTCGACCGGCGGAAAACTTAGGAAAAAATAATATATTACGGATGATCTACCCCTTACATCCCTTGTGTAAAGTAACTGTTCTCTGTTTGTTTTTGTTAAAAGTTTACTTTTTACTAGGGTTAGGCCGGATATCCGGCCATTTTCAATATCCGGATACCGGATATCCAGTAATTTGCCAGATATCGAAGGTTGTCCAGAAATCCGGCCGGATACCGGACATCCGGTATAAGAAATCAGTAGGATATCCGGTACCCGTAATAAAAGTATCTGGCTCAACCCTACTTTTTACCTGGATTGCTACTACCAAACACATTACTTTTTATTTCATAAATTTTCTTTTACCAACTTTTGCAAAACATTTTTTGTAGCAAATCATTTCTATAATTTAGTCATATTAGTATCGTCAAATCAATTTAAATTTTAATAAAAATTTAAGCTAATTTTACAATGCTAATGAGAAGATCAACTATATAAGAAAGAATTTGAAGACAGACAGACTGACAGACAGACAGACAGACAGACATACAGACAGACGGACAGACTGATAGACGGATAGACGGACAAACAGACAAACAGACCGTTAGACAGACAAACAGACAGACAGTCATGATTCTACTTTGTATCATAGATATAAAAACGGCTTTAAAAAACTCATCTGATTAATTCTAAATTTTCCCTTAAACTTAACTTTCTTTGCTTTAAGGAGACAAAGCCCAAATTGTGTCAAAATTGTGACAAAAATAATCCACGTGACGTCATAAAAATAAGGGATTATCCATCTCTTTTTCAGTGGTTTTCTTTCCTACTTCTCCTCGTATCTCCCTCATTTTTATGACGTCACGTGGCTGATTTTTTAATGACTTTTGAGATAAGAGGAGAAGTGGGAAAAAAAACCCTAAAAAGGAGATGGATAAACCCTGATTTTTATGACGTCACATGGATGTTTTTTTGACACAAGTTGGGCTATGTCCTTTAGGGATGTTGTCAACCTTGCTTTGTTATTAAAAAGAGTTTTAAAAGTTTT
Organism: Acartia tonsa; assembly: GCF_053477335.1. Classification (NCBI taxonomy): domain Eukaryota; kingdom Metazoa; phylum Arthropoda; class Copepoda; order Calanoida; family Acartiidae; genus Acartia; species Acartia tonsa. The sequence continues at coordinate 61,166,705 of NC_137260.1, read as the reverse complement.
ATAAATTATGTATGTATTTAAGCTTCATAATATAACAACAAGTAAAAGAATTTTAATAATTCAATTTTTTTTGCTTCATATGCAGGAATAGGACATTGAAAAATAATTCCCCTCCCCCCTCAAATTCTGACTTATATCATGCAGGTATAGCCATACAGTTTGGCTTCTAATCCAGTTTTTGTCCAATGGATATGAGCTGGTTCTGAGCCTTAATAACAAATCATGTATCGTTTTGTATTATATTGATTTTCCACGAATAACAAAATAATGATTATGAAATTAACACGATTTTCGTTTTAATTTTTCATTTTACAATCCGCGAAAAGCTGTCTGTAATATACTTAAATGAATATTGTGTAACAGCTCTGCAGAAGCAGACTATCTTATATAATGTACAATAAGAGATATAAGTTTTCCGGAATTTTAATGTAGGGAGTAGATTTGAAATCTGCATCAAATTTTAAGGATTTTTTATAAAATTCGTTTTTTGTAAAATTCTTTATCTAAAAGCGAAAATACATTTTAAGTTAATTAATTTTGACCAATAGGATAGGTGGATTTTAAACTACCTGCGCTCTAATTGGTTGAATGATGTACGACATCCAATCAGAGCGCAGATTTTTTAAATCCACCAATCACAGATGCCAAAATTAATTAACTTAATTTGTATTTCCGCTTTTAGATAAAGAATTATACAAAAAACGAATTTTATAAAAAATCCTCAAAATTTGATGCAGATTTCAAATCTACTCCCTACATTACAATTCCGGAAAACTTATATCTCTTAATGTACAAAGATAATTAATTATAAGAAATAATAATATATTAGCTAAATATATTAGGATATACAGACTTTTACACACATTTGGAGAATGGCTTTGAAACCGATTAATATCCGTTGGATTAGAACCGGTTCTCAATTATTCTGAAAAATCATGTATAGCATCAAATTACAGACAATGTTCTACGAATATTAAAATAAAAATTATAAAATATTATTTTTGTTAACCCTTACAAAAATGGTTGTAATCTTATAATTTTTCATTTTAATATCCACGGAAAACTGTCTATGATACTCTGCTATAAATAACTATTACTGTATGCTGTCAGACCAAATTATTATCTTTCCTAAGAGATTACATTTTCTATGTATGTGTGTATATTCTTTAGTCTGACATTGATGAATAACAGACAAGACACAAGCATGCCATATTACGGGGATCGTCAGTCGCCACATTCGATATATAAGGGATCGCTAACCAATTATTTTTGTCTTACTTTTAAAACTTTTTACAAATGCGGTCGAAAATGATCTATGTGACGTCATAAAAATGAAGGATATTTATTGTCTGTATATACATCTATACTATAGATCTGTTATATGTTCCTTTATGATTGGCAATAGTTACAATTAAAAAATATCTTCAAAAATTGTATTATTTATGAAACTTTTGTACATAAAAAAATGCTTAATATTTTTACAATCGCAGCTTCTCTATGACTAGGATTTGATCTTGGATCCGTCCGTCAAATATATTCAAGTTAAAGGAGAATCTTTCTTCGTTAATTTTGACTGTTTTTTTTAAATACATCCGCTGTAACCCGTGGTCGGATCACCTTCCTTTCTAGATCAGAAAATAAATGTAAAAGTATAGATATATAATCTAGACAACTACCTGGCCCAAGAGGTTGAGATCCTTTTCATCTGCTAGTAGATTACTTTCTGCTTGGCTGTGTTTATATTAAATTTCCGATGATATTAGTTGAATTGCTGATGCCCCCTCTAATATTTTACGTTAATGATCAGAACACAAACACAGACATACACGCTTACAGTAGCTTTGCTTTTGTCTCACTAATTCAAATTAATCTTTCATTGACTAAAAATGTAAAATTTTCGACAACTTTTTTGCTCCGCTACTCAAGACATACTTTTTCTTTCTCATCTAATAGGATTTATTTATTTGACATTCCATATCTCTAATCAACAATAACATTCCATATAAAATATTTGGATCTACTGCAGTTCACGGTAAAATATTGCTGGTAACGAATATTTATGATTTTTAAAGGCTGCTAGCTGCCAAACGGCTGAACGTAAAGATCATGCCCGCACACTGTTTTAAGCAGCATAAGAAGGCCTACAAATAATCTGTTATAGCCATAAATCAATAATGCATAATTATCTCGCAGTGCAGTGAAATGCTCGAAAAAAGGCCTATTTTACGCGTTTTTTCTTCAGTGAAGATTTCCCTGTGCATCATTGGATCTTGGCTATTCCAGATTATTTGTAGGCCTTCTTATACCGCTTAAAATGGTGTGCGGGTATGATCTGTACGTTCAGCTGTTTGGCAGCTAGCAGCTTTTAAAATTCATAGATTTTTGGCAATATTCGTTACCAGCAATATTTTACCGTGAACTGCAGTAGATCCAAATATTTATTACGAATCTTATTATGCTGACTTTTTTTTATTATTTTAGAGAATTAAGTAAATCTTGAAAGCTGTAATATAAAGTATTTACATATTTTCATACACTTTGATATTATCAAAGCGTTTAATATGTACCTACTTTTATTTAACATGAAAATATTCTGATTCTATGGAACGATTTATGTTATACTCTTATAATATTAAATGGTGCTATCTTACAATTTGGCTGTCGAACACTGTACCATGGATTATTTTTGACACAATTTTAACACAATTTGGGCTTTGTCTAAAAAAACAGCTACTTTATGATTTATAATATGTGGTGTGTACACAATAAAATATCAAGTCACAGCTAGATCAATATTTGCTCATTTTCTAGCTATTCAAATAAATATATCATCAACACTTATTCATGCAATTGGCGCATAAAAGATATTACTAATATATTGGTGTATGTGTATTATGATACATTATCTCAAATAAATACCATAAATATACATAATATATTATTTTATAAATAGGCGAAATGAAAGGTTTCGTGACCACCGATATAAACAAGGAAAGTTTTGTCCGTATCCAGAGTGATTTAATGAGATTTCATGAGTTTTAATAGAAATTTAGAATTGTCCTAGGGCAGGTTTTCAGCTAATTAGCTACTTTACAAAAAGTAATGGTTTAAGTTGAAATTTAATTAATATTTATTAAAATAGTCAAAGTAAATATTGTCAAATGATTTGGTTTAAAATACTATTTCGATATTATGGCAGCAACGATTACTTTAATCAAAGCCATAAAGTCGACATAAACTTTTAAATATCGATATAATGCTAACAGTTGTTCTGACTGTGTCCCTAGTACACCATCTAAAAATTATAGATTACAAATGGATTTATTATTACTTGGATCTTACACCAGATTATCATGAATTCTAATTAGTGAAACTTATAGCTGGCTAATACAAGGATACCCGTCCACCCACTCCTCTCGTACTGGATGAAAGAACAGACCAATAAATTAAGTCCATGTTAGCAACCTAAATTAACGAAATTTTTTCCCCTGTCATAATATTCACGTGAATTCTACATCCATTAGATTACACAAAGCAGTTAATTGGTAACATAACACATACAAGAGTTACAAAAATACGTTCAATTATTTTATATTTTTCCATCCAATTACTAGAATTACAAGATTTGGTAATTTGTTCAGCTCAAATTGAGAATCTAAATGAAACACTAATGAAAGAATTGCTTCTCAGGTTAGAGTTTTTTTTTTATATTTTCCAGTATGTCTCCGAAACCAATTATTTCCGCTTTAAAAATTATGTATCGTATCGTATTATATCCAGTTTTCTACAAATATAAAAATGTACAATCATAATGTTAAAACCAGTTTTGTTAGTCCGCGCTTTCGGCATCTCAGCGCTAACAAAATTAGTTTTGATTTTTAATTGTTAATTTTTCATCCGCGGAAAGCTGTTTATATATAATTATAATCTTTCAAAAATTAATTAATCGTTTTCTTCATAAAATGCAATTTAAAAAAAAAAGATTTACATAGTTACATATATTGTTTAAGATTTAGTAAGTGAGAGCAAACTTTATAAAACACATTTTGCGTGTCAAAGAAACGGGAATGATTTTGGGGCAAGAAACCTCCGAAATTACCATTCTATTATAAAGTAGTAAGCTTTTTTTGTCTGTAGAAAAGGAACTCGCCAACGAATCTTCGTACAGGTCCAGGGAAGGTTTTAAAGTATTTTGGGGAAGGTTATCACTACCCTGCCAATAAAAAATTTTCACTCCCCCACCCCCCTCAAACAAAACTCAAACTGAAAAGTGTGGTAGTTCGAATATCCCTTCTCACCTTAAGTACCCCTTCAAGCTTCTAGGGGCGTGGCAGCTAGTAATAAATATTTTAATAAAATCTTTTTTTCTTTTAGAGATGAAAGACTTATGGAACAAGATGCAATGCTGACAGATATTCAAGATCTAGCAGAGTTCACAAAGCTGTAGGGACCAAGGAATACGACATTCAACCAAAATTGGAACAATACTGCAGACATTTGAATTATACCATAGTAGGAAAAGAATATCAGGACATTTCTGGTATAATTCAAGGAAATCTAGATGAAGTGAGTTGAAAAAGAACATACATTTCAGAATCTAATCTCAAAAAGTATTATTCAATAAATTAAAGTGCTTTTTATTTTTAAATTTTCAGCTTTTAAATAATGAAAATTTTAGAAACATTTCTTGATAAGTTTTTAGGAAAATATTAAAAATAAAATATAGATATTCAAATAACAGATTTACTCAAAATATTATGTAATATACAAAGTAAAATGTTCTTCTATAAAATCTAGAATATTTGATAAATTCTCATCTTCTCATATTTAAATATTTTACACAATACACAGAAATAAAAAATAAAATCATTTTCATATAAATTAGTTTTAACACTTTTTAATGTCAACTATAATGTTCCCTTTTTTTGAGATTTTAGTCTTTACTTTCATTTGTTATTTGTATCACTATGATTTGTCTAGAAAATAATGGATATAGAATACGTGGATAGTGTGATGATTTCTAACTTCCAGCTGGCTAATAAAACAATAACATCTAACCACCCCATAAATTTATCCTTATCCCTCCTACGGGAGGAACTAACTGACCAATATATGAGGACTATCAAAGCAACATAAATTAATGAAATGATTTCCCCTGTCATAATATCAACGTTTTCTATATCCATTTAGTCAATTTAAGATTACTATTTTCCACTGGCCATATAGATAAATCTGAGACGGCGAAAAATGGCATTAAAAAAAATACCAATGAGAGGCGAGTATAGATCTTTCCGTCGTTGGTCAATTACAATTTACACTTGCCTCTCATTGGACAACTTTATTTAATGACGTCATTTTTTTGGGTGCCATTTTGCTGATAAAAGTTTCGTTGACACTTTAAGTAAAAAAGTAAAACAACTAGCATTTATACCATAAAATCCATTTCAATTGGATTATGCACTAATTGTCCATCTTTAAGTGTCAATTTTTATTTCTAAATCTGAAATTGCCAAGATGATATCTATACTAAAAGAAGGGATCATGGAAAGAAAACGAAGTTGCTGGTTTCAAAGTAGCTTTCCTCCTATTTCTAGCCCCTGCGCGGGGGGCTCTAGTCCTGCGAGGCAATTTTTAACATTCACTTAAACTAACCTAACCTAAAAATAGGCTTTCAAAAGCTAGTGTGAAAATACGATGAAACCCACAACTTCGTTTTCTTTTCATGACCCAAAGAAGAAAAGTTGTTTTAAGGAAAAAAGTATTTTCAACTTTGATTTATTTTGTAAATTGGACCAAAAATTAATATTTAATTTCAAATTCTAACTAGCAACTCAATCTAAAAATATCTTAAAGTTTTGTTATGTTGTACAGAAGCTCTTTATAGTGCCTATAAAAATAAAGTCATTACCAAATGACCTATGATAGGCTAATACACAGATTAAATTACCAATGGCAGGCCAATATGCATTCTCATTGACCAATGGTAGGCCAGTATGACGTCATTTTTACAGGCACTAAAAAAGATTCTATTGTAAAATTTTTCTTTCTTTTTTGATTGTCATCATTATACTCCGTGGATGTAATATTTTAATTACATCATGATGTGATAAAAATTCTCACTTAATCTAAATATGTGTATTCTTCATCATATATTTATGCATTATAAAGCTATCTTTAATTTTTTACCAAATTTTCGAAATTTAAAGAAAATAATTCTTGTTGAAATTTTAGCATATACAAGTTATAGGATAATAAAATCCATGGGTAGCGAAGAATAAAGCAAATAATGTGATAAAATATAGAATACTATAAAACAGTGGCGTGAACAGGGTTTAAACAGACAAGAAGTGGTGTGTATTTATAATGCCACGGGGTGTTTATCCATCCCTTTAACTTTGCAAAGGAGGTTAGATATTACCCCTTTTTACCCTCTCGCACACCTCTCATATGGAAGCTTATTATGGTACTTTAATTATTCAGAAATGTTCTCGAAATTAAAAAAAAAACCACCCCACTAATTCCGTTGACTTACGTCATTTAAAATAATGTCTTTACCGATCTACAGACCAGTAAAACTATAAAGATTATAGAGTAGATTTGCTAAATATGTTGCTCAAAAGAATACATTTAATATCATTTCATGCAACTAAAAAAAAAAGTAAAATTTTGGGACATTTTTTATGAAAGTAAAAGACGCAACTTTTATTAATGAAAGAATGCTTATATTATGTTATTTATAAAGTCTATAAAATATATTTATTGAAATTAATAAAACTATTCTCCATAAAAATTGTTCTGCTATCAAGTTTACTATAAATAAATGTGCCATAGAGTTCATTTCTTCTTATTTTCTGTACTAAGCTTTTTTGGATGTTTTCAAAGTCCCCCCCCCCCTTCCTTATTTTTTAATTAAGGGGAGGGGGGCGTGTTTTTTCTCCCATATTCCTGACCCTTTGGACTCTTTAACCCGGCGGTACGGTGCTAAGTTTTAAATTGGCACGCGAAGCGCGTAGATTTTTTGAAAAATATATTTCAGTCTATAATAACTAGGGGGCTAAAAAATTGTTCATGTCCCCTGTCTGATAAAGAATTTCCGGCTAAAAGTAAGTCAAAGTTATATTTGGCCTGGATGACCCTTCCAGGTTTGCCCGCCAGAATGGAGATATTAAAAAAATTTAAATTCTAGTAATGTTTCATACCTATATGTTAAAAAGGCACATATTTACAGCCCCCTATCTTTCACGCACAAAATATGAGAACCGCCACCACTCCGCTCCGCCGACCGCTACGGGTTGAAAAACAGATCTATAGTATAGATGTATATACAACTACCTCCCTTCCTTTTTCAAAGAACTCTTATGTCTGCTTTTTAATTATTTCCTGTTTCTTGGCTGTGTTAATATAAGCGACACCATTGTTTGATTTTCAATGACCCAATAGAAAGGTTGCACAATGCGGTTGCGATGGGGAGATACAGTTATTTAAACTTTGCTCCCTCTAGTGTTTTACTCTAATTTGTAAACAATTACTCTATGCAAACTGTTAACGTTTTTCCTTTAACCCTTTATCTAGATGGTCCATCTTCCACAATAGACGTACTATATCTAGATGGTCCATCTGTTTCCACAATAGACATACTATATCTAGATGGTCCATATAACTTCCACAATAGACGTATTATATCTAGATGGTCCATCTGTTTCCACAATAGACATACTATATCTAGATGGTCCATCTTCCACAATAGACGTACTATATCTAGATGGTCCATCTGTTTCCACAATAGACATACTATATCTAGATGTTCCATCTGTTCCACAATAGACATACTATATCTAGATGGTCCATCTTCCACAATAGACATACTATATCTATGTAGTTGGTCCATCTTCCACAATAGACATACTATATCTAGATGGTCCATCTTCCACTATAGACATACTATATCTAGTTGTTCCATTTTATCCTTCAACAATAGAGATACTATATCTAGATGTTCTATCTTATCCTTCCACAATAGACATACTATATCTAGATGGTCCATCTGTTCCACAATAGACATACTATATCTAGATGGTCCATCTGTTCCACAATAGACATACTATATCTAGATGGTCCGTCTGTTTCCACAATAGACATACTATATCTAGATGGTCCATCTAACTCAATTATAATCATCAAACTTAAAGAAATTCGAAAGCTCTATCCTTTGAAATTTAACTATTTATAGCTGACTTAAAATACATGTTTTTTATCGAGAAATTGATATAATTTAACCTAGCAAAGCTTTATTATGAGTGATGCAACTATATAGCTGACTCATTATGTAAACAAAACGAAAAAAAAACTGCCATTTCTCACTAAAATCTGTAGACTTTCTATCCAACAGTTGTACCTCCATTAGAGTAAAACACTAGAGGGAGAAAGGTTTAAATAACTGTATCTCCCTATCGCAACCACCTTGTGCAACCTTTCTATTGGATAATTGAAAATCAAACAATGGTGTCGCTTATATTAACACAGCCAAGTAGTAGAAAATAATTTAGAAGCAGATGAAGAAGGTCTTTGAAAAAATAAGGGAGGTAGTTGTCTGTTACATCTATACTATAGATATGTTGTCCTCCACAGTTATGTGTCTATATATTATATCTACTCTTTCCACATAGACAATCTACGATCAACTGAAAATTGATTGCCCATTTGTTCCCTAATTTCCGAAGTTGTACGACAGATAACCCAACTATTGCCAAAGCTATTTTCAGCTACTCCGGTCAAAGCGATGTAACGTACAAACGATTTATACATTATACATTTAAATTTAAATTTTTCAAATTTTGATTTTTTTTAGTTTGAAGTTTTTTAGTCAGTAGTAAATATTGAGATAGGATGAGGAAACACCGAGGAAACTTGTGTACACAATCGGCAACTCAAATTCAACTGACCGACAATCTACATCAAATACTTTTAGTGGATGAACTGAAATTAGTTTCCGAATGTGAACACATTTTCCTAGGTGTTTCCCAAACCTATCTTAATATTTGCTACTAGCTAAAAAACCTTCAAACTTCAAAAAAAAATCAAAATTTGAATGTATTAACGATTTATACATTATACATTCAAAGTTTTAATTTTTCAAATTTTGATTTTTTTTTGGAAGTTTAAAGGTTTTTTAGCTAGTAGCAAATATTGAGATAGGATTGGGAAACACCTAGGAAAATGTGTTCACATTCGGAAACTAATTTCAGTTCACCTTTTAGTGGATTTAGAGACCACGAATATACAAATGTATAGGGATTCAGCATCTGATGAAAAAAAGGTAAAAAAGAATTTTACCATCGGTCAATATAAATGAATACTGGCCTATCATTGGTCATTTGTATTGAATGACGTCATTTTTCATAAGCTGCTTTTATATTTGATTAAGACCTCTGAGGAAGGTTGACACGAATACATTTTTAGAAGGCTGACAACAAATCCTTTGATTTAACTACCTTTGTTTTACAGCCCTTCTTTTCATGTAATAGGTTGCGTCAACTTGTGCTCAGTTAATTTCCTTTCTTGATTAAAAACGATTATTAAAGTATTAATAGTACTTTTATATACTAGACAAACCACTTAAGAAAAAGAATATACGGCAGTGAGATCCTGTGCCGACTTTCAATTGGTTCTTTGAATATCAACCAATGGCGTCAGAAATATAAACACAGCTAAGCAATTCGTAAGCCCACGAAAAAGGTCCTCACCACTTGGGCCAGGTAGTTGTCTGGGTTGTACATTTATTGACAACTTTCAAACAACATCTTAACAACTAGAAGACACATTACACATTAAACCAATTTAACAAGAATATTAAAAACTCATATAAATACCTATCCCTTTACCCATGGCACAAATATATGTAACAAGTTCATATTTTTATCCCTTTATCCCTGCCACAAATATATGTAACAAGGTCATATTTTTATCCCTTTATCCCTGGCACAAATATATGTAACAAGGTCATATTTTTATCCCTTTATCCCTGGCACAAATATATGTAACAAGGTCATATTTTTATCCCTTTATCCCTGGCACAAATATATGTAACAAGGTCATATTTTTATCCCTTTATCCCTGGCACAAATATATGTAACAAGGTCATATTTTTATTCTGCTCATGAATATAAAATTGTGAAAACAACATCTCACACAGAGAGTCACAACTCAAAAGATTATTTTTTTTGTGATGTAGAGTTAATTAGAACAAGAATAGATACATACATAAACTCTGTGAAATTGTACGTAACTTTAATAACCTGGCCAAACGCCTTACAGACAACCAATCCTTTTGTTTGCAAGACTTTTGTCTGGAAGTCTTACAATGAGTTTATAGCTAAGGCATTTCCCATACTCTTACTATTAATATCACGCACCTAAGATAGCAGCAGTAGGAACCCTGATTAACGTCCTCGGTTTCGGGCCGAGAATAAAACATCTTTACCCAGGCCGTTCAATGTGGGGCTAAAGGGGGGATTAGCCCCCCCCCCCCAATGAAAAAAATGAATTTAGGGGGAAATATTTTTCATAATTAACTAAGAAGTATCAGAGACTTTTTCACTCAGTGAATTTATGATACATAGATAGATTAAACTTTAACTTTGTTTGTTCTCTTCAAATGTCAATTAAGATTGGTATTTGTACTTTTGTGAGATTCTATTATGTATGTACTAAGTATCTGTATTGTCTTTAGAAAATAAAATAAAAACTGAGACATCTCTGTATCGGGTTTTTATTCATTCATCCTGGAAAACAAAAAAGTAAATTGGAGAAGAAAATAACTACATACAAATATAATACATATTTATTTTTTTAAGCAAAAAATCTCCTGGACGGTTTTCTGAATATTTTTTAAGAGGCTATGTAGTCGCGATGTAGAAAGTGTAAGTTGATAATAAGGTATTTCTATCATGCATACATTTTACTTTATATAGTTTTAAAAAGAAAAAAGTAACACAAAATAGTATTTGGGGGGGGGGGGGGTTCCAGTGGTGATCTCTCTTGGGAGTGTGAAGGTGCCCAGACCAAAATATTTCTAAACCTTTCCAGGATCAATGAGAAGCTTCACTGTAAAGAAAACAATATATCAGTCTAGGACACCATGGAAACTGTCCCAATTTTGTATAACTTTTGCGGAACATGTTCCAGTTACGTCATATTTTTCTTTCCCGAAAAAGGGAAGGGGGGAAGAAAATCTCTTCAAAAGAGATGGGGAAAACTCTCTTTTCTCCCATCTCTTTTTTCTTCCCCCCTTCCCTTTTTTTCTTTCCCCCTTCTCTTTTTCGGGAAAGAAAAATATGACGTAACTGGAACATGTTCCGCAAAAGTTATACAAAATTGGGACAGTTTCCATGGTGTCTCAGTCTAGCGGTTAGCGAGATACTTAGGTACACATATATTTTGTTTTATAAAAGGACAATAAGCAATGTAATACACAAGCTGCTGTAACTTGTTGAGAGAGAGAGAGAGAGAGAGAGAGAGAGAGAGAGAGAGAGAGAGAGAGAGAGAGAGAGAGAGAGAGAGAGAGAGAGAGAGAGAGAGAGAGAGAGAGAGAGAGAGAGAGAGAGAGAGAGAGAGAGAGAGAGAGGAGAGAGAGAGAGAGAGAGAGAGAGAGAGAGAGAAGGAAGAGGGAGAAAAAAGGGATGTGAAGAGTTTTTAAAAGTTTAACAGGTCAAGTCGTAGAAATAATGTGATGTGGCTATTTACATTATATACCACCTTCTTCAATAGTAAACTTTCTTCAGTTTCCATGTTAACTGACTTTGGACCTCCTAATCAAATAACTACAGACAAAATCCTTAAAGCTTAGGTTTGGGGTTCCCCAAGCCTTACATATATTTGAGATTAAGGAAAACTTAACTATACATATAATTTTAATGATTTTAGCAGGTAAAAGAGGAAGTTTGTCTGATATTTACGGGGACATTTTTGTTAAGAATTGAAATATCTATTATTTAACGCTATTCTGATAATAATATTATAATTATACACTATTGTTGAGTAGTTTTGTATATGGATTGCCAAATGTTTTAATCTAATAAGGTATTTCTATCATGCATACATTTTAACAATCAAGAGAAAGTCAATTGCAGAAATTAAGGGGGGGGGGCAGGATTCAAAGTACTAATTAAGTTAAGTGGGAAAATGCGAATATGTAGAAAGGGGAATTTAATATTTACACTATTGTAGTAGTAGTACTGCCTTAATAATATTGATTATACAAATTTCATCAAATTTTTAGTATTTAGATCATTACTACATAGTAAAGGTGACCATAAATATGTGAAAATTGATAAAAAAAAGACTATTATATTAAATAAAATTATTCTTATAATATGTGAATTGTTTTCAGTTATATAGTATTTGATCCTAATTATAACTGTTTTTTAAGATAATTAGTTGTAAATATGTTATTTTTTAAAAGCGAAGCTTTTCTATAATTAGGGTCGGTCCGTCCGTCCGTCCGTCACGGTTAGCTCTTTTCGTTAATTTAGACATGTTAGAATTATCCTATCGAGTTCAAACTTTGCATGGTGATTCCTGTAGTAGTTAGGTACTATTTAGAAAGCGTAGCAAATCTAGTCATTACAAGGTACAATGTTATAAGCGAAGCATCTCTATAATCAAGTCCTAAAAATTTAAGTATGTCCTTAGACAATATTATGTATTTAGGCAGTTTTGCATCAAATTTACTTACTCATACTTATGCAATAATAATCTGCTTATTCAGTTCTGAAACTCTAATAGTGTTAATGTTCGTTTGTTCTTCAATTTCAGAGCTTCGCTTTTATGGATGTGGTCATCCTTGTTTTTCTCATAGTTTTGAACTAATAATACAGATTAATGTGTGCACAGAAATTTGCCAAAAAGACCCCACTACCGTTCTAAACTGGAAGATGTCTTTACTTATATACCACTGTTTTTTCTTGCGAAGTGACTTGATAATTGTTTTTTCCTCCATCCTTGTACCATGCAGTACATCCTTGTACTGTACATGCAGTACATCCTTGTACTGTACATGCAGTACATCCTTGTACCGTACATACCGTACATCCTTGTACCGTACATGCAGTACATCCTTGTACCATACATGCAGTACATCTGTGTTCTGTACATGCAGTACAACCTTGTATCATACATGCAGTACATCCTTGATCTGTACATACCGTACATCCTTGTACCGTACATGCAGTACATCCTTGTACCATACATGCAGTACATCCTTGTACCATACATACCGTACATCCTTGTACCGTACATGCAGTACATCCTTGTACTTACATGCAGTACATCCGTGTTCTGTACATGCAGTACAACCTTGTATCATACATGCAGTACATCCTTGATCTGTACATGCAGTACATCCTTGATCTGTACATGCAGTACATCCTTGATCTGTACATGCAGTACATCATTTAATATATGAATGAAAAACAGTGGTAGTAATATTGTCATATTTGAAGTCTAGTGTTTGTAAATATTTATACATTAAAGTGGAAAATTTAAATATGTAGATATGATATTGAGAAGGGATCGAATGGGATAAAACAATGGCTGATAAATCTATGTATATCCCCAATTAAGATACACAAAATTACTTTTGTAGATTACAATTAGTAAATAAAACGTTTGGACACTCAACTTAATAAACCAACCAACAAAATTCAAGCCCCAAAAGTTTTAAGCCAACGAATAAGAAAACGTTATTATAATACTTTGGGAACTAGTGAAATAAACAGCCCAATGTCCCCTGCCTTTCTGGGAGAGAATGTATTCAAGGATTACTTGCTTATGCAAATATTTTGATCATAGCGAAGCTTAGATATATGTTGTTCTTATTATTGTTCCTAACACACGGCTGTCGCGTAAAACTTAGGTTAGGTAGGCGATAGGTTCAAATCTCGGCCCAAACCGCGTTATAACTATAGACGTTAAAATTTGTATTGAATGCTGCTATGACAGATGTGCGACATTAATATTAAGATTAGGGAATGCCTAATGAACAATTGGGACTTGCACACTAAGAATGAAAGAACTAATTGTCTGCCTTTGGACACTAAAACAATCTAATATTTCTCCCTGACCCCCGATTTTGAACGCTGTAAAAGTGACTGAATTGGGATAAATGACCATACCTAGGTTCTTTTATAGTGTTTTAAATTGGATTCTAATTAGCTAGATGTGTTCTAAAGGTATCTTTTATACAATGGATTCAACTTATTTTTAGAAGTTGTAACAGTTACAAAAGGAAAAAATGTATATTTTGAACTGTTAATTTTATTGATGTCATGGGTGTTGTTATTCTCGTTATTATTATCTTTGCATAAAAAAAAGTTATGTACTATGAAGCATAAAAATTCAATTTAAAGGGGTTTCATCCTAATTTTAAAAATCAAAGGCACTGATGTTAGATTGACTGTGGTTTACTTAGTATCCCTAGTTGTTCACTCTTAAACTTGATTATTATAATTGCATAATGCATGGAAAATCACCATTAGAAAATCTCTATAGTAATCAAGTTAGGAGTATTTCTAACGTATAAACTGTTAGGTAGTTGACTTTAGAAGAAAAAACTTCTATAAAAAAATCTTTAGATTCCTTAAAAGAATCAAATATTTAAAACAAAAATTAAAAATTACTTTTGGTTTTTGATATAAAAATAGTTAACTTTTGATGTTCTAATAACCTTAGTTTTGTCTGAACTTCTTAACAGGGAAAAATGGAAAAAAAGATTAGCAGGGATCCAAATATTTCAATAGGGTCAAGAAATTTGAATATGCAATCATTAATAACACATGCTTGAGTGTTTCCCAAAAACTGCAGTAGAAATTGTTTTTTAACTTATTGAAATAAATAAACAAAGAAATGTACACAAGGACATCCCCAAAATGAATAAATTTTTTTAGATAATTTAATACGATGGAATAATGGATATTAATAATTCTTTTTTTGTGAGCAAGGATATTTATTATGATAATATGAGTGGTTAGTCAACTGTAACTGTGGAAATTCTAATCATCTGAACTTAAGCATCTTTCTCAAAATTAATTATAATTTTTTTGTGTTATCATCACAAAGAATTAATATGATGTTCACAGTAACTTTAGTTACTTTTTTCTATTTTAATTTTTTTATTACATTACAGAGCAACCCCACGCCTGCATATTTGTTTACATATACTATTTATAGATTTGTAGTATCTTCATATGTATATGCAGGGATCTTAAGGGATAAGACAATGAACATCCTTAATGAGAATAACAAAAATACTCCATTGTATTTTAAAATTATTGACTAAAAAAATTAATACTGTCAATGAGAGAGCCAAATAATAAAACTTTAGGTACCATAATAATTTATATATCAATACCCCCCATTCCCTGAACATTAACTTCTTATTACTACAGTCTAAAGATGCTAGAGGGTGTGTGTGTGTGTGTGTGCGCTTGGGGGGAGGGGTGGGCCAGTTGACCTATTGGTAAACTAACTACCCCTTTTTAAAAGCGAAGCTTTTCTATAATTAGGGTCGGTCCGTCTGTACGTCCGTCCGTACGTCCGTACGTCCGTCCGTAACGGATAGCTTTTTTCGTTAATTTAGGCATGTTAGAATTGTCCTATCGATTTCAAATTTTGCATGGTGATTCCTTTAATAGTTAGGTACGATTTAGAAAGCGTAGCAACTCTATAATCATTACCAAAATGTCCGTACGTCCATTTTAAACATGTTGATTTTTTTACTTTTTTAACAACAAATTTTTATGTGATCTAATCATCCGATTGATCTGATTTTTGGTATATTGATTCCTGGGACAACAAAGTATAATGTAATAAGCGAAGCAACTCTATAATCAAGTCCTAAAAATGTTAGTATGTCCATAAACATTATCCTGAATCAAGCAGTTTTTCAACAAATTTACTTACAATTTTGCTTTGACTCTTATACATTTATATTATGATTATTCAGTTCTGACACTGTACAAGTGTTAATGTCCGTTTGTACTACCGTTTCAGTGCTTCGCTTTTATGGATGTTGTCATCCTTGTTTTTACTACACCTACGGACGCATTTATTATATTTCCAATGTGTGGTGTTCTTAAAAAACTTTGAATTAAAAAAGTAATTATTTAGGGATGGTCAGTCTAGTTGATGTAAACTGACTTTTTCTACAACAAATGCTAAGTATGGGGTTTACTCTCTCTTTAGACAAATAATATTTTTTGTTTATGTTATCATCAAACTAACAACTGAACTGAATACATTTTTTGGGAAGCTTCACAGCCTCTAAGAGGTATGTGGACTGATTAAAGTGATTAAAATATTACTAATTTTTCTGATAAATTTTATTTGGGATATTAAAGAAAAGATAAATTCTTTTATACAATTTCATGGTAAATATAGTATTTGCTCTCCAATAATTTGCTTCTTTAGAAAAACACTTTAACCCTTTGTGTGAATATTTAGGCGGGCGCTGTAAGTTTAGTTTATTGTTAGACATGAAAGGTTAAAGAAGAATGCATTCAAGATTTACATAGAAACAAACAAAGAAAAAAGAAACTCTTTAAACTTGTTCAAAAGTCTGAACAGTGTAAATTTATTTCCTTATACATATGTAATTATTAGGATAAAATTTATAATTGTTCATGCTTTTGAATCTCTACAATTCTGCACATTTTTCTGATATACGTTAATAAAAACAAAAACCAATAAAAAACTTGAACATTTCCTTATTATAGAACTTGTGTATGTTCTGAAATAAGTATCTGTTTATTATCATCTTTATTGGTAATAAATTAACTATATTAGAGTGAAAATGAAACTATTAAACAAACATAGCTGTTTAAAATAAATATTATAGCTCAAAAAATAACTTCAATGATGTCAATCAAAATTAAGAATTCCAATTGTTTCTGATAGTACATGTTAATGTTTTTTGTTGTTGTTAATTATTATTGCTAAAACTTTATTTTTATGAAATTTACATCTTTATTAAAATAATTCTTAAATAAATTTTTGTTGAAAGATATTCTTTTTTAAAGGTGGAGTAGGAGGAAAAGGGAGAGGGTAAGCTTATAAAAGGGGTTAAATATAAAATGAAAAAGAGGGAACCAAAGGCAAGATGACAAACAGAAGCGTGCATAGATTGGTTAGGGGTAGGTGAGCTTTTAGGAGGCGTTCATGTCATTGGGGGGGGGGGCAGGGGGGCGGGGGTGTCACCAATGCAGTTAATCAGGATAAAGGAGGGGGAACATTTTCCTGAGAAAAAGGGATGATTTATGAAGGGAGATTAGTAGGGGGGAGAAGAAAAAGAAAAGGAAAAATAAGGTGGGGGGATTGCAAGGGTAAAAATTAGGTGCAAGCAAAATGGAAGGGGTGAATTTTTGTCTGGGGAGGAAACTTATATTACTATTATAAAATTTTGGCATAAAGAAAGTAAATAGAAATTTGAGAACACTATGTTTATAATAAAATGCAATGATATTCCCTTTAATAGACTGACATTGGGGATATTTGGCACCCTGCTGATCTCTGAATTAAACGTCTTATACTACATCGGGGTAATATTATAAAAAATGACTAGTAAATTTCTGAAACTTGATGACTATTTTCATCTTTAAAGATTATTGTTAAAGTATTCTACTAAATTTCTAAATTCAAATGAGTAGGGATCTTTTAAACAGAATCCTAGGTTATAAATTACATAAAAAATTAATAAACACAATTTTCAGATATTACACATTTGTAACTAGGAATATAACTGTAGGAGGGAGGGTGGCTAATTTGTAATTTGGGTCTGGCCACTACGAAAATGTTGGAACGAGATTTGAAGAATGTTCCGTACCCTGACAGGTGTACCAGTGCACAACTACCACCCACAGATTTAGGTACACATATGTATAGAAGCTCTTTATAGTGCCTATAAAAAATATGACGTCATACAATACAAATGACCAGTGATAGGCCAATACACGAACTAAATTACCAATGACAGGCCAGTATACATTTTAATTGACCAATGGTAGGCCAGTATGGCGTCATTTTTTATAGGCACTATAAAAAGCTTTGAGAATAAAGCTCCAGTTCAGTTCATAGTTCACTTTATTTGCAGATTCTATTTCTATTTACTATTAGTTTCGCCCCTAGATTCTACAATGGGAAATAAAACAGCCTAAAACCAACCTACGATGTATATGTGTCTTATCTGAAGAGTATAACTTAACCGCACCAGCCATTTCTGAGATCCCTCAAAAAAAATCTTTCAATCTTTCTGTATACCGAATATATAGGAAATTTTATTTTTTGGTAGAAAAACTTATTTCATCAGTTCAAATTGCACTTTTTTAAATTTCTCTTTTTTTACTAGAGACCTCATGTATTCCGCCTGCAAGAGAACTTAGGGAACTTCATAAGGTAATATTTTAAGTATAAGTAGGTAGCTGCACAAACTGTCTCAAAAATCAGCTGTATGACGTCATAAAAATGAGGAAGATGAGAGGAGAAGTGGGAAAGAAAACCCCCAAAAATGAAATGGATAATCCCTCATTTTTATGACGTCACAAGGCTGAGACACTTTGTCCAGCTACATAAGTAGCGTAGCAATTCTATATTTAGAGTTACCATTACCTACAAAAACTTCTCGGGGTCGATTTTGTCACCTTGAATCATATTCCACTTTTCAGAATTTATTACTCTTAGGTGCGTCCTTTTTTTGTTTAGTTTTAATCTTTATACTGTCTTTTTTTAAAGCGAAGCTTTTCTATATTTAGGGTCTGTCCGTACGTCTGTACGTAACGGATAGCTCTTTTAGTTAATTTAGGCATGTTATGATTGTCCTATTGATTTCAAACTTTGCATGGTGATTCCTGTAGTAGTTAGGTATATTTAGAAAGCGTAGCATATCTAATCGTTACCATAATGTCCGTACTTTCATTTTATACATGCTGAATTTTACTTTTTTGTCAACAAATTTTTGTATGTTAGAATTATTCGATTCATCTGAGTTTTGGTATACTGATTCCTATTACAACAAGGTACAGTGTACTAAGCGAGGCATCTCTATAATCAAGTCCTAACAAAGTATCTTGTATTTAAGTTGTTTCAGAGCTTTGCTTTTATGGATGTTGTCATCCTTTAAATTTTAGATCCAGACATTTTATATTGAACAGGATTAGCAACGGATAAAACTATATTCAAACCAGAGCTATACAAAATTTGGTTTCAAAGTTTTAGGAATTATTTGCAAAGTATTGTGTTATTTTCAGGAAAACACAAATGAATAAATCATAAAATGATAAAGAATAACAAAAATAAATTATCCTCTTGATATAATTTTCTATTCTGTAGTGAAGTTGTGTGTAACTAGAGTATGTCTGTTTGTCCCTTCCACCAACCGTATAAAAAAAAAAAATAGTTAATAACGGGAACACAACGTCCATGAATAGTAGATGTTTATAAATCAAAATAAAAAAAAAACAAAATCACGAAACCTTTTACACATATTCTTTAAATATTTATAAAATTTTGTCCCATGACAGACCGACGGACAATTTATACCCTAAATTGAATTCTTATTGGTAAAGGTAATCTTCACAAGAAAATTTGGCTTCTATCATTTTGACACCTCCCTTACGATATCTGACAACCCCCTATAACCCAAATTCGAGGGGGTTGTCAGCTTCAGAGGGGTGTACAACCCACTTTGTTGTTTTAGGGGGGTGTATCAGGGGTGTATGTAGACCCATATCAAGTAGTGGTGAACCTAAGGGGGTTGTAACCTCCCCCCCTCTGCATACCTCTGATGTTATGCATATATATGTCTGATAGTGAGTGTGTGTGTGTTCAGAAACAATATTTTGCCTCAACAAATAAAAAAGATAATCCTATTCCTTTCTCATTGCTGCGAAACTTATGGAGTATATTGTCCTTGATCACACGAGCAAAATATATTTTAGTAGCGAAGCTACTCTATAATTAAATATTCCTTATGTATGTCCCTCTGAAACGTTTAGAAGGAGACAGGACTCTTTCGGCTCCTATTCAAGATAGACAGCTAAAAATTTTATGTCAATATTCATTATAGAGCATATTTATGTAAATACAAAACATCCAAGCGGTTGAACTTTTTTCAGATTTATAAGCATCTACTGTTTATGTTTCTTTTGTCGTATCTTTATCATTTTTATGCTTTGCTGCTGATTTATCTTTTTATCCTTGTTTTATTTATCATAAATCATGCTAAAAATATAAAACACACAATTAAAGAAATCCTCAGAAACATCTTGGAATATTTAGCATTTTGGTTAATAGCGAAACTAATACTTTCTGGCGTCTGACTGTATCTGTATCATATTAAAATATATTATCTTTTATTTTCTCTTTTTTTCCTTTTGCTGAATAAAAAGAATTAAAAACAGGGTTAAATAGTCTGAAACCAAATTGAACGTCATAATTATGAAATTAAATAGCCTAAAACAATCCCAGGGGCTATATTCAGTGGAGAACTCGATTGGTTGAATAATCTTAGCGACAGACAAAAAAAAAAACTATATAAAAATGGATAATTTTAGTGTCAACATAATATGAAAAGTGCTCTAAAAACTTATAACATAATCGTCTTTATAACTTAACATTAAAAAGAAAATAAATATCTTATTATTTCAGGTAGAAAAGAAACATTTGAAACATTCAAAGAATGGAAGTAAAATGTTTTTATAGTCTAACTTTAACAAAATATTTCCTAACAAAACAACTTAACTCAAAGTAGACAACGTCACAAATAAAGTCAAAACCTAAACTTCTAAAACCACGGTTCCTTTGTATTATTTTAATTTTAATTCTTAATATATGATTTTTAGCACGGATCAGAACCTTTTTATTTAGCGAAAGTGGATCGGATTCGAAACCGAGATTGGATAAATGCCACTAGCAAAAAAGTATAATTCATATTTACATTTCCGCGGACAATCTCTATAAATCCATTCTTGATAAGGCACAAAACCGGTTTTTATTCAGTAAGATTGAAACGGATTCAGACCTGCAAAGATAAATTCAAATATTTTTATTTTCATTTTACAATAGTATAAAACAAAAACCAATTTTTAGCTGTTGTGAAGAAGAAAAAAACAATTTATTCTCAAAATTGACTTTATTTGTTTTATGGAAAACAAAGAAGAACTTTTTATTTAAAAAATCAATAAAAAAGCTATTTCTATAAAAAGCAGAATTGACAAATTTTGTAATTTTTTGAACCAGTAATCAAGAAAATTGGATCTATTTGATTTTTAAAACTTTAAAAACAGAAATAACCATGTTTGAAATGAATAGGACAATTCTAACATGATAAGATCAATGATATGAAGAATCAGTTAGGACAGATTAACAGACCATACTGTAGAAAAACTGTTTATCAATTGTGTCGTAATATTTAATTTACGACGTTGTCTACGAAAATCTTCCTACTAAAAATAGAAAAAAATAAAAATAATATTTGTTGTTTTTCCACCAAAAGTGGTCTAACCCACACTTTGCTGTTAGGAAAAAAACAAAAATTATCTTATCTCTTTCTTTATTTTTATTTTTATAATTAAGGTCGGTCCTTACGTCCGTCCGTCCGTACGTAACGGATAGCTTTTATCGTTAATTTGGGTATGTTAGAATTATCCTATCGATTTCAGTAGTGATTCCAGTAGTAGTTAGGTACTATTTAGAAAGCGTAGCATCTATATATAATTGTTACCAGATTGTCCGTACGTCCATTTTAAACATGTTAATTTTTTAAAAACTTTTTAACAACAATTTTTTATTTGATATAATCATCTGATATAATTCTGTATTTAAGAAGTTTTGCAACAAATTTACGTATAATTTTGTCAAAACTTGTATATTTATATTTGTACATTCGGTTTTGACACTCTTCAAGGTAATGTTCGTCTGTCATACCGTTTCAGAGCTTCGCTTTTATGGATGTTTTCATCCTTGTTTTAGTAAGATTCAAGAAGTTTAACACTTATTGTTCTCCTAGTCTTGGCATTTTATTTCAGTGCTTCGCTACTCTTACACGTAATCTTCCTTGTTTTTTCTCTCTTTCTTAAGTACTAGCGGCTTCGCCCCTAGACTCTAGGGGCTTTGCCCCAAATTTAAAAAAAATTAGGTACCTCGGGGGGGTTGGGGGTGTCCCAAGCCCTAAAATAAAAGCCTAAAACCACCACAGGACCAGTAGGTATATTCCCTGAAGGGTAGAATCCGGGCGGTTCAGTGGTTACCGAGATCTATGGGACAAACGGACAGACGGACAAACATTATCCTACTTTGTATTATCGATGGTAAATTCTATTTGACCTAAAAGCTATAAATATGTATGATATTGTATGTATTACTTATAAAGAGAATTTCTTGTCTAGACTTCGCCAATTTAGATAAATTTATACCAATAATAAGTTTAATCTAACATATATGATCAACTTTCTAGTTGTATACCAAAATAAGTTTTATAGAATTTAAAGTATTGAATTAAAGGTCAGTGATGAATGGAAATGATGGTTTTTGATTGTAAATTGGCTTCGTCCCATAAGAGGAAAAATCAAGGAAAGTTTTACCATATATTATGCCATAGTGTTTTAAAAATATTAAGAGATAGGGGGTGGAGTTTTTAAACCATAAAGTTTTACCATATATTATGCCATAGTGTTTTAAAAAATATTAAGAGATAGGGGGTGGAGTTTTTAAACTATAACAGTATTACCATATATTATGCCATAGTGTTTTAAAAAATATTAAGAGATAGGGGGTGGAGTTTTTAAACCATAACAGTATTACCATATATTATGCCATAGTGTTTTAAAAAATATTAAGAGATAGGGGGTGGAGTTTTTAAACCATAACAGTATTACCATATATTATGCCATATTTTTTTAAAAAATATTAAGAGATAGGGGGTGGAGTTTTTAAACCATAACAGTATTACCATATATTATGCCATAGTGTTTTAAAAAATATTAAGAGATAGGGGGTGGAGTTTTTAAACCATAACAGTATTACCATATATTATGCCATAGTGTTTTAAAAAATATTAAGAGATAGGGGGTGGAGTTTTTAAACCATAACAGTATTACCATATATTATGCCATAGTGTTTTAAAAAATATTAAGAGATAGGGGGTGGAGTTTTTAAACCATAACAGTATTACCATATATTATGCCATAGTGTTTTAAAAAATATTAAGAGATAGGGGGTGGAGTTTTTAAACCATAACAGTATTACCATATATTATGCCATAGTGTTTTAAAAAATATTAAGAGATAGGGGGTGGAGTTTTTAAACCATAACAGTATTACCATATATTATGCCATAGTGTTTTAAAAAATATTAAGAGATAGGGGGTTGAGTTTTTAAACCATAACAGTATTACCATATATTATGCCATAGTGTTTTAAAAAATATTAAGAGATAGGGGGTGGAGTTTTTAAACCATAACAGTATTACCATATATTATGCCATAGTGTTTTAAAAAATATTAAGAGATAGGGGGTGGAGTTTTTAAACCATAACAGTATTACCATATATTATGCCATAGTGTTTTAAAAAATATTAAGAGATAGGGGGTGGAGTTTTTAAACCATAACAGTATTACCATATATTATGCCATAGTGTTTTAAAAAATATTAAGAGATAGGGGGTGGAGTTTTTAAACCATAACAGTATTACCATATATTATGCCATAGTGTTTTAAAAAATATTAAGAGATAGGGGGTGGAGTTTTTAAACCATAACAGTATTACCATATATTATGCCATAGTGTTTTAAAAAATATTAAGAGATAGGGGGTGGAGTTTTTAAACCATAACAGTATTACCATATATTATGCCATAGTGTTTTAAAAAATATTAAGAGATAGGGGGTGGAGTTTTTAAACCATAACAGTATTACCATATATTATGCCATAGTGTTTTAAAAAATATTAAGAGATAGGGGGTGGAGTTTTTAAACCATAACAGTATTACCATATATTATGCCATAGTGTTTTAAAAAATATTAAGAGATAGGGGGTGGAGTTTTTAAACCATAACAGTATTACCATATATTATGCCATAGTGTTTTAAAAAATATTAAGAGATAGGGGGTGGAGTTTTTAAACCATAACAGTATTACCATATATTATGCCATAGTGTTTTAAAAAATATTAAGAGATAGGGGGTGGAGTTTTTAAACCATAACAGTATTACCAAGATCTCGAGCTAGAGACAGAGAGACGGACCGACAGAAGGACAAACATTGTTCTTCTTTGTATCATAGACTAGTTATTTCGCCCCTTGTCTCTATGGGAAGGAGCGTCAGGAAAATAGTATAAAACCACCCCAAGACATTAAAAGGGCTTTCTTGCATGTACAACCTGTTCGGACTAACAAGGTATCCAATCCTTTTGGAAAATACCATAAAACCATCACAGGACAGTTAGGTAGCTGAAAACTTAATGGGCGAACGAACGGACGGACATCCTATTACCTAGTATTTTATGTGATGTACATATTTAGGATTATTGGATGAAATTTGGTCGAGAGGAGGCCGCCACAATCAGAAGACTCTCCTTGCTACAACAAAAATTAAGGTAAAGAGAAGAGGCCGCCACAATCAGGAGACTCTCCTTGCTACAACAAAAATTAAGGTAAAGAGGCCGCCACAATCAGGAGACTCTCCTTGCTACAACAAAAATTAAGGTAAAGAGAAGAGGCCGCCACAATCAGGAGACTCTCCTTGCTACAACAAAAATTAAGGTAAAGAGGCCGCCACAATCAGGAGACTCTCCTTGCTACAACAAAAATTAAGGTAAAGTTTTAATCATTTTTTAAAACCCATACTTTAAACGTTTTTAGGCTTGTAAGCATCGTGCTATTAACTTAAAACAATGCATTGCATGAGATACGTCTATTCAAACATATCAATGTTTAGCTGGGAAAACTTAAAGTTAGACCGGATACTTTTTTGGCCGGATACAGAATATACGAAATCCAGCCAGATATCTGGCCTACGCCGGATATGCGGCAAATTACAGAATATCTTGCCGGATAACGAAGAAATTTTTAAGATAACCGGCAAATTACCGGATATCCGACAACATAAATCATCGTTATTTGTTTAATTTATTTTTGTCGATTTCTCTGGGGAGGTTAGTGGTACCCTTCCCCAAAATAGTTATAAACCTTCCCGGGACCTATTGAGAAGCTACCCTGTTATGAAGAACCCGATCGATTCAGCGGTTAGCGAGATCCTTCGATAAAAACAAACAAACAAACATCCTGTTACTTTATTATAAGGAAACGATTATATTTCTATGTTTAAAGCATTCATCCAGCATAAAAAAGAAGTCAAAGCAGTAAATATAATAACGAGCGTAAGTCTTGAAAAGAAAGAAAAAATAACATTGAGCCATTGATGTAAAAAATGATATATTTACTTATTTAGTAGAAAATGGCAGGGATAAAAGTATAGGTCAATGAAAGATTAATCTTTACTCGAATCAAAAGTAAAAGGATCTCTGTATGTCTGTGTGTACCAAAGGATCACGCAAACCGCTGAACCGATATGGTTTACCTTTAAAGGGTAGCTTCTCATAGGTTCTGGGATGGTTTACAACTATTTTGCGGCAGGGTACCACCACCTTTCAAAGAGAAATCGCCTCTAGCAGAAAAAGCCCCCTACCCCCCTCAAGTGCCTCTAGAGGCCACTAGGGGGCGTAGCCGCTAGTAATTGAAATATTTATTTGGTTGAAAGATTAACTTATCATCCATTTATCTATCCCTGTATTACTGGGGGTAAAGTCTGGAAAGTCTTGGTTTATCCTTTGCTATTGACAGTAAATCTGTAAAATATTTTACCTTTCAAAGAAACTGAGATATTGACAGCTGTTGGCTTTTAAAAGAAACATGGATTTCAACATCCATAAAAGCGAAGCTCTAAAACGGTAGGACAGACAAACATTAACTCTTATAGAGTGTCAGAACTGAATTTACAAAATAAAAATATAAAAGTCGTGACAAAATTATACGTATATTTGTTGCAAAACTTCTTGAAATACAGAATTCTGTTTAAGGACTTCATTGTGGAGATGCTTCGCTTGTAATCTTGTACCTTATTGTAATAGGAATCAGTATTCCAAAAAGCAGATCAATCGGATGATTATAATATATCACATAAAAATTTGATGTTAAAAATTTAAAAAGCTACATGTTTAAAATGGACGTACGGACATTCTGGTAATGTTTAAAATGTTACTACTGTTTCGGACAGACGGACGGACGGGCCAACCCAAATTATAGAAAAGCTTCGCTTTTCAAAAGAAAAACTGTTATATAGATAAAAATTAAGTTAAAAATCTTTTTAAATAAACTAATTGTTTTTTTTAATAAATTTGTATTGGGTGTCTTTATTGAGTTTCTGAATAATAATTTTCATATTTTTACTACTATCTCATCTCTGAAATTGTTTGAGTTTATCATTTTTCAAAACAGAGTGGTATGCTAGGCAATGTTTATTGATACTAGCGGCTTCGCCCATAGCCATCTTGGGGCTTTGCCCCAAGAGGTAATTTTAAAAAAGTGCTGCGACCACACATTTTAAATTAACTGTCTAAATAAAAAATATTTTTTTTTGGGGGGGTGGGGGGTTGTGGGTGGATGTCTCATCCCCCAAGAAAATAGCTTAAAACTACCACAGGACCAGTAGATACATTCCCTGAAGAGTATAATTCGATCAGTTCAGTGGTTACCAAGATCTTAAGGGACAGACGGACAGACAGACAGACATCGTTCTACTTTGTATTTATAGATATATAACTTAAGCTAGACATAACATCATGCCATTTACATTTTAGAATTATAGATCAATTTCATGTTAAAATTTTTAGCAAAATATATTTTCCGGTATATCTTCGAAACCGATTAAACTCCACTGGATTAGAACCGGTTCTCAGCCATAATGAAAAATTTTCTCTCAATATCAAAATGAAAATCATAATATTAATACCAATTTTGTTAGCCCGGATCTTTAACCCCTCGAAGATGCTAACAAAGCTGGCTATAATACGATGCTATGAATAACTATTTAGAGACCAGCAGGGAGCCCTGAATGATATAATGGGAGGACACCAGGGAGGCCACTATCCTGTGCATCCTGTCAAGCTAGACAGGCTCAAGTTTCTTACGAGGTAACTTTTTAAATGCGAAGCTTTTCTATAATTAGGGTAGATCCGTACGTCCGTAAGTACGTAACGGATAGATTTTACCGTTAAATTAATCAGGTTAGAATTGCATGATGATTCCAATAGGAGTTAAGTTTGAGTCAGAAAGCAAAGCCACTCTATAATCGTTACCTTAAAGTCCGTACGTCCATTTACACATGTTGCTCTTAAACTTTCTTAACAACAAATTTTTATGTGATAAAATTATCCGATTGGTCTGATTTTTAGAATACAATATTATAAGCGAAGCATCTCTATAATCAAGTCCTAAAAATGTAAGTATGTCCTTAAACATTATCCTGTATTTAAGTTTTTTAACTAATTTACTTAAAATTTTGATTCGACATTTTTACATTTATGTTCTGATTTTTCACTCATCCTTGTTTGTATAAGAAAGTTATTTTTGAGGTCTTTGGGTTTGTATTTGTAAAAGTGACCGAATACTTTGTACACAATATATGAGTAAATAACTATGTAATGCACTTGAGATACCTCATCTTGTTTGTATATGGTAATAGAGGCATCCTACTACAATATACCTAAATTTTGAGTTACTAGCGGTTTCGCCCCTAGCCTCTAGGGGCTTTGCTTCATGAGGTGATCAAAATATTTTGGCGAAATTCAAAAAATGACCAAGGAAATCTTCAGCAAAAAAAATGGGGGGGATTTTTTTGTTTTTGGGGGGTAGGGGGTGTTCTACCCCCCAAGAAAATAGCCTGAAACCACCACATGACCAGTGGGTTTATTCCCTGAAGAGTAGAATCCGATCGGTTTAGTGGTTACTGAGATCTTAAGGGACGGACAGACAGACGGACAAACATCGTTTTACTTTGTATTATAGATAGAGTAGCTGCTCTACTAAAGTGATATGTTGTGTGTAAGATTTGAAGCTTTCTAATAATCCTTATGATAAAGTAACAGGATCTACTTCTACTTGTGGCAGTGAGTATCACACTAACTACTGAACCGATATGGTTCTCCTTTACATGGTAGCTTCTCAAAGGACCTGGTAAGGTTTAAAAGTATTTTGAGGGAGAGCACCACCACCAGCCCAGGAGAAATCACCCCTAGAAAATAATAAACCCCTCACCATTAAAGAAAATTTTTAAAACTTTTTCTTTAAAAAACTTTAATTGAAAGGGGGTTTCAACTTCCCCCGAACCCAAGGGCCCCATATGTTGATTATGTTGGCTATAGAAAATAAAAAAATGTAAATAAACCTAATATAACCTTTCCCACAAAGTTAGCCTTGAGAAAGAATAATAATAAAGACAAGTGCTTGGATTCTATTATGCCTGCCTGTGCCTGGCTCTGCCTGGCTCTGCCTCAATACCTGGCCATATGGAATAAATACAACTGTCAAAATACCCAGCACAAATAATTATTATTCATTCATTTACAATATAGGGACAGGTACACGCTTTAAGAAGGTTTTTGAGAGTATGCCTCCATAACATAATTAGAATATTATAACAAGCAATTTCTGCTTTTACTAAATATCATATAGCCAAAGTATATAAGGGTAATGATGTTTTTCCCACTTTATTTTAAATCATATAGTTTAAACAAATAAATGACATTTCTTTTATAAAGAAGAAAGGCTTTTTAATAGATCAGTAGGAATTATAATCCATATACTTATCTACATATGGGTGTTCTTATATCCAAATTTGCTATGTTTATTGTTTATAAACATTACAACTTATAACTTCATAGAAAGGTAAATAATATTTTAGAAACATAGTAAGGTTTTTTTGCATGCAGCTTTTAAGATGGTTTTGGGATGGTTTTTTATAATTTTTCTATTCTTAGATCCCTCCCCCTTCGTATACAGAGCCCCTATTTGCTAGGGGAAAGTTACTCGTAATAAAATATATAGGATTTAACTTAGTATAATGTATCTGATGAACCCAGGCTTAAAATGTCAAGAGAACAATCATATTTACCAAGAAGCAAACACAATTATACAACTAGAGTTACATAACATACCAAATATATTTTAAATTGGATTAGCTATATTTAATTATTTCAAATTTTACTCATATACTAAAACGTGATATAAATTTTGTTTTGTTAATTTTAATTATTTTGTAATTTGTCTGGAAAATTTGAAAGGAACAAGTAGAATATAATATTAGATACAGTTACCTAACATTTAAAAAGGAAATAAGAATTAAGATTTTATATTTTAAAATCCTTTAATTTGTGTTATCTTATTTTATATTTTTATCTGATATTTTACACAGCTTTTAGAGTATTTAAAAGTTTCAACCCTCTTTAAGGCTAACGCAAGCAGAATGAGTTGATACACTGTTGTGGTCCTGTCAATTGTCCCCTACCTTCCGTCACATATTTCGTATGAATGATTTAGTTTGACAGATTATCTGAAAAAATTGCTTAGCAATATTAAAAAAAGTAAAATGCCAAAATTTTTGTCTACCATTGGTCATTTGTATTGTATGACGTCAGTTTGTGTAGTCACTATAAAAATCTTCCTAAATATTTGTAGAGAAGAAAAATGTTTAAAGGCCTGCCATCAGTAATTTAGTCTGTTTATTGGCCTACTTTTGGTCATTTGTATAGTATGACGTCTTTTTTGTAGACACTATAAAAAGCTTCCTAAATATTTGTAGAGAAGTCAAATATTTACAGGCCTGCCATTGGTAATTAGATTGTGTATTGGCCTACCATTGGTCATTTTTATTGTATGACGTCAGTATGAAAAGCTTCTGAAATATTTGTAGAGAAGTGCAGTCCGCCTTGAAGAAGACTAAAGCCTGGAATTGTGGCCAACTA
Source organism: Acartia tonsa (assembly GCF_053477335.1). Lineage (NCBI taxonomy): Eukaryota > Metazoa > Arthropoda > Copepoda > Calanoida > Acartiidae > Acartia > Acartia tonsa. Next base: position 61,136,644 of record NC_137260.1, on the reverse strand, counting down.
ACAGGACTGGACAGGAATCAGGTCCAGCTGGATGATGAACTAGAGGTATATATTTTAGTTCTAATTTACTCCACCAGATGGTTTTAATTATTTTAATTATTAATAAACTTGCAAGGAAACTCATTTAAAGGTGTAATGCGTAGCGGGACAAAGTGTCTCAAAACTATGATTCCCGCTACTGTAATGCTATAAACCCATGCTAAATAGAGTAAAATGCCTATTTATCTGTATATGTTAATGTCATCCTTGGCCCCAAACAGGTGCAACTCATTACCATGCACAGTGAGGATCTCCATTCAAAGATCGAGCAATCAAAGGGTTGGTTGTCTGCTATGTATTGTACCACGTGTATGAGGTGATTGACCAAGAGTCTAGCCCTGACTTGATAAGTTGACTGTTCATTCCAGGTGCCAACACCCATACGACATATCATTATTCATATTTAATGTCATCGTTGTTAGGTTTAAATTTAATATAATTCACGAATATTTTATGAATTTACAAATTAAAGCTGCAATTACATCAATTAAAACAATTTTCCTCAACTTTGTTTAAAATAATTAAACTTGCATAGTTAAAATAATTACTTTTTTCTTTTCTTAATCTTAGTTTCAAAATTTCAACTATTTCTTGCTAAATAAATTGAGCTAAGGAAAGTTTTTAATGAGATTATGAATTTTAATAAGCTAGAGCATACATACTTTAACATACTCACAGATGAAAAGTAAACAAATATAGATGAAATGAATATGGTTGGGTATACCTAGTACAATTACCTCATACGGGCGAGGCTGCAGACCATTACAACCCAGGCTAACCAAGAGGAGCCAAATATATCTTTATTTTTCCAAACACCTGGGGTATTAGGTTAGGTAACAACCATATTGCTAGACTAGCTAGCCTGAAAGTACTAAATTATCGTAGTAATGAGTTGTGCCTGTTTTGGGCCAAAGCAGTCACAATATTTCATCTATTAATGTCGCGCACCTGAAATAGCAGCAGTAGGAATCATTTTTAACGTCTCTAGTTATGCCGCGGTGTATACTTTACGGTTAGACGGAAATAGAGACACATAATTTAGACCAGCTTCGCTTTTAAAAATTGTAATATCATTATGTAAATTCTTTTTGTTTGCAGTTTTTTCTGTCTAAAAAATTATATATAAAAACAGCTAACTAGTATGTTTTATTCATTTTGAAATTCAAAAAAAATCTTTTAATTTAATGATGTCACAAGCTAAAGTGGATTTAATTTCATATACAGTCAAAATAACCTTGACTCATATACTTCAATTGAATAGATAATAACTTTAAATCTTTTTACATGCTAAATGAAGTACAAAAAAGAGAATTTAATTATTTTCTGTCAAAATATCAAAAATCTCAAAAAGCAAATATTCTTAACTGCTGTAAATGGATATAAGTGGCTCATCCTCTATCATAAAAATAGTAGGTTTTTGTCTGTAACTTAAGATTACTGAACTGATTGAGTTCTCCTTTTAAGGGAAGCTTTACATTGGTCTATAGCTTGTTTTATTCTATTTTATTATTAGATATAATTCTTTGGATGATTTTAGGCTGTTTTTCTCTCCTTCCATAAAAAGCCCCTAGATTCTAGTATTATATATTTTAGGAGGCATCAAAATATTTTGTTTTCAGAAGCTTAATCACATTTCTCGGACATATAGAGCCGCTGTTAAGTTTCCCAAGCTTTAATTTAGCTTATGAATAGAATATACATCATGTTTATATTAATAACAAGGATGACAACATCCATAAAAGCGAAGCTCTGAAACGGTATGACAGACGAACATTAACTCTTGTAGAATTTCAGAACTGAATAAAATTAATATTAAGTCTATATATACAAAGTTGTAAGTAAATTTTTATTAAATACACAATTAAATACAGAATACTGTTAAATTACATACTGCCATTTTTAGGACTTGACGATAGTGATCCTTCACTTATAATATTGTACCTTATTGTAATAGGAATCAGTACTCCAAAAATTAGATCAATCGGATGATTAAAAAATTTAAAAATCAACAAGTTTAAAATGGACATTCGGAAATTCTGGTAACGGTTATAGAGTTGCTACGCTTTCTAAATCGTACCTACCTACTACAGGAATAATCATGCAAAGTTGGAAATCGATATGACAATTCTAACATTCCTTAAGCTATCCGTTACAGACGGACGGACGGACCCTAATTATAGAAAAGCTTCGCTTATAATAATTACTGAGAAAGGCACATTTTGGGAATTATTTCAGTTATATTTCTGTTTTGTTTTGGACGTAAAAATTTATATGGAAAAAAGATTAATGGACGAAATTTTGAATATTGATTATAAGGTTTAATCGATTTAATTATTATTAAGTTAATCTAATGTCCATGGGGATAGAACACAAACAGGTCTCAATAATAATAAGAGGGGTGTTTTCACTGGTCTCAAAGTAGTTTTGAGTGAAAGCACTAGACAATTAAGTTTGTAGACGTTAGACATTCCCATGTTGACTAAATTCAGGGTTGCAGAGCTACAAAATAGAAAAAGGTTTTATTTAATATTAATTAATGACACCTTGGTTTTAACAAAGCATTTGATACATTTTAAAAACTTCTTCAATTTGAAAAGTTTACATATTTTATTTTAAATTTTTCAATCTATCATACAAAGTAGAACGATATCTGTTTGTCTAAAGATAAATATCTCGGTAACCGCTTAAACAATTGGGCTAAACTCTTCAGGGAAATATAACTATTGGTTCTGCGGTGGATTTGAGCTATGTTCTAGTTTCCAAAACCCAAAAAATGGAATAGTGTCCCCCCACCCAAAAAAAAAATTCTAAAAAGAAACAAAAAAATAAGGGGGTAGTGGGGGACCCAAACCACACCACGGGGCGATGCCCCCCCCCCCCCTCCAGTTCCCCCTCGAGTTCAAGTACATAGCATAAAGTTTACAGGGTTGTTTTTGGCTTTTTATTTTTTGGGGGCGCAGCCACTAGCAATAAAATATTGTGTTATACAGAAACTGTACAAAAACATTGCATTTATGACATTAGCAAACATAAATGTAAGATGATCATAAATTTTGTTATCTACAGTATACAAAGGTCTAGCAATGTCCACGTGGAGTAACACGCAAATAGAAATATAAAGATATTAGTATTTAAGGATATGAATTGTTTTACCATCGCTTTAAACTAAATTTAAAAAAATGTCAAATCTTTTATTTTCAAATTTCAAAGGATGAGTCTGAAATCCAGGGCATTTAAATTTGATGCTTAAGCAGAATCAAAACTCAATAGTGGGCTGGCTAATTCGACATTAGGGGGGTGATGATTGTATGTTTGTTAGTCTCTTTGACTGATTTGTTTCGCATTGTAGTATGGATTTTTGTCGTTCTTGTTTTACTTTGGATTATATTTAGATTTTACATTATGATATTAATAAATGATTATGTTTAGAACCTTGAGAATCAAATATCCAAGATTAAAATAGAGCCAGAGGTGGACATATCTAGAGAGTTTATATTCTGATATTAATAAATAATTATGTTTAGAACCTTGAGAATCAAATATCCAAGATTAAGATAGAGCCAGAGGTGGACATATCAAGAGAGTTTATATTCTGATATTAATAAATAATTATGTTTAGAACCTTGAGAATCAAATATCCAAGATTAAGATAGAGCCAGAGGTGGACATATCAAGAGAGTTTATATTCTGATATTAATAAATAATTATGTTTAGAACCTTGAGAATCAAATATCCAAGATTAAAATAGAGCCAGAGGTGGACATATCAAGAGAGTTTATATTCTGATATTAATAAATAATTATGTTTAGAACCTTGAGAATCAAATATCCAAGATTAAGATAGAGCCAGAGGTGGACATATCTAGAGAGTTTATATTCTGATATTTATAAATAATTATGTTTAGAACCTTGAGAATCAAATATCCAAGATTAAAATAGAGCCAGAGGTGGACATATAAAAAGAGTTTATATTCTGGATATTAATAAATAATTATGTTTAGAACCTTGAGAATCAAATATCCAAGATTAAAATAGAGCCAGAGGTGGACATATTAAGAGAGTTTATATTCTGATATTAATAAATAATTATGTTTAGAACCTTGAGAATCAAATATCCAAGATTAAAATAGAGCCAGAGGTGGACATATAAAAAGAGTTTATATTCTGGATATTAATAAATAATTATGTTTAGAACCTTGAGAATCAAATATCCAAGATTAAAATAGAGCCAGAGGTGGACATATTAAGAGAGTTTATATTCTGATATTAATAAATAATTATGTTTAGAACCTTGAGAATCAAATATCCAAGATTAAAATAGAGCCAGAGGTGGACATATTAAGAGAGTTTATATTCTGATATTAATAAATAATTATGTTTAGAACCTTGAGAATCAAATATCCAAGATTAAAATAGAGCCAGAGGTGGATATATCAAGAGAGTTTATATTCTGATATTAATAAATAATTATGTTTAGAACCTTGAGAATCAAATATCCAAGATTAAAATAGAGCCAGAGGTGGATATATCAAGAGAGTTTATATTCTGATATTAATAAATAATTATGTTTAGAACCTTGAGAATCAAATATCCAAGATTAAAATAGAGCCAGAGGTGGACATATTAAGAGAGTTTATATTCTGATATTAATAAATAATTATGTTTAGAACCTTGAGAATCAAATATCCAAGATTAAAATAGAGCCAGAGGTGGACATATTAAGAGAGTTTATATTCTGATATTAATAAATAATTATGTTTAGAACCTTGAGAATCAAATATCCAAGATTAAAATAGAGCCAGAGGTATACATATCAAGAGAGTTATGATATTAATAAATAATTATGTTTAGAACCTTGAGAATCAAATATCCAAGATTATAATAGAGCCAGAGGTGGACATATCAAGAGAGTTTATATTCTGATATTAATAAATAATTATGTTTAGAACCTTGAGAATCAAATATCCAAGATTAAAATAGAGCCAGAGGTGGACATATTAAGAGAGTTTATATTCTGATATTAATAAATAATTATGTTTAGAACCTTGAGAATCAAATATCCAAGATTATAATAGAGCCAGAGGTGGATATATCAAGAGAGTTTATATTCTGATATTAATAAATAATTATGTTTAGAACCTTGAGAATCAAATATCCAAGATTAAAATAGAGCCAGAGGTGGACATATCAAGAGAGTTTATATTCTGATATTAATAAATAATTATGTTTAGAACCTTGAGAATCAAATATCCAAGATTATAATAGAGCCAGAGGTGGATATATCAAGAGAGTTTATATTCTGATATTAATAAATAATTATGTTTAGAACCTTGAGAATCAAATATCCAAGATTAAAATAGAGCCAGAGGTGGATATATCAAGAGAGTTTATATTCTGATATTAATAAATAATTATGTTTAGAACCTTGAGAATCAAATATCCAAGATTAAAATAGAGCCAGAGGTGGATATATCAAGAGAGTTTATATTCTGATATTAATAAATAATTATGTTTAGAACCTTGAGAATCAAATATCCAAGATTAAAATAGAGCCAGAGGTGGATATATCAAGAGAGTTTATATTCTGATATTAATAAATAATTATGTTTAGAACCTTGAGAATCAAATATCCAAGATTAAAATAGAGCCAGAGGTGGACAGATCGAGAGATTTTATGGTCAATGAATGTAATCAAAATCAGGTTAGGAATACAAATAAGGGAAAAGGCACAGTACGATAAATTGATGTAAATCCCCAATTACGATAAACCAAATCACCCACTTCTACTGTAGTTTTAATTGTTAGCGGAAAAATTTTGACACTCAATGTTTGTGCAACCTAATAAGTTTTCATCATGAAAACGAATAAAAAACTTTGGGTACCGGTATGATTAACAGTGAAGTGTACCCTTTCTCCCTGATAATTTAAAATTCCGATAATTTCTTATAGTTGTTTATGAAACCAGAACGAATGGTCATTTTTTTTTACCAAAACAAAAAAGCAAGTCTGCTATATAGTAATCCTGACCATTATTTAGTTATACAATCATTTTAATCTGTAACAAATATATTATTATCAGGTTTTATAAACTAACAAGCGGCTGCGCCACTATCATATAGGGGATCTATATTCTATATTCTTTGAAACATCCCAAGACCTAATTCTGAAAATGAAATTGCTTAAAACCATCATGGGACATATTTAAAGCTTACCTAAAATAAAGAACCCAATCAGTTCAGTAGTTATTGAGATCTTAAGCTTCAGACAAAAAACCTTTACTATTTTATATAATATCCATAGACACAGTGTTTCGCCTATTTAGGGCTCATCAGTATGGCTCAATTCATCAGAGTTAATTTTGCATGTGGCGGGGCTTGAACCGGGAACCCTAAGATTACCAGGCCAACACCCTACCCATTGTGCTATTACCCCATGACGAGTAAGGATTGAATTTTCGAATGATTTTATGATGAGTTAAACTACAAAACCTATTCTCTGTTAATGTATAGGAAGGATGTGAGGGTTTGAATGATGAGGAGCAGGAAAGTTTACGTGAGCCGGATATAAACTTTCATGACTGGATTGCCAAACATAAAGGTAAATATTAGGGTTGGACCGGATATCCGGACATTTTCATTATCCGGCCGGATACTGGATATTAAAACTATCTGGATACCAGATATCCGGCTGATTTCTAATTCCGGATATCCGGTAATTTGTCGGTTATCGAACTTTGGCCAGATATCCGGCCAGATACCGGATATTGAAACTATCCGGATACTGGATATCCGGCTGATTTATAATTCCAGATATCCGATAATTTGCCGGATATCGAACGTTGGCCCAATATATGGCAAATATCCTTTCATATCCTTTTTTATAGGGTGGGTGTAAAATCCTTCATTTTAGGTGTTAAATGACAAAAAATGCATTATCAAAAAAAGGGTTACAGCAAATATTAATTAAATTTAATTTGGTTTTCTTTTGCCAGAAGTTCATTTTCGCGTGAAAGTCCGTAAATCGGGTGGCTAAGATAAGTCCAAATATTTAAATTATGAAATTAAGAATTTTAGTTTTTGTTAACATAACATGTTTTTTGTTTGTGAAATCAAATTAGAGAAGTACAATAAAGTAACCTATATTTATAAATAAATCATTTCATTCAGAGTTCTAACAACAAGCAAAACGTTTTATATTATTGATATAAACTTAATATCTTTCGATTAAACAAAAGCATTTGACTAATTCTTCTTTAACTTTTTATATTTAACTAAAAGCTTTGATATATTTATTTTAAGACTTAAGTAACAAAAAGATTACATTAATTTAGTGTCAGTACACACTTACAAATTTTCATTCATGTTTCTTATACAATTATTAATGTATATACATTGTTTAGATCTTGTAATAAGGTAATGAGTATAATTATTAGATGATAATATATTATACAAAATATTCATTCATTCATATTATTTTCTTATAGCATAATATCCATTCATAATTTTTCGTCCCATATTTAGAATTTAAAATATGAAAAAAGAACTCTATTCTTATCAAAAAATAACTTTTAGATAATTTGGGAGCATTAGATCAAAAAAAATATTTAAAATATAAATTTATTGTTACAAAAAAGTTATATTATACAAGTGCACAGCTAAAACGTAATTTCTTGCAGAAAAAAAGGCAATATAAATAAAGCGGCTATATGGATATGACTTTGGATATATTTTTACAGAAACTGTTGCACTTGAAAATATTTTTTTTTATCGCATCGTTTTATAGACAACTTTCCGCGGATAGTACAATGAAAATTAAAAGCTTAAAACCAGTTTTATGATTTGTATTTTCTTTTGGAAAACTGTTTGTAATACAATGCTATGCAGGATTTTTCAGTACGGCTGAGAACCGGTTCTAATCCAGCGGCTATTAATCGGTTTTGATGCCATACTGAAAAATATTACGGCTAAAGGCATTAGATTTCATAAGAGCATTGCCACCATTTCTCCAGTCACGGCATTCCCTTAATTTAGGATTGTCTGGGGGCTGGACACAGGAAGATCATCTCATTGTTGTAAAGTTAACTCACAGGTAACTAAAATATAGCGCTAGAAATGACAATAAAAGTATAAGTAAAGATGTATAACCAAGACAACTACCAGGTCCCAGTGGTGTGATCCTTTATTCGTCTGCTAGCAAATTGCTTTCTGCACTGTTGTAGCAACATGGCTTAGTTAATATTTCCAACGCTATTGGCTGAATTTCAAAGACCTAATTGAAAGTAGGCATAGCGTTCCCACCAAGAGAACAGAAAGATATTAAACCCTTGGCCGCTCTATACTTTTACTTTAATGAAATGACAGCCGCTACAGAAAGTACACATGTTGTAAAATGTATATTGGCCTATCATTGGTCATTCATATTGAATGGTGTCATTTTTTTATAGGCACTATATAATGCTTCTTTCTAGCCGACTTAAAACCTTTATCATATTTATTTTAGATAATAAAAATAGAATTGCAACATAATTTACTAAAAGCCATTAAATAGGGTAAGTTTTGTTGATTTTAATTTGTATTATATTTAGGTAGTGGTAAATGTTTCAAAGGTGTTAAAATAAATATAGTTGCTTTAATGCAAGCAATAAATGGAAACTCAATTTTAATTAATGTACTATTTTTTTCTTTTAGGTCAGTTACTTATTTTTCTTTTGTTAATTCTTATTAAAACTATTCACAAATTTAATTTCTTCTTAATTTATTTCTAAAGCAATATAACATGTCCTAATATATGTGCAAATACTAAATTTATTGTAAATTTATGGCCCCTTAAATTTATTCTGCCAATTGAATTCTATTTCTGACAGAATAAATGTGCAAAATTACATTTACCATAATTGAACAGAGTTGAATAAAGTTATTTTCCCCTCACCATATCTTGAAGCAGGGACAGATATTCATAAATATTTCATGCTATCCATTATTTTGTTTTAATCAAATTTTATTTTAAAAAATTTAAAATACTGTATTTTTTTGTAATGTCTTTTGCCTAAGAAAATTACTTAATACCTGATCCCTGTTCTTACCATCACATACCTATTTAAGATACAAAGTAGAACGATGTCTGTCTGTCTGTTTGTTTGTAACAGGATCTAGCTAACCGCTGAATCGATCAGGTTCTCCTTAACAGGGTATAAACTCTCATAGGTCCCGGTAAGGTTTATAACTATTTTGGGGAAGGGTACCACCTCCTTCCCCAAAGAAATCGACAAAAATAAAAATATAAAGTAGCAAATAATGCTTTTCTAGTAAATAAATTAGAGCTTTAGTTTTATTATGATATAATAAATGGACTAAAGTTCCACAAGAATACATTATGCATTACTAGCGGCTACACCCTTAGAGGCCTCTAGGGGCACGTAATATGTTTTCTTTTCAATCTAAGCATGTTTTGCGATTTCTCTTGAGAAGGTGGTCGTACCCTCCCCCAGAATAGTTATAAACCTTCCCGGGCCCTATGAGAAGCTACCCTGTAAAGGATAATCATATCGGTTCAATGGTTTGTGAGATCCTTCGGTTCAGACAGATAGACAGAGATCCTGTTACTTTATTAAAACTCCTAGTTTTGAGTTAAACCTGTTCCTAACCGAAGCTAGGTGTGTTCCATACATTATCAAAAGCGAAGCTTTTCTATAATTAGAGTCGGTCCGTACGTCACGGACATTTAGCTCTTTTCTTTAATTTAAACATGTTAGAATTGTCCTATCGATTCCAAACTTTCCATGGTGATTCCTGTAGTAGTTAGTTACGATTTAAAAATTTTAGCAACTCTATATTCGTTACCAGAATGTCCGTACGTCCATTTAAACATGTTTATTTTTAACTTTTTTTAACAACAATTTTTTATGAGATATTATTATCCGATTGATCTGATTTTTGAAGTACCAATTTCTATTACAATAAGGTATAATGTTATAAGCGAAGCATCTCTAATCAAGTCCTAAAAATGTTAGTATGTCCTAAAGCAATATCCTTTATTTAAGCAGTTTTTCAGTAAATTTAATTACACTTTGTTTCGATTTTATACACTTATATTCCGATTATTCAGTTCTGACACTCTACAAGTGTTAATGTTCGTTTGTGTACTAATTCAGAGCTTTGGTTTTATGAATGTTCTCATCCTTGTGTAGAATGTGTTGAGAGTAGGAAATTAAATGTGATAAAATGTATTGTAATGTAAATGAAACTGTTCAGATATGCAAACTCTCTAATGTTCAGATATACAAACTCTCTAATGTTCAGATATGCAAACTCTCTAATGTTCAGATATGCAAACTGGCGAAGAAAACCTGAGAAATTTCTGGAGGAGGTTTGGTCACAAGTCAAATCTGTTTCTTCAAGGAATAACATTCTTTTTAAGAAATACTAGAGGATGCGCCCTTTGCATGTAGGGGCTCTTTGTCCAAAAAGGCATAAAAGGTGCAGAAAAATATAATAGCCTAAAACCATTTTGGGACCTATGTTAAGTTTCCCTAAAAATAAAAAACAGTTAGTTTTGTGTAAAGACGTTAAAAGCAAACTAGCTATAAGGATATATTTAAATCAAAGAACAAATATTTTAACTCACAGAAATAAGAGCTTTCTAGAAGACTTTTGCTTTATCATCACGAAACAGAAGACTAATTACTATTAGTAATCTCCTACTTTAAATAAAAATTAAATAAAAAAGTAGCTACTCTAAACCATAATGTATTATGAAAACATTATAGGTAAATCCCTTCGGCGAAACTCTAAGTATTTGTTTTCTTTAACTTGGTATACATGGGCTAATAAGTTACTTGATTACATACTCTGTATGTTAATTAGGTCTGTGTAATAGCATTCATCATTCATACTCAACAAAATAAAACTTAATTAAAATCAAAAGTAAATTATTTTCTACTATGGCTTTTAAGCCATTAGATTCGAGCCAGTTCTCAGCCATACTGAAAAATCATATTCATCATCGTATTACAGACAATTTTCCATGCATATTAAAATACAAATAATATAATGCATACCAGTTTTAATTTTAAAATTATTTATTTTAATCTCTGCGGAAAGCTGTCTTTCATTCGATGCAATGAATAACTATTATCAAATCAGCATTCCTTATTCAACGAATTAGTTACCATCGTTTTTCCCGTGTAAACTGGAAGCATTTGGCATACATGCATTTTTAGTAATTTAATCCAATAATAATCCAATATATATTGCTTTATAATTAGACCCTAACCTTTTAATTTACTCAAGACTTTATATTTCTATCAAGTATGCAAATGTGTTTGTTTCAAGACTAACCAACCAATTTTAAATGTAAATATACCGAACCTTGGAGAATAGTTATTTCTCGCATCCTATTATAAACAGCTTTCCGCGGATATAAAATTTACAATTATAAGATTAAAACCAGTTTTTAGCCCCGAGATGCCTAAGGCACACGTTAAAAAACTGGTTTTAAGCTTATGATTGTAAATTTTTATATTTGTATAATACGATGCAAAATAAAAAATTTTCGTATGGATGAGAACCGGTTCTAACCCAGCGGATATTAATCGGTTTTGAACGATACGAGAAAAAAGTTAATTTTTGTTTAGCGGAAGATTGTAAATATGTATGTCAAAGTCATGCATAATTAATAACAATGTTATTTATATTCCCTCCTTCTATTATTCATTATATCCTCACAAAATTCTTTTTTTTATAAAAGTTCATTTATTGGAAGTTTTAGTGTTTTTTTTAGTGATATGAAAACATTTTTTTCAAAAAATGGGCATAAAATATTTAAACTTATTCAACACATTTCATATTTCTGCACATTAAGTATATAAACCAGTCTTCATATCTTCATTTAAATAAAAAGCAGAGTGGGAGGGGACATATGGCTATTTATAACACTTGTCCCCCAAAACGTACCCCTAATTATCATCAACATAAGGGGGTTATTTTGTGTATCATCATCATTAGGGCTTAATATCAATTCATCGGCCATTGTCTTATCCCTTTAGATCCTTGATATAAAGTGTTTACCTTCTAACATTTATATTGAAAAAAAAACTCCACCTATCTCTTAGAGCTCTATAGAAGTTTCTATATGATAAGCCGTCCTTTTTTCATCAAGTTGCAGCTGAGATTTATTGTTGCAGCCCAAGTTGCATAACATAAAGCGGCTATATCTGGGAATTCGAACCACCATTAAATCTGTAACCTTAGCCGCCAGTAAGTCAATAATCCACAATTGAAGCCAAATTAAATTTTTTTTTTGAATGTATGTCTTAAATCCAATTCTACTAAGATTCTAAAAATCACTGGATTAACCTTTATTAAATAATTATAATATTCATTTTGACCTTATTTATAAAAAAAATTAAGTGAGTAATTAAAAGTCTCTCTTCTCTCTATTTTAAAATTACATAAAATTAAAATAAAAATGACTACATCATTAAATATAAGCTGGAAGTTAGTTATATAGCTATGAATGGCCATACTTTTGAAAATAGGAATAATCCTGTTGAAATTTAAAATGTTACAAAAAAATTCAAATTCTGTTTTATAAATCTTAAAAAAGGACGCTAGAAATTATGGTGCCTTAACAAATTATGTTGTCATTTAATTTAATATAAAAAGTTCAATATTTGTAGAGACTAGCTTATAAAAAAATGTTATGACAGGGAAGAAGTTTCCAAGCATGTTGATTGGTACAGAGAATACTGTCTCAGGTGAGTTGCGGCTGCGGATAAAGCGAACATAATGCGGCGGCAAGTCCTGCTAAAATTTTTGATTCATTAATTAAGCTTCTTAAATGCATTCAACAATGCCAGAAATTATTTTCTTTAAATATTTTAAAATTCAAATTAAAAAATTTCATAATCAAATTTTTATCAAATTGAAAATTGTACAAAATTTAAAACATTTTAAAATGAAATTAAATGCATTTATTATATATGTGATAATACAATGAAGAAGTAATCAATTGTATTAAAATAATTTTTTTTTTTTCAGGCGAGATAAACAAAAAGAATTGATAGACTCCTGGCGACAGAATAAACTGAAAAGACAAAGATTTCAAAGGTATGTTGAGAAGTTATTACTTATTAGACAAACTATTTTTAGTTGTTTGGTCGTAAGATACACAGGTTGAGAAATTTCATTAACGTGAAAATTATTAGACCCCCTTTATAATCAAAATCAAGCTTTAGAGGAATGTATTACAGACAACAAGTCTTATTGAAATATTTGTCTGAATATTTTTAGCAAAACGTGGCAAGGCAGCAAACCATTTTTTAGAAGCAAGTGATTCCAAGGCATAAGACTTACAACCAGTCCATGTTTGCATTCATTTTAAATAGTTTTTCAATAAGCTTCATAACTAATGGGTCAAAGTATCCTTGTTATTCCAAAGAAACTGTATAAATGTAGTAAAACCAGGGAGGGAGTGGACATTGGACTGTTTATTATACTAGTCCCGAAAGTCATCTAATATAGTTTTCTTATTTGTTGGTTTGACAACCTTTGTGACTTGAATTTCTATTGGTTCATCTAGTTTAGTGTCCAAACGTTTCAACCACTAATTTTAATTTAAAGAAGGGGTAATTTTGTGTATCATCATTGGTGATGTACATTAATTTAACGGTATTGCTGATGTAGTAAGAATGAATGAATAGGTAGTTAATGTATTCAATTTTTGTTCACGCAATAGTAAATAACAAGGATGACAACATCCATAAGTAGCGAAGCTCAAAAATCATGGATGGATATCTGGAAAAAATGAACCATAGAGCAGTTTCATAAAATAACATTAAACTGAAAAATCACGAAACCTTGTAAGATTCATAACGTGATAATCTAGGAATCGATCTAGCACCTCAACCTATAAGCAAATATCAATAAAACTTTGTGGGGATATGTAAAATGTGAACTTATTTAATCCCTAAAAATAGCAGTCGTGTATCTTGAATAGGAGTAAAAAAAATCACGAAAACTTAAAAATCTTGGAATCGATCTAGCACTCATAATAGCAGATAGATGGACAAAACAATGTATATATTGGATGAGCATAAGTCATAGGAATCTTCACTAAAATTTTTAGCTGTCTATCTTGAATAGGATCCGAGAAAATCACGTTTACCCCATAGCGTTACGGACTGACAGACGGACAAAGTGAATTATATAGTAGCTTTACACTACTAAAAAGTCTCCACTTAAAGTTGTAAACATCAGAAAAATATCCTTTTATTGGTAAAATTGTTGTATCAAAAGTATATCCAATAGAGTATAATGTTTTTTATAGGACATGTAGTTTTTTTAAAAAAATATGAAAGCTTTTAATTGGTCCATGACCATCAAAAGCTTCTAATTTAAGAACAACACAAAATTTTTTTTTCTGAAAACTTGTCTGTTAAGATTATATGAACTTTCTTCTAACTACATGGCAAATCTTCCTATTAACAGAGTCAAAGTAAAGAAATAACTTTAAAAATTGAGTATTAGCCATTTATTAGCTGTATTGAATTCACTGTAAAATCATCTTAATAATTATAGAAAAGCTTCGCTTTTAAAAAGTTTAAAAACTGTGTATAGTAGAAGGCCTAGTCGGTACGGTTGATAATCATAAATAATCAACGTCCAAGAAATATTTTTTATTTTAATTTATTTATTTAACACCAATAAAACCTATAAAGTTTGAAAAGTACACACATTTTTTAAAAATTTGGTTTTGTAATCATAGGCGTCCAAGGGGGGGGGGGGTAATGGGCCATTTGGCACCCCCAAAATTTTTTGAACAATACCCCCCCCCAAAATAAAATTACCCCTACCTTGGGGGTGCCGTAGGCACCCCCAACGATTTTGGGGGGGGTAATTACCCCCCCCAAAATAAATGTTCTTTAATGTCCGTCTGTCCGTCTTAGTTTGGGGGAAACGTGATTTTCTCGGCTCCTATAAAAGATAAAAGGCTGAATTTTTTTGACAACATTCCCATTATTAAGGAGCACAATTAACTATAAAACATCAATGGCGGTCAGGCCGCTTTTTAGCAGGTTTTAGGCTATTTTTGTATTTTTCACATTTTTCTCCATATCTTTGGTGTTTATGGTCCGATTTTCAAAATTTTTTCAGTTATTGTATCAAAATTAAATTTCCTGTCGTTTCAAGAAAACAACTATGACGGTCAGACTGCCTTTAAGCAGGTTTTAGGCTATTTTTGTATTTTTCACATTTTTCTCCATACCTTTGGTGTTTATGGCCCGATTTCCAAAGTTTTTCAGTTAAAGATATCAAAATTAAATTTTCAGTCGTTTCAAGAAAACATCAATGGCGGTCAGACTGACTTTTTGCAGGTTTTTGGCTATTTTCATATTTTTCACACTTTTCCTCATATCTTTGGTGTTTATGGTCCATTTTTTAAAATTTTTGTAGTTAGAAATATCAAAATTAAATTTCCCGTTGTTTATAGCATCCAGTATGCAATTTACTTTGACCGTCAGTCTGTTAGTCATAGTACTGAAATATAAATATTAAGAAATTTTAAAAACAAATGTTGAAAAGTTTTCGTGATTCTTTTCCTAATATACATGCTTTTGACAACTAATATCTAATTTCTTATTAAATTGTTTGTGCTTTGCTACTTATGGATGTTGTCATCCTTGTTATGTTCTAAAGAATGAGATACTACTATATATTTGAATAGTAGTGGCGCCCTTAGCATCTAAGAACTCGTGTTTTCTAAAGGGTAAAAAGGGAGGAGAAAAATAGCCTAAAACCACTCAAAGGATTGACCTATAATAGTGTGGAACCGTCATGGGATCTATGTGAAGCTTTCCTAAAAAGGAGAACTCAGTATTAAAAGTAATGAAATCTGAAGCTATAGTCAAATAAACCTTACTTACTACTTTATGTTATAGGATAGTACTTATTAACTTAATAGATTAGGTAGGTGCTTTTTTTACATAATTAAATTACCCCCCCCAAAAATTTTACCCCCGGGGTAAATTAGTTTGGGGGGGGGGTAATTACCGCCCCCCCAACAGATTTAAGGGGAGTATTTACCCCCCCCCCCCAACAGACTTTAGGGGGGGTAATTACCCCCCCCAATCAAATTTTACCCCCGGGGTAAAAATTTTGGGGGGGGGGTAAAAAAAAATTTCGGCGCCCTTCGCGCGCCATTTTACCCCCCCCAAACACGAATTACCCCCCCCCAAAAAAAAAGCTTGGACGCCCCTGTTTGTAATAAATAAAGAATCCTGTAGCTGTTGATCAGTATTCTCAATTTTGTGAGCGTTGAATGCTAATTTTTCCTTAAATCTAGTCATTTGTATGCCAACTCAGTATCCGACACTACGACAACACTTGGAACAATCCATTTATTTGTAAGTGGTTCACATATTACTCTGTCTAGTTTACATAAATAGGGGAAAGAGGGGATAGAGAATATAGAAAGAAGGATAATAGTTATTTATTGCATCATATTATAAACAGCTTTTCGCTGATAGAAAAATGTACAATTATAAGATTAAAACTTTGTTTTGTTAGCCACGAGATGCCAAGGCTAGGGCTAACAAAACTAATTCTGATATTTTGATTGTATATTTTTATTTTCGTAGCAAACTGGATATAATTAATACGATACATGATGATTTAGTATGGCTTAGAACCGGTTCTAATCCAGCGGATATTAATCGGTTTCGAAGTCATACTGGAAATATCTATATCTTAGCAAGTTTTTTTGAGGGTGCTTTCCCCCCAAAAAAATAAAATTACCAAAAGGGGAGGAGGGTGGTATTAATCCAAGTATGAAAATTGGTCTTTGTTTTTAAAGAAATGTTGGGAAACTTTTTAAAAAGTCATTCTTTAATAAAGTTATATATTCATCTTATCAACAGTATTATATGTATGATTTTTACACTAGTGATTTTTATTAGAATCATTGTTTTACTTTCCTATTTTTTTTTGTCTGAAGCTTAAGATATCAATAACTACTGAACCGATTAAGTTTTCCCTTTGGGGGAATCTTCACTTAGTTTTAGGCTATATTTATACCAAATCTATATATATTTGCATACAGATCCCCAAGATTCTAGAGGCACAGCAACTAGTAAGCTTATAAAGATTCAAACTTTATTTTTACCAATGTACTTTTTTCCAATAGATATAAGTAAAATCTGTATTCAACTTGTGTATTCATATTTCTATCAACCTATGTTTACAAATAATATTGATACATTTTCCTGTTTTAAAATACATCAGATAGACAACTGAAAGTTTCAATACTTTATATGCAAGTTTTAGCTACATAGTGAAACTTAAAGTTTGTGAATACTAGATGGTGAAATATAAAGTTGCTACCCTTTTCTAAAGTATTTGTTTCAACTTTTCCTTAGCAAAACTTAGAATTCACATTTTATTTGACAGTCAGCTATACAATTAATTTCAAATATGCAGAAATTACATATCTATAAAGAAATGTCCTGTACGGATAACCCTAATTTTGTCTAAAATGTTATTACCAATGTTTTTTTGGCAGTGAAGCTTCTCTATAATTCTAAATGTTGACCTAATGCAACATGTTTTTCTAGACTCCTAAAATAAAATTTTCCGTAGTTCTGAGCATCCAGTAAGTAATTTCTTTGACCGTCAGTCATCATACAAAATATGAATATTAAAAAAAAATATGTGACAAAAGTATTATGATTTTTTCTCCAATAAATCTATTCTGTATTTTAACAAATGCTCTTAAAATCTTTTAATCTCTTTGTCTGTATTCTTATCAAGAAGAGGAAGAAAGTCCCTCAAAAATCAGCATGTTACGTCATAAAAACGAGGGATTATTCATATCTTTAAGAGGGGTTTACTTTCCCTCTCCTCCTTTTTTTATGACGTCATTGAGGTACTTTCTTAGTTTTCCAAAACTATCTTTGGTTGTGGCCTACTGATTTAAAAAATATATAATTACTGACCTAGGCTTATAAAGACTATAAACATATGTACCTTTTCAGTGCAAGTGAGCCAAACAGTCCGGTGAAAACAGCCAGATGCAGGTCCAGGTCCAGTGATTGGGTTAACAATAACAAGGACAGGCTCAAAAAACTGGAGGAATGGAGGAAAATGAAACAGGTAAACAAACACAGGGGTGTATTTTCTGCAAAAGATTAATTTTTTCCCTGGCTAAAAATATTCCTACCCTCCCCCCCCCCCCCTAGTTTTTTCTTCAAGCAGAGGGGAAAAATGAAATTAAGTTAATTAAAGTTTCTTTCTTTATTAAATACATTACAAATATAGCTCAATTTACTCTTTATTTTTTTTCATTTTTATTTACCATTCCCCCCCATATCAGCAGGGGATCCCATGCAGAATCTACACACCCCTGTGTGGGTAAATAGCTAATATTAATAACAGGTTTGATAAATAAGCTTTTACATCTCATTTGCTTTACTATCTCTATTTTGATATTTCTGATGTTCAAATACAAGAAGTTGGGACAAAATACCTAATTTAAAAATGCCTAATTTTACAAATGTCTAATGTGACAAAACACCTAATTCACAAATATCTAATTATGAAAATGCCTAATGTGACAAAACACCTAATTTAAGAATGCCTAATTTCATAAACACCTAACTATAAATTCTTAAGTTTAAAAATACCTAATTTTAAAATACCTTATTTAAAAAACCTAATTTTAAGCATATCTTATAACTGTTGTTAAATATATTAAACTGGCAACTAAGGGGCAATTGCAGTGTATATACTTGCAGTGGTGCAACCATTTTCTTTATTATTGTGTACCTAATCTGTTCATGTTACCTCTCATTTAAACAAAATATTTTTTTTGGACATATATATACCTAAATGTTGGACATACCGAGATAAACTTATCAACATTTAATATTTGTAGAGAAAATTTGCTTTATCATTTGAAAGGTGTTAATATAGAAACTATCCGGCCGGATACCGTATATTGAAACTTTCTGGTTATCTGGTAATTTGCTGGCCAAAAAAGTATCCGGCTCAACTCTATTTTCAAACTTCACTCTGATTATTGCACTTAAAAATTAAAATAAATTGGAATTTGGAAGTTTTATTAAATTTTTTCTTCCAAAATTCCAGAACTATTCAGGATAAAAATTCTTTAACAGATTCACATTTTTTAATAAAGATTATCAAATATCTTGGTGAAAAGTTTTAAAATATGCCAACTTGAATTCTTGGAATAGTTTCAATTTTTGTGCTAGGTAAAGAAGGAGTTGGCAGAAACAGAACAGCTTCTGAGAATCGCAGAGAAGAAGGTGAGATATTATCAGTACCGTAACTACATTATAACAACTCTATTTCTCAATAATTGTGAAAACAAAATAGTAACTAAGATAAAAAATAGAAAATGGTAGAACTAACAGGGGACGATTACATCCAATTGTAGCGAAGCAGTTTAATATCATAAGTAAAATATTCAGCAAATCACAACAGTGTCAGGGGAAGAAAAAAGAAAAAGTTATCAAATAATCAATAAGATGCAAAAAAACGATATAACATTATAACATGTTTTCTATGTATATATGTAAATTCATACAAAACATATTTGTGTTCTAAGAAAAATAAAGAAACCAGACAGATACAGAACAATGAAATATTTGGCTTGTCCTTATCATGTTTAATATACATTCATAGAGCTTCTGGTACTTTTAACGCTCATTTCACAGTGGTTAATATTAAAAAAGGACATACCAATAATCACTGTAAGAAAGACTCAAACTGCTTTAGATTATCTTCCCTACTGCAAATATTCTTTATATTTCTTGTTTGTTTGATATCATTTTTGCCAAGTGTTACTGGTAAAAGTTGTGCCAAATATATAATCAGGGATACAGAGATAGCATAGTGATGTATAAATAAAATTTTCTTGATTAAAAAGTATAAAATCTTAACACTTTGGAAGCATAAATTTTAAATTTTATAAAACTTTAAAACCTTACCTTAAGAAAAGCTATATTAAAATATTTCTAAAATAAGATAACATATGTCATCCAATACAATAGATTTATTATTACTTGGATCTTACAACAGATTATCATGTACTCTAATAATGTAAACTTTGTGGCTGGCTAAAATAGCGATCCATCCCCTCCCTTCCTGCTGGATAAAAAAACTGACCAATAAATGATGTCTATGTAAGTAACATAAAACATTTCTATTTTGTCGACACAAACTATTAAATCTAATAAATGTCTTTAGAATTCTTCAAAAAATTTACAGGGGAGGAAAAGAAAAACCCTAAGAGAGTAATTAAAATCATAGATTATTATAGAAAAACTTAATTATTTAGAATCCATTGCATTGTTCTTTTAGGAATTAGAGTAAAACACTAGAGGGAGAAGGGGGTAAATAACTGTATCTCCCCATCGCAACCGCCTAGTGCAACCTTTCTATTGGGTCTTTGAAAATCAACCAATTGTGTCGCTTATATTAACACAGCCAAGTGGCAGAAAATAATTCAGAAGCAGACGAAAGAGGTCTTTGAAAAATGAAGGGAGGTAGATGTATATACATCTATAGATCTGTTTTTTTTAGGATATTAAATTCAAGTCCTACTACCCTATCCCTGTTACACTCTGCAAAATCCTGCAACTCTTTTATGACCTTCCCTCATGCATTCACAAATGCTGAGAATTACTTAAGAGTAATTACAAAGAGTATAATTACTGTCATTACAATTGTAAAATACTTTACAACACAGAGAATCATCTTAATTTTCATGCAATATTAATTTTTTTTAAAACATCATTAATTTTCAAATCTTTATTGTAGATTAGCTTATACTTTTCCCCTATTTCTAGCCACAGCGGGGGGCTCTAACTCTGCGGGGCAATCACCTAAACTAACTTAACCTAACCTAAAATAACCTAACGAAACTTACTGTGAGAATACGACAAAACGCCAATTAAGAGGCGTTGACTTAAGTGACTTTACCCAAAATGTTCCATCTTTTCTAACTTCTCCGTGCAAAATTATATAAAATTATGCATTTTCTATAAGTTTGAGAGATATTTCAGATATGATGATATTAAAATTCCAACTTGTCTTCAGTTCAGCCAAGTAGAAATTACTTAAGAAGTATAAATTATTCTATAATCATATTTGAATATTTTTCGGTTTTCTAACCTACTAAAATTGTAAATCTAATTCTTTAGTCTTACTTTATAAAGGGAGAAGTAGTAAGTTAGATTTATTCGAAAACGATTATTAAGTCTAATTGTTATTAAATATGCGTTGAGTTATACTTTGCGTTTTGTCAATATTAAGAAAACTTAGACTTAATAATCGCTTTTGACTGAAGCTTACTCACGGATTTTACGCAATACAAGCACAAACTACTTCTCCGTTTATACAAAGTGAAATAATACATAGATAAAACAAAAACAATTAGTTTACAAATGTCTATTACTGTCCCATTTTATTTAATTTACAGTATGATTGTAAAAAGGGTAAAGTGTATTTGTCTAGTCTAAAATTAATAAACATTTTACAACAGCTAAAAAGCCAAAAAAAAAAACTTTTTCATCTACAAGTATAAATAAATACCAATTCACAAAATAATTTTCTTTCAGTAAATGTGACCCTTAGGGACGAATTTTATCCCATTGGATTCTTCAGTTACTAATCCCTAAATCCCTGCATGTATATGTTTGATTGAGTTAGTGGTATGAGAATCAGGGCTCGGCAAGTCGCTTGTAAGCCTCAGTGAAATCCTCATTTTATAACTTCAAAATTCAGCTGGATGTCTTAACCTATTCCTAAACAGACAATCCATTTTTTCAGAATTTCATGTTTTTTGCACACAAACGAGTTTAAACTTGAGGCTTATGCGTGGCGGCTGAGCGCGGCTGCCGAGCCCTGGAAGTAATGCTCTCAAATTGGAAGGATTAAAAGGCTTCTGTTGCTACCTTCAAATTGTATTGTATTGAGCTAGCATGAATATACTCAATTGTTTTAATGTTGTTATGGAATTGAAGGGCTTTTGTAATATTTTAATATTTTACATAACTCAAATTCTACAGAGAAAATTTAACAATACATAGTCTAATATCCTATTTATACATTTAAAAAATATTCATTTCTGAAACTCTAATTACCAATTAAGAGGTGATAGGTTAAAATCTCAACACTGCGTCATAACTAAAGACGTTAAATATAGTTCCTACTGCTGCTGTATCAGGTGCGCGACATTAATAATTAGGGGAATGCCTTGGCCCAAAATAGGCTCAATTTCTTATATTGCACAGTTAAGACATCCCGGAAAAGATAGTGCAATCAAATAGATGGTTGTATGATGGGTGTTACCATACCTTAATATCAGAAAAGGAGAAAATTGGCTCCCCTTAGTTATCCTGCTGGGTTGTTACACCTGATCTTAGAGTCATGGACAGCAGCTTAACCCGTAAGTAGTAATTGATAGGTACTATTTAACATATTCGTCGAAGTAACACGACTATTAAACGCCTTGTTAAACTTTAAATGTTTATGATTCTAGGCAAAAATCGAGGAGCGTATGGAAAGAAGAAACAGAGAAATAAAGGAACTTTTGAAGGAGAGAGATAGAAGAAGGTAAAATGAATATTTTTTGGTAAAAACAAGGATGACAACATCCATAAAAGCGAAGCTCTGAAACGGTGGGACAAACGAACATTAACATTTGTAGAGTGTCAGAACGAATAATCAGAATATAAATGTACAACAGTCGAAGCAAAATTGTAAGTAAATTTGTTCAAAAACTGCTTAAAAACAGGACAATGCATAGGATATATTTACGTTTTTAGGACTTGATTAAAGAGATGCTTTGCCTTTAACATTATACTTTATTGTTCTTAGAATCAGTATTAAAAAAATCAGATCAATCGGATAATTTTATCTGATAAAATTTGTTGTTAAAAAATTAAATTAAAACAACATATGTAAAGTTAATAAAACAATATATGCTATACAAATTATGAATGTTATTTGTCCTGGTTTAATTAAACGTTCTAGACAAGGCAATATTAATTTTCCAACCTCTAATTATGTACAACATTAAACACTAATGTGTCGGGTTGGCTAAAATGTTCTATTAGATTTCAAATTAAATGTTAACAAGGATGACATTATACATGTAAACCTTTAAATTATACGGTAGGACAAACTAATATTTACACTTGTAAAGTGTTAAAACTTAATAAGCAGAATACAAATTTCCATAAACAAAATTATCCTATAATATAAAGTACTAAGCTTTTTTGTTTGTAGCGATGGATCTCGCTAACTACTCAGCCGATATAGTTCTCCTTAAGAGGGAAGCTCGTATAGGCCCTGAGATGGATTAAGGCTATTTCATTTTTATACATAAGTCGGGCTTCTGCCCTTCCATACCCCTACGAATATAGAGCCCATAGATGTTAGGGGCGAATCCGCTAGTACATATATAAAGTTATTACAAATTTTCTTGAATTCAGAACCAAAACTAAACTTGCCTGAAAATTTTTAAAATCAAAATGGTTAACTTTACAAAGTGTCCCAAAAACAAGTTATGTGACGTCATAAAAATGAGGGAGATGAGAGGAGAAGTGAGAAAGAAAACCCCTTAAAAAGAGATGGATAATCCCCCATTTTCATGCTGATTTTTGATACACTGCACTGTAAAGTTACTCAAAATCGAAATCTATCCAGAAAGTGCTAATTATCAGAATATTGTTTCAGGAGAGAAGAAAGGGAGCGGGAGTATGAGAACAAGATGATTAAAGAAATGGAGATCAAACAAAAAAGAGAAATGAACAGGTAATGAATGCAATCATATTTTTAAAATCAATATTTTTCTATATTTAGGCAAGGTCCGTCCGGAATGGATAGCTTTTTTGTGTAAATTTAGGCATGCTAAAATTGTACTTTTGATTTCAACTTAGCATGGTGATTCATTTAGTAATTAGGTACGATTTAAGAAGCGTAGCAACTCTTAAACGTTAACAGAATGTCCGTACGCCAATTTAAAACGTGTTGATTTTTAACCTTTTCGTCAATTATTTTTATGTAATATAATTATCCACTTCATCTGTGTTTTTAAAAGCGTAGCTTTTCTATAATTAGGGTCGGTTCATCCGTACGTCTGGAACGGATAGCTTTATTTTAACCTTTTCGTCAATTATTTTTATGTAATATAATTATCCACTTCATCTGTGTTTTTAAAAGCGTAGCTTTTCTATAATTAGGGTCGGTTCGTCCGTACGTCTGGAACAGATAGCTTTATTCGTTAATTTAGGCATGTGATAATTGTCCTATCGATTTCAAACTTAGCATGGTGATTACTGTAGTAGTTAGGTACGATTTAGAAAGCGCAGCAACTCTATAATCGTTACCAAAATGTCCGTACGTCCATTTTAATTATGTTGATTTTTAACTTTTTTAACAACAATTTTTTTTCAGATAAAATTATCCGATTGATCTGATTTTTTAAATACCAATTCATAGGATAACAAAGCACAATGTTCTGACACTCTACAAGCGTTAATGTTCGTTTGTCCTACCGTTTCAGATCTATCATTGTCCTATCTCTGAATGTTGTAAGAGTACACGCTCTTCAGAGCTTCGCTTTTATGTATGTTGTCATCC
The DNA here is from genome assembly GCF_053477335.1 of Acartia tonsa. Lineage (NCBI taxonomy): Eukaryota > Metazoa > Arthropoda > Copepoda > Calanoida > Acartiidae > Acartia > Acartia tonsa. The sequence continues at coordinate 61,111,944 of NC_137260.1, read as the reverse complement.
TTGTTAAAAATATTAATCAGAAAACTTTTTGAAGTTGTTGATTGAGTTGCGTAATACTGAAGAGATAGAAACTTAATATGAATTCTTTCCCAGATTTTATAACAATTATATAAGATAGGTTATATATGATCCAATATTTTAGAAGGTAACTTATCGTATAGAACACTAGCGGCTGCTCCTAGCATCTATGATCTCAAGGCTCTTTGTTAGAAGTGATGTGGAAGGGAAATAGCCTAAAGCCATACCCAGACTTATTTATAAAAGTTAAATAGCCTAAAACAATCTCAGGACCTTTACTGTAAAGGAGAAACATATAGGTTCAGCGGTTACGAGATCCTACGCTACAGAAAAATGTAAATCATCGCTCGAAGTGTTTGAAACTTTTGGGGGTGTTTACTGTTTACCCCCCCCCCCCTACCCTTAACAAAAAAAATCGTATAGGAAGGGGTTAAAAACCCCTTTTTTCCTCTACCCCCATGGGCGTCCTTGCCCGCGTCAACGTTTTTTATTGAAAATTTTCTTCTTAAAATGCAGTTTGAAATCGCACACTTACAAAGTGTTGGGTTATTACCAAATGTATTTTTGTATTTTTCCTATATGAATTCCTAATAGTATGTTCTTACTTAGCAGTTTACATTATAAGATTAAAGAAACTTTTCTATTATACCCATTCTTTTGAATTAACAATAAAATTAATACGCCACATTAAACATTTCAATTAAAATGTGAAACAAATTAAAATTGCTAGTTAATTGAATATGAATTAATTGTTTGAAAATATAGTGCATTTTAATCAAGTAAATCAATGAATTATATTTTTTATTCTATTTCTCTTTTAGAAACTTTTTGAATTTTTATCCTAGCCCATGCAGAGTGGTTCAAACTACTGCTTGTGGCTAACCTAACTATAATACAAACCTTGGGATACCTAATATAAACAAATATGCGTATAAATTTAAACAAAATTGTAAGTAAATTTGTTGCAAAAATGTTTGATTAAAGAATACTGTTTAAGGACATACTTACATTTTTCGGACTTGATTAAAGAGATGCTTAACTGAAAAACCTTATTGAAATATGAATCTGTATTCTAAATATCAGATGAATAGGATAATTATATCACATAAAAATTTGTTGTCAAAATGATTAAAAAATCAATGTTTTAAATGGACGTACGGACAGTCTGGTAACGATTATAGAGTTGCTACGCTTTCTAACATGGCCATATTGAGAAAAAGAGCTAACCGTTCTGTTTCGGACGGACCCTAAACATAGAAAAGCTTCGCTTTTAAAAAGAATATAATTAAAGAAAATCTTGGAAAATATAATAATGTTGAGTGATGTGAGAGGTAAAATTTGCTGTGTAATCGGAGACCTTTCAAAATTAGATTTTCATTTTACCAAGTTTTAAATCTCAAAAATATATTTGGAGAAATTTGATATAACTTGCTGTGATGTGGGGTGATACAATAATATACTTGAATCATTTAAAACAAAAGCCAATTAATAAAGAAACAAAATGAGTTTTCTAAATGCATCAAATGCTTTGTTAAGTTCAAACTTACACTATTTCTAACTTACGTTAAAAATATTCACCAAAAAATAAAAATGTATAGCTGCTTTAGACATTATACTTTTATTACAATTTTTGGATCATGGAAATAAAAAGAAGTAGCGGGTTTCGCCTATGTCTGGCCACTGCGGGGCCTATTACCTAACCCTGCGCGGTACTAACATAACTTAAAATAACCTATCAAAAGCTACTGAGAGTATGCGACGAAACCCCTCTACTCGTTTTCTTTCCATGATCCTAATTTTATTTCTTAGATCTGGTACTATATTAACTTTATTGGTTGTTTTTAATACCTAATGCTTCACCTCATAACACGAAAACAAGTGTTGGAAGTTATTTAAAAACTGAAAAATTTCTTAATTTCTAACTCTTAGGTTTTTATTGGCTCAATACCACGAGAAAGACATGGAAAGGCTACAATCAAAATTAAAGGCAAAGCAGGTATTTTTAATTCAACCAACGTAATCTAGCAATGGCATTTTTCCTTCCTGGGTATTAACGTCTTGGGACACATTTTATATGTTCAAATGGAGAAACCCAAATAGTTAGTAATGTCTTAAAATTATATACTTTTAACTTTCCTAAAGGATTTTGTTAGTTATCCTTATAATAAAGTAACAGGATGTTTGTGTGTTTGTATGTTTTTTCCGAAGGATCTCGCTAACAGCTGAACCGATCGGGTTCTCCTTAACCAAATAGCATCTAATAGGTCCCGAGAAGGTTTATAACTATTTTGAGGGAGTGTACCACCACCCTCCCAGGAGAAATCACAAAAAATCGAAATTTTTAAAAATAATCTAGATTTTATGTAGAGACTTGAACGCAACATAGACATATTTGTAATAAAAAGAAAAACATTTAAATGCCACTATTACAGTATATAGTAGGGTTTTCCTCAGATGCATTAAAATTATACGATTAAATCCTTTTTCAACCTAATCTAACTTTGCTAAAAATTAAATTATATTTGGATAAAAAATACTCAAGACGCTAATTTTAGACTAATAATTAACAACCCGAATCCGCTATTAAAATAAGGGATTGCGGATTCGGATTCAAAAACTGTCCAAAATTTGGACGGATTCCGGATTCGGATTGCCAACCCTAATATTTTCATAATTGTTAGGATGAACAAGTAAAACGAGAAGAACGAAGAAGGGAAGAAATAGAAAAGGTAAACTATTTGATTTTTTCAGACAAAGTACCTTTTAAGCACTAACAACCCTCCTAATTATTTATGAAATTAATTTTAAAAAAGGGAGAATGGGGTAGTTTATTTTTCCTTTGACTAACCTCTGAGTGGGGCCCTAACCATGCGGAGGTTAGGAGGACTATATAACCTCACTTAAAGTAATAAACAAACAAACCAAAAAAGTACTATTTTTTAAAACTAAGATGGGGGAAGGGGGGTTAGTGATTAACAAAGTATTTTGTGTGAAAGAACCAAAATTTTGTTAACCAAAGCAAATGTCAGGCATTAAAATTATATTCTATTTTAAAATTTCAAATGCAGTACTTATTTTTTTTGTGACCCAAATAAAGAAAATTATTAAGAATTAACTAAGGAATAGGGAAAAAATTTAGGAAATATACAATTTTTCAATGTCGTAATTTTTTTCTTCATTATTTTACAAATAGAGTTTTAAACATTTTCACGCAAAATTCGACTTTTCGATATTTCGACTTTTATTTGATTAAAATAAACCCCAAAACTAAAAAACGAAAAAGTATTTTTATGAGAACGAAAAAAGTGAATAAATGTATCAACTCTTTTCTTTATATCAAATATAAAATTTCAGTAACCTTCACAGAAATCAGTTATCGAATATTTTAACTTGTTAAAATATTCGATAACACGAACACATAAAAGATCGCAGTTGAATTCAGTACAAGCCATAGAAGTAACATCAAATAACGTTCACAAAGCCGCTGGCAATATAAACTATTTAACTAGAAAGAAAACGAATTTAACATTGATTAGTTTAAGTAATAGGATATTATAACTTATATAACTAATTTTTATTTTCTTGGTTATTTAATGATATAAATATTTGTATCTTTCATATTGAGTTTTCAAGTAGACACTTGAAAACTTCAAATTTGACTCACGTGAACCTTTTGAGATTTAAAATTTTAAGATGAATAATATATACCTTTAATTAAGGTTAATTTGTAAATACTTCAAAAACATGTTTCTGCCTATTATTGACAAAATGATGGGTTTGGTTTGGACTAATTAAGTTTAATTAACTTCTATTAACTTATTTTTACAAAACAAATGAGACAATTGAGTATTAAGATAATCATTTTTTCGCATAATTCCGTAAAGTTGGGTGTTTTGTTATACACTGTTAAAAATAAAAAAATTTTAGCATCAGATAATACTATATATTCATTTCATACTGTATAGCATCATCCCATACGTTCTAGCAAAAAAACCTTATTACGATATAAGGAAGATTCCAATACTTTATTGAGTATTACTTAGTGTTCTATGGAGTAATATGTATTACTAAATAAAGAATGTGCATTTTATAGTATTATCTAATACTCTCTATGGAATACAATTCAATACTCTAGAAGGAAGTTTTTAATACTCTGGTTCGTAATTTTTGTTACTCTATAGGGTAAAAATTGATACTAAAAACGTAATATCTCTGTAGTTATTACGGTATATAGTACTACAAGGTGTTATATATTCATTTTGTTAATACAGCACACTTACAGGTCCAGGTCTAATACAACCCCAGCGTATCAATTGATACTAAATGAAAAAATTATTTTTTACAGTGTAGTCAAATGCTCTTATTAAGTCAAGCTGTACTTAATTATGGACCTTTTCAAAAAATATATTTGGTTATAATTAAGAACACTTTGACTTAATAAGAGCATTTGACTACAACCCAACACCCAACATTGCGGAATTACGTGAAAAAATGATCCTCTTTGTAATGTGTCGTTTAAACTCTGCATGATTTACTAGTGGCTTTGAATTTATGTTGGGAGGGAGGATGCAGAATTATATCCTAAAACTATCCCAAGATATAATTTTTAAAAAAAGCCTTAAACTATCCCGGGACCTATGTGAACCTTCCCAAAAAAACAAATAGTTCTCTCGGTTCATTTGCTAGAGGGATCTTAAATGACAAACAAATTAACTCTTAGAGATAGCTGGTTGCTTTGCCTTTACTCTAGGGCGTGAGATCCGTCCAACCACCCCAAAGTACAAACAATTTGGAACAGCATTTTTAGATATCCTCAAACAAATAAAAACCTTACTACTTTATATAATAAGGTGTCTTTTACCCTAAAACCACCCCAAGACATTTATGAAAAGTTCAATCAATTTGGACCAGCATTTTCGAGAACTTTAAATATGTAAAAATCTTACTACTTTATATTATACTAGCGGCTTTGCCCCTAGCCTCTAGGGGCTTTGCCCCAAGAAGTGATCAAGAAAAATTAAGGCGAAATTCGTAAAAGGACCAGGGAAATCTTCAGCAAAAAAAAGACACCAAGGAAATGTTCTGCAAAAAAAACAAAAGCTACTTTGTATTATAGAAGATGTATTTTACTCTTTGGTATACTGTCAACTTAGTTGACACAGGACTATAGATTATACAACTGTTTTTTTCTCTCATTTTTGTCTGTCTACCGGGAATCAAAAGAAATGTTATATATAATATAATTAAAATATGGATTAGGGACAGTTGTTATGAAGTTTACTTTATTTGTTTCATGTTTGTGTATACTTATTTATTATTCTCGAATCAAGGGCGTATAAGAGGGGCTATGTAAAATACTAGCGGTTACGCCCCTAGAGGCCTCTAGTTGCATTCTTAATGTTATCTTTTTTATATTTCAAACACTGACAAACTATGCTTCCCCTGTGAAGTGAAAAAGGGCTTGTTACTGTTTAATATGCTGAATTATGAACTATGTGAGTTCTCCACATAGGCCATTTGATGGTTTTAGGCTATTTTCAGATTTAGTTCTTAGGATGGTTTTAAGCTATTTTTCTAGCCCGTCCCTCCTTTTGAATACATAGCCCCTTCGTATCATAATCAATAAACTTTAGAAACTAAAATCTAAATAGAATTCGATGATCTTTAATTAAAATAATATCTAGGTTATGACATTTTAACCATAATGTCAAACATTAGCAAATTCAGTTTTTAACCTTTAGGAAAAAGAAATAAATATTTTATCTATTGGTACAAAATCTTAGGTTTCGTGATTTTTAAACATTTTTCTTTCTGTTTTCATTGTGTTGTAGATAACACGACCGGTGATTGCTCGAAGAGAATTTGATTCCATAATGAGAAATACAAAATCTGTTGAAGAAAAATGCAGAGCTAACAGGTACTATTTCCATTTTGACCAACTGAAAAAAAAAGATTTGTTCTATTGAAAAAGGGCTGTGGAAGCCAAAAAATATCCTAAATCCATCCGAAGACTCAATCGAAAAATTTATTATATATAAATTATTTGTAAATAACTTTATGTCCGGTTAGGTCATATTGGGAACAGAAAAGCCCTACAGGGTTAGGGCAACACAGATATAAGCCCCGCAGAGGTTATGCATAAGTGGAAAAACTCAACCGGCACTTTGTGTAAACTACCTCTTAAACCATCAATAGCTAGGTACCTATTTTATCCATAGACATGTTTAATTTACTTGACCTAATTTTTGATTTGCTATTAGGGAGAGAATAAACTTGATGTATCCAAGTCCAGACAAGGAGAGAACTAGAAGAAGATCTATTGACTCAGCTGATATCTATCATTTAGGAAAATTATTCACAATTTCTTTTAAGCAGTCTTTTCTTCAAAAGAACATCTAACTTTTATGATTTTATTTTAGCCCATTCGTAACGAGCTCTAAAAGTTCAAAGTTTTGATTCAACAGGGTTTAACAAAATAGTTTTCAATAATTACTCAACAAAATTTAAAAAGTAAGGGGTCAAATTAAAGATCTTACTATTTTTGTTTAAAATGGCAATTTTCTTCTTTTTTTTGTAGAGTTTTAGTACCTTAAAACCAACTTAATTAAAAAAAAACTTAAATTACTTCAAAAATACCTGAGGTTTACAAAAAAAAACGATTGCATATCTTAATTCAATGGATCGTTTTCCATCTACTTACTAAAAGCAACGACTAGCTATTTTTTTTAAATCACAAAAGTTAGGACACGTTCTTTGGATATTTTGTCTGCGTTAACTACGGGTTAAAAAGGTTTTTGAGGTATGAGAGAACCTTCAGTAAACACAGACAGACTTCCTATTACTTTTATAAAAGGACCAGTGGCTCACCCCATAGAGGCCTCTAGTGCACTTAAGGATAAGGGTTGAATTTGAACCTCCGCATAAATTTCAGTTTTGGGCGTTTTTTCTCTTGGGAGGGTGGAGAATCCCCTATTATAATATTTATGAATTTATGTCCAAACCTACAGGAAGCTTCAACATAAAGGAGACCCATATCGGTTTAGCGATTAGCGTGATCAATCGCTAGAAAAGGACATACATCCTGTTACTTTTATATAAGGACAATTCATAATGCTTGAAAATAAATGTGAATAAATAATTTTTAGATAATTTACCGAAGCTTGCTGTTCCGACGTGGAGAACCTTAGTTTAGAATTTGGACCGATTTTCACAATATTTCAATAGACGGGTATAGTACCTTTCGTGGCAACGCCTCTTAAGGGGTGTTTCGTCGTGTTCTAACAGTAGCTTTTCTCCTATTTCTTGCTCCTGCGAGGGGTTCTCACCCTGCGGGGAAATCACCTAATAATCTAACCTATCAAAAGCTACTGTGAAATTACGACAAAACCCCTATTAAGAGGCGTTGCCACGAAAGGGTCTATACCCCAATAGGCTTCTATCAATTTATGTAGCTTAGAATAAAATAATTTACCTAACAAGTTTAAAATTTCTATTATAAACCCAGACAAGTAAAATATTAACAAAACTTCATCTAACATGTCAAAATGTTAAATCTTGTGGTTTATAATGATTATATGACGTTTCCATATAAATAAGTTATGTATTAGATGTTGTTGTTTTTAAATTGTACTTTTAAAAATTATATAATGGAACTGCCATATAATCTAGAGATGCGAAGCCGTTTGATTTTCAGAGGCGGCTCCGGCTCCGACCTAAAAACAAGAAAAAGTCAACAAATTTTTTTTCCAAGTCTATTTTTGACTTTTGAAGGTTTTAAAAGTTCAATTTTTGAGAAAAATGGATTGAAAAACTTAAATGGGTTTCCAAATTATAAAATTTAAACATTAAGTATAATTAATCAAGGTATAAATTTTTTTGTCCAGGTATTTTTTTAGCTATCCACGGAGCCGCTCTGTAATATAGGCTCCGGCAAAATATGGCGGCTCCGAATCCCTGCCATATATATTTTACATAGTAAAATGAAAACTAAAAGTTGTACTTGATCATATAAAACCTGGATCCTACCAGTCTAAATAAATGGAACTGTCAAATATTGTGAAATATATGAATATTGTAACCTTAATTCTTTTATACTTAATGCTATAGTAAAATTTATATAATATAATGTTTTAAAAATGTGTTAAAAACATGGGACGGTATAAGAAATACAAGATTAGTTTTCATGAGAACGGATGCCTTTTCGAAATGGAAAAGGATTACTGTCCTTGCCAAAGTTAGAGTTGTTATAATACTAAAAAAATTGTGACGGACAAAAATCGAGGGACAAACAGACATTTCTTTTAGGATTACTGTTTTGGAGGTCCCAAAGGGGTATAAAAATGACGAGAAATCGTTAAAACACATTAAGAGTCGGTGGAAAAAGTGAAAACTATAGGTATGCCTTTTTTTCAAAAAGCATAATAAATCTTGTCATCTTATATCCTTTTAATGGTACAAAAGATTCTTAAAATTCAAATGAAGATAGTTTATGTCATCCAACATTATTTCATATTTATCTGTAATTTAGAAGATATTATATACCTATTAAATTCATGTTTAAACCTGGTGTAAATAATAATAGTTTGTAATAAAGTTAATAAAAATGTAATACCCATTACTTAAATATTCCTAATAAATATCACTTCTTACATGTGTGTTATTTGCTTAACATTCATATTTTTTTGAAGATAAAATTCATACTTGGAGAGACATTTAGGCAGGAAAAAGGGAATGTGATTCTGACAAACAATTTTAAAGGAAAATTTCCCCACAAGTCCCGTTTCCTCTCCTTCTTACCCACCCCTCTTCAATTACATAAAAAATATACTTCCACCTTACTTTAAAAGGTTTCGTGATTTTTTTTTGTAGAATTGATTGTTAGAATAGCTACCCCTGCATTTAGGGCAGTATAAAATTATTATCTTATGAACTTAAATTACCTAGGTATTTTAGAAAATCACCGGTCTAAATGATTTATTTCCAAAACTATTCTTTATAACGAAGCTACTCTACAAATACAAACATATTTTTGGCGATTAGACGGATGTCGAGCGTTAAAGATTAGGCGCACTTTACTAACATCGTTCGCCAATTAAACTTTTACATTAACAATCTTTTAGAGTTTTAGATTTCATAAAAAAAAATTATACTTTGAGTTTTCTATATTTAAAACTCCAACAAAGGAACAGGCATTTAAATTAAGATAATAAAAAAACACTGATAAATTTTTATCATAAGTTTATTTTTTTTCATTTAATCTTTCAATAACACTTAAATTAATTGGTATATTATCTAGTGTATAATAATAATAATAATTATATAGTAACTTCATGATTTCGAGCACAAGTTGTAGAAAAAATAATATATAATGACAACAAATATCATAATGCACACATTTTATGCGAGACCATTTTTGTTATGCCATGTTGTTTGTAAGCTAATATCAACATTTAAAGTGTTTGAGTTAAAAAAAAATAACAAAAATTACATAAAATATATCTTTTTGTACTGAGATTATAAAAAGTAGGTAGGTATATAATAAAAAAAATTAAGTTACATCCTTTAAAAAATTCTGTTGATAAAACGTATTTTTGGATAAGTATTTAATAAATTATTGGCACAAATAAGAAGTAATATAATTTCATTATTGTTCTAGGTATTGCTTTCTTTTTTTAAAGTTAGGTATAGAAATAAGAAAAATGAGAAAAGAAAATCGAAGATAAATCGTATCCCTTAATATACATAAAAAAGATAAAATAATTTTTTGGGGGATTCATATTAACCAGTGAATTCCCGAAAAAGAAAATTTTCTTTAAAAAAAAAACAATAGTACTGACATAAAAATTGCTTGGAACCGAATTAATATCACATAATGTAAAATAAACTAAGACAAGTTATGGCTAAAGTTATTCATTGAGCAAACTATAAAATTCATATTCAAATATAAAACTAAAGAACCAAAAGTACATTGGTTAATTATGATATGCTGTTTCACATTAATTAAGTTCAGATCATGCATATATTATAATTAATTACACATCAACAAATGAAAGAACATTTAATATTATTTATTATTATGCTTTTCAAAGTAAAATACATTAAAATGCCACTTTGTGCTAAACGCCTGCATCTAATTATTATATTGAGTCTATTAATAATATTACCTACTTATTTACAATTTTTTTGGCACCTTGAAATTACAGCAAAGGGGACTATGCACGAACGAGAGCAAGTGATTTTAAGCACCTTCCAGCAGTGATTCTAAATGTTATTTAGGTTAACGGTTCAAATAAAATAACACGCCAAAACATAATCAAATACTGTAAATTACGAAAGTACACTAATAAAACTGTTTACAATATTACAATTTACCATCCTTTTCTCTAAATTAACATTTTTCATTCGAAAAAATTACTTTTGTGTCACAGAAGATTGAGCTCAACAATACATTCGATGATATATAGTAAAAAATTCATAACATTTTAAAGCTTTTTTTAAAACCATGGTAAAACTTATTTTTAAATTGATATAACAATATATTAATCATAACTCTAGTATATTCACAAAAAAAAAACATTTAGAATCACTGCTGGAAGGTGCTTAGAATTACTTGCTCTCGTTCGTGGATAGTCCCCTTTACTTTGTGTATAGTGAATGTTTATAATAGTTTGGTTAAGATTAAGTAGTGGTTATATTTAATTTGATTATATGTAGAAACAAAGCCAATGATTCTGATAAAAATAGTAAAGAAAGGACGAATAACGATTGTGTAATTCAAATTCAGTCAAATAAAAGTTCAACAAAGAATATTCAAACAAAAGCTAAAAAGAAATAAAAGATTTAAGAACTTTTGTTTCACATAAAAAATTATTAAACGCAAAATATGTAAAGTTATTTAATGAAAAGATATAGATTACTTTTTTATCAGAATAAATGACTACGTTGCTTTAACTATACTGTTATCAAAAACAAGCGACACATATCTTAGAATATGATTGTAAAAAAGCCTATAAAAAATCTTGTATAGATTTGACAGCTGCATCTAGGCTAGGATCCTGATCAGTTGCTCCTACACCCTCCTCCCTTGCTTCCTCTTCCTCCATAGAGTCAAGCAACCCAGTTAGGTTGTTTAGATCATCAGGAGTCTGTATTCCGCCACAGTCCTGCATGTCCAGTATGGAATTAACAACGTTCTGCACAGAATCAGTATCTCCCTGGTCGGATATAGGAGTGCCACGCGAAGAACCATGGTGCAGCACATCACTCCCAAAAGTAATGCTTTGTCTGGAGTAAAGACGGTATCCAGAATCAACACCAAGTACTTCATCCTCTCCATTATCATGATCATTATCATCATGGTCAGTTCTGGAAAGCATACTCTGAACAGTGTCACCGCCACGAACACCAGACAAGCAAAAGTCATCATCACTGTCTGAATCGAAATGCGGCGAATCCGTCCGGGTTTTCTTCCACTCCGGCTGCTGACTTGGAGACTCTATGTCAAGTTCAAGATCACGTTTTAATGATGTTGACCAACGACCTGAGGTTGACCGGGCAAATTTGAGTCCAACAAAACCTGCTGGCTCTGGCGAAGAAAGGTCTGCTACGCTGTGTGGACGAGATGTTGAACTTTGTATGCTTCCAGTTTCAATTAGCTCCTTCTTTAAATGTGGAGCACTCATTATGTTTGTTAGGCTTATGCGTATTTCCTTTTTAATGGATGATATAGAACCCTGCTCAGATTTAAATGATTCCAGACTTGTCTGAGAACTGTTGCGGGATCTTATTGAGGTTTTAATATCAGGCGGGTGTTGGTATAATCTTTCATCTTGTAACACAGGCATTTCTACATTGTCAAGCTCTTTCTTAACTTCTAAATCTTGGATCGGTGTCAAGGGTTGCATTTTCTCCATTGTTTCAGAAAGTACTTTCGTTGTTATCTCCTCTTTAATAACCTTTACTGATTTGACTGATTCATATGGCTTTCCCACAACCTCTTCATATCTTGAATGCCAGTGATCAGGTATTTCTGGCATTTCAGGTTCATGTTCTTCCAGCAAAGCATCAAGTTCTTCCTTGTCTTCTTGGGTCATACTAGGTTTAGATTCAAGATAATTTAGCCTAGAATTTCTTTTAAAGTAATCTTCCTTTTCTTTAGCCAGTGCTGCACGTTCATCTGCCTCCCATTGTCTGGCCAACATAACCTCTTCAGAGCTGGAGCACATTCTGGTGCTTTCCTGTAACAACAGGATGTGATATTTGCTAAGCATTGAATCATATTTATTTAATAGCTGCTGAGACTTGATACTAAATTCTTCTTCTGACTGTTCCCATTCTTCTATGCTCATACTCGGCTCGTCAAAAACATGATAGCGTAATAATCTTTTACATGCATCATCTTTGCTGAAAAATGGGGTTTTGTAGCTTGGATTCACAGCCTCGTGTTGATCTTTTTTAAGTTGAGATTCGACCCAGGCAATCTTTTTGGCCTTGTTGATGTTGGCCAGTGGTGGCGCAACAACCTTTTGCATGTTATTCTGAGGGGTTATAATAATTTGAGCATTTGTACTGGTTGAAGGTCCTCCTATTTGTTGGATATCCGGCTGAATAATAGTTGTTGCAGGCTTTACTATAATTTGCTGAACCGGTCCGGGCAGGTCAGGTTGCATGCCGGGCCTAGGACCAACTTGTGGCTGGCCAATAACTTCAACATTTTGCACCACACCACCACCCGGCCTTACAACCACCTGTTGTGGTGCCCCTCGGCCTGCACCTTGTAAGGTTCTTAATTGAGTTGGCTGAAAATTAAGCTGTTTTAACAAATTGGCTTTGTTTGCAGCTATCACTGCTTGCTGTTGGTCAGGTGGTATATTTGCAATTTTCGCCTTAAATTCAGCAATAATTTTCTGTTGTGCTTCAGTCAACTGCGGTATTGTTGTAGGTTGTGGAGGCTGCGCTTGAAGCATTGACTTCGGCAGAGGTCCGGCTGTGGCCGCAATCTGACCACCGGGCATGGACATCAGGGCAGGATTGGTCACCAGTGGCTGAGTTCCCAGATACTTTACTTCTTGATCTTGTGGTTGACTATTTGTGGTTGTTGTTAGTGTAGTGGCTGTCGTTTTGCTGTAGGAAGCAGGTATCGGAACACGAGGATCCTGAAATAAAAGATTTTAAAATAAAAGCTAATGGTATATTTCCATGAATTTCGTTATTGAGCAACATCAAAATATGTAGTTGATTGTAAAAGTTAATTTTTGAAGAAAATATTAGATTTATTGTTATTGTTATTTGTAAAAATTTGGTGAATCATCTTGAAAAAAACCCCAATTTTTTTTCATTCATTTAACGAAGTACAAACCTTTGCCTATATTTTATTGCAAAATATTTTTAAGGTAAATAACAGGGCCAAAAAAGAAGTACACAATGAAGGAATGTGTTTGTAAACATTGTAAAATGTCACTCTCAGCTGCATAGCAACTACTGAGGTGGATTCTTAAAAAAAATAAGGGTCGCTGGTGAGGCAAAATTGTTTTTTTTTTGTGAAAAATCCTTTAAAATCACATAAAAAATCTACAAAATTGAAATAAAATCATAGAAAAGTTATTAACATAAGATTTTATTTAATTTTTGTAGATTTTTATGTAATTTTTGAGGATTTTTCACACAAAAACAATTTTGCCTTACCAGTGATGCAGAGACCCTAATTCTTTTTAAGAATCCACCTCTGTTGTCCAAGTATTTATGCAAGTTATCATAAATAAAAAAAATAGGTAAACATTGCAATTTTGAATTATAAAAATAAAAACTTTTTTTCTTCCAAAAAAAAACGTTTAAAACAAGAGGAGTAAAATATTTAAATTTTGAAGACGATGTAAATATTAAATAATGTGTTTTTTATTCTGTAAGTTGACAAGATTTATTTACAATTACACCTAGATGATCAACTAGGAAATTGACAATAAATGTTTAAAAAAAAAGGGTGGGGAAGTTTTCTCCAACAAAAGAAAAAGTAATTTAGGTGCTTACACACAAAGTACCTTGTTGGGCACTGTTCCCCACTCATTATCTATTTAAAATTAGACTGATAATAAAAGAGAGGTGGTAGTTTTTTTTCTTCGTTAATTTGTTACATAATTGCTTTAGGACAGATTATTTTGTCCTGGGGGGGGGGGGGGGGGTAGCCTCAACGGGTTTCGGGCAGCGAAGGTTTATGCCCCGTAAAGGTAAAACATAGGAAAAAACTACCTATCCATAATCTAAATTCTTTACTTTAAAAATAAAGGTCGTCGGGAGTTATCAGTGCTCTTAAGACAGTTTGTGTAAAATCACGAAGAATTAAACATTATCTTACCGGAACAAATCTCTGTCTGATATCAGGCAGAGCAGGATTAATCATATGACTGCCAGAACTGGGAGTGAAATTCTGCAGCTCACTTTGTGGAACAGGTTTGAGTCCCGACACTGATAGTATACCAGGCTGCTTCATCTGACCGCCAAGCATACCGCCAACAATCTGAACCTGAGGCCCATTATTGTCGATAACTCCCGGTGGCAAGGGAAGGGAACCAGGCGGCAATCCTGAATTTGTTTGCTGCCCAGAATTATTACCATTTCCTCGTGTGTTATTTTGAGGGTTTACTGGTCTTATGATAGAGCTTGGACCAGCTGGGGCTGTTGACATTATGACCTGGCCGCTTTTCAGATTATTGGCTAGTATTGATGGCGACTGACTAGGACCGGAACTCATACTCACAACAGAACTCTGTTGGCTTCTTTGAAAGTTAGGCTGACTCACCCCGGACTGGGCTGAAGTTACTAAAACCTGTGGAATATTTACAGGCTGTTGCATAACTGTGACTGGTCGTCCTGTTGATAGAATCTGGTGCTGTTTGGCTTGGAGAGAGGCCAGCTCGGCCTCGTCTTGTGCAGTTTTCATTGTCTTACTTTCTATTTCAGAGATTCGTTGTTCAACTTTCTTATATGCCTAAATTAAAATAAAATTAGACCATGGAATGTTTAATGAAGATAAAACTTATAAAACCAAAAATAATATTTAACCAAAACTATACCTAGTGTCTAAGGTGTCTAAGAGTTGGGGAAAACATATTAAAAAGGGTGGGTAAAGAAATAAAATGCAATTATGAGTATGGAAAAAATTTGCACTGATAATTTTGAACATTTAAAACAAGAATAAAGACTTACCCGCTGCATTTCATGAGTTAGTTCAATAGTTTGTACTTTTTGAGCAGTAACCTGTCCATTAGGTCCTCTTACAAGCCTCGTATTTGGTGGCGCGTGCTGCATCGCCCGAATTTGGGAACCAGCTCCGCCCAAACTAATACTGGAAGGTGCCGAAGAGAGGCTGGTTGTCTGTATGGATATACTTGTTGGCATTCCTGATTCAGTCTTCAGCATAGTTGGTTCAAACCTTGGGTTTTGGTGTATCACAGATGCTGGCTTGGCATGTTGTGGCTGCTGATTATCCTGTTGTGCCAATCCCGATTCTACAGTGACAGGAGGTGATAGCAGAGGCATCCTGCCGCCAGGACTATGGATTGGGCCGCTTGAGGTGCGGCCACGAGATTTCTTGTCAGGTATCTGGCTCTTGGCCAAGCTGTCCAGGTACGAATTTTGAAAACTAGATTCATGGATTCTCGTTGATGAATTTGGTATTGTGCTGCTAGTGTTAACAGAAGATATTGAAGTGAAAGACCCGGCCATGCTGCTGCCACTGGCTTGCTCTGTCACTGGAACCTGGGGCACCAGAACTGGCATCGACGGCGAATGAGCATTCTCGGCAAATATACTTGACTTGACAACAGTATGTGGCATAGAGTTTATCACAGGAGGTTCAGGAGATTTCAAGTTGGGTGTGGTTGCGCTGGTCGACCTAAATAGTTGCCTGCCGCCAGGAAGACTGTTAGAATTAATGCCAGATGAAGTCATTATGATTTCATTTGATTCTATCTCTTGTTTGATAGGTACAGGTTGTTGGTGTAATCTTTTTAGCAAGTTTGAAATAGTTTCATCAGCATCTTGATAGGATGATGTTTGTGGTTGCTCCTGCCGTGTGGGGATATTGCCTGGTTGGGGCTTTAGCTCTAAAGTGGGCGGGGCACTGGGCAGGTCAAGTGCCGGAGGTGAGGTTAATGCTGATTGGGGCAACGGCTCTTGGATATTTTGAAGTAGATTGTTTCTGAAAGTAAAAGATTATAAGTAAAAAATTCAGGGGTAAATATTTTGCTAAAGGGGGTAATAAAAAATATATGTGATTGGGGGTAAAAAAAATGTACAAAATAAGATAACTGAAAACATTTTTTTGTGAAAAAAAACTACAAAAATATTTGGAAGGGGGGATAATATGATTAAAATAAAGAGTCCTGAAAATATTTTTCCATTTTTCCCTTCCTTGCTGGAAAAAAAACTAGGAGGGGAAAAAACAAAAATTTTGCAGCAGAGGAAAAATTAATCTTATGTAGAATTTAATACACCCCTGTAAAAACTATTAGGTACCTAACTGCTTAAAATTAGATTTATTTATAAACATATCTAAAATAGTTTTTAATAATTTGCTTTTTAAGTTTTTAAGATGTAGGAATTGACGATAATTTTGTTTTGGTTGTAACCAAATAGGTATACATTTTATTTAATTCGATTTTTTTGGCTATAATCTTGAAAACTAAAGAACAGGACATTGTTCTTTCTATTATTTTAAACACCATCAATGCAAATATCTTACCTAGTATTCAAGCCCTGAGTGCCTGCAGTTTCCAAAGCTCTAGCAGCAGCCACACTTGCCATCCCGGACACCTCCAACTTCTTCATCAACTCTGACTCTGGAGAGATGGCAGGCTGGCCGCTGCTGCGTCCAGGTACAATAGAGGATGTGCTGCTGGAGCCTGAGCCACCAATAATAGTTGGAACCGGGTTCAATTGTAGAGTGGGTGTATTACTTGTGGTTGTTATTATGGATCCACTTGGAGTTACAGGTGCAAAATTGCTGGTTGTAGCTATTTGTAACTGGAAACCAGCAGGCAGACCGGGCACAGTTGTTATCACCTGCAAATAATAAAATTCAATCATGCTTAAATAAAAACAGTTGTTTCCCGCTTTTGCATATAGGGGGAGGGAGGGGGCGAGGAGGTAAGCAAAATCGCTTGATGGACTCCCAAGACATTTGTAAAGCTTCCCTGAGAAGTACAACCAATTTGGACCAGTAATTGTAATTGTAATTGGATTGTTTTTACCTAAAGTTTTTAAACACGATCTCTCTATTGTTGGCTAAAAAACTTTGGGTACTTTAATAAATTTTATTTGTTTCTTAAAACTAGCAGTGTAAAAACTTCAATCAATAATATACAGAAGGGGTAAAATTTGTTTATCCTCATTAGGAATGTACAGCGATTTTACATCTATTGTCTTATCCCTTTAAATTTCCGAAGTATATGTATTTCTGACCTGTGGTTGAGATGTAGGTGTGGTAGTTGGAATTGAAACCACAACAGGCACAGGCTGTTGGAATCTTCTCTGAGGTGTCACAAGACCAGTGTTACCACCACCAGGTGGTGGCTTGCTTACAGGGGTTGTTGGGCCAACAACACCTCCCTAGAAATATAAAGAAATCATTACAAGTAAATCCTATTATATAAAGTAGTAAGGTTTTTTCTCTGTTGCTTAAGATATCGATAATCGCTAAACTGAAATTGTTCTGCTTTACAGTGAAGCTTCTAATAGGTCCAGGAAAGGTATATAACTACTTTTGGGGAGGATATCCCCGCCTTCCTAAGAGAAATCATCCCAAAAAAAAAAACTCCACCCCACCCCCGCAAAAAAAGCACTTCCTCGCTGTTAAACTAAAATTGAGAGTGAAGGGTCGACTTATCCCACTTCACATTGCCTTGAGTTTCCCCAGAAGCCTCTAGGGGCGTATTCGCTAGTATCAAAATAATTTTATCCTTGTTCAATTAATGAAGTAATTTTTTATGCAGACGAAATCAAAGTAATTTTATGTAATTTGATCAAATTCTTATCATTTTATGAGAAGCCTCATAGCTAATAAAAAAAAAATTTCTTAATATCTAAAGGAAAATCTTTGTTTTATATAAACGCTATAACACTTCTAAGAAATACCTACCTAATCAATATAATTTCCATATATTCTTCACAATAAAGTGATTTTTTTCACATCTTTAACATAGTACTTTTTGCTTTTTAGTAGAAAATATTCAATTTTTCTTATGATCTATAATTCCAATTAAGCAAGGTCTATTATAAATAAATTTTTGCGGATTATTATGAATTATAACCAAGGAACTTAACATTTTAATACTTGACAAATACTATTAAAATTACATAAATAAATTTTACTTTATATCTTGAAAATTCTTATCTTTCTTTTCTTATCAGAGCAAAAAGTAATCTTTAACTGTTTCTTTATCATTTTTATATAATCCAAATAAAAAATTGTACCTAATGAAAGAAACAAAGAATTATAAAACAAATTGTCATCAGTAGACTAATAAAGAAATCTGAATTGTTTGTAGAGCAAACATTAGATGAAATTTTCCACATTGTTTGTCCAGCAGGCAGTACAAGTTAATATCAGGGGCCGTGATACAGCAAATTCCATTTGAAATTGCTGGAAATTTTTAATTTATTTGGCATAATGTTGGTGTAAAACTTGTTTTGTTCTGTAACTAAAGGGAAGTAGCTAGGTAAGAAGGTAAAGGAGATTTTCACCTAGAATTTTTTGTCAGAATCCTGGTTCCTTTTCCCTGGTTAATATAAACTTAATTACCTAAGGTTTACTGACCACAATTTAAAACAGAAAAATGAACTTAATAATTATAACCAGTGCAGTGTTTATTTTAAAAAAAACCCTTTATTAAATTCAAGAAATTAATACTTAGTTATTTCTCGCATACTGACATTTTTAGTACTTGATTATAAAGATGCTTCGCTTATAATATTGTACCTAATTGTAATAGGATCAGTACTCCAAAATCAGATAAATTTTTAGGTATCAAAAAAATTTAAAAACCAACATGTTTAAAATGGACGTACGAACATTATGACAACAATTTAGAGTTGCTACGCTTTCTTAATCGTACCTAACTACTACAGGAATCATAATACAAAGTTTGAAATCGATAGAACAATTCTACATGGCTAAAAAAAAACTAATCCACGATTGAATATGAGAAAGAATTTACCTTGGTATTATTTCTGCCAAATGTTGAGAAATCAAAGTCATCCGGGTTCAGTGATGTTTCACCGGTCTTCTCAAAGAAAGCTTTCAACTCATTCCTTGATCTGAACCGTTTTCCGCTCGGGCCAATAATAAAAACTTCATATCTGCCAGCCGAAGCGCCACTTTTCCGCTGCGAAACCTTTCTGTGCCAACCATGGGGTAATGTATCATCTTCCATGAGTGGTGTGCGGTTAGGATCAGTTGGCTGGCGGCTGCGTTGTGTTGCCCGGGGCGAGGATCTTGGAGGCGTGGCTGTGACTAAGGGAGTGCTCGGCTGTTGTTGCTGTTGTATGACAGGTTCAGGTATTATGTTGCTAGATGTGGTTACAACAGCTGGTTGTGTGTCAGGACCCGGAGCTGTCTGCAGGATGTACTGTCCATCTGGGCCCTAAAAATATCACAATTAGAATAAAGTTTTCACGAGTAAATATACTAGGTAGAATTTTCATAGATATTTTTAATAACAAAGAAAGACAAAATGCCTTTTTAAAAATTTGACTTAAAAATCTCAAAATATTTAAAATGATATTCTAATTTCCAAAAATCAATGAAAACGAGAATGGTAAAATTTTTAAGGAACAACAAAAAACTACACTTACCCTCATTAGTTGAAACGAAGAGCCTGGCGGAAATGCAGAAGTTGACAAAGTAGCAGTTGCTATACCACCACTTCCCTGGATAAGCTGTCCACCGCTTGGCGTTAGGGTAATACCCTGCGGCCCATTGTTAGCTGTGAGAGTAATGCCTTGCTGCTGGGAGATCATTTGATGAGTGGGGGGACCAGTTGACGAGGTGACCACAACATGTTGACCACCACTTGTCATCATAGCGTTCACATTGGTCATCTGGCTGTCATGGTGTAACAGGTTACTTTGTACTGAGGATGCTTGGCTCACAACCTGGCCGCCAAGTTCTGGTAAAGATACAGGTATACTTGAAATTTGAGATCCACCCTGAATAAATGCACCCGCCTGCATGCTGTATGCCAGGCCGGTGGTGTTTGTTGTCAACATTTGACTTCCATTGTCACCGATAATTTGTATTGACTGGTTGCCAAGAAGTTGACCCGATTGTTGTTGCTGGTGACTTTGTTGCTGTCCTGATGTAAGAAAACTACTATCATGTCCAATACTAATAATTTGGCCAGAATTTTGGGTTGACATTTGCATGGGCTGCTGTTGACTAAACTGCATTTGACTGTTTGAGCTTGAAACAATTTGCTGGCTGTTCATACTATTATCCTGTTGAATCATATCATATGAGTTGCTCTGTGAAAATATTGGCAAGTTAGAATCATCTGATTGGCTTATAGTGTGGGAGGTGCTGAATCCCAGATCCATTTGGGAACCCCCGCCTGAGCCTTGATCCATGCTGAATGAATCAAAGTCGTCAATGTCCAGTCCAGCATCCTTCATTAATGCACCTAAATAAAAAAATAACATAGTTAGGTAGATTGATTTAGAGCAAACCTAAATTATTAGGATTAGATTTTTTTACAACCTAATCATTTTGATTTGCTTAAAAAATATATTTAATGCGCCAACTAGAAATAAAAAGATATGTTTGAAAATTAACTTAAAAACAAACACTGCCCTATCTTTTAAATTCATTAAAGATCCACATTAAAAAATTGAATTCAGTCCTTTATATGCAAGAAAATTTATAAAATAAAACTTTATAATATTTTGTCATTTAGCTTTTTAAAAGTTTTTCTAGGTATCTAATATTTGAAATAAATAGGTAGGTATAAATAATAAAGTCTTTAAAAAAAAATATTTAAATCTCATCTTTTGAAGAAATAAAGTCATATTTCTGAAAAATGTTGAATAAGTGAAAAACTATTTTAAGAATATTACCTAAATCAAAAGTTTTCTGAGCAGCTGTGGTTGTTGGTGGCGGCTGAGATGTTATCACTTGCGGCGACGGAACCTCCTCAATATCTTTTTTCTTCTTCTTTGACTTCTTTTTCTTTGGTGACAATGAACTTTTATCAAAGAATTTATTCTGCTGTATGACTGAGTCAGCAGTTATGTTGGTACTAGTAGAGGAGCTGCCTGCAGACGTTAACACACCGCCGCCAGCCATTTGGGGTTGGTACATTGTAGTTGTCACCATGTGTGCAGTTGAGCCTATATTTGACATCACATTCGACTGACTACTGGAGAAGGTTAATCCTGAGGGAGTGGCTTGGAGCGTGGCAAGACCTTGGTTCTGATACGTGCTTGACTGTATGGCTGCTGGTCCCTGCTGGAGAGTGAACCCGCCTCCAGTCGTGGCTGTACCAGCTATCACAGATGAGTTGGAAAGATTAATGTTTGGCGGATTGGCTTGTAGCTGTATAGAACCTGGGTTCAGCTGGATGCCTGAGCTGCTTGTGGCAATAAGATTTTGTCCTGGCAACAATGTTTGGCCCATGGGAAGTGCAATTAATTTTGGGCCGTTTGGCGTTTGAATTTGCTGCATTTGAACTTGATTTTGAGGAATAATTTTGACTTGTTGATTTGGTGCAAGGACACCGCGTTGCTGGCCACCTTGTTGAACAATAAACTGGCCGGGTTGAGCTGCTATTGGCACTAAAGTAGGCGTTGTTTGTAAAGGAGCATTGGGTCGTAACAACAACATAGGGCCACCACCACCCTGCTGTTGAATTATCATGGGAGTGCCAGCTGTCCCACCTCCCGACTGAGCCACCATTTGTCCCATTATAATTGGAGTGCCTCCAGGCTGAACACTACTAAGCACACCATTGGAATTAATAATTATGGAATGCTGAGTTTGACCGGCGGATACGTTTGTTACAGGTGCCTGGTTTTGTGTGGTAACCATCGAGTTTAAGGTACTGGTAAGTCTTGTTCTGTCCTGGGGGCTGATTCCGGACACACCAACCGTCTGAGAATTAATATTTGATATTGGTTTCGGTAACAAATGGGGTTGCTTGTTGCCCTTGACAGGTGACGTGCTTTGTGGAGGATGATATTTAGATGCAGTGGTATTGGTAACTATTGCTTGCCCTACACCAGTATTAGGTTGTAGTTGAATTTGAAAAACCTGACCCCCACTATTAACTAAAGTGCCGCTAGAACTAAATTGCAGTGGTTGCATTCCAGAAATTACATTTCCAGGTACAAAAGAGGCACCAGGTGGCAGGACAGTAGCTCCACCACCTGGCCCTGAAGGTGCAAGTATAACAGAGTTTTGGGGCAGGGATACAGACTGAGGGGATAACACAGAATGGGGAACACTTCCGCCACGTGGAGATTTTGGGGCACTCACGCTTCCAGGAGATTTTACAGAGTAGTGCTTGTTTAGAGGTGATGAAGGTGGTATACTGCTGGCTGGAGATTGGGGTGGAAGCAAGTTGGCAGGAGATGGCTGGGGTGTCATGTTGCTGACTGGAGACGGCGGCGGCGGGAAGGCGGCTGGTGATTTCATAGGAAGATACGTCACCGGTGAAGGAGGCTGGGCAGGAGACGGCGTGGCAAACTGGTGGGTAGCTGGGGACGGCGGTACACTTGCAGGAGATTGCATTTGGTGTGGGGATTGAGGCACAGGAGCTGGTGACGCATGCATGCTAGGGTGAGGAGAACAGCCAGGTTGACTGCTGCTGGATCTATGTGAGGAGGGGAGGCCCATGGGTTGGTTAAGCATTGGGCCACCAGGCGAGGGAAGGCTGCTGTACATAGGCACATGACGGGGCGTCACGTCAGCACTCTCAAAAATATCTTCATTTAGAACATCAAGGTCTGATGTATCATGCCCTCCCTGTCCCAGAACTCCAGTGTCCAAATCCTAGGTGAAAAATATGTGTTCATGCAAGGTGAAGATTATTATGACAAACTTACTATTTAAGCAAGACTATACTAAATAATTAAAGCAGTATTACCTATCAATCTAAAATATTTAACATCATAAATACTTTTTATATCCCTAAATTACCCATTTGAAATATTTCACTGGCAATTAGTTTAAAATTTTTTAATCTGAGAAGGAATTCAGACTTATATATTTTAAAAGATTAATAATTCGGGGTCTCTGTAATTGCCATAAGTAATTAGAATTAAATGACTCATCACTTGTCCGCAAACGTTTTAATTATAATACATTTGTGAAAAAAGTCCAGAATATAAGTGCAAAACACAAGGACAAAAATGAAGATTCTAGAAAAGAAATATCAACAAAAATATTTATGCACAGATGATAACCTATTTATTTCATTGTCCTTTTGGTAGCTCTTTAAACTTTTACATTAGGGTGGGTCGAATTTGGATATTTTTATCTAAAACCAAAGTGGGAACTTGGACATGATTTTTATAAGAATAATATACCTCAATGGTTAAAAAATTGTCTGAAGTCTAAAACCTTTGGCTACTACAGATAGATTTCTATAGACATTTTTTGAATGGTTCAATTCTTATTCAATAAATTTTTGACTCCTATTAAAAAATAGCCAACGGTTTTTAGACTTAAAATAAATCTTAAATCATACAGAGGTGTATTATATTTGTAAAAATAATGTGCAAGTTCCCGCTTTGGTCTCAGAAAAAAATGTCCAAAATTGACCCACCCTATTTTATATCCCTTTCAAATAAAACAAAATACAGTCTTTTTTGTTTGAATAATTGACTTTATACTTATTTCTACAATTATTTTAGTATTTTTATCTTTTGTTTTTGGACAGTAGTGAATTTAGTGAATCCTATCATATATCATAGAAGAGTGCATGTGTGTGTTAAGTGAGAGTTAAGTGTGGAAACGTGTAAGTTAATATCATTCCTTACGTTCAATTGATAATTCATATTTTCTGCATCCATTCTGTTCATTTCATACTAAGCCCTTTAGAATACAAATGGGTGTTAACTCAATACTTCACTTCTCATGAAATTTTATACCAACAAAAGGGGACTATACATAAAAGAATGCAAATGATCTTAAGCTCATGTGGTCAATATTCTAAATTTTTGTTAAATTTAGGTAAAAAAAAAATAAAAATTATATCAGTTTTTAAGAAATAATTTAATTTTATACGTTGCGGTGTCACAAATTCATATTCTAATGAAATCACTGAACATATATAAAGGGGGAGGTAGTTTGTTCCAAAATTTCGTAAAGGTGTGAGTTTTAAGGCTTAAAAACAGTAGTAGATCGATAATATTCACTAAATATTTTTTACTAATAATTTTGTCTATATATAGTTCTTTTCAATAAGGAATATCTACACATATTTAGTGAATATTATCGTTATGCTACTGTTTTTAAGCCATAAAACTCACACCTTTACGGAATTTTAGCACAACCTACCTTCCCTTTTCTTTATAGGACCTTGGTAGAACCGACTTTTGTTCTTTCCTTAATTAATATTTATTAGAAACCTATCTATACAGTGTATGAACAAAAAAGAAATTTACTGTTGCAAGGTGCTTTAATCTCTTGCTTTCATTCGTGCATTGTCCCCTTGTTTCTATTTATATATTTTGAAACCTAGCCAGTATCATTCATTTTTACTAGGCATTATAGCATGCATATTAGTTAATAAACAAGCAACTAGAAAATGTTTGATAAATAGTACCAGTAGAGTTTTGTTTAATTTAAATTAGCATTTTAAAAATGAAATGAGGTAAATAAAAACTAGAATCATTTTATCTGTAAGCATTAGAACAGTAGGAATATTGTTCTAAATAGACAAAGATCAAAGTACAGAAGTTCGATCAACATTTTTTAAGCTAGAAACGTAGAGTACGTATTTTTTAAACATTTGCCTCTGGTTGCTTAAAGGGAAGGTATGTTGTGCTAAAATTCCGTAAAGGTGTGAGTTTTAAGGCTTAAAAGCAGTAGTAGAATCAATATATTCACTAAATATTTTTCACTAGGTAATATTTTTGTCTACAGTTCTTATCAATAAGGAATACACATATTAAAAGAATATTATCTTTCTACTACTGTTTTTAAGCCTTAAAACTCACACCTTTACGGAATTTTAGCACAAACTACCTCCCCCTTTTAGTATCAATATATTTCAAGTTTTTAACCTTGTTCTATTTATCGTTATTCTTACCGGTAATTGGTCTGCAGCATTGTCGAGTAGAGATTCGAATTGTTCTTCGTTGAATTCATCGAGAAGAAAGCCATCATCCATCTGTTAGCCACCCACCAACTAAATATTTGATATCGAGAATTTTATAAGCCATAATCTAAAAGGGGTAGTTGCACGAAATGCATTTGAACTTGAAAGTAGTGAAGTGCATGTTTTTTCATGTTGAATAGTTTAAACTACATTTATAGAGCATATATTAAAAGAATTTCAATTTTCTTATTTTTAGTTTTAAAATATTAAACTGTTTTTAACCTATTTTTTTATCATATATCAAAAATATACTATGACACCAGTAGAATCAGACTGCAGAGCCCAAATTTGAATTAAGTCCCCAATAAACTTTTTTGGGGGATTTAAAAATCAATTTTATATGTTGCTGTGATCATTTTGATGGAAGCAAAAGCATTTTTTAGTTTGGGGTTAAATTGTTTCTTACAGAACAATTTGATGTGATTCAGATTATATCAATACAATAATAAAAACTCTACTCTGTTCGATGCAAATAATTTTTTTCTAAAACAATAATTTATATAGAAGAAATTTAACATTAAAATAAAACATATTATTCTAAAGTCTGAACCAATTAAAAGTCTTGTTTCATTTCAGTTTTTTACAATTCAAAAAAGAGTGTTTTCACAAAGTGACTTATTTCCAATGTAGTTAAATAATTTTTATTTAATTAAAATGAAAAGAATGAAAACTATACACATAAAAGATACATGCTTTTTAAAAATATTTAAAAAATAAGTTTGAATAACCTTATATTTTATCATATTTGTATATGTGACAAAAAAAAAATTGTTGTATTGCGTAAACGTTCGTTGTCATCATCTTTCACTATTTAACCCTTTACAGCCAATTTTTTTGTGTTTTAAATAAGTGATGGAAAACAAGCACGATAAAGTTAATTCATTGATATATTTTAAGTTTTTAATGAATTAATTTAGATGAAATCAAAAGGCCTAATTTAGTAATTTTACTCTATACCAGAATACTATATAAATGAAGCAAAACACTCTAAAAGCTACGAATTTTACCCAAATAAAAAAAGACCTTTTGCTCTGATCAAAAAAGACCACAGCAACAGTAAAATTAATTTTTAAATCCCCTCAAAAAAGTTTATTGGGGACTTAATTCAAATTTAGGCTCTGCAGTTTAATTCTACTGGTGTCATAGTATATTTTTGATATATGTTTTAAAAATAGGTTAAAAACAGTTTAAGACTTGAAAATTGTTTCCTTGTTATATATGCAATTTATATAGCTGGCTTATTTTCACAAAAAAAAGCATGACAATTAACTGTGGCGTCTGTCCGACTGTCTGTAGCTTAAGATCTCGGTAACAATAGAGACGATTGGATTCAAGGAATATATATACTGGTTCTGTGGTGGTTTTAAGCTATTTTCTTAGGGCAAAGCCCCTAGAGGCTACGGCGAAGCCGCTAGTAATGAATATAAGGTATCATTATTTTAGTTAACCTTAAAACAAACGAAATATTTGTTTTCCCTCTCCCAATATTAGGCTCTTTAAATACTTCGATTAATGGATAATTTACTAGGTAACCTTAATTATACAATACATAATTTTTAAGGGTTGTATAATTGACGTAATTTAAATCATGAAAATTGAAGCAAACTTTCATTTGTTTGC
Organism: Acartia tonsa; assembly: GCF_053477335.1. Lineage (NCBI taxonomy): Eukaryota > Metazoa > Arthropoda > Copepoda > Calanoida > Acartiidae > Acartia > Acartia tonsa. The sequence goes on along the minus strand of NC_137260.1, from coordinate 61,084,936 downwards.
TTTAAAAATTTACTAGTGGATACGCCCACTAGAGGCCTATAGGGGCACTTGAGATGATGGGGGGTATTAGGGTTATTTTTCCAGGCGATTTCCCTTTCGAGGGTGAAGTTACCCTCCCCAAAAAAAAGTTTTAAACCTAAAAATGACCTAAGAGAAGCTACACTTGAAAGGAGAACCGTATCGGTTCTGAGGCTAGCCAGATCCTTCGCTACAGGCAAAATAAAACCACCTTACTACTTTATCTTGTAGGTTGTAAATGTACCTAGGGCAGGATTTCTAATCCCTGTGTATAAATGTTGGTGGTGGGGTAGTTCTAAGTTAATTTCATTTGTAGAATATATACTCCCGACCATCTAAAAATAAAATATCTATAATAAAAAATGCAAAATATTAATTTATGTCCTGTGCCAAGAAACGTTAATTTTTTGGGGGGCGGAAGAGGGGATGGTTTGAACCAAACTATCTTTGTAACACAATAGCATCAATTTTTTAAGGGCCAAACCATTAAATGGGTTTAGAAATACTGGGGGGCTAAATAAAATATCATATCACCCCCCCCCCCCCTCTATCTCCCACCTTTAAGAACAACATTAACCTTCTGAATTAAATGTCCGAAAGAAAATTTTGCCGCTAGAAAACAAGATGCCTTATGACTTAATGTGTTTTTGAGAAATCACTATTTAATAATATATTTAGATTTTGTTCAACGCAGGCGTAGTAGACAAAACAGTAAATGGCCAATCCCGTTCCCGAAGCCGCAATCCGCCAAGTGCGACAAATTCTGTCCAGCCAAAAAGAGTGGGGTAAATTCTATAGCCCTTCATACACACACACACACATGCACACAAATTAGGCATACATTAATACACAAACAAATATACAGACGCACAAGGGTTCCATAGAATCCATACACTCAAACACACTTTAGCTATAATCGGTGTTTCTAGGATTAGATAAATATAGAACAGCAAGCGCCGCTGAAAAAAAGAACGTCCACACTTCTACAAAAGAGCCAAGCTGTTAAACCTTTCCCCTCAAAATTTCAGTTTCCCCTCTCTTTATACTTATAAATAGCGGATAAAGCTGTAAGAAAGAGGAGAAATGGTGTAATTCTAGCAGAACAAAATTACTCCTTCTCAATCCCCCTCTTTATTATTTATTCTAAGCTCAGCACAGCACACATACATACAGCTACATGGCTGAGTTTTATAATCCTATAGGAAGAGTGTTGAAGGGAGGGAGGTGATTTTACCCATGTACTGGCAAGTTTAAGTTAAGTGCTTTTATCATCACAGTGCGCAAGGCAAACATTTGTAGGAATAAGAGAGAAAGAGAGAGAGAGGGTGGGTCATATAAAGAGCACACAGACAACAAGACAAGTGTGGGGCACTGCTGCTGCTAGCCTTACTCTATATAGAAGATGAAGTCAGATAATGTACGGGCCCGCCTTGCGCAAACAAATTTACACCGAAATAGGCCCGTCCTTCCTACTTTTATATATATATACAAACACACATTCACAGTTCCCCGCTTATATCCTATTCAGTGTAATATAACATTCATTACTACACACCATACAAATATATTACACAGTAAATTCAGATTAAAAATATCAGAAAATATCAAAGAAAAACGTCTGAAAAATGAATTTGTTTTAGTAGTGGCTGAATTTGCTCGAAGTTGAGTGACTATCTATATACATACACAAGCTTAGAGCTTACAGAGAATCTCTCCCCCCCACACCCCTCTCATCAACCCCCTCCTTCCAGTATATATGATATATACAAACTTCGCCGTACACAAAACACAAAAAATTAATAATCAGATCAAAATGACAATCAAAAATACACAAGGGATAGATCACTTGGGTCACTAGATGTTCATAAAACTTTTATGAAGGGCTGGAAAGGCCATTGTTACTTGGAAACACGAAAATTCGTCGGAAAAGTTAAGAGCGGAAAACTCACCCGTGACAGGAGTATGCTACTGGCCTGCAGAGGGAGGGGGGGAGAGGTGGGGGAAGACTTGCCGCGGGAGAAGAGAGAGAGATTACTCCATCAATAACGGGGGTCACATAGGATTTAGGGATGTAAAAGAGGAAGGTCTTGGATTATGACGGGGTTCACGGTGTCTATATTCAGGGATTCTAGATCTGTGTGACGTCACTGAGCACTCACAACAACAACAACTATTAAGGAAAGATTTTGCGGGGTATTAAAATACTTAGGGATTTACCACTTAGATTTTTATGTAAAGAGATAAGCTAAAACTTTACATAATGCTTTTCACTATTTTTATCATTATCTTTTAAAAACTTTGAATAAAAGGATAAAATGTTTTGCTTTAGCGCCCCATAAACGGCTTGAAGCCGTTGCCCGTTGCACTGAAACTAAAATGGGGAGGGGGTGGGGCAGAAGGGGATGTTTTTGTTTACATTGCGCATTGAATACCGCGTTATTGTTTTTATTTTGAGATAAGGAATTCGCGCAAAAATTGCAAAAGGTAATAAAATTATTTTGGGGCAATAAAATAATTTCAAATTAATGTTTTATTGCGGAATATTTCAAAAATTAGCTTTTGTTCCATAATTTGGATCGTAAATATTTTTTATGAGGCTTAATCATTATCTTGTTATTGCTGCGCTCGTAATTTTTGACATAATTAAATCTTTCATTAATTAAATAAGATATGGTATATACATAAGGATAAAAAAACACATATTAATTTAAAAAGATTTTATTGCAAAAATGATGTTAGACACTGATTAACATGTTAAGATTATTATTATTTAATATAGAATGTAAATGTTAAATTTTGAAAAACTAATAGCTCCGCCCCTAGTAAACTTAGTAGTTTCTTCTAAAGATGTGTGTGTGTGTGGGGGGGGGGGGGTTATTCTCTTAGAAGGGTGTATGACGCCAAAGGCAAATAGTTTAAAACCTGCCAAAACTTTTAAAACTTTATTTGTCTACTTGTTACGGAGTACAATGACATACAGTCAAAGATATATTCTTCTGTGAGACACACATCATGCTACTTTGGTATAATATTTAGTTTGAGAATGACCAAGATCCCATGTGTCCAATACAGTGTCCTTCATCATCAAATGTTGCCAGAGTCAATCTGAAATTAATAAATTGTAAATACTTTTATCAAAAGTTGTCCTATATTTAGGGTCTGTTCGTTTGTCCGTCAATATATAACGGATAGCTCTAAACGTCAAATCAGGCATGTTAATTGTTCAATGAAGATTTAAAGCCCTCAAGAGAATTCCTGTTCAGTATAATCTGAGAGCGAAGCAGCTCAATAATAATCACTACCAGTATGTACGTCCATTTAAAAAGTTTTGAATTTTTGTAAGATATAATTTTAACTAAGGATTCCTAGTTTCATATGCATACTGTTTTATGCGAAGCTTATCTACATATTAGGTCATCACAGTCATTGTGATTTAAAATACTCGATTGTCCAACTTAATGATTTGATCTTACTCTCACTTATGTATGTCGTCATTTACCTCACACGGGCAGAGATGCTGTCCATGACATGAAACGCCATGGTCCAACAACCCAGGGTTACACAAGGAGAGCCAATTGTCTCCTTTTCTTACCAAACACCCGGGGTATTAGGTTCAGTAACACCCATCAGATAACCAACACTTTGAATTCACGACCTTTGTCTGAGAAGTACTAACTGTGCATGGTAATGAGTTGCGCCTGTTTTGGGCCAAGGCATTTCCCCTACTCTAACTATTAATGTCGCGCACCTGACATAGTAGCAGTAGGAACAATTTTTAACGTCTTTAGTTATGACGCGGTGTCAAGCCGAGATTCGAGCCTATCACCTCCCCGACGACTTATTTATGTTGTCATACTTGTTCATTTAGAGGATGAAAAAGTTGACCTGTTTAGTTTGTTACTAAGACAGCTTTCTGGAATTCCTCTTCTGGATACGGTTGTCAGTGGTATCAAACAATCTACAAAATAAATTAATTGTTTTTAAAAAAATATCTGTTACTTGAAATTTAATAAGAAAAGTTATATTCGGTATGTTTGCATGTACTCTATCACTTGGGAAGGTACGTCCGTCTAATTTCATAAATAGAAAAAAAATCAGATGGGGTTTGCAAACAAAACAAGAAAATGAATTCATTTGAAAATTTCAGTTTTGATTAAGTTTTTTCGCTGTGCATTATTTTAAATAATAGTTAAAGATCATATTTTTAGAGATGCTTTGCATATCTATAATACAATGTAGAATGGTGTATGTGTCTGTTTGTTTGCACCGAAGGATCTAACCGCTGAACCGATCAAGTTCTCCTTAACAGGGTAGCTTCTCATAGGTCCCGGGAAGGTTTATAACTATTTTCGGGGAGGATACCACCACCCTCCCAAGAAAAATCGCTCCCAGAAAAAAATCCCCCTCCAAAAAATAAAAAAAAATTATTTTTTAAAAAGAACACAGTAATAGTGTCTGACTGATTATGACGTAACAAAAAAAGTTAGCCAATGAGAGGCCACTATAAATTTTACCATTGGTCAATAGCGGCCTCTCATTGGCTATTTTTTTTTGTTACGTCATAATCAGTCAGACACTATTACTGTGTTCTTTAAAAACAAAAATAAAAAATGGGGTGGGGGGAGGGCTTTACCATCCCCCCCCCCCCCCAACAAAAAAATATTTTACTTTAAAAAAATGGATTTGTGGATTTAACTCTCCAATCCTCAAGTTGTTAATATCTCACCATCTGTATCTGTAGCATTATCATTAAACATGCTTGCGTCATTGTCTTCAGAATAAAGAGCAGCTCTCTGCTTGATATCCTCAACAAATCCGCTGATCAGTGCATCCATCTGAACTGCTTGCCTGGAGAAAACCTACAACATAAATATATTCAAGATTGTTTAATATACTTTTAGGAAAATTAAAAACAAGGATGACAACATGCATATTATATAAGTAGCGAATCAAGGAAAAACTTTTAAACATAGGGCCTTGGCTTGTAATACAACCCAAGGCTCACTCTTTACTGATCCTTTGTTTCATAAGAAAATTTTAAAATCCAATATCAAAGAAAATTAGGCAGAGGTGATGCAATTTTCTCCATATAGTATAATAAATAGTTGTATCGTCAAAGAAAGTGCATATTGGCTAGGAGTGGGGAATTTTTATTTCATATAGTTTAATAAAAATGAAACATCAATATTTCTATCATTTTTACGTCGAAGCTTTATTAAAATGACGCACCTGAAGTATTTTGGAAACCCTTCTTCCATTTTCTATAGCGCAGAACTGCAGGAATAAGCAGGGCAGACAATCCTCATTATTTTCTTGAGAGGGCTTGGCATAATCCCAGGATAATTCATCAAACTTTAATCCAAGTAGAACAACCACTGCCACCTGAATATATCAATATTGTTTTCATTCATATTTGCCTCATTTGACAAACGCCTAGAATGCATTTAATGAAATTGAAAGGGCTTTGGAAAGGGAATGAAATATGTTGTTAAAAGTTAAAAGTATCATGCTTAAGCGTAATAAATACTTTGTTAATGAATGGCATAATAAAAAAAAGCTTATTTAATTTATCAATGTTTAGCATGTCGACATCCTCTTAACCACCCTTAAAAGTTATGCTTTTATTGAAAAATGACGTCATCGATATATTTAAACTTATTCTAAACTTTCATATGCATTAATATATTCATATCCATTCATTACAAGTGTAAATATATTAATGTCAAATTAAATAATCCAAAGGCTTTCCTAGTTTCACAAATATAATCTTTTGTCTTTGTAACAACCAAATAAAACACATAAAGAATAGGATTGCTTTTAATGGTTATTTTTTTTTCAAGCGGCTACGCCACTAGAGGCTTCTTGGGGTACTTAGGGAGGGGGTAAATGAATTCGATAGATAACCCATATTTTTTATTTTACTAAAAAAAAGTAAAATTTGATGGGGCGATTTCTCGTGGTACCCTCCCCAAAAATAGTTATAAACCTTCTCAGGAACTACGAGAAGCTAGCCTGTAAAGGAGAACCATATCGGTTCAGCGGTTAGTGAGATCCTTCGGTACATTAGACAGACATACAAAGATCCCGTTACTTCATTATAAGGATTTATATTTTTGTATAATTTGTTTGCAAATGTCTGTACAAAAATATAAAAATGATTACCGGATCCAGAACATAAATGCCAGAGCTGTTGATAGCTATAAGAATTTCTGTATCCTCATTGATGACCAGGCTGCTCAAGGATTTGGCGGGAGTTTCTATCTGACCTCTAGAATTAAAAATACATTGATGACCAGGCTGCTCAGTGATTTGGCGGGAGTTTCTATCTGACCTCTAGAATTATAAATACATTGATGACCAGGCTGCTCAGTGATTTGGCGGGAGTTTCTATCTGACCTCTAGAATTATAAATACATTGATGACTAGGCTGCTCAGTGATTTGGCGGGAGTTTCTATCTGACCTCTAGAATTATAAATACATTGATGACCAGGCTGCTCAGTGATTTGGCGGGAGTTTCTATCTGACCTCTAGAATTATAAATACATTGATGACCAGGCTGCTCAAGGATTTGGCGGGAGTTTCTATCTGACCTCTAGAATTATAAATACATTGATGACCAGGCTGCTCAGTGATTTGGCGGGAGTTTCTATCTGACCTCTAGAATTATAAATACATTGATGACAAGGCTGCTCAGTGATTTGGCGGGAGTTTCTATCTGACCTCTAGAATTATAAATACATTGATGACCAGGCTGCTCAGTGATTTGGCGGGAGTTTCTATCTGACCTCTAGAATTATAAATACATTGATGACCAGGCTGCTCAAGGATTTGGCGGGAGTTTCTATCTGACCTCTAGAATTATAAATACATTGATGACCAGGCTGCTCAGTGATTTGGCGGGAGTTTCTATCTGACCTCTAGAATTATGAATAAATGTAGTTCTCAAAATAATTCAAATTGTAAGTTTCATGTTTAGGGTAGTCATATAATTAGTTCAAGTATATGCATGACTCATCACAGACATGCACAGCAGTAAAATATAAAGATTTCAGAGAGCAGGTCAAGGGCAGTTCAAGATAAAATGTTCCTGGTAACGATTATCTCTTCTAACATCTACAAATAATCTGTAATAGTCATTAATCAATAATGCACATTTATTTTGCAGTACATTAAATGAGCAAAAAAGACTTAATTTACACGTTTTTTCTTCAGTGAAGCTTTTTGAGTGCATCATTGGATCTTGGCTATTCCAGATTATTTGTAGGCCTTCTTATGCTGCTTAAAACGGTTTTCAGTCATGATATGTACGTTCAGCCGTTTAGCAGCTGGCAGCCTTTAAATTCATATTTTTTTGAAGACAATCGTTACAAAGAACATTTAACCAGGAACTGTGCAATAGATAAAAGAAAACCATTGAATAGACAAACAGTGGTGCCTTCAAATCACAAGGACAAAAAGGTCGTTAAAAGATTATATTTTTTATAGAATACTAAAGCATTTCGCTGCTATTGGAGCTAACCGTTTTAAAAAAAATAAAAATCTTAAAAAATTAAAAATTTTGATGTGTTGTATACATTTGTATTTTGTGAGCGCCAGACATTAAGTGATGAATAATTAAACTGTGTGTAATCTGAATTTGTTATTCTAATTACACAGATGGAAGAGGGAGAGGTTCCCCATAGTAAAATATAGAAAGCTAATGCTTAGACTGCAGTGTTTCATTTTAATACTTAAAAATGCAGGAAATTAAACAATGGGAGCAATAATACAGGGATAGAACAATAGACGTACATTAAATTAAGTAGTTTTCGCTACAAATAGTTGAAATTCGATTATTGTTAATAATTTATTTACCATTGCCCTGGCATTAAACATAAGTTATACAGTGATATTAGAGAAATAGAAATATATAAATATATAATTTTGCAACATTAGCAGCAGTCATAAATTAATTGCTTTTAATATTTTATTACCCTTTAATATGCAATTAAACAAGGATGACAACATCCATAAAAGCAAAGCTCTGAAACGAATATTAACACTTGTAGAGTGTCAGAACTCATAATCAGAATATAAAAGTAAAAAAACTGTAAGTGAAATTGTTAAAAACTGCTGAAATACAGGATAATGTTTAAGGACATACTTACATTTTAAGGACTTGATTATAGAGATGCTCTTAAAAAGTTAAAAATCGACATATTTAAAATGGACGTACGGACATTTTGGTATTGATTACAGAGTTGCTACGCTTTCTAAATTGTAATTAATTACTACAGGAATTACCATGCAAAATTTGAAATTGATAGGACAACTCTAACATGCCTAAATTAACGAAAAGAGCAATCCGTTTCTGACGGACGGACGGACCGACCCTAATTATAGAAAAGCTTCGCTTTTAAAAGATAATAAAATCTATTTGCTTTGAATTACCTCTTAAAACCTATTATGACTCCTTTGTTTTTTCTTTATTTCAAAATAAGGGTTTATTAAGCTACATGCCTTTGTATCTAATAATTCTCAATGGAGTAAACCCATTTAGATAATGAAATTTTGAGAGCCATAGATTACAAGAATACACCATCAATCTCTGTACACAACACTTGAAAACACAGACTAACAAGGATGACAACATCCATAAAAGCGAGGCACTGAAACGGTAGAACAAACGGACATTAACACTTGTATAATGTCAGAACTGAATAATCTGAATATAAATGCAAATATAAAAGTCGAACGAAAAAACATTGTAAGTAGATCTGTCCTAAAAAAGTGAGTATGTCCATAACCATTATCCTGTATCAAATCGTTTTTAAACAAATTTACTCACAATTTTACTTTGACTCTTATTCATTTATATTCCGATTATTCAGTTCTGCCCTAGTCTTTTGAAATCACAAAGTTAGTATATTAATGTTAGAGTCATGTTTAAAGTTGATGATAGTCCTAAAGTTTCAGACAATTACTGTGCATAAATTGTCACAGGAATTATTTGTAATGTAAGACGCTTTTTTAAGAGAGTTAAAGAAAATATTAAAGGGGAATATGAATCTATTAATTGGAATATAATTTTTTTTTCAGATAAACAACTACATATTAAATAACATATTTCTGACCCCTGACCCAGAGATCAATCCCTTTTTAAAATCCCCTCTACCCTTTCTTTACATTGTTTTTCCCTTCCTTATGTGAATTTATCCTTTCTTTATAATAACCCCTTTACCCTACTTACCCACTCCTCTTTCTGGGTATTGCTCATCTTCCCTTTAATTTGAACCTCCCCCCTCCACTATATCCACCCTTCCCCACCCCCTTTATTAACCTATCCCCTCTTCTTTTTTCACCTCTCCTACTTAATCCACCCCCCCCCCTTTTAATGACCCTTTTTCCCCATCCCTCTATATGGTTCAATCACCTACCCTCTTTTTCACAGTTTCCCTTTTCTCTAATCCCTCCCCTTTCACTAAAAAATTCTCTAATCCTAACTACCTATCCCCCAAAGTGAAAAACACCCCTTCCCATTCTCCTGTAAATTGCCTCCTTTTATTTTCTTTTATCTATGCACAGGCCTGTATGACCTTCCCTTTTCTCCACGTATGTATATTGTTCCCCTTTTATTATCCTACTTTCCATCTTTACCAATCTTAAGTCAAATTAACTACAATCTATTTAAAGATAAAGATAAATAAACTTAATTTTGAAAAATACTGTATTACTATTCATAAATGAAATCTTCAATATTATAATTTTTTCTACTAAACATTATCATGAACACAAAAAAACTATAGGAATTCATAAATAATAGAACAAAACAAACAAAAATTTATGTATTTTTTAAAGGTTTAATTTCATATAGAAGCTTGGCATATCATCAAGTAGTTTTGTTTCTTTCATTTTTGATAATTAGTTTACCAATTATGAAGATACGATACAGATACTTATTATAAAACTTCAATTTAGTTGAATAATAAGGAAATGATCATTATTTTAATTGGATTTATTAACTATTCATAACTATCCTCATCAATTGTATATCACATACATGCCAAAAATAGTAGCAATTTAGAAGTATAAAACAAAAATAACTTTCATCTTAATTAGTATATTATTATTAAGAAGAAACCTATTTTGAGTTTCATACCCCTGGATAAATTTAATGATTAACTTTAATGCTGTTTGTTGTTAATTTCTTTGTTTGTTTCTAGTTCATTTTGTCAATTTGCACATGTCTTGTTGCCTTGAATATCTATAACTAACTGAACGGTCAACTAACTGACATTTATTCAGTGCAAAGCGTTTTTACAAGGCAACAAATGTTTGAATAGCAAAAACAAGTCTGAACTTAATATTATATGAATGAAGGGTTCTATCTTTGATAGCTGATGAGAAAATCTATTTTTTCTTACTCTATAATACAGACTGACAAACAATCAAACCGACCATAGCTATAGAGTGGCTGTGCTACATTTTTTTTAAAAATTGATCATCATAAATGTTAGACTTAGCTTTTTTTCTGTTAACAGCTGAGGCGAATGAGCTTTCCATATTAGAGAAGCATAATTTAGTGGTTTTTGGCCTTTTTTATCATCAAATTTAACTTTTTGCGTGGAATTGGGTTTAGGACTTATTAGTATTAGGCCTCCCCTAGATGCTTTGGCGAATCCACAGGTCCATAATTTGAATTAGTAATTATTAATTGTATTAAAGAAATACCTTTCATTAGTAATAAATGAGGAGGGGTAAAAAGAGGGGTTTGTTATTTCCCCTTTCTGTATGAAACTTTAAACATATTAGAAGATAGTTTTCAAGACTATAAATAGAATATGTAAACACATTTCAATCCATAAAGCGAAGCATTTCTTTAATTAGGGTAGGGCTGTCCGTAATGTATAGCTTTGTTCAATCGTTAATCTTAATATGTTGGAATTGTCCTCTTGATTTAAACATGCGATTTCTGAAACATTATATATTTTTTAAATGTTGGTACAAATTTTAAGAATGTACCTAACAATTTATAAACTTTATTAATAATTCAATTTGTACATATTAAACTTAGATGCTTTAGATATTAGGAATATAAATGTTTAGATTATGTAGATAGATGATTTAATAACAGGAATTTGCAATGTTTATTCCTATGGCTGTTAGGCACCCTATAATAATAATTTTCTCTTTAACTCATTCAAAAAAACATTGTTGCATAAAACATACCTATTTTGTATTTAATTTTTATGATAAATTTTTATAAATAATGTTTGTCAAGATTCGATTATCCACCTGTTTTGTTAAGCTTTACTTTTAAGGAACATGTTATCCTTGTTTATAGTTTATGCCTCCCATCCCATTTTCGATTTTGAGACAGTATGGTTGTTTGTACAATGTCTTTAAATAAAAGACTCAGAAAATAGTCAAATATATTTAAAAATATTTTTTTTTAATTTTGGGAAAACTCTAAAGTTAAATTGCATTTAGAATTTCTTTTTTAGTTAACATATAAAGCATTTCATTTCAATAAAAATTCTAGTACAGTTTTGAGGAAACACTTAAACAAATTTGATTAATGAATCTATGGTGACATTTCTTGACCCTATGTAAAAATTAGGAGACTTGATAAGACATTTTCCTATTTTCTCTAGTAAGAAGTTCAGACAAAAATAAGGTAATTATAACATCCAAAGTTCACTTTTTTTTATATCAAAAACCAAAAGTATTTTTAAATTTTTATTTTACACATTTTATTCGAGCAAGAAAACTAAAGACTTTTCTATTAAACATTTTTTTTTTAATGTCAGCCACTTTTAAGATTTTCCGTTTTTAATACTCTTAACCTGATTACTATGGGCAAATTCTAATAGCGATTTTCCATGTATTATGCAATTATAAACCTATGATTTCAGATTAAACAACTAGGGTGACACTATACAAGTGTCCGTTTGTCCTACCGTTTCAGAGCTTCGCTTTTAAGGATGTTGTAATCCTTGTAATGATATTACATTTCAAAGGAGTAAAAGATTAAAAGACATCTAATGTGAAGAATAAAATTTCTTTGACATGTAAAACGCAAAGGGATCGATTCCCGGCAAATTTCTGACTGAAATTTAGCAGCAGTGTTTCACTCAAAGCGAAGCTTTTCAACAAATTCAGTAAGTTCAACTATACAAGCTATTGACGTTGTTTCGGTCATATTAGAATAGTTCTATCGACCTCAAGCTTTGAATTTAAATTTCTGTAATAATGAGGTATAATTTTGAAAGCATTACAATTCTATGTTTAAGCATTAATAGATTGTCCTTTTTAGACATGTAAATTTAAAGCATCTCTATAACCAAGGGTTAAAAAGTAGGCATGTGGAAACAAACTGTAAAGTAAATTTGCAACAGTTTGAAATCGTATTTAAAATCAGCCCTTTTTTATAAGCTAAAGCTGCATGTTAAAACAGGCGGATGGCGATCCTTTTAACAATGAAAAATACCTGAAAAATGCACTTCCATAGTATGGAAGCGACCAACAGAATTCCAAATATTTCTTCACCAATCGTTTTGGAGATGCATTGTTAGGGATTGCCTTCAATAATAGAATTAATTTTGATTAAATTTTTTCATCTTTCAAGGGCCAAAGAAGAATTTCTTTTGATAGGAAATTTAAAGTGTACATCTTTTTAGCGTTGTTTAATTTTGAAAACTTGAAACAAAACTTTAGAGATAGATTTAGATTTGTGCTTTGCTACATATGGATGTTGTCATCCTTGTTTAAAATATAAACTTTACCGAAAATACACATTTGCATCGATCTATAGGGATAAGACAATTGCCTATAAGTTGATGTACATTACCAATTATGACACACAAAATTACCCCTTCTGTAGATTAAAATTAGTGGTTGAAACATTTGAACACTTATGTTAAACAAAACTATTCAAAAGTCCCCAAAGTTGTTAAGCCAACCAATAAGAAAACATTATTATAAAACTTTGGGGACTAGTGTAATAAACAGCCCATTGTCCCCTCTCTCTCTCTCTCTCTGGGAAAAATATGAATACATATATACCTTAAATTGATCAATAAGCCTAGCCTCTGTGGAAGATTTGCTTGTTGATGGCCAGGGTAGCCAGTTCATTAATCCCCTACCCTGCCTACAGGCGTGCTGAGGCAAGAATCTTTGCAGATTTTGTCTAAATAAATCCATTAGATCAAGTATAATTAATGAAAATGTACTTACACTGTTATCATTGAAAATTTTAAAAGCCTGTCAAGACTGCTTCGAAAATTTAATTTTACTGCTATTGGTGAACATACAGAAGAATGTGTTATAATTCTTTTCTGATTGATGGAAACTTCACCTGCCTATCTGATCCGATGAGCTAATCCAATTTCCAACGTAGCATTACAGACGTACCGACATCGTAAGTAATACGTTGCTGTCTATATTGCCCTAACAAAATGAGGATAGATGTTTGGCTTACGTTTTCTATTGACGTCATAGTAGATGGAAAGAGAAAGGGAAAGGGGTAAAGAATCACCCTAGAAAATAGATGGGGATATAGGGTATTTTATGACGTCAATAGAATAGGCACGTCAAAAGGAGTGACATCTTTCCCTATTTTGCTTTGGAAATATAGACATCTATGAGTGATACGCTTATTGAAGGGGGAAAGAGTCACTCAAAAATCAGCCTCGTGACGTCATAAAAACGAGGGATTATCCATCTCTTTTTTAGGGGATTTCTTTCCCCAATTCTCCTCTCATCTCCCTCATTTTTATTACGTATCGTGGCTGATTTTTGAGTGATTTTCTCCCCCTACCACTAACTGTGCTACTTGTCAATAAAGCTATAACCTGATAAATGCGGGAGTATGGATGGATACATCATAAGGGCCAAGCTCCAGCCTGGCTTGAATACCACCCAGCATAATATAGTCAGATATCTCACAGGGATATCTTCCAGTCAATATGTTATACTAAAAAAATAATTTGATTTGTTGTCAAATAGTTCTGTTTCTTTCACCTTTTCTTTGCATTGCAAAATTTTCCTTTTCACACATTGAAATACTTTTTGCATGTTAAAAAAGAATTTGTACGTGGATGAAAACTAGGGGCTGCGTACATGAAGGACTCTAGAGGCATTTTAGGTGAATAAATGTTTAGAAGTGGGGGGAGGACTTAATTTCTCTTGAGAGGGTGGTGGTACCCTTCCCCCAAAATAGTTATAAACCTTACCAAGACCTTTAATAAGATAAATTGTAAAGAAGAACCATATCGGTTCAGCGGTTAGCAATATTCTTGGGTACAGACAGACACAAAGAGATCTTGTTATTTTTATAATTTATTTACCTTTGCTTCTTCATAGAGCAATTCCAAAAGTTTGGGATCTTTGATCTGAAAAAAATAAAAAATATTACCAAATATATAAATCATATCAATTATCAAAAAATTATTCTTTGACAGCTTTCGAAAAGCAACATCTTTAAAAGCGAATCTTTTCTATAATAAGAATCGGTCCGTCCGTCCAAGACAGGCTCTCTTTTTAAATTAAAACAGGTTAGATCGATTTTAAACTTAGCATGATGATTCCTATTATTATTAATACGTACATCCATTTAAAACATACTGATTTTTTACTTTTTGACAACGAATTTTTGTATTTATGATTATCCTATTCATCTGATGATAAAATACTGGATTAGGTACAATGTTATAAGTCATAAACAAGTCCTAAAAATGTAAGTATGTACAGTATCCTGTTTTTAAGCAGTTTTGCAAAAATTTACTTACAATTTTGTTTAGACTTTTGAATTAATATTCTGCTTATCAGCTCTGCACTTTACAAGTGTTAATGTTCGTATGTCCTACCGTTTCAAGGCTTCGCTTTTATAGATGTTGTTATCATTGGTAAAATTAACTAAGCTACATAAATGCATATTGATTTAGCTAAAAACTAGAATATTTTTTCTAGTTGAAACCAAGTATAAAAGAGTAGGAACATAAGTCTAGTTGTAGAGGTGCTACAAGAAGCTTTTAATGGTGCCTATAAAAAATGACCTCATACTGGCCTACCTTTGGTCATATAAAATGTATACTGGCCTACAATTGGTAATTTAGTCTGCGTATTGGCCAATCATTGCTTATCTGTATTGCATGACGTCATATTTTTTATAGACACTTGTTAAATGCTTAGTGCTTCAAACTTAAATAGTTCACCTGAGATTCCTCTCTTCTTGTTACAAATACATTTCTTTGGAGTGACAATATTGGTTCATCACAAGCCTGGTAAAAATTAAATTTCAATATAATGATGCATTATCAAAATATATCCTATTATATAAAGTAGTAAGCCTTTTTGGCTGTGGCGAAGGATCTCTTTATTATTGCTTCTTATAGGCCCTAAGATGGTTTTAGGCTATTTTATTTGAAATAAATAAGTCTGTATATGGTTTATGGCTATTTTGCTGCCTTTCTATATCCCTTCGAATACAAAGCCCCTAGATGCTAGGGGTGCAGCCGAGTGTATAGATGTACAGTAAGACAGTAATCTATACAGAATTCTATAAAAGTCATGGCAATATAGATTTATTTATACACATAATTAACAGATATACCTAGTTCAAAAGCAGCAGTAAAACTGAATAACATTGAGTTAAGTAAGAAATATTTGAATAAATCAACCTTTTTATCCTGACTGGCTGAGCTGAATCTCTGTAGGAAATGATTCCATTCTCTTCTGATAAAGAATGGTTTATGATGCGGCTTCAGCTGAACTTCCAACAAGGGTGATACCATCCATAGGGATAACATTTCCTACAAAATTAGAATTAAATATCCAAGAAAAACAAAAACGATAACTTTTTTCAAAGTGACTTTTGATCTCTTTACAATAAGGTACAATATAATAAGTGAAGCATCTCCATAATCAAGTCATAAAAATATCTGTATGTCAAGTGTTAATGTTCTTTTGTCCTACCATTTCAGAGCTTCGCTTTTATGGATGTTGTCATCCTTGTTTTAATTTCAAATTAAACTTACTGATCCCGTTCTAGGGAGAGCTAACTCCTCTTCCCCCACCAAACTGTTTAGAATATCTGTAACTGTACTGTTGGCGCCCTCTTCTATCTCCATCTGTACGGCAACAGCTGACATTAGGTACACACAAACATCCAATTCTAGAAACATATACATTATTAAACGAAATAAGTATTGAAGCTATTTTTTTTACCCGCGACCGTGGCTCAACACGTAGCGCATCCGCTCGTCGCCTGGGAGGTGATAGGTTTAAATCTTGGGCCGAAACCGCGTCATAAAGTATCGCATCCCATTACACGCGGATGATTCTCTGGATTCTCTAGATGACACTTAAATCGAAGGAGAACCCTTGGTTTTTTGAGTTTTAAAACACAATTTTTATTGCCCTCTTTATGTGTAACTATTGGATTCTCCCCTTATCGGAAGGGGCTGTATTTAGACTAAATAGCATTAAACCATACCCAAGTAAAGCTTTTATAAAAGGAAGATCTCAATCGGTTCAAATATATAAAACCTTTATAAAGGGTGTGCAAAAAAATGCGGACTTTTTTAAAATTGAAATTGCGCGGTTTGTGTTAATAGTAGAAATATTTTATGCATATCGTTAGAACCGGTATGAACTCTAGTTTTTGGAAATATAAGAACAGATCCTGTGCTACGTATAGTTTAGGATCTACGTGGTGAAATGTCCCTATTGCCTTAAAACTTGAATTGCGAGTAAATTATCAAATATTGAAGTATAAAAAAGATTGAATAACAAGAACCAAAACGAAGAAGTAAATATTTAGAAAACTTAACCCTCTGGTCTTTTTGGGCATCATTTATTTTTTGGGATCTATATTTGTGGTACGGTTTAGCCTTTGTTGATTTTAGAATATTTCTAGCAGTAGAAACGCAAACACCTGTAGTGGCAGCAACTTTTCTTAATCCAGGTGTTTTTTATTCAATAACATTTTTTTACTCTTTTCTGTACACTCTCTGGTGTTTTCTTCCGCCCATTAAATCCTCTATGCTTTATCGACGAACCTGTTTCTTGGCATTTATTGTAATTTCTCACCAGGAATGAAAATCTTGTTTGTTTTGTAAGATTATTCCATACCTGGGATGCAGATCCACTTTTCAAAAATTTTCTAATCTCTTTTATGCTTGCTCCAGGGTACTTTTTCAAAAAAGTTTCAATCTCAAGTTTTATTTGATACCTTGTTGGAGGATCCATTGTAAAAGAATGATTTCAGTACAAATATTCGTAGATTTTTTCATATTCGAATAGAAGATTTTTATGACAAATAAATACAAATAATTAAAAAGCTTTAAGAATAGGTTTATTTTTTTTTAATTTTTCTGGTTTACTCGCAATTCAAGTTTTAAGGCAATAGGGACATTTCACCACGTAGCTCCTAAACCATACGTAGCACAGGATTCGTTCTTATATTTCCAAAAACTAGAGTTCATACCGGTTTTAACGATAAGCATAACATATTTCTACTATTAACACAAGCCGCGCAATTTCAATTTTAAAAAGTCCGCATTTTTTTGCACAACCTTTATAATAGGAATTAAAATTCCTTTATCAAATTAAGTTAATAATATAAACTTACTTTTTCTAAGTATAGTAGGATTTCTTGCTCTCTCTTGGCCAAGTTTTTCTGAAGAGAGATTTCTTCCAAGTCTTGTCTGTGTATTATATCTTCCATAATCTTGCTGAAATTAAAACAAAAAAGTTGGGGTATAGTCCCTTTCGTGGCAACGCTCTTTTCACAGTAGCTTTTCTCCTATTTCTAGCCCCTGCGGGAGGCTCTAGCCCTGTGGGGCAATCACCTAACCTAATATAACCTAACCTACCCTAAAATAACCTATCAAAAGCCATTTTAAAACTACAACGAATCGCCCCTTAAGGGGCTTTGCCACGAAAGGAACTATTCTCAAAAGTTAAATAGAGTAGATTCTAACTAAAATTGAAATAGCCTAAATCTAAGGCGTAAGGTTATGGTGAATTTGATTTTAATTGTAAACAATTGAAAACTGCAGTGTTAATAAAGGAGAGTAAATACAGGGATCTAAAGGGATAAGACAATGGCCGATAAATTGATTTACATCCCCAATGATGATACACAAATTACCCCTTCTGTAGACTATAGTGTTAAAAAAATATGGACAGTGACGCCCAACTTAATAAATTAAACAATCAAAGTTCAATAAAAGTCCCCAAAGTTGTTAATCCAACGAATAAGAAACCTTTATTATAAAACTTTGGGGACTAGTGTAATAAACAGCCCAATAACCCCTCTCTCCCTAAGAAAATAACTTTGTCACTATTCATAATTTGTGCATTCTTGACATAAGCAAAGCCTTTGACACACCTAAAAATCCACCACAAGGTATTATTTAAAATCCACCAAATTTATTGTGCACCTGAGCCAACCTTCCAGGCTGGGTTGTATTTTGAGATGATAAAGCTGCTCCGCGCGTCAAAAATTCGCCTCGCGGTCGATCTCGATAATATTCTCTAAAAAACAATCAATTTTGTTAAAATAAATTTGGTATGATTTATTTCTGGTTTAATGCTATAAGGGAAGTTTTAAAAGTTGCATATATATCAAAATTTAAATTTAAAAGGTGGATTTCTTTTTAGTAGCGAAGCTACTCTATAATTCGAAATGTCCGTCCGTCTGTCCGTCCGTCTGTCCGTCTGTCCGTCCGTCTGTCCGTCTGTCCGTCCGTCTGAGACAAAGTGGGGGAAACGTGATTTTCTCGGCTCCTATAAAAGATAGACAGCTGAAATTTTTAGTGAAGATTCTTATAACATATGCCCATCTAATCTATACATTGTTTTGTCCAACCGTCTGTCATTTGGGGTGCTAGATCGATTCCTACATTTTCATGTTTTTCTGATTTTCTCAACTTCTTTTTAAGATAATGGGCTGAAATTTTCTGGGATTGCTTAAATTTACATTTTACATATTTTCCTTAAGTTTTATTACGATTTTTTTATTAATAGGGGTGCTAGATCGATTCCTAGATTTTTAGGTTTTCTATTGTTTTCTCAATTCCTATTCAAAATTTACGGCTGAAATTATCAGGGATTGAATATGCTAATAGTCTACATATTTCCATCAAGTTTCATTAAGATTTGTGTAAATATTGTGGTGCTAGATTGATTCCTAGATTTTAAATTTTTCGTGATTTAAAGGTTGCGTGATTTTGAAGTTTTCGTCATTTCCCTATTTCATCAAATATATAGGATGACACTGGTATATGGTAAATATATTCATAATATACATTCATAATTTCTGAGCTTCGCTACTTATGGATGCTGTCATCCTTGTTCAACAGTAATTAGAAAATAAATTTGAGATAATCATTACAAAGCAAATATAAAAAGTTTGTATTATTAATTCAACAATCGTTAAATAGACATGGAACAATCAGCGCATAAATATTTTAGAGATATCTATAATACAAAGTAAAACGATGTCTGTCTGTCCATCTGTCTGTTTGTACCGAAGGATCTTGCCAACCGCTGAACCGATCGGGTTCTCCTTTACAGGGTAGCTTCTCATAGGTCCCGGGAAGGTTTATAACTATTTTTTTTTTTTTGGGTTGGGAGGGGTGGGACTTCCCAAACACCATAAAAATAAAAAATAAAAAATTGTTTTTAAAACTAAAATAAAGGAGTGGGGTCGACTAACCCCCCCCCCCCAAAAAAAAAATAATTATTCAATTATAAGCGTAGCTTTTCTTTATATGTTATCAGTTACCTGTAGTCACTATCTGCATCCATAGTGACCTGTGCCTGCTTGCTGATAATACAGTTATACTAGTTACCTGTAGTCACTATCTGCATCCATAGTGACCTGTGCCTGCTTGCTGATAATACGGTTATACTCCGCTACTCTCATATAAACTTCTCCTTGTTCATTAATACATACGGTTAAACATATTGATTTGCGAGAAGATTTTGAACATTGCAAATAGTAACTTATACTTTATATGTACCACGAAAAGTTAGAAATATAAAATAATATTAAACGCTTTTTTGTTTGCAGCGAAGGATCTTTCTAACTGCTGAACCGATATGGTTTTCCTTTATGGTTTCTTAAGTTTCTTAAAGGTTCAGACAAGATTTTAAAAACTATTTTGGGGGTGGGCATCTTTACCCTCACAATAAATAATGCCCCCCTCTTCCCAAATTTTTTTTAACTTTAAAAAAAACTCAAATTAAAAATTGAGGAGGGGGGTCGTTTTTTTCCCATAACATCTTTAGTGACCTATGTAAGCTACCCTGTAACGGATAAAGGAGAACCATGCCGGTTCAGTGGTTAGCGAGATCCTTTGGTACAGACAGACAGAAATACGTCCTGTTACTTTATATTAAGAATTTCTTATCTTTATTTGCTGAATGATGTTGTGCTGAATCAAAAATGGGTGCCGATTTGAATTATTGGCCGACATGCAAGCGCAGCAGCTGATAAACAATATGTTCTTATCCGTATGTCCTTGCCTTTGTCCGCCTGGAAATTATCCACCTCCCCCTGCACCAGTTGTAACTGGTCAACCTCCCCCTCGTCCTCAACCTCCTCCCCTTCCCTCTCCTCCCTGAAATAAAAGGAATAACAAGCATAGGCTAAAGTGTGTTAAAAATCAACCATGTTATGTCATAAAAATAAGAGGAGAAGTGGGAAAGAAAACCCCTAATGATTATCCTAAGAGATGGATAATCCCCCATTTTTATGACGTCACATTTGTGATTTTTGACACACTTTGGTCTTTGTCAATAATAAGGATGAATATGTACGATAGATGTAAATCTGTAAAGAGATATTATGTTGAATTAAAATTATCAGAGTAAATCTATTTAGCTATACGTCTTTTTTGCCTTTTACTTTTAAAACTAATTTTGGATCATGCATCGGAAAGAAGACGTAGTTGCGAGTTTCGTCGTATTTTCACAGTAGCTTTTCTCCTATTTCTAGACCATGCGGGGGGGGGGGGGGCTCTAGCATTAATATCTATTTAACCTAACCCAACATAAAAAAAACCTTCAAAAGCTACTATGAAAATACGACAAAACCCCTAATTTCTATTACGGTCATATGTGTTCTATGAATCATTTTTATGTAATAAAACATTAACGCAACTGTAATAATGTTCACTATTACCTTTGATTAGCCTTCACTAGATGCAGATTTTCTGTAACTAAAGAAATCTTTTCTAGTTGAGTTTTTATCAAAGCAGATTCTTCAAATGTCTGAAAAAGAAAACTTAACTTACAAAAAAAAAACAATATTTTAGAACCGTAAATTATAACCTTAAAATTGAACTTTTAATTTGTTAATTGATACTTTTATAATTTTTATATAATATGAAAAATTTAAAAAATTGTACAATTATAACATTGTACCTTGTTGTTATAGGAATCAAATGAATACGATAATCATATTACATAAAACACTGTTGTTAAAAAGTTGATGAACTTAATATTTGTAACAATTATAGGGTTGCTACGTTTTCTAAATCGTACACGGTACCTTACTGTTATAAAATCAACATACAAAGTTTTAAATCGATACAAAAATTCTTATACATCTAAATCAACAAAATGAGCTAACCGTTTCGGACGGATGTACCGGCCCTTATTATGGAAAAGCTTCACTTAAGACCTAAATATACATAAACTTGAAAATGCATTTTTTCTAATCACTTTTATAACAAAAAAATATAAATAAATAAAAATTTCCTTGTTTTTGTTGTTCTTGAGGTTATGTGCCAGCTGATACGAATATTGATCCTCCCCCTTGTAACCTTCACAGAGGCTCCCCCCATCACAGAGGTTACTCCCGCTACTCCCCTCGGAGCTCCCCTTCCCTCTGCTCCCCCCATCACTGAGGTTACTCCCGCTACTACTCCCCTCGGAGCTGCCCTCCCCTTTGAAGCCTAAAAAGAGAAAGCAAGGAAAGTTGATATTTTTACAGACAGAAAACTTATTAGATAAGATTCAAAATTCATATTTACAATTTATAATATAAATATCAGAGAGATATCTTTCTAAAAGCAAAGCTTTTCTATAATTTGGGTCGGTCCGTACGTCCGTACGTAACGGAAAGCTCTTTTCGGTAATTTAAGCATGTTAAAAATGCCATATAGATTTCAAACTTTGCATGATGAGTTGTTTTACAAGTTAAAAAGAGAAGCAACTCTATAATCATTACCAGAAAGTCCGTAGGTCCATTTTAAACATGTTGATTTTAACTTTTTTTAACATAAAATTTATATGTGATAAAATTATCCGATTGGTCTCATTTTTGGAATGCAACAAAGTACATTGTTATAAGCGAATCACCTCTATAATAAAGTCCTAAAAATATAAGTATGTCCTTAAACAATATCCTGTATTTAATCAGTTTTTCAACAGATTTACTAACAATTTTGTTTAATTCGACTTTTATACATTTATATTCTGATTATTCAGTTCTAATTATACAAGTGTTAATGTTCGTTTGTCTAACTGTTTCAGAGCTTCGCTTTTATGGATGTTGCCATCCTTGTTTTGTTTTGCCTTATAAAACCGTTTTCTTATAAGTTTAAAATAACTAATTTGAATTATATCAACGTTTAACTTACCATAATTTGTTTCACCTCTAATAGTCTCATAGATAGCAGAGTGGAAATATACACTATTTCCTAAAAAACAATTGTAGAATTATAAAAGTAACTGGATGTAAGAAAGTGTGTGTTGTAAATGTATGTATGCCCTTTGAATTTAAACTCTTTGCTGGTATTGGTCAAGTTTTAGGATATCAGTCAAAGAATAAGGTCAACCTGGACTATATAACAGATCTATAGTATAGATGTATATACAGACAACTGCCTCCCTTTTCAAAGACCTCTTTCGTCTGCTTCTAAATTATTTTCTGCTACTTGGCTGTGTTAATATAAGCCACACCATAGGTTGATTTTCAATGACCCAATAGAAGGGTTGCATAAGGTGGTTGCGATGGGGATATTATTTAACCCTTTCTCCCTCTAGTGTTTTAATCTAATGCCTATATCATAAATAAGAGTACAATAGTTTTTCAAAATTCTTTTGAACTACCAAGAGAAATATATTCATTTTCTGAGTCTGTTATTTCTTCACTGATATCAGAGAGATCCTTCCATTGTCGCCTAAAATATTTTGTTACATTAGTATATACGAGGGCTCGGCAGCCGCGCGCCAGTTAACTGTAAGTCACGGCTGTTGAGCCCTGGTATAAACTAGGCTAAAATCACAATACCAAATAACATCGGACTTTCAAAGGGATATTTTAATCTTTGGCTTGTTTACAGGGATTGATATTTCAACAAGGATGACAACATCCATAAAGGTGAAGTTCTGA
Organism: Acartia tonsa; assembly: GCF_053477335.1. Taxonomy (NCBI): domain Eukaryota; kingdom Metazoa; phylum Arthropoda; class Copepoda; order Calanoida; family Acartiidae; genus Acartia; species Acartia tonsa. The sequence continues at coordinate 61,061,528 of NC_137260.1, read as the reverse complement.
AACTGTAGGACAAAAGGACATTAACACTTGTAGAGTGTCAGAACTGAATAACCAGAATATAAATGTATAAGAGTCAAAGCAAAATTGTGAGTAAATTTGTTGAAAAACTTCTTGATACTAGATAATGTTTATGGACATACTTACATTTTTAGGACTTGATAATAGAGTTGCGTCGCTTATAAAATTGGTAATGATTATAAAGTTACTACGCTTTTAAAAAGAACACTTACCAGTCATAAATTGGTTCTGGATTTATTTCTAAAAGCTCGCACGCTTTGGATCCTATGTATATAGTAAAAACCATATTAGCTTAGAAAAATTAGGAATTTTTTTTATTTTAAATACCTGAAATCATATCATACACTTATATAACAAAGTATATCTAAATTTAATATTAACTTCTAAAAGGTTTAATATAAACTAAACATGTGTCAATTAAATTCAATACATTATACATTTACAGAGATTAAATCTACTAATAACTGATATTAAACGTCCAAACAGGAAAAGATTTATTTAATTGGAACTCTTTAATAAAAGGAGACGCCTTTTGGATTTTTCTCTGTTAAAACAAAAAAATAATGCAGCAATATTTAAATCAAATAAAGAAAAATTTTAAGCTATTTTTAAAAGCGAAGCTTTTCTATAATTAGGGTCCGTCCGTAACAGATAGTTTTTTCCGTTAATTTAGGCATGTTAGAATTGTCCTACCGATTTCAAACTTTGCTTGCTGATTCCTCTAGTAGTTAGGTGCGATTTAAAAAGCGTAGCAACTCTATAATCATCACCAAAATGTCCGTACGTTCATTTTAAACATGTTGATTTTTTTTACTTTTTTAACAACAAATTTTTATGTGATTTAATTATCCGATTGATCTGATTTTTAGTATACTGATTCCTGGGACAATAAAGTACAATATTATAAGCGAAGCAACTCTATAATTAAGTCCTAAAAATGTAAGTATGCCCATAAACATTATTCTGTATCAAGCAGTTTTTCAACAAATTTACTTACAATTTTGCATCGACTCTTATACATTTATATTCTGATTATTCAGTTCTGACACTATATAAGTGTTTGTCCTACCGTTTCAGCGCTTCGCTTTTATGGATGTTGTCATCCTTGTTATAATAAAGTTTAAAGCTAATATAAGAAGCTAATATGATTCTTGTAGCATCTATTAAAAATATTTAGCATAAAACAATCACTTACATTTTTGTAATAATCCTATATGTTTTTTTTTTATAGAAAAATTAATAGATTTTCTTTTTAGTAACCATATTCATTAAAAAATATGGTTGCTTAAGGAAGCGTTGTGTAACAAAAAAAATCTTGGTTTACGAAGAAAATTTAAAATCGAAGTTAAAGAAACTAAAAATTATTGCTAAAAAGTAAATAATTCTAACAATAAATTGTCAATTTGTCATCCTTGTTATTTTAGACAAATTTATGAATCTTCCTAATCCTATCCCTCATAAATTCAATCTCTTAGACTTTTGGGTTTGTTGATGTGTGTGAACACCCAGGGCCTTAAAATAGCACCCCTCTAGTTGCCTGTAGTACATCCCCTTCGTTTTTGATTTAACCGATGTTTTAATATTTTTGTGTGCGCTTCGCACAACCCCTTGTCTAAACCTTGCCCCGCTCCTGATTTTAGCTTAATGTGTGTTACTACATTATACTTCTAGCGGCTACGCCTCTAGAGGCCTCTAGGGGCACTTGAGGAGGGTAAAGTTGAATTATATAACCCATTTTTAAAAGCGAAGCTTTTCTATAATTAGGGTCGGTCCGTCCGTCCGTCCGTACGTCCGTCCGTCCGTCCGTCCGTCACGGATAGCTTTTTTCGTTAATTTAGCCATGTTAGAATTGTCCTATCAACTTCAAATTTTTTATTATAGATTTAAACTAAAAAGTAAATTGTTACTTTATTTTGAGGATTATCAAAAGTCGTCTTCGGTGATAAGATTAATAGATTTTAATTTGTCTATGTTTATAAAGTAACATGATCTTTCTGTGTGTTTCATTACCGATATGGTTCTCCTTTACAGTGTAGTTTCAGATAGGCCCTCAGAAAGTTTATAGCTAAGAAATAACCCATAGAAAAGAAATAAAAATAAAAAGTCTCGCGATGCAATTCATTTTCTTTTAAAACTTTTTCTTTTTATAACTACAAATTAAATTTGATGGGTAAAGGGGGTTGACTTCCTCCACCCCCCTCCTTCAGTGCCCCTAGAGGCCTCTTGTGGCCTAGCCACTAGTTGTCTATACAGTAGGTGAAACGTCATAAGTCGGCGGAAGTAATATGTATTTAAGAGTACAAAAGTAATATTCAAATAGAGTTATAATATTTATTTGTAGATATAAGCATAAATATAGAGGTAGAAATAATCATCATATTTATGAGGTTTCTTTATATTACTATTGAGGTTCTTTAATTATTACTATTCAGGTTCTTTATCTTTCTTCTGAAGAGTTATAGGTCATATAAAACAAAATATACATCTTTTTGAATGTTATTTACATATTTGAAGAAAAAAAGAGGCATATTTTGTATTACTATTTGGGTCCTTGATTGTTACTTATGAGATTATTTAAATTACAAAAACACAAATAGATCTTCTAAAAATATATAAATTTTTACAATAAAAATGTTAAAGTACATAAGGTAACACTTGTATTTTGTATTTTTGATTAATCTTGATGAGGTTTTTTTTATTTTTGATTAATCTTAAGGATTTTGTATTTATGATTAATCTTGAGATTTTTTTATCTCTGTATTATTCATTCATTCTGAGGTTTTTTTTTCTGTATTTTTGATTAATCTTGAGGTTTTTTATTTTTGATTAATCTTGAGGAGTTTTTTCTGTATTTATGATTAAACTTGAGAATATTTTTCTCTGTATTATTCATTCATTCTGAGGTGTTTTTTTTTCTGTATTTTTGATTAATCTTGAGGATTTTTTTTCTGTATTTTTGATAAATCTTGAGGATTTTTTTCTGTATTTTTGATAAATCTTGAGGATTTTTTTCTGTATTTTTGATAAATCTTGAGGATTTTTTTCTGTATTTTTGATAAATCTTGATGATTTTTTTCTGTATTTTTGATAAATCTTGAGGATTTTTTTTCTGTATTTTTGATAAATTTTGAGGATTTTTTTCTGTATTTTTGATAAATTTTGAGGAGTTTTTTCTAACATGATCTTGGACATCTTAACCTTCTTCTAACAAACACCATAGAACAACATTTGCTTGAATTTCGAGGCTGAAAATAAACATTATTGTCTTTAAGATTTAAATTAAAAACAGGTGAAATTTTATAAAAGTGAATAAGATGGCCGATACCTATAAAGATTCCCTTTTCTTGTTTTTCTTTATTTAAAGTAACAGGATGTTTGTCTTTGTGTGTTTAGCTTAAGGTCTCACTAACCGCTGAACCGATACAATTCTCCCTTACAAAGAAACATAAGGCCAGGGAGAGTATTTTTTTTTTTTGGAAGGGTACTACCACACCCCAAAGACGATTCCCATAAAAATCTTTTTTTTTTAAATACTGAAATAGAAGTGGTAGTTCGTCTAAAATCATTCCGGGACCTTTTATGTCTGTAGCCAACCGCTGTATGGGAAAGATAACTCCCCCCTCCCAAAAAAGCGCCCTCCCTTCAAAATTTTATTTATTTCAGAATTTTATAAGAAAATAGGGGGGATGGGGTCTTCTAAGAGCATAGCCGCTACTTCTATAATATAATACAACTTTATATTATGTACTAGGTATATTTAACGAGTTTCCTTACCTTACACTGTCCTGGAGGACACATTCCGTTGGCAGCAAAGATACCTCCAATAGCGCCCACACCTACTGTTGGCGCTAAAATAAAACATAAAAATAAATTTTTTTATTACGGCTCGGTAGCGAATTTCTTTATGTAGGTATTTATATAAATAACATTACCTACTAATGAGGAACCTGCCAAACCAGATGCTAAGCCTATAACCGCTCCTCCTATCACAATGTAATTTGCATGAACACCCTAAAAAAGAATAAACCATATTTATTTTACATAATCATAAAAAATCATTTCTTAAAATATAAAAAAAAAAACATATTTGCATGGAAGTATTTACCTTGCAGTTATTTGCACAGGCAGCAAACGTTCCATTGGTATCCTTGCACTAGAATTATTTTAAAAATTAAATTCCATAGTGTTTCTGTACTTTTAATGTCTCGGGCATTCTTTTCAGAATTTTTGGTCCAACTGTAAAGGATATTTTATTTAAAATTAACAAGAACAGTTTTCATAAAAACTGATGCTTTTTTAAAATAAAAAAATACTGTTTTTTCATGTAATGACATATAGAAATTATATTGCCCTCTTTAATCACCAAAAACTAACAAAAAAGAATCATTCTTCTAGTCCTATTGGATTTTAGACATTATTCTTTCAAATTATAGATAAAGAAGTTGTATCAACTTTTTTTTTATAGCTAGCCGGTCCTTTTAGTAAGTAGTAGATGTAAAATTTTTCATAGAATTCAGATATGCAATCGGTTTTTTTGTAGACCTCTTATTTTTTAAGTAATTTAAGTTTAAAAAAAAAAATTAAGTCGATTTTAAGGTACTAAAATGCAACAAAAAAAAGAAAGAAAATAGCCATTATGAACAAAAATAGTAAGATCTTTAATTTGACACCTTACTTTTTCAATTCTGTCAGGTAATTATTGAAAAAATCGATTTTTTTAAACCCACGAGATTAAAACTTTGAACTCAATTTTATCATTTCACAAGTAAAAAAATATGGGTTCATATATACCTTTAGAATCAGAAAAATATTACGAATCCATTGTAAGCAAAATTGAAAAAAAAAGTTTACAATATAGTATATAAACTACAATAAAAGGAATTATATGAAAATATCATATTATATTGTACAGGCAACGTCTTAACTTTTGAATTGGGTATAAAAATGGGAAGAGGGTATAGAGGGGGTAAAGAGGGGGTAAAAAAGGGAAGACGATAGTGTTGCCAGAACAAAAAATACAATTGGCCATTTTTATATTTTTTTACTTTTTTTCAATTTTGCTTACAATGGATTCGTAATATTTTTCTGATTCTAAAGGTATATATGAACCCATGTTTTTTATGTCTGTTTGAGAAAATATTTAGGTCTAAAGTTTTTATTAAACCGAGGTTAAAAAAATAGATTTTTTCAATAATTACTCAACAGAATTTTAAAAGTAAGGTGTCAAATTAAAGATCTTACTATTTTTGTTCTTACTGGCCATTTTCTTCTTTTATTTTGTTGCGTTTTAGTACCTTAAAACCGACTTAATTATTTTTTTAAAAAACTTAAATTACTTTAAAAATAAGAGGTCTACAAAAAAACCGATTGCATATCTGAATTCTATGAAAAATTTTACATCTACTACTTACTAAAAGAACCGGCTAGCCATAAAAAAAAAGTTGATACACTTTCTTTGTGCAAAATATATTTGGTCATCTGACGATATAACCGCCTAAGTTAAAGAGGAAATTAAAGCTTCTTATTAGCTGAATTAAAGAGTTTGTCTCTAAATTATTTTTAGTAAAGTATAGTTTTTTTATTACCGTGACGAACGATTTTTTGATAACGAAGATACACAGTCACACACACTGACAAACTTTTTTGGTACCTATAAGTCCCCAAGGCAATAGAAATGAAAGAAAGCATTAAAAATTTTTTTTGAATTGGTGGAAGAACCGAACACTAGATAAAAAGATATTGCAAATATTAAACAATAAAAAAAATTTGAAATTTTACTAACCTGGAATATATTGTAGGAATAACCTTCATAAGCTACAAGCTTACATTCATTCCAATTCGGGTCTGATTCAAAATCACAATTTAATCCAGTGCTTGACTTACATGTTAAACTTTGTTCGTTTTTAATGTCTCCAACCTAATATAATAAATAAGGCAAAATTAATCCTCATTCGAATTCTTTGTTTGATAATACTAAAATTACAAAAAAACTTTTAAACAAACTGATTTTCTTACCTCGCCTGTCACACAATGAGCTGGTTTTACCCATCCTAACGGAGGCTGAAATAAAAACAAATTTCGACTTGCTGAGCTCAAAATGTTATAATATGTAAATATGTTTTGCATAGAGAAAATATGATGTTTTAACAATATTTAATTAATACAATGATTTTAACAATATTCAGCTTTCTATAGTTTTCAGCCAGAAAATCCCGTGATGTTTATTTAAGAATTGTAACTAGTCAATCACTAAAAATTGACAAATAGGGAAGCTCATCATAGAAAGTTAACGAATAGAATCGCTTGAAAAAAGGAGAGTTTTCATACAATATATACAAAAGATATTACAATAAAATAATAATACTTACATACTTTTGAATAAATGAGCAAAAATATTTTTTATATATAAACAAGGCAATATATTTATAAATTACTAAATATAATTATAAATATAAATATAAATTATAAATTATAAATAATATGATAAATTATAAATACTAAAATATCCTCTAGTAGTACATTACTATATGAAATTCAAATTGATTTCAGGTTCTATATATGATCCTGCAGGTCCTGATCCTTAAGATCTCCAGAAATCTTTAAAAGGCTCCTATGACATATGCCGTCGCCATAATTTATGTTTTGAAATTTCTAATATAACATTTACATAAAGATTAACATTTTCTGAAAAATTGTTCTTCTAGCTTAAAGGGAGTGTGAACGTAAAAATTTCTCATCTGATTATCAAATCTTAACATTTTCTAAGCACATTTCACTACACTGATGAACCAAAAACGTCCTATTAACAAAAAATATCCAGGAATAATGCCTTGATTTTATGGTATTTTGGGAGGAAAAAAGGAAAAAACAGAGAAAATCTGAACATTTATATTTCTTATAATGTTTGTAGGGATATTTAACGTGTCATATATAGTGGAAACAATTTACTTACTGTTAAGGATTTATTTTATGCTATAAAATTGCCAATTAGTTTTTTTTATAACGTAGTAATTAGGTAATAAAGACCTATTTTAAATTCGTATTATTGACAAAAAAATACCTCACTGTCTACAAAGGGTTGAATCTCATAGGTTATCTAAAATAATAATATCCTTTTTTATTGTGTTGGACAATAAATAACCCACTTTAGAGAATTAGTTTACACTTTTATCAGACTGTTCATAAAGAAATATTGCGTCTTTATTTTTTACAAATTTGTAATTAAAGGTGGGCGAGAGATGGGCCATCTAAAGTTAATTGGATAATAATAAAAAATCTGTTTCTGGCTTTGTTATTTTTATGGTTTTCAATAAAAAATATTGCTTATTTTATCAATTTCTAAGTAACTATACATTGTTTTAAAGCAAGGATTATGTTAAAAGTCACCTTAACCGTAAGGAAAAATCTAGAACTATGTGAAAAAGTTTAATTTTAGCTATAATGGGAGAAAAAAGCAATTTAATGCACATTTTATATAATACGGAAAATTTCTTCCTTTCCCTGTACCTTATAAAAATCGTTGGAAAAAGCCGTTTTTTAAGCAAACAAAAGCGCGTTTTGCTCAATCTGTGAGATATTATAAATGAGATGATGTTAAGATTTGATATTAAGATAAGAAAAATTTACGTTCACAGTCCCTTTAAAAAGTAAGAAAATTGCAGCTGTTTAGAGTCTGTTAAGTAAGGTTTTTAAATAAAATGGTGAAAAAAAAACGAAATTTGACTCTGACTAATTTATAGTTGGAAATTCTTTATTAAACATGCACAATTTTTTTTAACTTTCCATCCTTAATAGGAGATAAGATAATAGGGGGAGGGGGGCATTGAACGCTCTCCCCCCCCCCCTCGACAGATTTAGGTTTGAAAAAGGGTCCGACTTTTAAGAGCAAAATGCATTAGGGCTCAGATATCGGAAAAAATCCTGAATGAAGCCTTAAAATGCGAAATCGCTTTTGATTTGTGTATTTAAAGGAAGCCTGCAGTAAAGACAATGCTCTAACTGCTAAAAGACTGCCACAAGTAGACAAAATACCCCAAATTTGAAGCATCCAGCTTCAAATACAAAAAAAATTAAGAATCTTTAAATGACATTTTAGGGAGTTTTTTTGCCAGCCTTCATATAAGAGTATTGATATTAAAGTGATCGCGAATTTAATTTTTCAAAATGCATTTTCGTTTACCTTTTTTTATATTTTAAGTAAATTTCAAAGAATTATGCCTTAAAAGTTCAGTTAAGTTAGAAAAAAATCAGTTTAAAATGCAGAGAGTGTTTCCACATGAAAATAATGTTAAAATCTGGGCATCAATTAAACTAAGAGAAAATAAGTTATTTCTTCGCTTGCAGATAAAAACAAAAAAATTGATACTTAGAAAATATTTTTGTAATATATCTCTAATAATATTTATCTTTGAACTTTCTCTAAAATGTAATGAAAAAGTTTGGTTTATTTTATAAAATCATTAACAAAATACCGCTTTGTTTATGCAGGTATAGTGACAAAAGAAAAATTCTTTAAATCTGTGGAAAGCATGATATTTAAGAATTAAAATGTTTAAATAGAATAAACAAATATCATTTGCTGCAAATATATAGCATAAAATATAGCAGTCTTTCTATAGTATTTACATAAAAAAAAGCATTTTATCATCGTAAAATAATCTCGTAATGTGTCGAATTTAATTAACACACACACACACACACTCATTCACTTACCTTGGGCATTCATGTTTCCCTTTTCCAGTCTCCGTCCCCCTCCTTATCTTTTGTGGTACAAATGGTACCAACGGATTTTGTTAAGTTGAAGTATAGAAACCAAACATTACTAAATATTGTAAAAGTCGCAGTCCCTTCAGTGTATTTTAAGTTGTAAGTTTGGACCAGTACGGGAAAATTTCAATAGCTATAAAAAGTAAATAATTTTATTTCCATAACTGAAAAAACATGTTATTTTATTTTAATTTTTGTATAGGTTTATTGGTAACTGACTTGATTTATTACCTCAGGAACCATCTTTACATTGTGTTTAGGATTAAGATAAAAGCCTTGCTTTAATTAATGTACATCCATGAATAACAGATTAATATTAAAAGAATATAATTTGTGTTGTCTCTTTATCTTATTCCATGTTTTGAAGTATTAAACAATCAAGTTCTGTGGAGTCCTATGTATGTTTGTGTGTGTGTGTATTTGATTTAACCTGGCTGTGCTGTACTCAGAAAACACTTATAGCAAATTAATTCATGTTTCAAAGATTGTTTCTTTTAAATATCTTTTATAGATTTTAGTTAATTAATCAAATATAATCTAAGCAAGAATTTTACCCCAAAATAAAAAAACCATAATAGCTAAAAACTTTCTCAATCTATAGTAAAATCCCCCAATTATGTGGGGGCCTAATCGTATTTTTAGCTCTGCAGTATGTTGAAGCTTTTTTAGCAAGTAGTAAATATTGAGATAGGATGAGGGTGCTATGTTACACAATCGACAACTATAAATCAGCTGACCTTATACCCATATTATGTAATATCTTTTGGATTTTCGGTAAAAATCATTTAATCTCCCCGTAAAAAGAAATTACAAACTTTTTTGGTTAGTTTAATATGTATGTAACAAAAGAATTTATTCTACTCTAAATTTGCAAGTAAACTTTAACAAAAATATTGTTATTTGTCGATTTTGATAGGTTTTAAGATATGTATAATAAAACTATATACAACGATGTTTTCAAGGGAATAAATTCGTTTTTTTAAAGTTTGATTTATTTTTAAATGGGAAGTATTTAAGACTTAATTCTCAAAACAGTACTCTTAAAAAACATTAATCAGTGACATATATCAACTTTTTCCCAGCTTCATGAACACTTTAAACTGTTTTTAACCTATTTTTGTAAGGTATATTAAAAATATACTCTGACACCTGTAGTATCATACTCCAGAGCTAAAAATGAGAATAATAGCAAACATCAATTTTCATTATGATTTAAAATTTTAATTTATTTAATACTTATATTTGCAGGAACTTTTATTTAATGAAATCTTCCAATTTTTAACATTTACAAAACAGCCTACTTTATTGCATCAAGATCCATGACAGATCTATATAGGAAATAAATGTCTATATATGAGCTCAAGTTTTCCAAGCGATAAATTTTTAAAACTCATAGTGCTCCAATAATCCGTAATAAACTCTCATTGACCAGAACAATAAGACCCATTATTTTACTGTATGAAGAATAAATTCATTTTTTATAATTCATGTTGCTATTTGAATTATATTGAAGTATTAAATTTCTATCCATAAAACAGAAAATTTATATTTATAATATAGTAAATAAAAGAAAACTTAGTTTTATAATATTTTGTTACTAGCGATACGTGCGTAGTGTGGTCAGATATTGAACTAAAATTTAACAGTTAACTAAACATTTTAACCCTTTCAGGACGATAATTTAAAATGAAAAATTATTAAGATTTTAAAATAGATTAAAGAAAGAAATCGTCAGGGAGAAGATAATGGAAGAGTAGGGTTAATAGTCAGAATTCAGATAACCAAAAGAAAGTAAATAAAACATTGAATAAACCTAGCCAATAGCGAGATAATTATATCAAGCCCAACTCTAGTACTATATATTAAGAAAATTTTGCTAGATATTGATGTGTCTTTTGATGAATTCATTTGTATTTGTATAGGTTAAAAAATGTAAAGCTTACATTCATGCCATACTGATCTGCAATCCAGTCCAAGTAACACCTTCCATCTATTCAAGGAAAATTATATTTAATAAATTAATCATAAACGTTTTTAACTTGTTTAAAAGTGCTACAGAGTAAAATTGATAATAATAATTCTTCCTTAAACTTGCAACATTTGCTAACTAGCTGTTAATGTAGATAAAATATCAATAATAACATAAGTGAAGCTCAACATATCAGACGGACAGACAAACAAATATTAATGTAGACGCATTCAATGGCAAAAAGTGATACCTTGTGTGAGTAAATATTTATATATTTATTAGCTTAAACGTAATTTTTTTCACACAATGTTTAATAAAAAACCATTTATATTACGTAAGGACCATTTTTTTCACTTGAAAGAAAGCATTCGAGCATGCAAAACATGTATGAGGATGATTAGCCAAAAAATATGTTTAAGTAAATTAAAGAAATGTTGTATTGGGTTAAAATCATAGGCGTAAAAAGCACTTTGTCTAAGGGGGGAGGGGGTATTTTCTACACTTTTTAAGTGAATGGGACAGTGTAAAATTGTTTTTAAAAGCCAAAAAAAAACAATATTTAAAAGTGGTCTTTTAGAAGTGATTATAGAGTTAGTTTCCTTTCCAAATTATAACTGTTACAGGACCCATCATGCCTTGTAGTGATTGATAGGATAATTCTAACAAGCCATAATTAACCGATCAGAGCTATCCTGTATGGACAGGCAGAACAACCCTAAATGTATAAAAGAAGTTGTAAACAAATCAGCAACATAAATAAACCTGTTAATACGACTGGATTTTCAGCTTTCACATCAAACACTGGGATGTCATCCTAAAAATAATCATTTTATAATAATATTTTAATATTTTTGTGAATATAAGCTTTTCTTATACTTGGAATAGTTACAGATATCTTTTGCTTTAACAAGGAATTTATCTTATTATCCAGGTATTATATTGGACCTTGAATTTCTCAAACTTTCTCAACCAATAATTAGACTATTGGAACAAAAAAGTACAAAATTTTGCTGCTAGGTGAATCAAACTAAAATTTTACAGGCAAACACATGTAAACCACCAATTTAAACCTGTTGTGGTGAAAAATTTATTTAAATTATGTAACACTACCTTAAATCGATTTGTAAAAACTTCTGTTACTGTAGTTCTATCACACCCTAAAATGATTAACATAATTTTAATCAAGTATTATATTATTATAGCCATTTGAACTGTGCTCCAACTAATATGATCACTCTACTAAGATTCACCAATACAGAGAAATCATACTTCTATTAATGTGATATACATATTACATGTAGCTCATGTCTTTTTGGTAGATAGTTCAGTTGTATATGGACATAATATATAGATATTAAGTTTGTTTACATCTTAATGTCTACTATGAATATATTCAAATCGAATTTGTTTGGCTACCGAAAGACCTTGCTAACCGCTGAACCGTTATGGTTCTCCTTTACAGGGTAGCTCCTCATAGGTCCTGGAGAGGTTTACAACTATTTTGGTATTTTTGCTATACGCATTGGAAAATAATTTTCATGGTTCTATATAGTAATTGGAAGTTTATATGCCATAGCAGTATAGGATGTGTGTTTGACTCTCTGCGTAAAAGTATCAGAATATTTTTTAAACAATATAAGTCTGTACTAGCATCCATTAACCCATTAGTGCCGAACCGGGCATTAAAAACCGGTTCCAAAAAATGGTAAAAAAAACCGGTTTCCGGCATCATAATTGCATCATTCTCAGTATGAATCCCTCCTCTACTACCCTGGCTTTCATTTCCCCCTGGAGCAGGCAGTTTAGCTTACTTCCGTTTGCCGGTATAGCTCAACAAAATTTGAAAATCATGAAAATTCAAAATACCCCTTCTAACTTTTTTGTTTTTATAGTGAAGTCGCTGATTTTTTTCGTGAAATCTAATGTTTATTGACAAGTACATCTATTTGTGAATTCGTTTTATTCAAATTATTATTTTTTATATGATTTTTTTATCGTTTTTTTACGCCCTATTATGACCCGGTTCGGCTTGGCCATAAATACCCGACAGTTTTAAAACCCGGCTCGGTTTCGGTTTTTATTACCCGGTTTTAACTTTTCAACCAATAAAAATAACAGTTTACGTCATTGGTAAGGGTTTGAGCCACCCTAATAACCCTAGTAATCTCTATAGGTGTCACCCAATAGTCTTATGCTCGTTTTCTGATATGTAACACCCAAATTTTATATGTTCTTTTTTTGTAGTGTGTGTCTTTTAAAACTTCGAGCAACAGGTTTTTTTACCCGAAAACGGCGGCACTAAATTTGAAATAAATCGCTTCGTATTATACTTGTAGCTCTATAGATTACATGAGGTTGTGTAGTTTTCAATTTCGGATCGTATCAAAGTTCTAAAAAGTGTTCATCTCACTTTTGGCGTTCAAAAATTACATTTTTCGATTTTTGGTCGAAATAATCGGGTTTTTACAGCAAAACTGGGTTTTAACGCCGGTGGAAACCGCCCAAAACGGGTAATAATGCCTGGTTGGTATTTATGGCCGAGCCGAACCGGGTTTTTTTGCAACTTTCCTGTGCACGCCACTAGAGCAAAACAAAAAATACGAATTCCGTTTTGACCATTATAAAGCTTTCCTGAAACTTTCAGCTCGATCGGCCCATAAAAGTGGAGCTCGGCACTAATGGGTTAAATAAACTTCTCTATAAATGTAATTTAAAAATAGTTTATACAGATAATTTAAATTTTCCTATTGTGAATTCTCCAAATGAAAAATATATTTTGTGAGAAATAGTTGAGTTGCAAGTTTTTTCAATTTTTTGCCTGGAACATCCTGTTGAATCTGTGTATTAAGCTGGAGCTGCATATTTTCTACTGACAGCAGCTCCATATACTGGTAAATAATTATTACCTTTAGAAATGGACAATGATCCAACCCAATGAAAAATCGGTTTGTCATTTGTATCATTCTTAATTCTGACCAATGGTGAACCAGAATTTCCAAATGTTATACACCTATAGATATAAAAATGTAAATTTTTTAATTTTTCTTATTTATATACCTAGAAAAGTGATTATTATCAATAATTACTTATTAAATTGGGGTCTATTTTATTTCAGTGTTGAAAGTTCTTAGATAAGTAGTGATGTGAAAAATTATTACATTAGCTGCCTGTCATTTGGGGGAAATAATAACTTGAGTAATCAACTATGTAACTTCTAAAGAAGCCTGACTGTTTAAAGGACGCCTGCAAGAAATAATACGCTTTAACTGCTAAAAGACTGCCACAAGAAGACCCAATACCCCAAATTATAAGCCTTCAGCTTCAATAACAAAAAAGTTCTAGGCATTTCAAAGTAGCATTTTATGTACAATGGAATTTTTGAAAGATTTCCAATGCTCATAAAAGAAAAAACAATATTAAATTACGTTGCCTAGACATAAAATTATAACCTTATCTTTGTCAGATGCTTAGATTGCCTGTAACTGATTACATTTTTACAATAAAAACACCACATTTCATAGTAAATCTATGAAAAAAATTCGATTTAAATTGCATTTTTAAACAAAAATCATAGCGGAAACAAAGGGGTAAACTAATACAAGCTTAGCTGTGATTGGTAGTTAAGCTGATTCAGCCTTCTGATTGGCTACAGTACATTCGGTACAACGCAAGTAAAACTTAATTTTTTTTAATGATTTTGACTATAAAAATGGGTATTTTTATTGTAAAAATATAATTAGTTACTGGAAACCTAAATTTATGACAAAAATAATCTTATAATTTTGTTTCTAGGCCACGTAGTTTAATTTTAAAGTTTTCAACATGAGCATTGCAATTCTTTCAAAATTTCCATTGTACATAAAATGTCATTTTAAAATGCCTAGAACTTTTTTGTTATAGAAGCTGAAGGCTTCAAATTTGGGGTATTTGGTCTACTTGTGGCAGTCTTTCAGCAGTTAAAGCGTGGTAATTCTTGCAGGCTTCCTTTAAGCCGAAGATGGCTACTCTACAGTAGCCCGACTCTAAAGGGAAGTTAACAATACTGTACAGGTTCCCTACTTTTAAGGGTTTATGTAATTTTACTCTACAAGAGCTCAATTATCAAGGGATATGTTATCTATACTTTACAGGTGCCTGACTTAAGGGTTAAGGTAATCATACAAGAGTCCAGTTATCAGGGATAAGATATTTTACCCTCGTGCAGATTGGTCTTTATAACAAACAGTTCCTCTAGGATAAAATGTGTTAGAATCCATCCATTTTGGATCTGCACACTTGTCCTAAAATATGTGTGAGATTTTTGTTGCAGGTTATTTACAATATACAACAGTTTATAAAAGCGATAGGAAGCCAAAGCATCATTTGATACCCTACAAATTTGACTTATTCGACATTTACCATTTGGTACCCATATGAATAAATAAGGACTTTGCCAAGTTTGTTTAGAAATTAGGGTGTCTGATTCAAGCCAAAAAAGGATGACGAATTAGTCTGACTTATTTGTCGGAGACTTTAAGATGTACGATAGGGTATCAAAACTGCTTCAATAAGTTTTCAGGGAGTCAAAAGTTATCCTGGGTTGTTCAGCCTTGTCTTGAAGAAGCAGCCAAATATAAAATTACTCTTTTTTACCAAAATATTACATAATAGCATCATTTCAAAAAATATATATAAATTTATTATTTTAGTATGATAAATATTCGTGAAATTATCACTCCCTTTGGAACCAGTTGAATAATTATAAACCTAAATTTTTGAGTGGGATTCATGCAAGCCTCTGTCAAAATCCTCTGCACGCATTATGAATTATTTATATATCTATGCAAATTAGTATAATTAAAGATTTATATAATTTACCATAGGAGTCATTAGGGAGGTTTTGGGTATAAAGTTTGAGAAGACAAAATTATCCAGAACAGTCTGTGGTGATCTGTACGCAGGCATTGGGTCCATCCAGGAAACTAATCTGCCCTAAGATTTGTAAATATTATGTTGAATAAAATCTAAAATTATGTTTTGTCCTCGTATCTTTTTTATTTTGTTCATTTATTTATTCTTAAATCAACTTCATAATTTTGATTAATTACAATTTAGTGTTGGAACTTACTGGAAGGTCTTTTTCATATTCTTCGGGATCAATTGGTAGACAAGCAGGGCTAATTGTCTTGTTCCCCAAATAAGGCGCTAAAACCTAAAGTAAATAGTAATATTTTGTATGCCTTTTCTATAATTTGAAAAATAGATATCCAAAAACTATTTGGAATGTAAATTCATGTTTTGAAGGTCCCAAGGGCCATACATTGGGAAATATTGTAAATGTTCTAGGCAGTATTTGAATGTGTAAAATTGTGCACATTTTTTGCACAACTTTTAAATCAATAAAGCTTTTTGAAATAATTATTTTTAAATATTTGAAACATGAATGTTCCAGAACAGATTTTTCAAATATATAAAGCATTTTAAATAATTGCATCAATGACCCTAGGAGCTACAACAGAAGAGTCCTACTGTGCTGGAAAGGTCCCAGGGTAGATGCCAGACTGAATTCTGGTCACTTCCCACAGTCCAGGGGTTTGGGTGGGGCTAACAATCCTTCCCTAGAAAAAACCTGCTTATGTTCAACCCGCACAAAGTAATGACCAATTTAACTTTGGGCTCAGGAACGAAGTAGAGTTTGGAAACAACAATATGATGTTTGGCTGGGAAATGGCTAACGGACCAGTCAGGCGGATGATTCTGAATTCCAGCAGACCAGCAAAAATTTGCACCTGGAATGTTCGGACATTGTTTCAGTCAGGCCAGACAGAAAACATTTGCCAAGAAATGCTAAAAGCCAATGTTGACATCCTGGCTATGGAGAGTTCAAACATCATTCTGGCTTGAAAATTCTATACTCAGGCCATATGAATGAGGATCTAGGACATAATCAAGGGGTGGCTCTTATGCTGACCAAGCAAGAAGAGCAGGCCATGATTAGTTGGCAACCCCATGGTCCTAGAATTATTGAGGCTTATTTTAAATCCTCAGTTAAAAACATCAAACTGAGAATTATAGTAGCATATGCTCATAAAGAACAAGCAGATACAGAGGTCAAAAACGAATTTTATGACCAGCTTGACTCTGTATTTAAAGGACGCCTGCAAGAAATAACACGCTTTAACTGCTGAAAGACTGCCACAAGAAGACCCAATACCCCAAATTATAAGCCTTCAGCTTCAATAACAAAAAAGTTCTAGGCATTTCTAAATAGCATTTTATGTACAATGGAATTTTTAAAAGATTTCCAATGCTCATAAAAGAAAAAACAATATTAAATTACGTTGCCTAGACATAAAATTATAACCTTATCTTTGTCAGAAACTCAGATTGCCTGTAACTGATTACATTTTTACAATAAAAACACCACATTTCATAGTCAAAATCTATGAAAAAAATTCGATTTAAATTGCATTTTTAAACAAAAATCATAGCGGAAACAAAGGGGTAAACTAATACAAGCTTAGCTGTGATTGGTTGTTAAGCTGATTCAGCCTTCTGATTGGCTACAGTACATTCGGTACAACGCAAGTAAAACTTAATTTTTTTTAATGATTTTGACTATAAAAATGGGTATTTTTATTGTAAAAATATAATTAGTTACTGGAAACCTAAATTTATGACAAAAATAAGCTTATAATTTTGTTTCTAGGCCACGTAGTTTAATTTTAAAGTTTTCAACATGAGCATTGCAATTCTTTCAAAATTTCCATTGTACATAAAATGTCATTTTAAATTGCCTAGAACTTTTTTGTTATAGAAGCTGAAGGCTTCAAATTTGGAGTATTTGGTCTACTTGTGGCAGTATTTCAGCAGTTAAAGCGTGGTATTTCTTGCAGGATTCCTTTAAGAATGTTCATAAAGAAAAGGATCTGACCATGCTCCTAGGAGATTTCAATGCTCAAGTGGGGAGTAATAATGAGAATTTAGAAGAAGTCATGGGCAGATATGGCCTAGGCTTAAGTAATTGCAAGGAAAATGACAATGGTGATAGACTTGTAAGTTTCTGTACTGAAAACAAGCTTGTCATTGGTGGAACCATCTTTAAACACAAAAAAATTCATACTGCCACCTGGAGATCACCAGATCAAAGAACCTTTAACCAGATAGACCACATATGTATATCTAGACGCTTTAAAGGTTCTCTCCTTGAGGTCAGGGTTGAAAGAGGACATGATGTTAATTCAGACCATTATCTTCTATCTTCTAAAGTTCAGCTTAGATTTAAAAAGCAGGACACGAAGCCTAACCCCAGGAAGAAATATAATTTAACAACCCTTCAAAACTCTGAAAAATTACAAGAGTTTAAGCTCACTCTAAAGAATAGATTTGAGTTGCTGACTCTTCAAGAGGAAGATGGAGTTGAAGATATTTGGCAAGGTATCAAAAAAGTTTATAATGATACTAGCCAAGAAAAAATAGGTTTCAAAAAGGCTTACCAAAAGCCATGGATCACTCAAAGATCCATTGATCTCATGGATCAAAGAAGAGAGGTAAGACAAAAGACACTCTCCAGAAACTCTCCAGAAGACCTGTATAAGAGGCTCAGCAGGGAAATCCAAAAAAGTGTCAGAATTGACAAAAAAGAACACTTGAAAAACCTTGCCTTGCAAGCAGAAAATGCTGCGGATCATGGAAAGAAAACAAAGTCATTCCTAATTAGGACAGAAGTCACTGAAAATTGGTCTAAGGAAGGCTACTTATGTCCTTCATCTAACAAAATCTAACTTAAGGGAGGTGACTTATGTCCTTTGTCTGACAAATTCTTACATTAGGAAGGCTGCTTATGTCCTTCAAGTTGCAAAACTTAGCTTTTCTGTCCTTTACATAGCAAAACCTCACAAAACATAGCATTTCTGTCATTCACATAGCAAATTCTTGCAAAACATAGCATTTATGTCCTTTACATAGCAAATTCTTGCAAAACATAGCAAATTCTTGCAAAACATAGCATTTATGTCCTTCACATAGCAAATTCTTGCAAAACATAGCAAATTCTTGCAAAACATAGCATTTATGTCCTTCACATAGCAAATTCTTGCAAAACATAGCAAATTCTTGCAAAACATAGCAAATTCTTGCAAAACATAGCAAATTCTTGCAAAACATAGCATTTATGTCCTTCACATAGCAAATTCTTGCAAAACATAGCAAATTCTTGCAAAACATAGCATTTATGTCCTTCACATAGCAAATTCTTGCAAAACATAGCATTTATGTCCTTCACATAGCAAATTCTTGCAAAACATAGCAAATTCTTGCAAAACATAGCAAATTCTTGCAAAACATAGCATTTATGTCCTTCACATAGCAAATTCTTGCAAAACATAGCAAATTCTTGCAAAACATAGCAAATTCTTGCAAAACATAGCATTTGTGTCCTTCACATAGCAAATTCTTGCAAAACATAGCAAATTCTTGGAAAACTTAGCATTTATGTCCTTAACATAGCATTTTGGTCCTTCACATAGCAAAATCTCACAAAACATAGGTTTTTCTGACCTTTTTCTACCAGGAGATCAGAACTAAATCAGAACACACATAACAAGAGTTTTACATAATTTAACTCTGCATAAATTATGATAATTCATTATTATTACCCCTCCCCCCCCCCTATTTAAAATTTACCCCTGCATAAATTATGATAATTCTTTATTATTACCCCTCCCCCCCCCCTATTTAAAATTTACCCCTGCATAAATTATGTTAATTTATGCTGAGTTAAATGTACTGTTTGAACTTCTATCTAACAGGATATGAGAACTTAATCAGAACACACATAACAAGAGTGTTTACATAGTACATTCAGATTAACAATTATTCAATTGGCCCCTTTCCAGTCCATCATATGACATGGGAAGGAGGTTGAGGAGCATTTTATGCAGCCTAAATTCCACTATGCTATGCCACTTTTCCTAAAAGGCGTCATAGCTGGCCTCTTTTGTGTCCATCATATGACATGGGAGGTGGTGCCATGTAGGAAAAGTGGCATTGCATTCTTGGGAATTTAGACTGCATAAAATGCTCCTCAACCTCCTTCCCATGTCATATGATGGACTGAAAAGGGGCCAGCTATGACGCCTTTTAGGCCCTAGAATGCAATGCCACTTTTCCTACTTGGCACCATAGCTGGCCTCTTTTGTGTCACAACCTCCCAGTTCTCATATCCTGTTAGATAGAAGTTCAAACAGTACATTTAACTCAGCATAAATTATCATAATTTATGCAGGGGTAAATTTTAAATAGGGGGGGGGGGAGGGGTAATAATAAAGAATTATCATAATTTATGCAGGGGTAAATTTTAAATAGGGGGGGGGGAGGGGTAATAATAATGAATTATCATAATTTATGCAGAGTTAAATTATGTAAAACTCTTGTTATGTGTGTTCTGATTTAGTTCTGATCTCCTGGTAGAAAAAGGTCAGAAAAACCTATGTTTTGTGAGATTTTGCTATGTGAAGGACCAAAATGCTATGTTAAGGACATAAATGCTAAGTTTTCCAAGAATTTGCTATGTTTTGCAAGAATTTGCTATGTGAAGGACATAAATGCTATGTTTTGCAAGAATTTGCTATGTTTTGCAAGAATTTGCTATGTTTTGCAAGAATTTGCCATGTTTTGCAAGAATTTGCTATGTTTTGCAAGAATTTGCTATGTGAAGGACATAAATGCTATGTTTTGCAAGAATTTGCTATGTTTTGCAAGAATTTGCTATGTTTTGCAAGAATTTGCTATGTGAAGGACATAAATGCTATGTTTTGCAAGAATTTGCCATGTTTTGCAAGAATTTGCTATGTTTTGCAAGAATTTGCTATGTGAAGGACATAAATGCTATGTTTTGCAAGAATTTGCTATGTTTTGCAAGAATTTGCTATGTGAAGGACATAAATGCTATGTTTTGCAAGAATTACCTATGTTTTGCAAGAATTTGCTATGTGAAGGACATAAATGCTATGTTTTGCAAGAATTTGCTTTGATTTGCAAGAATTTGCTATGTTTTGCAAGAATTTGCTATGTGAAGGACATAAATGCTATGTTTTGCAAGAATTTGCTATGTGAAGGACAGATAAACTATTTTATGCAAGATTTTGCTATGTGAAGGACCAAAAAGCTAGGTTTTGTGTGGTGAAGGGAGGCTACTTATGTCCTTCATCTTGCAAAATCTTTGTTAAGGGAGACAAGTTATGCCCTTCATCTAACAAATTCTCACATAAGGGATGCTACTTATGTCCTTCCTAGGAAGGTGACTTCTGTCCTAATTAAGGAATGACTTTGTTTTCTTTCCATGATCCAATGCTGCTAATCAAAATAGAATGAAAGGTGTCTATGAGATTACTAAGAGCATTGCAGGTAAAGTACACAAATCAGGATCACACATCAGAAACAAGGATGGTTCACTCCTTAAAACTGATGAGGATATTCTAAATAGATGGGCAGAGCATTTCACTGAACTGCTGAATCTTCCAGTTCCAGAGGAAGAAACTGAGATTCCACCCTCAGATGCACTTGACATTGACTGTCGAGCGCCAAATCTATTGGAAATCAAAGAGGCCATTAAAAGTTTGAAAAATAACAAGGCCGCTGGACCTGAAAACATCCCAGCTGAGGTCATGAAAACAGACCTAGATACATCTGCTGAGGCATTCCTACCTTTGATCACTAAGATATGAAATGATGAGTTATGCCCAGAGGACTGGAAAAATGGACATATTTCAATACTGGCCAAAAAAGGAGACTTGACCCAATGTGGAAACTACAGAGGGATAATGCTTCTTTCAGTACCTGGCCGTATCCTTAGTAAGATTCTTCTTAATAGAATAAAGAAGAAGGTTAATGAAAAGCTAAGACCTAATCAGGCTGGATTTAGACCAAACCGTTCCACTATTGATCAGATAACCTCTCTAAGAATCATCATAGAGCAATCCAAGGAATGGAGCTTTTAGTAAACTTTATTGACTACAAAAAAGCATTTGATTCTTTAGACAGGAAATCTCTCTGGAAGATCTGCCGACACTATGGCATTCCAGAAAAGATAATCAATATCATTAAAGCTATCTATCATAAAGAAGGTGGAAATGTTATGTATAAAGGTAAACTATCAACCTTTTTTGAGTTTGTAACAGGTGTCAGACAAGAATGCCTTCTCTCTCTCTTCCTTTTCCTCCTTGCCATTGACTGGATCATGAAGAACTGTGAAAGCAATGCTGGCATTCGCTGGCAGTTATTTGGCATTCCTAAATATTTGGGAGATCTGGACTTTGCTGATGATATTGCTTTGTTAACAAGCAATAGAAGTCAAATGCAAAGAAGGACTAACATGATAGCTGAGACTTCCAAGAAAGTTGGTCTTGAAATAAATGTTCCAAAAACTAAAATACTCAGATTAAATGCAAACTCCCAAGAACCAATAACTATTGGAAACCAAATTCTTGAGGATGTTAACTGCTTTGAGTATCTTGGAAGTAAAATTGATAAAGCTGGAGGCACTTTGACAGATGTTAAAGCTAGAATTAACAAATCTAGAACAGCCTTTGCCAAATGTTCTCTCTGTTTTGCTGTATGGGGCCGAAACTTGGTTCCTAAACACAGCAGTGGTCTCCAAGCTACAGACATATGTCAACAAATGTCTTAGGAGAATCCACAAGATCTTTTGGCCAAACAAGATCACAAATGCTGGGCTTTTAGAGCGCAGTTATATGTCAGACATCAAACTGACAATAAAACAGAGAAAATGGAGATGGTTGGGGCACACTCTAAGGAAAGGGCATGATGATTTAACCAATCAAGCCTTGACTTGGGACCCCTTCACAGGAAAAAGGAAACCAGGTACACCAAAAACAACCTGGAGGAGGGAATTCCTTGAGTAACTGAGAGAAGAGAATTTTTTATCTTTTAGTGGAGCCTCTACTGAGGCCCAATTCAAAGATAAATAGAGAACCATTGTGCGTGGCCTATGCTCTGGAAAGAAGAGATAAATGGCGATGATGATGATGATTTTAAATAATTGTTTTATTTTCTATGCATAATTAAGTTTTTTTAAAGACAATTCTCTTGAATCACCCTGTATTTTAAACAAGACTTTTTTATACAAGTTCATATAGACAGAGGTATAACCTACTTGTAATGAAAAAACACATCCAAATATTCCCGAGAAAGTTAACAATATTTCCCAATATATTAATTCATATTTAAGTTTTTATAAAAAGATATTTCTATCAAAACACCATGTAGAATGAAAAGCCAATATTGTCCTGAAAATAAAAAGTATTGATAATATTTTAGAAGGATTTAGAAAAGAAATTACCTCTGGATTCTTAACATGATAAACAGCTATATCTCCTCCAGATTGGGGT
The DNA here is from genome assembly GCF_053477335.1 of Acartia tonsa. Classification (NCBI taxonomy): domain Eukaryota; kingdom Metazoa; phylum Arthropoda; class Copepoda; order Calanoida; family Acartiidae; genus Acartia; species Acartia tonsa. Next base: position 61,038,386 of record NC_137260.1, on the reverse strand, counting down.
TTTCCAATCAGAAAATCTGGATGTTGAGTTATCTAAGTTATTAAGATATTAAAGATTAAATCACTTTGGTTTATTAATTGTATGCTGAAATTTTTCACTACAATTTGCGTTATAAACAGTCTCTTATTTTCAAGTCTCCATTTTATTTTTATGTATCAAAATTTCGAATAATACAAATATTGTAATATTACTTGTTAAGCTGAACATTCATCAAATGAATAATTTTCCTCCACGTAAATGAGTTTATATTTTAATAAAATTAGTAGTTCTTACCTTTCTTATATTAAGTATTATATCATGTTCAGGTGTAAAATCTTCAGGAATAGATTCTGTAGTAAATTCTCCACACACTTGTAAAATATTTGGGTTAATTTTTCTTTATACTCATTTAAAGTAGCTTTTATTATAATTTTGGTTCTATCTAAATTAGTTATTTTTATTACATATTTAATTTTCATATCTAAAAGAACGTATTCATAGTTGTTTTCATATTAACTTTTCTAAGATATTAATTAAAGTTGTAAATAAATTTATTTAAATTTTTACCAATCTGAAAATCTTCTGGTTGGGCCATATCAACTATTGGATTATCTCCACAATATTGGGTTTTCTACAATTTATAAATTATTTTCATCATAGTACCAAATATACAAATATTGTAAAAGGAAATTTCGTAGCATATCCTACGGTTTTTTTAAAGTTGAAAAACCATAAAAATTCAAATATTACTGCAGAAAAATATTCCTATTTAAACAAGTAAATTAAGACAATTATAAATTCCAATGTCCCAAATATCATCAACTATACTTTTAGAATTTGCAATTGTCATGTTTCTGACCCCTCCCTACTCCAACATAAATATTTTTCATATTTTACAAATGTTTGTCTTACATCTCTACAGGAAGCTCTATTATCTGGTTTTCTACAGCAACATGGTTCTAAGATATTTCCTGTTCCGCTGTCCTATATAAGTTTTTTATTATCATAATACAGTTAGGGAGTTGAATCCATTTTTATAGAAGCAGAAATATAATCTATGATTATGGTTTGGACCCTCTAAAACTGTAATCTACCCTTCCACTTTCCCCTCTCTTGTTGAAGATATCTTCAACAAGAGAGGCAAAAGTGGAATCTTAAATTTCAAATATCGTATCGGCGTTGAAGATATCTTCACCAAGAGAGGGGAAAGTGGAATCTTACATTTCAAAAATCGTATCGGCGTTGAAGATATCTTCACCAAGAGAAGGGAAAGTAGAATCTTACATTTCAAAAATCGTATCGGCGTTGAAGATATCTTCACCAAGAGAGGGGAAAGTGGAAAGGTAGATTACAGTTTTAGAGGGTCAAAACCATAATCATAGATTATATTTCTGCTTCTATAAAAATGGATTCAACTCCCTAACTGTAAAATAGGAACCAATAAGAAAAAAATTTTCACTGTTGATTTTTTTACTTTAAAGAAAATGTCACCTTACAAATATTATTGCAATGAGCAGCAGATACAAGTATTGTTTCTTTGGGATATGCTGAAAAAACAAGTACAAAATTTAGCTAAACTTTAAATTCAATTCAATTTAGTTATTATCGTATAAGAAATTAAACATGTTATAAAAAATGAATTATTAATTACCTGAAAGTAGAACAACCCCACACCTGTGCCTGCCTCTAAATCCAGTGTATTTCAAAGAACATAGCCATGGGGTTCTAGGATTAGCAAAAGCATTAAAACACAATCCATACATTATATTAATATCAACATAAATTATTCTCAAGAAGACTTGTGGTTTTTGATATAAAAATCTCACTTTCCTATACAAAAGTACAAACCCCATGGAAGGGAATAAATATTTATCGCACCGTATTAATGACAGCTTTCCTAGGATATTAAAATGAAAAAATATAAGATTAAAACCCTGGCTAAGAAAACTGGTATTTATGTTATGATTTTTTTGTATGTTTGAAAAATTGTCTGTAATACGATGCTATACATGATTTTTTAAAATGGCTGAGAACCGTTTCTAATCTTGAGGATATTAATAGGTTTGAAGCCAAGTTGGAAATTGTTTTCTAATGCATTTTTCCACATAAATTTTAATAATCAATGAAAAAAGCCACAAAACATTAACGGATAAAAAGATAAATCACAAAACTTTCATGAATATTGTTTCTTCAAACAAATGCAATTGTTGGTTACAGTTGCATTTAAATTAAGAAAAAGTTTTTTTTAATTTCCACTCAAAGACAAACTATATTTTTGTAGCTTTTTATGATAATGTTTAATACAGTTTTAACATTGCTTTTATGATGGCTAATTTTCCTAACATTTAGACTGCAATATGCATAACTAATAGAAAATATATTTACTTAGAATCTTCATAGGCCTGAGAAAAATTTCCAGCAAAGAGCGAAAACTTTTTTCCTTTTCTATTCTTTGATTTCTTATTACCATAAAAAAAGTTATCTAATTTTTCCTCTTTACTGGTCGAACTTGAAATTCTAAAACAAATATATGTTTATTTATTAGTACATTATAAAAACAGAGAGGTTTAGCAGGGAGGTTCAGAGTTTTATAAAAACAAAGTAGAACTGACCAATCAATATGACCAACGTAGCACAAAAATTTCATATTGTTGCTTTTATCACACTATACCCATACTCTAACTCTTAATGTAACATAGCAGAAGTAGGAACCATTTTTGACGTATTTGGTTAGGACGAGATGCTGTGCCTGTTATTATAAGGATACGTAACAACCAACTTTGTCTCATTCAATTAATTACAAAAGGAGCTTAAATTAAATACATTTAATTTACCTTGATTCATGATTAAAAGACAAACTTCTTTTTTTCTGGATACAATCATACCTGCATGGAGCTACAACTAAAAAAATATTGAAAGACTTACAGACATTACTTTAAGTATTTCTATATAAGAGACGTCTTATTTCAGAAATTAAAACACTTTTAATTTTAAAGTAACCGGCCATATATTGACTCTATATCCTTATACTAAAGTAACAGGATGTTTGTCTGTGTGTCTGTGTATCTGTGTGTTTGTACCGAAGGATCTCGCTAACCGCTGAACCGATCAGGTTCTCCTTGACAGGGTAGCTTATCATAGGTCCCGGGAAGGTTTATAACTATTTTCTTAGGGGGTGGGACACCCCCAACCCCCCCAAAAAATAAAAAAATCCCCCCCTCCAAAAAATAAATTTTTTTATATATTTTTTTAACTAAAATTAAAAATGAGTGTGGGTGGCAACCCCCCCCCCCAAAAAAAATTTCGCCCCCCAAAATTTTTTATCTACTTTTTCTTTTAAAATCAAAAATAAGAAATTGGGTTATTAAATTCGACTCTCTCCTCCTCAAGTGCCCCTAGAGGCCTCTAGGGGGCGTAGCCGCTAGTTGTACTTAAAAGGAATAAATATCTATATGGACACGTCTATAAATATACAATAAGTAAAAAGCTAAATGTTGCAAACATAGTTTTTTTGAGGGGATAGGGGCGGGGTGTTTAAATCTACGGCACAGGTGATAATCACCTTTTACACTCCCCTCCCCCCCTGATTCGTAAAAAAATGCAAGTTAAAAAGATAATCTTCTTTATTGAAACAGGGTTGAACATTGGAATATACTTCATAATTACATTTGTTTCCCACTTGGTTAGATGGACAAGAAGACATTAGTTATCTTAGGAATAACTTCGCTGCATAAACTTTTTAAAACCCCCAAGAATATATAGGGACATTAATATCCTTCTACTAATTAATAATAATAAAATTAAACTTACTTAATTTTTCACAAAATGTGGATTCTGTTTCGTAATAATTGTGATTCTCCATGTTACTCCAAGTATTACCTAAATTAAACAATGAGATATAATGAGCCTACATTGGTGGGGAGCTGTCTAAATAAAATACAGTGGAGCGCACAGCGCACTCGGAATTTTATTATTGATAAAAAAACCTTAGTTTTTGTGCTGATTACTGTTCTTAAAAAGTATATTGTTATCTGTTAGTTTTATATTTTAAATATTCATTATTTGTTAGTACTTTCATTAGTTTTCAATGAAATAGAAAGATATTTTAAAAATAATATTTGGGCTTGTAAGGAAACTATAAAAAGTATCTTAGGTTAAAAAAGATCTGTTTTGTTAGAATTTTTGACAGAGTTATGGCCAAATACATGATCGTATATATATATATATATATATATAATAACGGATTTTATTATTAAACACAGAATGTAAGATAAAAATACGGTTGGATAATTGATAATTTATTTACATTCCTTTTAAATTATGAGTTCTTCTTTTAATTATATTTTACCTTTGGAATATTGTTCCATGACACAATAGCTGAACAAGTCTCCCTCTTGGCCTTGTGGGTTATAAACCTTATCAGTGAAATTTTTGAAACATTTAGAGGAATCATTTAGTTCAAGATTATTCTTAATGATATTGACATTTCATTTTAATGCATTTTGTTTACTGATTACGATTATTCCGATTATCTGACAAAACTTCATATTCATTTCTATTGCCAGGTATTATTTTGGATAAACACTTCAATTGCTTGTGGTTATTTTTATAACAAAAAACATCTATTATTTCTGGTTATGCTTCAAATATTCTCTGATTTGATGATATAAACCCCGAACAAACATATTATGCAAATCTGAATTTTCAAAATGGCAGCTTTATTATTCATTTAGGATGATTTTACAATAAATATGAAATGTAGATGCCTCTTTTGGTTATAAAACTCCACTGTTATTTTTTAATTAATCAGCACCAATAAAGCACAAGATCTCAAAAACAGCATTTGGGGGAAATACTGGTGAACAAAGATATTATGCAAATCCAAAACAAAGCAAAAAAAAAGTTTTTTTTGGCACTTCTCTCCTCTTTTAAAGATTGATTATAATAAAATAATATTTTTTTAAGGGATTTATGCATTAATTATTATGAAATATAGTATAAGGTAGAAATTAATGATTTTTCTAAATAAGAAATGTTTGAAAAAAATAAATTCGATCCCTATCACTTCAGAGGACAGCTGCTGACCCCCAGTCTTATGGATGAACCTAAATACATGTTAAAGATAGAAATTACCCTGAAAATTATACAAAAATGTTTTTTGGTGTGATGAAAAAATCAATTTTAAAATCTTGATTTTGAGGATGATGACCTTTAAGATGCCCCTATTGGTATTGATGGTGAGCCAAATGTTATCAAAGTGCATGTCCATGATGACAACTTATATATTAAACTATGATCCAATTTTTGTAGTTATAGCATCCTCCAGCCCAGCGTTATTAAAAAAGAAAAGAATTGCAATTTTATTTACTTCAATTCATAAGGTGAATACTGTAGTTTTTAGAAGATGGTTATATTTCTTGTTGGAAGGCTCCATTGGAGGCTGCTATGACTACAAAAAATGGTACATAGGTTAATAGACAAGTTGTTGTAATGGGCATGTACTTAGATAACATTTGGCTCACCATCACCAGGAGCATCTGAAAGGTCATCATCCTCAAAATCAAGATTTTAAAATGAATTTTTTTAAAACATAAAAAAACATTTTTGTATACTTTTCAGGGTAATTTTTATCTTTAACATGTATTTAGGTTCATCCATAAGACTGGGGGTCAGTAGCTGTCCTCTAAAGTGATAGGGATCGAATTTATTTTTTTAAAAACATTTCTTATTTAGAAAAATCATTAATTTCTACCCTATACTATATTTCATAATAATTAATGCATAAATCCCTTAAAAAAATATTATTTTATCATAATCAATCTTTAAAAGAGGAGAAAAGTGCCAATAAACCTTTTTTTATTGCTTTGTTTTGGATTTGCATAATATCTTTGTTCACCAGTATTTCCCCCAAATGCTGTTTTTGAGATCTTGTGCTTTAATGGTGCTGATTAATTAAAAAATAACAGTGGAATTTTGTAACCAAAAGATGCATCTACATTTCATATTTATTGTAAAATCATCCTAAATGAATAATAAAGCTGCTATTTTGAAAATTCAGATTTGCATAATATGTTTGTTCGGGGTTTATATAGTATATATACTATCGGCTACGACCCTAGAAGCCTCTAAGGGCACCTAAGGTGAGAGGAGGAAAATCGACCCTTCCCTCATTTTCAATTTGAGTTTTTTAAAAAATTTAAAATATATCTTTTATGGGGGAAGGTTAATTTATACTGGGAGGTTGATATACCCTCCTCAAAAATACTCAAACCCTTCCCTGAACCTTTTTCACTGTAAAGGAGAACAATATCGGTTCAGCGGTTAGCGAGATCCTTCGCTACACACAAAAAAGCTTACTACTTTATATATTAGGATATATATCTATAATACAAAGTAGCTTGATGTCTATCCGTCCCTTAAGATCTCGGTAACCACTGAACCGATCGGATTCTACTCTTCAGGGTATATACCTATTGGTCCTGTGGTGGTTTTAAGCTATTTTCTTGGGGGTTGGGACACCCCCAACCCCCCCAATAACTAAAAAACGACCCCCCCCCAAAAAAAATTAATTACATTTTTTGTAAAATCTCAGTAACTGCTGAACAAATTTTGCTCTACCCTTCTGGGAATATACCTACTGGTCCTCTGGTGGTTTCAAGCTATTTTCTTGGGGGATGGGACACCCCCCCTCCCCCCCCAAAAAAAAATCCCCACTTCCAAATTTTTTAATTTTTAAAAAAATTTTGTAAGCAAAAACCAGTAATTGGGGTGGGGGAACAACACTGCATCATGGGGCAAAGCCCCCATGGATCCCCTCCCCACCCTTCCCCCCCAAATAAAAATGTAATATTTTTTTAGAAATTTTAATTTTTGTGTATGCGATTGCGAACAACCTGGGTTTAATTTTTACAAATTGAAATTTTTGTGTATACGGCAAACAACCTGGGTTTAATTTTTACGAATTGAAATTTTTGTTTATACTGCAAATAACCTGGGTTTAATTTTTACGAATTGAAATTTAGTGCATACAGCGCACAATCTGGGTTTAATTTTACTACAGAGTAATTAAACAAAGAATAACGTTTTTGAATACTTCTATTATGAGGGTTGACTTCCCATTACTTCATTGGGCGAAGCCCCTAGAGGCTAGGGGCGAAGCCGCTAGTATATATACATATATATATTGTAAACTCTGGTTACTAAAAAATACTCTAAAGCCACCTTGTACGTCCTTTTGTTCAATGATAAGAGTTTCGTGTTAGAAATTTAAATTCTTACCAATTCACCTGGGTCACTTTCATCTTCTATTGACTGTTTAAACATATGACAAGCAAGATTTCTAAACAAAACTGCAGTAGTTAGATGACGTACATTAAAGATATGATATATATGAAAGTAAAGAAAAACAACACTTACGAGTTTTTTATAAATCCAACAACAGGATTGCCTATAGGATATGATATGATATATGATAGGCAACCAATCTGTTCACGGCCTGAAAACAAGGATGAAACAAATCAGTAACCACTAGCCCTCTAGAATCACACTTTAGAGTTAATACAAGGATAGTACTCTACATTATTTTTTTTTTATACTTTAACCCTTGAAGAAGTAGGACCCCTTTCTGCACCTTATTTGGTCGGATTGTGGGGGGGGGGGGGGATAGGGCTAGAGGGCTAGACAATTTTGTGTATGTCCCCTGTTTGACAAGAGTTTCCGACTATACAAGGGTGACAACATTCATAAAAGCGAAGCTCTGAAACGGTAGGATAAACGACATTAACACATACTTACATTTTTAGGACTTGATTACACAGATGTTTGGCTTATAACATTTACAGTATGATCACATATTACTGAGCGCTGAAATAACACAAATCTGGAGACACAAGTTCCAAATTTTTACATTTAGCATTTTCTTAAGGTGAAAAAACATTTTTAACTTTTTTTGTTAACAAAACTCATTGAAGCAGTTGTTTTACGAGCTTAATTTAATAATATAGAACTTGCCAAGACTGGACAAAGATCGGCTCAATACCAGCGGAGTATCCACGATTTCCCCAATAGTAGCTGAGTATCCACGCATATTTCCCAAGAGTAGTTGAATATCCACAATTTTCCCATATGGTAGTTGAATATCCACTAGGGTGGGTCGATTTTGGACATTTTTTTCTGAGGCCAAAGCGGGGATCTGCAAATGATTTGTATGAGTATAATATACCTCTGGATGATTTAAAATTTATCCTAAGTCTTAAAACCGCTGACGACCAGACATTCAATTGTATAGCTATTTGTAAATGGGAGTAAAAAATTTATTGAATCAGAACTATGGCTTCATGGTGCTACCAGGAAAGGCATTGAGGAGTAGAATCATAAACTTTTAATCGTTTCAAAAAAATCTTGTTCCTAGCCTGAGAAAATCTAAAAAACCTCTACAAATTGGACAATTTAATTCTTAATAAACCTTTAAAAAATGTGGTTTTTTAGTGATTTCTAAGGCTAGGAACGAGATATTTTAAAAGGGACAAAAGTTCCTGATTCAGCTCCTCAAGGCCTTTCCAGGGAGCATCATGAAGCCATAGTTCTGATTCAATTTTTTGAATGTCGTCTTTACATATTAATAAGTTATCAAATATATTTTTTAGTGGTCGCGTTCTAAAACTCAATTTTTTAAAATTCTTTTTCGGTCAGAAATGTTTTAAAGGTTAATTTTATCTGTTGCATATCCCCTCTTTGTCTTATTTCGATATGAACCCGCCCTAATATCCACACTAGTTTCCTATAGGCATTTTCATTGTATCGTTTCATAATGCTGATTCCCATGACAATAAAACACATGAATGCAAGCAATTAACACCTATCATTTAACTTTAATACAGATGTACAATCAAATAATAAAACATCCATAAAAGCGAAGCTCTGAAATGAAAGGACAATCAAACATTAACAGAATATTAATGCATGAGTCAATATAAAATTATATTTATAATAGTGAATTTGTTGCAAAACTGCTTAAGTAAATGCTGTTTAAAGACATACTGACATTTTTAGGACTTGATATTGAGATGCTTCGCTTATAACATTGTACCTTGTTGTTCATTTTTTTCATTTTCGCCTAAAATCCTCTAAAAATAAGGTAAAAAATGTTAGGGTAGGCTTTTTAAAACTGTTATTGCTCAGCCCATAGTTATCCTAAAACAAGGATGACAACATCCATAAAAGCGAAGCACTGAAACGGTAGGACAAACGGACATTAACACTTGTATAGTATCTGAACTGAAAAATCGGAACATAAATGTATAAATGTCGAATCAAAATTGTAGGTAAATTTGTTGAAAAACTGCTTAAAAACAGGATAATGTTTATGGACATACTTACATTTGGACTTGATTATAGAGTTGCTTCGCTTATAATATTGTTCTTTGTTGTCCCAGGAATCAATATACCAAAAATCAGATCAAACGGATAATTAAAACAATTGAAAATTTGTTGTTAAAAAAGTAGAAGAATCAACATGTTTAAAATGGACGTACGGACATTCTGGTAATGATTATAGAGTTGCTACGCTTTCTAAATCGTACCCAACTACTACAGGAATCATCATGCAAAGCTTGAAATCGATAGGACAATTCTAACATGCCTAAATTAACGAATAAAAGCTATCTATCTCGGACGGACGGACGTACGGACGGACCGACCCTAATTATAGAAAAGCTTCGCTTTTAAAAATGTTAGATATACTGGAAAGCTTATCTCCTCTAGCTTTCAAAATGACAAACATTTTTAACGTGCATTGTATAGTTTTGTATCTATGTTGCTAAATGTAACAAGGATGACAACATCCATAAAAGCGAAGCACTGAAACTGTAGGACAAACGGACATTAACACTTGTATAGTGTCTGAACTGAATAATCAGAATATTAAAGTATCGAAAGAGTCGAAGCAAAAGTGTAAGTATATTTGTTGAAAAAATGCTTGATACATGATAATGTTTATGGACATACTTACATCTTTAGGACTTGATTATAGAGTTGCTTCGCTTATAATATTGTTCTTTGTCGTCCCAGGAATCAATATACCAAAAATCAAATCAAACGGAAAATTAGATCACTTAAAAATTTGTTGTTAAAAAAGTAGAAAATCGACATATTTAAAATGGACGTACGGACATTCTGGTAATGATTATAGAGTTGCTACGCTTTCTAAATCGTGCCCAACTACTACAGGAATCATCATGCAAAGTTTGAAATCGATAGGACAATTCTAACATGCCTAAATTAATGAATAAAAGCTATCTATCTCGGACGGACGGACGGACCGACCCTAATTATAGAAAAGCTTCGCTTTTAAAAAGTATCATCAAACACATCTAAATGTACATGTGCATGGTTTGATTGTGTCCCCCCCCCCATTCCTCTAGCTAAAAACCTTGGGTACCAGAATAAAAAACCTTGGGTTCCAAGATGAAAAACTTTGGGTACCAGAATAAAAAATCTTTAGTACCAGAGTGAATATTGCTTACCAACCTCCATCCTTCCCTGACTGATTGAAAGGCCAAGACTCCAGGGATCTAAAGGGATGAGACAATGCCCGAAAAATTGATGTACATCTCCAATGATGATTACCTATTATGTAAATTAAATTAATATTAGTGGTTAAAATGTTTGGACTCTCAACTTAATCTAACAAAAAACCTTATTTTATAAAGATTTGGAGACTATAATGTCCCCCCCCCTCTCCTCCAAAACACAGAGACATTGTACATTAAATTACACTGGTACACAATGTTTTATAACCACTTTATCTTACTCATAGGCTTAAAAACTTTGGGTCTTTTAATTGAATTTTGATTGGTTGGTTCCAAACTGTCAGCGTTAAATTTTTTCTATTATAACTTTAATTATTATTATCATTAATTATTATAATTTAATTAATACTTTATGGTGCTGAATGCTGGAGGATAACCCAATGTGATTTGAATAAACTCGAAGTTTTTCAAAACAGATGTCTAAGACAGATTCACAATATCTTCTGGCCTACAACTATCTCAAACATAAATTTACATAAAATTTCAAATGTATCAACAATTGAACAAACTCTTGAAACAAGGAGGCTAAAATTACTTGGCCACGTGTTCAGAATGCATGATTCTAGACTCACAAAAAAGTCCATAGAATGGGAACCCACCTTGGGCACCAGAAGGAGGGGGAGACCAAAGAAAACATGGCGGTCAACCATAAGAGATGACCTGAGAAACAGACAGCTGACTTGGAATACTGCCAGAACAGCTGCCCAGGACAGACGAGGATGGAGAACTCTGCTACAGCCTCTTGCTCCAACTGTGGAGAATTGAAATGGTAAGATAAGATAACTTTAATCTACAGAGGGGGTAATTTTGGGGATTTTCGTTAATCTAAATTTTTATTGTCTTATCCCTTAAGATCACTAAAAAGTCCTAACTGTGCATGAAAATGAGTTGCACCTGTTTACAGACCAATGCATTCCCCCTATACTTTTGCTATTATTGTCAAGCTCCAGACATAGTAGCAGTGGATATTATGACAAGGGAAAATTTGTTTAGGTATTTTTGCAAAGGTTAGGTTATGTTAAGAATATACAAATAAGCCCCCCGGAAGGGTTGGTTATTCAAAAAACCTTTAAGATGGTTTAAATGGGCTATGTTAGGTTAATAAATGGATAATAAAATAACACCCCAGCAGGAGTTAGGCATCTGGATAACCTAAAAGATATTTCTAATTAGGTTAGGTTAGGAATATAATATACTAATAAGCCCCCCTTGGGGGTTAGGCATTTGATAAGGTATTTCTACTTGGTTGGATACGGTGGCTGCGTATAATAAGAACTTTGCTCTGATCGTAAAGAAACCAAAACAAAAATCTTTTTTTTTCTTACTTTTTTTATGACATCTGCTATTTAACTCACTTTGTCCGTCTGTCCCTCCATTATTTTCATGTTTCGCCTTTACAGATGTTTTCATCCTAGTCTTTATTTTAAAAAATCACATAGGTGTAGTTCATTGACCTTACTGGTCAATTTTCTGAAAAGACCCTAGTAGATGCGCACACTTCTCGCTAACTGTTGAACAGATCAGGTTCTCCTTTAGCGGGTAGCTTCTCATAGGTACTAGGAAGGTTTTTAACTATTTTGGAGGAGGGTACCAACACCCCCAAAGAGAAATTACCCCTAGAAAAAATATCCCCCTGTCATAATATCCACTGCTACTATGTCTGGCGCTTGACAATAATAGCAATAGTATAGGGGGAATGCCTTGGTCCGTAAACAGGCGCAACTCATGTTCATGCACAATTAGGGCTTTTCAGTGATCTTAAGGGATAAGACAATGAAATTTAGATTGATGTAAATCCCCTAAATTACCCCCTCTGTAGATTAAAGTTATGTGTAAAAAAATTTTAACACTGATAGTTTGGAACCAACCAATCAAAATTCAATTAAAAGACCCAAAGTTATGAGTAAGATAAAGTGGTTATAAAACATTGTGTACCAGTATAATTTAATGTACAATGTCTCTGTGTTTTGGAGGGGGGGAGGTGGTAATATGGGATATTTATTACACTAGTCCCCAAATTTTTATATAATAGATAAGGTTTTTTATTTGTTAGATTAAGTTGAGTGTCCAGATGTTTGAATCACAATTGTCAATATGCATAAGAGGTAATCATTATTGGAGATGTACATCAATTTATCGACCATTGTCTTATCCCTTTAGATCCCTGGAGTTTTAGCCTTTAAATCAATTTAGACCAGTCAGGGAGGGATGGAGGTTGTGTATTTTGCTGTAGGATGGGGTAGGGTAAACAATATTAACTCTGGTACACAAGATTTTTTTATTCTTGTACCCAAGGTTTTTATTCAGCTTGCAATATATAGATAGATGAATGTACATTTAGATGAGTGTGATGATACTTTTTACATTTAGCCACATAGATACAAAACTATACAATGCACGTTAAAAATGTTTGTCATTTTGAAAACTAGAGGAGATAAGCTTTCCATTGGTGTGTCTAACATTTTTTTAGGATAACTATGGGCTGAGCAATAACAGTTTTATAAGACCTACCCTAACATTTTTTACCTTATTTTTAGAGGATTTTGGGCGAAAATGAAAAAAAAAATATTTTGCGGATTTTCTCAAAAAGCCCCCAAAATAAAATTTTATTTTTACCTTTTCCAGTATACCAAGACATGTGACTTTAAGGCTGTGCAATCCGCTTAAATGGGTATTTTCAAAAACCTGGATTTTTTTAGCCTACCCGTGAATATCTAGACTGATTTAAAAATTTTAAAAAACACATTATTTTATGTAAGACTTATACATTTTTTATTACATTCAAATTAGTTAACCTCAAACTTATTTAATACTTATATTTGCTGGAACTTTTGTTTAATGAATTATTAATGCATAAGTCTATATAAATTTATATTGTTAATAGTAAATTTGTTGCAAAACTGCTTAAGTATAGGCTACTGTTTTAGGACTTGATTATTAAGATGCTTCGCTTATAATATTGTACCTTATTGTAGTAAGATTCAGTATTCCATAAATCAGATAAATTATACATTTTTATTACATTCAAATTAGATATCCTTAAACTTATAACTAATAAATACCATTTAGATATAAATCAATCCACGTATGTTTAAAAAAGAAGCCAAAAAATATGTACCCATTCATTGGACATTGCACTTTAAAACAAAGATGACAAAATCATAAAAAGCATAGTTGGACATATGGACATTTTAGTTAGTAATTATGTTTTTTAGCTTTTTTGTTAAAAAAACATAAAACATAAAAAAACATTTATTCAGTGACAGATTACGCCCCGTCTTATGAAGCAGTACATACAATAGTTCACCAGGCTACTGCTTAGTACCAGGTCCCAGCGGGAAAGTAACGTCACTATCGCTCTACAATCGCATGCGATGTTGTAGAGCAATCGTGCACGAGTTCTTACGATATCGCTAAATAGTCGTCCAATTCACATCAACAATATGCATATGATTAATGGTCGAAAAGGTCCTTACAGCTGCGCTATACACCTACAAAATCGTAAGATTCGCACGCAATATCGTGCTAAAACCTAGTATAACTTGTACATCAAAAAAATTTAACATCGTGTAGTTTAATGTAAGGTAAAGGTTCCGTAATGTAATCAGTTTCATAATAAACACAAATTATACAATTCATACAGAGATTGAGAGAGAGAGAGAAAGGGTCTCAATCTAAATGTGTCCTCAATAATTATAAAGGGTGATCTTACATCTGTTATCATTATAATTGGAATAGAGAGTATGTTAAGTTATACTGAATATTGGTTATTTTTAGTAACATTAAGACATTTTTATACTTTTACTGTTGTTTAAAATGAAAATGCTTTCAACAATTTTTTTTTTAATAATAGATCATTAACACATTATGATATTATGTCATACCAGTTTTGAATTTATTTGGTTGATAACAAAAAAATTCAAATTGTCTACATAAAGTAATGGGAATACCTAGCGGCAATTTTATAAACTATATTTATCACACAATGATTTTAATTATAAGTTGGTTGTGTGTCTGTTTGTAAGTGTGTGTTGACAAACATACAATGCGAGACACATATGATATCTAAGCCAAATTGAGGCTGTCGCGATTTTTACTACAAATTCGAATTAATCCCTAGCAATTTTTTTCAATAAAATTTTGAATACGACTTTGGCGATAAAATAGTATATATCGTACATTTCCTTACGAGTTTCCTTACGACGATTCTGGCTGGGGTGTACTTTACAATTTTTCATAATATTTATAAAATTTAAATTGCATGACTAACACTAGATGTTATGTGTGGCACTGAGATGGCTTCCCTAAAATTAGGAATATGCGTATCCGAGATGTTTGCATAGCCTTTTTTAGGTTGGCATTAAGTTAACAAGAATTAAAAAATATTAATGTCAAAATAAATGTAGGTAAAATTAAATGGACAGGGGAAAAGGGGAAGGAGAGAAGGGTTACAACAAATTTCAAGGCTAATTTTTTGTTCAATTTTAAACCTATTTCTGTAATTAATAATGTAAGGTTTTAAATAAATCCAGGCAAATCAATATATTTTAAGTACATTCATTACATTCTTCAATATTCCCAGCCAGAATCTTCGTAAGGAAACTTGTAATGAAACGTCCGATATATACTATTTTATTGCCAAAGTCGTATTCAAAATTTTATTGAAAAAAATTGCTAGGGATTAATTCAAATTTGTAGTAAAAATTGCGACAACCTCAATTTGGCTAATATATCGTATGTGTCTCGCATTGTATGTTTGTCAACACACACCTACAAACAGACACACAACAAACATCTAATCAAAATCATTGTGTGATAAATATAGTTTATAAAATTGCCGCTAGGTATTCACATTACTTTATGTAGACAATTTAAATTTTTTTGTAATCAAACAAAATAAATTCAAAACTGGTATGACCTAATATCATAATGTGTTAATGATACATTATTTTAAAAAAATTTGTTGAAAGCATTTTCATTTTAAACAACAGCAAAAGTACAAAAATGTTTTAATTATTGAGGACACACAGAGATAGAGACTCTTTCTCTCTCTCTCTCTCTGTATTATTTGTGTATATTATGAAATTGATTATATTACGGAACCTTTTCCATACTTTAAAGGAAGCCTGCAAGAAATACCACGCTTTAACTGCTGAAAGACTGCCACAAGTAGACCAAATACCCCAAATTTGAAGCCTTCAGCTTCTAAAACAAAAAAGTTTTAGGCATTTTAAAATGACATTTTATGTACATAAAAATTTTGAAAGAATTGCAATGCTCATGTTGAAAACTTTGAAATTAAACTACGTGGCCTAGAAACAAAATTATAAGCTTATTTTTGTCATAAATTTAGGTTTCCAGTAACTAATTATATTTTTACAATAAAAATACCCATTTTTATAGTCAAAATCATTAAAAAAAATTAAGTTTTACTTGCGTTGTACCAAATGTACTGTAGCCAATCAGAAGGCTGAATCAGCTTAACAACCAATCACAGCTAAGCTTGTATCAGTTTACCCCTTTGTTTCCGCTATGATTTTCGTTTTAAAATGCAATCTAAATCGAATTTTTTTCATAGATTTTGACTATGAAATGTGGTGTTTTTATTGTAAAAATGTAATCAGTTACAGGCAATCTAAGTTTCTGACAAAGATAAGGTTATAATTTTGTGTCTAGGCAACGTAATTTAATATTGTTTTTTCTTTTATGAGCATTGGAAATCTTTCAAAAATTCCATTGTACATAGAATGCTATTTTGAAATGCCTAGAACTTTTTTGTTATTGAAGCTGAAGGCTTTAAATTTGGGGTACTAGGTCTTCTGGTGGCAGTCTTTCAGCAGTTAAAGCGTGTTATTTCTTGCTGGCGTCCTTTAAACTACATGATGTTAAATTTTTTTTAATGTATGAGTTATACTTGATTTTAGCACGATATCGCGCGAATCTTACAATATTGCTTACGATTTTGTAGATGTATCGCGCGTCTGTAAGGACCTTTTCGCATTTATCGTATGCATTTCGTCGAAGTGAATTGGGCGATTATTTAGCGATAGCGTGAGAACTCAAGCGCGATTGCTCTACAACATCGCATGCGATTGTAGCTCGATAGTAACTTGAGTTTAAGGCTGGGATTACATATAGATTTAAAAAGTTCATCTTTAAGATTTAATGCAAATGTTTTTTTATGAATATTCTCATTTAAAAGATCTTTTTCATGACAAAAATTATTCCATAGTCTAGTCAAAAGAATTTGGTAGCCTCCAGCGAATAAAATCATAAAAAAATAGTAGTTTTGTATAAATTTATACATCTAAGAACTGGGATCTACTGCAGTTCACGGTAAAATATTGCTGGTAACGAATATTGCCAAAAAATCTATGAATTTTAAAGGCTGCTAGCTGCCAAACGGCTGAACCTACAGAACATACCCGCACACCATTTTAAGCGGTATAAGAAGGCCTACAAATAATCTGGAATAGCCAAGATCCAATGATGCACACAGAAAGCTTCACTGAAGAAAAAACGGGTAAAATAGGCCCTTTTTGCACACTTCTCTGCACTGGGAGATAATTATGCATTATTGATTTATGGCTATTCCAGATTATTTGTAGGCCTTCTTATGCCGCTTAAAACAGAGTGTGGGCATGATATGTACGTTCAGCCATTTGGCAGCTAGCAGCCTTTAAAACTCATAGATTTTTGGCAATATTCGTTACCAGCAATATTTTACCATGAACTGCAGTAGATCCAAGAACTGTTCTATCAATTTAATAAGAAAGGTACGATTTAGGAAGTGTAGCAACTCTATATTAGAAAGTCCATAGGTCCATTTTAAATATGTTGCTTTTTAACCTTTTTAACAACAAGGTTTTCATATAATATAATAAATAAAAGCAAAGATTTTATAAAATAAAGGTCTGTTCATCTGTCCATCCATACATAACTTTCATTGATTTAGAAATTTAGAATTGTCCTATCAATTTAAAACTTGGCATTATAATTCCTGTAAAGCTTATTATATTTTTGTCATCCTTGTTTTAAAGTGCAAGGTGCAATAAGTGTTTGGAGAGAGTTGAGCTCGATATAATTATCTGGCTATTAACTAGGTTTATTCAATGTTTTATTTACTTTCTTTTGGTTATCTAAATTCTGACTAGTAACCCTATTCTTCCATTATCTATTCCCTGACGATTTCTTTCTTTAAACTATTTTAGGATCTTAATATTTTTTATTTCAAATTATCGTCCTGAAAGGGTTAAAATGTTTAGTTAACTTTAAAAATTTAGTTCAATATCTGACCACATTATGCACATATTGCTAGTATCAAATTATTTTAAAACTAAGTTTTCTTTTATTTACTACATTATAAATTTAAATTTTCTGTTTTATGGATATAAATTTAATACTTCAATTTGATACAAATAGCAACATGAAATTAAAGAATAAATTTGTTCTTCATACAGTAATATAATGGGTCTTATCATTCTGGTCAATGAGAGTTTATTACGGATTATTGAAGCACCATGAGTTTTAAACATTTATTGCTTGGAAAACTTGAGCTCATATATAGGCATTTGTTTCCTCTATGATCTGTCATGGATCTTGATGCAATAAAGTAGGCTGTTTTGTATATGTTAAAAATTGAAAGATTTCATTAAACAAAAGTTCTAGCAAATATAAGTATTAAATAAGTTTGAGGTTAACTAATTTGAATGTAATAAAAAATGTATGAGTCTTATTTAAAATAATGTGTTTTTTTAAATATTTAAATCAGTCTAGATATTACAATGAGGTACAATGTTATAAGCGAAGCATCTCAATATCAAGTCCTAAAAATGTCAGTATGTCTTTAAACAGTAGCATTTACTTAAGCAGTTTTGCAACAAATTCACTATTATTAATATAATTTTATATTGACTTATGCATTATTATTCTGTTAATGTTCCTTTGTACTTTCATTTCAGAGCTTCGCCTTAATGGATATTTTAATATTTGGTTGTAAATCTGTATTAGAGTTAAATGATAGGTGTGAATTGCTTGCATTAATGTGCTTTATTGTCATAGGAATCAGCATTATGAAAGAATATATGAAAATACCAAAAGGAAACTATTGTGGATATTCAACTACCATAGGGGAAAAGTGTGGATATTCAACTACTCTTGGGAAATATGCGTGGATACTCAGCTTCTATTGGAGAATTCGTGGATACTCAGCTGGTATTGAGCCTTGAATATCCACATGAATACTCAGCTGGTATTGTTGCATCAGTCTTGAACGCGCCATTGCAGCGCTTTTTGGCGGATAAAACAGGATTCAAATCTTTTCAACTCTTTTAGTTTTCAGTAAATGACGCGCCACATAAGGACAAGAGCTCAATAATATGTTGATGTTAATGGGGGTCATTTTTAGCATTTAGTTAACAGAATTAATAAATTACTATTATATTTTTAAATGTTATGTAATATGTTGCATAAAAATCTAAAAGCTTTATATATTTATTGTTTTTTTGTCCCTATTTGAGCATTTATTTTTTTTTCAGTAATATAAGATCACTAGAGTTGGGCGTGATATAATAATCTTGCTATTGGCTAGGTTTATTTTAAAACTGTATTTATAATTTTGCCTCTCTATCTTTAAAACATTTTATGATCCTAATATTTTTTTTCAAATTATGGTCCTGAAAGGGTTAAAATGTTTAGTTAACTGTTAAACTTTTGTTCAATATCTGAACACATTACACACGTATCACTAGTATCAAATTATTTTAAAATTAAGTTTTTTTTTATTTACTATATTATAAATTTAAATTTTCTGTTTTATGAATAGAAATTATTCTTCAATATAATTCAAATAGCAACATGAAATAAAAAAGAATTTATTATTTATACAGTAAAATAATGGGTTTTATCATTCTGGTCAACGAGAGTTTATTAAGGATTATTGGAGCACTATGACTTTTAAACATTATCATTTGGAAAACTTGAGCTCATATATAGACATTTATTTCCTATATAGATCTGTCATGGATTTTGATGCAATAAAGCAGGCCGTTTTGTACATGTTAAAAATTAGAAGATTTCATTAAATAAAAGTTCCCGCAAATATAAGTATTAATTAATGCAACTTGTTGGAATAGGTATTAGTTTTCAAGTTATCAATGAATAGGATGATTATAAAACATAAAAAAATGTTGTCAAAAAGGTTAAAAATCAACACAGATGTTAAGTTGTATGACCAGACAGCCAACTAATGTTACACTTTTCATTGAGTACCTTTTAGTAGCGAAGCTACTCTATAATTAACTTTGTCAGTCAGTCCGTCTGTCCGTAACGCTATAAGGAAAATGGGATTTCCTTAGCTCCTATAAAAAATAGAATGCTAAAACTTTTTGACTTTTGACAATATATAGGAGCATAATTAACTATAAAACATCAATGACGGTCGGGCCGCTTTTTAGCAGGTTTCAGGCTATTTTTATATTTTTCTCCATATCTTTTGTGTTTATTTTTCAGTTAAAGATATCAAAATTAAATTTTCCGTCATCTAAAGAAAACAACCATGACGGTCAGACTGCCTTTTTGCAGGTTTTGGGCTATTTTTAAATTTTTCACGTATTTTTCCGTTTCTCTGGTGTATATGGTCCGATTTTCCAAATTTTTCAGGTTAGGGATATAAAAATTAAGTTTCCTGTTGTTTTAAGAAAACTACAATGGCGGTCAGACTGCCTTTTGGCAGGTTTTTGGCTATTTTTGTATGTTTTACAAATTTTACCATATCTTTGGTGTTTTTGGTCCAATTTTAAACTTTTCGGGGATATCAGTATCAAACTGAATTTTCCCATTGCTATGAGCATCTTTCATGTAATTTACATTGATCGTCGTAATCATACAAAATAAAACAAGGTTTCGTGTTTATTTTCTCCAATAACTCTATTCTTGATTTTAATAAATACACTTTAAATCTACTTGTACTTATTCCCATTCACGATATTTTGTGCTTCGCTATTTATGGATGTTGTCATCCTTGTTTTATAAAAAATCTTACTTGGGGTTGGTAGTGCACAATCATCTAAACATTTGATATCTGTTGGTACCCTAGTTGAAAAATCTAATATTAGGGTGTATAGGGATGGGTAATGAATCTAAAATAATTTGTTTTGCTGTCTTGGACTTTGGATACCAATGAAACTTTTCTTTTTTTGATTAATTTTACGGACTTTGGAGACTACCGCATAAAATACTGATGAAAAATAATTTTCAAAGCAGATGGGGTTTACTGAATATAATAACTAAAATATTAGCAGAAAATAATTTTTAAAAAACAAAACAAAAGGGAGAATATTTTAGTGAGTTTTAAAATGTCTTTTTAAACTAATGTGTAGAAAATAAAGATTGTTTTACTTTAAAATTTTCAGTTTAAAATTTATAGTATAAAAATTACAACAAGGATGACAACATCCATAAGTAGCGAAGCTCAAAAATAATGAATGGATATCGGGGAAAAATCTACTGTAGAGCAGTGTAATACAATAAACATTAAACATGATAAAATAGGTAAAACAAGAAACCCTTAAAAATCACGCAACCTTTAAAAATCACAAACACAATAATTTCAGCCATCAATCCTGAATAGGAATCGGGAAAATCATGAAAACCTAAAAATCTAGGAATCGATCTAGCACTATAATTGATAGACAATCTTAACATAACTTAGTGAAAATAAGTAGAATCTAAAATTGATTGATCCCTGAAAATTTCAGTTCTCTATCTTGAATAGATGTATAGATTAGATGAACATATGGCATAGGAATCTTCACTAAAAATTTCAGATGTCTATCGTAATAGGAGCCGAGAAAATCATGTTTCCCCAATAGCGTTACGGACTGACTGACGGACAAAGTGAATTATAGAGTAGCTTCGCTACGAAAAAATTCATCCAGTCTTTGCTTGCATAATTGAAAAACAATCAAAACATCAAAGAACTCATTTATATACCACCACTGCACACCAAAGCTTGAGTCCCAGTCTTCTAGATGCATAAAAGAAACTTAAAATATTATATAATCACTTTACCTTTCTGGACTTATTGTTGCTGAAATTCTGTATTCCCTGGATGTAAAATTCACCCATGCTTCTTCTTGAATTCTATGACAAAGTAGAAATATCAAGATCTAAGTGGATCAGAAGCCTCTAGTGGCACTTTAAATGTTTGGTTTTTTTTGTTGCGTTCAAGTTTCTACGATATGTTGCGTAAGAGTCTCTTTATACGATACCTCGCAATGTTACGTAGGAGTCTCTATACTCTTAGGAGGGTGGTGGTACCATCCCCCAAAATAGTTATAAACCTTCCCGGGACCTATGAGAAGCTAGCCTGTTAAGGAGAACCCGATCGGTTCAGCGGTTAGCGAGATCCTTCGGTACAAACAATCACACAAACACACAAACAAACAGACATAAATCTTGATTTAAATGCAGACAACATAAGAAAAAAAACATATATTTTCATCTTTTGAAAACACACCCCAGTTTCTGTGATGTTAAAAATGTCGCAAAAATAGGTATTATATAATACGCTGATAATAACACATAAAACAACAATAAGGGGTTGGACTTTCATATGCGTCTTGAGGTGAAGCCCCTAGATTCTAGGAGCGAAACCGCTAGTATGTACTTATTGCACATCATTTAAAACATCCTACTTACATCCTACTATTCTTCGTCCATTCACAGTCAGATAAACAAAGTTCAGGTCCATCAACTCTAAAAACATTTTTTAATATAACGTTTTAAAGGGAGTGTGAACGTAAAATTTTCTCATCTGATTATCAAATCATAACATTTTCTAAGCACATTTCACTACACTGATCAACCAAAAACGTCCTATTAACAAAAATATGCAGGAATAATGCCTTGACTTTATGGTATTTTGAGAGGGAAAAAGGAAAAAACAGGGAAAATCTGAACGTTTTTGTTTCTTATAATGTTTGTAGGGATATTTAACTTGTCATATATAGTTGAAACAATTTACTTACTGTTAAGGATTTATTTTATGATATAAAATTGCCAATTAGTTTTTTATAACGTAGTAATTAGGTAATAAAGATCTATTTTAAATTTGTATTATTGACAAAAAAAAAATACCTCACTGTCTACAAAGGGTTGAATCTCAGATAATAATAATATTCTTTTTTATTGTTTTTTTTTACAATAAATAGCCCAATTTGGAGAATTAGTTTACACTTTTATCAGACTGATTATAAAGAAATATTGCACCTTTATTATTTATAAAGTAATTAAAGGTGGGCGAGAGATGGGCCATCTAAAGTTACTTGGATACTAATAAAAAAAACCTGTTTCTAGCTTTGTTATTGTATTTGGTTTTCAATAAAAAATATTGCATATTTTATCAATTTCCAAGTAACTATACAAATTGGTTTAAAGCAAGGATTATGTTAAAAGTCAGCTTAACCGTTAGGAAAAATAGAGAACTATGTCAAAAAGTTTAGTTTTAGCTATAGAAGGAAAAAAAGACAATTAACTGCACATTTATATAGTCCGAAAATTTTTTCCCCAATCTTGGACATAGTAAAAATCGGCGGGAAAAGCCATTTTTTAAGGAAACGAGAGTCAGTTTTGCCCCATATTTGAGATAATATGAATGAGATGATGTTAAGTTTGATAATCTGATTCGAAATTTTCGTTCGTTTAATATATACTGTGTTGATCACGGTTGTGGGGAATATGGTGGGTCCGGCTCTCTGGCATATCTCAAATTTGGCGAACTTAAAACTTTGCAACGCCTTCATAGAAATTAATTTTTTCTATTTAGAATATTTACATTCCATATTAAAATACAGTAAGAATTATTAAAGAATTTCATTTTGTATAGCAAAAACATTAATTTGATTTTAAAAATTAACGATGGTATCGGATACAACTTCGCAGGAAACTAAATCAAATTCGTGTTACATCTAGGATCACTTTAGAGTTTAAGTTTTTAGTAGCGAATTTACTCTATGTTTAACCCTAAATGGTCGGTACCCTTTCCGGACCTTAATAGGTTGGGGGTGGGGGAGGGGGGCGTTGAAGGCCCCCCCTATTTTCTCGGCTCCTATTAGAGCTAGAGGGATAAAACAAATGTGTGCATGTCCCCTGTTTGATAATGATTTTCCGACCATAATTGAGTTAAAGTCATATTTGCTTCATTCACCCTTTTATTTGACAACCTTTGTTTTTAGGTCCTTTTAAAAAAATTTTAAAATTTCAACAGGCTGTAATTTCCTCATTTTTGAAGCTAAAAGAGCAATTTTTTCAGAAAATGTGTATCTTTATGTAAATTTAATATTATAAATCTCAAAACATAAATTTCAGCGGCGGTAGCTGTACTTGGCAGCTATCGGCTGCTGCAGCCAGAAGTCAGCAACAAAGCGGCCGTGTATTTATATGAAATTTCAATATGTCATGTAGACATGTTAGAACAGCTTAAGTTTAAAGTTTGGATTTCCCAAGTCAAAAATTGCAGTAACAGGATCCTTTTAAAGATTTCTGGAAACCTGGCGGATCAGGACCTGCAGGAACATACTTGTTATTGACTCTAACACTTATATTTTATGTAAGGGTTTACTGCTAGCGAATATTTTAATATTTTGGTAACACAAAAGGTTTTGTTTAAGTCAATAAAAATATTTTTGCTTTTTTTTATTTATAATACAAAGTAGAACAATGTCTGTTTGTTTGTCTGTCTGTTTGTAGCAAAGGATCTCGCTAACCGCTGAACCGATCGGGTTCTCCTTTACAGGGTAGCTTCTCATAGGTCCCGGGAAGTTTTATAACTATTTTCTTGGGGGGTGGGACACCCCCAACCCCCCCAAAAATAAAAAATTACCCCCCCCCCCAAAAAAAATTTTCTTTTAAAAAAAAAAATTATAATAGTGGGGTCGACTACCCCCCCCCCAAATTTTTTTTTTAATTTTTCTTTTAAATCTAAAACACAAAAAATTGGTTTGGGGCAAAGTCCCTAGAAGCTAGGGGCGAAGCAGCTAGTTTCTATTAAGGAAATATTTTTCAAAACATATTTTTTTTCAGCAGTGGTAAATCTTTGCAGATGCTGGTCACTGTAGCCGGCAATTAACAGAAATGGGCGAGAGGGTTTTTTACTTAATCTAAACCTATAACAATCTTTTAATTGCTCCTGTTACCACAATGTTAGACCTATAGAATTTAAATTTAATACTTAATACTTTAATAAACATAACTGGATGACATATTAAAAATCCGCCGCGGTTTAACTGCAGACTGAGGCAGCTGCTGCTCTCAAAATTAAACTAAATGAACCAACCAATCAAAATAAAAAAAGTCCCCACAATTGTTAAGCCAACGAATAAGAAAACGTTATTATAAGATTTTAGGGACTAATAATCAGCCCAATGTCCCCTCGCACTCTTGGTTTATCCCCCTTAAAGAATGTTGTAACACTTATTTTCACAGTGGTCCTCAAGGCCAAAGAAGTTTGACAAAACCCACTAGAAAAATGGACTATATGGCCATCAAATATACCCATTGGGGGGCCAGAAACTGATTTTTGAAAAATCATAGCTGTTCCTTTGATTGCACAACTTTTGTCTGAGAAGTCCTAACTGTGCATGGTAGTAAGTTGCGCCTGTTTTGGGCCAAGGAATGTCCCCTACTCTAACTATTTATGTCACGCACCTGACAAAGCAGCTGTAGGAACCATTGTTAATGTCTTTAGTTATGACGCGGTGTCGGACCGAGATTTGAACCTATCACCTTCCTGACAACAAGCGGATGTGTTACATGTTGAGCCACGGTCGCGGGTATTTTGATGTAAATTTTTCAGAATTTTTCTTGTGTTTAGTGATTCTTTTGATGACAAATGCAAAAATTACACTTTCATACAAATATCTTGGTACTTTTGCATTTTTTCTATCTTGTGTCAAAAATATTTTATAAAAATTAGAAGTTTTAGCTTTACAAGGGTAGGTTTAGCATTTGTGAGGCTTCTACACAGCCATAGATATAGGTATTTAAAAACTACACATGTAAAATGTAACAATTAATGGTTCTTAATATTTATTCCTGAAATTTAAGTACAACTTTGGACAAAAAAATGCACCAACTTCTAATTTTTATAACATTTTTTTGACACAAGATAGAAAAAATGCAAATATACCAAAATAATTGTATAAAAGTGTAATTTTTGCATTTGTCATCAAAAGAATCATTAAACACAAGAAAAATCCTGAAAAATTTACATCAAAATAACATAGGGAAAGCCTTTCTGAGAGCAGATTTATCATTAAATTTTCTTTGTGGAGCAAAAAGTAATAAAGCTACAAAAAAATTTGAAGCTATGTCTGAAATTGTCATTCAATACACTAGTCGCCGGAAGGAAAAAGCAGTTTTTTGTAAGGGGCTATCTGAGATTATTACAGATTCTGATATATACATATATAGACTGATGAAAAATGCAAAAAACGAAATCAAAAGCGTTCCTTCTTGGGAGAAAATCCGGGAAAAAGAATTTTAGCTATTTTTAACCTAAAATTCACATTGGCAATCCTGCAAAAAATATCCAGACATTTTAAACATGTCATTGCTCAGCACCTAGAAGTGGTAGAAAAATGCTATGCATACCATTGGAAAGCTTATAACCTCTATTTTTCATATTGGTATATTACGTTTTTGTACTATTATTATTTTTTGAGCTATCCTCTGAAGTATAAACAAATTTTAAAAATGCAGTTTTTTCTTGAATTTTGAGTTTGATACTTGTTACACAAACCTTAAATCTTATTGCTTAGCACCTAGAGTTATATAATTATTTTATATAGATACTAGAAGCTTCCCCCTAGCCTCTAGGGGCTTTGCCTTTGAGGTAATTTTTAAAAAATAATTTATGAGCAGCACCAGGAATTATTTTTTTTTGGGGGGGGGGATTTTCATTTCTTGGGGGGTTGGATGTGATCCACCCTCCAAGAAAATATCTTAAAACCACTACAGGACCAATAGGTATATACCCTGAAGAGTAGAATCCGATCGGTTTAGTGGTTACCAAGATCTTAAGGAACAGACAGACAGACAGACATCAAGCTACTTTGTATTATAGATATTTGTATATTTTAGGTACTTTGGGTACTTTCAATTTTATCTTAATTAAAAATTGTCTTTGAAATGTGCATGGTTTGTAGTTTGGGGGGGGGGGGGGGGAGTTTATACACTTATAGGCAATGCAATTCAGTATAAAATTTTGCCTTGGATGTTTTTGGGTTTGTTGTCATTAACCTGATTCTTTTTGTAAAATCTCTTATATGATATAATCTGCCAGCAAATCTTTGAAAATTGAATTTTGGCACTTTCCTGCTAGGGGCTAGTGGGGTAAAACAGCTTCAAAAACACTAAAATCTAAAGTCTGAGCTTAGTTTTAGAGATATCAAGCTGATTTTTTAATGTAAACTTTTTTACATAATTAAGCTAGGTAGTCACTGAAGATTTCATTTGGTACTTTCCTTCTTGGAGTAGTTATGAGCCTATTTTTAAAGATGTCAAGAAGATTTTTTTAATTTAAGTTTTTTTTTCATTTTTGCACTTTCCTTCTTGGGGCTAGTGGGGTAAAACACTCCCTAAAACATTAAAATCATAAGTCAGTACCAGATTTTGCCCTTGCTGTTTGGACTTGTTGTTATAGTTATTAAATGATTCTTTTTTAAAATTTTCTTATATGAATAGATCTATCTGTAAAACTTGAATTTTGGCACTTTCCTTCTAGGGGCTTCTGTAGTAAAAAAAGCCTCTAAAACACTAAAATTATAAGCTATGAGATTATTTTTGAAGATATCAAACTAATTTTTTTAATATAAACATATTTTACTAATTGAATTAAATAAAATTCAAGGAAAAAACTGCATTTTCAAAACTTGTGCATATTTCAGAGGATAGCTCAAAAACTAATAATAGCACAAAAACGTAATATACCAATATGAAAAATAGAGGTTATAAGCTTTCCAATGGTATGCATAGCAATTTTCTAACTTTTCTATGTGCTGAGCAATGACATGTTTAAAATGTCTGTATATTTTTTGCAGGCTTGCCAATGTGAATTTTAGGTTAAAAATAGCTAAAATCTTTTTCCCGGATTTTCTCCCAAAAAGGACGCTTTTGATTTTGTTTTTTCATTAGTCTATATATGTATATATCAGAATCTGTAATAATCTCAGATAGCCCCTTTCAAAAAACTGCTTTTTCCTTCCGGCGACTAGTGAATAATGAATAAGCTTTTCAATGGTAAGCTTTCATAAGTCTTTTATACAGCCAAAGTTATAAAGGTTTGAATCCAAAGCAACAAAAATCATGACAAACAACCTTGATTTTTAAGGAATTGGTCTATTAACTTTAAAATGGAATAAACACCAAAAAAGAACAGCTATGATTTGTAGAAAATCAGTTCCTGGCCCCCCAATGGGTATATTTGATGGCCATATGGTCCGTTTTTCTGGTGGGTTTTGTCAAAATTCTTTGGCCTTGAGGACCACTGTGTTTAAAGGAAGCCTGCAAGAAATACCACGCTTTAACTGCTGAAAGACTGCCACAAGTAGACCCAATACCCCAAATTTGAAGCCTTCAGCTTCTATAACAAAAAAGTTCTAGGCATTTTAAAATGACATTTTATGTACAATGAAAATTTTGAAAGAATTGCAATGCTCATGTTGAAAACTTTAAAATTAAACTACGTGGCCAAGTAACAAAATTATAAGCTTATCTTTGTCCTAAATTTAGGTTTCCAGTAACTAATTATATTTTTACAATAAAAATACCCATTTTTATAGTCAAAATCTTTAAAAAAAATTAAGTTTTACTTGCATTGTACCGAATGTACTGTAGCCAATAAGAAGGCTGAATCAGCTTAACAACCAATCACAGCTAAGCTTGTATTAGTTTACCCCTTTGTTTCCGCTATGATTTTTTGTTTAAAAATGAAATTTAAATCAAATTTTTTAAATAGATTTTGACTATGAAATGTGGTGTTTTTATTGTAAAAATGTAATCAGTTACAGGCAATCTAAGTTTCTGACAAAGATAAGGTTATATAATTTTGTGTCTAGGCGACGTAATTTAATATTGTTTTTTCTTTTATGAGCATTGGAAATCTTTCAAAAATTTCATTGTACATAAAATGCTCTTTTGAAATGCCTAGAACTTTTTTGTTATTGAAGCTGAAGGCTTTAAATTTGGGGTATTGGGTCTTCTTGTGGCAGTCTTTCAGCTGTTAAAGTGTGTTATTTCTTGCAGGCGTCCTTTAATAGGAAATTTGGGCCATAGATTCATATTTATAGAATAGACATAGATATCCGTCTAATAGGACCAAAACCTACAACACATAAATGATAAGAAGTTACGGGATGAAAGAGGGGGTCAGGGGGAAGTCGACCCTCCATCTTTCCATTTTATTAGTTTGTAAAAGAAGTTACCCACCCCTAAAATAGTAAGAAACCTTTGCTGGACCTATGATAAGTTTCACTTTAAAGAAAAATCATATGAATTCAGTGTTAAGTGTAGATAGACAGACTACATGTTACTTTTATAAATGGAAACTAGATTTATTAAAAACAAATGTATATTTCCCTTGTAAAATATCCTTTCATTAATTTTTATATTTATAAAAGAAATCCTTACTGCTATGTGGTTTAAGGTGTTATCATGGTATAAGACAAGGAACAAAATAACCCTTTTTTTACATTCAAAATTTCAGTTAAAAAGTTAAAGATTTATAGCACACCAATGAAATTTTATTCACGTACCCAAAGTATTTGAGCCAACGAAAAGGTTAACATGGTTGTAAAATTTTGGGTACCTGTATAATTTCCAGTTCAATGTCCCCTCCTTCCCAGGTTAACGTGACTATTCTAACTACATTTACTCTATGTTACAATCTATAATACAAAGTAGAACGATGTCTGTCTGTTTGTTTGTCTGTCTATTTGTTTGTAGCAAAGGATCTCGCTAACCGCTGAACCGATCGGGTTCTCCTTTACAGGGTAGCTTCTCATAGGTCCCGTGAAGGTTTTTAAACTATTTTCTTGGGAGTGGGACACACCCAACCCCCCCCCCCAAAAAAAATGAAAAATACCCCTCCCCCCCAAAAAAATGTTTTCTTATTAAAACTAAAATTAACCCTTAACGGTCGGGGGGGGGGGCGTTGAACGCCCCCCCATCCGGTTTTTTCTATCTCATTTTCTGTGTGTGAAAGATAAAGAGCCCAAACTGCTTGACTTTTTAAGTATGGGTATGACACATAACTGAGAGTTGGAATTTTTTGAATATCTCCATCCTGGCGGGCACAGGGTGCCAGCAAACCTGGCAGGGTCATCCAGGTAAAGAACAAAAATTTGTTTTTAACTTAAACAAAGCATTTTATCTTACCAAAATACTAAAATATCCTCTAGTAGTACATTCTCATATTAAATACAGGTGTTCAAGTCAATTTCAGGTTCCAGGTATGATCCTGCAGGTCCTGATCCTCCAGGTCTCCAGAAATCTTTAAAATGCTCCTGTGGCCGCAATTTTTGACTTAGAGACTTCAAATTTTAAACTTAAGCTTTTCTTACATGTCTACATAATGTATTAAAATTTCATAAAGATCCGCCGCCGTTTTCCCGCCGACCACCGACTGCGGCAGCTGGCAGCTGCCAAGTACAGCTGCGGCCGCTGAAACTTATGTTTTGATATTTCAAATATAAAATTTAAATAAAAATAAACATTTTCTGCAAAAAAATTTTCTTCTAGCTTTAAAAATAAAAAAATTACAGCCGTTTGAAATTTTTAAGTAAAAAAGGTTCTAAAAACAAAGGTTGTTAAATAAAAGGGTGAAGGAAGCGGAAATTGACCTTGACTTACTTAAGGTCGGAAATTCACCATTACACAGGGGACTTGCACTTGCTGAGATAATGAGGGGGGGCATTGAACGCCCCCCCCCCCTCGACTGATTAAGGTGCGGCAAGGGTCCCGACTGTTAAACTGTTTTTAACCTATTTTTAAAACGTATATAAAAAATATACTATGACACCAGTAGAATGAGACTGCAGAGCCTAAATTTGAATTAAGTCCCCAATAAACTTTTTTGGGGGGATTTAAATATTAATTTTTACTGTTGCCGTGATCATTTTGATCCGAGCAAAAGGTCTTTTTTTTTATTTGGGTAAAATTCGTCGCTTTTAGAGTGTTTTGCTTCATAAATATTGTATTCTGGTATAGAGTAAAATTAGGCCTTATGATTTTACTATAAAAATTCACTAAAAAGTTAATTCTTTATAATATATCAACGAATTAACATTAACATGATTGTGTTCTCTCACTTATTTTAAAAACATAAAAAATGGCTGTAAAGGGTTAAATGACAACAAATGTTTATGCAATACAACAAATTTATTTTGTCACATATACAAATGTGTTATAAAATAAGATTATTCAAACTTATCTTTTAAAATAATTTTAAAAAGTATGTATCTTTTATGTGTACGGTTTTCATTCTTTTCATTTTAATTAAATAAAAAATATTTAACTACATTGGAAATAAGTCACTTTGTGAAAACACTCTTTTTTTGAATTGTAAAGAATTATATAAAACAAGATTGGTTAGATTTCAGAATTATTTGTTTTATTGTAAATGTTAGATTTTTCAATGAAATTAATTGTTTTGGAAAAAAAAATTATTTCCAATGAACAGAGTAATGTTTTTTTATTGTATCAATATAAAGTGAATTATATAAAAATGTTCTGTAAGCCACAATATTACCCGAAGTAAAAAAAAGCTTTTGCTTCGGTCAAAATGATTACAGCAACACTAAAAATTAATTTTTAAATCCCCCAAAAAAAGTTTACTGGGGACTTAATTCAAATTTGGGCTCTGCAGTCTGATTCTATAGGTGTCCTAGTATATTTTTGACCCCCCATTCAAAAATAGGTTATAAACAGTTTAAGGGTTAAAATAGTGGGATCGTCTACCCACCCCCCAAAAAAAAAATTCTCCCCCCCCCCAAAAAAAAATATTTCTTTTAAATCTAAAACACGAAAAATTGGTTTGATTAAACCTCTTGGGGCAAAGCCGCTTGTATTTAATGAAGTAATACTTCCTATTTTGCTTTCTATTGCCTACAATATGTGGATATTATGACAGGGGAAAAAATGTCGTCAATTTAGGATGCTAACATTATTGATCAGTTTGTTAATCCAATTTGAGGGGAGAGGAATTGGTGAAGGGGGTAGATTGGAGGGGGATCTTTATTTTAGCCAGCTACAAGCTTCACTCTAACTCAATTTATTCCTGCAAATATAATTTACTTTCATGCGAACACATGCGAATTAATTGATACTTGATCTGCAGTCGCTTGTAAGTGTTACTAAGGAATTGAATATATTTACATATATAAAATACATTATTATACAGATTTTTATTTTTTTTAAATCTTAATTATTAGTGGTGAACAAACCACATTTTTGAACGCCCCCATAAAACGCCCCTATTTCTCTTAAATAAAAAAAAGTACATAAAGGTTATTAGGTACATAGATTAATTAATTTTTTCTTCTTAGTATTTAAATTAATTTTTGAAACAAACTTGGAAAAGAAGCTTTTGAGATTTTAATAATCACCAATTATTTCTTTAAAAAAAAATTAATTTAAATATCTATTAATTTGCCGTTAATTCTCAGTTGGTAAAAACAAAATAATTTATAGTAGCAGGGCTACTCTATTACTATTAATATTACACAAAAAATTTTACATTAGTGTTAAAGTAAATATTATAAGATTAGCACCAGTTTTTATAGTTAAGGCATTTGGAACCTTGTTTTCACTTATTATCCACGGAAAGATGTCTATAATACGATGTGGTAAATTACTATGCAACATTTATTTAGAATCTACAATATTATAATATACAAGATACAAGATATATTTCTTTTATTTAATAAAAAAAAATATTTTCTACTTTTCATCCCTTTTGTCCTTGTTAACACAGTATAAACTTTGTACAGCAGAGAAAGAGTGGGCAATGACAATAGTCCCCAAAGTTTTAAAATAACGTTTTCTTATTAGTTGGCTAGACGATTTTGGGGATTGAGTCAATTTGAATTGGTTGCTTCAATAGGTTGAGTGTTCATACTTTTCAACCACACATTTTAATCTACATAAGGGGTTATTTTAAGTATCATCATCGGGGATGTACATTAATTTATCAGCCATTGTCTTATCCCTTTAAATCCATTACACTCACTACTGTATACCCCTTCTAATTTAATTTTCTTTTGTGTATTGATGAAACAATATGCTTATGTGATAATATGCGGAAATGAACGCACACCGTTGAATTGGTACTTTCCCCCCTAAATAATTTGTTTCACTACGCCTCTCACATTACATACTGTATAAAAGTAGTCAGTAATTAAGAACGATAAATCATGAGATATTTGATCATGCACGTAAAGCGTGGACCCACCATATTCCCCACAACCGTTGATCACATGTTATGAATAAAATCTTATAAAGCATTCACGACAAAGGTAGATTCTTGGTAATTTACTTGTATTGCCTTGAGGAGAACTGATCCCCCATTATTTTGGAAATAAATTTGTAATATAGTTTTTAGTTTATTTGTCAGATTAGGTTTTTTATTGGGTAGCTCTACATATTTAGTGCATCCGAGGTAAAGGCTCCACAGGATAAGGGGTTAGCCCTAGGGAAAAGACTATAATTTCAAAATAAACAGGGTTGATTTCAGTGCCTGATAGGCACTTGGAGAAAAAGCACAAGATTCGCGAATTATTAAAACTTACATTCCCTGTTCTCTTGTACCACATTGTGGAAAATCTTCTAATCTCGGACGAATAAATTTTCCTAATACTAGGATAACACAGTTCTAAAATATGAATAGGTTGTTAGTCATAAAAAAATCTATAAATCAGTGTTAAATAAAGCATAAATCTTAAACAAGACTGCATATTGTCATAACAAGCAAAGATGACATACAATGTTAACATAATAATACTAGCTGTTTCGCCCTTAGCATCGAGGGGCTTCGCCCCAAGAGGTAATAAGATAATTGTCAAAAGTTATCAAAAATTCTCTTGTCAAATTTACTATGTGGCAAAATGTTCTTTTTGGGGGATAGATAATGTCCCAACCCGTCCCCCTCCCCAAGACAATAACATAAGCCACCAAAGGATCAGTAGATACAGTGTGTGTTTTTTTTATGAGAACTTTTTTGAAAGCAATTTTACCCCACTTATAGTTATCAGAATTTAATGATTAATGGCTTATTTTCTTCGTTTTTTAATGCAATTAATAGAACATTAAAAAAATATTTCAGTTTTTAATTAAAAAGTACAGTAAAATCTAAAATTCAAAACTTAGGTGACAACATCAAAATGATTTAAATTATTTAATGTAAACGAATCTATAAAAGTAAAAGAATGCCTTTCCGCCTGGCTGTCTTAAAGACATACAGAGTGAGAGAAGCAAAGCTTCATAGAAATTACATTGCATGTGATAAAAAATATTAGATGAAAACAAATATAAAGAAAAACCAACCGCAACTAAACCGAGAACAAGAGCACCAGAACCATAGGCAATTATACTGTTAATCAAATTAAATCCATAAATTGGCTTAATATATCGCTAATCGCTTTACCAACATGGTTCTCCTTTACAGTTACAGTGAAGCTGTAGGTATAGGTACGGGGAAAATATATATTTTTGAAAAGGGAAATTCCACCCTCAAAAGAGAAAAAACCCCACACCTAAATTTATTTCCTTTTAGGACTTATAATCATTGGAGTGTGGTGTTATTTAATACATGTATATATGTATGCTTTTTGTATTTACCATTATATAAATATTACACATCCCCCCCTTCCATCAAGTAACTTTAGAGCTCTCTAGTTGCATATCCGCTAGAAGTAATAAATTCTAATTATGATACAACAACTTTTGGGTTATCTCCATATTTTTTTTAGAACGAAGCTACTCTATAGTTTGAAATGTCCGTCTGTCCGTCCATTCTCTGAAACTTTTTGGAAGAAACATGGTTTTCTCGGTACCTTTTCAAGATAGACGCCTGAAATTTTCAAACTTTTATCAAGTTTCATTGAGATTTGCATTTTGATTGGGGGTGCTAGTTCGATTTCTAGACTTTTAAGTTTTTAATGTTTTTTTTTCGACTCCTAGTCAAGCTGAAATTTTTAGGGAGTAAATAAGTTCACAATTTAAATATTTCAACAAAGTTTCATTCAGAATTACATATTGCTATTGGTTAAGGTGCTAAATCGATTAATAGATTTTCCCGTTATAAATTATAAAATGTTTCAGGATTTATTCTAGTTCAATGACAAAGTTCAAGAGTAACTGGACAAAGTGTCTCAAAAGTCAGCCATGTGACGACATAAAAATGAGGGATTATCCATCTCTTTTTTAGTAGTTTTCTTACCCACTTCTCCTCTCATCTCAATCATTTTATGACATCACGTGGCTGATTTTCGATACACTTTGTCCAGTTTACTTATGGATGTTGTCATCCTTATTTTCAATATAACTCACTCTATCTTCCTACACTTCAGAAATTGCTGAATTGTGCATCCCAGCCCCCCACCCCTCTTAAGAAAAAAAGTTAATAATTAAATTTAATTAATTCCTGGCTATTTGTGTTGACTCCTCATCCTCTTCAAACTCATCTCTAAATAAAAATAGAGTGAAAATCCATATATAAAACTGACATGATGTTTCTCTGTGTGTCCGTCTGTGAATTAAGATCTCGCTAACCACTTAGCGGATAAAGTTCTCCGGGTAAGGTTTTTGACTACTTAAGGGAAGGAGAACTTCTAAATTTTTATAACTTCTAGACCGATTGTTCCTCCATTATAGGAAAACTTATATTGTCTGCGTATTTTATGATACTCTAGTGATAGATTTATGTTTTCAGATAGTTTTAGGCTATTTTTCTGCTCTTCTTAAATAAAGAGCCCCGAGATGAAAGGGGGAAACCGCCCCTATGGATTATAAAGTACTTACTCTTGAGTTAAAACAGAAAACAGGGTTAATATATATATCAAACATATAATCGTGATTATCTTCCTCATTTTACATCAAATCTGAAAAAAAACATCAAAACATTTTTATAAATTAGAAAATATATGGACAGCAAATGATTCATCTGAAGGGAAAGTTTTTTGTCTGTCAAATATTGATTGAAGTATACCTATTGTCTGCTTTTTTTCAGCCCATTTGATTAACATTTCTTTATAGTTTATAAAATATATGTTTAAAAGCGAAGCTTTTCTATAACTAGGGTCGGTCCGTCCGTCCGAGATAGTTAGCTTTTATTCGTTAATTTAGACATGTTAGAATTGTCCTATCGATTTCAAACTTTGTATGGTGATTCCTGTAGTAGTTAGGTACGATTTAGAAAGCGCAGCAACTCTATAATCGTTACCAGAATGTCCGTACGTCCATTTTAAACATGTTGATTTTTTTTACTTTTTTAATAACAATTTTTTATGTGTTAAAATTATCCGATTGATCTGATTTTTTGACTACTGATTCCTATTACAATAAGGTTCAATATTATTAGCGAAGCATCTCTATAATCAAGTATTAAAAATGTCAGTATGTCCTTAAACAGAATTCTGTATTTAAGAAGTTTTGCAACAAATTTACCTATAATTTTGTCAAACCTTATATTTTCATG
Organism: Acartia tonsa; assembly: GCF_053477335.1. Classification (NCBI taxonomy): domain Eukaryota; kingdom Metazoa; phylum Arthropoda; class Copepoda; order Calanoida; family Acartiidae; genus Acartia; species Acartia tonsa. Next base: position 61,002,068 of record NC_137260.1, on the reverse strand, counting down.
TTTTGTATATTCAGTTCTGACACTCAACAAAAGTTAATGTTCGTCTGTCATATCGTTTCAGAGCTTCGCTTTTATGGATGTTGTCATCCTTGTTTGAAATATCAAACAAAATTTGTTTAGCTACATATGTATTTGTTACAAATGTATCCGAGAAAGTGCCCTTTTGATTAAGAGATTAAAAGAATTGTTGGTCTACTCAGGCAAGTTTTTAAAAAGTGTAGTAAAATATCCTACAACAAGGATGAAACATCCATATGTGTGCTAATCTCTAGAATATAAAATAAACAAGGATGACAACATCCATAAAAGCGAAGCACTGAAACGGTAGGACAAACGGACATTAACACTTGAATAGTGTCAGAACTTAATAATCATAATATAAATGTATAAGAGTCAAAGCAAAATTGTAAGTAAATTTGTTGAAAAACTGCTTGATACAGGATAATGTTTATGGACATACTTACATTTTTAGGACTTGATTAAAGAGTTGCTTCGCTTATTACATTATTCTTTGTTGTACCAGGAATCAATATACCAAAAATCAGATCAATCCGATGATTAAATCACATAAAAATTTGTTGTTAAAAAAGTAAAAAATCAACATGTTTAAAACGGACGTACGGACATTTTGGTAATGATTATAGAGTTGCTTCGCTTTTAAAATCGTACCTAACTACTAAAGGAATCACCATGCAAAATTTGAAATCGATAGGACAATTCAAACATGCCTAAATTAACGAAAAGAGCTATCCGTTACGGACGGGCGTACGGACGGACGGACCGACCCTAATTATAGAAAAGCTTCGCTTTTAAAAAGTAACCGCGCCAAGCAGATAAAGGAATTATTGAATATACGATAGTATATAGTAGTCGCTATATATATATTATTTAGAAATGTTTCATAACAGAGGTTAGAAATTTATTTGAAACATTTGATTTATAACACATTAGTACATACAGACATACTGACTGATCAAGTGATTTAAAGAGTATACGCGCAGAAAAAGATTTGCACAAAAAATCATCGTTCTATCTTATAAAAGTGATGCATTACAGACAGCTTAAAAATTTGCGCTTCCCCCTAACTGTTTCTTACAGACAAACGGCAGAACATTTCAAATTGTAAAGTAGCTTTGATACTAAAAGATTTCCTTATACTAGACACAGACATAGAAGACAGACAACAATGAACTGAAATTTAGTTGCCGAATGTGTATGCAGTTTCCTAGGTGTTTCCTCAGAACACAGTAATAGTGTCTGACTGATTATGACGCAACAAAAAAAATTAGCCAATGAGAGGCCACTATAAATTTTACCATTGGTCAATAAAGGCCTCTCATTGGCTAATTTTTTTTGTTACGTCATATTTAGTTAGACACTATTACTGTGTTCGTTTCCTCATCCTATCTCAATATTTACTACTGGCTAAAAAACTTCAAACTTCCCAAAGAAATCAAAATTTGAATGTATAAACGATTTATACATTATACATTATAAATTTAATTTTTCAAATTTTGATTTTTTTTTTGGAAGTTTGAAGCTTTTTTAGCTAGTAGTAAATATTGAGATAGGATGAGGAAACACCCAGGAAACTGCGTACACATTCGGCAACTAAATTTCAGTTCATCCAGACAACTAATTAACTTCAGGGATCTAAAGGAATAAGACAATGGCCGATGAATTTATGTACATCCCCAATAATGTTACAAAAAAACCCTTCGATCAAAATTGAATAAAAGTCCTCAAAGTTGTTAAGCCAATGAATAAACCAAGTTATTATAAATTTTGGGGACTAGTTTAATAAACAGCCTAATTTCCCCTCCCTCCTTGACTTGACCTACTATTTTGGTGTATTGTATGTACGGCTTGTTTGAGCGGGGGACTGCCATTTACACATCCAGCAAATTTACAGTGGATGTGTTTTCGCCAGTGCAATGGATGTATTTATGACAAACTGAATTTTTACTGTATAAATGACAGTAAAATCGATTCTCATGCCATAAATACATCCAACACTGGCAAAAATACATCCAATAGCTTTATACATATGTCAAAAATACATCTGACACTGGCATTTATACATCCATAGAAATTCAATTTAAAATAATAAGAAAACAACTTTTATATTATTTGAGTTATAATATATATTTGTCAGGTTAAAATAAAAAGCAATATAAAGATTTAAATTATGATATATATGTCAGGTTGTCTTTTTTTATAAGGACATGTTCTTTATGATATCTCTTTTTTAAATACAAATAAACAGTTAATAAATCAACCAGTAAATAAACTATGTACAAAGATGGATAAATTTTAAACTAAAGAGTAGCTTCTAAATTAAGAGAAATAAGATAATTTAAATTTATATGAATCAATTCAAACAACAGCTATATAGGTCTGATTATTTAAAAGAATAATGAACATTCAATGAATATTAATCCTTGTGTTTAAAATACACTGCAGAGTAATATTTTAATATTTTATATATTCTTCTGAACATAATAAAAATTTTATGCTTTCCAAACTATTTATCCTTTTCTTAAACCTTACCCTACCCAAATCTCACAACCCTATTTTAGAATTTTTCTAGAAAATTTACAAGGCTTAGTCATATCTACAACATTTTAATTCAGATTTATTTTATCAAATGTTTGTATTTTATTTATTGAAACAATGAAATCTGTTATTTTATCTTTAGTAATTTAATGAAACTAAGAACTTTTAATGTAGAAAAGCATAACTTGATATATTTAAATCTTAAAATGCTTTAAGCTAAACCTAATAAAGAACAATACTTCAATATAGCTCGAAGTTGTTCATCTTGTTGTTATAACTAAAAAAAAAGGTGGAGTCGATATTTAAATAAACATAAACAAACTTTTAAACATGAATCAATTGAAAATAATTTAATATTTATTGGTGGAAAAGATTAAAACCATTTGTATGTTTCCCAAAAATCCTAAAAAATAAATAGCAGGGAATGTACTTAAGTGGTTTTACCCACAATAATTTGACCACCTGCGCAAATGTATTGATGTTTTGTAGGGAGCATCTTGAGAAAAAGGGAAGTAAATAGGGGGAGAGTAACTAAAATAGGGCAAAAATTTAAAACCTATACATACTGTACAAAATCTAATTAATTGTAAATAAATAAGTATTCTTATAAATTAATCTGGATGTATATTTGCCAGTGTTGGATGTATTTATGACATATAATTGAAAAAGTATGGATGTGTAAATGCCAGTGCCAGATGTATTTTTGACATATGTATAAAACTATTGGATGTATTTTTGCCAGTGTTGGATGTATTTATGGCATGAGAAAAAGGAAGAAAACATTTTGCCAAAAATACATCAACTGTAAATTTGCTGGATGTGTAAGTGCTATAGACCCGTTTGAGCCCTTAGTGGGTGCGTACTAAACATATTTTCTCTAAACAAGGATGAACACACCCGTAAAAGCAAAGCTCTAAAATCGGAAGGTATATGAAACAAACATCAAGACCTGTTGCAGAATATAATAAGAATATATTAATTTTTAAAAGCGAAGCTTTTCTATAATAAGGGTAGGTCCGTACTTCCTTCCGTCCGTCTGGAACGGATAGCTTTTTTCGTTAATTAAGGCATGTTAGAATTATCCTATCGATTTCAAACTTTGCATGGTGATTCCTGTAGTAGTTAGGTACTATTTAAAAAGCGTAGCAACTCTATAAACGTTACCAGAATGTTGATTTTTAACTTTTTTAACAACAAATTTGTATGTTCTTGTAATGTAACATAGAATACACTCAGCTGTGCGCGAAGCTTACCAATCTAGGATTGGTCAAAGGATTCTCACCTCCAATCTCCTTGTGCATCTGAATCCTAACTTCAGAGAATCAAAGCTACATATATACATTATAATTAAGTCCTAAAAACGTAAGTATGTCCCTAATATTATCCTGTATTTATGAAGTTGTTCAACAAATTTACTTACAATTTTGATTTGACATTTATACATTTATGTTCTGATTTTTCAGTTCTTACACTCTATAAATGTTAATGTTTGTTTGTCCTACCGTTTTAAAGCTTCGCTTTCATGGATGTTATCTTCCTTATTATTATAAAACTAAATTTAAAAGTTGCTCTAAAATAAATGTTTAAGAAATATTCATGTAACTCATACTAGATGTAGAAAAGCTATTCTCTTGAAAGTGATGTTGCAAACTAGAAAGATTATGGAGCGCTTTTTCTTCTTATCCTAGTGTACGTGCACGACTAGAAAAAACGATGATAATGTACTTTATGTAATTGAACAATATAAATCTTAATATTTTAGATGACCAAGGACGTCCAAGGGGGGGGGGTAAAGGGGTGATTACCCCCCCCCCCCCCCCCCAAATGAATTTGAACTTTTAATTTTTACCCTCCCCCCCCCAAAAAATAAAAGCTTAGACGTCTTTACCTATATGTTATGAAGATACCCCCCCCCCCCACCCTACCAAATAAAAAAGCTTAGACGCCCTTGGGCATGGGAGACAAAGCAAGCCTACAATTTAAGAGATATAAGTTTTCCGGAATTGTAATGTAGGGAGTAGATTTGAAATCTGCATCAAATTTTAAGGATTTTTTTATAAAATTCGTTTTTTGTATAATTCTTTATCTAAAAGCGGAAATACAAATTAAGTTAATTAATTTTGGCATCTGTGATTGGTGGATTTAAAAAATCTGCGCTCTGATTGGATGTCGTACATCATTCAACCAATTAGAGCGCAGGTAGTTTAAAATCCACCTATCCTATTGGTCAAAATTAATTAACTTAAAATGGTTTTTCGCTTTTAGATAAAGAATTTTACAAAAAAAGAATTTTATAAAAAATCCTTAAAATTTGATGCAGATTTCAAATCTACTCCCTACATTACAATTCCGGAAAACTTATATCTCTTAGCCTACATACATTGTTTCATTTCTGAGCATACCCCCCCCCCCCCATTTTTTTCTCAATTACTGAAAGTCTTGTACTTATACATATTATACATTTCTACTTGACCAAAATGAGTAGAAGGTTGTGAAGCTACCTTACAAAGGCTTTAGAACTGTCAGATGAATTCTCTGATTTATGAGGTGAGACATTATCAGGAAATATTTATCCCTGACAAGCAACATACATAAGATCGAAGCTCTAAAATCAATAGTAAGGACAAACGAACCATAACTCTTGTAGAGTATCTAAACTTGTTAAGCTAAACATTAATTGGTAAATCTAAACAAAATTGCACAAAAATCTGTTGCAAAGTTGCGTAAATACAGCTAGGATATTGTATAAGGCTAAACTTTCTTTTTTAGGAATTAAATATAGAGATGTTTTGCTTTTAATATTGGACCTTGTTGTCCTAGGAATCATTATTTCAAAATGCATATGAATAGGATAATTATGTCAAACAAAAAAGTGTTGTCAAAAAGTTACAAATAACTGTTAAAGGAATCATCACGAAAAGTTTTATATCCATAGAACAATTAAAACATGTCCAATGTCCAAATTAACAAAAAGAACAAAACATTACGGACGGACTGACCCTAGTTTTAAAAAAATCATCGCTTTACAAAGAATATATTCGCATACTAATATGCATACCGTTTCTGTCCAATGGTTTCACATAACTGAAAGAATGCGCATCGTTTTCTCCTCAGCTTTCTTTTTATGAATGTTGGGGAACCACGGGTTTAGTTGAGTGAAAATGACCTGTTTTTCATATGACCCAAGATTGTAACTTATGTCTTGTTTAGTACTTAATCTATGTATAATACAAAATAGAACGATGTCTGTCTGTCTGTCTGTTTGTACAAAGGATCTCGCTAACCGCTGAACCGATCGGGTTTTCCTTTACAGGGTAGCTTCTCATATGTCACGGGAAGGTTTATAACTATTTTCTTGGGGGGTGGGACACCCTAACCCCCCCCAAAAAATGGAAAATACCCCCCCCCCAAATAAATATTTTTTTTAAACTAAAATTTAAACGGTGGGGTCGACTACCACCCCCCCCCCAAAAAAAAAAAATTCTTTCTCCAAAAAATATTTTTTTTATTTTCTTTTAAATCTAAAATACGAAAAATTATGTTGATCAAACCTCTAGTAGAGGTTAAGGGCAAAGCCGCTAGTCCTTTTAATAAAGTAACATGATGTTTGTTTGTCTGTACCAAAGGATCTGGCTAACCACTAAACCGTTATGGTTCTCCTTTACAGGGTAGCTTCTCATAGGTCCCGGGAAGGTTTATAACTATTTTGGGGGAAGGTACTCAAGAGAAATCACCCATAGAAGAAATCCCCACCACAAAAAAAAATTTTACCTTTTATTTTTAAAGCTAAAATAAAAATAAATGGGTTGTCTAATTCAACTTCCCTATCCTCAGAGGCCTCTAGGGGCGTAGCCGCTAATTTTAGATACCTCATTGTTTCTAGTATTATTTTATTATTTAAAGTACTATGGTTGTTTTTGTTTGTCCGTTAAGATCTTGATAACCACTAAACCAATAAAGGAGCTATACATAGCTCACGGGATTGTTTTATTTTATTGTCTAGAACATTCTTTAGATATCTTTACTGCCAACTCTCCCCCAGATGCTTGGCGTATGATAAATTAGTGGAGCTTCGAAACTTGAAAGGAGGAATTTAAAACTCCACAGTAAAATATTTATTTTTTAATATCTACAGATTTCACTACGCCCCAGGCCTCTAATTTTCAATTTCATTTTACAAAATTTTCAAGAGACGATTTCTCCAGAGAGTGTGGTGGTCCAAAAATAATTATAACCCTTTCCAGGACCTATTCGAACCTACACTGTGAAGGAAAACTCTACCAGTTAGGGGTTAGTGAGATCCTTCAATACAGACAGACACAGTTCCTGTTACTTTTAAATAAGAATACTTTTTCAGTGCGCACTCATTGTACATGTGTTGTGTATGTATGTATTTTAAAGCAGGGTGCGTTCATTTTTAATAGCGAAGTTTCTCAATAATTCCGAATGTCCGTCCGTTCGTAATTTATGAATTGGGGGAAAACGTGATTTTCTCGGCTCCTATTCAAGATTGACAGCTGAAATTTTTAGGGAAGATTCCTATGGCATATGCCCATCTAATCTATACATTGTTTTGTCCATCTGTCTGTTATTTGGGGTGCTATATCGATTCCTAGATTTTTAAGTTTTCGTGATTTTCTCAAATCCTTTTCAAGACAGGGGGCTAAAATTTTCAGGGATTGATTGATTTTACATTCTACATATGTTCACCAAGTTTTATTAAGATTTGTTTATTAATTAGGGGGCTAGATCGATTCCTAGATTTTTAGGTTTTCAAGATTTTCTCGATTCCTATTCAGAATTGATGGCTGAAATTATCAAGAAATGAATATTCCCATATTTTACATATTTCCATCAAGTTTCATTAAGATTTGTCCATTAATTGGGGTGCTAGATCGATTCCTAGATTTTTTTTTTCGTGATGTGATTTTAATGGTTTTGTTATTTTCCTATTTTATCAAGTTTAATGTTTATTGTATGACACTGCTCTATAGTAAATTTTTTCCTGATATCCATTCATAATTTTTGAGCTTCGCTACTTGTCATCCTTGTTTACTATAGGAGTGAGAGTTTAACAAACAGAGGAGAAATATTCTACACGTCTAATGCTTATCGTGGTTTGAGGCTTTCACTTTGATACCAAGATATGCAAAAACTTAAAGAAAATAATGAAACCTTTTAAATGTAAGATCTCTTTAAGCTTTACCGACAGACATACAACACACAAAACAATTTATAGACTATATGCACATTTGTAACAGGAAACTGAAAATTTCATCTCTATATCTCTTCAGCTATGTTTCCCCCATTCCTTTTCTAACATACTGACGGACGAACGGATTGTCAGACGGACGTTTCGAATTATAGAGTAGCTTCGTTACTGAAAAGTAGAAGGTTTTTTAGAATTAATTTTTTATGGTTAAAATCACCATATAAATTCCTGCTTCGCATGTTACACACCTTCACAGCAGGGTCACTTTTAATCTGATTAGACGCTTTTTAGAAACAACGATCGTTTGTTTTACTAAAAAGTATATCTAATAGAATAGCATATAAATGCATTTTGGGTTCTATATTCTGTTACAAAATAAAGTCAAAATTGTAACAAATTGATGATAGACGCAAGGATGTCCTGCCTTTTTTGAGGTAGGTGGTTAGGTACAAAACCCAATATAGGTGGAGTCAAAAATAATTTTTTGAGGGGGTTTCTGGGATAAAATTTTCGGGAGGTGCCTTTACCCAACCCCTCAAAAAAAAAGAAATCTTTGAAGAACTAGATAAGTTTTAGGTGGGCAAAAGACCACCCCCCCCCCCCCACCCCCACCCTCCTTAGACATTACCAGATTTAAAGATAGGTCATATTTTTAGAATTAGCTACACATGAAACAAAAATTGCAAACACTGATTGTAATGATGATAGAATCGTTTTAGTTAGCTTTTTAACGAGGTATAATTTCATTTTTAAGACCTGCGGTTAAGGAGGGAGGGGACATTAGACTGTAAATTACACTGGTACCCAAAGTTTATTCACCACGTTTATTTGTTTATCACATTGGAGATTTACAAATATTTATCATCTACTGTCTGATCCTATTATATTTACCAACAATTAAAGTTAATTCAAATTGAGCATTTTTGGCGGTTGTGATGGAATCTTTTTGTCTATAGAATCGAGTTAAAAGTTCATTCAAGTCATAAAATTAGTAAATCATACAAAGATCTGTATGCTAAATACATTAAGTACAAATATATCAATGTTACTCTTGTTTCCTAAAGAAACCTTTACCAATTATTTTGCTAATATTATTTAGCGGCACACCTTTTTGTGAGGTCTATGACCCCTCATATCCTGACATATTTATGAGCGTCTATGAATATCAGGTGTACAAGGATAGTTAAATCTATGATATGAAGTAGTATGATGTTTGTCAGTCTGTCCATATTTCCTTCTGTCTGAAGCTTAAGATCTCAGTAACCGCTGAACCGATAAAGTTGTGCTTCTCATGGCATATAAAAAGGGTCCAGATATTTCTCTGAGGTGTGGGACACGTACAACAACCCCCCACAAAGAAAAAAAGACCCCCCATAAGGTGAAGCCCCCATGAAAACTGAATTAAAAACAAACAAAAAATATTTTTAGATATACTAGCATTAAAATTTTATTTCCCATCCTTCTCAGGGATTTTTGTTTCTAAAAATGAAAGGACAAATTTTTCATATCAAAAGATTTCCTATTCTCAACATATAGTTTAATCTATTTAATCAGCCCAAAATCATTGTTTGACAGAATTACTATCCCATGTCCCTGTGAGTTATGGACACTTTCTTTTACATCATATCAATCAAGCTGGTTAGTGTAAGTATTCATTTTAGATCTAAAATATCGTATCAGTATTTCTAATTTTTTGCGTCGGTAATTTCCAACCCCTTCAAATCAAAAGGGTTTGATAGAATAGTTGCTTAACACTTATGAACATGAAGCATAAAAAATTATAGGGAAAAAATACAAATACAAGTTTGATTCTTAAATAATTTTTTTAATTGGTCAATAATGGCCTCTCATTGGCAATTTTTTTTCATAATCAGTCCGACACTTTTACTGTGTTCACGAACATCGTCTAAATTGTATGATAATAACCGTTTTTTGTTTTATACTCTTATCTTTCAACTCTAATATTAGAATATCAATAAATATAATATCCTTAAATTCATGCTCCTAGCCCCCTAAATTAGGAAGGGAATTAAAGATTCTTATTGGCTGATTTGGAGAGTGTGTCTCTAGATTATTTTTAGTGCAGTTTAGTATCTCTATTAGTGTAACAAACACACACAAGGACAGATAAGCATTTTTGGGACAATCTAATCAGAATCTCCACAAGACCATAAAAATGACGAGAAAGTATTAAAAAATGTTATGAATTAAGAGAAGAAGTGAATACTAGATAAACAAGGATAACAACATCCATAAAAGCGAAGCAATGAAACGGTAAGATAAACGGACATATACACTTGTATAGTGTCAGAAAAGAATAATCAGAATATAAATGTATAAGAGTCGAAAAAATTGTAAGTAAATTTGTAGAATCACGGCCTAATACAGGATAATGTTTATGGACATATACTTACATTTTAGGACTTGATAATAGAGTTGCTTCGCTTATAATATTGTACTTTGTTGTCCCAGGAATCAATAAAAAAATTTTTGTTAAAAACTAAAAAAATCATCATGTTTAAAATGGACGTACGAACATTCTGGTAATGATTATACAGTGTGTTTTTTTTATGAGAACTTTTTTGAAAGCAATTTTACCCCACATATAGTTATCAGAATTTAATGATTAATGGCTTATTTTCTTCGTTTTTTAAGGGAAATTATGAAACAACAAAAAAAAATTTCAGTTTTTGTTGAAAAAGTACAGTAAAGTTGAAAATTAAAAACTTAGGTGTCAACATATAAAAATGGTTTTAGCACATTTTTCTTTAAAAAATGGATTTTCTGTAGTCGACTTTGGGGGGCCAGTACTCCCTCCCTGGTTGAGATATGACCTTCAAACTTTGATATGTTCTAGTACATGTCCCTAATAGTATCTGTATACATTTTTAGCTCTACATCTCAACTTTGAAGTGTTTAGCAGCCATTCTTGCAAAAGGTTGATTATTTGAGCATAAGAAAAATGCGCTAAAACCATTTTTAGATGTTGACACCTAAGTTTTTAATTTTCAACTTAACTGTACTTTTTCAACAAAAACTGTAATTTTTTTTGTTGTTTCATAATTTCCCTTAAAAAACGAAGAAAATAAGCCATTAATCATTAAATTCTGATAACTATAAGTGGGGTAAAATTGCTTTCAAAAAAGTTCTCATAAAAAAAAACACACTGTAGAGTTTATACGCTTTCTAAATCGTACCTAAATTCTACAGGAATCACCATGCAAAGTTTGAAATCGACAGGACAATTCTGATATGCCTAAATTAACGAAAAAAGCTATCCGTTACGGACGTACGGGCGGACCTACCCTAATTATAGAAAAGCTTCGCTTTTAAAAATGGTTTGTTAAAAAAGTAATTCAAGCGTACTGTTTTTCAAATATTGTCTTTTTAGAGTTATATTCACATTTTTACATGCATTTGAAAAAAAATTAGAATTAACACTTTGTTTTAACCGAAATGTTTATGATTCAAGAATGACAACATCCATAAAAGCGAAGCTCTAAAAAAGTAGAACAAACGCACATTGACACTTGTAAAGTGTCATAACTAAATAGACAGAATATAACTGTACATGTAGAAAACATATTGCAAGTAATTTTGTTGCAAAACTGTTTTACTTAACTATATTAGTAATCAGGTTCAAAATCGAAAGGATAATTCTAACATGTTTAAGTTAACGATAAAATCTATCAGTTGCGGTTGAACCGACTCAAAATACAGAAAAGCTTTGCTTTAAACTAAAAAAAGAGCTGTACTATACATACAACAAACACATGTCAATAAAAAAATACATTTCACATTAAAGACAATTAACATAAAATATGTAGATATATTTGTACATAAATGATAATTTATTGCATCGTATTATAGACAGTTTTCCACGAATAGTAAAATGGAAAATTACAGAATTACAGAATAATTTTCAGTAGCAAAGCTACTCTATAATTTCACTATATCTGTCCGTAAGTCCGTAACGCTTTGGTTGAAATAAAATTTTCTCAGCTCCAATAAAAAATTAAGGAGCATACAAACATCCAAGACGGCTGGACTGCCTTTCAGCAAGTTTTTGGCTGTTTTTATATTTAGTCTACTTTTATTTATTTTTTGTGCTTCGCTACTTATGGATGTTGTCATCCTTGTTATTTTATTATTGGTGGAAAATCCTTTGTAATACAATACCATACATAATTTTTTATAATGCTCTGACCAATTTAGAACTAAGATAGAAATTAATTGGATTCTTAACCAAACTGTAAACATTTTAAGCGCTTCTAAAAAGGCACTGTCATATTTGTTTTTAAAGATATATAAAGTTTGTTGTATTTTTCAAGACTTCTCCATTCTTGATATTGAAATACTAAAATATTCCAAAAAATGTGTTATGTAGGGGGGGGGGGGGGAGAGAGTAATACCCTAAAGAAAAAGAAATTAAATGTTCTCTTCCCTTATGTAAATAAATTTACCACATAAACATATTTTAAAACCAACCAAAATTAAATTGTTTGTGCTTCGCACCCTAATTCAAAGCATATTATTTTTTTAACATCAGTATTTTGACATTTCATAAACCATAATTTAGTTTTTTTTTTTATTTTCCTAACTTTTATTTCTTGTTTCATATAAGATTCATGTTTGATTTTATCTGAGATTTGATGATATAATTTTCTCACAATACTTTTTATTTTCCACCTGAAAAAAAAACAAATATTAATTCTATTTTGTGTCCATTCAGATCTCTTGTATGGCGAACCTAATTAGTTAGGAAAGTTTAGATCAATAAACTTATTAGATCACTTGAAATAAACACATATTTAGATTAGGTTAGGTTAAGTAAAATTAGAACAACCCCACAGGATAAGGAACCCGCAGGATTTTTGCTCCCCATAGACACTTTATAAATTTGCTTTTTTTTTAAAATATAAATCAAGGCGTGGGGTAAAGGTTTTGGGGGAGAGAAACAGGATTGAATAGGACTAAGGCTGAAAAAACGAAGAATAGTTATTTATCGCATCGTATTATAGATAGCTTTCCGCGGATATTAAAATGAAAAAGATTTAAACTAGTTTTGTTACCCCCGAAGGGCAGGGCAGATAGCCTGAGTAACAAAACTGATTTCATTTTATGATTTTCATTTTCGTGAAAAATTGTCTGTATTACGATGTTACACATGATTTTTCAGTATGATCGAGAACCGGTTCTTATCAAGCGGAAATTAATCGGCTTTGAAGCCATACTAGAAAATTATTAACATTGACAGTGATATATAAAAATGTGCTGATTAAAAGTAAAAAAAAACAACATAGACAATTATAAACAAAATTTTGTTAAATTGTTAAATGCAAAAGTTATTCATTATTTGAAAATAAATAAAGGAATGAAAATTGTTTATTGTATACAGTTTAGATAATTAAATAGAGAGTATATTAGGCCTGGAACTAAATGGTTTAATCTCTTTAGAATAACTTAATATTGAAATGAAGTAGCTAGAGTTTTATACTGGGGTTAGTAATAGTTGAGACATGTATTATTTTGATATTTAGAACAACTAGTACCTCCCTTACCTCTCTATAAGTGTTCAACTTGCTCATCCTTTGTCAATTTACAGGCCTTTTTCATTTGAGAATGATTGATACTTGAAGGATCTTCCATGACCGCCGTATCTTCAATAGCCCTCTTCCGTGTGCTGGTTTTCAAATTATGAGGCTGCTCTTCCACACTCTAAAAATTGCAGATGGTCAGAGAGAGAGGAACAAATGTCAGTTAGAAAATAAAACAAGTATGGCAACATCCAGAAGGAGCAAAATATTAGAAAAAAAAGAGAAAATAGTATGAAGCAAGCAAGAAAAAGGATATTGAAAGAAAGAAAAACATTGGAGAGAGAAATTTAACTGACTCTGTCAAAAAAAAGGATGTAGGTTTGATCCAAGTTAAGGAGTAACTGCGCTACTACTAAAAATAATATTGAAGAAGCAAAAAGTTGTAAAACCAAGACCAAAGGGGGGTGGGGGTTAAAATGTGGTTACTCGTGCCACGACATTCCAGCAATTTTATTTTGGGCGCTACTCCCTTAGTTTTAAAGATAATTGGATAAATGGGCTAAATAAAACTCATTTAAACAGAAAATATTTAATTTGTAAGTTAGTTACCTCATCTAACCTAGTTGAAGGCACAACTTGGAATGCTCCAGCTCTGTCTTCTCCAATCATTGTGTTAATATTTGATTTGATAAGTGTCAACAATTTTTCTAATGCTTCAATGCGTTTGTTTTTTATTTCAATTTTTGATTTTAGGTTGATTTCTGTTTCTTTGTAATCAATGACTTCCTGTTCAAGGTCATTAAGTTTCCTATTCAAGTTACCAATTTTTGCTTCTTTGTCATCAAGAACTTGTTCCAGAGTTTGATTCACAGCTTGGCCTTCTACAACTTCTTCTTCAAGAATAGATATTTTATTTCTGAGTTCTTTAACAAGATTTTCATTTTGTGTGTTACTTTCTTTGTGTGGTACTTTCTGGGCTTTTAATTCTTGAATAATTTTAACAGACTTCTCAGATTCTTCTTTTATTATATTACTCATTTTCAACTCATTTCTTTTAAGATTTGAAACTTGTTCAAGTAAATTGTTAATTCGATGGTTTGCTGCTTCAAGTCTTTTTATACTTTCTTCTTTAACCAACTTTTCTTCTTTTAATTTCTTTTTAAACCAAAGTATTATTATTTTTCCATCAAGCAATTTCATATTTAATGTTTTATTGGCTTTTTCAAGCATTTCCTCTAGTTCTTCGTTGTCTTTGAGTGCAATTTGTAAGGTGTGTTCTGCCACATTTTTGTGTTTCTTTTCTGCTTTTATTTGATCATTAAGCTCAGATATTGTATTACTCATATCATTTAGTTGTTTCTTAAGATTGTCTTCTTCATCAATCAAATTTTCAATTTGAAAGTTTGCATTTGATAGTTCATCTGATATATTGTTAGATTTATTCATAATTTGTTCTTTGTGATCATTGAGCCCAGATATTATATTAACCATATTATTCAATTCATTATTTAAAGATTTGATTTGTTTTTTAAGATTTTTTATTTGTTTATTATTTTTCCTTCTTAATGTTTTTGTTACTCCACCTTCATGGTTGTTGATGATGAATCTCTCTGAAGGATGGGAGATTGTAGCTGTTGGTTGTTGGCTCTGCTCCTGCTGCTGATGGTGTTGCTGCTGTAGTGGAGGTGGATGCACGGCGAAGACATGACCACCATAGTGCCGTTTCTTCCAGAATTTTGGATTTTTAGGATGCTGAACAGACCTAAAAAATTGTATCTATCAACAAAAAAGACTAAAAAATAGATAATTCACATGAAAACTTTTGTCATTTTTAAATAAACAAGGATATCAACATACATAAAAGTGAAGCTCTGACACCGTAGGGCAAAAGAATATTAGCTCTTGCAGATAAATAAGCAAATATAAATGATGTATTTAAGTATAAACAAAATTGTTGAATAGTCCCTATGGTCGCAACGCCTCTTAAGGGGCGTTTCGCCGTATTTTCAAGTAGCTTTTCCCCTATTTCTAGTCCCTGCGGAGGGCTTTAACTCTGTGGGGTAATCACCTCATCCAACCTAACCTAACCTAAAATACCCTATACCCCAATTGTATGTAAATTTGTTGCAAACTGTTAAATTACAGGATAGGGTTCGCTTATAATATTGTACTTTAGTGTCATAGGATTCAGTTTTTCATAAATAAGATACATAGGATAATTATATCACATAACTATTATAGAAAAGACTCACTTTTAAAACAATATTCAAATAAATAAATTAGATATATATATTTTGGATTCACCCCAAATAATTCCCCCTTTTTCACTTATTATCCTGTTTGGACATCAAAGAAAATATGACAAAACCCGCTACTTTGTTTTCTATATGTGATCCATTCATATTCTTAATTATTGTAAAGTTAATATACCTGGCTCCCCTCCAGCACCCCAGCTGCTCCCTGCCTCCATCTCCCGGATTGCTGTTCCAGTTTGGCCATCGCCTTGTATGTCCTCCAACCATTCTGGCGAACATTTAATCGCAGAAAATACCTTTAATATCTGAAAAGTGTAACATTTTATCAATTTATGTATTTAATTATATGTCAAGTGATCTATTTACACAGGAGACATTAGACTGTTTATTACACTAGTCCCTAAAGCTTTATATTAACGTTTTCTCATTCGTTGGCTTAACAAATTTGGGTACTTTTAATGAATTTTGAGTTGTTGGTTCATTAAGCTGAGTCTCCAAACGTTTCTACCACTGATTCGACCATCGGGGATGTACAACAATTTATCAGCCATTGTCTTATCCCTTTAGATCACTGTCTATTACATTTGTTATCCAGTTATTTATGTGGATATTTGATGCGCATTGGTCAGAAAAAAAGTGAACTTTGATGTTCTCTCTCTAAAGGCACACATTGTCCTCTATGCCAATCAGATGTTTCTAGAGCATTACAAACATACCAACGGACAAAGCTATTAATAGAATAGATGCTCATTAGTCACAGCTGATTCATTAATAAAAGTTCAACTTCTTTGTGTCTAAAATAGCACCAGAGTCTACCAAATATTCCCTAAAGGTATAAAATGTCTTTCAATTATTAATTGGCAGATTTACAGACGAAGTAAACAGTGGCGTGCGAGCTAAAGGGGGCATTTGAAGGAATTGACCCCCCCCCCCCCTCCTATATGTTGAAAAATGCCCAAGTTATTTTTCAACTATTTCACCAAATTTAAGAATTGCTAATTATGACCTATAGGTATATTTTTAACGTGTAATCGCTGAACATAACAAACCAGGCAATAGGAAGCATTTTAATTGTTAGTAGCGAAGCTACTCTATAATTCCAATGTCTGTCTGTCCGTTAGACAGAGATGATGGGAAACGTAATTTTCTCAGTTCATATAAAAGATAGAAGGCTGAAACTTTTCGACAATATTCCTATTATCAAGGAGCATAATCAACTATAAAACAATGGAGGTCGGACTGCTTCTATCAGGTTTTTGGCTCTTTTTATTTTTTTTTTAATTATTTCCCCATATCTTTGGTATTTACAGTCCAATTTTCATAATTTTTGTTGTTAAGGATACGTATTAAAATCAAATTTCCCGTCTTTTTAAGAAGACATTCGTGGCGGTTGGACTGTCTTTTAGCCGGTTTTTGGTTTTTGGTCTGTTTTTAAACTTTTTGGGATGACGGTATCAAAATAATTTCCCATTGGACTGAGCATCCAGTATGTAATTTACTTTGACTGACGGTATAACAGTCACCATACAAAATACAATAAGGTTTTGTGTTTCTATCTCAAAAAAAAAATATATTTTTGATTTTAACAAATTTACTTTAAATCTACTTCTACGTATTCTCATCTAATATTTTTTGTGCTTTGCTACTTATGGATGTTGTCATCCTTGTTTATAATATGAACTTTTTACCGAAGAAATAAATTATTTAATAGAAAATACATATTTGCAGGAAACTTTTGTGATAAGACAATGGCCGATAATTTGTTGTACATCCCCAATGATACACAAAATTAATCCTTATATAGATTACAATTATTGGATGAAACCTATGGAAACTCAACTTAATTAACAAATAAATCAAAATTCCATTGTAGTCCCCAAAGTTGTAGCCAACAAATAAAAAAATGTTTTTTTTTTATAAAACTTTGGGAAAATTGGCAATAAATAGCCCAATAGTATATCACATGAAGTTTAGAATACGTTTATCATTTTTGTGCGTATATTTCCTTTAATAACTAAAAGACACCAAAAACCCTTATTTAAGCTTACAAAATGTTCAAAATGCCCCCCCCCCCCCTCCCTATACAAAGTACAAACAACCTTATATAATATTGTGTACAAGCAGTTGCACCCCTAGGTTCTAAGTGGTTTATAGTTAATGAGGTAGGGAAAGCAACAAGAAATAACCTTTCTCGTATTCATTCGAATCCGGTGGATAGGAACCGGTTCTCATCCATACGAAAAAACTATGTCTAGCATCGTATTATATCCAGCTTTCTACGAATATAGAAAATCAAAATCTTAAACAACAGTCTAAAAAACCTTGCTGTTTAAATATTAAAATTGTCAACTTAAATTATCACTTTGATTTTGTTTTTTTAATTTCAGTAACAGTTTAAAGTTTAATAGTTAGAATAAAAGTTAAAACTGATATAAATCTATTATCTTATACTGCGACTCGCGAGTGCGACCCACCATCCCCCCCACTGAGCAAATTTCTGTTTTTATTTATGATTTTTAGTAGCGAAGCTACTCTTAAATTAACTTTTTCTGTCTGTCCGTCAGCCCGTCCCTCAAAATTAAATTTTCTGTCGCTTTAAGAAAACAACCATGGCGGTCGGACTGCCTTTTATCTGGTTTTTGACTATACATATTTTTTTTTACATATTTTCCTATATCTTCCAGTAAGTAATTTTCTTTGACCGTCGGTCTGTCAGTCATCATACAAATTAAAATTAAGGTTTCGTGTTTACTTCAACAATAAATATATTCTTAATTTTAACAAATACTCTTTAAATCTTCTTGTTCTAATTCCCATCCACGAATTTTTGTGCTTCGCTACTACTTATGGATGTTTTCATCCTTGTCAATATATACACAAATGATACACAAACACTAATACCACAGCAAATATACACACACACTCACACTAAAAAACTTTGATTTTAAGGGATAAGATAATTGACAATAAATTCATATGGATCCTCACTGATTATAAACAAGTTTATCCTCTTTTTAGATTAAAATTCTTGGTTAAATGTTGGGACAATTCTAAGTCTGTACTAATCAATGAAACTCAGTAAAAGTACCCGAAGTTTTGGGTCAACGAATATAATAACATGGTTATAAAACTTTTTGTACCAGTGTAATTTACAGTCCAATGTTCCCTCCCTCCCTGAAAAAACAAAACAAAAATTTCACACTATACCCCCACTCTCTTCCATTTTAAAATATTTGCTATATTAATTGTAACAAAGCTACTCCCTAACTCATTTTGTCCTAAATAGAGGAGAAAAAAGAGCTGTTTATTTCCGATTTAAGCATTCTATATAACTTTTATATACACATGTGAAAGGGAAATATATTATTTTTATATTTTTTTTATATATCGCTGGCGTTTTTAGGTTGATTTAAAAAATATTTATGTTATTAATGCTAGATGAAACTAATTAAGATTGTACTTTATACGTTACCGTTTCAAGTTTTTTTTTGGTACCTTAGAGATGTTTAAATATTTATAAGCTTCGCTACTCATAAACGATGTCGTTCTTGTTTTTGTTTTTAAGGATTTAGTTTCTCATCTTTATAAACAATATCCGCCTCCCCTCCTTCTTTCCCTTATTTCTTTTAAATGATAATTCAATAATTTTATTTCAATTAAAAAGGGAAAGGTTTTAGGTTTGCTTCAAATATCTTTCCTAACAGTTTATACAGAGAGCGTATAAGCGTTTTTTAAATTTTGAGGATTGGTTTATATAATAAATTGTATTTTGAGGGGGTAAACACACTTTGGACGTCCTTGACAGAGAGCCCCTTTTTGCACCCTTCTCTTAGCACAAATGAATGCTAAAAATATGTTTTGATTGTTTAAATCATTCTAAAATTGCAGCTTCTATTAAGTTAAACTAATATCCAATGTTTCATAATTTTTTAAAGTATTCTATTTATTTAGAATGTTTATACCTATACAACAGAAACAATAATATTTTTTGAGATGTGGCTACGCCCCAAGAGTTAAGGGAACTTGAGGGGGGAAGTCGCTTTAAAAAGAAAAAGAAATATTGAGACTTTTCCAATGGCGATTTATTCTCTCCCAAAAAAGCACAAACTTCCCCATGTTGGGCGAGCGGAATCAATAGCCGGCCTCCCAGGTTCTACGAAATACCACAAAATTTCACCCTTTTTATCGGAAAAGTGGTAAAGCTGGTCACGAAACTGGTAAATTTTACCAGCAAAAATTTTAGCCAAAAAATTAGTAAAATTTTACCATTTTTTTTTGTAAAATTTGACGAAACAAAAAAACCCCGTTTTTTGTGTTTTAAATTAAAAACAGCTCTTCATAATCAGTTGTAGTACTTTAAAATAATGACTTCTATACAATGAAGCCTAAATTTAAAATTTTTTTTTTTTTTTTAATTTTACCACATTTGGAAGTTTTACCAAAAATGTGGTCAATTTTACAACTCTATTTTTCAGGTTAAGTCCGAATTTTCGGACTTAGACAAAAAAACGCAATTTGGTCAATTTTTACCAAAAAGTTGGTAAAATTTGATTTTTGGACTCTGACAAAAAAAATGAACTTGGTAAAATTTGACCAACTTTTTGGTAAAAATTGACAAGGTAAATTTTTAGGCTAAGTCCAGATTTTTGGACTTTGACAAAAAAAAAAACTTGGTAAAATTTGACCAACTTTTTGGTAAAAATTGACAAGGTAAATTTTTAGGCTAAGTCCAGATTTTTGGACTTTGACAAAAAAAAAACTTGGTAAAATTTGACCAACTTTTTGGTAAAAATTGACAAGGTAAATTTTTAGGCTAAGTCCAGATTTTTGGACTTTGACAAAAAAAAAAACTTGGTAAAATTTGACCAACTTTTTGGTAAAAATTGACAGGGTCAATTTTTAGGCTAAGTCCAGATTTTTCAGACCTAATACTTTCCAAACAAACATCCTTCTACTTAATGATAAAAATCGCAAATAAAATATAATGAGGAAATATTCAGACCTAATACTTTCCAAACAAACATCCTTTTACTCAGCACTATTTGCTTTCGTTATGGAATATGAAATTAATAAAATATACATACTTATAGTTTATTTTACTTCATAATTTTATAAAATATGATGACAATGATTTTAATTAGAATTTATTTCATATTATAACATAACAGGTCATTAAATATAGATATTATCCAGGTCAATACTGAAACTACAAAACTTACTAGTATCGTTTCTGTAAATAACATACCATACACCTGTCAAATGTGTAATAAAGTCAATATTTTGTAGAATTTTAGCTTGTGGAATGTTTGGAGCTCTCGAGTAGAACTTAATTAACTGACTAACAAATTTTCTCGGTTCTACATTGTCGTCATAATAAACACTGAATGTAATCAATACGCTTTATTTGTTAATTTTAACTGACTAACAAATTTTCTCGGTTCAACATTGTCGTCATAATAAACACTGAATGTAATCAATACGCTTTATTTGTTAATTAAGTGTGTGAATGCTGGCATGACTTGAGATGGTTGAGATGGAACTCAAGTTATTCTCCATGGAACTGCAAAGCTCCACACTTCAAAACTGGTTCATCTCCAAAATCCTGAAAAAGAATATTCATTTTTAAATTAAGCAAAGGATTAACAAATCAAAAAGGCCTTACAAAAAGGAAAGTTAACTGTTTTGGGAAAATTTCATGGAGAAAGTAGATACAGCTTGTGTACGTGCCTGCTTATTAGAGAAAGTTTAATTCAGTTATCAATACATAACCAGACTGAGAGAAACTAAGAATGTCTTATAACGGGAATTTGGAGTTATGGTATGAATTAAATAGTCGTATGTTAGTTTTAAGAGAGAGTCTAGAGATCAGAGCCAGAACTGACAATGTCGAGATCCAGAGGGAGGTTTGTAAGAGGTTATATCAGCATGGATGGATTACTACACATCTTAATCGCTGCCGTCCTTCCCCTCTGCTGCCCGCCGCTGCCCAGGCTGCCGAACTGGCAGCTGTTCTTCATGAAGTAAACATGCACGAGGATGAATGTAATGCTGTTTAGATTTTAATAATATCCTGAATGTACTGTTTGAATAATATAAAGTAGTAAAATCTAATTTTAAATAGCTACCTATCTAGTACGCTATTTTTATGTATTAACCTTTGTCTAACCAGTTTAATATCTATCTAATAAATTTAATAATAGCTTAATTGTTAATATAATTTAGTATACAGTTTCATGAAGGTAGTTCGATGTGTGTCTGTGTATATTAACTTCATATTTGTTACGCTTGTATACATGGAAAATACCTTTTGGGGGCGAGGTGTTGCCGTAGTTGCGTGTAGGATTATTCCAACTATCTTTTATTACAAATAATTAAACACTTACTTTTAACTGATGAATTTCTGATGGCAACAGCTTCATGTTGGTGCAAGAAATGTTCCACGATCGAATTGCGGTCAGCTTATAATCAGAGAATACACCCAGCTGTGTGCGAAGCTAAACCTGAAAAAGAATATTAATTGAAATATAATTGAAATATAATTTATATATATTTTCAATATTATTTTACATAAAACACATCTTATAATATCTTTCTATTAAGGGTATAAAAATTCGTTACGCTTAAAACAATCATAAACCTTAAAGGGCGAATATAGGTTGGATATAATATGAGCTTATTTCAAAGTTAAAGGATAGTCTTAATAACATCCTAAAATATCCATGTTCTTATTAAAATTATTTTAACACTTACTTCTATGTAAACCATTCACTAATTGCAGCGCCCATATATTTTCTCACGAATCTGATTCCTGGCTAAGTCTGAAAAACAATATTAATTGAAATATAATTTGTTAATATTTCTATTATTATTTATATATATTAAACCCCTAGTAGAATACTTTAAATATTAAGAATAGGATAAAAAGTCGTTCTTATATCATATCAAAAAGGTTTAAAAAATTATAAAACAAACAGTTTATCGAAGCAGCTTAAAACCATGCGTAAGGTCCTATATTATATTGATTTTTTTATTACATTATTTAAACACTTACTTCTATGTGAGCCAATCGTTGATTGCAGCGCCCAAATAGTTATTTTTGATGAATCTGATGCTGCTGAACCTGAAAAACAATATTCAATTTAAATATAATTTATTAATATTTCTTTTAATATTTATATATATTAAACCCCTTAGAATTATTTAATATTAAGAATAGGATAAAAAGTGTTTCTTAGATCAAATCAAAAAGGCTTAAAACAATTATCCTATTATATAAATACATTAATATTGTTCTCTTTTACAACGAAGCTTTTTATCTATTTTAATCTATAGCTGAAACTCAAATTAAAAATAGGATGAGGCCTCGACTTTTCTCTTCCTACTTTAAGTGCCCCTAGAGGCTTCTAAGGGGCATAGCCGCTAGTAAAACTTAAACCGTTAATCGAAGGCAGCCTAAAACCGTACGCTCAAGGTCCTATATTATTAATGTTTTTATATTAAAATTATTTAAACACTTACTTTTACGCAAACCACTCTTTGATTGCAGGGTCCATATACTAACAGCCAAGACTGGTAGACAAGTACTTTTTTAAACTTCTGAATATCAGCTCTCTAGCGTTCTTAAATGACATTCATATAAATCTTGTGAGATGGACCATCTCCTGTCAATCATACTTGGATATAACACGTATTTTCTCTAAGAGACTTGAAATAACACTCATTGTTTTCAATAGTTTTCAATCGGTATAGCGGCATTCATGCACATGCTCTGTACAGGTATACAACTTTATATTGAAATATTTCTTTTATATCCATTGCAATATATTTTTTTATATTTTATCGATGATATTTCATTTAAGTCATTGCAAAAATATATTACATTCACATTAAAAAAAATTAACATTAATTTAAACTTTCGTAACCCTGTTTTCACAAGATCAAATCAGCGTGCTCGACAAAGTTGCCAAACTTTAAAAAACACCTTATGTATATAATATCATTTTAATATTTTACCGGTTAATTAATTAAAACTGCATAACTTATATAATTCATCAAATGTTATTATTCGTTGCATTTTTACGATTAAAAATATAACCTGTCTTGCAAAGTGTTTTGCCACCTATTCAATCTGTATGTTGGCAACCGTAACTTTCCATTGGCGCAATATTCAACTGCACTATATGACTACGGTGCATTTTTGTATTTTAGTAATCATTTTTAGTGAAATTACAGTGAATTTTTAAGTTAATATGTAACATCTGTTTTATAATTCAAATTTTATCATTAATTATTGAGAATTCTTTGTAAAATATTCTTCGTATTCGTGTTTTCTCCCATTTTTGGGACTCTTTTTAGCTTAATTTAGAATATACAGGACTTTTTTAAATGTAAGATAATTAATAAATATATTTCTTGCATCGTAGTATAAACGGATTTTCGCAAATATAGGAGTACAATTATAAGAATGAAACTACTTTTTTTGCCCAGAGGTGCCGGAGGCACTGGCTAAAATAACTGTTTTTAATCTTATGCTTTTAGATTTTTATATTCGTAGAAAACCATGGATATAATACGATATGCTAGTTATCTAGTTTTTTGCGTATGGATGAGAACAGCTGTTCCTATCCACCGGATTCGAATGAATACGAGAAATTTTTATTTTGTAATTTTTTATTTCTTAAATATTCTACCTTTTCAGATAGTTCTGAATAATAGGCTATTCAATTTAATAGTCAATCACCTGGACGCGTACATCATAATAACAGGTAGGGGTGTATATTAGCTGTATAAGATTTATTTTTTTCTCCTGCTACAAAATTTGTTATGTCTCAAATTGCTCGAACTCGCAATTCTACTCCACTAAACTCGATATACGCTAACAGATTATTTTTCGACATTAAAGATCAATAACATATAATACAGTTTTCATATTGTATTTCAATTACAACATATTTTAAGATAGGAGTACTAAATTAAAATTAATATGCAGCAGCTCACGGGGTTCCGCTTCAATCTTTATTCATATTCAGCAGCTCACGGGGTTCCGCTTCAATCTTAATTCATATTCAGCAGCTCACGGGTTTCCGCTTCAATCTCTCCCAGATAGTCTATCATTCCGTCCAGACTGGCACTATCAGAGTTTGGGTCATTAAATTCGCTTGGCTCGATATAAGACCAATTAGATTCAGCCCATGCCAGGTGATAGTTGTGCTTTCCGAGTTCTCGCAAAAGTTCAGCGTTTTTGCACTGGTTAATTTTCGCACTAACTTCATCCGAAAGTTCTTCGATTTTCCACTGAAGTATGGCCCATCTTATCCAGTTATTCTCGAACGTTGCAGCCATGATTACTTATTCACTGAAAACTTGCGCTAACACAATTTTGTAAGATATAAGATTCAATGAACATGTGTATTCAGTTCCCAGGATAGGGTGTTTTTTCAATATTTCCCAAAAAAGGTTATTTAATAAGGTTAATATCTTATTTTTTTTTTACAAAATATTTCGTTTTTCTATTTTATTTGTTTAATACCGCAGTTTTTTCCTTCAAAATATACAGGAATTATAATAGATAGATTTTTTAATTTAGCAAATTTTAGTTGTTTTATCATACAGCCTAGGATCCCCCCCCGTCGGGTTTCTGGGAGAAAAATTCGTCCTTCTGAATAAAAAACACGTTATTTAATACATAACACTTTTTTTAAACAATGGATCAGGTCCCATTTGTGCAGTTATTCCAAGCACGTACAATTAAACAAAATAATAAACAAGGACCTTTACATAATACTAATACACATTTCACGCAAATATATATTAAATTTTAGGGAATTAAAATTTCTGTTTTTAAAAGGGGGAGGGCACTTTTCTTACCTCCCGCGCGCCGCAGCCTTTAGAGCAAAGTCACTTTTAAAACTTGAATGGAGCTTATAATACATATATATATGATCCTTCCACAACTTATGATAAATATGATAAAAATTATGATAAAACTCACTTATTTTTAGTAACACATATCTTTTCTTAATTTAGATTAACCTGCCCGGCTGCTAATATTCAAGACCATGAGTTCTTCAGATTCTGACGAGCAGGAAAGAATAAGGAAAGGTAAAAACTACGAAATTATTGCAGGGGTGTATATTCTGCTCCGGGGGGGGGGGGGGGGGAGGGGGAAATAAGAAATAAGTGGATCAATGATGGAAGTTGCTTAAAATCACCTGCTCTTGTTCATGGCTAGTTGTCTTTTGTAGCAGGGGAAAAAATTGTTTTTAACCAAAGAATGTTTCAGAATTCTTTGAGTTTCTTCATTAAAAAACGCTTTAGTTTTCTCATTTTTAATTCTCCATGCTGAAAGCGAATTGTAATTGTAATTTGTGGCGTTATCCTCTTAGAAAATTTTGTTTCTATTATTTAACTCCCCATCCCCTCCCCTCCCCCCAAACTAAATTGCTGGGTTAGGTTAGGCTAGGTTAAGTTATACGGCTAGGTAGAGGCCAGGGGCCGTTTTTCTAGGGGGGGGGGGGGTATTTCCTAAGAGGATAACATCAATTTGTTCTTTCAGAACATTTACGTTAACCTCTCTTTGATTGCAGCGCCCATATATTTTATAATTAAGTACCCATGGTGACAGAGCTCAAGCCCCACTGGTCGTGCAGATATATAATTTCCTGCATATAAACATTAATAAACATTATTTACCCCTAAAGCCGACGATTACGTATGCACGTGTACAGTTTTTTAAGCTTCTGGCTATAGCTCTCTAGGAGATCTTAATTGATATGTTTTATTTTTTGTTTTTTTTTATAATATTTTTGTTATGTTGTTTTCGTTTTTTTACATTATTTATTTTATAGCAAATCAGCAAATTTTCTGGGTTCAACACTGTCGTTATAATAAAACTCCATGCAACTGCATAATTCTGCACAAAAGTCACGACCAGTGGGGCTCGATTATATATGCGTTCGTCGGCTTTTCAGGGAAGGCAGGAAATTTATATAGGTATTATCCAGGTCAGGACTGGAACAAACAAAATTTTATGTATATTGTATATTGTATATAGTTATTTTTTTCAAAGTAAAAAAATGTCAGACCAACGCTGGATGTATGTAATTGGATCACAATTTTGATAGGTAAGTAAATTAATTTTATAGACAATCAAAGGATAAATAAGGGTATTTTCTTATGTTTGTAACTCTAACTCTTTATTTTGTGAGTTCCTTTGACATTTAATTTTGGTTTCAAAAAGTGTCACTCCCCCCCCCCTTTTTTTACTTTCTCCTTCTTTCTTTATATGTAAACAATTAATAACCTTATTATTATAACATATACTTCTTATTTCAGGAGTTACCTATACACCCCTGTTAGACGTAATTAAAATGGGAGACAATTTGATTGGTACACTCTCTAAAGCTCTACTGAAGCGTATAAGAAGTGGAGATAAGAGGAAAAATGTACAGGTGACTTTTTACAACTAATTATTTCTACATATTTAGGATGAGACCTTACTTTTCATTACTGTACTTAAAGTATAATCTATGCTCGACTTTAATTTCTATTTTTCACTTGCAGTCAGCGCACTATAAACATGCTTGCTCTTACACCAGTATAGTCATATGTACTATAATCAATTGACACGTGTAGCTTGCCCAAATAACGATCCATAACAACTCCCCTATATTATTTTAAATAAGTAATTCACTAATTATGTAATCTTTTTCCAGTTGCAGCATAAACTGAGGACCATAAGAACACTCTTCTGTAATGCAAAGAGAGCCAGAAGTAAATACTGGCGCAAGAAACATCACCAAAGTGAAGACAGTCAGCCATTACTAGAAGAAGAACAGCAGGAGGATTTGATGGATGTGGAATATGAGAACGAAACTGCATCGTCAAAAGGTAACCTACAATATCTGTAATATAAAGTAGAACGATGTCGGTCTGTCTGTTTGTTGTTTGTTTGTCCCAATTCCCACAAACATTGTCTCCCAATTTTTTTTTTATTTTCCTTTCAATCTAAATTTCAAACAATTGGTTTGATCAAACATTAGTTAAGTTTGTCTCAAGATATCCTTGTTCCAGGGGTGTATATTCTACATGGGATCCCTTAACCTAACCCACCTTCACCCACTCTCTACATTTTTCTACTTTTTCTGGAATTTTTCATTTTTTAACTTTCTAATTTGACTAGTTTTTCTTTACGGCATTATCCTTATACTAAAGTAACAGGATGTCTGTGTGTCTGTTCAAAAGGATCTTGCTAACCGCTGAACCAATCAGGTTCTCCTTTACAGGGTAGCTTCACATAGGTCCCAGGAAGGTTTATAACTATAAAACATCATGTTTAACATCGTATTTTTTTAGGTAAAGTTTGTACAGGCTGCAATACCAACTTCACAAAGGAAACCGAAAGTTTATGTTATCAATGTTACGCAAACCAAGTTTTGGAGCGATTAAATAACAATCCTGAAGAAACTGACTACATTAATATTGTTGTAGACAATATTAACAACAATAATACCAGTCAGGATAATAATGATACAGACAATGACAGCATTCAAGATGCCGAGGACTGGGAACACGTCGAATTGTTTGATATACCTGAAGATGATTTTGACCCAGATGATGACGATGACCCTGATGACGAACCTGATGGCGATCATGACGGGGATCCCTTCCAACATCTTACAGAACTTGAGAAAGAAATTGTTAATGATTTCAGAAGCGTTTGTGTTCTAGACAACCCCATCTCTCACTACAAAGTTAGAATCATCCTGGGGATTCTGAAACGCTTGTGTATTTTCAAATTTCCGTCATATAATAAATTATTCAAACCCAAATACAAAGTTGAAATCAAAGAAAACAAATATAATCCTACAAATGCTCCTGGTTCACTGATTGAGTGCAGGTATGTTTATATACGATTTAGAAAGCGTAGCATTTCTATAATCATTACCAGAATTTCCGTACGTCCATTTTAAACATGTCGATTTTTCTCCTTTTTTAACAACAAACTTTCAAGTGTTCTAATTATCAGTTTGATCATTCTTTGGTATATTGCTTCCTGCGACAACTTAAGAACAATATTATAAGCAAAGCCACTCTATAATTAAGTCCTTAAAATTTAAGTATGTGCATAAACCTTATCCTCCTTCAAGCATTTTTTTTTAACAAATTTACTTACATACAATTTTGGTTCGACTTTAATATTTTTAAATTCAGTTCAGATACTTCACAATTGTTAATGTCCGTTTGTCGTACCGTTTCAGTGCTTTGGTTTTTATGGATGTTGTCATCCTTGTTCCATTACTTTTCATCGTAATATTATTTGGAGCCCGATGGTGCAAAATTTCTTTGAACTATGCAAGTTTTAGTTAAAAATATATTTCTTTTTCCAGATTCCCTACCGATGAGATCCTCCAAGACGCCATCACAGACTATAAACGGTTGAATGGACAACAGGCCGTTGATGATCATATAACTTTTGACATCTCGGGCGACGGAGTGAAAGCATTATACTGTCTGGATTAGGTAAGTAATTAATATATTGTGGATTTGAAAGGGTTGGGATAAAGTTCTTTTCATATACAGCATGACCCTCGAAAATGTATTTTTTAGGATTGGCAGCCTATATTTCAAAGGATATCAAAATATTTGTTTTACATCAATTGACAGCCCAGATTTTTAAAGCCAAAGTTTAGGAAACCATTCAATAAACAAATAAGAAAGAAAACTAAGTTTACAATTGATACTTTTTTCTATTGCATTCATATATAAAAATCTGTCTTACTGTATACCAGGACTTAATTAATACCATAAATAAACCTAGTTTTTACCACTTTTACGGTAAAATTTTACCAGCCTTTACGTTTTATAAATCAGTGACTACAATTTTAAGTCTAAAGTATTAAATGCTATTATTATTAATTCTTCTTTATTATTTCAGGTTATTCTTCAACAAAGATTTCAATGTTATATTGCCAGTCAGCATATTTGAGAAGACGAGGAAGCGTCCCTACAGTTACAACTTTCTGGATAATGTTACCCGATTCATCAACAAACTAATTCAAGAAGGATTACCTGGACATACCTTTGAATGTAGAACCATCATCCACAATGCCGTTGCCAGATGCGATGCATTCGGCCTTCCAGGGATGGCTTTTTCACAGACTTATCTCCGTCAAAAGAACTTGGTATTGTTCGAATCATTGAATGTATTTTACCCCAGTGACAGTCAAAATATGGGTACGCCGAGGTCTGACCAGAAATTCCGCAAGTTTGAGGAAAATAATCAGAACACGAAAACCAGTTTTTCTGACCTTGACCCGAGCTTGGATCTAATAGAAGATTGCCCCAGTGATCCGATGCACGCGTTGCACCTGGGCTATGTAAAGAAAGTGATGACGTACCTGAAGAAAGGACGTAATTGTTATCCAGAATTGCATTTGACTAAAGAAATGACGCGTAAAATAGGTGTTTTCTTCGCGCATTTCTCGGCACTGCGATAAAATTCTGCAGTTTTGGATTTATGTCTATTACACATTATTTGTACGCCTTGTTATGCCGCTTAAAAGAGTGTTAGTTTGAAAAGTTTAAAGAACTTAAATTTTGAAAATTTTCTCCTTATCAGCCATATTTTACCATGAACTGCAGTAACTCCAATTATAGATGAAATCAACGATCAATTGAAACTTGTTGGCAATTTTGATCGCGTTCCCCGTACGTCCATCATGCGCCTGACAGAGAAGAAGCTAGCCCTCAATTTGAAAAGTTCTGAATTCAAAGTACTGGGCTTCTACCATATGATATTTTATGCAGAGGTAGGTTTTTACCATATTATAATCTTTTTAGAATTTAAAGCTTATTTCAGTTTCATTATATTTGTATAGCAATAACATTTTTTTTAAATTTGCGCACGTGTGCTATATTATAAATATATATTTCTATTGAGGAGGGTGGACTTCCAATAAGTATATAGGGCGAAGCCCCTAGAGGCTAGGGGCGAAACAGCTAGTTTTACCTTAAATTATTACAATGTTTTTTTTTCCAGTTGGCAAATCTTAAAGATGAACAACGTCTGATATGCAAGTTTTTATTTCACATATTGCGCAGTCTCGAACAGCATATAACAACTGAACGTGTGGCTGAGCTCAAGACCATGATAATGGTCCTGAACTCAAAATTGGCGGAGATGTACGGCGAATCGTGCTTGAGTTACAATACTCACATGCTTTACCATATGCCGGAACATGTCCGCCGATTTGGACCATCCATGTCGTTCAGTTGTTATAGTTTCGAAAGTGCCAATCATGTGATATCAACTTACATCCGAGGATATAATTTTGGCCTTAAAGAGGTTTCAAACAGGTAATAATATTTTTTTTTAGTTGAGTTCCTTTGACTTTTAGTTTTGGTTTCAAGAAGTGTCACTTCTCCCCCCCCCCCCTCTTTACAAATTTTAATGTAATTTTTAAAAATGTAACAACTTTCTTTCCGTGTATTTCTTCAAACACTTAAGCTATAACGATTTCACCAGCAACATACCTTTCCGTTTAACAGCCATTAATGACATAAATGACATATTTAGATTGTTGATGTTTCACACAGTGAAACCGTACATAAATCCGAAGCTGGCTGTCAGGGGTATTAGGACTGCCAAACGAAAGTTCGAGAGTGATCAATTCTATACAGACTGCCAAGACCTCTACTTTGTCCCAGACTGCCGTCGTGATAAAACAGTATGGTTTAAAAAAATAGAAGAAAAAAATTCCTAACAGGATAATGCCGGTGTTGTTTAAAACTATAATCCTCGCTAAGTAATGCTTTACAATAATTATCTATATTATTTTAGAAGACAACTAGAACCGCAACATCTCCAATAAGGATTACCCCACCTCCAACTCCACGGCCACGGCCCCCCTCCGCGAGTCAACGGACCGAGAGAGATGTAGTTCCTCCTGCAACATCATCACGACCCCAGTCATCACGACCCCAGGGATCATCTGCCCCTTCTGGTAGAACCGTAGAGATGGTAGAAAGCGAGGTATTATTTTTATTTCATTTTGTCATCCAGAGGATACAAATTACAATTATTTAGGATATATATTGACTTAGCCTGGAAAAAATAACTTGTAAGATTTGACTAAATTTTTGGTAAACATTGACCAATAAAAATTTACCTTGTAAATTTTTACAAAGAAGTTGGTCAAATTTTACCAAGTTGATTTTTTTTTTGTCAAAGTCCAAAAACATTCGCGATATATTGCACCAAACAATGCTTAACATTTCAAATTCATTTTCATATAAAACCACGGTGAAACCTAACTTTTTAATCGATAAAGCAAATATTAAACATAAACCTAGTACATTTACTTAAAAAAATACTATTGATTGCAATGCTGGAAGATGCTTAGGATCACTTGCTCTTGTTTGTGGATAGTCCTCTTTTCTACCACGTAGATTTTAAAATACCAAGACTTGAAAATATGTGGTTTAATATGTTTAATTTTAAGGATTTGGTGACCGGGGCCGTTATGAACCAAATTCAGAACCAATTTCAGCAGCTACGTAGTTACTTCGCCTCACACCTAAGAAATCAAATAGAGCCCATTAATGCGTCCATCAGAAACTTGGCAAACAAATCGGCGACAAACCATGAATTATTAAAGAATGACATCAAAGACCTGCAAGAAAGTGTATCAAGAGAAATGGCTGAAAATACTGTTACGCTGACAACAGAAATTAATAAAACCGGAAATATAGTGGAAACCTTGGTGACTGATCTAAGAAGACTGACCAATGTGGATGAGCAACTTGAGGAGGCGAATAAAGGGTGAGATAGTGAGATAGTGAGAATCAGGATGTTGTCGTGGACCGTATTTTATCACCAGAATTTTACAAAGACAGAATAAAGAACCATGACCCCTTGATAAAAGATGGTTATATGCAAAGAGAAGAAATTGTCTTTTTCATCCAAAATTTCAATGACCCACATAAAGTGCATAAAGACTGGCTAAACTTACTGAAGATATGCAGAGACCCAATCACCTATTTATGGGTCGTGTTCGAGCAGTTCACATTTGACGCCTGCATCACCGCTGCTTTTTGGACTGATCCGGAACTTATTGATGACAAAACTGGTAAGTAAATATTATTTTGTAAATTTGACATGATGAGAAAACGTGTAAAACGGGGAGAAGGGAGGTGGGGGCAAGGGAAATAAACCGAATAAAAGGGGCATTCCTATTCTTGCTAGCAGCTGACCATGTACAATAATCTTTTTATATATATATTTTATTGGTGAAAATAAATCTTGTGCAGAATATACACCCCTGGTACAATAATAAACATGTACCTATGCATAGTTAATTCAAAATTTCATTATTATTTCAGTGGAACGTTTCTTGGACCATTGTAAGTTAGTGCTTAAGACCACCTACCTACATGAAGCTATCCCTCCAAATTTGTGGAGAACAGGAACCTATGTAGCTTCAAGCGACATCTCTCGAGTGCGGAACCAAGCTTGTAGGTAATTCAATTATTTATCGCATCTTACTATAAACAGTTTTCCGCGTCTATTAAATGTGAAAGTGGTAGTTTCACAAAATGCATTTCAATGTTCTTTAGTTAAAAAAGTAGTTTCACGAAATGTTAACTGCATATTTTATTCTTGTTAAATTGTTAAACTACATTTCTATGGCATATGTTTCAAAGAATTTCAATTTTGTACCATGTATTTTTTTATGTGGCAAGACTTTTAGTTCATCTTTTCTTGATATATGTTATATATTGAGACTGTTTTGATATAAACCCTTTTTTTATCTAGGTTCAAGCGCAATTTCGAACACACTTTTACCATGGACGCGAATGGTTGTTGTGAAAATATGAAGAAAGCCCAAGATTATATGATTGATAATGAAGATCCAATTATCTGGAGGTTGTTCAGAGCGCTGGTAACGCGAAAACAAGAACGCGTATTGACATCCACCTACAATTTCGAAGATGTTGTTGAAGTCAAGCCAAGCAAGAAGACAAGCAAGAAGAAAGGCAAGAAGGAAAAGCCACAGAAACGATCAGCCAGAGAGATGTGTGGATTGTATCTGGCCCCTGCAGAGATAAAAAGAATTAAGCGGCGTATTAAACCGAGGACAATCACAACTTCAACACCAGGTGTTACAGCCGAAGACAAGAAATTTTTCTACATGTTAGGTAGCTACTCAATGGGTTGCTTACCCCACGAAGTTCAAGGAAAGAACAAGATTTACTTGAAAAGAAACAATGACAGGTTGAGTAATTCATATCAGATCAAAAATTATGCTGACATAGAGAAAGCAAAGAACCCCAAGCACTTTTTCAAGACAGTCCATAGTGATTAGAAGATTATATCAACAGCTGTAATGTATTATAAGTACGCCACCGGAAATTTGAAACCAGAAATGAGTGAAGAACAGACAAAGATTCACAATGCCAGTGAGAAAGCAGCAGTAATTTCCAGAAATAGAAAGATCGGAAGAAAGAACACCACTGCTGATGAATCCACTGCTGATGATTCCACTGCTGATGATTCCACTGCTGATGAATCCACTGCTGATGAATCCACTGATGGTGAAGACAATGATGGTGAAGGCAATGCTGTTGAAGACAATGATGGTGAAGGCAATGCTGTTGAAGACAATGATGGTGAAGGCAATGCTGTTGAAGAAAATGGTATGGAAAACATTGCTGATGAAGAAAGCAACAATGGTGAGCTTGTTGATGAAAGAGGCAATGACGTTGAAGTGAATTCAAATGATGATCAGATTGGGAATGAGTATGGCATACCACCGGAAAATCCAGCAGTGACTCCAGAACCAGTAAAGCCACGTAGATTATATGATCCAATGGTCAACAGCCAGTCCAATAATAAATCGGACTATGTAAATATATTTGAAAACCTCAAAAGCTCAAAAAGGAAGAAGCATGGAAAAGGAAAGTGCCCGAAAAAGTCGAAGAAGATAATTATTTGTGAAACAGACGATGAGGCCCAAAATCTGGAAAATCTTGATGACACCGTGCCAATGGAAGATGATGAACCAGCACCAAACTTGCCACCACTGCAAAGACAGAAAGAATTTTCTGGACGAAATAATTCAATCACAGGTACATATTTGTTGAACATTAATTATTATTTATAAGTTATATCTTTCCTCGTATTGTGTATATACTGCACAAGATTTTTTTTTCCTCTGCTACTAATTTTTTAAAATTTTTCTTCCCCCCCTAGTTTTTTTTCACCAAGTAGGGGGAAAATGGAAAAATATTTAAAGAACTCTATGATTTATTTATTTTATCCCTCCTACAACACATTTCCTTCTAAAAGTTTTTTTCACCAAGTAGGGGGGGGGGGGGATGGAAAAAATGTTTTCAGTTTGCTTTTTGTTTGGAAACGTATAAAATTAATGTATAAATTAATTATTTACAGGCAACAGTAACGAGAGACAGGTGACTGGAAAGGCAACAAGTTTCGTCGAAAGCAGCAATGATGAGAAGGATGAGGATTCCGAAGGTATTGTTATTTATAGTTTGAAAAACGTAGGAACTGTATCACCTAAAATTAAGTTTATTAATATTTTAGTTGAGAAGTAGTCTTAGATAAAAACCCTGTGCATTAATTTTGTTTTAAGGGAAACTTCGTACAGGCCCTGACAGGGTTTTAGGCTAAAATTTGTATGGGCGCAGCTGCTATCTATAATACTAAGTAGCTTAATGTCTGTCCGGCCGTCAGAAGCTTAAGATCTCAGTAACCACTGAATCGATCGGATTCTACTCTTCTGTGTATTGGTCCTGCGGTGATTTTAAGCTATTTTCTTGGAGGGGGGGGGGGTAACATTTATACTATTTGAAATAATGACTATAATAATTATTTAGATGATGTGCCGATCATTCCACAGAAGAACCGGGAGAGAAGGCAAACCGCATTGGAAGCCGAAGCAAAAACCAAGAGAAGTTTACAGCTAAATTCAAATGAACCATCATTCGAGGTGGATAACGAAGATGACAGAAACGAGAGTGACGAAATTTTGGAGATTGAGGAGATTGAGGGCAAGAATGACGGAAATGAAAGTAAGCAAATTCGGATACATCCATGTGGAATAATATTACCCAAACTTGGCATTATACTTGAAAACAACCTAGGGCATCATGAGGTTATTGCAGTAGGCTCAAATGTTTCTATACGCAACCAAAGGGAAATTTTAGAACTCATCAACATTGTAGGTAAGTTACAGGTCTTAATGGAAGAAATGGGGGGGGGGGGTGGGCGAAAGTGACACTTTTTGAAACCAAAACTAAAACCAGCTGAATTTTTTTTTGGCTTTTCTTGGCGGTTCTCGGCGGTGGCGACGCCGTTTCTTCACAGTTCCATATTGTACCCCTATAAAGCAACTGCCAATGCAAAATTCCCCCTTTTATCTTTGATTGGCATATAAATATAGGGTAAAAAATATTGCTTGTTTTCATTTGAATCTGATCAATAGTAACTAATGTTCATATATGTACGGAAATAATATTGAAGCTACAATTATGTACATTTGCTTTAACATTTTTTATTTCTTTGTAGGAGAAAAAGCATCGTGGCGGAAAGATGGAGAAGTAGAAGTACCTAAAGAAGGTGAATTAATTTCTGACATCAAAGAAGAAGCACCAGATGCAGAAACTGATGATACAGATCAAGGTCATGAATCAGACCCAGACACTGGAACTGGCAGTAGTAGTGAAGAAGGTGAAGAAGATGAAGAAGGTGAAGAAGAAGAAGAAGTTGGACGCAGGCCAAAAGCAAAAATGGCCCAAAAGCCAAAGCCTACCAAAGAAGTTACTAAACGTCCCAGAAAACAAAAAACATATCCATCTGAGAAACAAATTGATGCGGTGTTGTACAGAAACACGAGCAGAGCAAGCACGAGCAGAGCACAAAATTCAAGCCGGGATTATGCTGAAAGTGCAGCCACATCAAATCCTGATGAAGACGTAAACCCAGAGCCAGGTTGTAGTTATAGTCAACTCAGTGAGCAACCTAACCAAATTAGGATGCAGCAAATGTTGAACAGAACAAATTCACATTTGCCCAATTTCGGCCAGCGTGGTGAGGCTCGGACAAAAAAAGATGCCAACAAACAAGTAAAGGCCAACATGAAGCAACAAAGATTGTGGGAACAGGGATATAGGCCTGAAGATGCTGAGTTAGAGAAGAAGGAAAGATCAAGCTCCAGACCACCACAGAGAGCAAGTTCTCAAAAATGTGCACAGAACATGAGCAATTACAGTTTGTTTGGCAGCTACATTGATTCGGAGAAGGGGTGTATATTCTGCACAAGAAATATTGTTTGTCCACGGCTAAAAAATTTTAAAATTTACAAATGTTTTCAGTTTTCTTAATTATTACCTTTTTTTCCTTCCTCCATCCATTTATATTTAATCCCCCCCCCCCCCCATATCCAGGTTATCCAGAAGATCCCATGTAAAATATACATCCCTGCGCAGAATGGTAACAAATATTACACATCCGAGGAAACATCTGAAAACGAAGAACAAGACGAAGAACTGAAAGGTCCCAGTCAATCCCAATAATTCCAGGACTTTACGTATATATATATCTATATGTAATTTTTTTTTATATTTCATATAAGTTTCATCTTAAACTTTTTTTATAATATCTAGAAAGGAGTACTTTCCCAAAATGCATTTGAAGTTAATTTAGTGAACCGTATATTTTAACCTGTTTAAATGTGTTTAAACTCTATATGGCATAAATTTGAAGAAAGTTAAATTTTCTACCACGTACTTTTACCATCTTAACTAAGAAAAATATGCAATTCACAAAATTAAGTTCAAATGCATTTTGTGAAACTACCCCTTTCCACCAATTAAGTTTAATGAGCTTAAAGTTAAGAGCTTAAACTGAAAATATTTTGTTGTCTAATCTGTCGCATTTTTTGTAATTCAGTATATAGCAGTTGTAGTTTACCCCCTAAACTAAGGAAAAAAAACTATTCACAAGGCTTTTGTTAATTTTATATATTTGTTTAATTTTGTAAATATTATATATAACAGTTATCGTAGGGAATGTTTTAATTAATAGGGTGGTAGATTTCCATGGTAAAATCCGTAAGGTTTATGTGCTGTAATTAAAAAAGAGAACGTTTCAAATTTGTATTAACTTTTTGTAAATGAAATTTGTCTATACTTGTTTACAATATAAGATATACCAATATGTGATCTTGCTGGACCCTATTATATTAAAATTCCCTACGTCAGTTTTTTGGACATTTATTCATGAAAATTTAAACCAGTGATAATTTGTTTCTTTTCAAATTTAATAAGAATGACCGACATGTCAGCCGCAGCAGCCGACTTAGAGAGAGACGAACAGCACGAAGAACAGAAGCCGGAAACCACAAGTGGGTGAGTAATATTTTAATATGTATAAAACGAAGTAGAATGATGTCTGTCTGTCTGTCCGTCCGTCCCTAGCTATATTTTGGTAACCATTCATCGAATCGGATTCGACAATCCATCACAACATAATTACATAAATACATATTACATATTTTTTTGTAATTACTTCTTTGGGCAAAGGTCCGATTACCTGGGATATATAATATATATTTATATATTTCAGTGATAGCGAAAAAGAGAAGAACGAAATGAGTGTGTCTGAGCCTGAGCTGCCTGATAGCCCTCCTAAATCGTCTGATACAGAAGATTTGAACCTACATTTGGATTGCACTACGTAAGTTTATTTATTTTTGTTACCATTCTATTTCTGTTCGGAAGGTGGTAGTAGCCGGATTGAAAAGAGTAGGATAAACATTATTGTTATGGCGAATAATTATAGTTTCATTCAGGGGTGTACATTACGCACAAGATTTATTTTGTTCCCGTGCTACAAAATTTTGTATTTTTTTCCCACCTATTTTTATCTCACCAAGTAGGGACGGAAATGGAGAAATATTTAAAGAACTAAAATTTTTTGGTTTAATACCTCCTACCACACATATTTTAGTTATTTTCCCCCCACCACCTGAACAGGGGATCCCATATAGGATATACACCCCTGATATTTCAAATTAGCAGCTACGCTAAACCCTCTAATATGAAGTATATCCCTTAAAGTTTCTTTTGCCACTCCCTTCCCTTGCCGGTACCTATCAGAAGAACCCGATCGGTTCAGTGGTTAGCGAGATCCTTTGGTACATAAACACGGACATCCTGTTACTTTAGTATTATTTTTTTTTATTTTTCAGGGACGACAAAAGAGAAGAGAGAGCTGATGGATGGGATACCATTATCGTCAAGCCAAGGACCGTACTGCAGAAAATAAAAGAAGACCTTGGGGCAGCAAAGCAAAGAATTGCGTCTTTGGAAGAAGAGATCGCTTGTTTGGAAACACAAACAAAGTAAGAAATTTTTTTCACTTCTTTTTTTCTATTTAATCCGGGCGACTGTGTTGTAAATGATTTTTTGGTACAGACAAATTCACCTTTATATATTACAAGAACTAGCAAGTATGCCTCTAGGGGTAAGGTGGGAGGGGTAAATGTGGACCAAAAAAAGTTTACTATTTAATTTAAATAATATGATTGCTTAATTCAGGGAGGAATCAGAGAGATGTCCGGCAAAACAGGATGACAACAAGGTCGGACAAGACTCTGTTATGGAAGGAGAAGCAAAGTAAGATATTTCTTTTAATATTCTTTTTTCATACTTTATCCGGGCGACAGTGTTGTAAATGATTTTTCGGTACAGACAAATTCACCTTTATATATTACAAGAACTAGCAAGTATGCCTCTAGGGGTAAGGTGGGAGGGGTAAATGTGGACCAAAAAAAGTTTATTATTTAATTTAAATAATATGATTGCTTAATTCAGGGAGGAATCAGAGAGATGTCCGGCAAAACAGGATGACAACAAGGTCGGACAAGACTCTGTTATGGAAGGAGAAGCAAAGTAAGATATTTCTTTTAATATTCTTTTTTCATACTTTATCCGGGCGACAGTGTTGTAAATGATTTTTCTGTAAAGACAAATTCAACGTGTTCCTTTATTTATTAAAAGAACTAGCAAGTATGCCTCTAGGGGTAAGGTGGGAGGGGTAAATGTGGACCAAAAAAAGTTTACTATTTAATTGAAATAATATGATTGCTTAATTCAGGGAGGAATCAGAGGGATGTCCGGCAAAACAGGATGACAACAAGGTCGGACAAGACTCTGTTATGGAAGGAGAAGCAAAGTAAGATATTTCTTTTAATATTCTTTTTTCATACTTTATCTGGGCGACAGTGTTGTAAATGATTTTTCTGTAAAGACAAATTCAACGTGTTCCTTTATTTAATAAAAGAACTAGCAAGTACGCCTCTAGCTGGGTAAGGTGGAAGGGGTAAATGTGGAACCAAAAAGTTTACTACTTAATTTAAATAGATTATTATATATATATTGTTTAATTCAGGAACAAAACAGCTGGCTCTCCAGGAAAACAGGATAAGAACGAGGTTAAGGAAATCACTGTTATGGAAACACCAGCAAAGTAAGATTTTTTAAAAATTGTTTTTACTACTTTATCCTGGCGACTGTGTTGTAAATGATTTTTCTGTACAGACACACAACGTAATCCTTTATTTATTACAAGAACTAGAGTAAACGCCCCAAGACGCCTCTAGGGGTACCTAAGGTGGGAGAGGTAAAAGTCGACCTCATCTCATTTCGCTACAGACCAAAAAGTTTCCGTGACATGAGAATCTTCCCTGTAAAGGAAGAACCCGATCGGTTCAGTGGTTAGCAAGATCCTTCGCTACATACAAACAAAAATCGTTTTACTTAGTAGTATAGATTGTTTAATTTCAGGGATATGGAAATACCCAAACCTGATTTTGATATTGTTTATGAGAACATAAAGAATCCAGGACCAGTGTCCCCAGGTATAGTACAATATTTATACTAGCGACTGTGCCCAAAGCATATAGTGAAACATTTCTGTACTAGGCACTAAGAAAATGCCGTAATACATTGTATTATTACACTAGGTTAGGTTAGGTTAGGTTAAGTTAGGTTAAGTTAGGTTAGGCTAGGTTAGGTAGGCTAGGTTAGGCTAAAACTAGAAATATTACTCTTTCTATTAATACACTAGGTTAGGTTAGGTTAGGTTAGGTTAGGTTAGGCTAGAAAAAAAAACTATTGTAAAATTGAACTATTTTTTTGTACAAAAAAATAATTTTAAAAAATATTTTAATTTCAGTGTATCGAGTGTCAGATGATGAGCAGCAGATGTATGAACCACCCCCTCCTACAATCCCGCCAGCATCAAAACTGAGCAGGCGAAAGAGAACATCAACACCGGGGAAAATCCAGACCTGCGCCCAATTACGCAGTCCCCGAAGCGAGCTGCCAACGAACACAAGACTGATAGAATGCACTTGGTTGTGTGATGCCTGCCGCGTATTTTTTCACAAGAGGCAAAAGGAGAGGAAAGAAGGACAAAAGTAAGCTGATATATAATAGTATCCTTCCTTCCAGTCAGATCATATGCATACGCGTTAAAACTATTTGTGATAAAAAAGTGATATATATCAAGAGTCAAAAATATGTTTAACCACCTTTAATTTGTACGTACATTAATCTATATGACAGTTTTGACAGTTTTGTTCTGACGATGAGAATATTCATAATATTATTTGAAACCGCTATTCCTATAGCAAATTTTTGAAAATTGAAA
This sequence comes from Acartia tonsa, assembly GCF_053477335.1. Taxonomy (NCBI): domain Eukaryota; kingdom Metazoa; phylum Arthropoda; class Copepoda; order Calanoida; family Acartiidae; genus Acartia; species Acartia tonsa. The sequence goes on along the minus strand of NC_137260.1, from coordinate 60,960,773 downwards.
ATATTAGAAAGTAACTTCGTAATATATTTATTTCTTGTGTATAAAAATGTTCTAGTATAAAGTACAATTAGAATCCAGATCTCAGCTTAAACCTCCATTAAACAAACAGTTATAGTATATCTTAATAAACCTATGTATAATTTGAGTTAATTTCTCAGCTTACACCGATTAAACATGCAGTTATAGTATCTTAATAAAACTATATAATATTTTGGTCATTTAAACCACGTCTAATTAGACTAATTTAGAAAATTTCTGTGAATATATACCTATATAGTAGTATCGTACCTATGTAAATCATTATGTAAAAAAATATGTTTAAGATGTTGTTTCAATCAATAAAGATAAAAATGAAAACAATTTTTTTTTAATTTTTGCGATTTATACAAGCGATGTTTTTCTATAATTAGGGTCAGTCGTTTTTTACCACTTTCTCGTGATTTTTACCACCCATTTTTACCACAATTTTTGGTCAATTTTTGGTCAATTTTTACCCTATTTCCGGTAAAATTTTACCAATTTAGGGCAAAAATATTACCAGGTGTTGAACAGTTTTACCACTTTTTCGGTAAAATCTTACAGAAATTTGCGGTAAGATTTTACCAAAAAAGTGGTAAAAATTGGTCAAAATCTGGTATAAATTTGCGTCCTAAAATGGTAATATTTTACCGGAAATCTGGTAAAATTTTACCGATAATTGTGGTAAAAAAAGCTGGTAAAAACCGTGAGAAAATACCACAAAAAGTGTTTTTACCGTAAAAGTGGTAAAAACTAGGTTTTTTTATGGTATTAATTAAAAGCTGGGCTATCAAATACCTATTTAGTTAAAAACCAAGACTGGTTATACTGCCAAAATAAAACAAAAATTGAAGTTGAACAGATTTATTGAAATAATGAAAAAGATAGATACATACAGGTTAGGTGCGAAGCTTCTATACAGGTATCACGCCAGGATGACCCAATCTAACCACTTAGTCCTGGAATAAATAACCAAGACAAGGTTCAGAAGTCAAAGTAGAAGGAGATGACTCTAAACTCTGTTGTTAGTTGCTAACCTTTGCCCTAATCTCCAATCCTATAGTTGTAATCACAACCCGAATCGAGTAGGGCGCCAGTTAAAGGGCGAATATAGGTTGGATATGATATGAGCTTATATCAAAGGTGCAAGTATATACATTATGAATAACTCAAGCAAATAAAGATATTCTATTGGATAAGGCCGTTATGGCTAAAAACCTAGCCAAGTTGGGCTAATTCATGACGTCAGAGGAGTGGTTCCCTACAATATTCAAATACCCATATTCACAACAGGATGTGTGTAGAGTTTGCATAAATACTGTTGTTATTTTGCAGTACAAATAAATGAGAAAAAGGTTTCTGGAAAAAAACTTCCTAGACAGTACTGGAAATCTGATTATTTAGGAAAATATTAATATTAAATACTAGGAAAATATTTACGGAGAAAATTTGTCACCCCCCCCCCCCCTCCGTACGCAAATGAAAGTCATGTTGAGATTAAATTTAAAATAGCAGACGGGACGACATACATAACATAAACAAACAAAGTTTATATGTGTGTGTCAGGCCAAGTTGGCTGTACTTATCATTAGGTAATAATTTATTTTTTTTAAATGTAGCTTATACAGGTAGTTCCAATTATGACTAAATTCCACTGGAATGAAACCAGTTCAAAGTCAAACCCATGACTAAAAATCATGTATTGTATTTTATTGTAGACAATTGAAAAAAAAATTAAATTAATCGTTTTATTGGCCCTATCTAAACTGCAGAATAGATTTTGTTTCCTAAGTGAAATTAACATCAAAACCTAACTTTTATTACCTACTTTTTATCTGTTATCCTTTTGGATTTAGTGGAATGGGATTGATATAATCTAAACGAATAAGCTGACAACTAAACTAATTTATTTATAGGAATTTGTATGAGAGGTTTTAGCCAGAAAAGAGAACATTCAAGCCCTTTTTTCAGTTGGTGTCTTAGACATCAACCTTGACCTGTAGAAGCATTTACCAATAGTTCCAGGTAAAATTGTTTTAAAACTTATATCAACAGTTTGTTTATTAAACCGAAATAGCACGAGAAAAAAGCCTTTAAGTTATCTTCTACTAGCAGCTTTTATTCAAAGCAAAAATGTATAAAAATAGAGGGAGGGAGGGGCTGTCGACGACCACTCATGTTTAATTTATGAATTGGGAGTGAAAGTTGAACATCTATAGTAGTTAAATATTGTTGTGCTTTGCTAGGTATTTAATATTTATGGATGTTGCGTTACAAACATGCTAAAAAAAAGACTTTTTCACTTAGTGAATTTATCGTAAAATAACTCATTATTGAAACAAAATGTATTAGGTACTGAAACTGCAATTACAAATCAAAGATATACTAATTTGGTAATCCACTTGATAAGTTGTTTAATATAGGTAAAGGTTAAACTGAGGAAAAGTATTTTTTCTTTAGTTGATCTATCCCATCCCCTGCACTTTTTATTCTTGTTAAAATAATACATGTAATATAATTTCTCGTATTCATTCGAATCCGGGGGATAGGAACCGGTTCTCATCCATACGAAAAAACTATGTCTAGCATCGTATTTTATCCAGCTTTCTATGAATATAGAAATGTACAATCATAAGATTAAAACCAGTTTTTTTAGCCGGTGCCTTCGGCACCTCGGGGCTAAAAAAACTAGTTTTAATCTCATAATTGTACTTTCTATATCCGCGGAAAGCCCTTTATAATACGATGCGAGAAATAACTATTCCAGTATGGCTTCGAATCGATTAACATCCGCTGGATTAGAACTAGATTCGGGAATAGTCCCTTTTGTGCCAACGCCCCTTAAGGGGCGATTCGTGGTTTTTTTAAATAGCTTTTTATAGGTTATTTTAGGTAAGGTTATATTGGGTTAGGTGATTGCCCCACAGGGTTAGGCAATTAACTCCGCAAGGTTAGAGCCCACCGCAGGGGCTAGAAATAGGAGAAAAACAACTGTGAAAATACGAAGAATCGCCCCTTAAGGTGCGTTGCCACGAAAGGGACTATACCCCTAGATTCTCAGCCACATTTGTATTACAAAATTTTCTTAGTCTATAACCTAACCTAATTATAAAAAATATTGTTCTCGGGGATTGGGGGGGGGGGGGGGGGGGGAGGAATAATGGGTACCAAAATTTTCAAAATGTCTTAATTTTCTAGGACTACTGAAAATCTGCTATATAACGATTTTTGTCCATCCATGATTGTATTATAGTAACTAAAGAGTTTTTTTTTTGTAAAAAAAAACGTTCATCCTTATTATTGCTGCGCTTCTTATGGACCTAATCACTCTTATTATCAGCAAGATAGAGTTGGAGGTGCATGAGAAAGACAAGACTCTACTGAAGCTGCCCATGAAGAAGGTGCTGGAAACAGAGAAGAATGGGTTAACCATGGATCTTGCCACCCTTGCCAAGGTATGTACAGGGAACAAGACAATGGACAAAGATGACAACAGGGGTATGGGGTCCGACTTTTCAGCTTTCCGTGGACAGTAATATGAATAAGAAAAAAAACATAAAATATATTGCATTTACATTGTCATTCAAAGGCACATAGTTTTAAGTTATTTAAGGCCATTATGAATCAGCTAGTAGCCTTAAAAGTATAAGTATTTTTTTGGTGATATAATCGATGCCAGGAGCATTCTACGACAGGGGTGTATATTCTGCACAAGATTTGTTTTTTCCCCTGCCACAAATTTTAAAAATCCCTCCCCACATATTTTTTCACCAAAGAGGGGGGGGGGGGGATTGGAAAAAATTTAAAGAACTCTAGGTATATATTATTCATTTATCCCCACACATTTTTTTCATCAAGGAGGGAAGGGGGGGGGGAGAATGGAAATTTTTTTTCTCAGTTCTCTTAATTTTATTTTTTTTCCAAACCACATATTTTTTATCCCCCCCTCCCCCTCCTTTAGTAGGGTCAATTTTGCAGAATATTCACCCCTGTTTTACTGTGAACTGCACCAAATCCATAATATTTTTATATTTAGATTGAGATGATCTAAAGCCAATATCTTGAAGATAGCTGTGACGTTAGCAATAGCCAATCCTTGCTACCTCTATACTTCATACATCATTATACTCGATTTCCAGAATCATATATTTAATTTCAATAAAATAATAATATAATACTAATCTAGCTCTATTTATATGTAAACTTGTAGCTGCTCTATTACTATACTAATGGTATCAAAGTCCACCTTTTCTTTTAGTTTCACTTATATTAGACAGAAACCAGTATGACAGCCATAAGAGCGACAAAGAATATGCGGGCAAAAATAACATTTAACATAAGAATGAAAACATCTATAAAATCTAAGCTTGATTATACAATACAGATAACCTAGATAAACTCTTGAGGATGGGATACACCATTAGGTGTTGTTTTGGTGTATCTCTGAACCAAATCTTGCTACTGAAGTGCATGATTAGGCCAAACTTCCTACAGACAACCAACCCTTTGATTGCACTACCTTTGAGAAGTATTAAGTGCATGGTAATGAGTTGCGCCTGTTTTGGGCCAAGACATTCCCGAGACTTTAACTATTTATGTCGCGTGCCTGACATAGCAGCAGTAGAAACCATTTTAACGTATTTAGTTATGACATGATGTCGGGCTGAGATTCGAACGAATGTTTCCTCCTGCTGCTATGTCAAAAGTGCATCTTTAATAGTTAGAGTTGGGGGAATGCCATGCCTTAAAATAGGCTAACCTTTATAATGCATAGTTAAGACTTGCAGACAAAGGTTCTGCAATCAAAGAGTAGGTTGTCTGTTACTTGCGTCATAATCAGGGTGTATGGATAGCAAAGGAGAGTTAGCTTAGGCTCCAGGGATCTACAGGTATAAGACAATGGTCAATAAAGAAATGTACAATGAGTAATAAAACGTTATCATAAAACTCAGGGGACTAGTGTAATAAACAGCCTATTGTCCAATCCCTCTCTGGATAGACTCTCCTTGGTTGTTGGACCCGACCTAAAGTTTCATGGACAGAAGCTCATCTATTTTAAGCTGTAACAAAAGGGGACTGTACACAAATGAGAGCCACATTCCAAAAGTGAAAAACTTTATTATTGAAAATCTTTGACAGACATATGGACAAAGCAAACGAAAATCAGTAAAAGAAATATGGAGTAGCTTCGCATTTAATTAGTGTGAATGATGCACCTAAGTAATCTTATATTAAATTAAATGGAAATACCCCTTTATTAAAAGCTTTATTCATTATTTTTTAGCAGCGAAGCTACTCTATAATTCACAATGTCCGTTTACCGTCCGTCCGTCCGTCTGTCCGTCCGTCCGTCTGTCCGTCCGTCCGTCTGTCCGTCCGTCCGTAATTAATGAATTGGGGGAAATGTGATTTTCTCGGCTCCTACAAAAGATAGAAAGCTGAAATTTTTTGACAACATTCCCATCATTAAGGAGCACAATTATAAAACATCAATGGCGGTCGGACTGCTTTTTAGCAGGTTTTAGGCTATTTTTTATATTTTCCAAATTTTCCCCATAACTTTGGTGTTTATGGTCCGATTTTCAAAATTTTTTCAGATAAAGATATCAAAATTAAATTTCCCGTCATTTGAAGAAAACAACAAAGACGGTCAGACTGCCTTTTTGCAGGTTTTTGGCTATTTTTATATTTTTCACATTTTTCCCCATATCTTTGGTGTTTATGGTCCGATTTTCGAAATTTTTTCAGTTAAAGATATCAAAATTAAATTACCTGTCGTTTGAAGAAAACAACAATGATAGTCAGACTGCCTTTTTGCAGGTTTTTGGCTTTTTTTACATGTTTGACATATTTCCCCATATCTTTGGTGTTTATTAAAACTTTTTTGCATTAACAGTTTTAAAATATTTTTTCTCATTGTTATGTGCATCTAGTTTGCAATTTACTTTAACCGTCTTCATCATACAAAATAAAACAAGGTTTCCTGTTTTTTCTCTTTTTTCTCCAATAAATCTATTCTTGATTTTAATAAATACACTTTAAATCTACTTCTACGTATTCCCATCCACAATTTTTGTACTTCGTTGCTTATGGATGTTGTCATCCTTGTTTTAATAGTTTCAGATATTAAAATTGAGAGGCTTTATTATTGTGTGGGTGTAATTTCATGTATAGGGATGAGAAACAAACATATGTAAAGAAAAAGTGGTGCTTTATTTAAAACTAGGGGCAATTAAGGTAGGAGGAGGAAAAGTCGATCTCATCCCATTTAAAATTTGATTTTCAAAAGAGTAAAAAAATATATTTTTGGGGGTAGGGGGGATAAGACACAATCCCCAAAAATAGTTTAAAACCTTCACAGTACCTAGAAGAAGCTACACTGTGAAGAAAAACCATATCGGTTCAGCGGTTAGCGAGATCCTTCGGGACAGACATAAAACGCTTATTACTTTATATAATAGGACTAGCGGCTACGCCCCTAGAAGCCTCTAGGGGCACTTAATTTAGGAGGGGGAAAAGTCGGCCTCATCCCATATTAAATTTGAGTTTCAAAAGAATAAAAAAAATATTTTATGGGAGGAGGGGGGTGAAGACACCCTCTCAAAAATAGTTTAAAACCTTCCCAGAACCTATAAGAAGCTTCCCTGTAGAGGAGAACAATATCGGTTCAGCGGTTAGTGAGATCCTTCGGGACAGACAAAAAACGCTTACTACTTTATATATTAGGAAGAGGAAGATTAAGTTTTACCTCTGAGACTCACCCTTCCCTTATATTCGAAGAAAGAGGGAGTGCTTTCTTCTTCGTTTTTAAGTAGGTTACAACAATCTTTTGGAAACCAAGCATAACAAACACCCATGGCCGATTTAAGGGAAAAAAGTAAATTTTTCGGTTGGTTGATATAACCAAGCGTGTTCGATTATTTAAGATATTAAGAATAATAAACTTTTGGGGGCCCGGTGATGCTTCGGGTACAAGTCCGCTACACGCCACCTTGAACGTACACTGAATTTGTGTTGTAATGTAACGTCCTCAAATGCCAAGGATATCAAGTAAGGGATCATCCATTAGACAATCAACTCTTTGATTGCTCGACCTTTGTCTAGAAAAGCACGGTAATGAGTTACGGCTATGTTGTGCCAAGGCATTCCCCCTACTCTCTATTTTTTGTCGCTCACCAGACATAGCAGCAGTATGAACCATTTTTAACATCTCAGTTCATGATGTGGTTTAGGGCCGAGATTCAAACCTAGCACCTTCCCGACAACAAGCGGATGCACTACGTGTTACGCCACAGTTAAGTGTTAGATATACAAATAGTCTAACAATTATGCGGACAAGATACGTTAAAGATTAGATGCTACATAATTAAAATAGTTTTTTTTTTAAATAATAAGTGTTCACTTCTTCTCCTTTTAAAATTGTTCATCTAAGCATCCTATTTGTTTTTTTCTTCACATTTTTTGATAAAAAGTAGTTAGGTATTAACTTCTTTTATATTTTTTAATTCAAAATCTAACTTAATCAGCGACACAAATAGTTGAAGTAGGGGGAAAAGCAGTCCGACTGTTATGGATGTTTTAGTTAATTATGCCTAATGATGGGAATGTTGACAGGAGTTTTCAGCAGTTTATCTTGAAACAAGCGCCAAAAAAATCACGTTTTATAAAAAAAACCTTTCATATGGACAGACTGACATTTCAAATAATAGATTAGCTTCGCTATTACGAAGAACACCTTCCCCTTCCAGTAAAATAAAAAATACAAAAGTTTTGAAATGTTTTGCATTTATTAGTTTATTTCATAACATAACGATAACACATAGAATGTGTACTAAAGTTTTAATTTAACAATAATATTATTAAAGTATAACAATGTAAAAAGCAAAGTAATCCTTGGTAGGTCTAATTTCCCTAAATCGAACAAAAAATTGGAAAAGTAATGGCTAACGGCTGCCGGCTCAGCCGTTTAGCCGTTTTAAGGTTTTTAGGGCAAAATTATCGAAAATAACACCAATAAACTTTTTAAAATTTTCTAGTACCAGCTGTTTAACTGCTAGAATCGACTAAAAAAGGCTGGTAGAAGCTATAAAATGCCAAGAGTACCATTTTTAGACCGAATAATGTAAAACTATCATTCAAAAAGTTGATTCCTCCGTATTTAATGATGGATTTGCCCTGAAAATAGCCAAAAACCGGCTTAACGGCTGAGCCGCCAGTCAATACTTTTTTCAATTTTTTATTCAATTTAGGGAAGATAGACCTACCAAGGATTACTCATGCAAAATTTCAGATCGAAATTCGAATTCTAAGTGCCATTTATACATTGACTATGAGATGGTTGCATTAACCCCCCCCCCCCCTTGCTTCACCGCTAGATGCACATTCATCACACTTAAGGAAGGAGATGGTCAGGTTTGTCAACCACCATAAAGGGTGGGGGGCGTAAAGACATTTAAACTTAAACCGTGAGCAAAATGGTCTAAATATTGAGCTAGACACTTGAAACTTGGTACATAAGCCTAGTCCTATAGGTACTACATCTAAATGGCGAAAAAATTCAAATTTTTTTATTTTAGGTTAGGTCAGGTAAGAAAAACCCTGTGGAAATGGGCGAAAATGGGGTTATTAGGCCATTTTTGGTCTATTTTGATGTAGAAACTTACCTTTATTTGTTTTTTATTACGTTTTTTCCTTGAATACACTATGTCTATTACACAAGGACATTATTTAAGATGATTCAGCAAGTCGGGGACCGACCCCAGTAGGCTAGGTGAGTGGCTCGAAGGAGTAAAGACAAAGTGCATTTTTTCTAAAGTTTGTGTGTCATATATCAAATCTAGGTTTTTTGAGTTTTGGTACCAAACTTGCTGAATCATCTTAAATAATGTCCTTATGAATAGCCAAATAGTTTCTAAGGAAAAAAATTAAGAAAAAAAATTAAAAGTGAGTTTTTACATTAAATTACACCTAACCTTAAAATAAAAAAAAATTTAATTTTTTTTTCATTTAGATGTAGTATCTATGGGACTATGCTTATGTACCAAGTTTCAAGTGTATAGCTCAATATTTAGACTATTATGCTCACAGTTTAAGTTTAAATGTCATTAGCCCCCCCCCCCTTATTTTTAAAAATTAAAGAAAATGAAAATTTTACGGAGAATATTTATTCTATTACCTAGCAACCTCAAAATAAAAAGAACAAGGATGACAACATCCATAAAAGCGAAGCTCTGAAACTGTAGGACAAAAGGGCATTAACACTTGTAGAGTGTCAGAACTGAATAATCAGAATATAAATGTATAAGAATCGAAGCAAAATTGTAAAGGGGGGAGTCGGATGAGCCACTTTTTGAAACCAAAAGTAAAACGCACATGATCTTAGCCCATAAAAGAGTTACAGCTCTAAAATTCGGCACAGCAGTTGCTTTTGTGAGAACAATATGGAACTGTGAAGAAACGGCGACAGAACAGCCGCTCCCGCTGAAAACCCCCGTTTCCCGCCGAAATATTTTTTTACTTTTTTCGCCAAATTTATCTCATAAATTTTATCTCATAAAAATTTCCCTTACATTTTTACGTGACACTTGTAATATTTCAAACATGTCAATATTAAAAAAATTGCAATTGTAAAATCTTACAAGTGTCAAGGGAAAATATAAGGGAAATTTTTATGAAAAAAAATTTATCTCAGATGTTTGAAAATTGTCTATTATAGCAAGAACAGGGGGAAAAAATTTCGGCGGGAAAAGGCAGCTCCATACTGTTCTCCACAAAAGCAACTAATGTTTAAGGACATACTTACATTTTAAGGACTTCATTAATATTATAGACTTATATATAATATTGTTCTTGTCCCAGGAATCAGTATACCAAAAATCAGATCAATCGGATAATTAGATCATAAAAAAATTTGTTGATAAAAAAGTGAAAAGAAGAACATGTTGAAAATGGACGTACAGACATTCTGGTAATGATTATAGAGTTGCCACGCTTTCTGATTAGTATCTGACTACTACAGGGATCACCATGCCAAATTTGAAATCGATAGGAGAATTTTAACGTGCCTAAATTAACGAAAAAAGCTATCCTTTACGGACGGACAGACCTACCCTAATTATAGAAAAGTTTTGCTTTTAAAAAAACTGTGGATTGAGAATTTCTACCCTTATTTTACTATTTTTATCATTATACAAAAGTAACAGGATCTGTGAATGTATGTTTGTCTTCCTAAATTTCTTCAGTGACACTTCATGGTATAACTTTCCTGAAAAATATGAAATTTCTTCAAAATAAAAAAATTAGTGACATGCACAGATACCCCCTTAAACCCAAATTGAGTGAAGTATAATACAGGCAACAATGGTGGTGTTAGTTTATTGTCAGAGGGGTGAATTCACCTTCCTATATGTCAACCGTCTAGCATACATACTTAAGAGTCAAATTATCTTTAATTCTTGAAATTACGAGCGAAATTATGCCATAGCACGGGAAAAAAGGGACAGAAAGATAATATATTAAAATTAAAAGAATATCATGAAACCTTTAAAAAATAAGGTTTATGTCTGTGTAAACACTAGAATTGCATGTCATATGAATCTTCACTGAAAATTTCAGCTGTTTATCTTTAAAAAAGTTTTATGTCTTCTAATTCATGACTGAAGTCTGACAGACAGACAGGCAAAAAAATTAAGACTAGATGTGCCTTTGTCATACATAGGAATTAGGGTTGGGCCGGATATCCGGCCATTTTCGATATCCGGCCAGTTACCTGATATTGAAACTATCTGGATAACGGATATCCGGCCGGATGTCTTGTAATTAGCCGGATATCAAGCATTGGCCAGATATCCGGCTGGTTTTCCGGTATCCAGCTAAAAAGTATTCAGCCCAACCCTAATAGGAATAGCTGTGTATCTTAAATAGCAGCCGAAAAAATCAAATTTCCCTCATTGCGTCTCGAACTGACGCATGGACAAAGTGAATCATAGAGTAGCTTCGCTACTTTAAAAAAAAACTCCCTTATTTTTACCTGTAATTATCTGTAAATTGTTGAACTTTATTTATCTGGTTTTTTAGACTTCATACACTTTAAACATTTTCACCTGAAATTAAAAAAAAATATTCTTTAATTAAGTCTTTTAAACTTTTGAGGTCTCAGCCAACTTCACAAGAATGAGAATATCCATGAAAGCAAAGATCAAATAAGATGGACAAACATATTGAGTAATATTTAAAGTAAACATTTTTTCAGTGGCGTGCACAGCATTTGTAATTCCCCTTAAACCAAAATCGAGCAGGGTGTAGACGGGTGTCAGATTCAGAGTGTGTTTTACTGACAAGAACATGAAATTGCTGGAAAAAATATTTAGTTGGTAAAAAATAATAAAAAGTATACTATGATTAGAACAAAATTATCAAAAAGAGAGTAGCAAAAATTAGATGTATCCCAGACAGCTAATCCACAATAGAGTGAGACAGGGAGAAGGTTAATCAAAAAAGAGAAAGGGGAGGTTGAAGTGGTAATAAAGCTCCTTACACAACAATTCCCGTAAAAATAAAAACTTAGGTAGATTCAAAATAAGATAGGTTTAAATAGAAATATGAGGTTAATAAAAACAATGCTTTTCTATAACTATACACACCCCTCCTTAACCGAACTTTAGATTAAAAAAATTTTCCAAACATTTGGACAATTGGGCGTTCAAATAGGACCTAGTGGTAGTTAGAATCAGTTGAGAACAAAATCCTAGCCGTTCCTTCTTGCCAGATATCGCCATTTTAAGATTTTAAGTAAAATTAAACTAAATATCCAACTAAAAACTTAAATCTTTTTTCAATTTTAGTATAAATTTAGTGAGACAGCCCCAAAATAGAGTGAGTATCTTTGCTGAAACTGACTGCCAGGAGTCCCTAACAGAAAGTGCCTTTATGTGTTAACACAAGTAGGGATTCGAACCCATTCCCAAAACTAACCAAGGTAGAATAGCTGTGTATTACAGCATGAGGTCAGTATTTTCACCACTGACAGATGGAAGGCAAGGCCAATCCTAACCAGAAACCAGATCATTCACCCACAGGCACCAGTGGAGCACCTTGGAGATCTGCACCACATGTTTTCTGGGGTGTTGTTCACCTGCACCCAAGGATTGGGCAGGTTGAGACCTAATGGTGCCCTCAGACTCCCATTAACCCTGCCATTTATGCCAAGCTTAGAATAATGTCACACACCTGGCCCCTGAAATGGGCTGTTAGATTCCCCTTGCCAATCACAGATCAGCACAGCTGCCATGGAAGGATAGCTGTAGGTGGTGGGCCGCATACCTTCACTCAAGATGCAAGTTAGCCCTTTTCAGATCTTGATCCTCCAGGAGATCATGGTAGTGTGCATCTTGAACTATGCCCTGAGCCTGGGAGGGTTCTTTCTGAGGGAGTTGGGGACACCATAACTGATTGACAAACTCGAGCTGATGGTATGGATCAATAGGGAGAGTAGCCATGGTCGGCCCCACTCACATTAAGCAAGTGGTCCCAGCAATGCCAAGCCTGGGGAAGGCCCATGGCCCCTCCCACAACCAGCTGCTGAAGACAAGAAGCCCTCTAGCTGTAAAATCAACTGTCTTGCCAGGGCAGCTTTCATGGGGCCACAGCCCTTGTCCCCATCAACTTTCATGAGGTCAAGGAGCACCTGTTCAGAGCTCACCGTTGACCAGGATATGGGTAGAGTGAAGTTCTTGGCTATTCCCATTCCCAGAAGGTGAAACTGGACAGGGGCTATTCTTAGTTGTACACCCCCACGGTGTTCAATGTGCCTCAAGGAGGTGCGACTGCATCAAACAGCCCCCAGTAGAGATATGGTAGTCAAGACCAGGCCTAACTTCCAGTGCAGGGGCCTGACTATGGGGACCCCAGGTAGAACTTTAACAAGGAGTAGAACCTGCTGATCATGCATTGCCTGAGTCCAATAATGTAATATACAGCTATTCCACCGTGGATAGTTTCAAACAGTAACTGTGTCCCCAACTCCCTTAGAAAGAACCCTCCCAGGTTCAGGGCATAGTTCAAAATGCACACCACCATGTCTCCTGGAGGATCAAGATCAGGGTAGTGCTAACTTGCATCTTGATCAAAGGTATGCGGCCTACCACCTGCAGCTATCCTTCCATGGCGGCTGTGCTGATCTGTAATTGGCAGGGGAGCATCTTGGTCAGCTCTAAAATAACCTCATGAAATTTGATGGGGACAAGGGCTGTGGCTTCATGAAAGCTGCCCTGGCCAGACAGTTGATTGTACGACTAGAGTGCTTCTTGTCTTCAGCCGCTGGTTGTAAGAGGGGCACTGGGCCTTCCCCAGGGTTGGCAGGGCTAGGACCACTTGCTTAATGTGAGTGGGGGCAACCATGGCTACTCTCCCTATTGAACCATACCATCAGCTCGGGTTTGTCAAACAGTTATGGTGTCCCCAACTTCCTCAGAAAGAACCCTCCCAGGCTCAGGGCATAGTTTAAGATGCACACTACCATGATCTCCTGGAGGATCAAGATCAGAATTTAATAGGGCTAACTTGCATCTTGAGTGAAGGTATGCGGCCCACAACCTGCAGCTATCCTTCCATGCTGGCTGTGCTGATCTGTGATTGGCAGAAGCATCTCATGGACAGGGCACACGCCAAGTGTGTGACATCACTCTGAGATTGACCCAAATGGCAGGGTTAATGGGAGCCTGAGGGCACCATTAGGTCTCAACCTGCCCAATCCTTGGGTGCAGGTGAACAACACCCCAGAAAACATGTGGTGCAGATCTCCAAGGTGCTCCACTGGTGCCTGTGGGTGAATGATCTGGTTTCTGGTTAGGATTGGCCTTGCCTTCCATCTGTCAGTGGTGAAAATACTGACCTCATGCTGTAATACACAGCTATTCTACCTTGGTTAGTTTTGGGAATGGGTTCGAATCCCTACTTGTGTTAACACATAAAGGCACTTTCTGTTAGGGACTCCTGGCAGTCAGTTTCAGCAAAGATACTCACTCTATTTTGGGGCTGTCTCACTAAATTTATACTAAAATTGAAAAAAGATTTAAGTTTTTAGTTGGATATTTAGTGTAATTTTACTTAAAATCTTAAAATGGCGATATCTGGCAAGAAGGAACGGCTAGGATTTTGTTCTCAACTGATTCTAACTACCACTAGGTCCTATTTGAACGCCCAATTGTCCAAATGTTTGGAAAATTTTTTTAATCTAAAGTTCGGTTAAGGAGGGGTGTGTATAGTTATTCTACAGCCTACACATCTATAAAGTTTAGCCTACTAGTCCAAACGTAATCATGAAAGCATAATAGTACAATAATAAAGAGTAAATAATTTTCAAAATAATTGTTTAATATCCTGCCGAAACTAGTTGTTATGAAATACTACGTACTTTAGAGTGTTTGTTATTGAAATCAGCTGACATATACGCACAGGGGTAGATAATTGCATTAAAAATACGTTTAGTAATGAATATTTATCAAAGTGGAATGTGTGACGTGTCAATGACGTCACGCCTACGTACGCTTATTTGTAATTAAAATAATTGCATTTAAAATTACGAAAATTAATGATTTTATGATCTTAAAAGATGCGTGCAAATGTATTAATTAAATAAACATAAGTAAAGTAGTCAAAAAAAAAGCCTTGTAAAGGGCTAAAATAAACGGTTTGTCGGCAATCTCATTTATCATATGTTCAACTGAAACAGAAAATTGCAAAATCTACTTAAGGATTTTTTTGAATTTTTAAATTTGGCATAGATATTCTAAAAGTATGAAATGGCACCTTTCATATAAGCTCATATCATATCGAACCTATATTCGCCCTTTAAAGCAACACTGTGTACAAGGTAGACGGTATGGTGGAAATAGTTTGGTAGATTCTAAATAATAACATATTAAGAACTAATAATATAATACAGTTAGGGAGTTGAATCCATTTTTATAGAAGCAGAAATATAATCTATGATTATGGTTTGGACCCTCTAAAACTGTAATTTACCCTTCCACTTTCCCCTCTCTTGGTGAAGATATCTTCAACGCCGATACGATTTTTGAAATATAAGATTCCACTTTTGTCTCTCTTGTTGAAGATATCTTCACCAAGAGAGGCAAAAGTGGAATCTTAAATTTCAAAAATCGTATCGGCGTTGAAGATATCTTCACCAAGAGAGGGAAAAGTGGAAGCTTACATTTCAAAAATCGTATCGGCGTTGAAGATATCTTCACCAAGAGAAGGGAAAGTAGAATCTTACATTTCAAAAATCGTATCGGCGTTGAAGATATCTTCACCAAGAGAGAGGAAAGTGGAAAAGTAGATTACAGTTTTAGAGGGTCCAAATCATAATCATAGATTATATTTCTGCTTCTATAAAAATGGATTCAACTCCCTAACTGTAATAGACAACAACTATAGATTAACTATTAGAGTATCATAATAGAGTTAAACCTTACTATATTGCAAAAGGCAAAGTACAAAATTCAATTGAAAGAAAGCTGTCCTAATAGAGTATCTATAGGTCCTTATATCTATTGGATAATGATAATTACAATTAATATTTACATACCTAAATACAGTGCTCATTAGGCGGCGGATTTCCTTAAACTGCAATTATCTACCATTTAGCTAACCCTAACGTAAACTTATAGTTGAGCGATAACTAGTTTAGGACATAAACAATAGAAATTTAGTGTACTTAAAACAGAATATTTATTAAAAATTACAATAATTCGATAATTTAATGTTTTAAGAAATATTTTGTCAACGTTTTGTATTAATTCTTATTTATAAAGTACAAATGAACATTAATTAACCCTTTAGGAAAGAGTACATATTCGCCTAGCTGCTCATACGACAAAATTTAATCTAAAGTATGTTTAAAAATCGAATTAATATATTACTGAAAGAAGTAAAGATATGTCGTCTTAGAGATCATGATTCTAAAATAATAAATTATGAAATAAGTTATACAGTATCATATCAACTATTTAAATAGTATGTAGGATTAGAAATGTAAGCGTTCTGGTTAGAACAGACCAATAGCTAAATAGCAATGAGAATCACAGACTAATTTTCAGATGACTAATAAAAGTAACAGAATGTCTGTGTGTGTGGTGTACCAAGAGAAAGCACCCCTAGAAAAAAAGTACCACCCCCCAAAATTTTACTTTTTGAACTAATTATACCCACCCCCAAAATTTTATTTTACTTATACTTTCAAGAACCAAAATGAAAAATCGAATTGGTCGAATTCAACACCTACCACAAGTGCAATAGATAAATTTTGGCTTTTTAAACAGCCTGCAAATATAATTCATAATCGGTTTCGAATCACTGTTTTTCTTATTATTTATAGTTATTCAATTAGTTTAAGTTAGGCTTTATGAAATTCCTGAGTTCAATACCCCAAAAAACGAGCTATATTTATGACAAACAAGTATGACAACACCCATAAAAGCGAAGCACTGAAACGGTAAGACAAACGGACATGAACACTTATGTAGTGTCAGAACTGAATAATCAAAATATAAATGTATAAGAGTCGAACCAAAATTGTAAGTAAATTTTCTGAAAAAATGCTGGATACAGGATAATGTTTATGAACATACTTACATTTTAGGACTTGATTATAGAGTTGCTTCGCTTATAACATTATACTTTGTTTTCCCAGGAAATTATATACCACAAATCAGATCAATCGGATGATTAGATCACATGAAAATTTGTTGTTAAAAAAGTTAAAAAATCGACATGTTGAAAATGAACGTACGGACATTCTGGCAATGATTATAGAGTTGCTACGCTTTCTAAATCGTACCTAACTACTAAAGGAATCACCATGCAAAGTTTGAAATCGATAGGACAATTCTAACATGCCTAAATTAACGAAAAAAGCTATCTGTTACGGACGGACGGACGGACCGACCCTAATTATTGAAAAGATTCGCTTTGAAAAGTCCCCTGGCAAAGCTGTATCCTAAGAAACTCAACTGTTATAGCTGACTTATGAAAAAATAAAAAAAACTGCAGTTTCGTACCAACCATATATGTACTTTTTATAAAAAATTTGGTCGGGCTGTTATATTTTTTTCTATTATCGGCTATGCCTCTAGAGGCCTCAAGGGACACGTAAAATGTCTTCTTTTTAATCTGTGTTTATCAAAAAATGTCCGCTAGGCGGGGCTTATTAAATTTTTTTTTATTTTTGGGTCATTTTCTCTAGAGGATAATGGAACTCTCCCCCTAAATAGCTATAAACCTTCCCAGGACCTATGAGAAGCTATACTGTAAAAGAGAACCATATCACTTCAGCAGTTAGCGAGATCCTTCGGTAGATACAGACAGACAGACACATAGAGATCCTTTTACTTTATTATCAAAAACTTGATTAAATGCTAATAAGGAAGCAATCATTAATATAATTTTTAAAAAATTTTCTGTTGATATAAATACTCAAAATGAATTACGTAAGCGTATGTTTTAGCTTATACTTAATTAAAATTATATATCCCAATAAACCTAATCTTCTGTAGAGGTCAGAAGGTCAATATTTTGTTAATTATTTTGCCAAAACAATAAATAACTAACACAATTATATCCATAAGTAACGCAATTCAATACCAATATAAATTCTTTTTAAGCAAAGCTTTTCTATAATTAGGGTCGGTCAGTTCGTCCGTCAGGAACGGATAGCTTTTTTCGTTAATTTAGGCATGTTAGAATTGTCATATCGATTTCAAACTATGCATGGTGATTCCTGTAGTACTTAGGTACGATTTAGAAAGCGTAACAACTCTATAATAGTTACCAGAATGTCCATACGTCCATTTTAAACATGTTTATGTAATCTGATTGATCTGATTTTTTAAATACTGATTCCTATGACAACAAAGTATAATGTTATAAGCGAAGCATCTCAATAATCAAGTTTAAAAATTTAAGTACTTAACCATTACCCTGTATCCTGCAGTTTTTCAAGAAGTTTACTTAAAATTTTGCCTTTTTAAATTTATATTCTGATTATTCAGTTTTGACACTCTACAAGTATTAATGTTCGTTAGTCCTACCATTTCAGTGGTTCGCTTTTATGGATGTTGTCATCCTTGTTTTATATACTAGTTGGTCTGTCCCTCTAGCCTTGCTTTAGTTTTGTATCACCATTTCACAGAAAATATTAGATCAACTGTTCTTATAATCTATGAAATCTTACCAGTATTAGATATTCAACTTACATTAAGGTACTGCTGTTAATAGGCGTGAAAAAAAATAGGGAGGGGGGGGGGGGGAAATCCATGTGTCGTCATGGGCCAAACAAGGATGACAACATCCATAAAAGCGAAGCACTGAAACGGTAGACAAACGGACACTAACACTTGTATAGTGTCAGAACTGAATAATCAGAATATAAATGTATAAATGTCGAAGCAAAATTGTAAGTAAAATTGTTGAAAAACTGCTTGATACATAATAATGTTTATGGACATACTTACATTTTTAGGACTTGATTATAGAGTTGCTTCGCTTATAATATTTTACTTTGTTGTCCCAGGAATCAGTATACCAAAAATCAGATCGAAATTTGTTGTTAAAAAAGTAAAAAAAAACATGTTTAAAATGAACGTACGGACATTCTGGTAATGATTATAGAGTTGCTACGCTTTTTAAATCGTACCTACCTACTACAGAAATCACCATGCAAAGTTTGAAATCGATAAGACAATTCTAACATGCCAAAATTAGCGAAAAAAGCTATCCGTTACGGACGTACGGACGGACCGACCCTAATTATAGAAAAGCTTCGCTTTTAAAAACTGACTAAAAATTTCGATCAGAGAGGTTGTTTTCTTTCCTTACAAATTTTTATAGGGGATGTAGATTATTTTGGTAATTTGTTATCTATCCGTCTATCCAACTAAGATCACCCTTCACGCCCTTATAAAAGTGTATACAAAATAGGATTTTGTTATTAATGCGTGATTTGATACAAAAAAAAAATATAACGAGGCTACTTTGTAATCTGTCAATATAGCTTTGAAAAGGCTTTGAAAGGTTGACAAAAGTAGAATTACTCACCAAAGCAACAGTGTAACCAATCATCAGATAGACAGGATCAATGCCATTTTACACTCTAAAAGCACATGTATAATTTAGATCTTTTAATACACAAATAAAACTCAAAACCCCAGAAATCTCCTTTTTCTAGAATTGCGTAAATGCAGGATGATAAATTATATAAAGAATCAAATGATGAAAAAAAACATAATAAACAAAGCATAAAATGTAATGATTTATTTTTGGTCTTTTTATATCCAATCAAAATACAAAGAAAAGTCCTCCTTCAATAACACGTCGGCCTCTTCATACTGGAGATTCTTCCTTAGGTAGCTATCATTGGTCTTTTAAACACACATCCAGAAACATCTAGAATATACATAAAATTACATATTCTCACAAGGTTTGATTACAAGTTTAATAAAAAAACTTTCTAAAAAGGATTTACAATATATGTATATGTACCTTTTATACAATTTTAATGCATATAACTTTAAAAGTGCATAAAAACCAGTGCTATAAGGATACGTCAACTCGATATTAATGCTATTATTATGCCTACAAGTAAGTTCTAATTTCCTTTGTAAAATATTTGAAAGAAGATTATGGTTTATTTTCATTTAAATATCCATAAATCCCTGACAAAATCTAAAATTG